>NC_072413.2:13636420-18436420 GCF_028858775.2 Pan troglodytes
TTGCGAGAATAAAAAGGAAGGTGGTAACCTACAGATTAAGACTTAATCGCAATATGTAAGCCTTATTCAAATACTTTTAAAAACTGAGACATGTTTACCTGAACATAGAGTATTTGATGATATTATGGATTTAACTGTCAATTTATTTTAAGTATGATGGTGGTATTAGGTTTTTCTTAAGCCTTCACTTTTTAGAACTACATTCTCTAATATTTATAAAAGATATCACATTATACCTGAGGCCAGGTGCAGTGGCTCATGCCTGTAATCCCAGCACTTTGGGAGGCTGAGGCGGGTGAACCACCTGAGGTCAGGAGTTCAAGACCAGCCTGGCCAACACAGTGAAACCCCGACTCTACTAAAAATACAAAAATTAGCCTGGCGTGGTAGCACTCACCTATAATCCCAGCTACTTGGGAGGCTGAGGGAGGAGAAGTGCTTGAACCTGAGAGGTGAGGTTGCAGTGAGCTGAGATCACACCACTGCACTCCAGCCCGGGCGACAGAATGAGACTCCATCTCAAAAAAAAATTAATAAAAATAAAAATAAATAAAAGCACAGATCCTACCGAAAAGACTGCCTGGGTTCAAATCCTGTGTCCGTGACACACTCTGAGCCTTAGCTTCCTCAGCTGTTAAAAAAGAAAAAAAAAGAACAATAATAGTCTTTACTTCAGAGGACTTTTGTAAGAATTAAGTGAGTTAAGATGGTTATAACATATAGTTCTCCAAAAACAGTGCTTCATAGAAGTTTTCATTATCATCCCCCTTCCCACTTTACAGAAAGAAACACGGACCTGGAGAGGTGAAAACTTACTTGCTTAATGACTTGAAAACCATCTTCCAGGAACTGTGCTTAGCACTGGTGGCAAAAACTGGCTATTTACCAAAGCGTTTCCTTCTCCTCCTGGCATATGGCTAAACTACATTTCCCAGCTTCCCTTTCACGTGACTGGTCTGGACAATGAAATGTGGGCAAAAGTGAAAGATGCCTCTTTACTACTCCCAGGCCTTGTCCCCAAACCTCCCATGCAATCCCTCACCACTTCTCACCCTCATTTGCCAGGTGGACATCAATGCCTAGGGCAACGGAGAAAAGATTAGCCTGAGTCCCAGTATGACTTAAGTGTTACTGTGTTACTCTTGAAATTTCGGCCACCATAAAGTCAGTAAGACTGTATTTTTTATGGACTCATCACAACAATCATTATTCCTATTCAACAGTTGGGGAAACTGAAGTATAAAGAAGTCATGGTCAATTATTCAATGGTAGATCCAGAACTTGAACCAGCACTGGCTTAATACAGAGCTCAGGATCTTAAGTGACTTCCAAGATCATAAGACCAGTAAGGGCACCAAGATGTCTAACTTAGAGTAGATACATTTTACATAGAATTTGGTTAAGTATTCCTTAAAATATCACTTTAATATGCCACAAGAATAACCACAGAATAGTGTTACTTTAAAGTAAAAAGATATAAATAGAAGCCCAAAATTTTAAGTGGGGTTTTACAATCAAGAAGACACACCAGAATAAGATATTTTTAAAATACCATGTACGTTAAAGAGATCATACTTCCTTACCCTAATAAATAGCCATGTAGTACAAGTTTTAACTTTTTAATTAAAAAAATTATTAAAAATATTAAATATACAACTTCTATTTGGTTTTACCTGAGCCATTCCTTCATACTGACAGTTACATAATGTGATTTCAGTTACATATGTAGTTATTGGTAATTTTTCAAAAATAGAATATAATGAAAACTTCATTTCAATCATTACTGAACTGCACCTACATTAATCATGATATACCTATGAAAAGATGTATAACATATACTAGTATGCCAAAAAAAAGTAAGTTACAAAACAGTATTTATAGTATAATTCCATTTGTTTTTTGTTGTTGTTGTTTTTTTTTGAGACGGAGTCTCGCTCTGTGGCCCAGGCTGGAGTGCAGTGGTGCCATCTCAGCTCACTGCAAGCTCTGCCTCCCGGGTTCATGCCATTCTCCTGCCTCAGCCTCCCAAGTAGCTGGGACTACAGGCACCCACCTCCATGCCCGGCTAATTTTTTGCATTTTTTAGTAGAGACGGGGTTTCACCGTGTTAGCCAGGATAGTCTCGATCTCCTGACCTCATGATCCACCCACCTCGGCCTCCCGAAGTGCTGGGATTACAGGTGTGAGCCACCATGCCCGGCCTAATTTCATTTCTTTTCAAAGAACATATATGCCTATGTCTGTTTTTTTTTTCTACGTACATACAGGTCTTATCTACAAACCAAAAACATCTGGAAAAATATACAAAAAAAGTTTCCAGTGATAACCTCTGGGGAATAAAACTGAACTTGTGATGTATACCTTTTGTTAGAATTTGAATTTATGAAAAGCACATATACTTTTAGAATAAAAAATACTTTAAAATAAAGCTCTATCATTTACAGTAATGCAAAGCGATCCAACTCTCAAATTCCCACATAATCATGTTATGTAGTGAAGCTTTCTAGGCTGTGGGAAAAAATGTAACCCCTTATAATGAATATATAAATATATATAATTTCATCAATTTCATTCATTACGGGTATACATTTATACATCTATTTACAAGTAAGTCTGTTTAAATACACATATCCACACCTGCTAAATAAGTATGTTCTGGCCAGGCGCAGTGGATCATGCCTGTAATCCCAACACTTTGGAAGGCCAAGGTGGGTGAATCACCTGAGGTCAGGAGTTCAAGACCAGCCTGGTCGAAATGGTGAAACCCTGTCGCTACTAAAAATACAAAAATTAGCCGGGCATCGTGGTGTGTGTCAGTAGTCCCAGCTACTCGGGAGGCTGAGGCAGGAGAATCGCTTGAACCCGGGAGGCCGAGGTTGCAGTAAGCCGAGATTGTGCCACCGCACTCCAGCCTGGGCGACAGAGCGAGACTTTGTCTCAAAAAAACAGAAACAAACGAAAAAAGTATCTAATCAGTATATTTTGGTACATTTTTCAAGCACACCCTTTTATGTGAAACTGAGTTCTAACCTGAAGAATACCTGGGATTATATGGTGAAAAAACACAATATATTAAAATTTTAAAACAGTTCTTATTTTAGGCTCAAATTTTATGTTTTTGGGACTACTTAGACTTTTTTTTCCCCCCTGAGATGGAGTTTTGCTCCTGTTGCTCAGGCTGGAGTGCAATGGCGTGATCTGGGTTAATGCAATCTCTGCCTCCCGGGTTCAAGCGATTCTCCTGCCTCAGCCTCCCAAGTAGCTGGGATTGCAGGCATGCACCACCATGCACAGCTAATTTTGTATTTTTAGTAGACATGGGGTTTCTCCGTGTTGGTCATACTGGTCTCAAACTCCCAACCTCAGGTTATCCGCCTACCTCGGACTCCCAAAGTGCTGGGATTACAGGCATGAGCCACCATGCCCGACCAACTTTTTGTATTTTTAGTAGAGACGGGGTTTCACTGTGTTAGCCAGGATAGTCTCGATCTCCTGGCCTCGTGATCTGCCCGCCTCAGCCTCCCAAAGTGCTGGGATTATAGGCATGAGCCACTGCGCCCGGCCAAGTGTCACTCTTAATTTTTTAAAATTAAAAGAAATTAAATTTCTCAATTCTGGAGGCTGGAAGTCCCAGCTACTCGGGAGGCCGAGGTAGGAGAATCACTTGAACCTGGGAGGCCGAGGCTGCAGTGAGCCGAGATCATGCAGCCTGGTGACAGAGTGAGACTGCGTCTCAAAAAAAAAAAAAATAGTGTCACTTAAGTCACTCATTCTGTGGTATTTTGTTATGGTAGCTCTAGCAAACTAATAGGAGAGGCCTCTAGTTTACACTATTTAAATTTTCTAATTATTTACTTTTTTTTTTTAAACGCCTGGTGGAGTGCATTGGCACAATCACAACTTACTGCAGCCTCGAACTCTTGGCCTCAAGCAATCCTCCCAAGTAGCTGGGACTACAGGCATGCACCACCATACCTGGCTAATTTTTATTTTTTGTAGACATGAGGTTTCACTATGTTACTCAAGCTGGTCTTAAACTCTGAAGCTCAAGTGATCCTCCAGCCTTGGACTCCCAAAGTGCTGGGATTACAGGTGTGAGCCACCATGCTTAGCCTACATGAACTTTTTTTAAACTAGCAGGGGTTATGTGAATAGTGGGATTACAGATATTTTCTTCATTATGCTGGTCCATATTTAAATCCTCTCCCCCTCACAAAAAAGGTAAAAATATACAGCGATAAAAAAGAATGGAATCATGTCCTTCGCAGCAACATGGATGGAGCTGGAGGCTACATTCTTTTTCATCCTTTATCCTAAAAGAAGTAACTCAGAACCAGAAAATCAAATACCACATGGTCTCATTTCTAAGTGGGAGCTAAACAATGAGTACATGTGAACATAAAGATGGAAGTAATAGACTAGAGATTCCAAAAGAGAAGGTAGAAGAGGAGGTACACAGGTTGAAAACTACCTATTGGGTACTAGGGTCACTTTGGATGATGGCTGCGCTAGCAGGCCAAACCTTGGCATTACATAATCTAACCATGTAACGAACCTGCATGTGTACCCCCGAATCTAAAATAAAATAATTTTTTTAAAAAATGGTTAAAAAAAGTATTAAATGACATAACTAAATATTCTAGACATCATTCTACCATATGTTGTCCAAGAAAAACCACATTTTACCTTACTGTTTATCATTTGAAATAAAATATTATGTTAAGATATTTTAAATTTTTACCAGTTCCACAAAGGAACTGGGAAGTAGAAACTGAAGAACACTTTGTTAAACAAGCCCTTGGGGATTAAAGAAGTAATAGCTACGAAGTATACAACAGTGTGATGAGTGAATCCTTCTCCTATTGGGGTTAAAATGGTCATTATAGCTACCGCGTACCACAAATCCAATCAAGTTAGGTATTTTGTACACATTATCATTTAATTCTCATTACAACCCATCACAATAGATGTTAATTAGTATGTCCTCTAATTTCGGATAAGGAAATTCAAGATCAAAGAGATTAAATGGCCAAGGTCATACAACTAAGAAGTGAAAGTGCTGAGACTCAAACCCAAGTTCATGTCTTAAATCCCATGCTGTTTGATATTAAGGACCACTTGTGTTTAACAAATATTAAACACCTGCTACACACACACACAGTGCCAGATGTATAAGATAGAGCCATGACCCAAGAAACACAGTCACTATTCTCAAAAAACTTAGAATCTCTGCCAGGAACAGCGGCTCACACCTGTAATCCCAGCACTTTGGGAGGCCGAGGCAGATGGATCACGAGGTCAGGAGTTCAAGACCAGCCTGGTTAAGATAATGAAACCCCATCTCTACTAAAACTACAAAAATTAGCCGGGCGTGGTGGCAGGCGCCTGTAATCCCAGCTACTTGGGAGGCTGAGGCAGAGAATTGCTTGAACCAGGGAGGCAGAGGCTGCAGTGAGCCAAGATCACACCACTGCACTCCAGCCTGGGCGACAGAGTGAGATTGTCTCCAAAAAAAAAAAAAAAAAAAAAAAGCCTTAGAATCTCGTCTTTAACATTCTGTTGCATGTATGTTTTTCCTAGGTTTTTTGTTGTTGTTTGTTTTTTGTTTGCTTTTTGTTTCTGAGACAGAGACTCGCTCTGTCACCCAGGCTGAAGTGCACTGACTGGTGCCATCTCAGCTCACTGCAACGTCTGCCTCCCGGGTGCAAGCCATTCTCCCGCCTCAGCCTCCCGAGTAGCTGAGATTATGGTGCCTGCCACCACGCCTAGCTAATTTTTGTATTTTTAGTAGAGACAGGGTTTTGCCATGTTGAACAGGCTGGTCTCGAACTCCTGACCTTAGGTAATCTTCCTGCCTCGGCCTCCCAAAGCAATGAGATTACAGACATGAGCCACCGCGTGCCCGGCCTTTTTTTTTTTTTTTTGACACAGAGTTTCTGGCACACAGGCTGGAGTGCAGTGGCACAGCTCACTGCAACCTCTGCCTCCCAGGTTCAAGCAATTCTCCTACCTCAGCCTCCTGAGTAGCTGGGATTACAGGCACACACCACCACACCGGGCTAATTTTTGTATTTTTAGTAGATAATGGGGTTTCACTATATTCACCAGGCTGGTCTCGGCCTCAGCCTCCCAAAGTGCTGGGATTACAGGCGTGAGCCACTATGTCGGTTCTTGTTTTTCCTGTTTTTGTAACTAGACTTTAAAGACCCAAAAAAGAGCTGGAGTATAAAAGAAAATACAAAGAGCTTTGAGTCTCAGATCTGGAAAAAGTCTAATATTTACAGGTTCATACAGATTCTGTGTAAATATTTACATGTTCATAGAGATTCTGTGTAAATATTTACATGTTCATACAGAATCTGTGTAAATATTTACATGTTCATACAGATCCTGTGTAAACATTTACATGTTCATACAAATTCTGTGTAAACATTTACAGGTTTATACAGATTCTGTGTAAATATTTACAGGTTTTTACAGATTCTGTGGAAACATTAACAGGTGTTTACGGATTCTGTGTAAATATTTACAGGCTTTTACAGATTCTGCGTAAATATTAACAGGTTTGTACAGATTCTGTGTAAATATTTACAGGTTTATACAGATTCTGTGTAAATATTTACAGGTTTATACAGATTCTGTGTAAATATTTACAGGTTTATACAGATTCTGTGTAAATATTTACAGGTTTATACAGATTCTGTGTAAATATTTACAGGTTTATACAGATTCTGTGTAAATATTTACAGGTTTATACAGATTCTGTGTAAATATTTACAGGTTTATACAGATTCTGTGAAAATATTTACATGTTTATACATATTCTGTATAAATATTTACGTGCTTATGCAGATCCTGTGTAAATATTTACGTGTTTAAAGAGATTCTGTGTAAATATTTACATGTTTATACAGATTCAGTGTAAATATTTACAGGTATTTACAGATTCGGTTTAAATATTTACATATTTCAACAGATTGTGTAAATATTTACATCTTTAAACTGAATTTGTGTAAATATTTACACCTTTATACTGATTCTGTGTAAATATTGACATGTTCATAGAGATTCTGTGTAAATATTTACATGTTTATACAGATTCTGTGTAAATATTTACATGTTTATACAGATTCTGTGCAAATATTTACAGGTTTTTACAGATTCTCTGTAAATATTTGCATGTTTATACAGATTCTGTGTAAATATTTACATGTTCATACAGATTCTGTGTAAATATTTACAAGTTCATACAGATTCTGTGTAAACATTTACAGGTTTTCAAAGATTCTGTGTAAACATTCACTGGTGTTTACAGATTCTGTTTAAATATTTACATGTTTATACAGATTCTGTGTAAATATTTACAGGTTTATACAGATTCTGGGTAAATATTTACAGGTTTATACAGATTCTGTGTAAATATTTACAGGTTTACAAAGATTCTGTGTAAATATTTACATGTTTATACAGATTCTGTGTAAATATTTACCTGTTTATAGAGTTTCTGTGTAAATATATACATGTTTATACAGATTCTGTGTAAATATTTACATGTTTATACAGATTCTGTGTAAATATTTTCATGTTTATACAGATTCTGTGTAAATATTTACATGTTTCTTTATACAGATACTGTCTAAATATTTACATGTTGATACAGATTCTGGGTAAATATTCAAATGTTGATACAGATTCTGTGTAAATATTTAAGTGTTCATACTGATTTTGTGAAAATATTTACGTGTTCATACAGATCCTGTGTAAATATTTACATGATAATTCAGATTCTGTGTAAATATTTACATGTTCATACAGATTCTGTGTAAATATTTACAGGTTTTTACAGATTCTGTGTAAACATTTGCAGGTATTTACAGATTCTCTGTAAATCTTTACAGGTTTATACAGATTCTGTGTAAATATTTATAGGTTTATACAGATTCTGGGTAAATATTTACAGGTTTATACAGATTCTGTGTAAATATTTACAGGTTTATAAAGATTCTCTGTCAATATTTAAAAGGTTATACAGATTCTGCGTAAATATTTACATGTTTATACAATTTCTGTGTGAATATTTACATGTTTATACAGATTATGTGTAAATACTTACATGTTCAAACAGAATCTGTGTAAATATTTACATGTTCATACAGATCCTGTGTAAACATTTACATGTTCATACAAATTCTGTGTAAACATTTACAGGTTTTTTACAGATTCTGTGAAAACATTTACAAGTTTTTACAGATTCCGTGGAAATATTTTCAGGTGTTTAAGGATTCTGTGTAAATATTTACAGGTTTTTACAGATTCTGGGTAAATATTTACAGGTTTATACAGATTCTGTGTAAATATTTACAGGTTTATACAGATTCTGAGTAAATATTTACAGGTTTATACAGATTCTGTGCAAATATTTACATGATTATACAGATTCTGTGTAAATATTTATATGTTTATACAGATTCTGAGTAAATATTTACATGTTTATGCAGATCCTGTGTAAATATTTACGTGTTTATAGAGATTCTGTGTAAATATTTACACGTTTATACAGATTCAGTGTAAATATTTACAGGTTTTTACAGATTCGTTTTAAATATTTACATGTTTCAACAGATAGTGTAAATATTTACATCTTTACACTGATTTTGTGTAAATATTTACATCTTTACACTGATTTTGTGTAAATATTTACACCTTTATTCTGATTCTGTGTAAATATTTGCATGTTCATAGAGATACTTTGTTAATATTTACATGTTTATACAGATTCTCTGTCAATATTTACATGTTTATACAGATTCTGTGTAAATATTTACAGGTTTTTACAGATACTTTGTAAATATTTACATGTTTATACAGATTCTGTGTAAATATTTACAAGTTCATACAGATTCTGTGTAAATATTTACACGTTTATACAGATTCTGTGTAAATATTTACGTGTTTATACGGATTCTGTGTAAGTGTTTACATGTTCATAGAGATTTTGTGTAAATATTTACGTGTTCATACAGATCCTGTGTAAATATTGACACATTCCTACAGATTCTGTGTAAATATTTACATGTTCATACAGATTCTGTGTAAACATTTACAGGTTTTCAAAGATTCTGTGTAAATATTCACTGGTGTTTACCGATTCTGTGTAATTATTTACTTGTTGATACAGATTCTGTGTAAATATTTACAGGTTTATACACCTTCTGGGTAAATATTTACAGGTTTATGCAGATTCCGTGTAAATATTTACTGATTTATAAAGTTTCTGTGTAAATATTTACATGTTTATACAGATTCTGCGTAAATATTTACCAGTTTATACAGTTTCTGTGTAAATATTTACATGTTTAAACAGATTCTGTGTAAATATTTACATGTATATACCGATTCTGTGTAAATATTTACATGTTTATACAGATTCTGTGTAAATATTTACATGTTGATACAGATTCTGTGTAAATATTTACATGTTGATACAGATTCTGTGTAAATATTTACATGTTTATACAGATTCTGTGTAAATATTTACATGTTCATACAGATTTTGTGTAAATATTTACGTGTTCATACAGATCCTGTGTAAATATTTACATGTTCATTCAGATACTGTGTAAATATTTACATGTTCATACAGATTCTGTGTAAACATTTACACGTTTTTACAGATTCTGTGTAAACATTTACAGGTGTTTACAGATTCTGTGTAAATATTTACAGGTTTATACAGATTCTGTGTAAGTATTCACAGGTTTATAAAGATTCTGTGTCAATATTTACAAGGTTATACAGATTCCGCGTAAATATTTACATGTTTACAATTTCTGTATAAATGTTTACATGTTTATGCAGATTCTGTGAAAATATTCACATGTTTATACAGATTCTGTGTAAATATTTACATGTTTATACAGATTCTGTGTAAATATTTACATATTTATATAGATTGTTTGTAAACATTTTCATGTTTCTTTATACAGATTCTGTGTAAATATTTACATGTTGAGACAGATTCTGTGTAAATATTAACATGTTGATACAGATTCTGTGTAATTATATACACATTGATACAGATTCTGTGTAAATATTTACGTGTTCATACAGATTTTGTGTAAATATTTACGTGTTCATACAGATCCTGAGTAAATATTTACATGTTCATACGGATTCTGAGTAAACATTTACATGTTCAT
Organism: Pan troglodytes; assembly: GCF_028858775.2. Taxonomy (NCBI): domain Eukaryota; kingdom Metazoa; phylum Chordata; class Mammalia; order Primates; family Hominidae; genus Pan; species Pan troglodytes. Next base: position 13,646,620 of record NC_072413.2, read on the forward strand.
ACAGATTCTGCGTAAATATTTACATGTTCATACAGATTCTGCGTAAACATTTACATGTTCATACAGATTCTGTGTAAATATTTACAGGTTTATACAGCTACTGGGTGAACATTTATTGGTTTATACAGATTCAGTGTAAACATTTACAGGTTTTTACAGATTCTGTGTAAATATTTACATGTTTATACAGATTCAGTGGAAATGTTTACATGTTAATACAGATTCTGTGTAAATATGTACATGTTTATACAGTTTCTGTATAAATATATACGTCTTTATACAGATTCTCTGTAAATCTTTACAGGTTTTTACAGATTCTCTGTAAATATTTACATATTTATACAGATTCTGTGTAAACATTTACATCTTTATACTGATTCTGTGTAAATATTTACATCTTTCTACAGATTCTGTGTAAAAATTTACATGTTCATACAGATTCTGTGTAAATATTTACATCTTCATACAGATTATGTGTAAACCTTTACATGTTCATACAGATTCTTTGTAAAAATTTACATGTTTATACAGATTCTGTGTAAATATTTACAGGTTTTCACATATTCTGTGTTAATATTTACATGTGTATACAGATTTTGTGTAAATATTTACATGTTCATACAGATTCCGCGTAAATATTTACGTGTTCATACAGATTCTGTGTAAATATTCACATCCTTATACAGATTCTGTGTAAATATTTACATGTTCATACAGATTCTGTATGAATATTTACATGTTTATACAGATACCGAGTAAATATTTACAAGTTTATACGGATTCTATGTAAATATTTACATGTTTATACAGATTCTGTGTAAATATTTACATGTTTATACAGATCCTGTGTAAATATTAACATGTTCATACATATCCTGTATAAACATTTATATGTTCTCACAGATCCTGTCTAAACATTTACATGTTCATACAGATTCTGTGTAAACATTTATTGGTTTATACAGATTCTGTGTAAACATTTACAGGTTTTTACAGATTCTGTATAAACATTTACAGGTGTTTACAGATTCTGTGTAAATATTTACAGGTTTTTAAAGATTATTTGTAAATATTAACAGGTTTATACAGATACTGTGTAAATATTTACAGGTTTATACAGAATCTGTGTAAATATTTACATGTTTATACAGATTCTATGTAAATATTTACATGTTCCTACACATCCTTTGTAAACATTTACTTGTTCATACAGGTTCTTTGTAAACATTTACAGGTTTATAAAGATTCTGTGTAAATATTTACAGGTTTATACAGATTCTGTGTAAATATTTATAGGATTATAAAGATTCTTTGTAAATATTAACATGTTTATACAGATTCTGTGTAAACATTTACATGTTGATACAGATTGTGTGTAAATATTTGCAAGTTTCTTTACACAGATTCTATGTAAATATTTACATGTTGATACAGCTTCTGTGTAAATATTTACATGTTGATAGAGATTCTGTGTAAATATTTACATGTTCATACAGATTTTGTGTAAGAACTTACGTGTTCATACAGATTCTGTGTAAATCTTTACGTGTTCATACAGATTCTTTGTAAATCTTTACATGTTCATACAGATTCTGTGTAAACGTTTACATGTTCATACAGATTCTATGTAAACGTTTACATGTTCGTACATATTCTGTGTAAATGTTTACATGTTCATACAGATACTATGTAAACATTTACATGTTCATACAGATTCTCTGTAAACATTTACATGTTCATACAGATTCTGTGAAAACATTTACATGTTCATTCAGATTCTGTGTAAACATTTACATGTTTATACAGATTCTGTGTAAATATTTAGAGGTTCACACAGATTCTGTGTAAATATTTACAGGTTTATACAGATTCTCTGTAAGTATTTACATGTTTATACAGATTCTGTGTAAATATTTACAGGTTTATACAGACTCTGTGTAAATATTTACAGGTTTATACATATTATGTGTAAATATTTACATGTTTTTACAGATTCTGTGTAAATATTTACAGGTTTTTACAGATTCTGTGTAAATATTTACAGGTTTTTACAGATTCTGTGTAAATATTTACATGTTCATACAGATTCTGTGTAAATATTTACAGGTTCATACAGATACTGTGTAAATATTTACATGTTCACAGAGATTCTCTGTAAATATTTACGTGTTCATACTGAATCAGTGTAAATATTTCCAGGTCATACAGATCCTGGGTAAACATTTACATGTTCATACAGATAGTTTGTAAACATTTACATGTTCATACAGATCCTGTGTAAACATTTACATGTTCATACAGATTCTGTATAAACATTTACAGGTTTATACAGATTCTGTGTAAACATTTACAGGTTTTTACAGATTCTGTGTAAACATTTACAGGTTTTTACAGATTCTGTGTAAACATTTACTGGTGTTTACAGATTCCATGTTATCCTTTTCAGGTTTACTCAGATTCTGTGTAAACATTTACAGGTGTTTACAGATTCTGTGTAAATATTTACAGGTTTATACAGATTCTGTGTAAATATTTAAATGTTTCTTTATACAGATTCTTTGTAAATATTTACATGTTGATACAGATTCTGTGTAAATATTTACAGGTTTTTACAGATTCTGTGTAAATATTTACAGGCTTTTACAGACTCTGTGTAAATATTTACATGTTCATACAGATTCTGTGTAAATATTTACATGTTCATACAGATTCTGTGTAAATATTTCAATGTCCATAGAGATTCTCTGTAAACATTTACATGTTCATACAGATCCTGTGTAAATATTTACAAGTTCATACAGTTTCTGTATAAACATATACAGGTTTATACAGATTCTGTGTAAACATTTACAGGTTTTTACAAATTCTGTTTAAACATTTACAGGTGTTTATGGAATCCGTGTAAATATTTACAGGTTTATACAGGTTCTGTGTAAATATTTACACGTTTTTACAGATTCTGTGTGAATATTTACAAGTTTATACACATTCTGTGTAAATATTTACATGTTCATACAGATTCTGTGTAAATATATACATGTTTATACAGATTCTGTGTAAATATTTACATGTTTACACAGATTCTGTGTAAATATTTACAGGTTTATACAGATTCTGCGTGAATATTTACAGGTTTATAAGGATTCTGTGTAAATATTTACAGGTTTATACAGATTCTGCGTATATGTTTACATGTTCACACAGATTCTGTGTAAATATTTACATGTTTATACAGATTCTGTGTAAATATTTACAGGTTTATACAGATTCTGTGTAAAGTTATAGATGTTTATACGGATTCTGTGTAAATATTTACAAGGTTATAAGGATTTTGTGTAAATATTTACATGTTTATAAAGATTCGGTGTAAAGATTTACATGCTTGTACAGATTCTGTGTAAATATTTACATGTTTATACAAATTCTGTGTAAATATTGACATGTTTATACAGATTCTTTGTAAATATTTACATGTTTATACAGATTATGTGTAAATATTTACATGTTTATACAGATTCTGTGTAAATATTTACATGTTTATACAGATTCTGTGTAAATATTTACATGTTTATACAGATTCTGTGTAAATATTTAAATGTTGATACAGATTCTGTGTAAATATTTACATGTTTATAAAGATTCGGTGTAAATATTTACATGCTTGTACAGATTCTGTGTAAATATTTACATGTTTATACAGATTCTGTGTAAATATTTACAGGTTTATACAGATTCTGTGTAAATATTTACAGGTTTATACAGATTCTGTGTAAAGATATCGATGTTTATACGGATTCTGTGTAAATATTTACAAGGTTATAAGGATTTTGTGTAAATATTTACATGTTTATACAGATTCTGTGTAAATATTTGCGGGTTTATATGGATTCTGTGTAAATATTTACAGGTTTTTACAGACTCTGTGTAAATATTTACAGGCTTTTACAGACTCTGTGTAAATATTTACATGTTCATACAGATTCTGTGTAAATATTTACATGTTCATACAGATTCTGTGTAAATATTTCCATGTCCATAGAGATACTCTGTAAACATTTACATGTTCATACAGATCCTGTGTAAATATTTACAAGTTCATACAATTTCTGTATAAACATTTACAGGTTTATACAGATTCTGTGTAAACATTTACAGGTTTTTACAAATTCTGTTTAAATATTTACAGGTGTTTATGGAATCCGTGTAAATATTTACAGGTTTATACAGGTTCTGTGTAAATATTTACACGTTTATACAGATTCTGTGTGAATATTTACAAGTTTATACACATTCTGTGTAAATATTTACATGTTCATACAGATTCTGTGTAAATATATACATGTTTATACAGATTCTGTGTAAATATTTACATGTTTACACAGATTCTGTGTAAATATTTACAGGTTTATACAGATTCTGCGTGAATATTTACAGGTTTATAAGGATTCTGTGTAAATATTTACAGGTTTATACAGATTCTGCGTATATGTTTACATGTTTACACAGTTTCAGTGTAAATATTTACATGTTTATACAGATTGTGTGTAAATATTTACACGTTTATACAGGTTCTGTGTAAACAATTACATGTTTATACAGATTCTGTGTAAATATTTACATGTTTCTTTATAGAGATTCTGTGTAAATATTTACATGTTCATATAGATTCTTTGCAAATATTTACATGTTGATACAGATTCTGTGTAAATATTTACATGTTTATACAGATTCTGTGGAAATATTTACATGTTTCTTTATACAGATTCTTTGTAAATATTTACATGTTGATACAGATTCTGTGTAAATATTTACAGGTTTTTACAGATTCTGTGTAAATATTTACAGGTTTTTACAGATTCTGTGTAAATATTTACATGTTCATACAGATTCTGTGTAAATATTTACAGGTTCATACAGATACTGTGTAAATATTTACATGTTCATACAAACCATATGTAAATATTTACATGTTCATACAGATCCTGTGTAAATATTTACATGTTCATACAGACCCTGTGTAAATATTTACAGGTTTTTACAGATTCTGTGTAAACATTTACTGGTGTTTACGGATTCCTTGTAAACCTTTACAGGTCTATACAGATTCTGTGTAAATATTTACAGGTGTTTACAGATTCTGTGTAAGTATTTACAGGTTTATACAGATTCTGTGTAAATATTTACATGTTTCTATATACAGATTCTTTGTAAATATTTACATGTTGATACAGATTCTGTGTAAATATGTGCAGGTTTTTACAGATTCTGTGTAAATATTTACAGGTTTTTACAGATTCTGTGTAAATATTTACATGTTCATACACATTCTGAGTAAATATTTACAGGTTCATACAGATACTGTGTAAATATTTACATGTTCGTAGAATTTCTGTGTAAATCTTTACGTGATTATACAGATTCTGTGTAAACATTTACGTGTTCATACAGATTCTGTGTAAACATTTACGTGATCATACAGATTCTTTGTAAATATTTATAGGTTTCTACAGAGTCTGTGTAAATAGTTACATGTCTATACAGATTCTTTGTATATATTGACGTTTATACAGATTCTGTGTAAATATTTAAAAGTTTATACAGATTCTTGGTAAATATTGACATGTTTATACAGATTCTGTGTAAATATTTACAGGCTTTTACAGACTCTGTGTAAATATTTACAGGTTTTTACAGATTCTGTGTAAATATTTACAGGCTTTTACAGACTCTGTGTAAATATTTACATGTTCATACAGATTCTGTGTAAATATTTACATGTTCATACAGATTCTGTGTAAATATTTCCATGTCCATAGAGATTCTCTGTAAACATTTACATGTTCATACAGATCCTGTGTAAATATTTACAAGTTCATACAGTTTCTGTATAAACATATACAGGTTTGTACAGATTCTGTGTAAACATTTACAGGTTTTTACAAATTCTGTTTAAACATTTACAGGTGTTTATGGAATCCGTGTAAATATTTACAGGTTTATACAGGTTCTGTGTAAATATTTACACGTTTATACAGATTCTGTTTGTATATTTACAAGTTTATACACATTCTGTGTAAATATTTACATGTTCATACAGATTCTGTGTAAATATATACATGTTTATACAGATTCTGTGTAAATATTTACATGTTTACACAGATTCTGTGTAAATATTTACAGGTTTATACAGATTCTGCGTGAATATTTACAGGTTTATAAGGATTCTGTGTAAATATTTACAGGTTTATACAGATTCTGCGTATATGTTTACATGTTTACACAGTTTCAGTGTAAATATTTACATGTTTATACAGATTGTGTGTAAATATTTACGTGTTCATACAGATCCTGTGTAAATATTTACAAGTTCATACAGATTCTGTGTAAACATTTACAGGTTTTCAAAGATTCTGTGTAAACATTCACTGGTGTTTACAGATTCTGTTTAAATATTTACATGTTTATACAGATTCTGTGTAAATATTTACAGGTTTATACAGATTCTGGGTAAATATTTACAGGTTTATACAGATTCTGTGTAAATATTTACAGGTTTACAAAGATTCTGTGTAAATATTTACATGTTTATACAGATTCTGTGTAAATATTTACCTGTTTATAGAGTTTCTGTGTAAATATATACATGTTTATACAGATTCTGTGTAAATATTTACATGTTTATACAGATTCTGTGTAAATATTTTCATGTTTATACAGATTCTGTGTAAATATTTACATGTTTCTTTATACAGATACTGTCTAAATATTTACATGTTGATACAGATTCTGGGTAAATATTCAAATGTTGATACAGATTCTGTGTAAATATTTAAGTGTTCATACTGATTTTGTGAAAATATTTACGTGTTCATACAGATCCTGTGTAAATATTTACATGATAATTCAGATTCTGTGTAAATATTTACATGTTCATACAGATTCTGTGTAAATATTTACAGGTTTTTACAGATTCTGTGTAAACATTTGCAGGTATTTACAGATTCTCTGTAAATCTTTACAGGTTTATACAGATTCTGTGTAAATATTTATAGGTTTATACAGATTCTGGGTAAATATTTACAGGTTTATACAGATTCTGTGTAAATATTTACAGGTTTATAAAGATTCTCTGTCAATATTTAAAAGGTTATACAGATTCTGCGTAAATATTTACATGTTTATACAATTTCTGTGTGAATATTTACATGTTTATACAGATTATGTGTAAATACTTACATGTTCAAACAGAATCTGTGTAAATATTTACATGTTCATACAGATCCTGTGTAAACATTTACATGTTCATACAAATTCTGTGTAAACATTTACAGGTTTTTTACAGATTCTGTGAAAACATTTACAAGTTTTTACAGATTCCGTGGAAATATTTTCAGGTGTTTAAGGATTCTGTGTAAATATTTACAGGTTTTTACAGATTCTGGGTAAATATTTACAGGCTTATACAGATTCTGTGTAAATATTTACAGGTTTATACAGATTCTGAGTAAATATTTACAGGTTCATACAGATTCTGTGCAAATATTTACATGATTATACAGATTCTGTGTAAATATTTATATGTTTATACAGATTCTGAGTAAATATTTACATGTTTATGCAGATCCTGTGTAAATATTTACGTGTTTATAGAGATTCTGTGTAAATATTTACACGTTTATACAGATTCAGTGTAAATATTTACAGGTTTTTACAGATTCGTTTTAAATATTTACATGTTTCAACAGATAGTGTAAATATTTACATCTTTACACTGATTTTGTGTAAATATTTACATCTTTACACTGATTTTGTGTAAATATTTACACCTTTATTCTGATTCTGTGTAAATATTTGCATGTTCATAGAGATACTTTGTTAATATTTACATGTTTATACAGATTCTCTGTCAATATTTACATGTTTATACAGATTCTGTGTAAATATTTACAGGTTTTTACAGATACTTTGTAAATATTTACATGTTTATACAGATTCTGTGTAAATATTTACAAGTTCATACAGATTCTGTGTAAATATTTACACGTTTATACAGATTCTGTGTAAATATTTACGTGTTTATACGGATTCTGTGTAAGTGTTTACATGTTCATAGAGATTTTGTGTAAATATTTACGTGTTCATACAGATCCTGTGTAAATATTGACACATTCCTACAGATTCTGTGTAAATATTTACATGTTCATACAGATTCTGTGTAAACATTTACAGGTTTTCAAAGATTCTGTGTAAATATTCACTGGTGTTTACCGATTCTGTGTAATTATTTACTTGTTGATACAGATTCTGTGTAAATATTTACAGGTTTATACACCTTCTGGGTAAATATTTACAGGTTTATGCAGATTCCGTGTAAATATTTACTGATTTATAAAGTTTCTGTGTAAATATTTACATGTTTATACAGATTCTGCGTAAATATTTACCAGTTTATACAGTTTCTGTGTAAATATTTACATGTTTAAACAGATTCTGTGTAAATATTTACATGTATATACCGATTCTGTGTAAATATTTACATGTTTATACAGATTCTGTGTAAATATTTACATGTTGATACAGATTCTGTGTAAATATTTACATGTTGATACAGATTCTGTGTAAATATTTACATGTTTATACAGATTCTGTGTAAATATTTACATGTTCATACAGATTTTGTGTAAATATTTACGTGTTCATACAGATCCTGTGTAAATATTTACATGTTCATTCAGATACTGTGTAAATATTTACATGTTCATACAGATTCTGTGTAAACATTTACACGTTTTTACAGATTCTGTGTAAACATTTACAGGTGTTTACAGATTCTGTGTAAATATTTACAGGTTTATACAGATTCTGTGTAAGTATTCACAGGTTTATAAAGATTCTGTGTCAATATTTACAAGGTTATACAGATTCCGCGTAAATATTTACATGTTTACAATTTCTGTATAAATGTTTACATGTTTATGCAGATTCTGTGAAAATATTCACATGTTTATACAGATTCTGTGTAAATATTTACATGTTTATACAGATTCTGTGTAAATATTTACATATTTATATAGATTGTTTGTAAACATTTTCATGTTTCTTTATACAGATTCTGTGTAAATATTTACATGTTGAGACAGATTCTGTGTAAATATTAACATGTTGATACAGATTCTGTGTAATTATATACACATTGATACAGATTCTGTGTAAATATTTACGTGTTCATACAGATTTTGTGTAAATATTTACGTGTTCATACAGATCCTGAGTAAATATTTACATGTTCATACGGATTCTGAGTAAACATTTACATGTTCATACAGATTCTGCGTAAATATTTACATGTTCATACAGATTCTGCGTAAACATTTACATGTTCATACAGATTCTGTGTAAATATTTACAGGTTTATACAGCTACTGGGTGAACATTTATTGGTTTATACAGATTCAGTGTAAACATTTACAGGTTTTTACAGATTCTGTGTAAATATTTACATGTTTATACAGATTCAGTGGAAATGTTTACATGTTAATACAGATTCTGTGTAAATATGTACATGTTTATACAGTTTCTGTATAAATATATACGTCTTTATACAGATTCTCTGTAAATCTTTACAGGTTTTTACAGATTCTCTGTAAATATTTACATATTTATACAGATTCTGTGTAAACATTTACATCTTTATACTGATTCTGTGTAAATATTTACATCTTTCTACAGATTCTGTGTAAAAATTTACATGTTCATACAGATTCTGTGTAAATATTTACATCTTCATACAGATTATGTGTAAACCTTTACATGTTCATACAGATTCTTTGTAAAAATTTACATGTTTATACAGATTCTGTGTAAATATTTACAGGTTTTCACATATTCTGTGTTAATATTTACATGTGTATACAGATTTTGTGTAAATATTTACATGTTCATACAGATTCCGCGTAAATATTTACGTGTTCATACAGATTCTGTGTAAATATTCACATCCTTATACAGATTCTGTGTAAATATTTACATGTTCATACAGATTCTGTATGAATATTTACATGTTTATACAGATACCGAGTAAATATTTACAAGTTTATACGGATTCTATGTAAATATTTACATGTTTATACAGATTCTGTGTAAATATTTACATGTTTATACAGATCCTGTGTAAATATTAACATGTTCATACATATCCTGTATAAACATTTATATGTTCTCACAGATCCTGTCTAAACATTTACATGTTCATACAGATTCTGTGTAAACATTTATTGGTTTATACAGATTCTGTGTAAACATTTACAGGTTTTTACAGATTCTGTATAAACATTTACAGGTGTTTACAGATTCTGTGTAAATATTTACAGGTTTTTAAAGATTATTTGTAAATATTAACAGGTTTATACAGATACTGTGTAAATATTTACAGGTTTATACAGAATCTGTGTAAATATTTACATGTTTATACAGATTCTATGTAAATATTTACATGTTCCTACACATCCTTTGTAAACATTTACTTGTTCATACAGGTTCTTTGTAAACATTTACAGGTTTATAAAGATTCTGTGTAAATATTTACAGGTTTATACAGATTCTGTGTAAATATTTATAGGATTATAAAGATTCTTTGTAAATATTAACATGTTTATACAGATTCTGTGTAAACATTTACATGTTGATACAGATTGTGTGTAAATATTTGCAAGTTTCTTTACACAGATTCTATGTAAATATTTACATGTTGATACAGCTTCTGTGTAAATATTTACATGTTGATAGAGATTCTGTGTAAATATTTACATGTTCATACAGATTTTGTGTAAGAACTTACGTGTTCATACAGATTCTGTGTAAATCTTTACGTGTTCATACAGATTCTTTGTAAATCTTTACATGTTCATACAGATTCTGTGTAAACGTTTACATGTTCATACAGATTCTATGTAAACGTTTACATGTTCGTACATATTCTGTGTAAATGTTTACATGTTCATACAGATACTATGTAAACATTTACATGTTCATACAGATTCTCTGTAAACATTTACATGTTCATACAGATTCTGTGAAAACATTTACATGTTCATTCAGATTCTGTGTAAACATTTACATGTTTATACAGATTCTGTGTAAATATTTAGAGGTTCACACAGATTCTGTGTAAATATTTACAGGTTTATACAGATTCTCTGTAAGTATTTACATGTTTATACAGATTCTGTGTAAATATTTACAGGTTTATACAGACTCTGTGTAAATATTTACAGGTTTATACATATTATGTGTAAATATTAACATGTTTTTACAGATTCTGTGTAAATATTTACAGGTTTTTACAGATTCTGTGTAAATATTTACAGGTTTTTACAGATTCTGTGTAAATATTTACATGTTCATACAGATTCTGTGTAAATATTTACAGGTTCATACAGATACTGTGTAAATATTTACATGTTCACAGAGATTCTCTGTAAATATTTACGTGTTCATACTGAATCAGTGTAAATATTTCCAGGTCATACAGATCCTGGGTAAACATTTACATGTTCATACAGATAGTTTGTAAACATTTACATGTTCATACAGATCCTGTGTAAACATTTACATGTTCATACAGATTCTGTATAAACATTTACAGGTTTATACAGATTCTGTGTAAACATTTACAGGTTTTTACAGATTCTGTGTAAACATTTACAGGTTTTTACAGATTCTGTGTAAACATTTACTGGTGTTTACAGATTCCATGTTATCCTTTTCAGGTTTACTCAGATTCTGTGTAAACATTTACAGGTGTTTACAGATTCTGTGTAAATATTTACAGGTTTATACAGATTCTGTGTAAATATTTAAATGTTTCTTTATACAGATTCTTTGTAAATATTTACATGTTGATACAGATTCTGTGTAAATATTTACAGGTTTTTACAGATTCTGTGTAAATATTTACAGGCTTTTACAGACTCTGTGTAAATATTTACATGTTCATACAGATTCTGTGTAAATATTTACATGTTCATACAGATTCTGTGTAAATATTTCAATGTCCATAGAGATTCTCTGTAAACATTTACATGTTCATACAGATCCTGTGTAAATATTTACAAGTTCATACAGTTTCTGTATAAACATATACAGGTTTATACAGATTCTGTGTAAACATTTACAGGTTTTTACAAATTCTGTTTAAACATTTACAGGTGTTTATGGAATCCGTGTAAATATTTACAGGTTTATACAGGTTCTGTGTAAATATTTACACGTTTTTACAGATTCTGTGTGAATATTTACAAGTTTATACACATTCTGTGTAAATATTTACATGTTCATACAGATTCTGTGTAAATATATACATGTTTATACAGATTCTGTGTAAATATTTACATGTTTACACAGATTCTGTGTAAATATTTACAGGTTTATACAGATTCTGCGTGAATATTTACAGGTTTATAAGGATTCTGTGTAAATATTTACAGGTTTATACAGATTCTGCGTATATGTTTACATGTTCACACAGATTCTGTGTAAATATTTACATGTTTATACAGATTCTGTGTAAATATTTACAGGTTTATACAGATTCTGTGTAAAGTTATAGATGTTTATACGGATTCTGTGTAAATATTTACAAGGTTATAAGGATTTTGTGTAAATATTTACATGTTTATAAAGATTCGGTGTAAAGATTTACATGCTTGTACAGATTCTGTGTAAATATTTACATGTTTATACAAATTCTGTGTAAATATTGACATGTTTATACAGATTCTTTGTAAATATTTACATGTTTATACAGATTATGTGTAAATATTTACATGTTTATACAGATTCTGTGTAAATATTTACATGTTTATACAGATTCTGTGTAAATATTTACATGTTTATACAGATTCTGTGTAAATATTTAAATGTTGATACAGATTCTGTGTAAATATTTACATGTTTATAAAGATTCGGTGTAAATATTTACATGCTTGTACAGATTCTGTGTAAATATTTACATGTTTATACAGATTCTGTGTAAATATTTACAGGTTTATACAGATTCTGTGTAAATATTTACAGGTTTATACAGATTCTGTGTAAAGATATCGATGTTTATACGGATTCTGTGTAAATATTTACAAGGTTATAAGGATTTTGTGTAAATATTTACATGTTTATACAGATTCTGTGTAAATATTTGCGGGTTTATATGGATTCTGTGTAAATATTTACAGGTTTTTACAGACTCTGTGTAAATATTTACAGGCTTTTACAGACTCTGTGTAAATATTTACATGTTCATACAGATTCTGTGTAAATATTTACATGTTCATACAGATTCTGTGTAAATATTTCCATGTCCATAGAGATACTCTGTAAACATTTACATGTTCATACAGATCCTGTGTAAATATTTACAAGTTCATACAATTTCTGTATAAACATTTACAGGTTTATACAGATTCTGTGTAAACATTTACAGGTTTTTACAAATTCTGTTTAAATATTTACAGGTGTTTATGGAATCCGTGTAAATATTTACAGGTTTATACAGGTTCTGTGTAAATATTTACACGTTTATACAGATTCTGTGTGAATATTTACAAGTTTATACACATTCTGTGTAAATATTTACATGTTCATACAGATTCTGTGTAAATATATACATGTTTATACAGATTCTGTGTAAATATTTACATGTTTACACAGATTCTGTGTAAATATTTACAGGTTTATACAGATTCTGCGTGAATATTTACAGGTTTATAAGGATTCTGTGTAAATATTTACAGGTTTATACAGATTCTGCGTATATGTTTACATGTTTACACAGTTTCAGTGTAAATATTTACATGTTTATACAGATTGTGTGTAAATATTTACACGTTTATACAGGTTCTGTGTAAACAATTACATGTTTATACAGATTCTGTGTAAATATTTACATGTTTCTTTATAGAGATTCTGTGTAAATATTTACATGTTCATATAGATTCTTTGCAAATATTTACATGTTGATACAGATTCTGTGTAAATATTTACATGTTTATACAGATTCTGTGGAAATATTTACATGTTTCTTTATACAGATTCTTTGTAAATATTTACATGTTGATACAGATTCTGTGTAAATATTTACAGGTTTTTACAGATTCTGTGTAAATATTTACAGGTTTTTACAGATTCTGTGTAGATATTTACATGTTCATACAGATTCTGTGTAAATATTTACAGGTTCATACAGATACTGTGTAAATATTTACATGTTCATACAAACCATATGTAAATATTTACATGTTCATACAGATCCTGTGTAAATATTTACATGTTCATACAGACCCTGTGTAAATATTTACAGGTTTTTACAGATTCTGTGTAAACATTTACTGGTGTTTACGGATTCCTTGTAAACCTTTACAGGTCTATACAGATTCTGTGTAAATATTTACAGGTGTTTACAGATTCTGTGTAAGTATTTACAGGTTTATACAGATTCTGTGTAAATATTTACATGTTTCTATATACAGATTCTTTGTAAATATTTACATGTTGATACAGATTCTGTGTAAATATGTGCAGGTTTTTACAGATTCTGTGTAAATATTTACAGGTTTTTACAGATTCTGTGTAAATATTTACATGTTCATACACATTCTGAGTAAATATTTACAGGTTCATACAGATACTGTGTAAATATTTACATGTTCGTAGAATTTCTGTGTAAATCTTTACGTGATTATACAGATTCTGTGTAAACATTTACGTGTTCATACAGATTCTGTGTAAACATTTACGTGATCATACAGATTCTTTGTAAATATTTATAGGTTTCTACAGAGTCTGTGTAAATAGTTACATGTCTATACAGATTCTTTGTATATATTGACGTTTATACAGATTCTGTGTAAATATTTAAAAGTTTATACAGATTCTTGGTAAATATTGACATGTTTATACAGATTCTGTGTAAATATTTACAGGCTTTTACAGACTCTGTGTAAATATTTACAGGTTTTTACAGATTCTGTGTAAATATTTACAGGCTTTTACAGACTCTGTGTAAATATTTACATGTTCATACAGATTCTGTGTAAATATTTACATGTTCATACAGATTCTGTGTAAATATTTCCATGTCCATAGAGATTCTCTGTAAACATTTACATGTTCATACAGATCCTGTGTAAATATTTACAAGTTCATACAGTTTCTGTATAAACATATACAGGTTTGTACAGATTCTGTGTAAACATTTACAGGTTTTTACAAATTCTGTTTAAACATTTACAGGTGTTTATGGAATCCGTGTAAATATTTACAGGTTTATACAGGTTCTGTGTAAATATTTACACGTTTATACAGATTCTGTTTGTATATTTACAAGTTTATACACATTCTGTGTAAATATTTACATGTTCATACAGATTCTGTGTAAATATATACATGTTTATACAGATTCTGTGTAAATATTTACATGTTTACACAGATTCTGTGTAAATATTTACAGGTTTATACAGATTCTGCGTGAATATTTACAGGTTTATAAGGATTCTGTGTAAATATTTACAGGTTTATACAGATTCTGCGTATATGTTTATATGTTTACACAGTTTCAGTGTAAATATTTACATGTTTATACAGATTGTGTGTAAATATTTACACGTTTATACAGGTTCTGTGTAAACAATTACATGTTTATACAGATTCTGTGTAAATATTTACATGTTTCTTTATATAGATTCTGTGTAAATATTTACATGTTCATACAGATTCTTTGCAAATATTTACATGTTGATACAGATTCTGTGTAAATATGTACATGTTTATACAGATTCTGTGGAAATATTTACATGTTTCTTTATACAGATTCTTTGTAAATATTTACATGTTGATACAGATTCTGTGTAAATATTTACAGGTTTTTACAGATTCTGTGTAAATATTTAAAGGTTTTTACAGATGCTGTGTAAATATTTACATGTTCATACAGATTCTGTGTAAATATTTACAGGTTCATACAGATACTGTGTAAATATTTACATGTTCATACAAATCATATGTAAATATTTACATGTTCATACAGATCCTGTGTAAACATTTACATGTTCATACAGACTCTGTGAAAATATTTACAGGTTTTTACAGATTCTGTGTAAACATTTACTGGTGTTTACGGATTCCTTGTAAACCTTTACAGGTCTATACAGATTCTGTGTAAATATTTACAGGTGTTTACAGATTCTGTGTAAGTATTTACAGGTTTATACAGATTCTGTGTAAATATTTACATGTTTCTATATACAGATTCTTTGTAAATATTTACATGTTGATACAGATTCTGTGTCAATATGTGCAGGTTTTTACAGATTCTGTGTAAATATTTACAGGTTTTTACAGATTCTGTGTAAATATTTACATGTTCATACACATTCTGAGTAAATATTTACAGGTTCATACAGATACTGTGTAAATATTTACATGTTCGTAGAAATTCTGTGTAAATCTTTACGTGATTATACAGATTCTGTGTAAACATTTACGTGTTCATACAGATTCTGTGTAAACATTTACGTGATCATACAGATTCTTTGTAAATATTTATAGGTTTCTACAGATTCTGTGTAAATATTTACATGTCTATACAGATTCTTTGTAAATATTGACGTTTATACAGATTCTGTGTAAATATTTAAAAGTTTATACAGATTCTTTGTAAATATTGACATGTTTATACAGATTCTGTGTAAATATATACATGTTTATAGAGATTCTGTGTGAATATTTACATGTTTATACAGATTCTGTGTAAATATTTACATGTTCACACAGATTCTGTGTAAATATTGACATGTTTATACAGATTCTGTGTAAATATTGACATCTTTATACAGATTCTGTGTAAATATTTACATGTTTATACTGATTCTGTGTAAATATTTTCATGTTTATGCAGATTCTGTGTAAATATTGACATGTTTATACAGATTCTGTGTAAATATTTACATGTTTATACAGATTCTGTGTAAATATTTACATGTTTATACAAATTCTGTGTAAATATTGACATGTTTATACAGATTCTGTGTAAATATTTACATGTTTATACAGATTCTGTGTAAATTTTTACATGTTTATACAGATTCTGTGTAAATATTTACATGTTTATACAGATTCTGTCTAAATATTTACATGTTTATAAAGATTCGGTGTAAATATTTACATGCTTGTACAGATTCTGTGTAAATATTTACATGTTTATACAGATTCTGTGTAAATATTGACATGTTGATACAGATTCTGTGTAAATATTTACATGTTTATAGAGATTCTGTGTGAATATTTACATGTTTATACAGATTCTGTGTAAATATTTACATGTTTATACAGATTCTGTGTAAATATTTACAGGTTTATACAGATTCTGTGTAAAGATATAGATGTTTATACGGATTCTGTGTAAATATTTACAAGGTTATAAGGATTTTGTGTAAATATTTACATGTTTATACAGATTCTGTGTAAATATTTGCAGGTTTATACGGATTCTGTGTAAATATTTACAGGTTTTTACAGATTCTGTGTAAATATTTACAGGCTTTTACATACTCTGTGTAAATATTTACATGTTCATACAGATTCTGTGTAAATATTTACATGTTCATACAGATTCTGTGTAAATATTTCCATGTCCATAGAGATTCTCTGTAAACATTTACATGTTCATACAGATCCTGTGTAAATATTTACAAGTTCATACAGTTTCTGTATAAACATATACAGGTTTATACAGATTCTGTGTAAACATTTACAGGTTTTTACAAATTCTGTTTAAACTTTTACAGGTGTTTATGGAATCCGTGTAAATATTTACAGGTTTATACAGGTTCTGTGTAAATATTTACACGTTTATACAGATTCTGTGTGAATATTTACAAGTTTATACACATTCTGTGTAAATATTTACATGTTCATACAGATTCTGTGTAAATATATACATGTTTATACAGATTCTGTGTAAATATTTACATGTTTACACAGATTCTGTGTAAATATTTACAGGTTTATACAGATTCTGCGTGAATATTTACAGGTTTATAAGGATTCTGTGTAAATATTTACAGGTTTATACAGATTCTGCATATATGTTTACATGTTTACACAGTTTCAGTGTAAATATTTACATGTTTATACAGATTGTGTGTAAATATTTACACGTTTATACAGGTTCTGTGTAAACAATTACATGTTTATACAGATTCGGTGTAAATATTTACATGTTTCTTTATATAGATTCAGTGTAAATATTTACATGTTCATACAGATTCTTTGCAAATATTTACATGTTGATACAGATTCTGTGTAAATATGTACATGTTTATACAGATTCTGTGGAAATATTTACATGTTTCTTTATACAGATTCTTTGTAAATATTTACATGTTGATACAGATTCTGTGTAAATATTTACAGGTTTTTACAGTTTTTGTGTAAATATTTAAAGGTTTTTACAGATTCTGTGTAAATATTTACATGTTCATACAGATTCTGTGTAAATATTTACCGGTTCATACAGATACTGTGTAAATATTTACATGTTCATACAAATCATATGTAAATATTTACATGTTCATACAGATCCTGTGTAAACATTTACATGTTCATACAGACTCTGTGTAAATATTTACAGGTTTTTACAGATTCTGTGTAAACATTTACTGGTGTTTACGGATTCCTTGTAAACCTTTACAGGTCTATACAGATTCTGTGTAAATATTTACAGGTGTTTACAGATTCTGTGTAAGTATTTACAGGTTTATACAGATTCTGTGTAAATATTTACATGTTTCTATATACAGATTCTTTGTAAATATTTACATGCTGATACAGATTCTGTGTAAATATGTGCAGGTTTTTACAGATTCTGTGTAAATATTTACACGTTTTTACAGATTCTGTGTATATATTTACATGTTCATACACATTCTGAGTAAATATTTACAGGTTCATACAGATACTGTGTAAATATTTACATGTTCGTAGAAATTCTGTGTAAATCTTTACGTGATTATACAGATTCTGTGTAAATATTTACGTGTTCATACAGATTCTGTGTAAACATTTACGTGTTCATACAGATTCTTTGTAAATATTTATGTTTTTACAGATTCTGTGTAAATATTTACATGTCTATACAGATTCTTTGTAAATATTGACATGTTTATACAGATTCTGTGTAAATATTTAAAAGTTTATACAGATTCTTTGTAAATATTGACATGTTTATACAGATTCTGTGTAAATATTTACATGTTTATAGAGATTCTGTGTGAATATTTACATGTTTATACAGATTCTGTGTAAATATTTACATGTTTATACAGTTTCTGTGTAAATATTTACATGTTTATACAGATTCTGTCTAAATATTGACATCTTTATACAGATTCTGTGTAAATATTTATATGTTGATACAGATTCTGTGTAAATATTTACATGTTTATAAAGATTCGGTGTAAATATTTACATGCTTGTACAGATTCTGTGTAAATATTTACATGTTTATACAGATTCTGTGTAAATATTTACATGTTTATACAGATTCTGTGTAAATATTGACATGTTGATACAGATTCTGTGTAAATATTTACATGTTTATAGAGATTCTGTGTGAATATTGACATGTTGATACAGATTCTGTGTAAATATTTGCATGTTTATAGAGATTCTGTGTGAATATTTACATGTTTATACAGATTCTGTGTAAATATTTGCAGGTTTATACAGATTCTGTGTAAAGATATACATGTTTATACGGATTCTGTGTAAATATTTACAAGGTTATAAGGATTTTGTGGAAATATTTACATGTTTATACAGATTCTGTGTAAATATTTGCGGGTTTATACGGATACTGTGTAAAAATTTACAGGTTTTTACAGATTCTGTGTAAATATTTACAGGCTTTTACAGACTCTGTGTAAATATTTACAGGTTTTTACAGATTCTGTGTAAATATTTACAGGCTTTTACAGACTCTGTGTAAATATTTACATGTTCATACAGATTCTGTGTAAATATTTACATGTTCATACAGATTCTGTGTAAATATTTCCATGTCCATAGAGATTCTCTGTAAACATTTACATGTTCATACAGATCCTGTGTAAATATTTACAAGTTCATACAGTTTCTGTATAAACATATACAGGTTTGTACAGATTCTGTGTAAACATTTACAGGTTTTTACAAATTCTGTTTAAACATTTACAGGTGTTTATGGAATCCGTGTAAATATTTACAGGTTTATACAGGTTCTGTGTAAATATTTACACGTTTATACAGATTCTGTTTGTATATTTACAAGTTTATACACATTCTGTGTAAATATTTACATGTTCATACAGATTCTGTGTAAATATATACATGTTTATACAGATTCTGTGTAAATATTTACATGTTTACACAGATTCTGTGTAAATATTTACAGGTTTATACAGATTCTGCGTGAATATTTACAGGTTTATAAGGATTCTGTGTAAATATTTACAGGTTTATACAGATTCTGCGTATATGTTTACATGTTTACACAGTTTCAGTGTAAATATTTACATGTTTATACAGATTGTGTGTAAATATTTACACGTTTATACAGGTTCTGTGTAAACAATTACATGTTTATACAGATTCTGTGTAAATATTTACATGTTTCTTTATATAGATTCTGTGTAAATATTTACATGTTCATACAGATTCTTTGCAAATATTTACATGTTGATACAGATTCTGTGTAAATATGTACATGTTTATACAGATTCTGTGGAAATATTTACATGTTTCTTTATACAGATTCTTTGTAAATATTTACATGTTGATACAGATTCTGTGTAAATATTTACAGGTTTTTACAGATTCTGTGTAAATATTTAAAGGTTTTTACAGATGCTGTGTAAATATTTACATGTTCATACAGATTCTGTGTAAATATTTACAGGTTCATACAGATACTGTGTAAATATTTACATGTTCATACAAATCATATGTAAATATTTACATGTTCATACAGATCCTGTGTAAACATTTACATGTTCATACAGACTCTGTGTAAATATTTACAGGTTTTTACAGATTCTGTGTAAACATTTACTGGTGTTTACGGATTCCTTGTAAACCTTTACAGGTCTATACAGATTCTGTGTAAATATTTACAGGTGTTTACAGATTCTGTGTAAGTATTTACAGGTTTATACAGATTCTGTGTAAATATTTACATGTTTCTATACACAGATTCTTTGTAAATATTTACATGTTGATACAGATTCTGTGTCAATATGTGCAGGTTTTTACAGATTCTGTGTAAATATTTACAGGTTTTTACAGATTCTGTGTAAATATTTACATGTTCATACACATTCTGAGTAAATATTTACAGGTTCATACAGATACTGTGTAAATATTTACATGTTCGTAGAAATTCTGTGTAAATCTTTACGTGATTATACAGATTCTGTGTAAACATTTACGTGTTCATACAGATTCTGTGTAAACATTTACGTGTTCATACAGATTCTTTGTAAATATTTATAGGTTTTTACAGATTCTGTGTAAATATTTACATGTCTATACAGATTCTTTGTAATTATTGACATGTTTATACAGATTCTGTGTAAATATTTAAAAGTTTATACATATTCTTTGTAAATATTGACATGTTTATACAGATTCTGTGTAAATATGTACATGTTTATAGAGATTCTGTGTGAATATTTACATGTTTATACAGATTCGGTGTAAATATTTACATGTTCATACAGATTCTGTGTAAATATTGACATGTTTATACAGATTCTGTGTAAATATTGACATCTTTATACAGATTCTGTGTAAATATTTACATGTTTATACTGAATCTGTGTAAATATTTTCATCTTTATGCAGATTCTGTGTAAATATTGACATGTTTATACAGATTCTGTGTAAATATTTACATGTTCATACAGATTCTGTGTAAATATTTACATGTTCATACAGATTCTGTGTAAATATTTACATGTTTATACAAATTCTGTGTAAATATTGACATGTTTATACAGATTCTTTGTAAATATTTACATGTTTATACAGATTCTGTGTAAATATTTACATGTTTATACAGATTCTGTGTAAATATTTACATGTTTATACAGATTCTGTGTAAATATTTACATATTTATACAGATTCTGTGTAAATATTTACATGTTTATACAGATTCTGTCTAAATATTTACATGCTTATAAAGATTCGGTGTAAATATTTACATGCTTGTACAGATTCTGTGTAAATATTTACATGTTTATACAGATTCTGTGTAAATATTTACATGTTTATACAGATTCTGTGTAAATATTGACATGTTGATACAGATTCTGTGTAAATATTTACATGTTGATACAGATTCTGTGTGAATATTTACATGTTTATACAGATTCTGTGTAAATATTTACATGTTTATACAGATTCTGTGTAAATATTTACAGGTTTATACAGATTCTGTGGAAAGATATACATGTTTATACGGATTCTGTGTAAATATTTACATGTTCATACAGATTCTGTGTAAATATTTACATGTTTATACAAATTCTGTGTAAATATTGACATGTTTATACAGATTCTTTGTAAATATTTACATGTTTATGCAGATTATGTGTAAATATTTACATGTTTATACAGATTCTGTGTAAATATTTACATGTTTATACAGATTCTCTGTAAATATTTACATGTGTATACAGATTCTGTGTAAATATTTATATGTTTATACAGATTCTGTCTAAATATTTACATGTTTATAAAGATTCGGTGTAAATATTTACATGCTTGTACAGATTCTGTGTAAATATTTGCATGTTTATACAGATTCTGTGTAAATATTTACATGTTTATACAGATTCTGTGTAAATATTGACATGATGATACAGATTCTGTGTAAATATTTACATGTTTATAGAGATTCTGTGTGAATATTTACATGTTTATACAGATTCTGTGTAAATATTTACATGTTTATACAGATTCTGTGTAAATATTTACAGGTTTATACAGATTCTGTGTAAAGATATACATGTTTCTACGGATTCTGTGTAAATATTTACAAGGTTATAAGGATTTTGTGTAAATATTTACATGTTTATACAGATTCTGTGTAAATATTTGCGGGTTTATACAGATTCTGTGTAAATATTTACAGGTATTTACAGATTCTTTGTAAATATTTACAGGCTTTTACAGACTCTGTGTAAATATTTACATGTTCATACAGATTCTGTGTAAATATTTACATGTTCATACAGATTCTGTGTAAATATTTCCATGTCCATAGAGATACTCTGTAAACATTTACATGTTCATACAGATCCTGTGTAAATATTTACAAGTTCATACAGTTTCTGTCTAAACATTTACAGGTTTATACAGATTCTGTGTAAATATTTACAGGTTCTTACAAATTCTGTTTAAACATTTACAGGTGTTTATGGAATCCGTGTAAATATTTACAGGTTTATACAGGTTCTGTGTAAATATTTACACGTTTATACAGATTCTGTGTGAATATTTACAAGTTTATACACATTCTGTGTAAATATTTACATGTTCATACAGATTCTGTGTAAATATATACATGTTTATACAGATTCTGTGTAAATATTTACATGTTTACACAGATTCTGTGTAAATATTTACATGTTTACACAGATTCTGTGTAAATATTTACAGGTTTATACAGATTCTGCGTGAATATTTACAGGTTTATAAGGATACTGTGTAAATATTCACAGGTTTATACAGATTCTGCGTATATGTTTACATGTTTACACAGTTTCAGTGTAAATATTTACATGTTTATACAGATTGTGTGTAAATATTTACACGTTTATACAGGTTCTGTGTAAACAATTACATGTTTATACAGATTCTGTGTAAATATTTACATGTTTGTTTATATAGATTCTGTGTAAATATTTAATTGTGCATACAGATTCTTTGCAAATATTTACATGTTGATACAGATTCTGGGTAAATATTTACATGTTTATACAGATTCTGTGGAAATATTTACATGTTTCTTTATACAGATTCTTTGTAAATATTTACATGTTGATACAGATTCTGTGTAAATATTTACAGGTTTTTACAGATTCTGTGTAAATATTTAAAGGTTTTTACAGATTCTGAGTAAATATTTACATGTTCATACAGATTCTGTGTAAATATTTAAAGGTTTTTACAGATTCTGTGTAAATATTTACATGTTCATACAGATTCTGTGTAAATATTTACCGGTTCATACAGATACTGTGTAAATATTTACACGTTCATACAAACCATATGTAAATATTTACTTGTTCATACAGATCCTGTGTAAACATTTACATGTTCATACAGACTCTGTGTAAATATTTACAGGTTTTTACAGATTCTGTGTAAACATTTACTGGTGTTTACGGATTCCTTGTAAACCTTTACAGGTCTATACAGATTCTGTGTAAATATTTACAGGTGTTTACAGATTCTGTGTAAGTATTTACAGGTTTATACAGGTTCTGTGTAAATATTTACATGTTTCTATATACAGATTATTTGTAAATATTTGCATGTTGATACAGATTCTGTGTAAATATGTGCAGGTTTTTACAGATTCTGTGTAAACATGTACAGGTTTTTACAGATTCTGTGTAAATATTTACATGTTCATGCACATTCTGAGTAAATATTTACAGGTTCATACAGATACTGTGTAAATATTTACATGTTCATAGAAATTCTGTGTAAATCTTTACGTGATTATACAGATTCTGTGTAAACATTTACGTGTTCATACAGATTCTGTGTAAACATTTACGTGTTCATACAGATTCTTTGTAAATATTTATAGGTTTTTACAGATTCTGTGTAAATATTTACATGTCTATACAGATTCTTTGTAAATATTGACATGTTTATACAGATTCTGTGTAAATATTTAAAAGTTTATACAGATTCTTTGTAAATATTGACATGTTTATACAGATTCTGTGTAAATATGTACATGTTTATAGAGATTCTGTGTGAATATTTACATGTTTATACAGATTCTGTGTAAATATTTACATGTTCAAACAGATTCTGTGTAAATATTGACATGTTTATACAGATTCTGTGTAAATATTGACATCTTTATACAGATTCTGTGTAAATATTTACATGTTTATAATGATTCTGTGTAAATATTTTCATGTTTATGCAGATTCTGTGTAAATATTGACATGTTTATACAGATTCTGTGTAAATATTTACATGTTCATACAGATTCTGTGTAAATATTTACATGTTTATACAAATTCTGTGTAAATATTGACATGTTTATACAGATAATTTGTAAATATTTACATGTTTATGCAGATTATGTGTAAATATTTACATGTTTATACAGATTCTGTGTAAATATTTACATGTTTATACACATTCTCTCTAAATATTTACATGTTTATACAGATTCTGTGTAAATATTTACATGTTTATACAGATTCTGTCTAAATATTAACATGTTTATAAAGATTCGGTGTAAATATTTACATGCTTGTACAGATTCTGTGTAAATATTTACATGTTTATACAGATTCTGTGTAAATATTTACATGTTTATACAGATTCTGTGTAAATATTGACATGTTGATACAGATTCTGTGTAAATATTTACATGTTTATATAGATTCTGTGTGAATATTTACATGTTTATACAGATTCTGTGTAAATATTTACATGTTTATACAGATTCTGTGTAAATATTTACAGGTTTATACAGATTCTGTGTAAAGATATACATGTTTATACGGATTCTGTGTAAATATTTGCAAGGTTATAAGGATTTTTTGTAAATATTTACATGTTTATACAGATTCTGTGTAAATATTTGCGGGTTTATACTGATTCTGTGTAAATATTTACAGGTTTTTACAGATTCTGTGTAAATATTTACAGGCTTTTACAGACTCTGTGTAAATATTTACATGTTCATACAGATTCTGTGTAAATATTTACATGTTCATACAGATTCTGTGTAAATATTTCCATGTCCATAGAGATACTCTGTAAACATTTACATGTTCATACAGATCCTGTGTAAATATTTACAAGTTCATACACTTTCTGTATAAACATTTACAGGTTTATACAGATTCTGTGTACACGTTTACAGGTTTTTACAAATGCTGTTTAAACATTTACTGGTGTTTATGGAATCCGTGTAAATATTTACAGGTTTATACAGGTTCTGGGTAAATATTTACACGTTTATACAGATTCTGTGTGAATATTTACAAGTTTATACACATTCTGTGTAAATATTTACATGTTCATACAGATTCTGTGTAAATATATACATGTTTATACAGATTCTGTGTAAATATTTACAGGTTTATACAGATTCTGCGTGAATATTTACAGGTTTATAAGGATTCTGTGTAAATATTCACAGGTTTATACAGATTCTGCGTATATGTTTACATGTTTACACAGTTTCAGTGTAAATATTTACATGTTTATACAGATTGTGTGTAAATATTTACACGTTTATACAGGTTCTGTGTAAACAATTACATGTTTATACAGATTCTGTGTAAATATTTACATGTTTCTTTATATAGATTCTGTGTAAATATTTACATGTTCATACAGATTCTTTGCAAATATTTACATGTTGATACAGATTCTGTGTAAATATTTACATGTTTATACAGATTCTGTGGAAATATTTACATGTTTCTTTATACAGATTCTTTGTAAATATTTACATGTTGATACAGATTCTGTGTAAATATTTACAGGTTTTTACAGATTCTGTGTAAATATTTAAAGGTTTTTACAGATTCTGTGGAAATATTTACATGTTCATACAGATTCTGCGTAAATATTTACAGGTTCATACAGATACTGTGTAAATATTTACATGTTCATACAGATTCTGTGTAAATATTTAAAGGTTTTTACAGATTCTGTGTAAATATTTACATGTTCATACAGATTCTGTGTAAATATTTACCGGTTCATACAGATACTGTGTAAATATTTACATGTTCATACAAATCATATGTAAATATTTACATGTTCATACAGATCCTGTGTAAACATTTACATGTTCATACAGACTCTGTGTAAATATTTACAGGTTTTTACAGATTCTGTGTAAACATTTACTGGTGTTTACGGATTCCTTGTAAACCTTTACAGGTCTATACAGATTCTGTGTAAATATTTACAGGTGTTTACAGATTCTGTGTAAGTATTTACAGGTTTATACAGATTCTGTGTAAATATTTACATGTTTCTATATACAGATTCTTTGTAAATATTTACATGTTGATACAGATTCTGTGTAAATATGTGCAGGTTTTTACAGATTCTGTGTAAATATTTACAGGTTTTTACAGATTCTGTGTAAATATTTACATGTTCATACACATTCTGAGTAAATATTTACAGGTCCATACAGATACTGTGTAAATATTTACATGTTCGTAGAAATTCTGTGTAAATCTTTACGTGATTATACAGATTCTGTGTAAACATTTACGTGTTCATACAGATTCTGTGTAAACATTTACGTGTTCATACAGATTCTTTGTAAATATTTATAGGTTTTTACAGATTCTGTGTAAATATTTACATGTTTATACAGATTCTGTGTAAATATTTGAAAGTTTATACAGATTCTTTGTAAATATTGACATGTTTATACAGATTCTGTGTAAATATGTACATGTTTATAGTGATTCTGTGTGAATATTTACATGTTTATACAGATTCTGTGTAAATATTTACATGTTCATACAGATTGTGTGTAAATATTGACATGTTTATACAGATTCTGTGTAAATATTGACATGTTTATACAGATTCTGTGTAAATATTTACATGTTTATACTGATTCTGTGTAAATATTTTCATGTTTATGCAGATTCTGTGTAAATATTGACATGTTTATACAGATTCTGTGTAAATATTTACATGTTTATACAGATTCTGTGTAAATATTTACATGTTTATACAGATTCTGTGTAAATATTTACATGTTTATACAGATTCTGTCCAAATATTAACATGTTTATAAAGATTCGGTGTAAATATTTACATGCTTGTACAGATTCTGTGTAAATATTTACATGTTTATACAGATTCTGTGTAAATATTTACATGTTTATACAGATTCTGTGTAAATATTGACATGTTGATACAGATTGTGTGTAAATATTTACATGTTTATAGAGATTCTGTGTGAATATTTACATGTTTATACAGGTTCTGTGGAAATATTTACATGTTTATACAGATTCTGTGTAAATATTTACAGGTTTATACAGATTCTGTGTAAAGATATACATGTTTATACGGATTCTGTGTAAATATTTACAAGGTTATAAGGATTTTGTGTAAATATTTACATGTTTATACAGATTCTGTGTAAATATTTGCGGGTTTATACAGATTCTGTGTAAATATTTACAGGTTTTTACAGATTCTGTGTAAATATTTACATGCTTTTACAGACTCTTTGTAAATATTTACATGTTCATACAGATTCTGTGTAAATATTTACATGTTCATACAGATTCTGTGTAAATATTTACATGTCCATAGAGATACTCTGTAAACATTTACATGTTTATACAGATCCTGTGTAAATATTTACAAGTTCATACAGTTTCTGTATAAACATTTACAGGTTTATACAGATTCCGTGTAAACATTTACAGGTTTTTACAAATTCTGTTTAAACATTTACAGGTGTTTATGGAATCCGTGTAAATATTTACATTTTTATACAGGTTCTGTATAAATATTTACACGTTTATACAGATTCTGTGTGAATATTTACAAGTTTATACACATTCTGTGTAAATATTTACATGTTCATACAGATTCTGTGGAAATATTTACAGGTTTATACAGATTCTGCGTGAATATTTACAGGTTTATAAGGATTCTGTGTAAATATTTACAGGTTTATACAGATTCAGTGTATATGTTTACATGTTTACACACTTTCAGTGTAAATATTTACATGTTTATACAGATTGTGTGTAAATATTTACACGTTTATACAGGTTCTGTGTAAACATTTACATGTTTATACAGATTCTGTGTAAATATTTACATGTTTCTTTATATAGATTCTGTGTAAATATTTACATGTTCATACAGATTCTTTGCAAATATTTACATGTTGATACAGATTCTGTGTAAATATTTACATGTTTATACAGATTCTGTGGAAATATTTACATGTTTCTTTATACAGATTCTTTGTAAATATTTACATGTTGATACAGATTCTGTGTAAATATTTACAGGTTTTTACAGATTCTGTGTAAATATTTAAAGATTTTTACAGATTCTGTGTAAATATTTACATGTTCATACGGATTCTGTGTAAATATTTACAGGTTCATACAGATACTGTGTAAATATTTACATGTTCATACAAATCATATGTAAATATTTACATGTTCATACAGATCCTGTGTAAACATTTACATGTTCATACAGACTCTGTGTAAATATTTACAGGTTTTTACAGATTCTGTGTAAACATTTACTGGTGTTTACGGATTCCTTGTAAACCTTTACAGGTCTATACAGATTCTGCGTAAATACTTACAGGTGTTTACAGATTCTGAGTAAGTATTTACAGGTTTATACAGATTCTGTGTAAATATTTACATGTTTCCATATACAGATTCTTTGTAAATATTTACATGTTGATACAGATTCTGTGTAAATATGTGCAGGTTTTTACAGATACTGTGTAAATATTTACAGGTTTTTACAGATTCTGTGTAAATATTTACATGTTCATACACATTCTGAGTAAATATTTACAGGTTCATACACATACTGTGTAAATATTTACATGTTCGTAGAAATTCTGTGTAAATCTTTACGTGATTATACAGATTCTGTGTAAACATTTACGTGTTCATACAGATTCTGTGTAAACATTTACGTGTTCATACAGATTCTTTGTAAATATTTATAGGTTTTTACAGATTCTGTGTAAATATTTACATGTCTATACAGATTCTTTGTAAATATTGACATGTTTATACAGATTCTGTGTAAATATTTAAAAGTTTATACAGATTCTTTGTAAATATTGACATGTTTATACAGATTCTGTGTAAATATTTACATGTTTATAGAGATTCTGTGTGAATATTTACATGTACATACAGATTCTGTGTAAATATTGACATGTTTATACAGATTCTCTGTAAATATTGACATGTTTATACAGATTCTGTGTAAATATTTACATGTTTATACTGATTCTGTGTAAATATTTTCATGTTTATGCAGATTCTGTGTAAATATTGACATGTTTATACAGATTCTGTGTAAATATTTACATGTTCATACAGATTCTGTGTAAATATTTACATGTTTATACAAATTCTGTGTAAATATTGACATGTTTATACAGATTCTTTGTAAATATTTACATGTTTATACAGATTATGTGTAAGTATTTACATGTTTAGACAGATTCTGTGTAAATATTTACATGTTTATACAGATTCTGTGTAAATATTTACATGTTTATACAGATTCTGTGTAAATATTTACATGTTTATACAGATTCTGTCTAAATATTTACCTGTTTATAAAGAATCGGTGTAAATATTTACATGCTTGTACAGATTCTGTGTAAATATTTACATGTTTATACAGATTCTGTGTAAATATTTACATGTTTATACAGATTCTGTGTAAATATTGACATGTTGATACAGATTCTGTGTAAATATTTACATGTTTATAGAGATTCTGTGTGAATATTTACATGTTTATACAGATTCTGTGTAAATATTTACATGTTTATACAGATTCTGTGTAAATATTTACAGGTTTATACAGATTCTGTGTAAAGATATACATGTTTATACGGATTCTGTGTAAATATTTACAAGGTTATAAGGATTTTGTGTAAATATTTACATGTTTATACAGATTCTGTGTAAATATTTGTGGGTTTATACAGATTCTGTGTAAATATTTACAGGTTTTTACAGATTCTGTGTAAATATTTACAGGCTTTTACAGACTCTGTGTAAATATTTACATGTTCATAGAGATTCTGTGTAAATATTTACATATTCATACAGATTCTGTGTAAATATTTCCATGTCCATAGAGATACTCTGTAAACATTTACATGTTCATACAGATCCTGTGTAAATATTTACAAGTTCATACAGTTTCTGTATAAAGATTTACAGGTTTATACAGATTCTGTGTAAACATTTACAGGTTTTTACAAATTCTGTTTAAACATTTACAGGTGTTTATGGAATCCGTGTAAATATTTACAGGTTTATACAGGTTCTGTGTAAATATTTACACGTTTATACAGATTCTGTGTGAATATTTACAAGTTTATACACATTCTGTGTAAATATTTACATGTTCATACAGATTCTGTGTAAATATATACATGTTTATACAGATACTGTGTAAATATTTACATGTTTACACAGATTCTGTGTAAATATTTACAGGTTTATACAGATTCTGCGTGAATATTTACAGGTTTATAAGGATTCTGTGTAAATATTCACAGGTTTATACAGGTTCTGCATATATGTTTACATGTTTACACAGTTTCAGTGTAAATATTTACATGTTTATACAGATTGTGTGTAAATATTTACACGTTTATACAGGTTCTGTGTAAACAATTACATGTTTATACAGATTCTGTGTAAATATTTACACGTTTCTTTATATAGATTCTGTGTAAATATTTACATGTTCATACAGATTCTTTGCAAATATTTACATGTTGATACAGATTCTGTGTAAATATTTACATGTTTATACAGATTCTGTGGAAATATTTACATGTTTCTTTATACAGATTCTTTGTAAATATTTACATGTTGATAAAGATTCTGTGTAAATATTTACAGGTTTTTACAGATTCTGTGTAAATATTTAAAGGTTTTTACAGATTCTGTGTAAATATTTACATGTTCATACAGATTCTGTGTAAATATTTACAGGTTCATACAGATACTGTGTAAATATTTACATGTTCATACAAATCATATGTAAATATTTACATGTTCATACAGATCCTGTGTAAACATTTACATGTTCATACAGATTCTGTGTAAATATTTACATGTTTTTACACATTCTGTGTAAACATTTACTGGTGTTTACGGATTCCTTGTAAACCTTTACAGGTCTATACAGATTCTGTGTAAATATTTACATGTTTATACAGATTCTGTGTAAATATTTACAGGTTTATACAGATTCTGTGTAAAGATATACATGTTTATACGGATTCTGTGTAAATATTTGCAAGGTTATAAGGATTTTTTGTAAATATTTACATGTTTATACAGATTCTGTGTAAATATTTGCGGGTTTATACTGATTCTGTGTAAATATTTACAGGTTTTTACAGATTCTGTGTAAATATTTACAGGCTTTTACAGACTCTGTGTAAATATTTACATGTTCATACAGATTCTGTGTAAATATTTACATGTTCATACAGATTCTGTGTAAATATTTCCATGTCCATAGAGATACTCTGTAAACATTTACATGTTCATACAGATCCTGTGTAAATATTTACAAGTTCATACAGTTTCTGTATAAACATTTACAGGTTTATACAGATTCTGTGTAAACGTTTACAGGTTTTTACAAATGCTGTTTAAACATTTACTGGTGTTTATGGAATCCGTGTAAATATTTACAGGTTTATACAGGTTCTGTGTAAATATTTACACGTTTATACAGATTCTGTGTGAATATTTACAAGTTTATACACATTCTGTGTAAATATTTACATGTTCATACAGATTCTGTGTAAATATATACATGTTTATACAGATTCTGTGTAAATATTTACATGTTTACACAGATTCTGTGTAAATATTTACAGGTTTATACAGATTCTGCGTGAATATTTACAGGTTTATAAGGATTCTGTGTAAATATTCACAGGTTTATACAGATTCTGCGTATATGTTTACATGTTTACACAGTTTCAGTGTAAATATTTACATGTTTATACAGATTCTGTGTAAATATTTACACGTTTATACAGGTTCTGTGTAAACAATTACATGTTTATACAGATTCTGTGTAAATATTTACATGTTTCTTTATATAGATTCTGTGTAAATATTTACATGTTCATACAGATTCTTTGCAAATATTTACATGTTGATACAGATTCTGTGTAAATATTTACATGTTTATACAGATTCTGTGGAAATATTTTCATGTTTCTTTATACAGATTCTTTGTAAATATTTCCATGTTGATACAGATTCTGTGTAAATATTTACAGGTTTTTACAGATTCTGTGTAAATATTTAAAGGTTTTTACAGATTCTGTGTAAATATTTACATGTTCATACAGATTCTGTGTAAATATTTACAGGTTCATACAGATACTGTGTAAATATTTACATGTTCATACAGATTCTGTGTAAATATTTAAAGGTTTTTACAGATTCTGTGTAAATATTTACATGTTCATACAGATTCTGTGTAAATATTTACCGGTTCATACAGATACTGTGTAAATATTTACATGTTCATACAAATCATATGTAAATATTTACATGTTCATACAGATCCTGTGTAAAAATTTACATGTTCATACAGACTCTGTGTAAATATTTACAGGTTTTTACAGATTCTGTGTAAACATTTACTGGTGTTTACGGATTCCTTGTAAACCTTTACAGGTCTATACAGATTCTGTGTAAATATTTACAGGTGTTTACAGATTCTGTGTAAGTATTTACAGGTTTATACAGATTCTGTGTAAATATTTACATGTTTCTATATACAGATTCTTTGTAAAT
Source organism: Pan troglodytes (assembly GCF_028858775.2). NCBI lineage: Eukaryota > Metazoa > Chordata > Mammalia > Primates > Hominidae > Pan > Pan troglodytes. The sequence goes on from NC_072413.2 coordinate 13,680,523, forward strand.
ATTTACATGTTGATACAGATTCTGTGTAAATATGTGCAGGTTTTTACAGATTCTGTGTAAATATTTACAGGTTTTTACAGATTCTGTGTAAATATTTACATGTTCATACACATTCTGAGTAAATATTTACAGGTTCATACAGATACTGTGTAAATATTTACATGTTCGTAGAAATTCTGTGTAAATCTTTACGTGATTATACAGTTTCTCTGTAAACATTTACGTGTTCATACAGATTCTGTGTAAACATTTACGTGTTCATACAGATTCTTTGTAAATATTTATAGGTTTTTACAGATTCTGTGTAAATATTTACATGTCTATACAGATTCTTTGTAAATATTGACATGTTTATACAGATTCTGTGTAAATATTTAAAAGTTTATACAGATTCTTTGTAAATATTGACATGTTTATACAGATTCTGTGTAAATATGTACATGTTTATAGAGATTCTGTGTGAATATTTACATGTTTATACAGATTCTGTGTAAATATTTACATGTTCATACAGATTCTGTGTAAATATTGACATGTTTATACAGATTCTGTGTAAATATTGATATCTTTATACAGATTCTGTGTAAATATTTACATGTTTATACTGATTCTGTGTAAATATTTGCATGTTTATGCAGATTCTGTGTAAATATTGACATGTTTATACAGATTCTGTGTAAATATTTACATGTTCATACAGATTCTGTGTAAATATTTACATGTTTATACAAATTCTGTGTAAATATTGACATGTTTATACAGATTCTTTGTAAATATTTCCATGTTTATGCAGATTATGTGTAAATATTTACATGTTTATACAGATTCTTTGTAAATATTTACATGTTTATACAGATTATGTGTAAATATTTACATGTTTATACAGCTTCTGTCTAAATATTTACATGTTTATAAAGATTCGGTTTAAATATTTACATGCTTGTACAGATTCTGTGTAAATATTTACATGTTTATACAGATTCTGTGTAAATATTTACATGTTTAAAGAGATTCTGTGTAAATATTGACATGTTGATACAGTTTCTGTGTAAATATTTACATGTTTATAGAGATTCTGTGTGAATATTTACATGTTTATACAGATTCTGTGTAAATATTTACATGTTTATACAGATTCTGTGTAAATATTTACAGGTTTATACAGATTCTGTGTAAAGATATACATGTTTATAAGGATTCTGTGTAAATATTTACAAGGTTATAAGGATTTTGTGTAAATATTTACATGTTTATACAGATTCTGTGTAAATATTTGCGGGTTTATACGGATTCTGTGTAAATATTTACAGGTTTTTACAGATTCTGTGTAAATATTTACATGTTCATACAGATTCTGTGTAAATATTTACATGTTCATACAGATTCTGTGTAAATATTTCCATGTCCATAGAGATACTCTGTAAACATTTACATGTTCATACAGATCCTGTGTAAATATTTACAAGTTCATACAGTTTCTGTATAAACATTTACAGGTTTATACAGATTCTGTGTAAATATTTACAGGTTCTTACAAATTCTGTTTAAACATTTACAGGTGTTTATGGAATCCGTGTAAATATTTACAGGTTTATACAGGTTCTGTGTAAATATTTACACGTTTATACAGATTCTGTGTGAATATTTACCAGTTTATACACATTCTGTGTAAATATTTACATGTTCATACAGATTCTGTGTAAATATATACATGTTTATACAGATTCTGTGTAAATATTTACATGTTTACACAGATTCTGTGTAAATATTTACAGGTTTATACAGATTCTGCGTGAATATTTACAGGTTTATAAGGATTCTGTGTAAATATTTACAGGTTTATACAGATTCTGCGTATATGTTTACATGTTTACACAGTTTCAGTGTAAATATTTACATGTTTATACAGATTGTGTGTAAATATTTACACGTTTATACAGGTTCTGTGTAAACAATTACATGTTTATACAGATTCGGTGTAAATATTTACATGTTTCTTTATATAGATTCTGTGTAAATATTTACATGTTCATACAGATTCTTTGCAAATGTTTACATGTTGATACAGATTCTGTGTAAATATTTACATGTTCATACAGATTCTGTGGAAATATTTACATGTTTCTTTATACAGATTCTTTGTAAATATTTACATGTTGATACAGATTCTGTGTAAATATTTACAGGTTTTTACAGATTCTGTGTAAATATTTAAAGGTTTTTACAGATTCTGTGTAAATATTTACATGTTCATACAGATTCTGTGTAAATATTTACAGGTTCATACAGATACTGTGTAAATATTTACATGTTCATACAAATCATATGTAAATATTTACATGTTCATACAGATCCTGTGTAAACATTTACATGTTCATACAGACTCTGTGTAAATATTTACAGGTTTTTACAGATTCTGTGTAAACATTTACTGGTGTTTACGGATTCCATGTAAACCTTTACAGGTCTATACAGATACTGTGTAAATATTTACAGCTGTTTACAGATTCTGTGTAAGTATTTACAGGTTTATACAGATTCTGTGTAAGGATATACATGTTTATACGGATTCTGTGTAAATATTTACAAGGTTATAAGGATTTTGTGTAAATATTTACATGTTTATACAGATTCTGTGTAAATATTTGCGGGTTTATACGGATTCTGTGTAAATATTTACAGGTTTTTACAGATTCTGTGTAAATATTTACAGGCTTTTACAGACTCCGTGTAAATATTTGCATGTTCATACAGATTCTGTGTAAATATTTACATGTTCATACAGATTCTGTGTAAATATTTCCATGTCCATAGAGATACTCTGTAAACATTTACATGTTCATACAGATCCTGTGTAAATATTTACAAGTTCATACAGTTTCTGTATAAACATTTACAGGTTTATACAGATTCTGTGTAAACATTTACAGGTTCTTACAAATTCTGTTTAAACATTTACAGGTGTTTATGGAATCCGTGTAAATATTTACAGGTTTATACAGGTTCTGTGTAAATATTTACACGTTTATACAGATTCTGTGTGAATATTTACCAGTTTATACACATTCTGTGTAAATATTTACATGTTCATACAGATTCTGTGTAAATATATACATGTTTATACAGATTCTGTGTAAATATTTACATGTTTACACAGATTCTGTGTAAATATTTACAGGTTTATACAGATTCTGCGTGAATATTTACAGGTTTATAAGGATTCTGTGTAAATATTTACAGGTTTATACAGATTCTGCGTATATGTTTACATGTTTACACAGTTTCAGTGTAAATATTTACATGTTTATACAGATTGTGTGTAAATATTTACACGTTTATACAGGTTCTGTGTAAACAATTACATGTTTATACAGATTCGGTGTAAATATTTACATGTTTCTTTATATAGATTCTGTGTAAATATTTACATGTTCATACAGATTCTTTGCAAATGTTTACATGTTGATACAGATTCTGTGTAAATATTTACATGTTTATACAGATTCTGTGGAAATATTTACATGTTTCTTTATACAGATTCTTTGTAAATATTTACATGTTGATACAGATTCTGTGTAAATATTTACAGGTTTTTACAGATTCTGTGTAAATATTTAAAGGTTTTTACAGATTCTGTGTAAATATTTACATGTTCATACAGATTCTGTGTAAATATTTACAGGTTCATACAGATACTGTGTAAATATTTACATGTTCATACAAATCATATGTAAATATTTACATGTTCATACAGATCCTGTGTAAACATTTACATGTTCATACAGACTCTGTGTAAATATTTACAGGTTTTTACAGATTCTGTGTAAACATTTACTGGTGTTTACGGATTCCTTGTAAACCTTTACAGGTCTATACAGATACTGTGTAAATATTTACAGCTGTTTACAGATTCTGTGTAAGTATTTACAGGTTTATACAGATTCTGTGTAAGGATATACATGTTTATACGGATTCTGTGTAAATATTTACAAGGTTATAAGGATTTTGTGTAAATATTTACATGTTTATACAGATTCTGTGTAAATATTTGCGGGTTTATACGGATTCTGTGTAAATATTTACAGGTTTTTACAGATTCTGTGTAAATATTTACAGGCTTTTACAGACTCCGTGTAAATATTTGCATGTTCATACAGATTCTGTGTAAATATTTACATGTTCATACAGATTCTGTGTAAATATTTCCATGTCCATAGAGATACTCTGTAAACATTTACATGTTCATACAGATCCTGTGTAAATATTTACAACTTCATACAGTTTCTGTATAAACATTTACAGGTTTATACAGATTCTGTGTAAACATTTACAGGTTTTTACAAATTCTGTTTAAACATTTACAGGTGTTTATGGAATCCGTGTAAATATTTACAGGTTTATACAGGTTCTGTGTAAATATTTACACGTTTATACAGATTCTGTGTGAATATTTACCAGTTTATACACATTCTGTGTAAATATTTACATGTTCATACAGATTCTGTGTAAATATATACATGTTTATACAGATTCTGTGTAAATATTTACATGTTTACACAGATTCTGTGTAAATATTTACAGGTTTATACAGATTCTGCGTGAATATTTACAGGTTTATAAGGATTCTGTGTAAATATTTACAGGTTTATACAGATTCTGCGTATATGTTTACATGTTTACACAGTTTCAGTGTAAATATTTACATGTTTATACAGATTGTGTGTAAATATTTACACGTTTATACAGGTTCTGTGTAAACAATTACATGTTTATACAGATTCGGTGTAAATATTTACATGTTTCTTTATATAGATTCTGTGTAAATATTTACATGTTCATACAGATTCTTTGCAAATATTTACATGTTGATACAGATTCTGTGTAAATATTTACATGTTTATACAGATTCTGTGGAAATATTTACATGTTTCTTTATACAGATTCTTTGTAAATATTTACATGTTGATACAGATTCTGTGTAAATATTTACAGGTTTTTACAGATTCTGTGTAAATATTTAAAGGATTTTACAGATTCTGTGTAAATATTTACATGTTCATACAGATTCTGTGTAAATATTTACAGGTTCATACAGATACTGTGTAAATATTTACATGTTCATACAAATTATATGTAAATATTTACATGTTCATACAGATCCTGTGTAAACATTTACATGTTCATACAGACTCTGTGTAAATATTTACAGGTTTTTACAGATTCTGTGTAAACATTTACTGGTGTTTACGGATTCCTTGTAAACCTTTACAGGTCTATACAGATTCTGTGTAAATATTTACAGGTGTTTACAGATTCTGTGTAAGTATTTACAGGTTTATACAGATTCTGTGTAAATATTTACATGTTTCTATATACAGATTCTTTGTAAATATTTACATGTTGATACAGATTTTGTGTAAATATGTGCAGGTTTTTACGGATTCTGTGTAAATATTTACAGGTTTTTACAGATTCTGTGTAAATATTTACATGTTCATACACATTCTGAGTAAATATTTACAGGTTCATACAGATACTGTGTAAATATTTACATGTTCGTAGAAATTCTGTGTAAATCTTTACGTGATTATACAGATTCTGTGTAAACATTTACGTGTTCATACAGATTCTGTGTAAACATTTACGTGTTCATACAGATTCTTTGTAAATACTTATAGGTTTTTACAGATTCTGTGTTAATATTTACATGTCTATACAGATTCTTTGTAAATATTGACATGTTTATACAGATTCTGTGTAAATATTTAAAAGTTTATACAGATTCTTTGTAAATATTGACATGTTTATACAGTTTCTGTGTAAATATGTACATGTTTATAGAGATTCTGTGTGAATATTTACATGTTTATACAGATTCTGTGTAAATATTTACATGTTCATACAGATTCTGTGTAAATATTGACATGTTTATACAGATTCTGTGTAAATATTGACATCTTTATACAGATTCTGTGTAAATATTTACATGTTTATACTGATTCTGTGTAAATATTTGCATGTTTATGCAGATTCTGTGTAAATATTGACATGTTTATACAGATTCTGTGTAAATATTTACATGTTCATACAGATTCTGTGTAAATATTTACATGTTTATACAAATTCTGTGTAAATATTGACATGTTTATACAGATTCTTTGTAAATATTTCCATGTTTATGCAGATTATGTGTAAATATTTACATGTTTATACAGATTCTTTGTAAATATTTACATGTTTATACAGATTATGTGTAAATATTTACATGTTTATACAGATTCTGTCTAAATATTTACATGTTTATAAAGATTCGGTGTAAATATTTACATGCTTGTACAGATTCTGTGTAAATATTTACATGTTTATACAGATTCTGTGTAAATATTTACATGTTTAAAGAGATTCTGTGTAAATATTGACATGTTGATACAGTTTCTGTGTAAATATTTACATGTTTATAGAGATTCTGTGTGAATATTTACATGTTTATACAGATTCTGTGTAAATATTTACATGTTTATACGGATTCTGTGTAAATATTTACAAGGTTATAAGGATTTTGTGTAAATATTTACATGTTTATACAGATTCTGTGTAAATATTTGCGGGTTTATACGGATTCTGTGTAAATATTTACAGGTTTTTAGAGATTCTGTGTAAATATTTACAGGCTTTTACAGACTCTGTGTAAATATTTACATGTTCATACAGATTCTGTGTAAATATTTACATGTTCATACAGATTCTGTGTAAATATTTCCATGTCCATAGAGATACTCTGTAAACATTTACATGTTCATACAGATCCTGTGTAAATATTTACAAGTTCATACAGTTTCTGTATAAACATTTACAGGTTTATACAGATTCTGTGTAAATATTTACAGGTTCTTACAAATTCTGTTTAAACATTTACAGGTGTTTATGGAATCCGTGTAAATATTTACAGGTTTATACAGGTTCTGTGTAAATATTTACACGTTTATACAGATTCTGTGTGAATATTTACCAGTTTATACACATTCTGTGTAAATATTTACATGTTCATACAGATTCTGTGTAAATATATACATGTTTATACAGATTCTGTGTAAATATTTACATGTTTACACAGATTCTGTGTAAATATTTACAGGTTTATACAGATTCTGCGTGAATATTTACAGGTTTATAAGGATTCTGTGTAAATATTTACAGGTTTATACAGATTCTGCGTATATGTTTACATGTTTACACAGTTTCAGTGTAAATATTTACATGTTTATACAGATTGTGTGTAAATATTTACACGTTTATACAGGTTCTGTGTAAACAATTACATGTTTATACAGATTCGGTGTAAATATTTACATGTTTCTTTATATAGATTCTGTGTAAATATTTACATGTTCATACAGATTCTTTGCAAATATTTACATGTTGATACAGATTCTGTGTAAATATTTACATGTTTATACAGATTCTGTGGAAATATTTACATGTTTCTTTATACAGATTCTTTGTAAATATTTACATGTTGATACAGATTCTGTGTAAATATTTACAGGTTTTTACAGATTCTGTGTAAATATTTAAAGGTTTTTACAGATTCTGTGTAAATATTTACATGTTCATACAGATTCTGTGTAAATATTTACAGGTTCATACAGATACTGTGTAAATATTTACATGTTCATACAAATCATATGTAAATATTTACATGTTCATACAGATCCTGTGTAAACATTTACATGTTCATACAGACTCTGTGTAAATATTTACAGGTTTTTACAGATTCTGTGTAAACATTTACTGGTGTTTACGGATTCCTTGTAAACCTTTACAGGTCTATACAGATACTGTGTAAATATTTACAGCTGTTTACAGATTCTGTGTAAGTATTTACAGGTTTATACAGATTCTGTGTAAGGATATACATGTTTATACGGATTCTGTGTAAATATTTACAAGGTTATAAGGATTTTGTGTAAATATTTACATGTTTATACAGATTCTGTGTAAATATTTGCGGGTTTATACGGATTCTGTGTAAATATTTACAGGTTTTTACAGATTCTGTGTAAATATTTACAGGCTTTTACAGACTCTGTGTAAATATTTGCATGTTCATACAGATTCTGTGTAAATATTTACATGTTCATACAGATTCTGTGTAAATATTTCCATGTCCATAGAGATACTCTGTAAACATTTCCATGTTCATACAGATCCTGTGTAAATATTTACAAGTTCATACAGTTTCTGTATAAACATTTACAGGTTTATACAGATTCTGTGTAAACATTTACAGGTTTTTAAAAATTCTGTTTAAACATTTACAGGTGTTTATGGAATCCGTGTAAATATTTACAGGTTTATACAGGTTCTGTGTAAATATTTACACGTTTATACAGATTCTGTGTGAATAATTACCAGTTTATACACATTCTGTGTAAATATTTACATGTTCATACAGATTCTGTGTAAATATATACATGTTTATACAGATTCTGTGTAAATATTTACATGTTTACACAGATTCTGTGTAAATAATTACAGGTTTATACAGATTCTGCGTGAATATTTACAGGTTTATAAGGATTCTGTGTAAATATTTACAGGTTTATACAGATTCTGCGTATATGTTTACATGTTTACACAGTTTCAGTGTAAATATTTACATGTTTATACAGATTGTGTGTAAATATTTACACGTTTATACAGGTTCTGTGTAAACAATTACATGTTTATACAGATTCTGTGTAAATATTATATGTTTCTTTATATAGATTCTGTGTAAATATTTACATGTTCATACAGATTCTTTGCAAATATTTACATGTTGATACAGATTCTGTGTAAATATTTACATGTTTATACAGATTCTGTGGAAATATTTACATGTTTCTTTATACAGATTCTTTGTAAATATTTACATGTTGATACAGATTCTGTGTAAATATTTACAGGTTTTTACAGATTCTGTGTAAATATTTAAAGGTTTTTACAGATTCTGTGTAAATATTTACATGTTCATACAGATTCTGTGTAAATATTTACAGGTTCATACAGATACTGTGTAAATATTTACATGTTCATACAAATTATATATAAATATTTACATGTTCATACAGATCCTGTGTAAACATTTACATGTTCATACAGACTCTGTGTAAATATTTACAGGTTTTTACAGATTCTGTGTAAACATTTACTGGTGTTTACGGATTCCTTGTAAACCTTTACAGGTCTATACAGATTCTGTGTAAATATTTACAGGTGTTTACAGATTCTGTGTAAGTATTTACAGGTTTATACAGATTCTGTGTAAATATTTACATGTTTCTATATACAGATTCTTTGTAAATATTTACATGTTGATACAGATTCTGTGTAAATATGTGCAGGTTTTTACGGATTCTGTGTAAATATTTACAGGTTTTTACAGATTCTGCGTAAATATTTACATGTTCATACACATTCTGAGTAAATATTTACAGGTTCATACAGATACTGTGTAAATATTTACATGTTCGTAGAAATTCTGTGTAAATCTTTACGTGATTATACAGATTCTGTGTAAACATTTACGTGTTCATACAGATTCTGTGTAAACATTTACGTGTTCATACAGATTCTTTGTAAATACTTATAGGTTTTTACAGATACTGTGTTAATATTTACATGTCTATACAGATTCTTTGTAAATATTGACATGTTTATACAGATTCTGTGTAAATATTTAAAAGTTTATACAGATTCTTTGTAAATATTGACATGTTTATACAGTTTCTGTGTAAATATGTACATGTTTATAGAGATTCTGTGTGAATATTTACATGTTTATACAGATTCTGTGTAAATATTTACATGTTCATACAGATTCTGTGTAAATATTGACATGTTTATACAGATTCTGTGTAAATATTGACATCTTTATACAGATTCTGTGTAAATATTTGCATGTTTATGCAGATTCTCTGTAAATATTGACATGTTTATACAGATTCTGTGTAAATATTTACATGTTCATACAGATTCTGTGTAAATATTTACATGTTTATACAAATTCTGTGTAAATATTGACATGTTTATACAGATTCTTTGTAAATATTTCCATGTTTATGCAGATTATGTGTAAATATTTACATGTTTATACAGATTCTTTGTAAATATTTACATGTTTATACAGATTATGTGTAAATATTTACATGTTTATACAGATTCTGTCTAAATATTTACATGTTTATAAAGATTCGGTGTAAATATTTACATGCTTGTACAGATTCTGTGTAAATATTTACATGTTTATACAGATTCTGTGTAAATATTTACATGTTTAAAGAGATTCTGTGTAAATATTGACATGTTGATACAGTTTCTGTGTAAATATTTACATGTTTATAGAGATTCTGTGTGAATATTTACATGTTTATACAGATTCTGTGTAAATATTTACATGTTTATACAGATTCTGTGTAAATATTTACAGGTTTATACAGATTCTGTGTAAATATTTACAGGTTTATACAGATTCTGTGTAAAGATGTACATGTTTATAAGGATTCTGTGTAAATATTTACAAGGTTATAAGGATTTTGTGTAAATATTTACATGTTTATACAGATTCTGTGTAAATATTTGCGGGTTTATACGGATTCTGTGTAAATATTTACAGGTTTTTACAGATTCTGTGTAAATATTTACAGGCTTTTACAGACTCTGTGTAAATATTTACATGTTCATACAGATTCTGTGTAAATATTTACATGTTCATACAGATTCTGTGTAAATATTTCCATGTCCATAGAGATACTCTGTAAACATTTACATGTTCATACAGATCCTGTGTAAATATTTACAAGTTCATACAGTTTCTGTATAAACATTTACAGGTTTATACAGATTCTGTGTAAATATTTACAGGTTCTTACAAATTCTGTTTAAACATTTACAGGTGTTTATGGAATCCGTGTAAATATTTACAGGTTTATACAGGTTCTGTGTAAATATTTACACGTTTATACAGATTCTGTGTGAATATTTACCAGTTTATACACATTCTGTGTAAATATTTACATGTTCATACAGATTCTGTGTAAATATATACATGTTTATACAGATTCTGTGTAAATATTTACATGTTTACACAGATTCTGTGTAAATATTTACAGGTTTATACAGATTCTGCGTGAATATTTACAGGTTTATAAGGATTCTGTGTAAATATTTACAGGTTTATACAGATTCTGCGTATATGTTTACATGTTTACACAGTTTCAGTGTAAATATTTACATGTTTATACAGATTGTGTGTAAATATTTACACGTTTATACAGGTTCTGTGTAAACAATTACATGTTTATACAGATTCGGTGTAAATATTTACATGTTTCTTTATATAGATTCTGTGTAAATATTTACATGTTCATACAGATTCTTTGCAAATGTTTACATGTTGATACAGATTCTGTGTAAATATTTACATGTTCATACAGATTCTGTGGAAATATTCACATGTTTCTTTATACAGATTCTTTGTAAATATTTACATGTTGATACAGATTCTGTGTAAATATTTAAAGGTTTTTACAGATTCTGTGTAAATATTTAAAGGTTTTTACAGATTCTGTGTAAATATTTACATGTTCATACAGATTCTGTGTAAATATTTACAGGTTCATACAGATACTGTGTAAATATTTACATGTTCATACAAATCATATGTAAATATTTACATGTTCATACAGATCCTGTGTAAACATTTACATGTTCATACAGACTCTGTGTAAATATTTACAGGTTTTTACAGATTCTGTGTAAACATTTACTGGTGTTTACGGATTCCTTGTAAACCTTTACAGGTCTATACAGATACTGTGTAAATATTTACAGCTGTTTACAGATTCTGTGTAAGAATTTACAGGTTTATACAGATTCTGTGTAAGGATATACATGTTTATACGGATTCTGTGTAAATATTTACAAGGTTATAAGGATTTTGTGTAAATATTTACATGTTTATACAGATTCTGTGTAAATATTTGCGGGTTTATACGGATTCTGTGTAAATATTTACAGGTTTTTACAGATTCTGTGTAAATATTTACAGGCTTTTACAGACTCCGTGTAAATATTTGCATGTTCATACAGATTCTGTGTAAATATTTACATGTTCATACAGATTCTGTGTAAATATTTCCATGTCCATAGAGATACTCTGTAAACATTTACATGTTCATACAGATCCTGTGTAAATATTTACAAGTTCATACAGTTTCTGTATAATCATTTACAGGTTTATACAGATTCTGTGTAAACATTTACAGGTTTTTACAAATTCTGTTTAAACATTTACAGGTGTTTATGGAATCCGTGTAAATATTTACAGGTTTATACAGGTTCTGTGTAAATATTTACACGTTTATACAGATTCTGTGTGAATATTTACCAGTTTATACACATTCTGTGTAAATATTTACATGTTCATACAGATTCTGTGTAAATATATACATGTTTATACAGATTCTGTGTAAATATTTACATGTTTACACAGATTCTGTGTAAATATTTACAGGTTTATACAGATTCTGCGTGAATATTTACAGGTTTATAAGGATTCTGTGTAAATATTTACAGGTTTATACAGATTCTGCGTATATGTTTACATGTTTACACAGTTTCAGTGTAAATATTTACATGTTTATACAGATTGTGTGTAAATATTTACACGTTTATACAGGTTCTGTGTAAACAATTACATGTTTATACAGATTCTGTGTAAATATTTACATGTTTCTTTATATAGATTCTGTGTAAATATTTACATGTTCATACAGATTCTTTGCAAATATTTACATGTTGATACAGATTCTGTGTAAATATTTACATGTTTATACAGATTCTGTGGAAATATTTACATGTTTCTTTATACAGATTCTTTGTAAATATTTACATGTTGATACAGATTCTGTGTAAATATTTACAGGTTTTTACAGATTCTGTGTAAATATTTAAAGGATTTTACAGATTCTGTGTAAATATTTACATGTTCATACAGATTCTGTGTAAATATTTACAGGTTCATACAGATACTGTGTAAATATTTACATGTTCATACAAATTATATGTAAATATTTACATGTTCATACAGATCCTGTGTAAACATTTACATGTTCATACAGACTCTGTGTAAATATTTACAGGTTTTTACAGATTCTGTGTAAACATTTACTGGTGTTTACGGATTCCTTGTAAACCTTTACAGGTCTATACAGATTCTGTGTAAATATTTACAGGTGTTTACAGATTCTGTGTAAGTATTTACAGGTTTATACAGATTCTGTGTAAATATTTACATGTTTCTATATACAGATTCTTTGTAAATATTTACATGTTGATACAGATTCTGTGTAAATATGTGCAGGTTTTTACGGATTCTGTGTAAATATTTACAGGTTTTTACAGATTCTGTGTAAATATTTACATGTTCATACACATTCTGAGTAAATATTTACAGGTTCATACAGATACTGTGTAAATATTTACATGTTCGTAGAAATTCTGTGTAAATCTTTACGTGATTATACAGATTCTGTGTAAACATTTACGTGTTCATACAGATTCTGTGTAAACATTTACGTGTTCATACAGATTCTTTGTAAATACTTATAGGTTTTTACAGATTCTGTGTTAATATTTACATGTCCATACAGATTCTTTGTAAATATTGACATGTTTATACAGATTCTGTGTAAATATTTAAAAGTTTATACAGATTCTTTGTAAATATTGACATGTTTATACAGTTTCTGTGTAAATATGTACATGTTTATAGAGATTCTGTGTGAATATTTACATGTTTATACAGATTCTGTGTAAATATTTACATGTTCATACAGATTCTGTGTAAATATTGACATGTTTATACAGATTCTGTGTAAATATTGACATCTTTATACAGATTCTGTGTAAATATTTACATGTTTATACTGATTCTGTGTAAATATTTGCATGTTTATGCAGATTCTGTGTAAATATTGACATGTTTATACAGATTCTGTGTAAATATTTACATGTTCATACAGATTCTGTGTAAATATTTACATGTTTATACAAATTCTGTGTAAATATTGACATGTTTATACAGATTCTTTGTAAATATTTCCATGTTTATGCAGATTATGTGTAAATATTTACATGTTTATACAGATTCTTTGTAAATATTTACATGTTTATACAGATTATGTGTAAATATTTACATGTTTATACAGATTCTGTCTAAATATTTACATGTTTATAAAGATTCGGTGTAAATATTTACATGCTTGTACAGATTCTGTGTAAATATTTACATGTTTATACAGATTCTGTGTAAATATTTACATGTTTAAAGAGATTCTGTGTAAATATTGACATGTTGATACAGTTTCTGTGTAAATATTTACATGTTTATAGAGATTCTGTGTGAATATTTACATGTTTATACAGATTATGTGTAAATATTTACATGTTTATACGGATTCTGTGTAAATATTTACAAGGTTATAAGGATTTTGTGTAAATATTTACATGTTTATACAGATTCTGTGTAAATATTTGCGGGTTTATACGGATTCTGTGTAAATATTTACAGGTTTTTACAGATTCTGTGTAAATATTTACAGGCTTTTACAGACTCTGTGTAAATATTTACATGTTCATACAGATTCTGTGTAAATATTTACATGTTCATACAGATTCTGTGTAAATATTTCCATGTCCATAGAGATACTCTGTAAACATTTACATGTTCATACAGATCCTGTGTAAATATTTACAAGTTCATACAGTTTCTGTATAAACATTTACAGGTTTATACAGATTCTGTGTAAATATTTACAGGTTCTTACAAATTCTGTTTAAACATTTACAGGTGTTTATGGAATCCGTGTAAATATTTACAGGTTTATACAGGTTCTGTGTAAATATTTACACGTTTATACAGATTCTGTGTGAATATTTGCATGTTTATGCAGATTCTGTGTAAATATTGACATGTTTATACAGATTCTGTGTAAATATTTACATGTTCATACAGATTCTGTGTAAATATTTACATGTTTATACAAATTCTGTGTAAATATTGACATGTTTATACAGATTCTTTGTAAATATTTCCAGGTTTATGCAGATTATGTGTAAATATTTACATGTTTATACAGATTCTTTGTAAATATTTACATGTTTATACAGATTATGTGTAAATATTTACATGTTTATACAGATTCTGTCTAAATATTTACATGTTTATAAAGATTCGGTGTAAATATTTACATGCTTGTACAGATTCTGTGTAAATATTTACATGTTTATACAGATTCTGTGTAAATATTTACATGTTTAAAGAGATTCTGTGTAAATATTGACATGTTGATACAGTTTCTGTGTAAATATTTACATGTTTATAGAGATTCTGTGTGAATATTTACATGTTTATACAGATTATGTGTAAATATTTACATGTTTATACGGATTCTGTGTAAATATTTACAAGGTTATAAGGATTTTGTGTAAATATTTACATGTTTATACAGATTCTGTGTAAATATTTGCGGGTTTATACGGATTCTGTGTAAATATTTACAGGTTTTTACAGATTCTGTGTAAATATTTACAGGCTTTTACAGACTCTGTGTAAATATTTACATGTTCATACAGATTCTGTGTAAATATTTACATGTTCATACAGATTCTGTGTAAATATTTCCATGTCCATAGAGATACTCTGTAAACATTTACATGTTCATACAGATCCTGTGTAAATATTTACAAGTTCATACAGTTTCTGTATAAACATTTACAGGTTTATACAGAGTCTGTGTAAATATTTACAGGTTCTTACAAATTCTGTTTAAACATTTACAGGTGTTTATGGAATCCGTGTAAATATTTACAGGTTTATACAGGTTCTGTGTAAATATTTACACGTTTATACAGATTCTGTGTGAATATTTACCAGTTTATACACATTCTGTGTAAATATTTACATGTTCCTACAGATTCTGTGTAAATATATACATGTTTATACAGATTCTGTGTAAATATTTACATGTTTACACAGATTCTGTGTAAATATTTACAGGTTTATACAGATTCTGCATGAATATTTACAGGTTTATAAGGATTCTGTGTAAATATTTACAGGTTTATACAGATTCTGCGTATATGTTTACATGTTTACACAGTTTCAGTGTAAATATTTACATGTTTATACAGATTGTGTGTAAATATTTACACGTTTATACAGGTTCTGTGTAAACAATTACATGTTTATACAGATTCGGTGTAAATATTTACATGTTTCTTTATATAGATTCTGTGTAAATATTTACATGTTCATACAGATTCTTTGCAAATATTTACATGTTGATACAGATTCTGTGTAAATATTTACATGTTTATACAGATTCTGTGGAAATATTTACATGTTTCTTTATACAGATTCTTTGTAAATATTTCCATGTTGATACAGATTCTGTGTAAATATTTACAGGTTTTTACAGATTCTGTGTAAATATTTAAAGGTTTTTACAGATTCTGTGTAAATATTTACATGTTCATACAGATTCTGTGTAAATATTTACAGGTTCATACAGATACTGTGTAAATATTTACATGTTCATACAAATCATATGTAAATATTTACATGTTCATACAGATCCTGTGTAAACATTTACATGTTCATACAGACTCTGTGTAAATATTTACAGGTTTTTACAGATTCTGTGTAAACATTTACTGGTGTTTACGGATTCCTTGTAAACCTTTACAGGTCTATACAGATACTGTGTAAATATTTACAGCTGTTTACAGATTCTGTGTAAGTATTTACAGGTTTATACATATTCTGTGTAAGGATATACATGTTTATACGGATTCTGTGTAAATATTTACAAGGTTATAAGGATTTTGTGTAAATATTTACATGTTTATACAGATTCTGTGTAAATATTTGCGGCTTTATACGGATTCTGTGTAAATATTTACAGGTTTTTACAGATTCTGTGTAAATATTTACAGGCTTTTACAGACTCTGTGTAAATATTTGCATGTTCATACAGATTCTGTGTAAATATTTACATGTTCATACAGATTCTGTGTAAATATTTCCATGTCCATAGAGATACTCTGTAAACATTTCCATGTTCATACAGATCCTGTGTAAATATTTACAAGTTCATACAGTTTCTGTATAAACATTTACAGGTTTATACAGATTCTGTGTAAACATTTACAGGTTTTTAAAAATTCTGTTTAAACATTTACAGGTGTTTATGGTATCCGTGTAAATATTTACAGGTTTATACAGGTTCTGTGTAAATATTTACACGTTTATACAGATTCTGTGTGAATAATTACCAGTTTATACACAGTCTGTGTAAATATTTACATGTTCATACAGATTCTGTGTAAATATATACATGTTTATACAGATTCTGTGTAAATATTTACATGTTTACACAGATTCTGTGTAAATAATTACAGGTTTATACAGATTCTGCGTGAATATTTACAGGTTTATAAGGATTCTGTGTAAATATTTACAGGTTTATACAGATTCTGCGTATATGTTTACATGTTTACACAGTTTCAGTGTAAATATTTACATGTTTATACAGATTGTGTGTAAATATTTACACGTTTATACAGGTTCTGTGTAAACAATTACATGTTTATACAGATTCTGTGTAAATATTATATGTTTCTTTATATAGATTCTGTGTAAATATTTACATGTTCATACAGATTCTTTGCAAATATTTACATGTTGATACAGATTCTGTGTAAATATTTACATGTTTATACAGATTCTGTGGAAATATTTACATGTTTCTTTATACAGATTCTTTGTAAATATTTACATGTTGATACAGATTCTGTGTAAATATTTACAGGTTTTTACAGATTCTGTGTAAATATTTAAAGGTTTTTACAGATTCTGTGTAAATATTTACATGTTCATACAGATTCTGTGTAAATATTTACAGGTTCATACAGATACTGTGTAAATATTTACATGTTCATACAAATTATATGTAAATATTTACATGTTCATACAGATCCTGTGTAAACATTTACATGTTCATACAGACTCTGTGTAAATATTTACAGGTTTTTACAGATTCTGTGTAAACATTTACTGGTGTTTACGGATTCCTTGTAAACCTTTACAGGTCTATACAGATTCTGTGTAAATATTTACAGGTGTTTACAGATTCTGTGTAAGTATTTACAGGTTTATACAGATTCTGTGTAAATATTTACATGTTTCTATATACAGATTCTTTGTAAATATTTACATGTTGATACAGATTCTGTGTAAATATGTGCAGGTTTTTACGGATTCTGTGTAAATATTTACAGGTTTTTACAGATTCTGCGTAAATATTTACATGTTCATACACATTCTGAGTAAATATTTACAGGTTCATACAGATACTGTGTAAATATTTACATGTTCGTAGAAATTCTGTGTAAATCTTTACGTGATTATACAGATTCTGTGTAAACATTTACGTGTTCATACAGATTCTGTGTAAACATTTACGTGTTCATACAGATTCTTTGTAAATACTTATAGGTTTTTACAGATACTGTGTTAATATTTACATGTCTATACAGATTCTTTGTAAATATTGACATGTTTATACAGATTCTGTGTAAATATTTAAAAGTTTATACAGATTCTTTGTAAATATTGACATGTTTATACAGTTTCTGTGTAAATATGTACATGTTTATAGAGATTCTGTGTGAATATTTACATGTTTATACAGATTCTGTGTAAATATTTACATGTTCATACAGATTCTGTGTAAATATTGACATGTTTATACAGATTCTGTGTAAATATTGACATCTTTATACAGATTCTGTGTAAATATTTGCATGTTTATGCAGATTCTGTGTAAATATTGACATGTTTATACAGATTCTGTGTAAATATTTACATGTTCATACAGATTCTGTGTAAATATTTACATGTTTATACAAATTCTGTGTAAATATTGACATGTTTATACAGATTCTTTGTAAATATATCCATGTTTATGCAGATTATGTGTAAATATTTACATGTTTATACAGATTCTTTGTAAATATTTACATGTTTATGCAGATTATGTGTAAATATTTACATGTTTATACAGATTCTGTCTAAATATTTACATGTTTATAAAGATTCGGTGTAAATATTTACATGCTTGTACAGATTCTGTGTAAATATTTACATGTTTATACAGATTCTGTGTAAATATTTACATGTTTAAAGAGATTCTGTGTAAATATTGACATGTTGATACAGTTTCTGTGTAAATATTTACATGTTTATAGAGATTCTGTGTGAATATTTACATGTTTATACAGATTCTGTTTAAATATTTACATGTTTATACAGATTCTGTGTAAATATTTACAGGTTTATACAGATTCTGTGTAAAGATATACATGTTTATACGGATTCTGTGTAAATATTTACAAGGTTATAAGGATTTTTTGTAAATATTTATATGTTTATACAGATTCTGTGTAAATATTTGCGGGTTTATACGGATTCTGTGTAAATATTTACAGGTTTTTACAGATTCTGTGTAAATATTTACAGGCTTTTACAGACTCTGTGTAAATATTTACATGTTCATACAGATTCTGTGTAAATATTTACATGTTCGTACAGATTCTGTGTAAATATTTCCATGTCCATAGAGATACTCTGTAAACATTTACATGTTCATACAGATCCTGTGTAAATATTTACAAGTTCATACAATTTCTGTATAAACATTTACAGGTTTATACAGATTCTGTGTAAATATTTACAGGTTCTTACAAATTCTGTTTAAACATTTACAGGTGTTTATGGAATCCGTGTAAATATTTACAGGTTTATACAGGTTCTGTGTAAATATTTACACGTTTATACAGATTCTGTGTGAATATTTACCAGTTTATACACATTCTGTGTAAATATTTACATGTTCATACAGATTCTGTGTAAATATATACATGTTTATACAGATTCTGTGTAAATATTTACATGTTTACACAGATTCTGTGTAAATATTTACATGTTTACACAGATTCTGTGTAAATATTTACAGGTTTAGACAGATTCTGCGTGAATATTTACAGGTTTATAAGGATTCTGTGTAAATATTTACAGGTTTATACAGATTCTGCGTATATGTTTACATGTTTACACAGTTTCAGTGTAAATATTTACATGTTTATACAGATTGTGTGTAAATATTTACACGTTTATACAGGTTCTGTGTAAACAATTACATGTTTATACAGATTCGGTGTAAATATTTACATGTTTCTTTATATAGATTCTGTGTAAATATTTACATGTTCATACAGATTCTTTGCAAATATTTACATGTTGATACAGATTCTGTGTAAATATTTACATGTTTATACAGATTCTGTGGAAATATTTACATGTTTCTTTATACAGATTCTTTGTAAATATTTCCATGTTGATACAGATTCTGTGTAAATATTTACAGGTTTTTACAGATTCTGTGTAAATATTTAAAGGTTTTTACAGATTCTGTGTAAATATTTACATGTTCATACAGATTCTGTGTAAATATTTACAGGTTCATACAGATACTGTGTAAATATTTACATGTTCATACAAATCATATGTAAATATTTACATGTTCATACAGATCCTGTGTAAACATTTACATGTTCATACAGACTCTGTGTAAATATTTACAGGTTTTTACAGATTCTGTGTAAACATTTACTGGTGTTTACGGATTCCTTGTAAACCTTTACAGGTCTATACAGATACTGTGTAAATATTTACAGCTGTTTACAGATTCTGTGTAAGTATTTACAGGTTTATACAGATTCTGTGTAAGGATATACATGTTTATACGGATTCTGTGTAAATATTTACAAGGTTATAAGGATTTTGTGTAAATATTTACATGTTTATACAGATTCTGTGTAAATATTTGCGGGTTTATACGGATTCTGTGTAAATATTTACAGGTTTTTACAGATTCTGTGTAAATATTTACAGGCTTTTACAGACTCTGTGTAAATATTTGCATGTTCATACAGATTCTGTGTAAATATTTACATGTTCATACAGATTCTGTGTAAATATTTCCATGTCCATAGAGATACTCTGTAAACATTTCCATGTTCATACAGATCCTGTGTAAATATTTACAAGTTCATACAGTTTCTGTATAAACATTTACAGGTTTATACAGATTCTGTGTAAACATTTACAGGTTTTTAAAAATTCTGTTTAAACATTTACAGGTGTTTATGGTATCCGTGTAAATATTTACAGGTTTATACAGGTTCTGTGTAAATATTTACACGTTTATACAGATTCTGTGTGAATAATTACCAGTTTATACACATTCTGTGTAAATATTTACATGTTCATACAGATTCTGTGTAAATATATACATGTTTATACAGATTCTGTGTAAATATTTACATGTTTACACAGATTCTGTGTAAATAATTACAGGTTTATACAGATTCTGCGTGAATATTTACAGGTTTATAAGGATTCTGTGTAAATATTTACAGGTTTATACAGATTCTGCGTATATGTTTACATGTTTACACAGTTTCAGTGTAAATATTTACATGTTTATACAGATTGTGTGTAAATATTTACACGTTTATACAGGTTCTGTGTAAACAATTACATGTTTATACAGATTCTGTGTAAATATTATATGTTTCTTTATATAGATTCTGTGTAAATATTTACATGTTCATACAGATTCTTTGCAAATATTTACATGTTGATACAGATTCTGTGTAAATATTTACATGTTTATACAGATTCTGTGGAAATATTTACATGTTTCTTTATACAGATTCTTTGTAAATATTTACATGTTGATACAGATTCTGTGTAAATATTTACAGGTTTTTACAGATTCTGTGTAAATATTTAAAGGTTTTTACAGATTCTGTGTAAATATTTACATGTTCATACAGATTCTGTGTAAATATTTACAGGTTCATACAGATACTGTGTAAATATTTACATGTTCATACAAATTATATGTAAATATTTACATGTTCATACAGATCCTGTGTAAACATTTACATGTTCATACAGACTCTGTGTAAATATTTACAGGTTTTTACAGATTCTGTGTAAACATTTACTGGTGTTTACGGATTCCTTGTAAACCTTTACAGGTCTATACAGATTCTGTGTAAATATTTACAGGTGTTTACAGATTCTGTGTAAGTATTTACAGGTTTATACAGATTCTGTGTAAATATTTACATGTTTCTATATACAGATTCTTTGTAAATATTTACATGTTGATACAGATTCTGTGTAAATATGTGCAGGTTTTTACGGATTCTGTGTAAATATTTACAGGTTTTTACAGATTCTGCGTAAATATTTACATGTTCATACACATTCTGAGTAAATATTTACAGGTTCATACAGATACTGTGTACATATTTACATGTTCGTAGAAATTCTGTGTAAATCTTTACGTGATTATACAGATTCTGTGTAAACATTTACGTGTTCATACAGATTCTGTGTAAACATTTACGTGTTCATACAGATTCTTTGTAAATACTTATAGGTTTTTACAGATACTGTGTTAATATTTACATGTCTATACAGATTCTTTGTAAATATTGACATGTTTATACAGATTCTGTGTAAATATTTAAAAGTTTATACAGATTCTTTGTAAATATTGACATGTTTATACAGTTTCTGTGTAAATATGTACATGTTTATAGAGATTCTGTGTGAATATTTACATGTTTATACAGATTCTGTGTAAATATTTACATGTTCATACAGATTCTGTGTAAATATTGACATGTTTATACAGATTCTGTGTAAATATTGACATCTTTATACAGATTCTGTGTAAATATTTGCATGTTTATGCAGATTCTGTGTAAATATTGACATGTTTATACAGATTCTGTGTAAATATTTACATGTTCATACAGATTCTGTGTAAATATTTACATGTTTATACAAATTCTGTGTAAATATTGACATGTTTATACAGATTCTTTGTAAATATTTGCATGTTTATGCAGATTCTGTGTAAATATTGACATGTTTATACAGATTCTGTGTAAATATTTACATGTTCATACAGATTCTGTGTAAATATTTACATGTTTATACAAATTCTGTGTAAATATTGACATGTTTATACAGATTCTTTGTAAATATTTCCATGTTTATGCAGATTATGTGTAAATATTTACATGTTTATACAGATTCTTTGTAAATATTTACATGTTTATACAGATTATGTGTAAATATTTACATGTTTATACAGATTCTGTCTAAATATTTACATGTTTATAAAGATTCGGTGTAAATATTTACATGCTTGTACAGATTCTGTGTAAATATTTACATGTTTATACAGATTCTGTGTAAATATTTACATGTTTATACAGATTCTGTGTAAATATTTACAGGTTTATACAGATTCTGTGTAAAGATATACATGTTTATACGGATTCTGTGTAAATATTTACAAGGTTATAAGGATTTTTTGTAAATATTTATATGTTTATACAGATTCTGTGTAAATATTTGCGGGTTTATACGGATTCTGTGTAAATATTTACAGGTTTTTACAGATTCTGTGTAAATATTTACAGGCTTTTACAGACTCTGTGTAAATATTTACATGTTCATACAGATTCTGTGTAAATATTTACATGTTCGTACAGATTCTGTGTAAATATTTCCATGTCCATAGAGATACTCTGTAAACATTTACATGTTCATACAGATCCTGTGTAAATATTTACAAGTTCATACAATTTCTGTATAAACATTTACAGGTTTATACAGATTCTGTGTAAATATTTACAGGTTCTTACAAATTCTGTTTAAACATTTACAGGTGTTTATGGAATCCGTGTAAATATTTACAGGTTTATACAAGTTCTGTGTAAATATTTACACGTTTATACAGATTCTGTGTGAATATTTACCAGTTTATACACATTCTGTGTAAATATTTACATGTTGATACAGATTCTGTGTAAATATTTACATGTTTATACAGATTCTGTGGAAATATTTACATGTTTCTTTATACAGATTCTTTGTAAATATTTACATGTTGATACAGATTCTGTGTAAATATTTACAGGTTTTTACAGAT
Organism: Pan troglodytes; assembly: GCF_028858775.2. Classification (NCBI taxonomy): domain Eukaryota; kingdom Metazoa; phylum Chordata; class Mammalia; order Primates; family Hominidae; genus Pan; species Pan troglodytes. The sequence continues at coordinate 13,704,708 of NC_072413.2, forward strand.
TCTGTGTAAATATTTAAAGGTTTTTACAGATTCTGTGTAAATATTTACATGTTCATACAGATTCTGTGTAAATATTTACAGGTTCATACAGATACTGTGTAAATATTTACATGTTCATACAAATCATATGTAAATATTTACATGTTCATACAGATCCTGTGTAAACATTTACATGTTCATACAGACTCTGTGTAAATATTTACAGGTTTTTACAGATTCTGTGTAAACATTTACTGGTGTTTACGGATTCCTTGTAAACCTTTACAGGTCTATACAGATACTGTGTAAATATTTACAGCTGTTTACAGATTCTGTGTAAGTATTTACAGGTTTATACAGATTCTGTGTAAGGATATACATGTTTATACGGATTCTGTGTAAATATTTACAAGGTTATAAGGATTTTGTGTAAATATTTACATGTTTATACAGATTCTGTGTAAATATTTGCGGGTTTATACGGATTCTGTGTAAATATTTACAGGTTTTTACAGATTCTGTGTAAATATTTACAGGCTTTTACAGACTCTGTGTAAATATTTGCATGTTCATACAGATTCTGTGTAAATATTTACATGTTCATACAGATTCTGTGTAAATATTTCCATGTCCATAGAGATACTCTGTAAACATTTCCATGTTCATACAGATCCTGTGTAAATATTTACAAGTTCATACAGTTTCTGTATAAACATTTACAGGTTTATACAGATTCTGTGTAAACATTTACAGGTTTTTAAAAATTCTGTTTAAACATTTACAGGTGTTTATGGTATCCGTGTAAATATTTACAGGTTTATACAGGTTCTGTGTAAATATTTACACGTTTATACAGATTCTGTGTGAATAATTACCAGTTTATACACATTCTGTGTAAATATTTACATGTTCATACAGATTCTGTGTAAATATATACATGTTTATACAGATTCTGTGTAAATATTTACATGTTTACACAGATTCTGTGTAAATAATTACAGGTTTATACAGATTCTGCGTGAATATTTACAGGTTTATAAGGATTCTGTGTAAATATTTACAGGTTTATACAGATTCTGCGTATATGTTTACATGTTTACACAGTTTCAGTGTAAATATTTACATGTTTATACAGATTGTGTGTAAATATTTACACGTTTATACAGGTTCTGTGTAAACAATTACATGTTTATACAGATTCTGTGTAAATATTATATGTTTCTTTATATAGATTCTGTGTAAATATTTACATGTTCATACAGATTCTTTGCAAATATTTACATGTTGATACAGATTCTGTGTAAATATTTACATGTTTATACAGATTCTGTGGAAATATTTACATGTTTCTTTATACAGATTCTTTGTAAATATTTACATGTTGATACAGATTCTGTGTAAATATTTACAGGTTTTTACAGATTCTGTGTAAATATTTAAAGGTTTTTACAGATTCTGTGTAAATATTTACATGTTCATACAGATTCTGTGTAAATATTTACAGGTTCATACAGATACTGTGTAAATATTTACATGTTCATACAAATTATATGTAAATATTTACATGTTCATACAGATCCTGTGTAAACATTTACATGTTCATACAGACTCTGTGTAAATATTTACAGGTTTTTACAGATTCTGTGTAAACATTTACTGGTGTTTACGGATTCCTTGTAAACCTTTACAGGTCTATACAGATTCTGTGTAAATATTTACAGGTGTTTACAGATTCTGTGTAAGTATTTACAGGTTTATACAGATTCTGTGTAAATATTTACATGTTTCTATATACAGATTCTTTGTAAATATTTACATGTTGATACAGATTCTGTGTAAATATGTGCAGGTTTTTACGGATTCTGTGTAAATATTTACAGGTTTTTACAGATTCTGCGTAAATATTTACATGTTCATACACATTCTGAGTAAATATTTACAGGTTCATACAGATACTGTGTAAATATTTACATGTTCGTAGAAATTCTGTGTAAATCTTTACGTGATTATACAGATTCTGTGTAAACATTTACGTGTTCATACAGATTCTGTGTAAACATTTACGTGTTCATACAGATTCTTTGTAAATACTTATAGGTTTTTACAGATACTGTGTTAATATTTACATGTCTATACAGATTCTTTGTAAATATTGACATGTTTATACAGATTCTGTGTAAATATTTAAAAGTTTATACAGATTCTTTGTAAATATTGACATGTTTATACAGTTTCTGTGTAAATATGTACATGTTTATAGAGATTCTGTGTGAATATTTACATGTTTATACAGATTCTGTGTAAATATTTACATGTTCATACAGATTCTGTGTAAATATTGACATGTTTATACAGATTCTGTGTAAATATTGACATCTTTATACAGATTCTGTGTAAATATTTGCATGTTTATGCAGATTCTGTGTAAATATTGACATGTTTATACAGATTCTGTGTAAATATTTACATGTTCATACAGATTCTGTGTAAATATTTACATGTTTATACAAATTCTGTGTAAATATTGACATGTTTATACAGATTCTTTGTAAATATTTCCATGTTTATGCAGATTATGTGTAAATATTTACATGTTTATACAGATTCTTTGTAAATATTTACATGTTTATACAGATTATGTGTAAATATTTACATGTTTATACAGATTCTGTCTAAATATTTACATGTTTATAAAGATTCGGTGTAAATATTTACATGCTTGTACAGATTCTGTGTAAATATTTACATGTTTATACAGATTCTGTGTAAATATTTACATGTTTAAAGAGATTCTGTGTAAATATTGACATGTTGATACAGTTTCTGTGTAAATATTTACATGTTTATAGAGATTCTGTGTGAATATTTACATGTTTATACAGATTCTGTGTAAATATTTACATGTTTATACAGATTCTGTGTAAATATTTACAGGTTTATACAGATTCTGTGTAAAGATATACATGTTTATACGGATTCTGTGTAAATATTTACAAGGTTATAAGGATTTTTTGTAAATATTTATATGTTTATACAGATTCTGTGTAAATATTTGCGGGTTTATACGGATTCTGTGTAAATATTTACAGGTTTTTACAGATTCTGTGTAAATATTTACAGGCTTTTACAGACTCTGTGTAAATATTTACATGTTCATACAGATTCTGTGTAAATATTTACATGTTCATACAGATTCTGTGTAAATATTTCCATGTCCATAGAGATACTCTGTAAACATTTACATGTTCATACAGATCCTGTGTAAATATTTACAAGTTCATACAATTTCTGTATAAACATTTACAGGTTTATACAGATTCTGTGTAAATATTTACAGGTTCTTACAAATTCTGTTTAAACATTTACAGGTGTTTATGGAATCCGTGTAAATATTTACAGGTTTATACAGGTTCTGTGTAAATATTTACACGTTTATACAGATTCTGTGTGAATATTTACCAGTTTATACACATTCTGTGTAAATATTTACATGTTCATACAGATTCTGTGTAAATATATACATGTTTATACAGATTCTGTGTAAATATTTACATGTTTACACAGATTCTGTGTAAATATTTACATGTTTACACAGATTCTGTGTAAATATTTACAGGTTTAGACAGATTCTGCGTGAATATTTACAGGTTTATAAGGATTCTGTGTAAATATTTACAGGTTTATACAGATTCTGCGTATATGTTTACATGTTTACACAGTTTCAGTGTAAATATTTACATGTTTATACAGATTGTGTGTAAATATTTACACGTTTATACAGGTTCTGTGTAAACAATTACATGTTTATACAGATTCGGTGTAAATATTTACATGTTTCTTTATATAGATTCTGTGTAAATATTTACATGTTCATACAGATTCTTTGCAAATATTTACATGTTGATACAGATTCTGTGTAAATATTTACATGTTTATACAGATTCTGTGGAAATATTTACATGTTTCTTTATACAGATTCTTTGTAAATATTTACATGTTGATACAGATTCTGTGTAAATATTTACAGGTTTTTACAGATTCTGTGTAAATATTTAAAGGTTTTTACAGATTCTGTGTAAATATTTACATGTTCATACAGATTCTGTGTAAATATTTACAGGTTCATACAGATACTGTGTAAATATTTACATGTTCATACAAATCATATGTAAATATTTACATGTTCATACAGATCCTGTGTAAACATTTACATGTTCATACAGACTCTGTGTAAATATTTACAGGTTTTTACAGATTCTGTGTAAACATTTACTGGTGTTTACGGATTCCTTGTAAACCTTTACAGGTCTATACAGATACTGTGTAAATATTTACAGCTGTTTACAGATTCTGTGTAAGTATTTACAGGTTTATACAGATTCTGTGTAAGGATATACATGTTTATACGGATTCTGTGTAAATATTTACAAGGTTATAAGGATTTTGTGTAAATATTTACATGTTTATACAGATTCTGTGTAAATATTTGCGGGTTTATACGGATTCTGTGTAAATATTTACAGGTTTTTACAGATTCTGTGTAAATATTTACAGGCTTTTACAGACTCTGTGTAAATATTTGCATGTTCATACAGATTCTGTGTAAATATTTACATGTTCATACAGATTCTGTGTAAATATTTCCATGTCCATAGAGATACTCTGTAAACATTTACATGTTCATACAGATCCTGTGTAAATATTTACAAGTTCATACAGTTTCTGTATAAACATTTACAGGTTTATACAGATTCTGTGTAAACATTTACAGGTTTTTACAAATTCTGTTTAAACATTTACAGGTGTTTATGGAATCCGTGTAAATATTTACAGGTTTATACAGGTTCTGTGTAAATATTTACACGTTTATACAGATTCTGTGTGAATATTTACCAGTTTATACACATTCTGTGTAAATATTTACATGTTCATACAGATTCTGTGTAAATATATACATGTTTATACAGATTCTGTGTAAATATTTACATGTTTACACAGATTCTGTGTAAATATTTACAGGTTTATACAGATTCTGCGTGAATATTTACAGGTTTATAAGGATTCTGTGTAAATATTTACAGGTTTATACAGATTCTGCGTATATGTTTACATGTTTACACACTTTCAGTGTAAATATTTACATGTTTATACAGATTGTGTGTAAATATTTACACGTTTATACAGGTTCTGTGTAAACAATTACATGTTTATACAGATTCTGTGTAAATATTTACATGTTTCTTTATATAGATTCTGTGTAAATATTTACATGTTCATACAGATTCTTTGCAAATATTTACATGTTGATACAGATTCTGTGTAAATATTTACATGTTTATACAGATTCTGTGGAAATATTTACATGTTTCTTTATACAGATTCTTTGTAAATATTTACATGTTCATACAGATTCTGTGTAAATATTTACAGGTTTTTACAGATTCTGTGTAAATATTTAAAGGTTTTTACAGATTCTGTGTAAATATTTACATGTTCATACAGATTCTGTGTAAATATTTACAGGTTCATACAGATACTGTGTAAATATTTACATGTTCATACAAATTATATGTAAATATTTACATGTTCATACAGATCCTGTGTAAACATTTACATGTTCATACAGACTCTGTGTAAATATTTACAGGTTTTTACAGATTCTGTGTAAACATTTACTGGTGTTTACAGATTCCTTGTAAACCTTTACAGGTCTATACAGTTTCTGTGTAAATATTTACAGGTGTTTACAGATTCTGTGTAAGTATTTACAGGTTTATACAGATTCTGTGTAAATATTTACATGTTTCTATATACAGATTCTTTGTAAATATTTACATGTTGATACAGATTCTGTGTAAATATGTGCAGGTTTTTACGGATTCTGTGTAAATATTTACAGGTTTTTACAGATTCTGTGTAAATATTTACATGTTCATACACATTCTGAGTAAATATTTACAGGTTCATACAGATACTGTGTAAATATTTACATGTTCGTAGAAATTCTGTGTAAATCTTTACGTGATTATACAGATTCTGTGTAAACATTTACGTGTTCATACAGATTCTGTGTAAACATTTACGTGTTCATACAGATTCTTTGTAAATACTTATAGGTTTTTACAGATTCTGTGTTAATATTTACATGTCTATACAGATTCTTTGTAAATATTGACATGTTTATACAGATTCTGTGTAAATATTTAAAAGTTTATACAGATTCTTTATAAATATTGACATGTTTATACAGATTCTGTGTAAATATGTACATGTTTATAGAGATTCTGTGTGAATATTTACATGTTTATACAGATTCTGTGTAAATATTTACATGTTCATACAGATTCTGTGTAAATATTGACATGTTTATACAGATTCTGTGTAAATATTGACATCTTTATACAGATTCTGTGTAAATATTTACATGTTTATACTGATTCTGTGTAAATATATGCATGTTTATGCAGATTCTGTGTGAATATTGACATGTTTATACAGATTCTGTGTAAATATTTACATGTTCATACAGATTCTGTGTAAATATTTACATGTTTATACAAATTCTGTGTAAATATTGACATGTTTATACAGATTCTTTGTAAATATTTCCATGTTTATGCAGATTATGTGTAAATATTTACATGTTTATACAGATTCTTTGTAAATATTTACATGTTTATACAGATTATGTGTAAATATTTACATGTTTATACAGATTCTGTCTAAATATTTACATGTTTATAAAGATTCGGTGTAAATATTTACATGCTTGTACAGATGCTGTGTAAATATTTACATGTTTATACAGATTCTGTGTAAATATTTACATGTTTAAAGAGATTCTGTGTAAATATTGACATGTTGATACAGTTTCTGTGTAAATATTTACATGTTTATAGAGATTCTGTGTGAATATTTACATGTTTATACAGATTCTGTGTAAATATTTACATGTTTATACAGATTCTGTGTAAATATTTACAGGTTTATACAGATTCTGTGTAAAGATATACATGTTTATACGGATTCTGTGTAAATATTTACAAGGTTATAAGGATTTTGTGTAAATATTTACATGTTTATACAGATTCTGTGTAAATATTTGCGGGTTTATACGGATTCTGTGTAAATATTTACAGGTTTTTAGAGATTCTGTGTAAATATTTACAGGCTTTTACAGACTCTGTGTAAATATTTACATGTTCATACAGATTCTGTGTAAATATTTACATGTTCATACAGATTCTGTGTAAATATTTCCATGTCCATAGAGATACTCTGTAAACATTTACATGTTCATACAGATCCTGTGTAAATATTTACAAGTTCATACAGTTTCTGTATAAACATTTACAGGTTTATACAGATTCTGTGTAAATATTTACAGGTTCTTACAAATTCTGTTTAAACATTTACAGGTGTTTATGGAATCCGTGTAAATATTTACAGGTTTATACAGGTTCTGTGTAAATATTTACACGTTTATACAGATTCTGTGTGAATATTTACCAGTTTATACACATTCTGTGTAAATATTTACATGTTCATACAGATTCTGTGTAAATATATACATGTTTATACAGATTCTGTGTAAATATTTGCATGTTTACACAGATTCTGTGTAAATATTTACAGGTTTATACAGATTCTGCGTGAATATTTACAGGTTTATAAGGATTCTGTGTAAATATTTACAGGTTTATACAGATTCTGCGTATATGTTTACATGTTTACACAGTTTCAGTGTAAATATTTACATGTTTATACAGATTGTGTGTAAATATTTACACGTTTATAGAGGTTCTGTGTAAACAATTACATGTTTATACAGATTCGGTGTAAATATTTACATGTTTCTTTATATAGATTCTGTGTAAATATTTACATGTTCATACAGATTCTTTGCAAATATTTACATGTTGATACAGATTCTGTGTAAATATTTACATGTTTATACAGATTCTGTGGAAATATTTACATGTTGCTTTATACAGATTCTTTGTAAATATTTACATGTTGATACAGATTCTGTGTAAATATTTACAGGTTTTTACAGATTCTGTGTAAATATTTAAAGGTTTTTACAGATTCTGTGTAAATATTTACATGTTCATACAGATTCTGTGTAAATATTTACAGGTTCATACAGATACTGTGTAAATATTTACATGTTCATACAAATCATATGTAAATATTTACATGTTCATACAGATCCTGTGTAAACATTTACATGTTCATACAGACTCTGTGTAAATATTTACAGGTTTTTACAGATTCTGTGTAAACATTTACTGGTGTTTACGGATTCCTTGTAAACCTTTACAGGTCTATACAGATTCTGTGTAAATATTTACAGGTGTTTACAGATTCTGTGTAAGTATTTACAGGTTTATACAGATTCTGTGTAAATATTTACATGTTTCTATATACAGATTCTTTGTAAATATTTACATGTTGATACAGATTCTGTGTAAATATGTGCAGGTTTTTACGGATTCTGTGTAAATATTTACAGGTTTTTACAGATTCTGTGTAAATATTTACATGTTCATACACATTCTGAGTAAATATTTACAGGTTCATACAGATACTGTGTAAATATTTACATGTTCGTAGAAATTCTGTGTAAATCTTTACGTGATTATACAGATTCTGTGTAAACATTTACGTGTTCATACAGATTCTGTGTAAACATTTACGTGTTCATACAGATTCTTTGTAAATATTTATAGGTTCTTACAGATTCTGTGTAAATATTTACATGTCTATACAGATTCTTTGTAAGTATTGACATGTTTATACAGATTCTGTGTAAATATTTAAAAGTTTATACAGATTCTTTATAAATATTGACATGTTTATACAGATTCTGTGTAAATATGTACATGTTTATAGAGATTCTGTGTGAATATTTACATGTTTATACAGATTCTGTGTAAATATTTACATGTTCATACAGATTCTGTGTAAATATTGACATGTGTATACAGATTCTGTGTAAATATTGACATCTTTATACAGATTCTGTGTAAATATTTACATGTTTATACTGATTCTGTGTAAATATTTGCATGTTTATGCAGATTCTGTGTAAATATTGACATGTTTATACAGATTCTGTGTAAATATTTACATGTTCATACAGATTCTGTGTAAATATTTGCATGTTTATACAAATTCTGTGTAAATATTGACATGTTTATACAGATTCTTTGTTAATATTTCCATGTTTATGCAGATTATGTGTAAACATTTACATGTTTATACAGATTCTGTGTAAATATTTACATGTTTATACAGATTCTTTGTAAATATTTACTTGTTTATACAGATTATGTGTAAATATTTACATGTTTATACAGATTCTGTCTAAATATTTACATGTTTATAAAGATTCGGTGTAAATATTTACATGCTTGTACAGATTCTGTGTAAATATTTACATGTTTATACAGATTCTGTGTAAATATTTACATGTTTATAGAGATTCTGTGTAAATATTGACATGTTGATACAGATTCTTTGTAAATATTTACATGTTTATAGAGATTCTGTGTGAATATTTACATGTTTGTACAGATTCTGTGTAAATATTTACATGTTTATACAGATTCTGTGTAAATATTTACAGGTTTATACAGATTCTGTGTAAGGATATACATGTTTACACGGATTCTGTGTAAATATTTACAAGGTTATAAGGATTTTGTGTAAATATTTACATGTTTATACAGATTCTGTGTAAATATTTGCGGGTTTATACGGATTCTGTGTAAATATTTACAGGTTTTTACAGATTCTGTGTAAATATTTACAGGCTTTTACAGACTCTGTGTAAATATTTACATGTTCATACAGATTCTGTGTAAATATTTACATGTTCATACAGATTCTGTGTAAATATTTACAGGTTCATACAGATACTGTGTAAATATTTACATGTTCATACAAATTATATGTAAATATTTACATGTTCATACAGATCCTGTGTAAACATTTACATGTTCATACAGACTCTGTGTAAATATTTACAGGTTTTTACAGATTCTGTGTAAACATTTACTGGTGTTTACGGATTCCTTGTAAACCTTTACAGGTCTATACAGTTTCTGTGTAAATATTTACAGGTGTTTGCAGATTCTGTGTAAGTATTTACAGGTTTATACAGATTCTGTGTAAATATTTACATGTTTCTATATACAGATTCTTTGTAAATATTTACATGTTGATACAGATTCTGTGTAAATATGTGCAGGTTTTTACGGATTCTGTGTAAATATTTACAGGTTTTTACAGATTCTGTGTAAATATTTACATGTTCATACCCATTCTGAGTAAATATTTACAGGTTCATACAGATACTGTGTAAATATTTACATGTTCGTAGAAATTCTGTGTAAATCTTTACGTGATTATACAGATTCTGTGTAAACATTTACGTGTTCATACAGATTCTGTGTAAACATTTACGTGTTCATACAGATTCTTTGTAAATACTTATAGGTTTTTACAGATTGTGTGTTAATATTTACATGTCTATACAGATTCTTTGTAAATATTGACATGTTTATACAGATTCTGTGTAAATATTTAAAAGTTTATACAGATTCTTTATAAATATTGACATGTTTATACAGATTCTGTGTAAATATGTACATGTTTATAGAGATTCTGTGTGAATATTTACATGTTTATACAGATTCTGTGTAAATATTTACATGTTCATACAGATTCTGTGTAAATATTGACATGTTTATACAGATTCTGTGTAAATATTGACATCTTTATACAGATTCTGTGTAAATATTTACATGTTTATACTGATTCTGTGTAAATATATGCATGTTTATGCAGATTCTGTGTAAATATTGACATGTTTATACAGATTCTGTGTAAATATTTACATGTTCATACAGATTCTGTGTAAATATTTACATGTTTATACAAATTCTGTGTAAATATTGACATGTTTATACAGATTCTTTGTAAATATTTCCATGTTTATGCAGATTATGTGTAAATATTTACATGTTTATACAGATTCTTTGTAAATATTTACATGTTTATACAGATTATGTGTAAATATTTACATGTTTATACAGATTCTGTCTAAATATTTACATGTTTATAAAGATTCGGTGTAAATATTTACATGCTTGTACAGATTCTGTGTAAATATTTACATGTTTATACAGATTCTGTGTAAATATTTACATGTTTAAAGAGATTCTGTGTAAATATTGACATGTTGATACAGTTTCTGTGTAAATATTTACATGTTTATAGAGATTCTGTGTGAATATTTACATGTTTATACAGATTATGTGTAAATATTTACATGTTTATACGGATTCTGTGTAAATATTTACAAGGTTATAAGGATTTTGTGTAAATATTTACATGTTTATACAGATTCTGTGTAAATATTTGCGGGTTTATACGGATTCTGTGTAAATATTTACAGGTTTTTACAGATTCTGTGTAAATATTTACAGGCTTTTACAGACTCTGTGTAAATATTTACATGTTCATACAGATTCTGTGTAAATATTTACATGTTCATACAGATTCTGTGTAAATATTTCCATGTCCATAGAGATACTCTGTAAACATTTACATGTTCATACAGATCCTGTGTAAATATTTACAAGTTCATACAGTTTCTGTATAAACATTTACAGGTTTATACAGATTCTGTGTAAATATTTACAGGTTCTTACAAATTCTGTTTAAACATTTACAGGTGTTTATGGAATCCGTGTAAATATTTACAGGTTTATACAGGTTCTGTGTAAATATTTACACGTTTATACAGATTCTGTGTGAATATTTACCAGTTTATACACATTCTGTGTAAATATTTACATGTTCATACAGATTCTGTGTAAACATATACATGTTTATACAGATTCTGTGTAAATATTTACATGTTTACACAGATTCTGTGTAAATATTTACAGGTTTATACAGATTCTGCGTGAATATTTACAGGTTTATAAGGATTCTGTGTAAATATTTACAGGTTTATACAGATTCTGCGTATATGTTTACATGTTTACACAGTTTCAGTGTAAATATTTACATGTTTATACAGATTGTGTGTAAATATTTACACGTTTATACAGGTTCTGTGTAAACAATTACATGTTTATACAGATTCGGTGTAAATATTTACATGTTTCTTTATATAGATTCTGTGTAAATATTTACATGTTCATACAGATTCTTTGCAAATATTTACATGTTGATACAGATTCTGTGTAAATATTTACATGTTTATACAGATTCTGTGGAAATATTTACATGTTTCTTTATACAGATTCTTTGTAAATATTTACATGTTGATACAGATTCTGTGTAAATATTTACAGGTTTTTACAGATTCTGTGTAAATATTTAAAGGTTTTTACAGATTCTGTGTAAATATTTACATGTTCATACAGATTCTGTGTAAATATTTACAGGTTCATACAGATACTGTGTAAATATTTACATGTTCATACAAATCATATGTAAATATTTACATGTTCATACAGATCCTGTGTAAACATTTACATGTTCATACAGACTCTGTGTAAATATTTACAGGTTTTTACAGATTCTGTGTAAACATTTACTGGTGTTTACGGATTCCTTGTAAACCTTTACAGGTCTGTACAGATTCTGTGTAAATATTTACAGGTGTTTACAGATTCTGTGTAAGTATTTACAGGTTTATACAGATTCTGTGTAAATATTTACATGTTTCTATATACAGATTCTTTGTAAATATTTACATGTTGATACAGATTCTGTGTAAATATGTGCAGGTTTTTACGGATTCTGTGTAAATATTTACAGGTTTTTACAGATTCTGTGTAAATATTTACATGTTCATACACATTCTGAGTAAATATTTACAGGTTCATACAGATACTGAGTAAATATTTGCATGTTCGTAGAAATTCTGTGTAAATCTTTACGTGATTATACAGATTCTGTGTAAACATTTACGTGTTCATACAGATTCTGTGTAAACATTTACGTGTTCATACAGATTCTTTGTAAATATTTATAGGTTGTTACAGATTCTGTGTAAATATTTACATGTCTATACAGATTCTTTGTAAGTATTGACATGTTTATACAGATTCTGTGTAAATATTTAAAAGTTTATACAGATTCTTTGTAAATATTGACATGTTTATACAGATTCTGTGTAAATATGTACATGTTTATAGAGATTCTGTGTGAATATTTACATGTTTATACAGATTCTGTGTAAATATTTACATGTTCATACAGATTCTGTGTAAATATTGACATGTGTATACAGATTCTGTGTAAATATTGACATCTTTATACAGATTCTGTGTAAATATTTACATGTTTATACTGATTCTGTGTAAATATTTGCATGTTTATGCAGATTCTGTGTAAATATTGACATGTTTATACAGATTCTGTGTAAATATTTACATGTTCATACAGATTCTGTGTAAATATTTGCATGTTTATACAAATTCTGTGTAAATATTGACATGTTTATACAGATTCTTTGTTAATATTTCCATGTTTATGCAGATTATGTGTAAACATTTACATGTTTATACAGATTCTGTGTAAATATTTACATGTTTATACAGATTCTTTGTAAATATTTACATGTTTATACAGATTATGTGTAAATATTTACATGTTTATACAGATTCTGTCTAAATATTTACATGTTTATAAAGATTCGGTGTAAATATTTACATGCTTGTACAGATTCTGTGTAAATATTTACATGTTTATACAGATTCTGTGTAAATATTTACATGTTTATAGAGATTCTGTGTAAATATTGACATGTTGATACAGATTCTGTGTAAATATTTACATGTTTATAGAGATTCTGTGTGAATATTTACATGTTTATACAGATTCTGTGTAAATATTTACATGTTTATAAAGATTCTGTGCAAATATTTACAGGTTTATACAGATTCTGTGTAAGGATATACATGTTTATACGGATTCTGTGTAAATATTTACAAGGTTATAAGGATTTTGTGTAAATATTTACATGTTTATACAGATTCTGTGTAAATATTTGCGGGTTTATACGGATTCTGTGTAAATATTTACAGGTTTTACACATTCTGTGTAAATATTTACAGGCTTTTACAGACTCTGTGTAAATATTTACATGTTCATACAGATTCTGTGTAAATATTTACATGTTCATACAGATTCTGTGTAAATATTTCCATGTCCATAGAGATACTCTGTAAACATTTACATGTTCATACAGATCCTGTGTAAATATTTACAAGTTCATACAGTTTCTGTATAAACATTTACAGGTTTATACAGATTCTGTGTAAACATTTACAGGTTTTTACAAATTCTGTTTAAACATTTACAGGTGTTTATGGAATCCGTGTAAATATTTACAGGTTTATACAGGTTCTGTGTAAATATTTACACGTTTATACAGATTCTGTGTGAATATTTACCAGTTTATGCACATTCTGTGTAAATATTTACCTGTTCATACAGATTCTGTGTAAACATATACATGTTTATACAGATTCTGTGTAAATATTTACATGTTTACACAGATTCTGTGTAAATATTTACAGGTTTATACAGATTCTGCGTGAATATTTACAGGTTTATAAGGATTCTGTGTAAATATTTACAGGTTTATACAGATTCTGCGTATATGTTTACATGTTTACACAGTTTCAGTGTAAATATTTACATGTTTATACAGATTGTGTGTAAATATTTACACGTTTATACAGGTTCTGTGTAAACAATTACATGTTTATACAGATTCGGTGTAAATATTTACATGTTTCTTTATATAGATTCTGTGTAAATATTTACATGTTCATACAGATTCTTTGCAAATATTTACATGTTGATACAGATTCTGTGTAAATATTTACATGTTTATACAGATTCTGTGGAAATATTTACATGTTTCTTTATACAGATTCTTTGTAAATATTTACATGTTGATACAGATTCTGTGTAAATATTTACAGGTTTTTACAGATTCTGTGTAAATATTTAAAGGTTTTTACAGATTCTGTGTAAATATTTACATGTTCATACAGATTCTGTGTAAATATTTACAGGTTCATACAGATACTGTGTAAATATATACATGTTCATACAAATCATATGTAAATATTTACATGTTCATACAGATCCTGTGTAAACATTTACATGTTCATACAGACTCTGTGTAAATATTTACAGGTTTTTACAGATTCTGTGTAAACATTTACTGGTGTTTACGGATTCCTTGTAAACCTTTACAGGTCTGTACAGATTCTGTGTAAATATTTACAGGTGTTTACAGATTCTGTGTAAGTATTTACAGGTTTATACAGATTCTGTGTAAATATTTACATGTTTCTATATACAGATTCTTTGTAAATATTTACATGTTGATACAGATTCTGTGTAAATATGTGCAGGTTTTTACGGATTCTGTGTAAATATTTACAGGTTTTTACAGATTCTGTGTAAATATTTACATGTTCATACACATTCTGAGTAAATATTTACAGGTTCATACAGATACTGTGTAAATATTTACATGTTCGTAGAAATTCTGTGTAAATCTTTACGTGATTATACAGATTCTGTGTAAACATTTACGTGTTCATACAGATTCTGTGTAAACATTTACGTGTTCATACAGATTCTTTGTAAATACTTATAGGTTTTTACAGATTCTGTGTTAATATTTACATGTCTATACAGATTATTTGTAAATATTGACATGTTTATACAGATTCTGTGTAAATATTTAAAAGTTTATACAGATTCTTTGTAAATATTGACATGTTTATACAGATTCTGTGTAAATATGTACATGTTTATAGAGATTCTGTGTGAATATTTACATGTTTATACAGATTCTGTGTAAATATTTACATGTTCATACAGATTCTGTGTAAATATTGACATGTTTATACAGATTCTGTGTAAATATTGACATCTTTATACAGATTCTGTGTAAATATTTACATGTTTATACTGATTCTGTGTAAATATTTGCATGTTTATGCAGATTCTGTGTAAATATTGACATGTTTATACAGATTCTGTGTAAATATTTACATGTTCATACAGATTCTGTGTAAATATTTACATGTTTATACAGATTCTTTGTAAATATTTACATGTTTATACAGATTATGTGTAAATATTTACATGTTTATACAGATTCTGTCTAAATATTTACATGTTTATAAAGATTCGGTGTAAATATTTACATGCTTGTACAGATTCTGTGTAAATATTTACATGTTTAAAGAGATTCGGTGTAAATATTGACATGTTGATACAGATTCTGTGTAAATATTTACATGTTTATAGAGATTCTGCGTGAAAATTTACATGTTTATACAGATTCTGTGTAAATATTTACAGGTTTATACAGATTCTGTGTAAAGATATACATGTTTATACGGATTCTGTGTAAATATTTACAAGGTTATAAGGATTTTGTGTAAATATTTACATGTTTATACAGATTCTGTGTAAATATTTGCGGGTTTATACGGATTCTGTGTAAATATTTACAGGTTTTTACAGATTCTGTGTAAATATTTACAGGCTTTTACAGACTCTGTGTAAATATTTACATGTTCATACAGATTCTGTGTAAATATTTACATGTTCATACAGATTCTGTGTAAATATTTCCATGTCCATAGAGATACTCTGTAAACATTTACATGTTCATACAGATCCTGTGTAAATATTTACAAGTTCATACAGTTTCTGTATAAACATTTACAGGTTTATACAGATTCTGTGTAAACATTTACAGGTTTTTACAAATTCTTTTTAAACATTTACAGGTGTTTATGGAATCCGTGTAATTATTTACAGGTTTATACAGGTTCTGTGTAAATATTTACACGTTTATACAGATTCTGTGTGAATATTTACCAGTTTATACACATTCTGTGTAAATATTTACATGTTCATACAGATTCTGTGTAAATATTTACATGTTTATACAGATTCTGTGTAAATATTTGCATGTTTACACAGATTCTGTGTAAATATTTACAGGTTTATACAGATTCTGCATGAATATTTACAGGTTTATAAGGATTCTGTGTAAATATTTACTGGTTTATACAGATTCTGCGTATATGTTTACATGTTTACACAGTTTCAGTGTAAATATTTACATGTTTATACAGATTGTGTGTAAATATTTACACGTTTATACAGGTTCTGTGTAAACAATTACATGTTTATACAGATTCGGTGTAAATATTTACATGTTTCTTTATATAGATTCTGTGTAAATATTTACATGTTCATACAGATTCTTTGCAAATATTTACATGTTGATACAGATTCTGTGTAAATATTTATATGTTTATACAGATTCTGTGGAAATATTTACATGTTTCTTTATACAGATTCTTTGTAAATATTTACATGTTGATACAGATTCTGTGTAAATATTTACAGGTTTTTACAGATTCTGTGTAAATATTTAAAGGTTTTTACAGATTCTGTGTAAATATTTACATGTTCATACAGATTCTGTGTAAATATTTACAGGTTCATACAGATACTGTGTAAATATTTACATGTTCATACAAATCATATGTAAATATTTACATGTTCATACAGATCCTGTGTAAACATTTACATGTTCATACAGACTCTGTGTAAATATTTACAGGTTTTTACAGATTCTGTGTAAACATTTACTGGTGTTTACGGATTCCTTGTAAACCTTTACAGGTCTATACAGATTCTGTGTAAATATTTACAGGTGTTTACAGATTCTGTGTAAGTATTTACAGGTTTATACAGATTCTGTGTAAATATTTACATGTTTCTATATACAGATTCTTTGTAAATATTTACATGTTGATACAGATTCTGTGTAAATATGTGCAGGTTTTTACTTATTCTGTGTAAATATTTACAGGTTTTTACAGATTCTGTGTAAATATTTACATGTTCATACACATTCTGAGTAAATATTTACAGGTTCATACAGATACTGTGTAAATATTTACATGTTCGTAGAAATTCTGTGTAAATCTTTACGTGATTATACAGATTCTGTGTAAACATTTACGTGTTCATACAGATTCTGTGTAAACATTTATGTGTTCATACAGATTCTTTGTAAATATTTATAGGTTCTTACAGATTCTGTGTAAATATTTACATGTCTATACAGATTCTTTGTAAATATTGACATGTTTATGCAGATTCTGTGTAAATATTTAAGAGTTTATACAGATTCTTTGTAAATATTGACATGTTTATACAGATTCTGTGTAAATATGTACATGTTTATAGAGATTCTGTGTGAATATTTACATGTTTATACAGATTCTGTGTAAATATTTACATGTTCATACAGATTCTGTGTAAATATTGACATGTGTATACAGATTCTGTGTAAATATTGACATCTTTATACAGATTCTGTGTAAATATTTACATGTTTATACTGATTCTATGTAAATATTTGCATGTTTATGCAGATTCTGTGTAAATATTGACATGTTTATACAGATTCTGTGTAAATATTTACATGTTCATACAGATTCTGTGTAAATATTTACATGTTTATACAAATTCTGTGTAAATATTGACATGTTTATACAGATTCTTTGTAAATATTTCCATGTTTATGCAGATTATGTGTAAATATTTACATGTTTATACAGATTCTGTGTAAATATTTACATGTTTATACAGATTCTTTGTAAATATTTACATGTTTATACAGATTATGTGTAAATATTTACATGTTTATACAGATTCTGTCTAAATATTTACATGTTTATAAAGATTCGGTGTCAATATTTACATGCTTGTACAGATTCTGTGTAAATATTTACATGTTTAAAGAGATTCTGTGTAAATATTGACATGTTGTTACAGATTCTGTGTAAATATTTACATGTTTATAGAGATTCTGTGTGAATATTTACATGTTTATACAGATTCTGTGTAAATATTTACATGTTTATACAGATTCTGTGTAAATATTTACAGGTTTATACAGATTCTGTGTAAAGATATACATGTTTATACGGATTCTGTGTAAATATTTACAAGGTTATAAGGATTTTGTGTAAATATTTACATGTTTATACAGATTCTGTGTAAATATTTGCGGGTTTATACGGATTCTGTGTAAATATTTACAGGTTTTTACAGATTCTGTGTAAATATTTACAGGCTTTTACAGACTCTGTGTAAATATTTACATGTTCATACAGATTCTGTGTAAATATTTACATGTTCATACAGATTCTGTGTAAATATTTCCATGTCCATAAAGATACTCTGTAAACATTTACATGTTCATACAGATCCTGTGTAAATATTTACAAGTTCATACAGTTTCTGTATAAACATTTACAGGTTTATACAGATTCTGTGTAAACATTTACAGGTTTTTACAAATTCTGTTTAAACATTTACAGGTGTTTATGGAATCCGTGTAAATATTTACAGGTTTATACAGGTTCTGTGTAAATATTTACACGTTTATACAGATTCTGTGTGAATATTTACCAGTTTATACACATTCTGTGTAAATATTTACATGTTCATACAGATTCTGTGTAAACATATACATGTTTATACAGATTCTGTGTAAATATTTACATGTTTACACAGATTCTGTGTAAATATTCACAGGTTTATACAGATTCTGCGTGAATATTTACAGGTTTATAAGGATTCTGTGTAAATATTTACAGGTTTATACAGATTCTGCGTATATGTTTACATGTTTACACAGTTTCAGTGTAAATATTTACATGTTTATACAGATTGTGTGTAAATATTTACACGTTTATACAGGTTCTGTGTAAACAATTACATGTTTATACAGATTCGGTGTAAATATTTACATGTTTCTTTATATAGATTCTGTGTAAATATTTACATGTTCATACAGATTCTTTGCAAATATTTACATGTTGATACAGATTCTGTGTAAATATTTATATGTTTATACAGATTCTGTGGAAATATTTACATGTTTCTTTATACAGATTCTTTGTAAATATTTACATGTTGATACAGATTCTGTGTAAATATTTACAGGTTTTTACAGATTCTGTGTAAATATTTAAAGGTTTTTACAGATTCTGTGTAAATATTTACATGTTCATAAAGATTCTGTGTAAATATTTACAGGTTCATACAGATACTGTGTAAATATTTACATGTTCATACAAATCATATGTAAATATTTACATGTTCATACAGATCCTGTGTAAACATTTACATGTTCATACAGACTCTGTGTAAATATTTACAGGTTTTTACAGATTCTGTGTAAACATTTACTGGTGTTTACGGATTCCTTGTAAACCTTTACAGGTCTGTACAGATTCTGTGTAAATATTTACAGGTGTTTACAGATTCTGTGTAAGTATTTACAGGTTTATACAGATTCTGTGTAAATATTTACATGTTTCTATATACAGATTCTTTGTAAATATTTACATGTTGATACAGATTCTGTGTAAATATGTGCAGGTTTTTACGGATTCTGTGTAAATATTTACAGGTTTTTACAGATTCTGTGTAAATATTTACATGTTCATACACATTCTGAGTAAATATTTACAGGTTCATACAGATACTGTGTAAATATTTACATGTTCGTAGAAATTCTGTGTAAATCTTTACGTGATTATACAGATTCTGTGTAAACATTTACGTGTTCATACAGATTCTGTGTAAACATTTACGTGTTCATACAGATTCTTTGTAAATACTTATAGGTTTTTACAGATTCTGTGTTAATATTTACATGTCTATACAGATTCTTTGTAAATATTGACATGTTTATACAGATTCTGTGTAAATATTTAAAAGTTTATACAGATTCTTTGTAAATATTGACATGTTTATACAGATTCTGTGTAAATATGTACATGTTTATAGAGATTCTGTGTGAATATTTACATGTTTATACAGATTCTGTGTAAATATTTACATGTTCATACATATTCTGTGTAAATATTGACATGTTTATACAGATTCTGTGTAAATATTGACATCTTTATACAGATTCTGTGTAAATATTTACATGTTTATACTGATTCTGTGTAAATATTTGCATGTTTATGCAGATTCTTTGTAAATATTGACATGTTTATACAGATTCTGTGTAAATATTTACATGTTCATACAGATTCTGTGTAAATATTTACATGTTTATACAAATTCTGTGTAAATATTGACATGTTTATACAGATTCTTTGTAAATATTTCCATGTTTATGCAGATTATGTGTAAATATTTACATGTTTATACAGATTCTGTGTAAATATTTACATGTTTATACAGATTCTTTGTAAATATTTACATGTTTATACAGATTATGTGTAAATATTTACATGTTTATACAGATTCTGTCTAAATATTTACATGTTTATAAAGATTCGGTGTAAATATTTACATGCTTGTACAGATTCTGTGTAAATATTTACATGTTTAAAGAGATTCGGTGTAAATATTGACATGTTGATACAGATTCTGTGTAAATATTTACATGTTTATAGAGATTCTGCGTGAAAATTTACATGTTTATACAGATTCTGTGTAAATATTTACAGGTTTATACAGATTCTGTGTAAAGATATACATGTTTATACGGATTCTGTGTAAATATTTACAAGGTTATAAGGATTTTGTGTAAATATTTACATGTTTATACAGATTCTGTGTAAATATTTGCGGGTTTATACGGATTCTGTGTAAATATTTACAGGTTTTTACAGATTCTGTGTAAATATTTACAGGCTTTTACAGACTCTGTGTAAATATTTACATGTTCATACAGATTCTGTGTAAATATTTACATGTTTATACAAATTCTGTGTAAATATTGACATGTTTATACAGATTCTTTGTAAATATTTCCATGTTTATGCAGATTATGTGTAAATATTTACATGTTTATACAGATTCTGTGTAAATATTTACATGTTTATACAGATTCTTTGTAAATATTTACATGTTTATACAGATTATGTGTAAATATTTACATGTTTATACAGATTCTGTCTAAATATTTACATGTTTATAAAGATTCGGTGTCAATATTTACATGCTTGTACAGATTCTGTGTAAATATTTACATGTTTAAAGAGATTCTGTGTAAATATTGACATGTTGTTACAGATTCTGTGTAAATATTTACATGTTTATAGAGATTCTGTGTGAATATTTACATGTTTATACAGATTCTGTGTAAATATTTACATGTTTATACAGATTCTGTGTAAATATTTACAGGTTTATACAGATTCTGTGTAAAGATATACATGTTTATACGGATTCTGTGTAAATATTTACAAGGTTATAAGGATTTTGTGTAAATATTTACATGTTTATACAGATTCTGTGTAAATATTTGCGGGTTTATACGGATTCTGTGTAAATATTTACAGGTTTTTACAGATTCTGTGTAAATATTTACAGGCTTTTACAGACTCTGTGTAAATATTTACATGTTCATACAGATTCTGTGTAAATATTTACATGTTCATACAGATTCTGTGTAAATATTTCCATGTCCATAGAGATACTCTGTAAACATTTACATGTTCATACAGATCCTGTGTAAATATTTACAAGTTCATACAGTTTCTGTATAAACATTTACAGGTTTATACAGATTCTGTGTAAACATTTACAGGTTTTTACAAATTCTGTTTAAACATTTACAGGTGTTTATGGAATCCGTGTAAATATTTACAGGTTTATACAGGTTCTGTGTAAATATTTACACGTTTATACAGATTCTGTGTGAATATTTACCAGTTTATACACATTCTGTGTAAATATTTACATGTTCATACAGATTCTGTGTAAACATATACATGTTTATACAGATTCTGTGTAAATATTTACATGTTTACACAGATTCTGTGTAAATATTCACAGGTTTATACAGATTCTGCGTGAATATTTACAGGTTTATAAGGATTCTGTGTAAATATTTACAGGTTTATACAGATTCTGCGTATATGTTTACATGTTTACACAGTTTCAGTGTAAATATTTACATGTTTATACAGATTGTGTGTAAATATTTACACGTTTATACAGGTTCTGTGTAAACAATTACATGTTTATACAGATTCGGTGTAAATATTTACATGTTTCTTTATATAGATTCTGTGTAAATATTTACATGTTCATACAGATTCTTTGCAAATATTTACATGTTGATACAGATTCTGTGTAAATATTTATATGTTTATACAGATTCTGTGGAAATATTTACATGTTTCTTTATACAGATTCTTTGTAAATATTTACATGTTGATACAGATTCTGTGTAAATATTTACAGGTTTTTACAGATTCTGTGTAAATATTTAAAGGTTTTTACAGATTCTGTGTAAATATTTACATGTTCATAAAGATTCTGTGTAAATATTTACAGGTTCATACAGATACTGTGTAAATATTTACATGTTCATACAAATCATATGTAAATATTTACATGTTCATACAGATCCTGTGTAAACATTTACATGTTCATACAGACTCTGTGTAAATATTTACAGGTTTTTACAGATTCTGTGTAAACATTTACTGGTGTTTACGGATTCCTTGTAAACCTTTACAGGTCTATACAGATTCTGTGTAAATATTTACAGGTGTTTACAGATTCTGTGTAAGTATTTACAGGTTTATACAGATTTTGTGTAAATATTTACATGTTTCTATATACAGATTCTTTGTAAATATTTACATGTTGATACAGATTCTGTGTAAATATGTGCAGGTTTTTACGGATTCTGTGTAAATATTTACAGGTTTTTACAGATTCTGTGTAAATATTTACATGTTCATACACATTCTGAGTAAATATTTACAGGTTCATACAGATACTGTGTAAATATTTACATGTTCGTAGAAATTCTGTGTAAATCTTTACGTGATTATACAGATTCTGTGTAAACATTTACGTGTTCATACAGATTCTGTGTAAACATTTACGTGTTCATACAGATTCTTTGTAAATACTTATAGGTTTTTACAGATTCTGTGTTAATATTTACATGTCTATACAGATTCTTTGTAAATATTGACATGTTTATACAGATTCTGTGTAAATATTTAAAAGTTTATACAGATTCTTTGTAAATATTGACATGTTTATACAGATTCTGTGTAAATATGTACATGTTTATAGAGATTCTGTGTGAATATTTACATGTTTATACAGATTCTGTGTAAATATTTACATGTTCATACATATTCTGTGTAAATATTGACATGTTTATACAGATTCTATGTAAATATTGACATCTTTATACAGATTCTGTGTAAATATTTACATGTTTATACTGATTCTGTGTAAATATTTGCATGTTTATGCAGATTCTTTGTAAATATTGACATGTTTATACAGATTCTGTGTAAATATTTACATGTTCATACAGATTCTGTGTAAATATTTACATGTTTATACAAATTCTGTGTAAATATTGACATGTTTATACAGATTCTTTGTAAATATTTCCATGTTTATGCAGATTATGTGTAAATATTTACATGTTTATACAGATTCTGTGTAAATATTTACATGTTTATACAGATTCTGTCTAAATATTTACATGTTTATAAAGATTCGGTGTAAATATTTACATGCTTGTACAGATTCTGTGTAAATATTTACATGTTTAAAGAGATTCGGTGTAAATATTGACATGTTGATACAGATTCTGTGTAAATATTTACATGTTTATAGAGATTCTGCGTGAAAATTTACATGTTTATACAGATTCTGTGTAAATATTTACAGGTTTATACAGATTTTGTGTAAAGATATACATGTTTATACGGATTCTGTGTAAATATTTACAAGGTTATAAGGATTTTGTGTAAATATTTACATGTTTATACAGATTCTGTGTAAATATTTGCGGGTTTATACGGATTCTGTGTAAATATTTACAGGTTTTTACAGATTCTGTGTAAATATTTACAGGCTTTTACAGACTCTGTGTAAATATTTACATGTTCATACAGATTCTGTGTAAATATTTACATGTTCATACAGATTCTGTGTAAATATTTCCATGTCCATAGAGATACTCTGTAAACATTTACATGTTCATACAGATCCTGTGTAAATATTTACAAGTTCATACAGTTTCTGTATAAACATTTACAGGTTTATACAGATTCTGTGTAAACATTTACAGGTTTTTACAAATTCTGTTTAAACATTTACAGGTGTTTATGGAATCCGTGTAATTATTTACAGGTTTATACAGGTTCTGTGTAAATATTTACACGTTTATACAGATTCTGTGTGAATATTTACCAGTTTATACACATTCTGTGTAAATATTTACATGTTCATACAGATTCTGTGTAAATATATACATGTTTATACAGATTCTGTGTAAATATTTGCATGTTTACACAGATTCTGTGTAAATATTTACAGGTTTATACAGATTCTGCGTGAATATTTACAGGTTTATAAGGATTCTGTGTAAATATTTACAGGTTTATACAGATTCTGCGTATATGTTTACATGTTTACACAGTTTCAGTGTAAATATTTACATGTTTATACAGATTGTCTGTAAATATTTACACGTTTATACAGGTTCTGTGTAAACAATTACATGTTTATACAGATTCGGTGTAAATATTTACATGTTTCTTTATATAGATTCTGTGTAAATATTTACATGTTCATACAGATTCTTTGCAAATATTTACATGTTGATACAGATTCTGTGTAAATATTTATATGTTTATACAGATTCTGTGGAAATATTTACATGTTTCTTTATACAGATTCTTTGTAAATATTTACATGTTGATACAGATTCTGTGTAAATATTTACAGGTTTTTACAGATTCTGTGTAAATATTTAAAGGTTTTTACAGATTCTGTGTAAATATTTACATGTTCATACAGATTCTGTGTAAATATTTACAGGTTCATACAGATACTGTGTAAATATTTACATGTTCATACAAATCATATGTAAATATTTACATGTTCATACAGATCCTGTGTAAACATTTACATGTTCATACAGACTCTGTGTAAATATTTACAGGTTTTTACAGATTCTGTGTAAACATTTACTGGTGTTTACGGATTCCTTGTAAACCTTTACAGGTCTATACAGATTCTGTGTAAATATTTACAGGTGTTTACAGATTCTGTGTAAGTATTTACAGGTTTATACAGATTCTGTGTAAATATTTACATGTTTCTATATACAGATTCTTTGTAAATATTTACATGTTGATACAGATTCTGTGTAAATATGTGCAGGTTTTTACGGATTCTGTGTAAATATTTACAGGTTTTTACAGATTCTGTGTAAATATTTACATGTTCATACACATTCTGAGTAAATATTTACAGGTTCATACAGATACTGTGTAAATATTTACATGTTCGTAGAAATTCTGTGTAAATCTTTACGTGATTATACAGATTCTGTGTAAACATTTACGTGTTCATACAGATTCTGTGTAAACATTTATGTGTTCATACAGATTCTTTGTAAATATTTATAGGTTCTTACAGATTCTGTGTAAATATTTACATGTCTATACAGATTCTTTGTAAATATTGACATGTTTATGCAGATTCTGTGTAAATATTTAAGAGTTTATACAGATTCTTTGTAAATATTGACATGTTTATACAGATTCTGTGTAAATATGTACATGTTTATAGAGATTCTGTGTGAATATTTACATGTTTATACAGATTCTGTGTAAATATTTACATGTTCATACAGATTCTGTGTAAATATTGACATGTGTATACAGATTCTGTGTAAATATTGACATCTTTATACAGATTCTGTGTCAATATTTACATGTTTATACTGATTCTATGTAAATATTTGCATGTTTATGCAGATTCTGTGTAAATATTGACATGTTTATACAGATTCTGTGTAAATATTTACATGTTCATACAGATTCTGTGTAAATATTTACAGGTTTATACAAATTCTGTGTAAATATTGACATGTTTATACAGATTCTTTGTAAATATTTCCATGTTTATGCAGATTATGTGTAAATATTTACATGTTTATACAGATTCTGTGTAAATATTTACATGTTTATACAGATTCTTTGTAAATATTTACATGTTTATACAGATTATGTGTAAATATTTACATGTTTATACAGATTCTGTCTAAATATTTACATGTTTATAAAGATTCGGTGTAAATATTTACATGCTTGTACAGATTCTGTGTAAATATTTACATGTTTAAAGAGATTCGGTGTAAATATTGACATGTTGATACAGATTCTGTGTAAATATTTACATGTTTATAGAGATTCTGCGTGAAAATTTACATGTTTATACAGATTCTGTGTAAATATTTACAGGTTTATACAGATTCTGTGTAAAGATATACATGTTTATACGGATTCTGTGTAAATATTTACAAGGTTATAAGGATTTTGTGTAAATATTTACATGTTTATACAGATTCTGTGTAAATATGTGCAGGTTTTTACGGATTCTGTGTAAATATTTACAGGTTTTTACAGATTCTGTGTAAATATTTACATGTTCATACACATTCTGAGTAAATATTTACAGGTTCATACAGATACTGTGTAAATATTTACATGTTCGTAGAAATTCTGTGTAAATCTTTACGTGATTATACAGATTCTGTGTAAACATTTACGTGTTCATACAGATTCTGTGTAAACATTTACGTGTTCATACAGATTCTTTGTAAATACTTATAGGTTTTTACAGATTCTGTGTTAATATTTACATGTCTATACAGATTCTTTGTAAATATTGACATGTTTATACAGATTCTGTGTAAATATTTAAAAGTTTATACAGATTCTTTGTAAATATTGACATGTTTATACAGATTCTGTGTAAATATGTACATGTTTATAGAGATTCTGTGTGAATATTTACATGTTTATACAGATTCTGTGTAAATATTTACATGTTCATACATATTCTGTGTAAATATTGACATGTTTATACAGATTCTGTGTAAATATTGACATCTTTATACAGATTCTGTGTAAATATTTACATGTTTATACTGATTCTGTGTAAATATTTGCATGTTTATGCAGATTCTTTGTAAATATTGACATGTTTATACAGATTCTGTGTAAATATTTACATGTTCATACAGATTCTGTGTAAATATTTACATGTTCATACAGATTCTGTGTAAATATTTCCATGTCCATAGAGATACTCTGTAAACATTTACATGTTCATACAGATCCTGTGTAAATATTTACAAGTTCATACAGTTTCTGTATAAACATTTACAGGTTTATACAGATTCTGTGTAAACATTTACAGGTTTTTACAAATTCTGTTTAAACATTTACAGGTGTTTATGGAATCCGTGTAATTATTTACAGGTTTATACAGGTTCTGTGTAAATATTTACACGTTTATACAGATTCTGTGTGAATATTTACCAGTTTATACACATTCTGTGTAAATATTTACATGTTCATACAGATTCTGTGTAAATATATACATGTTTATACAGATTCTGTGTAAATATTTGCATGTTTACACAGATTCTGTGTAAATATTTACAGGTTTATACAGATTCTGCGTGAATATTTACAGGTTTATAAGGATTCTGTGTAAATATTTACAGGTTTATACAGATTCTGCGTATATGTTTACATGTTTACACAGTTTCAGTGTAAATATTTACATGTTTATACAGATTGTTTGTAAATATTTACACGTTTATACAGGTTCTGTGTAAACAATTACATGTTTATACAGATTCGGTGTAAATATTTACATGTTTCTTTATATAGATTCTGTGTAAA
Organism: Pan troglodytes; assembly: GCF_028858775.2. NCBI lineage: Eukaryota > Metazoa > Chordata > Mammalia > Primates > Hominidae > Pan > Pan troglodytes. The sequence continues at coordinate 13,733,546 of NC_072413.2, forward strand.
TATTTACATGTTCATACAGATTCTTTGCAAATATTTACATGTTGATACAGATTCTGTGTAAATATTTATATGTTTATACAGATTCTGTGGAAATATTTACATGTTTCTTTATACAGATTCTTTGTAAATATTTACATGTTGATACAGATTCTGTGTAAATATTTACAGGTTTTTACAGATTCTGTGTAAATATTTAAAGGTTTTTACAGATTCTGTGTAAATATTTACATGTTCATACAGATTCTGTGTAAATATTTACAGGTTCATACAGATACTGTGTAAATATTTACATGTTCATACAAATCATATGTAAATATTTACATGTTCATACAGATCCTGTGTAAACATTTACATGTTCATACAGACTCTGTGTAAATATTTACAGGTTTTTACAGATTCTGTGTAAACATTTACTGGTGTTTACGGATTCCTTGTAAACCTTTACAGGTCTATACAGATTCTGTGTAAATATTTACAGGTGTTTACAGATTCTGTGTAAGTATTTACAGGTTTATACAGATTCTGTGTAAATATTTACATGTTTCTATATACAGATTCTTTGTAAATATTTACATGTTGATACAGATTCTGTGTAAATATGTGCAGGTTTTTACGGATTCTGTGTAAATATTTACAGGTTTTTACAGATTCTGTGTAAATATTTACATGTTCATACACATTCTGAGTAAATATTTACAGGTTCATACAGATACTGTGTAAATATTTACATGTTCGTAGAAATTCTGTGTAAATCTTTACGTGATTATACAGATTCTGTGTAAACATTTACGTGTTCATACAGATTCTGTGTAAACATTTATGTGTTCATACAGATTCTTTGTAAATATTTATAGGTTCTTACAGATTCTGTGTAAATATTTACATGTCTATACAGATTCTTTGTAAATATTGACATGTTTATGCAGATTCTGTGTAAATATTTAAGAGTTTATACAGATTCTTTGTAAATATTGACATGTTTATACAGATTCTGTGTAAATATGTACATGTTTATAGAGATTCTGTGTGAATATTTACATGTTTATACAGATTCTGTGTAAATATTTACATGTTCATACAGATTCTGTGTAAATATTGACATGTGTATACAGATTCTGTGTAAATATGGACATCTTTATACAGATTCTGTGTAAATATTTACATGTTTATACTGATTCTATGTAAATATTTGCATGTTTATGCAGATTCTGTGTAAATATTGACATGTTTATACAGATTCTGTGTAAATATTTACATGTTCATACAGATTCTGTGTAAATATTTACAGGTTTATACAAATTCTGTGTAAATATTGACATGTTTATACAGATTCTTTGTAAATATTTCCATGTTTATGCAGATTATGTGTAAATATTTACATGTTTATACAGATTCTGTGTAAATATTTACATGTTTATACAGATTCTTTGTAAATATTTACATGTTTATACAGATTATGTGTAAATATTTACATGTTTATACAGATTCTGTCTAAATATTTACATGTTTATAAAGATTCGGTGTCAATATTTACATGCTTGTACAGATTCTGTGTAAATATTTACATGTTTAAAGAGATTCTGTGTAAATATTGACATGTTGTTACAGATTCTGTGTAAATATTTACATGTTTATAGAGATTCTGTGTGAATATTTACATGTTTATACAGATTCTGTGTAAATATTTACATGTTTATACAGATTCTGTGTAAATATTTACAGGTTTATACAGATTCTGTGTAAAGATATACATGTTTATACGGATTCTGTGTAAATATTTACAAGGTTATAAGGATTTTGTGTAAATATTTACATGTTTATACAGATTCTGTGTAAATATTTGCGGGTTTATACGGATTCTGTGTAAATATTTACAGGTTTTTACAGATTCTGTGTAAATATTTACAGGCTTTTACAGACTCTGTGTAAATATTTACATGTTCATACAGATTCTGTGTAAATATTTACATGTTCATACAGATTCTGTGTAAATATTTCCATGTCCATAGAGATACTCTGTAAACATTTACATGTTCATACAGATCCTGTGTAAATATTTACAAGTTCATACAGTTTCTGTATAAACATTTACAGGTTTATACAGATTCTGTGTAAACATTTACAGGTTTTTACAAATTCTGTTTAAACATTTACAGGTGTTTATGGAATCCGTGTAAATATTTACAGGTTTATACAGGTTCTGTGTAAATATTTACACGTTTATACAGATTCTGTGTGAATATTTACCAGTTTATACACATTCTGTGTAAATATTTACATGTTCATACAGATTCTGTGTAAACATATACATGTTTATACAGATTCTGTGTAAATATTTACATGTTTACACAGATTCTGTGTAAATATTCACAGGTTTATACAGATTCTGCGTGAATATTTACAGGTTTATAAGGATTCTGTGTAAATATTTACAGGTTTATACAGATTCTGCGTATATGTTTACATGTTTACACAGTTTCAGTGTAAATATTTACATGTTTATACAGATTGTGTGTAAATATTTACACGTTTATACAGGTTCTGTGTAAACAATTACATGTTTATACAGATTCGGAGTAAATATTTACATGGTTCTTTATATAGATTCTGTGTAAATATTTACATGTTCATACAGATTCTTTGCAAATATTTACATGTTGATACAGATTCTGTGTAAATATTTATATGTTTATACAGATTCTGTGGAAATATTTACATGTTTCTTTATACAGATTCTTTGTAAATATTTACATGTTGATACAGATTCTGTGTAAATATTTACAGGTTTTTACAGATTCTGTGTAAATATTTAAAGGTTTTTACAGATTCTGTGTAAATATTTACATGTTCATAAAGATTCTGTGTAAATATTTACAGGTTCATACAGATACTGTGTAAATATTTACATGTTCATACAAATCATATGTAAATATTTACATGTTCATACAGATCCTGTGTAAACATTTACATGTTCATACAGACTCTGTGTAAATATTTACAGGTTTTTACAGATTCTGTGTAAACATTTACTGGTGTTTACGGATTCCTTGTAAACCTTTACAGGTCTATACAGATTCTGTGTAAATATTTACAGGTGTTTACAGATTCTGTGTAAGTATTTACAGGTTTATACAGATTCTGTGTAAATATTTACATGTTTCTATATACAGATTCTTTGTAAATATTTACATGTTGATACAGATTCTGTGTAAATATGTGCAGGTTTTTACGGATTCTGTGTAAATATTTACAGGTTTTTACAGATTCTGTGTAAATATTTACATGTTCATACACATTCTGAGTAAATATTTACAGGTTCATACAGATACTGTGTAAATATTTACATGTTCGTAGAAATTCTGTGTAAATCTTTACGTGATTATACAGATTCTGTGTAAACATTTACGTGTTCATACAGATTCTGTGTAAACATTTATGTGTTCATACAGATTCTTTGTAAATATTTATAGGTTCTTACAGATTCTGTGTAAATATTTACATGTCTATACAGATTCTTTGTAAATATTGACATGTTTATGCAGATTCTGTGTAAATATTTAAGAGTTTATACAGATTCTTTGTAAATATTGACATGTTTATACAGATTCTGTGTAAATATGTACATGTTTATAGAGATTCTGTGTGAATATTTACATGTTTATACAGATTCTGTGTAAATATTTACATGTTCATACAGATTCTGTGTAAATATTGACATGTGTATACAGATTCTGTGTAAATATGGACATCTTTATACAGATTCTGTGTAAATATTTACATGTTTATACTGATTCTATGTAAATATTTGCATGTTTATGCAGATTCTGTGTAAATATTGACATGTTTATACAGATTCTGTGTAAATATTTACATGTTCATACAGATTCTGTGTAAATATTTACAGGTTTATACAAATTCTGTGTAAATATTGACATGTTTATACAGATTCTTTGTAAATATTTCCATGTTTATGCAGATTATGTGTAAATATTTACATGTTTATACAGATTCTGTGTAAATATTTACATGTTTATACAGATTCTTTGTAAATATTTACATGTTTATACAGATTATGTGTAAATATTTACATGTTTATACAGATTCTGTCTAAATATTTACATGTTTATAAAGATTCGGTGTAAATATTTACATGCTTGTACAGATTCTGTGTAAATATTTACATGTTTAAAGAGATTCGGTGTAAATATTGACATGTTGATACAGATTCTGTGTAAATATTTACATGTTTATAGAGATTCTGCGTGAAAATTTACATGTTTATACAGATTCTGTGTAAATATTTACAGGTTTATACAGATTCTGTGTAAAGATATACATGTTTATACGGATTCTGTGTAAATATTTACAAGGTTATAAGGATTTTGTGTAAATATTTACATGTTTATACAGATTCTGTGTAAATATGTGCAGGTTTTTACGGATTCTGTGTAAATATTTACAGGTTTTTACAGATTCTGTGTAAATATTTACATGTTCATACACATTCTGAGTAAATATTTACAGGTTCATACAGATACTGTGTAAATATTTACATGTTCGTAGAAATTCTGTGTAAATCTTTACGTGATTATACAGATTCTGTGTAAACATTTACGTGTTCATACAGATTCTGTGTAAACATTTACGTGTTCATACAGATTCTTTGTAAATACTTATAGGTTTTTACAGATTCTGTGTTAATATTTACATGTCTATACAGATTCTTTGTAAATATTGACATGTTTATACAGATTCTGTGTAAATATTTAAAAGTTTATACAGATTCTTTGTAAATATTGACATGTTTATACAGATTCTGTGTAAATATGTACATGTTTATAGAGATTCTGTGTGAATATTTACATGTTTATACAGATTCTGTGTAAATATTTACATGTTCATACATATTCTGTGTAAATATTGACATGTTTATACAGATTCTGTGTAAATATTGACATCTTTATACAGATTCTGTGTAAATATTTACATGTTTATACTGATTCTGTGTAAATATTTGCATGTTTATGCAGATTCTTTGTAAATATTGACATGTTTATACAGATTCTGTGTAAATATTTACATGTTCATACAGATTCTGTGTAAATATTTACATGTTCATACAGATTCTGTGTAAATATTTCCATGTCCATAGAGATACTCTGTAAACATTTACATGTTCATACAGATCCTGTGTAAATATTTACAAGTTCATACAGTTTCTGTATAAACATTTACAGGTTTATACAGATTCTGTGTAAACATTTACAGGTTTTTACAAATTCTGTTTAAACATTTACAGGTGTTTATGGAATCCGTGTAAATATTTACAGGTTTATACAGGTTCTGTGTAAATATTTACACGTTTATACAGATTCTGTGTGAATATTTACCAGTTTATACACATTCTGTGTAAATATTTACATGTTCATACAGATTCTGTGTAAATATATACATGTTTATACAGATTCTGTGTAAATATTTGCATGTTTACACAGATTCTGTGTAAATATTTACAGGTTTATACAGATTCTGCGTGAATATTTACAGGTTTATAAGGATTCTGTGTAAATATTTACAGGTTTATACAGATTCTGCGTATATGTTTACATGTTTACACAGTTTCAGTGTAAATATTTACATGTTTATACAGATTGTTTGTAAATATTTACACGTTTATACAGGTTCTGTGTAAACAATTACATGTTTATACAGATTCGGTGTAAATATTTACATGTTTCTTTATATAGATTCTGTGTAAATATTTACATGTTCATACAGATTCTTTGCAAATATTTACATGTTGATACAGATTCTGTGTAAATATTTACATGTTTATACAGATTCTGTGGAAATATTTACATGTTTCTTTATACAGATTCTTTGTAAATATTTACATGTTGATACAGATTCTGTGTAAATATTTACAGGTTTTTACAGATTCTGTGTAAATATTTAAAGGTTTTTACAGATTCTGTGTAAATATTTACATGTTCATACAGATTCTGTGTAAATATTTACAGGTTCATACAGATACTGTGTAAATATTTACATGTTCATACAAATCATATGTAAATATTTACATGTTCATACAGATCCTGTGTAAACATTTACATGTTCATACAGACTCTGTGTAAATATTTACAGGTTTTTACAGATTCTGTGTAAACATTTACTGGTGTTTACGGATTCCTTGTAAACCTTTACAGGTCTATACAGATTCTGTGTAAATATTTACAGGTGTTTACAGATTCTGTGTAAGTATTTACAGGTTTATACAGATTCTGTGTAAATATTTACATGTTTCTATATACAGATTCTTTGTAAATATTTACATGTTGATACAGATTCTGTGTAAATATGTGCAGGTTTTTACGGATTCTGTGTAAATATTTACAGGTTTTTACAGATTCTGTGTAAATATTTACATGTTCATACACATTCTGAGTAAATATTTACAGGTTCATACAGATACTGTGTAAATATTTACATGTTCGTAGAAATTCTGTGTAAATCTTTACGTGATTATACAGATTCTGTGTAAACATTTACGTGTTCATACAGATTCTGTGTAAACATTTATGTGTTCATACAGATTCTTTGTAAATATTTATAGGTTCTTACAGATTCTGTGTAAATATTTACATGTCTATACAGATTCTTTGTAAATATTGACATGTTTATGCAGATTCTGTGTAAATATTTAAGAGTTTATACAGATTCTTTGTAAATATTGACATGTTTATACAGATTCTGTGTAAATATGTACATGTTTATAGAGATTCTGTGTGAATATTTACATGTTTATACAGATTCTGTGTAAATATTTACATGTTCATACAGATTCTGTGTAAATATTGACATGTGTATACAGATTCTGTGTAAATATGGACATCTTTATACAGATTCTGTGTAAATATTTACATGTTTATACTGATTCTATGTAAATATTTGCATGTTTATGCAGATTCTGTGTAAATATTGACATGTTTATACAGATTCTGTGTAAATATTTACATGTTCATACAGATTCTGTGTAAATATTTACAGGTTTATACAAATTCTGTGTAAATATTGACATGTTTATACAGATTCTTTGTAAATATTTCCATGTTTATGCAGATTATGTGTAAATATTTACATGTTTATACAGATTCTGTGTAAATATTTACATGTTTATACAGATTCTTTGTAAATATTTACATGTTTATACAGATTATGTGTAAATATTTACATGTTTATACAGATTCTGTCTAAATATTTACATGTTTATAAAGATTCGGTGTCAATATTTACATGCTTGTACAGATTCTGTGTAAATATTTACATGTTTAAAGAGATTCTGTGTAAATATTGACATGTTGTTACAGATTCTGTGTAAATATTTACATGTTTATAGAGATTCTGTGTGAATATTTACATGTTTATACAGATTCTGTGTAAATATTTACATGTTTATACAGATTCTGTGTAAATATTTACAGGTTTATACAGATTCTGTGTAAAGATATACATGTTTATACGGATTCTGTGTAAATATTTACAAGGTTATAAGGATTTTGTGTAAATATTTACATGTTTATACAGATTCTGTGTAAATATTTGCGGGTTTATACGGATTCTGTGTAAATATTTACAGGTTTTTACAGATTCTGTGTAAATATTTACAGGCTTTTACAGACTCTGTGTAAATATTTACATGTTCATACAGATTCTGTGTAAATATTTACATGTTCATACAGATTCTGTGTAAATATTTCCATGTCCATAGAGATACTCTGTAAACATTTACATGTTCATACAGATCCTGTGTAAATATTTACAAGTTCATACAGTTTCTGTATAAACATTTACAGGTTTATACAGATTCTGTGTAAACATTTACAGGTTTTTACAAATTCTGTTTAAACATTTACAGGTGTTTATGGAATCCGTGTAAATATTTACAGGTTTATACAGGTTCTGTGTAAATATTTACACGTTTATACAGATTCTGTGTGAATATTTACCAGTTTATACACATTCTGTGTAAATATTTACATGTTCATACAGATTCTGTGTAAACATATACATGTTTATACAGATTCTGTGTAAATATTTACATGTTTACACAGATTCTGTGTAAATATTCACAGGTTTATACAGATTCTGCGTGAATATTTACAGGTTTATAAGGATTCTGTGTAAATATTTACAGGTTTATACAGATTCTGCGTATATGTTTACATGTTTACACAGTTTCAGTGTAAATATTTACATGTTTATACAGATTGTGTGTAAATATTTACACGTTTATACAGGTTCTGTGTAAACAATTACATGTTTATACAGATTCGGAGTAAATATTTACATGGTTCTTTATATAGATTCTGTGTAAATATTTACATGTTCATACAGATTCTTTGCAAATATTTACATGTTGATACAGATTCTGTGTAAATATTTATATGTTTATACAGATTCTGTGGAAATATTTACATGTTTCTTTATACAGATTCTTTGTAAATATTTACATGTTGATACAGATTCTGTGTAAATATTTACAGGTTTTTACAGATTCTGTGTAAATATTTAAAGGTTTTTACAGATTCTGTGTAAATATTTACATGTTCATAAAGATTCTGTGTAAATATTTACAGGTTCATACAGATACTGTGTAAATATTTACATGTTCATACAAATCATATGTAAATATTTACATGTTCATACAGATCCTGTGTAAACATTTACATGTTCATACAGACTCTGTGTAAATATTTACAGGTTTTTACAGATTCTGTGTAAACATTTACTGGTGTTTACGGATTCCTTGTAAACCTTTACAGGTCTATACAGATTCTCTGTAAATATTTACAGGTGTTTACAGATTCTGTGTAAGTATTTACAGGTTTATACAGATTCTGTGTAAATATTTACATGTTTCTATATACAGATTCTTTGTAAATATTTACATGTTGATACAGATTCTGTGTAAATATGTGCAGGTTTTTACGGATTCTGTGTAAATATTTACAGGTTTTTACAGGTTCTGTGTAAATATTTACATGTTCATACACATTCTGAGTAAATATTTACAGGTTCATACAGATACTGTGTAAATATTTACATGTTCGTAGAAATTCTGTGTAAATCTTTACGTGATTATACAGATTCTGTGTAAACATTTACGTGTTCATACAGATTCTGTGTAAACATTTATGTGTTCATACAGATTCTTTGTAAATATTTATAGGTTCTTACAGATTCTGTGTAAATATTTACATGTCTATACAGATTCTTTGTAAATATTGACATGTTTATACAGATTCTGTGTAAATATTTAAGAGTTTATACAGATTCTTTGTAAATATTGACATGTTTATACAGATTCTGTGTAAATATGTACATGTTTATAGAGATTCTGTGTGAATATTTACATGTTTATACAGATTCTGTGTAAATATTTACATGTTCATACAGATTCTGTGTAAATATTGACATGTGTATACAGATTCTGTGTAAATATTGACATCTTTATACAGATTCTGTGTAAATATTTACATGTTTATACTGATTCTATGTAAATATTTGCATGTTTATGCAGATTCTGTGTAAATATTGACATGTTTATACAGATTCTGTGTAAATTTTTACATGTTCATACAGATTCTGTGTAAATATTTACATGTTTATACAAATTCTGTGTAAATATTGACATGTTTATACAGATTCTTTGTAAATATTTCCATGTTTATGCAGATTATGTGTAAATATTTACATGTTTATACAGATTCTGTGTAAATATTTACATGTTTATACAGATTCTTTGTAAATATTTACATGTTTATACAGATTATGTGTAAATATTTACATGTTTATACAGATTCTGTCTAAATATTTACATGTTTATAAAGATTCGGTGTAAATATTTACATGCTTGTACGGATTCTGTGTAAATATTTACATGTTTATACAGATTCTGTGTAAATATTTACATGTTTAAAGAAATTCTGTGTAAATATTGACATGTTGATACAGATTCTGTGTAAATATTTACATGTTTATAGAGATTCTGTGTGAATATTTACATGTTTATACAGATTCTGTGTAAATATTTACATGTTTATACAGACTCTGTGTAAATATTTACAGGTTTATACAGATTCTGTGTAAAGATATACATGTTTATACGGATTCTGTGTAAATATTTACAAGGTTATAAGGATTTTGTGTAAATATTTACATGTTTATACAGATTCTGTGTAAATATTTGCGGGTTTATACGGATTCTGTGTAAATATTTACAGGTTTTTACAGATTCTGTGTAAATATTTACAGGCTTTTACAGACTCTGTGTAAATATTTACATGTTCATACAGATTCTGTGTAAATATTTACATGTTCATACAGATTCTGTGTAAATATTTCCATGTCCATAGAGATACTCTGTAAACATTTACATGTTCATACAGATCCTGTGTAAATATTTACAAGTTCATACAGTTTCTGTATAAACATTTACAGGTTTATACAGATTCTGTGTAAACATTTACAGGTTTTTACAAATTCTGTTTAAACATTTACAGGTGTTTATGGAATCCGTGTAAATATTTACAGGTTTATACAGGTTCTGTGTAAATATTTACACGTTTATACAGATTCTGTGTGAATATTTACCAGTTTATACACATTCTGTGTAAATATTTACATGTTCATACAGATTCTGTGTAAATATATACATGTTTATACAGATTCTGTGTAAATATTTACATGTTTACACAGATTCTGTGTAAATATTTACAGGTTTATACAGATTCTGCGTGAATATTTACAGGTTTATAAGGATTCTGTGTAAATATTTACAGGTTTATACAGATTCTGCGTATATGTTTACATGTTTACACAGTTTCAGTGTAAATATTTACATGTTTATACAGATTGTGTGTAAATATTTACACGTTTATACAGTTTCTGTGTAAACAATTACATGTTTATACAGATTCTGTGTAAATATTTACATGTTTCTTTATATAGATTCTGTGTAAATATTTACATGTTCATACAGATTCTTTGCAAATATTTACATGTTGATACAGATTCTGTGTAAATATTTACATGTTTATACAGATTCTGTGGAAATATTTACATGTTTCTTTATACAGATTCTTTGTAAATATTTACATGTTGATACAGATTCTGTGTAAATATTTACAGGTTTTTACAGATTCTGTGTAAATATTTAAAGGTTTTTACAGATTTTGTGTAAATATTTACATGTTCATACAGATTCTGTGTAAATATTTACAGGTTTTTACAGATTCTGTGTAAGTATTTACAGGTTTATACAGATTCTGTGTAAATATTTACATGTCTATACAGATTCTTTGTAAATATTGACGTTTATACAGATTCTGTGTAAATATTTAAAAGTTTATACAGATTCTTTGTAAATATTGACATGTTTATACAGATTCTGTGTAAATATTTACATGTTTATAGAGATTCTGTGTGAATATTTACATGTTTATACAGATTCTGTGTAAATATTTACATGTTCACACAGATTCTGTGTGAATATTGACATGTTTATACAGATTCTGTGTAAATATTTCCATGTCCATAGAGATACTCTGTAAACATTTACATGTTCATACAGATCCTGTGTAAATATTTACAAGTTCATACATTTTCTGTATAAACATTTACAGGTTTATACAGATTCTGTGTAAACATTTACAGGTTTTTACAAATTCTGTTTAAACATTTACAGGTGTTTATGGAATCCGTGTAAATATTTACAGGTTTATACAGGTTCTGTGTAAATATTTACACGTTTATACAGATTCTGTGTGAATATTTACAAGTTTATACACATTCTGTGTAAATATTTACATGTTCATACAGATTCTTTGTAAATATATACATGTTTATACAGATTGTGTGTAAATATTTACATGTTTACACAGATTCTGTGTAAATATTTACAGGTTTATACAGATTCTGCGTGAATATTTACAGGTTTATAAGGATTCTGTGTAAATATTTACAGGTTTATACAGATTCTGCGTATATGTTTACATGTTTACACAGTTTCAGTGTAAATATTTACATGTTTATACAGATTGTGTGTAAATATTTACTCGTTTATACAGGTTCTGTGTAAACAATTACATGTTTATACAGATTCTGTGTAAATATTTACATGTTTCTTTATATAGATTCTGTGTAAATATTTACATGTTCATACAGATTCTTTGCAAATATTTACATGTTGATACAGATTCTGTGTAAATATTTACATGTTTATACAGATTCTGTGGAAATATTTACATGTTTCTTTATACAGATTCTTTTTAAATATTTACATGTTGATACAGATTCTGTGTAAATATTTACAGGTTTTTACAGATTCTGTGTAAATATTTAAAGGTTTTTACAGATTCTGTGTAAATATTTACATGTTCATACAGATTCTGTGTAAATATTTACAGGTTCATACAGTTACTGTGTAAATATTTACATGTTCATACAAATCATATGTAAATATTTACATGTTCATACACATCCTGTGTAAAAATTTACATGTTCATACAGACTCTGTGTAAATATTTACAGGTTTTTACAGATTCTGTGTAAACATTTACTGGTGTTTACGTATTCCTTGTAAACCTTTACAGGTCTATACAGATTCTGTGTAAATATTTACAGGTGTTTACAGATTCTGTGTAAGTATTTACAGGTTTATACAGATTCTGTGTAAATATTTACATGTTTCTATATACAGATTCTTTGTAAATGTTTACATGTTGATACAGATTCTGTGTAAATATGTGCAGGTTTTTACAGATTCTGTGTAAATATTTACAGGTTTCTACAGTTTCTGTGTAAATATTTACATGTTCATACACTTTCTGAGTAAATATTTACAGGTTCATACAGATACTGTGTAAATATTTACATGTTCATAGAAATTCTGTGTAAATCTTTACGTGATTTTACAGATTCTGTGTAAACATTTACGTGTTCATACAGATTCTGTGTAAACATTTACGTGTTCATACAGATTCTTTGTAAATATTTATAGGTTTTTACAGATTCTGTGTAAATATTTACATGTCTATACAGATTCTTTGTAAATATTGACGTTTATACAGATTCTGTGTAAATATTTAAAAGTTTATACAGATTCTTTGTAAATATTGACATGTTTATACAGATTCTGTGTAAATATTTACATGTTTATAGAGATTCTGTGTGAATATTTACATGTTTATACAGATTCTGTGTAAATATTTACCTGTTCACACAGATTCTGTGTAAATATTGACATGTTTATACAGATTCTGTGTAAATATTTCCATGTCCATAGAGATACTCTGTAAACATTGACATGTTCATACAGATCCTGTGTAAATATTTACAAGTTCATACAGTTTCTGTATAAACATTTACAGGTTTATACAGATTCTGTGTAAACATTTACAGGTTTTTAAAAATTCTGTTAAACATTTACAGGTGTTTATGGAATCCGTGTAAATATTTACAGGTTTATACAGGTTCTGTGTAAATATTTACACGTTTATACAGATTCTGTGTGAATATTTACAAGTTTATACACATTCTGTGTAAATATTTACATGTTCATACAGATTGTGTGTAAATATATACATGTTTATACAGATTCTGTGTAAATATTTACATGCTTACACAGATTCTGTGTAAATATTTACAGGTTTATACAGATTCTGCGTGAATATTTACAGGTTTATAAGGATTCTGTGTAAATATTTACATGTTTATACAGATTCTGCGTATATGTTTACATGTTTACACAGTTTCAGTGTAAATATTTACATGTTTATACAGATTGTGTGTAAATATTTACTCGTTTATACAGGTTCTGTGTAAACAATTACATGTTTATACAGATTCTGTGTAAATATTTACATGTTTCTTTATATAGATTCTGTGTAAATATTTACATGTTCACACAGATTCTTTGCAAATATTTACATGTTGATACAGATTCTGTGTAAATATTTACATGTTTATACAGATTCTGTGGAAATATTTACATGTTTCTTTATACAGATTCTTTGTAAATATTTACATGTTGATACAGATTCTGTGTAAATATTTACATGTTTATACAGATTCTGTGGAAATATTTACATGTTTCTTTATACAGATTCTTTGTAAATATTGACATGTTGATACAGATTCTGTGTAAATATTTACAGGTTTTTACAGATTCTGTGTAAATATTTAAAGGTTTTTACAGATTCTGTGTAAATATTTTCTGGTTTATACTGATTCTGTGTAAATATTGACATGTTTATACAGATTCTGTGTAAATATTGACATGTTTATGCAGATTCTGTGTAAATATTTACAGGTTTTTAAAGATTCTGTGTAAATATTTACATGTTTATACAGATTCTGTGTAAATATTTACATGTTTACACAGATTCTGTGTAATTATTTTGATGTTTATACATATTCTGTGTAAATATTTACATGTTTATACAGATTCTGGTAAACATTTACATGCTCGTACAGATTCTGTGTAAATATGTACATGTTTATACAGATTCTGTGTAAATTATTACATGTTTATACAGATTCTGTGTAAATATTGGCATGTTAATACAGATTCTGTGTAAATATTTACATGTTTAAATAGATTCTCTGTGAATATTTACAAGTTTATACAGATTCTGTGTAAATATTTACATGTTTATACAGATTCTGTGTAAATATTTACATGTTCACATAGATTCTGGGTAAATATTTACATGTTTATACAGATTCTGTGTAAATATTTACTGGTTTTTACAGATTCTTTGTAAATATTAACATGTTCATACAGATTCTGTCTAAATATTTACATGTTTGTACAGATTCTGTGTAAATATTTAAATGTTCATACAGATTCTGTGTAAACATTTACATGTTTATACACATTCTGTGTAAATATTTACATGTTCATATAGATTCTGTGTAAATATGTACATGTTTATACAGATTATGTGTAAATATTTACATGTTTATACAGATTCTGTGTAAATAATTTCATGTTTATGCAGATTCTGTGTAAATATTGACATGTTTATACTGATTCTGTGTAAATATTTTCATGTTCATACGGATTCTGTGTAAATATTTACATGTTTATACAGATTCTGTGTAAATATTGACATGTTTATACAGATTCTTTGTAAATATTTACATGTTTATACAGATACTGTGTAAATATTTACATGTTTATACAGATTATGTGTAAATATTTACATGTTTATACAGATTCTGTGTAAATATTTACATGTTTATACAGATTCTCTCTAAATAATTACATGTTTATACAGATTCTGTGTAAATATTTACATGTTTATACAGATTCTGTGTAAATATTTACATGTTTATACAGATTATGTGTAAATATTTACATGTTTATACAGATTCTGTGTAAATATTTACATGTTTATACAGTTTCTGTGTAAATATTTACATGTTAATACAGATTCTGTGTATATGTTTTCATATTTATACAGATTCTGTGTAAATATTAACATTTTCATACAGATTCTGTGTAAATATTTACATGTTCCTACAGATTCTGTGTAAATATTTACTTGTTCATACAGATTATGTGTAGTCATTTACATGTTTATACACATACTTTGTGAGTATTTACATGTTTATATAGATTCTGTGTAAATATTTACATGTTTATACTGATTCTGTGTAAACATTTACATGTTTATACACATTCTGTGTAAATATTTACATGTTCATATAGATTCTGCGTAAGTATTTACATGTTTTTACAGATTCTGTGTAATTATTTTGATGTTTATACAGATTGTGTATAAATATTTACATTTTTATACAGATTCTGTAAATATTTACATGTTTATACAGTTTCTGTGTAAATATTTACATGTTTATACAGATTCTCTGTAAATATTTACATGTTTATACCGATTCTGTGTAAATATTTACATGTTTATACAGATTCTGTGTAAATATTTACATGTTTATAAAGATTCTGTGTAAATATTTACATGTTCATATAGATTCTGTGAAAATATTTACATGTTTATACAGATTCTGTGTAAACATTTACATGTTTATACACTTTCTGTGTAAATATTTACATGTTCATATAGATTCTGTGTAAATATTTACATGTTTATACAGATTCTGTGTAAATATTTACATGTTTATACAGATTCTGTGTAAATATTTACAGGTATATACAGATTCTGTGTAAATATTTACTGGTTTTTACAGATTCTGTGTAAATATTGACATGTTTATACAGATTCTTTGTAAATATTTACATGTTTATACAGATTATTTGTAAATATTTACATGGTTATACAGATTCTGTGTAAATATTTACATGTTTATACAGATTCTGTGTAAATATTTACATGTTTATACAGATTCTGTGTAAATATTTACATGTTTATACAGATTCTGTCTAAATATTTACATGTTTATAAAGATTCGGTGTAAATATTTACATGCTTGTACAGATTCTGTGTAAATATTTACATGGTCTTTCAGATTCTGTGCAAATATTTACAGGTTTTTAAATATACTGTGTAAATACTTACAGGATGTACAGATTCTGTGTAAATATTTACATGTTTATACAGATTCTGTGTAAATATTTACATGTTCTTTCAGATTCTGTGCAAATATTTACAGGTATATACAGATTCTTTGTAAATATTTACTGGTTTTTACAGATTCTGTGTAAATATTTACATGTTTATACAGTTTCTGTATAAACATTTACAGGTTTATACAGATTCTGTGTAAACATTTACAGGTTTTTACAAATTCTGTTTAAACATTTACAGGTGTTTATGGAATCCGTGTAAATATTTACAGGTTTATACAGGTTCTGTGTAAATATTTACACGTTTATACAGATTCTGTGTGAATATTTACAAGTTTATACACATTCTGTGTAAATATTTACATGTTCATACAGATTCTTTGTAAATATATACATGTTTATACAGATTGTGTGTAAATATTTACATGTTTACACAGATTCTGTGTAAATATTTACAGGTTTATACAGATTCTGTGTGAATATTTACAGGTTTATAAGGATTCTGTGTAAATATTTACAGGTTTATACAGATTCTGCGTATATGTTTACATGTTTACACAGTTTCAGTGTAAATATTTACATGTTTATACAGATTGTGTGTAAATATTTACTCGTTTATACAGGTTCTGTGTAAACAATTACATGTTTATACAGATTCTGTGTAAATATTTACATGTTTCTTTATATAGATTCTGTGTAAATATTTACATGTTCATACAGATTCTTTGCAAATATTTACATGTTGATACAGATTCTGTGTAAATATTTACATGTTTATACAGATTCTGTGGAAATATTTACATGTTTCTTTATACAGATTCTTTTTAAATATTTACATGTTGATACAGATTCTGTGTAAATATTTACAGGTTTTTACAGATTCTGTGTAAATATTTAAAGGTTTTTACAGATTCTGTGTAAATATTTACATGTTCATACAGATTCTGTGTAAATATTTACAGGTTCATACTGTTACTGTGTAAATATTTACATGTTCATACAAATCATATGTAAATATTTACATGTTCATACACATCCTGTGTAAAAATTTACATGTTCATAAAGACTCTGTGTAAATATTTACAGGTTTTTACAGATTCTGTGTAAACATTTACTGGTGTTTACGTATTCCTTGTAAACCTTTACAGGTCTATACAGATTCTGTGTAAATATTTACAGGTGTTTACAGATTCTGTGTAAGTATTTATAGGTTTATACAGATTCTGTGTAAATATTTACATGTTTCTATATACAGATTCTTTGTAAATGTTTACATGTTGATACAGATTCTGTGTAAATATGTGCAGGTTTTTACAGATTCTGTGTAAATATTTACAGGTTTCTACAGTTTCTGTGTAAATATTTACATGTTCATACACTTTCTGAGTAAATATTTACAGGTTCATACAGATACTGTGTAAATATTTACATGTTCATAGAAATTCTGTGTAAATCTTTACGTGATTTTACAGATTCTGTGTAAACATTTACGTGTTCATACAGATTCTGTGTAAACATTTACGTGTTCATACAGATTCTTTGTAAATATTTATAGGTTTTTACAGATTCTGTGTAAATATTTACATGTCTATACAGATTCTTTGTAAATATTGACGTTTATACAGATTCTGTGTAAATATTTAAAAGTTTATACAGATTCTTTGTAAATATTGACATGTTTATACAGATTCTGTGTAAATATTTACATGTTTATAGAGATTCTGTGTGAATATTTACATGTTTATACAGATTCTGTGTAAATATTTACATGTTCACACAGATTCTGTGTAAATATTGACATGTTTATACAGATTCTGTGTAAATATTTCCATGTCCATAGAGATACTCTGTAAACATTGACATGTTCATACAGATCCTGTGTAAATATTTACAAGTTCATACAGTTTCTGTATAAACATTTACAGGTTTATACAGATTCTGTGTAAACATTTACAGGTTTTTAAAAATTCTGTTAAACATTTACAGGTGTTTATGGAATCCGTGTAAATATTTACAGGTTTATACAGGTTCTGTGTAAATATTTACACGTTTATACAGATTCTGTGTGAATATTTACAAGTTTATACACATTCTGTGTAAATATTTACATGTTCATACAGATTCTGTGTAAATATATACATGTTTATACAGATTCTGTGTAAATATTTACATGTTTACACAGATTCTGTGTAAATATTTACAGGTTTATACAGATTCTGCGTGAATATTTACAGGTTTATAAGGATTCTGTGTAAATATTTACATGTTTATACAGATTCTGCGTATATGTTTACATGTTTACACAGTTTCAGGGTAAATATTTACATGTTTATACAGATTGTGTGTAAATATTTACACGTTTATACAGTTTCTGTGTAAACAATTACATGTTTATACAGATTCTGTGTAAATATTTACATGTTTATACAGATTCTGCGTGAATATTTACAGGTTTATAAGGATTCTGTGTAAATATTTACAGGTTTATACAGATTCTGCGTATATGTTTACATGTTTACACAGTTTCAGTGTAAATATTTACATGTTTATACAGATTGTGTGTAAATATTTACACGTTTATACAGTTTCTGTGTAAACAATTACATGTTTATACAGATTCTGTGTAAATATTTACATGTTTCTTTATATAGATTCTGTGTAAATATTTACATGTTCATACAGATTCTTTGCAAATATTTACATGTTGATACAGATTCTGTGTAAATATTTACATGTTTATACAGATTCTGTGGAAATATTTACATGTTTCTTTATACAGATTCTTTGTAAATATTTACATGTTGATACAGATTCTGTGTAAATATTTACAGGTTTTTACAGATTCTGTGTAAATATTTAAAGGTTTTTACAGATTTTGTGTAAATATTTACATGTTCATACAGATTCTGTGTAAATATTTACAGGTTTTTACAGATTCTGTGTAAGTATTTACAGGTTTATACAGATTCTGTGTAAATATTTACATGTCTATACAGATTCTTTGTAAATATTGACGTTTATACAGATTCTGTGTAAATATTTAAAAGTTTATACAGATTCTTTGTAAATATTGACATGTTTATACAGATTCTGTGTAAATATTTACATGTTTATAGAGATTCTGTGTGAATATTTACATGTTTATACAGATTCTGTGTAAATATTTACATGTTCACACAGATTCTGTGTGAATATTGACATGTTTATACAGATTCTGTGTAAATATTTCCATGTCCATAGAGATACTCTGTAAACATTTACATGTTCATACAGATCCTGTGTAAATATTTACAAGTTCATACATTTTCTGTATAAACATTTACAGGTTTATACAGATTCTGTGTAAACATTTACAGGTTTTTACAAATTCTGTTTAAACATTTACAGGTGTTTATGGAATCCGTGTAAATATTTACAGGTTTATACAGGTTCTGTGTAAATATTTACACGTTTATACAGATTCTGTGTGAATATTTACAAGTTTATACACATTCTGTGTAAATATTTACATGTTCATACAGATTCTTTGTAAATATATACATGTTTATACAGATTGTGTGTAAATATTTACATGTTTACACAGATTCTGTGTAAATATTTACAGGTTTATACAGATTCTGCGTGAATATTTACAGGTTTATAAGGATTCTGTGTAAATATTTACAGGTTTATACAGATTCTGCGTATATGTTTACATGTTTACACAGTTTCAGTGTAAATATTTACATGTTTATACAGATTGTGTGTAAATATTTACTCGTTTATACAGGTTCTGTGTAAACAATTACATGTTTATACAGATTCTGTGTAAATATTTACATGTTTCTTTATATAGATTCTGTGTAAATATTTACATGTTCATACAGATTCTTTGCAAATATTTACATGTTGATACAGATTCTGTGTAAATATTTACATGTTTATACAGATTCTGTGGAAATATTTACATGTTTCTTTATACAGATTCTTTTTAAATATTTACATGTTGATACAGATTCTGTGTAAATATTTACAGGTTTTTACAGATTCTGTGTAAATATTTAAAGGTTTTTACAGATTCTGTGTAAATATTTACATGTTCATACAGATTCTGTGTAAATATTTACAGGTTCATACAGTTACTGTGTAAATATTTACATGTTCATACAAATCATATGTAAATATTTACATGTTCATACACATCCTGTGTAAAAATTTACATGTTCATACAGACTCTGTGTAAATATTTACAGGTTTTTACAGATTCTGTGTAAACATTTACTGGTGTTTACGTATTCCTTGTAAACCTTTACAGGTCTATACAGATTCTGTGTAAATATTTACAGGTGTTTACAGATTCTGTGTAAGTATTTACAGGTTTATACAGATTCTGTGTAAATATTTACATGTTTCTATATACAGATTCTTTGTAAATGTTTACATGTTGATACAGATTCTGTGTAAATATGTGCAGGTTTTTACAGATTCTGTGTAAATATTTACAGGTTTCTACAGTTTCTGTGTAAATATTTACATGTTCATACACTTTCTGAGTAAATATTTACAGGTTCATACAGATACTGTGTAAATATTTACATGTTCATAGAAATTCTGTGTAAATCTTTACGTGATTTTACAGATTCTGTGTAAACATTTACGTGTTCATACAGATTCTGTGTAAACATTTACGTGTTCATACAGATTCTTTGTAAATATTTATAGGTTTTTACAGATTCTGTGTAAATATTTACATGTCTATACAGATTCTTTGTAAATATTGACGTTTATACAGATTCTGTGTAAATATTTAAAAGTTTATACAGATTCTTTGTAAATATTGACATGTTTATACAGATTCTGTGTAAATATTTACATGTTTATAGAGATTCTGTGTGAATATTTACATGTTTATACAGATTCTGTGTAAATATTTACCTGTTCACACAGATTCTGTGTAAATATTGACATGTTTATACAGATTCTGTGTAAATATTTCCATGTCCATAGAGATACTCTGTAAACATTGACATGTTCATACAGATCCTGTGTAAATATTTACAAGTTCATACAGTTTCTGTATAAACATTTACAGGTTTATACAGATTCTGTGTAAACATTTACAGGTTTTTAAAAATTCTGTTAAACATTTACAGGTGTTTATGGAATCCGTGTAAATATTTACAGGTTTATACAGGTTCTGTGTAAATATTTACACGTTTATACAGATTCTGTGTGAATATTTACAAGTTTATACACATTCTGTGTAAATATTTACATGTTCATACAGATTGTGTGTAAATATATACATGTTTATACAGATTCTGTGTAAATATTTACATGCTTACACAGATTCTGTGTAAATATTTACAGGTTTATACAGATTCTGCGTGAATATTTACAGGTTTATAAGGATTCTGTGTAAATATTTACATGTTTATACAGATTCTGCGTATATGTTTACATGTTTACACAGTTTCAGTGTAAATATTTACATGTTTATACAGATTGTGTGTAAATATTTACTCGTTTATACAGGTTCTGTGTAAACAATTACATGTTTATACAGATTCTGTGTAAATATTTACATGTTTCTTTATATAGATTCTGTGTAAATATTTACATGTTCACACAGATTCTTTGCAAATATTTACATGTTGATACAGATTCTGTGTAAATATTTACATGTTTATACAGATTCTGTGGAAATATTTACATGTTTCTTTATACAGATTCTTTGTAAATATTTACATGTTGATACAGATTCTGTGTAAATATTTACATGTTTATACAGATTCTGTGGAAATATTTACATGTTTCTTTATACAGATTCTTTGTAAATATTGACATGTTGATACAGATTCTGTGTAAATATTTACAGGTTTTTACAGATTCTGTGTAAATATTTAAAGGTTTTTACAGATTCTGTGTAAATATTTTCTGGTTTATACTGATTCTGTGTAAATATTGACATGTTTATACAGATTCTGTGTAAATATTGACATGTTTATGCAGATTCTGTGTAAATATTTACAGGTTTTTAAAGATTCTGTGTAAATATTTACATGTTTATACAGATTCTGTGTAAATATTTACATGTTTACACAGATTCTGTGTAATTATTTTGATGTTTATACATATTCTGTGTAAATATTTACATGTTTATACAGATTCTGGTAAACATTTACATGCTCGTACAGATTCTGTGTAAATATGTACATGTTTATACAGATTCTGTGTAAATTATTACATGTTTATACAGATTCTGTGTAAATATTGGCATGTTAATACAGATTCTGTGTAAATATTTACATGTTTAAATAGATTCTCTGTGAATATTTACAAGTTTATACAGATTCTGTGTAAATATTTACATGTTTATACAGATTCTGTGTAAATATTTACATGTTCACATAGATTCTGGGTAAATATTTACATGTTTATACAGATTCTGTGTAAATATTTACTGGTTTTTACAGATTCTTTGTAAATATTAACATGTTCATACAGATTCTGTCTAAATATTTACATGTTTGTACAGATTCTGTGTAAATATTTAAATGTTCATACAGATTCTGTGTAAACATTTACATGTTTATACACATTCTGTGTAAATATTTACATGTTCATATAGATTCTGTGTAAATATGTACATGTTTATACAGATTATGTGTAAATATTTACATGTTTATACAGATTCTGTGTAAATAATTTCATGTTTATGCAGATTCTGTGTAAATATTGACATGTTTATACTGATTCTGTGTAAATATTTTCATGTTCATACGGATTCTGTGTAAATATTTACATGTTTATACAGATTCTGTGTAAATATTGACATGTTTATACAGATTCTTTGTAAATATTTACATGTTTATACAGATACTGTGTAAATATTTACATGTTTATACAGATTATGTGTAAATATTTACATGTTTATACAGATTCTGTGTAAATATTTACATGTTTATACAGATTCTCTCTAAATAATTACATGTTTATACAGATTCTGTGTAAATATTTACATGTTTATACAGATTCTGTGTAAATATTTACATGTTTATACAGATTATGTGTAAATATTTACATGTTTATACAGATTCTGTGTAAATATTTACATGTTTATACAGTTTCTGTGTAAATATTTACATGTTAATACAGATTCTGTGTATATGTTTTCATATTTATACAGATTCTGTGTAAATATTAACATTTTCATACAGATTCTGTGTAAATATTTACATGTTCCTACAGATTCTGTGTAAATATTTACTTGTTCATACAGATTATGTGTAGTCATTTACATGTTTATACACATACTTTGTGAGTATTTACATGTTTATATAGATTCTGTGTAAATATTTACATGTTTATACTGATTCTGTGTAAACATTTACATGTTTATACACATTCTGTGTAAATATTTACATGTTCATATAGATTCTGCGTAAGTATTTACATGTTTTTACAGATTCTGTGTAATTATTTTGATGTTTATACAGATTGTGTATAAATATTTACATTTTTATACAGATTCTGTAAATATTTACATGTTTATACAGTTTCTGTGTAAATATTTACATGTTTATACAGATTCTCTGTAAATATTTACATGTTTATACCGATTCTGTGTAAATATTTACATGTTTATACAGATTCTGTGTAAATATTTACATGTTTATAAAGATTCTGTGTAAATATTTACATGTTCATATAGATTCTGTGAAAATATTTACATGTTTATACAGATTCTGTGTAAACATTTACATGTTTATACACTTTCTGTGTAAATATTTACATGTTCATATAGATTCTGTGTAAATATTTACATGTTTATACAGATTCTGTGTAAATATTTACATGTTTATACAGATTCTGTGTAAATATTTACAGGTATATACAGATTCTGTGTAAATATTTACTGGTTTTTACAGATTCTGTGTAAATATTGACATGTTTATACAGATTCTTTGTAAATATTTACATGTTTATACAGATTATTTGTAAATATTTACATGGTTATACAGATTCTGTGTAAATATTTACATGTTTATACAGATTCTGTGTAAATATTTACATGTTTATACAGATTCTGTGTAAATATTTACATGTTTATACAGATTCTGTCTAAATATTTACATGTTTATAAAGATTCGGTGTAAATATTTACATGCTTGTACAGATTCTGTGTAAATATTTACATGGTCTTTCAGATTCTGTGCAAATATTTACAGGTTTTTAAATATACTGTGTAAATACTTACAGGATGTACAGATTCTGTGTAAATATTTACATGTTTATACAGATTCTGTGTAAATATTTACATGTTCTTTCAGATTCTGTGCAAATATTTACAGGTATATACAGATTCTTTGTAAATATTTACTGGTTTTTACAGATTCTGTGTAAATATTTACATGTTTATACAGTTTCTGTATAAACATTTACAGGTTTATACAGATTCTGTGTAAACATTTACAGGTTTTTACAAATTCTGTTTAAACATTTACAGGTGTTTATGGAATCCGTGTAAATATTTACAGGTTTATACAGGTTCTGTGTAAATATTTACACGTTTATACAGATTCTGTGTGAATATTTACAAGTTTATACACATTCTGTGTAAATATTTACATGTTCATACAGATTCTTTGTAAATATATACATGTTTATACAGATTGTGTGTAAATATTTACATGTTTACACAGATTCTGTGTAAATATTTACAGGTTTATACAGATTCTGTGTGAATATTTACAGGTTTATAAGGATTCTGTGTAAATATTTACAGGTTTATACAGATTCTGCGTATATGTTTACATGTTTACACAGTTTCAGTGTAAATATTTACATGTTTATACAGATTGTGTGTAAATATTTACTCGTTTATACAGGTTCTGTGTAAACAATTACATGTTTATACAGATTCTGTGTAAATATTTACATGTTTCTTTATATAGATTCTGTGTAAATATTTACATGTTCATACAGATTCTTTGCAAATATTTACATGTTGATACAGATTCTGTGTAAATATTTACATGTTTATACAGATTCTGTGGAAATATTTACATGTTTCTTTATACAGATTCTTTTTAAATATTTACATGTTGATACAGATTCTGTGTAAATATTTACAGGTTTTTACAGATTCTGTGTAAATATTTAAAGGTTTTTACAGATTCTGTGTAAATATTTACATGTTCATACAGATTCTGTGTAAATATTTACAGGTTCATACTGTTACTGTGTAAATATTTACATGTTCATACAAATCATATGTAAATATTTACATGTTCATACACATCCTGTGTAAAAATTTACATGTTCATAAAGACTCTGTGTAAATATTTACAGGTTTTTACAGATTCTGTGTAAACATTTACTGGTGTTTACGTATTCCTTGTAAACCTTTACAGGTCTATACAGATTCTGTGTAAATATTTACAGGTGTTTACAGATTCTGTGTAAGTATTTATAGGTTTATACAGATTCTGTGTAAATATTTACATGTTTCTATATACAGATTCTTTGTAAATGTTTACATGTTGATACAGATTCTGTGTAAATATGTGCAGGTTTTTACAGATTCTGTGTAAATATTTACAGGTTTCTACAGTTTCTGTGTAAATATTTACATGTTCATACACTTTCTGAGTAAATATTTACAGGTTCATACAGATACTGTGTAAATATTTACATGTTCATAGAAATTCTGTGTAAATCTTTACGTGATTTTACAGATTCTGTGTAAACATTTACGTGTTCATACAGATTCTGTGTAAACATTTACGTGTTCATACAGATTCTTTGTAAATATTTATAGGTTTTTACAGATTCTGTGTAAATATTTACATGTCTATACAGATTCTTTGTAAATATTGACGTTTATACAGATTCTGTGTAAATATTTAAAAGTTTATACAGATTCTTTGTAAATATTGACATGTTTATACAGATTCTGTGTAAATATTTACATGTTTATAGAGATTCTGTGTGAATATTTACATGTTTATACAGATTCTGTGTAAATATTTACATGTTCACACAGATTCTGTGTAAATATTGACATGTTTATACAGATTCTGTGTAAATATTTCCATGTCCATAGAGATACTCTGTAAACATTGACATGTTCATACAGATCCTGTGTAAATATTTACAAGTTCATACAGTTTCTGTATAAACATTTACAGGTTTATACAGATTCTGTGTAAACATTTACAGGTTTTTAAAAATTCTGTTAAACATTTACAGGTGTTTATGGAATCCGTGTAAATATTTACAGGTTTATACAGGTTCTGTGTAAATATTTACACGTTTATACAGATTCTGTGTGAATATTTACAAGTTTATACACATTCTGTGTAAATATTTACATGTTCATACAGATTCTGTGTAAATATATACATGTTTATACAGATTCTGTGTAAATATTTACATGTTTACACAGATTCTGTGTAAATATTTACAGGTTTATACAGATTCTGCGTGAATATTTACAGGTTTATAAGGATTCTGTGTAAATATTTACATGTTTATACAGATTCTGCGTATATGTTTACATGTTTACACAGTTTCAGGGTAAATATTTACATGTTTATACAGATTGTGTGTAAATATTTACTCGTTTATACAGGTTCTGTGTAAACAATTACATGTTTATACAGATTCTGTGTAAATATTTACATGTTTCTTTATATAGATTCTGTGTAAATATTTACATGTTCATACAGATTCTTTGCAAATATTTACATGTTGATACAGATTCTGTGTAAATATTTACATGTTTATACAGATTCTGTGGAAATATTTACATGTTTCTTTATACAGATTCTTTGTAAATATTTACATGTTGATACAGATTCTGTGTAAATATTTACATGTTTATACAGATTCTGTGGAAATATTTACATGTTTCTTTATACAGATTCTTTGTAAATATTGACATGTTGATACAGATTCTGTGTAAATATTTACAGGTTTTGACAGATTCTGTGTAAATATTTAAAGGTTTTTACAGATTCTGTGTAAATATTTTCTGGTTTATACTGATTCTGTGTAAATATTGACATGTTTATACAGATTCTGTGTAAATATTGACATGTTTATGCAGATTCTGTGTAAATATTTACAGGTTTTTAAAGATTCTGTGTAAATATTTACATGTTTATACAGATTCTGTGTAAATATTTACATGTTTACACAGATTCTGTGTAATTATTTTGATGTTTATACATATTCTGTGTAAATATTTACATGTTTATACAGATTCTGGTAAACATTTACATGCTCGTACAGATTCTGTGTAAATATGTACATGTTTATACAGATTCTGTGTAAATTATTACATGTTTATACAGATTCTGTGTAAATATTGGCATGTTAATACAGATTCTGTGTAAATATTTACATGTTTAAATAGATTCTCTGTGAATATTTACAAGTTTATACAGATTCTGTGTAAATATTTACATGTTTATACAGATTCTGTGTAAATATTTACATGTTCACATAGATTCTGGGTAAATATTTACATGTTTATACAGATTCTGTGTAAATATTTACTGGTTTTTACAGATTCTTTGTAAATATTAACATGTTCATACAGATTCTGTCTAAATATTTACATGTTTGTACAGATTCTGTGTAAATATTTAAATGTTCATACAGATTCTGTGTAAACATTTACATGTTTATACACATTCTGTGTAAATATTTACATGTTCATATAGATTCTGTGTAAATATGTACATGTTTATACAGATTATGTGTAAATATTTACATGTTTATACAGATTCTGTGTAAATAATTTCATGTTTATGCAGATTCTGTGTAAATATTGACATGTTTATACTGATTCTGTGTAAATATTTTCATGTTCATACGGATTCTGTGTAAATATTTACATGTTTATACAGATTCTGTGTAAATATTGACATGTTTATACAGATTCTTTGTAAATATTTACATGTTTATACAGATACTGTGTAAATATTTACATGTTTATACAGATTATGTGTAAATATTTACATGTTTATACAGATTCTGTGTAAATATTTACATGTTTATACAGATTCTCTCTAAATAATTACATGTTTATACAGATTCTGTGTAAATATTTACATGTTTATACAGATTCTGTGTAAATATTTACATGTTTATACAGATTATGTGTAAATATTTACATGTTTATACAGATTCTGTGTAAATATTTACATGTTTATACAGTTTCTGTGTAAATATTTACATGTTAATACAGATTCTGTGTATATATTTTCATATTTATACAGATTCTGTGTAAATATTAACATTTTCATACAGATTCTGTGTAAATATTTACATGTTCCTACAGATTCTGTGTAAATATTTACTTGTTCATACAGATTATGTGTAGTCATTTACATGTTTATACACATACTTTGTGAGTATTTACATGTTTATATAGATTCTGTGTAAATATTTACATGTTTATACTGATTCTGTGTAAACATTTACATGTTTATACACATTCTGTGTAAATATTTACATGTTCATATAGATTCTGCGTAAATATTTACATGTTTTTACAGATTCTGTGTAATTATTTTGATGTTTATACAGATTGTGTATAAATATTTACATTTTTATACAGATTCTGTAAATATTTACATGTTTATACAGTTTCTGTGTAAATATTTACATGTTTATACAGATTCTCTGTAAATATTTACATGTTTATACCGATTCTGTGTAAATATTTACATGTTTATACAGATTCTGTGTAAATATTTACATGTTTATAAAGATTCTGTGTAAATATTTACATGTTCATATAGATTCTGTGAAAATATTTACATGTTTATAAAGATTCTGTGTAAACATTTACATGTTTATACACTTTCTGTGTAAATATTTACATGTTCATATAGATTCTGTGTAAATATTTACATGTTTATACAGATTCTGTGTAAATATTTACATGTTTATACAGATTCTGTGTAAATATTTACAGGTATATACAGATTCTGTGTAAATATTTACTGGTTTTTACAGATTCTGTGTAAATATTGACATGTTTATACAGATTCTTTGTAAATATTTACATGTTTATACAGATTATTTGTAAATATTTACATGTTTATACAGATTCTGTGTAAATATTTACATGTTTATACAGATTCTGTGTAAATATTTACATGTTTATACAGATTCTGTGTAAATATTTACATGTTTATACAGATTCTGTCTAAATATTTACATGTTTATAAAGATTTGGTGTAAATATTTACATGCTTGTACAGATTCTGTGTAAATATTTACATGTTCTTTCAGATTCTGTGCAAATATTTACAGGTTTTTAAATATACTGTGTAAATACTTACAGGATGTACAGATTCTGTGTAAATATTTACATGTTTATACAGATTCTGTGTAAATATTTTCATGTTTATACAGATTCTGTGTAAATATTAACATGTTCATACAGATTCTGTGTAAATATTTACATGTTTGCACAGATTCTGTGTAAATATTTTCATGTTCATACAGTTTACGTGAAAACATTTACATGTTTATACAAATTCTGTGTAAATATTTACAAGTTCATATGAATTCTGTGTAAATATTTAGATGTTTATAGAGATACTGCGTAAACATTTACAGGCTAATACACATTCTGTGTAAATATTTACATGTTCATATAGATTCTGTGTAAATATGTACATGTTTGTACAGATTCGGTGTAAATATTTACATGTTTATACAGATTCTGTGTAAGTAATTTCATGTTTATGCAGATTCTGTGTAAATATTGACATGTTTATACTGATTCTGTGTAAATATTTACATGTTCATACGGATTCTGTGTAAATATTGACATGTTTATACATATGCTGTGTAAATATTGACATGTTTATACAGATTCTTTGTAAATATTTACATGTTTATACAGATACTGTGTAAATATTTACATGTTTATACAGATTATGTGTAAATATTTACATGTTTATACAGACTCTGTGTAAATATTTACATGTTTATACAGATTCTGTCTAAATAATTACATGTTTATACAGATTCTGTGTAAATATTTATATGTTTATACAGATTCTGTGTAAATATTTACATGTTTATACAGATTCTGCCTAAATATTTACAAGTTTATAAAGATTTGGTGTTAATATTTACATGCTCGTACAGGTTCTGTGTAAATATTTACATGTTTATACAGATTCTGTGTAAATATTGACATGTTAATACAGATTCTGTGTAAACATTTACATGTTTATAGAGATTCTGTGTGAATATTTACATGTTTATACAGATTCTGTGTAAATATTTACAAGTTTATACAGATTCTGTGTAAATATTTACAAATTTATACAGATTCTGTTTAAATATTTACATGTTTATAAAGATTCTGTGTAAATATTAACATGTTTATAGATTCTGTGTAAATATTTTCATGTTTATACTGATTCTGTGTAAATATGGACATGTTTATACAGATTCTGTGTAAATATTGACATGTTTATACAGATTCTGTGTAAATATTTACAGGTTTTTAAAGATTCTGTGTAAATATTTACTGGTTTTTACAGATTCTGTGTAAGTATATACATGTTTACACAGATTCTGTGTAATTATTTTGATGTTTATACAGATTCTGTGTAAATATTTACATGTTTATACAGATTCTGGTAAATATTTACATGTTTATACAGTTTCTGTGTAAATATTTACATGTTTATACAGATTCTGTGTAAATATTTACATATTTATACAGATTCTGTATAAATATTTACATATTTATACAGATTCTGTGTAAATATTTACATGTTTATAAAGATTCTGTGTAAATCTTAACATGTTTATACAGATTCTGTCTAAATATTATCATGTTTATACTGATTCAGTGTAAATATTGACATGTTTATACAGATTCTGTGTAGATATTGACATGTTTATACAGATTCTGTGTAAATATTTACAGGTTTTTAAAGATTCTCTGTAAATATTTACTGGTTTTTACAGATTCTGTGTAAATATTAACATGTTCATACAGATTCTGTCTAAATATTTACGTGTTTGTACAGATTCTGTGTAAATATTTACATGTTCATACAAATTATGTGTAAACATTTACATGTTTATACACATTCTGTGTAAATATTTACATGTTCATATAGATTCTGTGTAAATATTTGCATGTTTATACAGATTCTGTGTAAATATTTACATGTTTATACACATTCTGTGTAAATATTTACATGTTCAAATAGATTCTGTGTAAATATTTAAATGTTTATTCGGATTCTGTGTAAATATTTACATGTTTATACAGATTCTGTGTAAATAATTTCATGTTTATGCAGATTCAGTGTAAATATTGACATGTTTATACTGATTCTGTGTAAATATTTACATGTTCATACGGATTCTGTGTAAATATTGACATGTTTATACATATTCTGTGTAAATATTGACATGTTTATACAGATTCTTTGTAAATATTTACATGTTTATACAGATACTGTGTAAATATTTACATGTTTATACAGATTATGTGTAAATATTTACATGTTTATACAGACTCTGTGTAAATATTTACATGTTTATACAGATTCTGTCTAAATAATTACATGTTTATACAGATTCTGTGTAAATATTTACATGTTTATACAGATTCTGTGTAAATAATTACATGTTTATACAGATTCTGCCTAAATACTTACAAGTTTATAAAGATTTGGTGTTAATATTTACATGCTCGTACAGGTTCTGTGTAAATATTTACATGTTTATACAGATTCTGTGTAAATATTTACATGTTAATACAGATTCTGTGTAAACATTTACATGTTTATAGAGATTCTGTGTGAATATTTACATGTTTATACAGATTCTGTGTAAATATTTACAAGTTTATACAGATTCTGTGTAAATATTTACAAATTTATACAGATTCTGTTTAAATATTTACATGTTTATAAAGGTTCTGTGTAAATATTAACATGTTTATAGATTCTGTGTAAATATTTTCATGTTTATACTGATTCTGTGTAAATATGGACATGCTTATACAGATTCTGTGTAAATATTGACAGGTTTATACAGATTCTGTGTAAATATTTACAGGTTTTTAAAGATTCTGTGTAAATATTTACTGTTTTTTACAGATTCTGTGTAAATATTTACATGTTTATACACATTCTGTGTAAATATTTACATGTTTATACAGATTCTGTGTAAATATTTACATGTTCATACAGATTCTGTGTAAATATTTACAGGTATATGCAGATTCTGTGTAAATATTTACTGGTTTTTACAGATTCTCTGTAAGTATTTACATGTTTATACAGATTCTGTGTAAATATTTACATGTTTATACAGATTATGTTTAAATATTTACATGTTTATACAGATTCTGTGTAAATATTTTCATGTTTATGCAGATTCTGTGTAATTATTGACATGTTTATACAGATTCTGTGTAAATATTTACATGTTCATACGGATTCTGTGTAAATATTTACATGTTTATAGAGATTCTGTGTAAATATGACATGTTTATACAGATTCTTTGTAAATATTTACATGTTTATACAGATTCTGTGTAAATATTTACATGTTTATAAAGATTCGTTGTAAACATTTACATGCTCGTACAGATTCTTTGTAAATATTTACATGTTTATACAGATTCTGTGTAAATATTTACATGTTTATACAGATTCTGTGTAAATATCTACACGTTTATACAGATTCTGTGTAAATATTTACATGTTTATAAAGATTCTGTGTAAATATTTACATGTTTATAAAGATTCTGTGTAAATATTTACATGTTTATACAGATTATGTGTAAATATGTTCATGTTTATACAGATTCTGTGTAAATATTAACATGTTCATACAGATTCTGTGTAAATATTCACATGTTTGTACAGATTCTGTGTAAATATTAACATGTTCATATGGATTCTGTGTAAATATTTACATGTTGATATACATTCTGTGTAAATATTAACATGTTTATACAGATTATGTGTAAATATTTACATGTTTATACAGATTCTGTCTAAATATTTACATGTTTATACAGATTCTGTGTAAATATTTCCATGTTTATACAGATTCTTTCTAAATATTTACATGTTTATAAAGATTCGGTGTAAACATTTACATACTCGTACAGATTCTGTGTAAATATTTACATGTTTATACAGATTCTGTGTAAATATGACATGTTTATACAGATTCTTTGTAAATATTTACATGTTTATACAGATACTGTGTAAATATTTACATGTTTATACAGATTATGTGTAAATATTTACATGTTTATACAGACTCTGTGTAAATATTTACATGTTTGTACAGATTCTGTCTAAATAATTACATGTTTATACAGATTCTGTGTAAATATTTACATGTTTATACAGATTCTGTGTAAATATTTACATGTTTATACAGATTCTGCCAAAATATTTACAAGTTTATAAAGATTTGGTGTAAATATTTACATGCTCGTACAGGTTCTGTGTAAATATTTACATGTTTATACACATTCTGTGTAAATATTGACATGTTAATACAGATTCTGTGTAAACATTTACATGTTTATAGAGATTCTGTGTGAATATTTACATGTTTATACAGATTCTGTGTAAATATTTACAAGTTTATACAGATTCTGTGTAAATATTTACAAATTTATACAGATTCTGTTTAAATATTTACATGTTTATAAAGATTCTGTGTAAATATTAACATGTTTATAGATTCTGTGTAAATATTTTCATGTTTATACTGATTCTGTGTAAATATGGACATGCTTATACAGATTCTGTGTAAATATTGACATGTTTATACAGATTCTGTGTAAATATTTACAGGTTTTTAAAGATTCTGTGTAAATATTTACTGTTTTTTACAGATTCTGTGTAAATATTTACATGTTTATACACATTCTGTGTAAATATTTACATGTTTATACAGATTCTGTGTAAATATTTACATGTTTATACAGATTCTGTGTAAATATTTACATGTTTATACAGATTCTTTCTAAATAATTACATGTTTACACAGATTCTGTGTCATTATTTTCATGTTTATACAGATTCTGTGTAAATATTTACATGTTTATACAGATTCTGGTAATTATTTACATGTTTATACAGTTTCTGTGTAAATATATACATGTTTATATAGATTCTGTGTAAATATTTACATGTTTATACAGATTCTGTGTAAATATTTACATATTTATACAGATTCTGTGTAAATATTTACATGTTTATACAGATTCTGTCTAAATATTTACATGTTTACACAGATTCTGTGTCATTATTTTCATGTGTATACAGATTCTGTGTAAATATTTACATGTTCATACAGATTCTGGTAATTATTTACATGTTTATACAGTTTCTGTGTAAATATTTACATGTTTATACTGATTCTGTGTAAATTTTGACATGTTTATATAGATTCTGTGTAAATATTGACATGTTTATACAGATTCTGTGTAAATATTTACAGGTTTTTAAAGATTCTGTGTAAATATTTACTGCTTTTAAATATTCTGTGTAAATATTTACATCTTTATACACATTCTGTGTAAATATTTACATATTCATACACACTCTGTATAAATATTTACGTGTTTATAGAGATTCTGTGTAAATATTTAAATGTTTATACAGATTCTGTGGAAATCTTTACATGTTTACACAGATTCTGTGTAATTATTTTCATGTTTATACAGCTTCTGTGTAAATATTGACATGTTTATACAGATTCTGTGTAAAT
This sequence comes from Pan troglodytes, assembly GCF_028858775.2. Classification (NCBI taxonomy): domain Eukaryota; kingdom Metazoa; phylum Chordata; class Mammalia; order Primates; family Hominidae; genus Pan; species Pan troglodytes. The sequence continues at coordinate 13,768,929 of NC_072413.2, forward strand.
ATTTACAGGTTTTTAAAGATTCTGTGTAAATATTTTCTGGTTTTTACAGATTTTGTGTAAATATTAACATGTTCATACACATTTTGTGTAAATATTTACATGTTTATACAGATTCTGTGTAAACATTTACATGTTTCTACAGATTCTGTGTAAATATTTTCATGTTTATAAAGATTCTGTGTAAATATTTACAGGTTTATACAGACATTGTGTAAATATTTTGGGGTTTATATAGATTCTGTGTAAATATTTACAGGTTCATACACATTCTGTGTAAACATTTACAGGTTTTTAAAGATTCTGTGTAAATATTTGCAGGATTTTACGGATTCTGTGTAAATATTTACAAGTTTATACAGATTCTGTTTAAATATTTACATGTTGATACAGATTCTGTGTAAATATGTACATGTTCATACAGATTCTGTGTAAATATTTACATATTTATATAGATTCTGTGTAAATGTTTACAGCTTTTTACAGATTCCGTGTAAATATTTACATCTTTATACAGATTCTTTGTAAACATTTACATCTTTATACTGATTCTGTGTAAATATTTACATGTTTATACAGATTCTGTGTAAATATTTACATGTTTATAGAGACTGTGTGAATATTTACATGTTTATACAGATTCTGTGTAAATATTTACACGTTTATACAGATTCTGTGTAAATATTGACATATTTATACAGATTCTGTGTAAATATTTACATGTTTATAAAGATTCTGTGTAAATCTTAACATGTTTATACAGATTCTGTCTAAATATTATCATGTTTATACTGATTCAGTGTAAATATTGACATGTTTATACAGATTCGGTGTAGATATTGACATGTTTATGCAGATTCTGTGTAAATATTTACAGGTTTTTAAAGATTCTGTGTAAATATTTACTGGTTTTTACAGATTCTGTGTAAATATTAGCATGTTCATACAGTTTCTGTCTAAATATTTACGTGTTTGTACAGATTCTGCGTAAATATTTACATGTTCATACAAATTATGTGTAAACATTTACATGTTTATACACATACTGTGTAAATATTTACATGTTCATATAGATTCTGTGTAAATATTTACATGTTTATACAGATTCTGTGTAAATATTTACATGTTTATACACATTCTGTGTAAATATTTACATGTTCAAATAGATTCTGTGTAAATATTTACATGTTTATTCAGATTCTGTGTAAATATTTACATGTTTATACAGATTCTGTGTAAGTTATTTCTTGTTTATGCAGATTCTGGGTAAATATTGACATGTTTATACTGATTCTGTGTAAATATTTACATGTTCATACGGATTCTGTGTAAATATTGACATGTTTATACATATTCTGTGTAAATATTGACATGTTTATACACATTCTTTGTAAATATTTACATGTTTATACAGATAGTGTGTAAATACTTACATGTTTATACAGATTATGTGTAAATATTTACATGTTTATACGGACTCTGTGTAAATATTTACATGTTTATACAGATTCTATCTAAATAATAACATGTTTATACAGATTCTGTGTAAATATTTACATGTTTATACAGATTCTGTGTAAATATTGACATGTTTATACAGATTCTGTGTAAATATTTACATGTTTATAGAGATTCTGTGTGAATATTTACATGTTTATACAGATTCTGTGTAAATATTTACATGTTTATATAGATTCTGTGTAAATATTTACTGGTTTTAACAGATTCTGTGTAAATATTTACATGTTTATACAGATTCTGTGTAAATATTTACATGTTTATACAGATTCTGTGTAAATATTTACATGTTTATACAGATTCTGTGTAAATATTTACAGGTATATACAGATTCTGTGTAAATATTTACTGGTTTTTACAGATTCTCTGTAAATATTTACATGTTTATACAGATTCTGTGTAAATATTTACATGTTTATACAGATTCTGTGTAAATATTTACATGTTTATACAGATTCTGTGTAAATATTTACATGTTTATACAGATTCTGTGTAAATATTTTCATGTTTATGCAGATTCTGTGTAAATATTAACATGTTCATACAGAGTCTGAGTAAATATTTACATGTTTGTGCAGATCCTGTGTAAATATTTACATGTTCATAGAGATTCTGTGTAAACATTTACATGTTGATACACATTCTGTGTGAATATTAACATGTTTATACAGATTATGTGTAAATATTTACATGTTTATACAGATTCTGTCTAAATATTTACATGTTTATACAGATTCTGTGTATATATTTACATGTTTATACAGATTCTTTCTAAATATTTACATGTTTATAAAGATTCGGTGTAAACATTTACATACTCGTACAGATTCTATGTAAATATTTACATGTTTATGCAGATTCTGTGTAAATATTTACATGTTTATACAGATTCTGTGTAAATATTTACAAGTTAATACAGATTCTGTGTAAATATTTACATGTTTATAGAGATTCTGTGTGAATATTTACATGTTTATACAGATTCTGTGTAAATATTTACATCTTTATACAGATTTTTTGTAAATATTTACATATTTATACAGATTCTGTGTAAATATTTACATGTTTATAAAGATTCTTTGTAAATGTTAACATGTTTTTACAGATTCTGTGTAAATATTTTCTGGTTTATACTGATTCTGTGTAAATATTGACAGGTTTATACAGATTGTGTGTGAATTTTGACATGTTTATACAGATTCTGTGTAAATATTTACAGGTTTTTAAAGATTGTGGGTAAATATTTGCTGGTTTTTACAGATTCTCTGTAAATATTTACATGTTTATACACATTCTGTGTAAATAATTACATGTTCATACACATTCTGTGTAAATATTTATATGTTTATACAGATTCTGTGTAAATATTTACATGTTTAAACAGATTCTGTGTAAATATTTACATGTTTACACAGATTCTCTGTAATTATTTTGATGTTGATACAGATTTTGTGTAAATATTTACATGTTTATACATATTCTGGTAAACATTTACATGCTCGTACAGATTCTGTGTAAATCTTTACATGTTTATACAGATTCTCTGTAAATTATTACATGTTTATACAGATTCTGTGTAAATATTGACATGTTAATACAGATTCTGTGTAAATATTTACATGTTTATAGAGATTCTCTGTGAATATTTACATGTTTATACAGATTCTGTGAAAATATTTACATGTTTATACAGATTCTGTGTAAATATTTACATATTTATACAGATTCTGTGTAAATATTTACATTTGTATAAAAATTCTGTGTAAATATTAACATGTTTATACAGATTCTGTGTAAATATTTTCATGTTTATACTGATTCTGTGTAAATATTGACATGTTTATACAGATTCTGTGTAAATATTGACATGTTTATACAGATTCTGTGTAAATATTTACAGGTTTTTAAAGATTCTGTGTAAATATTTACTGGTTTTTACAGATTCTGTGTAAATATTTACATGTTTATACACATTCTCTGTAAATATTTACATGTTTATAGAGATTCTGTGTAAATATTTACATGTTTGTACAGATCCTGTGTAAATATTTACATGTTCATACAGATTCTGTGTAAACATTTACATGTTTATACACATTCTGTGTAAATATTTACATGTTCATATGGATTCTGTGTAAATATGTACATGTTTATACAGATTCTGTGTAAATATTTACATGTTTATACAGATTCTGTGTAAATAATTTCATGTTTATGCAGATTCTGTGTAAATATTGACATGTTTATACTGATTCTGTGTAAATATTTACATGTTCATACGGATTCTGTGTAAATATTTACATGTTTATACAGATTCTGTGTAAATATTGACATGTTTATACAGATTCCTTGTAAATATTTACATGTTTATACAGATACTGTGTAAATATTTACATCTTTATACAGATTATGTGTAAATATTTACATGTTTATACAGATTCTGTGTAAATATTTACATGTTTATAAAGATTCTGTCTAAATAATTACATGTTTATACAGATTCTGTGTAAATATTGACATGTTTATACAGATTCTGTGTAAATATTGACATGTTTATACAGATTCTGTGTAAATATTTACATGTTTATAAAGATTCTGTGTAAATATTTACATGTTTATACAGATTCTGTGTAAATATTTTCATGTTTATACAGATTCTGTGTAAATATTGACATGTTCATACAGATTCTGTGTAAATATTTACATGTTTGTGCAGATCCTTTGTAAATATTTACATGTTCATACAGATTCTGTGTAAACATTTACATGTTGATACACATTCTGTGTAAATATTAACATGTTTATGCAGACTATGTGTAAATATTTACATGTTTATACAGATTCTGTCTAAATATTTACATGTTTATACAGATTCTGTGTATATATTTACATGTTTATACAGATTCTTTCTAAATATTTACATGTTTATAAAGATTCGGTGTAAACATTTACATACTCGTACAGATTCTGTGTAAATATTTACATGTTTATGCAGATTCTGTGTAAATATTTACATGTTTATACAGATTCTGTGTAAATATTTACATGTTAATACAGATTCTGTGTAAATATTTACATGTTTATAGAGATTCTGTGTGAATATTTACATGTTTATACAGATTCTGTGTAAATATTTACATGTTTATAAAGATTCTGTGTAAATATTAACATGTTTATAGATTCTGTGTAAACATTTTCATGTTTATACTGATTCTGTGTAAATATTGACATGTTTATACAGATTCTGTGTAAATATTGACATGTTTATACAGATCCTGTGTAAATATTTACAGGTTTTTAAAGATTCTGTGTAAATATTTACTGGTTTTTACAGGTTCTGTGTAAGTATATACATGATTACACAGATTCTGTGTAATTATTTTGATGTTTATACAGATTCTGTGTAAATATTTACATGTTTATACAGATTCTGGTAAAGATTTACAAGTTTATACAGTTTCTGTGTAAATATTTTCATGTTTATACAGATTCTGTGTAAATATTTACATGTTAATACAGATTCAGTGTAAATATTTACAGGTATATACAGATTCTGTGTAAATATTTACTGGTTTTTACAGATTCTCTGTAAATATTTACATGTTTACACAGATTCTGTGTAAATATTTACATATATACAGATTCTGTGTAAATATTTACATGTTTATAAAGATTCTGTGTAAATATTTACATGTTCATATAGATTCTGTGAAAATATTTACATGTTTATACAGATTCGGTGTAAACATTTACATGTTTATACACTTTTTGTGTAAATATTTACATGTTCATATAGATTCTGTGTAAATATTTACATGTTTATACAGATTCTGTGTAAATATTTACATGTTTATACAGATTCTGTGTAAATATTTACAGGTATATACAGATTCTGTGTAAATATTTACTGGTTTTTACAGATTCTGTGTAAATATTTACATGTTTATACACATTCTGTGTAAATATTTACATGTTTATACAGATTCTGTGTAAATATTTACATGTTTATAAAAATTCTGTGTAGATATTTGCATGTTTATACAGATTCTGTGTAAATATTTTCACGTTTATACAGATTCTGTGTAAATATTAACATGTTCATACAGATTCTGTGTAAATATTTACATGTTTGTACAGATTCTGTGTAAATATTTACATGTTTATAAAGATTCGTTGTAAACATTTACATGCTCGTACAGATTCTTTGTAAATATTGACATGTTTATACAGATTCTGTGTAAATATGTACATGTTTATACAGGTTCTGTGTAAATATTTACACGTTTATACAGATTCTGTGTAAATATTTACATGTTTATAAAGATTCTTTGTAAATATTTACATGTTTATAAACATTCTGTGTAAATATTTACAAGTTTATACAGATTATGTGGAAATATTTTCATGTTTATACAGATTCTGTGTAAATATTAATATGTTCATACAGATTCTGTGTAAATATTTACATGTTTGTACAGATTCTGTGTAAATATTTATATGTTCATATGGATTCTGTGTAAATATTTTCATGTTTGTGCAGATCCTGTGTAAATATTTACATGTTCATAGATATTCTGTGTAAACATTTACATGTTGATACACATTCTGTGTAAATATTAACATGTTTATACAGATTATGTGTAAATATTTACATGTTTATACAGATTCTGTCTAAATATTTACATGTTTATACAGATTCTGTGTATATATTTACATGTTTATACAGATTCTTTCTAAATATTTACATGTTTATATAGATTCGGTGTAAACATTTACATACTCGTACAGATTCTGTGTAAATATTTACGTGTTTATACAGTTTCTGTGTAAATATTTACATGTTTATACAGTTTCTGTGTAAATATTTACATGTTCATACAGATTCTGTGTAAATATTTACAGGTATATACAGATTCTGTGTAAATATTTACTGGTTTTTACAGATTCTCTGTAAATATTTACATGTTTATACAGATTCTGTGTAAATATTTACATGTTTATACACATTATGTTTAAATATTTACATGTTTATACAGATTCTGTGTTAATATTTTCATGTTTATGCAGATTCTGTGTAAATATTGACATGTTTATACAGATTCTGTGTAAATATTTATATGTTCATACGGATTCTGTGTAAATATTTACATGTTTATACAGATTCTGTGTAAATATGACATGTTTATACAGATTCTTTGTAAATATTTACATGTTTATACGGATTCTGTGTAAATATTTACATGTTTATATAGATTCTGTGTAAATGTTTAAAGCTTTTTACGGATTCGGTGTAAATATTTCCATCTTTATACAGATTCTTTGTAAATATTTACATCTTTATACTGATTCTGTGTAAATATTTACATGTTTATACAGACTCTGTGGAAATATTTACATGTTTATAGAGATTCTGTGTGAATGTTTACATGCTTATACAGATGCTGTGTAAATATTTACATGTTTATACAGATTCTGTGTAAATATTGACATGTTTATACAGATTCTTTGTAAATATTTACATGTTTATACAGATTCTGTGTAAATATTAACATGTTTTTATAGATTCTGTGTAAATATTTTCATGTTTATACTGATTCTGTGTAAATATTGACATGTTTATACAGATTCTGTGTAAATATTGACATGTTTATACAGATTGTGTGTAAATATTTACAGGTTTTTAAAGATTCTGTGTAAATATTTACTGGTTTTTACAGATTCTGTGTAAATATTTACATGTTTATACACATTCTGTGTAAATATTTACATGTTTATACTCATTCTATTTAAATATTTACATGTTCATACACATTCTGTTTAAATATTGACATGTTTATACGGATTCTGTGTAAATATTTACATGTTTATAGGGATTCTGCCTGAATATTTACATGTTTACACAGATTCTGTGTGAATATTTACATGTTTATACAGATTCTGTGTAAATATTTACATATTTATACAGATTCTGTGTAAATATTTACATGTTTATACACATTCTGTGTAAATATTTTCATGTTTATACTGATTCTGTGTAAATATTTACATGTTTATACAGATTCTGTGTAAATATTGACATGTTTACACAGATTCTGTGAAAATATTGACATGTTTATACATATTCTGTGTAAATATTTACAAGTTTTTAATGATTCTGTGTAAATATTTACTGGTTTTTACACATTCTGTGTAAATATTTACATGTTTATACACATTCCGTGTAAATATTTACATGTTTATACAGATTCTGTGTAAATATTTACATGTTTATACAGATTCTGTGCAAATATTTACATGTTTATACAGATTCTGTCTAAATATTTACATGTTTACACTGATTCTGTGTCATTATTTTCATGTGTATACAGATTCTGTGTAAATATTTACATGTTTATACAGATTCTGGTAATTATTTACATGTTTATACAGTTTCTGTGTAAATATTTACATGTTTATACTGATCCTGTGTAAATTTTGACATGTTTATATAGATTCTGTGTAAATGTTGACATGTTTATACAGATTCTGTGTAAATATTTAGAGGTTTTTAAAGATTCTGTGTAAATATTTACTGCTTTTTACAGATTCTGTGTAAATATTTACATCTTTATACACATTCTGTGTAAATATTTACATATTCATACACATTCTGTATAAATATTTACGTGTTTATAGAGATTCTGTGTAAATATTTAAATGTTTATACAGATTCTGTGGAAATATTTACATGTTTACACAGATTCTGTGTAATTATTTTCATCTTTATACAGCTTCGGTGTAAATATTGACATGTTTATACAGATTCTGTGTAAATATTAACATGTTCATACAGATTCTGTGTAAATATTTACATGTTTGTACAGATCCTGTGTAAATATTTACATGTTCATACAGATTCTGTGTAAACATTTACATGTTTATACACATTCTGTGTAAATATTTACATGTTCATATGGATTCTGTGTAAATATGTACATGTTTATACAGATTCTGTGTAAATATTTACATATTTATAGAGATTCTGTGTAAATAATTTCATGTTTATGCAGATTCTGTGTAAATATTGACATGTTTACACTGATTCTGTGTAAATATTTACATGTTCATAAGGATTCTGTGTAAATATTTACATGTTTATACAGATTCTGTGTAAATATTGACATGTTTATACAGATTCCTTGTAAATATTTACATGTTTATACAGATTATGTGTAAATATTTACATGTTTATACAGATTATGTGTAAATATTTACATGTTTATACAGATTCTGTGTAAATATTTACATGTTTATACAGATTCTGTGTAAATATTTACATGTTTATACAGATTCTGTCTAAATAATTACATGTTTATACAGATTCTGTGTAAATATTTACATGTTTATACAGATTCTGTGTAAATATTTACATGTTTATACAGATTCTGTGTAAATATTTACATGTTTATAAAGATTCTTTGTAAATATTTACATATTTATACAGATTCTGTGTAAATATTTTCATGTTTATACAGATTCTGTGTAAATATTGACATGTTCATACAGATTCTGTGTAAATATTTACATGTTTGTTCAGATCCTTTGTAAATATTTACATGTTCATACAGATTCTGTGTAAACATTTACATGTTGATACACATTCTGTGTAAATATTAACATGTTTGTGCAGACTATGTGTAAATATTTACATGTTTATACAGATTCTGTCTAAATATTTACATGTTTATACAGATTCTGTGTATATATTTACATGTTTATACAGATTCTTTCTAAATATTTACATGTTTATAAAGATTCGGTGTAAACATTTACATACTCCTACAGATTCTGTGTAAATATTTACATGTTTATGCAGATTCTGTGTAAATATTTACATGTTTATACAGATTCTGTGTAAATATTTACATGTTAATACAGATTCTGTGTAAATTATTACATGTTTATGGAGATTCTGTGTGAATATTTACATGTTTATACAGATTCTGTGTAAATATTTACATGTTTATAAAGATTCTGTGTAAATATTAACATGTTTATAGATTCAGTGTAAACATTTTCATGTTTATACTGATTCTGTGTAAATATTGACATGTTTATACAGTTTCTGTGTAAATATTGACATGTTTATACAGATCCTGTGTAAATATTTACAGGTTTTTAAAGATTCTGTGTAAATATTTACTGGTTTTTACAGATTCTGTGTAAGTATATACATGATTACACAGATTCTGTGTAATTATTTTGATGTTTATACAGATTCTGTGTAAATATTTACATGTTTATACAGATTCTGGTAAAGATTTACAAGTTTATACAGTTTCTGTGTAAATATTTACATGTTTATACAGATTCTGTGTAAATATTTACATGTTAATACAGATTCAGTGTAAATATTTACAGGTATATACAGATTCTGTGTAAATATTTACTGGTTTTTACAGATTCTCTGTAAATATTTACATGTTTACACAGATTCTGTGTAAATATTTACATATATACAGATTCTGTGTAAATATTTACATGTTTATAAAGATTCTGTGTAAATATTTACATGTTCATATAGATTCTGTGAAAATATTTACATGTTTATACAGATTCGGTGTAAACATTTACATGTTTATACACTTTCTGTGTAAATATTTACATGTTCATATAGATTCTGTGTAAATATTTACATGTTTATACAGATTCTGTGTAAATATTTACATGTTTATACAGATTCTGTGTAAATATTTACAGGTATATACATATTCTGTGTAAATATTTACTGGTTTTTACAGATTCTGTGCAAATATTTACATGTTTATACACATTCTGTGTAAATATTTACATGTTTATACAGATTCTGTGTAAATATTTACATGTTTATAAAAATTCTGTGTAGATATTTGCAGGTTTATACAGATTCTGTGTAAATATTTTCATGTTTATACAGATTCTGTGTAAATATTAACATGTTCATACAGATTCTGTGTAAATATTTACATGTTTGTACAGATTCTGTGTAAATATTTACATGTTTATAAAGATTCGTTGTAAACATTTACATGCTCGTACAGATTCTTTGTAAATATTGACATGTTTATACAGATTCTGTGTAAATATTTACATGGTTATACAGGTTCTGTGTAAATATTTACACGTTTATACAGATTCTGTGTAAATATTTACATGTTTATAAAGATTCTTTGTAAATATTTACATGTTTATAAACATTCTGTGTAAATATTTACAAGTTTATACAGATTATGTGTAAATATTTTCATCTTTATAAAGATTCTGTGTAAATATTAACATGTTCATACAGATTCTGTGTAAATATTTACATGTTTGTACAGATTCTGTGTAAATATTTACATGTTCATATGGATTCTGTGTAAATATTTTCATGTTTGTGCAGATCCTGTGTAAATATTTACATGTTCATAGAGATTCTGTGTAAATATTTACATGTTGATACACATTCTGTGTAAATATTAACATGTTTATACAGATTATGTGTAAATATTTACATGTTTATACAGATTCTGTCTAAATATTTACATGTTTATACAGATTCTGTGTATATATTTACATGTTTATACAGATTCTTTCTAAATATTTGCATGTTTATATAGATTCGGTGTAAACATTTACATACCAGTACAGATTCTGTGTAAATATTTACATGTTTATACAGTTTCTGTGTAAATATTTACATGTTTATACAGTTTCTGTGTAAATATTTACATGTTCATACAGATTCTGTGTAAATATTTACAGGTATATACAGATTCTGTGTAAATATTTACTGGTTTTTACAGATTCTCTGTAAATATTTACATGTTTATACAGATTTTGTGTAAATATTTACATGTTTATACACATTATGTTTAAATATTTACATGTTTATACAGATTCTGTGTAAATATTTTCATGTTTATGCAGATTCTGTGTAAATATTGACATGTTTATACAGATTCTGTGTAAATATTTATATGTTCATACGGATTCTGTGTAAATATTTACATGTTTATACAGATTCTGTGTAAATATGACATGTTTATACAGATTCTTTGTAAATATTTACATGTTTATACAGATTCTGTGTAAATATTTACATGTTTATATAGATTCTGTGTAAATGTTTAAAGCTTTTTACGGATTCGGTGTAAATATTTCCATCTTTATACAGATTCTTTGTAAATATTTACATCTTTATACTGATTCTGTGTAAATATTTACATGTTTATACAGACTCTGTGGAAATATTTACATGTTTATAGAGATTCTGTGTGAATGTTTACATGCTTATACAGATGCTGTGTAAATATTTACATGTTTATACAGATTCTGTGTAAATATTGACATGTTTATACAGATTCTTTGTAAATATTTACATGTTTATACAGATTCTGTGTAAATATTAACATGTTTTTATAGATTCTGTGTAAATATTTTCATGTTTATACTGATTCTGTGTAAATATTGACATGTTTATACATATTCTGTGTAAATATTTACAGGTTTTTAATGATTCTGTGTAAATATTTACTGGTTTTTACACATTCTGTGTAAATATTTACATGTTTATACACATTTCGTGTAAATATTTACATGTTTATACAGATTCTGTGTAAATATTTACATGTTTATACAGATTCTGTGTAAATATTGACATGTTTATACAGATTCTTTGTAAATATTTACATGTTTATACAGATTCTGTGTAAATATTAACATGTTTTTATAGATTCTGTGTAAATATTTTCATGTTTATACTGATTCTGTGTAAATATTGACATGTTTATACAGATTCTGTGTAAATATTGACATGTTTATACAGATTGTGTGTAAATATTTACAGGTTTTTAAAGATTCTGTGTAAATATTTACTGGTTTTTACAGATTCTGTGTAAATATTTACATGTTTATACACATTCTGTGTAAATATTTACATGTTTATACTCATTCTATTTAAATATTTACATGTTCATACACATTCTGTTTAAATATTGACATGTTTATACGGATTCTGTGTAAATATTTACATGTTTATAGGGATTCTGCCTGAATATTTACATGTTTACACAGATTCTGTGTGAATATTTACATGTTTATACAGATTCTGTGTAAATATTTACATATTTATACAGATTCTGTGTAAATATTTACATGTTTATACACATTCTGTGTAAATATTTTCATGTTTATACTGATTCTGTGTAAATATTGACATGTTTATACAGATTCTGTGTAAATATTGACATGTTTACACAGATTCTGTGAAAATATTGACATGTTTATACATATTCTGTGTAAATATTTACAGGTTTTTAATGATTCTGTGTAAATATTTACTGGTTTTTACACATTCTGTGTAAATATTTACATGTTTATACACATTCCGTGTAAATATTTACATGTTTATACAGATTCTGTGTAAATATTTACATGTTTATACAGATTCTGTGCAAATATTTACATGTTTATACAGATTCTGTCTAAATATTTACATGTTTACACTGATTCTGTGTCATTATTTTCATGTGTATACAGATTCTGTGTAAATATTTACATGTTTATACAGATTCTGGTAATTATTTACATGTTTATACAGTTTCTGTGTAAATATTTACATGTTTATACTGATTCTGTGTAAATTTTGACATGTTTATATAGATTCTGTGTAAATGTTGACATGTTTATACAGATTCTGTGTAAATATTTAGAGGTTTTTAAAGATTCTGTGTAAATATTTACTGCTTTTTACAGATTCTGTGTAAATATTTACATCTTTATACACATTCTGTGTAAATATTTACATATTCATACACATTCTGTATAAATATTTACGTGTTTATAGAGATTCTGTGTAAATATTTAAATGTTTATACAGATTCTGTGGAAATATTTACATGTTTACACAGATTCTGTGTAATTATTTTCATGTTTATACAGCTTCGGTGTAAATATTGACATGTTAATACAGATTCTGTGTAAATATTTACATGTTTATAGAGATTCTCTGTGAATATTTACATGTTTATACAGATTCTGTGTAAATATTTACATGTTTATACAGATTCTGTGTAAATATATACATATTTATACAGACTCTCTGTAAATATTTACATTTTTATAAAAATTCTGTGTAAATATTAACATGTTTATACAGATTCTGTGTAAATATTTTCATGTTTATACTGATTCTGTGAAAATATTGACATGTTTATACAGATTCTGTGTAAATATTGACATGTTTATACAGATTCTGGTAAATATTTACATGTTTATACAGTTTCTGTGTAAATATTTTCATGTTTATACAGATTCTTTGTTAATATTTACATGTTCATACAGATTCTGTGTAAATATTTACAGGTATATACAGATTCCGTGTAAATATTTACTGGTTTTTACAGATTCTCTGCAAATATTTACATGTTTATACAGATTCTGTGTAAATATTTACATGTTTATACAGATTATGTTTAAATATTTACATGTTTATACAAATTCTGTGTAAATATTTTCATGTTTATGCAGATTCTGTATAAATATTGACATGTTTATACAGATTCTATGTAAATATTTACATGTTCATACGGATTCTGTGTAAATATTTACATGTTTATACAGATTCTGTGTAAATATGACATGTTTATACAGATTCTTTGTAAATATTTACATGTTTATGCAGATTCTGTGTAAATATTTACATGTTTATAAAGATGCGTTGTAAACATTTACATGCTCGTACAGATTCTTTGTAAATATTTACCTGTTTATACAGATTCTGTGTAAATATTTACAGGTTTATACAGATTCTGTGTAAATATTTACAGTTTATAGAGATTCTGTGTAAATATTTACATCTTTATAAAGATTCTGTGTAAATATTTACATGTTTATAAAGATTCTGTGTAAATATTTACATGTTTATACAGATTATGTGTAAATATTTTCATGTTTATACAGATTCTGTGTAAATATTAACATGTTCATACAGATTCTGTGTAAATATTTACATGTTTGTACCGATTCTGTGTAAATATTTACATGTTCATATGGATTCTGTGTAAATATTTACATGTTGATACACATTCTGTGTAAATATTAACATGTTTATACAGATTATGTGTAAATATTTACATGTTTATGCAGATTCTGTCTAAATATTTACATGTTTATACAGATTCTGTGTAAATATTTACATGTTTATACAGATTCTTTCTAAATATTTACATGTTTATAAAGATTCGGTGTAAACATTTACATACTCGTACAGATTCTGTGTAAATATTTACATGTTTATGCAGATTCTGTGTAAATATTTACATGTTTATACAGATTCTGTGTAAATATTTACATGTTAATACAGATTCTGTGTAAATATTTACAGATTTATACAGATTCTGTGTAAATATTTACATGTTTATAAAGATTCTTTGTAAATATTAACATGTTTATACAGATTCTGTGTAAATATTTTCTGGTTTATACTGATTCTGTGTAAATATTGACATATTTATACAGGTTGTGTGTAAATATTGACATGTTTATACAGATTCTGTGTAAATATTTACAGGTTTTTAAAGATTCTGTGTAAATATTTGCTGGTTTTTACAGATTCTGTGTAAATATTTACATGTTTATACACATTCTGTGTAAATAATTACATGTTCGTACACATTTTGTGTAAATATTTACATGTTTATACAGATTCTGTGTAAATATTTTGATGTTTATACAGATTCTGTGTAAATATATACATGTTTATACAGATTCTGGTAAACATTTACATGCTCGTACAGATTCTGTGTAAATATTTACATGTTTATACAGATTCTGTGTAAATTATTACATGTTTATACTGATTCTGTGTAAATATTGACATGTTAATACAGATTCTGTGTAAATATTTACATGTTTATAGAGATTCTGTGTGAATATTTACATGTTTATACAGATTCTGTGTAAATATTTACATGTTTATACAGATTCTGTGTAAATATATACATATTTATACAGATTCTGTGAAAATATTTACATTTTTATAAAAATTCAGTGTAAATATTAACATGTTTAGACAGATTCTGTGTAAATATTTTCATGTTTATACTGATTCTGTGTAAATATTGACATGTTTTTACAGATTCTGTGTAAATATTGACATGTTTATACAGATTCTGTGTAAATATTTACAGGTTTTTAAAGATTCTGTGTAAATATTTACTGGTTTTTACAGATTCTGTGTAAATACTTACACGTTTATACACATTCTGTGTAAATATTTACATGTTTATACAGATTCTGTCTAAATATTTACATGTTTATACAGATTCTGTGTAAATATTTACATGTTTATACAGATTCTTTCTAAATAATTACATGTTTATAAAGATTCTGTGTAAACATTTACATACTCGTACAGATTCTGTGTAAATATTTACATGTTAATACAGATTCTGTGTAAATATTTACATGTTTATAGAGATTCTGTGTGAATATTTACATGTTTATACAGATTCTGTGTAAATATTTATATGTCTACACAGATTCTGTGTAAATATTTACATGTTTACACAGATTCTGTGTATTTATTTTGATGTTCATACAGATTCTGTGTAAATATTTACATGTTTATACAGATTCCGGTAAACATTTACATGCTCGTACAGATTCTGTGTAAATATTTACATGTTTATACAGATTCTGTGTAAATATTTACATGTTTATACCGATTCTGTGTAAATATTTTCATGTTTATACAGATACTGTGTAAATATTGACACGTTTATACAGATTCTGTGTAAATATTTATATGCTTATACAGATTCTGTGTAAATATTTACAGGTTTATACAGACATTTTGTAAATATTTTGGGGTTTATATAGATTCTGTGTAAATATTGATAGGTTTATACAGATTCTGTGTAAACATTTACAGATTTTTAAAGATTCTGTGTAAATATTTGCAGGTTTTTACGGATTCTGTGTAAATATTTACAAGTTTATACAGATTCTGTTTAAATATTTACATGTTGATATAGATTCTGAGTAAATATGTACATGTTCATACAGATTCTGTGTAAATATTTACATATTTATATAGATTCTGTGTAAATGTTTAAAGCTTTTTACAGATTCCGTGTAAATATTTACATCTTTATACAGATTCTTTGTAAACATTTACATCTTTATACTGATTCTGTGTAAATATTTACATGTTTATACAGATTCTGTGTAACTATTTTGATGTTTATACAGATTCTGTGTAAATATTTACATGTTTATACAGATTCTGGTAAACATTTACATGCTCGTACAGATTCTGTGTAAATATTTACATGTTTATACAGATTCTGTGTAAATTATTACATGTTTATACAGATTCTGTGTAAATATTGACATGTTAATACAGATTCTGTGTAAATATTTACATGTTTATAGAGATTCTCTGTGAATATTTACATGTTTATACAGATTCTGTGTAAATATTTACATGTTTATACAGATTCTGTGTAAATATATACATATTTATACAGATTCTGTGAAAATATTTACATTTTTATAAAAATTCAGTGTAAATATTAACATGTTTATACAGATTCTGTGTAAATATTTTCATGTTTATACTGATTCTGTGTAAATATTGACATGTTTTTACCGATTCTGTGTAAATATTGACATGTTTATACAGATTCTGTGTAAATATTTACAGGTTTTTAAAGATTCTGTGTAAATATTTACTGGTTTTTACAGATTCTGTGTAAATATTTACATGTTTATACACATTCTGTGTAAATATTTACATGTTTATACAGATTCTGTCTAAATATTTACATGTTTATACAGATTCTGTGTAAATATTTACATGTTTGTACAGATTCTTTCTAAATAATTACATGTTAATAAAGATTCGGTGTAAACATTTACATACTCGTACAGATTCTGTGTAAATATTTACATGTTAATACAGATTCTGTGTAAATATTTACATGTTTATAGAGATTCTCTGTGAATATTTACATGTTTATACAGATTCTGTGTAAATATTTACATGTTTATACAGATTCTGTGTAAATATATACATATTTATACAGATTCTGTGAAAATATTTACATTTTTATAAAAATTCAGTGTAAATATTTACATGTTAATACAGATTGTGTCTAAATAATTACATGTTTATACAGATTCTGTGTAAATATTTACATGTTTATACAGATTCTGTGTAAATATTTACATGTTTATACAGATTCTGCCTAAATATTTACATGTTTATAAAGATTTGGTGTTAACATTTACATGCTCGTACAGATTCTGTGTAAATATTTACATGTTTATACAGATTCTGTGTAAATATTGACATGTTGATACAGATTCTTTGTAAATATTTACATGTTTATACAGATACTGTGTAAATATTTACATGTTTATACAGATTATGTGTAAATATTTACATGTTTATACAGACTCTGTGTAAATATTTACATGTTTATACAGATTCTGTCTAAATAATTACATGTTTATACAGATTCTGTGTAAATATTTACATGTTTATACACATTCTGTGTAAATATTTACATGTTTATACAGATTCTGCCTAAATATTTACATGTTTATAAAGATTTGGTGTTAATATTTACATGCTCGTACAGGTTCTGTGTAAATATTTACATGTTTATACAGATTCTTTGTAAATATTGACATGTTAATACAGATTCTGTGTAAACATTTACATGTTTATAGAGATTCTGTGTGAATATTTACATGTTTATACACATTCTGTGTAAATATTTACATGTTTATACAGATTCTGTGTAAATATTTACATATTTATACAGATTCTGTGTAAATATTTACATGTTTATAAAGATTCTGTGTAAATATTAACATGTTTATAGATTCTGTGTACATAGTGACATGTTTATACAGATTCTCTGTAAATATTGACATGTTTATACAGATTCTGTGTAAATATTTACAGGTTTTTAAAGATTCTGTGTAAATATTTACTGGTTTTTACAGATTCTGTGTAAGTATATACATGTTTACACAGATTCTGTGTAATTATTTTGATGTTTATACAAATTCTGTGTAAATATTTACATGTTTATACAGATTCTGGTAAATATTTACATGTTTATACAGTTTCTGTGTAAATATTTACATGTTTATACAGATTCTGTGTAAATATTTACATGTTCATACAGATTCTGTGTAAATATTTACAGGTATATACAGATTCTGTGTAAATATTCACTGGTTTTTACAGATTCTCTGTAAATATTTACATGTTTATACAGATTCTGTGTAAATATTTACATGTTTATACAGATTATGTTTAAATATTTACATGTTTATACAGATTCTGTGTAAATATTTTCATGTTTATGCAGATTCTGTATAAATATTGACATGTTTATACAGATTCTATGTAAATACTTACATGTTCATACGGATTCTGTGTAAATATTTAAATGTTTATACAGATTCTGTGTAAATATGACATGTTTATACAGATTCTTTGTAAATATTTACATGTTTATACAGATTCTGTGTAAATATTTACATGTTTATAAAGATGCGTTGTAAACATTTACATGCTCGTACAGATTCTTTGTAAATATTTACATGTTTATACAGATTCTGTGTAAATATTTACATGTTTATACAGATTCTGTGTAAATATTTACACGTTTATACAGATTCTGTGTAAATATTTACATGTTTATAAAGATTCTGTGTAAATATTTACATGTTTATAAAGATTCTGTGTAAATATTTACATGTTTATACAGATTATGTGTAAATATTTTCATGTTTATACAGATTCTGTGTAAATATTAACATGTTCATACAGATTCTGTGTAAATATTTACATGTTTGTACAGATTCTGTGTAAATATTTACATGTTCATATGGATTCTGTGTGAATATTTACATGTTTATACAGATTCTGTGTAAATATTTACATGTTTTCACAGATTCTGTGTAAATATTTACATGTTTACACAGATTCTGTGTAATTCTTTTGATGTTTATACAGATTCTGTGTAAATATTTACATGTTTATACAGATTCTGGTAAATATTTACATGCTCGTACAGATTCTGTGTAAATATTTACATATTTATACAGATTCTGTGTAAATTATTACATGTTTATACAGATTCTGGGTAAATATTGACATGTTAATACAGATTCTGTGTAAATATTTACATGTTTATAGAGATTCTCTGTGAATATTTACATGTTTATACAGATTCTGTGTAAATATTTACATGTTTATACAGATTCTGTGTAAATATATACATATTTATACAGATTCTGTGTAAATATTTACATTTTTATAAAAATTCTGTGTAAATATTAACATGTTTATACAGATTCTGTGTAAATATTTTCATGTTTATACTGATTCTGTGTAAATATTGACATGTTTATACAGATTCTGTGTAAATATTGACATGTTTATACAGATTCTGTGTAAATATTTACAGGTTTTTAAAGATTCTGTGTAAATATTTACTGGTTTTTACTGATTCTGTGTAAATATTTACATGTTTATACACATTCTGTGTAAATATTTACATGTTTATACAGATTCTGTGTAAATATTTTCATGTTCATACAGATTCTGTGTAAATATTTACATGTTTGTACAGATCCTGTGTAAATATTTACATGTTCATACAGGTTCTGTGTAAACATTTACATGTTTATACACATTCTGTGTAAATATTTACATGTTCATATAGATTCTGCGTAAATATTTACATGTTTTTACAGATTCTGTGTAATTATTTTGATGTTTATACAGATTGTGTATAAATATTTACATGTTTATACAGATTCTGTAAATATTTACATGTTTATACAGTTTCTGTGTAAATATTTACATGTTTATACAGATTCTCTGTAAATATTTACATATTTATACCGATTCTGTGTAAATATTTACATGTTTATACAGATTCTGTGTAAATATTTACATGTTTATACAGATTCTGTGTAAACATTTACATGTTTATACACTTTCTGTGTAAATATTTACATGTTCATACAGATTCTGTGTAAATATTTACATGTTTATACAGATTCTGTGTAAATATTTACATGTTTATACAGATTCTGTGTAAATATTTACAGGTATATACAGATTCTGTGTAAATATTTACTGGTTTTTACAGATTCTGTGTAAATATTGACATGTTTATACAGATTCTTTGTAAATATTTACATGTTTATACAGATTATTTGTAAATATTTACATGTTTATACAGATTCTGTGTAAATATTTACATGTTTATACAGATTCTGTGTAAATATTTACATGTTTATACAGATTCTGTCTAAATATTTACATGTTTATAAAGATTCGGTGTAAATATTTACATGCTTGTACAGATTCTGTGTAAATATTTACATGTTCTTTCAGATTCTGTGCAAATATTTACAGGTTTTTAAATATACTGTGTAAATACTTACAGGATGTACAGATTCTGTGTAAATATTTACATGTTTATACAGATTCTGTGTAAATATTTACATGTTCTTTCAGATTCTGTGCAAATATTTACAGGTATATACAGATTCTTTGTAAATATTTACTGGTTTTTACAGATTCTGTGTAAATATTTACATGTTTATACAGATTCTGTGTAAATATTTTCATGTTTATACAGATTCTGTGTAAATATTAACATGTTCATACAGATTCTGTGTAAATATTTACATGTTTGTACAGATTCTGTGTAAATATTTACATGTTCACACAGATTCTGTGTAAATATTGACATGTTTATACAGATTCTGTGTAAATATTTCCATGTCCATAGAGATACTCTGTAAACATTGACATGTTCATACAGATCCTGTGTAAATATTTACAAGTTCATACAGTTTCTGTATAAACATTTACAGGTTTATACAGATTCTGTGTAAACATTTACAGGTTTTTAAAAATTCTGTTAAACATTTACAGGTGTTTATGGAATCCGTGTAAATATTTACAGGTTTATACAGGTTCTGTGTAAATATTTACACGTTTATACAGATTCTGTGTGAATATTTACAAGTTTATACACATTCTGTGTAAATATTTACATGTTCATACAGATTCTGTGTAAATATATACATGTTTATACAGATTCTGTGTAAATATTTACATGTTTACACAGATTCTGTGTAGATATTTACAGGTTTATACAGATTCTGCGTGAATATTTACAGGTTTATAAGGATTCTGTGTAAATATTTACATGTTTATACAGATTCTGCGTATATGTTTACATGTTTACACAGTTTCAGTGTAAATATTTACATGTTTATACAGATTGTGTGTAAATATTTACTCGTTTATACAGGTTCTGTGTAAACAATTACATGTTTTTACAGATTCTGTGTAAATATTTACATGTTTCTTTATATAGATTCTGTGTAAATATTTACATGTTCATACAGATTCTTTGCAAATATTTACATGTTGATACAGATTCTGTGTAAATATTTACATGTTTATACAGATTCTGTGGAAATATTTACATGTTTCTTTATACAGATTCTTTGTAAATATTTACATGTTGATACAGATTCTGTGTAAATATTTACATGTTTATACAGATTCTGTGGAAATATTTACATGTTTCTTTATACAGATTCTTTGTAAATATTGACATGTTGATACAGATTCTGTGTAAATATTTACAGGTTTTGACAGATTCTGTGTAAATATTTAAAGGTTTTTACAGATTCTGTGTAAATATTTTCTGGTTTATACTGATTCTGTGTAAATATTGACATGTTTATACAGATTCTGTGTAAATATTGACATGTTTATGCAGATTCTGTGTAAATATTTACAGGTTTTTAAAGATTCTGTGTAAATATTTACATGTTTATACAGATTCTGTGTAAATATTTACATGTTTACACAGATTATGTGTAATTATTTTGATGTTTATACATATTCTGTGTAAATATTTACATGTTTATACAGATTCTGGTAAACATTTACATGCTCGTACAGATTCTGTGTAAATATGTACATGTTTATACAGATTCTGTGTAAATTATTACATGTTTATACAGATTCTGTGTAAATATTGGCATGTTAATACAGATTCTGTGTAAATATTTACATGTTTAAATAGATTCTCTGTGAATATTTACAAGTTTATACAGATTCTGTGTAAATATTTACATGTTTATACAGATTCTGTGTAAATATTTACATGTTCACATAGATTCTGGGTAAATATTTACATGTTTATACAGATTCTGTGTAAATATTTACTGGTTTTTACAGATTCTTTGTAAATATTAACATGTTCATACAGATTCTGTCTAAATATTTACATGTTTGTACAGATTCTGTGTAAATATTTAAATGTTCATACAGATTCTGTGTAAACATTTACATGTTTATACACATTCTGTGTAAATATTTACATGTTCATATAGATTCTGTGTAAATATGTACATGTTTATACAGATTATGTGTAAATATTTACATGTTTATACAGATTCTGTGTAAATAATTTCACGTTTATGCAGATTCTGTGTAAATATTGACATGTTTATACTGATTCTGTGTAAATATTTTCATGTTCATACGGATTCTGTGTAAATATTTACATGTTTATACAGATTCTGTGTAAATATTGACATGTTTATACAGATTCTTTGTAAATATTTACATGTTTATACAGATACTGTGTAAATATTTACATGTTTATACAGATTATGTGTAAATATTTACATGTTTATACAGATTCTGTGTAAATATTTACATGTTTATACAGATTCTCTCTAAATAATTACATGTTTATACAGATTCTGTGTAAATATTTACATGTTTATACAGTTTCTGTGTAAATATTTACATGTTAATACAGATTCTGTGTATATATTTTCATATTTATACAGATTCTGTGTAAATATTAACATTTTCATACAGATTCTGTGTAAATATTTACATGTTCCTACAGATTCTGTGTAAATATTTACTTGTTCATACAGATTATGTGTAGTCATTTACATGTTTATACACATACTTTGTGAGTATTTACATGTTTATATAGATTCTGTGTAAATATTTACATGTTTATACTGATTCTGTGTAAACATTTACATGTTTATACACATTCTGTGTAAATATTTACATATTCATATAGATTCTGCGTAAATATTTACATGTTTTTACAGATTCTGTGTAATTATTTTGATGTTTATACAGATTGTGTATAAATATTTACATTTTTATACAGATTCTGTAAATATTTACATGTTTATACAGTTTCTGTGTAAATATTTACATGTTTATACAGATTCTCTGTAAATATTTACATGTTTATACCGATTCTGTGTAAATATTTATATGTTTATACAGATTCTGTGTAAATATTTACATGTTTATAAAGATTCTGTGTAAATATTTACATGTTCATATAGATTCTGTGAAAATATTTACATGTTTATACAGATTCTGTGTAAACATTTACATGTTTATACACTTTCTGTGTAAATATTTACATGTTCATATAGATTCTGTGTAAATATTTACATGTTTATACAGATTCTGTGTAAATATTTACATGTTTATACAGATTCTGTGTAAATATTTACAGGTATATACAGATTCTGTGTAAATATTTACATGTTTATACAGATTCTGTCTAAATATTTACATGTTTATAAAGATTCGGTGTAAATATTTACATGCTTGTACAGATTCTGTGTAAATATTTACATGTTCTTTCAGATTCTGTGCAAATATTTACAGGTTTTTAAATATACTGTGTAAATACTTACAGGATGTACAGATTCTGTGTAAATATTTACATGTTTATACAGATTCTGTGTAAATATTTACATGTTCTTTCAGATTCTGTGCAAATATTTACAGGTATATACAGATTCTTTGTAAATATTTACTGGTTTTTACAGATTCTGTGTAAATATTTACATGTTTATACAGTTTCTGTATAAACATTTACAGGTTTATACAGATTCTGTGTAAACATTTACAGGTTTTTACAAATTCTGTTTAAACATTTACAGGTGTTTATGGAATCCGTGTAAATATTTACAGGTTTATACAGGTTCTGTGTAAATATTTACACGTTTATACAGATTCTGTGTGAATATTTACAAGTTTATACACATTCTGTGTAAATATTTACATGTTCATACAGATTCTTTGTAAATATATACATGTTTATACAGATTGTGTGTAAATATTTACATGTTTACACAGATTCTGTGTAAATATTTACAGGTTTATACAGATTCTGCGTGAATATTTACAGGTTTATAAGGATTCTGTGTAAATATTTACAGGTTTATACAGATTCTGCGTATATGTTTACATGTTTACACAGTTTCAGTGTAAATATTTACATGTTTATACAGATTGTGTGTAAATATTTACTCGTTTATACAGGTTCTGTGTAAACAATTACATGTTTATACAGATTCTGTGTAAATATTTACATGTTTCTTTATATAGATTCTGTGTAAATATTTACATGTTCATACAGATTCTTTGCAAATATTTACATGTTGATACAGATTCTGTGTAAATATTTACATGTTTATACAGATTCTGTGGAAATATTTACATGTTGCTTTATACAGATTCTTTGTAAATATTTACATGTTGATACAGATTCTGTGTAAATATTTACAGGTTTTTACAGATTCTGTGTAAATATTTAAAGGTTTTTACAGATTCTGTGTAAATATTTACATGTTCATACAGATTCTGTGTAAATATTTACAGGTTCATACAGTTACTGTGTAAATATTTACATGTTCATACAAATCATATGTAAATATTTACATGTTCATACACATCCTGTGTAAAAATTTACATGTTCATACAGACTCTGTGTAAATATTTACAGGTTTTTACAGATTCTGTGTAAACATTTACTGGTGTTTATGTATTCCTTGTAAACCTTTACAGGTCTATACAGATTCTGTGTAAATATTTACAGGTGTTTACAGATTCTGTGTAAGTATTTACAGGTTTATACAGATTCTGTGTAAATATTTACATGTTTCTATATACAGATTCTTTGTAAATGTTTACATGTTGATACAGATTCTGTGTAAATATGTGCAGGTTTTTACAGATTCTGTGTAAATATTTACAGGTTTCTACAGTTTCTGTGTAAATATTTACATGTTCATACACTTTCTGAGTAAATATTTACAGGTTCATACAGATACTGTGTAAATATTTACATGTTCATAGAAATTCTGTGTAAATCTTTACGTGATTTTACAGATTCTGTGTAAACATTTACGTGTTCATACAGATTCTGTGTAAACATTTACGTGTTCATACAGATTCTTTGTAAATATTTATAGGTTTTTACAGATTCTGTGTAAATATTTACATGTCTATACAGATTCTTTGTAAATATTGACGTTTATACAGATTCTGTGTATATATTTAAAAGTTTATACAGATTCTTTGTAAATATTGACATGTTTATACAGATTCTGTGTAAATATTTACATGTTTATAGAGATTCTGTGTGAATATTTACATGTTTATACAGATTCTGTGTAAATATTTACATGTTCACACAGATTCTGTGTAAATATGGACATGTTTATACAGATTCTGTGTAAATATTTCCATGTCCATAGAGATACTCTGTAAACATTGACATGTTCATACAGATCCTGTGTAAATATTTACAAGTTCATACAGTTTCTGTATAAACATTTACAGGTTTATACAGATTCTGTGTAAACATTTACAGGTTTTTAAAAATTCTGTTAAACATTTACAGGTGTTTATGGAATCCGTGTAAATATTTACAGGTTTATACAGGTTCTGTGTAAATATTTACACGTTTATACAGATTCTGTGTGAATATTTACAAGTTTATACACATTCTGTGTAAATATTTACATGTTCATACAGATTCTGTGTAAATATATACATGTTTATACAGATTCTGTGTAAATATTTACATGTTTACACAGATTCTGTGTAAATATTTACAGGTTTATACAGATTCTGCGTGAATATTTACAGGTTTATAAGGATTCTGTGTAAATATTTACATGTTTATACAGATTCTGCGTATATGTTTACATGTTTACACAGTTTCAGTGTAAATATTTACATGTTTATACAGATTGTGTGTAAATATTTACTCGTTTATACAGGTTCTGTGTAAACAATTACATGTTTATACAGATTCTGTGTAAATATTTACATGTTTCTTTATATAGATTCTGTGTAAATATTTACATGTTCATACAGATTCTTTGCAAATATTTACATGTTGATACAGATTCTGTGTAAATATTTACATGTTTATACAGATTCTGTGGAAATATTTACATGTTTCTTTATACAGATTCTTTTTAAATATTTACATGTTGATACAGATTCTGTGTAAATATTTACAGGTTTTTACAGATTCTGTGTAAATATTTAAAGGTTTTTACAGATTCTGTGTAAATATTTACATGTTCATACAGATTCTGTGTAAATATTTACAGGTTCATACAGTTACTGTGTAAATATTTACATGTTCATACAAATCATATGTAAATATTTACATGTTCATACACATCCTGTGTAAAAATTTACATGTTCATACAGACTCTGTGTAAATATTTACAGGTTTTTACAGATTCTGTGTAAACATTTACTGGTGTTTATGTATTCCTTGTAAACCTTTACAGGTCTATACAGATTCTGTGTAAATATTTACAGGTGTTTACAGATTCTGTGTAAGTATTTACAGGTTTATACAGATTCTGTGTAAATATTTACATGTTTCTATATACAGATTCTTTGTAAATGTTTACATGTTGATACAGATTCTGTGTAAATATGTGCAGGTTTTTACAGATTCTGTGTAAATATTTACAGGTTTCTACAGTTTCTGTGTAAATATTTACATGTTCATACACTTTCTGAGTAAATATTTACAGGTTCATACAGATACTGTGTAAATATTTACATGTTCATAGAAATTCTGTGTAAATCTTTACGTGATTTTACAGATTCTGTGTAAACATTTACGTGTTCATACAGATTCTGTGTAAACATTTACGTGTTCATACAGATTCTTTGTAAATATTTATAGGTTTTTACAGATTCTGTGTAAATATTTACATGTCTATACAGATTCTTTGTAAATATTGACGTTTATACAGATTCTGTGTATATATTTAAAAGTTTATACAGATTCTTTGTAAATATTGACATGTTTATACAGATTCTGTGTAAATATTTACATGTTTATAGAGATTCTGTGTGAATATTTACATGTTTATACAGATTCTGTGTAAATATTTACATGTTCACACAGATTCTGTGTAAATATGGACATGTTTATACAGATTCTGTGTAAATATTTCCATGTCCATAGAGATACTCTGTAAACATTGACATGTTCATACAGATCCTGTGTAAATATTTACAAGTTCATACAGTTTCTGTATAAACATTTACAGGTTTATACAGATTCTGTGTAAACATTTACAGGTTTTTAAAAATTCTGTTAAACATTTACAGGTGTTTATGGAATCCGTGTAAATATTTACAGGTTTATACAGGTTCTGTGTAAATATTTACACGTTTATACAGATTCTGTGTGAATATTTACAAGTTTATACACATTCTGTGTAAATATTTACATGTTCATACAGATTCTGTGTAAATATATACATGTTTATACAGATTCTGTGTAAATATTTACATGTTTACACAGATTCTGTGTAAATATTTACAGGTTTATACAGATTCTGCGTGAATATTTACAGGTTTATAAGGATTCTGTGTAAATATTTACATGTTTATACAGATTCTGCGTATATGTTTACATGTTTACACAGTTTCAGTGTAAATATTTACATGTTTATACAGATTGTGTGTAAATATTTACTCGTTTATACAGGTTCTGTGTAAACAATTACATGTTTATACAGATTCTGTGTAAATATTTACATGTTTCTTTATATAGATTCTGTGTAAATATTTACATGTTCATACAGATTCTTTGCAAATATTTACATGTTGATACAGATTCTGTGTAAATATTTACATGTTTATACAGATTCTGTGGAAATATTTACATGTTTCTTTATACAGATTCTTTGTAAATATTTACATGTTGATACAGATTCTGTGTAAATATTTACATGTTTATACAGATTCTGTGGAAATATTTACATGTTTCTTTATACAGATTCTTTGTAAATATTGACATGTTGATACAGATTCTGTGTAAATATTTACAGGTTTTGACAGATTCTGTGTAAATATTTAAAGGTTTTTACAGATTCTGTGTAAATATTTTCTGGTTTATACTGATTCTGTGTAAATATTGACATGTTTATACAGATTCTGTGTAAATATTGACATGTTTATGCAGATTCTGTGTAATTATTTACAGGTTTTTAAAGATTCTGTGTAAATATTTACATGTTTATACAGATTCTGTGTAAATATTTACATGTTTACACAGATTATGTGTAATTATTTTGATGTTTATACATATTCTGTGTAAATATTTACATGTTTATACAGATTCTGGTAAACATTTACATGCTCGTACAGATTCTGTGTAAATATGTACATGTTTATACAGATTCTGTGTAAATTATTACATGTTTATACAGATTCTGTGTAAATATTGGCATGTTAATACAGATTCTGTGTAAATATTTACATGTTTAAATAGATTCTCTGTGAATATTTACAAGTTTATACAGATTCTGTGTAAATATTTACATGTTTATACAGATTCTGTGTAAATATTTACATGTTCACATAGATTCTGGGTAAATATTTACATGTTTATACAGATTCTGTGTAAATATTTACTGGTTTTTACAGATTCTTTGTAAATATTAACATGTTCATACAGATTCTGTCTAAATATTTACATGTTTGTACAGATTCTGTGTAAATATTTAAATGTTCATACAGATTCTGTGTAAACATTTACATGTTTATACACATTCTGTGTAAATATTTACATGTTCATATAGATTCTGTGTAAATATGTACATGTTTATACAGATTATGTGTAAATATTTACATGTTTATACAGATTCTGTGTAAATAATTTCATGTTTATGCAGATTCTGTGTAAATATTGACATGTTTATACTGATTCTGTGTAAATATTTTCATGTTCATACGGATTCTGTGTAAATATTTACATGTTTATACAGATTCTGTGTAAATATTGACATGTTTATACAGATTCTTTGTAAATATTTACATGTTTATACAGATTATGTGTAAATATTTACATGTTTATACAGATTCTGTGTAAATATTTACATGTTTATACAGATTCTGTGTAAATATTTACATGTTTATACAGATTCTCTCTAAATAATTACATGTTTATACAGATTCTGTGTAAATATTTACATGTTTATACAGATTCTGTGTAAATATTTACATGTTTATACAGATTATGTGTAAATATTTACATGTTTATACAGATTCTGTGTAAATATTTACATGTTTATACAGTTTCTGTGTAAATATTTACATGTTAATACAGATTCTGTGTATATATTTTCATATTTATACAGATTCTGTGTAAATATTAACATTTTCATACAGATTCTGTGTAAATATTTACATGTTCCTACAGATTCTGTGTAAATATTTACTTGTTCATACAGATTATGTGTAGTCATTTACATGTTTATACACATACTTTGTGAGTATTTACATGTTTATATAGATTCTGTGTAAATATTTACATGTTTATACTGATTCTGTGTAAACATTTACATGTTTATACACATTCTGTGTAAATATTTACATGTTCATATAGATTCTGCGTAAATATTTACATGTTTTTACAGATTCTGTGTAATTATTTTGATGTTTATACAGATTGTGTATAAATATTTACATTTTTATACAGATTCTGTAAATATTTACAGGTTTATACAGTTTCTGTGTAAATATTTACATGTTTATACAGATTCTCTGTAAATATTTACATGTTTATACCGATTCTGTGTAAATATTTACATGTTTATACAGATTCTGTGTAAATATTTACATGTTTATAAAGATTCTGTGTAAATATTTACATGTTCATATAGATTCTGTGAAAATATTTACATGTTTATACAGATTCTGTGTAAACATTTACATGTTTATACACTTTCTGTGTAAATATTTACATGTTCATATAGATTCTGTGTAAATATTTACATGTTTATACAGATTCTGTGTAAATATTTACATGTTTATACAGATTCTGTGTAAATATTTACAGGTATATACAGATTCTGTGTAAATATTTACTGGTTTTTACAGATTCTGTGTAAATATTGACATGTTTATACAGATCCTTTGTAAATATTTACATGTTTATACAGATTATTTGTAAATATTTACCTGTTTATACAGATTCTGTGTAAATATTTACATGTTTATACAGATTCTGTGTAAATATTTACATGTTTATACAGATTCTGTGTAAATATTTACATGTTTATACAGATTCTGTCTAAATATTTACATGTTTATAAAGATTCGGTGTAAATATTTACATGCTTGTACAGATTCTGTGTAAATATTTACATGTTCTTTCAGATTCTGTGCAAATATTTACAGGTTTTTAAATATACTGTGTAAATACTTACAGGATGTACAGATTCTGTGTAAATATTTACATGTTTATACAGATTCTGTGTAAATATTTACATGTTCTTTCAGATTCTGTGCAAATATTTACAGGTATATACAGATTCTTTGTAAATATTTACTGGTTTTTACAGATTCTGTGTAAATATTTACATGTTTATACAGTTTCTGTATAAACATTTACAGGTTTATACAGATTCTGTGTGAACATTTACAGGTTTTTACAAATTCTGTTTAAACATTTACAGGTGTTTATGGAATCCGTGTAAATATTTACAGGTTTATACAGGTTCTGTGTAAATATTTACACGTTTATACAGATTCTGTGTGAATATTTACAAGTTTATACACATTCTGTGTAAATATTTACATGTTCATACAGATTCTTTGTAAATATATACATGTTTATACAGATTGTGTGTAAATATTTACATGTTTACACAGATTCTGTGTAAATATTTACAGGTTTATACAGATTCTGCGTGAATATTTACAGGTGTATAAGGATTCTGTGTAAATATTTACAGGTTTATACAGATTCTGCGTATATGTTTACATGTTTACACAGTTTCAGTGTAAATATTTACATGTTTATACAGATTGTGTGTAAATATTTACTCGTTTATACAGGTTCTGTGTAAACAATTACATGTTTATACAGATTCTGTGTAAATATTTACATGTTTCTTTATATAGATTCTGTGTAAATATTTACATGTTCATACAGATTCTTTGCAAATATTTACATGTTGATACAGATTCTGTGTAAATATTTACATGTTTATACAGATTCTGTGGAAATATTTACATGTTTCTTTATACAGATTCTTTTTAAATATTTACATGTTGATACAGATTCTGTGTAAATATTTACAGGTTTTTACAGATTCTGTGTAAATATTTAAAGGTTTTTACAGATTCTGTGTAAATATTTACATGTTCATACAGATTCTGTGTAAATATTTACAGGTTCATACAGTTACTGTGTAAATATTTACATGTTCATACAAATCATATGTTAATATTTACATGTTCATACACATCCTGTGTAAAAATTTACATGTTCATACAGACTCTGTGTAAATATTTACAGGTTTTTACAGATTCTGTGTAAACATTTACTGGTGTTTACGGATTCCTTGTAAACCTTTACAGGTCTATACAGATTCTGTGTAAATATTTACAGGTGTTTACAGATTCTGTGTAAGTATTTACAGGTTTATACAGATTCTGTGTAAATATTTACATGTTTCTATATACAGATTCTTTGTAAATGTTTACATGTTGATACAGATTCTGTGTAAATATGTGCAGGTTTTTACAGATTCTGTGTAAATATTTACAGGTTTCTACAGTTTCTGTGTAAATATTTACATGTTCATACACTTTCTGAGTAAATATTTACAGGTTCATACAGATACTGTGTAAATATTTACATGTTCATAGAAATTCTGTGTAAATCTTTACGTGATTTTACAGATTCTGTGTAAACATTTACGTGTTCATACAGATTCTGTGTAAACATTTACGTGTTCATACAGATTCTTTGTAAATATTTATAGGTTTTTACAGATTCTGTGTAAATATTTACATGTCTATACAGATTCTTTGTAAATATTGACGTTTATACAGATTCTGTGTAAATATTTAAAAGTTTATACAGATTCTTTGTAAATATTGACATGTTTATACAGATTCTGTGTAAATATTTACATGTTTATAGAGATTCTGTGTGAATATTTACATGTTTATACAGATTCTGTGTAAATATTTACATGTTCACACAGATTCTGTGTAAATATTGACATGTTTATACAGATTCTGTGTAAATATTTCCATGTCCATAGAGATACTCTGTAAACATTGACATGTTCATACAGATCCTGTGTAAATATTTACAAGTTCATACAGTTTCTGTATAAACATTTACAGGTTTATACAGATTCTGTGTAAACATTTACAGGTTTTTAAAAATTCTGTTAAACATTTACAGGTGTTTATGGAATCCGTGTAAATATTTACAGGTTTATACAGGTTCTGTGTAAATATTTACACGTTTATACAGATTCTGTGTGAATATTTACAAGTTTATACACATTCTGTGTAAATATTTACATGTTCATACAGATTGTGTGTAAATATATACATGTTTATACAGATTCTGTGTAAATATTTACATGTTTACACAGATTCTGTGTAAATATTTACAGGTTTATACAGATTCTGCGTGAATATTTACAGGTTTATAAGGATTCTGTGTAAATATTTACATGTTTATACAGATTCTGCGTATATGTTTACATGTTTACACAGTTTCAGTGTAAATATTTACATGTTTATACAGATTGTGTGTAAATATTTACTCGTTTATACAGGTTCTGTGTAAACAATTACATGTTTATACAGATTCTGTGTAAATATTTACATGTTTCTTTATATAGATTCTGTGTAAATATTTACATGTTTATACAGATTCTGTGGAAATATTTACATGTTTCTTTATACAGATTCTTTGTAAATATTTACATGTTGATACAGATTCTGTGTAAATATTTACATGTTTATACAGATTCTGTGGAAATATTTACATGTTTCTTTATACAGATTCTTTGTAAATATTGACATGTTGATACAGATTCTGTGTAAATATTTACAGGTTTTTACAGATTCTGTGTAAATATTTAAAGGTTTTTACAGATTCTGTGTAAATATTTTCTGGTTTATACTGATTCTGTGTAAATATTGACATGTTTATACAGATTCTGTGTAAATATTGACATGTTTATGCAGATTCTGTGTAAATATTTACAGGTTTTTAAAGATTCTGTGTAAATATTTACATGTTTATACAGATTCTGTGTAAATATTTACATGTTTACACAGATTCTGTGTAATTATTTTGATGTTTATACATATTCTGTGTAAATATTTACATGTTTATACAGATTCTGGTAAACATTTACATGCTCGTACAGATTCTGTGTAAATATGTACATGTTTATACAGATTCTGTGTAAATTATTACATGTTTATACAGATTCTGTGTAAATATTGGCATGTTAATACAGATTCTGTGTAAATATTTACATGTTTAAATAGATTCTCTGTGAATATTTACAAGATTATACAGATTCTGTGTAAATATTTACATGTTTATACAGATTCTCTGTAAATATTTACATGTTCACATAGATTCTGGGTAAATATTTACATGTTTATACAGATTCTGTGTAAATATTTACTGGTTTTTACAGATTCTTTGTAAATATTAACATGTTCATACAGATTCTGTCCAAATATTTACATGTTTGTACAGATTCTGTGTAAATATTTAAATGTTCATACAGATTCTGCGTAAACATTTACATGTTTATACACATTCTGTGTAAATATTTACATGTTCATATAGATTCTGTGTAAATATGTACATGTTTATACAGATTATGTGTAAATATTTACATGTTTATACAGATTCTGTGTAAATAATTTCATGTTTATGCAGATTCTGTGTAAATATTGACATGTTTATACTGATTCTGTGTAAATATTTTCATGTTCATACGGATTCTGTGTAAATATTTACATGTTTATACAGATTCTGTGTAAATATTGACATGTTTATACAGATTCTTTGTAAATATTTACATGTTTATACAGATACTGTGTAAATATTTACATGTTTAT
Source organism: Pan troglodytes (assembly GCF_028858775.2). Classification (NCBI taxonomy): domain Eukaryota; kingdom Metazoa; phylum Chordata; class Mammalia; order Primates; family Hominidae; genus Pan; species Pan troglodytes. The sequence goes on from NC_072413.2 coordinate 13,803,778, forward strand.
ACAGATTATGTGTAAATATTTACATGTTTATACAGATTCTGTGTAAATATTTATATGTTTATACAGATTCTCTCTAAATAATTACATGTTTATACAGATTCTGTGTAAATATTTACATGTTTATACAGTTTCTGTGTAAATATTTACATGTTAATACAGATTCTGTGTATATATTTTCATATTTATACAGATTCTGTGTAAATATTAACATTTTCATACAGATTCTGTGTAAATATTTACATGTTCCTACAGATTCTGTGTAAATATTTACTTGTTCATACAGATTATGTGTAGTCATTTACATGTTTATACACATACTTTGTGAGTATTTACATGTTTATATAGATTCTGTGTAAATATTTACATGTTTATACTGATTCTGTGTAAACATTTACATGTTTATACACATTCTGTGTAAATATTTACATGTTCATATAGATTCTGCGTAAATATTTACATGTTTTTACAGATTCTGTGTAATTATTTTGATGTTTATACAGATTGTGTATAAATATTTACATGTTTATACAGATTCTGTAAATATTTACATGTTTATACAGTTTCTGTGTAAATATTTACATGTTTATACAGATTCTCTGTAAATATTTACATGTTTATACCGATTCTGTGTAAATATTTACATGTTTATACAGATTCTGTGTAAATATTTACATGTTTATAAAGATTCTGTGTAAATATTTACATGTTCATATAGATTCTGTGAAAATATTTACATGTTTATACAGATTCTGTGTAAACATTTACAGGTTTATACACTTTCTGTGTAAATATTTACATGTTCATATAGATTCTGTGTAAATATTTACATGTTTATACAGATTCTGTGTAAATATTTACATGTTTATACAGATTCTGTGTAAATATTTACTGGTTTTTACAGATTCTGTGTAAATATTGACATGTTTATACAGATTCTTTGTAAATATTTATATGTTTATACAGATTATTTGTAAATATTTACATGTTTATACAGATTCTGTGTAAATATTTACATGTTTATACAGATTCTGTGTAAATATTTACATGTTTATACAGATTCTGTGTAAATATTTACATGTTTATACAGATTCTGTGTAAATATTTACATGTTTATACAGATTCTGTCTAAATATTTACATGTTTATAAAGATTCGGTGTAAATATTTACATGCTTGTACAGATTCTGTGTAAATATTTACATGTTCTTTCAGATTCTGTGCAAATATTTACAGGTTTTTAAATATACTGTGTAAATACTTACAGGATGTACAGATTCTGTGTAAATATTTACATGTTTATACAGATTCTGTGTAAATATTTACATGTTCTTTCAGATTCTGTGCAAATATTTACAGGTATATACAGATTCTTTGTAAATATTTACTGGTTTTTACAGATTCTGTGTAAATATTTACATGTTTATACAGATTCTGTGTAAATATTTTCATGTTTATACAGATTCTGTGTAAATATTAACATGTTCATACAGATTCTGTGTAAATATTTACATGTTTGTACAGATTCTGTGTAAATATTTTCATCTTCATACAGTTTACGTGAAAACATTTACACGTTTATACAAATTCTGTGTAAATATTTACAAGTTCATATAAATTCTGTGTAAATATTTAGATGTTTATAGAGATACTGTGTAAACATTTACATGCTAATACACATTCTGTGTAAATATTTACATGTTCATATAGATTCTGTGTAAATATGTACATGTTTGTACAGATTCGGTGTAAATATTTACATGTTTATACAGATTCTGTGTAAGTAATTTCATGTTTATGCAGATTCTGTGTAAATATTGACATGTTTATACTGATTCTTTGTAAATATTTACATGTTCATACGGATTCTGTGTAAATATTTACATGTTCATACAGATTCTGTGTAAATATTGACATGTTTATAAAGCTTCTTTGTAAATATTTACATGTTTATACAGATACTGTGTAAATATTTACATGTTTATACAGATTATGTGTAAATATTTACATGTTTATACAGATTCTGTGTAAATATTTACATGTTTATACAGGTTCTGTCTAAATAATTACATGTTTATACAGATTCTGTGTAAATATTTACATGTTTATACAGATTCTATGTAAATATTTACATGTTTATAAAGATTCTGTGTAAATATTAACATGTTTATAGATTCTGTGTAAATATTTTCATGTTTATACTGATTCTGTGTAAATATTGACATGTTTGTACAGATTCTGTGTAAATATTGAGATGTTTATACAGATTCTGTGTAAATATTTACAGGTTTTTAAAGATTCTGTGTAAATATTTACTGGTTTTTACACATTCTGTGTAAGTATATTCATGTTTACACAGATTCTGTGTAATTATTTTGATGTTTATACAGATACTGTGTAAATATTTACATGTTTATACAGATTATGTGTAAATATTTACATGTTTATACAGATTATGTGTAAATATTTACATGTTTTACAGACTCTGTGTAAATATTTACATGTTTAACAGATTCTGTCTAAATAAGTACATGTTTATACAGATTCTGTGTAAATATTTACATGTTTATACAGATTCTGTGTAAATATTTACATGTTTATACAGATTCTGCCTAAATATTTACATGTTTATAAAGATTTGTTGTTAACATTTACATGCTCGTACAGATTCTGTGTAAATATTTACATGTTTATACAGATTCTGTGTAAATATTGACATGTTAATACAGATTCTGTGTAAACATTTACATGTTTGTAGAGATTCTGTGTGAATATTTACATGTTTATGCAGATTCTGTGTAAATACTTACATGTTTATACAGATTCTGTGTAAATATTTACATATTTATACAGATTCTGTGTAAATATTTACATGTTTATAAAGATTCTGTGTAAATATTAACATGTTTATAGATTCTGTGTAAATATTTTCATGTTTATACTGATTCTGTGTAAATATTGACATGTTTATACAGATTCTGTGTAAATATTGACATGCTTATACAGATTCTGTGTAAATATTGACGTGTTTATACAGATTCTGTGTAAATATTTACAGGTTTTTAAAGATTCTGTGCAAATATTTACTGGTTTTTACAGATTCCGTGTAAGTATATACATGTTTATACAGATTCTTTGTAAATATTTACACGTTTTTAAAGATTCTGTGTAAATATTTACTGGTTTTTACAGATTCTGTGTAAATATTAGCATGTTCATACAGATTCTGTCTAAATATTTACGTGTTTGTACAGATTCTGTGTAAATATTTACATGTTCATACAAATTATGTGTAAACAATTACATGTTTATACACATTCTGTGTAAATATTTACATGTTCATATAGATTCTGTGTTAATATTTACATGTTTATACAGATTCTGTGTAAATATTTACATGTTTATACACATTCTGTGTAAATATTTACATGTTCAAATAGATTCTGTGTAAATATTTACATGTTTATTCAGATTCTGTGTAAATATTTACATGTTTATACAGATTCTTTGTAAATAATTTCATGTTTATGCAGATTCTGTGTAAATATTGACATGTTTATACTGATTCTGTGTAAATATTTACATGTTCATACGGATTATGTGTAAATATTTACATGTTTATACATATTCTGTGTAAATATTGACATGTTTATACAGATTCTTTGTAAATATTTACATGTTTATACAGATACTGTGTAAATATTTACATGTTTATACAGATTATGTGTAAATATTTACATGTTTATACAGACTCTATGTAAATATTTACATGTTTATACAGATTCTGTCTTAATAATTACATGTTTATACAGATTCTGTGTAAATATTTACATGTTTATACAGATTTTGTGTAAATATTTACATGTTTATACAGATTCTGCCTAAATATTTACAAGTTTATAAAGATTCTGTGTAAATATTTACATGTTTTTACAGATTCTGTGTAAATATTTACATGTTTATACAGATTCTGTGTAAATATTTTCATGTTTATACAGATTCTGTGTAAATATTAACATGTTCATACAGATTCTGTGTAAATATTTACATGTTTGCACAGATTCTGTGTAAATATTTTCATGTTCATACAGTTTACGTGAAAACATTTACATGTTTATACAAATTCTGTGTAAATATTTACAAGTTCATATGAATTCTGTGTAAATATTTAGATGTTTATAGAGATACTGTGTAAACATTTACAGGCTAATACACATTCTGTGTAAATATTTACATGTTCATATAGATTCTGTGTAAATATGTACATGTTTGTACAGATTCGGTGTAAATATTTACATGTTTATACAGATTCTGTGTAAGTAATTTCATGTTTATGCAGATTCTGTGTAAATATTGACATGTTTATACTGATTCTGTGTAAATATTTACATGTTCATACGGATTCTGTGTAAATATTTACATGTTCATACAGATTCTGTGTAAATATTGACATGTTTATAAAGCTTCTTTGTAAATATTTACATGTTTATACAGATACTGTGTAAATATTTACATGTTTATACAGATTATGTGTAAATATTTACATGTTTATACAGATTCTGTGTAAATATTTACATGTTTATACAGATTCTGTCTAAATAATTACATGGTTATACAGATTCTGTGTAAATATTTACATGTTTATACAGATTCTGTGTAAATATTTACATGTTTATAAAGATTCTGTGTAAATATTAACATGTTTATAGATTCTGTGTAAATATTTTCATGTTTATACTGATTCTATGTAAATATTGACATGTTTATACAGATTCTGTGTAAATATTGTCATGTTTATACAGATTCTGTGTAAATATTTACAGGTTTTTAAAGATTCTGTGTAAATATTTACTGGTTTTTACACATTCTGTGTAATTATATTCATGTTTACACAGATTCTGTGTAATTATTTTGATGTTTATACAGATACTGTGTAAATATTAACATGTTTATACAGATTATGTGTAAATATTTACATGTTTATACAGATTATGTGTAAATATTTACATGTTTATACAGACTCTGTGTAAATATTTACATGTTTATACAGATTCTGTCTAAATAAGTACATGTTTATACAGATTCTGTGTAAATATTTACATGTTTATACAGATTCTGTGTAAATATTTACATATTTATACAGATTCTGTGTAAATATTTACATGTTTATAAAGATTCTGTGTAAATATTAACATGTTTATAGATTCTGTGTAAATATTTACATGTTTATACAGATTCTTTGTAAATAATTTCATGTTTATGCAGATTCTGTGTAAATATTGACATGTTTATACTGATTCTGTGTAAATATTTACATGTTCATACGGATTCTGTGTAAATATTTACATGTTTATACATATTCTGTGTAAATATTGACATGTTTATACAGATTCTTTGTAAATATTTACATGTTTATACAGATACTGTGTAAATATTTACATGTTTATACAGATTATGTGTAAATATTTACATGTTTATACAGACTCTGTGTAAATATTTACATGTTTATACAGATTCTGTCTAAATAATTACATGTTTATACAGATTCTGTGTAAATATTTACATGTTTATACAGATTTTGTGTAAATATTTACATGTTTATACAGATTCTGCCTAAATATTTACAAGTTTATAAAGATTTGGTGTTAATATTTACATGCTCGTACAGGTTCTGTGTAAATATTTACATGTTTATACAGATTCTGTGTAAATATTGACATGTTAATACAGATTCTGTGAAACATTTACATGTTTATAGAGATTCTGTGTGAATATTTACATGTTTATACAGATTCTGTGTAAATATTTACAAGTTTATACAGATTCTGTGTAAATATTTACAAATTTATACAGATTCTGTTTAAATATTTACATGTTTATAAAGATTCTGTGTAAATATTAACATGTTTATAGATTCTTTGTAAATATTTTCATGTTTATACTGATTCTGTGTAAATATGGACATGTTTATAGAGATTCTGTGTAAATATTGACATGTTTATACAGATTCTGTGTAAATATTTACAGGTTTTTAAAGATTCTGTGTAAATATTTACTGCTTTTTACAGATTCTGTGTAAGTATATACATGTTTACACAGATTCTGTGTAATTATTTTGATGTTTATACAGATTCTGTGTAAATATTTACATGTTTATACAGATTCTGGTAAATATTTACATGTTTATACAGTTTCTGTGTAAATATTTACATGTTTATACAGATTCTGTGTAAATATTTACATATTTATACAGATTCTGTGTAAATATTTACATGTTTATAAAGATTCTGTGTAAATCTTAACATGTTTATACAGATTCTGTCTAAATATTATCATGTTTATACTGATTCAGTGTAAATATTGACATGTTTATACAGATTCTGTGTAGATATTGACATGTTTATACAGATTCTGTGTAAATATTTACAGGTTTTTAAAGATTCTGTGTAAATATTTCCTGGTTTTTACAGATTCTGTGTAAATATTAGCATGTTCATACAGATTCTGTCTAAATATTTACGTGTTTGTACAGATTCTGTGTAAATATTTACATGTTCATACAAATTATGTGTAAACATTTACATGTTTATACACATTCTGTGTAAATATTTACATGTTCATATAGATTCTGTGTAAATATTTGCATGTTTATACAGATTCTGTGTAAATATTTACCTGTTTATACACATTCTGTGTAAATATTTACATGTTCAAATATATTCTGTGTAAATATTTACATGTTTATTCAGATTCTGTGTAAATATTTACATGTTTTTACAGATTCTGTGTAAATAATATCATGTTTATGCAGATTCAGTGTAAATCTTGACATGTTTATACTGATTCTGTGTAAATATTTACATGTTCATACGGATTCTGTGTAAATATTGACATGTTTATACATATTCTGTGTAAATATTGACATGTTTATACAGATTCTTTGTAAATATTTACATGTTTATACAGATACTGTGTAAATATTTACATGTTTATACAGATTATGTGTAAATATTTACATGTTTATACAGACTCTGTGTAAATATTTACATGTTTATACAGATTCTGTCTAAATAATTATATGTTTATACAGATTCTGTGTAAATATTTACATGTTTATACAGATTCTGTTTAAATATTTACATGTTTATAAAGATTCTGTGTAAATATTAACATGTTTATAGATTCTGTGTAAATATTTTCATGTTTATACTGATTCTGTGTAAATATGGACATGTTTATACAGATTCTGTGTAAATATTGACATGTTTATACAGATTCTGTGTAAATATTTACAGGTTTTTAAAGATTCTGTGTAAATATTTACTGTTTTTTACAGATTCTGTGTAAATATTTACATGTTTATACACATTCTGTGTAAATATTTACATGTTTATACAGATTCTGTGTAAATATTTACATGTTCATACAGATTCTGTGTAAATATTTACAGGTATATACAGATTCTGTGTAAATATTTACCGGTTTTTACAGATTCTCTGTAAATATTTACATGTTTATACAGATTCTGTGTAAATATTTACATGTTTATACAGATTATGTTTAAATATTTACATGTTTATACAGAATCTGTGTAAATATTTTCATGTTTATGCAGATTCTGTGTAAATATTGACATGTTTATACAGATTCTGTGTAAATATTTACATATTCATACGGATTCAATGTAAATATTTACATGTTTATAGAGATTCTGTGTAAATATGACGTTTATACAGATTCTTTGTAAATATTTACATGTTTATACAGATTCTGTGTAAATATTTACATGTGTATAAAGATTCGTTGTAAACATTTACATGCTCGTACAGATTCTTTGTAAATATTTACATGTTTATACAGTTTCTGTGTAAATATTTACATGTTTATACAGATTGTGTGTAAATATTTACATGTTCATACAGATTCTGTGTAAATATTTACAGGTATATACAGATTCTGTGTAAATATTTACTGGTTTTTACAGATACTCTGTAAATATTTACATGTTTATACAGATTCTGTGTAAATATTTACATGTTTATACAGATTATGTTTAAATATTTACATGTTTATACAGATTCTGTGTAAATATTTTCATGTTTATGCAGATTCCGTGTAAATATTGACATGTTTATACAGATTCTGTGTAAATATTTACATGTTCATACGGATTCTGTGTAAATATTTACATGTTTATACAGATTCTGTGTAAATATGACATGTTTATACAGATTCTTTGTAAATATTTACATGTTTATACAGATACTGTGTAAATATTTACATGTTTATAAAGATTCGTTGTAAACATTTACATGCTCGTACAGATTCTTTGTAAATATTTACATGTTTATACAGATTCTGTGTAAATATTTACATGTTTATACAGATTCTGTGTAAATATATACACGTTTATACAGATTCTGTGTAAATATTTATATGTTTATAAAGATTCTGTGTAAATATTTACATGTTTATAAAGATTCTGTGTAAATATTTACATGTTTATACAGATTATGTGTAAATATTTTCATGTTTATACAGATTCTGTGTAAATATTAACATGTTCATACAGATTCTGTGTAAATATTTACATGTTTGTACAGATTCTGTGTAAATATTTACATGTTCATATGGATTCTGTGTAAATATTTACCTGTTGATACACATTCTGTGTAAATGTTAACATGTTTATACAGATTATGTGTAAATATTTACATGTTTATACAGATTCTGTCTAAATATTTACATGTTTATACAGATTCTTTGTAAATATTTACATGTTTATACAGATTCTTTCTAAATATTTACATGTTTATAAAGATTCGCTGTAAACATTTACATACTCGTACAGATTCTGTGTAAATATTTACATGTTTATACAGTTTCTGTGTAAATATTTACATGTTTATACAGATTCTGTGTAAATATTTACATGTTCATACAGATTCTGTGTAAATATTTACAGGTATATACAGATTCTGTGTAAATATTTACTGGTTTTCACAGATTCTCTGTAAGTATTTACATGTTTATACTGATTCTGTGTAAATATTTACATGTTTATACAGATTATGTTTAAATATTTACATGTTTATACAGATTCTGTGTAAATATTTTCATGTTTATGCAGATTCTGTGTAAATATTGACATGTTTATACAGATTCTGTGTAAATATTTACATGTTCATACGGATTCTGTGTAAATATTTACATGTTTATACAGATTCTGTGTAAATATGACATGTTTATACAGATTCTTTGTATATATTTACATGTTTATACAGATTCTGTGTAAATATTTACATGTTTATATAGATTCTGTGTAAATGTTTAAAGCTTTTTACCGATTCGGTGTAAATATTTACATCTTTATACAGATTCTTTGTAAATATTTACATCTTTATACTGATTCTGTGTAAATATTTACATGTTTATACAGACTCTGTGTAAATATTTACATGTTTATAGAGATTCTGTGTGAATGTTTACATGTTTATACAGATTCTGTGTAAATATTTACATGTTTATACAGATTCTGTGTAAATATTGACATATTTATACAGATTTTGTGTAAATATTTACATGTTTATACAGATTCTGTGTAAATATTAACATGTTTTTACAGATTCTGTGTAAATATTTTCATGTTTATACAGATTCTGTGTAAATATTGACATGTTTATACAGATTCTTTGTAAATATTTACATGCTCATACATATTCTGTGTAAATATTTACAGGTTTATACAGACATTGTGTAAATATTTAGGGGTTTATATAGAATCTGTGTAAACATTTACAGGTTTATACAGATTCTGTGTAAACATTTACAAGTTTCTAAAGATTCTGTGTAAATATTTGCAGGTTTTTACGGATTCTGGGTAAATATATACAAGTTTATACAAATTCTGTGTAAATATTTACATGTTGATACAGTTTCTGAGTAAATATGTACATGTTCATACATATGCTGTGTAAATATTTACATATTTATATAGATTCTGTGTAAATGTTTAAAGCTTTTTACGGATTCGGTGTAAATATTTACATCTTTATATAGATTCTTTGTAAATATTTACATCTTTATTTTGATTCTGTGTAAATATTTACATGTTTATACAGACTCTGTGTAAATATTTACATGTTTATAGAGATTCTGTGTGAATGTTTACATGTTTATACAGATTCTGTGTAAATATTTACATTTTTATACAGATTCTGTGTAAATATTGACATATTTATACAGATTTTGTGTAAATATTTATATGTTTATAAAGATTCTGTGTAAATATTAACATGTTTTTACAGATTCTGTGTAAATATTTTCATGTTTATACTGATTCTGTGTAAATATTGACATGTTTATACAGATTCTGTGTAAATATTGACATGTTTATACAGATTTTGTGTAAATATTTACAGGTTTTAAAGTTTCTGTGTAAATATTTACTGGTTTTTACAGATTCTGTGTAAATATTTACATGTTTATACACATTCTGTGTAAATATTTACATTTTTATACAAATTCTATTTAAATATTTACATGTTAACACACATTCTGTTTAAATATTGACATGTTTATAGAGATTCTGTGTAAATATTTACATGTTTATAGGGATTCTGCGTGAATATTTACATGTTTATACAGATTCTGTGTGAATATTTACATGTTTATACAAATTCTGTGTAAATATTTACATATTCATACAGATTCTGTGTAAATATTTACATGTTTATAAAGATTCTGTGTAAATGTTAGCATGTTTATACACATTCTGTGTAAATATTTTCATGTTTATACTGATTCTGTGTAAATATTGACATGTTTATACAGATTCTGTGTAAATATTGACATGTTTATACAGATTCTGTGTAAATATTTACAGGTTTTTAATGATTCTGTGTAAATATTTACTGGTTTTTACAGATTCTGTGTAAATATTTTCAAGTTTATACTGATTCTGTGTAAATATTGACATGTTTATACAGATTCTGTGTAAATATTGACATGTTTATACAGATTGTGTGTAAATATTTACAGGTTTTTAAAGATTCTGTGTAAATATTTACTGGTTTTTACAGATTCTGTGTAAATATTTACATGTTTATACACATTCTGTGTAAATATTTACATGTTTATACACATTCTATTTAAATATTTACATGTTCATACACATTCTGTTTAAATATTGACATGTTTATACAGATTCTGTGTAAATATTTACATATTTATAGGGATTCTGCGTGAATATTTACATGTTTATACAGATTCTGTGTGAATATTTACATGTTTATACAGATTCTGTGTAAATATTTACATGTTTATACAGATTCTGTGTAAATATTTACATGTTTATAAAGATTCTGTGTAAATGTTAGCATGTTTATACACATTCTGTGTAAATATTTTCATGTTTATACTGATTCTGTGTAAATATTGACATGTTTATACAGATTCTGTGTAAATATTTACAGGTTTTAAATGATTCTGTGTAAATATTTACTGGATTTTACAGATTCTGTGTAAGTATATACATGTTTACACAGATTCTGTGTAATTATTTTGATGTTTATACAGATTCTGTGTAAATATTTACATGTTTATACAGATTCTGTGTAAATATTTACATGTTTATACAGATTCTGTCTAAATATTTACATGTTTACACAGATTCTGTGTCATTATTTTCATGTTTATACAGATTCTGTGTAAATATTTACATGTTTATACAGATTCTGGTAATTATTTACATGTTTATACAGTTTCTGTGTAAATATATACATGTTTATATAGATTCTGTGTAAATATTTACATGTTTATACAGATTCTGTGTCAATATTTACATGTTTATACTGATTCTGTGTAAATTTTGACAGGTTTATATAGATTCTGTGTAAATATTGACATGTTTATAGAGATTCTGTGTAAATATTTACAGGTTTTTAAAGATTCTGTGTAAATATTTACTGCTTTTTACAGATTCTGAGTAAATATTTACATCTTTATACACATTCTGTGTAAATATTTACATATTCATACACATTCTTTATAAATATTTACATGTTTATATAGATTCTGTGTAAATATTTACATGTTTATACAGATTCTGTGGAAATATTTACATGTTTACACAGATTCTGTGTAATTATTTTCATGTTTATACAGCTTCTGTGTAAATATTGACATGTTTATACAGATTCTGTGTAAATATTTAGAGGTTTTTAGAGATTCTGTGTAAATATTTTCCGGTTTTTACAGATTTTGTGTAAATATTTACATGTTCATACACATTCTGTGTAAATATTTACATGTTTATACAGATTCTGTGTAAATATTTACATGTTTATACAGATTCTGTCTAAATATTTTCATGTTTATACAGATTCTTTGTAAATATTGACACGTTTATACAGATTCTGTGTAAATATTTGCAGGTTTTTACGGATTCTGTGTAAATATTTACAAGTTTATACAGATTCTGTTTAAATATTTACATGTTGATACAGATTCTGAGTAAATATGTACATGTTCATACAGATTCTGTGTAAATATTTACATACTTATAGAGATTCTGTGTAAATGTTTAAAGCTTTTTACAGATTCCGTGTAAATATTTACATCTTTATACAGATTCTTTGTAAACATTTACATCTTTATACTGATTCTGTGTAAATATTTACATGTTTATACAGATTCTGTGTAAATATTTACATGTTTATAGAGATTCTGTGTGAATATTTACATGTTTATACAGATTCTGTGTAAATATTGACATATTTATACAGATTCTGTGTAAATATTGACATATTTATACAGATTCTGTGTAAATATTTACATGTTTATAAAGATTCTGTGTAAATCTTAACATGTTTATACAGATACTGTCTAAATATTATCATGTTTATACTGATTCAGTGTAAATATTGACATGTTTATACAGATTCTGTGTAGATATTGACATGTTTATACAGATTCTGTGTAAATATTTACAGGTTTTTAAAGATTCTGTGTAAATATTTACTGGTTTTTACAGATTCTGTGTAAATATTAGCATGTTCATACAGATTCTGTCTAAATATTTACGTGTTTGTACAGATTCTGTGTCATTATTTTCATGTGTATACAGATTCTGTGTAAATATTTACATGTTCATACAGATTCTGGTAATTATTTACATGTTTATACAGTTTCTGTGTAAATATTTACATGTTTATACTGATTCTGTGTAAATTTTGACATGTTTATATAGATTCTGTGTAAATATTGACATGTTTATACAGATTCTGTGTAAATATTTACAGGTTTTTAAAGATTCTGTGTAAATATTTACTGCTTTTAAATATTCTGTGTAAATATTTACATCTTTATACACATTCTGTGTAAATATTTACATATTCTTACACACTCTGTATAAATATTTACGTGTTTATAGAGATTCTGTGTAAATATTTAAATGTTTATACAGATTCTGTGGAAATCTTTACATGTTTACACAGATTCTGTGTAATTATTTTCATGTTTATACAGCTTCTGTGTAAATATTGACATGTTTATACAGATTCTGTGTAAATATTTACAGGTTTTTAAAGATTCTGTGTAAATATTTTCTGGTTTTTACAGATTTTGTGTAAATATTAACATGTTCATACACATTCTGTGTAAATATTTACATGTTTATACAGATTCTGTGTAAACATTTACATGTTTCTACAGATTCTGTGTAAATATTTTCATGTTTATAAAGATTCTGTGTAAATATTTACAGGTTTATACAGACATTGTGTAAATATTTTGGGGTTTATATAGATTCTGTGTAAATATTTACAGGTTCATACACATTCTGTGTAAACATTTACAGGTTTTTAAAGATTCTGTGTAAATATTTGCAGGTTTTTACGGATTCTGTGTAAATATTTACAAGTTTATACAGATTCTGTTTAAATATTTACATGTTGATACAGATTCTGTGTAAATATGTACATGTTCATACAGATTCTGTGTAAATATTTACATATTTATATAGATTCTGTGTAAATGTTTACAGCTTTTTACAGATTCCGTGTAAATATTTACATCTTTATACAGATTCTTTGTAAACATTTACATCTTTATACTGATTCTGTGTAAATATTTACCTGTTTATACAGATTCTGTGTAAATATTTACATGTTTATAGAGACTGTGTGAATATTTACATGTTTATACAGATTCTGTGTAAATATTTACACGTTTATACAGATTCTGTGTAAATATTGACATATTTATACAGATTCTGTGTAAATATTTACATGTTTATAAAGATTCTGTGTAAATCTTAACATGTTTATACAGATTCTGTCTAAATATTATCATGTTTATACTGATTCAGTGTAAATATTGACATGTTTATACAGATTCGGTGTAGATATTGACATGTTTATGCAGATTCTGTGTAAATATTTACAGGTTTTTAAAGATTCTGTGTAAATATTTACTGGTTTTTACAGATTCTGTGTAAATATTAGCATGTTCATACAGTTTCTGTCTAAATATTTACGTGTTTGTACAGATTCTGCGTAAATATTTACATGTTCATACAAATTATGTGTAAACATTTACATGTTTATACACATACTGTATAAATATTTACATGTTCATATAGATTCTGTGTAAATATTTACATGTTTATACAGATTCTGTGTAAATATTTACATGTTTATACACATTCTGTGTAAATATTTACATGTTCAAATAGATTCTGTGTAAATATTTACATGTTTATTCAGATTCTGTGTAAATATTTACATGTTTATACAGATTCTGTGTAAGTTATTTCTTGTTTATGCAGATTCTGGGTAAATATTGACATGTTTATACTGATTCTGTGTAAATATTTACATGTTCATACGGATTCTGTGTAAATATTGACATGTTTATACATATTCTGTGTAAATATTGACATGTTTATACACATTCTTTGTAAATATTTACATGTTTATACAGATAGTGTGTAAATACTTACATGTTTATACAGATTATGTGTAAATATTTACATGTTTATACGGACTCTGTGTAAATATTTACATGTTTATACAGATTCTATCTAAATAATAACATGTTTATACAGATTCTGTGTAAATATTTACATGTTTATACAGATTCTGTGTAAATATTGACATGTTTATACAGATTCTGTGTAAATATTTACATGTTTATAGAGATTCTGTGTGAATATTTACATGTTTATATAGATTCTGTGTAAATATTTACATGTTTATATAGATTCTGTGTAAATATTTGCATATTTGTACAGATTCTGTGTAAATATTTACATGTTAAAAAAGATTCTGTGTAAGTATTAACATGTTTATACAGATTCTGTGTAAATATTTTCATGTTTATACTGATTCTGTGTAAATATTGACATGTTTATACAGATTCTGTGTAGATATTGACATGTTTATACACATTCTGTGTAAATATTTACAGGTTTTTAAAGATTCTGTGTAAATATTTACTGGTTTTTACAGATTCTGTGTAAATATTTACATGTTCATACACATTCTGCGTAAATATTTACATATTTATACAGATTCTGCGTAAATATATACATGTTTATACAGATTCTGTATAAACATTTTCATGTTTATACAGATTCTGTGTAAATATTGACATGTTTATACAGATTCTGTGTAAATATTTACCTCCTCATACATATACTGTGTAAATATTTTCATGTTTATACAGACATTGTGTAAATATTTAGGGGTTTATATAGAATCTGTGTAAATATTTACAGGTTTATACAGATTCTGTGTAAACATTTACAAGTTTCTAAAGATTCTGTGTAAATATTTGCAGGTTTTTACGGATTCTGTGTAATTATTTACAAGTTTATACAAATTCTGGGTAAATATTTACATGTTGATACAGATTCTGAGTAAATATGTACATGTTCATACATATGCTGTGTAAATATTTACATATTTATATAGATTCTGTGAAAATGTTTAAAGCTTTTTACGGATTTGGTGTAAATATTTACATCTTTATACAGATTCTTTGTAAATATTTACATCTTTATACTGATTCTGTGTAAATATTTACATGTTTATACAGACTCTGTGTAAATATTTACATGTTTATAGAGATTCTGTGTGAATGTTTACATGTTTACACAGATTCTGTGTAAATATTTACATGTTTATACAGATTCTGTGTAAATATTGACATATTTATTCAGATTTTGTGTAAATATTTACATGTTTATAAAGATTCTGTGTAAATATTAACATGTTTTTACAGATTCTGTGTAAATATTTTCATGTTTATACTGATTCTGTGTAAATATTGACATTTTTATACAGATTCTGTGTAAATATTGACATGTTTATACAGATTCTGTGTAAATATTTTCATGTTTATACTGATTCTGTGTAAATATTGACATGTTTATACAGATTCTGTGTAGATATTGACATGTTTATACACATTCTGTGTAAATATTTACAGGTTTTTAAAGATTCTGTGTAAATATTTACTGGTTTTTACAGATTCTGTGTAAATATTTACATGTTCATACACATTCTGCGTAAATATTTACATATTTATACAGATTCTGCGTAAATATATACATGTTTATACAGATTCTGTATAAACATTTTCATGTTTATACAGATTCTGTGTAAATATTGACATGTTTATACAGATTCTGTGTAAATATTTACCTCCTCATACATATACTGTGTAAATATTTTCATGTTTATACAGACATTGTGTAAATATTTAGGGGTTTATATAGAATCTGTGTAAATATTTACAGGTTTATACAGATTCTGTGTAAACATTTACAAGTTTCTAAAGATTCTG
This sequence comes from Pan troglodytes, assembly GCF_028858775.2. Classification (NCBI taxonomy): domain Eukaryota; kingdom Metazoa; phylum Chordata; class Mammalia; order Primates; family Hominidae; genus Pan; species Pan troglodytes. The sequence continues at coordinate 13,820,622 of NC_072413.2, forward strand.
TGTAAATATTTGCAGGTTTTTACGGATTCTGTGTAATTATTTACAAGTTTATACAAATTCTGGGTAAATATTTACATGTTGATACAGATTCTGAGTAAATATGTACATGTTCATACATATGCTGTGTAAATATTTACATATTTATATAGATTCTGTGAAAATGTTTAAAGCTTTTTACGGATTTGGTGTAAATATTTACATCTTTATACAGATTCTTTGTAAATATTTACATCTTTATACTGATTCTGTGTAAATATTTACATGTTTATACAGACTCTGTGTAAATATTTACATGTTTATAGAGATTCTGTGTGAATGTTTACATGTTTACACAGATTCTGTGTAAATATTTACATGTTTATACAGATTCTGTGTAAATATTGACATATTTATTCAGATTTTGTGTAAATATTTACATGTTTATAAAGATTCTGTGTAAATATTAACATGTTTTTACAGATTCTGTGTAAATATTTTCATGTTTATACTGATTCTGTGTAAATATTGACATTTTTATACAGATTCTGTGTAAATATTGACATGTTTATACAGATTGTGTGTAAATATTTACAGGATTTTAAAGATTCTGTGTAAATATTTACTGGTTTTTACAGATTCAGTGTAAATATTTACATGTTTATACACATTCCGTGTAAATATTTACATGTTTATACACATTCTGTGTAAATATTTACATGTTTATACAGATTCTGTGTAAATATTTACATGTTTATACAGATTCTGTCTAAATATTTACATGTTTACACAGATTCTGTGTCATTATTTTCATGTTTATACAGATTCTGTGTAAATATTTACATGTTTATACAGATTCTGGTAATTATTTACATGTTTATACAGTTTCTGTGTAAATATATACATGTTTATATAGATTCTGTGTAAATATTTACATGTTTATACAGATTCTGTGTCAATATTTACATGTTTATACTGATTCTGTGTAAATTTTCACAGGTTGACATAGATTCTGTGTAAATATTGACATGTTTATACAGATTCTGTGTAAATATTTACAGGTTTTTAAAGATTCTGTGTAAATATTTACTGCTTTTACAGATTCTGTGTAAATATTTACATCTTTATACACATTCTGTGTAAATATTTACATATTCATACACATTATGTATAAATATTTACATGTTTATAGAGATTCTGTGTAAATATTTACATGTTTATACAGATTCTGTGGAAATATTTACATGTTTATATAGTGTCTGTGTAAATATTTACATGTTTATACAGATTCTGTGTAAATATTTACATGTTCATACAGATTCTGTGTAAATATTTACAGGTATATACAGATTCTGTGTAAATATTTACTGGTTTTTACAGATTCTCTGTAAATATTTACATGTTTATACAGATTCTGTGTAAATATTTACATGTTTATACAGATGATGTTTAAATATTTACATGTTTATACAGATTCTGTGTTAATATTTTCATGTTTATGCAGATTCTGTGTAAATATTGACATGTTTATACAGATTCTGTGTAAATATTTATATGTTCATACTGATTCTGTGTAAATATTTACATGTTTATACAGATTCTGTGTAAATATGACATGTTTATACTGATTCTTTGTAAATATTTACATGTTTATACTGATTCTGTGTAAATATTTACATGTTTATACAGACTCTGTGTAAATATTTACATGTTTATAGAGATTCTGTGTGAATGTTTACATGTTTATAGAGATTCTGTGTAAATATTGACATTTTATACAGATTTTGTGTAAATATTTACATGTTTATATAGATTCTGTGTAAATATTAACATGTTTTTACAGATTCTGTGTAAATATTTTCATGTTTATACTGATTCTGTGTAAATATTGACATGTTTATACAGATTCTGTGTAAATATTGACATGTTTATACAGATTGTGTGTAAATATTTACAGGTTTTTAAAGATTCTGTGTAAATATTTACTGGTTTTTACAGATTCTGTGTAAATATTTACATGTTTATACACATTCTGTGTAAATATTTACATGTTTATACTCATTCTATTTAAATATTTACATGTTCATACACATTGTGTTTAAATATTGACATGTTTATATGGATTCTGTGTAAATATTTACATGTTTATAGGGATTCTGTGTGAATATTTGCGTGTTTACACAGATTCTGTGTGAATATTTACATGTTTATACAGATTCTGTGTAAATATTTACATATTTATACAGATTCTGTGTAAATATTTACATGTTTATACACATTCTGTGTAAATATTTTCATGTTTATACTGATTCTGTGTAAATATTGACATGTTTATACAGATTCTGTGTAAATATTGACATGTTTACACAGATTCTGTGTAAATATTGACATGTTTACACAGATTCTGTGTAAATATTGACATGTTTATACATATTCTGTGTAAATATTTACAGGTTTTTAATGATTCTGTGTAAATATTTACTGGTTTTTACACATTCTGTGTAAATATTTACATGTTTATACACATTCCGTGTAAATCTTTACATGTTTATACAGATTCTGTGTAAATATTTACATGTTTATACAGATTCTGTGCAAATATTTACATGTTTATACAGATTCTGTCTAAATATTTACATGTTTACACAGATTCTGTGTCATTATTTTCATGTGTATACAGATTCTGTGTAAATATTTACATGTTTATACAGATTCTGGTAATTATTTACATGTTTATACAGTTTCTTTGTAAATATTTACATGTTTATACTGATTCTGTGTAAATTTTGACATGTTTATATAGATTCTGTGTAAATGTTGACATGTTTATACAGATTCTGTGTAAATATGTACAGGTTTTTAAAGATTCTGTGTAAATATTTACTGCTTTTTACAGATTCTGTGTAAATATTTACATCTTTATACACATTCTGTGTAAATATTTACATATTCATACACATTCTGTATAAATATTTACGTGTTTATAGAGAATCTGTTTAAATATTTAAATGTTTATACAGATTCTGTGGAAATATTTACATGTTTACACAGATTCTGTGTAATTATTTTCATGTTTATACAGCTTCGGTGTAAATATTGACATGTTTATACTGATTCTGTGTAAATATTTACAGGTTTTTAAAGATTCTGTGTAAATATTTTCTGGTTTTTACAGATTTTGTGTAAATATTTACATGTTCATACACATTCTTTGTAAATATTTACATGTTTATACAAATTCTGTGTAAATATTTACATGTTTATACCGATTCTGTGTAAATATTTACATGTTTATACAGATTCTGTGTAAATATTTTCATGTTTATACAGATTCTGTGTAAATATTGACACGTTTATACAGATTCTGTGTAAATATTTACATGCTTATACAGATTCTGTGTAAATATTTACAGGTTTATACAGACATTGTGGAAATATTTTGGGGTTTATATAGATTCTGTGTAAATATTAACAGGTTTATACAGATTCTGTGTAAACATTTACAGGTTTTTAAAGATTCTGTGTAAATATTTGCAGCTTTTTACGGATTCTGTGTAAATATTTACAACTTTATACAGATTCTGTTTAAATATTTACATGTTGATACAGATTCTGAGTAAATATGTACATGTTCATAAATATTCTGTGTAAATATTTATATATTTATATAGATTCTGTGTAAATGTTTAAAGCTTTTTACAGATTCCGTGTAAATATTTACATCTTTATACAGATTCTTTGTAAACATTTACATCTTCATACTGATTCTGTGTAAATATTTACATGTTTATACAGATTCTGTGTAAATATTTACATGTTTATAGGGATTCTGTTTGAATATTTACATGTTTATACAGATTCTGTGTAAATATTTACATGTTTATACAGATTCTGTGTAAATATTGACATATTTATACAGATTGTGTGTAAATATGTACATGTTTGTAAAGATTCTTTGTAAATCTTAACATGTTTATACAGATTCTGTCTAAATATTATCATGTTTATACTGACTCAGTGTAAATATTGACATGTTTATACAGATTCTGTGTAGATATTGACATGTTTATACAGATTCTGTGTAAATATTTACAGGTTTTTAATGATTCTGTGTAAATATTTACTGGTCTTTACAGATTCAGTGTAAATATTAGCATGTTCATACAGTTTCTGTCTGAATATTTACGTGTTTGTACAGATTCTGTGTAAATATTTACATGTTCATACAAATTATGTGTAAACATTTACATGTTTATACACATTCTGTGTAAATATTTACATGTTCATATAGATTCTGTGTAAATATTTACATGTTTATACAGATTCTGTGTAAATATTTACATGTTTATACACATTCTGTGTAAATATTTACATGTTCAGATAGATTCTGTGTAAATATTATCATGTTTATTCATTCTGTGTAAATATTTACATGTTTATACAGATTCTTTGTAAATAATTTCATGTTTATGCAGATTCTGTGTAAATATTGACATGTTTATACTGACTCTGTGTAAATATTTACATGTTCAAACGGATTCTGTGTAAATATTGACATGTTTATACATATTCTGTGTAAATATTGACATGTTTATACAGATTCTTTGTAAATATTTACATGTTTATACAGATAGTGTGTAAATATTTACATGTTTATACAGATTATGTGTAAATATTTACATGTTTATACAGACTCTGTGTAAATATTTACATGTTTATACAAATTCTATCTAAATAATTACATGTTTATACAGATTCTGTGTAAATATTTACATGTTTATACAGATTCTGTGTAAATATTGACATGTTTATACAGATTCTGTGTAAATATTTACATGTTTATAGAGATTCTGTGTGAATATTTACATGTTTATATAGATTCTTTGTAAATATTTACATGTTTATATAGATTCTGTGTAAATATTTGCATATTTGTACAGATTCTGTGTAAATATTTACATGTTTATAAAGATTCTGTGTAAGTATTAACATGTTTATACAGATTCTGTGTAAATATTTTCATGTTTATACTGATTCTGTGTAAATATTCACATGTTTATACATATTCTGTGTAAATATTGACATGTTTATACACATTCTGTGTAAATAGTTACAGGTTTTTAAAGATTCTGTGTAAATATTTACTGGTTTTTACAGATTCTGTGTAAATATTTACATGTTCATACACATTCTGTGTAAATATTTACATATTTATACAGATTCTGCGTAAATATTTACATGTTTATACAGATTCTGTGTAAATATTTTCATGTTTATACAGATTCTGTGTAAATATTGACATGTTTATACACATTCTGTGTAAATATTTACATGCTCATACATATTCTGTGTAAATATTTTCATGTTTATACAGACATTGTGTAAATATTGAGGGGTTTATATAGAATCTGTGTAAATATTTACAGGTTTATACAGATTCTGTGTAAACATTTAAAAGTTTCTAAAGATTCTGTGTAAATATTTGCAGGTTTTTAGGGATTCTGTGTAAATATTTACATGTTTATACAGACTCTGTGTAAATATTTACATGTTTATAGAGATTCTGTGTGAATGTTTACATGTTTATACAGATTCTGTGTAAATATTGACATGTTTATACAGATTCTGTGTAAATATTGACATGTTTATACAGATTGTGTGTAAATATTTACAGGTTTTTAAAGATTCTGTGTAAATATTTACTGGTTTTTACAGATTCTGTGTACATATTTACATGTTTATACACATTCTGTGTAAATATTTACATGTTTATACACATTCTATTTAAATATTTACATGTTCATACACATTCTGTTTAAATATTGACATGTTTATACAGATTCTGTGTAAATATTTACATGTTTATAGGGATTCTGCGTGAATATTTACATGTTTATACAGATTCTGTGTAAATATTTTCATGTTTATACAGATTCTGTGTAAATATTAACATGTTCATACAGAGTCTGAGTAAATATTTACATGTTTGTGCAGATCCTGTGTAAATATTTACATGTTCATAGACATTCTGTGTAAAGATTTACATGTTTATACAGATTCTGTGTAAATATTTACATGTTTAAACAGATTCTGTGTAAATATTTACATGTTTACACAGATTCTGTGTCATTATTTTGATATTTATACAGATTTTGTGTAAATATTTACATGTTTATACATATTCTGGTAAACATTTACATGCTCGTACAGATTCTGTGTAAATATTTACATGTTTATACAGATTCTCTGTAAATTATTACATGTTTATACAGATTCTGTGTAAATATTGACATGTTAATACAGATTCTGTGTAAATATTTACATGTTTATAGAGATTCTCTGTGAATATTTACATGTTTATACAGATTCTGTGTAAATATTTACATGTTTATACAGATTCTGTGTAAATATTTACATATTTATACAGATTCTGTGTAAATATTTACATTTGTATAAAAATTCTGTGTAAATATTAACATGTTTATACAGATTCTGTGTAAATATTTTCATGTTTATACTGATTCTGTGTAAATATTGACATGTTTATACAGATTCTGTGTAAATATTGACATGTTTATACAGATTCTGTGTAAATATTTACAGGTTTTTAAAGATTCTGTGTAAATATTTACTGGTTTTTACAGATTCTGTGTAAATATTTACATGTTTATACACATTCTCTGTAAATATTTACATGTTTATACAGATTCTGTGTAAATATTTTCATGTTTATACAGATTCTGTGTAAATATTAACATGTTCATACAGATTCTGTGTAAATATTTACATGTTTGTACAGATCCTGTGTAAATATTTACATGTTCACACAGATTCTGTGTAAACATTTACATGTTTATACACATTCTGTGTAAATATTTACATGTTCATATAGATTCTGTGTAAATATGTACATGTTTATACAGATTCTGTGTAAATAATTTCATGTTTATGCAGATTCTGTGTAAATATTGACATGTATATACTGATTCTGTGTAAATATTTACATGTTCATACGGATTCTGTGTAAATATTTACATGTTTATACAGATTCTGTGTAAATATTGACATGTTTATACAGATTCTTTGGCAATATTTACATGTTTATACAGATACTGTGTAAATATTTACATGTTTATACAGATTATGTGTAAATATTTACATGTTTATACAGATTCTGTGTAAATATTTACATGTTTATACAGATTCTGTCTAAATAATTACATGTTTATACAGATTCTGTGTAAATATTTACATGTTTATACAGATTCTGTGTAAATATTTACATGTTTATACAGATTCTGCCTAAATATTTACATGTTTATAAAGATTTGGTGTTAACATTTACATGCTCCTACAGATTCTGTGTTAATATTTACATGTTCATACAGATTCTGTGTAAATATTGACATGTTAATACAGATTCTGTGTAAACATTTACATGTTTATAGAGATTCTGTGTGAATATTTACATGTTTATACAGATTCTGTGTAAATATTTACACGTTTATACAGATTCTGTGTAAATATTTACATATTTATACAGATTCTGTGTAAATATTTACATGTTTATAAAGATTCTGTGTAAATATTAACGTGTTTAGAGATTATGTGTAAATATTTTCATGTTTATACTTATTCTGTGTAAATATTGACATGTTTATACAGATTCTGTGTAAATATTTACTGTTTTTTACAGATTCCCTGTAAATATTTACATGTTTATACAGATTCTCTGTAAACATTTACATGTTTATACAGATTCTGTGTAAACATTTACATGTTCCTATAGATTCTGTGAAAATATTTACATGTTTATACAGATTCTGTGTAAACATTTACATGTTTATACACTTTCTGTGTAAATATTTACATGTTCATATAGATTCTGTGTAAATATTTACATGTTCATACAGATTCTGTGTAAATATTTACATGTTTATACAGATTCTGTGTAAATATTTACATGTTTATACAGATTCTGTGTAAATATTTACATGTTTATACAGATTCTGTGTAAATATTTACAGGTATATACAGATTCTGTGTAAATATTTACTGGTTTTTACAGATTCTCTGTAAATATTTACATGTTTATACAGATTCTGTGTAAATATTTACATGTTTATACAGATTCTGTGTAAATATTTACATGTTTGTGCAGATCCTGTGTAAATATTTACATGTTCATAGAGATTCTGTGTAAACATTTACATGTTGATACACATTCTGCGTGAATATTAACATGTTTATACAGATTATGTGTAAATATTTACATGTTTATACAGATTCTGTCTAAATATTTACATGTTTATACAGATTCTGTGTATATATTTACATGTTTATACAGATTCTTTCTAAATATTTACATGTTTATAAAGATTCGGTGTAAACATTTACATACTCGTACAGATTCTATGTAAATATTTACATGTTTATGCAGATTCTGTGTAAATATTTACATGTTTATACAGATTCTGTGTAAATATTTACAAGTTAATACAGATTCTGTGTAAATATTTACATGTTTATAGAGATTCTGTGTGAATATTTACATGTTTATACAGATTCTGTGTAAATATTTACATCTTTATACAGATTTTTTGTAAATATTTACATATTTATACAGATTCTGTGTAAATATTTACATGTTTATAAAGATTCTGTGTAAATATTTACATGTTTATACAGATTCTGTGTAAATATTTACATGTTTATACAGATTATGTGTAAATATTTACATGTTTATACAGATTCTGTCTAAATATTTACATGTTTATACAGATTCTGTGTATATATTTACATGTTTATACAGATTCTTTCTAAATATTCACATGTTTATAAAGATTCGGTGTAAACATTTACATACTCGTACAGATTCTATGTAAATATTTACATGTTTATGCAGATTCTGTGTAAATATTTACATGTTTATACAGATTCTGTGTAAATATTTACATGTTAATACAGATTCTGTGTAAATATTTACATGTTTATAGAGATTCTGTGTGAATATTTACATGTTTATACAGATTCTGTGTAAATATTTACATCTTTATACAGATTTTTTTTAAATATTTACATATTTATACACATTCTGTGTAAATATGTACATGTTTATAAAAATTCTTTGTAAATATTAACATGTTTTTACAGATTCATTGTAAATATTTTCTGGTTTATACTGATTCTGTGTAAATATTGACAGGTTTATACAGATTGTGTGTGAATATTGACATGTTTATACAGATTCTGTGTAAATATTAACATGTTCATACAGATTCTGTGTAAATATTTACATGTTTGTACAGATCCTGTGTAAATATTTACATGTTCACACAGATTCTGTGTAAACATTTACATGTTTATACACATTCTGTGTAAATATTTACATGTTCATATAGATTCTGTGTAAATATGTACATGTTTATACAGATTCTGTGTAAAAAATTTCATGTTTATGCACATTCTGCGTAAATATTGACATGTATATACTGATTCTGTGTAAATATTTACATGTTCATACGGATTCTGTGTAAATATTTACATGTTTATACAGATTCTGTGTAAATATTGACATGTTTATACAGATTCTTTGTCAATATTTACATGTTTATACAGATACTGTGTAAATATTTACATGTTTATACACATTATGTGTAAATATTTACATGTTTATACAGATTCTGTGTAAATATTTACATGTTTATACAGATTCTGTCTAAATAATTACATGTTTATACAGATTCTGTGTAAATATTTACATGTTTATACAGATTCTGTGTAAATATTTACATGTTTATACAGATTCTGCCTAAATATTTACATGTTTATAAAGATTTGGTGTTAACATTTACATGCTCCTACAGATTCTGTGTTAATATTTACATGTTCATACAGATTCTGTGTAAATATTGACATGTTAATACACATTCTGTGTAAACATTTACATGTTTATAGAGATTCTGTGTGAATATTTACATGTTTATACAGATTCTGTGTAAATATTTTCACGTTTATACAGTTTCTGTGTAAATATTTACATATTTATACAGATTCTGTGTAAATATTAACGTGTTTAGAGATTATGAGTAAATATTTTCATGTTTATACTTATTCTGTGTAAATATTGACATGTTTATACAGATTCTGTGTAAATATTGACATGTTTATAGAGATTCTGTGTAAATATTTACAGGTTTTTAAATATTCTGTGTAAATATTTACTGGTTATTACAGATTCTGTGTAAGTATATACAAGTTTACACAGATTCTGTGTAATTATTTTGATGTTAATACAGATTCTGTGTAAATATTTACATGTTTATACAGATTCAGGTAAATATTTACATGTTTATACAGTTTCTGTGTAAATATTTACATGTTTATACAGATTGTGTGTAAATATTTACATGTTCATACAGATTCTGTGTAAATATTTACAGGTATATACAGGTTCTGTGTAAATATTTACTGGTTTTTACAGATTCTCTGTAAATATTTACATGTTTATACAGATTCTCTGTAAATATTTACATGTTTATACAGATTCTGTGTAAATATTTACATGTTTATAAAGATTCTGTGTAAATATTTACATGTTCATATACATTCTGTGAAAATATTTACATGTTTATACAGATGCTGTGTAAACATTTACATGTTTATACACTTTCTGTGTAAATATTTACATGTTCATATAGATTCTGCGTAAATATTTACATGTTTATACAGATTCTGTGTAAATATTTACATGTTTATACAGATTCTGAGTAAATATTTACATGTTTATACGGATTCTGTGTAAATACTTACATGTTTATACAGATTCTGTGTAAATATTTACAGGTATATACAGATTCTCTGTAAATATTTACTGGTTTTTACAGATTCTCTGTAAATATTTACATGTTTATACAGATTCTGTGTAAATATTTACCTGTTTATAAAGATTCTGTGTAAATATTTACATGTTTATACAGATTCTGTGTAAATATTTTCATGTTTATACAGATTCTGTGAAAATATTAACATGTTCATACAGATTCTGTGTAAATATTTACATGTTTGTGCAGATCCTGTGTAAATATTTACATGTTCATACAGATTATGTGTAAACATTTACATGTTGATACACATTCTGTGCAAATATTAACATGTTTATACAGATTATGTGTAAATATTTACATGTTTATACAGATTCTGTCTAAATATTTACATGTTTATACAGATTCTGTGTATATATATACATGTTTATACAGATTCTTTCTAAATATTTACATGCTTATAAAGATTCGGTGTAAACAATTACATACTTGTACAGATTCTGTGTAAATATTTACATGTTTATGCAGATTCTGTGTAAATATTTACATGTTTATACAGATTCTGTGTAAATATTTACATGTTAATACAGATTCTGAGTTAATATTTACATGTTCATAGAGATTCTGTGTGAATATTTACATGTTTATACAGATTCTGTGTAAATATTTACATATTTATACAGATTCTGTGTAAATATTTACATGTTTATACAGATTCTGTGTAAATATTTACATGTTTATAAAGATTCTTTGTAAATATTAACATGTTTATACAGATTCTGTGTAAATATTTTCTGGCTTATACTGATTCTTTGTAAATATTGACACGTTTATACAGATTGTGTGTGAATATTGACATGTTTATACAGATTCTGTGTAAATATTTACAGGTTTTTAAAGATTGTGTGTAAATATTTGCTTATTTTTACAAATTCTGTGTAAATATTTACATGTTTATACACATTCTGTGTAAATAATTACATGTTCATACACATTCTGTGTAAATATTTACATGTTTATACAGATTCTGTGTAAATATTTACATGTTTACACAAATTCTGTGTAAATATTTACATGTTTACACAGATTCTGTGTAATTATTTTGATGTTTATACAGATTCTGTGTAAATATTTACATGTTTATACAGATTCTCTGTAAATTATTACATGTTTATACAGATTCTGTGTAAATATTGACATGTTAATACAGATTCTGTGTAAATATTTACATGTTTATAGAGATTCTCTGTGAATATTTACATGTTTATACAGATTCAGGTAAATATTTACATGTTTATACAGTTTCTGTGTAAATATTTACATGTTTATACAGATTCTGTGTAATTATTTACATGTTCATACAGATTCTCTGTTAATATTTACAGGTATATACAGATTCTGTGTAAATATTTACTGGTTTTTACAGATTCTCTGTAAATATTTACATATTTATACAGATTCTCTGTAAATATTTACATGTTTATACAGATTCTGTGTAAATATTTACATGTTTATACAGATTCTGTGTAAATATTTACATGTTCCTATAGATTCTGTGAAAATATTTACATGTTTATACAGATTCTGTGTAAACATTTACATGTTTATACACTTTCTGTGTAAATATTTACATGTTCATATAGATTCTGTGTAAATATTTACTGGTTTTAACAGATTCTGTGTAAATATTTACATGTTTATACAGATTCTGTGTAAATATTTACATGTTTATACAGATTCTGTGTAAATATTTACATGTTTATACAGATTCTGTGTAAATATTTACAGGTATATACAGATTCTGTGTAAATATTTACTGGTTTTTACAGATTCTCTGTAAATATTTACATGTTTATACAGATTCTGTGTAAATATTTACATGTTTATACAGATTCTGTGTAAATATTTACATGTTTATACAGATGCTGTGTAAATATTTACATGTTTATACAGATTCTGTGTAAATATTTTCATGTTTATACAGATTCTGTGTAAATATTAACATGTTCATACAGAGTCTGAGTAAATATTTACATGTTTGTGCAGATCCTGTGTAAATATTTACATGTTCATAGAGATTCTGTGTAAACATTTACATGTTGATACACATTCTGCGTGAATATTAACATGTTTATACAGATTATGTGTAAATATTTACATGTTTATACAGATTCTGTCTAAATATTTACATGTTTATACAGATTCTGTGTATATATTTACATGTTTATACAGATTCTTTCTAAATATTTACATGTTTATAAAGATTCGGTGTAAACATTTACATACTCGTACAGATTCTATGTAAATATTTACATGTTTATGCAGATTCTGTGTAAATATTTACATGTTTATACAGATTCTGTGTAAATATTTACAAGTTAATACAGATTCTGTGTAAATATTTACATGTTTATAGAGATTCTGGGTGAATATTTACATGTTTATACAGATTCTGTGTAAATATTTACATCTTTATACAGATTTTTTGTAAATATTTACATATTTATACAGATTCTGTGTAAATATTTACATGTTTATAAAGATTCTTTGTAAATGTTAACATGTTTTTACAGATTCTGTGTAAATATTTTCTGGTTTATACTGATTCTGTGTAAATATTGACAGGTTTATACAGATTGTGTGTGAATTTTGACATGTTTATACAGATTCTGTGTAAATATTTACAGGTTTTTAAAGATTGTGTGTAAATATTTGCTGGTTTTTACAGATTCTCTGTAAATATTTACATGTTTATACACATTCTGTGTAAATAATTACATGTTCATACACATTCTGTGTAAATATTTATATGTTTATACAGATTCTGTGTAAATATTTACATGTTTAAACAGATTCTGTGTAAATATTTACATGTTTACACAGATTCTCTGTAATTATTTTGATGTTGATACAGATTTTGTGTAAATATTTACATGTTTATACATATTCTGGTAAACATTTACATGCTCGTACAGATTCTGTGTAAATCTTTACATGTTTATACAGATTCTCTGTAAATTATTACATGTTTATACAGATTCTGTGTAAATATTGACATGTTAATACAGATTCTGTGTAAATATTTACATGTTTATAGAGATTCTCTGTGAATATTTACATGTTTATACAGATTCTGTGAAAATATTTACATGTTTATACAGATTCTGTGTAAATATTTACATATTTATACAGATTCTGTGTAAATATTTACATTTGTATAAAAATTCTGTGTAAATATTAACATGTTTATACAGATTCTGTGTAAATATTTTCATGTTTATACTGATTCTGTGTAAATATTGACATGTTTATACAGAGTCTGTGTAAATATTGACATGTTTATACAGATTCTGTGGAAATATTTACAGGTTTTTAAAGATTCTGTGTAAATATTTACTGGTTTTTACAGATTCTGTGTAAATATTTACATGTTTATACACATTCTCTGTAAATATTTACATGTTTATAGAGATTCTGTGTAAATATTTTCATGTTTATACAGATTCTGTGTAAATATTAACATGTTCATACAGATTCTGTGTAAATATTTACATGTTTGTACAGATCCTGTGTAAATATTTACATGTTCATACAGATTCTGTGTAAACATTTACATGTTTATACACATTCTGTGTAAATATTTACATGTTCATATGGATTCTGTGTAAATATGTACATGTTTATACAGATTCTGTGTAAATATTTACATGTTTATACAGATTCTGTGTAAATAATTTCATGTTTATGCAGATTCTGTGTAAATATTGACATGTTTATACTGATTCTGTGTAAATATTTACATGTTCATACATATTCTGTGTAAATATTTACATATTTATACAGATTCTGCGTAAATATTTACATGTTTATACAGATTCTGTGTAAATATTTTCATGTTTATACAGATTCTGTGTAAATATTGACATGTTTATACACATTCTGTGTAAATATTTACATGCTCATACATATTCTGTGTAAATATTTTCATGTTTATACAGACATTGTGTAAATATTGAGGGGTTTATATAGAATCTGTGTAAATATTTACAGGTTTATACAGATTCTGTGTAAACATTTAAAAGTTTCTAAAGATTCTGTGTAAATATTTGCAGGTTTTTAGGGATTCTGTGTAAATATTTACATGTTTATACAGACTCTGTGTAAATATTTACATGTTTATAGAGATTCTGTGTGAATGTTTACATGTTTATACAGATTCTGTGTAAATATTGACATGTTTATACAGATTCTGTGTAAATATTGACATATTTATACAGATTTTGTGTAAATATTTACATGTTTATAAAGATTCTGTGTAAATATTAACATGTTTTTACAGATTCTGTGTAAATATTTTCATGTTTATACTGATTCTGTGTAAATATTGACATGTTTATACAGATTCTGTGTAAATATTGACATGTTTATACAGATTGTGTGTAAATATTTACAGGTTTTTAAAGATTCTGTGTAAATATTTACTGGTTTTTACAGATTCTGTGTAAATATTTACATGTTTATACACATTCTGTGTAAATATTTACATGTTTATACACATTCTATTTAAATATTTACATGTTCATACACATTCTGTTTAAATATTGACATGTTTATACAGATTCTGTGTAAATATTTACATGTTTATAGGGATTCTGCGTGAATATTTACATGTTTATACAGATTCTGTGTAAATATTTTCATGTTTATACAGATTCTGTGTAAATATTAACATGTTCATACAGAGTCTGAGTAAATATTTACATGTTTGTGCAGATCCTGTGTAAATATTTACATGTTCATAGACATTCTGTGTAAAGATTTACATGTTTATACAGATTCTGTGTAAATATTTACATGTTTAAACAGATTCTGTGTAAATATTTACATGTTTACACAGATTCTGTGTCATTATTTTGATATTTATACAGATTTTGTGTAAATATTTACATGTTTATACATATTCTGGTAAACATTTACATGCTCGTACAGATTCTGTGTAAATATTTACATGTTTATACAGATTCTCTGTAAATTATTACATGTTTATACAGATTCTGTGTAAATATTGACATGTTAATACAGATTCTGTGTAAATATTTACATGTTTATAGAGATTCTCTGTGAATATTTACATGTTTATACAGATTCTGCGTAAATATTTACATGTTTATACAGATTCTGTGTAAATATTTACATATTTATACAGATTCTGTGTAAATATTTACATTTGTATAAAAATTCTGTGTAAATATTAACATGTTTATACAGATTCTGTGTAAATATTTTCATGTTTATACTGATTCTGTGTAAATATTGACATGTTTATACAGATTCTGTGTAAATATTGACATGTTTATACAGATTCTGTGTAAATATTTACAGGTTTTTAAAGATTCTGTGTAAATATTTACTGGTTTTTACAGATTCTGTGTAAATATTTACATGTTTATACACATTCTCTGTAAATATTTACATGTTTATACAGATTCTGTGTAAATATTTTCATGTTTATACAGATTCTGTGTAAATATTAACATGTTCATACAGATTCTGTGTAAATATTTACATGTTTGTACAGATCCTGTGTAAATATTTACATGTTCACACAGATTCTGTGTAAACATTTACATGTTTATACACATTCTGTGTAAATATTTACATGTTCATATAGATTCTGTGTAAATATGTACATGTTTATACAGATTCTGTGTAAATAATTTCATGTTTATGCAGATTCTGTGTAAATATTGACATGTATATACTGATTCTGTGTAAATATTTACATGTTCATACGGATTCTGTGTAAATATTTACATGTTTATACAGATTCTGTGTAAATATTGACATGTTTATACAGATTCTTTGGCAATATTTACATGTTTATACAGATACTGTGTAAATATTTACATGTTTATACAGATTATGTGTAAATATTTACATGTTTATACAGATTCTGTGTAAATATTTACATGTTTATACAGATTCTGTCTAAATAATTACATGTTTATACAGATTCTGTGTAAATATTTACATGTTTATACAGATTCTGTGTAAATATTTACATGTTTATACAGATTCTGCCTAAATATTTACATGTTTATAAAGATTTGGTGTTAACATTTACATGCTCCTACAGATTCTGTGTTAATATTTACATGTTCATACAGATTCTGTGTAAATATTGACATGTTAATACAGATTCTGTGTAAACATTTACATGTTTATAGAGATTCTGTGTGAATATTTACATGTTTATACAGATTCTGTGTAAATATTTACACGTTTATACAGATTCTGTGTAAATATTTACATATTTATACAGATTCTGTGTAAATATTTACATGTTTATAAAGATTCTGTGTAAATATTAACGTGTTTAGAGATTATGTGTAAATATTTTCATGTTTATACTTATTCTGTGTAAATATTGACATGTTTATACAGATTCTGTGTAAATATTTACTGTTTTTTACAGATTCCCTGTAAATATTTACATGTTTATACAGATTCTCTGTAAATATTTACATGTTTATACAGATTCTGTGTAAACATTTACATGTTTATACAGATTCTGTGTAAATATTTACATGTTCCTATAGATTCTGTGAAAATATTTACATGTTTATACAGATTCTGTGTAAACATTTACATGTTTATACACTTTCTGTGTAAATATTTACATGTTCATATAGATTCTGTGTAAATATTTACATGTTCATACAGATTCTGTGTAAATATTTACATGTTTATACAGATTCTGTGTAAATATTTACATGTTTATACAGATTCTGTGTAAATATTTACATGTTTATACAGATTCTGTGTAAATATTTACAGGTATATACAGATTCTGTGTAAATATTTACTGGTTTTTACAGATTCTCTGTAAATATTTACATGTTTATACAGATTCTGTGTAAATATTTACATGTTTATACAGATTCTGTGTAAATATTTACATGTTTGTGCAGATCCTGTGTAAATATTTACATGTTCATAGAGATTCTGTGTAAACATTTACATGTTGATACACATTCTGCGTGAATATTAACATGTTTATACAGATTATGTGTAAATATTTACATGTTTATACAGATTCTGTCTAAATATTTACATGTTTATACAGATTCTGTGTATATATTTACATGTTTATACAGATTCTTTCTAAATATTTACATGTTTATAAAGATTCGGTGTAAACATTTACATACTCGTACAGATTCTATGTAAATATTTACATGTTTATGCAGATTCTGTGTAAATATTTACATGTTTATACAGATTCTGTGTAAATATTTACAAGTTAATACAGATTCTGTGTAAATATTTACATGTTTATAGAGATTCTGTGTGAATATTTACATGTTTATACAGATTCTGTGTAAATATTTACATCTTTATACAGATTTTTTGTAAATATTTACATATTTATACAGATTCTGTGTAAATATTTACATGTTTATAAAGATTCTGTGTAAATATTTACATGTTTATACAGATTCTGTGTAAATATTTACATGTTTATACAGATTATGTGTAAATATTTACATGTTTATACAGATTCTTTCTAAATATTTACATGTTTATACAGATTCTGTGTATATATTTACATGTTTATACAGATTCTTTCTAAATATTCACATGTTTATAAAGATTCGGTGTAAACATTTACATACTCGTACAGATTCTATGTAAATATTTACATGTTTATGCAGATTCTGTGTAAATATTTACATGTTTATACAGATTCTGTGTAAATATTTACATGTTAATACAGATTCTGTGTAAATATTTACATGTTTATAGAGATTCTGTGTGAATATTTACATGTTTATACAGATTCTGTGTAAATATTTACATCTTTATACAGATTTTTTTTAAATATTTACATATTTATACACATTCTGTGTAAATATGTACATGTTTATAAAAATTCTTTGTAAATATTAACATGTTTTTACAGATTCATTGTAAATATTTTCTGGTTTATACTGATTCTGTGTAAATATTGACAGGTTTATACAGATTGTGTGTGAATATTGACATGTTTATACAGATTCTGTGTAAATATTAACATGTTCATACAGATTCTGTGTAAATATTTACATGTTTGTACAGATCCTGTGTAAATATTTACATGTTCACACAGATTCTGTGTAAACATTTACATGTTTATACACATTCTGTGTAAATATTTACATGTTCATATAGATTCTGTGTAAATATGTACATGTTTATACAGATTCTGTGTAAAAAATTTCATGTTTATGCAGATTCTGTGTAAATATTGACATGTATATACTGATTCTGTGTAAATATTTACATGTTCATACGGATTCTGTGTAAATATTTACATGTTTATACAGATTCTGTGTAAATATTGACATGTTTATACAGATTCTTTGTCAATATTTACATGTTTATACAGATACTGTGTAAATATTTACATGTTTATACACATTATGTGTAAATATTTACATGTTTATACAGATTCTGTGTAAATATTTACATGTTTATACAGATTCCGTCTAAATAATTACATGTTTATACAGATTCTGTGTAAATATTTACATGTTTATACAGATTCTGTGTAAATATTTACATGTTTATACAGATTCTGCCTAAATATTTACATGTTTATAAAGATTTGGTGTTAACATTTACATGCTCCTACAGATTCTGTGTTAATATTTACATGTTCATACAGATTCTGTGTAAATATTGACATGTTAATACACATTCTGTGTAAACATTTACATGTTTATAGAGATTCTGTGTGAATATTTACATGTTTATACAGATTCTGTGTAAATATTTTCACGTTTATACAGTTTCTGTGTAAATATTTACATATTTATACAGATTCTGTGTAAATATTAACGTGTTTAGAGATTATGAGTAAATATTTTCATGTTTATACTTATTCTGTGTAAATATTGACATGTTTATACAGATTCTGTGTAAATATTGACATGTTTATAGAGATTCTGTGTAAATATTTACAGGTTTTTAAATATTCTGTGTAAATATTTACTGGTTATTACAGATTCTGTGTAAGTATATACAAGTTTACACAGATTCTGTGTAATTATTTTGATGTTAATACAGATTCTGTGTAAATATTTACATGTTTATACAGATTCAGGTAAATATTTACATGTTTATACAGTTTCTGTGTAAATATTTACATGTTTATACAGATTCTGTGTAAATATTTACATGTTCATACAGATTCTGTGTAAATATTTACAGGTATATACAGGTTCTGTGTAAATATTTACTGGTTTTTACAGATTCTCTGTAAATATTTACATGTTTATACAGATTCTCTGTAAATATTTACATGTTTATACAGATTCTGTGTAAATATTTACATGTTTATAAAGATTCTGTGTAAATATTTACATGTTCATATACATTCTGTGAAAATATTTACATGTTTATACAGATGCTGTGTAAACATTTACATGTTTATACACTTTCTGTGTAAATATTTACATGTTCATATAGATTCTGCGTAAATATTTACATGTTTATACAGATTCTGTGTAAATATTTACATGTTTATACAGATTCTGAGTAAATATTTACATGTTTATACAGATTCTGTGTAAATACTTACATGTTTATACAGATTCTGTGTAAATATTTACAGGTATATACAGATTCTCTGTAAATATTTACTGGTTTTTACAGATTCTCTCTAAATATTTACATGTTTATACAGATTCTGTGTAAATATTTACCTGTTTATAAAGATTCTGTGTAAATATTTACATGTTTATACAGATTCTGTGTAAATATTTTCATGTTTATACAGATTCTGTGAAAATATTAACATGTTCATACAGATTCTGTGTAAATATTTACATGTTTGTGCAGATCCTGTGTAAATATTTACATGTTCATACAGATTATGTGTAAACATTTACATGTTGATACACATTCTGTGCAAATATTAACATGTTTATACAGATTATGTGTAAATATTTACATGTTTATACAGATTCTGTCTAAATATTTACATGTTTATACAGATTCTGTGTATATATATACATGTTTATACAGATTCTTTCTAAATATTTACATGCTTATAAAGATTCGGTGTAAACAATTACATACTTGTACAGATTCTGTGTAAATATTTACATGTTTATGCAGATTCTGTGTAAATATTTACATGTTTATACAGATTCTGTGTAAATATTTACATGTTAATACAGATTCTGTGTTAATATTTACATGTTCATAGAGATTCTGTGTGAATATTTACATGTTTATACAGATTCTGTGTAAATATTTACATATTTATACAGATTCTGTGTAAATATTTACATGTTTATAAAGATTCTTTGTAAATATTAACATGTTTATACAGATTCTGTGTAAATATTTTCTGGCTTATACTGATTCTTTGTAAATATTGACACGTTTATACAGATTGTGTGTGAATATTGACATGTTTATACAGATTCTGTGTAAATATTTACAGGTTTTTAAAGATTGTGTGTAAATATTTGCTTATTTTTACAAATTCTGTGTAAATATTTACATGTTTATACACATTCTGTGTAAATAATTACATGTTCATACACATTCTGTGTAAATATTTACATGTTTATACAGATTCTGTGTAAATATTTACATGTTTACACAAATTCTGTGTAAATATTTACATGTTTACACAGATTCTGTGTAATTATTTTGATGTTTATACAGATTCTGTGTAAATATTTACATGTTTATACAGATTCTCTGTAAATTATTACATGTTTATACAGATTCTGTGTAAATATTGACATGTTAATACAGATTCTGTGTAAATATTTACATGTTTATACAGTTTCTGTGTAAATATTTACATGTTTATACAGATTCTGTGTAAATATTTACATGTTCATACAGATTCTCTGTAAATATTTACAGGTATGTACAGATTCTGTGTAAATATTTACTGGTTTTTACAGATTCTCTGTAAATATTTACATATTTATACAGATTCTCTGTAAATATTTACATGTTTATACAGATTCTGTGTAAATATTTACATGTTTATACAGATTCTGTGTAAATATTTACATGTTCCTATAGATTCTGTGAAAATATTTACATGTTTATACAGATTCTGTGTAAACATTTACATGTTTATACACTTTCTGTGTAAATATTTACATGTTCATATAGATTCTGTGTAAATATTTACTGGTTTTAACAGATTCTGTGTAAATATTTACATGTTTATACAGATTCTGTGTAAATATTTACATGTTTATACAGATTCTGTGTAAATATTTACATGTTTATACAGATTCTGTGTAAATATTTACAGGTATATACAGATTCTGTGTAAATATTTACTGGTTTTTACAGATTCTCTGTAAATATTTACATGTTTATACAGATTCTGTGTAAATATTTACATGTTTATACAGATTCTGTGTAAATATTTACATGTTTATACAGATGCTGTGTAAATATTTACATGTTTATACAGATTCTGTGTAAATATTTTCATGTTTATACAGATTCTGTGTAAATATTAACATGTTCATACAGAGTCTGAGTAAATATTTACATGTTTTTGCAGATCCTGTGTAAATATTTACATGTTCATAGAGATTCTGTGTAAACATTTACATGTTGATACACATTCTGCGTGAATATTAACATATTTATACAGATTATGTGTAAATATTTACATGTTTATACAGATTCTGTCTAAATATTTACATGTTTATACAGATTCTGTGTATATATTTACATGTTTATACAGATTCTTTCTAAATATTTACATGTTTATAAAGATTCGGTGTAAACATTTACATACTCGTACAGATTCTATGTAAATATTTACATGTTTATGCAGATTCTGTGTAAATATTTACATGTTTATACAGAGTCTGTGTAAATATTTACAAGTTAATACAGATTCTGTGTAAATATTTACATGTTTATAGAGATTCTGTGTGAATATTTACATGTTTATACAGATTCTGTGTAAATATTTACATCTTTATACAGATTTTTTGTAAATATTTACATATTTATACAGATTCTGTGTAAATATTTACATGTTTATAAAGATTCTTTGTAAATGTTAACATGTTTTTACAGATTCTGTGTAAATATTTTCTGGTTTATACTGATTCTGTGTAAATATTGACAGGTTTATACAGATTGTGTGTGAATTTTGACATGTTTATACAGATTCTGTGTAAATATTTACAGGTTTTTAAAGATTGTGTGTAAATATTTGCTGGTTTTTACAGATTCTCTGTAAATATTTACATGTTTATACACATTCTGTGTAAATAATTACATGTTCATACACATTCTGTGTAAATATTTATATGTTTATACAGATTCTGTGTAAATATTTACATGTTTAAACAGATTCTGTGTAAATATTTACATGTTTACACAGATTCTCTGTAATTATTTTGATGTTGATACAGATTTTGTGTAAATATTTACATGTTTATACATATTCTGGTAAACATTTACATGCTCGTACAGATTCTGTGTAAATCTTTACATGTTTATACAGATTCTCTGTAAATTATTACATGTTTATACAGATTCTGTGTAAATATTGACATGTTAATACAGATTCTGTGTAAATATTTACATGTTTAAAGAGATTCTCTGTGAATATTTACATGTTTATACAGATTCTGTGAAAATATTTACATGTTTATACAGATTCTGTGTAAATATTTACATATTTATACAGATTCTGTGTAAATATTTACATTTGTATAAAAATTCTGTGTAAATATTAACATGTTTATACAGATTCTGTGTAAATATTTTCATGTTTATACTGATTCTGTGTAAATATTGACATGTTTATACAGATTCTGTGTAAATATTGACATGTTTATACAGATTCTGTGTAAATATTTACAGGTTTTTAAAGATTCTGTGTAAATATTTACTGGTTTTTACAGATTCTGTGTAAATATTTACATGTTTATACACATTCTCTGTAAATATTTACATGTTTATAGAGATTCTGTGTAAATATTTTCATGTTTATACAGATTCTGTGTAAATATTAACATGTTCATACAGATTCTGTGTAAATATTTACATGTTTGTACAGATCCTGTGTAAATATTTACATGTTCATACAGATTCTGTGTAAACATTTACATGTTTATACACATTCTGTGTAAATATTTACATGTTCATATGGATTCTGTGTAAATATGTACATGTTTATACAGATTCTGTGTAAATATTTACATGTTTATACAGATTCTGTGTAAATAATTTCATGTTTATGCAGATTCTGTGTAAATATTGACATGTTTATACTGATTCTGTGTAAATATTTACATGTTCATACGGATTCTGTGTAAATATTTACATGTTTATACAGATTCTGTGTAAATATTGACATGTTTATACAGATTCCTTGTAAATATTTACATGTTTATACAGATACTGTGTAAATATTTACATGTTTATACAGATTATGTGTAAATATTTACATGTTTATACAGATTCTGTGTAAATATTTACATGTTTATAAAGATTCTGTCTAAATAATTACATGTTTATACAGATTCTGTGTAAATATTGACATGTTTATACAGATTCTGTGTAAATATTTACATGTTTATACAGATTCTGTGTAAATATTTACATGTTTATAAAGATTCTGTGTAAATATTTACATGTTTATACAGATTCTGTGTAAATATTTTCATGTTTATACAGATTCTGTGTAAATATTGACATGTTCATACAGATTCTGTGTAAATATTTACATGTTTGTGCAGATCCTTTGTAAATATTTACATGTTCATACAGATTCTGTGTAAACATTTACATGTTGATACACATTCTGTGTAAATATTAACATGTTTATGCAGACTATGTGTAAATATTTACATGTTTATACAGATTCTGTCTAAATATTTACATGTTTATACAGATTCTGTGTATATATTTACATGTTTATACAGATTCTTTCTAAATATTTACATGTTTATAAAGATTCGGTGTAAACATTTACATACTCGTACAGATTCTGTGTAAATATTTACATGTTTATGCAGATTCTGTGTAAATATTTACATGTTTATACAGATTCTGTGTAAATATTTACATGTTAATACAGATTCTGTGTAAATATTTACATGTTTATAGAGATTCTGTGTGAATATTTACATGTTTATACAGATTCTGTGTAAATATTTACATGTTTATAAAGATTCTGTGTAAATATTAACATGTTTATAGATTCTGTGTAAACATTTTCATGTTTATACTGATTCTGTGTAAATATTGACATGTTTATACAGATTCTGTGTAAATATTGACATGTTTATACAGATCCTGTGTAAATATTTACAGGTTTTTAAAGATTCTGTGTAAATATTTACTGGTTTTTACAGGTTCTGTGTAAGTATATACATGATTACACAGATTCTGTGTAATTATTTTGATGTTTATACAGATTCTGTGTAAATATTTACATGTTTATACAGATTCTGGTAAAGATTTACAAGTTTATACAGTTTCTGTGTAAATATTTACATGTTTATACAGATTCTGTGTAAATATTTACATGTTAATACAGATTCAGTGTAAATATTTACAGGTATATACAGATTCTGTGTAAATATTTACTGGTTTTTACAGATTCTCTGTAAATATTTACATGTTTACACAGATTCTGTGTAAATATTTACATATATACAGATTCTGTGTAAATATTTACATGTTTATAAAGATTCTGTGTAAATATTTACATGTTCATATAGATTCTGTGAAAATATTTACATGTTTATACAGATTCGGTGTAAACATTTACATGTTTATACACTTTTTGAGTAAATATTTACATGTTCATATAGATTCTGTGTAAATATTTACATGTTTATACAGATTCTTTGTAAATATTTACATGTTTATACAGATTCTGTGTAAATATTTACAGGTATATACAGATTCTGTGTAAATATTTACTGGTTTTTACAGATTCTGTGTAAATATTTACATGTTTATACACATTCTGTGTAAATATTTACATGTTTATACAGATTCTGTGTAAATATTCACATGTTTATAAAAATTCTGTGTAGATATTTGCATGTTTATACAGATTCTGTGTAAATATTTTCACGTTTATACAGATTCTGTGTAAATATTAACATGTTCATACAGATTCTGTGTAAATATTTACATGTTTGTACAGATTCTGTGTAAATATTTACATGTTTATAAAGATTCGTTGTAAACATTTACATGCTCGTACAGATTCTTTGTAAATATTGACATGTTTATACAGATTCTGTGTAAATATTTACATGTTTATACAGGTTCTGTGTAAATATTTACACGTTTATACAGATTCTGTGTAAATATTTACATGTTTATAAAGATTCTTTGTAAATATTTACATGTTTATAAACATTCTGTGTAAATATTGACAAGTTTATACAGATTATGTGGAAATATTATCATGTTTATACAGATTCTGTGTAAATATTAACATGTTCATACAGATTCTGTGTAAATATTTACATGTTTGTACAGATTCTGTGTAAATATTTACATGTTCATATGGATTCTGTGTAAATATTTTCATGTTTGTGCAGATCCTGTGTAAATATTTACATATTCATAGAGAATCTGTGTAAACATTTACATGTTGATACACATTCTGTGTAAATATTAACATGTTTATACAGATTATGTGTAAATATTTACATGTTTATACAGATTCTGTCTAAATATTTACATGTTTATACAGATTCTGTGTATATATTTACATGTTTATACAGATTCTTTCTAAATATTTACATGTTTATATAGATTCGGTGTAAACATTTACATACTCGTACAGATTCTGTGTAAATATTTACATGTTTATACAGTTTCTGTGTAAATATTTACATGTTTATACAGTTTCTGTGTAAATATTTACATGTTCATACAGATTCTGTGTAAATATTTACAGGTATATACAGATTCTGTGTAAATATTTACTGGTTTTTACAGATTCTCTGTAAATATTTACATGTTTATACAGATTCTGTGTAAATATTTACATGTTTATACACATTATGTTTAAATATTTACATGTTTATACAGATTCTGTGTAAATATTTTCATGTTTATGCAGATTCTGTGTAAATATTGACATGTTTATACAGATTCTGTGTAAATATTTATATGTTCATACGGATTCTGTGTAAATATTTACATGTTTATACAGATTCTGTGTAAATATGACATGTTTATACAGATTCTTTGTAAATATTTACATGTTTATACAGATTCTGTGTAAATATTTACATGTTTATATAGATTCTGTGTAAATGTTTAAAGCTTTTTACGGATTCGGTGTAAATATTTCCATCTTTATACAGATTCTTTGTAAATATTTACATCTTTATACTGATTCTGTGTAAATATTTACATGTTTATACAGACTCTGTGGAAATATTTACATGTTTATAGAGATTCTGTGTGAATGTTTACATGCTTATACAGATGCTGTGTAAATATTTACATGTTTATACAGATTCTGTGTAAATATTGACATGTTTATACAGATTCTTTGTAAATATTTACATGTTTATACAGATTCTGTGTAAATATTAACATGTTTTTATAGATTCTGTGTAAATATTTTCATGTTTATACTGATTCTGTGTAAATATTGACATGTTTATACATATTCTGTGTAAATATTTACAGGTTTTTAATGATTCTGTGTAAATATTTACTGGTTTTTACACATTCTGTGTAAATATTGACATGTTTATACACATTTCGTGTAAATATTTACATGTTTATACAGATTCTGTGTAAATATTTACATGTTTATACAGATTCTGTGCAAATATTTACATGTTTATACAGATTCTGTCTAAATATTTACATGTTTACACTGATTCTGTGTCATTATTTTCATGTGTATACAGATTCTGTGTAAATATTTACATGTTTATACAGATTCTGGTAATTATTTACATGTTTATACAGTTTCTGTGTAAATATTTACATGTTTATACTGATTCTGTGTAAATTTTGACATGTTTATATAGATTCTGTGTAAATGTTGACATGTTTATAAAGATTCTTTGTAAATGTTAACATGTTTTTACAGATTCTGTGTAAATATTTTCTGGTTTATACTGATTCTGTGTAAATATTGACAGGTTTATACAGATTGTGTGTGAATTTTGACATGTTTATACAGATTCTGTGTAAATATTTACAGGTTTTTAAAGATTGTGTGTAAATATTTGCTGGTTTTTACAGATTCTCTGTAAATATTTACATGTTTATACACATTCTGTGTAAATAATTACATGTTCATACACATTCTGTGTAAATATTTATATGTTTATACAGATTCTGTGTAAATATTTACATGTTTAAACAGATTCTGTGTAAATATTTACATGTTTACACAGATTCTCTGTAATTATTTTGATGTTGATACAGATTTTGTGTAAATATTTACATGTTTATACATATTCTGGTAAACATTTACATGCTCGTACAGATTCTGTGTAAATCTTTACATGTTTATACAGATTCTCTGTAAATTATTACATGTTTATACAGATTCTGTGTAAATATTGACATGTTAATACAGATTCTGTGTAAATATTTACATGTTTAAAGAGATTCTCTGTGAATATTTACATGTTTATACAGATTCTGTGAAAATATTTACATGTTTATACAGATTCTGTGTAAATATTTACATATTTATACAGATTCTGTGTAAATATTTACATTTGTATAAAAATTCTGTGTAAATATTAACATGTTTATACAGATTCTGTGTAAATATTTTCATGTTTATACTGATTCTGTGTAAATATTGACATGTTTATACAGATTCTGTGTAAATATTGACATGTTTATACAGATTCTGTGTAAATATTTACAGGTTTTTAAAGATTCTGTGTAAATATTTACTGGTTTTTACAGATTCTGTGTAAATATTTACATGTTTATACACATTCTCTGTAAATATTTACATGTTTATAGAGATTCTGTGTAAATATTTTCATGTTTATACAGATTCTGTGTAAATATTAACATGTTCATACAGATTCTGTGTAAATATTTACATGTTTGTACAGATCCTGTGTAAATATTTACATGTTCATACAGATTCTGTGTAAACATTTACATGTTTATACACATTCTGTGTAAATATTTACATGTTCATATGGATTCTGTGTAAATATGTACATGTTTATACAGATTCTGTGTAAATATTTACATGTTTATACAGATTCTGTGTAAATAATTTCATGTTTATGCAGATTCTGTGTAAATATTGACATGTTTATACTGATTCTGTGTAAATATTTACATGTTCATACGGATTCTGTGTAAATATTTACATGTTTATACAGATTCTGTGTAAATATTGACATGTTTATACAGATTCCTTGTAAATATTTACATGTTTATACAGATACTGTGTAAATATTTACATGTTTATACAGATTATGTGTAAATATTTACATGTTTATACAGATTCTGTGTAAATATTTACATGTTTATAAAGATTCTGTCTAAATAATTACATGTTTATACAGATTCTGTGTAAATATTGACATGTTTATACAGATTCTGTGTAAATATTTACATGTTTATACAGATTCTGTGTAAATATTTACATGTTTATAAAGATTCTGTGTAAATATTTACATGTTTATACAGATTCTGTGTAAATATTTTCATGTTTATACAGATTCTGTGTAAATATTGACATGTTCATACAGATTCTGTGTAAATATTTACATGTTTGTGCAGATCCTTTGTAAATATTTACATGTTCATACAGATTCTGTGTAAACATTTACATGTTGATACACATTCTGTGTAAATATTAACATGTTTATGCAGACTATGTGTAAATATTTACATGTTTATACAGATTCTGTCTAAATATTTACATGTTTATACAGATTCTGTGTATATATTTACATGTTTATACAGATTCTTTCTAAATATTTACATGTTTATAAAGATTCGGTGTAAACATTTACATACTCGTACAGATTCTGTGTAAATATTTACATGTTTATGCAGATTCTGTGTAAATATTTACATGTTTATACAGATTCTGTGTAAATATTTACATGTTAATACAGATTCTGTGTAAATAT
Source organism: Pan troglodytes (assembly GCF_028858775.2). NCBI lineage: Eukaryota > Metazoa > Chordata > Mammalia > Primates > Hominidae > Pan > Pan troglodytes. Next base: position 13,850,578 of record NC_072413.2, read on the forward strand.
TTACATGTTTATAGAGATTCTGTGTGAATATTTACATGTTTATACAGATTCTGTGTAAATATTTACATGTTTATAAAGATTCTGTGTAAATATTAACATGTTTATAGATTCTGTGTAAACATTTTCATGTTTATACTGATTCTGTGTAAATATTGACATGTTTATACAGATTCTGTGTAAATATTGACATGTTTATACAGATCCTGTGTAAATATTTACAGGTTTTTAAAGATTCTGTGTAAATATTTACTGGTTTTTACAGGTTCTGTGTAAGTATATACATGATTACACAGATTCTGTGTAATTATTTTGATGTTTATACAGATTCTGTGTAAATATTTACATGTTTATACAGATTCTGGTAAAGATTTACAAGTTTATACAGTTTCTGTGTAAATATTTACATGTTTATACAGATTCTGTGTAAATATTTACATGTTAATACAGATTCAGTGTAAATATTTACAGGTATATACAGATTCTGTGTAAATATTTACTGGTTTTTACAGATTCTCTGTAAATATTTACATGTTTACACAGATTCTGTGTAAATATTTACATATATACAGATTCTGTGTAAATATTTACATGTTTATAAAGATTCTGTGTAAATATTTACATGTTCATATAGATTCTGTGAAAATATTTACATGTTTATACAGATTCGGTGTAAACATTTACATGTTTATACACTTTTTGTGTAAATATTTACATGTTCATATAGATTCTGTGTAAATATTTACATGTTTATACAGATTCTTTGTAAATATTTACATGTTTATACAGATTCTGTGTAAATATTTACAGGTATATACAGATTCTGTGTAAATATTTACTGGTTTTTACAGATTCTGTGTAAATATTTACATGTTTATACACATTCTGTGTAAATATTTACATGTTTATACAGATTCTGTGTAAATATTTACATGTTTATAAAAATTCTGTGTAGATATTTGCATGTTTATACAGATTCTGTGTAAATATTTTCACGTTTATACAGATTCTGTGTAAATATTAACATGTTCATACAGATTCTGTGTAAATATTTACATGTTTGTACAGATTCTGTGTAAATATTTACATGTTTATAAAGATTCGTTGTAAACATTTACATGCTCGTACAGATTCTTTGTAAATATTGACATGTTTATACAGATTCTGTGTAAATATTTACATGTTTATACAGGTTCTGTGTAAATATTTACACGTTTATACAGATTCTGTGTAAATATTTACATGTTTATAAAGATTCTTTGTAAATATTTACATGTTTATAAACATTCTGTGTAAATATTGACAAGTTTATACAGATTATGTGGAAATATTATCATGTTTATACAGATTCTGTGTAAATATTAACATGTTCATACAGATTCTGTGTAAATATTTACATGTTTGTACAGATTCTGTGTAAATATTTACATGTTCATATGGATTCTGTGTAAATATTTTCATGTTTGTGCAGATCCTGTGTAAATATTTACATATTCATAGAGAATCTGTGTAAACATTTACATGTTGATACACATTCTGTGTAAATATTAACATGTTTATACAGATTATGTGTAAATATTTACATGTTTATACAGATTCTGTCTAAATATTTACATGTTTATACAGATTCTGTGTATATATTTACATGTTTATACAGATTCTTTCTAAATATTTACATGTTTATATAGATTCGGTGTAAACATTTACATACTCGTACAGATTCTGTGTAAATATTTACATGTTTATACAGTTTCTGTGTAAATATTTACATGTTTATACAGTTTCTGTGTAAATATTTACATGTTCATACAGATTCTGTGTAAATATTTACAGGTATATACAGATTCTGTGTAAATATTTACTGGTTTTTACAGATTCTCTGTAAATATTTACATGTTTATACAGATTCTGTGTAAATATTTACATGTTTATACACATTATGTTTAAATATTTACATGTTTATACAGATTCTGTGTAAATATTTTCATGTTTATGCAGATTCTGTGTAAATATTGACATGTTTATACAGATTCTGTGTAAATATTTATATGTTCATACGGATTCTGTGTAAATATTTACATGTTTATACAGATTCTGTGTAAATATGACATGTTTATACAGATTCTTTGTAAATATTTACATGTTTATACAGATTCTGTGTAAATATTTACATGTTTATATAGATTCTGTGTAAATGTTTAAAGCTTTTTACGGATTCGGTGTAAATATTTCCATCTTTATACAGATTCTTTGTAAATATTTACATCTTTATACTGATTCTGTGTAAATATTTACATGTTTATACAGACTCTGTGGAAATATTTACATGTTTATAGAGATTCTGTGTGAATGTTTACATGCTTATACAGATGCTGTGTAAATATTTACATGTTTATACAGATTCTGTGTAAATATTGACATGTTTATACAGATTCTTTGTAAATATTTACATGTTTATACAGATTCTGTGTAAATATTAACATGTTTTTATAGATTCTGTGTAAATATTTTCATGTTTATACTGATTCTGTGTAAATATTGACATGTTTATACATATTCTGTGTAAATATTTACAGGTTTTTAATGATTCTGTGTAAATATTTACTGGTTTTTACACATTCTGTGTAAATATTGACATGTTTATACACATTTCGTGTAAATATTTACATGTTTATACAGATTCTGTGTAAATATTTACATGTTTATACAGATTCTGTGCAAATATTTACATGTTTATACAGATTCTGTCTAAATATTTACATGTTTACACTGATTCTGTGTCATTATTTTCATGTGTATACAGATTCTGTGTAAATATTTACATGTTTATACAGATTCTGGTAATTATTTACATGTTTATACAGTTTCTGTGTAAATATTTACATGTTTATACTGATTCTGTGTAAATTTTGACATGTTTATATAGATTCTGTGTAAATGTTGACATGTTTATACAGATTCTGTGTAAATATTTACAGGTTTTTAAAGATTCTGTGTAAATATTTACTGCTTTTTACAGATTCTGTGTAAATATTTACATCTTTATACACATTCTGTGTAAATATTTACATATTCATACACATTCTGTATAAATATTTACGTGTTTATAGAGATTCTGTGTAAATATTTAAATGTTTATACAGATTCTGTGGAAATATTTACATGTTTACACAGATTCTGTGTAATTATTTTCATCTTTATACAGCTTCGGTGTAAATATTGACATGTTTATACAGATTCTGTGTAAATATTAACATGTTCATACAGATTCTGTGTAAATATTTACATGTTTGTACAGATCCTGTGTAAATATTTACATGTTCATACAGATTCTGTGTAAACATTTACATGTTTATACACATTCTGTGTAAATATTTACATGTTCATATGGATTCTGTGTAAATATGTACATGTTTATACAGATTCTGTGTAAATATTTACATGTTTATACAGATTCTGTGTAAATAATTTCATGTTTATGCAGATTCTGTGTAAATATTGACATGTTTATACCGATTCTGTGTAAATATTTACATGTACATACGGATTCTGTGTAAATATTTACATGTTTATACAGATTCTGTGTAAATATTGACATGTTTATACAGATTCCTTGTAAATATTTACATGTTTATACAGATACTGTGTAAATATTTACATGTTTATACAGATTATGTGTAAATACTTACATGTTTATACAGATTCTGTGTAAATATTTACATGTTTATACAGATTCTGTCTAAATAATTACATGTTTATACAGATTCTGTGTAAATATTTACATGTTTATACAGATTCTGTGTAAATATTTACATGTTTATACAGATTCTGTGTAAATATTTACATGTTTATAAAGATTCTTTGAAAATATTTACATATTTATACAGATTCTGTGTAAATATTTTCATGTTTATACAGATTCTGTGTAAATATTGACATGTTCATACAGATTCTGTGTAAATATTTACATGTTTGTTCAGATCCTTTGTAAATATTTACATGTTCATACAGATTCTGTGTAAACATTTACATGTTGATACACATTCTGTGTAAATATTAACATGTTTGTGCAGACTATGTGTAAATATTTACATGTTTATACAGATTCTGTCTAAATATTTACATGTTTATACAGATTCTGTGTATATATTTACATGTTTATACAGATTCTTTCTAAATATTTACATGTTTATAAAGATTCGGTGTAAACATTTACATACTCGTACAGATTCTGTGTAAATATTTACATGTTTATGCAGATTCTGTGTAAATATTTACATGTTTATACAGATTCTGTGTAAATATTTACATGTTAATACAGATTCTGTGTAAATTATTACATGTTTATGGAGATTCTGTGTGAATATTTACATGTTTATACAGATTCTGTGTAAATATTTACATGTTTATAAAGATTCTGTGTAAATATTAACATGTTTATAGATTCAGTGTAAACATTTTCATGTTTATACTGATTCTGTGTAAATATTGACATGTTTATACAGTTTCTGTGTAAATATTGACATGTTTATACAGATCCTGTGTAAATATTTACAGGTTTTTAAAGATTCTGTGTAAATATTTACTGGTTTTTACAGATTCTGTGTAAGTATTTACATGATTACACAGATTCTGTGTAATTACTTTGATGTTTATACAGATTCTGTGTAAATATTTACCTGTTTATACAGATTCTGGTAAAGATTTACAAGTTTATACAGTTTCTGTGTAAATATTTACATGTTTATACAGATTCTGTGTAAATATTTACATGTTAATACAGATTCAGTGTAAATATTTACAGGTACATACAGATTCTGTGTAAATATTTACTGGTTTTTACAGATTCTCTGTAAATATTTACATGTTTACACAGATTCTGTGTAAATATTTACATATATACAGATTCTGTGTAAATATTTACATGTTTATAAAGATTCTGTGTAAATATTTACATGTTCATATAGATTCTGTGAAAATATTTACATGTTTATACAGATTCGGTGTAAACATTTACATGTTTATACACTTTCTGTGTAAATATTTACATGTTCATATAGATTCTGTGTAAATATTTACATGTTTATACAGATTCTGTATAAATATTTACATGTTTATACAGATTCTGTGTAAATATTTACAGGTATATACATATTCTGTATAAATATTTACTGGTTTTTACAGATTCTGTGCAAATATTTACATGTTTATACACATTCTGTGTAAATATTTACATGTTTATACAGATTCTGTGTAAATATTTACATGTTTATAAAAATTCTGTGTAGATATTTGCAGGTTTATACAGATTCTGTGTAAATATTTTCATGTTTATACAGATTCTGTGTAAATATTAACATGTTCATACAGATTCTGTGTAAATATTTACATGTTTGTACAGATTCTGTGTAAATATTTACATGTTTATAAAGATTCGTTGTAAACATTTACATGCTCGTACAGATTCTTTGTAAATATTGACATGTTTATACAGATTCTGTGTAAATATTTACATGTTTATACAGGTTCTGTGTAAATATTTACACGTTTATACAGATTCTGTGTAAATATTTACATGTTTATAAAGATTCTTTGTAAATATTTACATGTTTATAAACATTCTGTGTAAATATTTACAAGTTTATACAGATTATGTGTAAATATTTTCATCTTTATACAGATTCTGTGTAAATATTAACATGTTCATACAGATTCTGTGTAAATATTTACATGTTTGTACAGATTCTGTGTAAATATTTACATGTTCATATGGATTCTGTGTAAATATTTTCATGTTTGTGCAGATCCTGTGTAAATATTTACATGTTCATAGAGATTCTGTGTAAACATTTACATGTTGATACACATTCTGTGTAAATATTAACATGTTTATACAGATTATGTGTAAATATTTACATGTTTATACAGATTCTGTCTAAATATTTACATGTTTATACAGATTCTGTGTATATATTTACATGTTTATACAGATTCTTTCTAAATATTTGCATGTTTATATAGATTCGGTGTAAACATTTACATACCAGTACAGATTCTGTGTAAATATTTACATGTTTATACAGTTTCTGTGTAAATATTTACATGTTTATACAGTTTCTGTGTAAATATTTACATGTTCATACAGATTCTGTGTAAATATTTACAGGTATATACAGATTCTGTGTAAATATTTACTGGTTTTTACAGATTCTCTGTAAATATTTACATGTTTATACAGATTCTGTGTAAATATTTACATGTTTATACACATTATGTTTAAATATTTACATGTTTATACAGATTCTGTGTAAATATTTTCATGTTTATGCAGATTCTGTGTAAATATTGACATGTTTATACAGATTCTGTGTAAATATTTATATGTTCATACGGATTCTGTGTAAATATTTACATGTTTATACAGATTCTGTGTAAATATGACATGTTTATACAGATTCTTTGTAAATATTTACATGTTTATACAGATTCTGTGTAAATATTTACATGTTTATATAGATTCTGTGTAAATGTTTAAAGCTTTTTACGGATTCGGTGTAAATATTTCCATCTTTATACAGATTCTTTGTAAATATTTACATCTTTATACTGATTCTGTGTAAATATTTACATGTTTATACAGACTCTGTGGAAATATTTACATGTTTATAGAGATTCTGTGTGAATGTTTACATGCTTATACAGATGCTGTGTAAATATTTACATGTTTATACAGATTCTGTGTAAATATTGACATGTTTATACAGATTCTTTGTAAATATTTACATGTTTATACAGATTCTGTGCAAATATTAACATGTTTTTATAGATTCTGTGTAAATATTTTCATGTTTATACTGATTCTGTGTAAATATTGACATGTTTATACAGATTCTGTGTAAATATTGACATGTTTATACAGATTGTGTGTAAATATTTACAGGTTTTTAAAGATTCTGTGTAAATATTTACTGGTTTTTACAGATTCTGTGTAAATATTTACATGTTTATACACATTCTGTGTAAATATTTACATGTTTATACTCATTCTATTTAAATATTTACATGTTCATACACATTCTGTTTAAATATTGACATGTTTATACGGATTCTGTGTAAATATTTACATGTTTATAGGGATTCTACCTGAATATTTACATGTTTACACAGATTCTGTGTGAGTATTTACATGTTTATACAGATTCTGTGAAAATATTTACATATTTATACAGATTCTGTGTAAATATTTACATGTTTATACACATTCTGTGTAAATATTTTCATGTTTATACTGATTCTGTGTAAATATTGACATGTTTATACAGATTCTGTGTAAATATTGACATGTTTACACAGATTCTGTGAAAATATTGACATGTTTATACATATTCTGTGTAAATATTTACAGGTTTTTAATGATTCTGTGTAAATATTTACTGGTTTTTACACATTCTGTGTAAATATTTACATGTTTATACACATTCCGTGTAAATATTTACATGTTTATACAGATTCTGTGTAAATATTTACATGTTTATACAGATTCTGTGCAAATATTTACATGTTTATACAGATTCTGTCTAAATATTTACATGTTTACACTGATTCTGTATCATTATTTTCATGTGTATACAGATTCTGTGTAAATATTTACATGTTTATACAGATTCTGGTAATTATTTACATGTTTATACAGTTTCTGTGTAAATATTTACATGTTTATACTGATTCTGTGTAAATTTTGACATGTTTATATAGATTCTCTGTAAATGTTGACATGTTTATACAGATTCTGTGTAAATATTTAGAGGTTTTTAAAGATTCTGTGTAAATATTTACTGCTTTTTACAGATTCTGTGTAAATATTTACATCTTTATACACATTCTGTGTAAATATTTACATATTCATACACATTCTGTATAAATATTTACGTGTTTATAGAGATTCTGTGTAAATATTTAAATGTTTATACAGATTCTGTGGAAATATTTACATGTTTACACAGATTCTGTGTAATTATTTTCATGTTTATACAGCTTCGGTGTAAATATTGACATGTTTATACAGATTCTGTGTAAATATTTACAGGTTTTTAAAGATTCTGTGTAAATATTTTCTGGTTTTTACAGATTTTGTGTAAATATTTACATGTTCATACACATTCTGTGTAAATATTTACATGTTTATACAGATTCTGTGTAAATATTTACATGTTTATACCGATTCTGTGTAAATATTTTCATGTTTATACAGATTCTGTGTGAATATTGACACGTTTATACAGATTCTGTGTAAATATTTATATGCTTATACAGATTCTGTGTAAATATTTACAGGTTTATACAGACATTGTGTAAATATTTTGGGGTTTATATAGATTTTGTGTAAATATTGATAGGTTTATACAGATTCTGTGTAAACATTTACAGGTTTTTAAAGATTCTGTGTAAATATTTGCAGGTTTTTACGGATTCTGTGTAAATATTTACAAGTTTATACAGATTCTGTTTAAATATTTACATGTTGCTACAGATTCTGAGTAAATATGTACATGTTCATACAGATTCTGTGTAAATATTTACATATTTATATAGATTCTGTGTAAATGTTTAAAGCTTTTTACAGATTCCGTGTTAATATTTACATCTTTATACAGATTCTTTGTAAACATTTACATCTTTATACTGATTCTGTGTAAATATTTACATGTTTATACAGATTCTGTGTAACTATTTTGATGTTTATACAGATTCTGTGTAAATATTTACATGTTTATACAGATTCTGGTAAACATTTACATGCTCGTACAGATTCTGTGTAAATATTTACATGTTTATACAGATTCTGTGTAAATTATTACATGTTTATACAGATTCTGTGTAAATATTGACATGTTAATACAGATTCTGTGTAAATATTTACATGTTTATAGAGATTCTCTGTGAATATTTACATGTTTATACAGATTCTGTGTAAATATTTACATATTTATACAGATTCTGTGTAAATATACACATATTTATACAGATTCTGTGAAAATATTTACATTTTTATAAAAATTCAGTGTAAATATTAACATGTTTATACAGATTCTGTGTAAATATTGACATGTTTATACAGATTCTGTGTAAATATTGACATATTTATACAGATTTTGTGTAAATATTTACATGTTTATAAAGATTCTGTGTAAATATTAACATGTTTTTACAGATTCTGTGTAAATATTTTCATGTTTATACTGATTCTGTGTAAATATTGACATGTTTATACAGATTCTGTGTAAATATTGACATGTTTATACAGATTGTGTGTAAATATTTACAGGTTTTTAAAGATTCTGTGTAAATATTTACTGGTTTTTACAGATTCTGTGTAAATATTTACATGTTTATACACATTCTGTGTAAATATTTACATGTTTATACACATTCTATTTAAATATTTACATGTTCATACACATTCTGTTTAAATATTGACATGTTTATACAGATTCTGTGTAAATATTTACATGTTTATAGGGATTCTGCGTGAATATTTACATGTTTATACAGATTCTGTGTAAATATTTTCATGTTTATACAGATTCTGTGTAAATATTAACATGTTCATACAGAGTCTGAGTAAATATTTACATGTTTGTGCAGATCCTGTGTAAATATTTACATGTTCATAGACATTCTGTGTAAAGATTTACATGTTTATACAGATTCTGTGTAAATATTTACATGTTTAAACAGATTCTGTGTAAATATTTACATGTTTACACAGATTCTGTGTCATTATTTTGATATTTATACAGATTTTGTGTAAATATTTACATGTTTATACATATTCTGGTAAACATTTACATGCTCGTACAGATTCTGTGTAAATATTTACATGTTTATACAGATTCTCTGTAAATTATTACATGTTTATACAGATTCTGTGTAAATATTGACATGTTAATACAGATTCTGTGTAAATATTTACATGTTTATAGAGATTCTCTGTGAATATTTACATGTTTATACAGATTCTGCGTAAATATTTACATGTTTATACAGATTCTGTGTAAATATTTACATATTTATACAGATTCTGTGTAAATATTTACATTTGTATAAAAATTCTGTGTAAATATTAACATGTTTATACAGATTCTGTGTAAATATTTTCATGTTTATACTGATTCTGTGTAAATATTGACATGTTTATACAGATTCTGTGTAAATATTGACATGTTTATACAGATTCTGTGTAAATATTTACAGGTTTTTAAAGATTCTGTGTAAATATTTACTGGTTTTTACAGATTCTGTGTAAATATTTACATGTTTATACACATTCTCTGTAAATATTTACATGTTTATACAGATTCTGTGTAAATATTTTCATGTTTATACAGATTCTGTGTAAATATTAACATGTTCATACAGATTCTGTGTAAATATTTACATGTTTGTACAGATCCTGTGTAAATATTTACATGTTCACACAGATTCTGTGTAAACATTTACATGTTTATACACATTCTGTGTAAATATTTACATGTTCATATAGATTCTGTGTAAATATGTACATGTTTATACAGATTCTGTGTAAATAATTTCATGTTTATGCAGATTCTGTGTAAATATTGACATGTATATACTGATTCTGTGTAAATATTTACATGTTCATACGGATTCTGTGTAAATATTTACATGTTTATACAGATTCTGTGTAAATATTGACATGTTTATACAGATTCTTTGGCAATATTTACATGTTTATACAGATACTGTGTAAATATTTACATGTTTATACAGATTATGTGTAAATATTTACATGTTTATACAGATTCTGTGTAAATATTTACATGTTTATACAGATTCTGTCTAAATAATTACATGTTTATACAGATTCTGTGTAAATATTTACATGTTTATACAGATTCTGTGTAAATATTTACATGTTTATACAGATTCTGCCTAAATATTTACATGTTTATAAAGATTTGGTGTTAACATTTACATGCTCCTACAGATTCTGTGTTAATATTTACATGTTCATACAGATTCTGTGTAAATATTGACATGTTAATACAGATTCTGTGTAAACATTTACATGTTTATAGAGATTCTGTGTGAATATTTACATGTTTATACAGATTCTGTGTAAATATTTACACGTTTATACAGATTCTGTGTAAATATTTACATATTTATACAGATTCTGTGTAAATATTTACATGTTTATAAAGATTCTGTGTAAATATTAACGTGTTTAGAGATTATGTGTAAATATTTTCATGTTTATACTTATTCTGTGTAAATATTGACATGTTTATACAGATTCTGTGTAAATATTTACTGTTTTTTACAGATTCCCTGTAAATATTTACATGTTTATACAGATTCTCTGTAAATATTTACATGTTTATACAGATTCTGTGTAAACATTTACATGTTTATACAGATTCTGTGTAAATATTTACATGTTCCTATAGATTCTGTGAAAATATTTACATGTTTATACAGATTCTGTGTAAACATTTACATGTTTATACACTTTCTGTGTAAATATTTACATGTTCATATAGATTCTGTGTAAATATTTACATGTTCATACAGATTCTGTGTAAATATTTACATGTTTATACAGATTCTGTGTAAATATTTACATGTTTATACAGATTCTGTGTAAATATTTACATGTTTATACAGATTCTGTGTAAATATTTACAGGTATATACAGATTCTGTGTAAATATTTACTGGTTTTTACAGATTCTCTGTAAATATTTACATGTTTATACAGATTCTGTGTAAATATTTACATGTTTATACAGATTCTGTGTAAATATTTACATGTTTGTGCAGATCCTGTGTAAATATTTACATGTTCATAGAGATTCTGTGTAAACCTTTACATGTTGATACACATTCTGCGTGAATATTAACATGTTTATACAGATTATGTGTAAATATTTACATGTTTATACAGATTCTGTCTAAATATTTACATGTTTATACAGATTCTGTGTATATATTTACATGTTTATACAGATTCTTTCTAAATATTTACATGTTTATAAAGATTCGGTGTAAACATTTACATACTCGTACAGATTCTATGTAAATATTTACATGTTTATGCAGATTCTGTGTAAATATTTACATGTTTATACAGATTCTGTGTAAATATTTACAAGTTAATACAGATTCTGTGTAAATATTTACATGTTTATAGAGATTCTGTGTGAATATTTACATGTTTATACAGATTCTGTGTAAATATTTACATCTTTATACAGATTTTTTGTAAATATTTACATATTTATACAGATTCTGTGTAAATATTTACATGTTTATAAAGATTCTGTGTAAATATTTACATGTTTATACAGATTCTGTGTAAATATTTACATGTTTATACAGATTATGTGTAAATATTTACATGTTTATACAGATTCTTTCTAAATATTTACATGTTTATACAGATTCTGTGTATATATTTACATGTTTATACAGATTCTTTCTAAATATTCACATGTTTATAAAGATTCGGTGTAAACATTTACATACTCGTACAGATTCTATGTAAATATTTACATGTTTATGCAGATTCTGTGTAAATATTTACATGTTTATACAGATTCTGTGTAAATATTTACATGTTAATACAGATTCTGTGTAAATATTTACATGTTTATAGAGATTCTGTGTGAATATTTACATGTTTATACAGATTCTGTGTAAATATTTACATCTTTATACAGATTTTTTTTAAATATTTACATATTTATACACATTCTGTGTAAATATGTACATGTTTATAAAAATTCTTTGTAAATATTAACATGTTTTTACAGATTCATTGTAAATATTTTCTGGTTTATACTGATTCTGTGTAAATATTGACAGGTTTATACAGATTGTGTGTGAATATTGACATGTTTATACAGATTCTGTGTAAATATTAACATGTTCATACAGATTCTGTGTAAATATTTACATGTTTGTACAGATCCTGTGTAAATATTTACATGTTCACACAGATTCTGTGTAAACATTTACATGTTTATACACATTCTGTGTAAATATTTACATGTTCATATAGATTCTGTGTAAATATGTACATGTTTATACAGATTCTGTGTAAAAAATTTCATGTTTATGCAGATTCTGTGTAAATATTGACATGTATATACTGATTCTGTGTAAATATTTACATGTTCATACGGATTCTGTGTAAATATTTACATGTTTATACAGATTCTGTGTAAATATTGACATGTTTATACAGATTCTTTGTCAATATTTACATGTTTATACAGATACTGTGTAAATATTTACATGTTTATACACATTATGTGTAAATATTTACATGTTTATACAGATTCTGTGTAAATATTTACATGTTTATACAGATTCCGTCTAAATAATTACATGTTTATACAGATTCTGTGTAAATATTTACATGTTTATACAGATTCTGTGTAAATATTTACATGTTTATACAGATTCTGCCTAAATATTTACATGTTTATAAAGATTTGGTGTTAACATTTACATGCTCCTACAGATTCTGTGTTAATATTTACATGTTCATACAGATTCTGTGTAAATATTGACATGTTAATACACATTCTGTGTAAACATTTACATGTTTATAGAGATTCTGTGTGAATATTTACATGTTTATACAGATTCTGTGTAAATATTTTCACGTTTATACAGTTTCTGTGTAAATATTTACATATTTATACAGATTCTGTGTAAATATTAACGTGTTTAGAGATTATGAGTAAATATTTTCATGTTTATACTTATTCTGTGTAAATATTGACATGTTTATACAGATTCTGTGTAAATATTGACATGTTTATAGAGATTCTGTGTAAATATTTACAGGTTTTTAAATATTCTGTGTAAATATTTACTGGTTATTACAGATTCTGTGTAAGTATATACAAGTTTACACAGATTCTGTGTAATTATTTTGATGTTAATACAGATTCTGTGTAAATATTTACATGTTTATACAGATTCAGGTAAATATTTACATGTTTATACAGTTTCTGTGTAAATATTTACATGTTTATACAGATTCTGTGTAAATATTTACATGTTCATACAGATTCTGTGTAAATATTTACAGGTATATACAGGTTCTGTGTAAATATTTACTGGTTTTTACAGATTCTCTGTAAATATTTACATGTTTATACAGATTCTCTGTAAATATTTACATGTTTATACAGATTCTGTGTAAATATTTACATGTTTATAAAGATTCTGTGTAAATATTTACATGTTCATATACATTCTGTGAAAATATTTACATGTTTATACAGATGCTGTGTAAACATTTACATGTTTATACACTTTCTGTGTAAATATTTACATGTTCATATAGATTCTGCGTAAATATTTACATGTTTATACAGATTCTGTGTAAATATTTACATGTTTATACAGATTCTGAGTAAATATTTACATGTTTATACAGATTCTGTGTAAATACTTACATGTTTATACAGATTCTGTGTAAATATTTACAGGTATATACAGATTCTCTGTAAATATTTACTGGTTTTTACAGATTCTCTGTAAATATTTACATGTTTATACAGATTCTGTGTAAATATTTACCTGTTTATAAAGATTCTGTGTAAATATTTACATGTTTATACAGATTCTGTGTAAATATTTTCATGTTTATACAGATTCTGTGAAAATATTAACATGTTCATACAGATTCTGTGTAAATATTTACATGTTTGTGCAGATCCTGTGTAAATATTTACATGTTCATACAGATTATGTGTAAACATTTACATGTTGATACACATTCTGTGCAAATATTAACATGTTTATACAGATTATGTGTAAATATTTACATGTTTATACAGATTCTGTCTAAATATTTACATGTTTATACAGATTCTGTGTATATATATACATGTTTATACAGATTCTTTCTAAATATTTACATGCTTATAAAGATTCGGTGTAAACAATTACATACTTGTACAGATTCTGTGTAAATATTTACATGTTTATGCAGATTCTGTGTAAATATTTACATGTTTATACAGATTCTGTGTAAATATTTACATGTTAATACAGATTCTGTGTTAATATTTACATGTTCAT
This sequence comes from Pan troglodytes, assembly GCF_028858775.2. Lineage (NCBI taxonomy): Eukaryota > Metazoa > Chordata > Mammalia > Primates > Hominidae > Pan > Pan troglodytes. Next base: position 13,865,697 of record NC_072413.2, read on the forward strand.
AGAGATTCTGTGTGAATATTTACATGTTTATACAGATTCTGTGTAAATATTTACATATTTATACAGATTCTGTGTAAATATTTACATGTTTATAAAGATTCTTTGTAAATATTAACATGTTTATACAGATTCTGTGTAAATATTTTCTGGCTTATACTGATTCTTTGTAAATATTGACACGTTTATACAGATTGTGTGTGAATATTGACATGTTTATACAGATTCTGTGTAAATATTTACAGGTTTTTAAAGATTGTGTGTAAATATTTGCTTATTTTTACAAATTCTGTGTAAATATTTACATGTTTATACACATTCTGTGTAAATAATTACATGTTCATACACATTCTGTGTAAATATTTACATGTTTATACAGATTCTGTGTAAATATTTACATGTTTACACAAATTCTGTGTAAATATTTACATGTTTACACAGATTCTTTGTAATTATTTTGATGTTTATACAGATTCTGTGTAAATATTTACATGTTTATACAGATTCTCTGTAAATTATTACATGTTTATACAGATTCTGTGTAAATATTGACATGTTAATACAGATTCTGTGTAAATATTTACATGTTTATACAGTTTCTGTGTAAATATTTACATGTTTATACAGATTCTGTGTAAATATTTACATGTTCATACAGATTCTCTGTAAATATTTACAGGTATGTACAGATTCTGTGTAAATATTTACTGGTTTTTACAGATTCTCTGTAAATATTTACATATTTATACAGATTCTCTGTAAATATTTACATGTTTATACAGATTCTGTGTAAATATTTACATGTTTATACAGATTCTGTGTAAATATTTACATGTTCCTATAGATTCTGTGAAAATATTTACATGTTTATACAGATTCTGTGTAAACATTTACATGTTTATACACTTTCTGTGTAAATATTTACATGTTCATATAGATTCTGTGTAAATATTTACTGGTTTTAACAGATTCTGTGTAAATATTTACATGTTTATACAGATTCTGTGTAAATATTTACATGTTTATACAGATTCTGTGTAAATATTTACATGTTTATACAGATTCTGTGTAAATATTTACAGGTATATACAGATTCTGTGTAAATATTTACTGGTTTTTACAGATTCTCTGTAAATATTTACATGTTTATACAGATTCTGTGTAAATATTTACATGTTTATACAGATTCTGTGTAAATATTTACATGTTTATACAGATGCTGTGTAAATATTTACATGTTTATACAGATTCTGTGTAAATATTTTCATGTTTATACAGATTCTGTGTAAATATTAACATGTTCATACAGAGTCTGAGTAAATATTTACATGTTTTTGCAGATCCTGTGTAAATATTTACATGTTCATAGAGATTCTGTGTAAACATTTACATGTTGATACACATTCTGCGTGAATATTAACATATTTATACAGATTATGTGTAAATATTTACATGTTTATACAGATTCTGTCTAAATATTTACATGTTTATACAGATTCTGTGTATATATTTACATGTTTATACAGATTCTTTCTAAATATTTACATGTTTATAAAGATTCGGTGTAAACATTTACATACTCGTACAGATTCTATGTAAATATTTACATGTTTATGCAGATTCTGTGTAAATATTTACATGTTTATACAGATTCTGTGTAAATATTTACAAGTTAATACAGATTCTGTGTAAATATTTACATGTTTATAGAGATTCTGTGTGAATATTTACATGTTTATACAGATTCTGTGTAAATATTTACATCTTTATACAGATTTTTTGTAAATATTTACATATTTATACAGATTCTGTGTAAATATTTACATGTTTATAAAGATTCTTTGTAAATGTTAACATGTTTTTACAGATTCTGTGTAAATATTTTCTGGTTTATACTGATTCTGTGTAAATATTGACAGGTTTATACAGATTGTGTGTGAATTTTGACATGTTTATACAGATTCTGTGTAAATATTTACAGGTTTTTAAAGATTGTGTGTAAATATTTGCTGGTTTTTACAGATTCTCTGTAAATATTTACATGTTTATACACATTCTGTGTAAATAATTACATGTTCATACACATTCTGTGTAAATATTTATATGTTTATACAGATTCTGTGTAAATATTTACATGTTTAAACAGATTCTGTGTAAATATTTACATGTTTACACAGATTCTCTGTAATTATTTTGATGTTGATACAGATTTTGTGTAAATATTTACATGTTTATACATATTCTGGTAAACATTTACATGCTCGTACAGATTCTGTGTAAATCTTTACATGTTTATACAGATTCTCTGTAAATTATTACATGTTTATACAGATTCTGTGTAAATATTGACATGTTAATACAGATTCTGTGTAAATATTTACATGTTTAAAGAGATTCTCTGTGAATATTTACATGTTTATACAGATTCTGTGAAAATATTTACATGTTTATACAGATTCTGTGTAAATATTTACATATTTATACAGATTCTGTGTAAATATTTACATTTGTATAAAAATTCTGTGTAAATATTAACATGTTTATACAGATTCTGTGTAAATATTTTCATGTTTATACTGATTCTGTGTAAATATTGACATGTTTATACAGATTCTGTGTAAATATTGACATGTTTATACAGATTCTGTGTAAATATTTACAGGTTTTTAAAGATTCTGTGTAAATATTTACTGGTTTTTACAGATTCTGTGTAAATATTTACATGTTTATACACATTCTCTGTAAATATTTACATGTTTATAGAGATTCTGTGTAAATATTTTCATGTTTATACAGATTCTGTGTAAATATTAACATGTTCATACAGATTCTGTGTAAATATTTACATGTTTGTACAGATCCTGTGTAAATATTTACATGTTCATACAGATTCTGTGTAAACATTTACATGTTTATACACATTCTGTGTAAATATTTACATGTTCATATGGATTCTGTGTAAATATGTACATGTTTATACAGATTCTGTGTAAATATTTACATGTTTATACAGATTCTGTGTAAATAATTTCATGTTTATGCAGATTCTGTGTAAATATTGACATGTTTATACTGATTCTGTGTAAATATTTACATGTTCATACGGATTCTGTGTAAATATTTACATGTTTATACAGATTCTGTGTAAATATTGACATGTTTATACAGATTCCTTGTAAATATTTACATGTTTATACAGATACTGTGTAAATATTTACATGTTTATACAGATTATGTGTAAATATTTACATGTTTATACAGATTCTGTGTAAATATTTACATGTTTATAAAGATTCTGTCTAAATAATTACATGTTTATACAGATTCTGTGTAAATATTGACATGTTTATACAGATTCTGTGTAAATATTTACATGTTTATACAGATTCTGTGTAAATATTTACATGTTTATAAAGATTCTGTGTAAATATTTACATGTTTATACAGATTCTGTGTAAATATTTTCATGTTTATACAGATTCTGTGTAAATATTGACATGTTCATACAGATTCTGTGTAAATATTTACATGTTTGTGCAGATCCTTTGTAAATATTTACATGTTCATACAGATTCTGTGTAAACATTTACATGTTGATACACATTCTGTGTAAATATTAACATGTTTATGCAGACTATGTGTAAATATTTACATGTTTATACAGATTCTGTCTAAATATTTACATGTTTATACAGATTCTGTGTATATATTTACATGTTTATACAGATTCTTTCTAAATATTTACATGTTTATAAAGATTCGGTGTAAACATTTACATACTCGTACAGATTCTGTGTAAATATTTACATGTTTATGCAGATTCTGTGTAAATATTTACATGTTTATACAGATTCTGTGTAAATATTTACATGTTAATACAGATTCTGTGTAAATATTTACATGTTTATAGAGATTCTGTGTGAATATTTACATGTTTATACAGATTCTGTGTAAATATTTACATGTTTATAAAGATTCTGTGTAAATATTAACATGTTTATAGATTCTTTGTAAACATTTTCATGTTTATACTGATTCTGTGTAAATATTGACATGTTTATACAGATTCTGTGTAAATATTGACATGTTTATACAGATCCTGTGTAAATATTTACAGGTTTTTAAAGATTCTGTGTAAATATTTACTGGTTTTTACAGGTTCTGTGTAAGTATATACATGATTACACAGATTCTGTGTAATTATTTTGATGTTTATACAGATTCTGTGTAAATATTTACATGTTTATACAGATTCTGGTAAAGATTTACAAGTTTATACAGTTTCTGTGTAAATATTTTCATGTTTATACAGATTCTGTGTAAATATTTACATGTTAATACAGATTCAGTGTAAATATTTACAGGTATATACAGATTCTGTGTAAATATTTACTGGTTTTTACAGATTCTCTGTAAATATTTACATGTTTACACAGATTCTGTGTAAATATTTACATATATACAGATTCTGTGTAAATATTTACATGTTTATAAAGATTCTGTGTAAATATTTACATGTTCATATAGATTCTGTGAAAATATTTACATGTTTATACAGATTCGGTGTAAACATTTACATGTTTATACACTTTTTGTGTAAATATTTAGATGTTCATATAGATTCTGTGTAAATATTTACATGTTTATACAGATTCTTTGTAAATATTTACATGTTTATACAGATTCTGTGTAAATATTTACAGGTATATACAGATTCTGTGTAAATATTTACTGGTTTTTACAGATTCTGTGTAAATATTTACATGTTTATACACATTCTGTGTAAATATTTACATGTTTATACAGATTCTGTGTAAATATTTACATGTTTATAAAAATTCTGTGTAGATATTTGCATGTTTATACAGATTCTGTGTAAATATTTTCACGTTTATACAGATTCTGTGTAAATATTAACATGTTCATACAGATTCTGTGTAAATATTTACATGTTTGTACAGATTCTGTGTAAATATTTACATGTTTATAAAGATTCGTTGTAAACATTTACATGCTCGTACAGATTCTTTGTAAATATTGACATGTTTATACAGATTCTGTGTAAATATTTACATGTTTATACAGGTTCTGTGTAAATATTTACACGTTTATACAGATTCTGTGTAAATATTTACATGTTTATAAAGATTCTTTGTAAATATTTACATGTTTATAAACATTCTGTGTAAATATTGACAAGTTTATACAGATTATGTGGAAATATTATCATGTTTATACAGATTCTGTGTAAATATTAACATGTTCATACAGATTCTGTGTAAATATTTACATGTTTGTACAGATTCTGTGTAAATATTTACATGTTCATATGGATTCTGTGTAAATATTTTCATGTTTGTGCAGATCCTGTGTAAATATTTACATATTCATAGAGAATCTGTGTAAACATTTACATGTTGATACACATTCTGTGTAAATATTAACATGTTTATACAGATTATGTGTAAATATTTACATGTTTATACAGATTCTGTCTAAATATTTACATGTTTATACAGATTCTGTGTATATATTTACATGTTTATACAGATTCTTTCTAAATATTTACATGTTTATATAGATTCGGTGTAAACATTTACATACTCGTACAGATTCTGTGTAAATATTTACATGTTTATACAGTTTCTGTGTAAATATTTACATGTTTATACAGTTTCTGTGTAAATATTTACATGTTCATACAGATTCTGTGTAAATATTTACAGGTATATACAGATTCTGTGTAAATATTTACTGGTTTTTACAGATTCTCTGTAAATATTTACATGTTTATACAGATTCTGTGTAAATATTTACATGTTTATACACATTATGTTTAAATATTTACATGTTTATACAGATTCTGTGTAAATATTTTCATGTTTATGCAGATTCTGTGTAAATATTGACATGTTTATACAGATTCTGTGTAAATATTTATATGTTCATACGGATTCTGTGTAAATATTTACATGTTTATACAGATTCTGTGTAAATATGACATGTTTATACAGATTCTTTGTAAATATTTACATGTTTATACAGATTCTGTGTAAATATTTACATGTTTATATAGATTCTGTGTAAATGTTTAAAGCTTTTTACGGATTCGGTGTAAATATTTCCATCTTTATACAGATTCTTTGTAAATATTTACATCTTTATACTGATTCTGTGTAAATATTTACATGTTTATACAGACTCTGTGGAAATATTTACATGTTTATAGAGATTCTGTGTGAATGTTTACATGCTTATACAGATGCTGTGTAAATATTTACATGTTTATACAGATTCTGTGTAAATATTGACATGTTTATACAGATTCTTTGTAAATATTTACATGTTTATACAGATTCTGTGTAAATATTAACATGTTTTTATAGATTCTGTGTAAATATTTTCATGTTTATACTGATTCTGTGTAAATATTGACATGTTTATACATATTCTGTGTAAATATTTACAGGTTTTTAATGATTCTGTGTAAATATTTACTGGTTTTTACACATTCTGTGTAAATATTGACATGTTTATACACATTTCGTGTAAATATTTACATGTTTATACAGATTCTGTGTAAATATTTACATGTTTATACAGATTCTGTGCAAATATTTACATGTTTATACAGATTCTGTCTAAATATTTACATGTTTACACTGATTCTGTGTCATTATTTTCATGTGTATACAGATTCTGTGTAAATATTTACATGTTTATACAGATTCTGGTAATTATTTACATGTTTATACAGTTTCTGTGTAAATATTTACATGTTTATACTGATTCTGTGTAAATTTTGACATGTTTATATAGATTCTGTGTAAATGTTGACATGTTTATAAAGATTCTTTGTAAATGTTAACATGTTTTTACAGATTCTGTGTAAATATTTTCTGGTTTATACTGATTCTGTGTAAATATTGACAGGTTTATACAGATTGTGTGTGAATTTTGACATGTTTATACAGATTCTGTGTAAATATTTACAGGTTTTTAAAGATTGTGTGTAAATATTTGCTGGTTTTTACAGATTCTCTGTAAATATTTACATGTTTATACACATTCTGTGTAAATAATTACATGTTCATACACATTCTGTGTAAATATTTATATGTTTATACAGATTCTGTGTAAATATTTACATGTTTAAACAGATTCTGTGTAAATATTTACATGTTTACACAGATTCTCTGTAATTATTTTGATGTTGATACAGATTTTGTGTAAATATTTACATGTTTATACATATTCTGGTAAACATTTACATGCTCGTACAGATTCTGTGTAAATCTTTACATGTTTATACAGATTCTCTGTAAATTATTACATGTTTATACAGATTCTGTGTAAATATTGACATGTTAATACAGATTCTGTGTAAATATTTACATGTTTAAAGAGATTCTCTGTGAATATTTACATGTTTATACAGATTCTGTGAAAATATTTACATGTTTATACAGATTCTGTGTAAATATTTACATATTTATACAGATTCTGTGTAAATATTTACATTTGTATAAAAATTCTGTGTAAATATTAACATGTTTATACAGATTCTGTGTAAATATTTTCATGTTTATACTGATTCTGTGTAAATATTGACATGTTTATACAGATTCTGTGTAAATATTGACATGTTTATACAGATTCTGTGTAAATATTTACAGGTTTTTAAAGATTCTGTGTAAATATTTACTGGTTTTTACAGATTCTGTGTAAATATTTACATGTTTATACACATTCTCTGTAAATATTTACATGTTTATAGAGATTCTGTGTAAATATTTTCATGTTTATACAGATTCTGTGTAAATATTAACATGTTCATACAGATTCTGTGTAAATATTTACATGTTTGTACAGATCCTGTGTAAATATTTACATGTTCATACAGATTCTGTGTAAACATTTACATGTTTATACACATTCTGTGTAAATATTTACATGTTCATATGGATTCTGTGTAAATATGTACATGTTTATACAGATTCTGTGTAAATATTTACATGTTTATACAGATTCTGTGTAAATAATTTCATGTTTATGCAGATTCTGTGTAAATATTGACATGTTTATACTGATTCTGTGTAAATATTTACATGTTCATACGGATTCTGTGTAAATATTTACATGTTTATACAGATTCTGTGTAAATATTGACATGTTTATACAGATTCCTTGTAAATATTTACATGTTTATACAGATACTGTGTAAATATTTACATGTTTATACAGATTATGTGTAAATATTTACATGTTTATACAGATTCTGTGTAAATATTTACATGTTTATAAAGATTCTGTCTAAATAATTACATGTTTATACAGATTCTGTGTAAATATTGACATGTTTATACAGATTCTGTGTAAATATTTACATGTTTATACAGATTCTGTGTAAATATTTACATGTTTATAAAGATTCTGTGTAAATATTTACATGTTTATACAGATTCTGTGTAAATATTTTCATGTTTATACAGATTCTGTGTAAATATTGACATGTTCATACAGATTCTGTGTAAATATTTACATGTTTGTGCAGATCCTTTGTAAATATTTACATGTTCATACAGATTCTGTGTAAACATTTACATGTTGATACACATTCTGTGTAAATATTAACATGTTTATGCAGACTATGTGTAAATATTTACATGTTTATACAGATTCTGTCTAAATATTTACATGTTTATACAGATTCTGTGTATATATTTACATGTTTATACAGATTCTTTCTAAATATTTACATGTTTATAAAGATTCGGTGTAAACATTTACATACTCGTACAGATTCTGTGTAAATATTTACATGTTTATGCAGATTCTGTGTAAATATTTACATGTTTATACAGATTCTGTGTAAATATTTACATGTTAATACAGATTCTGTGTAAATATTTACATGTTTATAGAGATTCTGTGTGAATATTTACATGTTTATACAGATTCTGTGTAAATATTTACATGTTTATAAAGATTCTGTGTAAATATTAACATGTTTATAGATTCTGTGTAAACATTTTCATGTTTATACTGATTCTGTGTAAATATTGACATGTTTATACAGATTCTGTGTAAATATTGACATGTTTATACAGATCCTGTGTAAATATTTACAGGTTTTTAAAGATTCTGTGTAAATATTTACTGGTTTTTACAGGTTCTGTGTAAGTATATACATGATTACACAGATTCTGTGTAATTATTTTGATGTTTATACAGATTCTGTGTAAATATTTACATGTTTATACAGATTCTGGTAAAGATTTACAAGTTTATACAGTTTCTGTGTAAATATTTACATGTTTATACAGATTCTGTGTAAATATTTACATGTTAATACAGATTCAGTGTAAATATTTACAGGTATATACAGATTCTGTGTAAATATTTACTGGTTTTTACAGATTCTCTGTAAATATTTACATGTTTACACAGATTCTGTGTAAATATTTACATATATACAGATTCTGTGTAAATATTTACATGTTTATAAAGATTCTGTGTAAATATTTACATGTTCATATAGATTCTGTGAAAATATTTACATGTTTATACAGATTCGGTGTAAACATTTACATGTTTATACACTTTTTGTGTAAATATTTACATGTTCATATAGATTCTGTGTAAATATTTACATGTTTATACAGATTCTTTGTAAATATTTACATGTTTATACAGATTCTGTGTAAATATTTACAGGTATATACAGATTCTGTGTAAATATTTACTGGTTTTTACAGATTCTGTGTAAATATTTACATGTTTATACACATTCTGTGTAAATATTTACATGTTTATACAGATTCTGTGTAAATATTTACATGTTTATAAAAATTCTGTGTAGATATTTGCATGTTTATACAGATTCTGTGTAAATATTTTCACGTTTATACAGATTCTGTGTAAATATTAACATGTTCATACAGATTCTGTGTAAATATTTACATGTTTGTACAGATTCTGTGTAAATATTTACATGTTTATAAAGATTCGTTGTAAACATTTACATGCTCGTACAGATTCTTTGTAAATATTGACATGTTTATACAGATTCTGTGTAAATATTTACATGTTTATACAGGTTCTGTGTAAATATTTACACGTTTATACAGATTCTGTGTAAATATTTACATGTTTATAAAGATTCTTTGTAAATATTTACATGTTTATAAACATTCTGTGTAAATATTGACAAGTTTATACAGATTATGTGGAAATATTATCATGTTTATACAGATTCTGTGTAAATATTAACATGTTCATACAGATTCTGTGTAAATATTTACATGTTTGTACAGATTCTGTGTAAATATTTACATGTTCATATGGATTCTGTGTAAATATTTTCATGTTTGTGCAGATCCTGTGTAAATATTTACATATTCATAGAGAATCTGTGTAAACATTTACATGTTGATACACATTCTGTGTAAATATTAACATGTTTATACAGATTATGTGTAAATATTTACATGTTTATACAGATTCTGTCTAAATATTTACATGTTTATACAGATTCTGTGTATATATTTACATGTTTATACAGATTCTTTCTAAATATTTACATGTTTATATAGATTCGGTGTAAACATTTACATACTCGTACAGATTCTGTGTAAATATTTACATGTTTATACAGTTTCTGTGTAAATATTTACATGTTTATACAGTTTCTGTGTAAATATTTACATGTTCATACAGATTCTGTGTAAATATTTACAGGTATATACAGATTCTGTGTAAATATTTACTGGTTTTTACAGATTCTCTGTAAATATTTACATGTTTATACAGATTCTGTGTAAATATTTACATGTTTATACACATTATGTTTAAATATTTACATGTTTATACAGATTCTGTGTAAATATTTTCATGTTTATGCAGATTCTGTGTAAATATTGACATGTTTATACAGATTCTGTGTAAATATTTATATGTTCATACGGATTCTGTGTAAATATTTACATGTTTATACAGATTCTGTGTAAATATGACATGTTTATACAGATTCTTTGTAAATATTTACATGTTTATACAGATTCTGTGTAAATATTTACATGTTTATATAGATTCTGTGTAAATGTTTAAAGCTTTTTACGGATTCGGTGTAAATATTTCCATCTTTATACAGATTCTTTGTAAATATTTACATCTTTATACTGATTCTGTGTAAATATTTACATGTTTATACAGACTCTGTGGAAATATTTACATGTTTATAGAGATTCTGTGTGAATGTTTACATGCTTATACAGATGCTGTGTAAATATTTACATGTTTATACAGATTCTGTGTAAATATTGACATGTTTATACAGATTCTTTGTAAATATTTACATGTTTATACAGATTCTGTGTAAATATTAACATGTTTTTATAGATTCTGTGTAAATATTTTCATGTTTATACTGATTCTGTGTAAATATTGACATGTTTATACATATTCTGTGTAAATATTTACAGGTTTTTAATGATTCTGTGTAAATATTTACTGGTTTTTACACATTCTGTGTAAATATTGACATGTTTATACACATTTCGTGTAAATATTTACATGTTTATACAGATTCTGTGTAAATATTTACATGTTTATACAGATTCTGTGCAAATATTTACATGTTTATACAGATTCTGTCTAAATATTTACATGTTTACACTGATTCTGTGTCATTATTTTCATGTGTATACAGATTCTGTGTAAATATTTACATGTTTATACAGATTCTGGTAATTATTTACATGTTTATACAGTTTCTGTGTAAATATTTACATGTTTATACTGATTCTGTGTAAATTTTGACATGTTTATATAGATTCTGTGTAAATGTTGACATGTTTATACAGATTCTGTGTAAATATTTACAGGTTTTTAAAGATTCTGTGTAAATATTTACTGCTTTTTACAGATTCTGTGTAAATATTTACATCTTTATACACATTCTGTGTAAATATTTACATATTCATACACATTCTGTATAAATATTTACGTGTTTATAGAGATTCTGTGTAAATATTTAAATGTTTATACAGATTCTGTGGAAATATTTACATGTTTACACAGATTCTGTGTAATTATTTTCATCTTTATACAGCTTCGGTGTAAATATTGACATGTTTATACAGATTCTGTGTAAATATTAACATGTTCATACAGATTCTGTGTAAATATTTACATGTTTGTACAGATCCTGTGTAAATATTTACATGTTCATACAGATTCTGTGTAAACATTTACATGTTTATACACATTCTGTGTAAATATTTACATGTTCATATGGATTCTGTGTAAATATGTACATGTTTATACAGATTCTGTGTAAATATTTACATGTTTATACAGATTCTGTGTAAATAATTTCATGTTTATGCAGATTCTGTGTAAATATTGACATGTTTATACCGATTCTGTGTAAATATTTACATGTACATACGGATTCTGTGTAAATATTTACATGTTTATACAGATTCTGTGTAAATATTGACATGTTTATACAGATTCCTTGTAAATATTTACATGTTTATACAGATACTGTGTAAATATTTACATGTTTATACAGATTATGTGTAAATACTTACATGTTTATACAGATTCTGTGTAAATATTTACATGTTTATACAGATTCTGTCTAAATAATTACATGTTTATACAGATTCTGTGTAAATATTTACATGTTTATACAGATTCTGTGTAAATATTTACATGTTTATACAGATTCTGTGTAAATATTTACATGTTTATAAAGATTCTTTGAAAATATTTACATATTTATACAGATTCTGTGTAAATATTTTCATGTTTATACAGATTCTGTGTAAATATTGACATGTTCATACAGATTCTGTGTAAATATTTACATGTTTGTTCAGATCCTTTGTAAATATTTACATGTTCATACAGATTCTGTGTAAACATTTACATGTTGATACACATTCTGTGTAAATATTAACATGTTTGTGCAGACTATGTGTAAATATTTACATGTTTATACAGATTCTGTCTAAATATTTACATGTTTATACAGATTCTGTGTATATATTTACATGTTTATACAGATTCTTTCTAAATATTTACATGTTTATAAAGATTCGGTGTAAACATTTACATACTCGTACAGATTCTGTGTAAATATTTACATGTTTATGCAGATTCTGTGTAAATATTTACATGTTTATACAGATTCTGTGTAAATATTTACATGTTAATACAGATTCTGTGTAAATTATTACATGTTTATGGAGATTCTGTGTGAATATTTACATGTTTATACAGATTCTGTGTAAATATTTACATGTTTATAAAGATTCTGTGTAAATATTAACATGTTTATAGATTCAGTGTAAACATTTTCATGTTTATACTGATTCTGTGTAAATATTGACATGTTTATACAGTTTCTGTGTAAATATTGACATGTTTATACAGATCCTGTGTAAATATTTACAGGTTTTTAAAGATTCTGTGTAAATATTTACTGGTTTTTACAGATTCTGTGTAAGTATTTACATGATTACACAGATTCTGTGTAATTACTTTGATGTTTATACAGATTCTGTGTAAATATTTACATGTTTATACAGATTCTGGTAAAGATTTACAAGTTTATACAGTTTCTGTGTAAATATTTACATGTTTATACAGATTCTGTGTAAATATTTACATGTTAATACAGATTCAGTGTAAATATTTACAGGTACATACAGATTCTGTGTAAATATTTACTGGTTTTTACAGATTCTCTGTAAATATTTACATGTTTACACAGATTCTGTGTAAATATTTACATATATACAGATTCTGTGTAAATATTTACATGTTTATAAAGATTCTGTGTAAATATTTACATGTTCATATAGATTCTGTGAAAATATTTACATGTTTATACAGATTCGGTGTAAACATTTACATGTTTATACACTTTCTGTGTAAATATTTACATGTTCATATAGATTCTGTGTAAATATTTACATGTTTATACAGATTCTGTATAAATATTTACATGTTTATACAGATTCTGTGTAAATATTTACAGGTATATACATATTCTGTATAAATATTTACTGGTTTTTACAGATTCTGTGCAAATATTTACATGTTTATACACATTCTGTGTAAATATTTACATGTTTATACAGATTCTGTGTAAATATTTACATGTTTATAAAAATTCTGTGTAGATATTTGCAGGTTTATACAGATTCTGTGTAAATATTTTCATGTTTATACAGATTCTGTGTAAATATTAACATGTTCATACAGATTCTGTGTAAATATTTACATGTTTGTACAGATTCTGTGTAAATATTTACATGTTTATAAAGATTCGTTGTAAACATTTACATGCTCGTACAGATTCTTTGTAAATATTGACATGTTTATACAGATTCTGTGTAAATATTTACATGTTTATACAGGTTCTGTGTAAATATTTACACGTTTATACAGATTCTGTGTAAATATATACATGTTTATAAAGATTCTTTGTAAATATTTACATGTTTATAAACATTCTGTGTAAATATTTACAAGTTTATACAGATTATGTGTAAATATTTTCATCTTTATACAGATTCTGTGTAAATATTAACATGTTCATACAGATTCTGTGTAAATATTTACATGTTTGTACAGATTCTGTGTAAATATTTACATGTTCATATGGATTCTGTGTAAATATTTTCATGTTTGTGCAGATCCTGTGTAAATATTTACATGTTCATAGAGATTCTGTGTAAACATTTACATGTTGATACACATTCTGTGTAAATATTAACATGTTTATACAGATTATGTGTAAATATTTACATGTTTATACAGATTCTGTCTAAATATTTACATGTTTATACAGATTCTGTGTATATATTTACATGTTTATACAGATTCTTTCTAAATATTTGCATGTTTATATAGATTCGGTGTAAACATTTACATACCAGTACAGATTCTGTGTAAATATTTACATGTTTATACAGTTTCTGTGTAAATATTTACATGTTTATACAGTTTCTGTGTAAATATTTACATGTTCATACAGATTCTGTGTAAATATTTACAGGTATATACAGATTCTGTGTAAATATTTACTGGTTTTTACAGATTCTCTGTAAATATTTACATGTTTATACAGATTCTGTGTAAATATTTACATGTTTATACACATTATGTTTAAATATTTACATGTTTATACAGATTCTGTGTAAATATTTTCATGTTTATGCAGATTCTGTGTAAATATTGACATGTTTATACAGATTCTGTGTAAATATTTATATGTTCATACGGATTCTGTGTAAATATTTACATGTTTATACAGATTCTGTGTAAATATGACATGTTTATACAGATTCTTTGTAAATATTTACATGTTTATACAGATTCTGTGTAAATATTTACATGTTTATATAGATTCTGTGTAAATGTTTAAAGCTTTTTACGGATTCGGTGTAAATATTTCCATCTTTATACAGATTCTTTGTAAATATTTACATCTTTATACTGATTCTGTGTAAATATTTACATGTTTATACAGACTCTGTGGAAATATTTACATGTTTATAGAGATTCTGTGTGAATGTTTACATGCTTATACAGATGCTGTGTAAATATTTACATGTTTATACAGATTCTGTGTAAATATTGACATGTTTATACAGATTCTTTGTAAATATTTACATGTTTATACAGATTCTGTGCAAATATTAACATGTTTTTATAGATTCTGTGTAAATATTTTCATGTTTATACTGATTCTGTGTAAATATTGACATGTTTATACAGATTCTGTGTAAATATTGACATGTTTATACAGATTGTGTGTAAATATTTACAGGTTTTTAAAGATTCTGTGTAAATATTTACTGGTTTTTACAGATTCTGTGTAAATATTTACATGTTTATACACATTCTGTGTAAATATTTACATGTTTATACTCATTCTATTTAAATATTTACATGTTCATACACATTCTGTTTAAATATTGACATGTTTATACGGATTCTGTGTAAATATTTACATGTTTATAGGGATTCTACCTGAATATTTACATGTTTACACAGATTCTGTGTGAGTATTTACATGTTTATACAGATTCTGTGAAAATATTTACATATTTATACAGATTCTGTGTAAATATTTACATGTTTATACACATTCTGTGTAAATATTTTCATGTTTATACTGATTCTGTGTAAATATTGACATGTTTATACAGATTCTGTGTAAATATTGACATGTTTACACAGATTCTGTGAAAATATTGACATGTTTATACATATTCTGTGTAAATATTTACAGGTTTTTAATGATTCTGTGTAAATATTTACTGGTTTTTACACATTCTGTGTAAATATTTACATGTTTATACACATTCCGTGTAAATATTTACATGTTTATACAGATTCTGTGTAAATATTTACATGTTTATACAGATTCTGTGCAAATATTTACATGTTTATACAGATTCTGTCTAAATATTTACATGTTTACACTGATTCTGTATCATTATTTTCATGTGTATACAGATTCTGTGTAAATATTTACATGTTTATACAGATTCTGGTAATTATTTACATGTTTATACAGTTTCTGTGTAAATATTTACATGTTTATACTGATTCTGTGTAAATTTTGACATGTTTATATAGATTCTCTGTAAATGTTGACATGTTTATACAGATTCTGTGTAAATATTTAGAGGTTTTTAAAGATTCTGTGTAAATATTTACTGCTTTTTACAGATTCTGTGTAAATATTTACATCTTTATACACATTCTGTGTAAATATTTACATATTCATACACATTCTGTATAAATATTTACGTGTTTATAGAGATTCTGTGTAAATATTTAAATGTTTATACAGATTCTGTGGAAATATTTACATGTTTACACAGATTCTGTGTAATTATTTTCATGTTTATACAGCTTCGGTGTAAATATTGACATGTTTATACAGATTCTGTGTAAATATTTACAGGTTTTTAAAGATTCTGTGTAAATATTTTCTGGTTTTTACAGATTTTGTGTAAATATTTACATGTTCATACACATTCTGTGTAAATATTTACATGTTTATACAGATTCTGTGTAAATATTTACATGTTTATACCGATTCTGTGTAAATATTTTCATGTTTATACAGATTCTGTGTGAATATTGACACGTTTATACAGATTCTGTGTAAATATTTATATGCTTATACAGATTCTGTGTAAATATTTACAGGTTTATACAGACATTGTGTAAATATTTTGGGGTTTATATAGATTTTGTGTAAATATTGATAGGTTTATAAAGATTCTGTGTAAACATTTACAGGTTTTTAAAGATTCTGTGTAAATATTTGCAGGTTTTTACGGATTCTGTGTAAATATTTACAAGTTTATACAGATTCTGTTTAAATATTTACATGTTGCTACAGATTCTGAGTAAATATGTACATGTTCATACAGATTCTGTGTAAATATTTACATATTTATATAGATTCTGTGTAAATGTTTAAAGCTTTTTACAGATTCCGTGTTAATATTTACATCTTTATACAGATTCTTTGTAAACATTTACATCTTTATACTGATTCTGTGTAAATATTTACATGTTTATACAGATTCTGTGTAACTATTTTGATGTTTATACAGATTCTGTGTAAATATTTACATGTTTATACAGATTCTGGTAAACATTTACATGCTCGTACAGATTCTGTGTAAATATTTACATGTTTATACAGATTCTGTGTAAATTATTACATGTTTATACAGATTCTGTGTAAATATTGACATGTTAATACAGATTCTGTGTAAATATTTACATGTTTATAGAGATTCTCTGTGAATATTTACATGTTTATACAGATTCTGTGTAAATATTTACATATTTATACAGATTCTGTGTAAATATACACATATTTATACAGATTCTGTGAAAATATTTACATTTTTATAAAAATTCAGTGTAAATATTAACATGTTTATACAGATTCTGTGTAAATATTTTCATGTTTATACTGATTCTGTGTAAATATTGACATGTTTTTACAGATTCTGTGTAAATATTGACATGTTTATACAGATTCTGTGTAAATATTTACAGGTTTTTAAAGATTCTGTGTAAATATTTACTGGTTTTTACAGATTCTGTGTAAATATTTACATGTTTATACACATTCTGTGTAAATATTTACATGTTTATACAGATTCTGTCTAAATATTTACATGTTTATACAGATTCTGTGTAAATATTTACATGTTTATACAGATTCTTTCTAAATAATTACATGTTTATAAAGATTCGCTGTAAACATTTACATACTCGTACAGATTCTGTGTAAATATTTACATGTTAATACAGATTCTGTGTAAATATTGACATGTTTATACAGATTCTGTGTAAATATTGACATGTTTATACAGATTCTGTGTAAATATTTACAGGTTTTTAAATATTCTGTGTAAATATTTACTGGTTTTTACAGATTCTGTGTAAGTATATACAAGTTTACACAGATTCTGTGTAATTATTTTGATATTAATACAGATTCTGTGTAAATATTTACATGTTTATACAGATTCAGGTAAATATTTACATGTTTATGCAGTTTCTGTGTAAATATTTACATGTTTATACAGATTCTGTGTAAATATTTACATGTTCATACAGATTCTGTGTAAATATTTACAGGTATATACAGGTTCTGTGTAAATATTTACTGGTTTTTACAGATTCTCTGTAAATATTTACATGTTTATACAGATTCTCTGTAAATATTTACATGTTTATACAGATTCTGTGTAAATATTTACATGTTTATAAAGATTCTGTGTAAATATTTACATGTTCATATAGATTCTGTGAAAATATTTACATGTTTATACAGATTCTGTGTAAACATTTACATGTTTATACACTTTCTGTGTAAATATTTACATGTTCATATAGATTCTGCGTAAATATTTACATGTTTATACAGATTCTGTGTAAATATTAACATGTTTATACAGATTATGTGTAAATATTTACATGTTTATACAGACTCTGTGTATATATTTACATTTTTATACAGATTCTTTCTAAATATTTACATGTTTATAAAGATTCGGTGTAAACATTTACATACTCGTACAGATTCTATGTAAATATTTACATGTTTATGCAGATTCTGTGTAAATATTTACATGTTTATACAGATTCTGTGTAAATATTTTCATGTTTATACTGATTCTGTGTAAATATTGACATGTTTTTACAGATTCTGTGTAAATATTGACATGTTTATACAGATTCTGTGTAAATATTTACAGGTTTTTAAAGATTCTGTGTAAATATTTACTGGTTTTTACAGATTCTGTGTAAATACTTACATGTTTATACACATTCTGTGTAAATATTTACATGTTTATACAGATTCTGTCTAAATATTTACATGTTTATACAGATTCTGTGTAAATATTTACATGTTTATACAGATTCTTTCTAAATAATTACATGTTTATAAAGATTCTGTGTAAACATTTACATACTCGTACAGATTCTGTGTAAATATTTACATGTTAATACAGATTCTGTGTAAATATTTACATGTTTATAGAGATTCTGTGTGAATATTTACATGTTTATACAGATTCTGTGTAAATATTTATATGTCTACACAGATTCTGTGTAAATATTTACATGTTTACACAGATTCTGTGTATTTATTTTGATGTTCATACAGATTCTGTGTAAATATTTACATGTTTATACAGATTCTGGTAAACATTTACATGCTCGTACAGATTCTGTGTAAATATTTACATGTTTATACAGATTCTGTGTAAATATTTACATGTTTATACCGATTCTGTGTAAATATTTTCATGTTTATACAGATACTGTGTAAATATTGACACGTTTATACAGATTCTGTGTAAATATTTATATGCTTATACAGATTCTGTGTAAATATTTACAGGTTTATACAGACATTTTGTAAATATTTTCGGGTTTATATAGATTCTGTGTAAATATTGATAGGTTTATACAGATTCTGTGTAAACATTTACAGGTTTTTAAAGATTCTGTGTAAATATTTGCAGGTTTTTACGGATTCTGTGTAAATATTTACAAGTTTATACAGATTCTGTTTAAATATTTACATGTTGATACAGATTCTGAGTAAATATGTACATGTTCATACAGATTCTGTGTAAATATTTACATATTTATATAGATTCTGTGTAAATGTTTAAAGCTTTTTACAGATTCCGTGTAAATATTTACATCTTTATACGGATTCTTTGTAAACATTTACATCTTTATACTGATTCTGTGTAAATATTTACATGTTTATACAGATTCTGTGTAACTATTTTGATGTTTATACAGATTCTGTGTAAATATGTACATGTTTATACAGATTCTGGTAAACATTTACATGCTCGTACAGATTCTGTGTAAATATTTACATGTTTATACAGATTCTGTGTAAATATTGACATGTTAATACAGATTCTGTGTAAATATTTACATGTTTATAGAGATTCTCTGTGAATATTTACATGTTTATACACATTCTGTGTAAATATTTACATGTTTATACAGATTCTGTGTAAATATATACATATTTATACAGATTCTGTGAAAATATTTACATTTTTATAAAAATTCAGTGTAAATATTAACATGTTTATACAGATTCTGTGTAAATATTTTCATGTTTATACTGATTCTGTGTAAATATTGACATGTTTTTACAGATTCTGTGTAAATATTGACATGTTTATACAGATTCTGTGTAAATATTTACAGGTTTTTAAAGATTCTGTGTAAATATTTACTGGTTTTTACAGATTCTGTGTAAATATTTACATGTTTATACACATTCTGTGTAAATATTTACATGTTTATACAGATTCTGTCTAAATATTTACATGTTTATACAGATTCTGTGTAAATATTTACATGTTTGTACAGATTCTTTCTAAATAATTACATGTTTATAAAGATTCGGTGTAAACATTTACATACTCGTACAGATTCTGTGTAAATATTTACATGTTAATACAGATTCTGTGTAAATATTTACATGTTTATAGAGATTCTCTGTGAATATTTACATGTTTATACAGATTCTGTGTAAATATTTACATGTTTATACAGATTCTGTGTAAATATATACATATTTATACAGATTCTGTGAAAATATTTACATTTTTATAAAAATTCAGTGTAAATATTTACATGTTAATACAGATTCTGTCTAAATAATTACATGTTTATACAGATTCTGTGTAAATATTTACATGTTTATACAGATTCTGTGTAAATATTTACATGTTTATACAGATTCTGCCTAAATATTTATATGTTTATAAAGATTTGGTGTTAACATTTACATGCTCGTACAGATTCTGTGTAAATATTTACATGTTTATACAGATTCTGTGTAAATATTGACATGTTTATACAGATTCTTTGTAAATATTTACATGTTTATACAGATACTGTGTAAATATTTACATGTTTATACAGATTATGTGTAAATATTTACATGTTTATACAGACTCTGTGTAAATATTTACATGTTTATACAGATTCTGTCTAAATAATTACATGTTTATACAGATTCTGTGTAAATATTTACATGTTTATACACATTCTGTGTAAATATTTACATGTTTATACAGATTCTGCCTAAATATTTACATGTTTATAAAGATTTGGTGTTAATATTTACATGCTCGTACAGGTTCTGTGTAAATATTTACATGTTTATACAGATTCTTTGTAAATATTGACATGTTAATACAGATTCTGTGTAAACATTTACATGTTTATAGAGATTCTGTGTGAATATTTACATGTTTATACACATTCTGTGTAAATATTTACATGTTTATACAGATTCTGTGTAAATATTTACATATTTATACAGATTCTGTGTAAATATTTACATGTTTATAAAGATTCTGTGTAAATATTAACATGTTTATAGATTCTGTGTACATAGTGACATGTTTATACAGATACTGTGTAAATATTGACATGTTTATACAGATTCTGTGTAAATATTTACAGGTTTTTAAAGATTCTGTGTAAATATTTACTGGTTTTTACAGATTCTGTGTAAGTATATACATGTTTACACAGATTCTGTGTAATTATTTTGATGTTTATACAAATTCTGTGTAAATATTTACATGTTTATACAGATTCTGGTAAATATTTACATGTTTATACAGTTTCTGTGTAAATATTTACATGTTTATACAGATTCTGTGTAAATATTTACATGTTCATACAGATTCTATGTAAATATTTACAGGTATATACAGATTCTGTGTAAATATTCACTGGTTTTTACAGATTCTCTGTAAATATTTACATGTTTATACAGATTCTGTGTAAATATTTACATGTTTATACAGATTATGTTTAAATATTTACATGTTTATACAGATTCTGTGTAAATATTTTCATGTTTATGCAGATTCTGTATAAATATTGACATGTTTATACAGATTCTATGTAAATACTTACATGTTCATACGGATTCTGTGTAAATATTTAAATGTTTATACAGATTCTGTGTAAATATGACATGTTTATACAGATTCTTTGTAAATATTTACATGTTTATACAGATTCTGTGTAAATATTTACATGTTTATAAAGATGCGTTGTAAACATTTACATGCTCGTACAGATTCTTTGTAAATATTTACATGTTTATACAGATTCTGTGTAAATATTTACATGTTTATACAGATTCTGTGTAAATATTTACACGTTTATACAGATTCTGTGTAAATATTTACATGTTTATAAAGATTCTGTGTAAATATTTACATGTTTATAAAGATTCTGTGTAAATATTTACATGTTTATACAGATTATGTGTAAATATTTTCATGTTTATACAGATTCTGTGTAAATATTAACATGTTCATACAGATTCTGTGTAAATATTTACATGTTTGTACAGATTCTGTGTAAATATTTACATGTTCATATGGATTCTGTGTGAATATTTACATGTTTATACAGATTCTGTGTAAATATTTACATGTTTTCACAGATTCTGTGTAAATATTTACATGTTTACACAGATTCTGTGTAATTCTTTTGATGTTTATACAGATTCTGTGTAAATATTTACATGTTTATACAGATTCTGGTAAATATTTACATACTCGTACAGATTCTGTGTAAATATTTACATATTTATACAGATTCTGTGTAAATTATTACATGTTTATACAGATTCTGTGTAAATATTGACATGTTAATACAGATTCTGTGTAAATATTTACATGTTTATAGAGATTCTCTGTGAATATTTACATGTTTATACAGATTCTGTGTAAATATTTACATGTTTATACAGATTCTGTGTAAATATATACATATTTATACAGATTCTGTGTAAATATTTATATTTTTATAAAAATTCTGTGTAAATATTAACATGTTTATACAGATTCTGTGTAAATACTTTCATGTTTATACTGATTCTGTGTAAATATTGACATGTTTATACAGATTCTGTGTAAATATTGACATGTTTATACAGATTCTGTGTAAATATTTACAGGTTTTTAAAGATTCTGTGTAAATATTTACTGGTTTTTACTGATTCTGTATAAATATTTACATGTTTATACACATTCTGTGTAAATATTTACATGTTTATACAGACTCTGTGTAAATATTTTCATGTTCATACAGATTCTGTGTAAATATTTACATGTTCATACAGGTTCTGTGTAAACATTTACATGTTTATACACATGCTGTGTAAATATTTACATGTTCATATAGATTCTGTGTAAATATGTACATGTTTATACAGATTCTGTGTAAATATTTACATGTTTATATAGATTCTGTGTAAATAATTTCATGTTTATGCAGATTCTGTGTAAATATTGACATGTTTATACTGATTCTGTGTAAATGTTTACATGTTCATACGGATTCTCTGTAAATATTTACATGTTTATACAGATTCTGTGTAAATATTGACATGTTTATACAGATTCTTTGTAAATATTTACATGTTTATACAGATACTGTGTAAATATTTACATGTTTATACAGATTATGTGTAAATATTTACATGTTTATACAGACTGTGTGTAAATATTTACATGTTTATACAGATTCTGTCTAAATAATTACATGTTTATACAGATTCTGTGTAAATATTTACATGTTTATACACATTCTGTGTAAATATTTACATGTTTAGACAGATTCTGCCTAAATATTTACATGTTTATAAAGATTTGGTGTTAATATTTACATGCTCGTACAGGTTCTGTGTAAATATTTACATGTTTATACAGATTCTTTGTAAATATTGACATGTTAATACAGATTCTGTGTAAACATTTACATGTTTATAGAGATTCTGTGTGAATATTTACATGTTTATACAGATTCTGTGTAAATATTTACATGTTTCTACAGATTCTGTGTAAATATTTACATATTTATACAGATTCTGTGTAAATATTTACATGTTTATAAAGATTCTGTGTAAATATTAACATGTTTATAGATTCTGTGTACATATTGACATGTTTATACAGATTCTGTGTAAATATTGACAGGTTTATACAGATTCTGTGTAAATATTTACAGGTTTTTAAAGATTCTGTGTAAATATTTACCGGTTTTTACAGATTCTGTGTAAGTATATACATGTTTACACAGATTCTGTGTAATTATTTTGATGTTTATACAGATTCTGTGTAAATATTTACATGTTTATACAGATTCTGGTAAATATTTACATGTTTATACAGTTTCTGTGTAAATATTTACATGTTTATACAGATCCTGTGTAAATATTTACATGTTCATACAGATTCTGTGTAAATATTTACAGGTATATACAGATTCTGTGTAAATATTCACTGGTTTTTACAGATTCTCTGTAAATATTTACATGTTTATACAGATTCTGTGTAAATATTTACATGTTTATACAGATTATGTTTAAATATTTACATGTTTATACAGATTCTGTGTAAATATTTTCATGTTTATGCAGATTCTGTATAAATATTGACATGTTTATACAGATTCTATGTAAATATTTACATGTTCATACGGATTCTGTGTAAATATTTAAATGTTTATACAGATTCTGTGTAAATATGACATGTTTATACAGATTCTTTGTAAATATTTACATGTTTATACAGATTCTGTTTAAATATTTACAAGTTTATAAAGATGAGTTGTAAACATTTACATGCTCGTACAGATTCTTTGTAAATATTTACATGTTTATACAGATTCTGTGTAAATATTTACATGTTTATACAGATTCTGTGTAAATATTTACACGTTTATAGAGATTCTGTGTAAATATTTACATGTTTATAAAGATTCTGTGTAAATATTTACATGTTCATAAAGATTCTGTGTAAATATTTACATGTTTATACAGATTATGTGTAAATATTTTCATGTTTATACAGATTCTGTGTAAATATTAACATGTTCATACAGATTCTGTGTAAATATTTACATGTTTGTACAGATTCTGTGTAAATATTTACATTTTCATATGGATTCTCTGTGAATATTTACATGTTTATACAGATTCTGTGTAAATATTTACATGTTTTCACAGATTCTGTGTAAATATTTACATGTTTACACAGATTCTGTGTAATTCTTTTGATGTTTATACAGATTCTGTGTAAATATTTACATGTTTATACAGATTCTGGTAAACATTTACATGCTCGTACAGATTCTGTGTAAATATTTACATATTTATACAGATACTGTGTAAATTATTACATGTTTATACAGATTCTGTGTAAATATTGACATGTTAATACAGATTCTGTGTAAATATTTACATGTTTATAGAGATTCTCTATGAATATTTACATGTTTATACAAATTCTGTGTAAATATTTACATGTTTATACAGATTCTGTGTAAATATATACATATTTATACAGATTCTGTGTAAATATTTACATTTTTATAAAAATTCTGTGTAAATATTAACATGTTTATACAGATTCTGTGTAAATATTGACATGTTTATACAGATTCTGTGTAAATATTTACAGGTTTTTAAAGATTCTGTGTAAATATTTACTGGTTTTTACTGATTCTGTGTAAATATTTACATGTTTATACACATTCTGTGTAAATATTTACATGTTTATACAGATTCTGTGTAAATATTTTCATGTTCATACAGATTCTGTGTAAATATTTACATGTTTGTACAGATCCTGTGTAAATATTTACATGTTCATACAGGTTCTGTGTAAACATTTACATGTTTATACACATTCTGTGTAAATATTTACATGTTCATATAGATTCTGTGTAAATATGTACATGTTTATACAGATTCTGTGTAAATATTTACATGTTTATATAGATTCTGTGTAAATAATTTCATGTTTATGCAGATTCTGTGTAAATATTGACATGTTTATACTGATTCTGTGTAAATGTTTACATGTTCATACGGATTCTGTGTAAATATTTACATGTTTATACAGATTCTGTGTAAATATTGACATGTTTATACAGATTCTTTGTAAATATTTACATGTTTATACAGATACTGTGTAAATATTTACATGTTTATACAGATTATGTGTAAATATTTACATGTTTATACAGACTCTGTGTAAATATTTACATGTTTATACGGATTCTGTCTAAATAATTACATGTTTATACAGATACTGTGTAAATATTTACATGTTTATACACATTCTGTGTAAATATTTACATGTTTATACAGATTCTGCCTAAATATTTACATGTTTATAAAGATTTGGTGTTAATATTTACATGCTCGTACAGGTTCTGTGTAAATATTTACATGTTTATACAGGTTCTTTGTAAATATTGACATGTTAATACAGACTCTGTGTAAACATTTACATGTTTATAGAGATTCTGTGTGAATATTTACATGTTTATACAGATTCTGTGTAAATATTTACATGTTTATACAGATTCTGTGTAAATATTTACATATTTATACAGATTCTGTGTAAATATTTACATGTTTATAAAGATTCTGTGTAAATATTAACATGTTTATAGATTCTGTGTACATATTGACATGTTTATACAGATTCTGTGTAAATATTGACATGTTTATACAGATTCTGTGTAAATATTTACAGGTTTTTAAAGGTTCTGTGTAAATATTTACTGGTTTTTACAGATTCTGTGTAAATATATACATGTTTACACAGATTCTGTGTAATTATTTTGATGTTTATACAGTTTCTGTGTAAATATTTACATGTTTATACAGATTCTGTGTAAATATTTACATGTTCATACAGATTCTGTGTAAATATTTACAGGTATATACAGATTCTGTGTAAATATTCACTGGTTTTTACAGATTCTCTGTAAATATTTACATGTTCATACAGATTCTGTGTAAATATTTACATGTTTATACAGATTATGTTTAAATATTTACATGTTTATACAGATTCTGTGTAAATATTTTCATGTTTATGCAGATTCTGTATAAATATTGACATGTTTATACAGATTCTATGTAAATATTTACATGTTCATAAGGATTCTGTGTAAATATTTAAATGTTTATACAGATTCTGTGTAAATATGACATGTTTATACAGATTCTATGTAAATATTTACATGTTCATACGGATTCTGTGTAAATATTTAAATGTTTATACAGATTCTGTGTAAATATGACATGTTTATACAGATTCTTTGTAAATATTTACATGTTTATACAGATTCTGTTTAAATATTTACATGTTTATAAAGATGCGTTGTAAACATTTACATGCTCGTACAGATTCTTTGTAAATATTTACATGTTTATACAGATTCTGTGTAAATATTTACATGTTTATACAGATTCTGTGTAAATATTTACACGTTTATACAGATTCTGTGTAAATATTTACATGTTTATAAAGATTCTGTGTAAATATTTACATGTTTATAAAGATTCTGTGTAAATATTTACATGTTTATACAGATTATGTGTAAATATTTTCATGTTTATACAGATTCTGTGTAAATATTAACATGTTCATACAGAGTCTGTGTAAATATTTACATGTTTGTACAGATTCTGTGTAAATATTTACATGTTCATATGGATTCTGTGTGAATATTTACATGTTTATACAGATTCTGTGTAAATATTTACATGTTTTCACAGATTCTGTGTAAATATTTACATGTTTACACAGATTCTGTGTAATTCTTTTGATGTTTATACAGATTCTGTGTAAATATTTACATGTTTATACAGATTCTGGTAAACATTTACATGCTCGTACAGATTCTGTGTAAATATTTACATATTTATACAGATTCTGTGTAAATTATTACATGTTTATACAGATTCTGTGTAAATATTGACATGTTAATACAGATTCTGTGTAAATATTTACATGTTTATAGAGATTCTCTGTGAATATTTACATGTTTATACAGATTCTGTGTAAATATTTACATGTTTATACAGATTCTGTGTAAATATATACATATTTATACAGATTCTGTGTAAATATTTACATTTTTATAAAAATTCTGTGTAAATATTAACATGTTTATACAGATTCTGTGTAAATATTTTCATGTTTATACTGATCCTGTGTAAATATTGACATGTTTATACAGATTCTGTGTAAATATTGACATGTTTATACAGATTCTGTGTAAATATTTACAGGTTTTTAAAAATTCTGGGTAAATATTTGCTGGTTTTTACAGATCCTGTGTAAATATTTACATGTTTATACACATACTGTGTAAATAATTACATGTTCATACACATTCTGTGTAAATATTGACATGTTAATACAGATTCTGTGTAAATATTTGCATGTTTATAGAGATTCTCTGTGAATATTTACATGTTTATACAGATTCTGTGTAAATATTGACATGTTTATACAGATTCTTTGTAAATATTTACATGTTTATACAGATACTGTGTAAATATTTACATGTTTATACAGATTATGTGTAAATATTTACATGTTTATACAGACTGTGTAAATATTTACATGTTTATACAGATTCTGTCTAAATAATTACATGTTTATACAGATTCTGTGTAAATATTTACATGTTTATACAGATTCTGTGTAAATATTTACATGTTTATACAGATTCTGCCTAAATATTTACATGTTTATAAAGATTTGGTGTTAACATTTACATGCTCGTACAGATTCTGTGTAAATATTTACATGTTTATACAGATTCTGTGTAAATATTGACATGTTTATACAGATTCTTTGTAAATATTTACATGTTTATACAGATACTGTGTAAATATTTACATGTTTATACAGATACTGTGTAAATATTTACATGTTTATACAGATTATGTGTAAATATTTACATGTTTATACAGACTCTGTGTAAATATTTACATGTTTATACACATTCTGTCTAAATAATTACATGTTTATACAGATTCTGTGTAAATATTTACATGTTTATACACATTCTGTGTCAATATTTACATGTTTATACAGATTCTGCCTAAATATTTACATGTTTATAAAGATTTGGTGTTAATATTTACATGCTCGTACAGGTTCTGTGTAAATATTTACATGTTTATACAGATTCTTTGTAAATATTGACATGTTAATACAGATTCTGTGTAAACATTTACATGTTTATAGAGATTCTGTGTGAATATTTACATGTTTATACACATTCTGTGTAAATATTTACATGTTTATACAGATTCTGTGTAAATATTTACATATTTATACAGATTCTGTGTAAATATTTACATATTTATACAGATTCTGTGTAAATATTTACATGTTTATAAAGATTCTGTGTAAATATTAACATGTTTATAGATTCTGTGTACATATTGACATGTTTATACAGATTCTGTGTAAATATTGACATGTTTATACAGATTCTGTGTAAATATTTACAGGTTTTTAAACATTCTGTGTAAATATTTACTGGTTTTTACAGATTCTGTGTAAGTATATACATGTTTACACAGATTCTGTGTAATTATTTTGATGTTTATACAGATTCTGTGTAAATATTTACATGTTTATACAGATTCTGGTAAATATTTACATGTTTATACAGTTTCTGTGTAAATATTTATATGTTTATACAGATTCTGTGTAAATATTTACATGTTCATACAGATTCTGTGTAAATATTTACAGGTATATACAGATTCTGTGTAAATATTCACTGGTTTTTACAGATTCTCTGTAAATATTTACATGTTTATACAGAATCTGTGTAAATATTTACATGTTTATACAGATTATGTTTAAATATTTACATGTTTATACAGATTCTGTGTAAATATTTTCATGTTTATGCAGATTCTGTATAAATATTGACATGTTTATACAGATTCTATGTAAATATTTACATGTTCATACGGATTCTGTGTAAATATTTACATGTTTATAAAGATGCGTTGTAAACATTTACATGCTCGTACAGATTCTTTGTAAATATTTACATGTTTATACAGATTCTGTGTAAATATTTACATGTTTATACAGATTCTGTGTAAATATTTACACGTTTATACAGATTATGTGTAAATATTTACATGTTTATACAGACTGTGTGTAAATATTTACATGTTTATACAGATTCTGTCTAAATAATTACATGTTTATACAGATTCTGTGTAAATATTTACATGTTTATACACATTCTGTGTAAATATTTACATGTTTAGACAGATTCTGCCTAAATATTTACATGTTTATAAAGATTTGGTGTTAATATTTACATGCTCGTACAGGTTCTGTGTAAATATTTACATGTTTATACAGATTCTTTGTAAATATTGACATGTTAATACAGATTCTGTGTAAACATTTACATGTTTATAGAGATTCTGTGTGAATATTTACATGTTTATACAGATTCTGTGTAAATATTTACATGTTTCTACAGATTCTGTGTAAATATTTACATATTTATACAGATTCTGTGTAAATATTTACATGTTTATAAAGATTCTGTGTAAATATTAACATGTTTATAGATTCTGTGTACATATTGACATGTTTATACAGATTCTGTGTAAATATTGACAGGTTTATACAGATTCTGTGTAAATATTTACAGGTTTTTAAAGATTCTGTGTAAATATTTACCGGTTTTTACAGATTCTGTGTAAGTATATACATGTTTACACAGATTCTGTGTAATTATTTTGATGTTTATACAGATTCTGTGTAAATATTTACATGTTTATACAGATTCTGGTAAATATTTACATGTTTATACAGTTTCTGTGTAAATATTTACATGTTTATACAGATCCTGTGTAAATATTTACATGTTCATACAGATTCTGTGTAAATATTTACAGGTATATACAGATTCTGTGTAAATATTCACTGGTTTTTACAGATTCTCTGTAAATATTTACATGTTTATACAGATTCTGTGTAAATATTTACATGTTTATACAGATTATGTTTAAATATTTACATGTTTATACAGATTCTGTGTAAATATTTTCATGTTTATGCAGATTCTGTATAAATATTGACATGTTTATACAGATTCTATGTAAATATTTACATGTTCATACGGATTCTGTGTAAATATTTAAATGTTTATACAGATTCTGTGTAAATATGACATGTTTATACAGATTCTTTGTAAATATTTACATGTTTATACAGATTCTGTTTAAATATTTACAAGTTTATAAAGATGAGTTGTAAACATTTACATGCTCGTACAGATTCTTTGTAAATATTTACATGTTTATACAGATTCTGTGTAAATATTTACATGTTTATACAGATTCTGTGTAAATATTTACACGTTTATAGAGATTCTGTGTAAATATTTACATGTTTATAAAGATTCTGTGTAAATATTTACATGTTCATAAAGATTCTGTGTAAATATTTACATGTTTATACAGATTATGTGTAAATATTTTCATGTTTATACAGATTCTGTGTAAATATTAACATGTTCATACAGATTCTGTGTAAATATTTACATGTTTGTACAGATTCTGTGTAAATATTTACATTTTCATATGGATTCTCTGTGAATATTTACATGTTTATACAGATTCTGTGTAAATATTTACATGTTTTCACAGATTCTGTGTAAATATTTACATGTTTACACAGATTCTGTGTAATTCTTTTGATGTTTATACAGATTCTGTGTAAATATTTACATGTTTATACAGATTCTGGTAAACATTTACATGCTCGTACAGATTCTGTGTAAATATTTACATATTTATACAGATACTGTGTAAATTATTACATGTTTATACAGATTCTGTGTAAATATTGACATGTTAATACAGATTCTGTGTAAATATTTACATGTTTATAGAGATTCTCTATGAATATTTACATGTTTATACAAATTCTGTGTAAATATTTACATGTTTATACAGATTCTGTGTAAATATATACATATTTATACAGATTCTGTGTAAATATTTACATTTTTATAAAAATTCTGTGTAAATATTAACATGTTTATACAGATTCTGTGTAAATATTGACATGTTTATACAGATTCTGTGTAAATATTTACAGGTTTTTAAAGATTCTGTGTAAATATTTACTGGTTTTTACTGATTCTGTGTAAATATTTACATGTTTATACACATTCTGTGTAAATATTTACATGTTTATACAGATTCTGTGTAAATATTTTCATGTTCATACAGATTCTGTGTAAATATTTACATGTTTGTACAGATCCTGTGTAAATATTTACATGTTCATACAGGTTCTGTGTAAACATTTACATGTTTATACACATTCTGTGTAAATATTTACATGTTCATATAGATTCTGTGTAAATATGTACATGTTTATACAGATTCTGTGTAAATATTTACATGTTTATATAGATTCTGTGTAAATAATTTCATGTTTATGCAGATTCTGTGTAAATATTGACATGTTTATACTGATTCTGTGTAAATGTTTACATGTTCATACGGATTCTGTGTAAATATTTACATGTTTATACAGATTCTGTGTAAATATTGACATGTTTATACAGATTCTTTGTAAATATTTACATGTTTATACAGATACTGTGTAAATATTTACATGTTTATACAGATTATGTGTAAATATTTACATGTTTATACAGACTCTGTGTAAATATTTACATGTTTATACGGATTCTGTCTAAATAATTACATGTTTATACAGATACTGTGTAAATATTTACATGTTTATACACATTCTGTGTAAATATTTACATGTTTATACAGATTCTGCCTAAATATTTACATGTTTATAAAGATTTGGTGTTAATATTTACATGCTCGTACAGGTTCTGTGTAAATATTTACATGTTTATACAGGTTCTTTGTAAATATTGACATGTTAATACAGACTCTGTGTAAACATTTACATGTTTATAGAGATTCTGTGTGAATATTTACATGTTTATACAGATTCTGTGTAAATATTTACATGTTTATACAGATTCTGTGTAAATATTTACATATTTATACAGATTCTGTGTAAATATTTACATGTTTATAAAGATTCTGTGTAAATATTAACATGTTTATAGATTCTGTGTACATATTGACATGTTTATACAGATTCTGTGTAAATATTGACATGTTTATACAGATTCTGTGTAAATATTTACAGGTTTTTAAAGGTTCTGTGTAAATATTTACTGGTTTTTACAGATTCTGTGTAAATATATACATGTTTACACAGATTCTGTGTAATTATTTTGATGTTTATACAGTTTCTGTGTAAATATTTACATGTTTATACAGATTCTGTGTAAATATTTACATGTTCATACAGATTCTGTGTAAATATTTACAGGTATATACAGATTCTGTGTAAATATTCACTGGTTTTTACAGATTCTCTGTAAATATTTACATGTTCATACAGATTCTGTGTAAATATTTACATGTTTATACAGATTATGTTTAAATATTTACATGTTTATACAGATTCTGTGTAAATATTTTCATGTTTATGCAGATTCTGTATAAATATTGACATGTTTATACAGATTCTATGTAAATATTTACATGTTCATAAGGATTCTGTGTAAATATTTAAATGTTTATACAGATTCTGTGTAAATATGACATGTTTATACAGATTCTATGTAAATATTTACATGTTCATACGGATTCTGTGTAAATATTTAAATGTTTATACAGATTCTGTGTAAATATGACATGTTTATACAGATTCTTTGTAAATATTTACATGTTTATACAGATTCTGTTTAAATATTTACATGTTTATAAAGATGCGTTGTAAACATTTACATGCTCGTACAGATTCTTTGTAAATATTTACATGTTTATACAGATTCTGTGTAAATATTTACATGTTTATACAGATTCTGTGTAAATCTTTACACGTTTATACAGATTCTGTGTAAATATTTACATGTTTATAAAGATTCTGTGTAAATATTTACATGTTTATAAAGATTCTGTGTAAATATTTACATGTTTATACAGATTATGTGTAAATATTTTCATGTTTATACAGATTCTGTGTAAATATTAACATGTTCATACAGAGTCTGTGTAAATATTTACATGTTTGTACAGATTCTGTGTAAATATTTACATGTTCATATGGATTCTGTGTGAATATTTACATGTTTATACAGATTCTGTGTAAATATTTACATGTTTTCACAGATTCTGTGTAAATATTTACATGTTTACACAGATTCTGTGTAATTCTTTTGATGTTTATACAGATTCTGTGTAAATATTTACATGTTTATACAGATTCTGGTAAACATTTACATGCTCGTACAGATTCTGTGTAAATATTTACATATTTATACAGATTCTGTGTAAATTATTACATGTTTATACAGATTCTGTGTAAATATTGACATGTTAATACAGATTCTGTGTAAATATTTACATGTTTATAGAGATTCTCTGTGAATATTTACATGTTTATACAGATTCTGTGTAAATATTTACATGTTTATACAGATTCTGTGTAAATATATACATATTTATACAGATTCTGTGTAAATATTTACATTTTTATAAAAATTCTGTGTAAATATTAACATGTTTATACAGATTCTGTGTAAATATTTTCATGTTTATACTGATCCTGTGTAAATATTGACATGTTTATACAGATTCTGTGTAAATATTGACATGTTTATACAGATTCTGTGTAAATATTTACAGGTTTTTAAAAATTCTGGGTAAATATTTGCTGGTTTTTACAGATCCTGTGTAAATATTTACATGTTTATACACATACTGTGTAAATAATTACATGTTCATACACATTCTGTGTAAATATTGACATGTTAATACAGATTCTGTGTAAATATTTGCATGTTTATAGAGATTCTCTGTGAATATTTACATGTTTATACAGATTCTGTGTAAATATTGACATGTTTATACAGATTCTTTGTAAATATTTACATGTTTATACAGATACTGTGTAAATATTTACATGTTTATACAGATTATGTGTAAATATTTACATGTTTATACAGACTGTGTAAATATTTACATGTTTATACAGATTCTGTCTAAATAATTACATGTTTATACAGATTCTGTGTAAATATTTACATGTTTATACAGATTCTGTGTAAATATTTACATGTTTATACAGATTCTGCCTAAATATTTACATGTTTATAAAGATTTGGTGTTAACATTTACATGCTCGTACAGATTCTGTGTAAATATTTACATGTTTATACAGATTCTGTGTAAATATTGACATGTTTATACAGATTCTTTGTAAATATTTACATGTTTATACAGATACTGTGTAAATATTTACATGTTTATACAGATACTGTGTAAATATTTACATGTTTATACAGATTATGTGTAAATATTTACATGTTTATACAGACTCTGTGTAAATATTTACATGTTTATACACATTCTGTCTAAATAATTACATGTTTATACAGATTCTGTGTAAATATTTACATGTTTATACACATTCTGTGTCAATATTTACATGTTTATACAGATTCTGCCTAAATATTTACATGTTTATAAAGATTTGGTGTTAATATTTACATGCTCGTACAGGTTCTGTGTAAATATTTACATGTTTATACAGATTCTTTGTAAATATTGACATGTTAATACAGATTCTGTGTAAACATTTACATGTTTATAGAGATTCTGTGTGAATATTTACATGTTTATACACATTCTGTGTAAATATTTACATGTTTATACAGATTCTGTGTAAATATTTACATATTTATACAGATTCTGTGTAAATATTTACATATTTATACAGATTCTGTGTAAATATTTACATGTTTATAAAGATTCTGTGTAAATATTAACATGTTTATAGATTCTGTGTACATATTGACATGTTTATACAGATTCTGTGTAAATATTGACATGTTTATACAGATTCTGTGTAAATATTTACAGGTTTTTAAACATTCTGTGTAAATATTTACTGGTTTTTACAGATTCTGTGTAAGTATATACATGTTTACACAGATTCTGTGTAATTATTTTGATGTTTATACAGATTCTGTGTAAATATTTACATGTTTATACAGATTCTGGTAAATATTTACATGTTTATACAGTTTCTGTGTAAATATTTATATGTTTATACAGATTCTGTGTAAATATTTACATGTTCATACAGATTCTGTGTAAATATTTACAGGTATATACAGATTCTGTGTAAATATTCACTGGTTTTTACAGATTCTCTGTAAATATTTACATGTTTATACAGAATCTGTGTAAATATTTACATGTTTATACAGATTATGTTTAAATATTTACATGTTTATACAGATTCTGTGTAAATATTTTCATGTTTATGCAGATTCTGTATAAATATTGACATGTTTATACAGATTCTATGTAAATATTTACATGTTCATACGGATTCTGTGTAAATATTTACATGTTTATAAAGATGCGTTGTAAACATTTACATGCTCGTACAGATTCTTTGTAAATATTTACATGTTTATACAGATTCTGTGTAAATATTTACATGTTTATACAGATTCTGTGTAAATATTTACACGTTTATACAGATTCTGTGTAAATATTTACATGTTTATAAAGATTCTGTGTAAATATTTACATGTTTATAAAGATTCTGTGTAAATATTTACATG
The DNA here is from genome assembly GCF_028858775.2 of Pan troglodytes. NCBI lineage: Eukaryota > Metazoa > Chordata > Mammalia > Primates > Hominidae > Pan > Pan troglodytes. The sequence continues at coordinate 13,902,861 of NC_072413.2, forward strand.
TTTATACAGATTATGTGTAAATATTTTCATGTTTATACAGATTCTGTGTAAATATTAACATGTTCATACAGATTCTGTGTAAATATTTACGTGTTTGTACAGATTCTGTGTAAATATTTACATGTTCATATGGATTCTGTGTGAATATTTACATGTTTATACAGATTCTGTGTAAATATTTACATGTTTTCACAGATTCTGTGTAAATATTTACATGTTTACACAGATTCTGTGTAAATATTTACATGTTTACACAGATTCTGTGTAATTCTTTTGATGTTTATACAGATTCTGTGTAAATATTTACATGTTTATACAGATTCTGGTAAACATTTACATGCTCGTACAGATTCTGTGTAAATATTTACATATTTATACAGATTCTGTGTAAATTATTACATGTTTATACAGATTCTGTGTAAATATTGACATGTTAATACAGATTCTGTGTAAATATTTACATGTTTATAGAGATTCTCTGTGAATATTTACATGTTTATACAGATTCTGTGTAAATATTTACATGTTTATACAGATTCTGTGTAAATATAAACATATTTATACAGATTCTGTGTAAATATTTACATTTTTATAAAAATTCTGTGTAAATATTAACATGTTTATACAGATTCTGTGTAAATATTTTCATGTTTATACTGATTCTGTGTAAATATTGACATGTTTATACAGATTCTGTGTAAATATTGACATGTTTATACAGATTCTGTGTAAATATTTACAGGTTTTTAAAGATTCTGTGTAAATATTTACTGGTTTTTACTGATTCTGTGTAAATATTTACATGTTTATACACATTCTGTGTAAATATTTACATGTTTATACAGATTCTGTGTAAATATTTTCATGTTCATACAGATTCTGTGTAAATATTTACATGTTTGTACAGATCCTGTGTAAATATTTACATGTTCATACAGGTTCTGTGTAAACATTTACATGTTTATACACATTCTGTGTAAATATTTACATGTTCATATTGATTCTGTGTAAATATGTACATGTTTATACAGATTCTGTGTAAATATTTACATGTTTATACAGATTCTGTGTAAATAATTTCATGTTTATGCAGATTCTGTGAAAATATTGACATGTTTATACTGATTCTGTGTAAATATTTACATGTTCATACGGATTCTGTGTAAATATTTACATGTTTATACAGATTCTGTGTAAATATTGACATGTTTATACTGATTCTTTGTAAATATTTACATGTTTATACAGATACTGTGTAAATATTTACAGGTTTATACAGATTATGTGTAAATATTTACATGTTTATACAGACTCTGTGTAAATATTTACATGTTTATACAGATTCTGTCTAAATAATTACATGTTTATACAGATTCTGTGTAAATATTTACATGTTTATACACATTCTGTGTAAATATTACATGTTTATACAGATTCTGCCTAAATATTTACATGTTTATAAAGATTTGGTGTTAATATTTACATGCTCGTACAGGTTCTGTGTAAATATTTACATGTTTATACAGATTCTTTGTAAATATAGACATGTTAATACAGATTCTGTGTAAACATTTACATGTTTATAGAGATTCTGTGTGAATATATACATGTTTATACAGATTCTGTGTAAATATTTACATGTTTATACAGATTCTGTGTAAATATTTACATATTTATACAGATTCTGTGTAATTATTTACATGTTTATAAAGATTCTGTGTAAATATTAACATGTTTATAGATTCTGTGTACATATTGACATGTTTATACAGATTCTGTGTAAAAATTAGAGGTTTTTAAAGATTCTGTTTAAATATTTACTGGTTTTTACAGATTCTGTGTAAGTATATACATGTTTACACAGATTTTGTGTAATTATTTTGAGGTTTATACAGATTCTGTGTAAATATTTACATGTTTATACAGATTCTGGTAAATATTTACATGTTTATACAGTTTCTGTGTAAATATTTACATGTTTATACAGATTCTGTGTAAATATTTACATGTTCATACAGATTCTGTGTAAATATTTACAGGTATATACAGATTCCGTGTAAATATTTACTGGTTTTTACAGATTCTCTGTGAATATTTACATGTTTATGCAGATTCTGTGTAAATATTTACATGTTTATACAGATTATGTTTAAATATTTACATGTTTATACAAATTCTGTGTAAATATTTTCATGTTTATGCAGATTCTGTATAAATATTGACATGTTTATACAGATTCTATGTAAATATTTACATGTTCATACGGATTCTGTGTAAATATTGACATGTTTATACAGATTCTGTGTAAATATGACATGTTTATACAGATTCTTTGTAAATATTTACATGTTTATACAGATTCTGTGTAAATATTTACATGTTTATAAAGATGTGTTGTAAACATTTACATGCTCGTACAGATTCTTTGTAAATATTTACATGTTTATACAGATTCTGTGTAAATATTTACATGTTTATACAGATTCTGTGTAAATATTTACACGTTTATACAGATTCTGTGTAAATATTTACATGTTTATAAAGATTCTGTGTAAATATTTACATGTTTATAAAGATTCTGTGTAAATATTTACATGTTTATACAGATTATGTGTAAATATTTTCATGTTTATACAGATTCTGTGAAAATATTAACATGTTCATACAGATTCTGTGTAAATATTTACATGTTTGTACAGATTCTGTGTAAATATTTACATGTTCATATGGATTCTGTGTAAATATTTACATGTTGATACACATTCTGTGTAAATATTAACATGTTTATACAGATTATGTGTAAATATTTACATGTTTATGCAGATTCTGTCTAAATATTTACATGTTTATACAGATTCTGTGTAAATATTTACATGTTTATACAGATTCTTTCTAAATATTTACATGTTTATAAAGATTCGGTGTAAACATTTACATACTCGTACAGATTCTGTGTAAATATTTACATGTTTATGCAGATTCTGTGTAAATATTTACATGTTTATACAGATTCTGTGTAAATATTTACATGTTAATACAGATTCTGTGTAAATATTTACATATTTATACTGATTCTGTGTAAATATTTACATGTTTATAAAGATTCTTTGTAAATATTAACATGTTTATACAGATTCTGTGTAAATATTTTCTGGTTTATACTGATTCTGTGTAAATATTGACATGTTTATACAAGTTGTGTGTAAATATTGACATGTTTATACAGATTCTGTGTAAATATTTACAGGTTTTTAAAGATTCTGTGTAAATATTTGCTGGTTTTTACAGATTCTGTGTAAATATTTACATGTTTATACACATTCTGTGTAAATAATTACATGTTCATACACATTCTGTGTAAATATTTACATGTTTATACAGATTCTGTGTAAATATTTTGATGTTTATACAGATTCTGTGTAAATATTTACATGTTTATACAGATTCTGGTAAGCATGTACATGCTCGTACAGATTCTGTGTAAATATTTACATGTTTATACAGATTCTGTGTAAATTATTACATGTTTATACAGATTCTGTGTAAATATTGACATGTTAATACAGATTCTGTGTAAACATTTACATGTTTATAGAGATTCTGTGTGAATATATACATGTTTATACAGATTCTGTGTAAATATTTACATGTTTATACAGATTCTGTGTAAATATTTACATATTTGTACAGATTCTGTGTAAATATTTACATGTTTATAAAGATTCTGTGTAAATATTTTCATGTTTATACTGATTCTGTGTAAATATTGACATGTTTATACAGATTCTGTGTAAATATTGACATGTTTATACAGATTCTGTGTAAATATTTACAGGTTTTTAAAGATTCTGTGTAAATATTTACTGGTTTTTACAGATTCGGTGTAAGTATATACATGTTTACACAGATTCTGTGTAATTATTTTGATGTTTATACTGATTCTGTGTAAATATTTACATGTTTATACAGATTCTGGTAAATATTTACATGTTTATACAGTTTCTGTGTAAATATTTACATGTTTATACAGATTCTGTGTAAATATTTACATGTTCATACAGATTCTGTGTAAATATTTACAGGTATATACAGATTCTGTGTAAATATTTACTGGTTTTTACAGATTCTCTGTAAATATTTACATGTTTATACAGATTCTGTGTAAATATTTACATGTTTATACAGATTATGTTTAAATATTTACATGTTTATAAAGATTCTGTGTAAATATTTACATGTTTATACAGATTATGTGTAAATATTTTCATGTTTATACAGATTCTGTGTAAATATTAACATGTTCATACAGATTCTGTGTAAATATTTACATGTTTGTACAGATTCTGTGTAAATATTTACATGTTCATATGGATTCTGTGTAAATATTTACATGTTGATACACATTCTGTGTAAATATTAACATGTTTATACAGATTATGTGTAAATATTTACATGTTTATGCAGATTCTGTCTAAATATTTACATGTTTATACAGATTCTGTGTAAATATTTACATGTTTATACAGATTCTTTCTAAATATTTACATGTTTATAAAGATTCGGTGTAAACATTTACATACTCGTACAGATTCTGTGTAAATATTTACATGTTTATGCAGATTCTGTGTAAATATTTACATGTTTATACAGATTCTGTGTAAATATTTACATGTTAATACAGATTCTGTGTAAATATTTACATATTTATACTGATTCTGTGTAAATATTTACATGTTTATAAAGATTCTTTGTAAATATTAACATGTTTATACAGATTCTGTGTAAATATTTTCTGGTTTATACTGATTCTGTGTAAATATTGACATGTTTATACAGGTTGTGTGTAAATATTGACATGTTTATACAGATTCTGTGTAAATATTTACAGGTTTTTAAAGATTCTGTGTAAATATTTGCTGGTTTTTACAGATTCTGTGTAAATATTTACATGTTTATACACATTCTGTGTAAATAATTACATGTTCATACACATTCTGTGTAAATATTTACATGTTTATACAGATTCTGTGTAAATATTTTGATGTTTATACAGATTCTGTGTAAATATTTACATGTTTATACAGATTCTGGTAAACATGTACATGCTCGTACAGATTCTGTGTAAATATTTACATGTTTATACAGATTCTGTGTAAATTATTACATGTTTATACAGATTCTGTGTAAATATTGACATGTTAATACAGATTCTGTGTAAACATTTACATGTTTATAGAGATTCTGTGTGAATATTTACATGTTTATACAGATTCTGTGTAAATATTTACATGTTTATACAGATTCTGTGTAAATATTTACATATTTGTACAGATTCTGTGTAAATATTTACATGTTTATAAAGATTCTGTGTAAATATTTTCATGTTTATACTGATTCTGTGTAAATATTGACATGTTTATACAGATTCTGTGTAAATATTGACATGTTTATACAGATTCTGTGTAAATATTTACAGGTTTTTAAAGATTCTGTGTAAATATTTACTGGTTTTTACAGATTCGGTGTAAGTATATACATGTTTACACAGATTCTGTGTAATTATTTTGATGTTTATACTGATTCTGTGTAAATATTTACATGTTTATACAGATTCTGGTAAATATTTACATGTTTATACAGTTTCTGTGTAAATATTTACATGTTTATACAGATTCTGTGTAAATATTTACATGTTCATACAGATTCTGTGTAAATATTTACAGGTATATACAGATTCTGTGTAAATATTTACTGGTTTTTACAGATTCTCTGTAAATATTTACATGTTTATACAGATTCTGTGTAAATATTTACATGTTTATACAGATTATGTTTAAATATTTACATGTTTATACAGATTCTGTGTAAATATTTTCATGTTCATGCAGATTCTGTATAAATATTGACATGTTTATACAGATTCTATGTAAATATTAACATGTTCATATGGATTCTGTGTAAATATTTACATGTTTATACAGATTCTGTGTAAATATGACATGTTTATACAGATTCTTATAAATATTTACATGTTTATACAGATTCTGTGTAAATATTTACATGTTTATAAAGATGCGTTGTAAACATTTACAGGCTCGTACAGATTCTTTGTAAATATTTACATGTTTATACAGATTCTGTGTAAATATTTACATGTTTATACAGATTCTGTGTAAATATTTACACGTTTATACAGATTCTGTGTAAATATTTACATGTTTATAAAGATTCTGTGTAAATATTTACATGTTTATAAAGATTCTGTGTAAATATTTACATGTTTATACAGATTATGTGTAAATATTTTCATGTTTATACAGATTCTGTGTAAATATTTACATGTTTGTACAGATTCTGTGTAAATATTTACATGTTCATATGGATTCTGTGTGAATATTTACATGTTTATACAAATTCTGTGTAAATATTTACATGTTTACACAGATTCTGTGTAAATATTTACATGTTTACACAGATTCTGTGTAATTATTTTGATGTTTATACAGATTCTGTGTAAATATTTACATGTTTATACAGATTCTGGTAAATATTTACATGCTCGTACAGATTCTGTGTAAATATTTACATATTTATACAGATTCTGTGTAAATTATTACATGTTTATACAGATTCTGTGTAAATATTGACATGTTAATACAGATTCTGTGTAAATATTTACATGTTTATAGAGATTCTCTGTGAATATTTACATGTTTATACAGATTCTGTGTAAATATTTACATGTTTATACAGATTCTGTGTAAATATATACATATTTATACAGATTCTGTGTAAATATTTACATTTTTATAAAAATTCTGTGTAAATATTAACATGTTTATACAGATTCTGTGTAAATATTTTCATGTTTATACTGATTCTGTGTAAATATTGACATGTTTATACAGATTCTGTGTAAATATTGACATGTTTATACAGATTCTGTGTAAATATTTACAGGTTTTTAAAGATTCTGTGTAAATATTTACTGGTTTTTACTGATTCTGTGTAAATATTTACATGTTTATACACATTCTGTGTAAATATTTACATGTTTATACAGATTCTGTGTAAATATTTTCATGTTCATACAGATTCTGTGTAAATATTTACATGTTTGTACAGATCCTGTGTAAATATTTACATGTTCATACAGGTTCTGTGTAAGCATTTACATGTTTATACACATTCTGTGTAAATATTTACATGTTCATATAGATTCTGTGTAAATATGTACATGTTTATACAGATTCTGTGTAAATATTTACATGTTTATATAGATTCTGTGTAAATAATTTCATGTTTATGCAGATTCTGTGTAAATATTGACATGTTTATACTGATTCTGTGTAAATGTTTACATGTTCATACGGATTCTGTGTAAATATTTACATGTTTATACAGATTCTGTGTAAATATTGACATGTTTATACAGATTCTTTGTAAATATTTACATGTTTATACAGATACTGTGTAAATATTTACATGTTTATACAGATTATGTGTAAATATTTACATGTTTATACAGACTCTGTGTAAATATTTACATGTTTATACAGATTCTGTCTAAATAATTACATGTTTATACAGATTCTGTGTAAATATTTACATGTTTATACACATTCTGTGTAAATATTTACATGTTTAGACAGATTCTGCCTAAATATTTACATGTTTATAAAGATTTGGTGTTAATATTTACATGCTCGTACAGGTTCTGTGTAAATATTTACATGTTTATACAGATTCTTTGTAAATATTGACATGTTAATACAGATTCTGTGTAAACATTTACATGTTTATAGAGATTCTGTGTGAATATTTACATGTTTATACAGATTCTGTGTAAATATTTACATGTTTATACAGATTCTGTGTAAATATTTACATATTTATACAGATTCTGTGTAAATATTTACATGTTTATAAAGATTCTGTGTAAATATTAACATGTTTATAGATTCTGTGTACATATTGACCTGTTTATACAGATTCTGTGTAAATATTGACATGTTTATACAGATTCTGTGTAAATATTTACAGGTTTTTAAAGATTCTGTGTAAATATTTACTGGTTTTTACAGATTCTGTGTAAGTATATACATGTTTACACAGATTCTGTGTAATTATTTTGATGTTTATACAGATTCTGTGTAAATATTTACATGTTTATACAGATTCTGGTAAATATTTACATGTTTATACAGTTTCTGTGTAAATATTGACATGTTTATACAGATTCTGTGTAAATATTTACATGTTCATACAGATTCTGTGTAAATATTTACAGGTATATACAGATTCTGTGTAAATATTCACTGGTTTTTACAGATTCTCTGTAAATATTTACATGTTTATACAGATTCTGTGTAAATATTTACATGTTTATACAGATTATGTTTAAATATTTACATGTTCATACAGATTCTGTGTAAATATTTTCATGTTTATGCAGATTCTGTATAAATATTGACATGTTTATACAGATTCTATGTAAATATTTACATGTTCATACGGATTCTGTGTAAATATTTAAATGTTTATACAGATTCTGTGTAAATATGACATGTTTATACAGATTCTTTGTAAATATTTACATGTTTATACAGATTCTGTTTAAATATTTACATGTTTATAAAGATGCGTTGTAAACATTTACATGCTCGTACAGATTCTTTGTAAATATTTGCATGTTTATACAGATTCTGTGTAAATATTTACATGTTTATACAGATTCTGTGTAAATATTTACACGTTTATACAGATTCTGTGTAAATATTTACATGTTTATAAAGATTCTGTGTAAATATTTACATGTTTATAAAGATTCTGTGTAAATATTTACATGTTTATAAAGATTCTGTGTAAATATTTACATGTTTATACAGATTATGTGTAAATATTTTCATGTTTATACAGATTCTTTGTAAATATTAACATGTTCCTACAGATTCTGTGTAAATATTTACATATTTGTACAGATTCTCTGTAAATATTTACATGTTCATATGTATTCTGTGTGAATATTTACATGTTTATACAGATTCTGTGTAAATATTTACATGTTTTCACAGATTCTGTGTAAATATTTACATGTTTACACAGATTCTGTGTAATTCTTTTGATGTTTATACAGATTCTGTGTAAATATTTACATGTTTATATAGATTCTGGTAAACATTTACATCCTCGTACAGATTCTGTGTAAATATTTACATATTTATACAGATTCTGTGTAAATTATTACATGTTTATACAGATTCTGTGTAAATATTGACATGTTAATACAGATTCTGTGTAAATATTTACATGTTTATAGAGATTCTCTGTGAATATTTACATGTTTATACAAATTCTCTGTAAATATTTACATGTTTATACAGATTCTGTGTAAATATATACATATTTATACAGATTCTGTGTAAATATTTACATTTTTATAAAAATTCTGTGTAAATATTAACATGTTTATACAGATTCTGTGTAAATATTGACATGTTTATACAGATTCTGTGTAAATATTTACAGGTTTTTAAAGATTCTGTGTAAATATTTACTGGTTTTTACTGATTCTGTGTAAATATTTACATGTTTATACACATTCTGTGTAAATATTTACATGTTTATACAGATTCTGTGTAAATATTTTCATGTTCATACAGATTCTCTGTAAATATTTACATGTTTGTACAGATCCTGTGTAAATATTTACATGTTCATACAGGTTCTGTGTAAACATTTACATGTTTATACACATTCTGTGTAAATATTTACATGTTCATATAGATTCTGTGTAAATATGTACATGTTTATACAGATTCTGTGTAAATATTTACATGTTTATATAGATTCTGTGTAAATAATTTCATGTTTATGCAGATTCTGTGTAAATATTGACATGTTTATACTGATTCTGTGTAAATATTTACATGTTCATACGGATTCTGTGTAAATATTTACATGTTTATAGAGATTCTGTGTAAATATTGACATGTTTATACAGATTCTTTGTAAATATTTACATGTTTATACAGATACTGTGTAAATATTTACATGTTTATACAGATTATGTGTAAATATTTACATGTTTATACAGACTCTGTGTAAATATTTACATGTTTATACAGATTCTGTCTAAATAATTACATGTTTATACAGATTCTGTGTAAATATTTACATGTTTATACACATTCTGTGTAAATATTTACATGTTTATACAGATTCTGCCTAAATATTTACATGTTTATAAAGAATTGGTGTTAATATTTACATGCTCGTACAGGTTCTGTGTAAATATTTACATGTTTATACAGATTCTTTGTAAATATTGACATGTTAATACAGATTCTGTGTAAACATTTACATGTCTATAGAGATTCTGTGTGAATATTTACATGTTTATACAGATTCTGTGTAAATATTTACATGTTTATACAGATTCTGTGTAAATATTTACATATTTATACAGATTCTGTGTAAATATTTACATGTTTATAAAGATTCTGTGTAAATATTAACATGTTTATAGATTCTGTGTACATATTGACATGTTTATACAGAATCTGTGTAAATATTGACATGTTTATACAGATTCTGTGTAAATATTTACAGGTTTTTAAAGGTTCTGTGTAAATATTTACTGGTTTTTACAGATTCTGTGTAAGTATATACATGTTTACACAGATTCTGTGTAATTATTTTGATGTTTATACAGATTCTGTGTAAATATTTACATGTTTATACAGATTCTGGTAAATATTTACATGTTTATACAGTTTCTGTGTAAATATTTACATGTTTATACAGATTCTGTGTAAATATTTACATGTTCATACAGATTCTGTGTAAATATATACAGGTATATACAGATTCTGTGTAAATATTCACTGGTTTTTACAGATTCTCTGTAAATATTTACATGTTTATACAGATTCTGTGTAAATATTTACATGTTTATACTGATTATGTTTAAATATTTACATGTTTATACAGATTCTGTGTAAATATTTTCATGTTTATGCTGATTCTGTATAAATATTGACATGTTTATACAGATTCTATGTAAATATTTACATGTTCATACGGATTCTGTGTAAATATTTAAATGTTTATACAGATTCTGTGTAAATATGACATGTTTATACAGATTCTTTGTAAATATTTACATGTTTATACAGATTCTGTGTAAATATTTACATGTTTATAAAGATGCGTTGTAAACATTTACATGCTCGTACAGATTCTTTGTAAATATTTACATGTTTATACAGATTCTGTGTAAATATTTACATGTTTATACAGATTCTGTGTAAATATTTACACGTTTATACAGATTCTGTGTAAATATTTTCATGTTTATACAGATTCTGTGTAAATATTAACATGTTCATACAGATTCTGTGTAAATATTTACATGTTTGTACAGATTCTGTGTAAATATTTACATGTTCATATGGATTCTGTGTGAATATTTACATGTTTATACAGATTCTGTGTAAATATTTACATGTTTTCACAGATTCTGTGTAAATATTTACATGTTTACACAGATTCTGTGTAATTCTTTTGATGTTTATACAGATTCTGTGTAAATATTTACATGTTTATACAGATTCTGGTAAACATTTACATGCTCGTACAGATTCTGTGTAAATATTTACATATTTATACAGATTCTGTGTAAATTATTACATGTTTATACAGATTCTGTGTAAATATTGACATGTTAATACAGATTCTGTGTAAATATTTACATGTTTATAGAGATTCTCTGTGAATATTTACATGTTTATACAGATTCTGTGTAAATATTTACATGTTTATACAGATTCTGTGTAAATATATACATATTTATACAGATTCTGTGTAAATATTTACATTTTTATAAAAATTCTGTGTAAATATTAACATGTTTATACAGATTCTGTGTAAATATTTTCATGTTTATACTGATTCTGTGTAAATATTGACATGTTTATACAGATTCTGTGTAAATATTGACATGTTTATACAGATTCTGTGTAAATATTTACAGGTTTTTAAAGATTCTGTGTAAATATTTACTGGTTTTTACTGATTCTGTGTAAATATTTACATGTTTATACACATTCTGTGTAAATATTTACATGTTTATACAGATTCTGTGTAAATATTTTCATGTTCATACAGATTCTGTGTAAATATTTACATGTTTGTACAGATCCTGTGTAAATATTTACATGTTCATACAGGTTCTGTGTAAACATTTACATGTTTATACACATTCTGTGTAAATATTTACATGTTCATATAGATTCTGTGTAAATATGTACATGTTTATACAGATTCTGTGTAAATATTTACATGTTTATACAGATTCTGTGTAAATAATTTCATGTTTATGCAGATTCTGTGTAAATATTGACATGTTTATACTGATTCTTTGTAAATGTTTACATGTTCATACGGATTCTGTGTAAATATTTACATGTTTATACAGATTATGTGTAAATATTTACATGTTTATACAGACTCTGTGTAAATATTTACATGTTTATACAGATTCTGTCTAAATAATTACATGTTTATACAGATTCTGTGTAAATATTTACATGTTTATACACATTCTGTGTAAATATTTACATGTTTATACAGATTCTGCCTAAATATTTACATGTTTATAAAGATTTGGTGTTAATATTTACATGCTCGTACAGGTTCTGTGTAAATATTTACATGTTTATACAGATTCTTTGTAAATATTGACATGTTAATACAGATTCTGTGTAAACATTTACATGTTTATAGAGATTCTGTGTGAATATTTACATGTTTATACAGATTCTGTGTAAATATTTACATGTTTATACAGATTCTGTGTAAATATTTACATATTTATACAGATTCTGTGTAAATATTTACATGTTTATAAAGATTCTGTGTAAATATTAACATGTTTATAGATTCTGTGTACATATTGACATGTTTATACAGATTCTGTGTAAATATTGACATGTTTATACAGATTCTGTGTAAATATTTACAGGTTTTTAAAGATTCTGTGTAAATATTTACTGGTTTTTACAGATTCTGTGTAAGTATATACATGTTTACACAGATTCTGTGTAATTATTTTGATGTTTATACAGATTCTGTGTAAATATTTACATGTTTATACAGATTCTGGTAAATATTTACATGTTTATACAGTTTCTGTGTAAATATTTACATGTTTATACAGATTCTGTGTAAATATTTACATGTTCATACAGATTCTGTGTAAATATTTACAGGTATATACAGATTCTGTGTAAATATTCACTGGTTTTTACAGATTCTCTGTAAATATTTACATGTTTATACAGATTCTGTGTAAATATTTACATGTTTATACAGATTATGTTTAAATATTTACATGTTTATACAGATTCTGTGTAAATATTTTCATGTTTATGCAGATTCTGTATAAATATTGACATGTTTATACAGATTCTATGTAAATATTTACATGTTCATACGGATTCTGTGTAAATATTTAAATGCTTATACAGATTCTGTGTAAATATGACATGTTTATACAGACTCTTTGTAAATATTTACATGTTTATACAGATTCTGTGTAAATATTTACATGTTTATAAAGATGCGTTGTAAACATTTACATGCTCGTACAGATTCTTTGTAAATATTTACATGTTTATACAGATTCTGTGTAAATATTTACATGTTTATACAGATTCTGTGTACATATTTACACGTTTATACAGATTCTGTGTAAATATTTACATGTTTATAAAGATTCTGTGTAAATATTTACATGTTTATAAAGATTCTGTGTAAATATTTACATGTTTATACAGATTATGTGTAAATATTTTCATGTTTATACAGATTCTGTGTAAATATTAACATGTTCATACAGATTCTGTGTAAATATTTACATGTTTGTACAGATTCTGTGTAAATATTTACATGTTCATATGGATTCTGTGTGAATATTTACATGTTTATACAGATTCTGTGTAAATATTTACATGTTTTCACAGATTCTGTGTAAATATTTACATGTTTACACAGATTCTGTGTAATTCTTTTGATGTTTATACAGATTCTTTGTAAATATTTACATGTTTATACAGATTCTGGTAAACATTTACATGCTCGTACAGATTCTGTGTAAATATTTACATATTTATACAGATTCTGTGTAAATTATTACATGTTTATACAGATTCTGTGTAAATATTGACATGTTAATACAGATTCTGTGTAAATATTTACATGTTTATAGAGATTCTCTGTGAATATTTACATGTTTGTACAGATTCTGTGTAAATATTTACATGTTTATACAGATTCTGTGTAAATATATACATATTTATACAGATTCTGTGTAAATATTTACATTTTTATAAAAATTCTGTGTAAATATTAACATGTTTATACAGATTCTGTGTAAATATTTTCATGTTTATCCTGATTCTGTGTAAATATTGACATGTTTATACAGATTCTGTGTAAATATTGACATGTTTATACAGATTCTGTGTAAATATTTACAGGTTTTTAAAAATTCTGGGTAAATATTTGCTGGTTTTTACAGATCCTGTGTAAATATTTACATGTATATACACATAGTGTGTAAATAATTACATGTTCATACACATTCTGTGTAAATATTTACATGTTTATACAGATTCTGTGTAAATATTTACATGTTTGTACAGATCCTGTGTTAATATTTACATGTTCATACAGATTCTGTGTAAACATTTACATGTTTATACACCTTCTGTGTAAATATTTACATGTTCATATAGACTCTGTGTAAATATGTACATGTTTATACAGATACTGTGTAAATATTTACATTTTTATACAGATTCTGTGTAAATATTTACATTTTTATATAGATTCTGTGTAAATAATTTCATGTTTATGAAGATTCTGTGTAAATATTGACATGTTTATACTGATTCTGTGTAAATGTTTACATGTTCATACGGATTCTGTGTAAATATTTACATGTTTATACAGATTCTGTGTAAATATTGACATGTTTATACAGATTCTTTGTAAATATTTACATGTTTATACAGATACTGTGTAAATATTTACATGTTTATACAGATTATGTGTAAATATTTACATGTTTATACAGACTCTGTGTAAATATTTACATGTTTATACAGATTCTGTCTAAATAATTACATGTTTATACAGATTCTGTGTAAATATTTACATGTTTATACACATTCTGTGTAAATATTTACATGTTTATACAGATTCTGCCTAAATATTTACATGTTTATAAAGATTTGGTGTTAATATTTACATGCTCGTACAGGTTCTGTGTAAATATTTACATGTTTATACAGATTCTGTGTAAACATTTACATGTTTATAGAGATTCTGTGTGAATATTTACATGTTTATACAGATTCTGTGTAAATATTTACATGTTTATACAGATTCTGTGTAAATATTTACATATTTATACAGATTCTGTGTAAATATTTACATATTTATACAGATTCTGTGTAAATATTTACATGTTTATAAAGATTCTGTGTAAATATTAACATGTTTATAGATTCTGTGTACATATTGACATGTTTATACAGATTCTGTGTAAATATTGACATGTTTATACAGATTCTGTGTAAATATTTACAGGTTTTTAAAGATTCTGTGTAAATATTTACTGGTTTTTACAGATTCTGTGGAAGTATATACATGTTTACACAGATTCTGTGTAATTATTTTGATGTTTATACAGATTCTGTGTAAATATTTACATCTTTATACAGATTCTGGTAAATATTTACATGTTTATAAACTTTCTGTGTAAATATTTACATGTTTATACAGATTCTGTGTAAATATTTACATGTTCATACAGATTCTGTGTAAATATTTACAGGGATATACAGATTCTGTGTAAATATTCACTGGTTTTTACAGATTCTCTGTAAATATTTACATGTTTATACAGATTCTGTGTAAATATTTACATGTTTATACAGATTATGTTTAAATATTTACATGTTTATACAGATTCTGTGTAAATATTTTCATGTTTATGCAGATTCTGTATAAATATTGACATGTTTATACAGATTCTATGTAAATATTTACATGTTCATACGGATTCTGTGTAAATATTTAAATGTTTATACAGATTCTGTGTAAATATGACATGTTTATACAGATTCTTTGTAAATATTTACATGTTTATACAGATTCTGTTTAAATATTTACATGTTTATAAAGATGCGTTGTAAACATTTACATGCTCGTACAGATTCTTTGTAAATATTTACATGTTTATACAGATTCTGTGTAAATATTTACATGTTTATACAGATTCTGTGTAAATATTTACACGTTTATACAGATTCTGTGTAAATATTTACATGTTTATAAAGATTCTGTGTAAATATTTACATGTTTATAAAGATTCTGTGTAAATATTTACATGTTTATAAAGATTCTGTGTATATATTTACATGTTTATACAGATTATGTGTAAATATTTTCATGTTTATACAGATTCTTTGTAAATATTAACATGTTCCTACAGATTCTGTGTAAATATTTACATGTTTGTACAGATTCTGTGTAAATATTTACATGTTCATATGTATTCTGTGTGAATATTTACATGTTTATACAGATTCTGTGTAAATATTTACATGTTTTCACAGATTCTGTGTAAATATTTACATGTTTACACAGATTCTGTGTAAATATTTACATGTTTACACAGATTCTGTGTAATTCTTTTGATGTTTATACAGATTCTGTGTAAATATTTACATGTTTATATAGATTCTGGTAAACATTTACATCCTCGTACAGATTCTGTGTAAATATTTACATATTTATACAGATTCTGTGTAAATTATTACATGTTTATACAGATTCTGTGTAAATATTGACATGTTAATACAGATTCTGTGTAAATATTTACAAGTTTATAGAGATTCTCTGTGAATATTTACATGTTTATACAAATTCTGTGTAAATATTTACATGTTTATACAGATTCTGTGTAAATATATTCATATTTATACAGATTCTGTGTAAATATTTACATTTTTATAAAAATTCTGTGTAAATATTAACATGTTTATACAGATTCTTTCTAAATAATTACATGTTTATACAGATTCTGTGTAAATATTTACAGGTTTTTAAAGATTCTGTGTAAATATTTACTGGTTTTTACTGATTCTGTGTAAATATTTACATGTTTATACACATTCTGTGTAAATATTTACATGTTTATACAGATTATGTGTAAATATTTTCATGTTTATACAGATTCTGTGTAAATATTAACATGTTCATACAGATTCTGTGTAAATATTTACATGTTTGTACAGATTCTGTGTAAATATTTACATGTTCATATGGATTCTGTGTGAATATTTACATGTTTATACAGATTCTGTGTAAATATTTACATGTTTTCACAGATTCTGTGTAAATATTTACATGTTTACACAGATTCTGTGTAATTCTTTTGATGTTTATACAGATTCTGTGTAAATATTTACATGTTTATACAGATTCTGGTAAACATTTACATGCTCGTACAGATTCTGTGTAAATATTTACATATTTATACAGATTCTGTGTAAATTATTACATGTTTATACAGATTCTGTGTAAATATTGACATGTTAATACAGATTCTGCGTAAATATTTACATGTTTATAGAGATTCTCTGTGAATATTTACATGTTTATACAGATTCTGTGTAAATATTTACATGTTTATACAGATTCTGTGTAAATATATACATATTTATACAGATTCTGTGTAAATATTTACATTTTTATAAAAATTCTGTGTAAATATTAACATGTTTATACAGATTCTGTGTAAATATTTTCATGTTTATACTGATTCTGTGTAAATATTGACATGTTTATACAGATTCTGTGTAAATATTGACATGTTTATACAGATTCTGTGTAAATATTTACAGGTTTTTAAAGATTCTGTGTAAATATTTACTGGTTTTTACTGATTCTGTGTAAATATTTACATGTTTATACAGATTCTGTGTAAATATTTACATGTTTATACAGATTCTGTGTAAATATTTTCATGTTCATACAGATTCTGTGTAAATATTTACATGTTTGTACAGATCCTGTGTAAATATTTACATGTTCATACAGGTTCTGTGTAAACATTTACATGTTTATACACATTCTGTGTAAATATTTACATGTTCATATAGATTCTGTGTAAATATGTACATGTTTATACAGATTCTGTGTAAATATTTACATGTTTATACAGATTCTGTGTAAATAATTTCATGTTTATGCAGATTCTGTGTAAATATTGACATGTTTATACTGATTCTGTGTAAATGTTTACATGTTCATACGGATTCTGTGTAAATATTTACATGTTTATACAGATTCTGTGTAAATATTGACATGTTTATACAGATTCTTTGTAAATATTTACATGTTTATACAGATACTGTGTAAATATTTACATGTTTATACAGATTATGTGTAAATATTTACATGTTTATACAGACTCTGTGTAAATATTTACATGTTTATACAGATTCTGTCTAAATAATTACATGTTTATACAGATTCTGTGTAAATATTTACATGTTTATACACATTCTGTGTAAATATTTACATGTTTATACAGATTCTGCCTAAATATTTACATGTTTATAAAGAATTGGTGTTAATATTTACATGCTCGTACAGGTTCTGTGTAAATATTTACATGTTTATACAGATTCTTTGTAAATATTGACATGTTTATACAGATTCTGTGTAAACATTTACATGTCTATAGAGATTCTGTGTGAATATTTACATGTTTATACAGATTCTGTGTAAATATTTACATGTTTATACAGATTCTGTGTAAATATTTACATATTTATACAGATTCTGTGTAAATATTTACATATTTATACAGATTCTGTGTAAATATTTACATGTTTATAAAGATTCTGTGTAAATATTAACATGTTTATAGATTCTGTGTACATATTGACATGTTTATACAGATTCTGTGTAAATATTGCCATGTTTATACAGATTCTGTGTAAATATTTACAGGTTTTTAAAGATT
Organism: Pan troglodytes; assembly: GCF_028858775.2. Lineage (NCBI taxonomy): Eukaryota > Metazoa > Chordata > Mammalia > Primates > Hominidae > Pan > Pan troglodytes. The sequence continues at coordinate 13,921,963 of NC_072413.2, forward strand.
CTGTGTAAATATTTACTGGTTTTTACAGATTCTGTGTAAGTATATACATGTTTACACAGATTCTGTGTAATTATTTTGATGTTTATACAGATTCTGTGTAAATATTTACATGTTTATACAGATTCTGGTAAATATTTACATGTTTATACAGTTTCTGTGTAAATATTTACATGTTTATACAGATTCTGTGTAAATATTTACATGTTCATACAGATTCTGTGTAAATATTTACAGGTATTTACAGATTCTGTGTAAATATTCACTGGTTTTTACAGATTCTCTGAAAATATTTACATGTTTATACAGATTCTGTGTAAATATTTACATGTTTATACTGATTATGTTTAAATATTTACATGTTTATACAGATTCTGTGTAAATATTTTCATGTTTATGCAGATTCTGTATAAATATTGACATGTTTATACAGATTCTATGTAAATATTTACATGTTCATACGGATTCTGTGTAAATGTTTAAATGTTTATACAGATTCTGTGTAAATATGACATGTTTATACAGATTCTTTGTAAATATTTACATGTTTATACAGATTCTGTGTAAATAATTTCATGTTTATGCAGATTCTGTGTAAATATTGACATGTTTATACTGATTCTGTGTAAATGTTTACATGTTCATACGGATTCTGTGTAAATATTTACATGTTTATACAGATTCTGTGTAAATATTGACATGTTTATACAGATTCTTTGTAAATATTTACATGTTTATACAGATACTGTGTAAATATTTACATGTTTATACAGATTATGTGTAAATATTTACATGTTCATATGGATTCTGTGTGAATATTTACATGTTTATACAGATTCTGTGTAAATATTTACATGTTTACACAGATTCTGTGTAAATATTTACATGTTTACACAGATTCTGTGTAATTATTTTGATGTTTATACAGATTCTGTGTAAATATTTACATGTTTATACAGATTCTGGTAAACATTTACATGCTCGTACAGATTCTGTGTAAATATTTACATATTTATACAGATTCTGTGTAAATTATTACATGTTTATACAGATTCTGTGTAAATATTGACATGTTTATTCTGATTCTGTGTAAATATTTACATGTTTATAGAGATTCTCTGTGAATATTTACATGTTTATACAGATTCTGTGTAAATATTTACATGTTTATACAGATTCTGTGTAAATATATACATATTTATACAGATTCTGTGTAAATATTTACATTTTTATAAAAATTCTGTGTAAATATTAACATGTTTATACAGATTCTGTGTAAATATTTTCATGTTTATACTGATTCTGTGTAAATATTGACATGTTTATACAGATTCTGTGTAAATATTGACATGTTTATACAGATTCTGTGTAAATATTTACATGTTTATAAAGATGCGTTGTAAACATTTACATGCTCGTACAGATTCTTTGTAAATATTTACATGTTTATACAGATTCTGTGTAAATATTTACATGTTTATACAGATTCTCTGTAAATATTTACACGTTTATACAGATTCTGTGTAAATATTTTCATGTTTATGCAGATTCTGTATAAATATTGACATGTTTATACAGATTCTATGTAAATATTTACATGTTCATACGGATTCTGTGTAAATATTTACATGTTTATACAGATTCTGTGTAAATATGACATGTTTATACAGATTCTTTGTAAATATTTACATGTTTATACAGATTCTGTGTAAATATTTACATGTTTATAAAGATGTGTTGTAAACATTTACATGCTCGTACAGATTCTTTGTAAATATTTACATGTTTATACAGATTCTGTGTAAATATTTACATGTTTATACAGATTCTGTGTAAATATTTACACGTTTATACAGATTCTGTGTAAATATTTACATGTTTATAAAGATTCTGTGTAAATATTTACATGTTTATAAAGATTCTGTGTAAATATTTACATGTTTATACAGATTATGTGTAAATATTTTCATGTTTATACAGATTCTGTGTAAATATTAACATGTTGATACAGATTCTGTGTAAATATTTACATGTTTGTACAGATTCTGTGTAAATATTTACATGTTCATATGGATTCTGTGTAAATATTTACATGTTGATACACATTCTGTCTAAATATTTACATGTTTATACAGATTCTGTGTAAATATTTACATGTTTATACAGATTCTTTCTAAATATTTACATGTTTATAAAGATTCGGTGTAAACATTTACATACTCGTACAGATTCTGTGTAAATATTTACATGTTTATGCAGATTCTGTGTAAATATTTACATGTTTATACAGATTCTGTGTAAATATTTACATGTTAATACAGATTCTGTGTAAATATTTACATATTTATACAGATTCTGTGTAAATATTTACATGTTTATAAAGATTCTTTGTAAATATTAACATGTTTATACAGATTCTGTGTAAATATTTTCTGGTTTATACTGATTCTGTGTAAATATTGACATGTTTATACAGGTTGTGTGTAAATATTGACATGTTTATACAGATTCTGTGTAAATATTTACAGGTTTTTAAAGATTCTGTGTAAATATTTGCTGGTTTTTACAGATTCTGTGTAAATATTTACATGTTTATACACATTCTGTGTAAATAATTACATGTTCATACACATTCTGTGTAAATATTTACATGTTTATACAGATTCTGTGTAAATATTTTGATGTTTATACAGATTCTGTGTAAATATTTACATGTTTATACAGATTCTGGTAAACATGTACATGCTCGTACAGATTCTGTGTAAATATTTACATGTTTATACAGATTCTGTGTAAATTATTACATGTTTATACAGATTCTGTGTAAATATTGACATGTTAATACAGATTCTGTGTAAACATTTACATGTTTATAGAGATTCTGTGTGAATATTTACATGTTTATACAGATTCTGTGTAAATATTTACATGTTTATACAGATTCTGTGTAAATATTTACATATTTATACAGATTCTGTGTAAATATTTACATGTTTATAAAGATTCTGTGTAAATATTAACATGTTTATAGATTCTGTGTACATATTGACATGTTTATACAGATTCTGTGTAAATATTGACATGTTTATACAGATTCTGTGTAAATATTTACAGGTTTTTAAAGATTCTGTGTAAATATTTACTGGTTTTTACAGATTCTGTGTAAATATATACATGTTTACACAGATTCTGTGTAATTATTTTGATGTTTATACAGATTCTGTGTAAATATTTACATGTTTATACAGATTCTGGTAAATATTTACATGTTTATACAGTTTCTGTGTAAATATTTACATGTTCATACAGATTCTGTGTAAATATTTACAGGTATTTACAGATTCTGTGTAAATATTCACTGGTTTTTACAGATTCTCTGTAAATATTTACATGTTTATACAGATTCTGTGTAAATATTTACATGTTTATACAGATTATGTTTAAATATTTACATGTTTATACAGATTCTGTGTAAATATTTTCATGTTTATGCAGATTCTGTATAAATATTGACATGTTTATACAGATTCTATGTAAATATTTACATGTTCATACGGATTCTGTGTAAATATTTAAATGTTTATACAGATTCTGTGTAAATATGACAAGTTTATACAGATTCTTTGTAAATATTTACATGTTTATACAGATTCTGTGTAAATATTTACATGTTTATAAAGATGCGTTGTAAACATTTACATGCTCGTACAGATTCTTTGTAAATATTTACATGTTTATACAGATTCTGTGTAAATATTTACATGTTTATACAGATTCTGTGTAAATATTTACACGTTTATACAGATTCTGTGTAAATATTTACATGTTTATAAAGATTCTGTGTAAATATTTACATGTTTATAAAGATTCTGTGTAAATATTTACATGTTTATACAGATTATGTGTAAATATTTTCATGTTTATACAGATTCTGTGTAAATATTAACATGTTCATACAGATTCTGTGTAAATATTTACATGTTTGTACAGATTCTGTGTAAATATTTACATGTTCATATGGATTCTGTGTGAATATTTACATGTTTATACAGATTCTGTGTAAATATTTACATGTTTTCACAGATTCTGTGTAAATATTTACATGTTTACACAGATTCTGTGTAATTCTTTTGATGTTTATACAGATTCTGTGTAAATATTTACATGTTTATACAGATTCTGGTAAACATTTACATGCTCGTACAGATTCTGTGTAAATATTTACATATTTATACAGATTCTGTGTAAATTATTACATGTTTATACAGATTCTGTGTAAATATTGACATGTTAATACAGATTCTGTGTAAATATTTACATGTTTATAGAGATTCTCTGTGAATATTTACATGTTTATACAGATTCTGTGTAAATATTTACATGTTTATACAGATTCTGTGTAAATATATACATATTTATACAGATTCTGTGTAAATATTTACATTTTTATAAAAATTCTGTGTAAATATTAACATGTTTATACAGATTCTGTGTAAATATTTTCATGTTTATACTGATTCTGTGTAAATATTGACATGTTTATACAGATTCTGTGTAAATATTGACATGTTTATACAGATTCTTTGTAAATATTTACAGGTTTTTAAAGATTCTTTGTAAATATTTACTGGTTTTTACTGATTCTGTGTAAATATTTACATGTTTATACACATTCTGTGTAAATATTTACATGTTTATACAGATTGTGTGTAAATATTTTCATGTTCATACAGATTCTGTGTAAATATTTACATGTTTGTACAGATCCTGTGTAAATATTTACATGTTCATACAGGTTCTGTGTAAACATTTACATGTTTATACAGATTCTGTGTAAATATTTACATGTTTATATAGATTCTGTGTAAATAATTTCATGTTTATGCAGATTCTGTGTAAATATTGACATGTTTATACTGATTCTGTGTAAATGTTTACATGTTCATACGGTTTCTGTGTAAATATTTACATGTTTATACAGATTCTGTGTAAATATTGACATGTTTATACAGATTCTTTGTAAATATTTACATGTTTATACAGATACTGTGTAAATATTTACATGTTTATACAGATTATGTGTAAATATTTACATGTTTATACAGACTCTGTGTAAATATTTACATGTTTATACAGATTCTGTCTAAATAATTACATGTTTATACAGATTCTGTGTAAATATTTACATGTTTATACACATTCTGTGTAAATATTTACATGTTTATACAGATTCTGCCTAGATATTTACATGTTTATAAAGATTTGGTGTTAATATTTACATGCTCGTACAGGTTCTGTGTAAATATTTACATGTTTATACAGATTCTTTGTAAATATTGACATGTTAATACAGATTCTGTGTAAACATTTACATGTTTATAGAGATTCTGTGTGAATATTTACATGTTTATACAGATTCTGTGTAAATATTTACATGTTTATACAGATTCTGTGTAAATATTTACATATTTATACAGATTCTGTGTAAATATTTACATATTTATACAGATTCTGTGTAAATATTTACATGTTTATAAAGATTCTGTGTAAATATTAACATGTTTATAGATTCTGTGTACATATTGACATGTTTATACAGATTCTGTGTAAATATTGACATGTTTATACAGATTCTGTGTAAATATTTACAGGTTTTTAAAGATTCTGTGTAAATATTTACTGGTTTTTACAGATTCTGTGTAAGTATATACATGTTTACACAGATTCTGTGTAATTATTTTGATGTTTATACAGATTCTGTGTAAATATTTACATGTTTATACAGATTCTGGTAAATATTTACATGTTTATACAGTTTCTGTGTAAATATTTACATGTTTATACAGATTCTGTGTAAATATTTACATGTTCATACAGATTCTGTGTAAATATTTACAGGTATATACAGATTCTGTGTAAATATTCACTGGTTTTTACAGATTCTCTGTAAATATTTACATGTTTATACAGATTCTGTGTAAATATTTACATGTTTATACAGATTATGTTTAAATATTTACATGTTTATACAGATTCTGTGTAAATATTTTCATGTTTATGCAGATTCTGTATAAATATTGACATGTTTATACAGATTCTATGTAAATATTTACATGTTCATATGGATTCTGTGTAAATATTTAAATGTTTATACAGATTCTGTGTAAATATGACATGTTTATACAGATTCTTTGTAAATATTTACATGTTTATACAGATGCTGTGTAAATATTTACATGTTTATAAAGATGCGTTGTAAACATTTACATGCTCGTACAGATTCTTTGTAAATATTTACATGTTTATACAGATTCTGTGTAAATATTTACATGTTTATACAGATTCTGTGTAAATATTTACACGTTTATACAGATTCTGTGTAAATATTTACATGTTTATAAAGATTCTGTGTAAATATTTACATGTTTATAAAGATTCTGTGTAAATATTTACATGTTTATACAGATTATGTGTAAATATTTTCATGTTTATACAGATTCTGTGTAAATATTAACATGTTCATACAGATTCTGTGTAAATATTTACATGTTTGTACAGATTCTGTGTAAATATTTACATGTGCATATGGATTCTGTGTGAATATTTACATGTTTATACAGATTCTGTGTAAATATTTACATGTTTTCACAGATTCTGTGTAAATATTTACATGTTTACACAGATTCTGTGTAATTCTTTTCATGTTTATACAGATTCTGTGTAAATATTTACATGTTTATACAGATTCTGGTAAACATTTACATGCTCGTACAGATTCTGTGTAAATATTTACATATTTATACAGATTCTGTGTAAATTATTACATGTTTATACAGATTCTGTGTAAATATTGACATGTTAATACAGATTCTGTGTAAATATTTACATGTTTATAGAGATTCTCTGTGAATATTTACATGTTTATACAGATTCTGTGTAAATATTTACATGTTTATACAGATTCTGTGTAAATATATACATATTTATACAGATTCTGTGTAAATATTTACATTTTTATAAAAATTCTGTGTAAATATTAACATGTTTATACAGATTCTGTGTAAATATTTTCATGTTTATACTGATTCTGTGTAAATATTGACATGTTTATACAGATTCTGTGTAAATATTGACATGTTTATACAGATTCTGTGTAAATATTTACAGGTTTTTATAGATTCTGTGTAAATATTTACTGGTTTTTACTGATTCTGTGTAAATATTTACATGTTTATACACATTCTGTGTAAATATTTACATGTTTATACAGATTCTGTGTAAATATTTTCATGTTCATACAGATTATGTGTAAATATTTACATGTTTGTACAGATCCTGTGTAAATATTTACATGTTCATACAGGTTCTGTGTAAACATTTACATGTTTATACACATTCTGTGTAAATATTTACATGTTCATATAGATTCTGTGTAAATATGTACATGTTTATACAGATTCTGTGTAAATATTTACATGTTTATACAGATTCTGTGTAAATAATTTCATGTTTATGCAGATTCTGTGTAAATATTGACATGTTTATACTGATTCTGTGTAAATGTCTACATGTTCATACGGATTCTGTGTAAATATTTACATGTTTATACAGATTCTGTGTAAATATTGACATGTTTATACAGATTCTTTGTAAATATTTACATGTTTATACAGATACTGTGTAAATATTTACATGTTTATACACATTATGTGTAAATATTTACATGTTTATACAGACTCTGTGTAAATATTTACATGTTTATACAGATTCTGTCTAAATAATTACATGTTTATACAGATTCTGTGTAAATATTTACATGTTTATACACATTCTGTGTAAATATTTACATGTTTATACAGATTCTGCCTAAATATATACATGTTTATAAAGAATTGGTGTTAATATTTACATGCTCGTACAGGTTCTGTGTAAATATTTACATGTTTATACAGATTCTTTGTAAATATTGACATGTTAATACAGATTCTGTGTAAACATTTACATGTCTATAGAGATTCTGTGTGAATATTTACATGTTTATACAGATTCTGTGTAAATATTTACATGTTTATACAGATTCTGTGTAAATATTTACATATTTATACAGATTCTCTGTAAATATTTACATGTTTATAAAGATTCTGTGTAAATATTAACATGTTTATAGATTCTGTGTACATATTGACATGTTTATACAGATTCTGTGTAAATATTGACATGTTTATAAAGATTCTGTGTAAATATTTACAGGTTTTTAAAGATTCTGTGTAAATATTTACTGGTTTTTACAGATTCTGTGTAAGTATATACATGTTTACACAGATTCTGTGTAATTATTTTGATGTTTATACAGATTCTGTGTAAATATTTACATGTTTATACAGATTCTGGTAAATATTTACATGTTTATACAGTTTCTGTGTAAATATTTACATGTTTATACAGATTCTGTGTAAATATTTACATGTTCATACAGATTCTGTGTAAATATTTACAGGTATATACAGATTCTGTGTAAATATTCACTGGTTTTTACAGATTCTCTGTAAATATTTACATGTTTATACAGATTCTGTGTAAATATTTACATGTTTATACAGATTATGTTTAAATATTTACATGTTTATACAGATTCTGTGTAAATATTTTCATGTTTATGCAGATTCTGTATAAATATTGACATGTTTATACAGATTCTATGTAAATATTTACATGTTCATACGGATTCTGTGTAAATATTTAAATTTTTATACAGATTCTGTGTAAATATGTCATGTTTATACAGATTCTTTGTAAATATTTACATGTTTATACAGATTCTGTGTAAATATTTACATGTTTATAAAGATGCGTTGTAAACATTTACATGCTCGTACAGATTCTTTGTAAATATTTACATGTTTATACAGATTCTGTGTAAATATTTACACGTTTATACAGATTCTGTGTAAATATTTACACGTTTATACAGATTCTGTGTAAATATTTACATGTTTATAAAGATTCTGTGTAAATATTTACATGTTTATAAAGATTCTGTGTAAATATTTACATGTTTATACAGATTATGTGTAAATATTTTCATGTTTATACAGATTCTGTGTAAATATTAACATGTTTATACAGATTCTGCCTAAATATTTACATGTTTATAAAGAATTGGTGTTAATATTTACATGCTCGTACAGGTTCTGTGTAAATATTTACATGTTTATACAGATTCTTTGTAAATATTGACATGTTAATACAGATTCTGTGTAAACATTTACATGTCTATAGAGATTCTGTGTGAATATTTACATGTTTATACAGATTCTGTGTAAATATTTACATGTTTATACAGATTCTGTGTAAATATTTACATATTTATACAGATTCTGTGTAAATATTTACATGTTTATAAAGATTCTGTGTAAATATTAACATGTTTATAGATTCTGTGTACATATTGACATGTTTATACAGATTCTGTGTAAATATTGACATGTTTATAAAGATTCTGTGTAAATATTTACAGGTTTTTAAAGATTCTGTGTAAATATTTACTGGTTTTTACAGAATCTGTGTAAGTATATACATGTTTACACAGATTCTGTGTAATTATTTTGATGTTTATACAGATTCTGTGTAAATATTTACATGTTTATACAGATTCTGGTAAATATTTACATGTTTATACAGTTTCTGTGTAAATATTTACATGTTTATACAGATTCTGTGTAAATATTTACATGTTCATAGAGATTCTGTGTAAATATTTACAGGTATATACAGATTCTGTGTAAATATTCACTGGTTTTTACAGATTCTCTGTAAATATTTACATGTTTATACAGATTCTGTGTAAATATTTACATGTTTATACAGATTATGTTTAAATATTTACATGTTTATACAGATTCTGTGTAAATATTTTCATGTTTATGCAGATTCTGTATAAATATTGACATGTTTATACAGATTCTATGTAAATATTTACATGTTCATACGGATTCTGTGTAAATATTTAAATTTTTATACAGATTCTGTGTAAATATGACATGTTTATACAGATTCTTTGTAAATATTTACATGTTTATACAGATTCTGTGTAAATATTTACATGTTTATAAAGATGCGTTGTAAACATTTACATGCTCGTACAGATTCTTTGTAAATATTTACATGTTTATACAGATTCTGTGTAAATATTTACATGTTTATACAGATTCTGTGTAAATATTTACACGTTTATACAGATTCTGTGTAAATATTTACATGTTTATAAAGATTCTGTGTAAATATTTACATGTTTATAAAGATTCTGTGTAAATATTTACATGTTTATACAGATTATGTGTAAATATTTTCATGTTTATACAGATTCTGTGTAAATATTAACATATTCATACAGATTCTGTGTAAATATTTACATGTTTGTACAGATTCTGTGTAAATATTTACATGTTCATATGGATTCTGTGTGAATATTTACATGTTTATACAGATTCTGTGTAAATATTTACATGTTTTCACAGATTCTGTGTAAATATTTACATGTTTACACAGATTCTGTGTAAATATTGACATGTTTATACACATTCTGTGTAAATAATTACATGTTCATACACATTCTGTGTCAATATTTACATGTTTATACAGATTCTGTGTAAATATTTACATGTTTGTACAGATCCTGTGTAAATATTTACATGTTGATACAGATTCTGTGTAAATATTTACATGTTTATACAGATTCTGTGTAAATATGACATGTTTATACAGATTCTTTGTAAATATTTACGTGTTTACAGATTCTCTGTAAATATTTACATGTTTATAAAGATGCGTTGTAAACATTTACATGCTCGTACAGATTCTTTGTAAATATTTACATGTTTATACAGATTCTGTGTAAATATTTACATGTTTATACAGATTCTGTGTAAATATTTACACGTTTATACAGATTCTATGTAAATATTTACATGTTTATAAAGATTCTGTGTAAACATTTACATGTTTATAAAGATTCTGTGTAAATATTTACATGTTTATAAAGATTATGTGTAAATATTTTCATGTTTATACAGATTCTGTGTAAATATTAACATGTTCATACAGATTCTGTTTAAATATTTACATGTTTGTACAGATTCTGTGTAAATATTTACATGTTCATACGGATTCTGTGTGAATATTTACATGTTTATACAGATTCTGTGTAAATATTTACATGTTTACACAGATTCTGTGTAAATATTTACATGTTTACACAGATTCTGTGTAATTATTTTGATGTTTACACAGATTCTGTGTCATTATTTTGATGTTTATACAGATTCTGTGTAAATATTTACATGTTTATACAGATTCTGGTAAACATTTACATGCTCGTACAGATTCTGTGGAAATATTTACATATTTATACAGATTCTGTGTAAATTATTACATGTTTATACAGATTCTGTGTAAATATTGACATGTTAATTCAGATTCTGTGTAAATATTTACATGTTTATAGAGATTCTCTGTGAATATTTACATGTTTATACAGATTCTGTGTAAATATTTACATGTTTATACAGATTCTGTATAAATATATACATATTTATACAGATTCTGTGTAAATATTTACATTTTTATAAAAATTCTGTGTAAATATTAACATGTTTATACAGATTCTGTGTAAATATTTTCATGTTTATACTGATTCTGTGTAAATATTGACATGTTTATACAGATTCTGTGTAAATATTGACATGTTTATACAGATTCTGTGTAAATATTTAAAGGTTTTTAAAGATTCTGTGTAAATATTTACTGGTTTTTACTGATTCTGTGTAAATATTTACATGTTTATACACATTCTGTGTAAATATTTACATGTTTATACAGATTCTGTGTAAATATTTTCATGTTCATACAGATTCTGTGTAAATATTTACATGTTTGTACACATCCTGTGTAAATATTTACATGTTCATACAGGTTCTGTGTAAACATTTACATGTTTATACACATTCTGTGTAAATATTTAAATGTTCATATAGATTCTGTGTAAATATGTACATGTTTATACGGATTCTGTGTAAATATTTACATGTTTATACAGATTCTGTGTAAATAATTTCATGTTTATGCAGATTCTGTGTAAATATTGACATGTTTATACTGATTCTGTGTAAATATTTACATGTTCATACGGATTCTGTGTAAATATTTACATGTTTATATAGATTCTGTGTAAATATTGACATGTTTATACACATTCTGTGTAAATAATTACATGTTCATACACATTCTGTGTCAATATTTACGTTTATACAGATTCTGTGTAAATATTTACATGTTTGTACAGATCCTGTGTAAATATTTACATGTTCATACAGATTCTGTGTAAACATTTACATGTTTATACACACTCTGTGTAAATATTTACATGTTCATATAGATTCTGTGTAAATATGTACATGTTTATACAGATTCTGTGTAAATATTTACATGTTTATACAGATTCTGTGTAAATAATTTCATGTTTATGCAGATTCTGTGTAAATATTGACATGTTTATACTGATTCTGTGTAAATATTTACATGTTCATACGGATTCTGTGTAAATATTTACATGTTTATACAGATTCTGAGTAAATATTGACATGTTTATACAGATTCTTTGTAAATATTTACATGTTTATACAGATTCTGTGTAAATATTTACATGTTTATACAGATTCTGAGTAAATATTGACATATTAATACAGATTCTGTGTAAACATTTACATGTATATAGAGATTCTGTGTGAATATTTACATGTTTATACAGTTTCTGTGTAAATATTTACATGTTTCTACAGATTCCGTGTAAATATTTACATGTTCATACAGATTCTGTGTAAATATTTACAGGTATATACCGATTCTGTGTAAATATTTACTGGTTTTTACAGATTCTGTGTAAATATTTACATGTTTATATAGATTCTGTGTAAATATTTACAGGTTTTTAAAAATTCTGGGTAAATATTTGCTGGTTTTTACAGTTTCTGTGTAAATATTTACATGTTTATACACATTCTGTGTAAATAATTACATGTTCATACACATTCTGTGTAAATATTTACATGTTTACACAGATTCTGTGTAAATATTTACATGTTTACACAGATTCTGTGTAAATATTTACATGTTTATGCAGATTCTGTGTAATTATTTTGATGTTTATACAGATTCTGTGTAAATATGTACATGTTTATACAGATTCTGGTAAACATTTACATGCTCGTACAGATTCTGTGTAAATATTTACATGTTTATACAGATTCTGTGTAAATTATTACATGTTTATACAGATTCTGTGTAAATATTGACATGTTAATACAGATTCTGTGTAAATATTTACATGTTTATAGAGATTCTCTGTGAATATTTACATGTTTATACAGATTCTGTGTAAATATTTACATGTTTATACAGATTCTGTGTAAATATATACATATTTATACAGATTCTGTGTAAATATTTACATTTTTATAAAAATTCTGTGTAAATATTAACATGTTTATACAGATTCTGTGTAAATATTTTCTGGTTTATACTGATTCTGTGTAAATATTGACATGTTTATACAGATTGTGTGTAAATATTAACATGTTTATACAGATTCTGTGTAAATATTTACAGGTTTTTAAAAATTCTGGGTATATATTTGCTGGTTTTTACAGATTCTGTGTAAATATTTACATGTTTATACACATTCTGTGTAAATAATTACATGTTCATACACATTCTGTGTAAATATTTACATGTTTATACAGATTCTGTGTAAATATTTACATGTTTGTACAGATCCTTTGTAAATATTTACATGTTCATACAGATTCTGTGTAAACATTTACATGTTTATACACATTCTGTGTAAATATTTACATGTTCATATAGATTCTGTGTAAATATGTACATGTTTATACAGATTCTGTGTAAATATTTACATGTTTATACAGATTCTGTGTAAATAATTTCATGTTTATGCAGATTCTGTGTAAATATTGACATGTTTATACTGATTCTGTGTAAATATTTACATGTTCATACGGATTCTATGTAAATATTTACATGTTTATACAGATTCTGAGTAAATATTGAAATGTTTATACAGATTCTTTGTAAATATTTACATGTTTATACAGATACTGTGTAAATATTTACATGTTTATACAGATTATCTGTAAATATTTGCATGTTTATACAGATTCTGTGTAAATATTTACATGTTTATACAGATGCTGTCTAAATAATTACATGTTTATAAAGATTCGGTGTAAACATTTACATACTCGTACAGATTCTGTGTAAATATTTACATGTTTATGCAGATTCTGTGTAAATATTTACATGTTTATACAGATTCTGTGTAAATATTTACATGTTTATACAGATTCTCTGTAAATATTTACGTATTTATACAGATTCTGTGTAAATATTTACATGTTCATATAGATTCTGTGTAAATATGTACATGTTTATACAGATTCTGTGTAAATATTTACATGTTAATACAGATTCTTTGTAAATATTTACATGTTTATAGAGATTCTGTGTGAATATTTCCATGTTTATACAGATTCTGTGTAAATATTTACATCTTTATACAGATTCTGTGTAAATATTTACATATTTATACAGATTCTGTGTAAATATTTACATGTTTATAAAGATTCTTTGTAAATATTAACATGTTTATACAGATTCTGTGTAAATATTTTCTGGTTTATACTGATTCTGTGTAAATATTGACATGTTTATACAGATTGTGTGTAAATATTGACATGTTTATACAGATTCTGTGTAAATATTTACAGGTTTTTAAAGATTCTGTGTAAATATTTGCTGGTTTTTACAGATTCTGTGTAAATATTTACATGTTTATACACATTCTGTGTAAATAATTACATGTTCATAAACATTCTGTGTAAATATTTACCTGTTTATACAGATTCTGTGTAAATATTTACATGTTTACACAGATTCTGTGTATATATTTACATGTTTACACAGATTCTGTGTAAATATTTACATGTTTACACAGATTCTGTGTAATTATTTTGATGTTTATAGAGATTCAGTGTAAATATATGCATGTTTATACAGATTCTGGTAAACATTTACATGCTCGTACAGATTCTGTGTAAATATTTACATGTTTATACAGATTCTGTGTAAATTATTACATGTTTATACAGATTCTGTGTAAATATTGACATGTTAATACAGATTCTGTGTAAATATTTACATGTTTATAGATATTCTCTGTGAATATTTACATGTTTATACAGATTCTGTGTAAATATTTACATGTTTATACAGATTTTGTGTAAATATATACATATTTATACAGATTCTGTGTAAATATTTACATTTTTATAAAAATTCTGTGTAAATATTAACATGTTTATACAGATTCTGTGTAAATATTTTCATGTTTATACTGATTCTGTGTAAATATTGACATGTTTATACAGATTGTGTAAATATTGACATGTTTATACAGATTCTGTGTAAATATTTACAGGTTTTTAAAGATTCTGTGTAAATATTTACTGGCTTTTACAGATTCTGTGTAAATATTTACATGTTTATACACATTCTGTGTAAATATTTACATGTTTATACAGATTCTGTGTAAATATTTTCATGTTCATACAGATTCTGTGTAAATATTTACATGTTTGTACAGATCCTGTGTAAATATTTACATGTTCATGCAGATTCTGTGTAAACATTTACATGTTTATACACATTCTGTGTAAGTATTTACATGTTCATATAGATTCTGTGTAAATATGTACATGTTCATACAGATTCTGTGTAAATAATTTCATGTTTATGCAGATTCTTTGTAAATATTGACATGTTTATATTGATTCTGTGTAAATATTTCCATGTTCATAAGGATTCTGTGTAAATATTTACATGTTTATACAGATTCTGTGTAAATATTGACATGTTTATACATATACTTTGTAAATATTTACATGTTTATAGATATACTGTGTAAATATTTACATGTTTATACAGATTATGTGTAAATATTTACATGTTTATACAGACTCTGTGTAAATATTTACATGTTTATACAGATTCTGTCTAAATAATTACATGTTTATACAGATTCTGTGTAAATATTTACATGTTTATACAGATTCTGTGTAAATATTTACATGTTTATACAGATTCTGCCTAAATATTTACATGTTTATAAAGATTTGGTGTTAATATTTACATGCTCGTGCAGGTTCTGTGTAAATATTTACATGTTTATACAGATTGTTTGTAAATATTGACATGTTAATAGAGATTCTGTGTAAACATTTACATGTTTATAGAGATTCTGTGTGAATATTTACATGTTTATACAGATTCTGTGTAAATATTTACATGTTTATACAGATTCTGTGTAAATATTTACATATTTATACAGATTCTGTGTAAATATTTACATATTTATACAGATTCTGTGTAAATATTTACA
The DNA here is from genome assembly GCF_028858775.2 of Pan troglodytes. Lineage (NCBI taxonomy): Eukaryota > Metazoa > Chordata > Mammalia > Primates > Hominidae > Pan > Pan troglodytes. Next base: position 13,938,470 of record NC_072413.2, read on the forward strand.
TGTTTATAAAGATTCTGTGTAAATATTAACATGTTTATAGATTCTGTGTAAATATTGACATGTTTATACAGATTCTGTGTAAATATTGACATGTTTATACAGATTCTGTGTAAATATTGACATGTTTATACAGATTCTGTGTAAATATTTACAGGTTTTTAAAGATTCTGTGTAAATATTTACTGGTTTTTACAGATTCTGTGTAAGTATATACATGTTTACACAGATTCTGTGTAATTATTTTGATGTTTATACAGATTCTGTGTAAATATTTACATGTTTATAAAGATTCTGTGTAAATATTTACTGGTTTTTACAGATTCTGTGTAAATATTTACATGTTTATACACATTCTGTGTAAATATTTACATGTTTATACAGATTCTGTGTAAATATTAACATGTTCATACAGATTCTGTGTAAATATTTACATGTTTGTACAGATTCTGTGTAAATATTTACATGTTCATATGGATTCTGTGTAAATATTTACATGTTGATACACATTCTGTGTAAATATTAACATTTTTATGCAGATTATGTGTAAATATTTACATGTTTATACAGATTCTGTCTAAATATTTACATGTTTATACATATTCTGTGTAAATATTTACATGTTTATACAGATTCTTTCTAAATAATTACATGTTTATAAAGATTCGGTGTAAACATTTACATACTCGTACAGATTCTGTGTAAATATTTACATGTTTATGCAGATTCTGTGTAAATATTTACATGTTTATACAGATTCTGTGTAAATATTTACATGTTAATACAGATTCTTTGTAAATATTTACATGTTTATAGAGATTCTGTGTGAATATTTCCATGTTTATACAGATTCTGTGTAAATATTTACATCTTTATACAGATTCTGTGTATATATTTACATATTTATACAGATTCTGTGTAAATATTTACATGTTTATAAAGATTCTTTGCAAATATTAACATGTTTATACAGATTCTGTGTAAATATTTTCTGGTTTATACTGATTCTGTGTAAATATTGTCATGTTTATACAGATTGTGTGTAAATATTGACATGTTTATACAGATTCTGTGTAAATATTTACACGTTTTTAAAGATTCTGTGTAAATATTTGCTGGTTTTTACAGATTCTGTGTAAATATTTACATGTTTATACACATTCTGTGTAAATAATTACATGTTCATAAACATTCTGTGTAAATATTTACCTGTTTATACAGATTCTGTGTAAATATTTACATGTTTACACAGATTCTGTGTAAATATTTACATGTTTACACAGATTCTGTGTAAATATTTACATGTTTACACAGATTCTGTGTAATTATTTTGATGTTTATAGAGATTCAGTGTAAATATATACATGTTTATACAGATTCTGGTAAACATTTACATGCTCGTACAGATTCTGTGTAAATATTTACATGTTTATACAGATTCTGTGTAAATTATTACATGTTTATACAGATTCTGTGTAAATATTCACATGTTAATACAGATTCTGTGTAAATATTTACATGTTTATAGAGATTCTCTGTGAATATTTACATGTTTATACAGATTCTGTGTAAATATTTACATGTTTATACAGATTCTGTGTAAATATATACATATTTATACAGATTCTGTGTAAATATTTACATTTTTATAAAAATTCTGTGTAAATATTAACATGTTTATACAGATTCTGTGTAAATATTTTCATGTTTATACTGATTCTGTGTAAATATTGACATGTTTATACAGATTCTGTGTAAATATTGACATGTTTATACAGATTTAGCCTAAATATTTACATGTTTATAAAGATTTGGTATTAACATTTACATGCTCGTACAGATTCTGTGTAAATATTGACATATTTATACAGATTCTGTGTAAATATTGACATGTTAATAGAGATTCTGTGTAAACATTTACATGTTTATAGAGATTCTGTGTGAATATTTACATGTTTATACAGATTCTGTGTAAATATTTACATGTTTATACAGATTCTGTGTAAATATTTACATATTTATACAGATTCTGTGTAAATATTTACATGTTTATAAAGATTCTGTGTAAATATTAACATGTTTATAGATTCTGTGTAAATATTGACATGTTTATACAGATTCTGTGTAAATATTGACATGTTTATACAGATTCTGTGTAAATATTGACATGTTTATACAGATTCTGTGTAAATATTTACAGGTTTTTAAAGATTCTGTGTAAATATTTACTGGTTTTTACAGATTCTGTGTAAGTATATACATGTTTACACAGATTCTGTGTAATTATTTTGATGTTTATACAGATTGTGTGTAAATATTTACATGTTTATAAAGATTCTGTGTAAATATTTACTGGTTTTTACAGATTCTTTGTAAATATTTACATGTTTATACACATTCTGTGTAAATATTTACATGTTTATACAGATTCTGTGTAAATATTAACATGTTCATACAGATTCTGAGTAAATATTTACATGTTTGTACAGATTCTGTGTAAATATTTACATGTTCATATGGATTCTGTGTAAATATTTACATGTTGATACACATTCTGTGTAAATATTAACATTTTTATGCAGATTATGTGTAAATATTTACATGTTTATACAGATTCTGTCTAAATATTTACATGTTTATACAGATTCTGTGTAAATATTTACATGTTTATACAGATTCTTTCTAAATAATTACATGTTTATAAAGATTCGGTGTAAACATTTACATACTCGTACAGATTCTGTGTAAATATTTACATGTTTATGCAGATTCTGTGTAAATATTTACATGTTTATACAGATTCTGTGTAAATATTTACATGTTAATACAGATTCTTTGTAAATATTTACATCTTTATACAGATTCTGTGTATATATTTACATATTTATACAGATTCTGTGTAAATATTTACATGTTTATAAAGATTCTTTGCAAATATTAACATGTTTATACAGATTCTGTGTAAATATTTTCTGGTTTATACTGATTCTGTGTAAATATTGACATGTTTATACAGATTGTGTGTAAATATTGACATGTTTATACAGATTCTGTGTAAATATTTACAGGTTTTTAAAGATTCTGTGTAAATATTTGCTGGTTTTTACAGATTCTGTGTAAATATTTACATGTTTATACACATTCTGTGTAAATAATTACATGTTCATAAACATTCTGTGTAAATATTTACCTGTTTATACAGATTCTGTGTAAATATTTACATGTTTACACAGATTCTGTGTAAATATTTACATGTTTACACAGATTCTGTGTAAATATTTACATGTTTACACAGATTCTGTGTAATTATTTTGATGTTTATAGAGATTCAGTGTAAATATATACATGTTTATACAGATTCTGGTAAACATTTACATGCTCGTACAGATTCTGTGTAAATATTTACATGTTTATACAGATTCTGTGTAAATATTGACATGTTTATACAGATTCTTTGTAAATATTTACATGTTTATACAGATACTGTGTAAATATTTACATGTTTATACAGATTATGTGTAAATATTTACATGTTTATACAGATTCTGTGTAAATATTTACATGTTTATACACATTCTGTGTAAATATTTACATGTTTAGACAGATTCTGCCTAAATATTTACATGTTTATAAAGATTTGGTGTTAATATTTACATGCTCGTACAGGTTCTGTGTAAATATTTACATGTTTATACAGATTCTTTGTAAATATTGACATGTTAATACAGATTCTGTGTAAACATTTACATGTTTATAGAGATTCTGTGTGAATATTTACATGTTTATACAGATTCTGTGTAAATATTTACATGTTTATACAGATTCTGTGTAAATATTTACATATTTATACAGATTCTCTGTAAATATTTACATGTTTATAAAGATTCTGTGTAAATATTAACATGTTTATAGATTCTGTGTACATATTGACATGTTTATACAGATTCTGTGTAAATATTGCCATGTTTATACAGATTCTGTGTAAATATTTACAGGTTTTTAAAGATTCTGTGTAAATATTTACTGGTTTTTACAGATTCTGTGTAAGTATATACATGTTTACACAGATTCTGTGTAATTATTTTGATGTTTATACAGATTCTGTGTAAATATTTACATGTTTATACAGATTCTGGTAAATATTTACATGTTTATACAGTTTCTGTGTAAATATTGACATGTTTATACAGATTCTGTGTAAATATTTACATGTTCATACAGATTCTGTGTAAATATTTACAGGTATATACAGATTCTGTGTAAATATTCACTGGTTTTTACAGATTCTCTGTAAATATTTACATGTTTATACAGATTCTGTGTAAATATTTACATGTTTATACAGATTATGTTTAAATATTTACATGTTCATACAGATTCTGTGTAAATATTTTCATGTTTATGCAGATTCTGTATAAATATTGACATGTTTATACAGATTCTATGTAAATATTTACATGTTCATACGGATTCTGTGTAAATATTTAAATGTTTATACAGATTCTGTGTAAATATGACATGTTTATACAGATTCTTTGTAAATATTTACATGTTTATACAGATTCTGTTTAAATATTTACATGTTTATAAAGATGCGTTGTAAACATTTACATGCTCGTACAGATTCTTTGTAAATATTTACATGTTTATACAGATTCTGTGTAAATATTTACATGTTTATACAGATTCTGTGTAAATATTTACACGTTTATACAGATTCTGTGTAAATATTTACATGTTTATAAAGATTCTGTGTAAATATTTACATGTTTATAAAGATTCTGTGTAAATATTTACATGTTTATAAAGATTCTGTGTAAATATTTACATGTTTATACAGATTATGTGTAAATATTTTCATGTTTATACAGATTCTTTGTAAATATTAACATGTTCCTACAGATTCTGTGTAAATATTTACATGTTTGTACAGATTCTGTGTAACTATTTACATGTTCATATGTATTCTGTGTGAATATTTACATGTTTATACAGATTCTGTGTAAATATTTACATGTTTTCACAGATTCTGTGTAAATATTTACATGTTTACACAGATTCTGTGTAAATATTTACATGTTTACACAGATTCTGTGTAATTCTTTTGATGTTTATACAGATTCTGTGTAAATATTTACATGTTTATATAGATTCTGGTAAACATTAACATCCTCGTACAGATTCTGTGTAAATATTTACATATTTATACAGATTCTGTGTAAATTATTACATGTTTATACAGATTCTGTGTAAATATTGACATGTTAATACAGATTCTGTGTAAATATTTACAAGTTTATAGAGATTCTCTGTGAATATTTACATGTTTATACAAATTCTGTGTAAATATTTACATGTTTATACAGATTCTGTGTAAATATATTCATATTTATACAGATCCTGTGTAAATATTTACATTTTTATAAAAATTCTGTGTAAATATTAACATGTTTATACAGATTCTTTCTAAATAATTACATGTTTATACAGATTCTGTGTAAATATTTACAGGTTTTTAAAGATTCTGTGTAAATATTTACTGGTTTTAACTGATTCTGTGTAAATATTTACATGTTTATACACATTCTGTGTAAATATTTACATGTTTATACAGATTATGTGTAAATATTTTCATGTTTATACAGATTCTGTGTAAATATTAACATGTTCATACAGATTCTGTGTAAATATTTACATGTTTGTACAGATTCTGTGTAAATATTTACATGTTCATATGGATTCTGTGTGAATATTTACATGTTTATACAGATTCTGTGTAAATATTTACATGTTTTCACAGATTCTGTGTAAATATTTACATGTTTACACAGATTCTGTGTAATTCTTTTGATGTTTATACAGATTCTGTGTAAATATTTACATGTTTATACAGATTCTGGTAAACATTTACATGCTCGTACAGATTCTGTGTAAATATTTACATATTTATACAGATTCTGTGTAAATTATTACATGTTTATACAGATTCTGTGTAAATATTGACATGTTAATACAGATTCTGTGTAAATATTTACATGTTTATAGAGATTCTCTGTGAATATTTACATGTTTATACAGATTCTGTGTAAATATTTACATGTTTATACAGATTCTGTGTAAATATATACATATTTATACAGATTCTGTGTAAATATTTACATTTTTATAAAAATTCTGTGTAAATATTAACATGTTTATACAGATTCTGTGTAAATATTTTCATGTTTATCCTGATTCTGTGTAAATATTGACATGTTTATACAGATTCTGTGTAAATATTGACATGTTTATACAGATTCTGTGTAAATATTTACAGGTTTTTAAAGATTCTGTGTAAATATTTACTGGTTTTTACTGATTCTGTGTAAATATTTACATGTTTATACAGATTCTGTGTAAATATTTACATGTTTATACAGATTCTGTGTAAATATTTTCATGTTCATACAGATTCTGTGTAAATATTTACATGTTTGTACAGATCCTGTGTAAATATTTACATGTTCATACAGGTTCTGTGTAAACATTTACATGTTTATACACATTCTGTGTAAATATTTACATGTTCATATAGATTCTGTGTAAATATGTACATGTTTATACAGATTCTGTGTAAATATTTACATGTTTATACAGATTCTGTGTAAATAATTTCATGTTTATGCAGATTCTGTGTAAATATTGACATGTTTATACTGATTCTGTGTAAATGTTTACATGTTCATACGGATTCTGTGTAAATATTTACATGTTTATACAGATTCTGTGTAAATATTGACATGTTTATACAGATTCTTTGTAAATATTTACATGTTTATACAGATACTGTGTAAATATTTACATGTTTATACAGATTATGTGTAAATATTTACATGTTTATACAGACTCTGTGTAAATATTTACATGTTTATACAGATTCTGTCTAAATAATTACATGTTTATACAGATTCTGTGTAAATATTTACATGTTTATACACATTCTGTGTAAATATTTACATGTTTATACAGATTCTGCCTAAATATTTACATGTTTATAAAGAATTGGTGTTAATATTTACATGCTCGTACAGGTTCTGTGTAAATATTTACATGTTTATACAGATTCTTTGTAAATATTGACATGTTAATACAGATTCTGTGTAAACATTTACATGTCTATAGAGATTCTGTGTGAATATTTACATGTTTATACAGATTCTGTGTAAATATTTACATGTTTATACAGATTCTGTGTAAATATTTACATATTTATACAGATTCTGTGTAAATATTTACATGTTTATAAAGATTCTGTGTAAATATTAACATGTTTATAGATTCTGTGTACATATTGACATGTTTATACAGATTCTGTGTAAATATTGCCATGTTTATACAGATTCTGTGTAAATATTTACAGGTTTTTAAAGATTCTGTGTAAATATTTACTGGTTTTTACAGATTCTGTGTAAGTATATACATGTTTACACAGATTCTGTGTAATTATTTTGATGTTTATACAGATTCTGTGTAAATATTTACATGTTTATACAGATTCTGGTAAATATTTACATGTTTATACAGTTTCTGTGTAAATATTTACATGTTTATACAGATTCTGTGTAAATATTTACATGTTCATACAGATTCTGTGTAAATATTTACAGGTATTTACAGATTCTGTGTAAATATTCACTGGTTTTTACAGATTCTCTGTAAATATTTACATGTTTATACAGATTCTGTGTAAATATTTACATGTTTATACAGATTATGTTTAAATATTTACATGTTTATACAGATTCTGTGTAAATATTTTCATGTTTATGCAGATTCTGTATAAATATTGACATGTTTATACAGATTATATGTAAATATTTACATGTTCATACGGATTCTGTGTAAATATTTAAATGTTTATACAGATTCTGTGTAAATATGACATGTTTATACAGATTCTTTGTAAATATTTACATGTTTATACAGATTCTGTGTAAATAATTTCATGTTTATGCAGATTCTGTGTAAATATTGACATGTTTATACTGATTCTGTGTAAATGTTTACATGTTCATACGGATTCTGTGTAAATATTTACATGTTTATACAGATTCTGTGTAAATATTGACATGTTTATACAGATTCTTTGTAAATATTTACATGTTTATACAGATACTGTGTAAATATTTACATGTTTATACAGATTATGTGTAAATATTTACATGTTTATACAGACTCTGTGTAAATATTTACATGTTTATACAGATTCTGTCTAAATAATTACATGTTTATACAGATTCTGTGTAAATATTTACATGTTTATACACATTCTGTGTAAATATTTACATGTTTATACAGATTCTGCCTAAATATTTACATGTTTATAAAGATTTGGTGTTAATATTTACATGCTCGTACAGGTTCTGTGTAAATATTTACATGTTTATACAGATTCTTTGTAAATATTGACATGTTAATACAGATTCTGTGTAAACATTTACATGTTTATAGAGATTCTGTGTGAATATTTACATGTTTATACAGATTCTGTGTAAATATTTACATGTTTATACAGATTCTGTGTAAATATTTACATATTTATACAGATTCTGTGTAAATATTTACATATTTATACAGATTCTGTGTAAATATTTACATGTTTATAAAGATTCTGTGTAAATATTAACATGTTTATAGATTCTGTGTACATATTGACATGTTTATACAGATTCTGTGTAAATATTGACATGTTTATACAGATTCTGTGTAAATATTTACAGGTTTTTAAAGATTCTGTGTAAATATTTACTGGTTTTTACAGATTCTGTGTAAGTATATACATGTTTACACAGATTCTGTGTAATTATTTTGATGTTTATACAGATTCTGTGTAAATATTTACATGTTTATACAGATTCTGTGTAAATATTTACATATTTATACAGATTCTGTGTAAATATTTACATGTTTATAAAGATTCTGTGTAAATATTAACATGTTTATAGATTCTGTGTACATATTGACATGTTTATACAGATTCTGTGTAAATATTGACATGTTTATAAAGATTCTGTGTAAATATTTACAGGTTTTTAAAGATTCTGTGTAAATATTTACTGGTTTTTACAGATTCTGTGTAAGTATATACATGTTTACACAGATTCTGTGTAATTATTTTGATGTTTATACAGATTCTGTGTAAATATTTACATGTTTATACAGATTCTGGTAAATATTTACATGTTTATACAGTTTCTGTGTAAATATTTACATGTTTATACAGATTCTGTGTAAATATTTACATGTTCATAGAGATTCTGTGTAAATATTTACAGGTATATACAGATTCTGTGTAAATATTCACTGGTTTTTACAGATTCTCTGTAAATATTTACATGTTTATACAGATTCTGTGTAAATATTTACATGTTTATACAGATTATGTTTAAATATTTACATGTTTATACAGATTCTGTGTAAATATTTTCATGTTTATGCAGATTCTGTATAAATATTGACATGTTTATACAGATTCTATGTAAATATTTACATGTTCATACGGATTCTGTGTAAATATTTAAATTTTTATACAGATTCTGTGTAAATATGACATGTTTATACAGATTCTTTGTAAATATTTACATGTTTATACAGATTCTGTGTAAATATTTACATGTTTATAAAGATGCGTTGTAAACATTTACATGCTCGTACAGATTCTTTGTAAATATTTACATGTTTATACAGATTCTGTGTAAATATTTACATGTTTATACAGATTCTGTGTAAATATTTACACGTTTATACAGATTCTGTGTAACTATTTACATGTTTATACAGATTCTGTGTAAATATTTACATGTTTATAAAGATTCTGTGTAAATATTTACATGTTTATACAGATTATGTGTAAATATTTTCATGTTTATACAGATTCTGTGTAAATATTAACATATTCATACAGATTCTGTGTAAATATTTACATGTTTGTACAGATTCTGTGTAAATATTTACATGTTCATATGGATTCTGTGTGAATATTTACATGTTTATACAGATTCTGTGTAAATATTTACATGTTTTCACAGATTCTGTGTAAATATTTACATGTTTACACAGATTCTGTGTAAATATTGACATGTTTATACACATTCTGTGTAAATAATTACATGTTCATACACATTCTGTGTCAATATTTACATGTTTATACAGATTCTGTGTAAATATTTACATGTTTGTACAGATCCTGTGTAAATATTTACATGTTCATACAGATTCTGTGTAAATATTTACATGTTTATACAGATTCTGTGTAAATATGACATGTTTATACAGATTCTTTGTAAATATTTACATGTTTACAGATTCTCTGTAAATATTTACATGTTTATAAAGATGCGTTGTAAACATTTACATGCTCGTACAGATTCTTTGTAAATATTTACATGTTTATACAGATTCTGTGTAAATATTTACATGTTTATACAGATTCTGTGTAAATATTTACACGTTTATACAGATTCTATGTAAATATTTACATGTTTATAAAGATTCTGTGTAAACATTTACATGTTTATAAAGATTCTGTGTAAATATTTACATGTTTATAAAGATTATGTGTAAATATTTTCATGTTTATACAGATTCTGTGTAAATATTAACATGTTCATACAGATTCTGTTTAAATATTTACATGTTTGTACAGATTCTGTGTAAATATTTACATGTTCATACGGATTCTGTGTGAATATTTACATGTTTATACAGATTCTGTGTAAATATTTACATGTTTACACAGATTCTGTGTAAATATTTACATGTTTACACAGATTCTGTGTAATTATTTTGATGTTTACACAGATTCTGTGTCATTATTTTGATGTTTATACAGATTCTGTGTAAATATTTACATGTTTATACAGATTCTGGTAAACATTTACATGCTCGTACAGATTCTGTGGAAATATTTACATATTTATACAGATTCTGTGTAAATTATTACATGTTTATACAGATTCTGTGTAAATATTGACATGTTAATTCAGATTCTGTGTAAATATTTACATGTTTATAGAGATTCTCTGTGAATATTTACATGTTTATACAGATTCTGTGTAAATATTTACATGTTTATACAGATTCTGTATAAATATATACATATTTATACAGATTCTGTGTAAATATTTACATTTTTATAAAAATTCTGTGTAAATATTAACATGTTTATACAGATTCTGTGTAAATATTTTCATGTTTATACTGATTCTGTGTAAATATTGACATGTTTATACAGATTCTGTGTAAATATTGACATGTTTATACAGATTCTGTGTAAATATTTAAAGGTTTTTAAAGATTCTGTGTAAATATTTACTGGTTTTTACTGATTCTGTGTAAATATTTACATGTTTATACACATTCTGTGTAAATATTTACATGTTTATACAGATTCTGTGTAAATATTTTCATGTTCATACAGATTCTGTGTAAATATTTACATGTTTGTACACATCCTGTGTAAATATTTACATGTTCATACAGGTTCTGTGTAAACATTTACATGTTTATACACATTCTGTGTAAATATTTAAATGTTCATATAGATTCTGTGTAAATATGTACATGTTTATACGGATTCTGTGTAAATATTTACATGTTTATACAGATTCTGTGTAAATAATTTCATGTTTATGCAGATTCTGTGTAAATATTGACATGTTTATACTGATTCTGTGTAAATATTTACATGTTCATACGGATTCTGTGTAAATATTTACATGTTTATATAGATTCTGTGTAAATATTGACATGTTTATACACATTCTGTGTAAATAATTACATGTTCATACACATTCTGTGTCAATATTTACGTTTATACAGATTCTGTGTAAATATTTACATGTTTGTACAGATCCTGTGTAAATATTTACATGTTCATACAGATTCTGTGTAAACATTTACATGTTTATACACACTCTGTGTAAATATTTACATGTTCATATAGATTCTGTGTAAATATGTACATGTTTATACAGATTCTGTGTAAATATTTACATGTTTATACAGATTCTGTGTAAATAATTTCATGTTTATGCAGATTCTGTGTAAATATTGACATGTTTATACTGATTCTGTGTAAATATTTACATGTTCATACGGATTCTGTGTAAATATTTACATGTTTATACAGATTCTGAGTAAATATTGACATGTTTATACAGATTCTTTGTAAATATTTACATGTTTATACAGATTCTGTGTAAATATTTACATGTTTATACAGATTCTGAGTAAATATTGACATATTAATACAGATTCTGTGTAAACATTTACATGTATATAGAGATTCTGTGTGAATATTTACATGTTTATACAGTTTCTGTGTAAATATTTACATGTTTCTACAGATTCCGTGTAAATATTTACATGTTCATACAGATTCTGTGTAAATATTTACAGGTATATACCGATTCTGTGTAAATATTTACTGGTTTTTACAGATTCTGTGTAAATATTTACATGTTTATATAGATTCTGTGTAAATATTTACAGGTTTTTAAAAATTCTGGGTAAATATTTGCTGGTTTTTACAGTTTCTGTGTAAATATTTACATGTTTATACACATTCTGTGTAAATAATTACATGTTCATACACATTCTGTGTAAATATTTACATGTTTACACAGATTCTGTGTAAATATTTACATGTTTACACAGATTCTGTGTAAATATTTACATGTTTACGCAGATTCTGTGTAATTATTTTGATGTTTATACAGATTCTGTGTAAATATGTACATGTTTATACAGATTCTGGTAAAGATTTACATGCTCGTACAGATTCTGTGTAAATATTTACATGTTTATACAGATTCTGTGTAAATTATTACATGTTTATACAGATTCTGTGTAAATATTGACATGTTAATACAGATTCTGTGTAAATATTTACATGTTTATAGAGATTCTCTGTGAATATTTACATGTTTATACAGATTCTGTGTAAATATTTACATGTTTATACAGATTCTGTGTAAATATATACATATTTATACAGATTCTGTGTAAATATTTACATTTTTATAAAAATTCTGTGTAAATATTAACATGTTTATACAGATTCTGTGTAAATATTTTCTGGTTTATACTGATTCTGTGTAAATATTGACATGTTTATACAGATTGTGTGTAAATATTGACATGTTTATACAGATTCTGTGTAAATATTTACAGGTTTTTAAAAATTCTGGGTATATATTTGCTGGTTTTTACAGATTCTGTGTAAATATTTACATGTTTATACACATTCTGTGTAAATAATTACATGTTCATACACATTCTGTGTAAATATTTACATGTTTATACAGATTCTGTGTAAATATTTACATGTTTGTACAGATCCTTTGTAAATATTTACATGTTCATACAGATTCTGTGTAAACATTTACATGTTTATACACATTCTGTGTAAATATTTACATGTTCATATAGATTCTGTGTAAATATGTACATGTTTATACAGATTCTGTGTAAATATTTACATGTTTATACAGATTCTGTGTAAATAATTTCATGTTTATGCAGATTCTGTGTAAATATTGACATGTTTATACTGATTCTGTGTAAATATTTACATGTTCATACGGATTCTATGTAAATATTTACATGTTTATACAGATTCTGAGTAAATATTGAAATGTTTATACAGATTCTTTGTAAATATTTACATGTTTATACAGATACTGTGTAAATATTTACATGTTTATACAGATTATCTGTAAATATTTGCATGTTTATACAGATTCTGTGTAAATATTTACATGTTTATACAGATGCTGTCTAAATAATTACATGTTTATAAAGATTCGGTGTAAACATTTACATACTTGTACAGATTCTGTGTAAATATTTACATGTTTATGCAGATTCTGTGTAAATATTTACATGTTTATACAGATTCTGTGTAAATATTTACATGTTTATACAGATTCTCTCTAAATATTTACGTATTTATACAGATTCTGTGTAAATATTTACATGTTCATATAGATTCTGTGTAAATATGTACATGTTTATACAGATTCTGTGTAAATATTTACATGTTAATACAGATTCTTTGTAAATATTTACATGTTTATAGAGATTCTGTGTGAATATTTCCATGTTTATACAGATTCTGTGTAAATATTTACATCTTTATACAGATTCTGTGTAAATATTTACATATTTATACAGATTCTGTGTAAATATTTACATGTTTATAAAGATTCTTTGTAAATATTAACATGTTTATACAGATTCTGTGTAAATATTTTCTGGTTTATACTGATTCTGTGTAAATATTGACATGTTTATACAGATTGTGTGTAAATATTGACATGTTTATACAGATTCTGTGTAAATATTTACAGGTTTTTAAAGATTCTGTGTAAATATTTGCTGGTTTTTACAGATTCTGTGTAAATATTTACATGTTTATACACATTCTGTGTAAATAATTACATGTTCATAAACATTCTGTGTAAATATTTACCTGTTTATACAGATTCTGTGTAAATATTTACATGTTTACACAGATTCTGTGTATATATTTACATGTTTACACAGATTCTGTGTAAATATTTACATGTTTACACAGATTCTGTGTAATTATTTTGATGTTTATAGAGATTCAGTGTAAATATATGCATGTTTATACAGATTCTGGTAAACATTTACATGCTCGTACAGATTCTGTGTAAATATTTACATGTTTATACAGATTCTGTGTAAATTATTACATGTTTATACAGATTCTGTGTAAATATTGACATGTTAATACAGATTCTGTGTAAATATTTACATGTTTATAGATATTCTCTGTGAATATTTACATGTTTATACAGATTCTGTGTAAATATTTACATGTTTATACAGATTTTGTGTAAATATATACATATTTATACAGATTCTGTGTAAATATTTACATTTTTATAAAAATTCTGTGTAAATATTAACATGTTTATACAGATTCTGTGTAAATATTTTCATGTTTATACTGATTCTGTGTAAATATTGACATGTTTATACAGATTGTGTAAATATTGACATGTTTATACAGATTCTGTGTAAATATTTACAGGTTTTTAAAGATTCTGTGTAAATATTTACTGGCTTTTACAGATTCTGTGTAAATATTTACATGTTTATACACATTCTGTGTAAATATTTACATGTTTATACAGATTCTGTGTAAATATTTTCATGTTCATACAGATTCTGTGTAAATATTTACATGTTTGTACAGATCCTGTGTAAATATTTACATGTTCATGCAGATTCTGTGTAAACATTTACATGTTTATACACATTCTGTGTAATTATTTACATGTTCATATAGATTCTGTGTAAATATGTACATGTTCATACAGATTCTGTGTAAATAATTTCATGTTTATGCAGATTCTTTGTAAATATTGACATGTTTATATTGATTCTGTGTAAATATTTCCATGTTCATAAGGATTCTGTGTAAATATTTACATGTTTATACAGATTCTGTGTAAATATTGACATGTTTATACATATACTTTGTAAATATTTACATGTTTATAGATATACTGTGTAAATATTTACATGTTTATACAGATTATGTGTAAATATTTACATGTTTATACAGACTCTGTGTAAATATTTACATGTTTATACAGATTCTGTCTAAATAATTACATGTTTATACAGATTCTGTGTAAATATTTACATGTTTATACAGATTCTGTGTAAATATTTACATGTTTATACAGATTCTGCCTAAATATTTACATGTTTATAAAGATTTGGTGTTAATATTTACATGCTCGTGCAGGTTCTGTGTAAATATTTACATGTTTATACAGATTGTTTGTAAATATTGACATGTTAATAGAGATTCTGTGTAAACATTTACATGTTTATAGAGATTCTGTGTGAATATTTACATGTTTATACAGATTCTGTGTAAATATTTACATGTTTATACAGATTCTGTGTAAATATTTACATATTTATACAGATTCTGTGTAAATATTTACATATTTATACAGATTCTGTGTAAATATTTACATGTTTATAAAGATTCTGTGTAAATATTAACATGTTTATAGATTCTGTGTAAATATTGACATGTTTATACAGATTCTGTGTAAATATTGACATGTTTATACAGATTCTGTGTAAATATTGACATGTTTATACAGATTCTGTGTAAATATTTACAGGTTTTTAAAGATTCTGTGTAAATATTTACTGGTTTTTACAGATTCTGTGTAAGTATATACATGTTTACACAGATTCTGTGTAATTATTTTGATGTTTATACAGATTCTGTGTAAATATTTACATGTTTATAAAGATTCTGTGTAAATATTTACTGGTTTTTACAGATTCTGTGTAAATATTTACATGTTTATACACATTCTGTGTAAATATTTACATGTTTATACAGATTCTGTGTAAATATTAACATGTTCATACAGATTCTGTGTAAATATTTACATGTTTGTACAGATTCTGTGTAAATATTTACATGTTCATATGGATTCTGTGTAAATATTTACATGTTGATACACATTCTGTGTAAATATTAACATTTTTATGCAGATTATGTGTAAATATTTACATGTTTATACAGATTCTGTCTAAATATTTACATGTTTATACATATTCTGTGTAAATATTTACATGTTTATACAGATTCTTTCTAAATAATTACATGTTTATAAAGATTCGGTGTAAACATTTACATACTCGTACAGATTCTGTGTAAATATTTACATGTTTATGCAGATTCTGTGTAAATATTTACATGTTTATACAGATTCTGTGTAAATATTTACATGTTAATACAGATTCTTTGTAAATATTTACATGTTTATAGAGATTCTGTGTGAATATTTCCATGTTTATACAGATTCTGTGTAAATATTTACATCTTTATACAGATTCTGTGTATATATTTACATATTTATACAGATTCTGTGTAAATATTTACATGTTTATAAAGATTCTTTGCAAATATTAACATGTTTATACAGATTCTGTGTAAATATTTTCTGGTTTATACTGATTCTGTGTAAATATTGACATGTTTATACAGATTGTGTGTAAATATTGACATGTTTATACAGATTCTGTGTAAATATTTACAGGTTTTTAAAGATTCTGTGTAAATATTTGCTGGTTTTTACAGATTCTGTGTAAATATTTACATGTTTATACACATTCTGTGTAAATAATTACATGTTCATAAACATTCTGTGTAAATATTTACCTGTTTATACAGATTCTGTGTAAATATTTACATGTTTACACAGATTCTGTGTAAATATTTACATGTTTACACAGATTCTGTGTAATTATTTTGATGTTTATAGAGATTCAGTGTAAATATATACATGTTTATACAGATTCTGGTAAACATTTACATGCTCGTACAGATTCTGTGTAAATATTTACATGTTTATACAGATTCTGTGTAAATTATTACATGTTTATACAGATTCTGTGTAAATATTGACATGTTAATACAGATTCTGTGTAAATATTTACATGTTTATACAGATTCTGTGTAAATAATTTCATGTTTATGCAGATTCTGTGTAAATATTGACATGTTTATACTGATTCTGTGTAAATGTTTACATGTTCATACGGATTCTGTGTAAATATTTACATGTTTATACAGATTCTGTGTAAATATTGACATGTTTATACAGATTCTTTGTAAATATTTACATGTTTATACAGATACTGTGTAAATATTTACATGTTTATACAGATTATGTGTAAATATTTACATGTTTATACAGATTCTGTGTAAATATTTACATGTTTATACACATTCTGTGTAAATATTTACATGTTTAGACAGATTCTGCCTAAATATTTACATGTTTATAAAGATTTGGTGTTAATATTTACATGCTCGTACAGGTTCTGTGTAAATATTTACATGTTTATACAGATTCTTTGTAAATATTGACATGTTAATACAGATTCTGTGTAAACATTTACATGTTTATAGAGATTCTGTATGAATATTTACATGTTTATACAGATTCTGTGTAAATATTTACATGTTTATACAGATTCTGTGTAAATATTTACATATTTATACAGATTCTGTGTAAATATTTACATGTTTATAAAGATTCTGTGTAAATATTAACATGTTTATAGATTCTGTGTACATATTGACATGTTTATACAGACTCTGTGTAAATATTGCCATGTTTATACAGATTCTGTGTAAATATTTACAGGTTTTTAAAGATTCTGTGTAAATATTTACTGGTTTTTACAGATTCTGTGTAAGTATATACATGTTTACACAGATTCTGTGTAATTATTTTGATGTTTATACAGATTCTGTGTAAATATTTACATGTTTATACAGATTCTGGTAAATATTTACATGTTTATACAGTTTCTGTGTAAATATTGACATGTTTATACAGATTCTGTGTAAATATTTACATGTTCATACAGATTCTGTGTAAATATTTACAGGTATATACAGATTCTGTGTAAATATTCACTGGTTTTTACAGATTCTCTGTAAATATTTACATGTTTATACAGATTCTGTGTAAATATTTACATGTTTATACAGATTATGTTTAAATATTTACATGTTCATACAGATTCTGTGTAAATATTTTCATGTTTATGCAGATTCTGTAGAAATATTGACATGTTTATACAGATTCTATGTAAATATTTACATGTTCATACGGATTCTGTGTAAATATTTAAATGTTTATACAGATTCTGTGTAAATATGACATGTTTATACAGATTCTTTGTAAATATTTACATGTTTATACAGATTCTGTTTAAATATTTACATATTTATAAAGATGCGTTGTAAACATTTACATGCTCGTACAGATTCTTTGTAAATATTTACATGTTTATACAGATTCTGTGTAAATATTTACATGTTTATACAGATTCTGTGTAAATATTTACACGTTTATACAGATTCTGTGTAAATATTTACATGTTTATAAAGATTCTGCGTAAATATTTACATGTTTATAAAGATTCTGTGTAAATATTTACATGTTTATAAAGATTCTGTGTAAATATTTACATGTTTATACAGATTATGTGTAAATATTTTCATGTTTATACAGATTCTTTGTAAATATTAACATGTTCATACAGATTCTGTGTAAATATTTACATGTTTGTACAGATTCTGTGTAAATATTTACATGTTCATATGTATTCTGTGTGAATATTTACACGTTTATACAGATTCTGTGTAAATATTTACATGTTTTCACAGATTCTGTGTAAATATTTACATGTTTACACAGATTCTGTGTAAATATTTACATGTTTACACAGATTCTGTGTAATTCTTTTGATGTTTATACAGATTCTGTGTAAATATTTACATGTTTATATAGATTCTGGTAAACATTTACATCCTCGTACAGATTCTGTGTAAATATTTACATATTTATACAGATTCTGTGTAAATTATTACATGTTTATACAGATTCTGTGTAAATATTGACATGTTAATACAGATTCTGTGTAAATATTTACAAGTTTATAGAGATTCTCTGTGAATATTTACATGTTTATACAAATTCTGTGTAAATATTTACATGTTTATACAGATTCTGTGTAAATATATTCATATTTATACAGATTCTGTGTAAATATTAACATTTTTATAAAAATTCTGTGTAAATATTAACATGTTTATACAGATTCTTTCTAAATAATTACATGTTTATACAGATTCTGTGTAAATATTTACAGGTTTTTAAAGATTCTGTGTAAATATTTACTGGTTTTTACTGATTCTGTGTAAATATTTACATGTTTATACACATTCTGTGTAAATATTTACATGTTTATACAGATTATGTGTAAATATTTTCATGTTTATACAGATTCTGTGTAAATATTAACATGTTCATACAGATTCTGTGTAAATATTTGCATGTTTGTACAGATTCTGTGTAAATATTTACATGTTCATATGGATTCTGTGTGAATATTTACATGTTTATACAGATTCTGTGTAAATATTTACATGTTTTCACAGATTCTGTGTAAATATTTACATGTTTACACAGATTCTGTGTAATTCTTTTGATGTTTATACAGATTCTGTGTAAATATTTACATGTTTATACAGATTCTGGTAAACATTTACATGCTCGTACAGATTCTGTGTAAATATTTACATATTTATACAGATTCTGTGTAAATTATTACATGTTTATACAGATTCTGTGTAAATATTGACATGTTAATACAGATTCTGTGTAAATATTTACATGTTTATAGAGATTCTCTGTGAATATTTACATGTTTATACAGATTCTGTGTAAATATTTACATGTTTATACAGATTCTGTGTAAATATATACATATTTATACAGATTCTGTGTAAATATTTACATTTTTATAAAAATTCTGTGTAAATATTAACATGTTTATACAGATTCTGTGTAAATATTTTCATGTTTATACTGATTCTGTGTAAATATTGACATGTTTATACAGATTCTGTGTAAATATTGACATGTTTATACAGATTCTGTGTAAATATTTACAGGTTTTTAAAGATTCTGTGTAAATATTTACTGGTTTTTACTGATTCTGTGTAAATATTTACATGTTTATACAGATTCTGTGTAAATATTTACATGTTTATACAGATTCTGTGTAAATATTTTCATGTTCATACAGATTCTGTGTAAATATTTACATGTTTGTACAGATCCTGTGTAAATATTTACATGTTCATACAGGTTCTGTGTAAACATTTACATGTTTATACACATTCTGTGTAAATATTTACATGTTCATATAGATTCTGTGTAAATATGTACATGTTTATACAGATTCTGTGTAAATATTTACATGTTTATACAGATTCTGTGTAAATAATTTCATGTTTATGCAGATTCTGTGTAAATATTGACATGTTTATACTGATTCTGTGTAAATGTTTACATGTTCATACGGATTCTGTGTAAATATTTACATGTTTATACAGATTCTGTGTAAATATTGACATGTTTATACAGATTCTTTGTAAATATTTACATGTTTATACAGATACTGTGTAAATATTTACATGTTTATACAGATTATGTGTAAATATTTACATGTTTATACAGACTCTGTGTAAATATTTACATGTTTATACAGATTCTGTCTAAATAATTACATGTTTATACAGATTCTGTGTAAATATTTACATGTTTATACACATTCTGTGTAAATATTTACATGTTTATACAGATTCTGCCTAAATATTTACATGTTTATAAAGAATTGGTGTTAATATTTACATGCTCGTACAGGTTCTGTGTAAATATTTACATGTTTATACAGATTCTTTGTAAATATTGACATGTTAATACAGATTCTGTGTAAACATTTACATGTCTATAGAGATTCTCTGTGAATATTTACATGTTTATACAGATTCTGTGTAAATATTTACATGTTTATACAGATTCTGTGTAAATATTTACATATTTATACAGATTCTGTGTAAATATTTACATGTTTATAAAGATTCTGTGTAAATATTAACATGTTTATAGATTCTGTGTACATATTGACATGTTTATACAGATTCTGTGTAAATATTGCCATGTTTATACAGATTCTGTGTAAATATTTACAGGTTTTTAAAGATTCTGTGTAAATATTTACTGGTTTTTACAGATTCTGTGTAAGTATATACATGTTTACACAGATTCTGTGTAATTATTTTGATGTTTATACAGATTCTGTGTAAATATTTACATGTTTATACAGATTCTGGTAAATATTTACATGTTTATACAGTTTCTGTGTAAATATTTACATGTTTATACAGATTCTGTGTAAATATTTACATGTTCATACAGATTCTGTGTAAATATTTACAGGTATTTACAGATTCTGTGTAAATATTCACTGGTTTTTACAGATTCTCTGTAAATATTTACATGTTTATACAGATTCTGTGTAAATATTTACATGTTTATACAGATTATGTTTAAATATTTACATGTTTATACAGATTCTGTGTAAATATTTTCATGTTTATGCAGATTCTGTATAAATATTGACATGTTTATACAGATTCTATGTAAATATTTACATGTTCATACGGATTCTGTGTAAATATTTAAATGTTTATACAGATTCTGTGTAAATATGACATGTTTATACAGATTCTTTGTAAATATTTACATGTTTATACAGATTCTGTGTAAATAATTTCATGTTTATGCAGATTCTGTGTAAATATTGACATGTTTATACTGATTCTGTGTAAATGTTTACATGTTCATACGGATTCTGTGTAAATATTTACATGTTTATACAGATTCTGTGTAAATATTGACATGTTTATACAGATTCTTTGTAAATATTTACATGTTTATACAGATACTGTGTAAATATTTACATGTTTATACAGATTATGTGTAAATATTTACATGTTTATACAGACTCTGTGTAAATATTTACATGTTTATACAGATTCTGTCTAAATAATTACATGTTTATACAGATTCTGTGTAAATATTTACATGTTTATACACATTCTGTGTAAATATTTACATGTTTATACAGATTCTGCCTAAATATTTACATGTTTATAAAGATTTGGTGTTAATATTTACATGCTCGTACAGGTTCTGTGTAAATATTTACATGTTTATACAGATTCTTTGTAAATATTGACATGTTAATACAGATTCTGTGTAAACATTTACATGTTTATAGAGATTCTGTGTGAATATTTACATGTTTATACAGATTCTGTGTAAATATTTACATGTTTATACAGATTCGGTGTAAATATTTACATATTTATACAGATTCTGTGTAAATATTTACATGTTTATAAATATTCTGTGTAAATATTAACATGTTTATAGATTCTGTGTACATATTGACCTGTTTATACAGATTCTGTGTAAATATTGACATGTTTATACAGATTCTGTGTAAATATTTACAGGTTTTTAAAGATTCTGTGTAAATATTTACTGGTTTTTACAGATTCTGTGTAAGTATATACATGTTTACACAGATTCTGTGTAATTATTTTGATGTTTATACAGATTCTGTGTAAATATTTACATGTTTATACAGATTCTGTGTAAATATTTACATATTTATACAGATTCTGTGTAAATATTTACATGTTTATAAAGATTCTGTGTAAATATTAACATGTTTATACAGATTCTGTGTAAATATTTACACGTTTATACAGATTCTGTGTAAATATTTACACGTTTATACAGATTCTGTGTAAATATTTACATGTTTATAAAGATTCTGTGTAAATATTTACATGTTTATAAAGATTCTGTGTAAATATTTACATGTTTATACAGATTATGTGTAAATATTTTCATGTTTATACAGATTCTGTGTAAATATTAACATGTTCATACAGATTCTGTGTAAATATTTACATGTTTGTACAGATTCTGTGTAAATATTTACATGTTCATATGGATTCTGTGTGAATATTTACATGTTTATACAGATTCTGTGTAAATATTTACATGTTTTCACAGATTCTGTGTAAATATTTACATGTTTACACAGATTCTGTGTAATTCTTTTGATGTTTATACAGATTCTGTGTAAATATTTACATGTTTATACAGATTCTGGTAAACATTTACATGCTCGTACAGATTCTGTGTAAATATTTACATATTTATACAGATTCTGTGTAAATTATTACATGTTTATACAGATTCTGTGTAAATATTGACATGTTAATACAGATTCTGTGTAAATATTTACATGTTTATAGAGATTCTCTGTGAATATTTACATGTTTATACAGATTCTGTGTAAATATTTACATGTTTATACAGATTCTGTGTAAATATATACATATTTATACAGATTCTGTGTAAATATTTACATTTTTATAAAAATTCTGTGTAAATATTAACATGTTTATACAGATTCTGTGTAAATATTTTCATGTTTATACTGATTCTGTGTAAATATTGACATGTTTATACAGATTCTGTGTAAATATTGACATGTTTATACAGATTCTGTGTAAATATTTACAGGTTTTTAAAGATTCTGTGTAAATATTTACTGGTTTTTACTGATTCTGTGTAAATATTTACATGTTTATACAGATTCTGTGTAAATATTTACATGTTTATACAGATTCTGTGTAAATATTTTCATGTTCATACAGATTCTGTGTAAATATTTACATGTTTTTACAGATCCTGTGTAAATATTTACATGTTCATACAGGTTCTGTGTAAACATTTACATGTTTATACACATTCTGTGTAAATATTTACATGTTCATATAGATTCTGTGTAAATATGTACATGTTTATACAGATTCTGTGTAAATATTTACATGTTTATACAGATTCTGTGTAAATAATTTCATGTTTATGCAGATTCTGTGTAAATATTGACATGTTTATACTGATTCTGTGTAAATGTTTACATGTTCATACGGATTCTGTGTAAATATTTACATGTTTATACAGATTCTGTGTAAATATTGACATGTTTATACAGATTCTTTGTAAATATTTACATGTTTATACAGATACTGTGTAAATATTTACATGTTTATACAGATTATGTGTAAATATTTACATGTTTATACAGACTCTGTGTAAATATTTACATGTTTATACAGATTCTGTCTAAATAATTACATGTTTATACAGATTCTGTGTAAATATTTACATGTTTATACACATTCTGTGTAAATATTTACATGTTTATACAGATTCTGCCTAAATATTTACATGTTTATACAGATTCTTTGTAAATATTGACATGTTAATACAGATTCTGTGTAAACATTTACATGTCTATAGAGATTCTGTGTGAATATTTACATGTTTATACAGATTCTGTGTAAATATTTACATGTTTATACAGATTCTGTGTAAATATTTACATATTTATACAGATTCTGTGTAAATATTTACATGTTTATAAAGATTCTGTGTAAATATTAACATGTTTATAGATTCTGTGTACATATTGACATGTTTATACAGATTCTGTGTAAATATTGCCATGTTTATACAGATTCTGTGTAAATATTTACAGGTTTTTAAAGATTCTGTGTAAATATTTACTGGTTTTTACAGATTCTGTGTAAGTATATACATGTTTACACAGATTCTGTGTAATTATTTTGATGTTTATACAGATTCTGTGTAAATATTTACATGTTTATACAGATTCTGGTAAATATTTACATGTTTATACAGTTTCTGTGTAAATATTTACATGTTTATACAGATTCTGTGTAAATATTTACATGTTCATACAGATTCTGTGTAAATATTTACAGGTATTTACAGATTCTGTGTAAATATTCACTGGTTTTTACAGATTCTCTGTAAATATTTACATGTTTATACAGATTCTGTGTAAATATTTACATGTTTATACAGATTATGTTTAAATATTTACATGTTTATACAGATTCTGTGTAAATATTTTCATGTTTATGCAGATTCTGTATAAATATTGACATGTTTATACAGATTCTATGTAAATATTTACATGTTCATACGGATTCTGTGTAAATATTTAAATGTTTATACAGATTCTGTGTAAATATGACATGTTTATAAAGATTCTTTGTAAATATTTACATGTTTATACAGATTCTGTGTAAATCATTTCATGTTTATGCAGATTCTGTGTAAATATTGACATGTTTATACTGATTCTGTGTAAATGTTTACATGTTCATACGGATTCTGTGTAAATATTTACATGTTTATACAGATTCTGTGTAAATATTGACATGTTTATACACATTCTTTGAAAATATTTACATGTTTATACAGATACTGTGTAAATATTTACATGTTTATACAGATTATGTGTAAATATTTACATGTTCATATGGATTCTGTGTGAATATTTACAAGTTTATACAGATTCTGTGTAAATATTTACATGTTTACACAGATTCTGTGTAAATATTTACATGTTTACACAGATTCTGTGTAATTATTTTGATGTTTATACAGATTCTGTGTAAATATTTACATGTTTATACAGATTCTGGTAAACATTTACATGCTCGTACAGATTCTGTGTAAATATTTACATATTTATACAGATTCTGTGTAAATTATTACATGTTTATACAGATTCTGTGTAAATATTGACATGTTTATTCTGATTCTGTGTAAATATTTACATGTTTATAGAGATTCTCTGTGAATATTTACATGTTTATACAGATTCTGTGTAAATATTTACATGTTTATACAGATTCTGTGTAAATATATACATATTTATACAGATTCTGTGTAAATATTTACATTTTTATAAAAATTCTGTGTAAATATTAACATGTTTATACAGATTCTGTGTAAATATTTTCATGTTTATACTGATTCTGTGTAAATATTGACATGTTTATACAGATTCTGTGTAAATATTGACATGTTTATACAGATTCTGTGTAAATATTTACATGTTTATAAAGATGCGTTGTAAACATTTACATGCTCGTACAGATTCTTTGTAAATATTTACATGTTTATACAGATTCTGTGTAAATATTTACATGTTTATACAGATTCTCTGTAAATATTTACACGTTTATACAGATTCTGTGTAAATATTTTCATGTTTATGCAGATTCTGTATAAATATTGACATGTTTATACAGATTCTATGTAAATATTTACATGTTCATACGGATTCTGTGTAAATATTTACATGTTTATACAGATTCTGTGTAAATATGACATGTTTATACAGATTCTTTGTAAATATTTACATGTTTATACAGATTCTGTGTAAATATTTACATGTTTATAAAGATGTGTTGTAAACATTTACATGCTCGTACAGATTCTTTGTAAATATTTACATGTTTATACAGATTCTGTGTAAATATTTACATGTTTATACAGATTCTGTGTAAATATTTACACGTTTATACAGATTCTGTGTAAATATTTACATGTTTATAAAGATTCTGTGTAAATATTTACATGTTTATAAAGATTCTGTGTAAATATTTACATGTTTATACAGATTATGTGTAAATATTTTCATGTTTATACAGATTCTGTGTAAATATTAACATGTTGATACAGATTCTGTGTAAATATTTACATGTTTGTACAGATTCTGTGTAAATATTTACATGTTCATATGGATTCTGTGTAAATATTTACATGTTGATACACATTCTGTCTAAATATTTACATGTTTATACAGATTCTGTGTAAATATTTACATGTTTATACAGATTCTTTCTAAATATTTACATGTTTATAAAGATTCGGTGTAAACATTTACATACTCGTACAGATTCTGTGTAAATATTTACATGTTTATGCAGATTCTGTGTAAATATTTACATGTTTATACAGATTCTGTGTAAATATTTACATGTTAATACAGATTCTGTGTAAATATTTACATATTTATACCGATTCTGTGTAAATATTTACATGTTTATAAAGATTCTTTGTAAATATTAACATGTTTATACAGATTCTGTGTAAATATTTTCTGGTTTATACTGATTCTGTGTAAATATTGACATGTTTATACAGGTTGTGTGTAAATATTGACATGTTTATACAGATTCTGTGTAAATATTTACAGGTTTTTAAAGATTCTGTGTAAATATTTGCTGGTTTTTACAGATTCTGTGTAAATATTTACATGTTTATACACATTCTGTGTAAATAATTACATGTTCATACACATTCTGTGTAAATATTTACATGATTATACAGATTCTGTGTAAATATTTTGATGTTTATACAGATTCTGTGTAAATATTTACATGTTTATACAGATTCTGGTAAACATGTACATGCTCGTACAGATTCTGTGTAAATATTTACATGTTTATACAGATTCTGTGTAAATTATTACATGTTTATACAGATTCTGTGTAAATATTGACATGTTAATACAGATTCTGTGTAAACATTTACATGTTTATAGAGATTCTGTGTGAATATTTACATGTTTATACAGATTCTGTGTAAATATTTACATGTTTATACAGATTCTGTGTAAATATTTACATATTTATACAGATTCTGTGTAAATATTTACATGTTTATAAAGATTCTGTGTAAATATTAACATGTTTATAGATTCTGTGTACATATTGACATGTTTATACAGATTCTGTGTAAATATTGACATGTTTATACAGATTCTGTGTAAATATTGACATGTTTATACAGATTCTGTGTAAATATTTACAGGTTTTTAAAGATTCTGTGTAAATATTTACTGGTTTTTACTGATTCTGTGTAAATATTTACATGTTTATACAGATTCTGTGTAAATATTTACATGTTTATACAGATTCTGTGTAAATATTTTCATGTTCATACAGATTCTGTGTAAATATTTACATGTTCATATGGATTCTGTGTGAATATTTACATGTTTATACAGATTCTGTGTAAATATTTACATGTTTTCACAGATTCTGTGTAAATATTTACATGTTTACACAGATTCTGTGTAATTCTTTTGATGTTTATACAGATTCTGTGTAAATATTTACATGTTTATACAGATTCTGGTAAACATTTACATGCTCGTACAGATTCTGTGTAAATATTTACATATTTATACAGATTCTGTGTAAATTATTACATGTTTATACAGATTCTGTGTAAATATTGACATGTTAATACAGATTCTGTGTAAATATTTACATGTTTATAGAGATTCTCTGTGAATATTTACATGTTTATACAGATTCTGTGTAAATATTTACATGTTTATACAGATTCTGTGTAAATATATACATATTTATACAGATTCTGTGTAAATATTTACATTTTTATAAAAATTCTGTGTAAATATTAACATGTTTATACAGATTCTGTGTAAATATTTTCATGTTTATACTGATTCTGTGTAAATATTGACATGTTTATACAGATTCTGTGTAAATATTGACATGTTTATACAGATTCTGCGTAAATATTTACAGGTTTTTAAAGATTCTGTGTAAATA
The DNA here is from genome assembly GCF_028858775.2 of Pan troglodytes. NCBI lineage: Eukaryota > Metazoa > Chordata > Mammalia > Primates > Hominidae > Pan > Pan troglodytes. Next base: position 13,967,484 of record NC_072413.2, read on the forward strand.
TTTACTGGTTTTTACTGATTCTGTGTAAATATTTACATGTTTATACAGATTCTGTGTAAATATTTACATGTTTATACAGATTCTGTGTAAATATTTTCATGTTCATACAGATTCTGTGTAAATATTTACATGTTTGTACAGATCCTGTGTAAATATTTACATGTTCATACAGGTTCTGTGTAAACATTTACATGTTTATACACATTCTGTGTAAATATTTACATGTTCATATAGATTCTGTGTAAATATGTACATGTTTATACAGATTCTGTGTAAATATTTACATGTTTATACAGATTCTGTGTAAATAATTTCATGTTTATGCAGATTCTGTGTAAATATTGACATGTTTATACTGATTCTGTGTAAATGTTTACATGTTCATACGGATTCTGTGTAAATATTTACATGTTTATACAGATTCTGTGTAAATATTGACATGTTTATACAGATTCTTTGTAAATATTTACATGTTTATACAGATACTGTGTAAATATTTACATGTTTATACAGATTATGTGTAAATATTTACATGTTTATACAGACTCTGTGTAAATATTTACATGTTTATACAGATTCTGTCTAAATAATTACATGTTTATACAGATTCTGTGTAAATATTTACATGTTTATACACATTCTGTGTAAATATTTACATGTTTATACAGATTCTGCCTAAATATTTACATGTTTATAAAGAATTGGTGTTAATATTTACATGCTCGTACAGGTTCTGTGTAAATATTTACATGTTTATACAGATTCTTTGTAAATATTGACATGTTAATACAGATTCTGTGTAAACATTTACATGTCTATAGAGATTCTCTGTGAATATTTACATGTTTATACAGATTCTGTGTAAATATTTACATGTTTATACAGATTCTGTGTAAATATTTACATATTTATACAGATTCTGTGTAAATATTTACATGTTTATAAAGATTCTGTGTAAATATTAACATGTTTATAGATTCTGTGTACATATTGACATGTTTATACAGATTCTGTGTAAATATTGCCATGTTTATACAGATTCTGTGTAAATATTTACAGGTTTTTAAAGATTCTGTGTAAATATTTACTGGTTTTTACAGATTCTGTGTAAGTATATACATGTTTACACAGATTCTGTGTAATTATTTTGATGTTTATACAGATTCTGTGTAAATATTTACATGTTTATACAGATTCTGGTAAATATTTACATGTTTATACAGTTTCTGTGTAAATATTTACATGTTCATACAGATTCTGTGTAAATATTTACAGGTATTTACAGATTCTGTGTAAATATTCACTGGTTTTTACAGATTCTCTGTAAATATTTACATGTTTATACAGATTCTGTGTAAATATTTACATGTTTATACAGATAATGTTTAAATATTTACATGTTTATACAGATTCTGTGTAAATATTTTCATGTTTATGCAGATTCTGTATAAATATTGACATGTTTATACAGATTCTATGTAAATATTTACATGTTCATACGGATTCTGTGTAAATATTTAAATGTTTATACAGATTCTGTGTAAATATGACATGTTTATACAGATTCTTTGTAAATATTTACATGTTTATACAGATTCTGTGTAAATAATTTCACGTTTATGCAGATTCTGTGTAAATATTGACATGTTTATACTGATTCTGTGTAAATGTTTACATGTTCATACGGATTCTGTGTAAATATTTACATGTTTATACAGATTCTGTGTAAATATTGACATGTTTATACAGATTCTTTGTAAATATTTACATGTTTATACAGATACTGTGTAAATATTTACATGTTTATACAGATTATGTGTAAATATTTACATGTTTATACAGACTCTGTGTAAATATTTACATGTTTATACAGATTCTGTCTAAATAATTACATGTTTATACAGATTCTGTGTAAATATTTACATGTTTATACACATTCTGTGTAAATATTTACATGTTTATACAGATTCTGCCTAAATATTTACATGTTTATAAAGATTTGGTGTTAATATTTACATGCTCGTACAGGTTCTGTGTAAATATTTACATGTTTATACAGATTCTTTGTAAATATTGACATGTTAATACAGATTCTGTGTAAACATTTACATGTTTATAGAGATTCTGTGTGAATATTTACATGTTTATACAGATTCTGTGTAAATATTTACATGTTTATACAGATTCTGTGTAAATATTTACATATTTATACAGATTCTGTGTAAATATTTACATGTTTATAAAGATTCTGTGTAAATATTAACATGTTTATAGATTCTGTGTACATATTGACATGTTTATACAGATTCTGTGTAAATATTGACATGTTTATACAGATTCTGTGTAAATATTTACAGGTTTTTAAAGATTCTGTGTAAATATTTACTGGTTTTTACAGATTCTGTGTAAGTATATACATGTTTACACAGATTCTGTGTAATTATTTTGATGTTTATACAGATTCTGTGTAAATATTTACATGTTTATACAGATTCTGTGTAAATATTTACATATTTATACAGATTCTGTGTAAATATTTACATGTTTATAAAGATTCTGTGTAAATATTAACATGTTTATAGATTCTGTGTACATATTGACATGTTTATACAGATTCTGTGTAAATATTGACATGTTTATAAAGATTCTGTGTAAATATTTACAGGTTTTTAAAGATTCTGTGTAAATATTTACTGGTTTTTACAGATTCTGTGTAAGTATATACATGTTTACACAGATTCTGTGTAATTATTTTGATGTTTATACAGATTCTGTGTAAATATTTACATGTTTATACAGATTCTGGTAAATATTTACATGTTTATACAGTTTCTGTGTAAATATTTACATGTTTATACAGATTCTGTGTAAATATTTACATGTTCATAGAGATTCTGTGTAAATATTTACAGGTATATACAGATTCTGTGTAAATATTCACTGGTTTTTACAGATTCTCTGTAAATATTTACATGTTTATACAGATTCTGTGTAAATATTTACATGTTTATACAGATTATGTTTAAATATTTACATGTTTATACAGATTCTGTGTAAATATTTTCATGTTTATGCAGATTCTGTATAAATATTGACATGTTTATACAGATTCTATGTAAATATTTACATGTTCATACGGATTCTGTGTAAATATTTAAATTTTTATACAGATTCTGTGTAAATATGACATGTTTATACAGATTCTTTGTAAATATTTACATGTTTATACAGATTCTGTGTAAATATTTACATGTTTATAAAGATGCGTTGTAAACATTTACATGCTCGTACAGATTCTTTGTAAATATTTACATGTTTATACAGATTCTGTGTAAATATTTACATGTTTATACAGATTCTGTGTAAATATTTACACGTTTATACAGATTCTGTGTAACTATTTACATGTTTATAAAGATTCTGTGTAAATATTTACATGTTTATAAAGATTCTGTGTAAATATTTACATGTTTATACAGATTATGTGTAAATATTTTCATGTTTATACAGATTCTGTGTAAATATTAACATATTCATACAGATTCTGTGTAAATATTTACATGTTTGTACAGATTCTGTGTAAATATTTACATGTTCATATGGATTCTGTGTGAATATTTACATGTTTATACAGATTCTGTGTAAATATTTACATGTTTTCACAGATTCTGTGTAAATATTTACATGTTTACACAGATTCTGTGTAAATATTGACATGTTTATACACATTCTGTGTAAATAATTACATGTTCATACACATTCTGTGTCAATATTTACATGTTTATACAGATTCTGTGTAAATATTTACATGTTTGTACAGATCCTGTGTAAATATTTACATGTTCATACAGATTCTGTGTAAATATTTACATGTTTATACAGATTCTGTGTAAATATGACATGTTTATACAGATTCTTTGTAAATATTTACATGTTTACAGATTCTCTGTAAATATTTACATGTTTATAAAGATGCGTTGTAAACATTTACATGCTCGTACAGATTCTTTGTAAATATTTACATGTTTATACAGATTCTGTGTAAATATTTACATGTTTATACAGATTCTGTGTAAATATTTACACGTTTATACAGATTCTATGTAAATATTTACATGTTTATAAAGATTCTGTGTAAACATTTACATGTTTATAAAGATTCTGTGTAAATATTTACATGTTTATAAAGATTATGTGTAAATATTTTCATGTTTATACAGATTCTGTGTAAATATTAACATGTTCATACAGATTCTGTTTAAATATTTACATGTTTGTACAGATTCTGTGTAAATATTTACATGGTCATACGGATTCTGTGTGAATATTTACATGTTTATACAGATTCTGTGTAAATATTTACATGTTTACACAGATTCTGTGTAAATATTTACATGTTTACACAGATTCTGTGTAATTATTTTGATGTTTACACAGATTCTGTGTCATTATTTTGATGTTTATACAGATTCTGTGTAAATATTTACATGTTTATACAGATTCTGGTAAACATTTACATGCTCGTACAGATTCTGTGGAAATATTTACATATTTATACAGATTCTGTGTAAATTATTACATGTTTATACAGATTCTGTGTAAATATTGACATGTTAATTCAGATTCTGTGTAAATATTTACATGTTTATAGAGATTCTCTGTGAATATTTACATGTTTATACAGATTCTGTGTAAATATTTACATGTTTATACAGATTCTGTATAAATATATACATATTTATACAGATTCTGTGTAAATATTTACATTTTTATAAAAATTCTGTGTAAATATTAACATGTTTATACAGATTCTGTGTAAATATTTTCATGTTTATACTGATTCTGTGTAAATATTGACATGTTTATACAGATTCTGTGTAAATATTGACATGTTTATACAGATTCTGTGTAAATATTTAAAGGTTTTTAAAGATTCTGTGTAAATATTTACTGGTTTTTACTGATTCTGTGTAAATATTTACATGTTTATACACATTCTGTGTAAATATTTACATGTTTATACAGATTCTGTGTAAATATTTTCATGTTCATACAGATTCTGTGTAAATATTTACATGTTTGTACACATCCTGTGTAAATATTTACATGTTCATACAGGTTCTGTGTAAACATTTACATGTTTATACACATTCTGTGTAAATATTTAAATGTTCATATAGATTCTGTGTAAATATGTACATGTTTATACGGATTCTGTGTAAATATTTACATGTTTATACAGATTCTGTGTAAATAATTTCATGTTTATGCAGATTCTGTGTAAATATTGACATGTTTATACTGATTCTGTGTAAATATTTACATGTTCATACGGATTCTGTGTAAATATTTACATGTTTATATAGATTCTGTGTAAATATTGACATGTTTATACACATTCTGTGTAAATAATTACATGTTCATACACATTCTGTGTCAATATTTACGTTTATACAGATTCTGTGTAAATATTTACATGTTTGTACAGATCCTGTGTAAATATTTACATGTTCATACAGATTCTGTGTAAACATTTACATGTTTATACACACTCTGTGTAAATATTTACATGTTCATATAGATTCTGTGTAAATATGTACATGTTTATACAGATTCTGTGTAAATATTTACATGTTTATACAGATTCTGTGTAAATAATTTCATGTTTATGCAGATTCTGTGTAAATATTGACATGTTTATACTGATTCTGTGTAAATATTTACATGTTCATACGGATTCTGTGTAAATATTTACATGTTTATACAGATTCTGAGTAAATATTGACATGTTTATACAGATTCTTTGTAAATATTTACATGTTTATACAGATTCTGTGTAAATATTTACATGTTTATACAGATTCTGAGTAAATATTGACATATTAATACAGATTCTGTGTAAACATTTACATGTATATAGAGATTCTGTGTGAATATTTACATGTTTATACAGTTTCTGTGTAAATATTTACATGTTTCTACAGATTACGTGTAAATATTTACATGTTCATACAGATTCTGTGTAAATATTTACAGGTATATACCGATTCTGTGTAAATATTTACTGGTTTTTACAGATTCTGTGTAAATATTTACATGTTTATATAGATTCTGTGTAAATATTTACAGGTTTTTAAAAATTCTGGGTAAATATTTGCTGGTTTTTACAGTTTCTGTGTAAATATTTACATGTTTATACACATTCTGTGTAAATAATTACATGTTCATACACATTCTGTGTAAATATTTACATGTTTACACAGATTCTGTGTAAATATTTACATGTTTACACAGATTCTGTGTAAATATTTACATGTTTACGCAGATTCTGTGTAATTATTTTGATGTTTATACAGATTCTGTGTAAATATGTACATGTTTATACAGATTCTGGTAAACATTTACATGCTCGTACAGATTCTGTGTAAATATTTACATGTTTATACAGATTCTGTGTAAATTATTACATGTTTATACAGATTCTGTGTAAATATTGACATGTTAATACAGATTCTGTGTAAATATTTACATGTTTATAGAGATTCTCTGTGAATATTTACATGTTTATACAGATTCTGTGTAAATATTTACATGTTTATACAGATTCTGTGTAAATATATACATATTTATACAGATTCTGTGTAAATATTTACATTTTTATAAAAATTCTGTGTAAATATTAACATGTTTATACAGATTCTGTGTAAATATTTTCTGGTTTATACTGATTCTGTGTAAATATTGACATGTTTATACAGATTGTGTGTAAATATTGACATGTTTATACAGATTCTGTGTAAATATTTACAGGTTTTTAAAAATTCTGGGTATATATTTGCTGGTTTTTACAGATTCTGTGTAAATATTTACATGTTTATACACATTCTGTGTAAATAATTACATGTTCATACACATTCTGTGTAAATATTTACATGTTTATACAGATTCTGTGTAAATATTTACATGTTTGTACAGATCCTTTGTAAATATTTACATGTTCATACAGATTCTGTGTAAACATTTACATGTTTATACACATTCTGTGTAAATATTTACATGTTCATATAGATTCTGTGTAAATATGTACATGTTTATACAGATTCTGTGTAAATATTTACATGTTTATACAGATTCTGTGTAAATAATTTCATGTTTATGCAGATTCTGTGTAAATATTGACATGTTTATACTGATTCTGTGTAAATATTTACATGTTCATACGGATTCTATGTAAATATTTACATGTTTATACAGATTCTGAGTAAATATTGAAATGTTTATACAGATTCTTTGTAAATATTTACATGTTTATACAGATACTGTGTAAATATTTACATGTTTATACAGATTATCTGTAAATATTTGCATGTTTATACAGATTCTGTGTAAATATTTACATGTTTATACAGATGCTGTCTAAATAATTACATGTTTATAAAGATTCGGTGTAAACATTTACATACTCGTACAGATTCTGTGTAAATATTTACATGTTTATGCAGATTCTGTGTAAATATTTACATGTTTATACAGATTCTGTGTAAATATTTACATGTTTATACAGATTCTCTGTAAATATTTACGTATTTATACAGATTCTGTGTAAATATTTACATGTTCATATAGATTCTGTGTAAATATGTACATGTTTATACAGATTCTGTGTAAATATTTACATGTTAATACAGATTCTTTGTAAATATTTACATGTTTATAGAGATTCTGTGTGAATATTTCCATGTTTATACAGATTCTGTGTAAATATTTACATCTTTATACAGATTCTGTGTAAATATTTACATATTTATACAGATTCTGTGTAAATATTTACATGTTTATAAAGATTCTTTGTAAATATTAACATGTTTATACAGATTCTGTGTAAATATTTTCTGGTTTATACTGATTCTGTGTAAATATTGACATGTTTATACAGATTGTGTGTAAATATTGACATGTTTATACAGATTCTGTGTAAATATTTACAGGTTTTTAAAGATTCTGTGTAAATATTTGCTGGTTTTTACAGATTCTGTGTAAATATTTACATGTTTATACACATTCTGTGTAAATAATTACATGTTCATAAACATTCTGTGTAAATATTGACATGTTTATACAGATTCTGTGTAAATATTTACAGGTTTTTAAAGATTCTGTGTAAATATTTACTGGCTTTTACAGATTCTGTGTAAATATTTACATGTTTATACACATTCTGTGTAAATATTTACATGTTTATACAGATTCTGTGTAAATATTTTCATGTTCATACAGATTCTGTGTAAATATATACATGTTTGTACAGATCCTGTGTAAATATTTACATGTTCATGCAGATTCTGTGTAAACATTTACATGTTTATACACATTCTGTGTAAGTATTTACATGTTCATATAGATTCTGTGTAAATATGTACATGTTCATACAGATTCTGTGTAAATAATTTCATGTTTATGCAGATTCTTTGTAAATATTGACATGTTTATATTGATTCTGTGTAAATATTTCCATGTTCATAAGGATTCTGTGTAAATATTTACATGTTTATACAGATTCTGTGTAAATATTGACATGTTTATACATATACTTTGTAAATATTTACATGTTTATAGATATACTGTGTAAATATTTACATGTTTATACAGATTATGTGTAAATATTTACATGTTTATACAGACTCTGTGTAAATATTTACATGTTTATACAGATTCTGTCTAAATAATTACATGTTTATACAGATTCTGTGTAAATATTTACATGTTTATACAGATTCTGTGTAAATATTTACATGTTTATACAGATTCTGCCTAAATATTTACATGTTTATAAAGATTTGGTGTTAATATTTACATGCTCGTGCAGGTTCTGTGTAAATATTTACATGTTTATACAGATTGTTTGTAAATATTGACATGTTAATAGGGATTCTGTGTAAACATTTACATGTTTATAGAGATTCTGTGTGAATATTTACATGTTTATACAGATTCTGTGTAAATATTTACATGTTTATACAGATTCTGTGTAAATATTTACATATTTATACAGATTCTGTGTAAATATTTACATATTTATACAGATTCTGTGTAAATATTTACATGTTTATAAAGATTCTGTGTAAATATTAACATGTTTATAGATTCTGTGTAAATATTGACATGTTTATACAGATTCTGTGTAAATATTGACATGTTTATACAGATTCTGTGTAAATATTGACATGTTTATACAGATTCTGTGTAAATATTTACAGGTTTTTAAAGATTCTGTGTAAATATTTACTGGTTTTTACAGATTCTGTGTAAGTATATACATGTTTACACAGATTCTGTGTAATTATTTTGATGTTTATACAGATTCTGTGTAAATATTTACATGTTTATAAAGATTCTGTGTAAATATTTACTGGTTTTTACAGATTCTGTGTAAATATTTACATGTTTATACACATTCTGTGTAAATATTTACATGTTTATACAGATTCTGTGTAAATATTAACATGTTCATACAGATTCTGTGTAAATATTTACATGTTTGTACAGATTCTGTGTAAATATTTACATGTTCATATGGATTCTGTGTAAATATTTACATGTTGATACACATTCTGTGTAAATATTAACATTTTTATGCAGATTATGTGTAAATATTTACATGTTTATACAGATTCTGTCTAAATATTTACATGTTTATACATATTCTGTGTAAATATTTACATGTTTATACAGATTCTTTCTAAATAATTACATGTTTATAAAGATTTGGTGTAAACATTTACATACTCGTACAGATTCTGTGTAAATATTTACATGTTTGTGCAGATTCTGTGTAAATATTTACATGTTTATACAGATTCTGTGTAAATATTTACATGTTAATACAGATTCTTTGTAAATATTTACATGTTTATAGAGATTCTGTGTGAATATTTCCATGTTTATACAGATTCTGTGTAAATATTTACATCTTTATACAGATTCTGTGTATATATTTACATATTTATACAGATTCTGTGTAAACATTTACATGTTTATAAAGATTCTTTGCAAATATTAACATGTTTATACAGATTCTGTGTAAATATTTTCTGGTTTATACTGATTCTGTGTAAATATTGACATGTTTATACAGATTGTGTGTAAATATTGACATGTTTATACAGATTCTGTGTAAATATTTACAGGTTTTTAAAGATTCTGTGTAAATATTTGCTGGTTTTTACAGATTCTGTGTAAATATTTACATGTTTATACACATTCTGTGTAAATAATTACATGTTCATAAACATTCTGTGTAAATATTTACCTGTTTATACAGATTCTGTGTAAATATTTACATGTTTACACAGATTCTGTGTAAATATTTACATGTTTACACAGATTCTGTGTAATTATTTTGATGTTTATAGAGATTCAGTGTAAATATATACATGTTTATACAGATTCTGGTAAACATTTACATGCTCGTACAGATTCTGTGTAAATATTTACATGTTTATACAGATTCTGTGTAAATTATTACATGTTTATACAGATTCTGTGTAAATATTGACATGTTAATACAGATTCTGTGTAAATATTTACATGTTTATACAGATTCTGTGTAAATAATTTCATGTTTATGCAGATTCTGTGTAAATATTTACATGTTTATACAGATTCTGTGTAAATATATACATATTTATACAGATTCTGTGTAAATATTTACATTTTTATAAAAATTCTGTGTAAATATTAACATGTTTATACAGATTCTGTGTAAATATTTTCATGTTTATACTAATTCTGTGTAAATATTGACATGTTTATACAGATTCTGTGTAAATATTGACATGTTTATACAGATTTAGCCTGAATATTTACATGTTTTTAAAGATTTGGTATTAACATTTACATGCTCGTACAGATTCTGTGTAAATATTGACATATTTATACAGATTCTGTGTAAATATTGACATGTTAATACAGATACTGTGTAAACATTTACATGTTTATTGAGATTCTGTGTGAATATTTACATGTTTATACAGATTCTGTGTAAATATTTACATGTTTATACAGATTCTGTGTAAATATTTACTTATTTATACAGATTCTGTGTAAATATTTACATGTTTATAAAGATTCTGTGTAAATATTAACATGTTTAGAGATTCTGTGTAAATACTTTCATGTTTATACTGATTCTGTGTAAATATTGACATGTTTATACAGATTCTGTGTAAATATTGACACGTTTATACAGATCCTGTGTAAATATTTACAGGTTTTTAAAGATTCTGTGTAAATATTTACTGGTTTTTACAGATTCTGTGTGACTTTATACATGTTTACACAAATTCTGTGTAATTATTTTGATGTTTATACAGATTCTGTGTAAATATTTACATGTTTATACAGATTCAGGTAAATATTTACATGTTTATACAGTTTCTCTGTAAATTTTTACATGTTTATACAGATTCTGTTTAAATATTTACATGTTCATACAGATTCTGTGTAAATATTTACAGGTATATACAGATTCTGTGTAAATATTTACTGGTTTTTACAGATTCTCTGTAAATATTTACATGTTTATACAGATTCTCTGTAAATATTTACATGTTTATACAGATTCTGTGTAAATATTTACATGTTTATAAAGATTCTGTTTAAATATTTACATGTTCATATAGATTCTGTGAAAATATTTACATGTTTATACAGACTCTGTGTAAAGATTTACATGTTTATACACTTTCTGTGTAAATATTTACATGTTCATATAGATTCTGTGTAAATATTTACATGTTTATACAGATTCTGTGTAAATATTTACATGTTTATACAGATTCTGTGTAAATATTTACATGTTTATACAGATTCTGTGTAAATATTTACATGTTTATACAGATTCTGTGTAAATATTTACAGGTATATACAGATTCTGTGTAAATATTTATTGGTTTTTAGAGATTCTCTGTAAATATTTACATGTTTATACAGATTCTGTGTAAATATTTACATGTTTATACAGATTCTGTGTAAATATTTACATGTTTATACAGATTCTGTGTAAATATTTACATGTTTATACAGATTCTGTGTAAATATTTACATGTTTATACAGATTCTGTGTCAATATTTTCATGTTTATACAGATTCTGTGTAAATATTAACATGTTCATACAGATTCTGTGTAAATATTTACATGTTTGTGCAGATCCTTTTTAAATATTTACATGTTCATACAGATTCTGTGTAAACATTTACATGTTGATACACATTCTGTGTAAATATTAACATGTTTATGCAGACTATGTGTAAATATTTACATGTTTATACAGATTCTGTGTAAATATTTACATGTTTATACAGATTATGTTTAAATATTTACATGTTCATATGGATTCTGTGTAAATATTTACATTTTTATACAGATTCTGTGTAAATATGACATGTTTATACAGATTCTTTGTAAATATTTACATGTTTATACAGATTCTGTGTAAATATTTACATGTTTATATAGATTCTGTGTAAATGTTTAAAGCTTTTTACGGATTCGGTGTAAATAGTTACATCTTTATACAGATTCTTTGTAAATATTTACATCTTTATACTGATTCTGTGTAAATATTTACATGTTTATACAGACTATGTGTAAATATTTACATGTTTATAGAGATTCTGTGTGAATGTTTACATGTTTATACAGATTCTGTGTAAATATTTACATGTTTATACAGATTCTGTGTAAATATTGACATATTTATACAGATTTTGTGTAAATATTTACATGTTTATATAGATTCTGTGTAAATATTAACATGTTTTTACAGATTCTGTGTAAATATTTTCATGTTTATACTGATTCTGTGTAAATATTGACATGTTTATACAGATTCTGTGTAAATATTGACATGTTTATACAGATTGTGTGTAAATATTTACAGGTTTTTAAAGATTCTGTGTAAATATTTACTGGTTTTTACAGATTCTGTGTAAATATTTACATGTTTATACACATTCTGTGTAAATATTTACATGTTTATACTCATTCTATTTAAATATTTACATGTTCATACACATTCTGTTTAAATATTGACATTTTTATACGGATTCTGTGTAAATATTTACATGTTTATAGGGATTCTGTGTGAATATTTGCATGTTTACACAGATTCTGTGTGAATATTTACATATTTATACAGATTCTGTGTAAATATTTACATATTTATACAGATTCTGTGTAAATATTTACATGTTTATAAAGATTCTGTGTAAATGTTAGCATGTTTATACACATTCTGTGTAAATATTTTCATGTTTATACTGATTCTGTGTAAATATTGACATGTTTATACAGATACTGTGTAAATATTGACATGTTTATACATATTCTGTGTAAATATTTACAGGTTTTTAATGATTCTGTGTAAATATTTACTGGTTTTTACACATTCCGTGTAAATATTTACATGTTTAAACACATTCCCTGTAAATATTTACATGTTTATACAGATTCTGTGTAAATATTTACATGTTTATACAGATTCTGTGTAAATATTTACATGTTTATACAGATTCTGTCTGAATATTTACATGTTTATACAGATTCTGTGTCATTATTTTAATGTGTATACAGATTCTGTGTAAATATTTACATGTTTATACAGATTCTGGTAATTATTTACATGTTTATACAGTTTCTTTGTAAATATTTACATGTTTATACTGATTCTGTGTAAATTTTGACATGTTTATATAGATTCTGTGTAAATATTGACATGTTTATACAGATTCTGTGTAAATATTTACAGGTTTTTAAAAATTCTGTGTAAATATTTACTGCTTTTTACAGATTATGTGTAAATATTTACATCTTTATACACATTCTGTGTAAATATTTACATATTCATCCACATTCTGTATAAATATTTACGTGTTTATAGAGAATCTGTGTAAATATTTAAATGTTTATACAGATTCTGTGGAAATATTTACATGTTTACACAGATTCTGTGTAATTATTTTCATGTTTATACAGCTTCTGTGTAAATATTGACTTGTTTATACAGATTCTGTGTAAATATTTACAGGTTTTTAAAGATTCTGTGTAAATATTTTCTGGTTTTTACAGATTTTGTGTAAATATTTACATGTTCATACACATTCTGTGTAAATATTTACATGTTTATACAGATTCTGTGTAAATATTTACATGTTTATACCGATTCTGTGTAAATATTTTCAAGTTTATACAGATTCTGTGTAAATATTGACACGTTTATACAGATTCTGTGTAAATATTTATATGCTTATACAGATTCTGTGTAAATATTTACAGGTTTATACAGACATTGTGTAAATATTTTGGGGTTTATATAGATTCTGTGTAAATATTGATAGGTTTATACGGATTCTGTGTAAACATTTACAGGTTTTTAAAGATTCTGTGTAAATATTTGCAGGTTTTTACGGATTCTGTGTAAATATTTACAAGTTTATACAGATTCTTTTTAAATATTTACATGTTGATACAGATTCTGAGTAAATATGTACATGTTCATACAGATTCTGTGTAAATATTTACATATTTATATAGATTCTGTGTAAATGTTTAAAGCTTTTTACAGATTCCGTGTAAATATTTACATCTTTATACAGATTCTTTGTAAACATTTACATCTTTATACTGATTCTGTGTAAATATTTACATGTTTATACAGATTCTGTGTAAATATTTACATGTTTATAGAGATTCTGTGTGAATATTTTCATGTTTATACAGATTCTGTCTAAATATTTACATGTTTATACAGATTCTGTGTAAATATTGACATATTTATACAGATTCTGTGTAAATATTTACATGTTTATAAAGATTCTGTGTAAATCTTAACATGTTTATACAGATTCTGTCTAAATATTATCATGTTTATACTGATTCAGTGTAAATATTGACATGTTTATACAGATTCTGTGTAGATATTGACATGTTTTTACAGATTCTGTGTAAATAGTTACAGGTTTTTAAAGATTCTGTGTAAATATTTACTGGTTTTTACAGATTCTGTGTAAATATTTATATGTTCATACACATTCTGTGTAAATATTTACATATTTATACAGATTCTGCATAAATATTTACATCCTCATACATATTCTGTGTAAATATTTTCATGTTTATACAGACATTGTGTAAATATTTAGGGGTTTATATAGAATCTGTGTAAATATTTACAGGTTTATACATATTCTGTGTAAACATTTACAAGTTTCTAAAGATTCTGTGTAAATATTTGCAGGTTTTTACGGATTCTGTGTAAATATTTACAAGTTTATACAAATTCTGTGTAAATATTTACATGTTGATACAGATTCTGAGTAAATATGTACATGTTCATACATATGCTGTGTAAATATTTACATATTTATATAGATTCTGGTAAATGTTTAAAGCTTTTTACGGATTCGGTGTAAATATTTACATCTTTATACAGATTCTTTGTAAATATTTACATCTTTATACTGATTCTCTGTAAATATTTACATGTTTATACAGACTCTGTGTAAATATTTACATGTTTATAGAGATTCTGTGTGAATGTTTACATGTTTATACTGATTCTGTGTCAATATTTACATGTTTATACAGATTCTGTGTAAATATTGACATATTTATACAGATTTTGTGTAAATATTTACATGTTTATAAAGATTCTGTGTAAATATTAACATGTTTTTACAGATTCTGT
Organism: Pan troglodytes; assembly: GCF_028858775.2. Lineage (NCBI taxonomy): Eukaryota > Metazoa > Chordata > Mammalia > Primates > Hominidae > Pan > Pan troglodytes. The sequence goes on from NC_072413.2 coordinate 13,983,230, forward strand.
GTAAATATTTTCATGTTTATACTGATTCTGTGTAAATATTGTCATGTTTATACAGATTCTGTGTAAATATTGACATGTTTATACAGATTGTGTGTAAATATTTACAGGTTTTTAAAGATTCTGTGTAAATATTTAGTGGTTTTTACAGATTCTGTGTAAATATTTACATGTTTATACACATTCTGTGTAAATATTTACATGTTTATACACATTCTATTTAAATATTTACATGTTCATACACATTCTGCTTAAATATTGACATGTTTATACAGATTCTGTGTAAATATTTACAGGTTTTTAAAGATTCTGTGTAAATATTGACTGGTTTTTACAGATTCTGTGTAAGTATATATATGTTTACACAGATTCTGTGTAATTATTTTGATGTTTATATAGATTCTGTGTAAATATTTATATGTTTATACAGATTCTGGTAAATATTTACATGTTTATACAGTTTCTGTGTAAATATTTACATGTTTATACAGATTCTGTGTAAATATTTACATGCTCATACAGATTCTGTGTAAATATTTACAGGTATATACAGATTCTGTGTAAATATTTACTGGTTTTTACAGATTCTCTGTAAATATTTACATGTTTATACAGATTCTGTGTAAATATTTTCATGTTTATGCAGATGCTGTGTAAATATTGACATGTTTATTCAGATTCTGTGTAAATATGACATGTTTATACAGATTCTTTGTAAATATTTAAATGTTTATACAGATTCTGTGTAAATATTTACATGTTTATAAAGATTCGTTGTAAACATTTACATGCTCGTACAGATTCTTTGTAAATATTTACATGTTTATACAGATTCTGTGTAAATATTTACATGTTTATACAGATTCTGTGTAAATATTTACACGTTTATACAGATTCTGTGTAAATATTTACATGTTTATAAAGATTCTGTGTAAATATTTACATGTTTATAAAGATTCTGTGTAAATATTTACATGTTTATACAGATTATGTGTAAATATTTTCATGTTTATACAGATTCTGTGTAAATATTAACATGTTCATACAGATTCTGTGTAAATATTTACATGTTTGTACAGATTCTGTGTAAATATTTACATGTTCATATGGATTCTGTGTAAATATTTACATGTTGATACACATTCTGTGTAAATATTAACATGTTTATACAGATTATGTGTAAATATTTACATGTTTATACAGATTCTGTCTAAATATTTACATGTTTATACAGATTCTGTGTAAATATTTACATGTTTATAAAGATTCGGTGTAAACATTTACGTACTCGTACAGATTCTGTGTAAATATTTATATGTTTACACAGTTTCTGTGTAAATATTTACATGTTTATACAGATTCTGTGAAAATATTTACATGTTCATACAGATTCTGTGTAAATATTTACAGGTATATACAGATTCTGTGTAAATATTTACTGGTTTTTACAGATTCTCTGCAAATATTTACATGTTTATACAGATTCTATGTAAATATTTACATGTTTGTACAGATTATGTTTAAATATTTACATGTTTATACAGATTATTTGTAAATATTTTAATGTTTATGCAGATTCTGTGTAAATATTGACATGTTTATACAGATTCTGTGTAAATATTTACATGTTCATATGGATTCTGTGTAAATATTTACATGTTCTTACAGATTCTGTGTAAATATGACATGTCTATACAGATTCTTTGTAAATATTTACTTGTTTATACAGATTCTGTGTAAATATTTACATGTTTATAAAGATTCATTGTAAACATTTACATGCTCGTACAGATTCTTTGTAAATATTTACATATTTATTCAGATTCTGTGTAAATATTTACATGTTTATAAAGATTCTGTGTAAATATTTACATGTTTATACAGATTATGTGTAAATATTTTCATGTTTATACAGATTCTGTGTAAATATTAACATGTTCATACAGATTCTGTGTAAATATTAACATGTTTGTACAGATTCTGTGTAAATATTTACATGTTCATATGGATTATGTGTAAATATTTACATGTTGATACACATTCTGTGTAAATATTAATATGTTTATACAGATTATGTGTAAATATTTACATGTTTATACAGATTCTGTCTAAATATTTACATGTTTATACAGATTCTTTGTAAATATTTACATGTTTATACAGATTCTTTCTAAATATTTACATGTTTATAAAGATTCGGTGTAAACATTTACATACTCGTACAGATTCTGTGTAAATATTTACATGTTTATGCAGATTCTGTGTAAATATTTACATGTTTATACAGATTTTGTGTAAATATTTACATGTTAATACAGATTCTGTGTAAATATTTACATATTTATACAGATTCTGTGTAAATATTTACATGTTTATAAAGATTCTTTGTATATATTAACATGTTTATACAGATTCTGTGTAAATATTTTCTGGTTTATACTGATTCTGTGTAAATATTGACATGTTTATACAGGTTGTGTGTAAATATTGACATGTTTATACAGATTCTGTGTAAATATTTACAGGTTTTTAAAGATTCTGTGTAAATATTTGCTGGTTTTTACAGATTCTGTGTAAATATTTACATGTTTATACACATTCTGTGTAAATAATTACATGTTCATACACATTTTGTGTAAATATTTACATGTTTATACAGATTCTGTGTAAATATTTTGATGTTTATACGGATTCTGTGTAAATATTTACATGTTTATACAGATTCTGGTAAACATTTACATGCTCGTACAGATTCTGTGTAAATATTTACATGTTTATACAGATTCTGTGTAAATTATTACATGTTTATACAGATTCTGTGTAAATATTTACATGTTTATACAGATTCTGTGTAAATATATACATATTTATACAGATTCTGTGAAAATATTTACATTTTTATAAAAATTCTGTGTAAATATTAACATGTTTATACAGATTCTGTGTAAATATATACATATTTATACAGATTCTGTGAAAATATTTACATTTTTATAAAAATTCTGTGTAAATATTAACATGTTTATACAGATTCTGTGTAAATATTTTCATGTTTATACTGATTCTGTGTAAATATTGACATGTTTTTACAGATTCTGTGTAAATATTGACATGTTTATACAGATTCTGTGAAAAAATTTACAGGTTTTTAAAGATTCTGTGTAAATATTTACTGGTTTTTACAGATTCTGTGTAAATATTTACATGTTCATACGGATTCTGTGTAAATATTTACATGTTTATAGAGATTCTTTGTAAATATTTACATATTTATACAGATTCTGTGTAAATATTTACATGTTTATAAAGATTCGTTGTAAACATTTACATGCTCGTTCAGATTCTTTGTAAATATTTACATGTTTATACAGATTTTGTGTAAATATTTACATGTTTATACAGATTCTGTGTAAATATTTACACGTTTATAGAGATTCTGTGTAAATATTTACATGTTTATAAAGATTCTGTGTAAATATTTACATGTTTATAAAGATTCTGTGTAAATATTTACATGTTTATACAGATTATGTGTAAATATGTTCATGTTTATACAGATTCTGTGTAAATATTAACATGTTCATACAGATTCTGTGTAAATATTTACATGTTTGTACCGATTCTGTGTAAATATTTACTGGTTTTTACAGATTCTGTGTAAATATTTACATGTTCATACGGATTCTGTGTAAATATTTACATGTTTATACAGATTCTGTGTAAATATTTACATGTTTATACAGATTCTGTCTAAATATTTACATGTTTATACAGATTCTGTGTAAATATTTACATGTTTATACAGATTCTTTCGAAATAATTACATGTTTATAAAGATTCGGTGTGAACATTTACATACTCGTACAGATTCTGTGTAAATATTTACATGTTAATACATATTCTGTGTAAATATTTACTGGTTTTTACAGATTCTGCGTAAATATTTACATGTTCATACGGATTCTGTGTAAATATTTACATGTTTATACAGATTCTGTGTAAATATTTACATGTTTATACAGATTCTGTCTAAATATTTACATGTTTATACAGATTCTGTGTAAATATTTACATGTTTATACAGATTCTTTCGAAATAATTACATGTTTATAAAGATTCGGTGTGAACATTTACATACTCGTACAGATTCTGTGTAAATATTTACATGTTAATACATATTCTGTGTAAATATTTACATGTTTATAGAGATTCTGTGTAATTATTTTGATGTTTTTACAGATTCTGTGTAAATATTTACATGTTTATACAGATTCTGGTAAACATTTACATGCTCGTACAGATTCTGTGTAAATATTTACATATTTATACCGATTCTGTGTAAATTATTACATGTTTATACAGATTCTGTGTAAATATTGACATGTTAATACAGATTCTGTGTAAATATTTACATGTTTATAGAGATTCTCTGTGAATATTTACATGTTTATACAGATTCTGTGTAAATATTTACATGTTTATACAGATTCTGTGTAAATATATACATATTTATACAGATTCTGTGTAAATATTTACATTCTTATAAAAATTCGGTGTAAATATTAACATGTTTATACAGATTCTGTGTAAATATTTTCATTTTTATACTGATTCTGTGTAAATATTGACATGTTTATGCAGATTCTGTGTAAATATTGACATGTTTATACAGATTCTGTGTAAATAGTTACAGGTATTTAAAGTTTCTGTGTAAATATTTACTGGTTTTTACAGATTCTGTGTAAATATTTACATGTTTATACACATTCTGTGTAAATATTTACACGTTTATAAAGATTCTGTGTAAATATTTTCATGTTCATACAGATTCTGTGTAAATATTTACATGTTTGTAGAGATCCTGTGTAAATATTTACATGTTCATACAGGTTCTGTGTAAACATTTACATGTTTATACACATTCTGTGTAAATATTTACATGTTCATATAGATTCTGTGTAAATATGTACATGTTTATACTGATTCTGTGTAAATATTTACATGTTTATACAGATTCTGTGTAAATAATTTCATGTTCATGCAGATTCTGTGTAAATATTGACATGTTTATACTGATTCTGTGTAAATATTTACATGTTCATACGGATTCAGTGTAAATATTTACATGTTTATACAGATTCTGTGTAAATATTGACATGTTTATACAGGTTCTTTGTAAATATTTACATGTTTATACAGATACTCTGTAAATATTTACATGTTTATACAGATTATGTGTAAATATTTACATGTTTATACAGACTCTGTGTAAATATTTACATGTTTATACAGATTCTGTCTAAATAATTAAATGTTTATACAGATTCTGTGTAAATATTTACATGTTTATACAGATTCTGTGTAAACATTTACATGTTTATACAGATTCTGCCTAAATATTTACATGTTTATAAAGATTTTGTGTTAATATTTACATGCTCGTACAGGTTCTGTGTAAATATTTACATGTTTATACAGATTCTTTGTAAATATTGACATGTTAATACAGATTCTGTGTAAACATTTACATGTTTATAGAGATTCTGTTTGAATATTTACATGTTTATACAGATTCTGTGTAAATATTTACATGTTTATACAGATTCTGTGTAAATATTTACATATTTATACAGATTCTGTGTAAATATTTACATGTTTATAAAGATTCTGTGTAAATATTAACATGTTTATAGATTCTGTGTAAACATTGACATGTTTATACAGATTCTGTGTAAATATTGACATGTTTATACAGATTCTGTGTAAATATTTACAGGTTTTTAAAGATTCTGGGTAAATATTTACTGGTTTTTACAGATTCTGTGTAAGTATATACATGTTTACACAGATTCTGTGTAATTATTTTGATGTTTATACAGATTCTGTGTAAATATTTACATGTTTATACAGATTCTGGTAAATATTTACATGTTTATACAGTTTCTGTGTAAATATCTACATGTTTATACAGATTCTGTGTAAATATTTACATGTTCATACAGATTCTGTGTAAATATTTACAGGTATATACAGATTCTGTGTAAATATTTACTGGTTTTTACAGATTCTCTGTAAATATTTACATGTTTATACAGATTCTGTGTAAATATTTACATGTTTATACAGATTATTTTTAAATATTTACATGTTTATACAGATTATGTGTAAATATTTTCAAGTTTATGCAGATTCTGTATAAATATTGACATGTTTATTCAGATTATATGTAAATATTTACATGTTCATACGGATTCTGTGTAAATATTTACATGTTTATACAGATTCTGTGTAAATATGACATGTTAATACAGATTCTGTGTAAATATTTACATGTTTATACAGATTATTTTTAAATATTTACAAGTTTATACAGATTCTGTGTAAATATTTTCATGTTTATGCAGATTCTGTATAAATATTGACATGTTTATACAGATTCTATGTAAATATTTACATGTTCATACGGATTCTGTGTAAATATTTACATGTGTATACAGATTCTGTGTAAATATGACATGTTTATACAGAGTCTGTGTAAATATTTACATGTTTATACAGATTCTGGGTAAATATTTACATGTCTATAAAGATTCGTTGTAAACATTTACATGCTCGTACAGATTCTTTGTAAATATTTACATGTTTATACAGATTCTGTGTAAATATTTACATGTTCATACAGATTCTGTGTAAATATTTACACGTTTATACAGATTCTGTGTAAATATCTACATGTTTATAAAGATTCTTTGTAAATATTTACATGTTTATAAAGATTCTGTGTAAATATTTACATGTTTATACAGATTATGTGTAAATATTTTCATGTTTATACAGATTCTGTGTAAATATTAACATGTTCATACAGATTCTGTGTAAATATTTACGTTTGTACAGATTCTGTGTAAATATTTACATGTTCATATGGATTCTGTGTAAATATTTACATGTTGATACACATTCTGTGTAAATATTAACATGTTTATACAGATTATGTGTAAATATTTACATGTTTATGCAGATTCTGTCTAAATATTTACATGTTTATACAGATTCTGTGTAAATATTTACATGTTTATACAGATTCTTTCTAAATATTTACATGTTTATAAAGATTCGGTGTAAACATTTACATACTCGTACAGATTCTGTGTAAATATTTACATGTTTATGCAGATTCTGTGTAAATATTTACATGTTTATACAGATTCTGTGTAAATATTTACATGTTAATACAGATTCTGTGTAAATATTTACATATTTATACAGATTCTGTGTAAATATTTACATGTTTATAAAGATTCTTTGTAAATATTAACATGTTTATACAGATTCTGTGTAAATATTTTCTGGTTTATACTGATTCTGTGTAAATATTGACATATTTATACAAGTTGTGTTTAAATATTGACATGTTTATACAGATTCTGTGTAAATATTTACAGGTTTATACACATTCTGTGTAAATAATTACATGTTCATACACATTTTGTGTAAATATTTACATGTTTATACAGATTCTGTGTAAATATTTTGATGTTTATACAGATTCTGTGTAAATATTTACATGTTTATACAGATTCTGTGTAAATATTTACATGTTCATACAGATTCTGTGTAAATATTTACAGGTATATACAGATTCTGTGTAAATATTTACTGGTTTTTACAGATTCTCTGTAAATATTTACATGTTTATACAGATTCTGTGTAAATATTTACATGTTTATACAGATTATGTTTAAATATTTACATGTTTATACAAATTCTGTGTAAATATTTTCATGTTTATGCAGATTCTGTGTAAATATGACATGTTTATACAGATTCTTTGTAAATATTTACATGTTTATACAGATTCTGTGTAAATATTTACATGTTTATAAAGATGCGTTGTAAACATTTACATGCTCGTACAGATACTTTGTAAATATTTACATGTTTATACAGATTCTGTGTAAATATTTACATGTTTATATAGATTCTGTGTAAATATTTACACGTTGATACAGATTCTGTGTAAATATTTACATGTTTATAAAGATTCTGTGTAAATATTTACATGTTTATAAAGATTCTGTGTAAATATTTACATGTTTATACAGATTATGTGTAAATATTTTCATGTTTATACAGATTCTGTGTAAATATTAACATGTTCATACAGATTCTGTGTAAATATTTACATGTTTGTACAGATTCTGTGTAAATATTTACATGTTCATATGGATTCTGTGTAAATATTTACATGTTGATACACATTCTGTGTAAATATTAACATGTTTATACAGATTATGTGTAAATATTTACATGTTTATGCAGATTCTGTCTAAATATTTACATGTTTATACAGATTCTGTGTAAATATTTACATGTTTATACAGATTCTTTCTAAATATTTACATGTTTATAAAGATTCGGTGTAAACATTTACATACTCGTACAGATTCTGTGTAAATATTTACATGTTTATGCAGATTCTGTGTAAATATTTACATGTTTATACAGATTCTGTGTAAATATTTACATGTTAATACAGATTCTGTGTAAATATTTACATATTTATACAGATTCTGTGTAAATATTTACATGTTTAAAAGATTCTTTGTAAATATTAACATGTTTATACAGATTCTGTGTAAATATTTACAGGTTTTTAAAAATTCTGTGTAAATATTTGCTGGTTTTTACAGATTCTGTGTAAATATTTACATGTTTATACACATTCTGTGTAAATAATTACATGTTCATACACATTCTGTGTAAATATTTACATGTTTATACAGATTCTGTGTAAATATTTTGATGTTTATACAGATTCTGTGTAAATATTTACATGTTTATACAGATTCTGGTAAACATTTACATGCTCGTACAGATTCTGTGTAAATATTTACATGTTTATACAGATTCTGTGTAAATTATTACATGTTTATACAGATTCTGTGTAAATATTGACATGTTAATACAGATTCTGTGTAAACATTTACATGTTTATAGAGATTCTGTGTGAATATTTACATGTTTATACAGATTCTGTGTAAATATTTACATGTTTATACAGATTCTGTTTAAATATTTACATATTTATACAGATTCTGTGTAAATATTTACATGTTTATAAAGATTCTGTGTAAATATTAACATGTTTATTGATTCTGTGTAAATATTGACATGTTTACATAGATTCTGTGTAAATATTGACATGTTTATACAGATTCTGTGTAAATATTTACAGATTTTTAAAGATTCTGTGTAAATATTTACTGGTTTTTACAGATTCGGTGTAAGTATATACATGTTTACACAGATTCTGTGTAATTCTTTTGATGTTTATACAGATTCTGAGTAAATATTTACATATTTATACAGATTCTGTTAAATATTTACATGTTTATACAGTTTCTGTGTAAATATTTACATGTTTATACAGATTCTGTGTAAATATTTACATGTTCATACAGATTCTGTGTAAATATTTACAGGTATATACAGATTCTGTGTAAATATTTACTGGTTTTTACAGATTCTCTGTAAATATTTACATGTTTATACAGATTCTGTGTAAATATTTACATGTTTATACAGATTATGTTTAAATATTTACATGTTTATACAGATTCTGTGTAAATATTTTCATGTTTATGCAGATTCTGTATAAATATTGACATCTTTATACAGATTCTATGTAAATATTTACATGTTCATACGGATTCTGTGTAAATATTTACATGTTTATACAGATTCTGTGTAAATATGACATGTTTATACAGATTCTTTGTAAATATTTACATGTTTATACAGATTCTGTGTAAATATTTACATGTTTATAAAGATTCGTTGTAAACATTTACATGCTCGTACAGATTCTTTGTAAATATTTACATGTTTATACAGATTCTGTGTAAATATTTACATGTTTATACAGATTCTGTGTAAATATTTACACGTTTATACAGATTCTGTGTAAATATTTACATGTTTATAAAGATTCTGTGTAGATATTTAGATGTTTATAAAGATTGTGTGTAAATATTTACATGTTTATACAGATTATGTGTAAATATTTTCATGTTTATACAGATTCTGTGTAAATATTAACATGTTCATACAGATTCTGTGTAAATATTTACATGTTTGTACAGATTCTGTGTAAATATTTACATGTTCATATGGATTCTGTGTAAATATTTACATGTTGATACACATTCTGTTTAAATATTAACATGTTTATACAGATTATGTGTAAATATTTACATGTTTATGCAGATCCTGTCTAAATATTTACATGTTTATACAGATTCTGTGTAAATATTTACATGTTTATACAGATTCTTTCTAAATATTTACATGTTTAGAAAGATTCGGTGTAAACATTTACATACTCGTACAGATTCTTTGTAAATATTTACATGTTTATGCAGATTCTGTGTAAATATTTACATGTTTATACGGATTCTGTGTAAATATTTACATGTTAATACAGATTCTGTGTAAATATTTACATATTTATACAGATTCTGTGTATATATTTACATGTTTATAAAGATTCTTTGTAAATATTAACATGTTTACACAGATTCTGTGTAAATATTTTCTGGTTTATACTGATTCTGTGTAAATATTGACATGTTTATACAGATTCTGTGTAAATATTGACATGTTTATACAGATTCTGTGTAAATATTTACAGGTTTTTAAAGATTCTGTGTAAATATTTACTGGTTTTTACAGATTCTGTGTAAATATTTACATGTTTATAAACATTCTGTGTAAATATTTACATGTTTATACAGATTCTGTGTAAATATTTTCATGTTTATGCAGATTCTGTATAAATATTGACATCTTTATACAGATTCTATGTAAATATTTACATGTTCATACGGATTCTGTGTAAATATTTACATGTTTATACAGATTCTGTGTAAATATGACATGTTTATACAGATTCTTTGTAAATATTTACATGTTTATACAGATTCTGTGTAAATATTTACATGTTTATAAAGATTCGTTGTAAACATTTACATGCTCGTACAGATTCTTTGTAAATATTTACATGTTTATACAGATTCTGTGTAAATATTTACATGTTTATACAGATTCTGTGTAAATATTTACACGTTTATACAGATTCTGTGTAAATATTTACATGTTTATAAAGATTCTGTGTAGATATTTAGATGTTTATAAAGATTGTGTGTAAATATTTACATGTTTATACAGATTATGTGTAAATATTTTCATGTTTATACAGATTCTGTGTAAATATTAACATGTTCATACAGATTCTGTGTAAATATTTACATGTTTGTACAGATTCTGTGTAAATATTTACATGTTCATATGGATTCTGTGTAAATATTTACATGTTGATACACATTCTGTTTAAATATTAACATGTTTATACAGATTATGTGTAAATATTTACATGTTTATGCAGATCCTGTCTAAATATTTACATGTTTATACAGATTCTGTGTAAATATATACATGTTTATGCAGATTCTGTCTAAATATTTACATGTTTATACAGATTCTGTGTAAATATTTACATGTTTATTCAGATTCTTTCTAAATATTTACATGTTTAGAAAGATTCGATGTAAACATTTACATACTCGTACAGATTCTGTGTAAATATTTACATGTTTATGCAGATTCTGTGTAAATATTTACATGTTTATACGGATTCTGTGTAAATATTTACATGTTAATACAGATTCTGTGTAAATATTTACATATTTATACAGATTCTGTGTAAATATTTACATGTTTATAAAGATTCTTTGTAAATATTACATGTTTATACAGATTCTGTGTAAATATTTTCTGGTTTATACTGATTCTGTGTAAATATTGACATATTTATACAGGTTGTGTGTAAATATTGACATGTTTATACAGATTCTGTGTAAATATTTACAGGTTTTTAAAAATTCTGGGTAAATGTTTGCTGGTTTTTACAGATTCTGTGTAAATATTTACATGTTTATACACATTCTGTGTAAATAATTACATGTTCATACACATTCTGTGCAAATATTTACATGTTTATACAGATTATGTGTAAATATTTACATGTTTACACAGATTCTGTGTAAATATTTACATGTTTACGCAGATTCTGTGTAATTATTTTGATGTTTATACAGATTCTGTGTAAATATTTACATGTTTATACAGATTCTGGTAGACATTTACATGCTCGTACAGATTCTGTGTAAATATTTACATGTTTATACAGATTCTGTGTAAATTATTACATGTTTATACAGATTCTGTGTAAATATTGACATGTTAATACAGATTCTGTGTAAATATTTACATGTTTATAGAGATTCTCTGTGAATATTTACATGTTTATACAGATTCTGTGTAAATATTTACATGTTTATACAGATTCTGTGTAAATATATACATATTTATACAGATTCTGTGTAAATATTTACATTTTTATAAAAATTCTGTGTAAATATTAACATGTTTATACAGATTCTGTGTAAATATTTTCTGGTTTATACTGATTCTGTGTAAATATTGACATGTTTATACAGATTGTGTGTAAATATTGACATGTTTATACAGATTCTGTGTAAATATTTACAGGTTTTTAAAAATTCTGGGTAAATATTTGCTGGTTTTTACAGATTCTGTGTAAATATTTACATGTTTATACACATTCTGTGTAAATAATTACATGTTCATACACATTCTGTGTAAATATTGACATGTTTATACAGATTCTGTGTAAATATTTACATGTTTGTACAGATCCTGTGTAAATATTTACATGTTCGTACAGATTCTGTGTAAACATTTACATGTTTATACACATTATGTGTAAATATTTACATGTTCATATAGATTCTGTGTAAATATGTACATGTTTATACAGATTCTGTGTAAATATTTACATGTTTATACAGATTCTGTGTAAATAATTTCATGTTTATGCAGATTCTGTGTAAATATTGACATGTTTACACTGATTCTGTGTAAATATTTACATGTTCATACGGATTCTGAGTAAATATTTACATGTTTATACAGATTCTGAGTAAATATTAACATGTTTATACAGATTCTGTCTAAATATTTACATGTTTATACAGATTCTGTGTAAATATTTACATGTTTATACAGATTCTTTCTAAATATTTACATGTTTATAAAGATTCGGTGTAAACATTTACATACTCGTACAGATTCTTTGTAAATATTTACATGTTTATGCAGATTCTGTGTAAATATTTACATGTTTATACAGATTCTGTGTAAATATTTACATGTTAATACAGATTCTGTGTAAATATTTACATATTTATACAGATTCTGTGTAAATATTTACATGTTTTTAAAGATTCTTTGTAAATATTAACATGTTTATACAGATTCTGTGTAAATATTTTCTGGTTTATACTGATTCTGTGTAAATATTGACATATTTATACAGGTTGTGTGTAAATATTGACATGTTTATACAGATTCTGTGTAAATATTTACAGGTTTTTAAAGATTCTGTGTAGATATTTAGATGTTTATAAAGATTCTGTGTAAATATTTACATGTTTATACAGATTATGTGTAAATATTTTCATGTTTATACAGATTCTGTGTAAATATTAACATGTTCATACAGATTCTGTGTAAATATTTACATGTTTGTACAGATTCTGTGTAAATATTTACATGTTCATATGGATTCTGTGTAAATATTTACATGTTGATACACATTCTGTTTAAATATTAACATGTTTATACAGATTATGTGTAAATATTTACATGTTTATGCAGATCCTGTCTAAATATTTACATGTTTATACAGATTCTGTGTAAATATTTACATGTTTATACAGATTCTTTCTAAATATTTACATGTTTAGAAAGATTCGGTGTAAACATTTACATACTCGTACAGATTCTTTGTAAATATTTACATGTTTATGCAGATTCTGTGTAAATATTTACATGTTTATACGGATTCTGTGTAAATATTTACATGTTAATACAGATTCTGTGTAAATATTTACATATTTATACAGATTCTGTGTATATATTTACATGTTTATAAAGATTCTTTGTAAATATTAACATGTTTACACAGATTCTGTGTAAATATTTTCTGGTTTATAATGATTCTGTGTAAATATTGACATGTTTATACAGATTCTGTGTAAATATTGACATGTTTATACAGATTCTGTGTAAATATTTACAGGTTTTTAAAGATTCTGTGTAAATATTTACTGGTTTTTACAGATTCTGTGTAAATATTTACATGTTTATAAACATTCTGTGTAAATATTTACATGTTTATACAGATTCTGTGTAAATATTTTCATGTTTATGCAGATTCTGTATAAATATTGACATCTTTATACAGATTCTATGTAAATATTTACATGTTCATACGGATTCTGTGTAAATATTTACATGTTTATACAGATTCTGTGTAAATATGACATGTTTATACAGATTCTTTGTAAATATTTACATGTTTATACAGATTCTGTGTAAATATTTACATGTTTATAAAGATTCGTTGTAAACATTTACATGCTCGTACAGATTCTTTGTAAATATTTACATGTTTATACAGATTCTGTGTAAATATTTACATGTTTATACAGATTCTGTGTAAATATTTACACGTTTATACAGATTCTGTGTAAATATTTACATGTTTATAAAGATTCTGTGTAGATATTTAGATGTTTATAAAGATTGTGTGTAAATATTTACATGTTTATACAGATTATGTGTAAATATTTTCATGTTTATACAGATTCTGTGTAAATATTAACATGTTCATACAGATTCTGTGTAAATATTTACATGTTTGTACAGATTCTGTGTAAATATTTACATGTTCATATGGATTCTGTGTAAATATTTACATGTTGATACACATTCTGTTTAAATATTAACATGTTTATACAGATTATGTGTAAATATTTACATGTTTATGCAGATCCTGTCTAAATATTTACATGTTTATACAGATTCTGTGTAAATATTTACATGTTTATACAGATTCTTTCTAAATATTTACATGTTTAGAAAGATTCGGTGTAAACATTTACATACTCGTACAGATTCTTTGTAAATATTTACATGTTTATGCAGATTCTGTGTAAATATTTACATGTTTATACGGATTCTGTGTAAATATTTACATGTTAATACAGATTCTGTGTAAATATTTACATATTTATACAGATTCTGTGTATATATTTACATGTTTATAAAGATTCTTTGTAAATATTAACATGTTTACACAGATTCTGTGTAAATATTTTCTGGTTTATACTGATTGTGTGTAAATATTGACATGTTTATACAGATTCTGTGTAAATATTGACATGTTTATACAGATTCTGTGTAAATATTTACAGGTTTTTAAAGATTCTGTGTAAATATTTACTGGTTTTTACAGATTCTGTGTAAATATTTACATGTTTATAAACATTCTGTGTAAATATTTACATGTTTATACAGATTCTGTGTAAATATTTTCATGTTTATACAGATTCTGTGTAAATATTAACATGTTCATACAGATTCTGTGTAAAGATTTACATGTTTGTACAGATCCTGTTTAAATATGTACATGTTCATACAGATTCTGTGTAAACATTTACATGTTTACACAGATTCTCTGTAATTATTTTGATGTTTATACAGATTCTGTGTAAATATTTACATGTTTATACAGATTCTGGTAAATAGTTACATGTTTATACAGTTTCTGTGTAAATATTTACATGTTTATACAGATTCTGTGTAAATATTTACATGTTCATACAGATTCTGTGTAAATATTTACAGGTATATACAGATTCTGTGTAAATATTTACTGGTTTTTACAGATTCTCTGTAAATATTTACATGTTTATACAGATTCTGTGTAAATATTTACATGTTTATACAGATTATGTTTAAATATTTACATGTTTATACAGATTCTGTGTAAATATTTTCATGTTTTTGCAGATTCTGTATAAATATTGACATGTTTATACAGATTCTATGTAAATATTTACATGTTCATACGGATTCTGTGTAAATATTTACATGTTTAGACAGATTCTGTGTAAATATGACATGTTTATACAGATTCTTTGTAAATATTTACATGTTTATACAGATTCTGTGTAAATATTTACATGTTTATAAAGATGCGTTGTAAACATTTACATGCTCGTACAGATTCTTTGTAAATATTTACATGTTTATACAGATTCTGTGTAAATATTTACATGTTTATAAAGATTCTGTGTAAATATTTACATGTTTATAAAGATTCTGTGTAAATATTTACATGTTTATACACATTATGTGTAAATATTTTCATGTTTATACAGATTCTGTGTAAATATTAACATGTTCATACAGATTCTGTGTAAATATTTACATGTTTGTACAGATTCTGTGTAAATATTTACATGTTCATATGGATTCTGTGTAAATATTTACATGTTGATACACATTCTGTGTAAATATTAACATGTTTATACAGATTATGTGTAAATATATACATGTTTATGCAGATTCTGTCTAAATATTTACATGTTTATACAGATTCTGTGTAAATATTTACATGTTTATTCAGATTCTTTCTAAATATTTACATGTTTAGAAAGATTCGATGTAAACATTTACATACTCGTACAGATTCTGTGTAAATATTTACATGTTTATGCAGATTCTGTGTAAATATTTACATGTTTATACGGATTCTGTGTAAATATTTACATGTTAATACAGATTCTGTGTAAATATTTACATATTTATACAGATTCTGTGTAAATATTTACATGTTTATAAAGATTCTTTGTAAATATTACATGTTTATACAGATTCTGTGTAAATATTTTCTGGTTTATACTGATTCTGTGTAAATATTGACATATTTATACAGGTTGTGTGTAAATATTGACATGTTTATACAGATTCTGTGTAAATATTTACAGGTTTTTAAAAATTCTGGGTAAATATTTGCTGGTTTTTACAGATTCTGTGTAAATATTTACATGTTTATACACATTCTGTGTAAATAATTACATGTTCATACACATTCTGTGCAAATATTTACATGTTTATACAGATTATGTGTAAATATTTACATGTTTACACAGATTCTGTGTAAATATTTACATGTTTACGCAGATTCTGTGTAATTATTTTGATGTTTATACAGATTCTGTGTAAATATTTACATGTTTATACAGATTCTGGTAGACATTTACATGCTCGTACAGATTCTGTGTAAATATTTACATGTTTATACAGATTCTGTGTAAATTATTACATGTTTATACAGATTCTGTGTAAATATTGACATGTTAATACAGATTCTGTGTAAATATTTACATGTTTATAGAGATTCTCTGTGAATATTTACATGTTTATACAGATTCTGTGTAAATATTTACATGTTTATACAGATTCTGTGTAAATATATACATATTTATACAGATTCTGTGTAAATATTTACATTTTTATAAAAATTCTGTGTAAATATTAACATGTTTATACAGATTCTGTGTAAATATTTTCTGGTTTATACTGATTCTGTGTAAATATTGACATGTTTATACAGATTGTGTGTAAATATTGACATGTTTATACAGATTCTGTGTAAATATTTACAGGTTTTTAAAAATTCTGGGTAAATATTTGCTGGTTTTTACAGATTCTGTGTAAATATTTACATGTTTATACACATTCTGTGTAAATAATTACATGTTCATACACATTCTGTGTAAATATTGACATGTTTATACAGATTCTGTGTAAATATTTACATGTTTGTACAGATCCTGTGTAAATATTTACATGTTCGTACAGATTCTGTGTAAACATTTACATGTTTATACACATTATGTGTAAATATTTACATGTTCATATAGATTCTGTGTAAATATGTACATGTTTATACAGATTCTGTGTAAATATTTACATGTTTATACAGATTCTGTGTAAATAATTTCATGTTTATGCAGATTCTGTGTAAATATTGACATGTTTACACTGATTCTGTGTAAATATTTACATGTTCATACGGATTCTGAGTAAATATTTACATGTTTATACAGATTCTGAGTAAATATTAACATGTTTATACAGATTCTGTCTAAATATTTACATGTTTATACAGATTCTGTGTAAATATTTACATGTTTATACAGATTCTTTCTAAATATTTACATGTTTATAAAGATTCGGTGTAAACATTTACATACTCGTACAGATTCTGTGTAAATATTTACATGTTTATGCAGATTCTGTGTAAATATTTACATGTTTATACAGATTCTGTGTAAATATTTACATGTTAATACAGATTCTGTGTAAATATTTACATATTTATACAGATTCTGTGTAAATATTTACATGTTTTTAAAGATTCTTTGTAAATATTAACATGTTTATACAGATTCTGTGTAAATATTTTCTGGTTTATACTGATTCTGTGTAAATATTGACATATTTATACAGGTTGTGTGTAAATATTGACATGTTTATACAGATTCTGTGTAAATATTTACAGGTTTTTAAAGATTCTGTGTAAATATTTGCTGGTTTTTACAGATTCTGTGTAAATATTTACATGTTTATACACATTCTGTGTAAATAATTAGATGTTCATACACATTTTGTGTAAATATTTACATGTTTATACAGATTCTGCGTAAATATTTTGATGTTTATACAGATTCTGTGTAAATATTTACATGTTTATACAGATTCTGGTAAACATTTACATGCTCGTACAGATTCTGTGTAAATATTTACATGTTTATACAGATTCTGTGTAAATTATTACATGTTTATACAGATTATGTGTAAATATTGACATGTTAATACAGATTCTGTGTAAATATTTACATGTTTATAGAGATTCTCTGTGAATATTTACATGTTTATACAGATTCTTTGTAAATATTTACATGTTTATACAGATTCTGTGTAAATATATACATATTTATACAGATTCTGTGAAAATATTTACATTTTTATAAAAATTCTGTGTAAATATTAACATGTTTATACAGATTCTGTGTAAATAATTTGATGTTTATACAGATTCTGTGTAAATATTTACATGTTTATACAGATTCTGGTAAACATTTACATGCTCGTACAGATTCTGTGTAAATATTTACATGTTTATACAGATTCTGTGTAAATTATTACATGTTTATACAGATTATGTGTAAATATTGACATGTTAATACAGATTCTGTGTAAATATTTCCATCTTTATAGAGATTCTCTGTGAATATTTACATGTTTATACAGATTCTTTGTAAATATTTACATGTTTATACAGATTCTGTGTAAATATATACATATTTATACAGATTCTGTGAAAATATTTACATTTTTATAAAAATTCTGTGTAAATATTAACATGTTTATACAGATTCTGTGTAAATATTTTCATGTTTATACTGATTCTGTGTAAATATTGACATGTTTTTACAGATTCTGTGTAAATATTGCCATGTTTATACAGATTATGTTTAAATATTTACATGTTTATACAGATTCTGTGTAAAGATTTACATGTTTGTACAGATTCTGTGTAAATATTTACATGTTCATATGGATTCTGTGTAAATATTTACATGTTGATACACATTCTGTGTAAATATTAACATGTTTATACAGATTATGTGTAAATATTTACATGTTTATGCAGATTCTGTCTAAATATTTTCATGTTTATACTGATTCTGTGTAAATATTGACATGTTTATACGATTCTGTGTAAATATTGACATGTTTATACAGATTCTATATAAATATTTACATGTTAATACGGATTCTGTGTAAATCTTTACATGTTTATACAGATTCTGTGTAAATATGACAAGTTTATACAGATTCTTTGTAAATATTTACATGTATATACAGATTCTGTGTAAATATTTACATGTTTATAAAGATGCGTTGTAAACATTTACATGCTCGTACAGATTCTTTGTAAATATTTACATGTTTCTACAGATTCTGTGTAAATATTTACATGTTTATACAGATTCTGTGTAAATATTTACACGTTTATACAGATTCTGTGTAAATATTTACATGTTTATAAAGATTCTGTGTAAAGATTTACATGTTTATAAAGATTCTGTGTAAATATATACATGTTTATACAGATTATGTGTAAATATTTTCATGTTTATACAGGTTCTGTGTAAATATTAACATGTTCATGCAGATTCTGTGTAAATATTTACATGTTTGTACAGATTCTGTGTAAATATTTACATGTTCATATGGATTCTGTGTAAATATTTACATGTTGATACACATTCTGTGTAAATATTAACATGTTTATACAGATTATGTGTAAATATTTACATTTTTATGCAGATTCTGTCTAAATATTTACATGTTTATACAGATTCTGTGTAAATGTTTACATGTTTATACAGATTCTTTCTAAATATTTACATGTTTATAAAGATTCGGTGTAAACATTTACATACTCGTACAGATTCTGTGTAAATATTTACATGTTTATGCAGATTCTGTGTAAATATTTACATGTTTATAGAGATTCTGTGTGAATATTTACATGTTTCTACAGATTCTGTGTAAATATTTGCTGGTTTTTACAGATTCTGTGTAAATATTTACATGTTTATACACATTCTGTGTAAAAAATTACATATTCATACACATTCTGTGTAAATATTTACATGTTTATACAGATTCTGTGTAAATATTTTGATGTTTATACAGATTCTGTGTAAATATTTACATGTTTATACAGATTCTGGTAAACATTTACATGCTCGTACAGATTCTGTGTAAATATTTACATGTTTATACAGATTCTGTGTAAATTATTACATGTTTATACAGATTCTGTGTAAATATTGACATGTTAATACAGATTCTGTGTAAACATTTACATGTTTATAGAGATTCTGTGTGAATATTTACATGTTTATACAGATTCTGTGTAAATATTTACATATTTATACAGATTCTCTGTAAATATTTACATGTTTATAAAGATTATGTGTAAATATTAACATGTTTATAGATTCTGTGTAAATATTGACATGTTTATATAGATTCTGTGTAAATATTGACATGTTTATACAGATTCTGTGTAAATATTTACAGGTTTTTAAAGATTCTGTGTAAATATTTACTGGTTTTTACAGATTCTGTGTAAGTATATACATGTTTACACAGATTCTGTGTAATTATTTTGATGTTTATACAGATTCTGTGTAAATATTTACATGTTTATACAGATTCTGGTAAATATTTACATGTTTATACAGTTTCTGTGTAAATATTTACATGTTTATACAGATTCTGTGTAAATATTTACATGTTCATACAGATTCTGTGTAAATATTTACAGGTATATACAGATTCTGTGTAAATATTTACTGGTTTTTACAGATTCTCTGTAAATATTTACATGTTTATACAGATTCTGTGTAAATATTTACATGTTTATACAGATTCTGTGTAAATATTTACATGTTTATACAGATTCTGTGTAAATATTTTCAGGTTTATGCAGATTCTGTATAAATATTGACATGTTTATACAGATTCTGTGTAAATATTTACATGTTTATAAAGATTCGTTGTAAACATTTACATGCTCGTACAGATTCTTTGTAAATATTTACATGTTTATACAGATTCTGTGTAAATATTTAGATGTTTATACAGATTCTGTGTAAATATTTACACGTTTATACAGATTCTGTGTAAATATTTACATGTTTATAAAGATTCTGTGTAAATATTTACATGTTTATAAAGATTCTGTGTAAATATTTACATGTTTATACAGATTATGTGTAAATATTTTCAAGTTTATAAAGATTTGGTGTTAACATTTACATGCTCGTACAGATTCTGTGTAAATATTTACATGTTTATATAGATTCTGTGTAAATATTGACATGTTAATACAGATTCTGTGTAAACAATTACATGTTTATAGAGATTCTGTGGGAATATTTTCATGTTTATACAGATTCTGTGTAAATATTTACGTGTTTATACAGATTCTGTGTAAATATTTACATATTTATACAGATTCTCTGTAAATATTTACATGTTTATAAAGATTCTGTGTAAATATTAACATGTTTATAGATTCTGTGTAAATATTTTCATGTTTATACTGATTCTGTGTAAATATTGACATGTTTATACAGATTCTGTGTAAATATTTACAGGTTTTTAAAGATTCTGTGTAAATATTTACTGGTTTTTACAGTTTCTGTGTAAGTATATACATGTTTACACAGATTCTGTGTAATTATTTTGATGTTTATACAGATTCTGTGTAAATATTTACATGTTTATAAAGATTCTGGTAAACATTTACATGTTTATACAGTTTCTGTGTAAATATTTACATTTTTATACAGATTCTGTGTAAATATTTACATGTTCATACAGATTCTGTGTAAATATTTACAGGTATATACAGATTCTGTGTAAATATTTACTGGTTTTTACAGATTCTCTGTAAATATTTACATGTTTATACAGATTCTCTGTAAATATTTTCATGTTTATAAAGATTCTGTGTAAATATTTACATGTTTATAAAGATTCTTTGTAAATATTAACATGTTTATACAGGTTCTGTGTAAATATTTTCTGGTTTATACTGATTCTGTGTAAATATTGACATGTTTATACAGATTGTGTGTAAATATGGACATGTTTATACGATTCTGTGTAAATATTTACAGGTTTTTAAAAATTCTGGGTAAATATTTGCTGGTTTTTACAGATTCTGTGTAAATATTTACATGTTTATACACATTCTGTGTAAATAATTACATGATCATACACATTCTGTGTAAGTATTTACATGTTTATAAAGATTCTGTGTAAATATTTACATGTTTATACAGATTCTGTGTAAATATTTAGATGTTTATACAGATTCTGTGTAAATATTTACACGTTTATACAGATTCTGTGTAAATATTTACATGTTTATAAAGATACTGTGTAAATATTTACATGTTTATAAAGATTCTGTGTAAATATTTACATGTTTATACAGATTATGTGTAAATATTTTCATGTTTATAAAGATTTGGTGTTAACATTTACATGCTCATACAGATTCTGTGTAAATATTTACATGTTTATACAGATTCTGTGTAAATATTGACATGTTAATACAGATTCTGTGTAAACATTTACATGTTTATAGAGATTCTGTGGGAATATTTACATGTTTATACAGATTCTGTGTAAATATTTACATGTTTATACAGATTCTGTGTAAATATTTACATATTTATACAGATTCTGTGAAAATATTTACATTTTTATAAAAATTCTGTGTAAATATTAACATGTTTATACTGATTCTGTGTAAATATTTACATGTTTATACAGATTCTGGTAAATATTTACATATTTATACAGTTTCTGTGTAAATATTTACATGTTTATTCAGATTCCGTGTAAATATTTACATGTTCATACAGATTCTGTGTAAATATTTACAGGTATATACCGATTCTGTGTTAATATTTACTGGTTTTTACAGATTCTGTGTAAATATTTACATGTTTGTACAGATTCTGTGTAAATATTTACAGGTTTTTAAAAATTCTGGGTAAATATTTGCTGGTTTTTACAGATTCTGTGTAAATATTTACATGTTTATACACATTCTGTGTAAATAATTACATGTTCATACACATTCTGTGTAAATATTTACATGTTTATACAGATTCTTTGTAAATATTTACATGTTTACACAGATTCTGTGTAAATATTTACATGTTTACGCAGATTCTGTGTAATTATTTTGATGTTTATACAGATTCTGTGTAAATATTTACATGTTTATACAGATTCTGGTAAACATTTACATGCTCGTACAGATTCTGTGTAAATATTTACATGTTTATACAGATTCTGTGTAAATATTTACATGTTTATACAGATTCTGTCTAAATAATTACATGTTTATACAGATTCTGTGTAAATATTTACATGTTTATACAGATTCTGTGTAAATATTGACATGTTAATACAGATTCTGTGTAAACATTTACATGTTTATAGTGTTTCTGTGTGAATATTTACATGTTTCTACAGATTCCGTGTAAATATTTATATGTTTATACAGATTCTGTGTAAATATTGACATGTTAATACAGATTCTGTGTAAACATTTACATGTTTATAGAGATTCTGTGTGAATATTTACATGTTTATACAGATTCTGTGTAAATATTTGCTGGTTTTTACAGATTCTGTGTAAATATTTACATGTTTATACACATTCTGTGTAAATAATTACATGTTCATACACATTCTATGTAAATATTTACATGTTTATACAGATTCTGGTAAACATTTACATGCTCGTACAGATTCTGTGTAAATATTTTCATGTTTATACAGATTCTGTGTAAATTATTACATGTTTATACAGATTCTGTGTAAATATTGACATGTTAATACAGATTCTGTGTAAATATTTACATGTTTATAGAGATTCTCTGTGAATATTTACATGTTTATACAGATTCTGTGTAAATATTTACATGTTTATACAGATTCTGTGTAAATATATACATATTTATACAGATTCTGTGTAAATATTTACATTTTTATAAAAATTCTGTGTAAATATTAACATGTTTATACAGATTCTGCGTAAATATTTTCATGTTTATACTGATTCTGTGTAAATATTGACATGTTTATACAGATTCTGTGTAAATATTGACATGTTTATACAGATTCTGTGTAAATATTTACAGGTTTTTAAAGATTCTGTGTAAATATTTACTGGTTTTTAAATATTCTGTGTAAATATTTACATGTTTATACACATTCTCTGTAAATATTTACATGTTTATACAGATTCTGTGTAAATATTTTCATGTTCATACAGATTCTGTGTAAATATTTACATGTTTGTACAGATCCTGTGTAAATATTTACATGTTCATACAGATTCTGTGTAAATATTTACATGTTTATACACATTCTGTGTAAGTATTTACATGTTCATATAGATTCTGTGTAAATATGTACATGTTTATACAGATTCTGTGTAAATATTTACATGTTTATACAGATTCTGTGTAAATAATTTCATGTTTATGCAGATTCTGTGTAAATATTGACATGTTTATAATGATTCTGTGTAAATATTTCCATGTTCATACGGATTCTGTGTAAATATTTACATGTTTATACAGATTCTGTGTAAATATTGACATGTTTATACAGATTCTTTGTAAATATTTACATGTTTATACAGATACTGTGTAAATATTTACATGTTTATACAGATTATGTGTAAATATTTACATGTTTATACAGACTCTGTGTAAATATTTACATGTTTATACAGATTCTGTGTAAATATTTACATGTTTATACAGATTCTGCCTAAATATTTACATATTTATAAAGATTTGGTGTTAATATTTACATGCTCGTGCAGGTTCTCTGTAAATATTTACATGTTTATACAGATTCTTTGTAAATATTGACATGTTAATACAGATTCTGTGTAAACATTTACATGTTTATAGAGATTCTGTGTGAATATTTACATGTTTATACAGATTCTGTGTAAATATTTACATGTTTATACAGATTCTGTGTAAATATTTACATATTTATACAGATTCTGTGTAAATATTTACATGTTTATAACGATTCTGTGTAAATATTAACATGTTTATAGATTCTGTGTAAATATTGACATGTTTATACAGATTCTGTGTAAATATTGACATGTTTATACAGACACTGTGTAAATATTTACAGGTTTTTAAAGTTTCTGTGTAAATATTTACTGGTTTTTACAGACTCTGTGTAAGTATATACATGTTTACACAGATTCTGTGTAATTATTTTGATGTTTATACACATTCTGTGTAAATATTTACATGTTTATACAGATTCTGGTAAATATTTACATGTTTATACAGTTTCTGTGTAAATATTTACATGTTTATACAGATTCTGTGTAAATATTTACATGTTCATACAGATTCTGTGTAAATATTTACAGGTATATACAGATTCTGTGTAACTATTTACTGGTTTTTACAGATTCTCTGTAAATATTTACATGTTTATACAGATTCTGTGTAAATATTTACATGTTTATACAGATTCTGTGTAAATATTTTCATGTTTATGCAGATTCTGTATAAATATTGACATGTTTATACAGATTCTATGTAAATATTTACATGTTCATACGGATTCCGTGTAAATATTTACATGTTTATACAGATTCTGTGTAAATATGACATGTTTATACAGATTCTTTGTAAATATTTACATGTTTATACAGATTCTGTGTAAATATTTACATGTTTATAAAGATTCATTGTAAACATTTACATGCTCGTACAGATTCTTTGTAAATATTTACATGTTTATACAGATTCTGTGTAAATATTTACATGTTTATAAAGATTCTGTGTAAATATTTACACGTTTATACAGATTCTGTGTAAATATTTACATGTTTATAAAGATTCTGTGTGAATATTTACATGTTTATACAGATTCTGTGTAAATATTTACATGTTTACACAGATTCTGTGTAAATATTTACATGTTCATACAGATTCTGTGTAAATATTTACATGTTTATACAGATTCTGGTAAACATTTACATGCTCGTACAGATTCTGTGTAAATATTTACATGTTTATACAGATTCTGTGTAAATTATTACATGTTTATACAGATACTGTGTAAATATTGACATGTTAATACAGATTCTGTGTAAATATTTACATGTTTATATTCTCTGTGAATATTTACATGTTTATACAGATTCTGTGTAAATATTTACATGTTTATACAGATTCTGTGTAAATATATACATATTTATACAGATTCTGTGTAAATATTTACATTTTTATAAAAATTCTGTGTAAATATTAACATGTTTATACAGATTCTGTGTAAATATTTTCTGGTTTATACTGATTCTGTGTAAATATTGACATGTTTATACAGATTGTGTGTAAATATTGACATGTTTATGCAGATTCTGTGTAAATATTAAGATGTTTACAGATTCGGTGTAAATATTTTCTGGTTTATACTGATTCTGTGTAAATATTGACATGTTTATACAGATTGTGTGCAAATATTGACATGTTTATACAGATTCTGTGTAAATATTTACAGGTTTTTAAAAATTCTGTGTAAATATTTGCTGGTTTTCACAGATTCTGTGTAAATATTTACATGTTTATACACATTCCGTGTAAATAATTACATGTTCATACACATGCTGTGTAAATATTTACATGTTTATACAGATTCTGTGTAAATATTTACATGTTTACACAGATTCTGTGTAAATATTTACATGTTAACGCAGATTCTGTGTAATTATTTTGATATTTATACAGATTCTGTGTAAATATTTACATGTTTATACAGATTCTGGTAAACATTTACATGCTCGTACAGATTCTGTGTAAATATTTACATGTTTATACAGATTCTGTGTAAATTATTACATGTTTATACAGATTCTGTGTAAATATTGACATGTTAATACAGATTCTGTGTAAATATTTACATGTTTATATTCTCTGTGAATATTTACATGTTTATACAGATTCTGTGTAAATATTTACATGTTTATACAGATTCTGTGTAAATATATACATATTTATACAGATTCTGTGTAAATATTTACATTTTTATGAAAATTCTGTGTAAATATTAACATGTTTATACAGATTCTGTGTAAATATTTTCTGGTTTATACTGATTCTGTGTAAATATTGACATGTTTATACAGATTGTGTGTAAATATTGACATGTTTATACAGATTCTGTGTAAATATTTACAGGTTTTTAAAAATTCTGGGTAAATATTTGCTGGTTTTTACACATTCTGTGTAAATATTTACATGTTTATACACATTCTGTGTAAATAATTACATGTTCATACACATTCTGTGTAAATATTTACATGTTTATACAGATTCTGTGTAAATATTTACATGTTTGTACAGATCCTGTGTAAATATTTACATGTTGATACAGATTCTGAGTAAATATGTACTTGTTCATACAGATGCTGTGTAAATATTTACATATTTATATAGCTTCTGTGTAAATGTTTAAAGCTTTTTACGGATTCGGTGTAAATATGTACATCTTTATACAGATTCTTTGTAAATATTTACATCTTTATACTGATTCTGTGTAAATATTTACATGTTTATACAGACTCTGTGTAAATATTTACATGTTTATGGAGATTCTGTGTGAATATTTACATGTTTATACAGATTCTGTGTAAATATTGACATGTTTATACAGATTCTGTGTAAATATTGACATATTTATACAGATTCTGCGTAAATATTTACATGTTTATAAAGATTCTGTGTAAATATTAACATGTTTTTACAGATTCTGTGTAAATATCTTCATCTTTATACTGATTCTGTTGAAATATTGACATGTTTAAACAGATTCTGTGTAAATATTGACATGTTTATACAGATTCTGTGTAAATATTTACAAGTTTTTAAAGATTCTGTGTAAATATTTACTGGTTTTTACAGATTCTGTGTAACTATTTACATGTTTATACACATTCCGTGTAATTATTTACATGTTCATACACATTCTATTTAAATATTTACATGTTCATACACATTCTGTTTAAGTATTGACATGTTTATACAGATTCTCTGTAAATATTTACATGTTTATAGGGATTCTGCGTGAATATTTACATGTTTATACAGATTTTGTGTGAATATTTACATGTTTATACAGATTCTGTGTAAATATTTACATATTTATACAGATTCTATGCAAATATTTACATGTTTATAAACATTCTGTGTAAATGTTAGCATGTTTCTACACATTCTGTGTAAATATTTTCATGTTTATACTGATTCTGTGTAAATATTTACACGTTTATACAGATTCCGTGTAAATATTTACATGTTTATACAGATTCTGTGTAAATATTTACAGGTATATACAGATTCTGTGTAAATATTTACTGGTTTTTACAGATTCTGTGTAAATATGTACATGTTCATACAGATTCTGTGTAAATATTTACATGTTTATACAGATTCTGTGTAAATATTTACATGTTTATGAAGATTCTGTGTAAATATTTACATGTTTATACAGATTCTGTGTAAATATTTACATGTTTATAAAGATTCTGTGTAAATATTTACATGTTTATACAGATTCTGTATAAACATTTTCATGTTTATACAGAATCTGTGTAAATATTAACATGTTCATAGAGATTCTGTGTAAATATTTACTGGTTTTTACAGATTCTGTGTAAATATTAACATGTTCATACAGATTCTGTGTAAATATTTACATGTTTGTATAGATTCTGTGTAAATATTTAAATGTTCATACAGATTCTGTGTAAACATTTACATGTTTATACACATTCTGTGTAAATATTTACATGTTCATATAGATTCTGTGTAAATATTTACATGTTTATACAGATTCTGTGTAAATATTTACATGTTTATACAGATTCTGCGTAAATATTGACATGTTTATACAGATTTTGTGTAAATATTGACACCTTTATACAGATTGTGTGTAAATATTTACATGTTTATACTGATTCTGTGCAAATATTTTCATGTTTATGCAGATTATGTGTAAATATTGACATGTTTATACAGATTCTGTGTAAATATTTACATGTTCATACAGATGCTGTGTAAATATTTACATGTTTATACAAATTCTGTGTAAATGTTGACATGTTTATACAGATTCTTTGTAAATATTTACATGTTTATACAGATTATGTGTAAATATTTACATGTTTATACAGATCCTGTGTAAATATTTACATGTTTATACAGATTCTGTGTAAATATTTACATGTTTATACAGATTCTGTGTAAATATTTACAGGTTTTTAAAAATTCTGGGTAAATATTTGCTGGTTTTTACACATTCTGTGTAAATATTTACATGTTTATACACATTCTGTGTAAATAATTACATGTTCATACACATTCTGTGTAAATATTTACATGTTTATACAGATTCTGTGTAAATATTTACATGTTTGTACAGATCCTGTGTAAATATTTACATGTTGATACAGATTCTGAGTAAATATGTACTTGTTCATACAGATGCTGTGTAAATATTTACATATTTATATAGCTTCTGTGTAAATGTTTAAAGCTTTTTACGGATTCGGTGTAAATATGTACATCTTTATACAGATTCTTTGTAAATATTTACATCTTTATACTGATTCTGTGTAAATATTTACATGTTTATACAGACTCTGTGTAAATATTTACATGTTTATGGAGATTCTGTGTGAATATTTACATGTTTATACAGATTCTGTGTAAATATTGACATGTTTATACAGATTCTGTGTAAATATTGACATATTTATACAGATTCTGTGTAAATATTTACATGTTTATAAAGATTCTGTGTAAATATTAACATGTTTTTACAGATTCTGTGTAAATATCTTCATCTTTATACTGATTCTGTTGAAATATTGACATGTTTAAACAGATTCTGTGTAAATATTGACATGTTTATACAGATTCTGTGTAAATATTTACAAGTTTTTAAAGATTCTGTGTAAATATTTACTGGTTTTTACAGATTCTGTGTAACTATTTACATGTTTATACACATTCCGTGTAATTATTTACATGTTCATACACGTTCTATTTAAATATTTACATGTTCATAAACATTCTGTTTAAATATTGACATGTTTATACAGATTCTCTGTAAATATTTACATGTTTATAGGGATTCTGCGTGAATATTTACATGTTTATACAGATTCTGTGTGAATATTTACATGTTTATACAGATTCTGTGTAAACATTTACATATTTATACAGATTCTATGCAAATATTTACATGTTTATAAAGATTCTGTGTAAATGTTAGCATGTTTCTACACATTCTGTGTAAATATTTTCATGTTTATACTGATTCTGTGTAAATATTTACACGTTTATACAGATTCTGTGTAAATATTTACATGTTTATACAGATTCTGTGTAAATATTTACATGTTTATACAGATTCTGTGTAAATATTTACAGGTATATACAGATTCTGTGTAAATATTTACTGGTTTTTACAGATTCTGTGTAAATATGTACATGTTCATACAGATCCTGTGTAAATATTTACATGTTTATACAGATTCTGTGTAAATATTTACATGTTTGTGAAGATTCTGTGTAAATATTTACATGTTTATACAGATTCTGTGTAAATATTTACATGTTTATAAAGATTCTGTGTAAATATTTACATGTTTATACAGATTCTGTGTAAACATTTTCATGTTTATACAGAATCTGTGTAAATATTAACATGTTCATACAGATTCTGTGTAAATATTTACTGGTTTTTACAGATTCTGTGTAAATATTAACATGTTCATACAGATTCTGTGTAAATATTTACATGTTTGTATAGATTCTGTGTAAATATTTAAATGTTCATACAGATTCTGTGTAAACATTTACATGTTTATACACATTCTGTGTAAATATTTACATGTTCATATAGATTCTGTGTAAATATTTACATGTTTATACAGATTCTGTGTAAATATTTACATGTTTATACAGATTCTGCGTAAATATTGACATGTTTATACAGATTCTGTGTAAATATTGACACCTTTATACAGATTGTGTGTAAATATTTACATGTTTATACTGATTCTGTGTAAATATTTTCATGTTTATGCAGATTATGTGTAAATATTGAAATGTTTATACAGATTCTGTGTAAATATTTACATGTTCATACAGATTCTGTGTAAATATTTACATGTTTATACAAATTCTGTGTAAATGTTGACATGTTTATACAGATTCTTTGTAAATATTTACATGTTTATACAGATTATGTGTAAATATTTACATGTTTATACAGA
The DNA here is from genome assembly GCF_028858775.2 of Pan troglodytes. Classification (NCBI taxonomy): domain Eukaryota; kingdom Metazoa; phylum Chordata; class Mammalia; order Primates; family Hominidae; genus Pan; species Pan troglodytes. The sequence goes on from NC_072413.2 coordinate 14,015,220, forward strand.
TCCTGTGTAAATATTTACATGTTTATACAGATTCTGTGTAAATATTTACATGTTTATACAGATTCTGTGTAAATATTTACATGTTTATACAGATTCTGTCTAAATATTTACATGTTTATAAAGATTCGGTGTAAATATTTACATGCTTGTACAGATTCTGTGCAAATATTTACATGTTAATACAGATTCTGACTAAATATTTACATGTTTACACAGATTCTGTGTCATTATTTTCATGTTTATACAGATTCTGTGTAAATATTTACATATTTATACAGATTCTTGTAAATATTTATATGTTTATACCCTTTCTGTGTAAATATATACATGTTTATATAGATTCTGTGTAAATATTTACATGTTTGTACAGATTCTGTGTAAATATTTACATGTTTATAAAATTCTGTGTAAATATTAACATGTTTATACAGATTCTGTGTAAATATTTACTGGTTTTTACAGATTCTGTGTAAATATTTACATCTTTATACACATTCTGTGTAAATATTTACATATTCATACACATTCTGTATAAATATTTACATGTTTATACACATTCTGTGTAAATATTTACGTTTATACAGATTCTGTGGAAATATTTACATGTTTACACAGATTCTGTGTAATTATTTTCATGTTTATACAGCTTCTGTGTAAATATTGACATGTTTATACAGATTCTGTGTAAATATTTACAGGTTTTTAAATATTCTGTGTAAATATTTTCTGGTTTTTACAGATTTTGTGTAAATATTTACATATTCATACACATTCTGTGTAAATATTTACATGTTTATACAGATTCTGTGTAAATATTTACATGTTTATGCAGATTCTGTGTAAATATTTTCATGTTTATACAGATTCTGTGTAAATATTGAACGGTTTATACAGATTCTGTGTAAATATTTACATGCTTATACAGATTCTGTGTAAATATTTAGGGGTTTATATAGATTATGTGTAAATATTTACAGGTTTATACAGATTCTGTGTAAACATTTACAGGTTTTTAAAGATTCTGTGTAAATATTTGCAGGTTTTTACGGATTCTGTGTAAATATTTACAAGTTTATACAGATTCTGCGTAAATATTTACATGTTTATACAGATTCTGTGTAAATATTTACATGCTCATACATATTCTGTGTAAATATTTACAGGTTTATACAGACATTGTGTAAATATTTAGGGGTTTATATAGAATCTGTGTAAATATTTACAGGTTTATACAGATTCTGTGTAAACATTTACAAGTTTTTAGAGATTCTGTGTAAATATTTGCAGGTTTTTACGGATTCTGTGTAAATATTTACAAGTTTATACAGATTCTGTGTAAATATTTACATGTTGATACAGATTCTGAATAAATATGTACATGTTCATACAGATGCTGTGTAAATATTTACATATTTATATAGATCCTTGTAAATGTTTAAAGCTTTTTACGGATTCGTTGTAAATATTTACATCTTTATACAGATTCTTTGTAAATATTTACATCTTTATACTGATTCTGTGTAAATATTTACATCTTTATAAAGACTCTGTGTAAATATTTACATGTTTATAGAGATTCTGTGTAAATATTTACATGTTTATAGAGATTCTGTGTGAATATTTACATGTTTATACAGATTCTGTGTAAATATTTACGTTTATACAGATTCTGTGTAAATATTGACATATTTATACAGATTTTGTGTAAATATTTACATGTTTGTAAAGATTCTGTGTAAATATTAACAGGTTTTTACAGATTCTGTGTAAATATTTTCATGTTTATACTGATTCTGTGTAAATATTGACATGTTTGTACAGGTTCTGTGTAAATATTTACCTGTATATACAGATTCTGTGTAAATATTTACAGGTTTTTAAAGATTCTGTGTAAATATTTACTGGGTTTTACAGATTTTGTGTAAATATTTACATGTTTATACACATTCTGTGTAATTATTTACATGTTCATACACATTCTATTTAAATATTTACATGTTCATACACATTCTGTTTAAATATTGACATGTTTATACAGATTCTGTGTAAATATTTACATGTTTATAGGGATTCTGCGTGTATATTTACATGTTTATACAGATTCTGTGTGAATATTTACATGTTTATACAGATTCTGTGTAAACATTTACATATTTATACAGATTCTGTGTAAATATTTACATGTTTATAAAGATTCTGTGTAAATATTAACATGTTTATATAGATTCTGTGTAAATATTTTCATGTTTATACTGATTCTGTGTAAATTTTGACATGTTTATATAGATTCTGTGTAAATATTCACATGTTTATACAGATTCTGTGTAAATATTTACAGGTTTTTAAAGATTCTGTGTAAATATTTACTGGTTTTTGCAGATTCTGTGTAAATATTTACATCTTTATACACATTCTGTGTAAATATTTACATATTCATACACTTTCTGTATAAATATTTACATGTTTATACAGATTCTGTGTAAATATTTACAAGTTTATACAGATTCTGTGGAAATATTTACATGTTTACACACATTCTGTGTAATTATTTTCATGTTTATACAACTTCTGTGTAAATATTGACATGTTTATACAGATTCTGTGTAAATATTTACAGGTTTTTAAAGATTCTGTGTAAATATTTTCTGGTTTTTACAGATTTTGTGTAAATATTTACATGTTCATACACATTCTGTGTAAATATTTACATGTTTATACAGATTCTGTGTAAATATTTACATGTTTATACAGATTCTGTGTAAATATTTTCATGTTTATACAGATTCTGTGTAAATATTGACAAGTTTATACAGATTCTGTGTAAATGTTTACATGCTTATACAGATTCTGTGTAAATATTTACAGGTTTATACAGACATTGGGTAAATATTTAGGGGTTTATATAGATTCTGTGTAAATATTTACAGGTTTATACAGATTCTGTGTAAACATTTACAGGTTTTTAAAGATTCTGTTTAAATATTTGCAGGTTTTTATGGATTCTGTGTAAATATTTACAAGTTTATACGGATTCTGTGTAAATATTTACATGTTTATAAAGATTCTGTGTAAATATCTACATGTTGATACAGATTCTCAGTAAATATGTACATGTTCATACAGATTCTGTGTAAATATTTACGTATTTATATAGATTCTGTGTAAATGTTTAAAGCTTTTTACAGATTCCGTGTAAATATTTACATCTTTATACAGATCCTTTGTAAACATTTACATCTTTATAGTGATTCTGTGTAAATATTTACATGTTTATACAGATTCTGTGTAAATATTTACATGTTTATAGAGATTCTGTGTGAATATTTACATGTGTATACAGATTCTGTGTAAATATTTACATGATTATACAGATTCTGTGTAAATATTGACATATTTATACAGATTCTGTGTAAATATTTACATGTTTATAAAGATTCTGTGTAAATCTTAACATGTTTATACAGATTCTGTCTAAATATTATCATGTTTATACTGATTCTTTGTAAATATTGACCTGTTTATTCTGATTCTGTGTAGATATTGGCATGTTTATACAGATTCTTTGTAAATATTTACAGGTTTTTAAAGATTCTGTGTAAATATTTACTGGCTTTTAGAGATTCTGTGTAAATATTAGCATGTTCATACAGATTCTGTCTAAATATTTACGTGTTTGTACAGATTCTGTGTAAATATTTATATGTTCATACAAATTATGTGTAAACATTTACATGTTTATACACATTCTGTGTAAATATTTACATGTTCATATAGATTCTGTGTAAATATTTACATGTTTATACAGATTCTGTGTAAATATTTACATGTTTATTCACATTCTGTGTAAATTTTTACATGTTCATATAGATTCTGTGTAAATATTTACATGTTTATACAGATTCTGTGTAAATATTTACATGTTTATACAGATTCTGTGTAAATATTTACATGTTTATACAGATTCTGTGTAAATATTTACATGTTTATACAGATTCTGTGTAAATATTTTCATGTTTATGCATATTCTGTGTAAATATTGACATGTTTATACAGATTCTGTTTAAATATTTACATGTTCATACGGATTCTGTGTAAATATTTACATGTTTATACATATTCTCTGTCAATATTTACATGTTTATACTGATTCTGTGTAAATTTTGACAGGTTTATATAGATTCTGTGTAAATATTGACATGTTTATACAGATTCTGTTTAAATATTTACAGGTTTTTAAAGATTCTGTGTAAATATTTACTGGTTTTTACAGATTCTGTGTAAATATTTACATCTTTATACACATTCTGTGTAAATATTTACATATTCATACACATTCTGTATAAATATTTACATGTTTATACAGATTCTGTGTAAATATTTACGTTTATACAGATTCTGTGGAAATATTTACATGTTTACACAGATTCTGTGTAATTATTTTCATGTTTATACAGCTTCTGTGTAAATATTGACATGTTTATACAGATTCTGTGTAAATATTTACAGGTTTTTAAATATTCTGTGTAAATATTTTCTGGTTTTTACAGATTTTGTGTAAATATTTACATATTCATACACATTCTGTGTAAATATTTACATGTTTATACAGATTCTGTGTAAATATTTACATGTTTATGCAGATTCTGTGTAAATATTTTCATGTTTATACAGATTCTGTGTAAATATTGAACGGTTTATACAGATTCTGTGTAAATATTTACATGCTTATACAGATTCTGTGTAAATATTTCCAGGTTTATACAGACATTGTGTAAATATTTAGGGGTTTATATAGATTCTGTGTAAATATTTACAGGTTTATACAGATTCTGTGTAAACATTTATAGGTTTTTAAAGATTCTGTGTAAATATTTGCAGGTTTTTACGGATTCTGTGTAAATATTTACAAGTTTATACAGATTCTGCGAAAATATTTACATGTTTATACAGATTCTGTGTAAATATTCACATGTTTATAAAGATTCTGTGTAAATATTAACATGTTTATACAGATTCTGTGTAAATATTTACATGTTTATACTGATTCTGTGTAAATTTTGACATGTTTATACAGATTCTGTGTAAATATTTACAGGTTTTTAAAGATTCTGTGTAAATATTTACTGGTTTTTGCAGATTCTGTGTAAATATTTACATCTTTATACACATTCTGTGTAAATATTTACATATTCATACACATTCTGTATAAATATTTACATGTTTATACAGATTCTGTGTAAATATTTACAAGTGTATACAGATTCTGTGGAAATATTTACATGTTTACACAGATTCTGTGTAATTATTTTCATGTTTATACAACTTCTGTGTAAATATTGACATGTTTATACAGATTCTGTGTAAATATTTACAGGTTTTTAAAGATTCTGTGTAAATATTTTCTGGTTTTTACAGATTTTGTGTAAATATTTACATGTTCATACACATTCTGTGTAAATATTTACATGTTTATACAGATTCTGTGTAAATATTTACATGTTTATACAGATTCTGTGTAAATATTTTCATGTTAATACAGATTCTGTGTAAATATTGACAAGTTTATACAGATTCTGTGTAAATGTTTACATGCTTATACAGATTCTGTGTAAATATTTACAGGTTTATACATACATTGTGTAAATATTTACGGGTTTATATAGATTCTGTGTAAATATTTACAGGTTTATACAGATTCTGTGTAAACATTTACAGGTTTTTAAAGATTCTGTTTAAATATTTGCAGGTTTTTATGGATTCTGTGTAAATATTTACAAGTTTATACGGATTCTGTGTAAATATTTACATGTTTATAAAGATTCTGTGTAAATATCTACATGTTGATACAGATTCTCAGTAAATATGTACATGTTCATACAGATTCTGTGTAAATATTTACGTATTTATATAGATTCTGTGTAAATGTTTAAAGCTTTTTACAGATTCCGTGTAAATATTTACATCTTTATACAGATCCTTTGTAAACATTTACATCTTTATAGTGATTCTGTGTAAATATTTACATGTTTATACAGATTCTGTGTAAATATTTACATGTTCATAGAGATTCTGTGTGAATATTTACATGTTTATACAGATTCTGTGTAAATATTTACATGTTTATACAGATTCTGTGTAAATATTGACATATTTATACAGATTCTGTGTAAATATTTACATGTTTATAAAGATTCTGTGTAAATCTTAACATGTTTATACAGATTCTGTCTAAATATTATCATGTTTATACTGATTCTTTGTAAATATTGACCTGTTTATTCTGATTCTGTGTAGATATTGACATGTTTATACAGATTCTTTGTAAATATTTACAGGTTTTTAAAGATTCTGTGTAAATATTTGCTGGCTTTTAGAGATTCTGTGTAAATATTAGCATGTTCATACAGATTCTGTCTAAATATTTACGTGTTTGTACAGATTCTGTGTAAATATTTATATGTTCATACAAATTATGTGTAAACATTTACATGTTTATACACATTCTGTGTAAATATTTACATGTTCATATAGATTCTGTGTAAATATTTACATGTTTATACAGATTCTGTGTAAATATTTACATGTTTATTCACATTCTGTGTAAATTTTTACATGTTCATATAGATTCTGTGTAAATATTTACATGTTTATACAGATTCTGTGTAAATATTTACATGTTTATACAGATTCTGTGTAAATATTTACATGTTTATACAGATTCTGTGTAAATATTTTCATGTTTATGCATATTCTGTGTAAATATTGACATGTTTATACAGATTCTGTTTAAATATTTACATGTCCATACGGATTCTTTGTAAATATTTACATGTTTATACATATTCTGTGTCAATATTTACATGTTTATACTGATTCTGTGTAAATTTTGACAGGTTTATATAGATTCTGTGTAAATATTGACATGTTTATACAGATTCTGTTTAAATATTTACAGGTTTTTAAAGATTCTGTGTAAATATTTACTGGTTTTTACAGATTCTGTGTAAATATTTACATCTTTATACACATTCTGTGTAAATATTTACATATTCATACACATTCTGTATAAATATTTACATGTTTATACAGATTCTGTGTAAATATTTACGTTTATACAGATTCTGTGGAAATATTTACATGTTTACACAGATTCTGTGTAATTATTTTCATGTTTATACAGCTTCTGTGTAAATATTGACATGTTTATACAGATTCTGTGTAAATATTTACAGGTTTTTAAATATTCTGTGTAAATATTTTCTGGTTTTTACAGATTTTGTGTAAATATTTACATATTCATACACATTCTGTGTAAATATTTACATATTTATACAGATTCTGTGTAAATATTTACATGTTTATGCAGATTCTGTGTAAATATTTTCATGTTTATACAGATTCTGTGTAAATATTGAACGGTTTATACAGATTCTGTGTAAATATTTACATGCTTATACAGATTCTGTGTAAATATTTCCAGGTTTATACAGACATTGTGTAAATATTTAGGGGTTTATATAGATTCTGTGTAAATATTTACAGGTTTATACAGATTCTGTGTAAACATTTACAGGTTTTTAAAGATTCTGTGTAAATATTTGCAGGTTTTTACGGATTTTGTGTAAATATTTACAAGTTTATACAGATTCTGCGTAAATATTTACATGTTTATACAGATTCTGTGTAAATATTGACATGTTTATACAGATTCTGTGTAAATATTTACATGCTCATACATATTCTGTGTAAATATTTACAGGTTTATACAGACATTGTGTAAATATTTAGGGGTTTATATAGAATCTGTGTAAATATTTACAGGTTTATACAGATTCTGTGTAAACATTTACAAGTTTTTAGAGATTCTGTGTAAATATTTGCAGGTTTTTACGGATTCTGTGTAAATATTTACAAGTTTATACAGATTCTGTGTAAATATTTACATGTTGATACAGATTCTGAGTAAATATGTACATGTTCATACTGATGCTGTGTAAATATTTACATATTTATATAGATCCTTGTAAATGTTTAAAGCTTTTTACGGATTCGGTGTAAATATTTACATCTTTATACAGATTCTTTGTAAATATTTACATCTTTATACTGATTCTGTGTAAATATTTACATCTTTATAAAGTCTCTGTGTAAATATTTACATGTTTATAGAGATTCTGTGTAAATATTTACATGTTTATAGAGATTCTGTGTGAGTATTTACATGTTTATACAGATTCTGTGTAAATATTTACGTTTATACAGATTCTGTGTAAATATTGACATATTTATACAGATTCTGTGTAAATATTGACATATTTATATAGATTTTGTGTAAATATTTACATGTTTGTAAAGATTCTGTGTAAATATTAACAGGTTTTTACAGATTCTGTGTAAATATTTTCATGTTTATACTGATTCTGTGTAAATATTGACATGTTTATACAGATTCTGTGTAAATATTCACCTGTATATACAGATTCTGTGTAAATATTTACAGGTTTTTAAAGATTCTGTGTAAATATTTACTGGGTTTTACAGATTTTGTGTAAATATTTACATGTTTATACACATTCTGTGTAATTATTTACATGTTCATACACATTCTATTTAAATATTTACATGTTCATACACATTCTGTTTAAATATTGACATGTTTATAGAGATTCTGTGTAAATATTTACATGTTTATAGGGATTCTGCGTGAATATTTACATGTTTATACAGATTCTGTGTGAATATTTACATGTTTATACAGATTCTGTGTAAACATTTACATATTTATACAGATTCTGTGTAAATATTTACATGTTTATAAAGATTCTGTGTAAATATTAACATGTTTATATAGATTCTGTGTAAATATTTTCATGTTTATACTGATTCTGTGTAAATTTTGACATGTTTATATAGATTCTGTGTAAATATTGACATGTTTATACGGATTCTGTGTAAATATTTACAGGTTTTTAAAGATTCTGTGTAAATATTTACTGGTTTTTGCAGATTCTGTGTAAATATTTACATCTTTATACACATTCTGTGTAAATATTTACATATTCATACACTTTCTGTATAAATATTTACATGTTTATACAGATTCTGTGTAAATATTTACAAGTTTATACAGATTCTGTGGAAATATTTACATGTTTACACACATTCTGTGTAATTATTTTCATGTTTATACAACTTCTGTGTAAATATTGACATGTTTATACAGATTCTGTGTAAATATTTACAGGTTTTTAAAGATTCTGTGTAAATATTTTCTGGTTTTTACAGATTTTGTGTAAATATTTACATATTCATACACATTCTGTGTAAATATTTACATGTTTATACAGATTCTGTGTAAATATTTACATGTTTATGCAGATTCTGTGTAAATATTTTCATGTTTATACAGATTCTGTGTAAATATTGAACGGTTTATACAGATTCTGTGTAAATGTTTACATGCTTATACAGATTCTGTGTAAATATTTCCAGGTTTATACAGACATTGTGTAAATATTTAGGGGTTTATATAGATTCTGTGTAAATATTTACAGGTTTATACAGATTCTGTGTAAACATTTACAGGTTTTTAAAGATTCTGTGTAAATATTTGCAGGTTTTTACGGATTCTGTGTAAATATTTACAAGTTTATACAGATTCTGCGTAAATATTTACATGTTTATACAGATTCTGTGTAAATATTCACATGTTTATAAAGATTCTGTGTAAATATTAACATGTTTATACAGATTCTGTGTAAATATTTTCATGTTTATACTGATTCTCTGTAAATTTTGACATGTTTATACAGATTCTGTGTAAATATTTACAGGTTTTTAAAGATTCTGTGTAAATATTTACTGGTTTTTACAGATTCTGTGTAAATATTTACAACTTTATACACATTCTGTGTAAATATTTACATATTCATACACATTCTGTATAAATATTTACATGTTTATACAGATTCTGTGTAAATATTTACAAGTGTATACAGATTCTGTGGAAATATTTACATGTTTACACAGATTCTGTGTAATTATTTTCATGTTTATACAACTTCTGTGTAAATATTGACATGTTTATACAGATTCTGTGTAAATATTTACAGGTTTTTAAAGATTCTGTGTAAATATTTTCTGGTTTTTACAGATTTTGTGTAAATATTTACATGTTCATACACATTCTGTGTAAATATTTACATGTTTATACAGATTCTGTGTAAATATTTACATGTTTATACAGATTCTGTGTAAATATTTACATGTTTATACAGATTCTGTGTAAATATTTTCATGTTTATGCATATTCTGTGTAAATATTGACATGTTTATACAGATTCTGTTTAAATATTTACATGTCCATACGGATTCTGTGTGAATATTTACATGTTTATACATATTCTGTGTCAATATTTACATGTTTATACTGATTCTGTGTAAATTTTGACAGGTTTATATAGATTCTGTGTAAATATTGACATGTTTATACAGATTCTGTTTAAATATTTACAGGTTTTTAAAGATTCTGTGTAAATATTTACTGGTTTTTACAGATTCTGTGTAAATATTTACATCTTTATACACATTCTGTAAATATTTACATATTCATACACATTCTGTATAAATATTTACATGTTTATACACATTCTGTGTAAATATTTACGTTTATACAGATTCTGTGTAAATATTTACATGTTTATGCAGATTCTGTGTAAATATTTTCATGTTTATACAGATTCTGTGTAAATATTGAACGGTTTATACAGATTCTGTGTAAATATTTACATGCTTATACAGATTCTGTGTAAATATTTCCAGGTTTATACAGACATTGTGTAAATATTTAGGGGTTTATATAGATTCTGTGTAAATATTTACAGGTTTATACAGATTCTGTGTAAACATTTACAGGTTTTTAAAGATTCTGTGTAAATATTTGCAGGTTTTTACGGATTCTGTGTAAATATTTACAAGTTTATACAGATTCTGCGTAAATATTTACATGTTTATACAGATTCTGTGTAAATATTGACATGTTTATACAGATTCTGTTTAAATATTTACATGCTCATACATATTCTGTGTAAATATTTACAGGTTTATACAGACATTGTGTAAATATTTAGGGGTTTATATAGAATCTGTGTAAATATTTACAGGTTTATACAGATTCTGTGTAAACATTTACAAGTTTTTAGAGATTCTGTGTAAATATTTGCAGGTTTTTACGGATCCTGTGTAAATATTTACAAGTTTATACAGATTCTGTGTAAATATTTACATGTTGATACAGATTCTGAGTAAATATGTACATGTTCATACAGATGCTGTGTAAATATTTACATATTTATATAGATCCTTGTAAATGTTTAAAGCTTTTTACGGATTCGGTGTAAATATTTACATCTTTATACAGATTCTTTGTAAATATTTACATCTTTATACTGATTCTGTGTAAATATTTACATCTTTATAAAGACTCTGTGTAAATATTTACATGTTTATAGAGATTCTTTGTAAATATTTACATGTTTATAGAGATTCTGTGTGAATATTTACATGTTTATACAGATTCTGTGTAAATATTTACGTTTATACAGATTCTGTGTAAATATTGACATATTTATACAGATTTTGTGTAAATATTTACATGTTTGTAAAGATTCTGTGTAAATATTAAGAGGTTTTTACAGATTCTGTGTAAATATTTTCATGTTTATACTGATTCTGTGTAAATATTGACATGTTTATACAGATTCTGTGTAAATATTTACCTGTATATACAGATTCTGTGTAAATATTTACAGGTTTTTAAAGATTCTGTGTAAATATTTACTGGGTTTTACAGATTTTGTGTAAATATTTACATGTTTATACACATTCTGTGTAATTATTTACATGTTCATACACATTCTATTTAAATATTTACATGTTCATACACATTCTGTTTAAATATTGACATGTTTATAGAGATTCTGTGTAAATATTTACATGTTTATAGGGATTCTGCGTGAATATTTACATGTTTATACAGATTCTTTGTGAATATTTACATGTTTATACAGATTCTGTGTAAACATTTACATATTTATACAGATTCTGTTTAAATATTTACATGTTTATAAAGATTCTGTGTAAATATTAACATGTTTATATAGATTCTGTGTAAATATTTTCATGTTTATACTGATTATGTGTAAATTTTGACATGTTTATATAGATTCTGTGTAAATATTGACATGTTTATACAGATTCTGTGTAAATATTTACAGGTTTTTAAAGATTCTGTGTAAATATTTACTGGTTTTTGCAGATTCTGTGTAAATATTTACATCTTTATACACATTCTGTGTAAATATTTACATATTCATACACTTTCTGTATAAATATTTACATGTTTATACAGATTCTGTGTAAATATTTACAAGTTTATACAGATTCTGTGGAAATATTTACATGCTTACACAGATTCTGTGTAATTATTTTCATGTTTATACAACTTCTGTGTAAATATTGACATGTTTATACAGATTCTGTGTAAATATTTACAGGTTTTTAAAGATTCTGTGTAAATATTTTCTGGTTTTTACAGATTTTGTGTAAATATTTACATGTTCATACACATTCTGTGTAAATATTTACATGTTTATACAGATTCTGTGTAAATATTTACATGTTTATACAGATTCTGTGTAAATATTTTCATGTTTATACAGATTCTGTGTAAATATTGACAAGTTTATACAGATTCTGTGTAAATGTTTACATGCTTATACAGATTCTGTGTAAATATTTACAGGTTTATACAGACATTGTGTAAATATTTAGGGGTTTATATAGATTCTGTGTAAATATTTACAGGTTTATACAGATTCTGTGTAAACATTTACAGGTTTTTAAAGATTCTGTTTAAATATTTGCAGGTTTCTACGGATTCTTTGTAAATATTTACAAGTTTATACAGATTCTGTGTAAATATTTACAATTTTATACAGATTCTCTGTAAATATTTACATGTTGATACAGATTCTGAGTAAATATGTACATGTTCATACAGATACTGTGTAAATATTTACATATTTATATAGATTCTGTGTAAAAGTTTAAAGCTTTTTACAGATTCCGTGTAAATATTTACATCTTTATACAGATTATTTGTAAACATTTACATCTTTATACTGATTCTGTGTAAATATTTAAATGTTTATACAGTTTCTGTGTAAATATTTACATGTTTATTGAGATTCTGTGTGAATATTTACATGTGTATACAGATTCTGTGTAAATATTTACATGTTTATACAGATTCTGTGTAAATATTGACATAATTATACAGATCCTGTGTAAATATTTACATGTTTATACAGATTCTGTGTACATATTTGCAGGTTTGTACCAATTCTGTGTAAATATTTACAGATTTATACAGATTATGTGTAAATATTTACAGATTTATATAGATTGTGTAAATATTTACAGGTATATACCGATTCTTTGTAAATATTTACAGCTTTATACAGATTCTGTGTAAATATTTACAGGTTTATACAGATTCTGTGTAAATATATACAGGTTTATACAGATTCTGTGTAAATATTTATATACTTATACAGATATCTGTATAAATATTTACATGTTTATACAGATATCTCTATAAATAATTTCATGTTTATACAGATATCTGTATAAATATTTACATGTTAATACAGTTATCTCTGTAAATATTTACGTGTTTATACATATATCTGTATAAATATTTATAAGTTTATGCAGATATCTGTATAAATAATATTTATAAGTTTATACAGATATGTATAGAAATATTTATATATTTATACAGATACCTATAGAAATAATTATATATTTAAACACATTTCTATATAAATAATATTTATATATTCATAGAGATATCTATATAAATAATATTTATATATTAAACGGATATCTATATAAATAATATTTACATATTTATACAGAGACATATGTAAATATTTATATATTTATATAGATATCTATATAAATAATGTTTATATATTTATATGGATATATACATAAATTTTATATATTTATACAGATATCTATATAAATATTTATATATTTATACAGATATCTATATAAATGTTTATACAGATATCTGTATAAATTTTTATATATTTATACAGATATCTGTATAAATATTTCTATATTTTTAAAGATATCTTTATAAATATTTAAATAAATAAAATATATTTATATTTTATAGTAAACATATAATATTTTATATATGATATATAATATATTATACATAATATATACTATATAATATATTACATATAATATGTATGATAAATATTATATTTGTATATAATATATATTATATGTATTATATAATATATATAATATATATTATATTTATTATTTTATATATAATATAAATTCTATATAATAATATATTTTATATATAATACATTATATATAATATATATTTGTTGTAAATTTGATATTTTATGTATTGTATGTATTATATATTTGGTGTATTTTTATATTTTAAATACAGCATATAATATGTATTTGGTGTACTTTGATATTTAATATACAGTAAATAAAATATATTTGGGGTACTTTGGTTTTTACATACAATTTATAACATACATTTGATGTACTTTTAGTTACTTTATGTACAGTATGGAACATACAGTTGGTGTACTTTTTGATATTTTATGTACGGTATATCGCATATATATTGAGTAGTTTTTGATATTTTATGTACAGTATATGATATATATTTGGTGTATTTTTGATATTTTATTTGCTGCATATAATATATATTTGGTGTGCTTTTTGATAATTTATGTACAGTATATGGTATATATTTGGTGTACTTTGTGATGATATTTTATATGCGGTATATAATATATATTTGGTGTACTTTGATATTTTACATACAGTATAAAATATATATTTGGTGTTCTTTTTGTCATTTTAAGTACAGTGCATAATACATGTTTGATATTTTATGTCCAGTATATATTATATACTTGATATTTTATAGACACTTTTTTTTACATATTTGGTGTACATTGATATTTTATGTAGAGCATATTATATATATTTGATATTTTATTTACATTATATAATTTATATTGGACACTTTATTTTCACTATATAATACTTACTGGGTGTACAATTAGATGTTTTATGTGCAGTGTATTATATATATTTGGTGTACTTCTTTATATATTATGTACGGTATGTAACATATATTTGGTGTAATTTTTGATATTTTACATACAGTATTTAATATATTTATGGTGTATTTTTATATTTTATGTACAGAATATAATATATATTTACTGTATTTTTGATATTTTATGTACAGCATGTAATAAATATTAGGTGACATTTTTGATATGTTATGTACAGTATATAATATATATTTTGTGTACTTTTTGGTATTTTATGCACAGTATATAATATTTATTTGGTGTACATTGACATTTGTGTACAGTATAAAATGCATATTTGGTTTACATACATATTTTATGTACAGTATATAATATAGAGTTGGTGTAGCCTATTTTATATACAGTATATAATATATATTTGGTGTACATTTATATTTTATGTACAGTATATAATATATATTTGGTGAAGTTTGTTATCTTATGTACAGTATACAATGTATATTTGATGTAATTTGATATTTTATGTACAGTACATAATATATATGATGTACTCTGATATTTTATGAACAGTATATAATATGTATATGGTGTAATTTTTGATATATTATGTACAGAATATAATAAATATTTGGTGTACTTTATACTTTATGTACAGTATATAATATATATTTTGTATTTTATGTGCCGTTAATAATATATATTTGGTGTACTTTTTCATATTTTATGTTGAGTATATAATATATATTTGGTGTAATTTTGATATTTTATGTATAGTATATAACATATATTTGGTGTACTTTTTGATATTTTATTTACAGAATATAATATATATTTGGTGTACACTTATCCTTTATGTACAGTATATAATATATCTTTGGTGTATTTGTGATATTTTATGTAATGTGTATAATGTAAATTCGGTGTACTTTGATATTTTATGTACATTATATAGTATATATTGGGTGTAATTTGCTATTTTATGTACAGTATAAAACATATATTTCGTGTACTCTCTGATATTTTATTGAAAGTATATAATATATAATTGTGGCATTTTTGATATTTCATGTACAGTATATAACATATATCTGGTGTACTTTGATATTTTATGTACATTATATAATATATATTTTTTGTACTTTCATATTTTATGTACAGTATATAATATAAATTCGTGTACTTTGATATTTTATGTGCAGTATATAATATACATTTTGTGTACTTTGATAGTATGCATAGAATACATAACATACGTTTGGTGTACTATTTGATATTTTATGTACAGTATAAAACATACATTTGGTGTACTTTTTGATATTTTATGTAGAGTATATAATATATATTTGCTAACCTTTGTGATATTTTATGTACAGATTATATTATATATTTGGTGTACTTTTTGATATTTTATGTTCAGTATGTAATATATATTTGGTGAAGTTTTTGATATTTAATGTAAATATAAAATATATATTTGGTGTACTTTTTGATATTTTATGTACAGTATATAATGTATATTTAGTCAACCTTTTGATATTTTATGTACAGTACATAATATATATTTGGTGTACTTTTTCATATGTTATGTACAGTGTATAATGTATGCTTGGAGTAATTTTGATGATAACTTATGTACAGTACATAATACCTATTTGGTGTAATATTTGATATTTTATGTACAGTGTATAATATTTATATGGTGAAATATTTGATATTTTATGTACAGTATATAATATATATTTGTGGTATTTTTGATATTTTTTG
Source organism: Pan troglodytes (assembly GCF_028858775.2). Taxonomy (NCBI): domain Eukaryota; kingdom Metazoa; phylum Chordata; class Mammalia; order Primates; family Hominidae; genus Pan; species Pan troglodytes. The sequence continues at coordinate 14,032,151 of NC_072413.2, forward strand.
GACAGTGCATAATATATAGTTGGTGTACATTTTGATGGTATTTTATATACAGAATATAATATAAATTACGTGTAAATTTTGATAATATTTTATGTACAGTATATAATATATATTTGGTGTACTTCAGTATTTTATGTAAAGTATATAATATATATTTGGTGTACTTTTTGATATTTTATGTACTGTATATAATATATATTTGTTGTAGTTTTGGTATTTTATATACAGTATAATGTATATTTTGTGTACTTTTTGATGATATTTTACGTACAGTATATAGTATATATTTGGTGTATTCTTTGACATTTTATATACAGTATATAATATATAATTGATATTTTATGTACAATATATAGTATATATTTGATATTTTATGTACAGTATGTAATATATATTTCGTGTTTTTTGATATTTTATATACAGAATACAAAATATACTTGATATTTCATTTGCAGTATATAATATATAATTGCTACTTTATTTACAATATATAATATATATAGGGTGTACATTTAGTTATCATATTTACAACATATTATATATATGCTGTACTTTTTGATATTTTTTGTACAGTATATAATATATATTTGGTGTAATATTTGATATTTCATGTACAGTATATAATATATATTTGATGTACTTTTTGATATCTTATGTACTGTATATAATATAAATTTGGTGTATTTTGATATTTTGTATACAATATATAATATATGTTTGGTGTACATTGATATTTTATGTACAGTATGTAATATATATTTGCTGTACTTTTTGATATTTTTTGTACAGTATATAGTATATACATGGTGTAATTTTCCATATTTTATTTTCAGTATATATTGTATATTTTCTGTACATTTTGATGATATTTTATATACAGTATATAATATATATTTGGTGTAATTTGATATTTTATGCACAGTATATACTATATATTTGGTGTACTTTAATATTTTATGTAGAGTATATAATATATATGTGTTTTACATTGAGATTTTGTGTACAGTATATAATATATCCTTGGTGTATTTTGATATTTTATGTACAGTGTATAATGTATATTTGGTGTACTTTGATAACTTATGTACAGCATATAATGCATATTTGATGTACTTTGATAATTTATGTACAGTATATAATATATATTAGGTGTGATTTTGATATATTATGTACAGAATATAATATATATTTTGTGTGCTTTATATTTAATGTACAGTATATAATAAAAATTGGGTATTTTATGTGCAGTACATAATATATATTTGGTGTACTTTTGATATTTTATGTACAGTATATAATATATATTTGGTGTACTGTTTAATATTTTCCATTCAGAATATAATGTATTTGGTTTACTTTTTCATATTTACTGAATAGTATATAATATGTATTTGGTGTACTTTTTGATATTTTATGTACAGTATATAATATTCATTTGGTGTACTTTTTGATATCTTACGTACAGTGTATAATATATATTTGGTATACTATTTGATATTTTGCATACCGTATATAACATATACTTGCTTAACATTTTAATATTTTTTGTACAATATATCATATGTATTTGGTGCATTTTTGATATTTTATGTACAGTATATAATATATGTTTGGTGTACTCTTTGATGATATTTTATGTACAGTATGTAATGTATATTTGTTGTACTTTGATATGATATGTGCAGTATATAATATATATTTGGTGTACTTTTAGATATTTTACGTACAGTATATAATATATATTTCGTGTACTTTTGATATTTGATGTACTGTATATAACACGTATTTGGTATAGTTTTTATATTTTATGTATAGAAAATAATATATATTTGGTGTTCTTTATGTTTTATACACAGAATATAATATATATTTGGTGTTCTTTCTATTTTATCTACAGTATAAAATATATATTTGGTGTACTTTGAAATTATATGTACAATATATAATATATTCCGTGTATTTTAATATTTTATGTACAGTATATATTATATATTCGGTGTAATTTTTGATATTTTATCTAGAGTATATAATATAAATGTGTACTTTGATATTTTATGTACAGTATATAATATATACTTGGTGTGCTTTGATATTGTATGTACAATATATTATATATATTTGGTTTACTGTTTGATAGTTTATGTACAGTATATAATATATACGTAGTGTAATATTTGATATTTCATATACAGTATATAATATATTTTTGGCATTCTTTTTGATGGGTTATGTATAGTATATACTATTTGGTGTAATTTAATGATAATTTATGTACAGTATATAATACGTATTTGCTGTACTTTTTGATACTTTTTATACAGAATATAATATATATTTGGTGAACATTTTGATATATTTTGTACAGCATTTAATATATATTTGCTGTACTTTTTTATATTCTTTGTACAGTATATAATATATAGTTGGTGTAGTTTTTGATATTTTATGTAGAGTTTGTAATATATATTTGGTGTAGGTTTTTATGATATTTTATGAACAGTATATAATATTTATTTGGTGTACTTTGATATTTTATGTACATTATATAATATATATTTGGTGTAATTATTGATATTTTATGTACAGTATATAATATATATTTGCTGTAGTTTTGATATTTTATGCACCTTATATAATGTATATTTTGTGTAAGTTTTGATGATATTTTATGTACAGTATATAGTACATATTTGGTGTATTCTTTGATATTTTATGTCCAGTATATATTATATATTTGGTATTTAATGTACAGTATATAGTATATATTTGATATTTTATGTACAGTATTTAATATATATTTGGTGTCTTTGATATTTTTTGTAGAGAATATAACATATGTTTGATATTTTATTTACCGTAATTAATATATATTTGATACTTTATTTACAGTATATAATATATAGGGTGTATATTTAGATATTTTATGTGCAATATATAATATATATTTGCTGTACTATTTGAAATTTCATATAAAGTGTATAATACATATTTGGTGTACTTTTTGATATTTTATGTAAACAATATAATATATATTTGGTGTAATTTATGATATTTTATGTAAAATATATAATATGTATTTGCTGTACTTTAATATTTTATGTGCAGTATATAATATATATTTGGTGTACTTTTTTATTTTATGTACAGAATATAATATATATGGTGTATATTTTGATATTTTATGAACAGTATATAATATATATTTGGTGTATTTTGATATTTTATGTACAGTATATAATATATATTTGGTGTTCTATCTGATATTTTATATACAGTATATAATATACATTTGGTGTACTTTCATAGTTTATATACAATATATAATCCATATTTGGTGTACTTTGATATTTTATATATGGTATATAATATATACTTGTAGTTTTTGATGATAATTTATGAACTGTATATAATAAATATTTCATGTACTTTTAGATATTTTATGTACAGTTTATAATATATATTTTGTGTAATTTTTCACATTTATTTACAGTATATAATATATATTTGGTGCACTTTTAGATGATATTATATGTGCAGTACATAAAATATTTTTGGTGTACTATTTCATATTTTATTTACAGTATATAATATTTATTTGGTGTACTATTTGATATTTTATGTAGAGTATATGATATATATTTGGTGTACATTTTGACATTTTGTGTACAGTATGTAAAATATATTTGGTGTACTTTTTGATATTTTATTTACATTATATAATATATATTTGGTGTAGTTTTGGCATTGTATATATACTATATAATATATATTTGGTGTACATTTTGAGAGTTTTTGTACAATATATAATATATATTTGTGTACTTTGATATTTTATGTACAGTATATAATATATATTTGGTGTACTTTTTGATATTTTATGTACACTATATAATATATATTTGTAGTTTTTCATATTTTATGTTCAGAACATAATATATATTTGGTGTACTTTGATATTTCATGAATAGTACATAATATATATTTGGTGTACTCTGATATTTCATGTAGAGTATATAATAAAGATTTGGTGTACTTTTATATTTTATGTACAGCATATAATATATATTAGATGTACATTGATATTTTATATACAGTATATAATATGTTGGGTGTAATTTGATATTTTATGTGCAGTATATAGTAAATATTTTGTGTACATTGTTATTTTATATACAGTATGTAATATATAGCAGATGTACTTTTTCATTTTTTATATACAGTATATAATATATATTTCGTTTACATTTTGGTATTTTATATACAGTATATAATATACATTTGGTGTACTTTTGGTATTGTATATACAGTATAAAATATATATTTGCTGTCCTTTTTGATATTTTATTTACAGTATATAATATATATTTGGGGTAGTATTTGATATTTTATGTACAGTATATAATATATATTTGGCATAGTTTTTGATATTTTATGTATAGTATATAATATATATGGTGTACTTTTTCATATTTTATGTACAGTACATATTATATATTTGGTGTACTTTGATATAATATTTATGGTATATAATATATATTTGGTGTACTTTGGTATTTCATATACAGTATATAATATATATTTGTTGTACTTTGATATTTTCTCTACCGTATATAATATATATTTGGTGTACGTTGATATTTTATGTACTGTATTTAATATATATTTGGTGTAATTTGATATTTTATGAACATTATGTAGAATATATATGGTGTGCATTGATATTTCTTGTACAGTATACAATATATATTTTGTGTACTTCTTGGTATTTTATGTACAGTATATAATATGTATTTCATGTAAATTTTGATTTTTTATTTACAGTATATATATTTGGTGTACTTTTTGATATTTTTGTACATTATATAACATATATTCAATGCAATTTTTGATATTTTATGTACACTGTATACTATATTCTTGGTGTACTTTTTGATGGTATTTTATGTACATTATATAATATATATTTGGGGTACTTTAAGATATTTTATGTACAGTATATAATATATAATTGATGCATTTTTGAAAATTTATGTACAGTTTATAATATATATTGGAGTTCATTTTGGTATTTTTTGTACAGTATATAGTATTTATTTTGTGTACTTTTTAATATTTTATGTACAGTATATAATATATATCTGGTGTATATTTTGGTGATATTTTATGTACAGTGTATAATATATATTTGGTATCCTTTTTAATATTTTATATAAAGTATAATATATATATTTGGTGTAATTTTTCATATTTCATTTACAGTATATAATATATATTTTGTGTACAATTTGATATTTTATATAGAGTATATAATATACATTTGGTGTTCTTTTGATATTTCATGTACATAATATAATACATATTTCATGTACTGTTTGATATTTTAGGTACCCCATATAATATATATTTGTTGTTCTGTAGGATATTTTATGTACAGTATGTAATATATATTTGCTGTACATTTTGATATTTTATTAACAGTATAAAATATATATGCTGTACTTTTTGATATTTTATGTACACTATATAATGTATATTTGGTGTACTTTTATAGTATATGTAGAGTATATAATATATGTTTTGTGTACTTTTATATTTCATGTACAATATATCATATATTTGGTGTAATTTGATATTTTTTCTACAGTATATGATATATATTTGGGCTACATTGATATCTTATGTACAGTATATAATATATATTTGGTGTACCTTCATATTTTATGTACACTATATAGAATATATTTGGTGTAAATTGGTGTTTCATTTGCAGTGTACAAGATATATTTGCTCTACTTTTTGGTATTTTATGTACAGTATATAATATATATTTCATGTTCTTTTTGATATTTATGTACAGTATATAAATATATTTGTTGTACTATTTGATATTTTATGTACAGTATATAATATATATTTGGTGTACTTTTGATATTTTATGTATAGTTTATAATATATATTTGGTGTACTTATTGATATTTTATGTATAGTATATTATATATTTGCTGTATTCTTAGATGATATTATATTTACATTATATAAAACCTATTTGATGTACATTTTGATATTTTATTTACAGTATATAATATATATCTGGTGTAATTTTTGAAATTTTACGTACACTATATAATATATATTTTGTGTACACTTTGATATTTTCTGTACAGTATATAAAAATATATGGTGTACTTTTTCATATTTTATTAACTGTATATAATATATATTTGGTGTATTTTTGATATTTTATGTACAGTGTATAATATATATTTGGTTTACTTTTGACATTTTATGTACAGTATATAATATATATTTGGTGTATTTTGATATAATATGTACAGTATATAATATACATATGGTGTACTTTGATATTTTATCTACCATATATAATATACGTTTCATGTACCTTGATATTTTATGTACTGTTACAATATATATTAGGTGTACTTTTTGATAATTTATATAGGGTATATAATATATTTTTTGTTACTTATGATAATATATTATGTGCATTATATAATGTATATTTGGTGTAATTTTTGATATTTTATATACAGTATATAATATATATTTGGGGTAATTTTGATATTTGATGTAAAGTATATAATACATATTTCGTGTACTTTTGATGATATTTTATGTACAGTATATAATATATATTTGGCGTACTTTTGATGATATTTTATGTACAGTATATAATATATATTTGGTGTGCCTTCTGATATTTTATATACAGAATATAATATATATTTTGTGTAGTTTATAATTTTTCATATACAGTATATAATATTTAATTGGTGTATATTTTGATATTTCATGTAGAGTATATAATGTATATTTGGTGTATTTTTGATATTTTATGTAGAGTATACAATATATATTTGGTGTAATTTTTGATATTTTACATACAGTATAAAATATATATTTGGTGTAATTTTTGATATTTTATATTGACTATATAATATATATTTGGTGCATTTTTGATGTTTTATGTACTCTATATAATATATATTTGGAGTATATTTTGTTATTTAATGTATAGTATATAATATATATGGTTTACTTTTTGATATTTAATGTACAGTATATAATATATATTTGGAGTATGTTTATATTATATGTAAAATATATAATATATATTTGGTGTACTATGATATTTTATATACATTATTTAATAGAAATTTTTATACTTTGATATTTTATCTGCAGTATATAATATATATTTGGTGTACATTGATATTTTATGTACTCCATATAATATATATTTGGTGTACTTTATATTTTATGAACAGTATGTAGAATATACTTGGTGTACATGGATATTTTATGTACAGTATAATATATATATTTGGTGTACTTTTTATTTTATGAACAGTATGTAGAATATACTTGGTGTACATGGATATTTTATGTACAGTATACTATATATATTTGGTGTACTTTTTGGTATTTTATGTACACCATATATTTAGTGTAGTTTTTAATATTTTATGTACAGTATATATATATTTGGTGTACTTTTTGAAATTTTTTGTACAGTATATAATATATATTTGGCATAATTTTTTATGATATTTTTTGTACAGTATATAATATATATTTGGTGTACTTTTTGATATTTTATGTAGAGTGTATTATATATTTGGTTTACTTTTTCATATTTCATGTACAGTATATAATATATATTTTGTGTACTTTTTGATATTTTATGTAGAGTATGTAATATATATTTGGTGTAGTGTTTGATATTTTATGTAACCTATATAATAAATATTTGGTGTACTGTTTGCTATTTTATGTATAGCATACAAGATACATATGGTGTAATTTCAAATTATACGTACAGTATGTAATATATATTTGGTGTTCTTTGATATTTTATGTACAGTATATAATATATATTTGGTATTCTTTGATATTTTTCTGCAGTATATAATATATATTTGGAGTACATTGATATTTTATGTACCGTACATAATACATATTTGGTCTACTTTGATATTTTAAGTACAGTATATAGAATATATTTGGTGTAAACTGATATTTTATGTACAGTATACAATATATATTTGCTGTACCTTTGGTATTTTATGTACAGTATATAATATATATTTCATGTAATTTTTGATTTTTTATATACAGTACATAAATATATTTGGTGTCCTTTTTGATATTTTATGTACAGTATATAATATATATTTTGGGTAACTTGTGATATTGTATATACAGTATATAATATTTATTTGGTGTTCTTTTGTTATTTTATGTAAACATAATATAAATTTGGTGTACTTTTTGATATTTTATGTAATATATATAATATATATTTGGTGTAATTTTAGGTGATATTATATGTACAGCATACAAATACATTTGGTGTACTTTTTGATATTTTATTTATAATATATAACATATATCAGGTGTGCTTTTTGAAATTTTATGCGTAGTATATAAGGTACATTTTGTGTACATTTTGATATTTTATGTACAGTATATAAAATATATTTGGTGTATTTTTCATATTTCATTAACAGTATATAACTTATATTTGGTGTACTTTTTATATTTTATGTACAGTACATAATATATATTTGGTTTACTTTTTGATATTTTATGTACTTTGTATAATATATTTGGTGTACTTTTGGTATTTTATGTACAGTATATAACATATATTTGGTGTACTTTTTGATATTTTATGTATACTATAAAATATATATTTGGTGTACTTTTTGATATTTTATGTACAGTATATAATATATATTCAGTGAACTTTTTGATATTTTACGTACAGTATATAATACATATTTTGGGTATTTTGATATTTTATGTACCGTATATAATACCTATTTGGGGTACTTTGATATTTTATGTACAGTATATAATATATATTTGGCGTTCTTTGTATTTTATGCACAGTAAATAATACATATTTGGTGGAGTTTGATTTTTTTACAGTACATAATACATATTTGTTGCACTTCGATATTTTAATTACAGTATAAAATACATATATGCTGTATTTGATATTTTATTTACAATGTATTAAATATATATTGTGTACTTTGATATTTTATGTACAGTATATAATACATATTTCTCAAACTTTGATATTTTATGTACAGTATTTAATACATATTTGGTGTACTTTGACATTTTTTGAACAGTATATAATACATTTACTGTAATTTCAAACTTTATGTACGGAATATAATTCATATTTGGTGTACTTTGATATTTTATGTACAGTATAAAACACACATTTGGTGTAATTTCATATTTTATATACAGCATAAAATACATATTTGTTCTCTTTGATATTTTATGTACAGTGTATAATACATATTTGGGGTACTTTGATATTTTATGTACAGTATATAATATATATTTGGAGTTTTTTGATATTATATGTACAGTACATAATTCATATTTGGTATACTTCATATTTTATGCACAGTAAATAATACATATTTTGTGAAGTTTGATATTTTTTCTACAGTAGATAATACATATTTGGTGTACTGTGATATTTTATGTATAGTCTAAAATACATATATGGTGTACTTTGATATTTTATGTACAGTATATAAAACATATATGGTGTATTTTCATATTTTATGTACTGTATATAATATATATTTTGGGTACTTTGATATTTTGTGTACAGAATATAATACATATTTGGTGTCCTTTGATATTTTTTGAACAGTATATAATACATATTTGGTGTTCTTTGAAATTTTATGTACTGAACAAAATTGATATTTGGTGTAATTTGATATTTTATGTACAGTATATAATACATATTTGCTGTATTTCCATATTTTATGTACAGTATAAAATACATATTTGTTTCACTTTGATACTTTATGTACAGTATATAATCCATATATGGGGTACTTTGATATGTTATGTACAGTATATAATACATATTTGGCTTACTTTGATATTTTATGTACAGCATATAATAAATCTTTGGTGTACTTTAATATTTTATGTACAGAATGTAATATATATTTACTGTACTTTTTGATATTTTATGTACAGTATATAATACATATTTGGTGTACTTTTGTATTTTATGTACAGTATATAATACATATTTGGGGTACTTTGATATTTTATGTACAGTATATAATACATATTTGGAGTACTTTGATATTTTATGAACAGTATATAATGCATATTTGGTGTAGTTTGATATTTTATGTACAGTATATAAAACATATTTGCTGAAATTTGACATTTTATATACAGTTTATAATACATATATGGTTCTCTTTGATATTTTATGAACAGTATATAATACATATTTGATGTACTATGATATTTTATGTAGATTATATAATACATATTTGGTGTACTTTATATTTTATGTACAGTAAATAATACATATTTGGTGTAGTTTGATATTTTTTGTTCAGTATATAATTCATATTTGGTGTACTTTGATATTTTATGTACATTATAAAATACATATATGTTGTACTTTGATATTTTATGTACAATATTAAATACATATTTGGTGCACTTTGATATTTTTGGAACAATATATAATACATATTTGGTGTACATTGAAATTATATGTACAGTATATAATTCATATTTGGTGTACTTTGATATTTTTGTACAATGTATAATAAATATTTGGTGTATTTTCATGTTTTATGTACAGTATAAAATACATATTCATTCACTTTGTTATTTTAGGTACAGTACATCATACATATTCAGGGTACTTTGATATTTTATCTACAGTATATCATAGATACTTGGGGTACTTTCCTCTTTTATATACAGTGTAAAATACATGTTTGTTTCACTTAGATATTATATGTAGAGTACATAATAAATATTTGGGGTACTTTGATATTTCATATAGAGTATTTAATATATATTTTGGGTACTTTGATATTTTGTGTACAGAATATAATACGTATTTTGTTCACTTTGATATTTTATGTACAGTATATAAAACATATTTTGGGTACTTTGATATTTTATGTACAGTATATAATTCATATTTGTAGTTGATATTTTATCTACAGTATATAGTACATATTTGGGGTACTTTGATATTTTATGTACAGTATATAATACATATTTGGAGTGCTTTGATATTTTATGAACAGTATATAAGAAATATTTGCTGTAGTTTCATATTTCATGTATAGTATATAAAACATATTTGGTGTACTTAGATATTTTTTGTACTGTCTATAACACATATTTGGTTCACTTTGTTATTTTATGTACAGTATATAATACATACTTGGTTCACTTTGATATTTTATGTACAGTGTATAAGATATATTTGGGGTACTTTGATATTTTATGTACATATATAATACGTGTTTGGGCTACTTTCATATTTTATATAAAGTATATAATACATATTTGGGGTACTTTTATATTTTATGTACAGTATATAACATATATTTGGTGTAATTTGTATTTTATGTTCAGTATATAATCCATATTTGGTGTACTTTATAATTTATGCACAGTAAATAATACATATTTGGTGAAATTTGATATTTTTTACAGTATATAATACATATTTAGTGCACTTTTATATTTTATGTACTGTTTAAAATACATATATGGTGTATTTGCTATTTTTTGTACAGTATATAAAACATATATGGTGTACTTTGATATTTTATGTACACTATTTAATACATATTTGGTGTACTTTGATATTTTTTGAACAGTATATAATACATATTTGGTTTACTTTGTAATTTTATATACAGAATATAATTCCTATTTGGTGTACTTTATATTTTATGTACAGTATATAATACATATTTGGTGTAATTTCATATTTTATGTACAGCATAAAATGCACATTTGGTTCTCTATGATATTTTATGTATGGTATATAATACATATTTCAGGTACTTTGATATTTTATGTATAGTATATGATATGTATTTGGTGTAGTTTGCAATTTTATGTATACCATATAATATATATTTGGGGTACTATTAGATTTTACATACAGTATATTATACATATTTGGGGTACCTTTATATTTCATGTACAGTATTTAATATATATTTGGGGTACTTTGATGCTTTAGGTACAGTATATAATATATATTTGGTGTACTTTTATATTTTATGTACAGCATATAATACATATTTGGTGTCCTTCATATTTTATGCACAGTAAATAATACATATTTTTGTGTAGTTTGGAATTTTTTCTACAGTATATAATACATATTTGGTGTACTTTGATATTTTATACACATTCTAAAATACATATATAGTGTACTTTGATATTTTATGTACAGTATATAAAACATATATGGCGTATTTTGATATTTTATGTACAGTATATAACACATATTTTGGGTACTTTGATATTTTATGTGCAGTATATAATACATATTTGGTGTACTTTGACATTTTTTGAACAGTATATAATACATATTTGGTGTACATTGAAATTTTATGTACTGAATAAAATTCATATTTTGTGTACGTTTTTATTTTATGTACAGTATATAATACATATTTGGTGTACTTCCATATTTTATGTACGGTATAAAATACATATTTGTTTCACTTTAATACTTTATGTAGAGTATACAATACATATTTGGGGTACTTTCATATATTATGTACAGTATATAATACATATTGGGCTTAGTTTGATATTTTATGTACAGCATATATCTTTGGTGTACTTTGATATTTTATGTACATTATATAATATATATTTGGCGTACTTTGATATGTTATGTAGAATATATAATACATATTTGGGGTACTTTGATGTTTTATGTACAGTATACAATACATATTTGGTGTACTTTGATATTTTATGTACAGTGTATAATACATATTTGGTGTACCTTCATATTTTATGTACAGTATAAAATACATATTTGATTCACTTTGGTATTTTATGTACAGTATATAATACATATTCGGGTTACTTTGATATTTTATCTACAGCATATCATAGGTAATTGGGGTACTTTCATATTTTATGTAGGGTATATAATAGATATTTGGTGTACTTTGATATTTTATGTACAGTATATAATACATATTTGTAGTGGTTTGATATTTCAGGTACAGTATATAATACAGATTTGGGGTATTTTGATATTTTTTCCACAGTATATAATAGATAATTTGGGTATTTTCATATTTTATGTACAGTATATAATATATATTTGGGGTACTTTGATATTTTATGTACAGTATAAAATACATATTTGGGTTACTTTGCTATTTTATATAGAGTATATAATACATATATGGGGTACTCTGATATTTTATATACAGTATATAATATGTATTTGTGGTATTTTGCTATTTTATGTACAGTATATAATACTTATTTGCAGTACTTTGATATTTTATGTACAGTATATAGTACATATTTTTTGTACCATCATATTATATGCACAGTATATAATACACAATTGGTGTACTTTCATATTTTATACACAGTATATAATACATATTTGGTGTAACTCGATATTTTATGTACAGTATATAATACATATTCGGTGTACTTTGATATTTTATGTACAGTATGTAATACATATATGGTGTTTCTTGATATTTTATGTACAGTATATAATACATATTTTGGGTACTTTAATATGTTATGTACAGTATATGATGCCTATTTGGTGTAATTTCACATTTTTTGAACAAGATATAATACATATTTGGTGTACTTTGATATTTTATGTGGAGTATGTAATTCATATTTGGTGTACTTTGATATTTTATGGACAGTATATAAGATATATGGGGTAATATGATATTTTATGTACACTATGTAATACATATTTGTGGTACTTTGATATTTTATGTACAGTATATAATACATTTTTGGGGTACTTTGATATATTATGTACAGTATATAATACATATTTGGGGTGCTTTGATACTTTTTGTACAGTGTATACCTTTGGTGTACCTTGATATTTTATGTACAGTGTATAATACATATTTGGGGTACTTTGATATTTTATGTAGAGAATATAATACATATTTGGGGTAGTTTGATATCTCCTATACAGTATTTAATATATATTTGGGGTATTTTGATATTTTATGTATAGTATATAATACATATTTGGTTCACTTCGATATTTTATGTACAGTAAATAATACATTTTTGGGGTACTTTGATATTTTATGTAGAGTATATAACACATATTTGTAGTAGTTTGATATTACATGTACAGTATATAATACATATTCGGGGTATTTTGATGTTTAATCTACAGTATATAATACATAATTTGGGTACTTTGATATTTTATCTACTGTATATAATATATATATGGGGAAGTTTGATACTTTATGTACAGTATATAGTACATTTTTGGGGTACTTTTATATTTTATGTACAGTATACAATAGATATTTGGTGTAATCTGATATTTTATGTACAGTATATAATACATATTTGGGGTATTATGATATTTTATATACAGTATGTAATAAATATTTGGGGTACTCTTATTTTTTATGTGCAGTATATAATACATATTTGGGGTACTTTGATATTTTATGTACACTATATAATACATCTTTGGGGTTCTTTGGTGTTTTATGTACAGTGTGCAATACATATTTGGGGTACTATGATATTTTATGTCCAGCATATAATACATATTTGGTGTACTTTGATATTTTATGAACAGTATATAAAACATATTTGGTGTAGTTTGATATTGTGTGAACAGTATGTAAAACATATTTTGTGTACTTTGATATTTTATGTACAGTATATATTACATATTTTTAAAAGTTTTATATTTCATGTACAGTATATAATACATATTTGGGGTATTTCAATATTTTTTCTACAGTATATAATACATAGTTGCATTACTTTATTTTATGTACAGTATATGATACATATTTGTGGTACTTTGATATTTTATGTACACTATATAAAACATATTTGAGGTACTTTGATATTTTATGTACAGTTTATAATATATATTTGGTTCACATTGATATTTTATGTACAGTATATAATACATATTTGTTTCACTTTGGTATTTTATGTACAGTATACAATACATATTTGGGGTACTTTGATATTGTATGTACAGTATATAATAACTATTTGGGGTACTTTGATATTTTATGTACAGTATATAATACATCTTTGGTGTACATTTACATTTTATATACAGTATATAATACATATTTGGGGTATATTGATATATTATGTACAGTATATAATGCATATTTGGGGTAGTTTTATATTTTATGTAAAGTATATAATACATACTAGGGCTACTTTGATATTTTAGGTAGAGTATATACTACATATTTGTGGTACTTTGATATTTTATGTACAGTGTATAGTACATATTTGGGGTGCTTTTATATTTTATGTACATTATATAATTCATATTGGGGTACTTTTATATTTTATGTACTGTATACAATATATATTTGGGGTTCTTTGATGTTTTATATACGGTATATAATACATATTTGTTGGACTTTGTTATTTTTTGTACTGTATGTAATACATATTTGATGTCCTTTGTTGTTTTATATACAGCATATAATACCTATTTGGTGTACTTTGATATTTTATATACAGTATATAACACATATTTTGTGTACTTTATATTTTATGCACAGTAAATAACACATATTTGGTGTAGTTTGATATTTTTCTACAGTATATAAAACATATTTGGTGTACTTTCATATTTTATGTACAGTATATAATGCATATTTGGTGTACTTTGACATACTATGCACAGTATATAATACATATTTGGTGTAATTTGATATTTTTTGTACAGTATATAATATGTGCTTGGTGTACTTTGATATTTTATGTGAAGTATATAATACATATTTGGTGCACTTTGATAAGTTATGTACAGTATGTAATGCATAGTTGGTATGCTTTGATATTTTATGTACAGTATATAATACATATTTGTGGTGCTTTTATATTTAATGTACAGTATATAATTCATATTTGGGTTACTTTTATATTTAATGTACAGTATTTAATATATATTTGGGGTACTTTGATATTTTATGTACAGTATATAATATATATTTGAGGTACTCTGATATTTTATATACAGTATATAATAAATATTTGTGGTATTTTGATATTTTATGTACAGTAGATAATACATATTTGGGGTACTGTGATATTTTACATACAGTATATAATACATATTTGGGGTACATTTATATTTTATGTACAGTATATAATACATATTTGCAGTATATTGATATTTTATGTACAGTATACAATACATATTTTGGGTAATTTGATATTTCATGTAGAGTGTATAATACATATCTGGGGTACTTTGATATTTTATGTACAGTATGTATATTTGGGGTACTTTGATGTTTTATGTAGTGTGTATATTACATACTTGGTGTACTTTGATATTTTATGAACAGTATATAATATATATTTGGTGTAGTTTGTTATTTTATGTACAGTATATAAAGCATATTTGGTTTAGTTTGATATTTTATGTCCAGTATAAAAACATATTTGGTGTACTTTTATATTTTATGTTCAGTTTATAATACATATTTGGTTCAGTTTGATATTTTATGTACAGTATATAACACACATTTGGGAAATATGATATTTTATTTTCAGTATATTAGACATATTTGGGTTACTTTGATATTATATGTACAGTACATAATACATATTCGTGATAATTTTGTATTTCATGTACATTATATAATACTTATTTTGGGAACTTTGATTTTTATGTACAGAATATAATATATATTTGGTTGACTATGAAATTTTTTATACTGTATATAATACATATTGGGTGTAGTTTGTTATTTTATGTGCAGCATATAATGCATATTTGGTGTACTTTGATATATTTTGTACAGTATATAACACATATTTGGGGTACTTTATAATTTATGCACGGTAAATAACACATATATGGTGGACATTGATATTTTTTCTGCCCTATATAAAACACGTTTTGTGTAATTTCTTATTTTTTTACAGCATATAATACATATTTGGTGTACTTTGATATTTTATGTACAGTATATAATATTTTTTGGGGTACTTTGATATTTTAAGTACACTATATAATACATACTTGGGGTAATTTTATATTTTATGTATAGTATATAATACATATTTGGGGTCCTTTGATATTTTATGTACAGTATATAATATATTTTTGGTGTACATTGATATTTTATGTATAGTATATTATATATATATTGTACTTTGATATTTTATTTGCAGTGTATAATATATATTTGGTGTAGTGTGATGTGTTATGTACACTATATAAAATATATTTGGAGTACTTTGGTATTTTACATGTAGTATATAATATACATTTGGTGAACATTGATATTTATGTACAGTTTATAATATATATTTGGTATACTTTGATACATTATGTACAGTATATAATATATATTTTGTGTAATTTGATATTTTATGTACAGTATATAATATATATGCTGTACTTTGATATTTTTTGTTCAGAATATAATATATTTTTGCTGTAATTTTCAATTTTATGTAGACTATATAATATATTTGGGGTACTTTTATATATCATGTACAGTATAGAATATATATTTGGTGTACTATGGTATTCTATTTACTGTAGTTATTATATATTTGAGGTACTTTGATATTTTATGTAGAGTATATAATACATATTTGGGGTACTCTGATATTTTATGTACAGTATATAATACATATTTGTGGTATTTTCATATTTTATGTACAGTACATAATACATATTTTTAGTACTTTGATATTTTTTGTACAGTGTATAATACATATTTGGTGTAATTTCATATTTTATGAACGGTATATAATACACAGTTGGTGTACTTTGATATTTTATGCACAGTATATAGTACATAATTGGAGTAACTTGATATTTTATGCACAGTATATAGTACATATTTGGTGTAATTTGATATTTTATGTACAGCATATAATACATATTTGGTGTACTTTGATATTTTATATACAGTATATAATATATATTTGGTTTTCATTGATATTTTATGCACAGTATATAATATATATTTGGGGTACTTTGATGTTTTATATACAGTATATAATTTATATTTGTTGTACTTGGAAATTTAATGTACAGTGTATAATATATTTTGTGTACTTTGATATTTTATGTATGGTATATAATATATATTTGGTTTTCTTTGATATTTTATGCACAGTATATAATATATATTTGGGGTACTTTGATATTTTATACACAGTATACAATTTTTTTTGTTTAATGTGATATTCTATGTACAGTATATAATATATACTTGGTGTACTTTGATACTTTATGTACACTATATAATCTATATTGATGTTGTTTGATATTTTATGTACGGTATATAACATATATTTTGTGTAATTTGATATGTTATGTACAGTACATAATAAATGTTTAGTGTATTTTAATATTTTATATACAGTATATAATGTATATTTGGTGTACTTTCCCATTTTATGTTCACTATGTAATATATATTTGTTGTACTTTGTTATTTTATGTACAGTATATAATATATATTAGGTATAGTTTGATATTTTATGTACAGTATATAAAATATTTATGGTGTACTTTGATATTTTATGTACAGTATATAGTATATATTTGGTGTACTTTGTTATTTTATATACAGTATACAATACAAATTTGGTGTACTTTGATATTTTATGTACAATATAAAATAGATATTTTGTGTACTTTGATACTTTATGTACAGTATATAATTTATATTTGGTGTACTTTGATATTTTATGTACCATGTTCAATATATATTTAGTGTACTTTGATATTTTATGTGCAGTATATAATATATATTTGGTGTTCCTTGATATTATATGTAGAGTATATAATATTCACTACTGAACTTTGATATTTTATGTAGAGTATATAATAAATATTTCCTGTACATTGATATTTTATGTACTGTATATAATATGCGTTTTGTGTACTTTGATATTTTATGTACAGTATGTCATATATATTTGGTGTACTTTGATATTTTATGTAATGTATAAAATATATATTTTGTGTATTTGATATTTGATGTTAGGTATATAATATATATTTGTGTACTTCTATATTTTATATACAGTATATAATATTCATTTGGAGTACTGTGATATTTTATGTCCAGTATGTAATATGTATTTGGTGTACTTTGATGTTTTATGTGCAGTATATAATATATATTTGGTGTACTGTGATATTTGATGTACAGTATATAATATATATTTAGTGTACTTTATATTTTTTGCACAGTAAAAAATCTATATTTAGTGTACTTTGATATATAATGTAGAGTATATAATATATATTTGGTGTAGTCTGATATTTTATATACTGTATATAATACGTATTAGGGGTACTATGATATTTTATATACAGTATAAATATATATTTGGAGTCCTTTGATATTTTTTGTACAGTATATTACATATTTGGTGTGCTTTGATATTTTATATGCAGTATATAATATATATTTCGTGTTCTTTGATATTTTATGTACAGTATATCATATTTCTTGTACTTTGATATTTTTAGAGCAGTATATAATATAAATTCGGTGTACTTTGATATTTTATGTACAGTATATTATATATATTTGGTGTAATTTTGTACATTGTACATTGATATTTTATGTAAAGTATAAAACGTATATTTTTGGTACTTTGATATTTTATATACAGTATATAATATACATTTAGTGTACTTTGATATTTTATGTACACTATATAATTCATATTTAGTGTAGTTTGATATTTTATTTACAGTATATAATATATATTTGGTATATTATGATATTTTATGTACAGTATATTATATATGTGGTGTGCTGTGATATTTTTTGTACAGTATGTAATATATATTTGGTGTACTTTTATATTTTACTTACGGTATATAATATACTTTTGGTGTACTTTGATAATTAATATGCTGTATATAATATATATTTTGTGTAGATTGTTATTTAATGTACGGTATATAATAAATATTTGGTATATTTTGATATTCAATGTAACGTATATAATATATATTTGGTGTAGTTTGATATTTTATTTGCATTATATACTATATTTCTGATGTACTGTGATATTTTATGCAGAGTACATAATATATATTTGGTGTACTTTCATATTTTATGTACAGTACATAATATATATTTGGGGTACTTTGATATTTTATGTAGAGTATAAAATATATATTTGGTGTACTTTTTTATTTTATGTACAGTATATAATATATATTTGGTGTACTTTGATATTTTATGTGCAGTATATAATATATATTTGGTGTTCTTTGATATTTTATGTACAGTATATAATAAATGTTTGGTGTACTGTGATATTTTATGTACAGTATATAATATATATTTGGTGTAATTTGATATTTTATGTACAGTATATCATATTTTTTGTACTTTGATATTTTAACTGCAATATATAATAAAAATTTGGTGTATTTTCATATTTTACCTACAGTATGTTATATATATTTGGTGTACTTTGGAATATTATGTATAGTATATAATATATATTTGTTGTACATTGATATTTTATGTACAGTACATAACATATATTTTGTGTAGTTTGATATTTTATGTACAGTATATAATATGCATTTAGTGTACTTTGATATTTTATGTACAGTATATAATTAATATTTAGTGTAGTTTGATATTTTAATTACAGTATATAATATATATTTGGTATATTATGATATTTTATGTACAGTATACTATATATGGTGTACTTTGATATATTATGTACAGTATATAATATATAATTGGTGTACTGTGATATATTATGTACAGTGTATAATATATGTTTGGTGTACTTTGATATTTTATGTGAAGAATGTAATATACATTTGGTGTACTTTGATATTTTATGTACAGTATATAATATATATTTCGCGTACTTTGATATTTTATGTAGAGTATATAATACATATTTGGTGTACCATGATATTTTATGAACAGTATATCATATATATAAGGTGTAATTTCATATTTTATCTACCGTATATAATACATATTAGGTGTAATTTGATATTTTATGGAGAGTATAAAATATATATTTGGTGTATTGTGATATTTTATGTACAGTATAGAATATATATTTGGCTTGTATTGACATTTTATGTTCAGTATGTAATATACATTTTGTATACTTTGATATTTTATGTACTGTATATACTATATATTTGCTGTAATTTATATTTTATGTACATTATATAATACATATTTGGTGTACATTCATATATTGTGTACACTTTATAATATATACTTGGTGTACTTTGATACTTTATGTAAGGATATAACATATATTTGGCGTACTTTTATATTTTATGTACAGTATATAGTAAATATGGTGTACTTTGATATTTCCTATACATTATATAATATATATTTGCTGTACTTTTATATTTTATGTACAGTACATAATATATATTTGGTGTACTTTGATGTTTTATGTACAGTATATAATATATATTTGGTATACTTTGATACTTTATTTACAGTATATAATATATATTTGGTGTACTTTGATATTTAATGTACAGAATGTAATACATATTTGGTGTAATTTGATATTTTCTCTACAGTATATAATATAGAATTTGTGTACTTTGATATTTTATGTATGCTATACAATATGTATTTGGTGTACATGGATATTTTATGTACAGTATATAATATATAATGCTGTACTTTGATATATTATGTACAGTATATACTATACTTTTGGTGTACTTTGATACTTTATGTACACTATATAATATTTATTTGGTGTACTTTGATACTTTATGTACAGTATATAATATATATGGTGTGCTTTGATATTTTATGTACAGTACATTATATATATTTGGTTTACTTTGATATTTTATGTACAGAATATAATATATATGTTTTTGTACTTTGATATTTTATGTACAGTATGTAATATATATTTGGTGTAGTTTGATATTTTATGTGACTTGTATAGTACATATTTCATTTACTTTCATATTACATGTGCAGTATATAAAATATATTTGGTGTACTGTGATATTTTATGTACAGTATATAATATATATTTGATGTTCTTTCATGTTTTATATACAGTACATAATATTCATTTGTTGAACTTTCATATTATTTTTACAGTATATAATATATATTTGGTGTACTTTGAAATTTTACATACAATATATAATATATTTGGTGTACTATGATATTTTATGTACATTATATAACATATATTGTGTACTTTCAGATTTTATGTACAGTATATAATATATATTTGGTGTTCTTTGATATTTTATGTATAGTATATAATATATCTTTGGTGCACTTTGGTATTTTATGTACAGTATATAATATATATTTGGTGTACTTTCATATTTTATGTGCGGTATATAATATATATTTGCTGTACATTGATATTTTATGTACAGTATATATGTTTTACTCTGATATTTTATGTACAGTATAAAATTCATTTTTGATGTAATTTGATATTTCATGCACTGTAAATAATATATAGTTGATGTACTTTGATATTTTAAGTACAGTATATAATATATATTTGCTGCATTTTGATATTTTATGTATAGTATAAAATGTATAGTTGTACTTTGACATTTTATTTATAGAATATATTATAAATTTGCTGTTTGATATTTTATGTACAGTAAATATTATATAGTAGGTGTACTTTTATATTTTATGTACTGTATATAATATATATGGTGTACTTTACTACTTTATGTACAGTATGTAACATATATTTGCTATACTTTGATTTTTTTGTACACTACATTATATATATTCCCTGTACTTTGATATTTTATGTACAGTATATAATATATATTTGGTGTAATTTGATACTTTATGAACAGAATAAAATATATACTTGGTGTACTGTCATATTTTACGTACTGTGTATAATATATATGGTGTACTTTATTATTTAATCTACAGCATACAACACATATTTGCTATACTTTTATATTTTATGTACAGTACATAATATGTATTCGATGTACTTTGATATTTTAGGTACAGTATGAAATATATATTTGGTGAACTTTGATATTTTATGTACAGTATATAATATACATATGGTGTACTTTGATATTTTATCTAGAGTATATAACATATATTTGGTGTACTTTGATATTTTATGTACAGTATATAATATATATTTCCTCTACTTTGATAATGTAGGTACAGTTCACAGTATATATTTGTTGCATTTTGATATTTTATGTACAGTAAATAACATATATTTGGTGTACTGTGATATTTTTTGTACAGTATAAAATATCTGTTTGGTGTACTTTGATATTTTCTGAACAGTATATAATATTCATTTGGTGTACTTTGATATTTTATGTACAGTACATAATATATTGGGCTAAATTGGAAATTTTATGTACAGTATATTTGGTTTACTATGATATTGTATGTACAGTACATAATATATGTGGCGTACATTCATGTTTTATGTACTGTACATAATATATATTTCGTGTACTTTGATATTTTATGAACAGGATATAATATTCATTTTGTGTAATTTGGTATTTTATATAAAGTATATAATATATATTTGGTGTAATTTGAAATTTCATGTACAGTGTATAATATTAATTAGGTGTACTTTGATATTTTATGTATAGTATATAATATATATTAGGTATACTTTGATATTTTATGTACAGTATTTAATATATTTTTGCTGTAATTCATATTTTATGTACAGTATATAATATATATTTGGTGTACTTTGATACTTTATGTGTACTATATAATCTATATTTGGTGTACATTGATATTTTATCTTTAGTATATAATATATACTTCGTGAAATTTGATATTTTATCTAAAGTTTATGATATATATTTGGTGTAATTTGGTATTTTGTGTACAGCGTATAATATATATTTGGTGTACTTTGATATTTTATGTACAGTATATAATATACATTTGGTGTACTTTGATATTTTATGTAAAGTATGTAATATATATTTGGTTTATTTGATATTTTATGTACAGTATGTATTATATACTTGCCATACATTGATATTTTGGGTGCAGTATATAATATATATTTGGTGTACTTTGACATTCTATTTGCAGTATATAACATATATTTGGTGTACTTTAATATTTTATGTACAGTATATAATATTTATTTGGTGTAATTTGATTCGTTATTAACAGTATATAATATTCATTTGGTGTAGTTTAATATTTTATGTATAGAATAAAATATATATTTGCTGTACTTCGTAATTTTATGCACATTACATAATATATTTGTTGTACAACAATATTTTATATACAGTATATAATATATATGGTGTTCTTTCATATTTTATGTACAGTATATAATATATATTTTGTATACTTCAATATTTTATGTACAGTTTATAATATATATTTGGTGTACTTTGATATTTTATGAACAGTATATAATATATATTTCATGTACTTTGATATTTCATGTGCAGAATATAATATTCATTTGCTGTACTTTGATATTTAATGTACAGTATATAACATATATTTGGTGTACTTTGATATTTTATTTACAGTATATAAAATATATTTGGTGTAGTTTGATACTTTGTGTACAGTATATAATATATAGTGTACTTTATTATTTTATGTACAGTATATAACTTATATTTGCTGTAATTTTATATTTTATGTACAGAATATAATATATTTTTGATGTACTTTTATACTTTAAGTACACTATGTAAGCTATTCTTGGTGTAGTTTGATATTTTATGTACAGTATATAATATATATTAGGTATACTTTGATATTTTATGTACAATATGTAATATATTTTTTGTGTACTTTGATATTTTCTGTACACTATATAATATATATTAGGTATACTTTGATATTTTATATACACTATATAATATATATTTGACGTACTTTGATACTTTATGTACACTAAGTAATATATATTTGGTGTATATTGATATTTTATATTGGGTAGATAATGTATATTAAGTGTACTATGATATTGTATGTAGAGTATAAAATATATATTTGTTGTACTTTGATATTTTATGTACAGTATATAATATATATTTGGTGTACCTTGATACTTTATGTACACTATGTTGTATATATTTTTGGCACTTAATTTTTTATGTGCTGTATATAATATATATTTGGTGTAGTTTGATATCTTATGTACAGTATATAATATACATTTTGTGTAGTATGATAATTTATCTGCAGTGTGTAATATATATTTGGTGTATTTTGATATTTTAAGTACAGTACATAATATATATTTGGTGTACTTTTATAGTTTATGTATAGTATATAATATATATGTGGTGTACTTTGATATTTTATATACAGTATATAATATATATTTGGTGTAATTTGATATTGCATGTACAGTATATAACATATATTTGGTGTATTTTGATATTTTATGTAGAGTATGTAATATATATTTGATGAACTTTGATATTTTATGTGCAGTGTATAATATATATTTGGTGTACTTTCATATTTTATGTGCAGTATATGAAATATATTTGATGTACTGTGATATTTTATGTACAGTATGAAACATATTTGGTGTAATTTGATATTTTATGTACAGTATATAATATTCATTTGGTGTTCTTTGATATTCTTTTTAGAGTATATAAAATATATTTGCTGTACTTTGAAATTTTATGTACAGTATAGAATATATTTTGTGTACTATGATATTTTATGTACAGTATATAATGAATATGGGGTACTTTGACATTTTATGTACACTACATATTATATATTTGGTGTACATTGATATTTTATGTAGAGTATATAATATATATTTGCTGTACTTTGTTATTTTCTGCACAGTATATAGTATACATTTGGAGTACCTTGAAATTTTATGTGCAGCGTATAGCATATTTGCTGTACTTTGAAATTTTATGTACAGTATAGAATATATTTGTAGTACTTTCATATTTTATATACAGTACATAATATATGTTTCGTGTACTTTGATATTTTATGTACAGTATATAGTGTATATTTGGTGTACATTGAAATATTATGTACAGTGTATAATATATTTGGTGTACTTTCATATTTTATGTACAGTATATAATATATATGGTGTTCTGTATTATTTTATGTACAATATATAATACATATTGGTTATACTTTGATATTTTATGTACAGAATATAATATATATTTGGTGTACTTTTATATTTTATGTACAGTACAAAATATATATTTCGTGTACTTTGAAATTTATTTTACTGTGTATAAAATATATTTGGTGTACTTTGATATTTTATGTATAATATAGTATATATTCGGTGAACTTTGATATTGTATTTACACTACATTATATATATTTGGCGTAAATTGATAATTTATGTACAGTATATAATATATATTTGGTGTACATTGAAATTTTTTGTACTTTGCATAATATGTATTTAGGGTACTTTGATAATTTTTGTACACTATATATTATATATATGGTGTACTTTGATAATTAATGTACAGTATGAAATATATATTTTGTGTACTTTGATACTTTATGAACAACATATAATATATTTGGTGCACATTGATATTTTATATAGAGTATATTATGAATATTAGGTATATTTTGATATTTTATGTACAGTATATAATATACATTAGATGTAATTTGATATTTTATGTACAGTATATAGTATATAGTAGGTACACTTTAATATTTTATGTAGAGTATATAATATATATTTGGTATAATTTGATATTTTTTGTACAGTATATAATATATATTTTGTGTATTTTGATATTTTATGTACACTATATAATATATATTTGTTGTAATTTGATAATTTATGTACAGTATTAATATATATTAGGTATACTTTGATATTTTATGTACAATATATAATAAATATTTGGTGTATTTTGATATTTTATGTACAGTATATCATATATAGTTGGTGTACTTTGATATTTTATGTACACTATATAATATATATTTGGTGTACTTTGATATTTTATGCACAGTATATAATATATAGTTTTTGTACCTGGATATTTAATGTACAGTATATAATATATGGTGCAATTTATTATTTTATGTATAGTTTATAACATATATTTGGTGTGCTTTGATATTTTATGTACAGTATATAATACATATTTGGTGTACTTTGATATTTTGTGAACAGTATATAATATTCATTTGGTGTAGTTTAATATTTTATGTATAAAATAAAATATATATTTGCTGTATTTTGTAATTTTATGTACGTTATATAATATATTTGGTGTACAATGTTATTTTAACTACAGTATATAATATATACGGTGTACTTTCATATTTTATGTACAGTATATAATACATATTTTGTATACTTTGATATTTTATGTACAGTTTATAATATATATTAGGGTACTTTGATATTTTATAGACAGTATAAAATTTATATTTCATGTACTTTGATATTTTATGAACAGTATGTAATATTCATTTGGTGTACTTTGACATTTTACGTTCAGTATATAATAGATATTTGGTGTGATTTGAAATTTTATGTACACTATATAATATTAATTTGGTGTACTTTCATATTTAATATACAGTATATAACATATATTTGGTGTACTTTGATATTTTATTTACAGTATATAAAATATTTTTGGTGTACTTTGATATTTAATGAAGAGCAGATAATATTCATTTGGTGTACTTTGATATTTTATGTACAGTATATAAGATATATTTGGTGTAATTTGAAATTTTATGTACAGTATATAATATATTTGGTGTACTATTATATTTTATGTACATTATATAGAATATATTGTGTACTTTGATATTTTATCTACAGTATAATATATATTAGCTGTACTTAAATATTTTCAGTACAGTATATAATATATTTTTGGTGTACATTTATATGTTAGGAACAGTATACAATATATATTTGGTGTAATTTGATATTTTATCTATGGTATATAATATATACTTGGTGTATATTGAAATTTTATGTACAGTATATAATATGTATTGTCTACTTGGATATTTAATGTACAGTTTATAATATATATGGTTTACTTTTATATCTTATGTACACTATATAATATATATTTGGTGTACTTTGATACTTTATGTGTAGTATATAATATATATTTGTTGTACTGTGATATTTTATATACAGTATATAATATGTATTTGGTGTACTTTGATATTTTATGTACAGTATGTAATACATATTTAGTGTATTTTGATATTTTATGTAGAGTATATAATATATATGGTGTACTTTGATATTTCCTCTACACTATATAATACATATTTGTTGTACTTTTATATTTTACGTACAGTATATAATGTATATTTGTTGCATTTTTTATTTTATGTACAGTATATAAACTATATTTGGTGTACTTTGATACTTTATGTATGCTATATTATATATTTTGTGCACACTGATATTTTATGTACAATTTGTAATATACATTAATTATCATTTACATTTTATATACTGTGATATTTTATGTGCAGTATATAATATATATTTTTTGTAATTTGATATTTTATTTGCAGTATATAATATACATTTTGTGTACTTTCACATTTTATGTACAGTATATAATATATAATTGGTGTACATTCATGTTTAATGTACAGTATATAGTATATATTTGATTATTTTGACAATTTATGTACAGTATATAATATATATTTGCTGTACTTTGATATTTTATGTACAGTATATAATACATATTTGGGGTACTGTGATATTTTATCTACTGTATGTAATACGTATTTGGGGTAAATTTATATTTTATATAAAGTAAATAATACATATTGGTTATACTTTTGTATTTTATGTATAGTATATAAATATATTTGGTGTATTTTAAAATTTTATGTGCAGTATATAATATATATTTGCTGTACTTTGATATTTTATGTGCAGTATATAATATATATTTGGTGAAATTTTTGATATCTTATGTACTTTATATAATATATACTTGATGTAATTTTTGATATTTTAAGTAAGTATATAGTATATATTTTGAGTTCTTTTTGATGATAATTTATGTACATTATATAATATATATTTGGTGTTATTTTTCATATTTTATGTACAGTATGTAATACATATTTGGTGTACTTTTATATTTTATGTACAGTATATAATGTATATTTGATGTTTTATGTACAGTATATAATATATATTTGGTGGAGCTTTTGATATTTTATGTACAGTACATAATATATATTTGGTGAACACTTTGATAATATATGTACTATATATTATAAATTTGGTGTAGTTTTTGATATTTTATGTATAGTATATAAGATATATTTGGTGTATTATTTGAACATATGTTATGTACAGTATATATTATACATTTTGTATATTATTTGATATTTTATGTACAGTATATAATATATAATTGGTGAACTTTTTGATGTTTTATGTGAAGAATATAATATATATTTGCTTCATTTTTGATTTTTTATGTACAGTATATATTGTATTTTTGGTGTACTTTTTGATATTTTATGTAGAGTATATAATACATATTTGGTGTGCTTTTTGATATTTTATGTACAGTATATAACATATATGTGGTGTAATTTTGATATATTATGTAGAGTATATAATAAATTGTTTCTGTAGTTTTTGATATTTTATGTACGGTATATAATGTATATTTGGTGTCCCTTTTGATATTTTATGTACAGTATATAATATACATTCGGTATTGTTTTTGATATTTTATTTAGAATAATTATATATATTTGCAGTACTTTTTGATATTTTATGTACTATATGTTATATATTTTGTGTACTTTTTGATATTTTATGTACAGTATATAATATATACTTGAACTTATTGACATTTCATGTACACTATATAATATATATTTGGAGTATTTGGTATTTTATGTACAGTTTATAATATATATTTGGTGTACATTTTTATATTTTATGTACCATATATAATATAATTTTGGTGTAATTTGATATATTATGAACCGTATATAATATATATTTTCTGTACTTTGATATTTTATGTACAGTATATAATATATATTTGGTGTACTTTTTGATATTTTATGTACAGTATATAATGTATATCTGGTGTAATTTTTGATATTTTATGTACAGTATATCATATATATTTGGTGTAATTTTTCATATTTTATGTACATTATATAATGTATATTTGGTGTACTTTTAGATATTTTATATACAGAATATAATATATATTTGGTGTACTTTTTTATATTTTATGTACATTATATAATGTATTTTTAGTGTACTTTGATATTTTATGTACAGTATATAATATATATTTGCTGTACTTTGATATTTTATGTACAGTATATAATATATATCTGGTGTACTTTGATATTTTTATATAGTATATAATGTATATTTTATATTTTTTGTAGAGTATATAAAATATATTTGGTGTACTTTTTGATATTTTATATACAGCATATGATATATGTCTGGTGTAGTCTTTGATAAGATATGTATTGTATATAATATATATTTCATATACTTTTCAATATTTTATGTACTGGTTATAATATATATTTGGCATAGTTTTTTATATTTTATGTACAGTACATAATATATATTTGGTGTACTTTTTGATGATATTTTATGTACAGTATTCAATATATATTTAGTGTACCTTTGATACTTCATGTACAGTATATAATATATGTGGTGTAATTTCTGATATTTTTTGTACAGTATATATTGTATATTTTGTGTACTTTTTGATAATTTAGAATTTGATAATTTATGTAATATACATTTGCAGTACTATTTGAAAATACTTTATGGACAGTACATATTGTATATTTGGTGTACTTTTTGATATTTTATGAATAGTGTACAATATATATTTGGTGTTCTTGTTCAAAATTGATGAACAGTGTAAAATATATATTTGGTGTAATTTTTGATATTTTATGTACAGTATATAATATATATTTCATGTTCTTTTTATATTTTATGAGTAGCATATAATATATATTTGTTGTATTTTGATATTTTATGCACAGTATATAATATATATTTGGTATATTTTGACATTTTAGGTACACTATATAATAAATATTTGGAGTACTTTTTCATCTTTAATCTACAGGATGTTATACATATTTGATTTAGATTTTGATATTATTTGACAGTATATAATATATATTTGGTGTACATTTTGAAATTTTATGTAGAGTATGTAATATATATTTCCTGTACTTTTTGATATTTTATGTAAATTATATAATGTATATTTGGTGTACATTTTGATATTTTATATACACTAATATATATTTGTTGTACTTTTTTATATTTTATGTACAGTATATTATATATATTTGGTGTAGTTTAATATTTTATGTACAGTATATAATATATATTTGGTGTAATTGATATTTTATGTACAGCAAATACTATATATTTGGTGTACTTTGATATTTTATGTACAGGGAATAATATCTATTTGGTGTACAGAGACTTTTGTATACAGTATATTATATATTTTGTGTACTTTCTGATATTTTATGGGCAGTATATTATATACGTTTTGTGTACTCTTTGATATTATATGTACAGTATATAATAAGTATTTGTTGTACTATTTGATATCTTGTGTACAGTATATAATATATATTTGGTGAACTCTGATATTTTATATATAGTATTTGATATATATTTGGTGTACATTTTGATATTTTATGTACATTATACAATGTATATTTGGTGTACTTTTAGATACTTTATATAAAGTTTATAATATATATTTGGTATACATTTTCATATTTTATATAAAGTATATAATATATATTTGGTGTTCCTTATGATATTTTATGTGCAGTATATAATATATCTTTGGTGCACTTTTTGATATTTTATGTACAGTATATAATATATTTTTTGTGTACGTTGGTATTTTTTGTCCAGTGTATTATATATATTTGGTGTACTTTTATAATTTATGTGCACTATATAATATATATTTGTTGTAATTTTGATAACTTTCATACTGTTTATAACATACATGTGGCATAATTTTTGATATTTTATGTACAGTATATAATAAATATTCAGTGTTCTTTTTGATGACATTTTAAGTATAGTATATATGTTTGCTGTACTTTTTGATATTTTATTTACAGTATACTATATATATCTGGTGTAATTTTTGATATTTTAAGTAGAGTATATAATATGTATTTGGTGTACTTTTGATAATTTATGTACAGTATATTATATATACTATGTGTAGTTTTTGATATTTTATCTACAATATACAATGTATATTTGGTGTACTTTTTGGTATTTTATGTACAGTATATAATATATATTTGCTGTACTTTTTGATATTTTATGCACAGTATATGATATATATTTGGTGTACTTTATGGTAGTTTATGTGCAGTATATTACATATCATTGGTGTACTTTTTGATATTTTATGTGGAGTATATAATATATATTTGCTGTACATTCTGATTTTTTTGTAGAGTATATAATGTATATTAGGTGTCCTTTTTGATGTTTTATGTACAGTATATAATATATATTTTGTGTACTTTTTTATATTTTATATACAGTATATAATATATATTTGGTGTCCTTTATATTTTATGTACATTATATAATATATATTTGTTGTACTTTGATGATTTTCATACAGTATGCAATGTATATTTTATATATTATGTACAGTATATAAAATATATTAGGTGTACTTTTTGATATTTTAGATAGAGTATATAATATATACTTGGTGTAATCTTTGATATGTTATATACTGAATACTGTATATATTTGCTGTACTTTTTGATATTTTACATAAAGTATATAATATATATTTTCTGTACTTCTTGATATTTTATGTACAGTATATAAAATATAGTGTACTTTCATCTTTTAGGTACAGTGTATAAAATTGATTTGGTGTACTATTTATATTTTTTGAATGGTACGTAATTTATATTTGGTGTACTTTGATATTTTATGTACAGTATATAATATATGTTCGTTGTAATATTTGATAATTTATGTACAGTATATAATATATATTTTGTGTACTTTGTTTAATTTTATGTACAGTATATAACATATATTAGGTGAAATTTTTAATATATTATGTACTATAAATTATATATTTGGTGTAGTTTTTGATATTTTATGTACAGTATATAATATGTATTTGGTGTACTTTTTGGTGATATCTTATGTACATTATATAATATATATTTGGTGTATTATTTGATATTATATATACAGTATATAATATATATTTCGTTTAGTTTTTGATGATCGTTTATGTACAGTGTATAATATATATTTGGTGTACATTTTGTTATTTTATGTACAGTACCCACTATATATTTAGTGGACTTTCTGATATTTTATGTATAGTATATAATATATACTTGGTGTAGTTTCTGATATTTTATGTACAGTATATAATACATACTTAGGGTGTTTGATATTTCATGTATAGTAAATAATACATATTAGGAGTACTTTGATATTTTATGTACAGTATAAAATACATATTAGGGGTAGTTTGATATTTTATGTACAGTCTATAATACATATTTGGTGGACTTTGATATTTTAGGCACTGTATATAATACATATTTGTTGTACTTTTTTATTTTATGTACAGTATATAATACAAATTTGGTGTACTCTGATATTTTATGTACAGTATATAACCCATATTTGGTGTACATTATATTTTATGCACAGTAAACAACACATATTTGGAATACTTTGATATTTTTTGTACAGTATTTAAATCACATTTGGAGTACTTTCATATTTTAGGTACAGTATATGATGTATATTTGGTGTGCTTTGATACTTTATGAACAAAATATAATGCATATTTGGTGTAGTTTGAAATTTTATGTGTAGTATGTAAAACATATTTGATGTATTTTGTTATTTTATGAACAGTTTATAATACGTATTTGGTTCACTTTGATATTTTATGTGCAGCTTATAATACATATTTGGTTCATTTTGATACTTTATGTACTGTATATAACACATATTTGGGGTACTTTCCTATTTTATTTACACTATATAGTACATATTTGGGGTACTTTGATATTTTATCTATCGTATATAATACATATTTGGGTTAACTTGATATTTTATCTGCAGTATATAATACATATTTGGGGTACTTTGGTATTTTACGTACAATATATGATACATATTTGGAGTACTTTTTTAAATATAGTATATAATACATATTTGGTATAATTTAATATTTTGTGTACAGTGTATAATACATATTTGTGGTATTTGATATTTTAAGTATAGTACATAATACATATTTGGGTTACTTTTATATATCATGTACAGTATTTAATACATATTTTCGGTACTTTGATAAATTATGTACAGTATAAAATATATATTTGGTGTAATTTTATATTTTATGTATAGTGTATAATACATATTTTGTGTGCTTTCATATTTTATGAAGAGTATATAATACATATTTGGTGTAATTTTATATTTTATGTACAGTATATAAGACATATTTGGTGTTCTTTGATATTTTATATACAGTTTGTAACACATATTTGGTTCAATTTGATATTTTTCATACAGTATATAACACATATCAGGCTCACTTTCACATTTTATGTACAGCATATAAGACATATTTGGGGTAATTTGATATTTTATGTAAAGAATATAATACATATTTGGTGTACATTGATATTTTATTTGCAGTATATAATACATATTTGGGGTGCTTTGATATTTTATGTACAGTTTTTAATACATATTTGCGGTACTTTGATATATTATGTACAGTATATGATATATATTTGGTGTACTTTTCCTTTTAAGTACAGTATATAATATATATTTTGGGTACTTTTATATTTTATGTACAGTATATAATAAATATTTGGGGTACTTTTATATTTCATGTACAGTATTTAATATAAAATTGGTGTAATTTGATATTTTATGTACAGTTTGTAATATATATTTGGGGTATTTTGAAATTATATCTACTGTGTATAATACATATTTTCTGTACTCTGATATTTTATGTGCAGTATATAATACATATTTCGGGTACTTTGATATTTTATGTACAGTATATAATTCATATTTGGGGTTCTTTGACATTTTATGTACAGTATATGATAGATATTTGGTGTACTTTGGTATTTTATGTACAGTATATAATACATTTTGGGGTATTTGGATATTTAATGTACCGTACATAATACATATTTGTTGTATTTTGATATTTTATGTACAGTATATAATACATATTTGGGGTACTTTGATATTTTATATACAATATATAACAAATATTTGGTGTATTTTGATATTTTATGAACAGTATATAATACATATTTGGTGTAGTATGATATTTTATGTACAGTATATAAAATATATTTGGTGAAATTTGACCTTTTATATACAGTTTATAATACATATATGGTTCTCATTGATATTTTATGAACAGTTTGTAATACATACATGGTGTACTATGATATTTTATGTACAGTATATAGTACATATTTGCTGTACTTCATATTTTATGCACAGTATATAATACATATTTGGTGTACTTTGATATTTTATGTAAAGTATATAATACATATTGGGGTACTTTGATATTTTATGTAAAGTATATAATTCATATTTCGTGTATTTTGATATTTTATGTACATCATATAATACATATTACGTGTAACTTGATATTTTATATACAGTATAAAATACATATTTGTTTCACTTTGATATTTTATGTACAGTATATGATACATACTTGGAATAGTTTGATATTTTATCTACACTGTATAATACATATTTGAGGTATTTTTATATTTTTTGTACAGTATACAATGCATATTTGGAGTAGTTTGATATTTTCTCCACAGTATATAATACATATTTGGTGTAATTTGTAATTTTATGTCCAGTATATAATTCATATCTGGTGTACTTTGATATTTTATGTACAGTATATAATACATATTTGGAGTACTTTGATATTTTATATACAGATTTAATACATATTTAGGGTAATTTGAAATTTTATGTAAACTATATAATACATATTTGGGGTACTTTATTATTTTATATACAGTATACAATACATATTTGGGGGACTTTGATATTTTATGTACAGTATATAATACATATTTTGGGTACTTTGATATTTTATGTACAGTGTTTAATACATATTTGTGTTCCTTTGATATTTTATGAAGAGTATATAATACATATTTGGTAAAGTTTGATATTTTATGTACAGTATAAAAAACATATTTGGTGTTGTTTGATATTTTATGTACAGTATAAGAAACATATTTTGTGTAATTTATATTTTATGTACCATTTACAATACGTATTAGGTTCAGTTTGATATTTTATGTAGAGTATATAACACATATTTGGGGAACTTTGATATTTTATGTACAATTTATAATACATATTTGGCGTATTTTGAAATTTTATGAACAGCACATAATACATATTTGGTGTATTTGATGTTTTATGTACAGTAAATAATTTATATTTGGTGTAGTTTGATATTTTATGTACAGTATATATTACACACTTGGTGTAATTTTGTATCTTATGTACGGTATATAATACACAATTGGTTCACTTTGATATTTTATGTACAGTATATAAGACATGTTTGGGTTACTTTG
This sequence comes from Pan troglodytes, assembly GCF_028858775.2. Lineage (NCBI taxonomy): Eukaryota > Metazoa > Chordata > Mammalia > Primates > Hominidae > Pan > Pan troglodytes. The sequence goes on from NC_072413.2 coordinate 14,068,933, forward strand.
ATATCTTTGTAAAGTACATAATATATTTTTGTGATACTTTTGTGTTTTATGTTCAGTATATCGTATATATTTTGGGTACTTTGATATTTTATGTACAGTATATAATACATATTTGGTCGATTTTGATATCTTTGTACTGTATATAATACATACTTGGTGTAGTTTTTTATTTTATGTATGGCATATAATACAAATTTGGTGTAATTCGATATGTTATATACAGTATATAACACATATTTGTGTCCTTTATATTTTATGCACAGTAAATAATTCATATTTTGTGTACTTTGTTATTTTTTCTACAGTATATAAAACACATTTGGTGTACTTTCATATTTTATGTACAGTATATAATGCATATTGGCTGTACTTTGATATTTTATGCACATTATGTAATATATATTTGGTGTAAGTTGATATTTTATGTACAGTATATAATATATATTTGGTGTACTTTGATATCTTATGTACAGTATAGAATACATATTGGGTGCACTTTGCTATTTTATGTACAGTATATAAAACATATGCGGGGTACATAGATATTTTATGTACAGTACATAACGCATATTTGGTGTGCTTTGATATTTTATGAACAGTATATAATACATATTTGGTGTAGATTGATATTTTATATACAGTATATAAAACACATTTGGTGTACTTTCATATTATATGAACAGCGTATAATGCTTATTTGGGGTCTTTTGATATTTTATGTACAGTATATAAAACATATTTGGTGTATTTTGATATTTTATATACAGTATATAATACATAGTTGGGGAACTTTGATATTTTAGGTACAGTACATGATACACATTTGGGGTACTCTGATATTTTATATATAGTATATAATACATATTGGGGGTACTTTGATATTTTATGTACAGTATATAATACATATTGGGGGTACTTTGATATTTTATGTACAGTATATAATACATATTTGGGTTACCTTTATATTTTATGAAGAGTATTTAATATACACTTGGGGTACTGTGATATTTTCTGTACAGTATATAATACATATTTGGGGTACATTTATATTTTACGTACAGTATATAATACATATTTGGTGTACTTTCACTTTTTATGTACAGTGTACAACACATATTTTGGGTACTTTGATATTTAATGTACAGTATACAATACACATTTGGGGTAATTTGATATTTTATGTACAGTATATGAAATTATTTGGTGTAGTTTGATATTTTATGTACAGTATATAACACTCATTTGGGGAATTTTGATATTTTATGAACAGTATATAATACATATTTTGTGTACTTTGATATTTTATGTACAGTATATAATTCATATATGGTGTACTTTGATATTTTATGTACGGTATATAATACACATTTGCTGTATTTTGATATTTTATGTACGGTATATAATACATATTTGGTTCACTTTGATATTTAATGGACAGTATATAATACATATTTGGGGTAATTTGATATTTTATATACAGTATGTAATACATATTTGGGGTACTTTGATATTTTATGTACAGTATATAATACATATTTGGGGTACTTTGATATCTTATGTACAGTAGATAATACATATTTTGTGTACTTCGCTATTTTATGTTCAGTATACAATATATACTTGGGGTGCTTTTATATTTTATGTACTGTATATAATACATATTTGGGTTACTTTTATATTTTATGTAAAGTATTTAATATATATTTGGTGAACATTGATATTTTATGTATAGTATATAATATATATTTGAGGTACTCTGATATTTTATGTACAGTATATAATAAATATTTTGGGCACATTTATATTTTATGTACAGTATATAATACCTATTTGGTGTACTTTGATATTTTGTGTACAGTATAAAGACATATTTGGTGTACTTTTCTATTTTATTTACACTTTATAATACATATTTGTTTCAGTTTGATATTTTATAGACAGTATATAACACATATTTGGTTAACTTTGATATTTTATGTACAGTTTATAATACACATTTGGTGTATTTTGACATTTTATGAACAGTATATAATACATATTTTGTGTGCTTTGATATTTAATGTACAGTATATAATTCATATTTGTTGAACATTGATATTTTATGTACAGTATATGATACATATTTGGTGTGCTTTGATATATTGTGCACAGTATACAATACATATTTGGGGTACTTTGATATTTTATGTACAGTATATAATACATATATGGTCGACTTTGATATATTTTGGACTGTATATAATACATATTTTATGAAGTTTTTCATTTTCTGTACAGCATATAATACATATTTGGTGTAGTTTGATATTTTATGTACTGTATATAACACACATTTGGTGTACTTTATATTTTATGCACAGTAAATAACACATATTTGCTGTACTTTGATATTTTTTCTACAATATATAAAACCTATTTGGTGTACTTTCATATTTGATGTACAGTACGTAATGCATATTTGGTGTACTTTGATATTTTATGCACAGTATATAATACATATTTGGTTTAATTTGATATTTTATGTACAGTATATAAAACATATTTGGTGTACTTTGTTATTTTATGTACAGTTTATAATACATATTTGGTTCACTGTGATATTTAATATACAGTATAAAATACATATTTGGTTCACTGTGATATTTTAGGTACAGTATATAACATATATTTGGGGTACTTTGATATTTTATATACTGTATATAATACATATTTGGAGTACTTTAATATTTTATGTACAGTATATAATACAAATTTGGAGTACTTTGGTAATTTATGTACAGTATATAATACATATTTGGGGTCCTTTTATATTTTATGTACAGTATATAATACATATTTGGTGTACCTTGCTATTTTTTTTTACAGTATATAATATATGTTTGAGGTGATTTTATTTTTTATGTACAGTATATAATACATAGTTGGGTAACATTTATATTTTATGTACAGTATTCAATATATATTTGGGGTACTTTGATATTTTATATACAATATATAATACATATTTGGGATATTTTGATATTTTATGTGCAGTATATAATACATATTTGGAGTATTTTGATATTTTACATACAGTTTAGCATAAATATTTGGATTAATTTGATATTTTATTTACAGTATATAATTCATATTAGGGGAACTCTGATATTTTATGTACAGCATATAATGCCTATTTGGGGTACTTTGATATTATATGCACAGTATATAACACATATCTGGTGTACTTTATATTTTATGCACAGTAAATACCTATTTGGTGTACTTTGATATTTTTTCTACAGTATATAAAACACATTTGGCGTACTTTCGTATTTTATGTACAGTATATAATGCATATTTGGTGTACTTTCATATTTTATGCACCATACATAATACATATTTGGTGTAATTTGATATTTTATGTGCAGTATATATGTTTGGTGTACTTTGATATTTTATGTACAGTATATAATACATTTTTTATGTAATTTGATAAATTATGTCCTGTATATACTACATATTTGGGGTACATTGATATTTTAGGTACAGGATATAATGCATAATTGGTGTGCATTGATATTTTATGAGCAGTATATTACACATATTTGGTGTAGATTGATATTTTATATACAGTATATAAAGCATATTTGGTGTACTTTGATATTTTATGCACAGTATATAAAACATATTTGGGGTAATTTGATATTTTATCTACAGTATATAGTATATGTTTGGTCTACTTTGATATTTCATGTATAGTATATAATACATATTTGATGTACTTGGTAATTTATGAACTGTATATAATACATATTTGGGGTACATTTATATTTTATGTGCAGTATATAATGCATATTTGGTGTGCTTTCATATTTTTTGAACAGTATATAACACAAATTTGGTGTAGATTGACATTTTATGTACAGTATATAATACATATTTGGTGTAATTTGTTATTTTATGTACAGTTTATACTACTTATTTGGTTCACTTTGATATTTTAGGTACAGTATATAAAATATATTTGGGGTACATTGATATTTTATATACAGTATATAATTCATATTTGGGGTACTTTGATATTTTAAGTACAGTATATAATACATATTTGGAATACTTTGATATTTTTTGTAGAGTATGTAATAAATATTTGGGGTACTTTGATATTTTATGTACAGTATATAACACATATTTGGTGTACTTTATATTTTATGCACAGTAAATAACACACATTTGGTGTACTTTGATATTTTTTCGAATGTATATAAAACACATTTGGTGTACTCTCATATTTTATGTACAGTATATAACGCATATTTGCTGTAATTTGATATTTTATGTACTGTATATAACTTTGGTGTACTTTGATATTTTATGTTCAGTATATAATACATATTTGGGGTCCTTTGATATTTTATGTACAGTATAAAATACATATTTGGTGTACTTTGTTATTTTATGTACAGTATATAATATGTATTTGGGGTGCTTTTTTATTTTATATACAGTACATAATACATATTTGGGTTACTTTTATATTTTATGTACAGAATTTAATATGTATTTGGGATACTTTGATATTTTATATACATTATATAATACATATTTTGGGTACTTTGATATTTTATGTACAGTACATAATACATATTTTGGGTACTTTGATATTTTATGTACAGTACATAATACATATTTGGGGTACTTTGATATTTTATGTACAGTATATAATACATATTTCGGGTACTTTGAAATTTTATATACAGTATGTAATTCATATTTGGGGTGCTTTGATATTTTATGTACAGTATAAAATACTTATTTGGGGTACTTTGATATTTTATTTATAGTATATAATACATGTTTGGAGTGCTTTGGTATTTTACTTACAGTATATAATACATACCTGGGGTCCTTTGGTATTTTATGTACAGTTTATAATACATATTTGGTGTAGTTTGCTATTTTATGTACAGTATGTAATATATATTGGAGGTGATTTTCTATTTTATGTACAGGTTATAATACATAGTTGGGTTACTTTTATATTTTATGTACAGTATTTAATATATATTTGGGGTAATATGATATTTTATATACAGTATATAATATATATTTGTGGTACTTTGATATTTTATGTACAGTATATAATACATATTTGGGGTACTTTTATATTTTATGTATACTATATAATACATATTTGGGGTACTTTGATATTTTATGTACAGTATATAACACATATTTGGTGTATTTATATTTTATACACAGTAAATAACACATATTTGGTGTACTTTGATATTTTTTCTACAGTATATAAAACACATTTGGTGTACTTTCACATTTTATGTACAGTATATAATGCATACTTGGTGTACTTTGATATTTTATGCACAGTATATAATACATATTTGCTGTAATTTGATATTTTATGTACAGTATATATGTTGGGTGTACTTTGATATTTTATGCACAGTATATAATACATATTTGCTGTAATTTGATATTTTATGTACAGTATATATGTTGGGTGTACTTTGATATTTTATGTACAGTATATAATACATTTTTGGTGTACTTTGATAATTTATGTACTGTATATAATACACATTTGGGGTACATTGATATTTTATGTACAGTATATAATGCATACTTTGTCGGCATTGATATTTTATGAGCAGTATATAATACATATTTGGTGTAGATTGTTATTTTATATACAGTATATAAAACATAATTGGTGTAATTTGATATTTTATGAACAGTATGTAATACATATTTGGGTTAATTTGATATTTTATGTACAGTATATAATATACGTTTTGTGTACTTTATTTTATGTACAGTATATAATACATATTTGATGTACTTTGATGATTTATGTACAGTATATAATACATGTTTGGTTTACATTGATATTTTCTCTACAATATATAACGCATATTTGGTGTGCTTTGAAGTTTTATGAACAGTACATAATACATATTTGGTGTAGATTGAAATTTTATGTACAGTATATAAAACATATTTGGTGTACTTTGTTATTTTATGTACAGTTTATAATACATATTTGGTTCACTGTGATATTTAATATACAGTATAAAATACATATTTGGTTCACTTTGATATTTTAGGTACAGTATATAATATATATTTGGGGTACTTTGATATTTTATATACTGTATATAATACATATTTGGAGTACTTTAATATTTTATGTACAGTATATAATACATATTTGGGCACCTTGATATTTTATGTACAGTATTTAATACATATTTGGGGTACTTTGATATTTTATGTACACTATATTATACGTATTTGGGGTCCTTTGTTGTTTTATGTACAGTAAATAATACATATTTGGTGTACTTTGCTATTTTATGTGCAGAATATAATATATACTTGTGGTGCTTTTATATTTTATATACAGTATAAAATACGTATTTGGGTTACTTTATATTTTATGTACAGTATTTAATAATATTTGGGGTACTTTGATATTTTATGTACAGTTCTTAATATATATTTGGGGTACTCTGATATTTTATGTACATTATATAATAAATATTTGGGGTAATTTGATGTTTTATGTACAGTAGATAACACATATTTGTGGTACTATTATATTTTATGTGTAGTATACATTGCATATTTGGGGTACTTAGATATGCTATGTACAGTATATAAAACATATTTGTTGTAATTTGATATTTTATGAACAGTGTATAATACATATTTGGAGTAGTTTGATATTTTATATACAGTATATAAAACATATTTGGTGTAGTTTGATATTTTATGCATAGTATAAAAAACATATTTGGTGTATTTTATATTTTATGTACAGTTTATAATACATATTAGGTTCAGTTTGATATTTTATGTACCGTATATAACACATATTTGGGGAACTTTGATGTTTTATGTGCAGTTTATAATACATATTTGGTGTGTTTTGACATTTTATGAACAGTATATAAAACATAATTGGTGTACTTTGATATTTTATGCACTGTATGTAATGCATATTTGCTGTAATTTGATATTTTATGTACAGCATATAATATATGTTTGGTGTAATTTGAAATTTTGTGAACAGTATACAATACATATTTGGGGTACATTGATATTTTTTGTACAGTACATAATGCATATTTGGTGTGCTTTCATATTTTATGAACAGTATATAATACATATTTGGGGTATTTGATGTTTTATGTACAGTATATAATACATATTTGGGGTACTTTGATATTTTATATACAGTATATAGTACCTATTTGGGGAAACTTGATATTTTATGTAGAGAATATAATACATATTTGGGGTACTTTGATATTTTATGTACAGTATATAATATATATTTTAGTTACTTTGATATTTTATGTACAGTATATAATACATATTTGGGGTCCTTTGATATTTTATGTACAGTATATAATACATATTCGGTGTACTTTGCTATTTTATGTACAGTATATAATATATGTTTGGGGTGCTTTTATATTTTATGTACAGTATTTAATACATATTTGGGTTAATTTTATATTTTATGTACAGTAGTCAATATATATTTGGGGTACTTTGATATTTTATTAACAGTATATCATAAATATTTCGGGTACTTTGCTATTTTATGTACAGTAGATAATACGTATTTGGGGTACTTTGATATATTATGTACAATATACAATACATATTTGGGGTACTTTGATGTTTTATGTAATGTACGTAAAACATATTTGGTGTACTTTGATATTTTATGAGCAGTATATAATACATATTTGGTGAACTTTGGTATTTTATGTACTGTATATAATACATATTTGGTGTACTTGGATATTTTATAAACAGTATATAATACATATTTGGTGTAGTTTGATATTTTATGTACACTATATGAAACATATTTGGTGAACTTTGACATTTTATATACAGTTTGTAATACATATAATGTTCTTTTTGATATTTTATGAACAGTATATAATACATATTTGGTTCATTTTGATATTTTATTTTCATTATATAATACGTATTTGGTGTATTTTGATATTTTATGTACAGTATATAATACATCTTTGTGGTACTTTGATATTTTATGTGCAGTATATAATACATATTTGGGGTACTTTGATATTTTATGTACTGTATGTAATATATATTTGGTGTCCTTTGCTATTTTGTGTACAGTTTATAATATATATTTGGGGTACTTTTATATTTTAGGTACAGTATATAATAGATATTTGGTGTAATTTTATATTTCATGTACAGTATTTAATATATATTTGGGGTACTTTGATATTTTATGTACAGTATATAATATATACTTCAGGTACTTTGATGTTTTATGTACAGTATATAATAAATATTTGTGGTACTTTGATATTTTATGTACAGTATATAATACATATTAAGGGTACTCTGATATTTTATGTACAGTATATGATACAATCTTGGTGTACTTTTCTATTTTTTGTTGAGTATATGATACATATTTGGGGTTCTTTATATTTTATGCAAAGTAAATAATTCATATTTGGTGTACTTTGATATTTTTTGAACAGTATATAATACATATTTGGAGTACTTTGAAATTTTATGTACAGTTTATAATACATATTTGGTTCACTTGGTATTTCATGTACAATATATACTGTATATTTGGATCACTTTGATATTTTATGTGCAATATATCATACATATTTGGGGTACATTGATATTTTATGTATAGTTTATAATTCGTATTTGTGGTAATTTGATATTTCATGTACAGTATATAATACATATTTGGGGTACTTTTATATTTTGTCTACAGTATATAAGACATATTTGGGGTAGTTTGATATTTTATGTACAGTATATAATACATATTTGGGGCACTGTGATATTTTATGTACAGTATATAATGCATATTTGGGGTACTTTGATATTTTACATACAGTATATAACATATATCTGGGGTACTTTACATTTTATCTACAGTATATCATATAAACTTGGGATAGTTTCATATTTTATATACAGTATATAACATATTTTGTGTACTATGGAATACTATGTACGGTATATAATACATATTTGGGGTACTTGGATATTTCATGTACAGTGTATAATACATATTTGGGGTACTTTGATATTTCTTGTACAGTATATGATTCATATTCAGTGTACTTTGATATTTTATGTACAGTATATAATGCATATTTTGGGTAATTTTATATTTTATTCACAGTATATAATAGATATTCGGGCTACTTTGATATTGTATGTATAGTGTATAATACGTGTTCGGTGTACTTTGATATTTTATGTACAGTATTTAATAAATATTTTGGGTACTTTGATATTTTATGTACAGTATATAATACATATTTGGGTACTCTGATATTTTATCTACTGTATTTATAACATATTTGGGGTAATTTGATGTTTTATGTAGAGCATATAATACATATTTGGGGTATTTTGATATTTTATGTACACTATATAATACATATGTGTGGTACTTTGATATTTTATGTACAGTGTATAATATATGTTTGGGGTACTTTGATATTTTATGTACAGTATATAATACATATAGGGTATAATTTGATATTTTATATACAGTATATAATACATATAGGGTGTACTTTGATATTTTATGTACAGTAAATAATACATATTTTGGGTTTTTATTTCATGTACAGTATATAATGCATATTTGTTGTACTTTAACATTTTATGAACAGTATATAATACATATTTAGTGCAATTTGAGGTTTTCTGTACAGTATATAATACATATTTGGTGTATTTTGATATATTATTTACAGTATATAATACATATATGGTGTATTATCATATTTTGTGTACAGTATATAATACATATTTCAGGTACTTAATATTTTATTTACAGTATACAATGCATGTTTGGTGTACTTTCACATTTTATGAACAGTATATAATACATATTTGATGTACTTTTATATTTTGTGTGCAGTATATAATTCATATTTGGTGTACTTTGATATTTTATGTACAATATATAATATACATGGGGTAATATGATATTTTATGTACAGTATGTAATACATATTTGGGGTTCTTTGATATTTTATGTACAGTATATTACACCTTTTTGGTGTACATTGCTATTTTATGTACAGTATGTAATACATATTTGGGGTACTTTGGTACTTTATGTACAGCATATATCTTTGGTGTAATTTTATATATTATGTATAGTCTATAATATATATTTGGGGTACTTTGATATTTTATGTATAGTATATAATATATATTTGGGGTACTTTGATATTTTACGTAGAGTATATAATACATATTATGGGTACTTTCATATTTTATGTAGAGTATATAATATATATTTGGGGTACTTTGATATTTTATGTGCAATATATAATATATATTTGGTTCAATTTGATATTTTATGTACCATACATAATACATATTTGGGGTACTTTGATAGTATATGCAGAGCTTATAATACATATTTGTAGTAGTTTGATATTTCATGCACAGTATATAATACATATTTGGGGTATTTTGCTATTTTATCTGCAGTATATAATACATAATTGGGTTCTTTGATATTTTATGTACAGTATATAATACATATTTGTGGTACTTTGATATTTTATGTACAGAATACTACATATATGGTGGACTTTCATATTTTATGTACTGTATATAATACATATTTGGTGGACTTTGATATTTTATGTTCTGTATATAATAGATATTTGGTGTAATTTGTTATCTTATGTACAGTACATAATACATATTTGGTCTAGTTTTATATTTTATGTACACTATATAACACATATTTGGTGTACTTTATATTTTATGCACAGTAAATTATACATATTTGGTGTATTTTCATATTTTTTGTATGGTATATAAAACACATTTGGTGTAATTTTATATTTTATGTACAGTATATAGTGCATATTTGGTGTACTTTGATATTTTATGCACAGTATATAATATGTATTTGGTGTAATATGATACTTTATGTACAGTGTATAATAAATATTAGGTGTACTTTTATATTTTTTTACATTATATAATACTTATTTGGTGTACTTTGATAATTAATACACAGTGTAAAATACATATTTGTGGTATTTTGATATATTATGTACAGTATATAATACATATTTGGTGTGCTTTGATATTTTATGAACAGTGTATTATACATGTTTGGTGTCATTTTCTATTTTATGTACAGTAAATAAAACAGATTTGTTGTAGTTTGATAATTTATGTACAGTATATAATACATATTAGGGGTACTTTGATATGTTATGTACAGTATATATTACATATGTTGGGTACTGTGATATTTTATGTACAGCATATAATATACCTTTGGTGTAGTTTGATATTTTATGTACAGTATGTAATATATATTTGGGATAATTTGATATTTTATTTAGAATATATAATACATATTTGGGGTACTTTGATATCTGATATACAGTATTTAATATATATTAGGTGTACTTTGATATTTTATGTACAGTATATAATATATATTTGTTTCACTTTGATATTTCATATATTGTATGTTATACATATTGGGGTACTTTGCTATTTCATGAACAGTATATAATACATATTTGTAGTAGTTTGATATTCCATGTGTGGTCTATAATACATATTTGGGGAATATTGATACTTTACCTACAGCATATTATACATATTTGGGGCACATTGATATTTATGTACAGTATATAATACATATTAGGGATACTTTGCTTTTTTATGTAAAGTATATAATATATATTTGGTGTATTCTAATATTTTATGTACAGCATATAATACATATTTGTGGTACTTTGATATTTTACATAAAGAATATAATTCATATTTGGGGTATTTTATATTTCATGTCCAGTATTTAATATATGTTTTGGTTACTTTGATATTTTATGTACAGTATAAAATATATATTTGGTGTACTTTGATATTTTATGTACAGTATATAATGTATATTTGGGGTATTTTGATATTTTATGCACAGTATACAATGCATATTTGGTGTAATTTATATTTTATGACCAGTATATAGTACATATTTGCTGTAGTTTGATATTTTATGTACAGTATATGAAACATATTTAGTGTAATTTGATATTTTATGTACACTTTATAACAAAAAGTTGGTTCACTTTGATATTTTATGTATAGTATATAAGACGTATTTGGTGTACTTTGATATTTTATATACAGTATAAAATACATATTTGTGATACTTTTCTGTTTTATGTACAGCGTATAATACATATTTGGGGTAATTTAGTATTTTATGTACAGTACATAATACATATTTGGGGTACTTTGATATTTCACATACAGTAGATAATACATATTTGGGGTACTTTGATATTTTTTATACAGTGTATAATACATATTTGGGGTACTTTGATATGTTATGTACAGTATATAATACATATTTGGGGTACTTTGATATCTTATATACTGTATATAATACATATTTTGGTTCCTTTGATATTTTATGTACAGTATAAAATAGATATTTGATATATTTTGGTTTTTCATGTACAGTATATTATAAATATTTGGGGTGCTTTTATATTTTAGGTACAGTATATAATACGTATTTGGGTTATTTTATATGTTATGTAGATTATTTAATATATATTTGGGATACTTTGATATTTTATGTCCAGTATTCAATAAATATTTGAGTTACTTTGATATTTTATGTACAGTATATAATCATATTTGGGGAAGTTTGACATTTTATGTACAGTATACAATACTTATTTGGGGTAATTTGATATTTTATGCAGTGTACATGATCCATATTTGGGGTACTTTCATATTTTATGTACAGTATACAATACATATTTGGGCTAATTTGATATTTTATGTACAGTATATAATACATATTTGGGGTACTCTGATATTTTATGTACAGTAGTTAATACATATTTGGGGTACTGTGATATTTTATGTACAGTATATAACACATATTTGGTGTACATTTATATTTTATGTACAATATATAATACATATTAGCTGTACTTTGATAATTTATGTACAGTATATAATACATATTTGGGGTAAATTGATATTTTATATACAGTATATAATGAATATTTGTTGTGCTTTCATATTTTATGGACAGAATATAATACATATTTAGTGTAGATTGATATTTTATGTACAGTATATAAAACATATTTGCTGTACTTTGATATTTTATTTACAGCCTATAATACATATTTGGTTCACTTTGATATTTTATATACAGTACATAATTCATATTTGATTCACTTTGATATTTTAGGTACAGTATATAATGTATATTTTGTGTACTTTGATATTTTATGTAGAGTATATAATACATTTTTCTGGTACTTTATTATTTTATGTACCGAATATAATCAATATTTGGGGTAATTTGACATTTTATGTACAGTATATAATACCTATTAGGGATACTCTGATATTTTATGTACAGGATATAATACATATGCGGGGTAATTTGATTTTATGTACAATATATAATACATATTTGGGGTACATTTATGTTTTACGTATAGTATATAATACATATTTGGTGTACTTTGATATTTTATGTACTGTATATAATACATATTTGGGGTACTTAGATTATTTCACATACAGTATTTAATACATATTTGGGGTGCTTTGATATTTTATGTACAGTCTAAAATAAATATTTGTTGTAATTTCATACTTTATGTACAGTATAAAATACATATTTGGTTCACTTTGATGTCTTCTGTACAGTATTTAATACATATTTGGGGTACTTTTATATTTTATGTACAATACATTACATATATTTGGTGTAATTTGATATTTTATATACAGTACATAATACATATTTGGGGTACTTTGATATTTTATGTACTGTATATAATGCAACTTAGGGGTTCATTGATATTTTATGTTGAGTATATAATACATATTTGGGGTACTTTGATATTTTATGTACAGTATGTAATACATATTTTGGGTACTTTGACATTTTATGTACATTAGATTCTAAATATTTGGTGTACTTTGATATTTTATGTATAGTATATAATACATATTTGTAGTATTTTGATATTTTATGTACACTATATAATATATATTTGGGGTACTTTGATATTTTATGTAGAGTATGTAATACATATTTGGGATACTTTGATATTTTATGTACAATATATAATATTCATTTGGTGTACTTCTATATTTTATATAGAGTATATAATATATATTTCGTGTACTTTGTTATTTTATATACCGTATATAATATATTTGGTTTAATTTGATATTTTATGTACAGCATATAATATATATTTGTTGTACATTGATATTTTATGTACAGTGTATAACATATATTTGTTGTACTTTGATCTATAATATACAGTATATAAAATATATTTGGTGTACTTTAATATTTTATGCACACTATATAGTATACATTTGGTTTACTTTGATATTTTATGTACAGTATATAATATATAGTTGGTGTACTTTGACATTTAATGTACGATATATAATATATATGGCATACTTTATTTTTTTATGTGCAGTATATAGTATATACTTGCTTTACTTTTATATCTTTTGTAGAGTATACAATATATATTGGACGTAATTTGATACTTTATGTAGAATATGTAATCTATATTTGGAGAACTTTCATATTTTATGTACACTATATAATATATATTAGGTATACTTTTATACTTTATATACAGTATATAATATATTTTTATTGTACTTGATATATTATATACAGTATATAATATATATTTGGTGTACTTTGATATTTTATGTACAGTATATAATGTATATTAGGTAGAATTTTATATTTTATATACAGTATATTATATATTTTAACTGTACTTGATATTTTATGTACAGTATTTAATACGAATTAGGTGTAAATTGATATTTCAATATACAGTATATAGTATACATTTGGTGTACTTTCATATTTTATCTACAGTATATAATATACATTTGGCGTACTTTGATATTTTATGCACAGTATATAATATATATTTGGTGTGCTTTGATATTTTATGTACTGTATGTAATATATATTTGGGGTAGTTTGATGTATTATATAAAGTATATAATCCATATTTTGGGTACTGTGATATTTTATATGCAGTATATAATACATATTTGGGATACTCTGATATTTTATATACAGTATATAATACATATTTGGGGTATTTTGATATTTCATATACAGTATATAATACATATTTGGGGTAAATTGCTACTTTATGTTCAGTATATAATATATATTTGGGGTGCTTTTATATTCTATGTTCAGTATATAATAAATATTTTGGTTACTTTTATATTTTATGTACACTATTTAATATAGTTTTGGAGTACTTTGATATTTTATGTACAGTATATAATATATATTTGGTGTACTCTGCTATTTTATTTACAGAATATTATACATATTTGGGGTACTTTGATACTTTATATACAGTAAATAATACATATTTGGGGTACTGAGATATTTTTTGAACAGTATATAATACTTATTTGGTGTACATTTATATTTTATGTACAGTATATAATACATATTTGGGGAACTTTGATATTTTATGTACAGTATACAATACATATTTGCGGTAATTTGATATTTTATGTACTGTATATAGTACATATTTGGAATACTTTGATATTTTATGTACAGTATCCAATACATATTTGGGTTACTTTTCTATTTTATGTATAGTATATAACACATATTTGGTGTACTTGAATATTTTATGAACAGTATATAATATATATTGGGTGAAGTTTCATATTTTATGTACAGTATGTAAAACATATTTTTGCAGTTTGACATTTTATGTACAGTATAGAAAACATATTTGGTGTATTTTATATTTTATGTACAGTTTATAATACATATTTGGTTCAGTTTGATATTTCATGTACAGTATATAACACATATTTGCGGAACTTTGTTATTTTATGTACAATTTATAATACATATTTGGTGTATTTTGACATTTTATGAACAGTATAAAATACATATTTGGTGTACTTTGATATTTTATGTACAGTGTATAATTCATCTTTTTGTAATTTTATATTTTATGTACAGTATATTATACACATTTGGTGTACTTTAATATTTCATGTACAGTATATAATACATATTTGATTCACTTTGATATTTTATGTACAGTATATAAGACATATTTGGGGTAATTTGATATTTTTTGTACAGTATATAATACATATTTGGGGTGCTTTGATATTTTATGTACACTATATAATACATATTGGGGGGCTTTGATATTTTATGTACGGTATAAAATACATACTTGGTGTACTTTGCTATTTTATGTACAGTATATAATATATATTTGGGGTGCTTTTACATTTTATGTACAATATACAATACATATTTGAGTTACTTGTATATTTTATGTAAAGTATTTAATATATATTTTGGGTACTTTGATATTTAATGTACAGTATATAATATATATTTGGGGTACACTGATATTTTATGTACAGTATATAATAAATATTTGGGGTACTTTGATATTTTATGTAAAGTAGATAATACATATTTGGGGTAATGGAATATTTTATGTACAGTATATAATGCATATTTTGGGGTACATTTATAATTTGTGTGCAGTATATAATACATATTTGGGGTACTTTGATATTTTATGTACAGTATACAATACATATTTGGGGTAATTTGATATTTAATGTAGTTTATATAATACATATTTGGGGTACTTTGATATTTTATGTACAGTATACGATACATATTGTGGGTTCTTTGCTATTTTATCTAGAGTATATAAAAATTATTTGGTGTACTTTGATATTTTATGTACAGTATATAATATATATTTGGGGTACACTGAAATTTAATGTACAGTATATAATAAATATTTGGGGTACTTTTATATTTTATGTACAGTAGATAATACATATTTGGGGTACATTTATATTTTATGTACAGTATGTAATACATATTTGGGGTATTTTGATATTTTATGTGCAGTATACAATACATATTAGGAGTAATTTGATATTTTAGGTACTGTATATATTACATATTTGGGGTACTTTGATATTTTATGAATAGTATATAAAACTTATTTGGTGTACTTTGATGTTTTATGAACAGTATATAATACATAATTGCTGTATTTTGATATTTTATGTACAGTATTTAAAATATATTTGGTGAAGTTTGATGTTTTATGTAGAGTTTGTAATACATAGTAGGTTCACTTTCATATTTTATGTACAGTATATAATACATATTTGGTTCACTCTGATATTTTAGGTAGAGTATATCATGTATATTTGGGTTACATTGATATTTTATATAGAGTGTGTATTCCATATTTGGAGTACTTTTATATTTTAGGTACAGTATATAATACAAATTTGGTGTACTTTGATATTTGATATTCAGTATATAATACATATTAGGGGCACTCTGATATTTTATGTACGGTATATAATACATATTCGTTGTAGTTTGATATTTTATGTACAGTATATAACACATATTTCGTGTACTTTATATATTATGCACAGTAAATAACACACATTTGGTGTACTTTGATATTTTTTCTACAGTATATAAAACACATTTGCTGTACTTTCAAATTTTATGTACAGTGTATAATACATATTTGGTGTATTTTGATATTTCATGTACAGTATATATGCTTGGTGTACTTTGATATTTTATGTACAGTATATAATACATATTTGGTGTATTTTGATATCTTATGTACAGTATATAATACATATTTGGTGTACTTTGATATTTTATATATGATATATAATACATATTTTGGGTACTTTGATATATTATGTACAGTATACAATACATATTTGGGGTACTTTGATATTTTATGTACAGTATATGAATCATATTTAGTGTACTTTGATATTTTATGAACAGTATATAATACATAACTGGTGAAGTTTGATATTTTATGTACTGTATATAAAACATATTTGGTGTAGTTTTATATTTTATGTCGAGTATATAATAAATATTTGGTTCACTGTGATATTTTATGTACAGTATATAATACGTATTCGGTTCACTTTGATAATTTTGGTACAGTATATAATATGTAATTGGGGTAATTTGATATGTTATATACAGTATATCATACATATCTGGGGTACTTGCATATTTTAGGAAGAGTATACAATACATATTGGGGGTACTTTGATATTTTATGTACAGTATATACTACATATTTGGGGTACTTTGATATTTTGGTATGGTATATAATACATATTTGGGGTACTTTGATATTTTATGTTCAGCATATAATACATATTTCGGGTCCTTTTATATTTTATGTACAGTATAAAATACATATTTGGTGTACTTTGCTATTTTATGTACAGTATATAATATATACTTGGGGTGCTTTTATACTTTATGTACAGTATATAATACATATTTGGGTTACTTTTACATTTTATGTGCAGTATTTAATATATATCTGGGGTAATATGATATTTCATCTACCATGTATAATATATATTTGGGTACTCTAATATTTTATGTACAGAATATAATAAATATTTCGGGTACATTGATATTTTCTGTACAATAGATAATACATATTTTGGGTTCTGTGATATTTTATATAGAGTGTATAATACATATTTGGGGTACATTTATATTTTATGTACAGCATAAAATATATATTTGGGGTAATTTGATATTGTATGTACAGTATATAATATATATGTGGGGAACTTTGATATTTTATGTACAGTACATAATGCATATTTGGTGTACTTTGATATTTTATGTACCATATATAATACATATTTGGGTTACTTTGATATTTTATGTACAGTATAGAATACATATTTTGGATACTTTGATATTTTATGTACAGTATATACAACATATTTGGTGTAGTTTGATATTTTATTAACAGTATATAATAAATATTTGGTGTAGTTTGATATTTTATGTATATTATATAAAACATATTTGGTGTAGTTTAATATTTTATTTACAATATAAAACACATATTTGATGTACTTTTATATTTTTTGTACAGTTTCTAATACATATTTGGTTCAGTTTGATATTTTATATACAGTATAAACATATTTGGGGAACTTTGATATTTTATGTACACTTTATAATACATATTTGGTGTATTTTGACATTTTATGAAGAGTATATAATACATATTTGGTGTACTTTGATATTTTATGTACTGTATATAAATCATATTTGCTGTAATTTGATATTTTATGTACACTCTATAATACATATTTAGTGTACTTTGATATTTTATGTACAGTATAAAATACATATTTGGTTCACTTTGATATTTTATGTGCAGTATATAATACATATTTGGGGTACTTTGATATTTAATGTTCAGTATATAATACATATTTGTGGTAATTTGATATTTTATGTACAGTGTATAATACATATTTTGCGTATTTTCATATTTTATCTACAGTGTATAATATATATTTTGCAAACTTTGATACTTTATCTACAGTTTACAATACACATTTTGCGTTCTTTGATATTTTATGTAGTGTGTAATACATAGTTTGCGTAATTTGATATTTTATGTACAGTCTACAATACATATTTGGGTATTTTGATATTATATATACTCTTTATAATACATATTTTGCGTGGTTTTTGATATTTTATCTGCAGTATATAATACATATTTTGCATAATTTTCAAATTTTATGTACATTATATAATACATATATTGTGTACTTTGATATTTTTTGTATAGTATGTTATACACATTTTGCGTATATTTTAATATTTTATTTACAGTATATAATGCATATTTTGCATACTTTGATACACTATGTACAGTATTTATTACATAGTTTGCATACTTTGATATTTTATGTACAGTATATAATGTATCATCCATAATATATATGTATCATGTATTATATATCTCATATATTTTATATAATATATATCATATATTATATGTTACATATCATGTATTATATGTTATATTTCATATATTATCAATAATATATATCATATGTTATATACAATATGTATCATACATTATATAATATATAGCATATGTTATAAAATATATATCATACATTATATAATACATAGCATATATTATATAATATCTATCATATATCATATTATATACCATATATCATATAATGCACAACAGACATTATACTATATATATTATATAATATATGTCATATATTATATTTATTATATTTGGTATATATTACCTTTAACATATTATTTACACATCATATAATATATAATTTATAGATTGTATACTGTATTATATATTTTATTTAACACATATCATATATAATATGTATTGTATATTTTATATATTATATATTTATTTAGTAATATATTTAAAATATTATATATATAATATGTAGTATACAATATATATTATATATAATGCATAGTTTACAATATATATTATATACATGTCATAAAATATAATTATATTATTGTTCTGTATATAATATACATAATATTATGTATTATATAACATATAATATATACATGATATAGTATATATATCATATAATATATATTTTGTATATTATATGATATATAAAATATATATATATTATACATTATATAAATCATATATAATATGTAATATATATTATGTCATATAAGATATATTATATATTATATGTAATAATTATTGGTAATAATATTTGTTTTTGGACAGAGTCTTGTTCTGTTGCACAGGCTGGAGTGCAATGGCGCCATCATGGCTCACTGCAAACTCTGCCTCACGTGTTCAAGCGATTGTCTTGCCTCAGTCTCCCAGGTAGCTAGGACTACATCACACTGGGAGTACACCAGCTACCACAATGCCAGGCTAAGTTTTTTTAGATTAGTAGAAACAGGATTTCACTGTATTGACCAGGAAGGTCTTGATCTCCTCACCTTGTGATTCCCTTGCCTTGGCCTCCCAAAATGCTGGCATTAGAGGCCTGAAGAAAGATACTTTTTTTTTCAATGAAGAAAAATTTCAAAGGTACTCTGCTTGGTACAATAATGAAGTGTATAAATTGAGGAATAAAATATGACCATGAAACATATCTATAACTGCATATGGAAAATACAGAGGATAATTTTTTAAATAACATATTTGGAAAGCACTAACTAGTAATTTGAAGAGTTTGCATTTGACAGGCCAGTATGAACATACCTTCAATGAAGAAACACAGGTTCCCCATAAGAAAAATAAAAATCAGGGAAAATGAAACCACAAAATTTCAATCTGCTCTTACCTTTGAAAAACTCAGCACAGACAGTCACTCTTAGGACCAAGGGCAGGAGATCCCTAATCCCACCAGCATGGCGATAGGGCATAAACATTCCAAGGTGAAGGCACAATCCACATTGTGAGGTCCAACTACCGCCAGGCAGAGAGGAGTGCTTTTACATGTACAGGAAGGTCAATGAAGGCTCACTATTTGTTTCAAAAACCGAATCCCAAGCCCACATATTACCATGCTATACTTCTTAAAATAAGCTTTGAGATGGGAAATAGGACACCCCGAAATGTACATATATATACATATGTGTATATATATATATATAATTATATATAATGTAATATATATAACATATATAATATCTATAACATATATATAATTTCCTTTTATGTACTGCATCCTTACATCATATATAATATATTATGTATAATATAATGTAAAATAATATACAATTATGACATAAAATATAATACATATAATAATATATAATTATTATATATAAGATAATATGTAATTATACATATAATTATATAATTAAATATAATTATATAGAACATAATATCTAATATATAATGAATAATATATAGTGTATTAAATAATATATAATATCATATGTATTATATATTATGTAATATATAATATATAATATATATTGTAATATATAATGTATTACATATTACATATAATTTGTAATATATTATACATTTAATACATTATATTAGATATTATATAATATATAATATATTAGATATTAGATATTATATAACTTATTTTATATTATATCATTATATATTATAATATTATATATATGACATAGAGTATATACAACATAATATATTATATTATCAATAGTAATAATATAATATAATATAAAATATATCATGAGATAATATATAGTACATATTAAGATATAGCATATGTAAAATACAGTTTAATCATATATAATAGAATAATATAAAATTATATATAATTGATAACATATACAATATATAACACATATTATATATAATATATAACATATATTATATATAATATGTATCACAAATTATATATATCATGTATTATATATGTATCATATATTATATGATATATATCATTTATTATCAAAAATATATTTCATATGTTATATATAATATAACATATATTGTATAATATATAGAATATACTATATAATGTATATCATATATTATATATCATATAGCATTTATCATATGATATATAGCATATATCATATTATATACCATATATCATATCATGTATATCATACATAATATTATATATATCGTATATTATGTAATACATGTCATATTTTACATTTATTATATATGGTATATGTTACCTAAAATATATTCTTTACATATCATATAATATATAAATTTCCATATTATATAATATATTATAAATTTTATTTAATATAAATTATATATAATATATTTTTCATATATTTCATATATTTTATATATAATATATAGTATATATAATATATTTTATATAGTATATAATATATATTATATACATGGCATAAAATGTAATATATATTATAGTTCATTATATAATATACATAATCTTATTTATTATATAATATATAATATATATTATATATTATATATAAAACAGATTATATATATCATACGTAATATATTATGTCACATTATACCTATCATATATTATATGTAATATATAATAGATATAATATGTATTTTATACAATATGACATAATATATATTATATATATTTTATATATTATGACATATTATATATTATGTTTATTATATATAACAAAAATATATTATATATGACATATATAATATATTATCTATTATATTATATATATATTTAATATATATTATTTATATATTTTTTTTAGACACTGCCGTGTTCTGTTGCACAGACTAGGGTGCAATGACGCCATCTTGGCTCACTGCAAACTCTGACTCACGGGTTCAATTGATTGTCCTGTGTCAGCCTCCCACGTAGCTGGGACTACACCACACTGGGACTACAGCAGCTGCCACAATGCCTGTCTAATTTTTCTTAATTTTAGTAGAGACAGGATTTCACTGTATTGGCCAGGATGGTCTTGATCTCCTCCCGTTGTGATCCTGTTGCCTTGACCTCCCAAAGTGGTGGGATTAGAGGCCTGAAGAAAGATACATAATTTTTAAATGAAGAAAAATTTCAAAGTTACTCTGCTTGGTAAAATAATCAAATATATAAATTGAGGAATAAAACATAACCATGCAACTTATAGATAACTGAATATGGAAAATACAGAGGAGAATGTATTAAATAACATATTTGGAAACCACTAACTAGTAGTTTGAAGAGTTTGCATTTGACAGGCCAGTATGAACATACCTTGAATGCAGCAACAAAGCTTCCACATGAGAAAAATCAAAATCAGGGAAAATGAAACCACAAAGGTTCAATCTGCTCTGAGTTTGAAAAACTCAGCACAGACAGTGTCACCTAGGACCAAGGGCAGGAGATCCCTAATGCCATCACTATGGCGATATGGCATAAAATTTACAGGGTGAAAGCAAAATCCACATTTTGAAGTCCAACTGTTGCCAGGCAGTCAGCAGAGTTTTCACAGGTACACGAAGTCATTGAATTCTCAGTGTATTGTTTCACAAACTGACTCCCAATCCCACATGTTACTATGCTGTAATTCTTAAAGTAAGTTATGAGATTGGAAATACGGTACGCATTATATATATATATATATATGTGTTTATACATAATTTAAATAATGTAATATATATAACTTATATAATATGTATAAAATATATATAATTTTCTTTTACAACCTGCATCCTTATATTACATATATTATGTATTATATAATATATAATGATATGTTATTATTATATACAATATAATACATGTAATAATATATAATTATTACATATAACATAATATATAATTATATATATAATTATACAATTATATATATAATTATATCAAATATAATAATGTATAATATATTATATATCTAATATATGATATATAATATAGAATATCATATGTATAACATATATTATATATTTACTATGTAATATAATATATAATGTATTATATATAAAATGAAATATGTAATGTATTATACAAAATATATATTAGATATTAAAAAATATATACTATGTTATATATTACATATTATGTATTATATAATATATTGTATATTACATCATATTATAACATATATTATATTATATATGACATATATTACATTAAATATTATATGATATATTTCATTATGTATAATAATAAAATGTAATATATAATATATTATGAAATATTATATATAATATATTATATTCTATATTATATATTAAGATATTTTATATATAATATATAATATAATATATAATAGAACATTACATATGACATATTATATATAACATATATAATATACAACATATATCATACATAATACATATCATGTGTTATATAGCATATATCATATATAATATGTATCATATATTACATATATCATACATTACATGTAGTATGTATCATATATTATGTTACATATCATATATTATATGTTATATATCATATATTATCAATAATATATATCATATGTTGAATGCAATATATATCATACATTACATATGTAGCAAATGTTATAAAATACATATATTATATAATATATAGCATTTATTATATTATATATCATATATCATATTATATACCATATATCATATAAAATACATCATACATTGTATTATATATCATATGTATTATATGTCATATATTATATTTATTATAGATGGTATGTATTACTGATAGTTTATTATTTACATATCATATAATATATAATTTAAGTATTATATAATATATTATATATTTTGATTAACATATAATATATATAATGTATATATTATATATTTTATATAACATATATTTAATACATAATCTATATAATATATAATATATATTATATACATGTCATAAAATATAATATAAATTATGGATCATTATATAATACACATATTATATATTTGATAATATAGATAATATATATTATATGCATAAATAATATATAATATATATTATATGTATATAAACTATATATTATATATAATATGTAATATATTATGTCATATTATGTATTCTATATTATATATTATATGTAATATATCATACATATAATATATATTCTATATAATATGACATAATATTTATATTGATATAATAATATGATATAATTTATTATATAATATATAATGCATATATAATATATATTATATATATAATTGTTTTTAGACAGAGTCTTGTTCTGTTGCACAGACTGGGGTGCAATGGCACCACCTTGGCTCGCTGCAACATCTGCCTCACGGGTTCAAGTGATTGTCCTGCCTCAGCCTCCCAAATAGCTGGGACTACACCATACTGGGACTACTCCATCTGCCACCATGCCTGGCTAATTTTTTTTAGTTTTAGTAGAGACAGGATTTCACTGTATTGGCCAGGATGGTCTTGATCTCCTAACGTTGTGATCCTCTTGCCTTGGCTTCCCAAAGTGCTGAGATTAGAGGCCTGAGCCAAGATACATATTTTTTAAATGAAGAAATATTTCAAAGGTACTCTGATTGGTGCAATAATCAAATATATACATTGAGGAATAAAGCATAACCATGAAACATATTGATAACTGCATATGGAAAATACACAGGATAATGTTTTAAATAACAGATTTGGAAAGCACTAATAATTTGAAGAGTTTGCATTTGACAGTCCAGTATAAACATACATTGAATACAGCAACAGAGGTTCCACATGAGAAAAATCAAAATCAGGGTAAAGGAAACCACAAAGGTTCCATCTGCTCTGAGCTTTGAAAAACCCAGCACAGACAGTGGCACTTAGGACCAAGGGCAGGAGATCCCTAATCCCATCACCATGGCAATAGGGCATACACATTCCAGGGTGAAGGCACAATCCACATTGTGAGGTCCAATTGCTGCCAGGCAGTCAGGAGTGCTTTTACATGCAAAGGAAGGTCATTGAAGGCTCAGTGTTTTGTTTCAAAAACTGAATTACAAGCACACACATTACTATGCTGTACTTCTTAAAATAAGTAATGAGATGGGAAATAGGGCACCCACAAATATATTCATATATATATATATAATTTATATAATGTAATATATATAAATTATACAATATGTATAACATATATAATTTACTTTTACATCCTGGATCCTTATATATAATATATAATGTATAATATAATATATAATGATATGTCATTATTATATACAATATAATACACTTAATTATATATAATTATTACATATAACATAATATATAAATATATATAATTATACAATTATATATATCATTATGTATAATATAATAATACATAACATATATACTATATAATATCTAATATATAACATATTATATAATATATAATATCATATGTGTATCATATTACACAATATATATTTACTATATAATATGTATTGTATTATTTATTACATAAAATATGTAATGTATTATACATTATATATATTAGAGATTATAAAATAGAATATATTATATATTACTTATGTATTATATAACATATTATATATTATATCATAACATAATATATATTAGAATATTATATATGACATATATTAGGTTAAATATTACATAATACAATCCATTATGTATAATAATATGAGATAATATATAATACATTATGAAATATTATATGAAATATATTATGATACAATGTATATTACATATTAATTTTATATATAATATATAATATAATCATATATAATAGAATATTATATATTATATGCAATATATAACATGTAGAATGTATCATATATCACACATAATATATATCATGTATTATATAGCATATATTATATATAATATGTATAACATATTACATATATCATACAGTATATGTAATATATATCATATGTTATAAGTTATATATGATATAAAATATGTTACATATCATATATTATCAATAATATATATCATACATTCAATGTAATATATATCATATATTACATAATATATAGCATATGTTATAAAATATATATAATATACTATATAATATATAGCCTTTGTTATATAATATATCCCATATATCATATTATATACAATATATCATATACATCATACATTATATTATATATATCATATGTTATATAATATATATCATATATTATATTTATTATAGATGGTATGTATTACCTATAATATTTACATATCATATAATATGTAAGTTAAATATTATATAATATATTATATATTTTGTTTAACATATAATATATATAATGTTTATATTATATATTTTATATATGATAGATTTAATATATAATATATAATATATTCAATATATAATATACATTATATACATGTCATAAAATATAATATAAATTATAGATCATTATATTAAACACATATTATATATTAGATAAAATATATAACATATATTTTATGTATAATATATATATATAATATATATTATATATTATATGTAATTTATGGTATCATATTATTAATTATATATTATATGTAATATATAATACATATAATATATATTGTATGTGATATGACATAATATTTTTTATATATATTATGAAATATTATATATTATTTATATTATATATTACAGATATATTAAATAATGTATTGCATATATATTATATATATTATATAAGATATAATGCATATATATAATATATATGTTATATATATTTGTTTTTAGACAGAGTCTTGTTGTATTGCACAGAATTGGGTGCAATGGCACCAACTTGGCTCACTGCAACCTCTGCCTGACGGGTTCAAGTGATTGTCCTGTCTCAGCCTCCCAGGTAGCTGGGACTACACCATACTGGGTCTTCTCCAGCTGCCACCATGCCTGGCTAATTATTTTAGTATTAGTAGAGACAGGATTTCACTGTATTTGCTAGGATGGTCTTGATCTCCTCACGTTGTGATCCTCTTGCCTTGGCCTCCCAAACTGCTGTGATTAGAGGCCTGAGCCAAGATACATATATTTTGAATGAAGAAAAATTTCAAATGTACTCTGCTTGGTACAATAATCAAATATAATTTGAGGGATAAAACGTAAGCATGAAACATATTGATAACTGCATATGGAAAATACAGAGGATAATGTTTTAAATAACATATTTGGAAAGCACTAACTAATAATTTGAAGAGTTTGCATTTGACAGGCCAGTATGAACATACCTTGAATGCAGCAACACATGTTCCACATGAGAAAAATCAAAATCAGGAAAAATTCAACCACAAATGTTCAATCTGCTCTGAGCTTTGAAAAAGCACAGACAGTGGCACTTAACCAACGGCAGGAAATCCCTAATCCCATCACCATGGCAATAGGGCATAAACATTCCAGGGTGAAGGCACAATCCACATTCCGAGGTCCAACTGCAGCCAGGCAGTCAGGAGTGCTTTTACACGGACAGGAAGGTCATTGAAGGCTCAGTGTTTTGTTTCAAATACTGAATCCCATGCCCACATATTACTGTGCTGTACTTCTTAAAATAAGTTATGAGATGGGAAATAGGGTACACCCAAATATATATATATATATATATATATATATATATATGTGTGTGTATATATATAATTTATATAATGTAATATACATAACTTATATAATATGTATGACATATATATTATTTTCTTGTACATCCTGCAACTTTATATTATATATAATCTATTATGTATAATATAATAGATAATTATATTTATTA
Source organism: Pan troglodytes (assembly GCF_028858775.2). Taxonomy (NCBI): domain Eukaryota; kingdom Metazoa; phylum Chordata; class Mammalia; order Primates; family Hominidae; genus Pan; species Pan troglodytes. The sequence continues at coordinate 14,097,969 of NC_072413.2, forward strand.
TTATATACAATATAATACATGTAATAATACATAATTATTACATATAACATAATATGTAAGTATATATAATTGCACAATTATATATAAAATAATAATATACTATATATAATATATAATATCTAATATAAAATATGTTATTGAATATAGAATATCATATGTTTACATATTTTATAATATATATTTAATATATGATATAATATATAATGTATTATATATGACATAATATATGTAATGTATTATTCATAATATATATTAGAGATTAAAAAATATATAATATATTATATATTAGATATGTATTATATAACATATTATATCATAATGTAATATATATTATAATGTTATTTATGACATATATTGCATTAAATATTATATAATATATGACATTATGAATAATAATATAATATATAATATATTATGAAATGTTATATATAATATATTATGGTATAGTATACATTATATAATATGATATTTAAATATAATATATGATATATTCATATATAATAGAATATTATACATTATATATAACATATATAATATATACCATATATCATACATAATATATATCATGTATTATAGATTATATATTATATATAATATGTACCATGTATTACATATATCTTACATTGTATGTAATATATATCATCTATTATATGTTACATATCATATATTATATGTTATGTATCATTTATAATCAATAATATATATCATATGTTCACTGTAATATATGTCATACATTATGTAATATGTAGCATATGTTATATAATATATAATATATTATATAACATATAGCATATATTATATATTATACATCATATATCATTATATACCATATATCATATAATATACATCATACAGTATATTATACATAGCATACATTATATAATATATGTCATATATTATATATATAATAGATGGTATTTATTACCGATAATATATTATTTACCTATCATATAATGTATAATTTAAATGTTATATAATACATTATATATTTTGTTTAACATATAATATATATAATGTGTACATTATATATTTTATATATGATATAGTTAATATATAATATATTTAATATGTTATATATAATACATTATATATTTTATATACATGTCATAAAATATAATATATATTATAGATCATTATATAATACACATACTATATATTTGATAAAATATAGAATGTATCCATTATATATAATATATAATATAAATAATATATATTATATGTAATATATAATGTCATATAATAAATATTATATATTATATATTGTATGTAATACATATAATATATATTGTATATAATAAGACAAAATGTTTTTATGTATATTATGTGATATTATATATTATATATATTATATATTACTGATATAATATGTAATCCATATATATTATATATATAATTGTTTTTAGACAGAGTCTTGTTCTGTTGCACAGACTGTGGTGCAATGGCACCATCTTGGCTCACTGCAAAATCTGCCTCACTGGTTCAAGCGATTGTCCTGCCTCAGCCTCCCAGGTAGCTGGGACTACGCAATACTGGGACTACTCCAGCTGCCACCATGCCTGGCTAATTTTTTTTAGTTTCAGTAGGGACAGGATTACACTGTATTGGCCACAATAGTCTTGATCTCCTCACGTTTTGATCCTTTTGCCTTGGCCTCCCAAAGTGCTGGGATTAGAGGCCTGAGCCAAGATACAAATTTTTTAAATGAAGTAAAATTTCAAAGGTACTCTGCTTAGTCCAATAATCAAATATATAAGTTGAGGAATAAAACATAACCATGAAACATATTAATAACTGCATATGGAAAATACAGAGGATAATGTTTTAAATAACATATTTGGAAAGCACTGACTAATAATTTGAAGAGTTTGCATTTGACAGTCCAGTAAGAACATACCTTGAATGCAACAACAGAGGTTCCAAATGAGAAAAATCAAAATCAGGGAAAAGGAAACCACAAAGGTTCAATCTGCTCTGAGCTTTGAAAAACTCAGCAGAGACAGTGGCACTTAGGACCAAGGGAAGGAGATCTCTAATCCCATCACCACGGCGATAGGGCATAAACATTCCAGAGTGAAGGCGCAATCCACATTGTGAGGTCCAACTGCTGCCAGGCAGTCGGGAGTGCTTTTACATGCACAGGAAGGTAATTGAAGGCTCAGTGTTTTGTTTCAAAAACTGAATGAGAAGCCCACATATTACTACGCTGTACTTCTTAAAATAAGTTATGAGATGGGAAATCCAATATATACTCATATATATATGTGTCTGTATATATATATATATATTTATATAATGTAATATATATAACTTATATAGTATGTATAACATATATATAATTTTCTTTTACATTCTGCATCCTTATATTATATATAATATATTATATATAATATATATAATGATATGTTACTATAATATAAAATATAATACATGTAATAACACAAAATTATTACATATAACATAATATGTAATTATATATAATTATACAATTATTTATAATTATATATAATATGATAATATATAATATATAATATAAATTTTATAACATATAACATATTATATAATATAGAATATCATATGTATAACATATTATGTAATATATAATATTTACTATATAATATAGTATATAACATAATAAAATATCAAAGTACACAATATATATATGCAATACTGTACATAAAATATCAAATTCCCTAAATATATACTCTTTACTTAAAATATCAAAGTACCCAAAATATATATTCTACACTGTACATAAAATATCAAATTACCCCAAATATATATTCTATACTGTACGTATAATATCAAAGTATACCAAATATATATTCTATACCTTATATAAAATATAAAAGTACACCAATATATATTCTATACTGTACATAAAATATCAAAGTACCCCAAATATATATTCTATACTGTACATAAAATATCAAAGTACACCAAACATATATTGTATACTGTACATAAAATATAAAAGTACACAAAATATATATTCTATTGTGTACATAAAATATCAAAGTACACCAAATTTATATCCTATACTGTACATACAATATCAAAGTACACCAAATATATATTCTGTACTGTCATAAAATATCAAAGTACCCAAAATATATATTCTATAGCGTGCAAAAAATATCAAAGTACCAAAAATATATATTTTATTGTGCACATAAAGTATGAAATTACCCAAAATGTATATAACATAGTGTACATAAATTATCAAAGAACACCAAATATATATTCCATTCTGCACATAAAATATCAAAGTACCCAAAATACGTATTATACACTGTACATAAAATACCAAAGTACACAAAATGTGTATTATATACTGTAGATAAAATATGAAACTATGCAAAATATGCATTATATAGTGTCCATAAAATATCAAAATACACAAAATATGTATAATATATTCTACATAAAATATGAAAGTATGCAAAATATGTATTATATACTGTACATAAAATATCAAAGTACACAAAATATGCATTATATACTGTACATAAAATATGAAAGTACACAAAATATGTATTATATACTGTACATAAAATATCAAAGCACCCAAAATATGTATTATATACTCTACATAAAATATCAAAGAATGCAAAATCAGTATAATATACTGTACATAATATTATATACTGTACATAAAATATCCAAGTACACCAAATATGAATTATATACTGAAGATAAAATATCAAATTGCACCAAATATATATTATATACTGTACATAAAATATCAAAGTACACCATATATGTATTATATACTGTACATAAAATATCAAATACAGAAACTATGAATTATATACTGTACCTAAGATATCAAACTACACCCAATATATCTTCTATACTGTACATAAAATATCAAAGTACACAAAATCTATCTTCTATACTGTACACAAAATATCAAAGTACACGAAATATATCTTATATACTCTACAGAAAGTATCAAAATACACCAAATATATCTACTACACTGTACATAAAATATCAAATTAAACCAAATATATCTTCTATTCTGTACATAAAATATGAAAGTACACCAAATATATCTTCTATACTGTACATAAAATATCACAAAATATGTATTATATACTACACATAAAATATCAAAGTACACCAAATAAGTCTTATACACTGTACATAAAATATCAAAGTACACCAAATATGCATTTTATACTGAACATTAAATATCAATCTACACCCAATATGTATTATATATTTTACATAAAATATCAAAGTACACCAACAATGTATTATATACTGTACATAAAATATCAAAGTACAACTATGTATTATATACAGTACATAAAATATTAAAGCACACCAACTACATATTATAAACTGTACATAGAATATCAAAGTACACCAACTATGTATTATACACTGTACATAAAATATCAAAGTACACCAACTATGTATTATATACTCAACATAAAACATCAAAGTACACCAACTATGTATTATATACTGTACATAAAATATCAAAAACAAAAACTATGTATTATATACTGTACATAAAATATGAAAGTACACCAAATATATCTTCAATACTGTACATAAATTATCAAAGTACACCAAATATATCTTCTACACTGTAAATAAAATATCAAAGTACACCAAATATATCTTGTATACAGTACATAAAATATCAAAGTACACCAGATATTTATTATACACTGGACATAAAATATCAAAGTACACCAAATATGTCTTATACACTGTACATAAAATATCAAAGTACACCAAATATTTCTTAAACACTGTACATAAAATATCAAAGTACACCAAATTTCTCATTTACACTGTACATAAAATATCAAAGTACACCAAATACGTCTTATACACTGTACATAAAATATCAAAGTACACCAAATACGTCTTATACACTGTACACAAAATATCAAAATACACCAAATATGTCTTATACACTGTACATAAAATATCAAAGTACACCAAATATGTCTTACACACTGTACATAAAATATGAAAGAACACCAAATATGTTTACACACTGTACATAAAATGTTAAAGTACACCAAATATTTCTTATACACTGTATTTAAAATATCAAAGTACACCAAATACATCTTTTACCCTGTACATAAAATATCAAAGTACACGAAATATGTATTATATACTGTTCATAAAATATGAAAGTACACCAAAGACATATTGTATAATGTATATAAAATATCAAAGTACACCGAATACATGTTATATACTGAACATAAAATATCAAAGTACACCAAACACACATTATATACTGTATATAAAATATCAAAGTACACCAAATACATATTATATACTGTACATAAAATATCAAAGTACACCAAATACATACTATATGCTGTACATAAAATATCAAAGTACAGCAAATTCATATTATATACTGTACATAAAATATCAAATGACTCAAAATACATATTATACACTGTACTTAAAATATCAAAGTACACAAAATATGTTGTATATAATGTACATAAAATATCAATGTAACCAAACTATATATTATATACTGTACTTTAAATACCAAAGTACACAAAATATATCTTATATGTTGTACACAAAATATGAAAGTATAAAAAATATGTCTTATATATTCAATGTAAAATATCAAATACACAAAATATATCTTATATATTATACATAAATTAACAGAGTACACAAAATATATCTTATATATTGTACAAAAAATATCAAGTTACACAAAATATATCTTATATGTTGTACATAAAATATTAAGTACACAGAATATATCTTATTTATTGTACATAAAACGTCAAAGTACACAAAATATATGTTATATATTGTACATAAAATATCAAAACACACAAAATATATATTGAATATTCTACATAAAATATCAAGTACACAAAATATATATTATGTATTGTACATAAAATATGAAAGTACACAAAACATATTCTATGTATTGTACATCAAATATAAAAATAAACAACATATATATTATGTATTGTACATAAAATATGAAAAAGTACACTAAATATATATTATGTATTGTACATAAAGTATCAAAGTACACAAAATATATATTGTATAGTGTACATAAACTATCATAGTACACAAAATATATATTACATATTGTACTTAAAATATTAAAGTACACAAAATATAAATTACATATTGTGCATAAAATATCAAACTACACAAACTATATATTATATATTGTACATAAAATATCAAAGAACACATGTTTTATATTATATATTGTACATAGATTATCAAACTAAAGAAAACATATATCATATATTGTACACAAAATATCAAAGAACACAAAATACATATTACATATTGTATATGAAATATCAAAGTACAGAAATTATATATTATATATTGTACATAAATATCAAAGTAAAACAAATATATATTCTATACTTTACATAAAATGTCAAATTACCCAAAATATACATTATATACTATACATAAAATATAAAAGTACCGCAAATATATATTTTATACTGTACATAAAATATCAAAGTGCCCAAACATATATTATACATGGTACATAAAATATCAAAGTTCCCCAAATATATATTCTATGCTGTTCATAAAATATCAAAATACCCCAAATATATATTATATACTCTACAGAAAATATCAATGTATACCAAATGCATATTATATACTGTGCATAAAATATCAAGGTACACCAAATACATATTATATACAATACAGAAAATATCAAATTTCACCAATTACATATTATATAGTGAACATAAAATATCAAAGTACACCAAATACATATTAAATACTGTACATAAAATAACAAAGAACACCAAATATGTATTACATACTGTACATAAAATATCAAAGTACACCAAATATGCATTATTATATACTGTATATAAAATATCATAGTATACACAATATGTATTATACACTGTACATAAAATATCAAAGTACACAAAATATATCTTATATATTTTACATAAAATATCAACGTACAGAAAATATATAGTATATATTGTAAATAAAATAACAAAGGCAAAAAATATATATTATGTATTGTACATAAATATCAAAGTACACAAAATACATATTATATATTGTTCACAAAATATCAAAAAGTACACAAAATATATGTTATATATTGTACATAATATATCAAAGTACACAATATATATCTTATATATTGTACATAAATATCAAAGTACACAAAACATATCTTATATGTTGTAGGAAGAATATCAAATTACAGAAAATATATCTCATATATAGTACCTAAAATATCAAAATATACAAAATATATCTTACATATTGTATATAAAATATCAAAGTACACAAAACATATCTTATATGTTGGACATAAAATATCAAAGCACACAAAATATATCTTATATATTCTACATAAAATATCAAATACACAAAATATATCTTATATATTGTATATAAAGTATCAAAGTAAACAAAATATATCTTACACATTGCACATAAAATATCAAAGTACACACAATATATCTCATATATTGTACATAAAATATCAAGTACACAAAATATATCTTATTTATTGTACATAAAATATCAAAGTACACAAAATATATCTTATATGTTGTACTTAAAATTTCAAAGCATACGAAATATATCTTATACATTGTATATAAAATATCAAAGCACACAATATATATATTATGTATTGTACATAAAATATCAAGTACACAAAATATATATTATGTATTGTACATATAATATGAAAGTACACAAGTATATTTTATGTATAGTACATAAAATATCAAAATAACAAAATATATATTATGTGTTGTACATAAAATATGAAAAGGTAGACAAAATATATATTATGTATTGTACACAAAGTATCAAAGTACACTAAATATAAATTATATATGGTACATAAAATATCAAAGCACACAAAATATATATTACATATAGTATTTAAAATATCAAACTACACAAAATATATATTACATATTGAACATTATATATCAAAGTACACAAATTATAAATTACATATTGTACATAGAATATCAAAATACACAAAACATATATTATATATCGTACATAACATATCAAAGTACATGAAATATATATTATATTTCCTACATAAAATATCAAATTACACAAAACATATATTATATAGTACATAAAATATCAAAGTACACAAATCATGTTGTATATTGTACATAAAATATTAAAATACACAAAACATATATTATATATTGTACAGAAAATATCAAAGTACACAAAAATATATTATATATTGTACATAAAATATCAAAGTAGACAAAACATGTCTTATATATTTTACATAAAATATCAAAGTACACAAAATATATATTATATATCATACGTAAAATATCAAGCTACACAAAACATATAATATATATTGAACATAAAATATCAAAGTACACAAAATATATGTAACATATTGTACATATATCGAAGTTCACAAATTATGTATTATATATTGTAGATAAAATATCAAAGTACTCAAAATATACCTTATATTTTGTATACAAAATAACTAACTACACAAAATATATCTTATATGTTGTACATAAAATATCAAAGTACAGAAAATATATATTATTTATTGTTCATGAAATATGAAATTACACAAAATGTATATAATATATTGTACATAAAATATCAAAGTACAAAAAATATATCTTATATATTGTACATAAAATATCAATGTACACAAAATATGTAGTATATATTGTACATAAAATAACCAAGCACAAAAAATATATATTATGTATTGTACATAAAATATCATAATACACAAAATGTATATTTTCTATTGTACATAAAATATGAAAAAGTACACAAAAAATATATTATGTATTGTACATAAAATATCAAAGTACACAAAATACATATTATATATTGTTCATAAAATATCAAAAAGTACACAAAATATATATTATATATTGTAAATAAAATATCAAAGTACATAATATATAGCTTTCATATTGTACAGAAATATCAAAGTACACAAAACATATCTTATATGTTGTAGAAAGAATATCAAATTACAGAAAATATATCTTATATATGGTACATAAAATATGAAAATATACAAAATATATCTTACGTATTGTATATAAAAATCAAAGTACACAAAACATATCTTATACGTTGGACATAAAATATCAAAGTACACAAAATATATCTTTTATATTCTACTTAAAATATCACATAATCAAAATCTATGTTATATAATGTACATAAAATAACAAAATACACAAAATATATCTTATGTATTGTACATGAAATATCAAAGTACACACAATATATCTTATATATTGTACATAAAATATCAAGTACACAAAATATAACTTATATATTGTACATAAAATGTCAAATTACAAAAAATATATCTTATATATTGCAATAAAAATATTAAAGCACACAAAATATATATTATATATTGTACATAAAATATCAAAGCACACAACATATATATTATGTATTGTACATAAAATATCAAAATACAGAAAACCTATGTCATTTATTATTCATAAAATATGAATGTATACAAATGTATTTTATGTACTGTACATAAAATATCAAAGTACACTAAATATGTATTTTGTATTTTACGTAAAATATGAAAAAGTCACAAAATATATTTTATGTATTTTAAATAATGTATCAAAGTACACAAAATATATATCTTATATAGTATATAAAATATCAAAATTCACAATATATATAACATACTGTACTTAAAATATCGAAGTACACAAAATATATATTACACATTTTACATTAAATATCAAAGTACACAAATTATGTATTATATATTGTACATAAAATATCAAAGTATACAAGTTTTATTTTATATATTGTAAGTAAAATATCAAACTACGCAAAATATATATTATACATTGTACATAAAGCATCAAAGAACACAAAATATATATTATATAATGTACATAAAATATCAAAGTACACAAATTATATATTATACATTGTACATAAAATATCAAAGTACACAAAACATATATTATATATTGTACGTAAAACATGAAAGTACAAAAATCATATATTATATATTGTACAAAAAATATTAAAGTACACAAAACATATAATATATATTGTACATAAAATATCAAAGTACACGAAACATATATTATATGTTGTACATAAAATATCAAATTACACAAATCTTATAATATATATTGTACATAAAATATCAAAGTACACAAAATATATCTTATATATTGAACATAAAATATCAAAGTACAAAAAATATATCTTATATACTGTACATAAAATATCAAATACAGAAAATATATCTTATATATTGTATATTAAATATCAAAGTACACAAAACATATATCATATATTGTACATAAAGCATCAAGCTACACAATATATATTATATGTTGAACGTAATATATCAAATTACACAAAATATAAATTGTATATTGTACATAAAATATCAAAAAACACAAATTATATATTACGTATTCTACATAAAATACCAATGTACACAAAATATATGTTATATATTGTACATAAAATATCTAAGTTCAGAAAATATATATTACTTATTGTACATAATATATCAAAGTACACAAAATGTATATTATATATTGTACATAAAATAACAGTACACAAAATATATCTTATATATTGTACATAAAATCTCAAAGTATGCAAAAGATATATTATATATTGTACATAAAATATCAAACTACTAAAAATATATATTATATATTGTACATAAAATATCAAGGTATAAAATATATATATTATGTATTGTACATAAAATATAAAATTACAGAAAATATATCATATATTGTACATAAAATATCAAAAAGTATACAAAACATATATTATGTATTGTACATAAAATAAGAAAGTACACAAAATATACATTATATATTGTATATAAAATATCAAAGTACACAAAATATATACTATATAATGTACATAAAATATAAAAGTACACAAAATATATCTTATATGTTGTATATAAAATATCAAAGTACATAAAATATGTTATATATTGTACACATAATATCAAAGTACACAAAATGTCATATATTGCACATAAAATATCAAAGTACACAAAATATATATTATATATTCTACATAAAATATCAAAGTACACAAAATTTATATTATATATTGATCATAAAATATTGGAAAGTACACAAAATATATATTATATATTGTACATAAAATATCATTGTACACAAATTATATTTTTATATTGTACATAATCTATCAAAGTCCACAAAATATATCTTATATATTGTACAATGAATAACAAAATACAGAAAATATATCTTATATATTGTACATAAAATATCAAAGTACACAAAATATATCTTATATATTGTATGTAAAATATCAAGGTAAACAAAATGTAACTTATACGTTGTATATAAAATATCAAAGTACACAAAATATAGCTTATGTATTCTACATAAAATATCAAAGTACACAAATTATACATCATATATTGTACATAAAATATCAAAGTACACAAATTATATATTTTATGTTGTAAATAAAATATCATTTACACAGAACATATATATTGTACATAAAATATCAAAGTACACAAAATATATATTATATATTGTACATATAATATCAAAGTACACAAAATATATATTATATATTGTGCACAAAAAATCAAAGTCTACAAATTATATATTATAAATTTTATATAAAATTTCAAAGTACACGAAGTATCTATTATGTATTGTACATATCAAACTACAGAAAATATATTATATATTCTACATAAAATATCAAATGTACACAATATATATTATAAATTGTACATATAATATCAAAGTACACAAAATATATATTATATATTGTACATAAAAGTCAAAGAACACAAACATATATATTTTAGTTAAAATATCAAAGTACACAAAATATTTCTTATATGTTGTACATAAAATATCAAAGTACACAAAATACACCTTATACATTCTACAAAGAATATCAAATACACAAAATATATCTTATATATTGTACATAAAATATCAAAGTACACAAAATATATCTTATATATTGTACATAAAATATCAAAGTACACAAAACATATCTTATATATTGTACATAAAATATCAAGTACACAAAATATATCTTATGTATTGTACATAAAATACCAAATTACACAAAATATCTCTTATATACTGTACTTAAAACATCAAAGCACACAAAATATATCTTATATATTGTACATAAAATATCAAAGCACAAAAAATATATATTATGTATTGTACTTAAAATATCAAAATACACACAATATATACTATGTATTGTACATAAAATATGAAAAAGTACACAAAATATTTATTAAGTATATTACAGAAATTATCAAAATATAGAAAATATATATTATATATTGTACATAAAATATCAAAGTACACAAAATATATATTACATACTGTACTTAAAATATCAAAGTACAGAAAATATATATTATATATCATACATAAAATATCAAAGTACACAAATAATATATATTACATATTGTACATAAAATATCAAAGTACACAAGTTTTATATCATATATTGTACATAAAATATCAAACTACACAAAATATATATCATATATTGTACATAAAATATGAAAGTAAACAAAATATATATCATATATTGTGCATAAAAAATCAAACTTTACAAAATATATTATATATTGTATATAAAATATCAAAGTACACAAAGTATCTATTATGTATTTTACATAATATATCAAAGTACAGAAACATGTTATATATTCTACATAAAATATCAAAAAGTACAAAATATATATTATAAATTGTACATATAATATCAAAGTACACAAAATATATATTATATATTGTACATAAAATATCAAAGTACAAAAACATATATATTTTACATAAAGTATCAAAGTACACAAAATATTTCTTATATGTTGTAAAGTAAAAGAATGGAGAAAGATATCCTGTGAAATCATTAATTTTTTAAGGAAGCAGGAGTGAATATATTAATATCTCATGAAGTAGACTTCAAGCAAAATAGTTTACCAGAGCTGGAGAGGGTCTTCGCTGAATTTTAAGATCTAAAATTTCCTATGCTGCCTTGACATCTTTGAGCCTCACAGGGCCCCAAAGGCCTAGCCGTGGGTTTTCCTGTTTCTACCAGACACCCCCTACCCCACCACCCAACAGGAAAGGCTCCCCACCTGGCTAGTTCTTTTATCAGCCAGAACAGTTGCACCTCAGCCTAAGAAGTTTCGCTTCACCTGTCTGCCAGCCCATGAATTTATTCAAACAAACCAATTGCATTCCCCCTCGGGAACCATTGGTCATTGTGTGCTCTTGTTACTACCAAGCCCGCCTGCTTCCTCAGCCCGCAGCCCTCACTCCACTACAGAGTGCAGTGCCCATCTGACCCTGTGTGGCATGCAGTGTCCTCCTCTGAGCTGTGGGTATATGTGACTAAAACACTGCTGTCAATCTCATCCATCCACGCCAGGTGTCGTGTTCAGCCATCTCCTACACTTTAGGGCAGGGACCCCTCCTTCACCAATGGGGTGAAAAGGAAGTGACCATAACAACTGCTTAATGACAAAAGGATTGACCCACCAAGAAGACATCTACTTCAACATCCTCCTCTTAGCAACTGTTAAAACTAGGCAGAGGCCGGGCACAGTGGCTCATGCCTGTAATCCCAGAACTCTGGGAGGCAAAGACAAAGGATAGCTTGAGGCCAGGAGTTCGAGCCTGGGCAACATAGCAAGGCCTCATCTCTCCGAAAAATTTTAAATTTAGCCAGGTGTGGCGGCACACACCTATAGTACCAGCTACTCAGGAGGGTTAAGCCAGGGGAAGTACTTGACCCTAGGAAGTCAAAGTTGCAGTGAGTCATGTTCGTGCCACTGCACTCTAGTGTAAGTGACAGAGTGAAACTAGGCAGAAAAGGAGCAAGGATTTACCAAAGATCTGAACAGTCAACCAGCAAAATCTGACATCCGTATAACACCCCACTCCCCAACAGCAAAACACACACATTTTTAAAGCCAATAGAAATCTACCAAGATGAAGTACATTTGGGGCAATAAAAGAAATCACAGCAAATCTCGCTGTGCACCCCTCTGCGCCGGCGCCAGCGCCGTGCCCCTCTCTGCGCCTTCTTTTCTCACCATGGGGAAGCGTTTGGGGGCCTCTTGAGGGACCCCCTAGATGCTTCTACTCAGAGCCCCCAAAGCCGGGGAGCCTCCACTGCTCTGTCTGCAGCCTCCCCTGTTGGTTCTCGCTACCCAGGGTTCAGTGGCCTGGGGGCTGACGGAGGGGGTCGCCTCTGCCAAGGCCCCTCCCGGCACCTCCCTGGCTCATCCAGCCCACCTTCCTCCCACGCTGGCTCACGCAGAGTGCTCTGGTCACCAGGAGCCCTTCCTGACCAGCCCCGGCCCCTTCTTGGCCTTCGCCCACCTGGCCTCCCCTGGAGCCCTGACCTGGGTGCTGGGCCTGCTGGGTCCAGAGCCCACCCCGCCCTGAACAACCCCGAGTCTCAGCCACCCTCAGTTCTTACCCTTTCACAGCTGGGGAGTGGAGCCTGGGCCTGCGCCTCTCCGTGCCAGCGCCGGCGCTAGCGCCTCTCCACGCCTGCGCTGCCGCTGCACGCCTCACCGCCGCTGTCCGCCTCTCCGCCTCTCCGCCGCTGTCCGCCTCTCCGCCTCACCGCCGCTGTCCGCCTCTCCGCCTCTCCACCACTGTCCGTCTCTCCGCCGCGCCGCCCCTGTCCGCCTCTCCGCCGCGCCGCCGCTGACCGCCTCTCCGCCGCTGACCGCCTCTCCGCCGCTGTCCGCCTCTCCGCCGCTGTCCGCCTCTCCGCCGCGCCGCCGCTGACCGCCTCTCCGCCGCACCATCGCTGGCCGCCTCTCCGCCGCACCACCGCCGGCCGCCTCTCCGCCGCGCCACCGCCATCCGACTCTCCGCCGCTGTCCGACTCTCCGCCGCTGTCCGCCTCTCCGCCGCGCCGCTGCTGACCGCCTCTCCGCCACCATCCGCCTCTCCGCCGTGCCACCGCTGTCCGCTTCTCCGCCACGCCGGCGCCAGGGCTGTGTGCCTTTGCTAGGGCGGAGCTGCGTTCTCCTCAGCACAGACCCGGAGAGCATTGTGAGTGCGGAGCTGAGTTCTCCTCTGCACAGACTTCGGAGATACAGCGAAGGCAGAGCAATGTTCTCCTCAGCACAGACCCGGGCGGGCGGTCCGGTGGCACCGTGAGGGCGGAGCTGCGTTCTGCTCTGCACAGACCTTGGGGGCACTGCCTCGCTTTGGGACAACTCGGGGCCGCATGGACGGTGAATAAAATCCTTCCTGTTTGCAGCCCTTTTTGTGGTTGGTGGCAGCGATGGACACTGCAGCCAGCCAGAGCGTAGAAAGGCGTCGGGGTAAGTGCGCTATCCAGGCTGCACTGTGGGTGGCCTGGGATGGGTTGGGAGCCCTATCTCAGACATCACTGCCCGTCTTGGGTGGCTGGTTGGGTGTGCTATCTGGGGCTGTGCTGCCTGCACGGGGGGGGGATGGTTTGGGGGCCCAAACCGGGGCTGCACTGCCTTTGGTGGGGAGCCGGTGGGGGCACTATCCCAGACTGTTATTGCTGGCAATAGTGAGGTGGGCTAAGTATGCTATCCGGGGCTGCACTGTGCGGCTGTGGGCGGGGGGTGGTGGTTTCGGGTTGAGGGCGCTATGGGGTACTGTAATGCCCATGGTGTGGGGAGGCGGGGCAGTTTGGGTATGTTGGGTGTGCTATTGGGGGGGTGACACTGCTGGTGGTAGGGGGCAGGGTGGGTTGGGGGCCATATCAGGGGCTGCACCGATTGCTTTAGCTAGGATTTCTGGTACTATGTTAAACAACAGTGGTGACAGGGGGCATCCTTATCATGTTCCAGATCTTAGAGGAAAAGCTTTCCATTTTTCCCCATTCCATATGGTTCTAGCTGTGAGTGTCTTTCCTGTAGTTTTTATTATGTTGCGGTATGTTTCTTCTGTGCCCGTTTCTTTGAGGATTTATAGCATGAAGGGATGTTGAATTTCATCAAATGCTTTTTCGGTTTCAGTTGACGTGATGATACTGTTTTTGTCGTTTATTTGGTTGTTATGATGTATCACATTGTATGTTGAGTGACCCTTGCATCCCAGGGATACATCCCACTTGATCATGATGAATTATCTTTTTAATGTATTACTGAATTTGATTCACTGGTATTTTCTTGAGGATTTTTGCATCAATATTAGAGATCCTGGCCTGTAGTTTCCTTCTTTGATGCTGTTGTCTGATTTTGGTATCACAGTAATAATGGTCTCATAGAATAAGTTTGGAAGTATTCCCTCCTGTTTTTCAAAATAGTTTGAGTAGGATTCGTACTAGGTCTTTAAATTGTTTGGTGTGAAGCCATCAGCAGTGAAGACATCAGTTCCTGGGCTTTTCTTTACCGGAGACTTTTTCTGATGGCTTCAATCTCATTACTTGTTACCAATCTGTTCTGGTCTTGGATGTTTTCGTTGCTTAACCTAAGTAGGTTGTAGGCATCTAGGAATTTGCCAATTTCTACTAGGCTTTCCAATTTATTGGCATATAATAGCCAGTTATGATCCTTTGAATTTCTGAAGTATTAGTTGTAATGTCTCCTTTTTTAATCTGTTGATTTTATTTATTTGAATCTTGTCTCTTTTCTTAGGCTGGTTAAAAGTTTGTCAATTTTGTTTAGCTTTCCAGAAAACCAACTTTTTGTTTAATATTGTGTGTTTTTTATTTCAATTTTGTTTGTGCTATGATCTTATTCATATTCTTATTTTCGGTTTAGTTTGTTCTTTACTAGTTCTTTAAGATGTATTGTTTATTTGAAGTTTTTCTTTTGTTTGGATGGTAGGCACTTATAGCTGTAACTCTCTGCCTTTGTACTGCTTTCTGCATAACAAGTTTTGGTATACTGTGTTTTCATTACCCTTTGTTTCATGAAATTTTTGAATTTCTGTCTTAGTATCTTCATTGACCCGCTAGTCATTTATTCAGGAGGGTAGTGTTTAACTTCCATGTGATTGTATTGTTTCCAAAATTACTTTTCTTATTGATACCTAGTTTTATTCCTTTGTAGTGAAAGAAGATGGCCACGGAGACAGACAGCAGCGTGGTCAGAGTGGTAGGAGCCAGCCATCAGCGAGAGCTGCTCCGTGCCTGGCTGCTGGGTCCTAGAGCCTGTGGCCCACTGGCTTGCCTCACTGTGGTTGGTGGTGGCGGTGACAGAGACTGCAGGACGACCAGAGTGGTAGGACAGGTGCTATCCAGGGCTGCACCTTTCGCAGTGTGGGGTGGGTTGGGGGCGCTATCCAGGGTGTCGTTGCCTGCATTAGGGGTACTGGTTGGTAGCACTCCACAGGGCTGCACTGCCCATGGCAGGGAGGGTGGGTTATGGCTGCTTTCTGGGGCTGCAATGCCCATGGAGGAGGACAGGTTAGGGCACTGTCAGGTATACGCTACTGGCGGCATTGGGGGACAGAGGAGGGGGGCGCTATTGAGGGCAGGACTAGCCGTGGAGCGGGAGCGAGTTCAGTGCTATAAGGGGCTGCACTGCTGGTGGCAGTCAACAGAGTTGGCATCCAAGGAAGGAGTGGTTCTCCTCTCCCTGACTCCACACTCCAGAGGGCGACCCACACTTGGTCATACTGGAGTGCGGCAGGGCACGCAGCGTTTGCGTGGGAATCCTGAGCATGGCAGAGCCCCCACACCCACTGTGGTTCCTGGGCCTGTGCACTCTGGGTCTGTGCCTCAGAGGCTGCCAGGCACCCCTGGGGACACCATGGGGGACAGGGCCCTGTGTGTGGAGGCGTCCGGAACAGGAATTGGCACCTGGGGGCGGAGGGCTGGCTGGGTCTGAATTTTTCTGCTTCTCCTGCTCCCTGAGGAGTGCAGCCCCAGTGGGCCCAATGGTTCCTGTGGAGTGGGGAGCTGGGTGCTGTGGTGTCTCCAGCACCCACCCCAGACCCCAGTTCCCGGCTAGCTTGGGCCAAAAGGAGAGGCTGGACTTTGGAGGGTGGGTGTGAGTGCCTTTGCTGAAACTGGCCCCTGCCACCCAGTGGCCGGCATGACAAGTTGAGGCTCTAACCCTTCCACCCCTCACATCTTTCTCTAGGCTTTTCTGGCTTTGCCCATCCAGCTGGTCCATGCCAGGAGGAGGAGGAGACACCTAGAGCCTGCAACACCATGGCTCGCCTCTCTGCGGGTGGGCAGCAGTGACGGAGACTGCAGTGTGCCAGAGCGGTAGGACAGCGGCCGTGCTAGGAGGGCAGACTGCTGCAGCCAGGGTTGGGGGTCAGGCTTACAGCGATGGACGGGCTGCAGCAGTGGCCAGGTGGTAGGAGCCTTGTAGGGAGGGCTGGTGCATTGGCAATGGGCCTGGCTTTGCCCTGCGCCTGCGTGGATCTGGCCCTGTACTGCCCTGCCTTGCCCTGTACCTGCCCTACTGCTACTTGGACTCTCGGCCCTGTCCTGCTCTGGTCCCATCCTGACCCTGTCTTGGCCCTGTGCTACCCTGTCCCTGCCCTGGTCTTGCCCTGGCACTGGCCCTGCCCTGAACCTGCACTGGCCTGACCTTGGCTCTGGCCCTGGCTCTGGCCCTGCCTCTTGTCCTGACCCTGATTGTGTCATGGCACTGGCCCTGCCAATGGTCATGTTCCTGCTCTTTTTCTGGCCCTGACCTGGCCTTGGACATGTCCTGGCCCTGCTTTGGGCCATCCCTGCCCTGGCCCCACCATGGGCCTGCCTGTTCTGCCCTCTCCTGGCACTGACCTTGCCCCGTCATGGCCCAGTGGTGCCATTGCCCTGCCTTACCCTGTGCTGGTTGTGCCTTGGCCCCGCTTGGTGCTGGCCGCTCCCTGGACCTGCCCTGGACCTGCCCTGACCCTGCCTTGGCTTTTGCCCTGCCCTCACTATGGCCTGGCCCTGGCCCTAGCCCTGGTCCTGCCATATCCCTGGCCCTGCCCTTATCCAGGCCCTGCCCCTGCTGCTGCCCTGGCCCTGGCCTGGAACCTGGTCCTGTCAAGGACCTGCCCTGACTCTGTCATGGCCCTGGCCTTGCTCTGTCTTGTTCCTGGCCCTGACCCAGACCCAGACCCTTTCCTGGCTCTGCACTGGACTTTCCCTGGCCCTGAGCTGGCAGTGGTCTGCCCCTGGTCTTGCCATCACCCTGCCCTGCTGCGCTCTGGATGTGTCATCACCCTGCCCTGGCCCTACTCTGCCTTTGACCCTGCCCTGGCCTTACCTTGGCCCTCACCCTAGTCTTCACTAGACCCAGCTCTGGAGCTGGCCCTAGCACAGACCTGGCCCTGATCCTGGCCCTGGTCTTTGTCCTGCCATAGCCCTGGCCCTGAAGTGGACTTGGAGGTGTCCTGGCACTGGCGTAACATGGCTCTGCATTGGCCTGTCCCTGCCCTGCCACTACCATCGCCTTGCCCTGCTCTGTCCTGTCCCAGTACTGACCTGGCCATGCTATTTCCCTGCCCTACCCTGCCTTGGCTGTGCCCTGGCTCAGTTCTGGCCCTGGCCCCGGCCCTGCCCCGCCCTTGACATGCTCTGACACTGCCTCAGCCTCAGCACTAGCCTGGCTCTTTCTTGGCATCAGCCCTGCTCTCTCTGTGGACCGGCTCTTGTCCTGTCCTGCACTGGCCATACCATGCCCTGCCCTGCCCTGGCCATACCATGCCCTGCCCTGCCCTGCCCTGATTCAGCCCTGGCCCAGCCTTGGCCTTGGCATTGCCCCTGGTCCTGCCATATTTCTTGCCCTGTCCCTACCCTGGCCTTGGCCCTGACCCTTACCTTGCCCTGGCTCTGCCCTTGCCCTAACGCAGCCCCTGGCCCTGTCATGGCCCTGCCCTGGACCTGTCCTGGCCCTGGCCCTTCCCTGCTTGAGACCTTGCCCTGGCTCTCCCCTGGCCCTGACCCTGAAATGCCTGGCCCTACCCTGGCCTTACACTGCTCTGGCCCTTGCCCTGACTCTGGTCCTGTCACTGGCCTAGCCCCAGCCCTGTTGCTGGTCTTACCATGGCCCTGACCCTGCCTTGGCCCTGCCTTGACACTGTCCTGGACCCTGGCTGTGCCAAGAACCTGCACTGTCCTTGCCATTGTTTTGCTCCTGCCCCGAACCTGCTCCTGCCCAGGCCATGGCCATGGCCCTGGCCCTGGCCCTACCCAGGTCTTGGCACTGGCCTGGCCCTGCCCTGCCCTGGCCCTATGCTTTCCTGGCCTTGCTTTGCTGGCCCTGGCCCTGCCTTGGCCCTAGCCTGGCTTTGACCCTGCCCTGGCCCTACCTTGGCCTTCACCCTAGCCTTACCTGGGCACTGTGTTGGACCTGGCCATAGCACAGACCTGGTTGTGGCCCTGGTCCTGCCATGGCCCTGTCTCAGACCCTAGCCCTGCCAGGTACCTGTCCTGGCCCAGCTCTGGGCCTGGCTTTGTCCCTAATTCTCAGATGACCCTGGCCCTGCCCCTGCCCTTGCCCTTGCCCTGGCACTGGCCTTGGACATGTCTGTGGTCCTAACCCTGGCCCTGTCCAGGAGCTGCCACTGCCTTGGCCGTGCCCTGGCTCTGGCCCTGCCCCGGCCGCAGCCATAGACCTGCCCTGGTTGGTCATGCCCTACCTTAACCCTGTGCTACGCTGTGCCTGCTCCACCCTGCCCTGGCCCTGCCCTCCCTTTGGCCCTGCCCTGACCCTGCCTTGGCCCTCAAACTGGCCCTAGCACAGACCTGGTCCTATGTGTGGTCTTGGCCTGGCATTGACCCCTGCTCCTGACCCTGGTTCTGCCATGGCCCTGGCCCTGCCAATGACCCTGGCAGCCCTGACCCTGGCCCTTTCTTGGCCCTGGCCCTGAACTGGCCCTGCCCTGACCCTGGCCCTGAAGTGGATTTGCAGGTGTCTTGTACATGATTTAACCTGGTCTTACCATGGCCCTGTCCCTCCCCTGGCTCTCTCCTGGTCTTCTGCTGACCCTGACCCAGACCTTGGCCCTGCCCCAGCCTTGTCCTAGATCTGGCCATGGCCCTGCCTCTGCCCTGGACCGGAGCTGGCACTGGCATGGACCCTGGCCCTGGCCATTCGCTACTTAAGGCCATACCCTGGCCCAGCCCTGGTCCTGACCCTGTCCTGGCCCTAATTTGGCCTGTCTCTACCCTGGCATGCTATTCTGGCCCTAGCCCTGACCCTGTCCCTCTCCCTGTCCTGGCCCCAGCCCCGTTGCTGGTCCTGCCATGGCCCTTGTCCTGACATTGCCCTTTCCTGGTTCTGGCCCTGGCCCTGTCCCAGCCCTGCTCTGGCCCTGGTCTGAACCCTGGCCCTGCAATAGACCTGCCTTGGTCCTGCCCACACCCTGGCTCTGGCCCTACCTCTGCCCTGGCCATACCCTTGCCCTGGCCTGGACCCCGGTCCTGGTCCTTGTCCTGCCCCAGCCATGGCCCTGGCCCTGCCCTGCCTGTGCCCTGTTCTATCCTGGGCTGGCCCTGCCATGGCCTGGTCTTGCCATTGCCCTGCCCTAGCCTGCCCTGCTTGTGCCCTCGATCTGCCCCGGCCTTTGCCCGTGTCTTGGTTCTAGCTTTGACTCAGCCCTGGACCTTCCCTGACCTTGCCTCAGCCCTGGCACTACCCTGGTCTTGCCTTGGCATTTGCCCTACTCTTTCTATGGCCTGGCTCTGGTCCTGCCCTGCTCTGCTCTTGTTCTGTCCTGGCACAGCCCTGGCCCTGGCCCTGGCCCTGCCATATCACTGGCTCTGGTCCTGCCCTTATGCAGACCTGACCCTGCTACTGCCTTGGCTTTGGCCTGGACCTTAGCCATACAGTGACCCTGCCATGACCCTTTCCTCGCCCTGGCCTGGAACCTGGCCCTGCCAAGGACTCGCCCTGGCTCTGTCATGGCCCTGGCCCTTTCCTGGATTTGGATGTGTCCTGTCCCTTATTTGCCCTGGCCCTTCCCTGGCTCTGCCATACCCCTTCTGTGGAGTAGGGCCAGGGTCAGGACCAGGCCAGGGCAGGGTCAGGACCAGGGTAGGGCCATGGTAAGGCCTGAAGATGGGAAGGGCCAGGGCAGCGGCTGGACAAGGGAAGGGTCAGGGCCAGGGATGTAGTAGGACTAGGGGCAGAGCTGGCACTAGGGCTGAGCCAGGGCAGAGCAGGAGAGATTACATTATGCTATTACATAAAATTTTTATTTTAGATTTTTAAGATAACTATAGTAGTAGTAATGTCTATACTATATTATTTGTAATAGTAATAATATTTGCAGTAATCACTAAATTTTAACTGATACTATCTTTGCTTCCAGTAGTGTTCTATGAGTATAATTTTATCAATATATAAATATGTGAGGCATTGATTCTCACAATAATTTTATGTGCTAGGTACTTAAAGCATCCCCATTTTCCAAATGTAGGAAACAGGCATAAAGAAGTTAAATACTTGGCCAGATTACTCCTGTAATCCCAGCACTTTGGGAGGCCAAGGCAGGCAGATGGCTTGAGCTCAGGAGTTTGGAACCAGCCTGGGCAACATTGTGAAACCCCATCTCTACTAAAAATGCACAAAAAGAACTAATTTAAGTTTCTTGTAGGATTCCGGTTATAAAACACTGGTCAAACACACAGGGCATGGATAGGGCAGGGCCAGGGACAAGGTCAGTCCAGGAAGGGGCCAGGGCCAAGGCAGGACCAGAGCTGGACTTGGAGGTGTCCTGGTCTGATTTACCCTGCCCCAACATTGGCCCAGCCCTGCTCTGGCACTTCCTGTCATGCCCTGTCCCTGGCCTGAGCATTGGCCCTGGCCCTGTCCTGCTTCTGGACCTGCCCCGGAGTTGACCAGGCACTGCCATGGCCCAGTCCTGCATTGCCCTGCCCTCCTCTGCCCTGGTGCTACCATGGCTCTGCTTGGGCCCTAGCTCTGCCTCTACTCTGGACCTTCCCTGACTCTGCTCAGCCCTGGGTCTACCCTGACTCTGCCTTGGTGTTGCCCTCCCATCTCTATGGCCTGGCTCTGGCCGTGCATTGCACAGGCCATGCTCTGCCCTGCGTGTCCCAGCCTGGGCCCAGCCCTCGTCCTACCATATTCCTGACCCCAGCCATACCCTTGTTCTGGCTGTGACCCTGCCGTGGCCCTCTCCTGGCCCTTCCTTGGTCCTGCCCTGCCCTTCCATGCCCTGGCCTTGCCCTCACCCTGCGTTGGCCCTGCACTGATCCTGCCCTGCCCTGGCACTGCCTTGGCCCTGGCCCTGCCTTCTCCCTGGTCTTGCCTTTGCCCTGCCCTGGCCTGACCCCAGGCCTACTGAGTCCATGAAATGGCCCTGGACCTGCCTTGCCATCATCTGTCCTGGCCCTGTATTGTCCCCACCATGCTCTGGTCCAGCGCTTGCCCTAGCCCTGTTGCTAGTCCTGCCACTGCTATGGCCCTGCCCTGTTTTTCACCATGCCCTGTGCTACCCTAGCCCTGCCCTGCCTTGGCCTTGGCCCTACCATGGCCTTCTCCTACCCTGGCCTGGCCTTACACTGGCATTTTCTACCCTGGCCTTGCCCTTCTGTGGTCTTGCCCTGCCCTGGCCTTGCCCTGCCCTGGCCTTGGCTTTGCCTTATCCTGGTCCTGGTTCTGCCCTGACCCTGGCCTTGCTCTGGATCCTCTCTGGTTCTGCTTTCTCCCTGGCCCTGCCCTTGCTCTGGCCCTGTCCCTGGCCAAGCCTTGACCCTGACCCTGGCCCTGACAATGCCCAGGTCTGACACTGGCCATGCTTGGCCCTGGCCCCTCCTTTTGGCCCTGCCCTGGCCCTGCCTTGGCCCTGTGCTATCTTAGTCTTGCCCTGGCCCTGAACTCACCCTGGCCCTACCCTCACCCTACACTGGCCCCGCCCTACCCTGGCCTTGCCCTGCCTTGGCCCTGCCTTTGGCCTGCTGTGGCTCTGGTTCTTCCCTGGCCTTGCCCTTGCCCTGGACCCTCCCTGGCCGTGTTTTGTCCATGGTCCTTCTCTGGCCTTGCCCTTGCCCTGTCCCCTTTCTGGTCCTGCCATGTTTCTGGCCCTGTTCTGTCCATGTCCTGGACCTGACTCTGGCCCTGGACCTCCGTGTCCCTGCCCTGCCATACCCTGGTCCATTCCTTGCTCTACACTGACCCTGCCCTGCCTTGGCCCTGTGCTACCCTAGCCCTGCCCTGGCCTTCTGCTGACCCTGATCCTGCCATGGCCCTGGCCCTGCCATGTCCCTGCCCTGGCCCTGGTTCTTCCCTGCTTCTTGCCCTGGCCTTGGTCCTCTCATGTCCCTGGCTGTGACCCTGCCCCTGGTTTTTCTCTGGCCATGACCCTGCCCCTGTTCTGTCCTATCCCTGGCCCTGTCTTAGTTCTGTCCTAGCCCTGGCCTTTCACAGTACTTTATGCTTAGTAAGGGCTCCATGGTGTCCGTGAGTTGAATGTTGTGTTCATAGTATCTGCCAAAACAGAAAGAAAAAAAACAAAATATTTTGATAAGAAGTTAAATCTTTGTATATAATATGCCTTGAATTGTAAGTGCCTGTTATTAGTTGTATTACATATAGGTCATGGTTTTGTACACATAACTCCAAACCATTGATACTGTTAAAAGAATATATGAATATATGAAAGAGTGTATAAATGTAAGAATGTATCAGTATCTAATGACCTTTCCAAATTAATTTTTATTTTTAGCTCTATTAGATTTTTCTCAGTGTAACAAATGTTTATTCCTATGTAATTAAGGGCATATTTCCTGTACAGAATATTCACATTACCTAATTGAAAATTATATGATACAAAAATATAATACTATTTTTAGGCCAGGCATGGTGGCTTATACCTGTAATCCCAACATTTTGAGAGGCCAAGTTTGGAGAATCATTTGAGTCCAGGAGTTGACCAGCCTGGGCAACATAGTGAGACCTTGTCCTTGTTAAATAAATAAATGTATAAATAAATAGGTTGGGCACTGTGGCTCATATCTTTCATCCCAGCATTTTGGGTTGCCAATGCAGGAGGATTGCTTGAGCCTAGGAGTTTGAGACCAGCCTGGGCAGAATAGCAAGACTCCATCTCTACAAATAATAAAATATTAACCAGGTGTGGTGGTGCGCACCTGGGGTCCCAGCTACCTAGGAGGCTAATGTGGGAGGTTTTCTCAAGGCTGCAGTGAACTGTGAATGCACCACTGCATTCCAGCCTAGGCCACAGAACAGGACCTTGTCTATGAATAAAGAAATAAGTAAAAATATAAATAAAAATAAGTAAAAAGAAATATAAGTAAATATAAATACATATAAATATAAAACTGCATGCATGAAAAGAAACAATTTTTAAATTTAACATCACTGAGGGCATCCTATCCATTTCATTTCATGATTCCATTATGTCATTTCACTTAGATGAAATGATAAGATGAATTGAGATGAGAGGAAATGATGAGATGAAATGACAAAATGATGAGATGAGATGATGAGATGAAATTTTGAGATGAAATGGTGAGTAGAAATGATGAGATGAAATGATGAGATGAAATGACAAAGTTGAAAAGAAATTGAAAGGAGATGAGATGAGATTAAATGAGATGAAATGATGAGATGATAGATGATGAGATGAAACGAGATGAAATGATGAGATAAAATGAAGTGAAATAATGAAATGATATGAAATAATGAAATTGAAATTAGATGAGGAGATGAAATAATGAGATGAAATGAGATGAACGATGAGATGACATGATGAGATGAAATGAGATGAAAAATGATGAGATGAAAAATGAGATGAAATGAAATGAAATAATGAAATGAGATGAAATGAAATGAAATGAAATAATGAAATGAAATTATGAAATGTAATGAAATTGAAATGAAATTGAAATGAGATGAGTTGAAATGATGAGATGTAATGATGAAATGAAATGATGAAATGAGATGAGATGAAATGAGAGAAAATAATGAGATGAAATGAGATGATGAGATGAGATGAAATCATGAGATGAAATGATGAAATGAAATGAAATGATGGATGAAATGATGAGATGAAATGAAATGTAATGAGATGAAATGAAATGGCATAATGAAATGAAATAATGAAATGATGAAATAATGAAATGAAAATGAAATGGAAATGATGAGATTAGAAGAAATGATGAGATGAAATGAGATGAGATAAAATGAGATGAAATGATGAGATGAAATGAAATGAGATGAGATGAAATGAGATGAAATATGATGAGATGAAATGACATAATGAAATGAAGTGATGAAATGGAATAATGAAATGGAAATGAGATGAGATGCAATGAGTTGAAATGAGATGAAATGATGAAACGATGAGATGAAATGATGAGATGAGATGTGATGAAATGATGACATGAAATGATGACATAAAATGAGATGAAATGTAATGATGAAATGACATGAGATGAAATAAGATGAGATGAAATGAGATGAGATGATGAGATGAGATAAAATGATATGAAATGATGAGATGAATGATGAGATGAAATGATGAGATGAGATGATGAGATGAAATGATGAGATGAACTGATGAGATGAAATGAAATGAAATAATGAAATGAAATTGAAATAAATAAATAAAATTGAAATGAGATGAGATGAAATGATGAGATGATGAAATAAAATGATAAAATGATGAGATGAGATGAAATGAGATGATATGAAATAATGAAATGAAATAATGAAATGAAATTGAGATGAGAAGATACGAGTTGAGATGAAGTGATGAGATGAAATGATGAAATGATGAGATAAGATGAAAAGAGTTGATGAGATGATAAGATGAAATGATGAGATGAAAAGATGAGATGAAATGAGATGAAATGAGATGAAATGAAATTAGATGAAATGTAATGAGATGAAATGAAATGACATAATGAAATGAAAAAAATGAAATAATGAAATGAGGTGAAATTAAATGAGATGATGAAATTAAATGATGAAATGAAATAATGAAATGGAAATGATGAGATGAGATGAAATGACGAGATGAATGATGAGATGAAATGAGATGAAATGATGAGATGCAATGATGAGATGAAATGAGATGAAATGATGAGATGCAATGATGAGATGAAATGATGAAATGATGAGATGAGATGTAATGATGAGAGGAAATGATGAGATGAAATGAGATGAAATAATGAAAGGAAATTGAATTGAGATATGAGATGAAATGAGGTAAAATGAGATGAAAAAAGAAATGATGAGATGAAATGATGAAATGCTGAGGTGAGATGAGATGAAATGATGAAATGCTGAGGTGAGATGAGATGAAATGAGGAGATGAAACGAGATGAAATGAAAGGATGAGATGAAATGATGAGATGAGGTGAGATGAGATGAAATGAGATGAAATGAAGAAATGATGAGACGAGAAGAAATGATGAGATGAAATGAGATGAGATAAAATGAGATGAAATGAAATGAAGTGAAATGAAACGAAATAATGAAATTGAAATGAGATGAGATGAAATGAGATAAAATGATGAGATGAAATGATGAGAAGAAATGAGATGAAATGATGAGATGAGATGATGAGATGAAAAATGATGAGATGAAAAATGATGAGATGAAATGATGAGATGAATTGAAATGAAATGAAATAATGAAATGAGATGAAATGAAAAGAAATGATGAAATGATATTGAAATTGAAAGATGAGATGAAATGAGATGAAATGATGAAATGTTGAAATGAAATGATGAAATGAATAGATGTGACATGAAATGATGAGATGAAATGATGAGACGAAATGAAATGAAATGAGATTAAATGATGAGATGAAAAATGATGAGATGAAAAATGATGAGATGAAATGCTGAGATGAAATGAGATGAGATGAACTGAGATGAGATGAGATGAAATAATGAAATTAGGTGAAATAATGAAATGAGATGAAATAATGAAATTGAAATGAGATGAGAAGAAATGAGATGAAATGTTGTAATGAAAGGAGGAAATGATGAGATGAGGAGATGAAATGAGATGAATTGAGATGAAATGAGATGAAAAATGATGTGAAAAATGATATCAAAAATATGAGATGAAATGAAATGAGATTATATGAAATGACATAATGAAATAAATGAAATTAGATGAAATGAAATAGTGAAATGAAATGATGAAATGAAATAATGAAAATGAAATGGAAATGAGATGAGATTTGATGAAATGATGAGATGATGTGAAATGAGATGAGATGGGATGAGATGAAATGAGATAAAATGATGAAATGAAATGATGGGGTGAAGTGATGCACTGTCACGTGTGTGTCTATTCTTTTTCCCAAGCAACAAAAATTATAATTCATTAATTTTAATTTTATTATTTAAGAATATTCTTAAGGGTTGAAGGAAAAATAATATCTGTACATTATGGGTTACAATCTAAGTATAAATAATACATAAATATATTAAAACTTACAAAGAATATGTTTTGGAATCAAATATACCATGCTTCTGTGATGACAGTTATTTCATGCTGGTTGTCACAATTTTACATGAAAAACTAATGAAAAAATGTTTTTAACTGTTTCTAAAAATAACAGTTTCCAAAACAGTTTTACATTCGAAATATGAAAAAGATGTCTTTATGTTCCTTAATCTGATGAGATTTTCACACTCTGCATATGATAATTGCTAGATTTTTATTGTGTTGATAAATTGTATATCAAATAAAAAATGTTATTACCTCTTAAATTAGGAATTTTAGGTGATATAGGCAGAAAGGAAGGCAAGTTTTTATAACTTTGTCTAAATGAACTTTCTAAATGCCTGAGTATTAAAAGATAGCATGTCTATAAATCACAATGTATATATTACTGTATGACCTAGGACCAATCAAAACCGTTACCTCTGATAACATTATATTGTGCCCAGTATAAAATAGATATAATAATACCTCAAACTTAAATCCAGGCATTGTCATTGAGTATCTTAAATATATGCAACAAAGGTGCTTTTAAAAATACAAGCCAGTGATTGTACCAAATTTGTAAATTTCTTTCATTAATATTTGTCATTTTTGTTGTCGAAATCTTTTACTTCCTTGCTTAAATTTATTTCTAAGTACATTTTCGTAGCTATTGTAAAAGGAATTGCTTTCTTAATTTCTTGTTTCAGCTAGTTTACTATCAATATATAGAAATGCTACTGATTTTTGTATGTTGATTTATATCCTGCAACTTTATTAATTTCATGTATCACCCTAAGAAGCTTTTGGTAGAGTCTTATTTTTTTCCGTGTATAAGATCACATTGTCTTTAAACAGGGACAATTTGACTGTCTCCTTTCCAATTCAGATGTCCTTTATTTCTTTCTCTCACCTAATTGTCCTGGCTAAGACTTTCACTATGTGAAATATGATTCGTGAGAATAGGCATCCTTTTCTTGTTCCAGTAAAATCTTTTTCTTGTTCACAGTAAAATCTTTCTCCTTTTCCACACTCAGTATGATCTTAGTTATAGATTTGTCCTTTATGTCCTTCTGTGTTAAGACATATATTTTCTATACTAAATTGTTGAGAGGTTTTTTGTTATGTAAGAATATTTAATTTTGCCAAACGCTTTTATTGTGTTTATTAATTTAATCATATGGTTTTCAGTATATATCCAAAGGAAAGAAAATCAGTATATCAAAGACTTACCTGCACCCCCATGTTTATTACAGCACTATTCACAATAGCCAAGATATGGAATCAACAAAAGTGTCCATCAACAGATGAATGGATAAAGAAATGTGACATACATATATAGTGGAATACTATTTAGTCATAATAAAGAACAAAATCCTGTTATTTGTGGCAACAAGAATGCAAGTGGAGGGCATTATGTTAGGTAAAATAAGCCTGGCATAGAAACATAAACACCACATAACTACGTGTTCTCACTTATGTATGGAAGCTAAAATTTTTAATCTCATAGAAGTAGATAGTAGAGTTTTGGTTACCATATCCTGGAAAGAGTAGGAGAAAGAAGAGTATAAGAAAAATGTGGTTAATACATACAAAATTACAGCTGGAGAGAAGGAAGAAGTTCTAGTTCTCTACAGCACTGTTGGGTGACTGTAGTTAACGGGAATTTATTGTGTGTTTTCAAATAACTAAAATAAAAGATTTTGAATATTCTCACTGCAAAGAAATAATACATGATTTAGATAATGGATATGATAATGACTCTGACTTGATCTTTATGCATTGCATAAATATATCAATTTATCACTCTGTACCCCATAACATGTACATTTATTATATGTCAGTTAAAGTAAATTTAAAAGAGAAAAAATGAGGTAAAGGTAAATATACATAATTTAATTACTTTTTCTTCTATAAAACCCGAGTCAGTACCAAGTAGAGTTAATTTATTAGTTTTTTAAAATAAAAAAAATCAAAATCACCAAAAAAGAGCAATATCCAAGAAAACCTTGAAAATGAAACACAACATTTAGTAAGAATAGAAAACTTGGGCACTGTATCACCCTGTTCCTAGATACCGATTTACTGATGGCCATTTAAATAGAATTTTATTCTATCTATTTCATTTATACTCCCAGAGTTCGAAATTACATTTTACCTACAATAAATGAGATAACACTTGTAAATTATATGGTACTCTGCCTAACACACGTTAATAACTCAATACATGTTAGCAATAAACTTTTAGTATAGTAGTCAAAGTATTAATTTCTCACATTGCAATTTCCTTCAAAGACATGAATACAACCTTTCTAATGACTCCTTGTTCATCAAGATACCTCTTCAAATTATTCTATTTGTTTCATTCAGTATATTATCTGTGTATACCGATATTACACTCTTTTCTTTTTTTGAGATGGAATCTCATTCTGTTACTGATGCTGGAATGAGGTGGCATGATCTTGGTTCACTGCACCCTCCACCTCCCAGGTTCAAGCGAGTCTCCTGTCTCAGCCCCCCAAGTAGCTAGGACTACAGGTGCATACCACCATGCCTGGCTAATTTTTGTATTTTTAGTACAGTCAGAGTTTCACCTTGTTGTCCAGGCTGGTCTCGAACTCCTGACCTCAGGTGATCCACCCACCATGGCCTCCCAAAGTGCTGGGATTACAGGCATAAGCCACTGTACCCAGCCTGATATTGCACTCTTGGATTTTGAACACTGAATATCTTTTTGAAAGATTACACCTCTTTACCTCTTCGTGCTTCAGAAATTATTTTCCTTCAAGTGTTCTAAGAGTCTAATGAAGAATGAAGTCATGTTTTATCAGTTTTGTCCTTAAAGATTTCAGACATGCTGAAACTGATTGAAGTATCATTTGCTACTAGATAGATTAATTATCTCTAGTTGTAGGAGTGGATACATCTTTAATGGTATATTTTGGGTTATTGTCTTATTTTTGATGCAGTATTCTATAAATAATTTATTAAACCTGGCATCCTTGGGTGAGCATAGATTTTTCAACTTTGGTGTTATATTGTGTTTGCTTTTAAAAACTGCTTTTGAGGCCAGGTATGGTGGCTCTTGCCCATACCCAGCACTTTGGGAGGCCAAGGTGGGCAGATTACCTCAGGTCAGGAGTTCAAGACCAGCCTGGTCAACATGGCAAAACCATGTTTCTACTAAAAACACAAAATTAGCCAGGCATGGTGGTGCATGCTTGTAGTCCTAACCACTCGAGAGGCTGAGGCAAGAGAATCACCTGAACCTGGGAGGCAAAGGTTGCTAGGTTGCTGTGAGCCAAATTCACACCATTGCCCTCCAGCCTGGGTGAAAAGAGCAAAACTCTGTCTCAAAAAAAAAAAAAAAAACCACCAAAAACTGCTTTTGAATGGAGTTGTACATATAATTTTTATGAAAAAAATTATCAAGTGCATAAGTTCATAATAGAAAAACCAATAATACTCCAGGCACAAGTTAGGCAAATTATAGTATCTAAACCTGACGTCTCAGCTCTGTGTCTTTGACATATAAATGTTCTACCATGTCTTCTCTGGAATCTGATAACTATCTATCTCTTTAAAATGCAAGTCTAGGGAGATGACTCATCAGAAAAAGAAGAAAAAAGAGGTATTTGGAAATTGTGCAAATTAAAGCAGCCCCTGATGCCAAAGTCTACACATTCCTGAATGAGTCAGTTCTGGCCAGTTCTAGCTGGATCAAGAGAGCTCTTCTGGGCAGGCCTGAAGAGCACCTGGATGGCAGACACCTGAGGAGCCAGGTGCCTGAAACTTCCTCCACCTGCTTGAGGAGCGCCAAAGCCCAGGTGCTGGCTGGACAACCCCTGCTGGCTGCCTAAGCAGGTGGCAGAAGAAGGAAACAAGGTCAGAGGCAGAGTATTGAACCCTGCCTCCCAGGTGGGTGGAAGATGCCTGTCGCCAAACTAGGGCCCAGCTTGCCGGGTGAGATGGGTGAACCGGTGATCCCCCGAGAGAGTGGACGTCAGAACTACATGTTCCTGGACTTCACCTCGGCCAGCGAAGGAGAGAGAGGGTTAATGTTAACTGCACAAGGCCCACTCCAGCCTTAAATTCTGTAACTCAAACCCTTCCCTTGGAGACAAAACAAACATGACAAGGAATTCTGAGGTCAGGGGACAAGAATCACAAGTTCTCTAGTGGGAGACTGAGGAGGCAGTGTCCTTCCTGCCCTTGGTCTACTGGCTAAGAACCTTCCTCAGCCTGACCTTTGCACATTGCACTTTCAGCTCTGTTTGCAATTTTCCTCCTTTAGTGCTGAGGGAATCCCAGTGTTCGATCCTGAAATCTATAGGTTCCTAATGGGTGGTTAAAAAAAACCTCAGCGAGAGAAGCAGAAAATGTTTCCTCTTCCTGAAAAACTGTAGAAAGACAGGCACCATTCTGGGTGAGGACATGGTCCTTGCAAATGTCTTTGTGTTTTTTTTTTTTGAGATGAAGTTTTGCTCTTGTTGCCCAGACTGGAGTGCAGTGGTGTGATCTCTGCTCATTGCAACCTCTGCCTCCTGGGTTCAAGCAGTTCTCCTACCTCAGCCTCCCGAGTAGCTGGAATTACAGGCACCTGCCACCACACCTGGCTAATTTTTTGTATTTTTAGTAGAGATGGGGTTTTGCCATGTTGGCCATGTTGGTCTTGAACTCCTGACCTCAAGTGAGCCACCCGCTTCTGCCTCCCAAAGTGCTGGGATTACAGGAGTGAGCCACCACGTCCAGCCTGCAAATGTCTTTAAAGACAGCGTGTTTCAGAGGCTGTGACAGTGCCCTGTGAATATGCCAATTCTCGCAGTCCCGGGAGCTCAGAGGAGCAGGCCCGGCTCCTTGCCAGGCTGATGGTACTGAAACTCTGCTCTCCAAGACATAACCTGATGGCCGTGCAAGATTTCTTAATCGACTGTGGACCGTGAGAGTCTGCATCTCATTTTAATTAAGATGGGAAAAGAAAGAACAAAAGAGCAACTCCCAGGTTATAGAGAAACTGGATTTTAGTATAATATTCAAGTGTAGCATTGCTAATAATAACAAATCTTTTCCCTCCCAAACGGTAAACACTGGCACTGCCTATTATACAAAAATTCAACCACCCTCTCTGTTCCCCCGATATCTCCTCCCCAGTGACCCCCCTTCTCATGCGGCCTCATGAGCCTGGCCAGTGCTGAATGGCACTTTCATGGGCATGAGACTCCACGTGAGTGGGACTCAGCTGGGACCCCTCTCCACTTGGGAGCTGGGGAAGCCACCCTAGTAGCAGCTCAAAGTGTCCGTGATGTCCCTGCTGCTTAGGTAGGGGCCGCCTCTGAGCTGGTCTCGGGGTGTGAGCTGCCGCTGGTAGTGGGCTCTGCCCTGAGGGCCTGGTGGCTGGTCGGAAGGGCAGGCACACATGGGTGACTCCCCAGGAACTCAGGCCACCTCCGCACCACAGCCCTGCACTGTGTGCTCCAGGCATGTGCTGAGTGCCTGGTCAATCACCAGTGCCGTATTGATCCCAGTCTCCAGAGAGAGCATTTAATGTCACTCCACAGAGGGGGAAACTCGGCCCAGAGAAGTAAGGTAACTCTCCCCAGGCACAGGGCTGGTCAGCAGTAGGATGGGAGGCTAGTCCCTTGCTGTCTGACTCCCTGAGCCCACCCATATCCCAAGGCAGCCAACCTCTGCCCGCCCTGGTTCAGGCCCCGACTGGCCCCTGTAGTGGGTGATGTCTATCTTCCTGGCCTTTGTGCTCCCAGCCAACTGGGATGGAGCCTCCAGCTGGCATGACATGTTGTAGCTACGGACAGAAGAGTGGCTGTAAGGCTGCCAGGGCCCCCTCCCAGGGCCTGTCCAGAGTGAGGTCTGGGTACCCCAGGCATTTCCAGACCACAGGATCTGATGTTGGCCAAGAGGCCATGGCCACAGGCTTTCTGAGGCTGGCCCCCAGGGAGAGTTCAATCCTACTATCCCAATTCCTGTCCTGGCCTTACCTCTCAGTCTCACCGAGCTGCTTCATGGTCCCAAACCAGGACCCAAAGTGCTGCTTGGGCTCAAGGTTGTAATTATTTGCAGCCAACTGGAGCAGCGGGCCTCCTTGCTTACTTTGAATTCCTGGGTCCAGAGGGAAAAACTGGGTGGTGACAAGGACTGGACAGGGATGCCACAGGGGCCCTGTGGGGGTGTTAGATGGGGTGGTGGCCAGTCTTTGCTCATAGGGGACCCCCTCCTCCGCTCCAGTCCTGTCCCCACCTGTTCTCAGAGCTGGCTCAAACAGCAGCTCCTCCAGGAAGGTGTCCTTGGTTTCAACCTGGTACTCCCACCTGCAGGTCTTCCTGGAGTGTCTCCTCTTTCTCTCTGTCTCCCCATAAATCTAAGATGAAGGGGATGGATCTGCCCACCGCTACTCACCGTATGACTCTTGTGAGGTTGATCAGTCTCCCCTGGAAGGCCAACAGCTGAAGTCCATCAGAAAGGGTCCTCTGGCCCTGAGCCAGTTCCTGCCCACCCCTGTCATGCTGCACCCAGGGTGCAAGACCCAGATCAGGTCTGGGTGACAGGAGGGGTATAGAGGGGCTGAGGCTCAGGGGCCTTCTAGCCTAACTTGTCTGGAGACAGTTGGGGAAACTGAGACCCCAAGCAGGGAGGTATGGCTCCGAGAGATTATTCTCATTAACCTGGAACATTTTTGCAAGCTGTTAGGTATAGGAAGTCTGTCACAGGTAAGAGAAATGCTTTTTAAGAGCATGAGAGACAGCAGGGTTGTGACAATATTGAAACACCACCGTGCAGATTCACCAATTGCCACCACCAGGAGCCCCCTGAGAGTCATTGCAGATGCACAGCCCTCCCCTGCAACCCCTGGACCTCCCCGTGGTCTGGCACCTAAAGGGTTATGCCTCATGGCAGGAATCAGGGCCCTCAGGGTGCCCTGCCCACTCCAAGGTCTGCCTCTGCTCTGATTGGTCACTGACATTCAGATTGTCACCCAAATATAAGGTCATTAGCAGAAAGACTCATTCAATACAAGTGGACTCAGACATAGATTGGAATTGGGTTGCAAAAAGCCCCTTTTGTTTTTTTTATTTTATTTTGGAAAAAACTTTTATTGTGAAAATTCACATATATATACATATATATATATATATGTATATATAGAAAAAACTCAATCAGTGCAAAAGGATAGACAATGAGCAAATGAATTCCCCTTCCACTCCAGATCCCCAACTCAGATCCAGACCTCCTGAGCCCACTTCCCCCATCTCATCACAGATCCAGACCTCCTGAGCCCACTTCCCCCATCTCATCACAGATCCAGACCTCCTGAGCCCACTTCCCCCATCTCATCACAGATCCAGACCTCCTGAGCCCACATTCCCCATCTCATCACAGATCCAGACCTCCTGAGCCCACTTCCCCATCTCATCACCAGTGATTTCTTGGGCTCTGCATTAGTTTTCTATTGCTGCTGCAACAAACAGCTACAGACTCAGTGGCTTCCATTTCTGTCTTATAGTTCTGGTTGCCAAAAGTCCTAAGAGGATCTCACTGGGCTAAAGTCAAGGTGCTGGTGGGGCTATGTCCCTTCTGGAGGCTCAAGGGATGAATTCGGTCCCTGCCTTTTCTAGCTTCTAGGGGCTCCAGCTTCTAGGTTTGTGGCCTCCTTCCTCCATCCTCAAAGCCAGCAACAGCAGGTGAAGTCCTCGCCCATCATGCATCACTCTCCCTTCTGCCTCCTTCAATTTTTTTTTTTTATATTTAGGGGGAATGAATACAGGATTCTTACATAGTCAAAAAGCTCCTTATAGAGAAGCTCAGAACTTTCAATACAACTTTGCCTTTTTTGCCATTTTAATTTTCCATTTAATTTAAATGTATTCTCTCATTTGACCTTCATACTCTGTGGAGAAATATTCCTATTTCGGCTTGTATTGACAAGCTGTTTTCACACAGCCCCCACATCACCCAACCAACCAGCAGAGATCCTCCTTCCCAAGAAACAGATAAAGAAACTGAGGCCCAGGGAGGCTAAGAGTCCTGCCAGGATCATTCACCTTTCAAGGTAAGGAGCCAGTTCCAGACCTGGGTTTGTGCAGCTCCAAGCTCCCCCGTCTTTCTACAATGCTAGATTTAGACTATAGCAATCTAGCAAGTGTGGCCACACAATGGTCAAGTTGGATTTAGATGATGTTCCCTATAAATCCATTCTCCTCTCCCGTGTAAGCAAGGCAAAGTACTCCAGGCCATGGGGAGTCCCTGAAGACTCGATGAACTGCAGTGGCCACATCAGGAGGTTGCAGGTTGACCAGAACTCACTGACACATCAGGAGAGCAGCTTGGAACCTGCAACCTAGCCAAAACCTAGTGCCTTGGATTGGGGGAGAAAACATGCAGCCATTCCTCTCTCTCTGCTGGCTAGAGGGGATTCTGCCTTTTCCTGCCAGAGCCACCCCTTTCCCTCCTCCTAAAGTTGATGGTGGTTCTTTAAGGAAAGGGAGAAGTGCACGGTGTGATAGGGCAGGAAGACAAGAAAACGGAGGAGAGGAGGGGACTTTCCCATAAGCAGGCAGAAGAAAAGGCAGCTGTGGTGTGTGATGGACATGGATGCAGTGGTGTCCAAAGTGGGGTCAGCCCTAGAGGAGAGACAGAGAGAGAGACAGAAAAGTGAGATTCCTGACCCTTACGATTAACATGGGATCTGCCTGCAAATGCTGTTTAGGGCCATCGCCTCTTCCTGTACTGCTATTTTTGAGAGTGATGCTCCTGAGCCCCATGACCCAGTCAAATTTGATGTCCCCTCAAGCAAGATTCAGTGTTGGGAGTCCAGTGTGATCTGCCTGGATCTTGCTACATTGAGAACAGGCCAGATCTTGACCCCAATACAGGGGCTGGATATGAACGGGAAACAGCTGGGTTTCTGAGTCAGAAAGACTTGGTTAATTGCTAATTGCTTAGGCAAATAATTTAATTTTGTTGAGTCAGATTCCTCAGCTACAAAATGCAGATGACAGTACTTATTCCTCCAGGTTGTGGGGAAAATGGAGATTCTAAGCACGATTTCCATTTCACAGAAAGATACCAATTTGGTGGCTTATTTTCCTTTCTACCTTCAGAAGTGGCTATCCCTGCCACCCAAACAGACCCTTGACTCTCAAGTGGACGGGGTCCCATTTGCACAGGGGGAGACCTTACAGCCTACGTTGAGTCTATACTTACCACTTAGTGAGCATTGCATCCGCTCAGGGGCCTCTGTGGGCATCCGTCTCCTCTGCAGCATATTTCCTCCCCACTGCTGGGTCTGCACATGACCCGCTCCTTGGGTTAGGCCTCTGATCAGTGATGACCTTGGTATGGTGGTGATGGTCAGTCTTGGCATCAAATGAGCCAGTTTATATCATCAGCTATTCAATAAAATACTAATCTAGGTGTCACCATGAAAGTATTTTGTGACATTGTTATGTACGTGTTGTTACAAATGTGCATGATGCATTTACTACAGCATAGAATTTTGCCTAGGTACCAGCCTGAAGTCTGTCCGACAGATCATAGCCATGTTAGTCCCACAGTCACAGGGGCCAATTGATTAAATTATTTTATCTCCCTTGAGAACTAAAAATAAAATCCTAAGCCCCCCACCCGACTTAACAGACCCCCTGTTGGCCAACGGAACCTCAAATATTAAAATTCAGTTCTTGGCCATGACAGGACAGGAGGTCAGACATACCTCCCTGTACCTCCCTCCCTCTTATGGTTTAGACCCAACAACTGAACAGCATTAATGTTAAAATAGAGATCATGAGACTGACAGAACAGACTCTTTTGTGGCAATAAGACCTCAAATTATAAACAGGACCTAGGGCCATGCCAGGCGAGGGTTAAGTCTTGCACCCTACTCTTAAAGAATTAACTAGATTCAAACTACCACATGGGTTTTATTTTTCTCTATCAGCCAAGCAAGCACTGGCTGTGAGAGAAGCAAGATTAAAACAATTACAACTCACCCAGTTCACAGACGCTGAGTAACTGACCTCCTGCCCCACTAACCTTAATGACAGCTTTCTCTGGACAAGGGACTGATTTCAGTAACTTTCTCCTGATAAGAGACCATCCTCCATGGACTGGTTCTGGCCAGTTTTAGAGGCTGTGCCTTTACAGAGGCTGAGTACCTTCATGTCCCTGCTTCACTTTTTGATGCGTAGGGCCTAATTATAATACATTTAAATGTGAAGTCTCCACCCCAGAATGAACATGCATGTTTATTGAATATGCATGCATTAGGACCTCTTTTATGAGTATTCTCATAAAATGATATAGCTCCTCTGATATCCTATTGAGTATGTATATGTAGCCAACTCATTTGGCTCAAATTCCTGTCCTCTCCTTCCCTCCCTGGAAATGCCTGCCTCTGGCCTTGGCTGTAGGCCACACTTCCCAGCCTGTCATAATGGCCACCTTGCAGACTGCAAACCTTTATAAGAAATAAAGCTCTCTTTTCTAAATTTATAAAATTGTGTGATTTTTCAGTTGATGCTCTCTTTCTACACACACACACACACACACGCAATTTATACAGAAGGAAATCTGGAGAATATATGTGGGAATGGATATTAAGAGTGTGGCACCATGGTGGAAGTAACATAAAGTTGGATTAGGCTAAATTTATTAATGTTGGCCCACTAAACAGAGATTCTGTACTCAGGGTTGTAGGTCAAAGCTTTAGAAAGGGCTCCAAGGGTTGGTTTGATCGGTTACTTGGTTGGTTGGTTGCTTGCTTGGTTGGTTGGTGCTTGCTTCCTTGCTTGGTTGTTTGGTTGGTTTGTTGCTTGCTTGCTTGTTGATTGATTGGTTGGTTGTTTGCTTATTTGTTTGGTGACTTGGTTGGTTGGCTGAAACAGAATCAGAGTTTACCTAAGGTACATAAAGTTGAGATGCCACAACTTCCTTGGTTTATGTGTACAGAAAGGTATGCAAAAACTCAGGGAGACTGGATTTATTATGTCAGACCTGCTCACTCACACTGGGGGGTCTACAGAACATACTCCTCACAACGATCATGAGAAAGAATATTGTGAGAGGAGCTCAGTATCCTGGAAGAGCTTTGAGCTTGTGCTCTCAGTAGGCAAAATGTTACAGCAGGAACTGCAGCCACTGGACTGGGATCTTTAAGTAAAATGAGGATAATTGAATCCTGGGGTGGCAGGGAACATGGGCTGTCCTCAATCACCAAAGATGAGGTGGGTGTGGTCACCACAGTGGAAAGCAGTGTCAAAGCAGCAGTCAGTATGGTTTGACTCACAGACACCCACGGCATTGTGCAGTCCATGGTATCCACAGGGAGAGCTAATGGGCTGTACCAAAGTC
The DNA here is from genome assembly GCF_028858775.2 of Pan troglodytes. Taxonomy (NCBI): domain Eukaryota; kingdom Metazoa; phylum Chordata; class Mammalia; order Primates; family Hominidae; genus Pan; species Pan troglodytes. The sequence goes on from NC_072413.2 coordinate 14,137,750, forward strand.
TTAGTTGTTCTTTAAAAAATGAAGAATTCTAGGTCAACTGAATAAAAGACTAACTCAAATTAATGAAACACAGATCTAAAACCCTCAATCAATTCCCAGACTTGAGCCAGTTCACAGGCCCACAACCCCTTAAGTGAAGGGGAGGCTGGGTGAACTTGGGGAAGTACGCTGCTACATTGCCAAAAATTTACATTGTTAATCTTTTCCCCAGTCTTCCCCAAAGGGACCTACAGCCTTCTGCCAGGATGACTGTGACTTAAAGAAAAGAAAATTCTCAGATATTTGGGGAATTACTGGACACTGGCTCTCATTTGACACTATTATCACTATGTTGCCTAGGATGGATTCATGCTCCTGGGTTCAATCAGTCCTCCTAACTCAGCCTCCCAAAGTGCTGGGATTACAGACATGAGCCACTGTGGCCAGCAGAGCTTTGAAACTAGAACATGGAGGTCCAGTGGTAAAGATTTGACAAGTCTGGGAAGAGATTGGGCCAAGGCAATGTTGATGATTCTTTTTTTTTTTTTTTTTTTACAACAGAGTCTTGCTCTGTTGTCTAGGCTGGAGTGCAATGGCGCGATCTCGGCTCACTGCAACCTCTCTCTCCGGGGTCCAAGCAATTCTCCTGCCTCAGCCTCCTGAGTAGCTGGGATTACAGGTGCCCACCACCACACCAGGCTAATTTTTTATTTTTTTGTTTTTTTTGAGACAGAGTCTCACTCTATATCGCCCAGGCTGGAGTGCAGTGGCGCAATCTGGGCTCACTGCAAACCCCGCCTCTCAGGTTCACGCCATTCTCATGCCTCAGCCTCACAAGTAGCTGGGACTACAGGTGCCTGCCACCATGCCTGGCTAATTTTTTGTATTTTTAGTAGAGACGGGGTTTCACCGTGTTAGCCAGGATGGTCTTGATCTCCTGACCTCATGATCTGCCCGCCTCGGCCTCCCAAAGTGCTGGGATTACAGGGATGAGCCACCATGCCCAGCCACACCAAGCTAATTTTTGTATTTTTTTTTTTTAGTTGAGACAGGGTTTCACCATGTTGGCCAGGCTGGTCCCTGACCTTGTGATCCATCCGCCTCAGCTTCCCAAAGTGCTGAGATGACAGGCGTGAGCCACCGCGCCTGGCCAATGTTGATGATTCTAAACAGCAGTCGCTAATGTGAAAACCATCCTACTGGAAGCCCTGGCCTTGCCCAGAGGACACAGTCTGGGTGGTGGGCAGAGACTTCAGCTGCCTTCCAAGGCAAGCAGCTCCTTGCTGCCCGCTTGCTGGGGATTTTACTTACAGGGCAGAAGCTGGCAGGTGATTTGGGGGCAGGAATTGCTTCCTGGATGGTATAGGATGAACCACACTCCCCAGGAAGGCACTCATCCTGGTGGCCTGACAGAAGCAGCCCTCACCCCAAAAGGTAATGCTGCTCCACTAGTTTTATGGGGTGACTCCTTCCTGTAGGTTCCTTCCAGCTTTACCAGAAACACAGAAACACAGAACATCTTTCCTGACAGGGCATTGGTTTTGTTTTTGAACAGAGAGATCCTTCTTTTAAAAAGTTAGGTTTTTTTTTTGTTTTTTGTTTTTTGTTTTTTTTTTTTTTGTAATGGAATCAACCTACGTTCTAAGCCTAGCAGGTTATTATTATTATTTTTATGATTATTTTTTGAGATGGAGTCCCACTCTGTGGCCCAGGCTGGAGGGCAGTGGCACGATCTTGGTTCACTGCAATGTCTGCCTCCTGGGTTCAAGAGATTCTCCTGCCTCAACCTACAGAGGAGCCGGGATTACAGGCATGCACCACCATGCCCGGCTAATTTTTGTACTTTTAGTAGAGATAGGGTTTTGCCATATTGGCCAGGCTGATCTCAAACTCCTGACCTCAGGTGATCCACCCAACTCAGCCTCCCAAACTGCTGAGAATACAGGTGTGAGCTGCCACACCCAGCCACGGGTTATTTTTGCTGATCTTCTCCCTCCTCCCACCCTCCACCCTCAAAGAAAATGCGGTACATCTACACCATGGACTACCACGCAACCCTGAAAAGGAACAAAATCATGTTTTTTTGTTTTTTTTTTTTGCAGCAACACGGATGTAGCTGGAGGCCATTATCTTTTTAAATTATTTTTATTATTATTATTTTTTTTTCTATTCTACTTTAAGTTCTGGGGTATATGTGCAGAATGTGCAAGATTGTTACATAGATATACATGTGCCATAGCGGTTTGCTGCACCCATCAACCCATCATCTACATTAGATATTTCTCATAATGCTGTCCCTCCCCCAGTCCCCCACCCCTGCAACAGGCCCCAGTGTGTGATGTTCCCCTCTCTGGGTCAATGTGTTCTCATTGTTCACTTCCCACGTATGAGTGAGAACATGCACTGTTTGGTTTTCTGCTCCTGTGTCACTTTGCTGAACATGAGGGTTTCCAGCTTCATCCATGTCCCTGCAAAGGACATGAACTCATCCTTTTCCTGGGTGCATAGTATTCCACAGTGTCTATGTGCTACATTTTCTTTATCCAGTCTATCACTGATGAGCATTTGGGTTGGTTCCACATCTTTGCTATTGTGAACAGTGTGGAGGCCATTATCTTAAGTAAATTAACAGAATGCTGCGTGTTCTCACTTATAAGTGGGAGCTAAATGTTGTGTATATGTAGACACAGAGAAGGGAACAGATACTGGTGTCTAGTTAGGGGGATAGAGGAAGTTAGAAGGACAAGAGTTGAAAAAACCAACTGTGGGGTATTATGCTCACTACCTGGGTGATGGGATCACTCATACCCCAGACCTCAGCATCACACATCGTACCCATGTAAGAAACCTGTACATGTACCTCCTGAATCCAAACTGCTCCACCATTTGCACCAGCAATTCCAAGACTGGGCATCTACCCAAAGGAAAAGAAGTCATTCTACCAAAAAGACACATGCATGGTAAACTTCCTTTTTGTTTTGTTTTGTTTTTTTGAGATGGAGTCTCGCTCTATTTCCCATGCTGGAGTGCAGTAGCAATCTCGGCTCACTGCAACATCTGCCTCCAGGGTTCAAGTGATTCTCCTGCCTCAGCCTCCTGAGCAGCTGGGATTACAGGCATGCGCCACCATACCTGGCTAATTTTTGTATTTTTAGTAGAGACAGTGTTTCACCATATTGACCAGGCTGGTCTCGAATTCCTGACCTCAGGTGATCTGCCCACCTTGGCCCTCCAGAGTGCTGTGATTACAGTGCCCGGCCCTGTAAGGTTCATCACAGCACTATTTACAATAGGAAAGTCATGGAATCAACGTAGTTGCCCATCAGTGGGGTACCGGATAAAGCAAAAGTGGTTCTTCTACAGCATCGAATACTACACAGCCATGAAAAAGAATAAAATCATGTCCTTTGCAGCCACATGGATGTAGCTGGAGGGCATTATGCTTAATGAATTAACACAAGAACAGAAAATCAAATACCACATGTTCTTGACTGGATAAAGCAATTGTGGCCCTTCTACGCCATGGAATACTGCACAGCCATGAAAAAGAATAAAATCATGTCTTTGCAGCCACATGGACACAGCTGAAGGGAATTATGCTTAGTGAATTAATGCCAGGAAAAGAAAATCGAATACCACATGTTCTCCATTAGATAAAGCAAATGTGGTCTTTCTGCATCATGGAATACTACACAGCCATGAAAAAGAATAATATCATGTCCTTTGCAGCCACATGGACACAGCTGAAGGACATTATGCTTAGTGAATTAATGCCAGGAACAGAAAATGAAATACTACATGTTCTCAACTGGATAAAGCAAATGTGGCCCTTCTACACCACGGAATACTACACAGTGATGAAAAAAATAAAATCATGTCTTTGCAGCCACATGGATGCAGCTGGAGGGCATTATGCTTAGTGAATCAATATGAGGAACAGAAAATCAAATACCACATGTTCTGCACTAGATAAAGCAAATGTGTCCTTCCGCATCATGGAATAATACACAGCCATGAACAAGAATAAAATCATGCCCTTTGCAGCAACGTGGATGAAGCTGAAGGGCATTATGCTTATTGAATTAATGCCAGAAACAGAAAATCAAATACCACATGTTCTGCACTAGATAAAGCAAATGTGGTCCTTCCGCATCATGGAATAATACACAGCCATGAAGAAGAATAAAATCATGCCCTTTGCAGCAACGTGGATGAAGCTGAAGGGCATTATGCTTAGTGAATTAATGCCAGAAACAGAAAATCAAATACCACATGTTCTCAATTCGATAAAGCAAATGTGGTCCTTCCGCATCATGGAATACTACACAGCCATGAACAAGAATAAAATCATGCCCTTTGCAGTCACGTGGATGAAGCTGAAGGGCACTATGCTTAGTGAATTAACGCCAGGAACAGAAAATCAAATACCACATGTTTTCGCTTATAGGTGGGAGCTAAACATTGTCTGCACCTGGACACAATGAAGGGGCACCACAGACCCTCAGGACTAATAGAGTAGGAAGCAGGGGCGGGGGTACAAAGGTTGAAAAACTACCCTGAGATTCTTTGAATTTCAGGCAGAAGGCAGCAACTGGAGAGATCTTTGGGTCACAGATTTTTCTGTTGCATTTTCTTGCTTGTTTGTTTTCTCTCTCTCTCTTTTTTTTTTTTTTTTTTTTTGAGATGGAGTCTCACTCTGTGACCCAGGCTGGAGTGCAGTGGTGCAATCTCGGCTCCCTGCAACTTCTGCCTCCTGGATTCAAGCAATTCTTCTACCTCAGCCTCCCAAGTAGCTGGGACTACAGGCACCTGACACCACACCTGGCTAATTTTTGTATTTTTAGCAGAGACGGGGTTTCACCATGTTGGCCAGGCTGGTCTCGAACTCCTGACCTCAGGTGATCTGCCTGCCTCGGCCTCCCAAAGTGCTGGGATTACAGGCATGAGCCACTGCGCCTGGCCCTCTTCTTATATATTTCTAGAACTCCTCTAGAATTTGGGGTTTGTTTTTCTTAATTACAAGGAATCAATTTGAATCATTAGTGCATATATAAATATACATTTTATTTTTAGTACACATTAAATACCTCAGGAATGTACAATGCTCAGTGCCTGGGTGACGGGATTATTCATACCCCAAACCTCAGCATTGTACAATATCCCCAGGTCACAAAGCTGCCCGTGGATCCCCTGAATCTATAATAATAATAATAATAATAATAATAATAATAATAATAAATAAAAAGTGACTTTGTCATTCGCAGGGAAATGTGAATGACATTCACTCTGCCTCTCAGGCCCTTGGATTCCCAAAGTTTGTTTTCATCACGCCCAGGGGACACTCAGAATCTCATTTTCGGAACACGGGTTGTTTTTCTTAGAAACGCCTTGCAAAACAAAATAGGAAGCAAAATCTTTCTCACTCCTTCCGCTCCATATTAGACAAAATAAAATGAGGGGGCAGGAATCCAGAGACTTTGACCGCAGTTGGCATATTTATTGTGGTACAGACATGAAGGCAAGCAGTGTTCTCTCTGATTCTACGAACCGTACAGCCCGGGGCCGGCTGCCTTCTGCTTTCTGGATGGTGCAGGCGTGAGCTCCAAGCCCAAATTTCACTGGAGCTCCAAGAATCGAGCCTGACCCAGGCACTCACTGCACGGGGGCCAAGCGTGAAACCAGAGATCGCTCCGGCAAGGTAACAGGACAGGTTGGTGATCCTTCTTGCCGGCCACAAAAGCTTATAGCCAGAATTCCACCGAATGTGGTCTTTCTGTGTCTCTTCCCAGACAGTGAAGCTGGACAAACCTGGGGGTGGGGGGTGGGTAGTGCTGACCTCAGTGGGGTGTCCTGGAGAGGCAGGAACCAGGGTTTACAGGGTGCAGATCCTACTGAAGCAAATGGACATGGCATAACCTGGAGGGTGTGCTAACATCAGTGGGGTGTCCTGGAGAGGCAGGAACCTGGGTATCCAAGGTGCAGATCCGACTGAAGCAAATGGACGTGGCATCCGCAGGCAGAGCTGGCTGTGGCGTTCCCCCTTCTGCCTGGGGTGTCACCACATTTCACCGAGAGACCCCTTCTAAACCTGGGGAGTGTGCTGACCTCAGTGGGGTGTCCTGGAGAAGCAGGAACCAGGGTTTACAGGATGCAGATCCTACTGAAGCAAATGTACGTGGCATCCGCGGGCAGAGCTGGCTGTGGCTGGCCTTCCAGCCTGGATGTCCCCCCCCCCCGCCTGGGGTGTCACCAAATGAACCCAGAGACCCCTTCTAAACCTGGGGGGATGTGCTGACCTCAGTGGGGTTTCCTGGAGAGGCAGGAAGCTGGGTTTCCAGGGTGCATATCCTACTGAAGCAAATGGACGTGGTGTCCTTGGGCAGAGCTGGCTGTGGCTGGCCTTCCAGCCTGGACGTCTCCCCCACTGCCTGGGGTGTCACCAAATGCACCCAGAGACCTCTCTTCTGAAAGCCCATTCATGGGAAGCCTCCAGGTCTCCTCAGCAGGCAGCATCACGTCTGATTTAACTGCGTTATCAGGTAATGCAGGCCTGTTCTACCTGTGTGCGTGAGCACGTGTGTGCCGTGTGGGAGTGTGTGTGTTGATGTGGGTGTGGGTGTGTGCTTGTGTGGCTGTGTGTGTGTGCCTGTTTATGTGATGATGAGTGTGTCTGTGAGTCTGTAAGACAACGTGTGTTTCCATGCGTGTTTCTGTGTGAGCGTGCATTCCTGTGTTTTATGGAAGTGTGTTTTTGTGATGGTGTTTGTGTGTGCCCCTGCTTTTGTCGTATGTGTGTGTTTGTGAATATGAGTGTATGTGTGTGAATCTGTATGGCAATGTATAAATTTTTTTTTTTTTTGAGATGGAGTCTCGCTCTGTCACCCATACTGGAGTGCAAAGGCACAATCTCAGCTCACAGCAACCTCTGCCTCCCGGGTTCAAATGATTCTTCTGCCTCAGCCTCCTGAGTACCTGGGATTACAGGCACCCACCACCACATCTGGCTAATTTTTCTTTTTTGATACGGAGTCTCGTTCTGTAGCCCAGGCTGGAGTGCAGTGGCGTGATCTTGGCTCACTGCAACCTCTGCCTCCCGGGTTCAAATGATTCTCCTGCCTCAACCTCTTGAGTAGCTGGGATTACAGGCATACGCCACCACATCTGGCTAATTTTTGTATTTTTAAGTAGAGACGGGGTTTCACCATGTTGGCCAGGCTGGTCTGGAACTCCCGACCTCAAGTTATCTCCTCGCCTTGGCCTCCCAAAGTTCTGGGAGTACAGGCGTGAGCCACCTTGCCCGGCCCCAGTGTGTGAATTTTTATGTTTGTGTGTCCACATGATTATGTGAGTCTTTTTGTGACTGTGTTTGCATGAGTGTGTAACTGTATTTATGTGTTTGTGTGTGCTTGTGTGATTCTGAGTGTGTGTATGAGTGTGTATGACATATGTGAGTGTCTATGTGGGTGAGTAGCCATCCACGTGTTTATATGAGAGTGTTTTCATGATTCTGTTTATGAGTGTCTTTGTATGTATACGTGTTTGTGTGCTTTTTGAGAATGTCAATGTGCATGTGCACCCACGTGTGCAAAAAACCCACACATTTTTGTAATTGTGTTTGTGTGTGTGTCCCTGCATTTGTGTGAGTGTGCATGTCTTTGTGTGTCCATGTGTTTCTATGAGTGTGTTTTGTGATTCTGTCTGTCATTGTGTTGATGTGTGTTTGTGTTAAGTGTGTGGTTGCATTTGTGTCAGTGATTCTGGAGCAGATGAGCTGATCACAAGCCTGAGCCGAGAATCCATGGAGCTCATTTACAACAGAAGCCGGGACCCTGTGCAAATCCTTCTGAAATATCCCCGGTTTACAGAGCTCCTAGAGGTGGGGCAGAAAAATCCCCTGACTTTTCGGCCTCAGGGAAAGAGAGCGACACCCCGCTGGCCATACACCTCTGCTGTTTCTCAGAAAACAGGTGGGGTATCACTCTTTCCCAAATGACGATGATTTTGAGAATGGTTCACCTTTTGAAGAGACGTTTGTGCCCTGGCAATCCATACATATTGAACCCAAATGAATATTTTTTAATTAAAATTTTTTATATAAATATACATTGTGTATACTTTATATTAATATATTGATATAAATAAATATATTTTATTAATATAAACATGATTTTTATAGTTCATATAAATAATAAAGTTATATATAGTGTATATGTAAAATATACTTTTATTTGTAATACATAATTTTATAGATTAAATTTTATATACTAAGCAAAGTTATATGTGATATATACATGCCATATAACATCATTTATATAATATATCTTTATGTAAATAAGTATATAATACAATTGATCTTATATTTGTTAATACATAATTATGTATTTATACTATGTAAAAATAAAATTATATATTGTATGTGCATAATTATATTTCTATAAATACACGCTTATGTGTGTATTTATACATGAATGCCTGTGTTTGTGTGAGTACATCAGTGAGTGCGTGAATGTGTGTGTGTGCATGTGTGCCTGTGTTTGTGTGAGTGTAAGAGTGTTGTACATTTATACACACACATTTTGTTTTCTGGTTAATAACAAGATCTATCTTTGATTTAGGATATGAAGAATTCTTATAAGCAACCCCCCACACACAGAATTTGTATTTATTTTAAAATATTCTTAAAATATGGGATCTTTTATTTTTGCACAAACAGACAAGAGTGTTTTTTCTTTCCAAAACTTTTATTTCAAATTCTGACCCTGAGGAGCAGAAAAAGAAGAAAACATTGTGTAACCTTATATACATTAGAAACATAGGTAGTTACTAAATGCAATACAGATTTTGACAACATGCATTTAGGAAAAATGAGGAATTCAAACTCGTAGCTGCCTCAATATTGAACTTTCTAATGTTTAATTTTTTTAATTAAAAAATATTCGTTTGGGTTCAATATGTATGGATCTCCAGGGCAGAAATGTCTCTCCAAAAAGTGAACCACTCTGAAAATCACCGTCATTTGGGAAAGGGTGATGCCCCAGCTGTCTTCTGAAAACTAGCAGAGGCTTCCGGCCAGTGGGGTGTCTCTCTCTTTCTCTGAGGCCGAAATGTCAGGGAATTTTTCTTCCCCACCCCTAGGAGCCCAGTAAATGGAGAATATTTCAGAAGGATTTGCACAGGGTCCCGGCTTCTGCTATTTATGAGCTCCATGGATTCTTGGCTCAGGCTTGTGATCAGCTCACCTGTTCCAGAATCACTTCCCGTCTTAGCTCAAAACCAGCAAAGGAAAGTCCTCACTGGTCAACGCGTCCATCCCAACTCCCCCATATCCCCTTAGGGTGTGTTTGGGGTTCGGGACTGCTTTACTGTTCCTTTCAAAGCAGACTGGGAGGTAAGATTTTATTCTGCTTCCAGAGGTTCAGGATTTCTGCAGACGGTCAGCAACTCTTTGCATCCTACTGGTAAAAGTTTTATATACTTTGTATTTATATAAATATGCATTGTGTATATTTTATATGAATAGATTGATATAAATATATTTTATTAACTTAACCATGTGACTTTTATATTTTTATATAAATAAAGTTATATGTAGTGTATATGTAAAATACACTTTTATTTCTAATACATAATTTTATAGATTAAATTTAATATATTAAGCAAAAATATATGTAACATATATAACATATAACATCATTTATATAATATATAACTTAATGTAAATAAGTATATAAAATTGATATTATTATATTTGTTAATACATAATTATGCATATATACTATGTAAAAATAAAATTATATATTGTATATGCATAATTATATTACTATAAATACAATCATATACTATATATAATTATGTATAAAATAATTGTATAATAAAATTATATAATAAATTTTGAAACGTTATAAATTATTATACATAGTATTTTATTGTATTAAATTTAGAAATGTGTTATATGAAATAAAATTTTATTATAATAAATGTAGATTATATAAAATTTTATTTATAATAAATTACCTTATGTATAATTATAATATGAGAAAATAATTATATATCATTGTATTATAATAAATTTAGAAATGTTATACATTATTATATATAAAATTTCATTATATTAAATTTAGAAATATATGTAATAAAATGGTATTATATTAAAATTTTTATGTAACATTTTATTATACGTGTATAATTTTATATAATGTTTTATAATATATACAATATAAGTACACAGAATGTAAGTACAAAAATATTTATATACAGCTACATGTAATATAAATACATCAGTGTAAGATGTTTTGTGTGCGTGAGATGGAGTCTCGCTCTGTTGCCCTGGCTGGAGTGCAGCGACACGATCTCGGCTCACTGCAACCTCTGCCTCCTGGGTTCAAGTGATTCTCCTGCCTCAGCCTCCTGAGTAGCTGGGATTACAGGCATGCACCACCACACCCAATCAATTTTTGTATTTTTAGTAGAGATGGGGTTTCACTGTGTTAGCCAGGATGGTCTCAAACTCCTGACCTCAGGTGATTCACCCGCCTTGGCCTCCCAAAATGCTGGGATTACAGGCATGAGCCACAGTGTAAGATACTAGCTATTAAAAAATAAATATATATATATATATTGCAACAGCTGATTTGTCTGGAAGAGTTTGGTCAGAAGACAGTGTATTAAGAAGACTGTGAGTCCCCAGAGGAATATAAGAATACACATCATGTTGATATATTATTTATAACATAAATAGCTAACTACATCTGTGTATATAGTATAAACAAAAGTACAAAAATATTTGTATATAACTATATGTAATATAAATATATCAGTGTAAGATATTAGCTATTAAAAAATATATATAGAGAGAGAGAGAGAGACAGAGAGCAACCGGTGATTTGTCTGGAATATTCTAGTCAGAAGACAGTGTATTAAGAAGACAGTGAGTCCCCAGGAGAATATAAGAATATGCATCATGTTAATATATTATATATAACATAAACACCTAACGGCATCTGTATATATAGTATAAACATAAAGTAGAAAAATAGTATATAACTATATGTAATATAAATATATCAGTGTAAGAATTAGCTATTAAAATATACATATGTGTGTATGTATGTGTATATGTGTATAGAAATATTATATATATATATAGTAACAGCTGATTTGTGTGGAAGACTTTGGTCAGAAGACAGTGTATTAAGAAGATAGTGGGTCCTCACAGGAAAATAAGAATATACATCATGTTTATATTACATATAACATAAACAACTAATTACATCTGTATATACAGCATAAACATAAAGTACAAAAATATTTGTATATAATCATATGTAATATAAATATACCAGTGTAAGATATTAGCTATTAAAATATACATGTGTGTATGTATGTGTATATGTGTATATATATAAATATATACATATATAACATATATAATATATGATGTAGCATAATAATATAATATATTATATATAATATGTAATATGTAACGTATATTATATAATTAATATATAATATATAATATATTCTATGCTATATAATATATAATATATTCTATGCAATAAAATATATAGCATATATATATATATATAGCAACAGCTGATTTGTCTGGAAGAATTTGGTCAGAAGACAGTGTATTAAGAAGACAGTGAGTCCCCAGAGAAATATAAGAATATACATCATGTTTATGTTATATATAACATAAATAGCTAACTACATCTGTATATATAGCATAAACATAAAGTACAAAGATATTTATATATAATATAAATATATCAGTGTAAGATATTAGCTATTAAAAATATATATATATAGCAACGGGTGATTTGTCTGGAAGACTGGTCAGAAGACAGTGTATTAGGAAGACAGGCAGTCCCCGCAGGAAGCATGGTGCAGGTGGGATCTGGAGGTGACTCTGGGCTGCCAGAAGACGCCCCACTGCTTTGCGGCAGACACAGGTGGAGAGGTCCTCTCTGTAGCTTCAGCGTGGACACTGTATGTGTCTTGTTGTGGGAACAGTTCTTTCTGCTTCTCTCTCCACTGTGACCCCGTCACACTCACTGACCTGCCCTCCTCCTTCCTCTCGCTCTCCGGGGCCCCTGTGGAAAGAGGGTCTTCCCTCCGTGCAGCAGGGACCCCCAGGACACTCCCCATGCTCCTGGGTTCTGAACTTCAGGGACATGTGATCCTACCTGACCGGGCACAGGCTCTGTTCACCCTCAGGAACCCCTGTCCTCCCAGGCCACCGTGGACTGGAGAACTGGCCTCCTGAAAATCCAGAGAGAACTTAGCACTCACAACTTCTTTCTTTTTTTCTTTTTTCTTTGAGACGGGATCTTGCTTTTTTCTCCAGGCTGGAGTGCAATGGCATGATCTCAGCTCACTGCAACCTCCTCCTCCCAGGTTCAAGCAGTTCATCCTTCCTCTGTCTCCCGAGTATCTGGGATCACAGTCATCCACCCCCGCGGCCAACTAATTTCTGTATTTTTCGTAGAGACGGGGTTTCACCATGTTGGCCAGGCTGGTCTCGAACTCTTGACCTCAAGTGATCCACCCGCCTCGGCCTCCCAAAGTACTGGGATGACATATATTAGCATGATGTATATTCTTCTATTCCTCCGGGGACTCACTGTCTTCTTGGGCAGTAAACCACTGTGCACGGACTTCTCTGTCCACATCTGCACACATCTAAACCTCTGTAGATTCTGAATTGTTTTTCCTTTTGCACAGAATGAGAGGAACTGAAGTCGGGAGGCCCAGCCCGAACACAGTCCCTGTGGCTCTGTGCTCAGGCGGTTTATGGCTGAGAAGGACTTGGGGGGTTGAGGGCTTCCTATCAGCCCAGGAGACATTACCCGGGTCTGGGAAGCCTGCTCTGCACTTGTGGGTCTCGAATTGTCTGTTGCATTTACCTGCCTCATTATTTTTTCTACCTGTCTCTCTTCTTACATATTTATTTCAAATTTGGAGCCTGTTTTTCTTAACTACAATCAACTTGAATCATTACTGCATATATAAATATAAATTTTATATTGAGTAGACATTATATACTCAATCTATTACACATTCCAACACGGGCCATATCTAAGACGAATATTTATATTTAATGTTTAAAATATGTTTACATTTCATATGGAAAAATATATTTATATTTAATATATATGTGTACATTTTATACAGGAAATATATATTTATATTTAATATATAAATATATATTTATATTTGACATATAAAAATATATGTTTATATTTAATATGGGAAATATATGTTTATGTTTAATATACAAAAAATGTATAGTTATATTTACTATGCAAAATACATGTTTATATTTAATATAGAAAATATGTTTATATTTAATGTACAGGATACATATTTATATTTAATATAGAAAATACATATTTATATTTAACATATACAGTATTTATATTAATGTATAAAATATGTTTACATTTAATGTGCTGAATATATGCTTATATTTATTGTCTAAAATGTCTATATTTAATGTATTGTATACATTAAATGTACCAAATGTATTCTTATATTTAATGTATAAAAGATATTTATATTTAATATATGATATGTTTACATTTAATGTATAAAATGTTTATGTTTGATGTATAAAAGATGTTTATATTTAATGTATACAATTTATATTTACTGTACCAAATATATTATTATATTTAATGTCCAAGCCAGCCAAGCCAACCAAGCCACCCACCCAGCCAAGCCAGCCAAGTGAGCCAGCTAGCCAGCCAGCCAAGCCAGCCAAACCAGCCAAGCCAGTCAGCCAGCCAAGCCAGCCAAGCCAGACAGCCAGGAAAGCCAGCCAAGCCAGCCAAGCCAGCCAAGCCTCCAGCCAGCCAAGCCAGCCAAGCCAGCCAAGCCTGCCAGGCAGCCAAGCCAGCCAAGCCAGCCAGCCAACCCAACCAGCCAAGACAGCCCAGCCAGCCAGCCAAGAAAGGAAAGCCGGCCAGCCAAGCCAGCCAAGCCAGCCAAGCCACTCAGCCAGACAAGCCAGCCAAGGCAGCCAAGCCAGCCAAGCCAGCCAGGCAGCAAAGCAAGCCTAGCCAGCCAGCTGGCCAAGCGAGCCAAGCCAGCCAGCCCAGTCTGGAACTCCTGGGCTGAAGCAGGCCTCCTGCTATAGCCTCTCAAAGTGCTGTGATTATAGGCGTGAGTCACCATACCCAGCCAAAAAAATTTTATCTAAAATGATCTCAGACTAATAGAGGAGTTGCAAGAATCTTGTATACCCTTTACCCAGATTCACCAATTGAAAATGTTTTGCTATATTTGCTTTATTGTGTTTGCTCTCTCTATAGGTATCATTTTTTCCCCTAAATCATTTGCTAGTTTGTCCCTAACTACCTCTGTGTATATTTCCTAAGTGCAAGGACATTTCCTTATGTGATTATAGTACATTACCAAGTTAAAGAAATGTAACATTGATATTCTATTATCTGATATAGTCTATATTCAGATGTTCTAAAAGGGATCTTTATAGCATTTTTCCCCTGGTCCAGGATCCAATCTGGAAATATATACTGCATTTAATTGTTAAGCACTTGAAAGTTTTAAGCAAGATAGAGTATGAAATACATTTTAGAAAGATCTCCTGACCTCAGTGTGGGGGTGGACTGGAAAGATCTGTAAACACAGGCAGAAAGATTGTAATAGTCTAAGATGAGAAATGATAACACAGTAGCTGCTGAAATAGAGACACATCAACTATAAAAAATTTTTAAGTACAGTCCATGAAATCTGAAGCTTATATAAAAATTTGGAGATGGGACAGTGCGTGAGTGAGAAAGATAATTTGAGAATGACTCCCACGTTCCTGGCTTGAAGGACTATCTGAATTGTGAGAGACTTTTAGAAGGTATCAAATGAATTAAAAAGAAGAATTAAAGAGCAGATATGTGAGAGGGACGCATGATGAGAGATATATGCTTGGGAATCATCAGTATTATTGTGAATGAAGTGAAAGTAGTAGTTGATAGAACAAGTGTTGTGGAAATAGAAAAGAGAACTAGAAGGAGTGACAGGAAGTAGAAATATTTGAAGAGAAGGCAGAGGAAGAAGAGCCAACAAAGAAATAGAGAAGCAAGGAGGAGAGAGTAGTATTTTGGAAGTGAGTTAAAGGAGGAAGTTTAATAACTGAAGATGCTAAGTAGACTCCAAGTAAGTTGTATACTGAAAATAGTCATTTGGAGTTGCCAGTTGGAAGCTTACTAGTACCCTTACTAAAGCAGCCTCAGTAAGGCAGCAGGAACATGAGCCAGATCACAGAGGATCGAGGGCTGAGAAGGATGAAGTGGGGAGAGATGGAGTTGCTTATTATTATTATTTTTTTCTTTGAGACAGAGTCTTGCTCTGTCACCAGGCTGGAGTGCAGTGGCGTGATCTCGGCTCAACACAACCTCCGCCTCCTGGGTTCAAGCCATTCTCCTGCCTCAGTCTCCTGAGTAGCTGTGACTACTACGTGTGCCACCACGCTGGGCTAATTTTTGTATTTTTGGTAGAGATGGGGTGTCACCATCTTGCCCAGGATGGTCTCGAGCCCTTGACCTTGTGATCCGCCCTCCTTGGCCTCCCAAAGTGTTGGGATTACAGACGTGAGACACCACGCCTGGCAGAGTTGCTTATTTTTTTTAAGAAATTTGTCTCTGAAGGACAGTAGAGATAAGGAACTGGCTGAATCTAGGGAAGATTTTTTTCTTCTTTTTCTTAACTAAATGGGATTGCTCCTGGAAGAGAGTTCCTGCTTTTGTGTCTTTTTTTTTTTTTTGAGATGGAGTTTTGCTCTTGTCGCCCAGGCTGGAGTGCAATGGCACAATCTCGGCTCACTGCAACCTCCACTTCCCGAGTTCAAGTGATTCTCCTGCCTCAGCCTCCCCAGTAGCAGGGATTACAGGCACACCCAGCTAATTTTGTAGTTTTGGTAGAGATGGGGTTTCTCCATGTTGGTCAGACTGGTTTCGAACTCCCAACCTCAGGTGATCCGCCCACCTCGGCCTCCCAAAGTGTTGGGATTACAGACGTAAGCCACCGCGCCAGCCTGGTTTTGTATCTTTTGAAGTATATGGAATGATTTGGGATTATTCTTGATGTTATGGCACTATTTGTATAATCTAAGAAATTTTTTAAAAGCATTTATTTGTGGCTTGAATTTTAAATTGAATTTTTAAAAAATTTATTGAGGAAAATTTGAAATATACTCATAGAGAAACTAATGTCTTTGATATATAGCCCCAAGTTTTAACAGTTAATGTTTTTGTCAGTCTTTTTCACCTTGATCTATTTTAATGCAATTCCAGATACCTCGTCATTTCACCTGTAAATGCGTAAGTAAAGATCATGATTTTACATGATTTTCTTCGCATGATTTTTGCAGATTTTCTAAGTAGTCCCACTTTAGGATCCAAAAGTAAAACCTAATTATTAATGTTACAGAAGAATTACCTACCTAGCAGTGGATTTATCAAAGCATTCCTGTCCCAGATAGGACTGAGGATCATCACACGGTGTTCAGCACATACCACCAGGGGCAGGTGCACCCTGGCTTCTGAAGTAGCACCTGAGAATCCCCTGTGTCTAGTACCTGCTTCATGAATAACATTCCATAGGCTTCGGAAACACTGTGGTTTAGGCTCTAATTTATTCAACTTGAATAATTTCTCCTTGAAATACTGAGAATAGCTTCTCTTTTGCTGTACAAATTCCGATTATCCCATAACACAGACTCCTCAGCTGGACTTATCTCTCTTCTTTATTCAGTCAGGACAGGCATTGTCATGTCTTTTCTGCTGGGGATGAGGGCGAAAGTGGCTTAGGGTTCAGAGGAACCTCCCTGGCCTCCTCTAGGAAAATCTCCCAATGACTTTCCAAGCCTGACTGAGTTTGAGAACTTCCCTAAGCAGATAGAGGCACCAGAAGGAGCAATGGGGCAGCCCAGCCTCACACATCTGCTTCCTTGGGGTTTATGTTATGACTTGTAACACTGTGGGAGGGGTACCGTCACTCTGTTGACAGTAATAAGTTGCAAAATCTTCAGGCTGCAGGCTGCTGATGGTGAGAGTGTAATCTGTCCCAGATCCACTGTCACAGAACCGAGAGGGAATCCCACTTTGCAGACTGGATGCAGCATAGATCAGGAGCTTAGGAGTTTTCCCTGGTTTCTGCTGATACCAATTTAAATTATTGTTAATGCCCTGACTCGCCCGGCAAGTGATGGTGACTCTGTCTCCTACAGATGCAGACAGGGAGGATGGAGACTGGGTCATCTGGATGTCACATCTGGCACCTGAAGTTGGAAACACAAAAACAAATATTGTTGCAATTAATCATGTTATCAGAGGACTTCCCTGAAGTTTCAGACAGTACTGAGCACACTGACCGAGTATAATCCTAGTGTTCTCCTTCCTTATCTGGCAGCCAGAGCCCCAGGAGCCCCAGGAGCTGAGTGGGGGCCCTCACATCCGTGCTGTGTCCTGACTGGGGCTGACTCCTGCACCGGGTGTGACCAGCCTATAAAAAGTCTTCAGGGCAGGGGGCTGTGCTCTAGGAACAGGCAAATCAGCAGGGGATGGGGCAGGCTGAGCACAGCTGCAGGGCTGGCTCATCTCAGTAACTCAGCACAGGGGCGCAGTATCCCCAGAGTCCCAGGTCAGACCGGGACAGCACAGATTTACCTTGAAAGAATACACTTCTCATTGGTGGCCATACGGTTACAGAACATATGTTTGGAGTGAATTTTCAAAATTTTAAATCAACCTAAGACTAGATTAAATAATATATTTATACTTGTATTAGGAGTGTATAGGAAAGCATCATTTTTGGCAGAAAATTTACAATAAAGTTGTAGAATGTGGGGCTGTCAGAAATTTCAGTTAGTCTCAAAGGAATTTGATGAGTGTAAAAGTATTTAGTGCTATCATAACAATGTCTCTGTCAGTGTGAAATTGCTTCTTTTTTGAAAAAGAATTTATTTTCTGATAAAAAGAATTTATCAGAAACATCTTTAATAAATTCAATAGAATTTACTAACAAACTTAAGACATTGTTCCTAGGAGTAAAAGGAAAAACAATTCTCTGAGGATTCACAAAGATGATAACTGTGTCAGGCATAGATCCGCCATTATCCAGAGCTATGGGTCTCTTTAAGACCCAGGGGCTAAATGGGCTGCACCTTATTCTTGGCGTGATGATCCCCATATTCTATCCCCTTTCCTGCCTTTGGTATAATTTCTTATGGTTCTCCAGCATGGAGAGCTGACTAGTAATACCAGGTCTCATTATTTCAACTAAAATCTCTGTTTTACTCGCTGACTATAGGAGCCTGGATTAAAATCAACTTGAAGCCCTCTATCAATCTAGGCTCAAATTTTCAATTGTTTCAAAGTAGGATGACAAAGGCCACATCCCCTGAGTAATGCTCTGAGCTGTGCTCCCCACCA
Organism: Pan troglodytes; assembly: GCF_028858775.2. NCBI lineage: Eukaryota > Metazoa > Chordata > Mammalia > Primates > Hominidae > Pan > Pan troglodytes. Next base: position 14,156,175 of record NC_072413.2, read on the forward strand.
GCCTGTTCTTGGGGTCTCAAGAGCATCTGCCCTAGAGTCTGGCTTTCTGGAGAGCAGGTGAGGGGGGAAAAGCCAGGTTAGTGAACCTCTCTCCTTAGCGAGGGCAGCTGCTGCCCAATGCATGTTCTTGCCATGCACCAGGGCATCATCCTGACCCCGATGCCAGCCACCCTGTCTCACATCCATTTAGAGAGAATCTCCATCTTCTGCCAAGACACTGCCCATGTAGATGAAAAAGTATTTTGCATCCAAACATATCTTAAGCACTGATTTGAACCTCAATACTTCACACAGATGCCTTTGTCCAGGGCATGTCAGCCTGGCTCAACAGCAGGGGAAGTGGAGCCAATTACATCAGTGTCAGTGGACTGAGAAATACTCCAGGGAGTAGTTCTCATGCACGACTACCAGTGGCCAGACCAAGGTAGTGCAGCCTGTGCACAAACCTCCTGCTGCTTTTCCAGAGGACTGGATTTCTGGGAAATGGCTACTGAACAGGCTGCCAGGATCCATATATCCAGATTCAGAGAGATACATCTCTGGATTCAAATGCGCTTCTTCTTTGGGCATAATTTTAGCAGTCATTGTTACTACGCCTTGGGGATTCTAGTCATTATACTTCAGCTGACTCTCTATGGCCCTTTCTCCCCTTCACTGCTCTATCTGAACCTGGGGAAGCAGCTCAGGCTGCAAATGAGGCAGACCTCATGGCCTGGAATTAGCATCCCCTAGGACGGCTGTCAATCAGTGATGACAAGGGAGGTGTACACATCCCCCAGCTCCCTCACCTCTCAGGTGGAATAACAGAGGCATTTTTCCTGTGTTTCTATGTGGGCTTGAGCTCTCATCATCCTCAGAGGTGGCTCCTTCTGAGACACCTTTCACTTTCCCTTTCCCTCCTCCCCTCCCTTGCTCACTTGCTTGTTTCCCACACTATGTAAATATACTGCCTGCATGCGAATCTTTGGCATCCTTCTCACTGAGGGGACCCAACCTAATGCTTTGGAAAAATCCTCATTCTTGGAGGGCATCGTTTGTTTGAATTACTGCCACTTCTCATGTTTTAATGCCTAGGGAAATTCCAAAAATTTAGGAAATCTTTAAATTCCCTTTGCCAATCTTTCTTAGATTTGATTTTAGCAGAGATTCATTTTCTCTAGGTCACAAAATCACAGAAGCCTTCCACAAATGGCTACACAACATAGAGTCCACATAGAGCAGAGACTCAGAATCTCCCAGGATTTGACAACCACATATCAGACAGTCCTAGAGTCTCAGGTTTTTTCTAGGTCGATCGCCTCATAAATCTGCCTTGTGATATTTTTATTCTACCTTAGGGGAAGACCATTGTGTGGATGATGAGAGTTGTTTGTGGAATGAATAATACACCCACTAAAGACATCATTGTCCTAATATCTGGAATCTATGATCATTACTTATGAATATGTCAAAAATAACTTGGCAGACATGGTTGAGAATTTTGGGGTCAGGAGACTATCCTGAATTATCTGGGTGAGACCATCATAATCACAAGGGTCCTTACAATAGGGAGGGAGGAAGGTAACAGCCAGAGAGGACCTGGGACAATGGACAGGGAAATTGGAGTGATGGAGGAAGGGGCCATGCTGCTAGGAATGTGGGAACATCAGAAAGATGGAATGCTTGATATTGGATTCTCTCTCTTGAAGCCTAGAATGAATAGAGCCCTATTACTCCTTGATTTTACTTCATTGAGACTTCTGACCTCCAGAAATGTAAGATAATACACTTGTGTTATGTGGAGCAGTAAGGTTGTGGCAATTTGTTACAGCAGCAACAGGAAACCAATGCAAGGGGAAGGGGTGTGTTTTACTTCCCTAGTGTATCACTGTCCTCTGTTCTCCCAAATTGTTCTGTGTTGTTGTGTTTGCTGTCAATTTCAAAAAGAGACAGAAAACATTTTTCTATGAGGAGAGCTAGCACCACAATTCTTCTTGTGTAGAAAGTGTCTTGAGTAATTCTCTGGGTTAGGTCTTGTACAATCTTGGTATCTGAGAGCCTGGAGGTCATTCCTCACAGCACATGAGAAGAGGAAGGGGATGCGGGTTTGCTGTTTTAACATTTGTGGGGCAAATTAGACGTACAAGACCCATTCTTTTTTTTATTATTATTGTTGTTCTTTAAGTTCTAGGGTACATGTGCACAACGTGCAGGTTTGTTACATATGTATACATGTGCCATGTTGGTGTGCTGCAACCATTAACTTGTCATTTACATTAGGTATACCTCCTAATGCTATCCCTCCCCCCTAACCCCACCCCACGACAGGCCCTGGTGTGTGATGTTCCCCTTCCTGTGTCCATATGTTCTCATTGTTCAATTCCCATCTGTGAGTGAGAACATGCAGTGATTGGTTTTTTTGTCCTTGCGATAGTTTGCTGAGAATGATGGTTTCCAGCTTCATCCATGTCCCTACAAAGGACATGAACTCATCCTTTTTTATGGCTGCAAGCAAGGACTGAGTCAGAGAGATGGGGATGGCAGAGGAGACAAAATGTGGTCAGGGCCGTGTAAGATGTGACCCTGCTGCCATATCTGAAAGAAAGGCTGTTGGTGTTTGTAAAGGCTTTGGGCAAATTGTGCTTTGCAGACAAAACTGTAGAAGGGTCTGGGTTTAAGCTTAGTGTCAGCCTGATGAGGACTAGATGTCGCAGTGAGCTTGTGTTGAGAAATCCACCCTGCACTTCTGGCTTTGTCTCTTTTCTGGTTTTATAGGTGGTGGGTTCCTCTATGGAATGAACGTGGCTCTGTGGAAGGAACATAGTTAAGATCAGACAGACCTAGATTCCAAGTTCAGCTTCAACAACTGCTGACCAAGTGACTTTTATGCAAATCAGCCATGTGCTGTCATGAACAGTTTCCTCATGTGTGAAATGGGGCACTGAGGATGTGAAGGGGTGTCCTGAGGGTTCTGCCAGCTGATGCACCATGAAGTGTACATACATGTATAGACAGACACACACACATACATGAGAAGAGTATCTAGTGCCCCTTTTATGCATTCTTGAGTAACTCAGAATGTTATGTGAGATGTTAACAGTCATATGTCATTTTCAACTAAAATTATCAATATTTATCTGATAACTAACAGATGCTTCTCTGTACACTGTAGGTTTCATGTACATTTCTTCAATCACAAAATTTTTCGCCAATCTGTTTATGTCTAGTATCAGAAAGTTAAGCAAGGAGATTGCAAACCAACACAACACCTTTAGTCTGGATTTTCCCAGAGCCCCATTTGTGTTAGTGTCCTCGGGCTACTGTAACAAGTTCTCAAAAATGTGGTAGCTTCAAACAACAGGAATGGAATCTCTCATAGTTCAGAAGTCCAGATCAGTTTCACTGGGCTAAGATCTTGGAGTCATCAGTTCTGGCTCCTTCTGAAGCTCTAGGGAGCAGTCTGATTTAGCTCTTCCAGCTTCTGGTGGCTTCTCTCTCCCGGGATGTGGACACATCACTGCAATCTCTGTCTCTGTGTTCACATTGCCTTCTCCACTTCAGTCTATGCTAAATGTCTCTCTACCTCTTGTTTTTTTTAGGACACTTGAGTTTGCATTTAAGTCCCAGTTGATTAATCTAAGACCATCTCCCTGTTTCAAGCTCCTTAATTTACACCTGCAAAAGCTGTTTTCCCAAATGAGATACATGCATAGTCTTCTTGGAATGAAACCTCACTATTTGGGGATGATACTCAGTACTACACCATTACATAACCAGGTCTCAGTGTTAGTCCTGTACATACATCACAATCTCTCTCTCTCTCTCTCTCTCTCCACACACCCTGGCTTCCTCCTTTTCTCAATGTCATAAATCTCTTCAATTCCTTAGGTGTATCCAGTGATACCTATAAGCAAATAAGTATCTGAGAAAAGTCTCAATCAGTTTAGAAATTTATTTGGTCAAGGTTAAAGAAATATCAGTGAAACAGCCTCAGGAGGTCTTGAGAACGTGTGTCAAAGGTCGTTGGGCTACAGGTTGGTTTTACACGTTTTAGGGAGACATAAGATATCAATCAATACTTGTAAGCTGTACATTGCTTTGATATGGAAAGACAGGACAGCCCGAAGGAGGGGGGATGTTGGGGACTTCCAGGTCATAGGTGGATTCAAAGATTTCTTAGGTGGTTGAAAGAGTTTATCTAATGACCTGTAATCAACACAAGGGAGTTTCTGGGTTTAGAAAAAGGGTTTTGAAGCCAAGGTTGCATCATGCAGATGAAGCCTCCAGGTAGCAGGCTTCAGAGAGAATAGATTGTAATTGTTTCTTAGTAGACTTAAAAGGTGCCAAACTCTTAGTTAAATCTCTCTGGGTCAGGAAAGAGACTTAAAAAGGAATCTCTTCAGAATGTAGATTTTTCCCACAAGAATCAGCTTTGCAGAGGCATTTTTAAATACATTAAATAACAATATCTTGGGGAAAATACTTTGATTTCTCTTAGGACGTGGTATCTGTCACATTGGTATCTTATTGCTATAAGGAGTTTTCTTTGCCAGTCTCAAGGTCTCTGTCTTCATATTAAAAGCTGGTCAGTTGTGCCTGAATTTCAAAGGGAAGAGGGTAAGTTAAGGCATATCCAATCATCCGTTCCAATCATGGACTGCATTGTATTTCAGGTTGATTTGGGTGTGTCCTTGGCTGAGAGGAGGAGTTCATTCAGTTGGTTAGGGAGCTTAGAGTTTCATTTTTGGTTTACACACCTATGTCCAGGTAAGAGGGCCCCACACAGGAGGGCTTGCTCAGAACCTGGCTTGCAGGGCTGCTTACAGACCTTCTATGTCTCCTGTTGTCATGCACAAGGAAGGACACAGCCAATGACAACCCTCAGCCATCCGGGGAGAATCTGTGTCTGCAGAGGACGGTCATGAGCTGTGAGTCTAGAGACCTGTGATTGTCTTCAGGGGCCTGTGGTCCTCGGCTTTCATAGGAGTTGTGGGGGCACTGGCTCAAATAGCATCCACCAGGATTCTAATCAGAATATCTCATTCACAGAAGGCAGTGGGTGATATGACAGCACAGAGGGACTCTGTGGGGCCAGCTGCATGGAGCACTCTGGGAGAGTCACTGGCACCCGTGCTAGACAGAGCTTCATTCAACTTCTGGAGCACAAAGATTTAGATCTCTTTACATCATTTTGAAAGACCATTTATCATTCTGAAGGAAACCACTGTAATTAACTAAGGTAACATCTTTAATAGGTAGAAAGAAAAAAGTGATTATTTTATTGCCAAGAGGATTACAAGAAAAGAAACAAACAAAAATAGCATGAAGGAAAGAGCAACACTAGACTGAGGGCTTTGGGTAAGAGGTTGAGACTTAGTAGTGAATGCCCTGGGCCATCTTCTGTCAAAAGGGAGGGACAATCAGCAAAGGGAAATATGCAGTAGAGGCAAAATCTTGGTTAGTAAAAGAATCCTAAGAGAAAACAAGAAGTCTCCTTCCTGAGCATCATGTTGGTGTCGGGAAGATGCACATAATCCCCCCATTGCATGTCTTACACTTTTCAGCAATTAGGGCTCAGCATGAATTTAGAAGACACCATTCACTTCACGGCAGATAGGGACACAGTCAAGGCAGCAGTGAGAGGCAAGGCTGGGCTTTCAGTCTCAGAGCACAGAGCAGGTTCCCCACTACTCCGCACCCTGGTGTCTCCTCCCAGATGTTCCAGATGTTCCACCTCCTTCTTGCCTTAAGGGCTCCAAGTTGTTAATGGGACAGTAGCCCTCTTCCTTTCCCAGGTTTCTAAGAATTTGGCTCTCTTTTGTGTATCGTGGGGTTTGTTTGCCATCTAGAGGCAGGATTTTGGCATAGCAACTTACAGGCTTTTTCTACTTGTGATAGTGAAAATAAATACATAAATAAATTCATCATAAATAATAAATTGACTTAATGCATTGAATCTGTAAAAAAAAAATAAGGTCAGCATGATTTATAGTCATTTGGGTATATACCCAGTAATGGGATGGCTGGGTCAAATGGTATTTCTAGTTCTAGATCCCTGAGGAATCACCACACTGACTTCCACAATGGTTGAACTAGTTTACAGTCCCACCAACAGTGTAAAAGTGTTCCTGTTTCTCCACATCCTCTCCAGCACCTGTTGTTTCCTGACTTTTTAATGATTGCCATTCTAACTGGTGTGAGATGGTATCTCATTGTGGTTTAGATTTGCATTTCTCTGATGGCCAGTGATGATGAGCATTTTTTCATGTGTGTTTTGGCTGCATAAATGTCTTCTTTTGAGAAGTGTCTGTTCATGTCCTTCGCCCACTTAACCCAAATGTCCAACAATGATAGACTGGATTAAGAAAATGTGGCACATATACACCATGGAATACTATGCAGCCATAAAAAATGATGAGTTCACGCCCTTTGTAGGGACATGGATGAAATTAGAAATCATCATTCTCAGTAAACTATCGCAAGAACAAAAAACCAAACACTGCATATTCTCACTCATAGGTGGGAATTGAACAATGAGATCACATGGACACAGGAAAGGGAATATCACACTCTGGGGACTGTTGTGGGGTGGGGGGAGGGGGGAGGGATAGCATTGGGAGATATACCTAATGCTAGATGACGAGTTAGTGGGTGCAGCGCACCAGCACGGCACATGTATACATATGTAACTAACCTGCACAATGTGCACATGTACCCTAAAACTTAAAGTATAATTTAAAAAAAAAGAAAAAAAAAAAAAGTCAGTGTGAGAGCTTAAAAGGAGCCTGATGAGGTTAAAAAGACAAATTACCTTTAGTAAAGAACAGTTGGAGAAATAGATGATTCTTTCGTTAATCAATGACATTTTAGGAGTAATTATCAAATGGTAAATCAAACTTGAAATAAGCTGATAAAATATAATTTTATATACAAAAAAATATTTCCAAGAACCATACAAATACATTTTCAGATTAAAACAAACAAAAAATGTGGGTTTACCATCAGATCCGCTAAATGGAAGATTTCTCAAATGTGTGCTTGGAGCAAAAATAACACTTATCCCTATTTGAAAGTTAAGGATTTTTGAGCTTCAGAAGAAAACAGCTTTCCCTTCACTCTGTTCCACTCACGCTTCTGAGGATGGCCATGGGGCAAAAAGCTGCGGTGGCGGGGGGCAAAAAGCCGCGGCGTCGGGGGGCAAAAAGCCGCGACGTCGGGGGGCAAAAAGCCGTGGCGTCGGGGGGCAAAAAGTCGCGGCGGCGGGGGTGCAAAAAGCCGTGGCAGCGAGGGGCAAAAAGCCATGGTGGGCAAAAAGCCGCGGCAGCGGGGGGCGAAAAGCCCTAGCGGGTAAAAAGCTGCGGCGGCGGGGGTGCAAAAAGCCGCGGCGGACAAAAAACCGTGGCAGCAGAGGGGGCAAAAAGCGGGGGGGGGGGGCAAAAAGCCACGGGGGCGCAAAAAGCCGCGTATTCCATAAATATTGTACACATAAAAATTGTGTTATTTTTATTCCTGTATGCTCAGCTGCCCAATAACAGTCTGAGGATTAACATATTTGTTAAATGCACAAATACATTCTTTCACAAATATTAGTTTAATAATTTTATATTAAACTCCCTCTATACTTACAATATGAATTAGATAATTCAGAATAAACATTCCATTGGAAAAAACTAAACAATTTGTTATAAAACATCCTTAAAAGCATCAGAAAGTTAATACAGCAATGAAGAATTACAGGACCAAATTAAGAATGGTATGAAAGCCTGTTTGTGACGCTTATTTTTGGGTTATCTCTTTACTTAGAGTGACTATAAATCTCAAAAGAGAACTAAAGGGAGAAATAACCGTATCTACTAACATGGTAAGGGTACTTAAACATCTCTTAGTATTTGAGAAAATTGAAAGAAAAGAAAAAAGAGAAAGGGAGAAAGAGAAACAGCGAAAGGGATAATGAAGGAGAGAAGAAGAGAAAAAAGAGGAAGAAAAGTAAAAAGGAGGAGGAGGGGGAAGGAGGAAGGAAGAAAGGTGAAAAGAAAGAATGGTAAACTTTTTAACAACATAATTTATCCTTCTAGAGTATGAATGTTGGTCTATTTGATGATGTCCCACAGATTCATTAGTCTCTGCTCATTGTTTACTTTTTATTCTTTCTGTTTCTCAGAGTCAGTATTTTCCATTTTCTTCTCTTCAAGTTCATGGCTTCTTCTGTGTGTGCAAATAGACTCTTAAATCCCTCTGGTGATTTTTAAATTTTTATCATTGTAGTTTTCCACTCCAGAATTTCTGTTATCTCTTTGCTGATATTCCTACTTTTTAATATTTTTTCTGATTCCTTTATTTCTTTGTTTATGTTTTCCTTTTGACATTTGAGTATAATGAAGAGAGTTGTTTTAAAGTCTTTGTCTAGTAAGTTTGATGTCTGGGTTTCCTTAGGGATATTTTCTGTCAATTTATTTTGTTCCTTTGAATGAGCCACACTTTCCCATTCTTTGTATGCCTTGTAACGTTTTTTGAAAACTGGACATTCTAATAATTATAATTACTATGTGGTTACTCTGTAAATCAGAGCCCCCCCTACAAACACAGTAATGTTTTGTGGTTTTAAATTTTATTTACTGATTATATTGTTAAGGATTTTATTTTTAGTGAAATTTTCCAAAGTGATGTACAAAACTGTTTGCTTTAGAAGGTGTGGTCACCGAAGTCTTTTTGTTTCCTTAACAAATGTTAAGCTAATGTTTTGACAGTGATTTTCTTGTATGTCAGGAACTAAGCAAACAGGCAAATACAACAAAAACAAAAAGAAAAACAAGTAATCATTGTCCAGCAAAATATGTCTCTAGGCCATGCAGACTGGCTTTGTGCTGGGTTCCTTAAAGCTGGGAAAAAGTGTGTGTTCACTCTTGCACTGAGTGAAGTTCAAGTTCACTCTTGCACAGAGCTTGCACTGAGGGGAGGGATCGGCCAAGGTAAAAGTGTAGGGTCTTCTTATGACATTTGTCACCATGTGGCTTAACCTATGCATACATGTGACTTTCCAGACTCTCCCATGTACGTGAATGATTTTGAATGTCTTAGTTTTCCAAATACTCTTCTCCAACTTTTCTTCCTGTGCTGAAGGTGATCCACTATATGTGTAAACTCTAATTTTTGCCCTAAGCATCTCTGGTTTGTTAGGTCTCCTTGCAGAGTTTCTTGATAATGTCCATTCCTTATCTGTTCTGTATTCTAGCAACACAGAAAAAAAAAAAAAAGCCTTTCATGAGTCCTTTAGATATCCCCCAGACCAGTCAGAACAGACACATAGTAATTTGTGGGTAAGATCTTCTCTTGTTCCTTTAGACCATGGACCAGTGTTCCTCACTGGGAACGTGGGCTTCTGACACTTCAAAACTGCCAATTTGCTGCTGCAAAGGGAAGTTAAAAGTGTCATAAAATTTTCAAGTTGTCTTTTTATTGAGTCTGCTTTCACTCGGTTGTTGTAATCTTTTGACTACTTTCCAGAGTTTTGGCAAAGTTTATTCGGACAGTTTCTCTTAGTTGTGTGATGTTTCTGTGGGGAAATGAAAGATTGCAGCTGTCTCCGCTGCTGTTTTGCTGATGCTCCTCTTTTGTCAATTTTTGCTTCATGTTATTATGATTTGTTATTAGTTCATGTATTAGTTTTCTAGGGCTGCCATAACCAACTAACACAAACTGGGTGCCTTGAACAACATACATTTATAGTCTTATAGTCCTGGAAGCTAAAAGTCTGAGATTGAGGTGGCAGCAGGGATGGTCCCTTCAAGGGCTATGAGAGAAAGTCTGTTCTGTGCCTTGTTTGTCCCTTCTGGTGGTTTAGTGGCAGTCTTTGGTCTTCCTTGGCTATTCTCTGCCCTCATAATCACAGGGTACTCTCCCTGTGTGCATGTCGGCCTCTACTCAAATTTTTTCTTTTTATAAGGACATCAGTCATATTGAATTCAGGCTCATCTGATTTTATCTTAACTTAATCACCTGCAAAGAACCTATTTTCTAATGAGGTCATATTCAGTGGTTAGGATTTCAGCATCTATATAGAGGAAACAATTTAGCTCATATCTGTGCATACATGACTGTAAAAGCTATGTCTTTCGAAAGCGTTGACCTCCTTATTACTACAATATAAATGTTTAAAATCCTATTCACATTTTTAATAGTCTATCTCGTGTGTTATGAGTATAATGAGTTCAGTGTTCTTATGATTGGTCTTTGCATGATATTTTTTGTCATCTTTTTACTTTCAATCCATCAGTATACTTGCATCTCCAGGTATATTGGGATCACTTGTTTTAATCCAGTCTGACAATCTCTGCCTCTTGAAGGGATTTTAATCTGCTCACATTTAATGTCATAGTTGGTATAATTCTATTTATGTCTGCCATTTTACCGTTTGTTTTGTATATTTCTCAAATATTTTTCTTTATTGCTTTATTTTGCAATGAATGAATATTTTCTGAATTAGGGAACTCTAGATTACTAATGAATTATTTTACTATATATTTTTGAGAATTTTTGTTGTTGTTGTAAGTTTACCATATAAGTATATGGAAAATTAGTTATTCAAACCATCTTCCAATTTATACTAGTAAACTTTTAGTAATACATAGAAACATCATTCTTATACAAATCTCTTTTATTTCCTCCATTTTAAAGTATTATCACTTTACACGTTACATCTATTAAAGCTACAAAGCTAACAATATATTTTAGTAATTATTGCTTTACCATCTGGAGTGATTACCTTATCACAATACATTTTTCTTCCAACTACCTCCTTTTTGATGTTACTGGAAAATATGTTATAGACGTATTACATTTCCACATGTCAAATACTCAGTAATATATTATGCATATATTATTATTATTATTATCATTGAGACGGAGTCTCCCTCTGTCACCCAGACTGGAGTGCAGTGACACAATCTCCGCTCACTGCAAGCTCCATCTCCCAGCTTCATGCCATTCTTCAGCTTCAGCCTCCCGAGTAGCTGAGACTACAGGCGCCCACCATCACGCCCGGCTAATTTTTTGTATTTTTAGTAGAGACAGGGTTTCACTGTGTTAGCCAGGATGGTCTCGATCTCCTGTCCTCGTAATACGCCCGCCTCAGCCTCCCGAAATGCTGAGATTACAGGCGTAAGCCATCGTGCCTGGTCGTTATATGCATATTATTTTATAAACAATTTATGATAAAGAGAAAACATGCATTTCTACTGTTTTTATAATGTTAATATTACCTATACCAGTGCTTTTTTAAAAATGTGGATTCAAATGACTGGCTTGTGTAACTTGCTTTTAGCCTTAGGAATTTATTTTAGAGTGTTTTATTTTTATATGGTAGGTCTGCCAGCAACAACTTCAGTTAATATTTCTGTTTATCTGGGTAAGTCTTTGTGTTATCTTCATTTTTGAAAAATAATTGCTGGATAAGGAATTTGTGGCTGACAGTTTTTTTTCCTTTGCATCTTTTGAATATATTATTCTACTGCCTCTTGCCTTTCATTGTTTCTCTTAAGTCAGCTGTTAATCTTAAAAAACATAGGTGCTCAAAAAATAAACGTGCATGAATATTTACAGCAGTAATATTCATACAGTCAAAAAGTGGAAACAATCCATATGCTTGTTGACTCATAAATGGACACCCAATTTTCAGCTATAATAAACAATGAAGTATTATACATGGTATAATATTGGTGAAATTTGAAAGCATTATGTTAAGTGCACAAAAGGACAAATATTACTTGATTTTATTCACATGAAACATCAGGAATTGGCAAATCAATTGGGATATAAATCAGATTAGTGGTCATTAGGGCTCAGGGAAGAAGAATAGGGTGTAACAACTTTATGCCTAATGGGTTTTTGGAAGGGACATGATGAAATTGCCCTGGAACATTGTGAATATACTAAAAGCAAGTGCATTGTATGCTTTAAAATGGTTAAGTTATTAATTTTATATTATGTGATTTTTACCTTAAAAAACAAAAAAGAGAAAATACCCTTACTCTCTACATAATAAACTCAAGATATGTTACAAATGTATATGTGAAATCCAAAATACTATTATGTTTATGGAATAGCTAAGTAGAATAACACTGAAATTTAACATAATGAAACATTCCCTTAAAAAAGATAAAAGCACAGTAATTAAAAAGGGAAATATAGTTAATATTTTTTCTCTCCATTAAGCATGCCATTAACTGAGTAAAAAATCAAGCTGCAATTATGTAAACGACATTTTCTAAAACCATAAAGAAAAGAAGAAATAAAAAGGTATTTGGGAAAATAATCCAAAGGTACAGTCAACTATACAAAAAAAGCTTAGTCTCATTAATCATTATGAAAATGCAAATGGTAACTGAAAGAAGATAAAACTACAATTCAAAGAGAAAGCCTAAAATTTCAACCCCCCAAAAAGTCTGGGTTTTGGAGATCTGGGATGGAATAGGGTTCCTAACCTGACAACAATGAAAGAACCAACTAACTTCAAAGTCATGACTTTATTTTTATAGAAACCAGGTTGCCAAGAACTGAGTCAAAATGTGCGGGAAAACAAGCACCTGCAAGGAGAAAGAAGACAGATGCACTTACATAGGACAGATGCAAATAGACACCACTATGACAAGTAAAGCTGGAATAATCAATAAATTCCTAAAGACAAAGTGGGGCTGGTGAGATTGGGAGACCGCTGACAGCTGCAGAAATTGGGAAAGATCCATCATCTTGAAAACTTTTTCCTGACAAACCCACTGCGATCTCTCAAGCAATTGGTAAGGAATCCAAGAGAGTCTGTATATGATACAGATCACGGAGAGTAGAACACTTGGGAGGTGACCAGGTCTTGGGGGCCGAGCCCTTATGAATTGGATTAGTGCCTTTATAAAAGAAGCTCAATGGAGTTCTTGTGTGCCTTCCACTATGTGAGGACATAGAAAGAAGGCACCATCTATGAACCATGAAATGGGCTCTCATCAACACTGAATTTGTGAGCATCTTGACCTGAGATCTTACAGCCTCGAGAAGTGTGAAAAAAGAAATATCTGTTGTTTTTTAGTCACCCAGTTTATGTTATTTTGTTATAAGTGTCCAAATAGACCAAGATATTCCACTTAATATGTAGGGGAAGGCAACAAAAACTGCCACACTTAGAATACTCCTGATGCTGGGAGTATGAAAACAGGAAAAACAACACAAAACTGCTCTTGAAGGTGAAGGAGGAATATCACTGAGCTCACCAACACAGCCAGGAAAAGAACAGAAGTGTGAGAAGGCTACATTCCTGAGACCCTGAGAAAAAGTACCTGCATAAGACTGAGATGAAATTACCTACTCTAGTTATGATTGAAATCCCAAAAAGAAAAGAGGGAAAAATAATGGAGCCAAAGAAATATTTTTCAAAATAACTGCCAAAAATATTCTAAAAGAAGTGACAGAAAATCAAACTTCAGATATAGGAAATTCAGAGAATGTCAAATAGAACAAAAACAAATAAGAATTACATCTTGAAAAATCTTTAAAAAATCAACTCTAAATTTTATATCTTGCTCCAAATATATAGAGATATAAATAGGTTATCTTCAAGATATGGAGAAAGCCATATCATGGAAACACTAAAATAAAGCTGTGGGAAGGACCACATTGATATTAGACACAACAGAGTTCAGAACAAGAAATAGTATCAGAGATGAGAGATAATAGATAATATAATAATCAATTCTCAAGAAGATGTAAATATCCTACTAATTAGGGTATGCAGCTAACAACAGAACCTCCAAATACATGAGGTAAAATATGAAAGAAATCAAAGGTGAACTAGAAAAATCCAAAATTATATTTGCAGACTTCAACACTTTTGTCTTAGTAATGGACAGACTAGGCACAATCTCAGTAATCATGTGGAAGATAAGAACAACAATATCACCAACAAGACATCCAATCTGCCATGGCAGATACTCTTTCCTTTCAAGTGAAAAGAAAAAAAAAACCAGTATGGAATATTCTCTAACAAACCCAGAATTTCTAATATTTGCGGTCTTCCTTCCTTCTTTCCATCTTCCTTTCCCTTCTCTTCCCTTCCCTTGCCTTCTTCCTTCCTTTCTTCTTTTCCTCTTCCTTTTCTTTTCTTTTTTCTTTTCCTTTCTCTCTTTTCTTTCTTGTATTCTCCTTCCTTCCTTCTTTCTTTCCTCTTTTTCTTCCTTCCCTCCTCCCTCCCTTTCTCCCTCCCTTCTTTTCTTTTATTCTTTCTTTCTCAATTTCTTGCTTTCTTTCCTTTTTTCTCCCTTCCTCCCTCCCTCCTTTTCTTCCTTCCTCCCACCCTTCCTTTCCTCCTTTTACCGTCCTTCCTTCCTTCCTTCTCCTCTTTATTTTCTTTGTTTCTCTGCATTCCTCCCTTTTACCATTCTCTCTTCCTCCTTTCCTTCCTCCCTTCCTCCTTTCTTTCTTTCCTTCTTTCTTGTGTTCTTGCTTTCTTTTTTCTCGCTTTCTGCCTTTCTCCCTCCCTCCCTCCTTCCCTGCCTTCCTTCCTTCTCTCATTTCCTCCTTTTCTTTCTTCTTTCTTTCTTTCCTTCCTTCTTTCCTTCCTTCTTTTTTGTTTCTTTTCTTTCTCTTTACTACAATTCACATTATTTAAAAAAAATTAAGAGAGGGAGGCAGAAAAATAAAGAACACTTTAATCTGCAGGTAAATAGATTATGTCTGCTGTAGACAAAAGAATGGCCTCCCAAAAATGTTAATGTCCTAATTCCCAGAGTCTAACATACAAATATGTTAGGTTACAAGGCAGTGGGAAATTAGATTTCAAGTGAAATTAAGGTTGCGATAAAATGATGGAGAGATTATCTTAAATGAGTGGGATCAATGAAATCACAAGCTTCCTTATAAGTGAAAGAAGAAGGCAGAAGAAAGACAACCATGGAGGTGGTGGCATGCGAAATTACTCAACATCACTGACTTTTAAGATGCAAGAATGAGGACCCAGCGCGGTGGTTTACGCCTAATCCCAGCACTTTGGGACGCCAGGGTGGGTGGATGACGAGGTCAGGAGATCGAGACCATCCTGACTAACATGGTGAAAACCCATCCCTACTAAAAATACAAAAAATTAACTGGGCATGGTGGCACGTGCCTGTAGTCAAAGCTACTCAGGAAGCTGAGGCAGGAGAATCGCTTGAACCCCGGAGCCAGAGGTTGCAGTGAGCTGAGATCGTGCCACTGCACTCCAGCCTGGGCAACAGAATTAGACTCCATCTTAAAAAAAAAAAATAGGATATAAGAATGAGATCATGTTCCAAGGAATAAAGGTGGCCTCTGGATGCTGAAAAAAATCAAATACATAGATTCTGCCACGTAGCCCTCAGAAAGACTGCAGCCCTGCCCAAAACTTGATGTTAGCCCTGTGAGTCTCATTTAAGTCTTCTGAACTCCAGAACTGTAGGATTAACAATCACTTTATTGTAAGATATGAAGTTTGTTTTAATTGGTTACAGCAGCAAGTGGAAGTTTATATAGTAATTGTATCATGAAAATCAGAACCATAATTTACAACTGCTTTTAATACTGCACTTGTGTTTGAAATCACGTACATGGAAATGATCTCTATGTGTATGAGGGAGGATAGCAAATTGATGCCAAAATAATGCAAATGTAAATCTTACACTCATTTCTATGTAGGTTTCATTTAATCTTTGAAGTTAAAATGAAATTAAAACATTGTGATATTTTGATGAAATTAGACTAAAATGAACAATAACAAAATAAGAACTTATTTATATTCTTTATATGGTCAGTAAAGAAGTGATAGTGGAAAAAAACAAGATCAAATGAAGGTGATGATTTAAGAAGTTGGAAAGATAGCTTAAACTACAAAATGGTATATAACTAGTGGACACTTAGACACATTGATTGATGAACTTCAGCTTTTGGCTTGCTGAGAGCATAAAATGAGAGCAGCTGAGGTTTGCAAATTTGTAATCTCCTTGTGGAAAAACAGGCAAAAACACATCTCAGCCTAATAAGATTTATCTACTAAAGAGTCAAGACTTGATCCATTTGTCCTTGTAATTGAAAAGCCAATTCAAATACTGATTTGATGTATTGTGTGAACAACCATTGCTGATTATCATCGCATACCTCGCAATCTCTTTAATCTGATATCTAAAATATTTGGTAATTCCTAGACTTTCTCTTTTCAAACCCAGTACGGTTTAATTTCAATCTTAGAAGAGTTGTCTTTGAGAAATTATTCCCTCTACTGCATCTGTGAATGGGCATAGCATGGTTACATACATACTGTCACCCCAGAGAACATTTGTTAAATTAAAGCCAAAGTTTAAAGCAACAGCTTTAACTCACTGGTTTTACTAACGTTTTCCTCCCCAATAGCCACAACAACATTGATTCCCTCACACCTTTTAACATAAAGCTTGGTGTTGTCTATTTTTCAGGTGCTGTCATCTATATGGTCTCAGTATTTTAAAAATCAGCTTCCAGCCCATATGGTGGCTCATGCTTGTAATACCAGCAGTTGAAGAGGCTGAAATGAGAGGATTCTTTGAGCCCATGAGTTCAAGAGCAACCTCAGCAACATAGCAAGATCTAGTCTCTGTCAAAAGTTAAAAACAAAAAAAAGATGGGCATGGTGATGTGCACCTGTTGTCCTAGCTATTTGGGAGGTCAAGGTGGAAGGATTGCCTGAGCTTGGGAGGTTGAGGCTGCAGTGAGCAGTGATTGAACCACTGCACTCCAGCCTGGGCAACAAAGCAAGACCCTATCTCGAAAAATATATATAATAAAAATAAAAATCAACTCTCATTGATTTCTACATAAATATGCACAGGTGATGTCCATACAGACATAAATAATAACATATCTGACAATGATTCCATATGATCTTCAAAATGTAAAATGCCTATCTGTGTAATTGACTGCTTAGTCTCATTAATGAATATAGATTCAATTCTACTTTCTTGTTCTAGATAAATTATATAATCTAGCTTTTGTTTTCACTTATTTACTGATAACAACAGGAAGAATGACAAGATATCTATTTTGGAAAATTACTCTGGTAGGAGTAAAGATGAAACAATGATAGAATTGCACGGAAAACTAGAAAAAAGTATGGTCTTCTGACATTCTATCACATCATATACTAAAGGCCTCATAAAACTCAGATATTTTATCTAAAAATGTTATTTTCATCTTAGGATCAAAGCATGAGACTGGAATTGTATTAAAATGTGCTTGTATCACAAGCACTTGTGCTAAAAAGGAGGGGAAAACATCACTACTGATATTTTAAACGTATGTTTTACTTTCCATCAACGTGAACCTCAACTTGATATGATGCAGATTGAACGAAATCACCCATAATTCCATATGAAGAAGGCCTGTGATATTTTATGGGAAAATAAATAGAGAAAACGCTAACAGAAACCCTATTAAGCATGAAGCTTTATGGAGCAAAGACAAATCCAGTGGTGAAAGATACACACTCGAGTTCTGTTTGTTGTCTTGGAACAACACGGTTTAGAGGTGACTGGCGGGTGAGGAGAACATATGCAAGTTCACCAAAGAGAAAAGCGGAATGAGGCAATGCCTCTTCCTGACTATATCTCTTACTCAGATAACTATATAATTTATTGTCCAGTAAAGGGTATATTAAAAAATCATATTAAAAGTCATGCAGTGAAGTTGTCCAGGGAAATCAAGACTTAACAGTCTCACTCTGACAATAATGAATAGTGGGGTTCACTCAAGATAGACTAGGACATGACCCCACACTGGCAGGTAGTAGTACCAGAAAAGAACCCATGGAAAATCTTTACCTTATGCTTGAGATAAGGACCAGGCTAAAGTGAAAGCCAGACATAAAATTCTATCTGAAATATATCCACAATCGAAGAAAATATGTGGTGTACAGGCATAGAATGTCTTTACTGGATCATTGAAATAGTAAGATAAATTCAACTTTTTACGTTGTTTTCTTTTCCTCCAGTTAGGGCTTGAGGTTTGTCTCTGGAGAGTGACTGTCAATTGGAGCCCTGCCTTTCTGGGGTTCTGGGCAGGTAGTTGTGGATGCTTAACATGTGCCTTTCACAGGACACTTCCTTAACCCAGCAGTGGCCAGGTGTGCATCCCACGACCAGGCCTCCCTCTCACAGAACATCTGTTGAGACTAGGAGATGCCTGGTGACTGTTGCCTGACCTGTGTCCTGTGTATTTCTGACAACAGCCACTCTCAGAGACCCTGGCCAGGAGGAGAGTTAGGATCCAGTGTAGCTCAGCTCAGACACATGGAGGCCACAGGGCCAAACATGGGAAATCACTGAAGTAGGTTTATTACTCACAGATCCAGAGAGAAGAGGGTAGCTGAGAAGAGGGTTTAGCTGTGTCCCCAGCCAAATCTCATCTTGAATTACCACATGTTGTGGGAGGGAACAGGTGGGAGGTAATTGAATCATGGGGGCAGGTCTTTCCCATGCTGTTCTTCTGATAGTGAATAAGTCTCACAAGATCTGTTGGTTTTATAAAGGGGAGTTTCCCTGCACAAGCTCTCTTGTCTTGTCTGCTGCCATGTGATACGTGCCTTTCACCTTGCGCCATGATTGTGAGGCCTACCCAGCCATGTAGAACTGTGTGTCTATTAAACTTCTTTCTTCTGGAAATTACCCATTCTTGGGCATGTCTTTACCAGCGGTGTGAACATGGAGTAATACAGTAGCACACCTCATAGGGCTGAACAAAATGGGGAAGATGAGTGGGCAGCAGGAGAGAGAAAGGGGGTCTGTGGGACTCCAGCCTTTATTGGGTCCAGAACATTACCCAAATAAGTTTTCCACGGGGCTCTAGTCGGTGGGGTGAGTGCCAGCAGGCACATTTCTTGGCTCCCGCTGCAACTGAGCAGGTCACTGTGGCGTGTGGGGGCTGTCCATGTGGGCTGTGAGGTCTGTGGGGTGAGTCAGGTAGGTTGTATCCAACGGTTCTCTAGCGGGTATTCATCAGGAGGAGGCAACTGTGTAGGGTGAATTTCTGGGCCAGCCATACTGAGAAACTGTGAGGGTTAGAACTGGAAATTGTCAAGGGACTCTGAACCCAGCTACCATATGAGAGAGTTCGACTTACGTTCAATGTGAATGCCATGGCAATATTAAAAGGTAAGAATTGGCTCCATACGTGCTTGAGGTATATAGGAGAAACCTAGAATTTATGCAAACAGTGAAGATTGGATGTGTTTTCCATCACATATTTTAATATTAGCAGCATATTATATATGTCAATCCACCAGACATTCAGAAATACATGCTTATGAAAATTTTTTGCACCTTCAGACAAAAGACAAGTGTAGAAGACATTTGTAACCCTATAAACACTAGTAAATTAAAAACAGAAGGACCTTTATGTCCTAACATATTTGTGTGGGGAAAGGCTGCCCTGTGAAATATGGGATTTCTTAAACATATTTTAAAAATCATGGGTGTCAATATTTTTTAGAAATCCATTTATATTTTCTCTTGCTATTTTACAATGCCTATTTATTTATTTAGTGGCTCTGCTGATTTTGATGTATATCCTAAACTTTACATTTTCTTTAAAGGATGTTTTATACAACTTTATGCAAAATGTTTCAGTGTCTTCACATTCTCTCCCTGTCCTTTTGTTTTGCTCTTATATGGTGGCCTTGAGTCTTTTCTCTGGCTTTTCAAACCTGGTAAGATTAAGACACTAAAGTAACTTTGCCCGTGGTTTGGTAATGCCTTCTAAAGCACATCCTAAGCTCTCATGCATACAGGGGTCTCCTTTGAGCTCTGTGCTTTTGAGATCCCATATACCTAAATTCCAGTAATCCAAATCAGTACTGCTCAGTTTTAGTTACTAAGTTTAAAAATGTATTTTAATAGCAAGTTAGTTTAGTGCACTCTTGCTTCTTTCTTGACTGCTTGTATACATATATCTTCCTTTAAATGAATCTTGGAATTTATTTAAAAATTTTAAATTATACTAATGAAACTGTATATTGTTGTGAATTCATAGGTGAATTTGGAAAGAATTTGTTTTTATGATACTAAATCCTTTTTATCCCAGAATCATGTGCCGTTATATTTATTCCAGTCTATATTTATATCACTGAGTAAATATATAGAAATGTAGATACATACAGCTGTAGTTATAGATACAAATATAGATATAACATGTTAAATCTATATCTATCCCATATAACATATATACATGTTATATGTGGGTGTGTATATATATATGTTTATGTTATTAAAGAGCTCCCTTAAAATTTTTCTTTTATTTCCTATATAATTTTAGGTCGAGCTTGAATTTTCCTTGTATAAACAAGCAAATATTTATACTAGTTTTAACACTGATGTTTACCACTTCTCTATCTCTATGTAGTAACACATGAAAATCAGGCCTCTCTTCTTCTAATGGACATACACATGTTTGCATATAGAATATCAGACTCTTTATAGCATTTAAAATCTTTAAAGACGTGAATATTGCCTTTTAACAAATATATTTTAGCATGTACTGAGAATCCCCTATTTATTTTTAATTTGGGCTAATCAATACGATTATTAATATTATTGGATTACCAAATTTGGAAACACACTTTCATCCCCAAGGTGGATATTTGTGGGGTTTTTTTGCCAATTTCTTGTCTGTTTCAAATGTTGTTGGATATTATTTTTATTTTATTTGGGATTTTAGTATCAACATTTGTAAGTGATGTACTCTACATATTTTTTCTTCAATATCTGGTGGGTTTTATAATTACAGCTATATTGGATTTGTAGTAGACATTGACAAAAATTATTGCTGTATGTTTTATAGCTGTATGAAGGAAACTAATATATTTTACCCCTAAATATATTTCCTTGATATATTTCAAAATGGCTATTGAGAAGGGCTGGAAATGCAAACTCAGCTGCAAAGCTGTCTTGGGGAGATTTGCACCGTTAGAGAATCTGCCTTGATGCAGCCAGGCTTTCTCTGAGTTCTGCCCCCTTTTCTGGATCTAGGAAAGGTTAACTGAGAGTCTGAGGTCTCCAAAGGTCTGAAAGAAACATTTTCTGTCTATTCTCTCTGAGGACTGCTCCCAGTGAGGTTCCACCTATGTAATAAGTCCACTGTTGCTAGCCAGGGTCATTTTCTCACATAACCTTTTTGTTTTTTTTCCCTGTGATCCAAGACCCCATTCTTTCTGTAAACTTCATGTGGTAGATAAGCTTCTGCACGCATCGTGTGTCTGGATCTTCGTTCTAAGGGCTCCAGTGTACACACATTGCAGAAACCTGTATGCCTTTTCTACTATTTATCTGCCTCCTATTAGTGATTTTCAGGGAAACTTCAGAAGGCAAAAGGGATATTCTCCTTTAGCCCATACTCAGACAAAATCCCCCAACATTTAACTGATTCCTAATAGCTTAAAATCACTTTGAAAAATCCATATATTTATAACCTTTTCTTCCCTCTATGATTTCTGGTCAGCTTGGGTTTTGTTTTTCATTCCATTTACTTCATCCTCGAAAAGATCTATTTTACGTCTATTTATACTCATTTATGGACATGGAGAAAAGAAAATAACTTTCATGTGAGAAATGCAAGTCCTTTGAAATAATCAGGCCCAGAGAGATATTCAAATGAGACAGCAGTTCTGTCCTGCTCCTCTTTGAGCTGTGTGTTCATCTAGGCTGCTTGCTGTTGCCACAGTAGCTATAAATTAACCAATAACGCCACACCTGACACTATAATCCACACCCAATAATAGTGTAACAGTGTATAGCCAATCACTAATAAATGTGATTTCCATAAGCCAATGAGAATTTGTGACAAACCTCTTTGCATCATCCCACTTCTGGACCTTTTTTGCCTTTAAGAAACTGCTTGTTGCAAAGCTCCAATGGGAGTTCATATCCAAGGATACTTGGGTCGGTTTCTTCCAGGCAGCTGTCCTCATTGTGGCTCAAGTAAACTCTTTGAATTACGTTTTGTGCTTCAGCCCCTTCCACTTAGATTAACAACATGGATTTGTGTCACCAGGTACGGCAATTAAAATGTTTACACTTTTCCCCTCGAGGGCGCTGATGTGTTTTCCTGAGCACTTGGAATAGCTACGTAGTGTTTACTGTCTAGATTATGGTTTCTCAACCTTGGTGCTACTTATCTTTAGGACCAGAGGATTCTTTGTTGTGGGAGGCTGCCCTAGCAATGCTAGGGGTTTCGTTTGACCTCTAAATTTCACACCTCCACCAGTCTTGACATCCCCACAATTACCCTAGACATTGACAAATGTCTCCTGGGGAAAACTCTCCACCCGTTGACAGCCAAAGTTCTGGAATTATTGGAATTGTCAATTGAGATTTTATGTTATCCAAAACAAATATTTTTCTTTGTTTTTAAACATCTACTTCCATCTACTTATCTACTTATTTTTACTTTTATTTGTAACTTAATTCCATCAAGGACAGAGAGTGCATTTTCTGTTATGCTAAATTTTTGAAGAATTTATTGATTTTTTATGACCTGATATATGGATGATATGTAGATATTACATGTTTGTATTATCAAATTTCAGGGCAATAATAAAATAAATACTTATAAAATTTATATTGTCACTGTATATTAGTTATTTTCTTTCTTCACTACAGGAGTTTTTCAACCTATAGGCTATTTTTCAATTCTAGGTTATCCAGTAGATTTTGAAATGTTATAATTAAATATCTACTTCTCAAGCATTCATCTTTGCAAATGAAACAATCCCAAGCTCTTATAATGCACATCATATAAAGGGCAGATTAGTCAATATATGGTTCAGAAATAATTATGTAATATTTATAAGAAAATTAAAAATTTAGATCCTTAACTCAGATAACAATAATCCAAATTAAAATTTGATTTCATTACATAATTTAAAATGACACCAGAATACTAGTAAAAATGTAGATAAATTTATATAATCTATTTTAGCTGTAGGACTTTATTAGCATAAATTCAAATACAGGAACCAAAGTAAGATTGAGACCTATAGTCAAAGGTTAAAATGTACACATTATAGGGGCATGATTAAACTAATTTAAAGCATAATAACATGGAGAAATATTGCAAAACATACATTTTACTGAATTAAATGTTAATATCTAATGATTATGTCAGAACAAAATTAAAGAGTAGCTACACATGCACACACCCACACACAAGTGCAATATTGTCAAATAAACGGTGTTCAGCTACACTAGAAATCACACCTGTGTTTTCTCCACAGAAAAGATTAAAAATCACAATAATATTTATTGTACATATGGAGGTAAAGATACTCAAAATATTACCCTAAAATACATTTTTTTTGAGATGGAGTTTTGCTTTTATTGCCCAGGCTAGAGTGCAATGGCACAATCTTGGCTCACTGCAACCTCAGCCTCCCAGGGTCAACTAGTTCTCCTAGCTCAGCCTCCCAAGTAGCTGAGATTACAGGCATGCACCACCACACTCGGCTAATTTTTTGTATTTAGTAGAGACGGGGTTTCACCATGTTGGTCAGGCTGGTCTCCAACTCCTGACTTCAGGTGATCTACCCACTTCAGCCTCCCAAAGTGCTGGGATTACAGGCGTGGGCCTGGCCAGCTTTTTGACATATTTCATGATGGCTACTCGGAAGACTGGAGATAGCTTCTTCTACAAGAATAGCTGAAAAGCTGTGTTTGTTGGGGGAGATTTGCATTTGTAGAGAAAATCTGCATTGATATAGACAGGCTTTCCCTGAGATATTCCCTTGTCTGTGTTTAGGAAAGATTAACTGAGCCTGGCGCGTTTACATTTCTAAAAGCCATTTCCTATCTATATTTCCCAAGAGGAGGGCTGCTCCCTGTGATGTTTCATCCATTTAACAAGACCACCTCTGCTGTCAGGCTCCTCTTTCTTCCTTGTCATCACCTGTCTTCCGCAAAGCCTGATTTACCAACCTACAGCTCTGTGTTTTCTGTAACCTCAAGACAGCATAGGCGTGTTGACTACCTTGCCTTTCCTGGAGTTTTTATATATATAGCATATATTTGTATATCTATTTATAATATACAAATATTTGTATAGATATATTTATATATATTATGTAAACTCCAAGTGCATACTTGTGCACATATCTGTAAACCTTTTTTTCCTGTTAATTTGTACATTATCAGTTTGTTTTATAGACTGAAATAATTAAAGCTTCAAGGGAAAAATTTAAACTTTCCTATAGAGAAAAGACAAATATATAGGTGACAAATAATATTTAGAGTGTAAGACGCTTTTTAAAGGTATATTTGCAATTTGTGTCAAAATATTTAAATATACATTTATTATTTTAACTATAAAATTTCAAATAATTTAAGCCAAATACATAGTATATGCAGAAAATTTAGCAATATATCTATGTAGCAACTTACTGTGCATTACTGTAACCAGCTGTCTAATATAAAGAATTAGTTAAGGTAGCAGCTACTTTTCAAATAGCGCATTTTTTTACAGACATATTAAATAAGACAAATAACATTAAACTTTATTTTTAAATTTGCAGAATAGTAGTTTTCAGCAGATGATTTATTTTAGCAAATTCCATCTTCACATTGTGCTATGCTTTTAAGAGTTCCAGCTGTTAACGGACAATATTTTACTGCTGAAACTATCATGTTGTGATATAATTGTTCATTATGGGCCTTAAAACACAAGCAATGTAATTATTTTCAACTTGGAGCAAATTAAAATCTCATCAGCAATTTAAAAACTCTAGAGTCGTCTTCTTCTGGTTAATTATTTTAAACTTGTATTTTTCTCTTTATGTTTTTAGTGAGTTGTCTTATCAAGGAGAAGAACTCAAGCTGATTATTCTTTTTTTTCTCTTCCATCCACCTCGCAGGTGTGTTAATAATTTCATTTCTCAGAAAATGTTCTTTCATATCCATCTTACAAGATGAGAGACCTTTTAACATCTTCCATTCGGATGTGATACGAGTAATGGAAAATATTCCAGCTTCATGAATATGGTGATACAAATAGTTATCCGTCTAACCTGTTTCAGTGCCAAATGTTTACTTGACTCAGTGAATTACTCAGTTGACTGGTAATTTCTTCTGAAATAACTAATGAGAGGATCAGAGGTCTGGCTGTTGTCTGTACCTCATGTGACTCCCAGTGCAGACAATTGTTTCTATGGAGCACAGACAGTTGAAAGGATTGACTTCCTGCCTAGAATAGTTTCTGCTGTGCTTCTTATCCTTCTTGTGGAGATTTCAGATTGTCTGAATTGCTTTTCTTTCTTAAGAAAAAACGCAACAATTCTCCCACCTGAGAGGAATGTAAACTGTAGTAAGTTAGCAGAACCAATCCGTAAAGCTTTTACATTGTTTGTCGCAAAATGCAGCGCTGGTGTCTCCATCACTAACCTTTTCTATTCCTCGTTGCTCTTTCTTTGACTGCAATCGGATACCTCTAGGCAAATCTGTATTCCCGAGACAGAGTGCCCTTTTGGTGAGCTATAAGCACACTCAATGGTAGGCTGAAATACTAGCTTTTATCTATGGCGAAATGGAATCATATCAGTGATTTTTTTAAAAAGGAAATTTAACTCTTGCTATGGTTTGAATGCTTGCCCCTTCCAATCTCATGTTAAAATTTGATCCGCAATGTTGCAGGTGGGGCTTACTGGGAGGTGTTTGGTCATGGGGTTGGACCTTCATGAATGGATAATACCCTCCTTTAGAAATCTAAAGCTATCCTCCCTCCTCGGTGTCCTCAGGAATGAGTGTACCATTCTTTATTCACCTATAATTCCCCCACCCTCCTTTTTGAGATGTTAATTACATGTATGTTACACTGCTGCATATTGTCTGATGTATCAGTGAGTTTCTGGCTTTCTTATTTTAGTTTACCCTTTGTCCTTTAGTTTGTAAACCTTCTATTTTTTTTCTATAAATTTTCTGATGTTAGGGTAAAATCCATTACTTATTCTATCTCATGGAATTTTTATTTCAAATATTTATTTTTCATCTATACATGTCACATTTTTCATTTTATAACTTCTATTTTTCTCCTATGTTCAATTTTCATTTAAGTACATTGACATATATATGTATTTATCTATATGTATTCATAAAATATATTTACTTTAAGGACCTTGAAATTTCCTTCTCTTCTGTCATTTATAAATGACTTATTTTTATCCTGTTAATATATATCTTAATTATATATATCTTATGGCTTCTTTGCATGTCAGAGTTTTTTATGGGGGGGGTAATTTGATGTTATGCTATTGAATATCTAGATTTTATTGGCTACCTTTGAACAATGTTGTGGCAGGCAGTTCAGTAACTTCAGGATGAGTATTTGTCTGTTGTTTTAAATCTTCTCTTTAAACTTTGTGGAGTTAGTCTAGAGCCATCTGTAACTTGGAGCTAAATGAGCACTGTCACTAGGGTATGAACCTCCAGTGGTCTTTACTGAATATCCTGGAGGTACAGAGGGGATTCCCTTCTCTGGCTGGTCAGAGCTAACATGTCTTCCTGTCATGTGATGCCAGGGAAGTGTTCTTCTTCCAACTCCCTGGTAGAGTCCTTTGCTGAGCTCCTTAGAATTTCATCCTATGTACATTTGGCTTAGGGACTTGGGAGAATCCTTAGGCTGATTCTTGGTTCCTTTTTCTGTAAAAGTTCTCTTCTACTACACATTCCAGCTGCTTAACCTTTTTTGATTTTTATCTGGCTCCTCAGTGCAATGACAATGTCTGCTCTCTCTGGGATTCCTCTCTACTGCTGTCACGGAGAATCTGGGAATAAAGCATGACTCATTCTGGCTCCTTCTCTTCTCTTGCAGAGCACAGTCCTGTGCTGCCTGATGTTCAGTACTTCAAAAAAATATTTCATATATTTTGTTCAGTTTACTATTCTTTAACTCTAAAAGAGTAACTCCAGTTCCAGTTACAGCAACATGTTCTGTAACTCTACACCTTGTTGCTTCATTCTGCCATCGTCTAGTATGATCGCCCCTTTCCCTTCTGTAATCAGGCCAAGAGCATAATATAATACTAGTTATAACTGCACAGGTTGCCTCCGTTGTGTAAAAAAATCACTGAGACTTAACTGTGTCCAACTTTTAAAATGTGAATATAAGTACAACTAAAGCTATATTTTGGTTAATATTTGCATTGCATGCTTTTCCATTATTTACTTTCAACATATGTGAAATATGAATATAAATTATAAAAACTTTAAGAGAGTCCATTTAAAAAATCTGGTCTGGTTATGTTTTACCTGGTTTAATACAACGTGCATTCTTGAATTCAGGGTCTAATATAATTGGTACATTTGTCTATTTGCAAAAAAAAAAAACTTGACAATATTTTAAAATTAATTTATCCAACTCACAACTTATATGCTTCTGCCGTTGTATGGAAGATACATTTTAAACCTTATGAGATAGCATCCTGTTATACAGTCGATATCCAATTATATTTCTCTCTATGTTTATTTCTTTCATTAAAAAAATTGTTCTTCTAACTGCAAACTTTCATCAGGGATCATGGCTCTTCTACCTGAAGAATAATCTTTAGTATTTCTTTTCCTGTGGGTCTGCTTGGGAGAAATTCTTTATTGTATCTTTGCTTTTGATGGATATGTCCACCAAGTAGACAATTCTAGGTCAGCACTTATTTTATTTCAGGACGTGAAAGATATCAATACCTCACTTGTTGACTTTCGTTGTTTCATGTGAGAAAGTTGTTATCAGTCAACTCTTTTTCTTTGTAGTTACCCCAATTTTTTTATCAAGTGCTCTTTACATTTTTCTTTTACTTTTCAGAAATTGTCCCATTATGTTTCTAGATGTGTCCTCTGTGTGTGTTTTCCTTTGCTTTGAAAAGTCTCCTGAACCTGTGGTTTAATATTATTGGTCAATTTTGATATAACCTCTAACATTGTCACTTAAAATGCTGTTCAGACAAGCTGTTTTCTCCTTCTTAGATTTCAACGTGTTAGATTATTACTCTATCCTTCGTATTTTTTAAATGACCTTACTCTACAATTTTTTTAGTTGGTTAATCTGTATTAGTGTATATTTTGTTATTTTATTGTATTTTATTTTATTATTATACCTTAAGTTTTAGGATACATGTGCACCATGTGCAGGTTTGTAACATAAGTGTTCATGTGCCATGTTGGTGTGCTGCACTCATTAACTCGTCATTTAGCATTAGGTATATCTCCTAATGCTATCCCTCCCCACTCCCCCCACCCCACAACAGTCCCTGGTGTGTGATGTTCCCCTTCCTGTGTCCATGTGTTCTCATTGTTCAATACCCACATATGAATGAGAACATGCGGTGTTTGGTTTTTTGTCCTTGCGAGAGTTTACTGAGAATGATGATTTCCAGTTTCATCCATGTCCCTACATAGGACATGAACTCATCATTTTTTGTGGCTGCATAGTACTCCATGGTGTATATGTGCCACATTTTCTTAATCCAGTCTATCGTTGTTGGACATTTGGGATGGTTCCAAGTCTTTGCTTTTGTGAATACTGCCGCAATAAACATACATGTGCATGTGTCTTTATTGCAGCATGATTTATAGTCTTTTGTGTATAAACCCAGTAATGGAATGGCTGGGTCACATGGTATTTCTAGTTCTAGATACTTGAGGAATCGCCACACTGACTTCCACAATGGTTGAACTAGTTTACCGTCCCACCAACAGTGTAAAAGTGTTCCTATTTCTCCACATCCTCTCCAGCACCTGCCGTTTCCTGACTTTTTAATGATCGCCATTCTAACTGGTGTGAGATGGTATCTCATTGTGGTTTTGATTTGCATTTCTCTGATGGCCAGTGATGATGAGCATTTTTTCATGTGTTTTTTGGCTGCATAAATGTCTTCTTTTGAGAAGTGTCTGTTCATGTCCTTCGCCCACTTTTTGATGGGGTTGTGTTTTACTTGTAAATTTGTTTGAGTTCATTGTAGATACTGGTTATTAGCCCTTTGTCAGATGAGTAGGTTGCAAAAATTTTCTCCCATTCTGTAGGTTGCCTGTTCACTCTGATGGTAGTTTCTTTTGCTGTGCAGAAGCTCTTTAGTTTAATTAGATCCCATTTGTCAATTTTGGCTTTTGTTCCCATTGCTTTTGGTGTTTTAGACATGAAGTCCTTGCCTACGCCTATGTCCTGAATGGTATTGCCTAGGTTTTCCTCTAGGGTTTTTATGATTTTAGGTCCAACATGTAAGTCTTTGATCCAACTTGAACTAATTTTTGTATAAGGTGTAAGGAAGGGATCCAGTTTCAGCTTTCTACATATGGCTAGCCAGTTTTCCCAGCACCATTTATTAAATAGGGAATCCTTTCCCCATTGCTTGTTTTTCTCAGGTTTGTCAAAGATCAGACAGTTGTAGTTATGCGGCATTATTTCTGAGGGCTCTGTCCTGTTCCATTGATCTATGTCTGTGTTTTGGTACCAGTAACATGCTGTTTTGGTTACTGTAGCCTTGTAGTATAGTTTGAAGTCAGGTAGCGTGATGCCTCCAGCTTTGTTCTTTTGGCTTAGGATTGACTTGGAGATGCGGGCTCTTTTTTGGTTCCATATGTACTTTAAAGTCGTCTTTTCCAATTCTGTGAAGAAAGTCATTGGTAGCTTGATGGGGATGGCATTGAATCTATAAATTACCTTGGGCAGTATGGCCATTTTCACGATATTTATTCTTCCAACCCAAGAGCATGGAATGTTCTTCCATTTGTTTGTATCCTCCTTTATTTCATTGAGCAGTGGTTTGCAGTTCTCCTTGAAGATGTTCTTCATGTCCCTTGTAAGTTGGGTTCCTAGGTATTTTATTCTCTTTGAAGCAATTGTGAATGGGAGTTCCCTCATGATTGGGCACTCTGTTTGTCTGTTATTTGTGTATGAGAATTCTTGTGATTTTTGTACATTGATTCTGTATCCTGAGACTTTGCTGAAGTTGCTTATCAGCTTAAGGAGATTTTGGGCTGAGACAATGGGGTTTTCTAGATATACAATCATGTCATCTGCAAAAGGGGACAATTTGACTTCCTCTTTTCCTAATTGAATACCCTTTGTTTCCTTCTCCTGCCTGATTGCCCTGGCCAGAACTTCCAACACTATGTTGAATAGGAGTGGTGAGAGAGGACATTCCTGTCGTGTGCCAGTTTTCAAAAGGAATGCTTCCAGTTTTTGCCCATTCAGTATGATATTGGCTGTGGGTTTGTCATAGATAGCTCTTATTATTTTGAGATACGTCCCATCAACACCTAATTTATTGAGAATTTTTAGCATGAAGGGCCGTTGAATTTTGTCAAAGGCCTTTTCTGCATCTATTGAGATAATCATGTGGTTTTTGTCTTTGGTTAGGTTTATATGCTGGATTACGTTTATTGATTTGCATATGTTGAATCAGCCTTGCATCCCAGGGATGAAGCCCACTTGATCATGGTGGATAAGCTTTTTGATGTGCTGCTGGATTCGGTTTGCCAGTATTTTATTGAGGATTTTTGCATCAGTGTTCATGAAGGATATTGGCCTAAAATTCTCTTTTTTTGTTGTGTCTGTGCCCGACTTTGGTATCAGGATGATGCTGGCCTCATAAAATTAGTTAGAGAGGAATCCCTCTTTTTCTATTGATTGGAATAGTTTCAGAAGGAATGGTACCAGTTCCTCCTTGTACCTCTGGTAGAATTCTGTTGTGAATCCATCTGGTCGTGGACTCTTTTTGGTTGGTAAGCTATTGATTATTGCCACAATTTCAGCTCCTGTTATTAGTCTATTCAGAGATTCAACTTCTTCCTGGTTTAGTCTTGGGAGAGTGTATGTGTCGAGGAATTTATCCATTTCTTCTAGATTTTCTAGTTTATTTGTGTAGAGGTGTTTGTAGTTTTCTGTGATGGTAGATTGTATTTCTGTGGGATCAGTGGTGATAACCCCTTTATCAATTTTTGTTGTGTCTATTTGATTCTTCTCTCTTTTCTTCTTTATTAGTCTTGCTAGTGGTCTATCAATTTTGTTGATCTTTTCAAAAAACCAGCTGCTGGATTCATTAATTTTTTGAAGGGTTTTTTGTGTCTCTATTTCCTTCAGTTCTGCTCGATTTTAGTTATTTCTTGCCTTCTGATAGCTTTTGAATGTGTTTGCTCTTACTTTTCTAGTTCTTTTAATTGTGATGTTAGGGTGTCAATTTTGGATCTTTCTTGCTTTCTCTTGTGGGCATTTAGTGCTATAAATTTCCCTCTACACACTGCTTTGAGTGTGTTCCAGACATTCTGGTATGTTTTGTCTTTGTTCTCGTTGGTTTCAAACAACATCTTTATTTCTGTCTTCATTTTGTTATGTACCCAGTGGTCATTCTGGAGCAGGTTGTTCATTTTCTATGTAGTTGAGCGGTTTTGAGTGAGTTTCTTAATCCTGAGTTCTAGTTTGATTGCACTGTGGTCTCAGAGACAGTTTGTTATAATTTCTGTTCTTTTATATTTGCTGAGTAGAGCTTTACTTCCAACTATGTGATCAAGTTTAGAATGGGTGTGGTGTGGTGTTGAAAAAAATGTATATTCTGTTGATTTGGGGTGGAGAGTTCTGTAGATGTCCATTAGGTGCGCTTGGTGAAGAGCTGAGTTCAATCCCTGGGTGTCCTTGCTAACTTTCTGTCTCGTTGATCTGTCTAATGTTGACAGTGGCGTGTTAAAATCTCCCATTATGATTGTGGGGGAGTCTAAGTCTCTTTGTAGGTCACTCAGGACTTGCTTTAGGAATCTGGGTGCTCCTGTATTGGGTGCATGTATATGTAGGATAGTTAGCTCTTCTTGTTGAATTGATCCCTTTACCATTATGTAAAGGCCTTCTTTGTCTGTTTTGATCTTTGTTGGTTTAAAGTCTATTTTATCAGAGACTAGGATTGCAACCCCTGCCTTTTTTGTTTTCCATTTGCTTGGGAGATCTTCTTCCATCCCTTTATTTTGAGTCTATGTGTGTCTCTGCACGTGAGATGGGTTTCCTGAATACAGCACCCTGATGGGTCTTGTCTCCTTATCCAACTTGCCAGTCTGTGTCTTTTAACTGGAGCATTTAGCCCATTTACAATTAAAGTTAATATTATTATGTGTGAATTTGATCCTGTCATTATGATGTTAGCTGGTTACTTTGCTTGTTAGTTGATGCAGTTTCTTCCTAGTCTCGATGGTCTTTACAATTTGGCATGTTTTTGCAATGGCTGGTACCTGTTGTCCTTTTCCATGTTTAGTGCTTCCTTCAGGAGCTCTTTTAGGGCAGGCCTGGTGGTGATAAAATCCCTCAGCATTTGCTTGTCTGTAAAGGATTTTATTTCTCCTTCACTTATGAAGCTTAGTTTGGCTGGATATGAAATTCTGGGTTGAAAATTCTTTTCTTTAAGAATGTTGAATATTGGCCCCCACTCTCTTCTGGCTTGAAGAGTTTCTGACGAGAGATCAGCTGTTAGTCTGATGGGATTCCCTTTGTGGGTAACCCGACCTTTCTCTCTGGCTGCCCTTAACATTTTTTCCTTCATTTCAACTTTGGTGAATTTGACAATTATGTGTCTTGGAGTTTCTCTTATTGAGGAGTATCTTTGTGGTGTTCTCTGTGTTTCCTGAATCTGAATGTTGGCCTGCCTTGCTAGATTGGGGAAGTCCTCCTGGATAATATCTTGCAGAGTGTTTTCCAACTTAGTTCCATTCTCCCCATCACTTTCAGGTACACCAATCAGATGTAGGTTTCATCTTTTCACATAGTCCCATATTTCTTGGAGGCTTTGTTCGTTTCTTTTTATTCTTTTTTCTCTAAACTTCCCTTCTCCCTTCATTTAATTCATTTCATCTTCCATCACTGAAACCCTTTCTTCCAGTTGATTGCATTGGCTCCTGAGGCTTCTGCCTTCTTCACGTAGTTCTCAAAACTTGGCTTTCAGCTCCATCAGATACTTTAAGCATTTCTCTGCATTGGTTATTCCAGTTATACATTCTTCTAATTGTTTTTCAAAGTTTTTAACTTCTTTGCTATTGGTTTGAATTTCGTCCTGTAGCTCGCATTAGTTTGATCATCTGAAACCTTCTTCTCTCAAATCGTCAAAGTTATTCTCTGTCCAGTTTTGTTCTGTTGCTGGTGAGGAACTGCGTTCCTTTGGAGAAGGAGAGGCACTCTGCTTTTTAGAGTTTCCAGTTTTTCTGTTTTCTCTCCATCTTTGTGGTTTTATCAACTTTTGGTCTTTGATGATGGTGATGTACAGATGAGTTTTTGGTGTGGGTGTCCTTTCTGTTTGTTAGTTTTCCTTCTAACAGACAGAACCCTCAGCTGCAGGTCTGTTGGAGTTTGCTAGAGGTCCACGCCAGACCCTGTTTGCCTGGGTATCAGCAGCAGTGGCTGCAGAACAGCGGATTTTCGTGAAAAACAAATTCAGCTCTCTGATCATTCCTTTGGAAGTTTGGTCTCAGAGGACTACCCGGCCGAGTGAGGTGTCAGTCTGTCCCTACAGGGGAGTGCCTCCCAGTTAGGCTGCTCGGGGTTCAGTGACCCACTTTAGGAGGCAGTCTCAGATCTCCAGTTGCGTGTTGGGAGAACCACTACTCTCTTCAAAGCTGTCAGATAGAGACATTTAAGTCTGCAGAGGTTACTGCTGACTTTTTGTGTCTGTGCCCTGCCCGCAGAGGTGGAGCCTACAGAGGCAGGCAGGCGTCCTGGAGCTGTTGTGGGCTCCACCCAGTTCCAGCTGCCTGGCTGCTTTGTTTACCTAAGAAAGCCTGGGCAATGGCGGGCCCCACTACCCCAGCCTCGCTGCCGCCTTGCAGTTTGATCTCAGAGTGCCATGCTAGCAATCAGCAAGACTCCATTGGCATAAGACCCTCCGAGCCAGGTGCGGGACACAATCTCCTGGTGTGCCGTTTTCCAAGCCTGTTGGAAAAGTGCAGTATTAGGGTGAGAGTGACCCGATTTTCCAGGTGCCGTCTGTCACCCCTTTCTTTGACTAGGAAAGGGAACTCCCTGACCCCTTGTGCTTCCTGAGTGAGGCAATGCCTCGCCCTGCTTCGGCTCCCACACGGTGGGCTACACCCACTGTCCTGCACCCACTGTTTGGCACTCCCTTAGTGAGATGAACCCGGTACCTCAGATGGAAATGCAGAAATCACCCGTCTTCTGTGTCGTTCACACTGGGAGCTGTAGACCAGAGCTGTTCCTATTCGGCCATCTTGGCTCCACCCCTCATTTCATTATTTCATCATTTCACTTCATTTCATCGTTTCATTTCATCATTTCATACCATTTCTTCATTTCATCATTTCATCATTTCATTTCATTTCACCATTTCACTTCATCATTTCATTTCAGCATTTCATTTCATTTCCTCATTTCATTCCACCATTTCATCATTTCATTTCATCATTCCATTTCATCATTTCATTTCATTTCAGCATTTCATTTCATCATTTCACCATTTCACTTCATCTCATCATTTCATTTCATTTCATTTCATCATTTTATCATTTCATTTCATTTCATCATTTCATTTCGTTTCATATCATAATTTCATCATTTCATTTCATTTCAGTGATACATGTATTTAAGTGCTAATGTGATGCCCAGGAGACACCCTATTTCCCTTTGTAAAACACCTCCTTCAACAAAAGTCAACCTCTCATGGCTGGCTAAGTCTACAGGGATACCAGCCTCTCTTCAACCACCCAATTTGATTCAGAACCTCAAACAGCACCTCAGTTTCATAAAAACCTAAAACATAAACATAACACTTGGTTGTAAGTGAGACAACAGTTTCTTGTCTCTTTCTCCACTCAAGGCTTAAGGCCGTGTCTACCCAACTATGTTCAGTGGAAGAAAAGATCCCCTGGACAAATAAGTTTGAGAATTGTTGTTGCAGGACTTCTCAGAACCTTTAAAACACAAATTGTCATACGCAGGGATCTTCAGGAGGGAGATGGCTGATGCAGCACAAATTTCTTTCACAGGAGTATCTTGCAGAATACAGTATGAGATGCAGAAATGCTGCATTGAGTCTTCTTAAGGGCCCGGGCCTTTGTGGCATTGGGGCAGGAGCTCTCCAGATAGCACCTAATGAGTAGGAACATTCAGGTTGCTTTTTTTTTCCTTACTGGCAAAACTGTATGTGCATCATGAATGAAGCCGGTCTCCCTTATCCATATCAAAACTAAACCCAAATTAATTGGCTAAATTGGGACTCAACACCTCCAGGAGCCATGCGCAAGAAAGCCCCACCACACTTTAAAGTAGCTTACCTCATATTTGATGAAAGCAAAACGCTTATGACCAGTGTGCTGCTAATACAAGTCAACAGATAATGCTGTATGAAAAATTATTTTTCCCAATCATAGCTAGCATAGTCCACATTTTGCATTACACTTTCCCCCCTTTTTTAAAATTTTAAACACAGGTCCTTTTCTCTCCTTTTTTTAAATTTTAATTTAATTATACAAGACGGAGTCTCAGTATGTTGCCCAGGCTGGTCTTCAACTCCTGAGATCAAGCGATACATCCGTCTCTGCCTCCCAAAATGCTGAGATTACAGGCCTGAGACACTGTGCCTGGCCTTAAACACAAATCTTAATTCATTCTTACAATTATCCTCAGGTTAGAAAAATGGAAGGGGAAGAAAAATGGCAAGCAGGTAGGCTGACTTCGGCTTCATTATTTGGAAGGGGAGTTTGCTCGGTTAAAACACACTACTGCCCACAAAGGCCAAGACAACAGAAAAATACAGACATATAAATAGATTTTATATGTGACAGCAGTTTGAATGGAGACTTTTTCAATGCAAATGACAAACAGCTGTCCTTGGGAATAAATGACAATGAATTTTTTTTTATCTCAACAGCTGTCCTGAGAGCATGTCTCTACATCTCTACCTGCATTCTGGAGTCAGGGAGAAAGCCAAAACGGACGACAAGACACTAGATCAGCCGTGTCCAACCCTTTGACTACAAGGACTTTTCCGCCTATCTGTGTTGGTGGGTATCATGAAAATTATGCACAAACCTTTTTTTTTTTTTTTTTAAGCTCATAAGCTATCGTTAGCAGTAGTGTATTTTATTTGTGGCCCAGGAGCATTCTTCTTCCAATGTGGCCCTGAGAAGCCAAAAGACTGGATACCTGTGCACTAGATCAAAAGGCTACTCCTTCTGGAAGCAATTGTAAAGAATTTCTGACATTATCTTGACATGAAAACCAATGGATAGTGGGACAGAATGAAAAATCTTCAAGAATTTTTCTTGTTGGTTTTATTTTTTTTGAGTCAAGGTGTTGCTCTGTGGCCCATTCTGGAGTACACTGGTGAGATCACAGATCAGTGCAGGCTCAAGTGCTCCTCCCACCTCAGCCACAGTAGTAGCTAGGACTACAGATGTGCACAACCACTCCTGGCTAATACTTTATTTTTTGTAGAGATAGGGTCTCACTATATTGTCCAGGTTGGTCTCAAACTCCTTGACTCAAGGGATCCAGGACAGGATAACAGGTGTGAGTCACCACACCTGGCTATGTGCATGAACTTTTAAGACAAATACAAGGCTCCACAAAAGTTAAGGTTTTCCCACCTAATTTCCAGGGGATCTTTTGGTGCAAGGATGAGAAACCCTTAAAAGTACACAGACAAATCCAAAGATTCAAGAGAGTTCATTCGGGCTGAGCCAGTCCACTGGGCAGACTGACCTTCAAACAAGGCCCACCCATGACATACACCAGATGGCTCTCCAAGAATCTCTCCAGT
Source organism: Pan troglodytes (assembly GCF_028858775.2). NCBI lineage: Eukaryota > Metazoa > Chordata > Mammalia > Primates > Hominidae > Pan > Pan troglodytes. Next base: position 14,192,947 of record NC_072413.2, read on the forward strand.
TCTCAGGGTCCCTAAGGTACTGGACAGAGCTAGGAAAGCAAACCCATTTGCTTCTTCCAGCATGAAACCACTTGAGGTCAAGACCCCACAATCAGACGAGGATGGAGTGGCTCACCCTCAGTCAACAGGCCAGATTGAAGGTGGTATAATGTCTTAACCAAGGGTGTGGGACTCCAGGTCTGAATCCCAACTCAGTTCTCCTTTGATAACCACACTTTGTTAATTTTCCTTAACAGGGGTTCCTGGCAAGTCATTTCTCCCTCAGGCCTTCGGTTTCCTCATCTACAAGATGAGAAGGCTGCACCAGATGGAAATTCGGGGCATAAGGGGACGTCCGTGCACAGCCCACACCGCCCACGGGCCCCTCGAGCCTCCATCACAGTTCCCAACACGCACCCGCCCCACAAATCCTGCCCAAGTTGAGGGCTGGTCCGGGGTCCTCTGGCTGCTGCATCAGTGAGTGCAGGAGGGAGGAGAAGCCTCCAAGGGAGCGACGCGGGCTCAAGGATGCAACTCGGCCAGGAGTGACCTGGGGCCCCGAGGGAGATGTCCAGTCCAGTGCTGGAGCCCAACCCTGGTCCCCGACTCCCTTACCTCCATGGTCGTTATCTCCTGCTGGGTGAGGTCCTTGGACACAGCGCACTTGGTGCGCAGCCCGCGCAGGCTGCCAACTAAGATGCCAATGAGCTTCTGGAGCTGCCCGCACTGCTGCAGTGCCCGGCTGGCCGCGGCCCCTGTGCCTCCCTCCGCGATAGCCGCGTCACCCCCGCCACCGCCCTCCTTCCTCTCTCCCATCGGGGCCGAGCGCAGCGCCGCTCTATTCACGCTGCAGCGGCCCAGGAGCGGAGCCTGGGGCGTGGGTGTCTAGGCAAGGAACCCCCGAACTGGGAGAGCTGGACCAGGAGCGACCCTCGGCACTGCCTTAGCCAGGACGCCAGTAGATCTGGCAGCCGAGTCTGCCGATCCCGCCCTCAGACCCGTGGCGGTGGGGGCAAAAAGCTGCGACGGCGGGGTGAAAAAGCCGCAGCGGTAAAAACCTGCGGCGGCGGGAGTAAAAAGCCGCGTCGGCAAAAAGCCATGGCGGCGGGGAAAAAGCCGCGGTGATGGGGGCAAAAAGCCGTAAAAAGCCGCAGCGTCGGGGGCAAAAAGCTGCAAAAAACCTGGGCGGTGGGGGCAAGAAGCTGTGGCGGGAAAAACCTGGGGCGGCGGGGACTAAAAGCCGTAAAAAGCCGCGGCGGCGGTGGCAAAAAGCCGCGGCTGAAAAAGTCGCGGTGGCGGGGCCAAAAAGCTGCGGTGGCAGGGGGAAAAAAGCCGTGGCTTCGGGGGCAAAAAGCCGCGGCGGCGGAGGGAGAAAGACGCAAAAAGCTTCGGCGACAAAAAGCCGCGGCGGCAAAAAGCCGCGGCGGCGAGGGCAAAGAGCCCCAAAAAGCCGCGGCGGCAGGGGCTAAATTCCGCGAGGCTGGGGGCAGAAAGCCGCGGTGGCGGGGGCAGAAAGACGCAAAAACCCGCAGCAGCGGCGGGAAAAATCCACGGCGGCAAAAAGCCGCATCGGCGGGGGCAAAATAGTGGAAATGGGGTAGAAGGCCAGCACAGCTTGGCATTCCTGGAGTGTGACGTGGAAGGAAAAGTGCAGAGGAAGACAAACAAAGATGTAAGTAGGCTTGACTCAGTGCAGCTAAGAGCCCAGATGTTATCTTGATGCTATCTATCAGCTAATTTTTTCTATTTTAGTAGAGAAGGGGTTTTACCACCTTGGCCAGGATGGTCTCGATCTCCTGACCTCATGATCCATGCACCTCAGCCTCCCAAAGTGGTGGGATTAGAGGCATGAGCCACAAAGTGTTCAAAAAACCTATTAATTAAAAAATGTGTATGTAGCCGTCTTTAATCTACCATGTCCATTAGCAGATAAATACTATAAGCAAAATAACAACAATGAAAGAAACATAGACTTCGAGTAGATACTCTGATTTATTTAATAAAAATTTGAAAATAGACCAAATTACTCTATGACAAAAAAAAAAATCTGTTACTATTGAGGATGAGGGTTAGTGTTTGGAAAGGGGCAGGAGAAGTATCTCTATTTTTAGTAATGTTCTATTTTCATACATGGTTATAAGCAAATACATGTGTTTCATTAATGAAGCTATCCATATTTAGTCATTGTACTTTTCCGCATGTATGATATATATCAATAAATGTCTTAAATTATATACAGCAAAAATAGACAAAAGCACAAGAAGACATACACAAATGTTAAACCTAGAGAGAAATTTGAATATAAGTAAGTCTCTGAATGACTGGTAGAACAAACCGAAAAATAGGATGGAGAGGTTTGGAACAGCATGATTAGCAAAACTGACATATCTGTCTTTTAATATAGGTAGAAACATAGATAAAAACAGGATTTGTCTCGGAGCATGATTTCTGAAAATAGTGGAATCGAGTTTGAATCTAGTAAGTACATATAAATAAATGTCTTAAAACTCCTCTTATGTTAGCTAATTAAGAAATATTATTGTAATAGACATTAGAAAATATTTTAATAAATTGAATGCACTTCACACGCTAAGGAAATGATCTTACTTGCATTTGATAGTTCAATTAGATACATATATACCTATAGGTAGTTTAAAATATTTCTAATAACCTTATATACTTTTAAAAAAGCATTGATATCTGTTTGCACTATCTGTTCTATTGAGTACACATACCAAACATGATTATAGCTATTCTGCTATGAACTTCAAATGTCTAATTAATACAAAAATCTAGAATGAGAAGAGTTCTTTGCAATTTTTTTTTTTTTTTTACCAAATAGAATATAGGAAAGATAGCTGCAAATATACCTAACACACTTATCTGTGAGTATGGTGGTAGCCTTTTTATTTTATTTTATTTTGAGAGAGGGTCTCACTTTGTCACCCAAGATGGAGTGCAGTCATGTGATCAGAGCTCACTGAAGCCTTCACATACTGTGCTCAAGCGATTCTCCCACCTCAGTCTCCTGAGTAGCAGGGACTGCAAGTTCATGACACCATACTAGCTAATTTTTGTAAAGATGGGGTTTCACCATGTTGCCCTGGCTGATCTCCATCTCCTGGACTCAAGAGATCTGGCCACCTTGGCCTCCCAAAGTGCTGGGATTATAGTTTTGAGGCACCGCGATCAGCCCAGCTTAAAAAAGGCTGACTAGAGATCTTTATCTATGTATATCTATATCTATCTATAAAATAAACATATGTGTTTCTTATATAAAATATATATTATTAATATTATATAAAATTTTTTTTCAAGGTAGAAATATATAAAGAGGGTGCATGTAGAGCCTGGGGCATTGTGTGGTGAAGCTCAAGGCCTCTGAAAAAATGTCCCTTGCCTCTTTTGTCTGGGCTAGAATCCGAGAAGGGAAAGCAGCAGATGCACTGGTTCCCAGGTTCTTGGCATCCTACAGAGAGAAACTTGTTTGAGCTAGGGTAGTGTTTAACACCCTTGTTCTTACTCTTCTGTTGTATGTAGTAAGCAGAGACTAGCTTCATGAGAACAGACTGTGACAGTCAAGGCTGTCTGTTATTTTGTGCAGCATTAATTGAGAAATTCTAACACCTGAAGACCTCTGGGCCATTTGAGGTTAGGTGCAGGGGAGGAAAGGGAAGTTTGCATCCCTCCTGCTGTGGAGAGAACCCGTGGGAAGCACAGACCTTGTCCTAACTGAAGGCAGACCCCCTTGCTAACCAGCTTCTCATCAGCCAACCCTGGATGAGTTTCTATGTCTATTTACTAAATAATCTTTATTGTTTTTCTTCACATGGGCAAAGTATGGTTTACAGGGAATATTCTTCCTTTGAACACCCATCATGGAAAACCCTTCCTGTTGTGGGAAAACAGGCTTCCATATGTGTCTTATTGGGAAACACATATGCAATTTCTATGTTTTTACTGCATCTATTTCAGGGATATGGGAACTGAATAGTGCCCATCAAAGGCTCACCTGATGCTGGAAATTGATCTGAGAGCGTGGAAGGACAGAATTCTTTCTTTGTTCCTGAGCAGCGGTGATTGAGGGATCATATTGTGGCAGCTACAGTGGCAATGATGGAGGCAGAATGGAGGGTTCAGTACCAAGACAAGGAGAGACTTGGCCTCACAATGGCAGCATTGCGGGGGTGCGCTCTGCAGAGCATTTGCTCACATGGTTTTGGGCATTGTCTCTAACTACATTGCTTCCCCAAGAGGTTGACCCATTCTAACTAACTCCTTTTCTCTTTAAAAAAGCAAACTTAATTTGTATGACTTGCAATTGTAAACGACACCAATTGGCCAGTTATCATTCAAATTTTCTGTTACTTAATTCTGCCTTTTCCTGACGTATGCAACTTTCCCCTAAAAAAGTGGACACTTTGTTGCTTACTCATTGTCTTTACACATTTTAAAATGTTGCTTTATGCCCCCAATCCCTAACTACCTTTTCAATGTTTTGCAAGTGGAGTCCATGTGTTCTTGATTTACATGAAGCTCAAAATAATGGTTATAGTAACTAGTACTTCATAATTAAGCAAAAAGCTCTTATTGAAAAATGACAGAACTATACATAGGGATGACAACATGGAGAGATAATTCGTGCAATCACAAAGTTGTGGTATGGCAGAAGTAGAACGCTGAGTAGAGACTCTGTGTTCCCAATCATTATTTCTACCACCAGCTTTCTATTTGGATGTTAATAATGTTCTTATGTGGGAAACCCTACATATTTGCCAATGTTTAGTTCATTGACAAAGAAATAGAAAGAGCTTCAAGAACTCTCTAATCTTTAAAAAATAAAATACCTATAATTGGCCATACGAAAAAATTGGTATTTGACATATACTGAGATCGTTTTATTTTGTGCTAGACAAATGAAGTCATAGAACAGAATGTGCTTTAAATATTATGAATAGTGATTGTGTGTGTGTGTGTGTGTGTGTGTGTCTATAGATGCATATTAGGCCACTGAAAAGTTTTATTATTCTTTCCAGGAGAGAGACTACCAACTTTTGAACCTAACTAGAACAAGTATATTGCTTCTTCATATTTTTATTAAGGCAAAGAGAGTCTAGTTAAAAATAATTCAACTTGTCATGGAAATGCTATAAATTGCTGTGAAGTGAGTTGCTGGCTATGGCTTGTCAGAGCAAATATATTGTACAAATCTTAGGGGAGAATTAGTGCTTATGCATTAAAATCAAATCATGTTGCAGCACACTGAGAAAAACGTTAGATTTTTAAAATAATTTCAAAGTCATGAAAAGAGCAAATATGCTCCACAAAGAGCCTAGCAACCCTCAATGATCAATGCCCCTTTAGTATAGTTTGCTATCTGAATTAGAATCCCAGAATCTACAAATTCCTGTGGGTGTGGGTGCTGCATTTTGAGGATTTTATAACACTGCCATCACCAAGCTCTCTTTTGATATTCACTTTAAGGAGATAATTTACGGGCAACCAGAGAGCATAAACCAAAGTAGATATCTATCTAGATAGCTAGATACATCTCCATATCATTGACAGGATACATTCTGGCCGAGCATGAGTACAACCTATAGATGTGGTTGGAGAGAACATATGTTCCACCTCAATGGCAGATCAGGATTATTCCTTCTCATCTGCTGCAATGGCACAATGTGTTAAAGAGAGGAGCGAGACAGCAAGAACCGCATTCATTCAGTCATACAGACCAAAAGGAGGAATGTCGCCCAGCCCTCTAAACTGACCCAGAACCCAGCTCATGTCTCAACTGCTACCTCTCCTACTTAGAAAGAAGTAACTCCACCAAAGCAGGGTTCTGGACAAATATATTTTTATTGATCATATACAAATAGATGAAGATGGACTTGGATGTTAAGAAAAATAATACTATACAAAATCGAGAGTAGACAGTTGCCTCTAGACTTAAATTAAGAGTGTGTACATTAGATAATTTAATCCAAAGTATCAGGTAAAAACTTGAACAAACCTTTTGGCCTCTTCCTTAAAATTCAGGGAAGCATGTCCTCCACAAAACAGAATCAAAATATAAATAAAAGACTGGCTTAAGATGAAAGGAAACCTTATGAATGAAAAGCCAGATGAGAGGCACTTAACTGAGAAGGAAAAGAAACTGAGTGGACAAAATAATTATGAGAAGATGAATCTTCAAATCAGAAAGAGGGAAGAAAGCTTATTTGGTACTATGGGAACTCAAAAGAGAGTGAATACAAGTCTGAAAATTCCAAGAGTAAAGAAAAGTAGCATAACTAAAGAGCATGAGAAAATGTATACAATTTTGAGTAATAAGAACAGAAATCAAAAGTAACTGTTGTATGTTATATTTTAGTAGAGCAACACTGAAGAAGAATGAAAACAAGAAATAATATTAAATATGAACATATGGGGAACAGAATAATATTTTTAAAATTTTTAGTTTCTAAGCTTATCTGAAATTTTAATTTTGTTTTCTTATGTAATACCAGAGTTATTAGGAAGGTATTATCTAATAACACTATTTTCAGTGATATTTTAAGTATTTGTCCTAGAAAAATTTCTATTTTTTAAAAATGTATATTTAAAAATACATTAAATGTGTATATACATCCATCATATGTATCGATTTATGTTTTTCTTGAATTGCAAATGAAATTTGTATTTTTGTGTTCCTGGAATAAAATAAACTTGAATGGATTGTAATATATTATTGATGCTGTAACTCTATGTATTTGAATACTTTAAGAATGTTGTATTTATAGTTAACAGATACTGACCTATAAATTTTCTGTCATAATGATGCTGTGAGACAATCTAAGAAGAATTAAAATTTAAATTCATGTATTCCTACTTTTTCCTCTGTTCTCTAACTGTAATATATTTTAATTACAGATGGAGGAACAGATAGATGTTAGATAAATAGGTATATAATAGATCATCCAAAATTCTTATTCTTATGGTTTTATGTAGTCGGTATTTACCTCTATTTTTCTACATCCTTCCAATTTAGTTCGTTACTTCCTGCACCTTTGATGTCATATATATAAACAGGAAATAACACATGGTGGCCGGGATGTAGAGAGAGCCACAGGACTTGTGAATAAAATCCACAGGCAAGGATGTGGCGATCCTTTTGCAATATTGGAGGGAATGTCAAACCCTATGTTTGCTGTGGAAAAGAGTATGGTAGTTCCTCAAAACATCAAAATGGTATTGCCATATGATTCAGCAGCTCCACATCTCAGGATAGCAAAAGAATTGAAAGCAGACTCTTGAAAAAATATTTACACATCCATGTTTGCAGCAGCATTATTGGCAATAGCTAAAACGTAGAAGCAATTGAAGTGTCCAACAACAGATGAATGGATAAGCAAAATATGATATATACATACAATGGAATATTATTCAGCCTTAAACATGAGGGAAATATTCTGACATATGTTGCAACTTGGATGAAACTTGAGGATATTATGCCAAGTGAAATAAGTTAGTCGGTGAAGGACAAATACAGTATAATTCCATTTGTATAAGGGACTTAAAGTGGACAGAATCATAGAGATAGTACAATGATGGTTCCAGAAGCTGGGGGGAGGAGGAAATGGGGAAGTGTTGTTTAATGGGTATAGAGTTTCAGTTTCACAAGATGAAACGAGTTATGGAGATGGATGGTAGGGACGGCTGCACAGTGTTATGACTGTATTTAGTACCACTGAACTGTACACTTAAAATGGTTAACAGAGTACATTTTATGTTATGTGTATTTTACCACAATAAAAAAATAAAATAGCTTAGGAACATTTTCCTGAAAGAGTCCACATAAAATTCATTTTAATGCATGTGTTTATGCATAGCTTTCTGTTTTTCTCTTTTCTATTTATATTCCAAATTAGAATATAATGCTAATCAAGTATAGTGGCTGTGTTTCTTGCTTCCTCTAGTCTGCAGGTAGCATACAAATGTAATAGACTACTTATTCATGTCACATCTATTTATTTTCTGCCTTATACCAAGCTTGTGGGATTCTCTTAAATACAACATTTTTATACTTACACCTAGGCAATACCCATTAGCATCGCCTTCCTAAATCAGGGGGAATTGAGCCTCTGTAAGGTGGAGTAACTTCCTAAGATACAAAACTCAGCATTAAAGTCTGTATATTTCAATATCCTGCCCCCTTCTCATTTGTCTTTACTGCCTTTTATGTATGTGTTAGATGTTCAATAAATTCTCTTTTTTAAACTGAATTTAAGCCGTGGAGCAATGTTTTGTTGAACAATAAATATGATATAAGACACTCTTCCTCCCTTTCATTTATGATGCAGTTCATGAAAAAGAGAAATTCTTTCACTGTGCTAGAAGCTTAAAGTAATGAAAATGCCACGTTCTACATTAAACAAACTGAAGGGAATCAAGGTGAATTGCATGAGACATAGAAAACAAGTGAGAAAAAATCTAGTATAATTTGCCCTTTGTGTGCCTTTATTATTTAGCGTTTGAGTAAATGTTTCCCCCAAATATCTTCCCATCTTAATTCATGTCTATAAAGTAGACATTTATGTCTCACCTTGTCAAGAAGGGCAAACTCTAACATAAACATTTCCCAAAAATGCTTCCTGCTAAAACGTAAGCTCAGTCTGGCTAGAAATTAAGCTCACTTCATAAAGATTAATTGGTAGCTAATCTTTGCATGCTGTTCTCTGAAATTGAGTGAAAACTGTCCATCAGGCATACAGGGAATGACGGAAAAAGTGACAACAGAAGATGAATGCTATGTCACTAACCTTCAAATATGACCTTCCTTTTCTTTTAAATTCTTGATATCTTTATACTTCATTAATTCATCTCTTTTTGCCCTTGGCTCAACATTGTGCTATACAAAACTCATGTAAAACAAAGATCTAAGGTAATAAAAATGGCATTTTTCTTTCATGTAGATGCAAGCTAACTGGCATTTTTACAATCAACATATTTCCTTTGTCAATTTTTCATTCTGTATTGGAAGTAATTCATGGGTATTTCTGAAGGGAAGAGGGTGTTTCTGTGTTCATTGTGATCCAAACTGTTTTTAGACCTAGTGGCGTTTGTAAAACAATTTGTGCCAGCTGACCAAGGACCACTGTGGCAGAAAGCAGCCAACTTGCGTAAGATGTCACTGCCTCATCAGTTGGCTTTGAAAACTAGGGGCTTACTCTATAGTCTTATGAATCAAAGACATTGATAGATGTAGTATAAGATTACAGTCATATTTTCCTTTTGACAGTCACATTATAAAGCATGATGTATTGCAATTAATCTCAAATAGCTGATCACAATTAAAATTAATAATGTTTATTATTGCTGATAAACAATCATGACTCTCCTCAAATATGCAAGTAATTCTTGTAATTTTAATACAAATTTGCATATTATTACTAATTGATTTAATCTCATTGTATTTGGTTCATGGACCCAATTTATTAAAATATTGATGATAATGGGGTAATGATTTGTCTCCCCATTTCATTTACACTAAAAGCCACAATTCTTACAATGGTCTGCAAGCCCATCATTATCTGCCACATGTTAACCGTCCAAATTCTTTTATATCTTCACCCTTGATCTTACCAGTGTTCCTGGTCACCTCACTGTCCTCTAGACATGCCAACATGCTGCTGTCTTATGACGAAGACTAGTTAATTTCTTGGCTTGGAAAGATAGCCCTCCATATATCCATTGATCAGATCATTCAACTTCCTCAAGTCTTTACTGAAACCTCACATTCTCAATGAGACCTATTCAGTATTTCAAACTGCCTCCCAGTTGCAACACTCCAAAACCCCTTACTCTTCTGTGTATTTTTGAAAGGATTTATTGAGATATAATTTACATAGTGTAGAGTGCACACATTAATGTCTACAAGTCAATGACTTTTCGTATATGCACAGATAAGTGGAGCCATCATCACAATGAATTTTAGAGCATTTTCATCACTTCAAAAAGAAACCCCACCTTCTCTAGCTGTTAACCTCCTATGCACCCATCCCCTCCTCAATTCTAAGCAACCGCAAATCTGTTTTCTGTCTCTATAGATTTTCCTATTCTATTTTCATCTAAATAGAATCATACAATAGGTGGCCTTTTGTGCCTGGCTTCTTTGAGTTGGCATAATCCAATCAAGGTTCATATAGGTGTTGGTACTTTATTTCTTTTTATAACTGTATAATATTCAATTTCACGGATATAACATTTTGTTTATCCAATAATATTTTTATTGGCATTTGAGTTGTGTTCAGGTTTTGGCTATTTTAAATACTGCTGCTAAAAATACTTGTGTATAATTTGTGTTTGAACACCTCTTTCCAATAATCTGGGTGTATACCTAGGAATATATTTCTAGGTCATATGACAATTCTATGTTTAATATATTTAGAAGCCATCAAAGTATTTTCCAAAGTGGCCAATTCTAGCCATAGAGTGTCAATCTATGGTTTTGATTTGTAGTTGCCTGATGAGTGATGCTATTGAGTACGTTTTTATGGGATTATTGACCGTTCGTGTATCTTCTTGGGAAACACATCTATTCCTATCATTTATCAGTTTTGAGTTGGGATATTTGTTACTGAGTTAAAACAATTTCTCTATATTCAAGATACATATATATACAGACATATAGATACGTGTTTTTCAAATATCTTCTCACAATTTTTGAGCTGCCTTTTGACTTGCTTGGTTGTCCTTTGAAACACCAATGCCTTTAATTTTTAAGAAATTTTAAATATCTAATTTTTTATTTTGTTGCCCATGTTTTTGGTGTTACAGCTATTTCTTTGCTAGATCCAAAATCATGAAGATTTTCCCATATGCTTTATTCTAGCTCTTGCATGTATGTATTTAATTCATTTGAGTTAATATTTTTGTATGCTTTGGGGTAAGGGTTCCAATTTATTATTTTGCAAGTGGTGATCCACGTGTACGTTGTTGACCCAGTTTGTTCAAAGACTGTCTCTTCCTCATTGAATTGCACATGGCACCACTGTAAGAATCCATTGACTATAGATACATAGTTTCATATATGGACTCTCAATTCTCTTCCATCTATCTATATATTTTTCCTTCATCAGTATTGTGTTGTCTTGATTACTGATGCTTTGCCGTAAGGTTTGGAGCACGGAGGTGTGAATTATCCTAATATGTTTTCTTTTTTCAAGACTATTTTGGCTATTTTGAGTACCTTACAATGCCAAGTGTATTTTAGAATCACCTTGTGAGTTTCTAGACAGAAGTCTGTTGGGATACTTGTACGGATTTCATCAAATCTGTAGTTCAAATTGTAAAGTACTACAATATTAAATCTTCCAATTCATGGGTGTAAGATGTTTGCTAATTATTTAGATCTTCTTTAAACAATAATTTTTAATTTTCAGAGTAAAATCTTGTATCATGTTTTCCAAATTAATTATTATTTCTTTTTTTGATGCTGTTGTAAATTGAAATGTTTTCTTAATTTCATTTTGGGGTTTTCATTGTAGATGTGTGCAATTGGTTTTTGTATATTTACCTTGTATGCTGTAATATTGCTGAAATAATTTATTTACTAGTTCTATTGTTCAGTGGATTCCCTAAAATTTTCTATATACAAGAATGTTATTTGCAAATAAAGTTTCATTTCTTCCTGTTCAATATATGTGACTCTTATTTCTTTACTTGCCGATTAGCCCTGCATAAAATCTTTAGTACAGTGTTGACTAGAAGAGGTCAAAGTATTTATCTTATTCTTATCTCCGACCATTGCGGAAAAGTATCCTTTCTTTCACCACTAAGTTGAATGTTTGTTGTTGGCTTTTCACAGGTGCCATGTATCTGGTGTAGAAAGTTCTCTATTACTGGTTCATTGAGTTTTTATTTTTATTTGTAATCATTAAAGCATTTGGATTTTCTTAAGTGTCTTTTCTGAATCTATCGAGATGATCACGCAATTCTTGTTTCTTATTCTATGGATAAGATGTATTATCTTAGTGGGTTTTAGGCTGTTAAACCAACCTGGGATGACTAGTATTAATTTCACTTTGTCATAGTGTATAATTCTTTTATATGTTGCTACATTTGATTTGTTAGTATTTTTTAAGGAATTTTGCATTTATACTTATAGTAGTTTTATTTTTCTATGCTATTTGGACTAAATTTCGTATCAAGGTAACACTGGCCCCAAAGAATAAATTGGGAAGTGAATATTTCTCTTTTTAAAAAAAGTTAGTCAAGAATTAATATCAATTAGTCAATACCAACGAATGTGATTAATATTATAATTTATTAATTTCTCTAATTTTTATTTTCTTCCTTCTGCTTGCTTTAGGTTTAGTTTGCTATTTTTTCTAGTGCCTTAATGTGGAAGGTCATCTTATCTCATCCTTTCCTTTGTCTTTTCATTTTCAAAATAGTGTCTTTTTAGCATCAGGTGAGCTCCCCAGGTTGGTAGTACTCCATGTTTATTGCTGTACAACAATGGCAGGTAATATGTCCTGAAGACAATGGAAACTTAACATTCAAAATCCTCCTAGATTCCACCTTATGTGATACGTCTATTCCTTTGATTGGTCCTAATTTCTACCCTTTCTCTATTATAAACTATGAGTACAATGGCATTCAATGAGTTCTGTGAGTCTTTCTAGTAAATTCTTGAAACTGAGGGTGTTCTGGGGAAACCCCTGAACTGGCAGTTGGTGTCAAAAGTGAGAATCGTCTTATATGGCCTCTTCCTTTGAACTTTGCAGCTGGACCCAAACTCTGCACAATTTGGGCCAGAAGTCTCATGTCGACTTTGCAGCTTAAATTATCTTGTAGTTTGTCTGACCGTCAACAAATTTGCTTTCATCAAATATTGTATTTGTTACCCCAAAATTACCATCATGTTTTTTTCTCCAAATAACTAACATTGGGAGAAATAGCCAGCTGAATCTGTAACTCAACAGAAACAAGTGATCCATATACCATATAAGTGGCCATTTCATGTTGCCTCCTTCCACCAAATCTTAGCAACGTCAACCATTACCATGAGCCACTGTAGGCCTACCGGCTACAAACAAACAAGTGTCTTTTAAAAACACTTCACACTCCCATTTGATAAATTTCCCAGCAAAGAGATGCCTACTTAAACTCTATGCAAGCGGGTCATATTCCCAAAGTCTGGAGATATCATTCATGTAGTGTGAGAAAATCATCCCAGCGATGCCAGCACATTCTCCTTCCCATGATCTGCTTAGTTTGCAAACATGTTCAGGCCATAGGCGAGAGATTTGCATTTCACAGTACAACAATTTTATGCAGGGCATTGAAACTTAGATTGAGCATTTTCGTACAGTCACACATCACTGACTGTTAGGGATACGTTCTAGCAGATGCATCCATAGGCAATTTCATCGTTTTGTAAACATCACAGAGAATATTACAAACACCTAGATTTTACAGTCTACCACGTCTAGGTTATATGGTAGAGCCTCTCTCTCCTAGGCTACAAACCTGTGTACTACATTACTGTACTGAATACCGCAGGCAATAAGAACACAGTGATAAGAGTTTATGTATCTAAACATACTTAAACATAGAAAAGTATGTAAAAATATGTATTATAATCTCATGGACCACTTTTGTATATGTAATCCATCTTTGACAGAAATGTTATTATGCATTACATGACTCTATGACAAAAATAAAATAACACATTGTAAAAAATGTACACATGTACCAAACATATTATTATAAAAATAAAAATATTCAGTGTAAGAATTTGTAGTGATCACAAAATATTCACAGCTTATACTTTAGTACATTTGCAAAAGCCTAGTGCAAATACTGTTTATTTCTGTGTGTATATTAAACATGTATATAATAAACATTTTTCAGGTTCAACAATATATATCAATCCTACTGACTCTTATAAATATTAAAATCAATTAGTAAATTAATGTATATATATACACACATGTGTATCAGTGAGTGTGTGTGCATGTATGGTTGTGAATGTAATTGTATGTGTGTGTAAATGTAATTGGATGCATCCTAATATTTATTCTTACCTACAAGATTTCCAAGATTCATTTATTATCTTTAGATGATGTGCATTTAAAGATTTACCAAATAAAACTCTAATCGTGGAAAATATCAAGATGTTATTAAATTCATCTTGTGCACATAATTGTTTCTTTAAATTTATGTTTCTTGCAAAACTTGCATTAACGCTCACGCATAATTTTTTAAATAAAAAATGAAAACATTTTCTCGGTCTTTAATTCTTAATAATGATTTCTCTCCAATAATTAATGTGAATTGATTCTTAATTCTTAACTATAGAATAATGTTGCCCTTCAGAGTTCTGAAACTTTTGCATGTTGTATACATTTCACTAACTAGAACAACTTCTGAAATATTGGCATTAATTAATGTCACTCAGCAATTATTGATTTCAAAGAAATTAAATACCATTCATATTCTGAATCACAAGGGTATTTTGGCATCTAATTTAATCAAGCTCTTTGTATCATCATCTACACGTTAATTACTTAACAAACATTTCTCTGTGTGAGAAAGATTGAGCAGGTTATTGTGCTTTGTTAATATGCAACTTTTGCTTAATCTAGAGATAGGCAATGCTCCCTGTAAGGGACAAAGAGAAAAATGAATGAGCAATAGAGATGTGACAGGCATGGAAAAAGACAATACATTTATAAAACAAATAGGGCCACAGATGATGATAATGGGGATAAATCTTGAGATACTGACTCAGTTTATAACCGCACTGTGTAATAGAGCAAATCATTTGTTAATTTTTTTACAAATGGAATTTAATTAAGATGAATACAGTATTTTAAACAAGGCTAGTCACCTTAAAATAAAATAGTGGAATAAAGTGATAAAACCGATGTAAGAATCGTATTTTATAAAGAATTTTTTCATGTAATTTAATATTAGTTTATTTAAAATCACCCTAATCAAAATAATAGTATCTTAATTAACAATCATCAGAAGCTTAACTAATTTTTACTTTATAATACTAGGTTTAAAAATTCTTAACTATATTTTTAATCATATATGCTTATATATAAAATAGACATAGGATATATATTTACATGTTCACAATATTATATTGTAATTGTTCCTATGGATGTGGCTTTTCCATAGAATTAATAAGTACTTTTAAAAGGTTTCAATTTCAATGATATATATGTTTGATTTTTCTTTGACAAAGCATACATATATTGATAGGTAATAATATGAAAATCTTCTAAAGACATTACAGGAACATGAAAATGTAATTAAATACTCAATAATTTCTAATGTTTTATGTAAGCAGAACACATTTAACTGAAAATTGCTTTTACATAATACTCAAAAGAGACTAAAAACATTTTAACTAGCGGAGTAAGTCTTCAAATTGATAATCTGAACTATATAAGAGTAGAAACTTCAGACACTCAAATATTTGAAATGCTACAAAATATTTATATAAACTAATATTTAAAAATTTCTGTTTGTAGAGTGCTACACAGTAATCAATATAAATGACATCTCAAGTCTTTCTATAGCTTTGACCATATTTACTTCCTAATTTTAATTATTAATATGTTGGAGCAGTACATACTAGATTCCGGTCTTCCTTTTTAATGAGTAAAAATATATCCTTTGAGACAGCATTAAAGAAACAGCACCTTGTATAAATTCAATGCAAAGAGACAAGATATTCTTGATTCTGAAGTCTTGTTCTTTGATACAGCAATGTAATTAATAAGAAGAAGAAAAGCAGGACATAGATGTGGAGTCTATTTTAATCAAAAATTGTCTATAGATTTTGATGATAAAATTTAAAAATCTACTATATTTAGTTAGTTAGAAAAAACTAGGTTGTGGGAACATATTTGGTCAATAAAACACCCTTACCAGATGCTGACAAGAAAAAAGTTAGGTACCACCTTTCTTCTCTGCAGATGGCCTGAGATGGGTTAATTTGAAAGAATGCTTCCAAACCTGAGGTGACCCCTGAGAACAGCATAATCCACTGCTGTCTCCTACATTCAGGTTCTCAGTTTTTGCTCTTTTAATTTTGAGGGGAGAGAAGCCAGTCCTTTAAACCGATCTTCAGCATGATGGCAGAGCCAAGGAGTGTGGACAGGTGGCACGATGTCTGACTTTGTTCCAGCAGCCATTTGGGCTTTCTCTGGGTCTTCTGTGCCCTAGGGATAGCACCACAATTGAAGACATGTCTTTGTGACATTCTCTATGCCAGGAAATCCCAACACATTTTCCTTGCAACTGATGAAAGGAATAAAAATAAACCAAGAGGTGTGCTGTTTGTTTCTGTTTCCTCCTTCCTGCAGCCCTTCTTGATCATCTAATATTTTTAAATACATTGTCGATCACCAAAAGGAGCATAAGGGCTTTATTGGTTTGTAGCAGATGTATTAATAGCCCAGCCCCTATTCCTTACCTGTAGCTGCTGGGAAGAAAACCATTCTTAACACTCTACAAGGTCTCATCTCCAGAATTTGCACCTGTTTCTAGCTGAGGACTTTCTCTAGCTGCACGGGAGCTTGATACTTGGCATGAAGTGGGAAGAAAAGGTGAGGGTAAATAAGAAGAATCTCCCTGGATTCAGTGATGTAATTCTGAGGCATGTTCCACATAGTTTCCCATAGAATTAAGCCCAGATATCTAACACAGGAACTTACCTCTTAACACATGTGGTATTGGCTTTTCTATCTTTCCTGTTTTAGTTTGTTCTCTCTTCCTTGTGTCACTTTTGCTGTGTCCTCACTCCTGCTTTAAGAGTACCCAAACAAATACATTCATTTATTTTTTTAGACTCTCAGAACCCAGTTGATAGTTGAACTTGTAATCTATGATAATCAGCTTGGATGCTATACTGACAGGAAGACGGTGAACTCACAATGTTTAATTAAGATAAAATTTAAAAATATATTGATTCATGTCCAAAGATTTAAAAAACCTAAGCGGCAGTGTCACAATTTTTTCTTTTTAGTTTACATGGTTTCTTAAACGCCTACAATTATTTTAAAGGAAGCCTTGAGTCTAGGAAAAATTGAGACATATGGAATAAATTACTAACCCATTTCTCCTTGAAATCCATTAGATGCTTGATGATTTTTCACATATATTTCTGAATTGAAAAGCTATTTGCGAATTATTTTTATAAGCATATCCTTATGTAATGTTTTGAACAGTGAATTGAAGGTTTAAAAATTAAATTATTCTATCCAGAGAATAAAAAGCAATTATTTCACAAGAACATGTGTATGTTGACACGACATTTTAAAATCTAGATTTTAAAGTAGGTCCCGTATACTTTTGAGTCAATTAGAATATGTGTGTATCAGTCTGTCTACAGTTTTACACCTGTCAAAATGTACTTGAACTACAACAATTTCCTTGAACAATTTTGAAATGTATTATTCCTCTGAAACTGATTAAAAGAATTATGGTCGAGTGAAATTCTGATTGGCATAATTTGGGAGAGAAATTATTCCTTGGACATCAACCTCTGCCAAGATAGTTTTTAATGATATTGAGACTTTTTGATTTACAAAACTTGTTATATAAAAAATACTAAGACGATGGCAGATAATACACAGACTTTAATTAAAATTGTACTAAAATTAAATGTCTAAATAAATTAGAAGGGTACATGGTACATCTAATTGTATGTTTATATATTTTATTTGTGCATTTTATTCTTAGGGTTGCTTTTGCTTTAGTTTGTAAAACGTTCTTATTTTTATGATAATGTAGCATATACCAAATAAAGAAAAATCATGAAATAGAAAATAAAGAAGAAAACATTAGCTATTGTCAACCAAATAAAAATTGTGCAATCTCTAAGCACATGAACTATGTATTATTTGTACAAAATGTACAATGTTTATGCCTCACAGGGTGAGGTAGAGACTGCAAAACATCGAACCTGGGACAAATAAGTAAGAAAATTTTCACAACATATTAATATTATAGAAAATGTTGAACTTAACAGTTAAGATACAAGTAGTGAAAAATGATAGTATTTAATGAGATCTAGAAAATTTAATCTATATCTGTAATGTGTGAGAAGTATTAGAATAATGCTTGTATTTCTGGTTTGGCATCGATTTCTATTGAGACTGGAAACATAGTAGAAGTGAGGGGAAAAGAATTTAAATTGTGGATACTTGAGTTTTATACCTAGGAGTTTGAGAAATACATTTTGTTACTATCAAAGCAGTTGGTACAAGAGTGTACAAAATTCCCTAATTGTCTCTACGTGGAGAAGACACAGACAAACAGAGAATAGCAAAACAGAAATAGCAAAAAAGCACAAAAAAACTTTACCTGTATTTTTAGGTAAAAGGCAATTAGAGTAGGAAAACATGAAATTTGTGTTTTATCAAAATTTTTCTCTTTCCCATAATATAGTTGATTATATTACTGGAAAAAAATTGAAGCACTGGTATGTTCACACAAAAAAGCAAAACATAAGGTCAAAACCATGGGAATGCAGGGAGCAGACAAAATATACCTAAACACCGAAACTGATTTTGCCCTGCGGACATGTACCAAAATGAATGAGTGCAGATTCCTACTGTCATACATCACATAGGACAGTAAAGAAATACATAGTTTTTCCCAAGATAGGGCATCACACAGGAGCTCCTCCCTAAAGCTAGGACCAAAATTTCTATCCTCAGTATAAAGAAGAATCAGAGATAAATTAGTCCCATTTCACATTCCCTGGAAATGGCAAATAAAAATGACTTGAGATTGGACAGATTTAAAGAAACTCAAACGTTAATGATTTACAGCAATTTATTTAAAAATTGTTTAAATGTGCAGTCCAAACATAAGTCCAAACACCTTTAGGCCAAGAATTAACATAATGTGGTCCCAGAATGGTGGTGCCTTTAGTAGACTCACAAAAAAATTCAAATTCTCTTTGGCAAATTTTCTTCTCACTAATCCTCAAAAGTCCACAAAAATAATTTTCAGAGAAAAATAAATATTTGTCATTCAAAGGCATCTAAGTACACAAGGAAATGATATTCCACCATTTGAAAGGAAAGCAGAAAAAGAGTATAAACGGATACACAAAGGTTCATTAGTAGAAATATCACTGTTAGATTATAAAGCACATTTGCTTTCAAAAAATTTTTTTAAAAATGAATATATTTTTAGGAGACTAAAAAATTGATGTAGCAAATTTGAAAAGCAGTTTGTATAAAAATATAGTATTTTAAATTAAAAACTCAAAAATGAACTCATCAGATTAGACGTGGCCATGGTGGGAGTTAATAAATATTTCAGAATGCATTACAGAAAATTTAACAAAATGCAAAATGTGGACAGAATCATGAAGAGACATGGAAGATACAGTGAGAAAGTGTAGCATGTGTTTAGTGAGTGTTCTCATAGACGAAGGAAACTGGAAAGGGACAATACGTGATGGTATTTTGGCTGAAAGTTCTCTAGACTTTTTTAAGACACTAATCCGCATATTCAAAAATTCCATGCATGCTAAGCAAGCTACAGTGGAGATAAACCTACACCTACGTATCTCCTAGAGAAATAGCAAAGAATCAGGAAGGGAAAAATATTTCAATTAACACTAGAAAAATCAAATTACCTTTAATCATATTGAAATCGGAAAGAATGAAAGGTAAAATAAACAATATTGTTTGTTAAGAATAATAATGCCATTCTGAAATTCTCAACCAAGAAAAATATTCATCAGCCTATGGCTAAATAACATATTTAGAGACAAAAAACAAAACGCCACCAGCAGAATTCCACTAAAGAAACTAAAGAGAAACTCTGAAAACATGCTTCAGAAAGGTTGAAGTTCTGAAATCAAAGAATGAACACAGAGCAAAAAATATATTGTAAACATAGATAGATCTAAATAAAAAATTAGGTGTTGAATCAAAAAGATGTTTAAAATTAGATAAGCAGTGCAATATGTATGTTAGCAGCAAATTATTAGGGCTGAAGTATTCAAAGACCCCTTAATTGTCTGACAAGAGCAGAAAGCTGAGTATGACTTTGCAACTCTTTTGTTTGTTTTTGAGGAGTCGTCTCACTCACTCTTTCGCCCAGGCTGGAGTGCAGTGGCGCCATCTCGGCTCACTGCAACCTCTGCCTCCCAGGTTCAAGCAATTCTCCTGCCTCAGCCTCCTGAGTAGCGGGGATTACAGCCGCGTGCCACCATGCCTGGCTAATTTTTGTATTTTTAGTAGAGATGGGGTTTCACCATGTTGATCAGGCTAGTCTCCAACTCCTGACCTCGTGATCCACATGCCTTGGCCTCCCGAAGTGTTGAGGTTACAGGTGTGAGCCACTGCACGCGACCGACTTTGGAACTGTAATAAATTCACTGGACATTATGCATTTCTCTGTTGTATCTATGAAAACAATAAAAATAAAAGTCATAATTTAAAAACAAGAAGACAGAAACTGATAGGAGAAAATGAGACATTATATATATATACAACATATTAATAAAACGAATTAGTATAAATGATCAAAGATTAACTTAAACCTAAGTAGACAATGTTTTTGTTAAAATACGAAGATTGGCAAAATTTAAAAATTCCGTCACTATCATAGTTACAAGAGAGGCAACTAATACATAAATTTTCAGAAACTTTGAAGTTCAAACAATACAGATAGTGTGTATATATGATATACATACAAACATACATGAATATAAATTTTTAAAAAGTTGCTATGTAGACAAAATAGAACGTAAGTTAGAAAAATTTATTAAAATAAGTTAGCCTAACAGTGTGATAAAAGTTTTGTTATTAAGATATGATGACTTAAATGTGCATTAGCCTGATACATATATACATATATACACACACCACACACTCTCTCACACACACACACACGTATTTAGAGAGTCAAATTATATAAAGCTAAAATATCAGAAAGTAAGTAGAAATGGATAAGCCCCCAAATCATTATAGACATTTCAAACACACATCTTTCAGTAACAGATAAAAGAAAAAATTAAGAGAGTAAGTTTTAAAAGATGCTAGTGGATTTTAAAAGGGCAAATGTTATATAAGGAACATGAATATTATAATTCATGTCATTTTCATGTTCATACAGAATACTTACAAAAATTAACATTTTCTAGAGCATACCACAAATTCAAACAATTTTCACGGAAATAACGTGGCACAGAATATATTTCCTAAACAAACAGCAATGAAGGTAGATATCAATACAGAAAAGAAAGCTAGAAACATAAGTCTAATATTATTGGTTGGAAGCTATTTCAATGAATATTGAAATGTTTTAAAGGTGAATAGTCAATACAAATGAACCAAACACTTTTGTAAGGCCACTAAGATGCATGTGTAATGTGTAATGCCTCCTTTTATAAGGAGTCCATCTGTAACATCACCTGGGCTATTTGACAACTGCAAAGTGAATGTGAGGAGGAGAGAAACAGTGAGAGAGAGATAAAACCAGTAAAATAAACATAAAGAATGAAGGAAATATCCAGCTGCCATGGTTCACGCCTGTAATCCCAGCACTTTGGGAGGCCGAGGCAGGTGGATCACCTGAGGTCAGGAGTTCGAGACCAGCCTGGTCCAACAGGGTGAAACCCACTCTCTACTAAATATACAAAAATTAGCCAGGCATGGTGGCATGCCCCTGTAATCTCAGCTACTCGGGAGGCTGAGGTGGGAGAATTGCTTGAACGTGGGGGCTGGAGGTTGCAGTGAGTAGAGATTACACCACTACACTCCAGCCTGTGCAACAGAGCAAGACTCCATCTCAAAAAAAAAAAAAAAAAAAAAAAAGAGGAAATAGTACATGAAAAAGCAGAAGTAAAGCAACTGAGTATATATTTAAAAATGCAAAAGCTCACTTTTTCAGAAAAATATTAAAATATTAAATCTAAGAAATATCTTGGTAGACAGAGAAAAATACAGAAAATGCACAAAAAAACAATTACCTGGAATGCAAAGGATACAAAACGTCAGCAGTTGTAGATTTTAAATAAGCAATGACTTTGAGTTCAACCATGATGGGGTATATTGAAAAGAATCTCTCAGAAAAAAAGGAAAAGAAAACTGTTATAAAGCTATGTATAGAATGTTAAGCACTATTGAAGTCTTCCAAATCTACCAGTTATGGAGTTATTGGTCTTGGACTAACTCTCCTGAAAAGAAAAAAACAAAACAAAACAAAACCTAAAAACCTGGATAAAATAGCCTACCGTGGGCACTGGCAATGCAACCAAGCAGGTAGGACCTGGGTGCTACATTCTGTTTGTCAGAACACGAAGCATTCATAGTCTTCTCACCCTCACTCTCACCTTTTAATCTTAGATCTGCTATTAAATGTATTCAACATCAATCCTTTGGTCAAAATTTCTTTACTCACATTGTGCTTGATGTACTTGGAGAGACTGTTCAAGAAAGTGTGAGTAGTGAATTCCTCAAACTCTTGCATATTTAAAATTATATTTTTGAGCTTTGATGCTTGAAGTGTAGCTTGGGTAACGGGTGGGCTTTAAGCCAATTTTGGCATGCAAGGGGTTGAGTTTATTAGGCATCAGCACCGCTGAAAATCGTGAGGATGCAGGCTTAATTTCAACACTATTCTAAATACTTGAAAGATATTATATAATTATTTAATAAACTCCTGTGTCTACAAATGGTTCGCATTAACTCAATATCCATGTGAAACATCTATAAAATCAAGGCACTGTTATTTAGTGGAGACTTGCTGGCTACTCTATGAGAGGAGGTATTGTTATTGTGATCTCATCCTCTCATAAATGTGTATCATATTACTCATAACCAGCCCTTCATATTCTATTCTTATTTTGGCATTTTAAAATAAGATATCTTTGAAACACTTGAATTCAAAGAGGGAATCTGAATAGTTTTCAGAATGTCAATGAAATGCTATTTATTCATGCTTCAACAAATAAAAATTGACTAAAGTGCTTCCGTCAAACTTTCTGGAACATTTTTTATCTAAATTCTAAGAACAATCGCAATAGGTTTTAACTACAAATGTGAGAATAGTCTAAATGTTACGGTGGAAAAATATTTTAAATAATTTTATAGTAATTTTTTTCATCATAGTGACAGTGTGCTAAATTTTTTAAGTCAAATATTACTGTGGACATTTAAGTCAAGATTCTAAGAAGCTGTTCTAAAGTCCAAAATTTAGATTCATATACAATGATATTATATATATTTGCATATAAAATTAATGTGAGCCATGTTTCAAATAGTTGAGAGCTTATTATATCAAAGATTCTTGATTATATAAAATGTCAATTACTTATAGGCACACATGCTTTAAATAATTACAAAGGCAGTTGTGGTTGATTCTACTCTTGCTACTGGCATTTCTATGGACATAATATTATGGTCTGAAGAATATTTAGTCAAATTTATCCCTCATATGATCAGAAGAACAATGCAAGATAGTTTATATTTGAAAGGAAAAAATCTTTATATGGTTCTGAAAGCCTAAATCATTAACAACTTGGATAATAATTAGCATAAAAATACACAAACATGCCCTCTTCTTAGCAGTAAGTACATAGTGACAACAGAATCGAAGCATGTGGCTCCTCTTCTCTGCCCTTTCTAGATGGCACAATTCCTCATGAATCTAAGTGCAGTCATAGGGTGGATTAGGGTGACCTGCCATTTGTATGCAACTGATCTCTATTTTGGAAGTAGTTAATGTAAAAATATGTTTTTAAAAGATAATTTCAAATTTCAGGACAAACTGGCATGGCTTCACCCCTTTTCTTTGTAACATTTTTTCTAAGGTTGGAAAAGTAAGGTAGGCTTTAGTACGATTTTTAATAATCAGTTTTCAAAGTGAGACGCAAAATGGTGGCGCCAACACATTTCAAGTCTGCTACATTTTGAATACACTTATTGGAGAAAAGACCTTCTCATCATTTTTCTCTTACAGGAAAGGAAAGAACATGTACAGTTGACCCTTAAGCAACACGGAGTTGGGGGTGCTGGCCGCCCTGCACAGTAGAAAATCCACTATTACTTTGACTCCCCCAAAACTTAACTACTAATAGCCTACTGTAAGCCTTACAAATAACACAGTCAATTAACACATATTTAATATATGTCTCATATACTGTATTCTTAACATGCCAGAGAAAAGAAAAAGACAATCATAAGGAAAATATATTTACTAGTTATTAAATGGAAGTAGATGATCCAACAGGTCTTCATCCTCATCCTTTTCATGGGCAGGGTGTGGAGAAGGATGTAGAATTGTTGGTTTTTCTAAGTGGACGTGCACAGTTCAAACCCCTGTGGTGCAAAGGCCAACTGTATAGCCATTGAATAGCAATTTATTTTTAGAAATTAATCCCACTAAAATACTCTTAGAAGGATGCCAAGAAAAAATATGAATATTTTTGGTTCATCTATTTCATCATTTCATTTCCTCATTTCACTTCCTTTCATTTCATTTCATCCTTTCATCATTTCATTATTTCATCTCAACATTTCATTTCATTATTTCACTTCATTTCATTATTTCATCTCAACATTTCATTTGATTTCATCATTTCAGTTCATCTCATCATTTCATCTCATGACTTCATTTCATCTCATGATTTCATCTCATGATTTCATCTTTTCATCTCATCATTTCATTTCAAATTTTCATCTCATTTCATCTCATCATTTCAATTCATTTCAATTATTTCATCATTTCATTTCATCATTTCAACATTTGACTTCATTTCATCATTTCATTTCATCATTACATATCATTTCATCATTTCATCTTTTCATTTCATCATTACATTTCATCATTTCATCATTTCATTTCCTCATTTCATCCTTTCATTTCATCCTTTCATTTCATCTCATCATTGCATTTCGTCATTTCATCATTTCACTTCATCTCATCATTTCATCATTTCATCTCATGATTTCATCTCATGATTTCATTTCATCTCATTTCATCTTTTCATCTCGTCATTTCATTTCATTTGATCATTTCATCATCATTTCATTATTTCAGCATTTCATCATTTCATTTCATCATTACATTTCCTCGTTTCATTTCACCATTTCATCAGTTCATCATCACATTTCATCATTTCATCTCACCATTTCATCCTTTCATCTCATTATTTCATCATTTCATCTCATTTCATCATTTCATTTCATCATTTCGTCTTATCATTTCATCTCATCATTTCATCATTTCATCTCAACATTTCATCGTTTCACTTCATCTCATGATTTCATCTCATTTCATCTTTTCATCTCATTTCATCATTTCATCTTTTCATCTCATTTCATTTCATATTTCAGCAATTCATCATTTCATTTCATTTATTTCATCATTTCATCATTTATTTCATAATTTCATCATTTGACTTCATTTCATTTCAATTCATATCATTTCATCATTTCATCTTTTCATTTTTTCATTTCACTTCATCATTTCATTTCATTTCATCTCATCGTTTGCATTTCATCATTTCATTTCATCTCATGATTTCATCTCATCATTTCATCTTTTCATCTTATTTCATCTCGTCATTTCATTTGATCATTTCATCTATTCACCATTTCATCATTTCATTATTTCATCATTTAATCATTTCACTTCATCATTTGATTTCATCATTTCATGTCATTTCTTCATCATTTTATCTTTTCATCATTTCATTTCATTTCATCATTACACTTCATTTCATTTCATCATTTCATTTCCTCATTTCATCATTCCATCTCATCATTTCATTTCATCTCATCATTTCATCATTTCCTTATTTCATTTCATCATTTCACTTCATCTCATCATTTCATCTCATGATTTCATTTCATCTCATCATTTCTTCTCATGATTTCATATTATCTCATCGATTCATTTCATCTTTTCATCTAATCATTTCATTACTTCATTTCATCTTTTCATCTCGTCATTCATTTAATCATTTCATCAATTCATCATTTCATTACATTTCCTCATTTCATCATTTCAATTCATTTCATTCCATCATTTCATATCATTTCTTCATTTCACCATTTCATTTCATCATTTCATCATTTCACTTCATTTCATTTCATCATTTCATTTTATTTCATTTCACCATTTCATCATTTCGTCGTTTCATTTTTTCATTTCATCATTTCGTTTCATCATTTCATCATTTCATTTCATTTCAGTGATACTTGTATTTAAGTGCTAATGCGATGCCCAGGAGACACTCTATTTCCCTTTGTAAAACACCTCCTTCAACAAAAGGCAACCTCTCATGGCTGGCTAAGTCTACAAGGATAACAGCCTCTCTTCAACCACCCAATCTGATTTAGAACCTCAAACAGCACCTCAGTTTCATAAAAACCTAAAACATAAACACAACACTTGGTTGTAAGTGAGACAACAGTTTCTTGTCTCTTTCTCTGCTCAAGGCTTAAGGCCGTGTCTCCCCAACTACGTTCAGTGGAAGAAAAGATCCCCTGGACAAATAAGTTTGAGAACTGTTGGTGCAGGACTTCTGAGAACCTTTAAAACACAAATCCTCATCCGCAGGGATCTTCAGGAGGGAGATGGCTGATGCAGCACAACTTTCTTTCACAGGAGCATCCTGCAGAATACAGTATGAGATACAGAAATGCTGCATTGTGTCTTTTTAAGGGCCCGGGCCTTGGTGGCAGTGGGGTAGGAGCTCTCCAGATAGCATCTAATGAGTAGAAACATTCAGGTGGCTTTTTTTTTTCCTTATTGGCAAAACTGTGTGTGCACCATGAATGAAGCTGGTCTCCCTTATCCATATCAAAACTAAACCCAAATTAATTGGCTAAATTGGGACTCAACCCCTCCAGGAGCCACGCGGAAGAAAGCCCCACCACACTTTAAAGTAGCTTACCTCATCATATTTGAGGAAAGAAAAACGCTTATGACCAGTATGCTGCTAATACAAGTCTACAGATAATGCTGTAGGAAAAACTAGTTTTCCCAATCAAAGCTGGCATAGTCCACATTTTGCATTACACTTTCCCCCCTTTTTTAAAATTTTAAACACAGGTCTTTTTCTCTTCTTCTTTTAAATTTTAATTTACTTATACAAGACGGAGTCTCAGTATGTCGCCCAGGCTGGTCTTCAACTCCTGAGCTCAAGCGATACATCCGTCTCCGCCTCCCAAAGTGCTGAGATTACAGGCCTGAGACACTGTGCCCGGCCTTAAACACAAATCTTAATTCATTCTTACAATTATCCTCAGGTTAGAAAAATAGAAGGGGAAGAAAAATGGCAAGCAGGTAGGCTGACTTTGGCTTCATTATTTGGAAGGACAGTTTGCTCAGTTAAAACACACTACTGCCTACAAAGGCCAAGACAACAGAAAAATACAGACATATAAATACATTTTATATGTGACAGCGTTTGAATGGAGACATTTTCAATGCAAATGACAAACAGCTGTGCTTGGGAATAAATGACAATGAATTTTTTTAATTCAACAGCTGTCCTGAGAGCACGTCTCTACATCTCTACCTGCATTCTGGAATCAGGGAGAAAGCCAAAACGGACGACAATACACTAGATCAGCCGTGTCCAACCCTTTGACTACAAGGACTTTTCCACCTATTTGTGGTGGTGGGTATCATGAAAATTATGCACAAATCATTTTTTTCTTTTTTAAGCTCATCAGCTGTTGTTAGCATTAGTGTATTTTATGAGTGGCCCAGGAGCATTCTTCTTCCAATGTGGCCCTGAGAAGCCAAAAGACTGGACACCGTGCACTAGATCGAAAGGCTACTCCTTCTGGAAGCAACTGTAAAAAATTTATGACATTATCTTGACATGAAAACCAATGGATAGTGGGACAGAATGCAAAATCTTCAATAATTTTTCTTATTGGTTTTTTTTTTTTTTTTTGAGTCAAGGTGTTGCTCTGTGGCCCAGGCTGGAGTACACTGGTGAGATCACAGCTCAGTGCAGGCTCAAGTGCTCCTCCCGCCTCAGCCACAGTAGTAGCTGGGACTACAGATGTGCACAACCACCCCCGGCTGATATTTTATTTTTTGTAGAGATGAGGTCTCACTACATTGTCCAGGTTGGTCTCAAACTCCTTGACTCAAGGGATCCAGAACAGGATAACAGATGTGAGCCACCACACCTGGCCATGTGCATGAACTTTTAAGACAAACACAAGGCCCCACAAAAGTTAAGGTTTTCCCACCTAATTTCCAGGGTATCTTTTGGTGCAAGGATGAGAAGCCCTTAAAAGTACAGAGACAACTCCAAAGATTCAAGAGAGTTCATTCGGGCTGAGCCAGCTTACTGGGCAGACTGATCTTCAAAAAAGGCCCACCCATGACATACGCCAGATGGCTCTACAAGAATCTCTTCAGTCCTCAGGGTCCCTAAGATACTGGACAGAGCTAGGAAAGCAAACCCATTTGCTTCTTCCTGCAGGAAACCCCTTGAGATCAAGACCCCACAATCAGAAGAGGATGGAGTGACTCACCCTCAGTCAACAGGCCAGACTCAAGATCGTACAATGTCTTAACCAAGGGTGTGGGCCTCCAGGTCTGACTCCCATCTCAGTTCTCCTTTAATAAGCACACTTTGTTACTTCTCCTTAACAGGGGTTCCTGGCAAGTCATTTCTTCCTCAGGCCTTTGGTTTCCTCACCTACAAGATGAGAGAGCCTTACCAAATGGAAATTCTGGGTGGAAGGGGATGTCTACACGCAGCCCACTCCCCACCCACAGGACCCTGGAGCCTCCATCCCAGTTCCCACCATGCACCCGCCCCACAAATTGTGCTCAAGGTGAGGGCTGGTCCCGGGTCCTCCTGCTGTCGCATCAGCGAATGCAGGAGGGAGGGGAAGACTCCAAGGGCGCGACGTGGGCTCAAGGATGCAACTCGGCCAGGAGCGAACTGGGGCCCCGAGGGAGGTGTCCAGGCCCCTCCTGGAACCCAACCCGGGTCCCCGAACCCCTTACCTCCAGGGTCGGTATCTTCTGCTGGGTGAGGTCGTTGGACACAGTGCACTTGGCGCCCAGCCCGCGAAGACTGCCAATGAAGATGCCGATGAGCTTCTGGAGCTGCCCGCGGCCCCTGCGCCACCTTCGGTGAACGCCGCATCACCCCCGCCACCGCCCTCCTTCTTCTCTCCCATCGCCTCCGCGCGCAGTGCCGCTCTATGCAGGCCACAGATGCCGAGGCAGGGAGCCCGGGGTGCCGACGCCTAGGCAAAGAACCCCCGAGCCGGGGGACTGGACCAGGAGCGCCCCTTGGCGCTGCCCTTGCCACGACGCCAGTGGAGCTAGCAGCCGAGTCTGCGGCTCCCGCCCTCAGAGCCACGGCAGCGGGTGGAAAAATCCTCCAAGGCGGGGGTAAAAATCCGCAGCGGTGGCAAAAAGCCGCGGCGCCGGGGGCAAAAAGCAGCGGGAGTGCGGGCAAAAGAACCACAAAAAGCCGCGATGGTGGGGGGAAAAAGCCACGGCAGCAAAAAGCCTCAGCGGCAGAGACAAAAAACCGCGGACGCGCGGGCAAAACGCCACGGCGCCACGGGGGAAAAAGCCACGGCGGCAGGGGCAAAAAGCTCCGGCGGCAAAAACCCGCGGCGGTGGGGGAAAAAGCCGCGGCGGCAGGGGCAAAAGGCCGCAAAAAGTAGTGGCGGCGGGGGCAAAAAGCCTCGGCGGCTGGGGCAGAAAACCGCGGCGGTGTGGGCGAAAACCCGCGACCAGGGGAAAAGGCAGCGGGGAGCAAAAAGCCGCGGCTGCAGGGACAAAAACGGGCGGCGGGGAGCAAAAAGCCGCGTCGGCAAAACCCGCGGCGGCGGGGGGCAAAAAACTGCGGCGGCGGGGGAAAAAGCTGCAAAAAGCAGTGGCGACAGGTGCAAAAAGCAGTGGCGACAGGTGCAAAAAGCCACGGCGGCGGGGGTAAAAAGCCGCGGCGGCGAGGGAAAAAAGCCGCGGCGAAGGAGTCAAAAAGCCTCGGCGGCCGGGAGCAAAAAGCAGCGGCAGCGGGGACAAAAAGGAGCGGCGGTGGGGAGCAAAAAGCCGCATCGGCAAAACCCGCGGCGGCGGGTAAAAAAGCTGCAAAAAGCAGCGGCGACGGGGGCAAAAAGCCTCGGCGGCAAAAAACCGCGGCGGCGGGGGCAAAAAGACGCGGTGGCCAAAACCCACGGAGGCGCGGGCAAAAAGCCGCGGCGGCGGGGGGTAAAAAGCCGTGTCGACAAAAGCCACCGCGATGGGGGTAAAAAGCCGCGTTGGCAAAAACCGCGGCGGCGCGGAGCAAAAAGCCGCCGCGGTGGGCGCAAAAAGTCATGGCGGCCAAAAGCCGCCGTGGCGGGGGCAAAAAGCCGTGACGGCGGCGGCGGCGGCGGCGGCGGCGGCGGCAAAAAGCCACAAAAGCCGCGGCGGCGGGGGCAAAAAGCCGCGGCGAAGGGAACAAAAAACCGCAGCAGTGGGGTAAAAAATCACGTCGGCAAAAGCCGTGATGGCGAGAGCAAAAAGCCGCGGCGGTGGGCGCAAAAAGCCGCCTCGGCAAAGGCCGTGGCGGCGGGGGCAAAAAGACGCGGCGGCCGGGGGCAAAAAGCCGCGGTGGCGGGGAGCAAAAAGCCGCGGCGGTGGGGGTAAAAAGCCGCGTTGGCAAAAACCGTGGCGGCGGGTCGCAAAAAGCCGCGTCAACTAAAGCCGCGGCGGCCAAAGCCGCGGAGGCGCGGGCAAAAAGCCGTGACGGCGGCGACGGCAAAAAGCCGCGAGACGGTGGGGGCAAAATACCGCGGCGGAGAAAAGCCGTGGCGGCGCGGGCCAAAAACAGCGGGGGCAAAAAAACATAAAAAGCCGCGGCGGCGGGGGAAAAAAGCCGCAAAAAGCCTCGTCGGCGTGGTGGGGGGGGGGGGCGCAAAAAGCCGTGGCAGCGGGAGTAAAAAGCCGCGTCAGCAAAAGCCGCGGCGGTGGGCGCAAAAAGCCGCGGCGGCAAAAGCCGCGGCGGCGGGGAGCAAAAAGCCACGGCGGTGGGGTAAAAAAGCCGCAAAAGCCGTGGCGGCAGGGGCAAAATACAGCGGCGGCAAAAAGCCGCGGCGGCGAGAGCAGAAAGCCCCGGTGGCGCGGGCAAAAAGCTGCGGTGGTGGGGGCAAATAAACAGCTGGACCGGGGGCAAAAAAAGCCGCGAGGGCGGCGGCGGCAAAAAGCCGCAAAAAGCAGCGGCGGCGGGGGGAAAAAGCCGCAAAAAGCAGCGGCGGCTGGGGTAAAAAGCCTCGGCGGCGGGGGCAAAAAACCGCGGTGGCGAGGGCAATAAGCCGCGGCGGCGGGGTAAAAAGCCGCGGCAGCGGGGGCAAAAAGACCCAGCGACAAAAAGCTGCGGCGGCGGGGAGCAGAAAGCCGCGGCGGTGGGGGTAAAAAACCGCGTCGTAAAAGCGTGGCGGCTGGGGCCGAAAGCCGCGGCGGCGGGGGCAAAATACCACGGCGGCAAAAAGCCGGGGCAGCGAGGGCAAAAAGCCGTGGCGGGTACAAAAAGCCGCAAAAAGAGCCTTTTTAGAGAGAAGTGCAATTACTAACATCTAAATAATATATTAAGGATGCTAATCTAAAATTTGCTAATAGCATCATATTTACAAAATAATAACTATTAACATGACAAGGAATGTAATATTTAATAATTAGCATTATATTACAATTACAATTCTGGGAATTCTGATCAATGCAATAAAATATCAAGAAGAAATAACTAATTCGAAAGAGGTGATAACATATTATTTACAAATATTACAAGTATAAGGAACCTTAAAATGATCATTTTCTATAATTATAGTAAACGGTTAAAGTCTACCTTAGGAAAGTAACACTAAGAGAAAATGTTGATAAAAATATCTTTGGAGTTATT
This sequence comes from Pan troglodytes, assembly GCF_028858775.2. Taxonomy (NCBI): domain Eukaryota; kingdom Metazoa; phylum Chordata; class Mammalia; order Primates; family Hominidae; genus Pan; species Pan troglodytes. The sequence continues at coordinate 14,224,832 of NC_072413.2, forward strand.
TATGTTAACAAAATTTGGAAAAGCCTAAATATTTAGCTAGAAGGAAACGGTACATTGATATAGACTGGCATTAAACTTAGTTTCTTGATTTGATTAAACTTAGTTTCTATGAGACATTTGTATCATTCAAAGTTGTATGTATAGACACTGACTGAAACACAAAGTGGGTCATAATATTGAATATGTGATATAATGGCAACCATGAAGGAAATATCAGAGAACCAAATGGAAGGAAAAGAGCAGAACCTGAATAATGATTACCTTTGGACAGTGGGATCTTAGTTCCTTTTACTCTTCCTACAAATTTAAAATTTGCAAATTTATTATCTTGAGAATATGAGAATACGTTATATTTATAATTAGAAAACATAAAATGAGTGCTAAATAAACAAATATACCAAATTCTGTTTAGAATTCACTTCCCCAAGAAACTCTCTTTGATTAATCCCACTGGCATTGATCATTATTTTATATGGCACCCCCATACTTATGTATTCAGTTTCTACCAAATTAATTTGCATGTTTTAAAAAATCAATTTATAAGCATAATTATGGCATTTCTACATTTATATAGTGTAGTCTCCAAACTGAATTATAAGCTTGAGGATATGAGGAACCACAGTGTATTTCCAATTATATTTATACAATAAATCATGTGGTACTTTTCACAGAGTGAATGTTGTTAACTTACTGAAGACCTGACGAAACATGGGAAAGGTGGCAATGTCTGACAAGAGGAACAGACGTGAAATAAAATCCAACATGCTGTGTAATTCTTATTGTCTCTTAACCCTACTTGTTGAATTACAAAAACTTCATATACAAAAATTCGAGCATTATACTCTTTAGCTGTACATTATCATTTCAAAACAAACTTATACATGGCTCTCACTATTACAATAGTCTTCCCACTGTAAAAACTTTTAAGCTGTAACTTTCTGCCATTACTACATTACCTTCATATTAGTTTATGCCATACTTCTTTCTGAGTTTCTGTCAATATTCATCTGAGGTATTTTTGTGTAAAAATTAGATAGTAACAGGAAAATAGATAACTGCTTCCAATAGGTAGAAGTCATTACTACAGCTTTGCCTATTAACACATACACTCTATTTCTTCATGTCCTAGATGTTCAGGTATATGGGAATGAAACAATGAGTTGGAACCTCTTGATTCAGTTATTCTGTTGACAAACAATGTGTATAGCTCATTGACGATTGTTTAACCCTTGACAAAGTGGCTGCAATTGTTACTTGCAGATGTAGCCACACTTAATTTCTTTTCTCCACTCCCCACTGCATTGTATTTGTTATTCTTGATATCAGAAATGTGTTAAGAAATACGCCACTAACTGGGTGTGCTCCCTATACAATTAGCTACAGAAAGAGGTGATAACTCATATTATTTACAAAGATTACAAGTATAAAGAACCTTAAAATAATCATTTTCTATAATTTGTTATCAATTGTTAAGTTTATTTTAACAATTAACAATTAGCTACAGAACACGAGTAGTGTTTCTTACTTTAGCCTGATGTAAACGTGATGCGGTAATATAGTGAAGAATATTACTCACTTCAGGGGATAGGGCTTTGGTCAAGAATTTTGAGAAACTCTTGAAAAAGGAAAAGAAAACCCCCCGTGATAGTAATACAATTCCAAAAGCAAAAGGAGAAAAAATGTAAATGTATTAAATCAAAAAATATTTTAAGGTAAGGCAAAAGTAGGTATAGAATGGTGAGTCACATACAAATTGTGAAAGTGAGTAATGGCCCAGAAATCAAAGGAGAGGGAAAAATATGGCAGGTGAATATGGTTGCAATGCTAATTAAAAAAATGTTATTAGCAGCTAGCTCAATTCAAGCTTTGAATAAATAGAGTGTTTATAACGGTACGCTTAATCTACTGGTGATAATATTAAGATAATTGTTGAAATATACTTAAAAGAAGTTAGTGAAAGCAGAGAATGAAAGACTATTGAACTTTTCTGGTTTATTGTGTAAAAATTTGCCTGTATCCAACATACAGGCACAAAAATAAAATACTGGAAAAAGAGAGCAAATCTTGGCCATTCAAATGAGAGTCAGCTATTAATTCTTTGGCCATAGGCTCCTACAAGCAAACTACGGCTAAAATATGCGATTCAATACAGATACTCATTTTTCAAGTGTTTACAACCTGTTTGAGTCCATTTGGACTGCTATAACAAATTACCTTAGACTGGGTAATTTATAAACCAAATTTATTATTCTCAGTTCTGGGGGTTGGGAAGTCCAAGATCTAGGTGCCAGCAGAGTTGTTACCTGGTGAGGTTTGTTTCTCAAACTTAATGCTGCATCTTCACATGGCATAAGGGCAAAAGGGGCAAAGTAGCTCCCTATGGGTTCTTTTATAAGGGGACTAACCCATTCATGACGGCTCCCCAACTCCCTTAACCTACTCACATCCCAAAGACCGCCCTTATTTATTTATTTATTTATTTATTTATTGAGATGGAGTCTTGCTCTGTTGCCCAGGCTGGAGTGCAGTGGCACAATCTCAGCTCACTGCAACCTCTGGTTCCCAGGTTCAAGCAATTCTCCTGCCTCAGCCTCCCGAGTAGCTGGGATTACAGGCGTGTGCCACCACACCTGGCTAATTTTTGTATTTTTAGTAAAGATGGGGTTTTACCATGTTGGCCAGGCTGGTCTTGAACTCCTGACCTCGTGATCTGTCCACTTCGGCCTCCCAAAGTGCTGGGATTACAGGTGTGAGCCACTGTGTCCAGCCTGGCCTCACATCTTAACACCAACATATTGGGAATTAGATTTCAATATATGGATTTTGGAGAGATATAAACTTTAGGCCCACAGCACAAACCAAGGATGAATGTATGAGGCACCTGTCAAAATACACATTTGAAAAGATCAGAACGTCTGCAATGCCAAATGAATTACATTTGTAGAGGCAAATTCTAACAATGAAATGAGAAGAACTGCAAACAGAAGGAATCACAGAGAGAACCATTTAATTTTAACATTGAGGAAAAACTTTGAATGTGGGTTCCATTCAATTGTACAATTACTCAATGTATACAGCATCAACACTTTTAAAACATTGAGATAAAATATTTTTGGGTTTTCTCAAATTTGATGCAATGCTAGAAGAAGAATTCATACTTCGAAGGGACTGTGATAAATTAAAGGATTTATTTAGTTCTGTTTGCACTTGCTACATGCTGTTTCCAATATGAATATTTTCACAAGATTTACATGTCTAATACATGAGTTGGCTCCTGACCTTGAAGCAATTGTTAGCAATAGATACACTGGTAAAAAAAAGTTATCTTCTGCTTTCCTGCATGACCATGGACATGGACATCTTAGTATTTATGCATAATAAAAACTTTCAGTTCAGCTTAGTAAATATTTATTGACAATGTGCTAATCATGAGGAGGACTGTGGATAAAGGTGGATGATAAAGATAAATTTAAGTTGGGAAAACTACCACCACTACATCTACAAGGGCTGAAAGTATATACAAGTCAGAAGCACACAGAAATCACTGAACCACAAAGTAAATGGCCGTAAGTGCCGTTATATACCCAAAGCATGTCCTACTTATATAGTCCTTTAAATGGATAAATAATACATTAATTCTGACTGGGAAGGGAGAAAGTTTCTAGGAATAGTTCTTTAAAAAGTTGCATCAGTTTTGATTAATACATAGAAAGAGACTGTTACAGAAGAAGAGCTAGCTAACAGAAGTCCTAGCATCATTTTATTCTTGCACAATATCAGGGAACCCAACAGTTTTGTCAGCAGTAGCTACTTTTAATTTCCTTGGATACTTGAGATCATCTGGGAAGATTGTGGTAAGTAAGGCTGCTGATGAAGACTTTGATTAAGAAAGGATTTATCAGGAGCTGGGCACAGTCGCTCATGCCTGTAATCCCAGCCATGTAGGAGGATGAGGCAGGAAGACTGATTAAATCCAGGAATTAGAGATTAACCTGGGCAATATAGCCAGACCACCTTCTCTAGAAAAAATAAAAAACAATTAGATGGGCATTGTGGCACATGCCTGTGGCCCCAGCTATTGGGGAGACTGAGGTAAAAAGATCACTTGGGCCCAAGAGTTTGAGGCTACAATAGGCTGTGATTGTGATGGCAGTGGCTGCTGCCATCATGCCAGCTGCAGGGGAGAGGTGTGGCCGGGATTGTATGCTCCCTGGAGTTGGCAGGATGGGGACAAGTGGGAGCCCTGCCCTTCCGAGTTGGAATGGGAGCTCCCTGGGTGCTGCTGCAGCTGCCCAAACTGCAGCTGTAGCTGTAGACCTGGACCTCCCACTCCATGGAGCAGACGGGAGTTTATCCAACTCCCCTACTCTGTCCCCACCCCAGCCCACCACCCAGCCACCCAAACCAATGCTGCAGACTCAGGCATCCCTGCACTCTTGGGGAGACTGGGAACGGCCCCCTTGCCCCTTGCAGGCTTGGAGGCACCTCCTCCTGCTGCCTGGTCTCTCCCACCTCCTGGCTCTGTGCTCTGATCTCAGAGTGGGGTTGGGACCCAGCAGGGTGCTGTCACTGCCCAGCCAGGCGTGCACACATTGGAAGCAGTGCTGACATGCCAGTTCCCTGCCACCTCAGCCCCCTCTGGACTTTGGACACCGAGGAGCAGGAGCATGGGAGGGGAAGATGAGGGGGTCTGAGGGTGGTTTGGCACTGGCCTGCAAGTGCCCCTTGATGCCAGCAGCCTGGGTGCCATGGATGGCTGTGGGAGGCAGACAGGCTCCTGGGTGGAAGGTGATGGGTCCCCAGTGAAGCCCCACCTGCAGGCTAGGCTGCCAGTCCTGCAGACTGGAGGCAAAACTCATGGTGCTTTTTCCTGGGCCCGCCCATGGCTGCCCATGGACCAATGGGCATACACTTCCTCCCCTCTGACATCCATAAAAGCCCAGGACTCAGCCAGAACAGGGCAGAAGACAGAGGAGGGAAGACTAGAGGCAGGAAGGAGCTATCCTTTCTGCTGATAGCTGGAGACGATGGGAAGGCCAGCTATTTTCTCTGCTGAATGCTTCAGAGACCAGCAGAGATGTCTGGGAACTACCAGCTGCAGACAGGAGCAACCCTCTCCAGGGTTTCCCTTTCTGCTGAGAGCTGAACACTTGACAGAACAACCTAGAGAGGAGCTACCCACTATGGGTCTCCTCTGAGCTGTTCTAACACTTAATAAAGCTCCTCTCCTTTAACCCTTCACTTGTCTACCTGCACCATTCTTCCTGGATGCAGGACAAGAACTCGGGCAAAGATGCCACCAACCACAGTTTTCCAACCAGAAAATCGACACCCCAAAGATTCCGTAACAATTGCACAACTGCACTCCAGCCTAGGTGACAGAGTGAGACACTGACTCTTAAAAAAAGAAAAAAAAAAAAGGAATTATCCACAATTTATTAGATAAGACTGTTAATAGCTTCTAATTGTGATACCTTCCCGTTTGAAATGGAAGAGATGGAAGTTAACACCAGGTCAGTTTTCCCAAAGTTATAACCCTGCTTTTGGCCTCTTTCAGCTCCAGTCAGACATTAGCAATGCTCAGTTACCTTCAATATTAAGCCGGTCCTGACATGAAACTGGCAGCATTTGAGAACACTGACCCAGACTTGAAGGTAGATCTGGAATTAGGATTGCTGCTTTAAGCCCAGTATCAAGGTATACAATGAACCATGAATTTCTCATAAACCAAATTTAGTGGATTTTTTCCTATAATTCTGAGGATAACTTTGCCTTGATTATATATTAAAACAATTCATTTGCTGTATCTTCCTTACTGTCCCAAATGTTTTGGGTTGACATACTGATGTTAGCTAGTGGTTTTGGTCTCAAGTTTCAGTAGCTGCTCCAATGTAAAATGATCACACATAAATCTTAGGTTTTTACTCATATGATACCTTGTCTGATACTATCTTTATGTATCAAATAAAGGGTTTAGTACTTTCTTAGTCAATGTGGGCTGCTATAACGGAAAACACAGATTGAGTGAGTAAAACAATAAACATTTGTTTTTCACAGATCCGTAGGCTGTAAATCTGAAATCAGGGAGTCAGCATGGTTGGGTTCTTGGTGAAGGCTGTCTTCCTGGTTTACAGATGGCTGTCTTATTTTATCCTCCCATGGAGGAGAGAAAAAGCTCTCTTGTATCTCTTCCTAGAAGAGCACTACTTTCCTTTGATGAGGGTTTCATCTTCATGACCTAATTACCTCCCAAAGGTTTACCTCCTAATACCAATACATTGAGAGTTAGGATTTCAACATATGAATTTGAGGGATTTGCAGTTCTAATAACTACCAATGTCAACTCAGTTCAAGCTTGAATTTGTTTTGCTTTGGGTGACAAATCTCTAACTAATTTGAATTCATCTTTCCCCAGTCTGGTTCAGTGTTGTCTTCTTTCTCTTCACCACCAACAGTTAGCAAGATGTCAGTTTTACTTGAGGCTAAGTATGTTTTAGTTATCACAATAGAGAACCCTGTAAGCTCTATCTTAGTTTCCCCTTTCATAATATTTTTCATTACGGAAAAAATACATTCTAAACATTGTTCCTATAGAGACGGGGTTTCATCATGTTGGCCAGGCTAGTCTCCAACTCCTGACCTCAAGTGATCCGCCCACTTCGACCTCCCAAAGTGCTGGGATTACAGGCATAAGCCACCACGCCCGGCCTGGAGCATTTTGATATAATGAATTACTGATGAAACCTTTTAATATAATGTTAGACAGCCCATTTAAAAATAATCCAGTATAATTATTATATTCTTTATATGACTACATTTCACAGTGAAGTAACTTGGCACTCTGTATTTATAATGCTTTGAAAATACATATTAGTTGCTGATTTTATATTCCAAACAGAAATTATAGGACACCTTATTATATAAACACAAGAATTCAATATCAATTTTCACACTTTAAAACAATAGTCTTGGCCCTGCGCGGTGGCTTGCGCCTGTATTCTCAGCACTTTGGGAGGTCGAAGCAGGCGGATCACGAGGTCAGAAGATTGAGACCATCCTGGCTAACAAGGTGAAACCCCGTCTCTAATAAAAATAAAAAAAAAAATAGCCTGGGGTGGTGGCGGGCGCCTGTAGTCCCGCTACTCGAGAGGCTGAGGCAGGAGAATGGCATGAAGCCAGGAGGCTGAGATCGCAGTGAGCCGAGGTGGCGCCACTGCACTCCAGCCTGGATGACACAGCGAGACTCCGTCTCAAAAAAAAAAAAAAACTTTTCAATTTTTAAAGTTTTTCTCAAACTACCCATCAGAGAAGTTTAACATCTCCATTTACATTTCTATGATGTTATACAGAAATATTTTATTTCTCTCCCCAGAATAATATAGGCAAAATCTCTCCCTCTGACTATACACACCTGGTATTGTTATTTTAATTGTTTAAGGATTTCTATCTCTTCCTATTCTGAATGATTACTCTCTTTTTGAGCTTTCTTGCAGTAACCATTTTAAATAGTCTCTAGACAACTTTCTAGATTCTAGGATCCATATTAAGCTTCCTGCCGTTGCACTTTCTGTCCTCTCCAAGAGTCTAGCTTTTATGAGAACAAAATAGTCATATCTTCTTTAAAGAAGAGTTTCCAGTGTAAAGACTAAAAGTTTAAGTTAAGTGTAAATGAAAGACTCCAGTTAGAGGAGAAAATATTTCATTTTCAGATGACTGTTTCAGAACACAATTACTATATTGAAGACGACTCTCACTATAGCCACATTAATTACGTCTATTTCAATTTAAGGAGACACAGCAACAAATCTTACCTCTCTGAAAAGAAATCAAATCTGAAACATGGTGGAGAAGTATGAGTCCTGACCAAGAGATTTTCTTGGAAGACATAGATTGACTTGCAGCAAATGTTATCTGAAGTAGTAAAATCTTACACTTTATTTTTATACAAAACAGACAATAAAAATCTTTCTAAATTAATGCATAGGTACTTTTGTAAAAATAACATAAAAATATCTGATTAACTTAGATACATAAGTTCTTTAAGTTCCAAAATAAAGAATGAGAGAAGTCTATAGTTTGTCTGACTTGTATTCTTTTTGATCCACAATTAATTCCATAGATAGAATAATTTATAATGTAACTTTAATCATTACAACCTTTGATCAAAAATATACAGATATTCTTAATTTTTCTTCTCATATTTACTTAAATTATTTTTCATCGCTTTAATATTTCTTTATTCACTGGTCCCACAATAGTTCACTAAGTTTGGTATTTCTTGGTTTTGTAAAAAAATTCCCAATTCAGCTCCTGAGCACAATTAGTACTCTTCTCTCCTCTTCCTTTGTATTCTTTTTAGGTCCAACCCCATGGCTTTCCTTTTGTACTCTCTAGGCCAAGAATGTTCTTTCTTCTTCCTACCATTTAACCGTTATTCATTTCTCATGGCTGTATTAGTCCGCCTTCACACTGTCATAAAAGACTTTCCTGAGACTGGGTAATTTATAAAGGAAAAAAGGTTTAATTGACTCACAGTTCTGCATGCTGGAGAGGCCTCAGGAAACTTACCATGATGGTGGGAGGAGAAGCAGACACATCTTCTATGGTGGCAGGCAAGGGAGAAAGTAAGCATGTGAAGGAGGAGCTGTCAAACACTTATAAACCCATCAGATCTCTTGAGAACTTAACTCATTATCATGAGAACAGCATGGGGGAAGCTGCTGCCATGATCCAATCACCTCCCACCAGGTTCCTTCCTTTATATGTGGGGATTACAATTCAAGATGAGATTTGGGTGGGGACACAGAGCCAAACCATATCAATGGCCAAAATAATATATATTTTTCTTTTCTCATCTATTCCTGACTATGTCCTTTCTGAATTTCTTCCATACTTTCAACCTGACCCACAAAAGGCAGAGCTTACTCATATTTCTTATCCTGTTATTTAAAAATTAATTTTGATTGAGTTTGAGAATAATAGTCAATAGGCAAGGGACAAGCAGGCCATCAACAGCATCCTTTATTTTGGCAGAAATTATTCTGAATCAAACTTACCTTGTCATGGGTATAATTACATGATCTCAAAAAGAATTAAAAATCTCTATCACTTGAACCACAGTTTCCCTTAGCATATTTAATATACATCATTTTTGTCAGCTAACAAATGTTAGCTAATATTTTTACCATCAAGAAGAATATCCTTTGGCAAAAGTATCTCTGTTTCCTTAGTACATATTGAGAGAGTTGGACCCCATGGCCTCCCAACTTGCTCAGGAATGGAGAAGCTAGGGTACCCAGATAGGTAATCTTCTGTTATGATACTTATATACTGACTGTACACGGTGTCAAATCTGGGTCTTGACCTAGCAGGCACACATTAACACAACATGAAGGAAGGAAAAAGTCATTTATGAAACTACAATGGCTGTGGTAGTTTTTTGGTAGTCCTCTTTTTAAAAATTTCCTTTTAATTGAAATGAAAGTTTATAAGTGATCATACTGTAAATGATATGACATTTTATAATGTTTTATTACAAAAACTCAAACACTCCAGGAGTGAATTAAATGTAAATTGAAATCTTCCTCTCTCTACAATTCCACTTGCCTCATCATTTCCTCTATTCCTTAGAAATCCACCGACAACAATTTAATTAGAACTCAAATACTCTCACTCATAAAACGCATATGTGTACTTTTTTAAAAATGAGATTATGCTAATTATGATTTGTAGTGAACTGATATTTCATTTGAAAATACATTGGATACCTTGCCGTCATTTAAAATGACTGTAAAATGTTAATTTTTACCAGTATTTTTATAAAACATATCTATTGAAAATTCAAGTCATTACCATCTTTGCATTTTTTTTAAACTTGTATAATGAACAGCTTTGCAAATATTAGTTAGCACACTGGTTCAATTATTTAATAGAGATCTAATCTGAGGAGTTCAGAATTTTCAACTCTTTCTCAGGACCATTCCTTTGGAGTGATTTTGGAAATGTAGGTTATTTTTGGTTGTATCAATGATGGAGACATGACAAGCACTTACAAGTAAAGGGTAGAGATCACATGCAGCATACATTGGGCCAAACAGTGCATTGAGACAAACAGTCCTATATAAGGAAGAATTGCTTCTTATGAAGGCCCAATAGTACCTCTCGGAGAAACATGGCAACATGAAGTATTTCACTGTCTACTTTCAGAAATGTTGCACTATTTGTGCATTTTACAATAAATATCTATTGATCTTATAATCTGCAAAATTATAATATACTATTATTTAAAGTTGTTTTTTGTTTTGTTTTGTTTTTGTTTGTTTGTTTGTTTTTTTGAGACAGAGTGTTGCTCTGTCACCCAGGCTGGAGTGCAGTGGCACAATCTTGGCTCAATACAACCTCCACCTCCCGGGTTTGAGTGATTTCTTGTGCCTCAGTTTTGCAAGTAGCTGAGACTACAGGCACATGCCACCATGCCCGGCTAATTTTTGTATTTTTGTGTTTTTAGTAGAGAAGGGGTTTCACCATATCGGCCAGGCTGGCCTTGAACCCCTGTCCTCAAGTGATCCACACACTTCGACCTCCCAAAGTGCTGGGATTACAGGTGTGAGCCATCATGCCTGGCCTATTATTCTAAGGATTTAATCTTCTCCCATCCCAACAGCAATGGAATTTTTCAATGAATCCAAAAAATTATTTCTTTGAAAGGACAAACAAATTAGATGACAAAAAAGAGAGAGCCTATTAAAATATAACAAGAAAAATGGAAAACTGGATAACTGAAAATTTCAAAAGAATGTAATATGTACCTTTTGGTCATTATATTTGAAAATATATATGAAGAGGTTAATTTTTTAGGGAAAATTTAACTATAAAAATAAATCTAGAGAAATGAGATCATTTGAAGATACCAACAATAGAAAAAAATGAAACTGGTGTAAAGTTATAGCACCTTTAAAAGCTCAAGGCCCAGCTGTGTCTCAAGCAGGTCCTCTTAAACTTAATGGAAATGTTAATTCCTGCATTCTTCAAACTATTCTTTTGGTTAATGGGAGCAAAGGAAGCATATCTCTCCCTCCATTTATTTCTTAAAACAACTGAAAACCAAAAGAAAAATCAATATACAAAGAAAAAAAAAAACTCCACCAATTTTGTTAAAAATAAACACCATTAAAAATTATAAACCAAACTTTGAAGACTAGTTGTTAGTGCCATTACAATTCAGCCTTTCTTCAAAAAATGATGAGAGTAGACGCAGGCACCTGAGCAAATATGGCATGTTAAACACATAGAGAGACTTATTTTCCCACTTGAAACTATAAGGTGATGACAAATGGCTTATTCAAGTGATATAAAAAGAAAACAGCAACATTTTTGAAAATAGGAAGTCCATAAATGGCTGGTAACTGACTTAGCTTACCAAAAAGTGTAAAATTGTAAGTAGCGGGGAAATCTGATTCTACAAAATGTTCATAAATTGGTTGCACGGGATACCTCTGAAAGTAGAAGTAAAGGTAGGGCTAAAACCCAGGAAGACTGGTTGAAAGACTGTTTCCAATGTCCACTCCATCAAGCCGCATGAATGCCTCTAGGTTCTGCTGGTGGAAAAGTAGACATTTGCTGTCTAGAGAGGTAACAAGAAATCTTAGTACTGGCAATATCATCTTCAATGTTCATACATAAATTAGGGGCGCAAAATGAACAGTAACTACTGAAAGCTAGATCTCCCTAATTTTCACCTCTATCTAGATTCAAAACATAACAGTCTATTAGTCTTATATCCTCAGAGAAGACTGGAAGACTCTAGTTGGAAGATCATGATCAGCCCAAAGGAATAGACCAGTGGATATGTCATGAGGAGCTTTTCTGGGAAAACTTCTCGACCTGATTGCCCTGTCTGGAAGCCACAGTTGACAATTATTACCTAAGAACCTGAAGCTTACCATAAACGTTTATTGTATTGCTCTTGAACACAAACAGATAACAAACAATCATGAGATTCTAGGTACAGCCAATAACAAACACAGAAACAAAAAATAAACAAAACAACTGAAAGTAAACAGAGTCTATACAGTGTGGGAAAAAAGTAATTATTAATTTCCTCAGAGAGGGAAGATAAGATAATACAACAAGAACAAGGTGTGATATAAAATGGATATTCAAAAAAATAGAATTCTTAAAAATTAAGAAATTTATTGCAGAAATATATAACTTAATGGGAGATTTGGAAGGTAAAGCTGACTGCATCTGCAGAAAAGTTAGTGTAAACAGAGTTTGGAATGAGAAAGGGAAAGTTTAATGAATTAAATAATTGGTCCTATAGGGCCAGCAACAAAATACAGGCATTTGGGAAAAGAAAAAAGTACAATGAAGTATAATATATGTAAATAATTTTTTGAAATGGGTAAGAGTTAAAGTGTATGAATTTCAGATTGAATGTATCCACCAGAATTCAAGCCAGTGGTGAAAATAGACCTAGACCAACGTACACACACACACACACACACACACACACACACACACCAGCACACTCAGGAAAAAAAAAAAAAAAAGACACTTAAAATTTCCAGAGAAGAGAAATATAAATGGTCACTAGAAAACAAGCAAAGCCTTATAAATTGCAAAACAAATTATTTCTAATGCAGAATAATGTCTCCAACCAAACTAAATCAGATAGGAGGAAACAATAATAAGCATTTACAGCATGGCAAGATTCTAAAACTCTACATCCAATACATCCTATCTCAGGAATTTACTGGAGAAGAGTTTCACTAAAATGAGGAAGTAAATGAAGAAAGAGTAGGGTATAAAGTACAGGGAATCTCCTGATTATTAGATGTACAGTATGTGTACACAGCAACCTGTGTAAATTAGAGCTATTTAGAAAAAAATCTTCAAAAAGATAAATCTCATAAAATGTCTAATGCTTCTGAATGCATTATGAGACTCATTAGAAAACTGGAGTAGAGTTTGGAGTTGGTACTTTGATACATACATAGAAAAACGAAAAAAACAAAAATTTTAAAAAATTGTCAGTTTAACGGAAAAAATGTTGTGTAGACATGAAATTCAATCATTTATGCTCCATGTTTCAGGTGTGAGTAACATTTACCTAATTATAACAGTACTAGTGTTACTGGAAAAAGAGGTCCTGATCCACACTTCAAGAGAGGGTTCTTGGGCCTCACACAGGAAAGAATTCAAGGTGAGTCACAGAGAACAATGAGAAGAAGACGTAGTTTATTGACACCTACTGCCTTTTTGAGTAGGGCGTCCTCAGAAAGCAAGCGAAGGAATGCATCCTCTTTGTTTTCAGTTTTTCTGCTATAGGAGTTTTGTCTAGGTAAAGACTAAATTGGAAACAAAATAACAAGAAGAAGGAATTTATGCATAATCTTCAAATCATGAGGAGTAAAATTCACACAGGACCTACCGCTTAAAGAGTTTCACAGTGGTTACCAGTAGTCATTTTGTGATGTTTATCGATGTGATTCTTGAATGTAAAAAGGACTACATATAAGATTTCATATTCTGAATTAATGTGCAGCATATTATGTTAAATTGTTAACCAATTTAAAAAATTTTTGAGTTTAAATTAGAAATCTTGTTGTTCTATTTATAAATCTAGTACATTAAAAATTATTTTTAAGGGGGACTTTGATTAATGTTTGGTCCATTTACAACTTAGTTAATTAAACTCCCTTAAAGATTTTAAACTACATTTACAAATTTAATATGTTGAATTATCTTTATGAACATTTTAATTATCGGACTAACAAATAAAGCCTTCAGAGTACTTAAACAACCCTTATAGAGCTAATGAATTAAACTCACAAAATCATGAATCTTAAATTATCTTCAATGTTAAACCACTACTGGCAACTCGGTAAAACCGCTTATAATTTCAACTAAAAAAGAACCCCAATATCTAAAATATTCTGTTACACATTGAAAATTGGAATGTAAAATGCTAATCTATATTTAAATACTAATACAATTATAAATAAATATCACATCTCTAAAGTATAAATATTATAGTTTTCATATACTTCATCATCTCTAAACTTTTTTTCAATGTTTTCCTGGGATAAAAAAAAATCATAAAATCAATTACATTCTCTTAAGCAAATGAGGTTATCACCTCAGTGAGTTGTGGCTACTTTTTCAGGTTGTTTGCCTATCAGAGATTTTGACTGGAAAATGAGATTTGGAGCTTCAGATACTCAGGGTAATTGTTTGTTTTTCCCTCATTAATATGGGAACAAATTCTAACATTGTAAAAGTTATGTTAATAGAGATTCCAAGCCCATGAACTCTAAGTGAAATGGCCATGCAATCCATGTTTTCTAGATCCATGTTGCCTACATCTTTAGCCTGATTTTAATATCTAACCTCCCTACTCTGGTTGTTTAGGTACTAGATTAAATTCAAAAATCTATTTACTGTATGATTCTTGACAGAGTTCTTTTTATATTCTTCATACCTGGTGAAGTCATAACTTTTCTAGATATTTAAATGACATACACATGTATTATTTAATCTCATGTATATATCTGATTCTGTGGTCACATTTCCCAAAGCCAGATAAATGACTGTAGCCAGGCAGATGTAGGGCTAGGTGTAAAAAGAGATATTCCCACAGATTATATAGCTGCTGTGTAGAGAAAACTGTCTCTGTTTTTCCTCTAGTCTCACACCACAAAGATCAATCAGCAACACAGAAGACATCTGTGACCAAATGTGTGAATTTTTTCCTTCATACATACACCAAGGAGCAGACACCAGCTGAGTGTCCTCTAATTCAGTTCTGACACTACACTGTCTACCTGGAGATAGTGTCAGATCTCACAGGTCAGTCCCCCAGACTGCCCACCCTCAAACTACCAGCCAGAAGTCCAGGCCTCTGAACTTCTGACCTGCTGGCTTTGAGTTGGGTTCTCAGGACCCCCTCTTTGGGTTTGATTAATTTGTTGGAGTGGCTCACAGAACTCAGGGAAACACTTACATTTCCTGGTGTTTTATAAAGGACATTGCAAAGGATATAGATGAAGGACACTTAGAGCAATTCATAGGGGAAGGGAGCGGAGCTTCCATGCCATCCCTGGGTGGGCCACCCTCCAGGAACATCCATGTGTTCAACTGCCCAGAAGCTCACTGAACCCTGTCCTCCTGGATTTTCATGGAAGTTTCATGATATCAGCATTCCTCCCTCCAGGGTATAGGGTGGGACTCTCTCCTGAGATGGTCTTAAGACCCACAACCAGAAAGGCAGGAACATAAAAATGAAAAAAGGCCATGAGAAGGTGAGAGGCCTGCTCCTGAGGCCTAATACACCCAATATTATAACAAAAGACTGTAACAAGTGCTAGGGGAGTTATAAGCCAGGAACTGTGGATGAAAACCAATATATATCATAACACCACAGTTGCTGAGAAAATATTCATGGAAAATAGACCTAAATTGATACTGCCTATTGACATAATTTACTTTACTGATCTTTTCCTTCACCATTTTAATAAATAGCTCAGAAAATAATGAGTCCCATTCAAAGATAATAATAGAAAAGATACCAGCACTGTGCCTGTGTAACATATATTTCATGTTAGAGAAAAGCAACAAAGACAATATAATATTAAAAGACAGAAAAAAATTACATGCCACATTGACTATCATTGAATCACAAAGTGAATACAAACTTTTAATGCATTGTTTCATTAAATCAAACTCCCTTTCCCGCACCAATACAACTCCTCTGATGTAAGTGACCTAAAAAGACATAAATAGGTTTTAAAGCAGATATAAGATAAATGCAATATATGTAGTGTGAGCTTAGGGAAAGATAAAAGGGAAAATATATTTTATCTGAGAAATATATACCACACGAGAAACAGCAAAAATGAAGAATAGATATATTCAAAATTTACTCAAATAAATGGTGTATAACAGTTTACACCATTGTAAATTGTAGAACAATTTACAATGTAGAACAATATTTATATTGTTCTAGGTATTACAAAATTTATAGTTGTTTGGGTAGAACAATATTTATAGTTGTTTGAAGACAGACAAAGATGACCTAACATGTTGCCGTATATATTTTTTCCAGTTTTCCAAATTTGTTTTTATTGCTGGAAGGTTAATTTGGTCAGAGTTATTTCACCATAACAGCAAGTATAATTTTCCAAACTCACACCCCTTACTTTTTGTATTTTTTTATCCTTTTATTACATATTTTATAATATTATATATTCAATACTGAATTATACAGTAAATAAAAAATAAAATATGAACACAACAATTTCATACAAACGGTGAGGTTTTTTTTTTAATTGAAGCAGAAGTTCATGACTTGAAAATAGAATGATGCAGTAAAGAAATAAACTCTAGAACTCATTTTATGGAAAAAGTGAAAACAATTTGCAGCATTAAAATAATTAATCAGAACTTCAATCCAGATTAAGAAGGAATAGAGAACAAATATTAAAATTGGAAGGCAATGAAAATATAATCACAGATATTGATCAAGTTATTAGATAAGATCATTTTCTTAATTTTACACAAATATATTGGAAACCCTGGATTATACGATATTTCCATATGAAAATACAAGTGACCAAAATGACAAGAGTTATAAAATCTCAGTATCTTATTAATGCAGAAAAAGATGTTGAAGATATAAAATTCTGAACATTCTCCTCTCAACAAACAGACAAATCAGCAAGCATGAACATTTTCAAGAAGAAATGTATCAAGACATGAAAGTACTGATAACTCAATGCTATTTAAAGTTTTCCTCTTCTAATTCTAGCTATGACAAGTTAATTTGTATCATGCCATCCCACCTGGCAAGAACAATTATGAAAGCTGGGTAAAATTAATTAAAAATAAGTAGCTATTTAACGGCTTCTGATAGCAATCAAAGCATCCAGAACTTGAGTGTGTAAGCTCCCAGAAAGAAGAGAAACACATTGAAGTGATTTCAACATTCTCCACAGCCTTTCATTTGGATACATTTGCTGAGCAGACAGCTAAGAAGAAAACTGTAGCTCAGAGATTTTAGAAATCTGGTAGGCCTGCATAGACAACAATTGGAATTCATGACTATCATGGTGGCCAGGGCTTGATAAAGGGCCAGTAGAAACAGTGCAGTTTCATTTTGTTTTTCCTTCACAGCATTTTCTGATTCTTTAGTTGCAGAAGGTAAGCAACTAAGAAGCTTAGCATAAAATGGAGCTACCTGACTAAAAGGAAGTTAAGCAGACCTCTCAGCAAAAGGATAGACAAAATTGGAGGTCAGCAAGGAACAGAGGACCTAGAAATCTCCCTAGGCATTGAGACCCCTAAAAAGCTAATCCCTAGCTGAAAAGGCAAACTAGAAATTCACCAGCTGCCACAAAGACTGAAATCTAGCCTCAAGGCATTTCAGTCTGATTGGACCAAGAGGATCTACCTCTAAGCCAGAAGAAAACTACAATTTCTTTGGAGGGAGATCCCATCTAAAGACTTTTTCTCTTAGGTCAATGTCTGGCTTTTGATCATAAATAGCCAGGCATATCAGTCAGCAGGGCTAAATGTTGCATGCACACACATGCGTGTGCACACACAAACAGAGCGAGAGTGACAGTGAGAGGGAGAGGAGAAATCTATAGCATTAAATGTTCCCATTTACACAAAATAAAAATACTTCCAAATATATTTATGAATAAATATTGTATTTATACTAAACTTGACCAAAGCTGAACATACGTGTTCTCTTCCCATCCCTTTCCCTTCGTCTCTCTCATATACACTACACACAATAAAATACAGGCCTATTCCACTAATAAATATTACTGCAAATATTCTAAAGCTGTACTTTACAATTAAAAGTTGCAATCCCATTAAAATCATACTTCATAATCAAGTAGTGTTCATGTTAGTAAGCAACAATGGATGACTATTAGGAAATAGTTTACTATAATTTATCATGTTAATAGAAAAAACAATAATCTCCAGAAACTTCAACATATATTACCAATTAAATAATGTGAATAGAATAGTATTATAATGAGATCGACGTAATTTAACCCAAAATTCAGAATTTATGTGATGGTGTTTGGGTACAGGGCCTTTGGGAAGTAACAAGGTTTAGATGTCGTCATGAGGGCAGGGTTCTCATGATGGAATTAGTTCCCTTATAACGTAGACACCAGAGAGCTTGCTCTCTTTCCCTGCAATGTGAGGACAGAGTGAGAGAACTTGACTGTCTGGAAGAGAACGCTCACCAGATAGCAAACATTCACAGATCCTGATCTTGGACTTTCCAGCCTCCAGATGTGTAAGAAAATACATTTCTGTTTAAACCACTCAGTCTGTGGTATTTTGTGATGGCAGTTCGAGCAGACTAAGACAAATAATGACACCATTCATGATTGTTCCCATCTACCAGTCACCAAAACAACTTCTAACAAGAATAAAGAATAAATTCCCCCAAAAAGTAAACTTAAAGCCTAAAAATTAGAATAAATTGTAAATAAAGATTAAAAATATAACTGGAGGCAATCAAAAAAATATATATCCTAAGGAGATTGTTAAAGCTATATGAAAAATGTATGCTACAAATCTCATTGGAGCACTATTCATAAATCTAAATAATTGTAAATAATAACTGGGCTATGGTTATGTTGATTATGGTAAATCCATATATGTTAACATAATGTGGTAATTCGTAAATGTTTATAAAGCATTCTTGTATATTAGCAAAACAATTTGAAGTGTCAAATTAAAAATCCTGAATACAAAATTACATGTAAGTTATAATTCCAAGTATGTTTGAAAAATTGCATACCTAAATAATGGAAGTAAATGCAACAAACTATTCATAGTAGAATTTTATTTTACAGCAACTCAAAATAATGAAACAAATCCTCTGGCTTACGACTTTCAACTAGGTATTGTGATTTTCTTACTATTCCATTCAGCAGGATATAGGTAGCATGGTCGTATTCTCAGTTTGTCAGTGTTCTCCTGGCATGATTATTAATAGTGTCCCTATCACTTTCACAAGTTTCCTAGTTTGCAGAATAAATTATATGGTTATCTGAGATATGGGAAACCTAATTTTCTTCCTTCTTCCCCAGTAATAATCTATACAATTCTGGACAACTCACCTATCCATAAAACAATTTGATCCGTACCTTAAAATAGATATATTTCTGCTAGTTAACTTCATAGAAATATTGTAAGGATTAATGAGGAGATGCTTGGAAAACACTTTGAGCTCATCAGAGAAAAGTGCTATGATATTGCCACTAATAAATTTATTTACTAGCTTGCTGAGTAGAAAGTCAAGGGAAATCAAGATTTTGTGGGTATCAGCGACAAAACCAAATCAATCATCCATGTTCTGGCAGCCCATTTTATATAAGTTTCCCAGAGTACAGTAGCTAGTGAACATAGAAATTCTCCAAAAAAAAATATATATATATATATGAACATAAAACTTCTCCATATATATATATAAAATTAGAAAAATTAGAGACACATAGGCTAAATTTTGACCCTATATAGGCTATTCAGTTAGCAGTTATGAGTAAATGTATTGAACTTCTCTTTCTTAGTGAAAATATTATGTTAGTTCAAGCACTGACCATATGGAATGTTTGGAAGTTGAACAAAGACTGTTCATTAAGCTTGAAAGGGACGGATCTGAGCCAGCCAGCACTTTGTAACCTGATAGCCAGGCCTCAAAATCAAGCCTATTATTTTAGTAGGCCAATTAAGTTTTTTAGAAACTTAATTGGAAGTGGAATTAAGTGGAAAGGTGGCTTCTTCACACATTTTCAGCACCTTATAAATTCGGTACTTTTGCCTGGTACTAAAATATCCTTCTTGAACTAAAAAATCAAAATCAATAAATCAATCTACTTCTCAGGCAACAAAGAAGCAGATGAAAGGCAACAACGGGGCAGATTAAACTTCTAGCAATGAATCCAAAATACACAGGAGCCTTAGTTTGATTAAGATGACAAAAAACACCTGGAGGAAGGGCACTCAATCTGGCTCATGGTCTCTTTGTTCTTCCTAAAATCTACATCCCTTGCATCAACTACAGTACTATAGTCGATAATCTGAAGTTGAAGCATAATATCTTATTTTTTTCTGACATTGCAAGTATATAACAGATCACAAAGTTTTTTTTTTTTTTCCTTTTTTTGAGACGGAGTCTCGATCTGTCACCCAGGCTGGAGTGCAGTGGCACGATCATCACTGCAAGCTCTGCCTCCCGGCTTCACACCATTCTCCTGCCTCAGCCTCCCGAGTAGCTGGGACTACAGGCGCCCGACACCACGCCCGGCTAATTTTTTCTATTTTTCAGTACAGACGGGGTTTCACCGTGTTAGCCAGGATGGTCGCGATCTCCTGACCTCCATCACAAAGTTGATTTTCTTTTCACTTGTCAAGTTCTTACACTGTCTATCTAAAATTCATATCTTGACCTTTCATGTCTGTCTTCAATAACAAATCATCTCTCTTCCCAGTCTCTATCAATTTGATCTGTTTCTCTTTGCTTTGTTCTCGAGGAGAGAAAGGTGTATCTGTATTATTTTCTTCTTTGTCCGAATTAAACAGCTGTTCTTGGAGAGTGGTGATCAGTTCTTTATGCAAAGGAGAACTAGTTACTTAGTTTTGTACCATTTACAAAAAAAGTAAGAAAAGGCTGAAAACCAGTATCTTAAAATATTCATTTTATTCAACTTTATTTTAATTGGGGCACAGATATAAGGGAATATTTTTAGTTGAATAAGGAATAAAAATATTTGGTTATAAATCCTCAGGAATATTTATATCTTAAAATCGTTTTTATATTTCTGTTTCTATGACATTCAAATGGGAAAAATTTTTTCTAGAATTTAGAGAGATTTACAAATAATTGCATAAATATGTCTAGAAATAGAAAAATTAAAAGAAAAATACAACAATGAGAAAGTGTATTGAACTTGAAGAATACCCTAATTGTGAAAACCAAACTTTCATAATATTATTTTAATGTTTTCTGATTTGCATTTTGGGAATTCTTGCCTTCACTGTATTTTTTTCCTTAGATTTTCTCTACATATTGTTCACAAAATTCAGTTAAAAACTATTTTAGAGATTGTCTAGGGAAAAGGCTGCATGCTCAGTCATTGACTGTTACTTACATTGGTACAATTAGGGGTATTAAATTTGAGTTCATTGGATTTATGCTTCTCCCCACACAGGCTGACTATTGGTAGCTGTTGCTGCTTGGAATACATATTGGCTTAATTAATCAGTACTATTTAGAATTCTGTGAGAATGCAAACTAATTATGAACTTTCCCTGATAAGAGACAATTTTGGCTCCTGATTATTTGCTTTTCCCTACATTTATATAACAGCAATCTCATGAAATCGAGCATTAGACCAGCATGTTATTGATTTGCACATTAGGCAATTTGCACCTCTGAATTGCTTTCCTTTCTGATATCCTCAGATGCAAAATCTTGAAAAAGAGCATGTAGTCAGACCTTTATTTGATTGTTTGATAATTGTTTTTCCTCTCTGTTTCCATTAGCATTATTTGTGGAAGATCATAGCAGTGGGAGTTTTTGTCACAGAAATCTTGTGACCTCTGTGTTTGGTAGCTATAGACTGCAATGAGTTTATCTCTTCATAGAGGAAATTGAGAAGAGATTACTGCTACCCACTACCCATGCTCTGGTTTTCTTTATGAAGCTTCTGCATAAATCACAACTACATAGCTTCAATGACGGACCTAACTCTTGCTTGGAAGTGTGGCAGCAGAGTTGATGGTCATGGATTTAAGCTACAGTCTCATCACTAGTTTATTTATAGTAAACACTCTGGGCGTGACTTTTAGTGCTAGGTTCTGTGCAAGACTCTGGTGTTGAAATATGTGTCAGCTATGGCCTCAGCTCTCAAGGCATTAGTTGTGTTTGTGTGTATTGTGTGTTTTGAGGGAGGTGTTAGGTTTTGGTTGAAAGAACAAGGAAGGGGAGCAAGATTTGAGGAGAAAAAAACATGCACACGTACATGGTTTCATTGAATAATCTGCACTTCTGAATTGTCAATACATCCACCTGATTCAGTCATAATTGAATTAGAATCATCCTGAGCACCGGTGGAAAACATTGAATATTTTTTTTCACACTGAAGCCAGAACTCTTGGGTACCATAATCCAGCAATATTGTTTGCTGGCTGTCACTTAAAGTCCCAAAACACCTCCGTTTTATCATTTATAATAAATACAGGTACAATATTCTGTTTTATATATATGTATATATCTTGCAAAATTATTGTGATGATGAAAAATGAAATGTAATACACACTGAATAATGCATAGTAAATGGTAAGCACTAAATAAATGGCTATGTAAGCAGTGATTCCTGTCTTTGTTATCTTCATTATTAAAATTTCTACATAGGTTTTATTTCAGGGATTTTTAGAGTAATGACTTTGCTTATTTTATGAAAATACTTCATGCCAAAGAGTACAAAGAAAACAAAATAAATCACCCCAAGTTTTTAGAAACAACAAATGTTAACTGTTGGTGGAATTCATTTGGGTGATTTTTTTTGTTTCTTCTTTGCACTTTTTGGTATTTTTCAAGTTTAAAAGGAATAAGTAGATACAATTATTATAATAGCTGTAAAATAGTTATATGTGTTTCAAATTTCATACTCCAAAAAGTTTGGATATAGATGGAAGATACATAACTATATGTATAGTGAGAGAGAGAGCTAGCAGAATAGATAAAACATAATTTTATAATAAAAGAATACTATATCTGCTTTTTTAATTGGAAGTATTAAATTTATCTATGTAACTGCATTATTTCCTAAAAGGTCACATTTTAAAAAAAATTTAAAAAACATTAGAAGATTGAGTCATTATAATTTATTTCTTAAATTTTAATTATATGTATATCTATGAATAATTTATGCATAAACATATATATATGTAATGTCAAACCTTAGGAAAATGTATACACCTTAAGGAATTATCACAAAACAAATACCTCCACAACTACCACTCAGAATAACATGTTTTTTTTGCAAAATAGATTACTACTCCTTCATTTATCTTCAAAGATACCCACTATTTGGAGTTTACTTTTCTTAATGTTTTGATATTTATATACCCACTCTGTTGTAGGCCAATAATGCCTTTGAAATGCATGTCCATGTCTTAATCCATGGAGCCTGACCTTATTTGAAGTAGGGCATTTGCAGATGTATTTAAGACATTTGAGGCCGGGCACAGTGGCTCATGTCTGTAATCCCAGCACTTTGAAAGGCCGAGGCAGGTGGATTCACCTGAGGTCAGAAGTTCGAGACCAGCCTGGCCAACATGGTGAAAAGCCCGTATCTACCAAAAATACAAAAGTTGGCTGGGTGTGGTGGTGGCGGCGCCTGTAATCCCAGCTACTCGACAGCCTGAGGCAGGGAGAATCACTTGAACACAGGAGGCAGAGGTTGCAGTAAGCCAAGATCGCACTATTGCACTCCAGCCTGGGTGGCAGAGCAAGACTCTGTCTCAAACAAACAAAAAAAAAAAAAAAAAAAGAAGAAGAAAGAAAAAAGAAATTTGAGAGGAGATCATCCTGGGTTATCTGAGTAAGCCCTAAATGCCATCACAGGTGTCCTTGTAAAAAGGAGACAGAGGGAGCAGAAGGCAATGGGACAATAGAAACGGAGAAGTTTGAAGATGCTGTGATGCTGGCTTTGAAAATAGAGGAAGGCCCACAGGATGGAAGAGGCCATGAATGAATTATCTTTTGGAGTCTCCATTGAGAATATAGCCCTTCTGCCATCTTGACTTTAGGTCAGTGAAACGAAATGTTGTACTTCTGGTCTCTCTAACTGAGAGAGAATAAATTTATCTTGTTTAAAATCACTAAGTTTGTGATAAGTTGTTACAACAGCCCCAGGAAACAAGTACACACTCATTTATTTTCTTTTATTGCTTAACATTATGCATTGTGAGATTGACCTATGTTGTTACATGTAGTTCCAATTTGCTCATTTTCATTGCTGAATAATAGTCAATAGGCAATTTTAAAAATTCATCTTTTTTTAAACAAATAATGTTGCTATGAACATCCTTGTTTGTATCTTGTGGTATAAATATGTAAGTGGGTAGCTGAATCCATTTACTTTTTCTCCAACAGTCTATGAGAATTTCCCTTGTTCTCTATCTTCATTTGTAATCGGTATTGTTAGTCTTTTAATGTTAGACAAACTAGTATGTGTAGAATGGTATGTCATTACAGTTTTAATTTAAATTTCTCTAACAAATAATGAGCCATTTTCATCAGGACTGAGGCTTGAGTGAAGCAAGAGAGGCATCTAGGGTACACAATTTAAGAATGTGTTTAATCCCTTTCCTTTCTGTCCTTGTTTGTGATGAATTATTTCCACTTTATCAGACAAAAAGTGTAATAGGTATACAATTGATTTTTGCTTTTTGTGCATTTGTTATAAGTCCAGTCACCTTACCAAACTGGCTTTTATTTCTAATTGTTTGTAGATAATTTTTGACATTTGTACATAGCCATGCCATCTCCAAAATAGCATTTACCTTTCCTTTTCAATATTTACAAATTTAACTTCTTTTAATTGCCTTATCACACTAGCTGGGGCCACTATAAATCTTTTATACTTGTTTTGATGTCTATAGAAACTGTAGTGATGTCCTCTCTTTATTAATTTCTCACACTGGTAATTTCTGGTCTCTCTTTCTGGCTCACTGTTTATCTTTCTGTCACTCTTTTCCCCTCTTTCTCCGTGTGTATGTATGTATGTGTGAGTGTGTGTCTGTATAAAAGAATTTAAATATACGGATAGTCCTTGACTTAATGATGGTTTGACTTACAATTTTTCTACTTTACAATACTGCAAAACAATCACAATTTCAACATAATGTACCATATTCAATACATTACATGAGAGATTCAACACTTTCTGATAAAGTAGGCTTTCTGTTAGATAATTTTGCCCAACTGTAGGCTAATGTTAGTGCACTGAGCATGTTTAAGGTAGGCTAGGCTAAGCCATGATGTTTGGCAGGTTGGGTATATTAAATGCATTTCCTACTTATGATATTTTCAATTATATTGGGCTTATCAGGATGTAACCCTATCATAAGTTGAGGAACATCTGTACTACAATTATACAATTATAAAGAGATTCATTTTTTTTCTAGGCAAAACTTTTTTTTGTTGTTGATTTTTCTCTTACATGTCTGCTGTATTAGTCAGTTTTCAAATTACTATAAATATACTACCTGAGACTGGATAATTTATAAATAAAAATGATTTACTTGATTCACAGTTCTGCATGGCTGGGGAGGCCTCAGGAAACATACAACCATGACAGAAGGTAAAGGAGAAGCAAGGCACATCTTACATGACAGCAGGAGAGAGAGCAGGAAAAACTGCCACTTTTTTTTTTTTTTTTTTTTTTTTGAGACAGAGTCTTGCTGTGTAGCCCAGACTGGAGTGCAGTGGTGTGATCTCAGCTCACTTCAACTTCCACCTGCCAGGTTCAAGTGATTCCCCTGTCTCAGCCTCATGAGTAGTTGAGATTACAGGCATGTGCCACTATACCCAGCTAATTTTTTTGTATTTTTAGTAGAGATGGAGTTTTGCCATGTTGGCCAGCTGGTTTTGAATTCCTGATCTGAAGTGATCCGCCCACCTCAGCCTCCCTAAGTGCTGGGATTACTGGTGTGAGCCATTGCACTGGACAAAACTGCTACCTTTAAAACCATCAGATCTCATGACAACTCCCTCACTATCACGGGAATAGCATGGAGGAAACCACCCCCATGATCCAATTACCTCCCACCAAGTCCCTCCTTCAACACATGGAGATTACAATTAGAGATGAGATTTGGGCAGGGACACAGTGCCAAACCATATCATCCTCATCTTTTTTTTCAATAATTTCTTCATCATATCTCATCATGTATTTATTTACATGTATTTTTAAATTGAGTTCTAGGCATTATATATGAAAAACTGAAAGTAATTTGAGGCCCTGGAAATGTTAACATTCTCTACAGAGGAATTACATTTGCTCTCTTTGCAGTAAGCTAAGGACACTAGCAGGTTACTTTAATGCATCCATAAGTGTACAGATAATCAGACACTAGTTTTATGTCCCTGAGTGGGCTGGTCTTTATCGAGTGTAGTCTTTGCCCCCAACTCAAAGCCTGGAGGGTACTGTACTCCAATTCTCCCCACCACATTCCCTTGCACACTGACACAGTTACATGCATTTGGCTGCCAAAAGTATTCCTTAGTTTTGCAATCTATTTTTTAACTTCCTAGTATCAGTAAAAATCTTGAGCTGAAAAGTGATGCTCAATGCCAAGCTCATCTCTTGGATCTGGGCTTTGCAATTTTCCATTGCTTTGTTAACACTTAGTGTCTCGAAGAAAATTTTGTTGTTGTTTTCCATGGGAGAGTTGGTATCAATTACAAATCTGCAGTTACTGGTAGAAGTTCCTGTGGTTTCTATTTTGCCTTCAGATTTTACTTTTAGACTGCTCCAGTCTACATCTTTTCATAAGAGATCATGTGAGGACAGTTTTTTTTTTTTAATTCTCTTCTGCAACCTCTAGAGTTTTGTAACTTGCATTATTCTTGTTTTACCAAAATTTATGCCTTTTATTCTATAGTCAGTTTTCTTTAGTTGCTTAATCTATGTGCTGTATTTATAGGACTTATTTTTCATCTGTCATTTCATAAAATGTCTCTATTTACTTTCTCCTTATTTTGGCTCATTCTTTGGCTAGATTTTTGCAGTGATGTTATCTGAGATCTTTTATGTCTATTTGTTGCTTGAATGCCCCTTCGGGTTTTACATAATTTTTTCAGCCATCATTTTATTTTCTTAAGAATGTCCTGGTAACATGTTTCCCCTCTAAATCTACATCCAAATCCTTCCTTAATTAAAGGAATCACTACATGATAGTGAACTTTTAGTTCTCTTTTATTCCAATTTGAGTTATCAATGTCAGTGCCAATTATTCTTATTCAAGATATCATTGCCTGCACTCTTCGCATATTATCTTGTTTATAATGACTTGAATCATTTTTGTTTTTGAACATACATAGCTACACTCCCCCCAGAGGAATAGGGAACTCACATATGCAAAAGAAAATCCACGGGAACACCTACAACACAATTTATACATCATCCAGAATTACTGAGTAAAGGCTCTTGGAATAAGAGTTTTCAACACAAATAAAATATGAAAAACTATAATATGCATACAAAATGTGAGAGGACTTGGACTTTTAAAAAAAGGACTTCTAGTTGAAAACTAATGTATAGACTGACTAGCAGAAAAGATATAGGTGGAATTGATGAGCATAAAATTATTAAATAAAAACAAAAAATAGGAGTACATGATAAATATTTTCAAAGTATGATATCTGAGATAGCAGAGATCAGAATAACAAAAGCATCACTGAGATGCTGCAATAGGAAACCGTGATACCTTCGTGGGCTGCCAAGGCAGCCTAAGCTATTTGTTGCTGCACTCAGTGTCCCCAGACACCTGTGTGGCTGTCACTGCCTCTGGTGTGTCCATTTTACTTCTCTTCTTCTGCCTGAGCTTCTGCTCCGAACTCTGTCTCTAACTTACATGAAATCAAACTCACTGGATTCTGAGCTCTTCGGGGTCAAGGACTGTGTCAGTAGTTCATGTCTCTTTCTAGAGATCACAGCTGAATATCTGGCACAGAGCAGCCACTCAGCCAATGCCAAATGATTCATTTGCCAGAAAGCTGAATTTCATCCATAAACCTAGTCAATGCAAATACATTCTGCCGGTGGGGTGTGTTTGTCCTCTGAAGGCATTTTCCCAGGCATTGTAAATACATACAGGCCATTTAGAAATTTGAATGTCAAAGAGTAAAGGAGCTTAGAAAGTAAACATTGGAGAAGTGTGGGAGGGTGGTATTATTTGCAAAATATTCCTGGGTCCTTGTGAGTTCTATACACCCTGGATGAGCACAGATTCTGGGCCAGACCAGACACCCAGGTGGACCCAGGAGATACTGAGGTGAGTAAAGCCAAAATGCCTCCCTTCAGCAGGAGTTAGGGAGTCACACCAAAGTGATAAAGGCACAAAACCCAGAGGCAGCAGAGGAGCAAGGACTACCTTGTTCCTGGACTCTGTGACCTCAGGCAGAGCTTTCAGAGGAGGACATCTGTGCAGGGCTTGGAAGGATGAACACAAATTTGCCTAGCAGAAAGGGGAGCCAAGGAAATCCTGATGGAGAACAGCTTGGGTGAGAGTGTGAGCCACAGGATTGAGGGGCACAGGCATGGAACTGGAGGAGCAGAAATAATGAGGGGTGATCAAGTTGGGAGGTCAGCAGAGGTCAGTCACAGAAGGTTTTGAATCCTGGTGAGGGAGAAGTGGGTGCTGCACAAGGGACATGGGCCTGGAGGAGATACAGTTAGCTCTGAGTGAAGATGGAGCATGCTGTCCACTAGGGATCCACAAGATGCAAGAGAAATAAGAACCCCGAGGAGCCTGCACAAAGGATGAGGGGCCCAGGGGTAGCACCAAGAAGGTTCCTGTCAGAGGCCAGCTTTGAATGGAGACAGAAAAGACTCTTGAGGGCCTCAGCTGCTGCAAACCTCCTCAACAAACCATATTTGACCTTCAAATATTTGCTAAAGAGTACTAACTACTGGAAGAGCAATGGTCCATTGATAATAATTATTCCCTCACTGTACATTTTTTACAATTCTCAAAATGCTCTCAGTCCAGTGTCCCATTGGAACCCCCATAAAATCCCATTTTATAAATAGGGAAACGAGGCCCTGTGATGTCACACCGAGGTTTGCAGCAGTTCCAGGATAGAAAATAGGGAGCACTTTCATCTCAGCCTCAAAGTTCCTTTTCTGGGAGGGGGTCCTTGAGGCCATCCAGCAGCCCATAGTCCAAGTCTTCTTCTTCCTCCTTGGGCTTCTCCACACCTGTGTCCAAAGCCTCCTTCTCCTCCTTTGTTCTCAGGTACCACTACCGGTTGCTGGGCAGGGAGCCCTCCTGCTGCTGCCCATCCTAGGGTGCATCCTCCAACATGGGTGCATTGTGGTTCAGCCAGGACCTACACCACCTTCAGCCCAGGGCTCCTGTGGTGGGCTTGAGGTTCCTCCCTATCAAATGGGGATGTGCTGGGGTTGCTGCCTTTGCTGAAGCCCATGTCCAGGTTATCTTGGGGGTGGCCAAGGGTACAGGGCCCTGGGGACAGGCCAGAGGGCTACAGGGGCAAAAACCAAGAGGATGAGGGGATCTCTGAGTCAGACCGCCTGGATCCACATCCCAGAGACTAGCTGCAAGGCCTGGGGAAGACTGGTTCACCTCTCTGGGCATCAGTTTCCTCCTCTGTAAAGTGGAAGGTATAACAGGTTCACTCCTACAGTTGTCTCTGAACTTTACAGCCGGTAATGTGTGCAAAGTACTTCGCACAATGCCTGGCACATGGTAGGTGATAATAAACAGGGTTACTATGATATCATCATCTGAGCTAGGTCACTCATGCACTTCTCCAATGCTTCAGGGTTCCCCTCCATCCCTCACAGGGCAGCAGCAAGTGAAAGGGATACCCCTGGCCTTGAGGAGCTCACATCTTCTCATTTCCCAGGGGTCTCCATCCAGTGCCCACACATGCCTGGCATGCTGTAGGCACCTCATCCACATCTGGTGAAAGAGTGGAAAGCAGGTCATTGTCATGTATTGTTTGGCACAGAATCTGCAGTAGGGGACAGAGAAGTGAGTGACTGTAGTTGTGCCCACCAATTCCTGTCCCTGAACTTACAGGGATCAAGAGGCCTTAGCAAGTCTAGTGCCAGGGAGAGGGCACTGTGTGGTGGAGCAGGAGGCAGGTCTTAAGAAAGGCAGTGGGGTGACGAGAGGAGCTCTGCATTTGAGGTCTGGGAGATCCTCCACCAGGACTTCACCAAAGGCCCCGGGCTGGTCATCCCTCTTCCCAGAATCTCTCTATGCTCTTCTGTATAATGGGGCTAGCCTGGAAGAGATACTTGCACAACCATGTTCAGAGCAGCATCATCCACAGTAACCAAAAGGTGGAAGCAACCCAAGTGTCCATGGATGGATGGACGGAACAACAAAATGCTGTCTATGCATACAGTGGAATAGTGTTCAGCCTTGAAAAGGAAGGAGAGTCTGACACCTGCTACATCAAGAATGAACCTTGAGGACATTAGGCTGAGCAAAATAAGCCAGACCAAAAAGACAAATGCTGTATTATTCCACTTTTCCAAGGCACCTAGAGTAGTCAAATCCACAGAGACAGACAGGAGAATGGTGGCTACCAGGTCCTGGGGAGGGTGGTGATTGAGGAGTTGTTTTTAAATGAGTTACAGAACTGTAGTTTTACAAGATGAAAAGCATTCTGGAAATTGGTTGCACAACATTGCGAATGTATTCAATGCTATTGAAATGTAAACTTAAACATAGTTAGACACTAAATTTTAGTATATTTTACAATTCTTATAATGGGGTAGTTATGCCTGTCTCCTTGTGTTGCTGTAGGATTTCATGAGATAACATATAAGGAACCACCCAGCATGTTGCCTGGCACATAGTAACTGCTCAATAAATCACAACTGGATGCTATTGAAGATAAAGTTACCTGAGTTCTCTGAGGCTTGCTCTCTTCAGCTGAAAATTCTCCCAAAATATATGAGATGAGACCCTACTGTATTATACAGGGTTCATAAATAGCACTCCCCCTTTTCCCTTCCCACAGAGTGCAGTGAATAGAAGACACTTCTCTGCACCCCAAAAGCTCCATGCTGATTGCGAGAAGGAAATGCTGGATGGAGGGGTTGCTGGAACTACTGTGAGGGGTGAGCTTTCCCCAGATGTCTAGAAATGAGGCAGGGGCCGGACATCTTCCACCCCCACTAAGGTTACCTTGCAGTTCCTAGCTGGCTCTATACTTCCTAGAAACTGCCACTTTTCTGCCTCCATTACCTCATAGCCCAGTCAGCACTATCATCATCATCACCATGATCACCATCACCATCCTTACAATCACCAACACTATCATCATGGCCATCACCATTCTTACCCTCGCCATTCTCACCATCATCAACACCATCATCTTCACCATAACTATCACTATCGTTATCACCACCTTCACCATCACCATCCTCACCATAATAATTATTGTCACCCTCCCCATCCTCATAATCGTCATCATTATCATCATTACCATCACTATCATCATCACTATCACCATTCTCACCATCATCATCCTCATCATCATCACCATTATCCTCACCATAAATATCACTATTATCATCACCACCTTTGCCATCACCATCCTTATCATCACCATCACAATCACTGCCATCACCATTCTCACCTTTACCACTCTCACCATCATCATCACCTTCATCATCCTCAACATAACTATCACTTCATTATCACCTCCACCTTCACCATCACCATCCTCACCATCATCATCACCACCATCACAATGATCCTTGCTACATGGAACCATGAATTCTGGGTATGAGGGCTTTTGGGTCAGGGCATCTAACACATCTTGTAGGATAGAAACCCAGCCCCTCAGGGTCTCACAGGTGGTGAAGTAACTGATTCTTGTGAGGTCATGTCCCTCTGAGTGATGTGGGATGTCACAAGACCAATAAATATGGGCTGAAGCCCATGGCATCACTTCTTTTTTGGAAAATAAGCTCCAGCATCAGTAGCAATTGCATGATAGCAGAGAATAAGAACTCAGCAAATGTAAATAATTTGATGCTATGAGAAGCATATGAAGTGGAGTCCATATTCCGATATGCATCTATTCCAGTGAGGGCAATTCTTTACCACTTCCATGAAGGAAGGGAAAAAATATTATTACAACATTACCAGAAATCTATCTGGTCTAGGCAAGGTAGTTCCTCTTTCCAGGGTCTCAGCATTGATCATTGCTGGCAGTCAGGGCACTCATCTGGGCAGCAGGCAGCACTGCTGCAGGGAAGTTCACGTTATTGGAAACATGTACCATCTTCGCCTGCTACCATCGCCACATTGTCCATGAACCCACTGGGCAAACGATGAGGAATCTGGGAAAAGTTCTCATAACCAGAATATAATCATCCACATCAGGATATCAGCATTCACCCAACACTACGGTCCAATCAACAGATGCTATAATCTCATCCAAATTTTCTCAGGTGTGCCCTAAATACATTTTTTTGAAATTTGTAATCCAGGATCCAATCCAAGATTTCCCATTGCATTAACTGTCATGTCTCTTAAGCTCCTTCAACTTCAAAGAGTTCCTCTGTTTTGCCCTATTTTTCATAAACTTAAGAGTTTTAAAGAGCATACGCACTTATGAAGGATGTGTTCACCTTTTTCCATCTGATGTGTTTCCAACATCCAGACTTAGGTCATGTATCTTTCACAAGAAAACCGCAGAAATAATGCTGTGGTCTTCCTAGGACATTACAGCAGGAGGCACATGATCAAGTTTGTGCCAGATTTCTCCACCACAAAGTCATCATTCTTCCAATTGTAATTGATAAGTATTTCATATGAAGATATTAATTACACATACACATGAGTGTATATTTATATGTAAAATACATACAAAATATTATTTCAATGTCTAACCAACATAAAAGTTATTAATTAGATATGTTTAATTTTATTTCCTACTAAGTTTTCAAAATCTGGTGTGTGTTTTACCCTGACAGCACATCTCGGTCCAGCCTAGCCACATTTCAAATGCTTAATATTCATATGGCTGTGGCTACCATATTTGTCAGGGCAGCACTAAAGCATTAAGGAACTTCTTCCTTGGAGAAGTTCTAAGCTTTCAAAATGTTTGGCAAATACATTTTATAAAATTCTTCAGAATCCATAAATAGGCAGTTACACATTTAGTAAGCGATAGAATCCAACATGACATTAAAAATGAATCCCTCAAAAAAAAGAAGGTAGGCAAAATGTTCTTCAGACCAAATGGACAAATCAATTATGATTACCTAACATGCCCATTATTATTTATTAACATCCTTCATTAATACCCCCAAACCCCATCAACAGGTAAATGAATAAATGCATTGAGGCCTATCTGAACAATGTCCCAATTCCTTACCATTCTTAACTTCTTTTGCAAGCAGAAAGACTCAGTATTGGCAAAGACTATTCAGATAGTTTGTTCTTATGCCAGTAGTTGTAATTTCCTGGAGGTCTATGTGATATCAATTATGTACTTCAATACTTCTCACAAGTACTTTTCCTGTTTGGCCATTTTCTGCAGTATATCCATGCTCCCATTTTCTCTATTCTTTTATTTCTATCCTAGACTTTTCTTTCATCCTATAATTCTTTATCCTAAAAATATTAATTTAAGGATAACATCACAAAATAGTGTATTTCTTCAGATGATACTCCAAACTGATACTTAATATACGGAAATGACTATCATGGACATAACCCACAACATGTGAAATGTATGGCTCATTCTACTGACATTATAAAGGAAAGTTAATGACAACTGAATTTCTAGTCATTTTCCACCCAACCAGTTGCTTATAAAATGGCAAGGAGTTGTAGATATGTACACAGTGGCTATTTTTTGGTGGGGTGTTCAGCAATTGTCCTCTTGAGAGCCCCCCATTTCTTTGAGGACCATTTCAATGAGCACCAACTGGGCCTGACCCAACCTTCCAGCCCCAGCCCTAGAGGTGATCATGATGTCCAGCTCTGGCAAAATACTCTACCCTTGGATCATAGCAACTGTTCCAGTACTTTTTTTTTGGAATCATCAGGAAGGACTCTTGCTTTTTCTACCACTGTGGTCTGTGAGGACAAAGTAAAGTGGGTTATCTGTAGCACTATCTCTTGCTACAAAGAGAGAAGAGAGTCATCTTCAGAAGGAAAAAATGAGGCTAAAACAAAAGGAAAAGTGTCAAGAGAAAGAAGGAGAACAATTTCTTGATGATTTTATGTAAGCCTCTGGGTCCAGCTATGCATGACAGAGACTTGGGTTAAAGCTCTGTCACTTATAGGATCATTGACTTAAATATAAAATAAAGTATTAAAAGCTATGAACTTTTAGATGAAAATACAGAAAAAAAATCTTTGTAATATTCAATTAATCAAAAATGTCTTAGATGAAGCCCCAAAAACCAAATGCACAAGAACAATTAATAAATTGGACCCCATCGAATTAAGAGCATCTGCTATTTGAAAGATAGTGTTATGAGAGCAAAAAAGAAAACTCAAGGGGAAAATACTGGCAAGTCTCATATCTAATAAGGGATTTGAATCCAGAGTATGTAAAGAAACTATTAAATTTAATAATGAGAAAATAAGCAAAGAAAAAAACAAAAAAGGAAGAAGCAAAAAAAATGTGAACATACACTCTACCAAATATATACAGATGGCATGTAAGTACATAGATACTACATATTATTAGGCATTATGGAACCACAATAAAATACTATTGTACACACATGAAAATGTCTAAAATTTTAAAAGAAGGCCCATACAAAATGTTGGCAAGAGTGTGGAATTCTTATATACTGCTGATAAAAATATAAAATGGTACAACCATTTTGGCAAACATTTTGACAGTCTCTTAAAACTAAACCTAAACCTATTAGCTATTACACTCCTAATATTTACTCAAAGTTAGAAGAACTTATGTACATGAATGTTCATTGCAAATGTATTTGTATAAGTCCAAAACCGGAAGCAATGCAAAAACCTATCAACAGGCAAATGGATATATAAATTGTGACCGATCTGCACAATAGAATACTACTCAGTCATAAAATTAATGACCTATTGATGCCTGCAATATAGCTGAATCTCAAAATAATTATGCTGTGTGAAAGATGCCAGACCCCTCCAAAAAAGGGTCCATACTACACTTCATTTATATAAATGTCTACACAAGGCAAACTATTTTATAGTGAAAGATTGGTGATTGCCAGGGAGAGTGGTAAGGTAGGGAGATACAGAAAGTTTGGGATTATAAAAGGGCAAGGGAAAACTTTTATGAGTGCTGGATATGTTCATTATTTTTATTTTGGTGATGGATTTGCAAGTACGTATAAAAAATAACACACAATGGAAGTAGAAACAGTATTTTTGTTTCTTTCTTTAAAAAGCACAATTTACTTACTATTGGGATGTGTGTGCCTGTTGGGCACATGGCACAAATTTTCAAATCTTAAAATCGGAGTGGATCTCAACCACTGGACCTTATTCCTATTCCACACTGACTTTAGCACCATACCCCCTTTCATCGCGGTAATTAACAACACCCACCCTAAAGGTAAAGAAATGCACTTCTCACTAACTACTTTTGAAACTATGAACTGCCTCAGGCTAGTAGTTCTTAAGCTCTCCAGCAAAGGTTACTTTGTTTCCCTCAAAAATATACAGCCTGGGCAACATGGCAAAACCACGTCTCTACTAAAATTACAAAACTTAGCCAGGCATGGTGGTGCATGCCTGTTGTCCCAGCTACTCAGGGAGGCAGAGGCTGCAGGGAGCCTAGACCTCACCACTCCACTCCAGCCTGGGGGACAGAGTGAGACCCCCATCTCAGATACACACACACACATACACAGACTCACACACTATCCGCTGGTGCCCCTGTCAGTTAAACACAGCATCTCAGGGCACCTTAGCACACAGTGTGAGAGCCGTGGTTCTAAACACTTCAATTAGAAGTGAAACATCTCTGGCTGGATTTTTAGAATATTTACTTTTTAATGTTTTATATTATATTTATTTTGTATGTTTTAATTAATTTATCTGAATACAAGAATCCAGACATTTGGAAGTAAAACAATGGAAAACATGCCTGCAAACACTAATCAGCACAAAGTTCATGTTGCTATGTTATTATTGACAGTTTAGACATAAGCAAAGAAATATTGCTAAGATAAAAAAGATTTTACGATGTCAGTCACTAGAAAAGTATGCCAATTTTAAATATGTATAAATATAAAATATCCCTTCAAATTATTTACTAAAGAAACTGATGTAACTAAAAGAAAAATGGACTAATCTGCAATACAGATTTTAACATACCTTTCAATTACTGATGG
The DNA here is from genome assembly GCF_028858775.2 of Pan troglodytes. Classification (NCBI taxonomy): domain Eukaryota; kingdom Metazoa; phylum Chordata; class Mammalia; order Primates; family Hominidae; genus Pan; species Pan troglodytes. The sequence continues at coordinate 14,260,990 of NC_072413.2, forward strand.
AACCAACAGAAAAAAATCCATAAGAGAAAGGGAGATTTGATGAACACAATGAACAAACTTGACATAAACTGACATATACAGAACGCGACACTCAACAACTACTGATACACATCCTTTTCCAGTGCACGTATCATATTTACCAACATAGATTATATGTTGGAATTTAAAGGGACTCATCACAGAGTATTCAGTCGTGGGATTTTGCCTAAATTTGTCTGGCCTTCAACAGGGTTCAAATACAGTTAAATTCTTATTTCATCTAAAGAGTCCTATCCTTTTTTTTTTTTGGAAATTTTACCGCAACAATCTAAATTTGCATAACAACTGAACCCAGCCCTTGGAACTTGAAGTTTATTCTAGCCAAAGGCAGATTAAACTGTCTAAGTAGTAATGTCCTTCAAATTGTTGTCCCCTGCTCCAGTAAAAGAGTATAGCTCCAAGAAGCTAACAGACTATTTGTCCTTCATAGTATACATTCTATGTTACATCAAAACACGTTATAAAGCCTTGAAATCAGCAGCAGAGAGAAAATGAGATCAACAACCATCTAGCTGTGACCTCACTACTTAGTAATTACGCTTTTAGCTGACTCCTTTACTTGATTCCTAACTGCTTATTTCTGACAAGGTAGCACTAATCCCCGACCAAGTTGACCTTTTAAGAAGTGAGTGGAATGAAAAGGCTCTACCACCAGTGATCAGTTTAACAGCTGCAACACTAGTCACTGGCTGCAACTCTAGTCACTGGCTGCAACTCATATTGTGGGTTTTAAGAGCTCAGAATTAACATGGAAGTACTGTTGACTCCAAAAGAAACCCAGAAATCTCTGGGAATCCAGCAAAGATAGAAAGGGTCTTCTCAATAGTCACCACTCACACTTTGCTTTGTCTTGGTAACTATTTTTATTACATACGGAGAATATCAAAAAAGTATGCCTTTTCCTCATTGTTAATGCTAACCCTAAAATGGTAAGGCTCTTGCAGGTTGAAACCCCCAGGCTCTCACTGGCTCTTCAACAGAAGGCAGTGAATTCACCTGCAAGAGAGATCACCCAAAAAGCTTCCAGGCTGGACAAGTTGGGACTCAGTTCTTGCAGTTCCCAAATTCACAGTTCTCTTGGGACACGGTTATTTTTGGAGCTCCTGAAGATGAGAAATTCCACCCACGAAATTCTGTTTATAAAAATTATTCACATCTAATTATCTCAGGAGACATTAACACAGCAATGTTGAAAATTTTCCATTAATTGTTAATCCACAGAGAAAAACTGGACAATTATTTTTTAAAATATGAAAAGCTTCATATAATACAAATTATACTCCCACATGTGATTCAATTTCTACTCATTAATGCCAGAGAAGTTAACAATTATGAATTGCCAGGGGTTAAAAAAAATAAATCATTCATCATTGGAAAAGTACAGAAGGTTTAAAAGAGATAAGAATTAGTTTTTGGCTTTGAGGCATTTTACGCTTTCCAGAAGGTTTTGCTCTTTTTTTTGCTCATGGCTTTCTCTCTCTCTCTCTCTTTCTTTCTGATTTCAGTTTCTTTTGATTTCTCCTGCTTAGAAATGGTGAGAGAACTTTGGATGTGGAACGTGGAGTAGGAGTAACACGAAGTGAGGGTCTGCACTTGGGGTGGTCAGCACTGCAGATGCCCAGCAAAGGCACTGCCTGGTCCATATCCCGGAGGGGTTTCTGCGCCCCAGTCGGCATCGCAGCTGATGGTGAAACTTTTGGTGTGGCACAAGAGTGTCCACAAACTTTGGAAGGTATCCGCTGCATCCTCCATGGCCGTGTATGCCTGCCGAGGGCGATCTTCTCGGGGAGCGGAAAGTCCTGTTCATGGGCCAGGGCTGGCTGGCTGGAGCCACTTGCGCGGCACAGCCCTGGCGGAGGTTCAGGCGGCCCCGGTGTCGCAAGCGGCTGTGAATAATGCCTCCTTGGGGCCGGAGTGGTACCAGGAAGGCTGCAGACCAGGGCTGACCAGCGGGCAGCATGGTGGCCGTGATGGAAGATGACGGGGTTCGCAGCGCCAGGGGGCCCAGCAGACCCCGAGCCCTGGCATCCCGCATCGCCAGCAGCACCGCGGGGAGGCCTGGCGCTGGTGTCGTGGCGGCCACTGCATGAGGCCCATGACCCAGTCCCAGAGGCCAGCCCATCATCAGCTAACATCAGGAACTCCAGGCCAGCTGAGGCCCAGGCCCCAGGGGCAAGACAAAGGGCAGAGGGTCCGCAGGCAGGGCCAAGAGCCGGCAGCGCAGGCCTGGCTCCACCGCCATGGAGCTCGCAGGGCGCAGCAGGCACCGGGCAGCGACCAGGGCTTCCAGAGGAGGCTGCGCACCCCCGCAAAGGCTTCTGCTGGGCGTCCAGCCTATCCGCGGAGACTCCACGTGCACCCCCTCCTCATTGTCCTTGTCTAGGGCCACGGCAAGGTCCTCGCTCCCATGGCGCGACTCCAGGGGTGTAGGAGCCTGGGCTGAGCAGGTGGAGTAGGGTGAGCACCGCCAAGAACTCAGCGAGAGTGGCGCCCCTGGGCGGCACAGGAGGCTGCATTTAACGTGTCAATCATCTCAAAGATTTTATGACATCTTCTTTTTTTTTGACATCTTATAATATCTATAACGTTTATTATATCTTGTGATATAATTATTAACTGCACTTCATTGTGATTATTATGATTATTTTTATACCAACACATCTTCAATTATTAATATTCCCAGTTGCTAGAGAAAAATGAAGACGACTAGTTTTGAAAGCCTTACTTCTGCCAATGGAAGCACATTCCAGCATGTCGCCAACGCAATCCACTTTCCACCACTTTCACAAGAAACGTTACTGCACAATTTTACTATCCTACCCTTATATACTTTGTGTGTGTGTACTTGTGTGTATGTATACATGTTATATATGTAATAAATATATATAATATATATAATAAATAATATATATGTAATAAATAAATATATAAAGTATGCCACAGATGAACAAGTATTAGAAAATTAAATGCACACAGGTCATGTCAGTGCTATGTATAATGTGGTGTACTAAGTATAGATGTTCAACAGTGTGGGATCTAGGCTGGAACAAGACTCCTAGTCTTAAGCAATTCTTTCTAGGTTCAGTCTCTGGAAATAATGCTTTGTATCAAATGTGTGACAAAATTAATGGGTTTTAAAGACTATTCTATGTCAACTATAACATTTCATTTGGGAATTTCTGTCCCTTATAATATCTACCTCGGTTTGGATGGATTCCTTGAGGCCTGGTTTTTCTTTTCCTTTCTATATATCGCTGCTCAGAGTGATGAATGGAGTTGTATTTTGAATAAAATATCTAAGCATCCTTTTGTAAGCAAGGAGCATGATGGTATTTAGGCCTACCATTTCTTGTTACGGTGGTTACGGTTATGGTGGGGCTGGGGTATTTACCTGGAGCCTGGATGTCCACTGGGACATGATACCCACTGGGATTTTTTTGTGTCAACCTTTTCTCTGATGTCCTCCTGGGGACTGGGTATCCACCTAAGGCCTGATGTTTACCTGGAGCCAGATGTGCACCTGAGGCCTGATGTCTATGTGTGGCCTTATGTTCACCTGGGGACCGATGCACATCTGAAGCATAGTTATTCACCTGGGGCCTGATATCCACCTGTAGTATGGGTGTCAACCTTGGGGCTGATGTTCAGCTGGCGTCCACTGTCTACTTGGGGCCTGGTGTACACATGGGGCCTGGGCATCCACCGGACACTTGATGTTTAATATGGTCTGGAGTTCTCTTGGGGCCTGTTGTACCCTGGAGCCTGGGTGTACACCTGGAGCCTGATGTCCCAGGTGGACACCTGGGTCCCAGGTGATCTTCAGGCCATAGGTGAAAACTCCAGGCTCTAAGTGGACAACAAGGCCCCACGCTGATGTTTACTGGGGCCAGATGTCTACCAGGCCCCAGCTGAAAACTCCAGGCTCCAAGTGGACAACATGGCCCCAGGTTCCAGGTAGACACTGGAATCCAAATCAACACCAGGCCCCAGATGGACACCCAGGCCTGTGGTGGACATCAGACTCCGGAAGGTCATCTGGCTTGAGGTGGACATCAAGCCCCAGGTGGATACCTAGTCCCCAGGTGGATATCAGGCCCCACTTTGACACCAGTCCCTGGGTAGATACCTAGGCCTCAGGTGGATATCCAGTCTCTAGCTAAGCATCAGGCTCCAGGTGGACCCAGGCCCTAGCTGACTGGGGACTGGTGTTCATATGGGGCCGCATGTCCATCTGGGCCCTAGGTGTCAACTTGTAGCCTGATGTCAACCTGGGAGCTGGTGTTCACCAGAGGACTAAAGTCCTCCTGGTGGCTGATGTCCAACTCGGGACTTTGTGTCCACCTGGAGACTGATGTCCACTTGGGACCAGATGTCCAACTGGAGCAAGATGTCCACCTGTAGCCTAGAACTTCACCTAAGGCCTGATGTTCCCCAGGGCCTACAGGGCCTGTGTATCTACCTAGGGACTTGTGTCCAGGTGGGACCTGAGTTCCATCTGGGACCTGGAATTAACCTGGGACCTGATGTCCACCCGAGGCCTGGGTGTTCCTCTGGAGTCTGATATCTATCTGGGGCCTGGGTGTCCTCCTGTGGTCTGATGTCCACTTGAAGTCTGGTGTCCACCTGGGGCCTGGGTGTCCACCTAGGAACCTGATGTATACCTGAAGTCCAGTATCTACCTGGGTACTGATGTCTACCAGGAAAGTGATATAAACCTGGGGACTGAAAGCCACCTGGGCCCCGAGTGTCCACATATGTTCTGATTTCCACTTTTGGCCTGAGTGTAGGGCCTGAGTGCCACCTGGGTCCTGATGTTCACCAGGAACCTAGGTATGCACTTGGGGCTTGATGTTCACCTGGGGCCTAATGTCCACGTGAGACCTGGTATTCAGCTAGAGCCTGGGCATCCACCTGTGGCCTGATGTTCAGTTGGTGACTAGGAATTCCACTAAGGCTTGATGTCCACCTGGGGCATAGGTAACCACTTGTGGCCTAGTGTTGCCCTGAAGTCTAGGTGTCAACCCAGGGCATAATGTCTTCTTGGGGCCTGCTGTCCACCTGCAGAATGGTGTCTGCATAGAGCCTGGTATCCACCTGGGGTCTGGTGTCTGCCTGGGGCCTAGTGTCCACCTGAAGACTGAGTATAGACCTCAGACCTGATGTATGCCTGGGGCCTATTTATCCACCTGGGGACAAGCACTCATCTGGGGCCTCATGTCCACTTAAGCCCTAGGTGTCAACCAGGTGCCTAATGGCCACCAGGGATCTATGTACTCACTTGGGGCCTGGTGCTCCCATAGGGCCTAGGTATACACCTGGGGAATGATGTGCAGGTGGAGGTGGATGTCTTCCTGGATGCTGGTGTTCACCTGGGGACAAGGGTCTCCCTGGGGACCGGTGTTTATCGGGAGCCTCATATGCACCTTGAACCTGCTGTCTAGCTGGGGCCTGATGTCCATTGTAAGGCTGGGTGTCCACCTGGGACCTGGTTGTCCACTTGGGGCCTAATGTCCACCTAAGACCTAGTGTTCACCTAGGGCCTGGGTGTCCACCTGGAGCCTGATGTTCAGCTGGAGATGCTTCCACCTGAGACCTAGGTGTCCACCCAGGGTCTGGTGTCGAACTGGGGTCTTGTGTCCAGCTGGGGACTAGATATCTACCCGAGGCTTGATGTCCACCTGGAGCCCGATATCCACCTCAGAGCTGGGTGTCCACCCAGGTTCTGGTATCCACCCGGAGCCTGGTGTTCATCTGGGGCCCAGTGCCCACCTGGAACCTGGGTATCACCATGGGGCCTGGGTGTCCACTTGGAGTGTGATGTGCACCTGGGACCTGAGTTTCCACCTAGGGCCTGATGACCACCTGAGACCCAGGTGTCCACCTGGGGTCTGATGTCTACCTGAAGCCTAGGTAACCACCTAGGGCATGGTGTTACCTGTGCCTTGATTTCCACCTGAGCCTGGTGTACACCTGGGGCCTGGGTGTCCATCTGAGGCCTGATGTACACCTCAAGTCCAGTGTCCACTTGTGGCCTGATGTCAACTTGGAAGCTGATATCCACCTGGGGACTGATGTTCTCCTGGGGCCTGATATCCAACTGGGATCAGATGTTCACCTAAGGCCTGCAGTTAATCTGGGGCCTGATGGTCACCAGGGTCCCATTTGTCCATCTAGGGCCTAGTGTCCAACTAGGGCCTGATGTCCACCTGGAGTCTAGTATCCGCCTTGGCCCTGATGCTACTTGAGGCCTGGGTGTCTTCCTAGAACCTGAGTCCCCAACTGGGCCCTAATGTCCACCTGAGACCTGGTGTCCTTATAGGGCCTGATATCTACATATGGCCTGGGTATCCTCCTGCAGCCTGATGCTCACCTGTAGGCTGGTGTCCATATGGGGCTTACGTGTCCACCTGTGATCCTGATGTACACCTGGAGTCCAGTGTCCCCTTGGTTACTAATACGTACCAGGAAAATGGTATATACCTGGGGCCTGATATACACCTGGAGCCTGTATGTCCACTTGAGCCCTGATGTCCACCTGGGGCCTGGTGTTTACCTGGGGCCTATATCCACCCACTACCCAAAGTCAAGTTGGGAAAAGGGCCCAGGATAGGTGAGGAGTACAGAAGAGGGACCTCATTCATAAGAAATCCTGCTGTAGAATGGGTGCTCTAAGCTCTTAAAACAGCCTCGGCCTCAGGAAAGTCTGTCCAGGGCATAGGAAGCCCACGCACAGGGTGGGATGACAAGTTTGCATCTGGCCCTGCTGGGAGACCTGGGGGCCTCTGCCCTTTTGGCCGCGTTGTCTCCTGCCTCTTAGGGTGGTGGGATTCTGGGCCCTGATTGCAGCAGTTGGATTCATTTAGCTCTCCTCCCCTTTTAGCATTACTGTCTTCTGTAATAAACCTCTCACTTTGATCTGCCAGGCTGTCAAATGCTTTGATTACCCTCTCTGTTTTATTCCAATGGTTCATCAATTCAAATATCCACAATAGAAGGACAGATTTTAGTCTCTTCATACAGTGGGATATTTCACAGCTATTAAAAAAAATAAAATAAATGCTTGTATATTGATATGCAAAGTTGTCCCACATCAATAACTTTTATCAAACACATTTTATGATCCCACATCTATATCTATACATAATGTTTGCCACTGCTTAAACGAAACAAAATCTAAGCTTTAGACTCCAAATGGAATTACAGGGGAGTCTTGATGTCTGTGTTCTGCAGTTCTGTCAAGTTTGAAATTGTGAAATAAACATGGTGCCTTTCTGGTAGCCACTCAGAATTCCTCCTCTCTTTCCACAAAGCATTGTCACCCTCCCTGTCCCATTTGCCCCAGCCCCGTGGAGCTTGCTGAGCTGGCACCATCATCTCTTGTAATAGACAAAGACATTGAGAACCAGAGAGGGGAAGCACCTTGTTGACATCCCACAGCTCTGAGTCAAAGTGGACTTGGACTCCCTTACTAGCTGTTTCCTAAAGTTCAGGGAGCCCTGGAGGTCCAGGAATGTAAGGGCCAGAGCCTGGGGCTTTCTGTCCAGAAGTAGGGGAGGTGGGGCTACAGCTCACGGCTTGAGTGCATTTCCTCTCAAGTACAATAAGGGCTGCTTTGTAGATGAAAAATATAAATGGCTGCCTGCAAATTTGTCAGGTAATGTGTTTGTCTCCCCTATGATACTATAAACTTGGTATAAGCAGGGACCCATCTGAATCACCCTAGTGTCCCCAGCACCAGGGCAGAGCCTGACATAGAAAATGAATGATTTCATTAAATACCAACACCTTCTAGATGCCAGGTACTGCTCTAGATGCTGGAATCTGCAGTGAATAAGATACCCAGAATCCCTGCCCCTGTGTAGCCCTCACTGTAGTAGAGCAGAACAGATGATGAATAAGTAAGCATGCAGGGTGTGAGATGGGCGGGAGAGCTCCATTTTGGAACCGGGCAGTGTGCAAAGCAGACACTCAGGAAAGAACCTGAGGGTTGAGCTGTGGATATGATGGAGAAAAGTCGCCCCTAACATGAGTGCAGACACTACAGCTACAATAACAAGTGAAGATGGAGAAGGAAGCACAGAGGCAAGCAGCTGGGGAGATGTGGGGGTGGGATCTAGGGAAGGGTCTCTCTTTATTGCATCTATTTTCAAATTGAAATAGGAAGCAAGGCAGCAGGAGTAAGGAAGCCTGGGGAAGGTTTTAGAGGTTTAAAGAGGAAGGAGAAGGCACGATACTGTTGCTTGGGGACAAGGCAGCACTTCCAGAGCTGGGTGCCTGGGCTCCAGGGCAAGTAACTTCATCTCTTCCTGTGCCAGCATCTCCTCAGCTGTGAAATGGTGATTATTATAGAACAGACTCATAGAGTTTTATGATAATTAAATCAGTTGGTATTCATAACATGCTTAGATTATATATATTTTTATTAAGATAACAAATAAAGAAGTCTGGCAGACTTATGGACTCAGGAAATGAGTGAGTTTGTAGGACATCATCCAGGGCCCACTGGAGGTTTGGGCTTGATGATTAAATGAGAGCAAAAGGCACGTGTGTTTCTTTCTGGCTGTGCTCAGCCACCTGACTGCAGGAGCAGAGGGAGTGGGTGGCTGGTTTTCAGCCGAGTGCAGTTTTGCCCTGGGAGTACAATCAATTGTGGGGCAAGAGAGTAGAGAGTGTTAGAGAGGATGGATGAAAAGCTGGACCATATAGTCTCAGCTGGGAGGAGGGGAAATTTGCAAGAAAGTGGGTGAGACACAAAAGTGAAAATTTGGAGTCATTGAAGTCATTTGGGAGGCAGCTGGAAAAAGGAAAGTGGTGGTCAAAAAAAGCGTGTTTGAAATTGAGGGTCTGGAGTAGCTACAGTTTCTGCAGTGACAAGGACAAGAATATACAGGTAGGAGTGGGTGACTCAGGGAGGGTGGAGACAAGGTCTCTAGTGGTGGAGGGACCAAGAGCCAGAGCATGAGGAGGACTCTCTATGTGCATGTTGGCATCACCTCAGCAGGAGAAAGTGCCCATGAACTGGGAGCCAAGTCTTCAATGCATAGGAATGTGGCCCTGGGTGCAATCTGAGGGCAAGAGCTTCAATATTGATTCCCTTTGTGTGTCACCGTGTCCTTGGGTAATTTTTCTTTGTGAGAACATCACAAAGTGTGGTTACAGACACCTCAATATTGTACCTACTGTACACCTAGGCTCTATGGCACAGCCTACTGCTCTCAGGCTGCACACCTGGGCACAGATTACTACAGTGAATACTATTGGCAGTTGTAGTACAATGGTCAGTACTTGTGCATCTAAACATATCATGAAAAGTACAGTAAAAGCATAGTATTGCACTATATACAAATATACTATGGTACCTAGACATGGTGCACTGGTCTAGGACACTTACCATGAATGGAATGTGCAGGGCTGGAAGCTTCTCTGGGTGAGTCAGTGAGTGGTGAGTGAAGGTGAAGTCCTAGGGCATGACTGTGCACTACTGTAGATTTTATAAACACTGGACACTTAGGCTACACTACGAGATATATATTTCTTTTTCTATAGAATTATAAATCTTTTTTAATAAATATATTTTTAAAGTAACTCTGCCATAACGTTACAATTGTTATGTCACGGGGCTAGGCAGTAGGTGTCTTTCGGCTCCATTATAGTTTCATGGGTCCACCACTGCACACGCAGTCTGGGTTGATGGAAACATTATTTCGTGGCACATGAATGTATTTTTATGGGAGAGAAGGATGATGAGCTGAAAGAGAGAGACAATGAGAAGCAAGGAGGACCTATCCTGCTCAGGCCCAGGGAAGGGCTGCAGCAGAGGACAGCAAGACAGCAGTGTCCTTGGGGGATCAGGCCTCTTACTCACAGGAAGGAAGAAAAGGAAGAGTTCCCTGGGGCTGCTGGAAACCTGGGGGCTGCTCGTGCTGGAGCAGGATTTTGAGGACATGCAAAAGGGTTTCAGCAAGGGAGGGAGGGAGGAAGGAACTGGGGAGTGAGGGTCAGCCCAAGATAACCAGGCCTCTCCCAGGAATCTTCTGGCCACTCAGAAGCAGTGGTCATGCCCAGTTGAGCCCACAAAGGGCACCCAGTGCCCAGCGTGAGAACCTGGTCTGCCTATTGCCCAGCCCTGAGGCAGCCCAGCCATTGCTGGTACCTGCTGTAGCCCCTAAGATGGATCAGCCTGGCCCGGTCCTCAACAGCCCTCACTGAGGCAGGTAAAAACACAGGCACCTGTAATAAGAGGCAGGCAGAGGCAAGTCACATGGCAGTGGCAGACTAGGTCTGCAGGAGCCCAGTCAGATGGGCACTGAATCCAGGCAGGCTTTCTAGAGGCAGTGACTCAGGATTTGTGTTCCGGTTGTGATGGTGGCACATCCAGGAAGCAGCGCATGGTCCAGCTGGGCACATTGGGACTGGAGGCTGTTTTTTGTTTTCGTTTTTGAGACGGAGTCTCACTCTGTCTCCAGGCTGGAGTGCAGTGGCATGATCTAAGCTCACTGGAGGAGGCTGGTTTTTAATGAGTTCTGAGGCCAAGGCAAGGGTCATAACCAGGGTCCAGCCTCAGTAATGCATTCACCCCTTCACCCTGGGGCACTGCTGCAGACCCACCATCACCAGCTTACATTTGCTTCCCTCCTGCCCTCTCTTCCCAGGAAGACCCTCACCTGTCACTTCATGAAGAATATGGAAGCCAAGGAGGTCTTCTTCAGGCATTCCTCTCCACCCATGCCCTTCCTCCCTCCATGCCAGCTTCAAAGGAATTGATGTCCAGAGAGACCCTCCCCAGTTGCCCCACCTTTCCCTCAGCCTCTTACAGGAACTGTCCTCTGACATCTCTCTGTCTAGGTCTCCCTGTCACTCTTGTGCACACCAGGACTGTTCTCCCCTTTCCTGTCAGCCACTGAGTCCACTCAGATATCTTCTGCTTCCCAAAATTAAAATTACAAACCAAAACAGAAACAGCTTCCATGACCTTACACATTGTAGACACTTGGCTACAGCAGTGAAAGACATAGACAAAGTCCCTTTCCTCATGTAGCCCTCATGCTAGTAGAGTGAAACCGATAATAAATAAACAAGTCAAATGTTCAGCATGTGAGTTGGTGATGAGAGCATGGTGCTTCATGCCTGTAATCCTAGTGCTTTGGGAGGCCGAGATGTGAGGATGGTTGAGGTCAGGAATTTGAGACCAGTCTGGATAACATAGTGAGACCCTGTATCTACAAAAACTAAAATAAAATAAAATAAAGGAAAAGTGAAGGAGGATAGAATGTATCAGTGGGAAAGGGGGATGGGAGAGCCACATTTTAGACAGGGTGGTCCAGGAGGGTATAGCTCCAATCACTATTCCTCCGGCCCATTCCACATCTATCCCCATCCCACTCCCTGCACAGTGCTTGGGTCAAAGCCTCTCAGTCCTGCTTGTATTTCTCCAAGAGTGATCCAGGGACCAACTGCATCAGAACAGTGGGGTGAGGTCACAGCCCCTGCCTGTGAGAAGTGCAGATTCCTCTTCCTGGACCAGAATCCCTGGGAACTGGACCCAGGAATTTCCCAAGATCTCTGGGGGACTTTGAGACAGCCCAAGGTATGGGAGCTGCAGATTTCCTCCTGAAAAGGGAGCACTGTCTCAAGGGGTGCAGGTCACTCAGCTCTACCTTGTAGCCACCAGACCAGTCTGAGCCTTGGAGAATGCTGCTCTTTCCTCCTGGACTGCCCTTCCCAGCGTTCCTTGCCGGGTAACTCTTACACATCCCTCAAGACCCAACTCAAGGGCCACTTCCTCCTGACGTCACTCCCTGAACTTTCTCCTGGGTTTCCACTCTCCTCTTCACCAAGTGATGTTGACATTTCTATGGGACCATCTCTCTCTCTCTAGACCAGAAATGCCTACAGTTGCGGCCCCCTGTAGAGCAATTTGTGTCAGTCTGGGGAGAGTGGATTTGGAGCCCAACCACCACTGAGGAAAATCTGTCTGATGGACATGGTGGGTTCCAGCCCAGACGCAGGGGTCAGCGAGGTGTGGTGTGACAGTGAGCACAGACCTTGGGTGGTGGTGACAGTGGCTGTCATGGGGAGGAAAGGAATGGAAAACGGACCTCATGGGAGCAGAAAGAAAGGCCTTAGCTGCAGATGGGCAGGACCCCACCAAGAATCCAGAACCCGCATCCTAATCCCAGCTCCGCTGTAAGTCCACAGTGGAACCTGGCAACGACTTTCCCCTTTCTGAGCCTCATTTTACTCATCAGTAAAATGGTGACTATAACTCCAACTTCACCAAGGAGATGCAAGGCTCAATGAGATAATGGATCTGAAAATGCCTTATGTTTCATGGCACAAAGGAGAGGGATTCCTGACATGCGACAAGCACAGGAAGGGAGGAAGGATGGGGCCTGTAAATGTCCAGGTGGCAGCCCCACCCCTCCACACACACAAACACTCACCGTATCACCCACGCTGGTGATTTTCCCAGGAGGGCCCCCAGCCTGCAATTAGCACTGCCAGGTGGGCAGGGAGGACTGCAGTCCCATTACAGGGGTGAGGAAACAGGCTGCGGATGGTCCCACAGGGAATAAGGAGCAGAGTCTAGCTCCCCATGGCAGGCAGGGAAGATTGAAGTTGCTCCCTGGGAAGAGGAAGGGAGGCATTGACTGGCATTCCGTGATTTAGGTGAGAAGCCCAGGCTCAGCCTGGTGACTTGAGCTTCCTGATGTAGAAGGTGAAGGATGCAGAGGAGACAGAGGGCAGGAGGAAGAAGATAAGGAAGAGAACAGCAAACTGGAGTCACTACAGGACACTAGCTGCTCCAGGCTGCTCTGTCTCATTCTAAGAGAAAAGGAAAAGTGGGAGAGGGGATCACAGATCATGTCCAGATTCCTCACTGGCATGGATGCTGCTATGGAAACAAAGATGGTCCAGGTTTGTGGACCTGGAAATCTGTGTTTACAGCCAACACAGTTGCTGCCCGAGACAGCCCCACCTGAAGACCCCAGAGCTGCTCCAGCTTGCCAGGCTTCCCGTCCTCCTGTCCTCCTGTTATCACCCCATGCTGCTGAGAACCTGCCTGGCAGGCTGCCCAGCCAAGGCAGGGGCCTAATCTCAAGTGAAACTGACATGTCCTTGTGAGGGCTGAGGAACATCCTCTCTCCCCACAGAGCCTCACTCAGGTTCTCATCTACTTCCTTGGGGTCTGCCCCACCTCTCTCAGGAGTTTGGAACCACATACCGTTCTGGAGAGGACCTCTCACTGCTGCAGAACCTGTCCTCCAGGACACCCACAAGTGTTCATCTCGGTCGTGGCTAATTAACTTATCATATGGTAGTGAACTACCTTCTGGGGCCCCAATATTTTGTTTATTTTTTAAAAATAAAATTATTACCATTGTTTATTTTCTGAATGTGCAGAAATATTTGTCTGATTAATATTTACATGCCCTTTGGGAAAACTTTACAAAATAAAAAATATGAAGGAGAATCCTACCACACAGAGATAATCACTTTAATTATTTTTCTATTCATATTTGCACATACAGGTATATATGGGATCATGCTCTGTATCTGTTGGGAGTGCATTAATCTGAAAGTTCAGCCACTTAAACAAAGACAGGTTCATTTTTCTTACATAGTTAGAGTATCTTTGGTTCCTGGCTATGGTTCACTGGTTCAACAATATTAGGCCCAGCATCTTTGTGAGTCTATTGCAATTTAGCTTATGGCTGTAAGACGGCTACTGCAGCTCCAACCACTACATGAGTTTACAAGGCCAGCAAAAGCAGTCACTTCTGTATTCTTATTAGAAAAGCAAGAACTTCAGAGGTGACCCCCAAAGGATTTCTCTTTAGGTCTGGAAATCTGTGTTTAGATTGGCCAGAACCTGATCTCATGACCATCCCTAACACTAGAGAATAGCATTGTCATGATTGACTTTGGATCAATCATAATTTATTGACTGAGAGTGCACATGTGGTTCCCCCCAAAGAAGATCAGGAAAGGAAGGAATTTACAGTGTGTACTACAGCATGTATGCTGTTTTATAAACTGCTCTTTCTCTTAATGGCATATTTCAAACATCTTTCCATACTAAGAAATATAAATTCAGTCATTCATTTAACAACAAATTATTGAGAGAGTACTGTGTTCCAGGAACTTAACTTGGCATGGAGGACACAATAATGAACATAGTATACTCCTTGCCTCCATGGAGCTTAGGATCTAATGAGGGATACAGAAATTCATCAAAGAGGTTCACAAAGAAATGTAAAATTACGATTGTAATTTGTGCTGAAAAGGAGGGAGGTGTGTGGTGCGTGAGAGCAGTGACAGGAGATTTGACTCAATCAGGAGGGTCTGTGTTCTGAATGGCCATAAGCCAGCCCCTTGCCTAGCTGTAGCACAATTATTTAGCCAATTTCTTATTGCTGGACATTCACATTCTTCCCACATCTTACTTTCTATCATCAATGAAACAATAAATACCCTTCTCTAAGTACTGCTTGGCACACTTGTCTGATTACTTCCTCAGGATAAATTCCTAGGGTAAAGCCAGGCACCATGGTTCATGCCTGTAATCACAGCTACTCAGGAGGCCAAAGTGGGAGGATCACTCGTGGCCAGTAGTTCATGGCCAACCTGGGCAACATAGGGAAGTCATGACTAAAAAAAAAAAAAAATCCTGGAAGAAATGAACATTTCTAGATGTTGAATTGCCAAATCAAGGGGTGCACCATCACCATCCCCATACTCACCATCACCATCCTCATTATCATCATCAGTCTCACCCTCACCATTCTCACCAGCATCAGCAGCAGCATCCCCACCATAACTATCAGTATCATCACCACCTTCACTATCACCATCCTCACCATCACCATCATCATCACTATCACCACCACCATTTTCACCATCACCATCCTGACCATCACCATCATTATCACCTCATCATCACCATCCTTACCATCACCATCACCATGCTCACCTTCACCATTCTCACCATTCTCATCATCATCCTCCTCAGCATAACTGTCACTATCATCAGCACCTTCACCATCACCTTCCTCACCATCACCAATATTATCACCATCACTATCCTCACCATCATCCTCAACATAACTATCACTATCATTATCACCACCTTCATCATCACCATCCTCACCGTTATCATCATCATCACAACAACAATTATGAAAATCTTGGAGGAAAAGGAGAGGAGGTAGCATATTAAAATATAGGTACTTTGATGAAGAGGAACAGGCAGGGTTGAAGCTGGGGAGGGGATATCAAAAAATGGAGACCCCCAGAACATAAAACTAAGAAGCTCAGGCTTTGCCCAGAATCAGAGGCATCCTTGAAGATTTATCAGCAGGAGAGTATGCAGTCAGATTTGTGTTTAGGCAGAACATTGAGCAATCCTCAGAAGGAAGAAGCAGAGGGAGGGAGGCCCACAGAGGAGACAGAACCTTCAACACCAACCGGGGTCCTGGTCCTGGGTCCAGCAGATCTGGCAGGAATGAGGAACGGGAGGCTCATGGGTAAAGGCTGCAGCCAGGCAGGGAAAGGCCTCACTCTCCCTGCCACTCCTTTCCCTGCTCCCCACTTTCCTGTCCCATCTTTGCTAATAGGCTCAGCATCTCCAACTGCACTCACCCACTAGATTTGCCCCAATTCCTCCTCCTCTCTCATGCCTGAGGCCCAGGTGGCTTCCAGAGCTGACCAGTTCTACTTTAGAATTTTAGTGAGATAATCTGGGTAGAAGTGCTGGTGCCCTGCCAGCCACAGCAGGTATTCCTCATATGGTAAACTGGAACTGTCTTCTCAGTTCCTACAGCCTTGGGTTCAAATTCTGCCTAATCCAGATGACCACCATCTCTCATCTGAGCAGAGAAGCCTCCCACTGGTCTCGCTGCCCCAGACCATCCTCTTTCCAGATATCAGCCTGATAATTTTCTCAAACTGCAAACCTGGTCACGTCCCTCCCTTGTCCCTTTGACTAAAGGGTAAGATCCAAATCGCTTAGCATAACACCCCAGGCACTGAGGAGCTGAGGCCCCTCCATTTCCACCTTGACTTGTTCCCCTCCCCCTCTAGTAGCATTGCTGACAGACTTGCCTTGTCCTTTCACCATATGGCTTTGATCCTGTTGCTCTTCTGCCTGGAGCGTCTTCCTACATCTTCTCTGCCTGGTGAATTTCTACTTAACCTACAAAGCCAAGCTCACCTTCTCTGTGAATCCTACTTCCTCCCCATCATGCCGCAAATTGTCTCTCACTAGACCTCCAGCCCCTAAAAATCAGGGACAGCTTAATGCATGTTGGAAATGGCTACTCCTCACTTAGTTACCCTAATTAGCTAGTTATATTCCCTTATATTTATGTTTCCCCATTTACTGACGCTTTCCACAAGCCAGGCACTGAGATCCAGGGCAGGACCCTGAGGGTAGGACAAGCAGGAGCACTGAAGGCTACAATGGCACAGGCACCAAGAGGCCATGTGGGGTGCAGGAAGCCTCATCTCTAGAGTGTCTTCCTGGTTTACCATGCGCTTTCTTCCCTTCCCTTATTGGAGTCACCTTGTGCTGGTTTTGAATATCCTGTGTCCCTGAAACATGCACTCCCACACACACAAACAGACCCTCACCTATCCACATGTACCTGCCCATACATGCACAGACCTCTCTGTGTATCCCCCAGAGCCACAAATGCCAATCTTGAGAATGAAGATTTTGCATGTGCTCTGTGCCAGTCATGATGCCAGGTCCCTGACAACACAAGACCCCTCTGGTTTCTCCCACTCAGCTGTGCAAGGTTCGGGGTTGAGGAGCTCCACTTGCCAAGGTCACAGACGTGGAACATGAGGTAACAGCTATTTGAAAGTAAGCCTGTAGGTCACCAAAACATAAGCCATCTGCACCCCACCACACTGCCTCCAAAGCACATGAAGCCATGAGTCTATCAACTCTGACTCATTAGTACCCAGCAATATTTCCTCCTCCACTTCGCTTCCCACTGCCACTCCAGTATCCCTGCCCACAGTCCCAGAGCCACCTCTGCTTAACGGGGAGGTCAGGACAGATGCTCCGTTCCACCTGATGCCATCTTCCAGGGTGCAGCCTCCTCACAGGGAAGAGGACTACCATGGCTAGTGGTGACATGGGTGGCTCTGGCCCCCAGGACTTCTCCCCGGGACCTCTGCTCAGGACACGGCACGGACAGAGGTTGAGGTTACCATAAACTGCCTCGGAAATGACTACAAACCAGCTGAGACCATTCCAGCACCTAACACGCTGACAGCCCAGGGTGGGCCCACAGAAGGTGAAGGGCTAGGGAGACCAGGGCCGCAAGCGTTCCCCCTTCCTGAGTCCTTGAGCACAGCCACCCAGGTGTAAAGGACAATATGGGGGTTCTGAGGATTCCCAAGCCTGAGCCCTAGAGGTGAGTTCTAGCAGGGCCCCCAGATATTCTCCCCATCCATCCCCTCATCCTGTCTCACATATTGTAAAAACAAGGAAACTGAGGCCTAGAGAGGGAAGGGGCTTGAGCAGTCTCCCAGGTAGTTAGAGACAGAGCCCAAGTTAGAATCCATGTTTCTCTCATTTTTTCCCCCTAGGTCTGTCTCTGACTAGCTATGTGACCTTGGAAGAGTCACTCCACCTCTCTGGGCATTGAAGGTTTACAACTTCTGACATGTTCATTCCAGAAGGTTGTCAGGACCTGACAGCCCTTCATCTAAATAAAACACTCTACAGTCTACAAATATTCATATATCTCTTCTGTTGTCTGACATCTGTAATACCCCTAGGAGGCTGTGAAAATTGGTGCTTGTGTCCTATTATGCAGATGCAAATACTGGACTCAGAAAGACAAAGATCACACAGAAAGTTTGGGACAGGGCTGGAACTAGAACCCAGGTCTCCCAAAGCAGGGTCCTTGCCATCACTAAGTCTAGGAATACATTAAGACTCCAAAACATGGAGAGTTGCTCAATGCATGCCACCAAGGTTAGAGCGGACCAACCCCAGAATGCTCAGCAGCTCTGAGACCCTGGAGTGGAGGACTCAAGGCAGAGGCTGATGCCTAAGTCACACACATCTGAGCTCCAATCCAAACTCCACTATGCAGCTGTGTGTCCCCACTTTATGAGGCTCAGCCTAAGTCACACACATCTGAGCTCCAATCCAAACTCCACTACGCAGCTGTGTGTCCCCACTTTATAAGGCTCAGCATTCTCTACTACAAAATGAAACTATAGAAGGTACCAAAAAGCTCAGGATGAGGGGAGAACTGCACCCTGAATGCAGGACGGCCAGGCAGGTGGTAAGCACTCATTAGCTTTTGTTTCAAGTACACAAATCATATGTTATTTTTCATCATGTCTCCCCATGGTGTCTAGTCTATGGCTCCAGAACCAGGAGGCTTCTGATCAATCCTTATGCTAAATGATGGATAGATAGATGGATGGGTGTTTGGACAAATAAATGGATGGATGCGGAGGAGCCAAGATGGCCGAATAGGAACAGCTCCGGTCTACAGCTCCCAGCGTGAGCGACGCAGAAGACGGGTGATTTCTGCATTTCCATCTGAGGTACCGGGTTCATCTCACTAGGGAGTGCCAGACAGTGGGCGCTGGCCAGTGGGTGCGCGCACCGTGCGCGAGCCGAAGCAGGGCGAGGCATTGCCTCACCTGGGAAGTGCAAGGGGTCAGGGAGTTCCCTTTCCGAGTCAAAGAAAGGGGTGACGGGCGCACCTGGAAAATCGGGTCACTCCTACTCGAATATTGCGCTTTTCAGACCGGCTTAAAAAACGGCGCACCACGAGACTATATCCCACACCTGGCTCGGAGGGTCCTACGCCCACGGAGTCTCGCTGATTGCTAGCACAGCAGTCTGAGATCAAACTGCAAGGCGGCAGCGAGGCTGGGGGAGGGGCGCCCGCCATTGCCCAGGCTTGCTTAGGTAAACAAAGCAGCTGGGAAGCTCGAACTGGGTGGAGCCCACCACAGCTCAAGGACGCCTGCCTGCCTCTGTAGGCTCCACCTCTGGGGGCAGGGCACAGACAAACAAAAAGACAGCAGTAACCTCTGCAGACTTAAATGTCCCTGTCTGACAGCTTTGAAGAGAGCAGTGGTTCTCCCAGCACGCAGCTGGAGATCTGAGAACGGGCAGACTGCCTCCTCAAGTGGGTCCCTGACCCCTGACCCCCGAGCAGCCTAACTGGGAGGCACCCCCCAGCAGGGGCACACTGACACCTCACACGGCAGGGTATTCCAACAGACCTGCAGCTGAGGGTCCTGTCTGTTAGAAGGAAAACTAACAAACAGAAAGGACATCCACACCGAAAACCCATCTGTACATCACCATCATCAAAGACCAAAAGTAGATAAAACCACAAAGATGGGGAAAAAACAGAACAGAAAAACTGGAAACTTGTGGGGAAAAGCAAGAGAGATCAGATTGTTACTGTGTCTATGTAGAAAGAAGTAGACATAGGAGACTGCATTTTGTTCTGTACTAAGAAAAATTCTTCTGCCTTGAGATTCTGTTAATCTATAACCTTACCCCCAACCCCGTGCTCTCTGAAACGTGTGCTGTGTCAACTCAGAGTTAAATGGATTAAGGGCGGTGCAAGACGTGCTTTGTTAAACAAATGCTTGAATGCAGCATGCTCCTTAAGAGTCATCACCACTCCCTAATCTCAAGTACCCAGGGACACGAAAACTGCGGAAGGCCGCAGGGACCTCTGCCTAGGAAAGCCAGGTATTGTCCAAGGTTTCTCCCCATGTGATAGTCTGAAATATGGCCTCGTGGGAAGGGAAAGACCTGACCGTCCCCCAGCCCGACACCCGTAAAGGGTCTGTGCTGAGGAGGATTAGTAAAAGAGGAAGGAATGCCTCTTGCAGTTGAGACAAGAGGAAGGCATCTGTCTCCTGCCTGTCCCTGGGCAATGGAATGTCTCGGTATAAAACCCGATTGTATGCTCCATCTACTGAGATAGGGAAAAACTGCCTTAGGGCCGGAGGTGGGACCTGCGGGCAGCAATACTGCTTTGTAAAGCATTGAGATGTTTATGTGTATGCATATCTAAAAGCACAGCACTTAATCCTTTACATTGTCTATGATGCAAAGACCTTTGTTCACGTGTTTGTCTGCTGACCCTCTCCCCACAATTGTCTTATGACCCTGACACATCCCCCTCTTAGAGAAACACCCACAAATGATCAATAAATACTAAGGGAACTCAGAGGCTGGCGGGATCCTCCATAGGGGATCCTCCATATGGGATCCTCCATATGCTGAACGCTGGTTCCCCGGGTCCCCTTATTTCTTTCTCTATACTTTGTCTCTGTGTCTTTTTCTTTCCTAAGTCTCTCGTTCCACCTTACGAGAAACACCCACAGGTGTGTAGGGGCAACCCACCCCTACAGAAACTCTAAAACGCAGAGCGCCTCTCCTCCTCCAAAGGAACGCAGTTCCTCACCAGCAATGGAACAAAGCTGGATGGAGAATGATTTTGACAAGCTGAGAGTAGAAGGCTTCAGACGATCAAATTACTCTGAGCTACGGGAGGATATTCAAACCAAAGGCAAAGAAGTTGAAAACTTTGAAAAAAATTTAGACAAATGTATAACTAGAATAACCAATACAGAGAAGTGCTTAAAGGAGCTGATGGAGCTGAAAACCAAGGCTCGAGAACTACGTGAAGAATGCAGAAGCCTCAGGAGCCGATGCGATCAACTGGAAGAAAGGGTATCAGCGATGGAAGATGAAATGAATGAAATGAAGCGAGAAGGGAAGTTTAGAGAAAAAAGAATAAAAAGAAATGAGCAAAGCCTCCAAGAAATATGGGACTATGTGAAAAGACCAAATCTACGTCTGATTGGTGTACCTGAAAGTGATGCGGAGAATGGAACCAAGTTGGAAAACACTCTGCAGGATATTATCCAGGAGAACTTCCCCAATCTAGCAAGGCAGGCCAACGTTCAGATTCAGGAAACACAGAGAACGCCACAAAGATACTCCTCGAGAAGAGCAACTCCAAGACACATAATTGTCAGATTCACCAAAGTTGAAATGAAGGAAAAAATGTTAAGGGCAGCCAGAGAGAAAGGTCGGGTTACCCTCAAAGGGAAGCCCATCAGACTAACAGCGGATCTCTCAGCAGAAACCCTACAAGCCAGAAGAGAGTGGGGGCCAATATTCAACATTCTTAAAGAAAAGAATTTTCAACCCAGAATTTCATATCCAGCCAAACTAAGCTTCATAAGTGAAGGAGAAATAAAATACTTTACAGACAAGCAAATGCTGACCGATTTTGTCACCACCAGGCCTGCCCTAAAAGAGCTCCTGAAGGAAGCGCTAAACATGGAAAGGAACAACCGGTACCAGCCACTGCAAAATCATGCCAAAATGTAAAGACCATCGAGACTAGGAAGAAACTGCATCAACTAACGAGCAAAATCACCAGCTAACATCATAATGACAGGATCAAATTCACACATAACAATATTAACTTTAAATGTAAATGGACTAAATTCTCCAGTTAAAAGACACAGACTGGCAAGTTGGATAAATAGTCAAGACCCATCAGTGTGCTGTATTCAGGAAACCCGTCTCACATGCAGAGACACACATAGGCTCAAAATAAAAGGATAGAGGAAGATCTACCAAGCAAATGGAAAACAAAAAAAGGCAGGGTTTGCAATCCTAGTCTCTGATAAAACAGACTTTAAACCAACAAAGATCAAAAGAGACAAAGAAGGCCATTACATAATGGTAAAGGGATCAATTCAACAAGAGGAGCTAACTGTCCTAAATATATATGCACCCAATACAGGAGCACCCAGATTCATAAAGCAAGTCCTGAGTGACCTACAAAGAGACTTAGACTCCCACACATTAATAATGGGAGACTTTAACACCCCACTGTCAACATTAGACAGATCAACGAGACAGAAAGTCAACAAGGATACCCAGGAATTGAACTCAGCTCTGCACCAAGCAGACCTAATAGACATCTACAGAACTCTCCACCCCAAATCAACAGAATATACATTTTTTTCAGCACCACACCACACCTATTCCAAAATTGACCACATACTTGCAAGTAAAGCTCTCCTCAGCAAATGTAAAAGAACAGAAATTATAACAAACTATCTCTCAGACCACAGTGCAATCAAACTAGAACTCAGGATTAAGAATGTCACTCAAAGCCGCTCAACTACATGGAAACTGAACAACCTGCTCCTGAATGACTACTGGGTACATAACGAAATGAAGGCACAAATAAAGATGTTCTTTGAAACCAACGAGAACAAAGACACAACATACCAGAATCTCTGGGACGCATTCAAAGCAGTGTGTAGAGGGAAATTTATAGCACTAAATGCCCACAAGAGAAAGCAGGAAAGATCCAAAATTGACACCCTAACATCACAATTAAAAGAACTAGAAAAGCAAGAGCAAACACATTCAAAATATAGCAGAAGGCAAGAAATAACTAAAATCCAAGCAGAACTGAAGGAAATAGAGACACAAAAAACCCTTCAAAAAATCAATGAATCCAGGAGCTGGTTTTTTGAAAGGATCAACAAAATTGATAGACCACTAGCAAGACTAATAAAGAAAAAAAGAGAGAAGAATCAAATAGACACAATAAAAAATGATAAAGGGGATATCACCACCAATCCCACAGAAATACAAACTACCATCAGAGAATACTACAAACACCTCTACGCAAATAAACTAGAAAATCTAGAAGAAATGGATACATTCCTCGACACATACACTCTCCCAAGACTAAACCAGGAAGAAGTTGAATCTCTGAATAGACCAATAACAGGAGCTGAAATTGTGGCAATAATCAATAGTTTACCAACCAAAAACAGTCCAGGACCAGATGGATTCACAGCCGAATTCTACCAGAGGTACAAGGAGGAACTGGTACCATTCCTTCTGAAACTATTCCAATCAATAGAAAAAGAGGGAATCCTCCCTAACTCATTTTATGAGGCCAGCATCATTCT
Source organism: Pan troglodytes (assembly GCF_028858775.2). Lineage (NCBI taxonomy): Eukaryota > Metazoa > Chordata > Mammalia > Primates > Hominidae > Pan > Pan troglodytes. The sequence continues at coordinate 14,284,042 of NC_072413.2, forward strand.
GATACCAAAGCCGGGCAGAGACACAACCAAAAAAGAGAATTTTAGACCAATATCCTTGATGAACATTGATGCAAAAATCCTCAATAAAATACTGGCAAACCGAATCCAGCAGCACATCAAAAAGCTTATCCACCATGATCAAGTGGGCTTCATCCCTGGGATGCAAGGCTGGTTCAATATACGCAAATCAATAAATGTAATCCAGCATATAAACAGAGCCAAAGACAAAAACCACATGATTATCTCAATAGATGCAGAAAAGGCCTTTGACAAAATTCAACAACCCTTCATGCTAAAAACTCTCAATAAATTAGGTATTGATGGGACGTATTTCAAAATAATAAGAGCTATCTATGACAAACCCACAGCCAATATCATACTGAATGGGCAAAAACTGGAAGCATTCCCTTTGAAAACTGGCGCAAGACAGGGATGCCCTCTCTCACCACTCCTATTCAACATAGTGTTGGAAGTTCTGGCCAGGGCAATCAGGCAGGAGAAGGAAATAAAGGGTATTCAATTAGGAAAAGAGGAAGTCAAATTGTCCCTGTTTGCAGACAACATGATTGTTTATCTAGAAAACCCCATTGTCTCAGCCCAAAATCTCCTTAAGCTGATAAGCAACTTCAGCAAAGTCTCAGGATACAAAATCAATGTACAAAAATCACAAGCATTCCTATACACCAACAACAGACAAACAGAGAGCCAAATCATGAGTGAACTCCCATTCACAATTGCTTCAAAGAGAATAAAATACCTAGGAATCCAACTTACAAGGGATGTGAAGGACCTCTTCAAGGAGAACTACAAACCACTGCTCAAGGAAATAAAAGAGGATACAAACAAATGGAAGAACATTCCATGCTCATGGGTAGGAAGAATCAATATCTTGAAAATGGCCATACTGCCCAAGGTAATTTACAGATTCAATGCCATCCCCATCAAGCTACCAATGACTTTCTTCACAGAATTGGAAAAAACTACTTTAAAGTTCATATGGAACCAAAAAAGAGCCCGCATCGCCAAGTCAATCAGAAGCCAAAAGAACAAAGCTGGAGGCATCACACTACCTGACTTCAAACTATACTACAAGGCTACAGTAACCAAAACAGCATGGTACTGGTACCAAAACAGAGATATAGATCAATGGAACAGAACAGAGCCCTCAGAAATAACGCCACTTACCTACAACTATCTGATCTTTGACAAACCTGAGAAAAACAAGCAATGGGGAAAGGATTCCCTATTTAATAAATGGTGCTGGGAAAACTGGCTAGCCATATGTAGAAAGCTGAAACTGGATCCCTTCCTTACACCTTATACAAAAATCAATTCAAGATGGATTAAAGATTTAAACGTTAGACCTAAAACCATAAAAACCCTAGAAGAAAACCTAGGCATTACCATTCAGGACATAGGCGTGGGCAAGGACTTCATGTCCAAAACACCAAAAGCAATGGCAACAAAAGACAAAATTGACAAATGGGATCTAATTAAACTAAAGAGCTTCTGCACAGCAAAAGAAACTACCATCAGAGTGAACAGGCAACCTACAACATGGGAGAAAATTTTCGCAACCTACTCATCTGACAAAGGGCTAATATCCAGAATCTACAATTAACTCAAACAAATTTACAAGAAAAAAACAAACAACCCCATCAAAAAATGGGCGAAGGATATGAACAGATGCTTCTCAAAAGAAGACATTTATGCAGCCAAAAAACACATGAAAAAATGCTCATCATCACTGGCCATCAGAGAAATGCAAATCAAAACCACTATGAGATATCATCTCACACCAGTTAGAATGGCAATCATTAAAAAGTCAGGAAACAACAGGTGCTGGAGAGGATGTGGAGAAATAGGAACACTTTTACACTGTTGGTGGGACTGTAAACTAGTTCAACCATTGTGGAAGTCAGTGCGGCGATTCCTCAGGGATCTAGAACTAGAAATACCATTTGACCCAGCCATCCCATTACTGGGTATATACCCAAAGGACTATAAATCATGCTGCTATAAAGACACATGCACACGTATGTTTATTGCGGCATTATTCACAATAGCAAAGACTTGGAACCAACCCAAATGTCCAACAATGATAGACTGGATTAAGAAAATGTGGCACATATACACCATGGAATACTATGCAGCCATAAAAAATGATGAGTTCATGTCCTTTGTAGGGACATGGATGAAACTGGAAACCATCATTCTCAGTAAACTATCGCAAGAACAAAAAACCAAACACCGCATATTCTCGTAGGTGGGAATTGAACAATGAGATCACATGGACACAGGAAGGGGAATATCACACTCTGGGGGCTGTGGTGGGGAGGGGGGAGGGGGGAGGGATAGCATTGGGAGATATACCTAATGCTAGATGATGAGTTAGTGGGTGCAGCGCACCAGCATGGCACATGTATACATATGTAACTAACCTGCACAAGGTGCACATGTACCCTAAAACTTAAAGTATAATAAAAAAAAAAAAAAGAAAGTGAGAATGAAGCCAACACAGAGAAAAGCTGAGCCAAGAGATGCCCCATGACCATATTGGAGCACCTAAATCCAGCCAGACCTAAAGAACTCTCAGCTTCTCTCTACAAGCCAGTAAATGCCTCTTTTCCTTAAAAAAAAAGAGCTACTGCTTCTCAGCCTTTTGTTTAAGATCTAATCTGCGGGAATGTCACTGACAAGGTATTTTATTTGCAGCCTCTTTTGACATCATGACATCTTACTTAAAGAGAGAGAAACAAATGAAAGCTAAAGAAAAAGCTTTTTAGTTAACCTATCCTACCTCTTACAAAATATGATATTGAAAGAAAAATTTTAATAAGGATATAATTATTTGATAGATCTATCGGTACACATATTCAATAAGTAATTCTGGCCAGGCACAGTGGCTTATGCCTGTAATCCCAGCACTTTGGGAGGCCGAGGCAAGTGGATCACTAGAAGCCAGGAGTTTGAGACCAGCTTGGACAAAAAGACAAAACCCCATCTACGCTAAAAATACAAAAACTAACCGGGCGTGGTGGCACATGTCTGTAATCCCAGCCACTCAGGAGGCTGAGCATGAGAATCACTTGAACTCAGGAGGTAGAGGTTGCAGTGAGACAAGATCGTGCCACTGCACTCCAGCCTGAGCAACAGAACAAGACTCTATCTCAAAAAATAATAATAAATACATAATTCTTAAATGAAAGAAGAATGATGCTACTTTACCTCTACATAAAGTGCTGTCCCAAGACAGCAGTACAATGTAACAATATCCAACTGAGAACTCTGTGGTATGTCGGCACTACATTGAACTAGTTCTCTGAACTGAACAACACTCACTCAACTTCTAAGAAAAATATATTTCAAAACCAGCCAAGTGCAGTGACTGACGTCTCTAATCCCAGCACTTTGGGAAGCAGAAGAAGGTGGATCACTTGTGGTCAGGAGTTCAAGACCAGTCTGGCCAACCTGGTGAAACCTTGTCTCTATTAAAAATACAAAAAATATGGCTGGGCATGGTGGCTCACACCTATCATCCCAGCACTTTGGGAGGCTGAGGCGGGAGGATCATGAGGTCAAGAGTTCAAGACCAGCTTGACCAACATGTGAAACCCCATCTCTACTAAAAATACAAAAATTAGCCAGTCGTAGGGCTGTGCACCTGTAATCCCAGCTACTTGGGAGGCTGAGGCAGGAGATTCGCTTGGACCCAGGAGGCAGAGTTTGCAGTGAGCAGAGATCACACCATTGCATTCCGGCCTGGGTGACAGGGTGAGACTCCATCTCAAAAAACAAAAAAAATACAAAAAATTAGCCAGGCGTGGTGGTGCACACCTGTAATCCCAGCTACTCAGGAAGCTGAAGCACAAGAATCACGTGAACCTGGGAGGCAGAGGTTGCAGTGAGCCAAAAATGCACCACTGCACTCCAGGCTGGATGACAGAGCAAGATTTCATCTCAAAACACACAAACAAACAAAAAAAGAACAAATATATTTCACAAGCAAAATGGATGACTACAAGCTAATTCCCTCCTTGATTAACACAAAAGAAGAACAAAGAAATTGAGATAAGAAAAATTTTAATGTAGATATTTGGCTTGAATTAATAGATATAACAATATCTAAGTGGATATTACTAAAAGAGTTACCATTTATTGAGCTCTAGATAAGGTAGTGTGCTAAGACTTACTGTGTGCATGAGCTCACCTAAAAGTCTGGTTCCACTACTAGCTCTAAGGCTATAGGGAAGCTACATAACTTCCTCAAGCTATGTTTTTCTAACTCAAAGACAGATACCTTAAAGATCATCTGCTGCTGCCTCCCCTTTGACCCACTAACAGAGACTACAGGTTATTAAGCAATATAAAACAAGGGTTATTAACAGACTCTGTTTTTTTTGCTACACCCCCCTCAACACCCCCGAGCTCCATTAATGTTAAAGTCAAATGCTGTTAGGCTACTTTATGTTGGTACACACCTTAGAAACTAACAGAACTATCAAACACCTGTGAAGGCAAAGATCAGCTCTGTTCTGCTCTACACGGCCTCTGCAGCAGCTAGCAGTACTTAGCTCTCAGTAGCACCCACTCCAACAGTAAGTTGTTTAGCTGTTCCTTACACACGCATACACACACACAAACATACACACACACACACACACACACACAGACTCTGAAGCTTCCCAGGCCTCTCCATCTAACTACCACCATCCTTATCTCTTGCTGCAAAAACTCCTAACTGGGCTTCCCACTTCAATACTTTCTCAACTCAAAAAGCCAAGTATTCTTTTTAAACCTTAAATCAGAACACGTCACTCTCCTGCTTCACATTCCCCAAGGATTTCCTGTGCACTGCAAATAAAGTCTAAACTACTTACGATGACCCAAGGCCCTACTTGATTTGGCCTGCTTACTTTCCAGATTGCTCACTAGGCCCCAGCAACATGAGTTACCTTTCAGTTTCTTCAGGAGCCCTTCTCTGCCAGGTCCTTCCTAGCTGGGCCTTTGTCCTTCTTTACTCTCTGCCAGGAACGCTGCTCCTGGCTCATTCAGGTGGCTACCTCCTCCTCAAACTTAAGATCTCAGTTCAAATGTCAACTCAGAAGAGTCTTTCCAACCACCCTACATATAAGGTAAGCTCCCACAGGTTACTCTCAATGGCATCACCCTTTTGGTTCCTTTATAGGTTTATCATAATCTGAAATGGATTACGTACTTCATTTTATTTGAGTATATTCTGTCTTCTCTCACTAGAATAAAAACTACCTGTTTGATTCTCTATAATATTTGTTGAATAAAATAAACAAACTCCCATTCATGGGTCTAATGTTTTTTAAAATAAATAAACAAGAAATATACAAGACTTATTTGTACAGGACTTATTTGAAGCAAAGTTTGAAAATCTACTGAGACACATAAAAATCTATTAGAACACAGGACAGAAAGTACATAAAGATGTCAATTTCCCCAAACTTCACCTACAATTTCAGTATTCCCAATCAATATTCAGTATTCAATAAAAATCTCTATGATTTCTTTTTGAATGTCACAGAATGATTCTAAAGTTCATCTAGAAGAACACATAGACCAGAATTGTCAAAGTCTGAAAAAAAAGAGAAACGAACAAGTAACTAACCCCATCTGTATTAAAATTATAAAATGATAGTAATTTAAAGTGTATGGTAATACACAAGAGACCAAAATAACAAGACCAATCAGAAATAGTCCCAAACACATTTAGTAAATGACAAAAGCTGCAGTTCTAATAGTGGGGCAAAAAACAGATTATTCACTAAATGGTGCTGACACAACTAGCTAGTTGGGGTAGAATTCACACACAATTTTATCCCCCAAAATATGTCTCACTTCTTATACGAGAAATAAATTCCAGATGGATCAAAGAATTAGAAGTTTTAAAAAGAGAAGGAAAAGGAAAAAAAGAAACCATTGAAGTATTAAATACAATCTGGGGACTTCTTTGTTTTAAAAATACAAAAAGACATGCAGTTAAAAAGTCTTCCTCTCACTCATTCTTCTTACTATGACAACCAATGTTTCCAAGTATCATATATCCTGTGATATACAAGCAAAAATGTATACATTGTTTTTCATCTTTAAAGCAAAGACACATAGAGGCATATCATGTTCCTCACTTTGTTTTTCTAGTTTAGTAGACAGGTGAATATTTTACTTTTTGGAGCAAGGAAAGTCTTAAGTAGAGCACAAAACACAAAAGTCACATAAATAAATTAATAACAGTCACAGCTAACATTTATTATTTACTTACTTTGTGCCAACCACTATGCCTAATGCTATTTACATTATCTCCATTGTACAAATAAGGAAATTAAGGTGTACAGAGGTTAAATAATGTGCCCAAGGTCCCACAGCAGCACAGTGCTGGGTTTGGATTTATCTGACTACATAACATTACAAAAGAATAGCTAGGGGGATATGTGCACACATATGAAAAAAGTGAATAAGGCCAGGTGCATTGGCTCACACCTGTAATCCCAACACTTTGGGAGGCCCAGGCGGGTGGATCACCTGAAATCGGGAGTTTCAGACCAGCCTGACCAACATGGAGAAACTCCATGTCTAGTAAAAATACAAAATTAGCCAGGCATGGTGGCGCAGGCCTGTAATCCCAGCTATTCAGGAGGCTGAGGCAGAAGAATCACTTGAACCCAGGAGGCAGAGGTTGAGGTGAGCTGAAATCACACCATTGCACTCCAGCCTGGGCAACAAGAGGAAAACTCTGTCTCAGAAAAAAAAAAAAGAAAAAAAAAAGAAAAGAAAAAGAAAGAAATAAAAAAGTGAATATGTAGAGAACTTTTAACCTGTTAAAAACCAGTAACCCCAACAGAAAATAAACAAAGAACAAAAGTAGGCAATTTATAAAAGACATATGGCCAGGCGCAGTGATGCACACCTGTAATCCCAGCACTTCGGGAGGCTGAGGTGGGTGGATCACCTGAGGTCAGGAGTACAAAACCAGCCTGACTAACATGGTGAAATCCCGTCTCTACTAAATACATAAATTAGCTGGGCATGGTGGCAGATGCCTGTAATCCCAGCTACTTGGGAGGCTGAGGCAGGAGAATCGCTTGAACATGGGAGGCGGAGGTTGCAGTGAGCCGAGATCATGCCACTGCACTCCAGCCTGGGCAACAAGAGCAAGTCTCTGTCTAAAAAAAAAAAAAAAAAAAAAAAAAAAAAGGCCAGATGCGGTGGCTCAGGTCTGTAATCCCAGCACTTTGGGAGCCCAAGGTGGGCGGACCACCTGAGGTCGAGAGTTCGAGACCAGCCTGTCCAACATGGAGAAACCCCATCTCTACTAAAAATATAAAATTAGCCGGGAGTGGTGGTGAATGACTATAATCCCAGGTAGTAGGGAGGATGAGGCAGAAGAATTGCTTGAACCCAGGACACAGAGGTTGTGGTGAGCTGAGATCAAGCCATTGCACTCTATGCACACTAGCCCAGGCAACAAGAGCAACACTCCATCTCAAAAAAAAAAAAAGAAAGAAAGAAATACAACTCTCTCCATATTAAAAAATGTTCAGCCTCAATAGTGATTGACAAAAGGCCATCACATTTTTTCAGTTCCTAAATTGTCAAAATGTTTTAAACTGTAATATCTAGTATTAGCCAGGGTATGGGGCATACGTGAATACTATTGGTAGCTTTACAAATTGGTACAACAACCTTTTGGAAGGAAAATGTATAAATATCTATCCATATCTATATTATTCACATCTTTTGATTTCAGCAACACCACTTCTAGGAATCTATCCTACAAAGCTGTTTGTAAAAGTACACAAAATACATATACATATGTACATGTGCATAAATATTCATACACACACACAATTGTTTACAGCTTTCTTTTTCTGGCAACAACAAAAAAATCCAGTGACCATAAGTGGATTAAGCAAATTATGGTATTTTCTTTTTTTTTGTTTGAAATAGAGTCTCACTCTGTCACCCAGGCTGGAGTCCAGTGGCATGGCTCACTGCGACCTCCACCTCCCAGTTTCAAGTGATTCTCCTGCCTCAGCCTCCCAAGTAGCTGGGACTACAGGCACATGGCACCATGCCTGGCTATTTTTTGCATTTTTAGTAGAGATGGGGTTTCACCATGTTGGCCAGGCTGGTCTTGAACTCCTGACCTCCGGTGATCCAGCCACCTCGGCCTCCCAAAGTACTGGGACAACAGGTGTGAGTCACCGTGCCTGGCAAATTGTGGTATTTTCATGTACTAGAAATGGGGTATTAAGTTGCTGTTAATGATTGATAGAGGTAACTCTGAAATAAATAGACAAACTTGCAACAGTAGTATACAAAAGAATAGTATATTATGATCCCATAATATAGAAAATTTTACAAACACAGAAAAAAAAAACGGGAAGAATATGCAACAAACTCAGTAGATTACATCCGGGAATTTCAGTATATATAAAAAATAATGTATTACTTACAATTAGTGAAAGATCAAATTTTAAAATAGCATATCCTCCTTCATGCATTAAAACGATTTTGTGTGAATATAAAGTAACTTCTTTCTCCCCCCTCAACAGAATGTATATACTCCTACATCAGGTATATTTATGTTCTGCATATTTTAGGTTATAACTCCTAGATAGCACGTTTTGATTTCATTCCAAATACCTCCAAATACATAAAAGTTATTGTAGTTAAAAATGAATTTAAATATCTTAAAAGTAATGTAAATTTAAACATCTTTGAACAGAAACTCAAAGTCATGATGATGACTACTTAAACATTTTCAAAATTACATAAATTTCCATGTTATTGCCAAGGGAAATGAATTGCCTAAAACAAATTACTCTGAATGTGAACAGTGTATGACGTGATAATGGCAGGAAGAATGTCTGTCAGTTCAACCAAGTATGGGGTAAAGGGGCAATCTATAAGCATAAAGGTGACTCTCATAAATCTGAGTCAAATTTTCCTAGAAAAATGGAACCTTCACCGGGTGCGGTGGCTCACTCCTGTAATCCCAGCACTTTGGGAGGCCGAGGCAGGCAAATCACGAGATGAGCAGATCGAGATCATCCTAGCTAACATGGTGGAACCCTGTCTCTACTAAAAATAGAAAAAAATAGTCGGGCATGGTGGCGGGCACCTGTAGTCCCAGCTACTCTGGAGGCTGAGTCAGGAGAATGGCGTGAACCTGGGAGGTGGAGCTGGCACTAAGCCAAGACCATGTAACTGCACTCCAGCCTGGGTGAGAGTGAGACTCCGTCTCAGAAAAAAAAAAAAAAAAAAAGAAAGAAAGAAAAGAAAAATGTAACCTCAATATATTTGGTTTTGATATCAGTTTATTTGTGTATAACAAAGAATAAAGACAGCCAAACAGCCCAAATTTTGTTCCTCGAGTACACTGTAATGGGGGAAAGAAATCCAAATAAGTTGGGAATCTTGACTTTTCCTTTACTCCTGACTAATCTACTTAAGAATTTAATTTTTTTATATAAAACTAGTTGTTACTATTCTTTCAAAGGGAGTCCTAAATTCTATTATAATCAACCAACTGTTCCATATTTCTTTTTTTTTTTTTTTGAGATGGAGTCTCGCTCTGTCACCAGGCTGGAGTGCAGTGGCACAGTCTCGGTTCACTGCAACCTCTGCCTCCCTGGTTTAAGCGATTCTCCTGCCTCAGCCTCCTGAGTAGCTGGGACTTCAGGCGCGTGCCACCATGCACAGCTAGTTTTGGTGTTTTTTTTTTTTTTTTGTATTTTTAGTAAAGACAGGGTTTCACCATGTTGGCCAGAATGGTCTCGATCTCTTGACCTCATGATCCGCCTGCCTGGGCCTCCCAAAGTGCTGGGATTACAGGCGTGAGCCACCGTGCTGGCCAATCTTCCCATATTTCTAACTCCCAGTTTTTTCCTAGGATTGAAACTACTCCGAAATTCCCTGCATATATAAATTAAAACATTATTGCTTTCTAATATTATCTAGAACCATGAGTGATGTCTAGGATGAACCAATCCCATATTTACTTTCTCTTCCTCCCCCAAATCCCAATAAACAGAACTTTTTTTCTTTTTTAAAGAAATGCTTTTAACTGGGTTCAGTGGCCTGCACCTATAATCCCAGCACTTCAGGAGGCCAAGGTGGGAGGATCACTTGAGCCCAGCAATTTGAGGTCAGCCTGGGTAACATAATGAGACTCTGTTTCTACAAAATAAAAGAAACTGACCAGGTGTGGTGGCACACACCTGTAGTCCCAGCTACTCAGGAGGACCGTGTGAGCCCAGGACTCAGAGGCTGCATTGAACTATGATCACACGGCCACACTCCAGCCTGGGAAACAGAGACTCTCTCTGTAAAAAAGAAAAAAAAAAGAAATATTATGATAATTTACTAATTACAGCTATGTTAGTCACTGACATTGGTGAAATTTCTACCTGTTTTTTAATTTCCAAAAACTATTCAGCATCAAACTGCCATATGTGTATCAGACATCTTCTACAGCATCCACACTAACTCTAGCTGCTAAGCTCTTTTATGCATTCAACAAGTATCTACTACTCCTTGGCACAGGGTGTTATTCTGGGAGTGAGAAAAGAGGAAAAATAAATTTGAAAACTCAGATACAGACATGCCTATAAAGGGCTTATGGTCTAGAGGCAAAGGATCAAGAGTTTCCCAAAAAAAAAAAAAATACACATTTTGGAGAAGAGGGAATAGGAGAGACACTTCCTGGATGATGTAATATGTGATCAAACCCTTGAAAAATAGGATAAATTTAGACGTAGTAGAGTTTGGAAGATAAGGGAGGAAAAGAGTATTCCAGAAACAAGCATAGTAAGAAGAAAAAACAGACAAAAAATTCTTCTTAATGCAACACAAAATAGCCCAAGTAGAATAAAGAAATATGCCATGCTTCAATATTTATGTAAAGATTATCAGCTTAATACAAATATGCCTTTTCCTTTACAATAAATTTTATAGGCTGGGCATGGTGGCTCATGCTTGTAATTCCAGCACTTTGGGAGGCCATGGGGGGAGGATTACTTGAGCCCAGAATTCAAGACCAGGCTGGGCAAAACAATCAGACCCCATCTCTATTTTTAATAAGTTTAAATAAAACAAAATTAATTTTATAGCATGAATACATACAGAAAATATTACAAACGAGCTTTTTGATGTAAAAAAAATTCATAAAGAATACAGTCGGCCAAGTGTGATGGCTCACACCTGTAATCCCAACACTTTGGGAGACCAAGGCGGGCAGATCACTTGAGGCCAGGAGTTCGAGATCAGCCTGGACAACATGACGAAACTCCATCTCTAAAAATACAAAAATTAGCCAGGCGTGGTGGCATATGCCTGTAATCCCAGCTACTTGGGAGGCTGAGCACGAGAATTGCTTGAACCTGGGAAGTGGAGGTTGCAGTGAGCTGAGATTCTGCCACTGCACTCCAGCCTGGGCAACAGAGCAAGACTCTGTCAAAAAAAAAATTCATGTTTGTGCTATTTATCTAAGCATTTATATTAATATAACAATTGAAATCCTTCATACTTAAAAAAAAATCCAGAAGTCTGAAAGTAGGCAAAACAAACAACAGCTAATTTATAAAATAATTTAACCTATTTGTAGGCTGGGTGCAGTGGCTCATGCCTGTAATCCCAGCACTCTGGGAGGCCGAGGTGGGAGGATCACCTGAGGTCAGGAGTTTGAGACTAGCCTGACCAATACGGAGAAACGCTGTCTCTACTAAAAAATGATTTTAACACTGTCTTTATTTCCCAAAGATTACTGAAGTCATGTTAAATAAAAGGCATTAGAGATTCTATTTTTCTGACAAAATATTTTAGAGACTTCCTTTTCTTCTAAGCCAGGTAATTAGGGCTCCTTTATATATCCATCATATACACAACACTTCTAGACAGGAAAATATCTAGTAGTTCTAACTTTTTCTTTCTCATTTTATGAACCCTAACACAACTTCCACAGGCCATCTATGACATGAACTTTCTGACTTTTCCTGTACTTCCCTCTTTCATAATTAGTCATTCTACTTTAGGACAAAAATTTGCCATACAAGATCCTCTCTCATATAACATTTCTTTCCTTCACAACTTTTCTTACCATAAATACATCTTCATATCCACAACTTTCTTTACATCTCTCTCCCTGACTGATTTCTGATGCCAACCCAAACCTAAAAGATCAGATAACACAAAGCAAAACAGAGGAGAGCTTTAGATTTTGAGAGAGACCTGTCTGCCTGAAGTTCTTGGGGTTCCATGAGGACAACAGAGGTTTCTCCTAAAACGGGTTTTGTAGCACCTTCTGTTTTTCTTTAAGGAGTCGCAGGCTGTCAGAAATTACCTTAGGTCTTGTCATGTGGGCACTGAGTGGCAACAAGACAGACTAGGGAACAGTCGCAACACGACAGACAACTGAGCAGAAAAAGAAAAACTTACTACAGTCCCCACTGTAAAAATGGATAAACTGAGGCACCATGCAGTTTAAAAATTCATGTTACATAGAGTTGGGCTCCACAGCTCACTCTCTTAACCATCCTATAATTTTGCTGAATCTATGCCCAGTCACTGAAGTACCTGTATGGTACCTCATGGCCCCCTTAGAGCTTAGAACCTGGGTTTCATTCCTGCTCTACAGCTATATAATTTAACAATTTTCCTCTGAATTTGTTGGATTCTAACCCTATATTTCTAAAATTTTATTAATATTAATCTTAAAGGGAGCTGTGATGTCTTTAGTCTTTAGAAATATTAAATCTATCAACAAAGGACTATATGAAGTTAAACTGTATTCAAATTTCTACATGCTTTAAAACTTAGAGGCAACGTATTGAGAAACACACCTAAGAAACTGCAACCAATCTACTCTGGACAAAAACTTAGATACTAACTCTTCAAAATAAGCTACCTAGTGGTATTTATACATATTCTTCCATATACCAACAGTATCTTACATGCTCATAGCCTTAAAAATAACTGAAGTGTCAGAATTATAGGCATTACACATTTCTGTTGGCTTGAAAAATGATACAAAATGCATACACTTCTAGAGTGATCAGTTTAATAAAAGAGTTCATACCAAAGGTAATAATACTAGGAATCAAAGAGGGCTAAACACTGCAGGTTCTTAAAGGTGAAAGTTAATAAAACCTTGTTTTTGGTTGTGAATGTTTGCCTTACAACATTATACACATGATTCTCCCCCCTTCTTTTTCCTCTTACAAAGATGTGATGATGAACCCTTTGTTCATGCAGATGACAATACTCTTGAAAATGGTGGCAGAAAAAAAAAATGAAGGGAATATAGTTCACTTAATCATCTCATAAATTAGAACTTATTACCCCTGTGACTCTTGCATAGCTCCAGAAAAAAATGTGAGAGAGATGAAATGGCTGTTTGCTACCAACATTTTATGTGATGCTTCATTTTTTGATTCCTTGAATAACACAACACATTAGTCCATTTATGCCAGAGGTTGCAATTTTTTGAATTTTTGCATAAGTGAAAAATCAGACCTTTTTGATGACATTTAACAGTAGGATATAAGTAATTTCCACATGCTTAGCATGGAACACTAGGCATAAATGGGTTAACACAATTATGAAAGCATAGCTATTCAAGTAACTAATTATACAACTGATTTTTTTTCCTCATCTCTAAAACATAGTAAGGGATCAGTTATTTAAAAAACACAACAGTGACAAGTATTTTATTTTTAACTCAGTTTTAGTGGTTAAGGCCATTGCTTGGCATAAGAATACAAAAACAGGAGGAGAAACAAGAATACAAACATGAAATAGAAGCAGTAGCAAAAGAAAATGAAGAGGAACAAGAAAATGAGAAGAAAACACACAATGGAAGAAAGGAAAAAGAACAGGTGTGGGAATTAGAAGGCCTATCATATAATACTTTTTATCCCCTCCTCGATTCATAAAATTTGAGTAACTCCAAGAGTATCACAACAAAAAACAAGCAAAAGGATACACAAATAGTCACTAAATTTTGTTAAGAATGAGATAATGCTGCCACTCATGCCTAGCTCAGGCACCAGCAGGAGGAGGGCATACTCCAGAGATTGCAGGAGAAGGGGGAGGAATCCTCTTTGCCCTAGGTGTACCACCACCACTGCCACTGAGACCTTCGTTACAGCACCCACAGGTTCCTCCCCACCCCAGAACGGGATGGGCCCTGCAGTGCTCCTACTCCCCCTTCCCGGCCCCCAGACTTCCTACTGCTACCACCACTAGCACCAATGCCAATATAACCAGTCACCCTCAATGTACCAGCCCACTCTACCAGGCTCCTACCACCAAGCCCCCGTGGGTGCCCTCCTACCGCTCCATTCGAGCTGTGGTCTCCATCTCCACCACCAACTGCATGAGGCAAGCTGCAGAGCCACGTCATCTGCTCAACCGTACCACAGGCGAATCCTCCTTCTCCTCCTTCAGAGTGGCTTGGAGCAGCTGGGCAGGCAAAGCCAGACAAGCCCAAAACAGGACTCAGGGATTGGAACCATTAGAGCCTCACCTCGTTATGCTGGTGACTGGGTGTCAGGGATCAGTTTCATTGAAAGCACTCACACCCACCTTCCAAAGTCCAACCTCTTCTTCTGGCAAAAGCTGGCCAGGAACTGGGGCCTGGGGTGGGAGTGAGTGCCTTCACTGAAACCGGCCCTTGGCCAAGTCCAGCTGGCCAGGAATTGCTGGGCCCACCAAGGCTGTCCTCCTCCGGGAGCCTGCGTAGGAGAAACTCAGACCCAGCCAGCCCTCCCCACCAAAGGGCTGGTTCCCATTCCTGACACCTCCACCAACAGTGCCCTGTCTCCCACTTCCCCCATGGTGCCTACTACTCCCTGCCCGGTAGTCCCAGGTGATCTTCACAACACAAAGCATGAGGGCAGGCTGGGAAACCACAGTGGGTGTGGAGGCCCTACCATGTAATCCAGCTCGAGCGGAAGAAAATCGCCTTCTAGAGTCTGGAGTCCGAGAAGAAGAAAACCATACCTTACTTGGAGGCTACGAGAAGAAGGAGGCCACTGCTGTCACTGCTGCTGCCACCTCATCAGCACGCCAATGCCACTGGCAGTGTAGCCCCCATGGCACCCCTAATCTGCCCCCGCCACTAGCAGTGTAGCCCCCAGATAACACATCCAACACACCCTACAGTTTCAGGCAATGTAACCCCAATAGCCCCCCACAAAAGCACTCCCCCCACACCTCAGGGAGCATACCACCCAATAGTGCCCACAATCTGACCCAGCCACAGGCAGTTCAGCTCCTAATGGTGCACCCCTCCAGTGACAGACAGTGTAGCACCCAACAATGCCCCTAAACCACCCCCCCCCCGCCAGCATTGTAGCCCCGGATAACTCCACCCAACCCACTCCCTGCTGCGGGCAGTGCAGCAGAAAATAGCGCCCCAATCCTTCCCCAGCCACCAGCAATACAAGCTAGTGTACACAATCTGCCTCCCCCCACCACCCCTGCCACCACAGGCAGTATACCCCCAGATAGCCAGGCAACCTGCCCCACCACCAGCAATGCAACCCTGGAGAGTGTCCCCAACCAGACCACTGCCACAGGCATGGTAGCCTCTAGCAATGAGCCCCAATAGGACACCCAACCCTTGCCCCCAGAGGCATACAGGGCAGGCCCGGAAAACTCACCTACCCCATCACATTTCTACCACTGTGGCTGAGCTGCAGTCTCCGATGTCACCATCAACCACAGCGAGGTGAGCCATGGTGGCACGGGTTCCAGCCTCCAGCATGTGGCAGTGCCTCTTCCTTCTAGTCCTCCAGCCTGGCATGAGAAGCTCCTGCTGCTGAACGCTCTCCTACTACTCTATCGCCACCACCAACTGCAGCGAGGTAGTGACCCAGGCTCCAGGCTCCATCCATCCTACACCCTCCAGCAGGCGGAAGGTTGCGGCCTCTTCCAGTCCTCTAAGCTGGGCACAGAGTTGCTCCTCTACTCGACACAGAAGAGCCTGAAATGACCTGACGCCACCTCAGCATGCTTTATATATGAGGTTATGCAAATGCAGTTCCTGGACTACATGTTCTGATTGGACGAGAAAAAAACCTCTAGGCCTACTCTGATTGGACTTTATTTTCATGCTGTGATTGGTTGTGTTAAGACTTGCTCTCATCCAATCAGAACATGATCATAAAGTCCAATCAGAGTAAGCCTGGAGGTTTTTTTTCTCATCCAATCAAGACATGCAGTCCAGGAACCTCCGTGGGCACTACAGCAGTATATAAATGATGCTGAAGTACGGTAACGTTTTTTCAGGTTCCTGTATCTTCATGTCGAGTTGCTCACTGCCCAACGTAGAAGACTAGGAATCAGGATTCGGTGGCTATATGCTGGAGGCTGGAGCCGCGGGAGCGTGGCTCGCCTCACTGCGGTTGTTGGCAGTGATGGAGAGATAGCATCGCGGCTGGAGAGGTAGGAGAAGGAAAACAGTTTTGGGATAGATAGAGGGGAGCAAAGAGGGTAGTTAGGGCCAAAGGGAAAAAAGGATAGCTTAGCCAGAGAACGAGTTTCAAAAAGATGGTGGTGAAAAGATGGTGGGGAAAAAAGGTTTTGGGTAGATAGAGGTGTAATAACAGGGTGGGGAGTGGGAGGGAAGGAAGGTTTTGCAGAAAGATGGTGGGTAAAAGTTTAAGGGTACATGGAGGGGGAAAAGACGGTGGCAAGTGGGCGGAGGAAAGAGAGGGAGGTGATGGGGGAAAACGGGGGTAGCAGTAGGGAGAGAAGGTTTTGTGAAAAGACAGTGGGGAGAAAATGCAGTGGGGGAGAAAAGTTTTTGGGTTGAGCAAAAGAGGGTAGCAAGTGGGAGAAGGAAAAAGAGGGTAGCCAGCAGGAGGAAGACAAAGTTTTGTGAAAAGACAGTGGCAGCAAAGAAAGACAGTGAAGAAAGAAAAGACGGTAAGTGAAAAGTGTTTCGATAGATGGAGGGGGGAAAGAGGGTGACGAGGAGGAAAGAGGGTGGCGAGAGGTAGCAGGGATGGGGGTTGGGAAAACAACAGAAAAATAGTTTGGGGTAGATGGAGGGGAAAAAAGGGTGGCAAGCAGGGTAGGGGAAAAAACAGCACTAGTGGTAAAGGGGGGAGACTTTGAAAAGGTGGTGGGGAAAGTTTTGGTGTGTAGATGGAGGGGGAAAGAGAGAGGTGAATAGGCGTGGGCAGAAGTCTGTGAAAAGACGGGGGAAATGTTTTTGGGTAGATGGAGAAGGGAAAGAGAATGGCAAGGAGGAACGGGGGGAAAGACGATGAAGAAAACAGTTTTTGGTTGGATGAAGCGGGGAAAGAGGGTAGCGAGCAGCAGGAGTGGAGAGAAGGTTTTGGGAAAAGACGGGGGAAAATGTTTTTGCTTAGATAAAGGAGCAAAAGAGGGTGATGAGAGCGGGATGGGGAAAAAGAGGCTGGCCAGGGATAAGGGGAAAAGACAGTGGGAAGAAACTGGGGAAAGGGTTTGGGTAGATGCATGGGGGAAAGGGTGTTGAGCAGGAGAGTAGAGGCAGCTTTGTGAAATGAGGGTGGGCAAAAAATGATGAAGTTTGGGGGCAGATGGTGAAAGAAAAAGGGTGGTGAGAGGGAGGGGGCCAAAGGCCGTCGGGAAAAGAAGGTAGGGAAATAATGGTGGGGGACAAAGGTTTGGGGTATATTTCTTTAATAAGATCATTTGTATGTTTGCTTTTGAGTAGTTTGAGTTCTTTATATATTTTGTGTATGAACCCCTTGCCTGATGCATGGTTTGCAAATATTTGCTTCCATTATCTGGGTTGTTTCATTTTTATTAAATTTTAATTTAATTTAATTTTTTTTAGACAGAGTCTCGGTCTGTCACCCAGATTGGTGTGCAGTGGCACGATCTCCGCTCACTGCAAGCTCTGCCTCCCGGGTTCATGCCATTTTCCTGCCTCGGCCTCCCGAGTAGCTGGGACTACAGGCGCCTGCCACCATGCCTGGACACTTTTTTTGTATTTTTAGTAGAGACGGGGTTTCACCATGTTAGCCAGGATGGTCTTGATCTCCTGGCCTCATGATCGGCGCACCTCAGCCTCCCAAAGTGCTGGTGGGTGTACAGGCGTGAGCCACCGCGCCCGGCCTGTTTTTTCATTCTACTGATTGCTTCCTCTGCTTTGCAGAAGCTTTTTTTTTTTTTTTGAGACGGAGTCTCGCTCTGTCGCCCAGGCTGGAATGCAGTGGCATGGTCTCAGCTCACTGCAAGCTCCGAATCCCGGGTTCACGCCATTCTCCTGCGTCAGCCTCCCGAGTAGCTGGGACTGCAGGCACAGGCAACCAAGCCCGGGTAATTTTTTGTATTTTTAGTAGACACGGGGTTTCACCGTGTTAGCCAGGATGGTCTCAATCTCCTGAACTCGTGATCCCCCCACTTCGGCCTCAAAAAGTGCTGGGATTACAGGCATCAGCCACTGAGCCCGGACTGGAAACGTAACTTTATTTTTTAGTGTTGTATTTGTATATGTACTTTAATAGCCCTGAGTTTTAATAAAGTTGCTTTTAAAATATGTATCTTATTTTTCAGAAATATACCCTAAGGCATGTGATTAGTTGGGTGGCATGTTCTGTAGTTTTTTCAATTGAAGGATTGTCATTCCTTTGTACAAAAAAAAAAAAAAAACCGTGAATTTTTGTCATATACTAGAGGAAAGAAGGCAGATACTAAATAATAAATATCGTATGCTTTCATGTAAATAAAATTTGAAATTATATAAAGACAGAATGCATTAAACCTTTCTGGGGTTGAAGTGGGGAATTCATTGGCAAAGGTCGTGCAGTAAATGTGTAGATGAAGGGAATATTCCATATTTGATTGTGTAGGTGGTTATCTAGCTTTATAAATTTGTAAAGCTGAACTGGACTAAAATGTGTGCCTTATACGCAGATTATTCTATAAAATTGATTAAAACTAGTTAGGAGAGAATCAGTCAAGGGGAAAAGAAAGAAAAGCCACGTGAAAAAATAATGAAAATGAACTAGAATTATCTTTGATGACATTAAATATAGCCTGGTCTTCTCTTAATTCTTTTTAAAATTTTTGTAGGTTTCTCAATCCTTTGATACTTTTTCCTCAACACATCTTATATTCTCATATATGTTAATGTATGGCTACATAAGGGAGGGCTCTCTTACAGTTGGACTGGAACAGCTTGATATTTATATCTAGAGATGCATTGGAAGCATAACACCGACCCGTGAGCAAGATGAAAATGGCATGTGCTAGTGATTCATAATATGTTGCTTTAAGTTTAGTGCCAACTGGTCTACATCGTTGAGAATGTTTAGTTTGATGGTTCACACAACTTGGCTTAAGTATATGACCAACAATGTATGAGGGAGCCTGCTATAAAGACTTTTCTGCACTTCCTTTAAATTATTATAGTAAGCTCAAATCTTGAAGGTTTATAATATACAGATAAAATGTGTCCATGAGACTGAGAAAGGATCTTTAGGGAGAAAGGCTCTGTTCCTGAAAGACAGACTTTCAATGATTTCCTGCATTTTATTTCTGTTGTACTTTACCTTTACCTTTATTAAACACTAATAAGGTGGTTCTTATAGGGCCTCATAGGACTTTTTAGTTTTCCAACCTATTCATACTTGGTGCAAACCTAGTAATTTTTTGCGTGATAGTATTGGGATTTTATTCTGAGGCTAGGCTTCACACTGTAAAAACAGCTTTTTGGAATTGTATCATTTTCAGTCTTTCCATCGTGTTCCACTGTCCCAGCCACACACCAGACATGAAGACTACAAGCAACCTCAAAAGGTAACACATCTATAGTAGATGTTTTTACCTCTTGTAAAATCTAAGGAAAATATACTAAAAATGAAGGCATCAGTAAAATAGTATCATTTTAGGTTGACCTCCAGTATTTCAACATCAGTCTAGCTTCAGAACAATACATATGCAAGGGGCAATGGGGTACTTTTGTGGTTTTTTACACCTGTTATTTCAATTGAAATTGAAAAAAACTAATTTGAACTGTAACCATAAAAAGAAGGTTTTATCAGTATTGAAATAAAATAACAAAATGCATTTGTGGGTCTGACCTCAGGACGGATTTTCAATAGTCAGTACTACCTCTAACTCTCACTCCCCCTTCTCTGAGCATCAGCTTTATTCTTATTCCATCTTACTTAATTTGGCACTGACAGATACAGACTCATTCTTACAACATATACCATCAGAAGTGAAACCTTCACTGTCTCCAACTCTTGAAAAATCTGAGATGCACTTTGACTATTCTCAGATCATGGGTCTATTACTTGGATCAAAAAGTACTGCACAGGGAAGTAGATACTATAATCTCTGACATTACAGTTTCAAGGTTGGAGTGACAAAGGGATAGCTCCCTAATGAGGGAGTATCATAGAAATGATATTTCCATGGTCATACTTTTGTGAACTAGGCAGACATCCCTTCATGTCAACTACATCTCTACTTTGAATAGATAAATATTCATGCATATACAAAATTATACAGTAATATAAGCATGACTTTTCATTAAAATTTTAACGAAAACAGTCTATTTAGGTGAATAAATACCGATACAGGAGATAGTTCTGTTTGAATGATCTTTACCCTTGGGGAGACATAAAGGAAAGAATGTCATACTTTATTATGAAATGACTGTCCAGCATATTTATGAGTAAACTTTCATAATAAATTTCTTTATTGTCTAAAATAAGCACAAAAATCCTTTTAATTAATATCCCTTTTTAATATACAGAATAAATATAAGAAAATAGCACAAATGGTATTATGCCAGCACACAGAAATACTTTCAGTTAAAAGTCAATCCTATATTTTGAGAACTTGACAAAATCATAATTGAAAATAGTGTGTTGTCTTACATGCAGATGTTGTGTAATCAAGGACATCCAAATCAACTTACATCCAAATGTTTCACAATTAATCTTATTCTGTGAAGTATTATAAAGCCATGCCCTCAGGAATATAAAAGCACAAAGGGAGCCAGGACTCCAAATAGCCATTTATTCATTTCCTAAGGTTAGGTACAATGAGGACTGCATTTTCAACATTATCAGGGCCATAGAGACATTGGAGCTCAAGGATAAGATCCAATTTCATACCAATCTGTAGAAGGATAAGCCAGTGTAATGACCCAAATTTTCACCATAATAATTACATCTTGAGTGATGATGCTATGAATACAAAGGAACACTGCATCTCTAAAATAAACTACATTTATGTGACATGAGACCAATTTGATGGAAAGAAGGCAAACTGTGAATGGTAATTTTGTCTTTTTGTTGTTTTCATTGTGTGTACTCATCTGAAAATACAATACCATATAATTAGAAAAGTTATAACAAAATAAGATTAGAAGTCTTAACTTTTTATATCAAATGTTCTGCACACAAATATAGCCTTTTACTGATGATCTATGGCTCCAAAATATTGGTAGCTATAATTATGCTTTGTAAAACAGAAGCTATGAATGCCTTACTACAGAAAGACACAAAGAATCATTTCCTTACTCACTCACTGCTAGTAGACCCTGAGGCGCAGCATTTCCTGCCCAGATACCTGATTATTAATCCAGTTTTTGTTAGGGGTATACTTACTAACGGAGATTGGTGTTTAAACCAGTTAATGTAAAGAAATGCTGTAGGAACTGAAATATTCCTTTTAAATTAACAAAAGTGTTCTTTCTAGATAGACAAAGTTACATGAGGACCCAAATGTATACCAGAAAATCATTTGATGAATATGGAATTAATAAAAGAATGCTTTGTTATATGGTTTTAGTATTTGTTGGTGCCGGGTTAAAGACATGTGGCCCTAGATAGGATAACTCTACAGAAGAGAATTTAATTTGTTTACCTGCTTCACTAGAAATCCAACAATTAAGTCAGTGACTCTATTTTCCAATATTCATTTCCTCCGTTTTCTCATCTCTTTTTGATGGTATCATTTCGTTATTTTATTTTCTTTGAGATGGAATTCATTTTGGCTAAAATGACTTTTTGACTATTTGTGTGTATATATATATGATTTTAAAATCAAGGAACAGTATTATTTTTCTATTTCCAAGATTATCCCTCTATGTTCTCTAAAATCGATACTGTGAAACAGTCCAGATGTGAGTCTAGGAATGGCAGTATGAAATGCTGTAAAACTGGAAGCAACTTAATAGGTAATCAATAGGGAGAATGAAACTCAATATAATTGACTCTAGTTAATGTAATGATGCATTTATTTTACATTTTCTTGCATTCCTGAGATAAGTCCTGCCTGGTTATAGTATATTATATGTTTTATGTTTTGCTGGATTTTGATCATTAGCATTTTGCTGAGGATTTTTTCCATCTATTTTTGTTAAAGATATTGTTCTGTGTTTTTTTCTTTTTTTTTTTTTTTTGATGTTATTGTCTGGTTTTGTTATTAGGGTAATACTAGCTTCATAGAATAAACTGGGAAGTGTATTCTCTTTTTTTTTTTGCAAGAGTTTGTAGATAATTGTATTAATTCAACTTTGAAAGTTTGGTAGAGGCATTCTTGGCTAGAAGATTTTGTTGCTGTTGTCATTGTTTCCTGAGGTGGTAGTTTTGATTACTAACTTAATCTCTTTACTTGATAAGATTTTATATTTCTCCTTGACTCATTTTTGCTAATTTGAATCTTTCTTAGAATTTGTCCAGTTCTTAAAAAATATCTAAATTTTAGATATAATTTTTCGTAGGTACTTTTATAATAATTATTTATTTCTTTAAGTTTAGTGTCCTTTTAAAAATTTCATTAATACTTGAATAGTTTCTCTTTCTTGTTGATCAGTCTGTCTAAATTGTGGCCACTGCTGATGTGTTCAAAGAAACAATTTTTGGCTTTGTTGAAGATCTCTATTGTTTCTCTATTTTCTATTTCACTAATTTGTATATCCCTAATACTTTCTTGTGGTTGCTGTAGTTTTAATTTGCTCTTCTTTTTTCAATGCCTTGTGGTGGCAGGTTAGAGAATGTTATTTTTGAGTATGAGAACTACCTTTATTGCATCACATAAGAGATATTATGCATTCTTAAAGTATTTTATCTTTTTTAAAGTATTTTCTAATTTATCTTATTACTTCTTCTTGGGTCCATTGTTTATTTAATAGCATGTTGTTTAATTTCCACATAATTCTGAGTTTCCCAAATTTTCCTATTGCTAATTTATTATTTTACTCAATTAATGTCTGAAAATATACTTTGTATTATTCCAATGTTTAAATTCATTGAGATCTATTTTAAGGCCTGGGATATGGTATTCCTGGATAATGTTGCATGTGCACTTGAGAATCTACTGTTGTTACAGTGTTCCTTAAATATCTAATCAGTCTAGTTATTTTATAGTATTGTTCAAGTGTTCTATTTCTTTGTTGATCTTCTGCATACTCATTTTATCCATTTGTGAAAGTGAGTATTAAAGGCTGCAAGAAGTATGTTAAATTGTCTAATTAATCTTCATTTTTGGAGGTTTCTACGTCAATGGATTTTGAAGGCTTTTCATCACACACATATATGCTTATAATTATTATTTATTTTTGAGATATTGGACCTTTATTTTTATGAAATATCTCCCTTTACCTCTGTAAACCCTTTTGTTTTAAAGTCTATTTTTTTCTGATATTAATATAACAATTCCAGCTTTCTTGCGGTTACTGCCTGCATCATATAACTTTTCCATCCCTTTTTTCTATGAATTTTCATCTTTGGATCGAAAGTGTGTCTCCTGCAGACAACATGTAGATGGATCTTCTTTATTTAATTTGTTTTTTCTCCAGTCTGACAATCTCTTTTATTTGAATATTTAAATTCATTTTCACATGAAGTTACTAGTACAGTTAGATTTACATCCATCATTTTACTTCAGTTTTCTGTATACCTTATGTCTTTTCATTTCTCTATTCCTCCTTCACTGCTTTCTTTTGAATTAGATATTTTTTATAAAACATTGAATTTGAATTTAATAATATTTTATCTATGTTTTTTCAATGTTTCCCTGAATTGCTACTTTAGGGTTTACTGTAGACATCTTATCACAATCAATTGTAGATGCATAACAACTCTAGTGACATATATGTATATAGAAATTTTACTTTTGTTCACTTTTGTATACTTTGGCTCTCCTTTTTGTGCTATTATGGCTGTACACATTACATCTGTATATGCTATACACCCAATAATTTATTGTTATAACTGTTACTTGATGATATGGTTTGTTGTTTTGTCCTCTCCAAAGTTCACGTGGAAACTTAATTTCAATGTGACAGCATTAAGAGCTGGAACCTTGAGGTTATGATTAGGCTATTAGGGCTCTGTCCTCATGGATGGTATGAGTGTCTTACAGAAGGGCTGGAGGGAATTAGGACCCTTTGACTTTTCATTCTTTTCACCATATGAAAATACAGCATTCATCCCCTCTGGAAGATGCAGTGCTCAAGGCACCTCAGCAGACACCAAACCTGCCAACAAATTGATCTTAAACTTCCAACCTGCAGAACTATGAGAAATAAATTTCTTCTTTACAAATTTCTCAGTCTCTGGTATATGTATGTATCAGCATGAACAGACTAACACACTTGACATAATTTTATGTCTTAAAAAAGATAAAAAGAAACCTACTATGTATTTACAGCTTTTATTATATTAACAGTCTTATTTATTGTTTCAGGTCTTTTCATTTGTTCAGCATTTGAAACTTCTTCCTGACACCAGAGGGGCTCTTCTTAGCTGTCTTTTTCCTGGGTTATTCCTGGTAAACTAGCTGATATTTGTTTCAAAGCATATGTCTCTAATAAAGTGCCAGTCTCTCTTATTTGATTTTTACCATCACTTCATTGTTTTCCAAAGTACCCTTATGGTTGAATTTCCCCAAACTCTTCTTTTGGGAAAAGCTTTACACTCTCTGCTGTATGTTCTGCCCCTTCCTTTGGGCAGAACTTCTGAGCTTTGGCTCTGGTGATTGCAGCAAAGAGAGCAGCATTCTCCTCTTGGAGTGACAGCCCTACTTGGAGACTGGGTCACTGGGATGAGAAGTAGCCATTGGTAATCTCAGCTTGCCACTCCTGGAATGAGAACTTTGCCTTACAGACAAACCAGAAAGAAGGCAATCAGGGCTCAATGTTCTCAGTGTGTTGCACCCAAACAGTCCTCATTCCATGAATTAGAGCTGGTAGGAAGAAGTGACATCCTACTTCTTGGCCACATTCCACAAAAGCTTAATCTCAAGAACAGGTAGTGGCAGTAGGTGGGGGTTGAAATGAAAAATTCTGATGTACTGTTACTCCCAGAAAGATACTATAGCCCCCCAGTGGGGTCTAGTAAAAGTTCTGTGTTCTTGGCTACATTGCCTTGAGTAGAATTTATATCAAGATAGTCTGTGAGAAAGAGAGGTAAGAATGGGTTGTAGATAAAATGCAAAAAAACTCTCACTGTTCTTAGTGAGTTTCAGTAGATTTTCTTGAATAAATACTTCATCATTTTCTATGTACCATTAAGACTTTTCAAGTGACATAGGTGATGGTTGTTGTATAATTTTCAACAATTTTATAAAAGATCCATGGAGCTCTTCACATAGCCATTCTAGAGGCAGAACTTCTGCATTTATTTCTTATTTAAGGAAATTAAGGTTTTCTTTAATTTCTCTCCCTTCTTCTAAAATATGCTTTGGAATCTCATTCTCTACAGCAAATTGGGTCTCAGTATATTTCTTTCTCCAAGAGAAGTCTGCTAGATATGCAAATAATTTTTGTTTTATATTGTTATGTTTGAAAGGTTGTTTTGTTGTTAAAAGACAATAGGAAGATCAACATGAAATCCTCACGCTTATTGTATGAATATTATGTTTTCATTCAGAAAGAGTTACAATATATTTGAGTGCTCATGGAGCTTTAAAAAGAAGTGGATTAAGTAATCAATCTCCCTAGACAGATAAGAAAGCACATGATATTTTGGTATTCCCCAACTTTTATTATTTGACTTTCATGTTCTAGCAAATAACTTTCAACAATTTGTCAACTTACTTGCACAGTCATTTATATTTTATATTATTAATTCCATTATTTATGCATGTGTTGAATAGACTTTAATATATAGAGTAGATGTTGACACACTCAAATTTGTAACAAAATGAAAAATTACTTTGATACATATTTCTTTTTTTCTGACAAAATTCTGAAGTGCTTTTCCATCTCTTCTAAAACAACATAATAGAAAACATGTTTTTTTTCTCATTATTAAATACATGACTTGGAATACAGCAAAATTAATTGGCTGTAAAGCAAACCTTTAAAAGAGAATAGTTTGGTGAAAAATATAAGCATTCTTAGTTATACATAAGATCCCACAGAGCCAATTTAACTTTTTATTCCAGATTTATGTCCCAATTTAAAACTTTAATTCCTACTGTCTAAGCATTGTGGCTAAAACTATGAGATAATTAATTACTCCTGACATCCAACTTTTGTGATCATAGTAGGGACATTCCTTTGAAAAAACTTGAAAATTTTCTGGTAAATGTTATGTTTGTGTATGTGTGTAGAGTTTCATTTTCAAAACAAGCTCTCACATATAAAAGTTAAGTGTTTTAATTATCTTTAAAGACTCTGTCCTTGGATGCTATGCTGTATGCCAATATTTATACATGTTGAATATGCTTTCATTTAACTTACATAGCCATAATGCTTAACTTTAAGCAGAGATTCCTTATTAATTCTGATGAATGTTGCTAGAAAATACGCTGAAAATAAAATATGTTAGAATGATTTTTAATAAAAAGATTAAAGGAAAGCTAGCAGAAGAGCCAGCACCACAGAAAGCAAAGTCACATTCTGGATCTAAGCAATGTTTCCATGAACAAAGAACCAGCAAATTGAATTCACGAGATGGAGCAGAAGCAAGAGAGTGAAGAGGATGTAGACTTTTTTTTTGTTTTTGTTTTTTATTTGTTTTCTCATGAGAAGAGTGTACTAGTAGTAGAAATAACTTCTATGAATGAGACCAGAAAGACATAGGTAGAATAGCTGGACCTTCTGTATAGGGTAGGTAGTTATTGTATTGTGTGTCTGGAGGAAGATTTATATAAATTCAAGTCTACAATATTATCAAGGTCCGTTAAGCAAACATCCATTAGACAGCAAGAAAGACTAAGAGGCTTTCAAACTACCAGTGTCAATAGTTAAATGCGAAGCAAATATATAGACATTTGATACTATGACAAAAAATAATAATGAGAGGTTTATCATAATATAATTTAATATTTTGTTCTCCTGTTTGGTAATTATATAAAGCTACATACTAGTTTTTCAAAACTTAACTAATCCTCTTTAAATATATTTCTATGAAATTTCCTGCTATACTTGGGAAACAGTTTACAGTGTGAACTCATTTTGTAGGATTTTTTTTAAAGAATCATGAAAGAATAGCGATAAATTTAAATAATTTTGCCAGTTGAATCATGTATGTGATAAAAAGGCTTTATATTTCTGATTCCTAAATCAGGGCATGACAGTACGAATCATAAATCAATTATTCTTATGTCCATTGTACAATTATAGAAGAATAATGCCCAAACCTTTTTTGAATGAGGGTATGTCATGAGCATCAAAAGGGGAAAAAAAGTATGAAAATCCCTAAGAGTTTTACTCTGGAGAGTCATATAGATTGTGCGTTCTTTAGCTAACATTTTAAAACAAATATCTGAAATCACTTGCTTAACCCCTTTGAATAATATACTATTGCCCTTAAGAGAGATTCAGTAATCTACTAAAGGTCCTTTTCATATAGCCCTGACTTCTTTCTCCAGTCACGTGCCCTTACTGGTGTCTATGACCCAAACACACTAGTGGTGTCTCAATTTCGCTAAGATGTTCTGCATTCTTCTCACAGCTTTTATGTCTATTGCTGCTTCTTCAAGGCATATTCTCTAGTATTTGCTAGCTACTGTCTATTATGTTGAATCAGTTTAATCGTTTATTTTCGAGGAGACAAGGGCAAATTTTTTGCTGCTCTATATTCCCATAGTATTGTGGTCTTCTCTTTATTAAAAACTCATCAGGCTAAAAATTGTTTGTGATTCCCATTTATTTACCTGCTAGATTCTAAATTCCATGAGGACTGGAAATGCAACCCTTTATTGACCTGTGTATCTCAAACATTGTATTCCTCCTGTGAGATAGTCACGTATTTATTAAAATGAAAGAAATTTTTATGTCTATAGACTGCATTACCAATACCTCTTGCACTATGAAATTTTCCTTAATTTCAAAAAAGCCAAACATTATTTTTTTCTCATTTATATAGTTTGAAATTCTTTTCTGGCAATAATGTTTCACCTATAAAAAGACCTATTAAAATTTATTTAATAATAAGGGGAGGAATAAAATAACTATGCATTTTTTGTTGAAAGCACAATTGTGTCTGATACTTTAATTACACTATCTAATTTAACGTTTCATAAATGCCCAGAATATGAGAATATCATCCAAGATTTAAATACCAATTACCAAAATTTACAGCTATCAAATGGAAGACTCAGGTTTATGTTATGCCACATTTTCTCTTCTTTCCTTTTTGTGATGGTATTCCAAATGGTGGAGAAAGAAAACATTCTATTTGTGATTGCTTCTGCTAGTTATTTCTGCAAAACAAACTACTCAAATTCAGTGGTGTGATGCAATAACCATTTTGTCATCCTCATATATTCTGGGGTCAGGGGGTCGAAAATGCAAAGTGGGGTAACATTTCTGCGGTCTACAGTAATTGAGGCCTCTGAGAATTCCTAGATATCTAGGAATGAATTAAACGTTGGACAATGAAGTCTTCTGAAAGCTTCTTTACATGTTTGGCTCCTGCATTGGTATGACTTAAAGGCTGTGCTCAAAATAATCTCTTAACCAGAGTGTCTGAATATTGCTTCTTCATGTAACTTGAGCTTCCTCACAACATGGAATCATACAGGTAGCTTGCCTGAGTGTTTCAGTTAATGGGTCAATGTATTGCCTTTAATAATCTTGCCTCAGAAGTCACATAGAATTACTTTAATGCTGAGTTGGTTTAAGCAATCACAGCCTGTCTGACTTCAGGGAGAAGAAACTTGATGTCTACCCTTTGATGTGAGGACATTCAAAGTATTCATGGCTATATTTTTAAAAAGCCACAGTTATCTTCTTTTTAAAGAGATGCCATATCCTTATTATCAGCAATAGAATCAGGATTTGAAAATAGTTCTTATGCTACATATGCATTTTTTATAATCATTCTTTCTATTATAATCTTTTTCAGAAAGGGTGAAGGGGTAAGGATTATGTTTCATACTTTCTCAAATTCTGTGCTCTATAAGCATTTTTAATTTTTGTCCATAATAGATTATGGTACAAAGTAACTCAAAACTAGAGTGTATAAACATAAAAACTACAAGTTTTCATATCCAAGCTGTGGATAAGATATTCAAATATAAAAAAGATTTTGAATTTGTTTTAAAAATTAAGTCTTCTAATTTTGTAAAAAGAACAAAGATAATTGTCCACTAATCACTCATTAAATCTCCTCCTTAGTTCTACTTCCACAAAAGCTATTACCATCTATGATTAATTTGGATTTTAGAGGAAGAAAATACAGTTTGAGGAAAATGGATTGTGGAGCAATCTCAATGCTAACTACTATAAAATAGCTAATTACTTGAAAAATGAGGATATTGTATGAATTTTTGCAAGTTAATTGGTAGCAAAAACAACATTTAAGTGATTGTAAATATGTCATATATAAAACTATCTTGTAAAGATGTTACGTACAGAGATATTACATGTTCCTAGCTTCTGCATTCAGAAAAATATCTTAACTGAAACAGGTTTAAGTTGGGTAATTGTAGTGTGTCTAATAATTTTAATACAAGGTAAAAATATTTTCTGTTGAAAATCAGTTTTAATATTGTTAGGTTTTATTTATATTTTGAAAATTTAAGGATTCTTGAATATTCTTAAGTAAATTGCAATTTAATGCAATTGTAGTTATACTCAGTAGTATAGTTACACTTGATTAAAGCCATTATAAAGGAAATGTAATCCCATACTGATTATCTTCACATTTCTTTTGGTTAAAGATCAGTTTATTTCATTGAGATAATAGTTCAGGAGAAAAGTTATTGACTACATGTATCTATAGTATTGTCTAAGCAACAGGAATTTAGTTTGCATGTTTTTTATTTTTGAGAGTACATCAATGTAATGAAATGTATTTAAAATTGTACCCATATATACATAATGGTATATATATATATATATTTTTTTTTAGAGCAGTGTTTTTCCTTGGAGATGATTCAATCAAATTGCAGAAGAGACACTTCTAATTAATTATTGGGAAGTACAAGCTAGGATTATTGTTTTCCTGAACGTTTGTAACTAGCAATGATCTCTTACAGACGTGGGGGTCTGGACACTTGGACCTTAAATTGGAAATGGTTAAAAAATTGTTATCCAAAGAATGACAATGGTTTGTTTGCCAAGTCTTTTTGTTTTGTTGTGTTTTGTTTTTTGAGACGGAATCTGTCACCCAGACTTGAGTGCAGTGGCGTGATCTCGGCTCACTGTAACCTCCACCTCCCGGGTTCAAGCAATTCTCCAGCCTCAGCTTCCTGAGTAGCTGGGATTACAGGCAACCGCCATCATGCCCAGCTAATTTTGTATTTTTAGTAGAGTTGGTGTTTCACTATGTTGGTCAGGCTAGTCTTGAACTCCTGACCTCAATGAATCCATCTGCCTCAGCCTCCCAAAGCGCTGGGATTACAGGTGTATGCCACTGCGCCCAGCTGCCAAGTCTTTTTAATGTTAGTATTGCTATTGAATATATCTGGTGTTTTCATTCAAGAAAATACTTAAAAGCCATTTTAAGGGCCAGGCACGGTGGCTCACGCCTGTAATCCCTGCATTTTGGGAGGCCGAGGCAGGCGGATCACGAGGTCAGGAGATCAAGACCATCCTGGCTAACACGGTGAAACCCCATCTCTACTAAAAATACAAAAACTTAGCCTGGCATAGTGGCGGGCGCCTGTTGTCCTAGCTACTCGGGTGGCTGAGGCAGGAGAATTGCGTGAACCCTGGAGGCAGAGCTTGCAGTCCAGCCTGGGTGACAGAGCCAGACTCAATCTCAAAAAAAACAAAACAAAACAAAACAAACAAAAACAGCCATTTTAGGGTAAAAGAATCTTTCTGATAACTATCACTGTACACATCTTCCTGTTTCACTGATCCCTCTTCTCTCCTTTAGTTTTAACCTTTTGTGATAGCTCTTTATGCATCTTCTCCTTCTGGGGTCATTGAAGATGTGTTCTGTCTTATTGATGTCTGTTACCACTAAGTACTTCTTATCCCTAGACAGGTGGTTTGATTTTATGACCACCCAGACAACTCTAAGTAAGATGCAAGCAATGTGCTACTTTTCCCTACTCTGCACTCATAAACTTCAAACAGTTCCCTCTTGTGTTCTCATCTTCCAATAAGGATATAGACTTAGAACTTTTAAAATCAATAGATAACCACTCTTTACTGCAAGAGTGGAATACTATATTGGACCATGATTATGGGCAAGATCACCTAAACAGAATGGATATCTTTAACTCTACACTGCGTGTAAGTACTCACTAGGCACTCTTCTAGTAGTGTCTCTACTTGATAGAGAAAAGTATTAGAAGAAAAATGAACAGCTTCATTCTCATGATTTCTAATATGTCATCATAAATATGAGGTCCTTCATTTCTGTTAAGTAGAAAACCAATGATGATACTGCTTACAGAAAACCATCTGTCCATGTTCATCTATATCAACAAACTTCCAGGCAATTTGCATGTGTGCAAGCTGTTATTTCTGTCTTTGCCAATGTTTAACAATGTCAGGTGATTCTACTTCTTCCCAGGCAGCATATTCTATAAAATTCTCAATGACATATTTGATACTCTGGAAAGATAATATTTTTATTCTTCACAGGGTAGAATATGCATTACAAATTCTGTAATCAGTAAAATACCTGCAATGAAATTGTTTCAATTTCATGTATGAATAATTATTATGGTTATCTAATAATCGAAAATATTTATATTTCAATTAGTGTTTTACTTAATACTTTGTATTACTTCCTTTTAATCAATCAAAAAGGAGGTATTACCTGTCCAAAGGAAGCTTAGCTATGTATTATGCATTGGAGACTACATTAAGGAATTCACTAGGCAATGAGTTCTAGGTGTTAAAAGGGACATTAATTTAAAAAAGAATATTAAAGATGCAAAATTTTTAAACCCTCTGTCTTAGTTATTTCAGGATTGGTACTGGTAAACTAAAAGACATGTGAATAAAACGTTTAAAGAAGAAAATACTGTGTTGATTGAACAATATTTATTTTTTCCCAAATGACTAAGCTTTCAAATCAGGGACTAATCATGATATAAAATTCCCTAAATGAAAATTATTTTAGATTAAACATGATTTTAATGATCAAGACAACTTTTTTGTTTATAACCAAGTTACATTATATTGCTTATGAAAGTTAGTTTTTTTATATTTTTATTCCATGGATCATGCAAAAAATCATGCTACACAAACAAAGGATATCGTGTTTTCTCCTTTTTGCCTTATTACCGTTTTTTTCTGTGCTTAATTCTGCCTTTGCTATGTAGTTTGGAAATACAAAGAATTACAGGAATTGCTCAGATGTCTTTTTTCAAACCTCCAGGTTGCCAATATATTCACCTCATCACTCTTAAGTGTTTCCCACACATTCCTCTATGATCCTACTGAGCAGTATGTTTATTGTAAAATCTAACAGACCACCCAACTATGGTTTGCAACATCAAACCATCGTGCCTCCTGTACACAATATATTAGAAAGTTGGGTTTTTATATATCAGAGTAGAAATATGTTTCATATATATTTGAGGCATACTGTTATATTTTTAAACAAATTATATTTTATTTAATTGAACCCACATGATTTTTACTATGATGTAATTACTCACTGACCACCAAGTCTACCGACAGCCTCTACCAGAATCAAAATACACATAGGTAAATTATTTTGAATATCTTTTGAAATCTGGCGTGCTCAATTTGGTCCCCTCAGATTACCTTAATTTAGTATACATCTATTGGTCATTGGCATACATTTTAAAATGAGATATAAAATTATACAAATATCTATAAGTTCTCTGCAACATCTTTTCCTAGCAGCATTTTACAGCAGAGGATGTTGCCAGTAGGGAGACAAAACAAAAAATAGAAACACTTCTTAAGCATACTTTTTTTTACCTGTCGTAACATGAATCTACTATCTTTTTTTATTTTTACTTCTGTATTCTGAAAAATTTTAAAATTGGTTATTACCACTGTCTCTCTGTTCTTTCCTAGTAATGTCCTTTTCCTTTATTGTCAGCATTTTAAAAAATATTCTTGATCTCTAACACCTTTCTAGAAAATTCTGCTGACAGGTGGCAACTAGAACAAGAGGAGATTTAAAGAATTGTTGATAATGAAAACAACGAAGTACATATTTGGCATGGGCATGTTGCATGTTGACAGTATATCATTGCATACATCTTTGAAATATTTTTCCCTGTATGAAGTAATTGTCATCAAGATTGAAGCTATTGAATATATTTGCTGTATAACATTTTGTATAAAATATTTATATTGCTTTGAGCTGAACAGATATTTGCAATGAAATTGTCCTTAGCTAGAGATGTTTCGTCCATATTATTTCAATTTTGTCTACTAACTGTCATTGGCAAAAATGTATCTAATACCTTATCTCTTTGTTCTTCTCTTTCCCCAAATCACATACAACTGAAAGATGCTAGATGTTAAGAGTTCTGGTAAAGTAGTTCTCCTTGAAGAGGTCCTTCACGTCCCTTGTAAGTTGGATTCCTAGGTATTTTATTCTGTTTGAAGCAATTGTGAATGGGAGTTCACTCATGATTTGGCTCTCTGTTTGTCTGTTGTTGGTGTATAAGAATGCTTGTGATTTTTGTACATTGATTTTGTATCCTGAGACTTTGCTGAAGTTGCTTATCAGCTTAAGGAGATTTTGGGCTGAGACAATGGGGTTTTCTAGATATACAATCATGTCATCTGCAAACAGGGACAATTTGACTTCCTCTTTTCCTAATTGAATACCCTTTATTTCCTTCTCCTGCCTAATTGCCCTGGCCAGAACTTCCAACACTATGTTGAATAGGAGTGGTGAGAGAGGGCATCCCTGTCTTGTGCCAGTTTTCAAAGGGAATGCTTCCAGTTTTTGCCCATTCAGTATGATATTGGCTGTGGGTTTGTCATAGATAGCTCTTATTATTTTGAAATATGTCCCATCAATACCTAATTTATTGAGAGTTTTTAGCATGAAGGGTTGTTGAATTTTGTCAAAGGCCTTTTCTGCATCTATTGAGATAATCACGTGGTTTTTGTCTTTGGCTCTGTTTATATGCTGGATTACATTTATTGATTTGCGTATATTGAACCAGCCTTGCATCCCAGGGATGAAGCCCACTTGATCATGGTGGATAAGCTTTTTGATGTGCTGCTGGATTCGTTTTGCCAGTATTTTATTGAGGATTTTTGCATCAATGTTCATCAAGGATATTGGTCTAAAATTCTCTTTTTTGGTTGTGTCTCTGCCCGGCTTTGGTATCAGAATGATGCTGGCCTCATAAAATGAGTTAGGGAGGATTCCCTCTTTTTCTATTGATTGGAATAGTTTCAGAAGGAATGGTACCAGTTCCTCCTTGTACCTCTGGTAGAATTCAGCTGTGAATCCATCTGGTCCTGGACTCTTTTTGGTTGGTAAACTATTGATTATTGCCACAATTTCAGCTCCTGTTATTGGTCTATTCAGAGATTCAACTTCTTCCTGGTTTAGTCTTGGGAGAGTGTATGTGTTGAGGAATTTATCCATTTCTTCTAGATTTTCTAGTTTATTTGCGTAGAGTTGTTTGTAGTATTCTCTGATGGTAGTTTGTATTTCTGTGGGATCGGTGGTGATATCCCCTTTATCATTTTTTATTGTGTCTATTTGATTCTTCTCTCTTTTTTTCTTTATTAGTCTTGCTAGTGGTCTATCAATTTTGTTGATCCTTTCAAAAAACCAGCTCCTGGATTCATTGATTTTTTGAAGGGTTTTTTGTGTCTCTATTTCCTTCAGTTCTGCTCTGATTTTAGTTATTTCTTGCCTTCTGCTAGCTTTTGAATGTGTTTGCTCTTGCTTTTCTAGTTCTTTTAATTGTGATGTTAGGGTGTCAATTTTGGATCTTTCCTGCTTTCTCTTGTGGGCATTTAGTGCTATAAATTTCCCTCTACACACTGCTTTGAATGCGTCCCAGAGATTCTAGAACTACAAACCACTGCTCAAGGAAATAAAAGAGGATACAAACAAATGGAAGAACATTCCATGCTCATGGGTAGGAAGAATCAATATCGTGAAAATGGCCATACTGCCCAAGGTAATTTACAGATTCAATGCCATCCCCATCAAGCTACCAATGACTTTCTTCAAAGAATTGGAAAAAACTACTTTAAAGTTCATATGGAACCAAAAAAGAGCCCACATTGCCAAGGCAATCCTAAGCCAAAAGAACAAAGCTGGAGGCATCACACTACCTGATTTCAAACTATACTACAAGGCTACAGTAACCAAAACAGCATGGTACTGGTACCAAAACAGAGATATAGATCAATGGAACAGAACAGAGCCCTCAGAAATAACGCCGCATATCTACAACTATCTGATCTTTGACAAACCTGAGAAAAACAAGCAATGGGGAAAGGATTCCCTATTTAATAAATGGTGCTGGGAAAACTGGCTAGCCATATGTAGAAAGCTGAAACTGGATCCCTTCCTTGCCCCTTATACAAAAATCAATTCAAGATGGATTAAAGATTTAAACGTTAGACCTAAAACCATAAAAACCCTAGAAGAAAACCTAGGCATTACCATTCAGGACATAGGCATGGGCAAGGACTTCATGTCGAAAACACCAAAAGCAATGGCAACAAAAGCCAAAATTGACAAATGGGATCTAATTAAACTGAAGAGCTTCTGCACAGCAAAAGAAACTACCATCAGAGTGAACAGGCAACCTACAAAATGGGAGAAAATTTTCGCAACCTACTCATCTGACAAAGGGCTAATATCCAGAATCTACAATGAACTCCAACAAATTTACAAGAAAAAAACAAACAACCCCATCAAAAAGTGGGCGAAGGACATGAACAGACACTTCTCAAAAGAAGACATTTATGCAGCCAAAAAACACATGAAAAAATGCTCATCATCACTGGCCATCAGAGAAATGCAAATCAAAACCACAATGAGATACCATCTCACACCAGTCAGAATGGCAATCATTAAAAAGTCAGGAAACGACAGGTGCTGGAGAGGATGTGGAGAAATAGGAACACTTTTACACTGTTGGTGGGACTGTAAACTAGTTCAACCATTGTGGAAGTCAGTGTGGCGATTCCTCAGGGATCTAGAACTAGAAATACCATTTGACCCAGCCATCCCATTACTGGGTATATACCCAAATGACTATAAATCATGCTGCTATAAAGACACATGCACACGTATGTTTATTGCGGCATTATTCACAATAGCAAAGACTTGGAACCAACCCAAATGTCCAACAATGATAGACTGGATTAAGAAAATGTGGCACATATACACCATGGAATAGTATGCAGCCGTAAAAAATGATGAGTTTGTGTCCTTTGTAGGGACATGGATGAAAATGGAAATCATTCTCAGTAAACTATCGCAAGAACAAAAAACCAAACACCGCATATTCTCACTCAGAGGTGGGAATTGAACAATGAGATCACATGGACACAGGAAGGGGAATATCACACTCTGGGGACTGTGGTGGGGTGGGGGGAGGAGGGAGGGATAGCACTGGGAGACATACCTAATGCTAGATGACGAGTTAGTGGGTGCAGTGCACCAGCATGGCACATGTATACATATGTAACTAACCTGCACAATGTGCACATGTACCCTAAAACTTAAAGTATAATAAAAAATAAATAAATAAATAAATAATAAAATTTAAAAAAAAAAGTTCTGGTAAAGTATTCTTCTAAAATTCTTTTTCATTTATGTCTAGAGAAAACAAATGTACAAAAATTCAGGACAGATTTTTCTTCAAGGTATCAAGAGTAGAAAATATATATTTTTTCCAATAAATTTCTAAAGCTATATTTTAGAAATCAAAAAAATATTTGCATTAAAACCATTATTCCCTTAAGTTTTTAGAGGATTCTGTTTGACTTTGGCATGAATAAATTCCATTCTCTTATTTGCACTGCTACTAGATATGATGAGTTTTAGCAGAGATCCTGGAACAACTGCTGCCTATCACGGTGTGAAATCAATGACATGGAGTCCTGTAGAAACTATTTACTTTGCTATATCTCCTCAATATATGTATATACAAACAAGATCTTTGGCACTGGCTTGAAATCCACAGCAAGAGGTACACCGGGAAGCATCAAAAACTATTAAGTATATACAAAAATAGTTGAATGCGTACCTCCATTAGCAATGTTAACAGAGTTTGTGTCCCACAACCACTAGATTTTGCTACCCACAATTATCAGACCAAATTAAAGTAATATGAACACAATATCTGCACTCAAGGATGGTATCATTGCAAATATCTGCTCATTTCAAAGCAATATAGATGTTTTATACAAAATGTCACATAGTAAATGTATTTGATAGATTAAATCTTGACGCCAATTACTTCATAAAGGAGCAGATGTCAAATATTTATGTAATGATGTATCATCAATATGCAGCTTGTGTTCCTTTAACATAGTAAATGCTTTCTTCTGAGAGAAAAGGGCCCTTGATTCTTCTATTTACTCATTCTTGCTGGAAAATTTTGCAAATACTGGAAGAAGAATGAATCTAATAATTTTCTTTCTTTTTTTTTTTTGACAGAGTTTTGCTCTTGTTGCCCAGCCTGGAGTGCAATGGCACAATATTGGCTCACTGCAATCTCTGCCTCCTGGGTTCAAGCGATTCTCCTGCCTCAGCCTCCCGAGTAGCTGGGATTATAAGTATGCGCTACCACTCCCGATTAATTTTGTGTTTTTAGTACAGACGGGGTTTCTCCATGTTGGTCAGGCTAGTCTCAAGCTCCTGACCTCAGGTCATCGCCGCTTCGGCCTCCCAAAGTGCTGGGATTACAGGCGTGAACCACTGCGCCCGGCCACACCTAACAATTTTTTAGAACCTCTTTTATGCAAGCCAGACATTGTCCTAAGCATTTTAGAGACACTATCATGTATGTGTTTGAAAAAATTATCTCTATGAAAGCTAATGTTTCTAAACTGTGAAAGATACCTTATTTGCTCCTTCAAATTCATGTGCCACTTTTTCCTTACAATTACCTTTTTTAACGTACATTTTGTCTTCTGGGTCCTCTGACTTTTAAATGGCCTCAGCTCATGGTGAACCCTTAACGGGAGCTGCGAAGGATGAAGAGTTAGACCAATATACTAATTCATCTCGCTTCTTCCCTGTAAGTAGCTACATCTTTAACCACTGATTCAAACAAAGCACAGACCGTACAGTATGTTTTACTTCTGATTATGAGTAATGCACCTTCTCCTTCAGATGTGCTTGTGGTAAGGAAATGGCTGCTAGGAAGTGACAGGTTACTTCGCTATCCTTTGTGGTATCTCTACCCCAACCCTAATCCATCCATTTGTAAATTAACCCTTCAGGAATTACACAAGTCTCCGGGTTCTATGTATACTGCTTATGAACTGACATCCATGTAAACTATTGAGAATTCGAGAAGCTTAACTCAGACAGTGTTTGGACATCTTATGGCAATAGAGGGTGTGTCTCCACATTTCTATGAATATTAAGAGTGTTGATTTTTACTCTGTTGATTTTTAGCTTCTGTGAAGGTAATTTTTATTCTTGTATACTTATTTTTATCATATGACTATTAATTGCTCCCAGGTAATGTGGACTAAAAGGGCTTTCCTGGTTTATGCACACTCATGCACACACATACGCAGATATGTATGCACACATGAAACATTTGCAATTGTAAAACCTACTACGGAGTGAAAAGGAAAGGGCATAGGCAAAATGCCATGGCTTACCTACAACTACAATTTGGGTATCAGATATTTATCTTTTTGTCTTTCTTCATAGAATTGCTTTGACTGCTCAGGCTTTTAGAGGCTCCAAATGAATTTTATAATAGTTTTTTTTTTTTTTTGTAATTCTGTGAAAAATGGTATTCATAGTTTCATAGGGATAGCATTGAATCTGTAGATTGCTTTGGACGATATGGCCATTTTAACAATATTGATTCTTCCAATTCATGAGCATGGAATAATTTTGCATTCGTGTCATATATGAGTTCTTTTACCACTGTTTTACAGTTTTTAGAGATCTTTTGGTATTTTAATGTTTGTAATTATTTTAAATGAGATTATGTTCTTGTTTTCAATGTTACCTTGAACGT
This sequence comes from Pan troglodytes, assembly GCF_028858775.2. Classification (NCBI taxonomy): domain Eukaryota; kingdom Metazoa; phylum Chordata; class Mammalia; order Primates; family Hominidae; genus Pan; species Pan troglodytes. Next base: position 14,323,624 of record NC_072413.2, read on the forward strand.
TATTGGGGTACACAAATGTGACTGATATTTGTACATTGGTTTTGTATCCTGAAGCTTTCCTGAAATAATATATCAGTTCAGGAGCCTTTTGTAGGAGTCTTTAGGTGTAGAATAATATCAGGTGAAGAGAGATAGTTTTACTTTTTTTTTCCATTTGGATGCCCTTTTTTTTTTTCCTCTTGCTGATTCCTCTGGCTAGCACTTTCAGAACTATGTTGAATAGGAGTGGTGAGAGTGGCCATCCGTATTTTGTTCCAGCTCTTAAGGGAATGCCTCCATTTTTTGCCTGTTCAGTATGATGTCAGCCATGGGTTTGTCATAGATGGCTGTTATTAAGGAGCATGTTTCTTTAATATCTAGTGTCTTGAGAATTTTTATCATGAACAGATGTTGGATTTTATTGAAATATTTTTCTGCATCTCTTGAGATGGTCATTTTTTTTTTGTTTTAAATTCTGTTTATGTGGTAAATCACATTTATTAAATCCCACATGTTGAACCAACCTTGCATCCCAGGAATGAAGCCTACTTGATCTTGGTGAATTAACTGATGTGCTATTCAATTTGTTTTCCTAGTAATTTGAAGATTTTTGCATCTCTATTAATCAGAGATATTGGCCTGTAGTTTTCTTTGTCGTTGTTGTGTCTTTGCCAGGCATTGGTATTAGGGTGATGCTGGCTTTGTAAAATGACCTGTGGGGGAGTCCTTTCTTCTTAGTTTTTTGAAATAGTTTCAGTAGAATTTGTAACAACTCTTCTACATGTATCTGGTAGAATTTGGCTGTGAATCCACTTGGTCCAGAGTTGTTTTGATTAGTGGGTTTTTTTTTTTTTAATCACTGATTCAATTTCAGAACTCAATATTGGTCTGTTCAGTGTTTCAATATCTTTCCGATTCAATCTTGCAAGACTGCATGTTCTCAGGAATTTATTTCTTCTAGATTTTCTAGTTTGTATGCATAGAGGTGCTTATAATAGTCTCTGAGGATCTTTTGTATTTCTGTGCGATTGGTTGTAATGTCACCTCTGTTGTTTCTGTTTGTGCATAATTAGACCTTCCCTCTGTTCTGTTAATCTAGGTAGTGGTCTAACAATCCTGTTTATATTTTCAAAAAATAAACTTTTGGCTTTGTTAATTGTTTGTACGGGTTTTGGGGTCTCAATTTCATTCAGCTCCACAGTGATTTTAGTTACTACTTCTCTTCTGCCATCTTTGGAGTTAGCTTGTTATTCTTTTTCTAGTTCCCCTAGATGGGACGTTAGATCTTTAGTTTGCGATCTTCCTAAATTTTTGAGGTAGGTGTTTAGCTATAAACTTTCCTCTTAACATTGCTTTCACCATATCCCAGAAATTTTAATATGTTGTGTCTCTCTTCACTTATTTCAAAGAATATTTTTCATTTCTGCCTATATTTTGTTGTTTTCCTGAAAGTTATTCAGGAGCAAGTTGTTTAATTTCCTTGCAATTTTGTGATTTTAAGATATCTTCTTGGCATTGATTTATATTTTTTCCTCTGTGTTCTGAGAATGTGGTTGGTATGACTTCTATATATTTAATTTATTGAGACTTGCTTTATGGCTGAGCATGTGGTCCATCTTGAAGTATGTTCTATATACAGATGAGAAAAATGTGTATTTTGTCGTTGATGAATGGAAAATTCTGTACATGTCTATTAGGTCCAGCTGACCAAATGTCAATCTTAAGTCCAGAATTTCTTTGTTAGTTCTCTGCCTTGATGATTTGTCTAATACTGTTGGTGAGTTGTTGAAGTTTCCCACAATTATTGTGTGGGCTATCTAGGGCTCCTTGTAGATCTAGAAGTACGTGTTTTATGAATATGGGTGCTCCAATATTGGGTGCATATGTAATTAAGATAGTTTAGTCTTCTTGTTGAATTGAACACTTTATCATTATGTAATGCCTTTCTTTGCTCTTTTTTACCTTTTATTGGTTTGAAGTCTGTTTTATCTGATGTAGGAACAGTGACTTCTGCACTTTTATATTTTCCATGTGTGTGGTAGATCTTTCTCCAACCCTTTACTTAGAGCTTATGGATGCCATTACATGTGAGATGGGTCTCTTGAAGACATCAGATAGATGGGTCTTGTTTTTTTTTTTTAATGTTGATCATATTTTAGGAAGGTATTGAGAAAATTTGTCTTCCTGACAAATGTCATACTTTAGTAAGTAACAACTTGAGATTCACATCACAGAATTTGCCTTAGAGGTTGAGCAATAATAGCCTTTTTTTGAGTAGTCTTGTAGCTTCTCTAAAAATTCAGAATTTGGCCAGGTGCTATGACTCACACCTGTAATCCCTGCATTTTGGGAGGCTGAGGCAGGTGGATCATAAAGTCAGGAGATAGAGACCATCCTGGCTAACACAGTGAAACCTCGTTTCTACTAAAAAAATACAACAAATCAGCCAGGCGTGGTGGTGGGCACCTGTGGTCCCAGCTACTCAGGAGGCTGAGGCAGGAGAATGGCATGAACCTGGGAGCTGGAGCTTGCAGCGAGCCGAGATTGTGCCACTGCACTCCAGCCTGGGTGATAGAGTGAGACTCCGTCTCAAAAAAAAAAAAAAAAAAAAAAATCAACACCTAAAAATTTACTTTCTTCTAGTCAATTTATTTCGACGTGCATCATAAATTAATAACAAAAGGGGTAGATATTTTATTGAGCTATGGTTCCTGAATCAAAACCACAATCTGGAGGTTTCCGTCTCTTCATAAAAGAAGTTAAAACTCAGCGCATGTTGCTAGACGTCATTTAAATGATCTTCATTCTTCTCTGTCCAAGAGCAATGTGAAATATTAGGCCAGAAAGAGAGAGATAAATAATCTTTTCCCATGCACCCCATGCTGGTCACAGAAGCTGGCTCTTTAAAGTTTGAGTAACTGTCACTTTGTCAGTCATGGTTATAAAGTTTCCAGAAAGAACTAGTAAGGAGCGTTAGTATCAGATTTCCCCAGATGCCAATTTTGTTTTCTGCTGTATCTCACTCCTCTTTGAATTTCCTCATACAATTTTCCATTTAAAATGGAGAATTCCGCTTTCTTGATCCTATAATAAACACATTTGTCTTTATTTGATACAACTTCTCTTGGCAAGCATATTGATTTTTTTTTCTTTTCTTTTACAAATAGTCTGGCATTTTATAAAAAAGACACATTAAAATATCTTTATGGATAGGCACATGATCTGATATCTGAGCTTTAGCAGTTAACTCTTTAATATTTAATGTATATCATTCAACAGGTATTACCCACTTCCTACTTGGAAATTAAACACTTTTCTGCTACATATCTCATCTCAATTAATAAATCTAATTGTGCATGCTAAGGTTTATTACTTGCAACACTCCTTTAACAAGTACAACTGACTCAGGAACATATGGTAAAAATACTACTTAACTCTCTTAATAACTAGCTTATAACCAGTGTGAGCAAGTAAATATTTGAGAATCATCTCTCCACCAGGCGCCGTGGCTCACACCTGTAATCCCAGCACTTTGGGAGGCTGAGGTGGGTGGATCACGAGGTCAGGAGATCGAGACCATCCTGGCTAACACGGTGAAATCCCGTCTCTACTAAAAACACACACAAAAAATTAGTTGGGCATGGTGGTGGGCGCCTGCAATCCCAGCTACTCAGGAGGCTGGGGCAGGAGAATGGTGTGAACACGGGAGGCGGAGCTTGCAGTGAGCCGAGACTGTGCCACTGCACTCCAGCCTGGGCGACAGAGCGAGACTCCATCTCAGAAAAAAAAAAAAAGAAAGAATTATCTCTCAAAAAAGTTTTATATGCAACTTTTTAAATGTTTTACTAATATAAAGACGCATAGCATATAACGCACAAGTAATAAAATATTAGTTCCCTTTTCAGGGGGAGTTTTTGTTAATTTTTGCCAAACTCTTAAATCCATAGATAACTGACTGCAATTAGCAAATGAATAGAGTTTCAATATGAATATTGGTTACTATTTTTATGTACATTAGTGGTAAGATAAAAGTAAAATTAATTAAAACCTTGTTCACCAATGATAGACTCACTTTTCTGAGAATCATGATTTTTTAATACAAGGATATGTCCTTGTATGTTGGGGCTGTTCACAATGTAATGGTTACAGGCACAATTTAAAAAATAATTTGCATTATTAGAATACTTTTATTCATTCTTTATTTTTACTAATTACTTTTATTAATTCTACACAATCAAAATATTAAATCTAACCCTGATATGCAGTGTTAATTTTCATGCTGTAAATATTCTCTTCATGACTGAATTACAAGGTACAACCTAAGGCCACTAATAGGAAGCTGGAGAGATGCACATTAGCTTGCCATTATATAATGTTGCCATGATACAAACATCATCTATGTAAATATTTTCGGTAGCATAAATCACAGCAAAATATAGCAAAATACTTAAGAAGTGATGAATTTAATTTATTTTCCTTATTTTTAATATAATTTAATTATAAATTAACATGTTTAATAATTTCTGTGTCTTAAAATGACCTCAAAAATTTTCTAAAAATTTAATAGTTGGATCTCACAAGTTGATATGAGATAGCTCTCAAACACAATTGTGTATAACTAAAAAGTCTAGAATTATAGCTAATTTTAGAGTCAGGAAATAAAATGATGTCGGAATTTTATTTCTCTCATCTAGGGAACAGCTAAGATTTAATTTTATGTCTAGATTGGGTCACATGTTCATATCTGGACAAATCAATTACAACCATCCAGTTGGAATCCCCTGGTCAGAACTGGGTCATGGACAAATTCTAGAATTTGCAGATTTACTAGGTTCACCCTAAACCTCGTTGATTCAAACTTGAAAACATTATTCCATCAAAGAAAATTGGTGAAAAGAATTGCTAAACATTTATTGCATACTCTTTCCAAAAATATATACTTACAGTATAAAATACTAACTAGTAATGAGAATGTTTATTGAAAATTTACTATATTTCAAACACTCTGCTAAAAACTTACGTATTATCTCATTAGATAAAATAATACAATTTTATCATTCATATTATTTATCTCCGTTTTAAATATAATTAAGTCTCTAGTTATATCTTCCCATTTAAGATCACGTATGGAAAGTATTAGCATGGTGCAAAAGTAATTGCGGTTTTGCCACTAAAAGCAATGGCAGATTACTTTATTTGTAACGGTAGATTGTAACGTGTTAAAATCTGTATTCCAATCTTGACTCCAAAACTTGCATTTTACATATAGAATGCAACTCACTTAGTGAACCCCACATTCTCATCATTAAGAGTCCATTCACTTTTGTTCATGGCACTTTCGATCATAGTGTCATAGAATATTTTTGCTGCAGAACAAAGCTACCCATTGCCTAGAACATGAAAATAAGTGAGAGGTACTATCAATCTAGGATGAAAACAGTAGAACATGGTTCTAATGTATGAAGAATGTCTTCTTTAGGAGATCAATAGTTGATCAGACAAAAACATGTGATTGACTAAGTTTGAATAATGAAAAAAGAAAGAGAAGACTAGAATGGCAAGTAATGAGCTGAAGCTGGGGACACATGAAAAAGTAGTAGAAAAAACTTCCCGAAGGAAAAGTTGCAAATGCCATTATTTTTGTTTATTTTAGGTCTATATGGCTTGATTAAGCTTTTCTTCTCAAATCCATATATTCCAGGTAGATACAGTGAACTTCATTAGATTTGCTTCCAACAGTTTGTAGTCATTGTTTAATTGGGGATTTTTCTGCTACTCCAAATATCATATGGAATCCCAGTCATCTCTTAGTGTCTTTTTTAAAAATGAATTTGCCAATATTTTATAGGTAATATAAGTCCAGAATAGTAAAATTATCCAATAAAAGCAAGCCAACTAATCAATTAATCTGAAAATAAAATTGTCTCCTGAAATTCTACTATGTAGGGGTCATTGCTGTTAAACATTAGGGCCCTCCACTATTGTTGGGCCAATTTAGTTCTATACACTTTCTGATACTCTCGACTGTGTCACTACAACATGTATCCCTTGTCCTGAACACCAAGTCTTTTTCTGGTTCTTCTACTCTCTCAAATTCTTAAAATTAGACCAAATATTGTCTGAAGGAAGAACTTGGGGCTGGGAATTAGGATGTTATCAATGAAAATGATGTAATCTAAAGGACACTGGATATCTTTAGATATATATTAACATAGATGAAATATGGCTAGCAACATAGAAGCATAAGATATTGTGAACAGAAAAGAAGATGAAACTATCTAAAATCAGAAGTATAAAAAAATCAAGGACATCGGAAGTGAGCCTAGGGTAGCAAAGTTTACTCTATTTTTTAAATAATAATTTTCTTTCATTTAATAAAATATTCTTTAGAAATTATAAGGCTAGGTATTAAAGCTTGTGATGTCAGTGTGCTCAAATTATGTCTACCTATTGGAGATTCTCACTTCTATCTTTTCAATTTGTGTTTTAGAAAAATTACTTGTCCCTGTTTAAATGTATATTCATCCCAATATAAAATACACAAATAAAATGATATACTAGACTCAATACTTTAAGAAAAAAACTTAAATTCTAACATTCTGTAGTTCTACCACATCTCATTTGTAAAACAAATAACTGGTTTTTAAATTAATGCCCCATAAACAGGTTAAATTTATTTTTAAATTTGCCCTGCAGAGAAAGGGGTTGTAGCATTTTATTTTCAACATATAAAATCAATCTAGATATTGAAATAACCTTGTCATTAGCAGATATTTTAACAGATCATCTAACCACTAATTTTTGCCTATGATTTATTGCAATTTTTTATTTGAATCTGTAGGATCTAAAATACTTTTTACGCTGAGCATGTCACCAAACAGTGCAAGACTAAGCTAAAAGTAGCTAGGAAATGTACAGGGACTCTTAAGGTGTTTGAAACAAAGATTTTATGAGGCTTATCCTCTGCTGAAAGAAAAAAAATCATGTATTCATTTCCGATAATGTCAGAATAGATAGGCCATTGTTGCACACATAACTGAGTCTGACTGTAAGAATGAATTATCCCAGGTGAAATCCTCTAAATGCTTACTTAACGTTATAGGATGAAAATTTACAAGCAAGAAAAGTTGCAAAGCAAGCCTTGGGGGAAGGAAGAGAGTATCAACATCACAATGAAATCTGCATTTGCCATTTTAAGTCAGATCGTGTAACAGGAATTAGAGAAGCCTGCTGTGTTTAAAAATCATCTTTTGCCCTTGTGTGTGTGTGTTTCAGCATTGAAATAATCAGTCGTCTTTCAAATATGATTTAATAGCATAATTAAAGTACCCACTAGCACAACTTTCGAAGCTAAGCTTTTCCTTTTTCTAGTGCACTTAGAAATTTTTTCACTTGTGTTTGATAGCCCAGACCAATTGACTTAGAATTCCCTGCCTGATATTGTAAAGAATTTACTTCTATTTATGTCTTTTAACACATAAAATGTTCTAAACTGTCACCTGTAGTTATGGTAGCATGTAGGCAATGAAGCTTAACAGGACATCTGACTAAACTAGATGTGACATGTTAGTATCACTATACATCAAATTTGATATAATGCCCTTTTTTCACTTTATATTATAAAATATTTGATTTTGCTTTTTCGTATTTTTTGCTTTTCTTTTCAGATTCAGTAATATATAAAAATATCAAGTTTTAAAATTTAGTGAACCCACGACCTAACGCCTTGAAGTAATTAACAAATAAGACAACATGTGTTTGCCTGTGCATATGCATGTAAACATACTTATTAATACAGTCATGTTGGAGGGCGTGATTTCCACAGCATCTTTTAGATATTCAGAGGTTACTTTGGAGCAGCCTATACTTTTGATTTTTAGCAATGTTCTTGCAAACCAGTCATTCAATTCTACTGGAATGAGATTTAAACAGTCCAAGTATGGCTGTGTATTCATATGCTTCTCCTTGTGTCCCTCTCCCCTCCCACCACCCCAAGGCTCTGGTAAAGACATTTTATTTTTGTTCTCCAGACTCCTTATATAGGTCTAATCTATTACTCTTTATTCACCAATGTCTGTATATTGCAGTGACTAATTTCTTATTATTCCTCTACCGAGACTCTTCTGCAAAATTCTTGGGAAAATGAATTCATTAAGTCTTCTTACATTCTGGTTGCAGTTTATGGTTGGCCCTTAGATTTTGGGATTCAGGTCTACCATTCACAGCCTAGAGAGACAAACATGATAGCAGTTGTTTTCTTTTGGATAAAGGAGTTAAGATTTTTTCCATATAAACAGTTGGGGAAAAAGCAGATATATTTATTAGGCCTTATTTAAGAGTTTATTGATTCTGTTTAAGAAAATCATTAAAAACATCAAAAAAAAAAAAAAACAGTGTGGAAGGAACTTTCAATGCTGAACTTTGAACATTGAAACTTGAACATTAAAGCATGAACATTGGCTTTCAAACACACCAACAAAACAATTATTATATATATGTAACTTTCACTGTATGAATTTACATGCCAACTTGTGGACTTCTCTTTGTAGAAAAGAAAACATGAAAGATTAATATATTGTTTTATAGGCCATTAACAAGTGCTGTATTTTATCTAGCAGTCTTATTTTAACATTTCTCCCCACATTATCTTTATATGCTAGTTCCACGAAATGTATTTTAAACCAGTTTTACCTTCTTTTCGGTTCCTTCATTAATGAGTTCTATATAATCTTAAAATATGTTTATCCTAGGTTTGTGTGAGAATCATCTTTTTAATATTAAACTTCTAAATTTTGGTTATGTCCCAGATAAAAGATGAAAAGAAGTGATTATACTTTTGAGGCATTTTTTATTCCAATTAATGTCTGTAATAAATCTATTAAATTTAGTTCAAGAAATATTTATGGAATGACTACTTATACAGGTAATGTGATAGCACCTGAAAGGGGAAAGATTTCCTTGTCCACCTTGAAGGGCATGTGACAGGGGAAGTGGCTTGCTTCTTCAGTGTCCTGCTGCTCAGATCTCTCAGGGAGGATACAGATGGGCAGGCTGTGGGGCTCCGACCCCACGGCAGTGTCCAGGGGTGAATGTTTACAGCTCCTGAAGCCCCAGTGGGTGAGTGATATAGGGTGCTCTTTTAGTTTTGCCATCTATAGGCTTGTGTTAACCACCTCAATTACAACCCCTACCTTGTTGCAAGGAGAGAGGGCTTTCTGTACCCCAGATTCTTGCTTTGATGTACTGGAAGAATTGGCTCACATCTGGGCTTGGAGAATTAGTACAAGGTTTTATTTAGTGGCAGTCTCTCTCAGCAGATGAGGGAGCCAGAAGGGAGACGGTTTTTCCCTGATGTGGGGCTGTGGAGCTTCTCCAACTGCTCTGGCCAAATTTTGCATCATTCTGCTGGCTGATGGCCTGCTGACCTGCCGGTATCTTCCACCTGCGTGCTCCTCTTGACATCCTCTTTACGTATAGCTGCTTGTGTGTCTGCCTGCTAGGGTCTCAGGGATTTTTACAGACACAGGATGGGGCATAGTGGCTGAGGGTGGTCTTAGGAAATGCAACATTTGGGCAGAAGGCAGGTGAAGCCCTAGCCAGGGACCATGCCCTCCTTTACCCAGCACTTCCCTTCCCCACTTCTGTATCATTTAAAGGGACCGTGACTTTCCCTTCCCAGCACTCCCACGTCACAGCTACTCATAAAGAGTGGCTACCATCTGGTCACTTCACTCCAAGAGATCCATATAAGAAAATTTAAAAGAAGATATAAAGATAATAAATGATAAACATTTATAGATAGTCATAATAAAGTGGATCATAAGAAAGGTGAAATGCTGTAGAAACTGATTAAATAAAAATAACTATCTACAAATTCAGAGGATATACCATTCCTACTAAAAATTAAGTACATATTCAACTTATGTTAAAAATGACACTGTAACCACTCTTCTACTCTTGATGAAATCAACTTTTCTGTCAAATTTAAAGGATGGTACTGTACAGCATTTCTCACTAACCATACTTTTTCAACTTTTTTCTTTCTATTCTAACAACCCTTTAATTTTCTCAACATTCTTGGGTGATGCCTCTTACTTAATGCACCAAGTATTCAACAGTCAGCTACTTGGAACGTGACTGATATGGTGGATATGGATGTTTCCGCTGCCATTAAGAACATCAATTGTAACTGAACAGTAACCACAGACAAAAAGCCTTATGAGAAAATAACTAGTTCTCCACAATTTAACACTCTCAGTAAAAACCACCCATGACTTCATTATGTAGCATTCTTTGTTTTGGTATAAATATGAAAAAAATCAGATTCATAACACATTTGTCTTGAAATTTTTTTGCTCATAAAGAAGAATTTTATCAGGAATGCTCACCACTTCTACTGCCTGAGCTTTCTATTAGGCATGATTTTAGATGCAAAAATGTTTCTTAAATGAGGTTTTATATTGATCTCCCATTATACTCAAGCACTCCCTAACATAAAAAACCTCACAAGTACATAGTAAGTTTGAAGATAACAGATTTATAATTTTGATTTTCAATAAAAAGTACTTTATCCTATTTTACTTAGAAGAGAATAGCATATTTAGAAATGAAAAAGTTTTCACTTTTTAATGCAACTAGTTAAAAATAGTTAACTTTATTTTGTAGTACTTAAGACAAAAATGATATACTTGTAAATATTACAGATACATTTTTAAGTTGACAAAGTATTCTCAGCCATTTTAAGTTATAATCTGTCAAAGACAAAATATGCCACTACAGAGGATCCAAGATGATAGGTCTGATCTGTCGGTCATGAAGGTTTATAACAAATAGTATAGATTGAAGCAGATCAAGCATGAAGTCCAAGAAAATCATCTAATGCTCTGTTGTGTTGGCAAATTCCAAAGGTGTGGAGATTATAAAATTAGAAAGTGGCAAGTCAATAGTTTGAGAGACAGTGGGCTCATCAATGGAGACATGACATAAACAACAGAATCACTTTACAAAACGAAAATGGACATTTTTCAGAGACTATCATCCCACTTATAATTGCTTTAGTGCACAAATGACTTCGTAAGATGACAGGTATCAATCTTTCATCAACCTTTTTCTGCAGTGATGCATAGAACAGATGGTGTTAAGGTATCCAATGGAAGTGTCAGGGTCCATAACATAGGATATAATAAAATAAAATCACTGCAATACTTATTCCACTGTTAGAAAAAAAGATAACAAAAAATAACATACCAGATTACTGGCGTTGAGGTTGAGCATGACTTTGCAGGAATGACCAGGGCCTAAAATATGCCTCTCATTTATTGCAATGGGTATTTATGAGGCCAAAACTCTGTTCATATATTAGAAAAGGTGTTGGAGAAAAAAGAATGAGAAAAAGAGAGGTGTGGTCCCTCCCTGCTGTCACAAAGTTTACTCAAGTAACATGTACTCAAGCAAGCAAGCAACATAGCATGTTGCAATAGTATTTCAACAGGAAAATACAAGTTAACTGCAGCAGCACATTTAGGAGAAAACAATTTTCCAGGAAGGATTTTCGGAGACATAGTTATTACTCATCATACTTAATACATATATACATTTATAATAGGTTGTACCTTTGTATACTACAATTCAAACGTACCAACTTATTTTCTTTAGTCTATACAAGTTTCTTTAGTCTATACGAGTTTATCTTGTCCCAACTCCTATTATTTAAAAAAGAAGAAAAATACATACATACATATGCATATACACATCTATATGTATATGATAACTCTTATCTCTACTGATTTAAAAATAGTTAATAATAATCAATTCAAATGTTCTCTCAAAGTCAACCAAAATTAATAGCCCCTGCTCAGAAATCATATATAAATCTAAAGTCTTCACGCTTATGCTGTACCTTCATGAATTTTTGTTTATGGAAATCAATATTTTATGCCAAAAATAGAATGCTTCTTAGAAAATAATTGAAAGAAAGAAATTCATTGTATAACAGAAGAGTAGCAGTTGATTGAGACAAAGAGATTGTTTATATGCATGAGTTAAAATGCTTAATTGTGTTTGGATCCTATATCAGAACTAATTTCCTCTCTTTTTAGGTTAGCATTGAGGTGAATCCCTTGATGATAAAGCCATATCATCACCTGTTTTACTCTAAACAAAGACATTTATAAAAATGGTAAACCTGATTATATTTCATAGTATTAAGAAAGATTCTTGTGTAAGATTGTTATTAATTTTTACAATGCTCCTGATGTCAGCTGAGGTAAAATTAATTAGAACAACCGTATCTTAGGAAAATAGAGTCAATGAGCAGAAATTATCACATATTTAAAGGAAATAGAGCAGATGAAAGCTGTTACTGAGGAACGAAGTAAAGAGAGTTTGAGACAGTGGAAGATGGAACAGGAAGAAAAAAATAAGATGGTGACATCTCTTAAAATCGTTTTGGAAGAGTCGTTTACACACTATGAATGAATAGCAATTTATTCCTGGAAAATGCTTGTTGCCCAGGTTGTGCAAATTGTCAGTTATGGATAGATTTAGTTATTGATCAGTCATACTGCTTTCAAGAATTTTAATCTGTTTTGATTTCTTAAAAAGTTCCCATGTACATAAACAAAGTCCATTTACTTGATGGCATTATATTAACCTTAGGATATTTGGAGGACTTTGCATACGTGGAGACAAGGGCATTCCAGATGTCAGATGTTTTCAGGACAACCCTCTCACCTAGTGAAACAGATTGTATGTTTTTTCCACTGTGGCTTGCTCCTATTTATTTCTATTTCCTTCAGCCCAGAAAGGATTATTGTAATATTGATATGTTGATGTATTATTGATGTATAATTATGATATATTGATGTAATATTGATTTATTACATCAGCATTTTTTAAATTCTTACATTAATCTATTTAAATTGAGGTCCTATTTTACCTCAAAGATATCTATTACCTATATTTATCTATCCAATCGAGTTCTTGCCACATATATTTTTTTTAATTCTGCAATTCCTCTGAAGATTTTAAGAGATCTTTTCTTGCTGGTTAGAATAATCCTCAAGTTTTTCTAATCATAGCACTTTTATTTTCTCATTCTTCCAATTAAAATTCTATCCTTTTCATTTAAAAAGGTGAATATATTTGGAACTGTCATCTCCAATGAATGAAAAGCAATTAGAAACTCTAGAAAAGATATTTGAAATAATTATTACAAACCATTTTAAAATTTGTTAATTTTTCCAGATTTCTATAAAAAGCAAATGCAAATAGGAAAGAAACAAGAACTGGGCTTTCATGGGCTTTCATATATTTTCCAATCTGAGCTGGCTTCAAGACTTGAAGATTATCTAGTGGTAAATGAGAAAATTTAAAATAAGGAGGATAATAAATGTAGAAGTTATCAAAGATTACAATTTTTTAAAATCTCAAAGCTTTTGTTTAAAGAGATTCCCATCAAAGGAATTTGTATCAAAAAGAAAATGAATATGAAATGTAATTAGAATCAATAAGAAAATATCAGAGCTGGAAGAACATTAATAAATCCTTAGTAAAAATAGCATTATACAGATGAAAAAAGAGTCAGGGGTCAAGAAACTTAATTGATTTGTCTAAGGTCATGTTACTTGTCAATTCATTTCCAAGACCAGTGTTTCTCCAAATAGAGATTAATGAAAAGAAGAAAGAAAAAGAAGAAAAAGTAGATCTCCACTTTTTTTTTTTTCACCTGGAGGTCCTGATTTATTTGGTGTGGAATGGAGCATTCAAATTTCCTGTTTCCTAGGCTAACAGCAGAAAACTATTAAATGGAAGAAAATAAGATGTGAACTGAAGTGGTAGAAAAAAGTAAATGAAAAAAAAAAAAAAAAACAGAACAGGAGACTTTGTTTTCGGCAGTTTTTTAATTATACATATAGCTCCCTCAGCAGCCACATGAGGAGGGCCAGCTGGGTCTTTTTCCATTCTTTGGCCGAGTATATTTCAAAATATGCTTAAGAGACTATCACATCCAAATCACCAGAGAGGAGATCGTAGCTAGTCCCAGGCTTTTTTCAATGTAACTTAGTAAAAATCTCTGCGAATAGTTCCCCAAATTCTGCATTTTTAACAAGCTCCCTGCTTATGGAGCTGTCTCCTTGAGTGCAGGAAGGACAGGCTGTTCTACTTTATAACTGGGACACCAAGTACAGATCCTGGTTCATAGGAGGTGCCTAGAAAACACATGATGGGTAAATAGTTAAATTGAATTAATAACTACAATAAGCAGTAAAACTTAATAATTGCTAGTATTTTTTTAAGTTGTATATATCTACTACTAGATATAAATTTTGGTTGGTGGTGGTCTTCATTTACCAACGTTTTGGTTTTTACACTTTTCCAAAAAATGTCAATTGCTATTCTGTACTCTATACAATCAGAAGGAAGTCAGTTTGAGCACATAAAAATGACATAATATTCTGCAGTATCTAGAATACACAGCTTGATACTTCAGATTTATTTTTATCTTTGAAAGATATTAATAAAATAAGTAATTTATAAAAATGGAGAGATTTTAATAATTGAAACAAAAATACTAATTATGATAAGACTAAACATGTAATGTAGCTGTAGGTTGAAATAAACTTGAAACACTCTAGTTGTCTGCATACCTTTTGCTTTCCCCAAGAACTATTTCTGCAAAATATTCACTAGCCTGCAGAGATAACCCACATAGACTATGTTATTAATATGCAATCTTCCTTCCTGAAACAGTTTACATACACAGTAAACAGCATCTGGACCTTGTAATGGAATTTCTAAAGTTTGCTGTGATTTGGGAGCTGCATATGGGTCAGTAATCATTATCCAGACACCATCATTTATAGTACACATACATAAGAATGGGTGTGAAGCAGTGATAAGAACAAGTTTTGAGTGATCCAAAATATAATCCACCTGACTTAATACTTGTTACATGAGTATTTGGTGAGTGAAAAAACTGTTAGGAAAATGTGGAACTTTTAAATAATATGACTCTCATACCTCATTGAACATTTTGGATTTTTTTAGAAGAGGGAAGAGCATTAATTTTATAGTCAGCAACAACACATTGCGTGCCTCCTGCAAATTGAGCATCATAATATTATCTGGAGAAAAATAAATGTCATGAGCCTTAATTTGTAATTTCTAGGAAACTACTTGGCCCGTGTTCTCATTTGTCAATACCTGTAGTCTCCAACCTTAATTATGTACTGTTCAATAACCTGCTTACTTGCTTACTTTAGTATAGTGTCTTATCTAAAGTTTCATCCTCTGGGTGTTAATCTATCACTGGCAACAGTTTCAACCGTAATTTTTTGACTCTTGATCACAACTCACTCATATGACCCAGTGAAACATTACAGTGTTCTCTCTGCATTGATTTGACTTCCGGGCCTTTGTAAATCTTACTTCTCTAATTAGGCTGTAAAAAGAAACTGCAATATATAGATTCATGAAATAGAATCAGGACAGGGGAAACATTTTTAACAGTTTTGAAGCCCAAGGGGATTTTAGAACTGTCACTGTGATGTGTTGGGTTTAAAAATTCAACAGTCTATATTAAAATAAATAGGCTTATGACAACACAGTTCCTGCTCTAGGCATCTCAGAGTCACCATAGTTTTGTATATTTGGAAATGCTTAAATATACTGGAAATAAAAAATTATATTACATTTTCATATTACAATATTAAACATTGTATTTTCATTCCTACAACTACTGTTCCATTTCATGTCCTAATCATTGCTTGTCTGTGTAATTTCAATAATTTCTCAAATGGTTTCTATTACTAGGAATCCGTCCTTTGTCAGATGACTTTCCTAGAAAACAATATCTATTTTATGTGACTTTAGTATTTCAGAATCACATGGTTTCCTCATATCTACTCAGTTGTTTTAAAACTAGTGAATGTATTCATTCTACAAAGGCAGTATCACATAAAACTTTGTTATATTTTAAGAAGCATGGAGATTTCTACTTATTGCCATGATGGAATAATTGGTACTGGAATAACCCTCCATGGAAGAACAAATATTAAACTGAATGATTGAACAACCACTGGACTATTTGTAAAGATATAAAATATTGTGCCACTTTCTGATAAAATGTGCATTTACATATATATTATTCTTCAGAAATGTATCTATTAATAGCATTTTTCCTTGAGTATGTGTAAATAAAATGTTAGCTATTTTCTAGTTTAAAAAATGATTTGTATAACTAGTGATTATTTATTTATTTTATATTTAATTGTAACGAAATTTCCATTTATTCCTAAATGTTGATTATTTTAATCCCTCCAAATATAAGTTTCCTAAAAACAGCCATCTTGATTGTCTTGTATTCTTATATATTCTCATAACGTCGTCCAATACTTGGCATTTTTTACATACTCAAAACATATATGCTGAGTTTTTGAAAGGATGCATACTTATTAATTTTTTTGTCAAATACTCATCCATGTTACAGGTTAAATAGCTTTCCTTTGAAGATTTTCAATAAATGCATTAATCAAAATCACCATATTTGCATACATATTTTACAGTAGACATGATAGAAATTGTAAATGGCTTGGTCATACATTAAAGAAAGCTATGTTAGCCTTCAGTTACTTTGCATCGTCTTCTGGTAAGATAAGTGGCAAAATATTTAAATCAAGTAAATGGAGAAAAGACACTAACATTATTTTATAGAAGGATACACTTGACAGATGCAAGTTAAGCAAAATAAGATTTGAGATTTGGTGAAGGGTCTTTAAAATGATAATGGAAAAAAGCATACTATGAAAAAATACTCATGAATTTCAAAACTTTTGCATAGTAATAAACTTGTACTTTTTATAACATGTTTGAACAGTATCTAGTTTGAGGCATTAAGAAGAAAAAGGTATCAGTTTGAAAAGAGCCCTTAGAAAAGTAACATGTATTCTATTCAAATGAAGGAAGAACCAATATCAAATTTATGGTGAAGATTGTGTAGAAAAATAATGAATCATTGATGCTTTATGAAAAGTTTAGGAGGACAATAACCTAGAGAAATGAACAGTGTACAAGTGGTTAACTTGTTTTAAGAAGGGACAAGACAATGTTGAAGCCCACAGCATCAGAACATCTACATCAATTTGCTAGAAATAAAATATCTTGTTCACGCCCTAATTGAAGAACAACAACAATTAACAGCAGAAACAGTACACAACACCACAGACATCTCAACTGGTTAACCTTACACAATTCTGACTACTAAAAAATTAAAGTTGTGCCAACTTTCCATTTAATAGATCCCAAAACTTGTGCCTGGGTCAGCTGCAGACAAAAGCAAAACATTCAATGAAAATTTTAAAGAAGTGAGATCAAGATCCTAAAGGCTTTCTTAAGAGAATTGTAACAGGAGATAAAACATAGCTATGCCAATATTATCCTGAAGACAAAGCACAAATAAACTAGTGGCTATCAAGAGCTGGAAGTGGTCCAGTCAAAGTAAAAGTGGACTGATCAAGAGCAAAGGCATGGCATCATTTTTGGGATGCTCGTGGCTCTTTGCTTATTCTCTGGAAGTTCAAAAACTATAAATCCTGCTTATTATGAGTGTTTGAGAAAGTTAGTCAATGCTTTAACACACAAACACCCAGCCAAACTTCATCAGAGAGTTCCTCTCTGCCATAACAATGCTTCTGCTCATTACTCTCACTAACAAGGGCAATTTTGTGAGAGTTTTAATGGAAAATCATTAGGCATCCCCCTTAGGGTTCTGATTTGGCTGCTTCTGACTTCGTTTCTTTCCTAATTTGAAAAACATCTGTAAAGGGCATGAATTTTCTTTAATTAATAATGTAAAAAAGACTACCTTGACATGGTTAAATTCTTAGGACCATCATTTATTTAGAGACGAACTAAATCGTTGCTGTCATTGCTTACAAGAGCGTCTTAGCTCATAGTAAGAAATAAAGTTCATACTTATATTTTTATTTTTTAAGTTTAATTTCTTGGTGAAGTTTTTGAAGTCCCCTCATATATGAAACCTTTTCCTATAATACATACAAATAAATGTATTAGATTTTACAGCAGCATTCATTAAACAAATATTGTGAGTACCCATTACATGTCTTTAACCATAGAAGGAATTTGGATGGTATCTGTGAACAAAGCATAAAAAATCACTGTCGTCATGAAACTTAACTCCTGCTAATGGAAAATATGCAATAAATGATAATCAAATAGATATAATAAATTACATATTATGCTGAGGATGCTAAGTATTTTGGGGGAAATGAAACAAGGAAAGTGAGTTTAGAAATAATAGGAAAGTTACAATTATAAAGAGGATTGGGAGGTAGAGTGATATTTTAACCATAAGAAGATAGTTTATTAAGAGATTGAAGATGATTTTGGTCACATGGTTCTTTTGGTAAGGGGCATTTAAGCAAAGGAAAAAAACCTGTGCAAAGCCCTATGACACAGCTAATTTGACATGTTCAAGGATCAGTAAGAAGGCCCGGGAGGGTATAAGGCAGTGAGGGAGGAACAGAGGAGTAGATTAGAAGAGAAAAATATTGATATTTAACAAAGATATTTCATATTTGATCATGTTTGTCATATGTTTCACAAAGAATCATGTACAGACTATAGTCTCTAGATTTTGTAATTCAAATCTAAAAGAATACATTATTACAATTAAGAAAAATTAATTTCACAATAATAATAATGGAAGGTGCAGTGTGTCTTGTTCAGTTGACAAATTCAGAACCAAAAGAAAATGGAAAAATTCAGGTATTCTCTTTCACATTTTATGTAAGAGAACTTCATCTCATAGCTTTTAATGACAAAATAAGATGTTACCATAATATAGCACTTTTTAGGGGTTTTTAAAAGAAGTATATTCTATCCATGACACTAATAGCCCACAACTCACAATTGGTAGCAGAAGGTAGAACGTTGCTTTTTTTTAAAATCCAAATCTCTAATCTCTCAGGGTATTTCTAAAAGAAGAGCAATTTGATTCTTTAGTTTTGTGAAAGTGAGAGCCCCATAACATTTTATGGACCAAGTGGTTCATCACATTTGATCTGTTGAGCTATAAAAGCATGAAACTTCAATATGAACATGACACAGAACTCTTACCATTTATTCTTTTGTTCCATGTGGCCACAGCTTTCAGCTCTCAAAAGCACTTCTTTTACATCATTTTTTGAAGTTGGTACCTTTAATGAAAATGTTTTCTCAATGTCCATGAATTTTGCAACTACTATACATCAGGTGACAGCTTAACAGTAAAGAGCTTTAAAAACATTGCCTCACTTCATTTTCCATAAAATTTAAGTATACAGAACAAAATAAAAACACTATTATAGCGAAGGCACCAGAAAAAGACTATCAGTACTTGAATATCTATGATATAATCAGTAATATGTAAAATACATAACATATATGTACATATATATTTATATTCAGCAGCTAGTTTACACTACCTCTCTATCAATCCCTCCACCCACCTCTCCCTCTTTCAAGTTGTTTCATATTTTGCAGCTCTATTGCTTGGTGCATAAACATTTAGGATAGCTATGTTTTTTGAAGGACTGTCCCATTTATATTAATATAATATCCCTCAATACCTCTGGTAATTTTATTTGCTATGAAGACTACTTTTTCTGATATGAATATATCCACTCCTGTTTTAAAAACTTATTATTTGTGTGATATATGTTTCATCATTTCACTTTCAACCTTCCTATATTTCCATATTTGAAGTGCTTTTCTCAGGGGCATGTAGTTGGGATATGTGTTTAAATTGACTTTGCTAATTACTTTTAATTGGTGTATTTAGAACATTTACATATAGTTATTAATATTTTAGGGCTTACTTTTGCCTTTTTGTTTGTGTTGCTGTTTGTTTCATAGTTTTCTTCTGATTTCATTTACCTATCTAGTTCTGGGTTATTTGAACATTTGTTAAATTTTAATTTTGATTTATTTGTAGTGTTTATGAGAGTATGTATTTATTTCTATAGGTTTTCCTTTTAGTCATATTTATGTAGCTTATTACAATCTACTGCTATTCATTTTACTGGATCAATTGAAATACCAAAATCTTACTTCTCTTTATGTCTCTTAACCTTCTCTAATTTATAATATTGTTGTGTTAAATTTTTCTTCTGTATTCTACAGTTACTGTAGAGAATTCTATGGGAGTTTTGAATGTAGATCTTTTTCTTTTTTCTTCTAGAAATGTTACTGTTTTCTTTCATGCACTGAATTCTCATCATTATGAATGTTTTCTGAGGTATAACTTTTATACATGTAATGTATAGAATGTATAGATATAATAGTTTATGTATAAAAGTTACATATATAATATGTATTATATAATATGTATTATGTATGTATTATATATTATTATATATGTGTGCTTGTGTGTGTGTGTGTGTATGTATATAATAGGGTCCCAGTGGCCTCATCAACCTGGCAACTATGCAACTTTTTAAAAAAATGTCAATGATGTTTAACCCTGTTTTTACAAGTATCTCATTTTAGGGCTCTTAAACATGGGTAAGTTCTTTACTGCTTTGAATGAAATACAATGAAAGTGACATTTGCCAATATCAGGCATCTGGCCTTCCACCGGCACTTTCCACGTTCTAACTTTCTAGGAACACTCACTCATAGGGAATCTATGTTATTCTGTTATCACACTGCTGTAAGGAACTACCTGAGACTGAGTAACTTATGAAGAAAAGAGGTTTAATTGACTCACACTTCTACAGGCTGTACAGGAAGGCTGGGGAACCTCAGAAAACTTACAATCAGGGAGGAAGGCAAAGGGGAAGCAAGCACATCTTACCATGGCATAGCAGGAGAGAGAGTGAAGGGGGAAGTGCTACCACTTTTAAACAAGCAGATCTCTTGAGAATTCCATCATGAGAACAGCAAGGGCAGGTCCTCCCCCGTGATTCAGTCACCTTCCACCAGCCCCCTCCTTCAACATGAGAGGATTACAATTCACCATGAGATTTGGGTGGGGACGTAGAGCCAAACCATATCAGAAGCCAACCAACAAGTACCAAATCCAGCTTTCCTGAAGTTAACAAGTTTGACAAAGACTAAGTGTAGTAAAAAGTACAGCAAAATTGAAAAGATTATCAGATGCAATGATAAGATTAACATCCTCAGATTACATATTCATGTAACTCTTATTCATCAAAAAATGTTTAATTAGAGAAAATAGGATAGCATTAAAATTTTATATTATAATTTGTGGAAATGTTGCTGTGTTAGAATAATACCTAGATAATGAATGAAAAATACAGGTTATGGCTATGAAGCCTTTATTTTGCAATAATCTATTTGAAATAAACAGCAAAATTCTTCCTCATTTTCTTTATCATAAGAGCATTCATTATTCTGTGTGAAAAAGATTTTTCTTTCATTAGTATTGTAAATGATAACTTTATTTTTTCTAGTATATTTATGATTTTGGTTTACTTGTGCTATTTTATTTTTTAAATTAATATGTTTCTAGATAAATTTAATTTTAGGTTTTTTGATACTGATTACTTTTTTAATATTTCATGATTTTTATAAGTGTATATAGAAATAATAGTCACCTTACATTTTACTTCACAATACTTTATTATTGGTTTATTATTCTTTACAATTGTATGCCTTGCAACTGTTTTTATTAAATGCTCTTTTATTTGTATTAAAAACATATAATTTATCTGCAGTATACAAAGGTTTATGTGTATATACATAGTTTTAATCCTGCTGATAACTTTACTCAAATCCATTACATCATTGCTAATTGACATATTTTGTCTTTGTCAAATTGTTTATATGGTCACATATGAAAGTAGACACATCAAATATTTTAAATATGATTTATGCTTTTAAAGTTCTTATTTTATGAGTATTAACTTCAGCTAATTCAATACGATATCCTTTGGTATGTTAAGTTTATATTGTTATAAATTAAGGATGAATTATTCTGTTTATAATTACATAATACTCACATCCTTGCTTTAGTAATTAATAACCTTTGCTCTATATGAATGCCCTCATACTAATCCATTTTAACTGTTTTATTACATAATATGTATACATGAAAAAATCTATGCAACACACATGTGAACCTTAAAGCACAATAATTAAAAAAAAAAAAAGTTTCAGGAATCAACTACTCAACCCATCAAGCAGAAGGCCAATTGTATTGCTATATGGATTTTTGTTTCTTTTTACTGTATCCTAAGGTTTTCCTCCATCCCAGGTTAACCAATAACCTGAATATATACATATGTATATATGTACATATATATATGCAGAAATTTTTTAGATTTAAAAATGTTTAATCACAAATGTAAAATTCCTAAAATGCATAATATATATGCATATGGGTATATTCATCTGCATTTATTTGTGTACATATTTAGGTGTTTATTTTTTTAATAATTTTGCTGACAATAAAAGTTATGCTATAAAGAGTCTTACAGCATTCTTTTTCATTCATATATTTTATTTCTGAGATGTGTTATATAACCGTATTTTCTCTGATCTATAGTATTTCATTGGCAAATATACTACATTGTATACAGCCAGTCAGTCTTCTGAACCGTTTTTTTCTCTCCCACTTAACTACAATCCCATTCTTATGGAAACACTGGTGGTGACGTACAAGAGTTCTCAAAGATATATGACTCTAACAGTGAAATTACTGCTTTTTGGAGTTTATGGGTATTTAACTTTATATGGCTGTCACGTTGTTAATGTACTTGTATCAATTTAAAAGCCTAGTAAGAGCAATAAAACTGTCTACTGATGAAAATTGTTACTAATGCTTGATATTTATTAGTAAGCTTCTTAATTGTTGTCAATTTGATATGAAACGTCTCATTTTGGTCCTAATTTACATTTTCATGATTACTAATTATATTTATATAAGTCATTCCTAATTACTTTTCTATGAAAACCTGTTGCCTATAATTTTGAAGTTGTCTATAGTTTTCTTAGGAATAATTAACACTTATCTATATATTATTGCGATTTTTTGTTTTTAGAATTCAAATAACTTTCCCAGATTATGAATTCTCTTTCATTCTCTGTGGGATTTTTTTCTTCTAATTTTTACTTCTAATTTTTTCTTCAAATTTTTATTGTGGAGATATTTCATACACACCAAGTTAGATGTTTACTAAGACTCATGTGCCTATGCCTTACTTGCAATATTCTCAACATTTTGCCAATAGTGTTTCATTTTACTCTGTAGTTTTTTATGTTTACTTTGAAGATCATAAATCACTGCAATGCTGCAATACGGTAAATAGCTCACTTATCATCTCTGAAGAAGGATTTGTTTTTATGATTACCACATTGCCATTGTGAAACCACAGCAAATTAAGAATTTTTTTTTTTTTTTGGTGTCACCTACTAGCCACTAATTATGCTCTTTTGCTGCCAGTATTTTTTCTTTTGGTATGCAGTTGGTTCCTGCAAAACTTCACCCAATCATCACCTGGCAAATTATGATACACATTTCAAAGTAGATATTAATTACACTGAGAATAAATCCCTTGGCTCCAAAATCATGTTAGGTGCCCTTTCTATACAGTGTAATAGCAATACCCACTTCTTCCTTTGCATATATATTCCCAGCCTGCAACTGTCTTGTTACATATGTATCTTTGGAAGTGCACTATAAAAGCTTTATTTACCAATTTATTGCTTATTCTTAGTGGAGAAATTGCATACGGTCATTACTCAATATGAATGAATAAAACACATAAAATAATTAATATTTTTGGAAAACTTTTAATCATAGATACTATTTTTTCATGTTTCCACGGTGCCAAACACAGTTCTTAGCTCTTTCTATATCAGAAAAAATAAACAAGCTTTTCAATTCTTCACTTTTTATAATATAGGAAAATATTTTAACATCTCTAATGTTAAATATTTTGACCAAAGTTAAGCATGCATCTCGCGGAACATACAATTAATATTTATGTTCCTATGAAAATACTTTGTTGGCCAAAATGTCAACTATAATAAGCACATATAACTGCAACAGTTATAAATGGAATATATTTTAGTTTGGCTCAGCATTCAGATTTAACATTTGCAAGTGTTGTGAACATGGTAGCTTGCTTAAGAACTGGAAACTATGCAATAATATATCCCTTACTTATCTTCAGGTATGCAGTATGTCCAAATGCTCTCAGGGAACCTCACAAAATTTACTTCCCTTTGCCCCAGGGTAATACCTTTCATTTATGTGTATATATATATATTTATATTTATGTATATATTTTGTGTATATATTTTATATATTTATATACATATTTATGTATATATATTTATATATTATGTGTATATATATTTATGAATATTTATGTATATATGTATATATATTTATATTCCATCTATGTTCACTTAAGTAGGTAGTATTTCATTCTTACCTCTAAATATTTTATTTACACAAGACTTTATGATAACTTAGGCAACAGAAATGAAACAAAAACAGCTTACAGTGTTTTTCCCAAGGCAAGCAGAAGACTCATAATATTGTGAAAGCAGTAAACTTTAAAAAGAGGATAATTTCTGTGTGTGTGTATGTAAGCAGCTCATGTAAATGATTGTTTTCACCTTTGAATTAAACTGGCCCTAATCCCAACTCATCTAGCAATTAGTTGAGATAAACGTAAAATAGGTTTTTTTTTGTTTGTTTTTTTCTTTTTTTTGTTTTTCGTTTTTTGTTTTTCACCCAGGCTGGAGTGCTGTGGCATGATCTCGGCTCACTGAACCTCCACCTCCCGGGTTCAAGCGATTCTCCTGCCTTAGCCTCCCAAGTAGCTGGAACTACAAGCACATGCCACCACACCTGGCTAATTTTTTATATTTTTAGTAGAGACGGGGTTTCAGCGTGTTAGCCAGGTTGGTCTCGATCTCCTGACCTCGTGATCCGCCCGCCTCGGCCTCCCAAAGTGCTAGGATTACAGGCGTGAGCCATGGCACCCAGCGTTTTATGTTGTTGTTTGTTTGTTTCTAGGCTTCACCATTCTTGGAGTAAAAATAGGTAACTAAAAACAATTACAAAAAAAGTATTTATTAGACTCCAATCTATTACTGTGAAAATTCAGCCTTACATAAATTCCACACTGATAACACTAAGAGTACCCAAAGAACATTCCCCACATGTATGTTTGTTTGTTTTGGTGAGCCCTCGTAGAAGACTAAACATGTTCTGAGGACTGACAATTGGGACACTCTTTTCACCAACTATTTGCATTTTGTACTAATGCAAATGATTAGTAGCTCTCTATTCTACCTGACACCTGAAGTAGCATTTAACATCCTCTGTTCTTCTCAACGATACTCTACAATTGATACCCAAATAAAGATTATTTATCTTTTTTTTCCTGTGGATTTCACTGGTGTTGCAGAAGTTACTGTTACATATATTAATGAGTTGTATCATCACACAGTATTCTGCCACATAATGTATTTTCATGTTACTCATTTTAGAAAGACCTCCTTGCTCTAGACGTATTTAAGCTCAAGTGTATAAAACTATTAGAGTCACTCCTGGTGGCTCGGGGAAAGAAAAAGAGGAGATATGGAAATGCTGAAGTTGACAGACACTATATATTATATTTAGAGAATGAACAGGACAAATCTGCTGTAAAATGCACACATACTTTTTAAATACCGAAATTGTGCCAGTACTGTTAAGAGAAAAATATGTTTTTAAGAACTCAACAAACATTAATCAAATGCCACTGTATTCTAGATAATATGGTATAGACTCAGTCATTTCTGTTGTATCCACATCATGTCCTTCAAGAATCCGACAAAGTTATACTCTCAAAGAAGCATTAGATAATATCAAATGAAAATACACTCTTTATTCAACAGGATCAACTAAAGGGGTGTGGGAGAAAGGGGTTGATCTGTTCAGTGTATGCAACAGTGAAGCAGTTGGAATTTCATAGAATATACTCCCAGGGCAGAAGGAGATTTGAATTTCGTATCTACAAAGGAGAAAGTCTTATGATGGCAGGCTTGCAGGCTTTGTTACATTGAGAATATAAAAAGGAACAAATTTAAAAGTTTTAGTCAAACTGCCTTAGAAAAATAGAGATACTGTGGCCTGTACTTAATGTAACACTTCTTGACATCCCTCAAAATTTTGGTAAGATATCTAAATCTCTCAAATCTTAGTGACTGAAATTATCATAAAAATTAGAGCACAAGAGAGTCATGATGTCTTATGGTGATCAGCAGGACACATATCGGGAAGCTCATTGTTAAGGAGAGTCCTTCAGAGAAGATAGGCAAAAAAGAAGTACACAGCAGATAAAATCTTTTCAGTAGAGCAAAACTCGGGGAAAATTGAAGTAAATGAAAATTGATCCGTGCCTTAAGTTTTTAAAAAATTAGTATTGAACAAATTAATAGATCGTTTTCTGACTTTTCTGATTTCTCTTCGATATTTGATAACCTATTCTTCTTGAAAATTGCTCTCTTCTTGATTTCCATAATACTGATCTCCACTAGTTTTTCTCCTTTGTTATTACTTTTTATTGGCAGAAGGAGCTGTTGAGACTCTGGATTTGATAGTAGATGAGACAAAAAAAAAAGGCAGAGTACCTGAATTGTTTGGTTTCTTGGTTGCTGGTAGAAAAAAGTGTAATGAGCTCCCACCCTACACAAAATCTGTTGGACAGCCTGGACCAGCTTCTTACATTTCCTTTCCTCTGTCCGCACCATAAATACTAGTATTCTTCAGTGTTTGGCTATATTCTCTTTTCTTCTATATTTTATACTTCACTGGGCAATTGTATCAATTTTAATTTAGTTGACCCCACTATTATATTAATAGTAACTCCTAAATCTTCCTTACTAGCACAGATGGCATCTTTTTATTCGTACACACCCAAACAATAATAGATCTTGACAATCAGATGTTGTACAGGACGCTGATATTTAACACGCCTAAAATTCAGTTCATAAATTTCTTCTGAGAAAGTTGTAATAAAAATGCTAAGAAAAGTTAAAACTATTGATATTGGATTAGGAGAATTTTATGGGGAAGTATTTTTGTGGTTTCTCCATGTATTACAACTGTACATATGCTAATTGATTTTTTGTGTACCAGGTAATTATCTTAGTAGGAATATAAGGTGCAGAAATGACAGAGTCCTTACAGAGCTGGCATTCTTATCAGCACAAAAATAACTTATCTAGAAACAAATAAGTATACAACAAATTTCTAAGAGTAAAAGATAATGTGTGTTAGGGATAGGGAAGTAGAGTTGGGACAGGGATATTTTAGATGGCATTATCCAGAAGGAACTCTCCGAGATCTTTTGAAATGAGAAATGGGTAAGGTAAAGAAGAAAATTATGTCAAGCTTCACAGGAAGAGTAAGGCACATTTTCCTAAGTAAATGCATTTTCCAATTTAGTAGTAAAATTATATGTTGTCTAGATAATTCTTTTTAATAAATACGGAGAAATACTGCGCATGAGTGTTTTACTCTGAGGACATATGCACTGTATTTAAGGTTAAGGAAACACTGGCTCAAAAATAGATATATACTCACATGGAAAAAAAGTAAAATAGATTTGAGACAATGAATTGTTTAACTTTTATCACAATTAGATAATCACATTTGCACATCTTAATGAAGATAAACATTCACCTTTAAATAAAAGTTTTGTTTTTTTAAAAAAATTAATAAATATAGTGCAAAAAAATTGTGGACTTGAAAGTGAATTAGGTTTCAATTTTGACATCACAGGAAACTTCCTTTGTCATTTTTTAGTGTTGTGTTTATATAGCTTACACATTTCCTGCAAATACATTAGACTCAAATATTGACATTAATTGTCATATTCAACACGGTCAACTTATGAGATACAGGATAAATATTTTATGTGAGTCAATAACTATGTTCATTTCCCAGTGCTTGAGAAAAAAATTCAGGCACCAGTTATTACCTATTACAGTGGATGACGTGAAAACCTAAAGAAAATTCTTCTGTAGTACAAACTTTTTGAAAGTTTATCAAGATTATCTCTAAAATGATACAATGATAATTTTCTTCATGGAAGAATAACAATATTTAAATTAACAAGGAAGCTTGAAAATTTTAAGTACAGATAGATTATCAGTTATAAATTGTGTGAACTGATAAATGTTATTTGTATAAAACCAGAAACAATAAAGCATTTTTATCTTCTGTAATAAAATCTCAAAATTCATGGAAGTCAACTCTTATTTTAAAACAATATGTGTATACAGTCCTAATATTTTGCATATGCATATTTTAGGTTGACAGCCTATGGAAATGCTTACTTACGCATAGTATATGAATTTCTAGTAATCATTTATTATAAAGAAATATGAATAAGTGTGCATTAGGTGCAAAACTGACGTTTACCTCCAAATAATTTATATTAGTAATTTGCTCCAGAATGGTTCACCTATTTTTGCTAAGAGAACGTTTAGATCTAGTTTTCTAATTACAAATAAGTCAATATTACACTCTCACCTTATATTTAATGTTTGTGTTTAAAATTTTTCCTTATCCTTGAAGATAGATAATCCAATTATGAATATAATCTTTACAATATATCTGGAATGCTCACTTTATTTACATTTGGAAGCAATGTCTTTTAAAATGACACAATCATGTATAAAATGATCTGAAAATTAATTGGAATTGATAATGCACTTAAAAATTTTAATTACATGCTACTATCTTATTAAAAATTAAACTTATGATTATGTAAAAGTGAATAAACCCTTCACAAACTCAAGACCATGTGAATATTATTTCAGGCAGGTTGGATAAAGAAATTTCTTATGATTGTATGTCTTTCATTAGTACACGACCCAAAAATTAAAAATATATATTTTCATACATTATGTTTTCAGTTTTAAATCAGGAATAATACATGATGAATGACAAATAGTTAGGTATTTTTGATATATTTAAAAATCAGCAAATTCTATATTGTAGTAGATGTGCTAAATATTCCTTTTAGTCAATCTGATGTATTCAAGACAATGGAAATTTTGAATTATAACATCAAAATGTCACTTTTATCATTTTAATATTTTTACTGAAGTGTCAAAATAAAAAATTATTGGGAGATGAAAAGTTTTAATATAATTAAAATGATTCATGCAATAATATTTAATACTTTGTGCCACCACATATAATGTATGATTGCATAAGTTTAAATATTCCAAAGCTTTATACAATTATGTAAATTAGATGTGACATTATTTTATCATTAATAAAAACATATAGTGAATTTTAAATTTCAGTGCCTTCAAGCTATTAAGTGGCAGAATCTGTAAACAAGGTATAACTTTCTCATTAAATTTACTCTATATCACATTGAATCTGAGATCAGATTATATAAAAAACACAAAATAATACCATAACTTTCAAGTCAAAACAGTATTTCAACTTTATAAAGATGATGTACAAGAAGAGAAAACTCCTTAAAATTATATATCAAACATCTAATGTTTAGATTTTATTCAACACTAAGGAGACTTTTTTATTTTTTAGTATTTGTGATTTCACTTTATTTTCAGAAATTTTTCATACATAAATGAAATAATTTTACTTTATAAGAGAAAATTTGTTATCTCCTTTTTTCAAATATATGCTTAGATTAATACTGTTTGATATATAAAGCTTGATATCCATAGAATGTTTCAAGAAGATTGCCTCTTGATATAAATGAAGTACATATAAAATGTATATCAAACTACTGGCTTCCAAAAACAAATATAATGGTTGTAATATAAAAACATAATTTTGAATCCTGAAATTCTGGAAACAATTTATAATTTATTTTTAGTACAATTAGTTCCTCAGCTGTAAATTAAAATAATAATTGATAAATTATAAATAATTATAAATTATAACTAAATTGATACATTTTAAAGCAAATATCCAGTTTATTTGACAACATTTACATTGGGTAATTAACAAAATTTTTTCACTGTAATATGAAGCCATTTTCTCAAAATTATAAATGAGATCTCAATACACCCAGTTTGCATTTTATTACCTCCTTCTTTAGAGTATTTCCCAATATATAGCTCTTTACAATTTTATAATATTTTGACATGTCTTTTTATGGTGTAGTTGGATGAGTCCACTATTTGTTTATGTACAAAGAGTTCAGCATGCAGTTTCTGCCACTTAATAACTGTTTAATCTTAAACTAGTTTTTGTGCTTTCACCTCAATAAGTATTATGGGAAAAATAATTTCTAGGGGAGGTTTGTTAAAATGTTAACAATGCATTATTATATTGGCCCTCCTATGTTTGTGTATATAGGCATTGCATACATAGGAGAAGGATAACATGAAAATTCAAAACAAACATATAAAAAGACATGGTAAATATCTAGCTTACAAAAAAAGAACTTGTCATGTTTTTGAATTTCTATATGCAAAAAGTTACGACATATTTAAAGTCTAAACAAATATTAGAGACATAGGATGGCTTAAGAAAACCAAAACGCTTACCTGAATAGATAAAAATAAAGGCCATAAATCATAATAACAATAAAAAACACAAATGCAGAGAAGTAAGATAGTACTGTAACTGGTATTAACACTGAGAACAACTGTTGAATACTTTTGGCCTAGAACTGAATCTTAGTGGGTATATATATATATTTTTCCTTTTCTTTTTTTTTTTTTTTTTTTTTGCACAAATTTAGAGATAAACTACCAAACCTGGAACCTATAAAGGGTGAAAGTTTAGTTTAGAGACGAGACCCCACAGGGAATGATCTCCTGAGTGCACAAAAATGCCCACTTGTTAACAAAAACAAAAGATAACGTATTTGCCCATATTGACAATAATATTGAGTAGAAATCGAAAATAAAAGCTAAAAGTCTCCACTAAGTTTCTAGAGACACAATCTAATTGTTAACCGTGGAGCGTGTCCGGATCCTTGGCGTTTTGAACAAAGAACTGGACAAAATGCACAAACAAAGCAAGGAAAGAATGAAGCAACAAAAGCAGAGATTTACTGAAAATGAAAGTACACTCTACAGGGTAGGAGCTGGCTTGAGAAAAGGTGCTCAAGAGCCCGATTACAGAGTTTTCTGAGGAAACCCTCTAGTGGTTTCCCATTGGTTACTTGGTGTACACCCTATGTAAATGAAGTCGAAGCCCACATCAGAATGATTGTTTCTCAGAATTGTTGAAAAACGCCAATCCTCAGATTTGGGGCTGGGGCCAAATAAATTAAAAACCAACCTATAACTATCACTCTAAAATAAGTCAAAATTTAAAAAATAAACAATATGAAAATTGATGTAAAATAAAGCAAAACATAAAATTATAGAAATAGATGAAAATATTAACCATTTTAAAAATATTAATGGTAAAATGCCTTAAAAATTCCCTCTAAGAAAAAAAAATTGCCAGTCGAGTTTCATGCCTAAAGACAGTTTCACAGCTGAAGACTATGAGACAGGCTAAGGTAAGAGAATTGCCTGAGCCCAGAAGGTTATGCCCAACCTGGACAATCTAGCAAGACCCTGTCTCTAAAATAAACAAAAAAATTATCGGACTAAATAAAAAAATCCAAATTTACACTATTTAAAAAAAACACTTTCTAATGCTTAAAGATGGTCAAAAGTAAAATAAGTTTAAGGCAAAACAATTATGAAAACAAACCAAAACAAAACCTGTAACTCAAGATCAAGACCAATACAGACTCAAAAAGTTTTAGTACATATTAGATATATTTGTTTTAAATTTACAGTAATAAAAGAGCTTAAAATATACAAAGCAAAAATGATAGAACAAGGATAGCTATGTCAATGACAGACTAAATGCATATATAGTTCAATATATGTATAAAAATTTTAACAACAAAATTAATACGTTTAAGCTGAATAAAATACATAGAATGCAGCCTGTATTAGTCTGTTTTCACAATACTACAAAGAACTATCTGAGATTGGGTAATTTATGAAGAAAAGAGGTTTAACTGACTCACAGTTTTGCATGGCTGGGGAGGCCTCAGGAAACCTACAATGGTGGTGGAAGGCAAAGGGGAAGCAAGGCACATCTTCCCACAGAGGCAGGAGAAAGAGAAAGAGTGAAGGGGGAAGTGCCACACTTCTAAACCATCAGATCTCCTGAGAACTCACTCACTATCAGGAGAACAGCAAAGGGCAAATCTCCCCCCATGGTCCAATCACCTCCCACTTGGTCCCTCCCTCAACACCTGGGGATACAATTAGAGATGAGATTTGGGTGGGGACACAGAGCCAAACCATATCACAGCCCTTCCAAACTAAAGCATATACATTGTTTCAAAAACCCATGATATATTTGGATAAGTAATCATGTGTTGGTCATATCTTATTAAAAAATTAGTATCATAGGCCTTATTTTTCAGCCATATTGTTATCACTATAGACATTAGTAACAATAGTAAAATAACAAAAGACCCTTTGGACATAAAAATTTAATGAGCACATACAAAAATAATAATACAAATAAAATTCCTTAGAACTCAGTATGTAAATATTACTTCTTGAAACTTGTGAAAGGCAGCTAAAGCAGTACGTCTAAATTTGTATTACACAATATATGGTAATTAATTATAACAGATGGGATGAAAAAAATCATCATTACTAAGATGTCAAATTCCCCAGATTAATCTGTCAAATTTTACTGTATTTGGTGGAATATCATTATGTCATATCTCATTAAATGTCAATGACTTTCAACAAGATAAGTTCTTGTTGATAGATTGATCATCCAATAGGCAGCCTTAGTACTCCAGTTTTTCTTAGCGATTCACTGGCTACTTATTTTGGGCTGGGGATTACTATGATGAAGCTATATGGCCCTGGAAAGAAACAGATAACTATTTGAAAAACATGGTAGCATTTTATCCTGTTCAGCATTTTTCAAATTGTAATATTTTTATATAATATTAAAATGTAGTCTTCTCAAAAGTTAACATAACATTCTAAAAGCCATTAAAATATCCTAATTTGGAAAACCAGATTAGTTTTAATTACCCATACAATTCTAAGGTTTATGACCTCTGAAGTAATATTCCACAACTGTTTTGTAATCAATCTGTAATTATTTTTGTGATGTCATAGGTAGAGTAGCTGATCCCCCTCCAAAAAATAAACAGCTTTCAAAACATTTGTTATTATTTATCATTGTCTATGCATGTATTCATTTTGTGCTGCTATTATGGAATACCTGAGACTATGTAAATTATAAAGCACAGAAATTTATTTCTCACCATTCTAGAGACCAGGAAGTCCAAGTTGAAAGGGCTGGTAAAACTTTCAAGGGCCTTCTTGATGCATAATGCCATGGCAGAAAGCAAAAGGGTGAAGAAAGCTGGGTGCGGTGGCTCACACCTGTAATCCTAGCACTTTGTGAGGCTGAGGTGGGCAGATCACAAGGTCAGGAGATCGAGACCATCCTGGCCAAAATGGTGAATCCCTGTCTCTTCTAAAAATAGAAAAATTAACTGGGTGTGGTGTCGCGTGCCTGTAATTCCAGAAACTTGGGAGGCTGAGGCAGGAGAATCACTTGAACCAGGGAGTCAGAGGTTGCAGTGAGCCGATATCGTGCCACTGCACTCCAGCCTGGTGACAGAGTGAGACTCTGTCCCAAAAAAAAAAAAGGTGAAGAAAATAAATCCAAATTATTCTGTGTGTCATATTTAGTTAGATCTATCCTACTGTCCATATGATAAAAGAGCTGTAAGTAAAATTAAATCTAAATAAAACATGGTTTAAATAAATTTGACATTTTATTTTTCTTAAGTGAAAGTATGCCAGTATATTTAGAACAGTTCCATGAGTATAAAACCCTTACACTCTCCATAAAATTATATTCAACCACCATTTGACTGCAGTTTGTTGCTTCATAGTCTGAGAAAGGCTCTTCCACTTAAATATTGCACCTATTTTCTAGACCTGGGAAAAATAGTACATGCCAGTCAATTAGGTATATTTAAAAGAGTATTCTAAAAATGCTTATCCAGTGCTTTTCGTTTATATTTCATTGGTATAACTATGTCTCTTAGTATTCTTGGCTACAATGGGCCCTGAGAGACACATTTTTTTAAGCTGGAAGATGGTTTTCTTTATGATAATTATGGTTATTTTACAGAAGACAAAAATGCAACTTAGGCTATTATCTGTGAATGTCACATGAATCCAGTGCATTTATTTGCCATTTCTTATTTACTGGTATAGGTCCTAACCTTGTGACTTACTCCTCTATACCAAAGTGAACAGTGAAGATGTTCTATACCAAATCTCTCCATGGGAAACATTTATATTCTTATCCTACTTTAGTAACATCCCTTTTTGGAATAAACACACTCTGCAGAATAAAACGGAAGCCCTGCTAGATCTTTTTTTTCTTTACCTTAAAACAATCATAGTCAATTTTAAGGACTATGTTAGGGTTCTCTAAGTGGACTTGATGATGAAGGGCTACTAGTAATGCCTGTCTTTATACTTTGTGGATCAGATAATGTCATACTGACTGAGAGAAATAAATATTCTGGTTACATGGGTTCCATGATACTTATATTAGTACCAAGGGCTGTTTCTCGAAAAGATCTAAAAAAGAATAGAGATTTCTTCAAAAATTTGATATACAGGCCAGGCGCAGTGGCTCACTCCTGTAATCCTAGCACTTTGGGAGGCTGAGGTGGGCAGATCATGAAGTCAGGAGATGGAGACCATCCTGTCCAACGTGGTGAAACCTTGTCTCCACTAAAAATGCAAAAAAAAAATTATCTGGGAGTGGTGGCGCGCCCTGTACTCCAAGCTACTTGGGAGGCTGAGGCAGGAGAATCACTTGAACCCGGGAGGAGGAGGTTGCAGTGAGCTGAGATGGCGCAACTACACTCCAGCCTGGGTGACAGAGCAAGACTCTGCATCAAAAAAAAAAAAAAAAAAAAAAAAAAAATCCTATATACAATGTCTATGCTCATTAATAAAATTCAAACTATTTCTAAACCATTGAATCACTTGCCCCAGCTACAAAGTCCCATATGAAAGAATCGAATGGCCAAATTTAAAGCAGAGGAACTTGCCCTGGATTTTAAGAATGTGGATTTTTTTTTTTTTTTTGAGATGGAGTCTCACTCTGTCACCCAGGCTGGAATGCAGTGGCACAGTCTTGGCTCACTGCAACCTCTGCCTCCCAGGTTGACACAATTCTCTTCCTCAGCCTCTCAAGTAGCTGGGATTAGAGGTGCCTGCCACCACGCCTGGATAATTTTTGTCTTTTTAGAAGAGATGGGGTTTCACCATTTTGTCCATGCTGGTCTTGAACTTCTGACCTCATGATCCACCCGCCTCTGCCTCCCAAAGTGCTGGGATTACAGGCATGAGCCACCAAGCCCGGTGGAATTTTTCTAAAAATGACTTTCTTAACTCACAATATATAAGTCCCTTAACCTCATAGGTAAGTCTTATTTTCCAGATATAAATGAAATTTCAATGTTGAAAAACAAAGGAGCATGACATATGCCAAGTGTACAAGAATAGCTATCGAATTCATGCAAGATGAAATTTAGAGCAGAATATTATATAATTATTTTAAATAAAAGTAAAGGATATGACTTAGGGTGGTGGTCCATGGTACTTGATGAGTTGAGAGGTATTATTAACACTCTTCAACTGTGATCGATTTTTCAGTAGGTTAATGACCAGTTTGAAGTATTTGAAGAATTAATTTCTCTTTGTAGTCTACAAGGAAAAAATTCAAGTGAAAATATTCTCACTTGAATTTTTTCAAATATGTCAAGTTAAAACTAATTTCATACATCCAGAAATGGAATCTGCTAAGATGGTTTACAAATATTGGTGGTAAAAATGTATGTGCATCAAAAAGTACGTAATTGGAAAAATTTATAGTATGTGAAAATGCAAGGTATATAAAATCTTTTGTTATTCCCTATTACCAGCATATAGTTGAAGAAAATGTTTGAATCTATCACGTGAATTTCATTCATTCTTGTCTATGTAACCATTGTCAATTCTATAAATATTTTTATGGAAAATTGAAGAATCCTAACCTACCTGCATAATAATTAGGTCGTTTAGCAGTGGTAACATTTTATACTAATTATTTGGACAGATCGACATGATTGAAATTTTTCTAAAGAAGAATCACCCCAATCACTTCATTGAAAGGCTTTGAAATTAGCTTTTAGTGTAAATATTTGTAGATATTTATCAAAACTAATTCAAAAATTACAAAGCAAAATAGTGCTTATATGAAAAGTGTTGACTACTATAATGTAATTTCAACAACTAAACAATAAATCATTTCGCAAAATGCCAATCTGCTGTACATTCTCTCTGTGCTTTCATAACTTATAACAAAAAGGTTGTTCTTCATTCCCATGCAAATTTGCAGTAAAATGTATTTTCTCTGAGTTCAAACTACAATTTCAGGACTGGTATT
Source organism: Pan troglodytes (assembly GCF_028858775.2). Classification (NCBI taxonomy): domain Eukaryota; kingdom Metazoa; phylum Chordata; class Mammalia; order Primates; family Hominidae; genus Pan; species Pan troglodytes. Next base: position 14,360,123 of record NC_072413.2, read on the forward strand.
TGAAAATTGATGTAGCTATAAAAGAAAATTTAATATTTCAAAATGAATGTAATTATACAATTGAGAAACTGCTACCTAACCTTTAACTGGAAGTGACAACTGCAATATAATAATATAATGATACACTAAAAGGCAAATATCAAGAGAAGAATCTAGTAGAATACCTTCCAAATGTTTTATGTGCTCAATTAAAATAATATGCTTATGAACTGATGTCAATATTTGGCGGTATCTCTGTGTTAAAAACAATATCAGGCCGGGCACAGTGGCTCATTCCTGTAATCCTAGCACTTTGGGAGGCCAAGGTAGGTGGATCACCTGAGGTCAGGAGTTTGAGACCAGCCTGGCCAGCATGGTGTAGACCCGTCTCTACTACAAATACAAAAATTACCTGGGTGTAGTGGTGCATGCCTGTAATCTCAGCTGCTCTGGAAGCTGAGGCAGGAGAATTACTGGAACCCGGGAGGCAGAGGCTGTAGTGAGTCGAAATTACACCACGGTACTCCAGCCTGGGCAACAGAGTAAGACTCCATGTCAAAAAAAAAAAAAAATCAAAGATAAAATATGTGAAATTTCATTATAGATGAGTATTAACAGATGAGCATTTGCAATCAATTTTGATGATAGGTAAAATAAACCCTGAATCTCAATTAAACAAAATGCTATTTCCCAGTAAAGAATTCAGTTGTTTTTATCAGTAGATTCATATTATAAGTCTAATTATTGTTATGTTTTTATTTTGGTCAACAAAAATATGGAAAAGTGTCTTCTTGTTTGATATATAAGCAGACATATGATATCCTCAATTTTGCCTTTTGGCCAATGAAGCCTAAAACTTTTACTATCTGATATTTTACCAAAATAGTTTGCACCCTGCTTTGTCATTGACTGTTTGTCATAAATTATCAACTCGAGTGTTCTTGAGTAGAAAAAGATTTACCTATCTTCTACTTAGGTACAAGCCAGTGAGGCTCTGTAGAGTGCTTAACACCTTCGCTGATAACTTATACACTATCATTTCCACATTGCTCTTTGATCTTCCCTTTAAACACTCTTGTCATTCATCCTTGCCTTAGAGCCTCTGCCCTAGATAATCTTTCTGTCTAAATCCTTTGTCTTCTAACGTCTGTCTCTTTCTCACCATTTAAATCTCATAAATAACATTAGCTCTTCAGAAAGACCTTCTCTAAGCACTATATACAATGCTGCCCATCCCACCAGACCCCGTAATAGCTCTATATTTAAATTTTCTTCAAAATATGTAATACTATATTAATAAATGTGTTCATTTATATGTGTATTTATTAAAAGTTGGTCTCCCAGTTTTCTCTATGATAGTATTTTATATGAAAACAATGATTTTTTTCCCAATTAATGAATGACTTAAGTAGATTATACTTTGTGACTGTAGGAACTATGACATAATCTTAGCACAGTGGTTAATACGTTTTTAATAATGCAATATGAATGATTAATTAGATTCTACTTGTTGCTAAAAATTTCTAGTCAGAAATAAAGGAACTAACACTTCTGTACTCATAAATTAATAAAAAGTCACTTTGAATTGACTCATAGTTTTCATTTATCATGCACTCTTCTAATTTTCCTTCCCATTTTGTTTTTTATTCTGACTTAATTCATTTTTTTAATCAATCCTGCTCAACAAATCATATATGTGATAGGAAGATAACAGGTTCTCACAGGTCCTGAGAATAACCTTGTACAAAAATAGATTTTTGATTTAAATTGCCTATAACCATAGAGTCAAAATATGTTTTTGTAAATCTATAATCTGACAGTTGTGACTCTGCTCTATTTGAACTTAACTAGTTCAAGTAACACTATAACTGGTATTTTGCTTTAAATTTAGCTACCTCAGACTTGTCCTTATTTTTAATAATTATTTATCTAACCTGCCAAGACCATGACTAATGACCCCAGGGTATACTGTGATTGAATGTGAAATTTCTGCAGTGAGAAGAATCCCCCTAGGCAATGTTAAGAAAGACACCAGAAACCTCTGACCATTCAATTTAAGTCTAGTTGGTTTCCCATTAATCCAGAAGTCCTAAAATAAAGAAGAAATGTGCCACCTTTATACATGCAGATGCATACACAGGATATGCCAATAAATGGAGCATCTAGTATTGCGCATCAGATGCAAAATAACTAGGGGGAAAAAAAAGCAAAGCACATGCTGCTTTTTAAAATAAAATGTTTTACAATATGTAGAATTATGTTTTCTTCTTCTTCTTTTTTTTTTTTTTTTGAGATGGAGTCTCGCTCTGTTGCCCAGGCTGGAGTGCAGTGGCGGGATCTCGGGTCACTGCAAGCTCCGCCTCCCGGGTTCATGCCATTCTCCTGCTTCAGCCTCCAGAGTAGCTGAGACTGCAGGCACCCGCCACCGCGCCCAGCTAATTTTTTGTATTTTTAGTAGAGATAGGGTTTCACCGTGGTGTCGATCCCCTGACCTCGTGATCCACCCGCCTCGGCCTCCCAAAGTGCTGGGATTACAGGCATGAGCACTGCGCCCAGCCTGTAGAATTATATTTTCAAAGGTGCATGGGTATATGTCAACTCAATTAAAGAATAGAAAAATTACTTTCATTAACTATACACCTTTTAAAATGTGGTTCCCTCATTGATTTTTAAAGTAAAATATATTTGTACAGATGCCTTTTTGTATGATTTTTCTTTTTGGTTCCCCAAATATATATACATTTTAGCTTTTTTATAATATATATTATAAAATATATATATGTTATATATATTTTATTTTATATATAGCTATAAATAATGAATTTATATACATTCAGCTTTATTGAGGTAGAATTGAAAAGTAAAACTTGTACATATTTAAGGCTGAAAATGTGAGGATTTATGTAGGTATACATTGTGAAGTGATTATCACAAGCTAAGTAGCATAGATAGATATAGATATAGATATAGATCTTAGAATATTTTTAAAATAGAATATTGGTATTTTCAAATGTCGATTTAGAGTATTAACTGGTGTTAGGCATTTCTGTTTTATTGTTTGTAAAATATTGGTCCCCTCCGCAAAATTAAATCAGCTGAGACAAAACATGTAAAATTAAAATGAATTTGTGTTAGATAGAATTTTTTGCATAATTGTATTTGAGACAAAACTTACACAATAATTGCATTATAAGTGAAATTAATATGTTAATGATATAATATTGGCATGATGAAATGCACACAATCTGTGCTAATAGTCTTTTTTATATTTTGTTACATAAAATAAAATTATTAAGTAGTATCAACATTTGATTCTGATATTATATATTAGATAAAACAGACACTCAGGAAAATGACATGTTTCAAGTTATATTTAAAATTAAATTTTATATATGGTTCTCTTAGAAGTTTTAGGAGATGCAGGACAGTTTATGAATTTTTGATTGTAAAATTAAATTCAGACAGCTTGGGATCAAAACTCTTCAAGTACTAATTTATGATTTTAGGCAAATTACTTAACATTTTGTGCAACAGTTTCCTTATTTTGAAAATAACAATAATATTTATATTGTCTTTAGTAATATTGTGAAGAATAAATGAGTTAATTAATGTATAATACATAATAAGTACTTTAAAATTGTCAGGATTTTTTTTTTAGGTATTATTAGTTTAATTCAGTCATTGACAATCTTTCCTAATTCAAGGTGCTAAGATTCATACACATTAAAAAGCAATGTAATTATCAAACGATGTCTTCTAACTTGATTAAAAATTTTTGGCTTTATTCTCCTGTGAGAAATAAATGCTGTAAACAAATGACAAACTTAGATGGTGGTTGGAATTACTATCAGCTCTGACAATGAGGCACAGAGCCACCTACACTGAGGAAAGCTGTCTAGATATAAAATAGGTTCAAACTAATAAAATGTAGAACCACTGCAGACAATTTCTTGAAATAAATTATGAAGATACTCTTAATGACATCACCCCATTAAAGATTATAATTAGAATGAAAAATACTAAGGTCCTTGTATACATGTATCAAAATATTGTTATGTACCCCATAAATATGTGTAATTATTGCATGTCAACTAAAACTATAATTAAAAAGCAGAAATACAAAAAAAATTCTGTAGAAAACTCAATAATGTTATACTGTCTTCAGGGTTTTATCTAGAAAAAATCCTTTTTACTATCTATATGTGTATCAAAATCATCATTATTTACATCATATATATATATACAATAATGTTTTTAAAACAAAGTTCATGTTAATAAAATGTAGAACTACCACAGAAAATTTCTTAAAATAAATTATAAAGATTATTTTGACTATGTCCTTTCCAACAAGGACTATGCTTAGTGAGAATAAAAAATACTGAGGACAATTATATTTTTCTTCTCTATATCCTGGCATATCCCCGCTGTTACTGAAGGCTGAAGTTAATAGGTTGGGGTCATCACCATTGCTATTCAGTTATTAGTTTCATATCCCATAGAGTTATTAAAAAGTTTGTTATGTGGGAAAAAATCAACAAAGACTATCTACAAATGTTGAGAGTCTAAAAGTCGTCATCTTGAGAAGTCAGTGCCGTGAAAAAACAAATAAAATATTTATAGCATGTGGTTCTCAGTCAATTACAAACCACAAGATGATAAAGTCATGCTGGTTTGCTAGGCTGGCAGTGTTGATCTGCCTTTAGGCATGAGCTGATGCTGATGTACATAGTAGTCATGACCAAGAGGATGTTAGTATTTATTCCCCTCAGCTTCAAAAACTTTATACAGGCTTGTTCCTGCTCTAGGCAGTGCACTGACCTTCCTTTTTGTATACCATTTGATTTAGAACTCTTGAAACTATACATTCTTTCTCTGTCCCTTTGAGATGTAAATATTTTTGCAGTCTCTTAACAGTTTAACAACCCAGGGGTATTTTTCTCAAGGAACTGAGCCCCAACCCTTTCAAATGTAATCATCAAGTTGAGTACCCCTATCTACCAGTTTCTATGGGAGGGTAAAACCTACATTAGTACTGGTGCCTTGAGCCAAGTTGTGAAACTACCTCATGTCATAAAAATATTAAAATGTCCATTTTTCCTTTCAGTAAAGCCAATTAGCAAACACATGTGGCCTATGATCCTCTTACCTTACATCTTAAAAATGCTTTAGTTCTTTGTGTAGAGTAGAGCCCAGATTGAATGCTGGCCTCTCTCCACAATTGCAATACCCTTGGATAAAGTATTCTCTGCTGTTTAACTTTGTCTAGTGAAATATTTGCCTTGACACTGCTCATTTGGATAAAAGTTCAAATTCAAAAAGAGACCTAATTCAAAATTTGGCCTTTTAGTAACTAGAAATGTGCCTTTGTTTATAGATGTTCTATTGAGCCTCAAATTTAGGCTCATCAATACCCTCCCAAAATGGTATTCTATTCCTTTGTCTCCTTTTGCAACTATCTTGACATAAAATTTAGAACAGTCTAGAGTTACTAGACATTTAGAGCTAGTGTTATCAGAATCTATGTTTCATTAAAAAAAAGCAATAAATTCTGAAAGTAACTTCTCTGCCCAGCAATATCACCAAGGGGTCACAATTCTAGAAAACATTTACAAACATGCATTTAGGATGATAACCCTTTAGTTTTAGCCTTGTGTTTTCAAATCTCTATGCAAATGGCATAAGACTTTTTTGTAATCAGATATTAGTCCCATATACAGCCAATATGATACAGTGAAACCATGAAATTCAGGCATACAATAAATGTAACTGTTTTTATTCTCCCTTGTAAAACATGGGTTCTGTCTCTGGATCATATATGTATGTGCTTTTCTCTTTTTCACCAATTTCAAATTTAACCTTGTTAGTTAAGGTGTCTCTCCTTTCTACAAAATTATTTTGTGTTAATTCTACGTGGGGGCAGAATGTGGTGTGGTGTTTGACTTTTACGGTGCTCTGGCAACACTTGACAACATTCTTCTCTTTCTGATGTTTTTCATATCTTCACATTGATTGAGATGGTCCCAGTGGTTAGGAACAGTGAAATCAGTCAGTCATTTATTTGTTCAACAAATATTTGTTTATTTATTCAACAAATGCTTATTAAACACCATGTCTTGCTTGGGATGGCAAAATAAACAATATTTCCCTAACCTCATAGCACATACCTTTTCACATTGAAAGAGAAACCACTGAAGTTTTGAAAGTATGTGTCATGTTTTTTGTGAGGAACAAAAAACAGGAACAGATAATTAGGAGTGTTAAGGGCTTTAATTTTAAATAGGGTGGTAAGGAAATACCTTCATAAAAATGCTGCTGACTAAAAAATGGAATGTGTCGAGGGAATGAGCCATATTCATGTTGTGAGGAAGAACATTTTAATTCAGCAACACAATAGGTAGAACACAACAGAATAATCACAAGTTGACTATTAGCTTCAAAGAACTAGGTCTGTGAATGAATGAGAAACAAGAAATGTGATTACATAAATAATGAGGATGTGGTGAGAGTGCATCTCATAGGCCTGGTAAGCCATTGTGATGATCTTGAATTTCACTGTGGATGAGTTGGGAAGTCATCAGGAAGTGTTGGACATAGTAGTAACACGATGTAACATAATTTGAAGGACACTTTAGCCCTTGAATTGAGAGTATGTTCTTGGAGTCAAGTGTGATAAATAAAAATCAATTAGGAGAAACTTACTATAATTCAGGAAAGGAACAATACAGAGTTTCATCATCTCTGCTGATGAAAACAGCAGAGATAGAGAGAATTGGTCAAATTTCAGATATGTTGTTAGAACCCACTTTTTTTTTTGAGGAATTAGGAATTAAATTGTAATGTGAGAAGATGTTAAACACTATGGATGACTCAAAGAATTTGGCCTAAGTAACAGAATGGATGTGTCACTAACTGAAATGAGAAAGAGTATAAGAAGCACACATTCTAGGGTTGAATAGAAGAATCATATTGGCATTTTGTATGCCTAGTAAGCATCTGAGAAGTAACATTGAATAGGCACCTGTGCCTGAGAGTCTGTAACTCAAAGGAGATTGCAAAGCTGAATTTATAAATTTGGGAGTTCTAAGTGTACAGATTTTACTCAAAAGTATATATAAAAAAAGAAACATAGCAACATCATGAACGTGACTATAAATAGAAGAGTTTGAAACTTGGGACACTTTTTAAGATGTTACAGAGAGGAGTAGAATTAGAAATAAAGTAGAAGGAAAATCTGAAGGTAGAAACATGAAGATAATTGGAGACCAGGACAAGAGCAGTTTCTCTGGGGTAGTAGCAGCAAAAAAATGGTGGGAGTGGATTCAATGAAGTCACATATGAAAAATTAGATGCAGATAAACTTTATGTTTTGCATAAATATTGCTGTAAATGAAAAAAGAGAAAAGGGTTGTGAGCATTTTGTTTCTTTCCTAATATATGCTAATTTGGGGAATTTGAGCATTAAACTGAGGTGGAAATTAGAGAAAGAAAGAAAAATAAAATTAAAAAGAGAAAGAAATAAGCTTTCTGTATTAGACTGATCATCCCAAAGGCAGCGACAGGCAAAACCCAGACCCAGGCAAAAGTTCCAATAATGTTATCTAAGAAACCATGGCTCAAAGGAATGTGCTCTGGAGACTCTCCCAGCACTCCCTCAACATAGGGAGAAGAAAAAACAAATTTTCCCTTCTCTTATGATGTGAGTAAACCTACGAGTTTATGGATTTCTATTCTCTGTAACTAGTACCTCCAAGTATTCTGTTTTATCTAGGCAGCACAGTGAAGGTCATGAGAAGCCTGAGCAGGCCTGAACTACAGCCACCTGGGCACCATAACAAATGTTATGAGATAAGCCCGTGCAAGGCACTTGAGTAAAACCCAGGTAACAGCCATCTGAGCTACATAGCAAGATGTCATATGTAATCCTGAGTTATGCACCTGTCACAATTTGATTAACTGTCTTTGTTCTGCTTCGTTCTGCATGCTTGCTTTTGCGCCACTACGCTTCATGCCACTGTAAGCTTGCTTCAAACTAACCAACCCCCTTTTTGAAGTGTGTATAAAAGCCAAGACCTGTCTTTTTTCTTGGCTCAGTTTTTGGATGTTAATCTGCTGGGCCTGACTGCACTCAATAAAAATCTTCTTTCTCACCCTGTGGTCTCTCCAGTCCTTCATTCCTGCAACAAAACAAGATAGCCAAAACATATATGTGCTTTCCTGGAGTTTGTAATGTGGGACATACAATAGCAAATAATGACAAATTATAAGTGAGAGACAGAAAATAATGATTAGTTCAAATTAGCTAATACATCAAACTGTGATAAATGTTTTTGCATTATTTACTGGTACAGCTAGCCAACATTTTTTGAGAATATTTACAGCTGACAGATTAATATGTATTAAATTCTAAGAACATACATAACATGTGTGGGTGTATTGGTGTGTATTTTCATTATAATGAAAAGCAGTAGAAACACACAAATTAGCTCAGTGGTTAACTCTAAAAGGGCGGCAGAGGTATTGCCTCTATGATGAGCATAAAGGACCTTCAACGGTATAAGTAATACTGCATTTATTGAATTACTGACAGGTGGATATTATCCATTTTACTAAGTATTATTGCTTGCATATATGCTGTTGTTATTTGTACTCACAAAAGACTTATAATTTGTATTCTTAAAATTAAGGAGTAAAAGAATATTTTAAAAATTAATGATGAAATAAGAATTGTATAAGGAAGTTAGCCATGATTAATTGAATAGAAACACTGCCTGGGCTCTTATCTCACTAATATTTAGACTGGAAGTTGGACTACTACTGAAGGACACCCAATTATAGCTACCATAGCTAATCTTGCTCACTTTTACATCCTTATTTTCTTTCCTGAAGCACAGTCTTTTATTCAAAATCTAAAAAAGGAAAAGTAGCTCTTTCATCGTCATGCATTCTGCAAATATACCTTTATGAAGGCATAAATATGGGTTTGACCTAAATATTTTATTTAATAAAATATCTTATGAAGGAAAAAATATATTTCAAAAGACTTTGAACAGTGAACAACCCACTTGGAGTTTGCTAGAGACAATAGCATGTAACTTTTAGAGCATGTAAACTCTAAAATGTATATAAAGGAAGAGATAAAGGATTTACATCAATAGAAGTAAACTATATTATTTAACATGAGATTTTAATTCATTAAAATGTAAACATTTTCAAACATATTAATGCATAAAACAAACTCAAATTCTTGAAAAATTGACGAGAGTTGCAAAAACTTTCTCTAGATTTCATATATTTGAGTCCTAATATTAGGAAATGCAATTTTGCAACCAAAAAAATCTGAGTTTTTGAATTCTATTGTATTTCCAAAACATATAAAGAAGCTGAAATAGTCAAAACCATAAAGAATTTTGAAATCTGGGTTTAAATATGACACTGGATATTTATATGAACATCTCAACTGCAAAGCCAGATCAGACATTAGCTCCAATTTAAGCAAAAATAAATTTCAGAAGTAAAATATACTTTGGACATGGCTTATTCAAATATCTGTATGTAAGGAAAGACAATTAGTCTCATAAACTTTCAGTTTAAGTAAGCTAGAGCACACTGTGCTTATTTAAAGTTTGTGATAATACTTATTGTGTTTGATATCCACAGTATATCTATCAGGATTTCTGTGGACCATATAATTCTTCAAAGAACAGTTAAGTTTGAAGATGAATACCTATGTCTAGCCACTATCACTTGGATATTTATGCCTTGTTTACTCTAACAATCTTAAGCTTCAAGGAAATATCCTAATGAGAGATCATGCTGTGACAATCTGCTAGCTAAGCCAGTCCATGCAGATCAATTTCATTATTTTAAATGTATGTACCCCTGCCTATGAATTCATGATTTCCATTTTACTCCTGTCTAATCAAGCTTATGTGTATACCCATGAAAAAGAACCCAGATGCCTCAAAATAATCTAATCCTGATTTCAGCTTTGCATTGTAAAACTTTTCCTTGGCTTTGCATTTGTAATTCAATTTGCTGATAAACACCTTGGACATCTTTTCTACGCCAAGGTTAGTAAAGCTTCTTTTAACAATGTGCAGCACTGATAGCTTTCATCCATTCTCCTTTATTTAGTGCATTTAAAAATTTATGAGACGTTCATTTACTTATGTCTCTCTACTACAAACAGATCAGCAAAGGAAACATAGCATATATTCTAACCTAATTTTAGCCAAAAATTCCTCATAAAGACTATCAGCATGTTTTTTATTTTATCTTTAAAAAACTGTGATTTTAAAATAACTAACTTTCTGAGCATTTAGGATCTAGAGAAGAGTCAAAATACATATGACAAATAATTAATTTTGCCCAACATCTAAACTAGTGGTACTCAATTTTTTTGGCAGAAACTCATACTAAGAAATGCAGTTTACATACCAATCTAGTTCACACATAAACATATCTACAATAACACTTCCCTAGAATATAGCAAAACTGGTTGTTTCATTTCATGATAACTGGCTCTAACCAGTTAAAGCTGATAAGATGTCATGAATTTGAGTGACCTGAATGAACATTTATTTATTACAACAAACTAAGGAGTCTTTCCTGGTGAATGGACAGTGCAGACGTATAAACTCATTTCACTTAATTTGGTGTTCTAGTTTCGGCTCTTAATTAGCATAACTATTGTGAATTCCCTTTTTTTAATCACTTAGGGAACCCTGATCATACGCTGCAGAGACTTTGTAAATTTCTTAACTGTTGAGTGTTCCCTTGCCTGGCAAGTTAATAGACTCAGCAGCTTTGTAATTATTATTACAGGTAGTGGTATGATTAGTCGTAGTCATAGTCGTAGTCGTAGTCGTAGTCATAGTAGTACTTAGCCCTGGTCTTATTTTATCAGTCATTTTAGGAGATCCACCAAAATTGCCTTGTCGGCCTCACTTAGTGGTGCTGGTGTCGCCAGCCTTAAGACTGAAAACAATTCTTACCTGTGCCTTTTGGTCTTCAGGTACAATTGCAGTGGTGACTAACTAAGATGTGATTCTTCTTGGAGACCCCCTTAAATTTGTTACATTTACCGGGACGGTGTGAGGAACTGTAGCTCTGAGTTACCACAGCTCATGAGTTATATATGACTTTTTTCTTTTTTTTTTTTTGAGTCAGAGTCTTGCTCTGTTGTCAGGCTGGAGTGCAGTAGCGGGATCTCAGCTCACTGCAACCTCCGCCTCCCGGGTTCAAGCGATTCCCCTGCCTCAGCCTCCTGAGTGGCTGGGACTATAGGCGCCCGCCACCATGCCTGGCTAATCTTTGTATTTTAGTAGAGACGGAGTTTCACCATGTTGGCCAGGATGGTCTCCATCTCCTGATCTTGTGATCTGCCTGCCTCGGCCTCCCGAAGTGCTGGGATTACAGGCCTTAGCCACCGTGCCCGGCCAATATGGTTTTGACCGTCAGTCATCTGTCACTGAGCTTTCAGTCTTATTTTGTTTCTTATTTTTCGGTGATTGCTTGGGAAAAGAGAATCAGTTGCTCTCTTTTCTGGTGCTTTCCTAAGTCTATCTTGTAGCTGTCACAGATAACATTTCGCTCTGTTATGTGGTTAACATAGGAACTACAGTGTCAAACCGTTATTATCCTGTACCCTCACTCTCCTGTGGGGACTTTTTAACTTGACAACAGTCGGCCTTTTAAGTTGCTTTTAAAGTCTGTCATTATATATGCATAGTCCAGGAATATCTAGCCCAGGTCTACATAAAACTAAGTAGAAAAAAAAAACAATGAAGCTGATTACAAAGCCTCTTAAATTTCATGGTAACTCTAATGCTAATTGGTTTACTGAAACTTATAAATACATATTTTTAAAATAGCACAAAGTTCACAAGGATTTTAAAAAATTAATTACTACTTCTTAAAATGTCTAGCTGGCTTCTAAGAATAACTGCCTGGTTGTGTCTTTTATTATGGAAGCAATATATATATATATATATATATTTTTTTTTTTTTTTTAAAAAGGAAACTTTAGCTGCATTAAAGGTTAACGCTTTGGTTACTTATCTCTTAGTTAAGAGATAAAAAAGGCAAGTCATTCAGTGACTAAAAATTGTTCTATAGTTGTAAAAAGGTATTAAATTTCTATAAATATAACTAATCAAAGTAAATCTTTAAAAAAAGATTATTTTTTATGAAATAATTGTCACTTCAAATTTGCTGCGAATTGGATGAGGCTAAAGAAATATTGCAAAAAAAAGCTTTCTTACAATTTCTGGTATCTAATGTTATCTTGTTCTTTTTAAGGCTTTATTGAGGTATAATTGATATAAAAATAACTGCACATTTTAGTGTATACATTTTGATGAATTACTGTCTTTTGTGTTTGCATGCTGCATGCTCACACGTCTGAGTGAGTGTGTGTGGGCGTGGTGAAAGCACATAAAATGAAATCTATCATCTTCAACTTTGGAGTGCTAAATGCTATATTATTAACTATAAATATAATGTTGTACAGCAGATCTCTAAAACTTTTTCATCTTGGGTAACCAAAACTTTATATCAATTGAGCAACAAGTCTCCATTTCCCTATTCACCCATTCCCTGGCAGCCACGATTCTACTCTCTGCTTCTATGAGTTTGACTATTTTAGATATCCTGTATAAACGGAATCATGCAACGTATGTCTTTCTCTGACTGGCTTATTTCACTTTTCATAATGTTCTCTACTTTCCTCCATGTTTTCACAAAAGATAACATTTTCATCTTTTTAAATACTGAACAGTATTCCATTGTTCGGTGACATATCACATCTTCTTTGTCTTCTTTTTTGTCAGTGGATGTTTAGGTTGTTTCTATATTTTGACCATTATAAATAATGCTGTAGTATACATGGGAGAGCTGCTACCTCTCAGAGATTACTTCGATTGTGCTGATGGTTTCTCAGGCGTATGCATATTTTCAAACTCATCAAGTTGTATACACTGAATATGTGAAGGCTTTTGTATATCAGTTACACCTCAATAAAGGTGTTTAAAAAAACAAATAATTTTTTTGATTCAAGGCAGGTATAATTTGCTACACAAGTTAAGCTGTTCAGTTTGTCATATTTTTTCTATTATTGTAATATTCTGCTAAAATTACTACAACTACAGTTTTCATAAGGTTCATCCAGAGAAGTTTATTTTCTCATCAGCCCAACATTAATAACATTGGTAACTACTTCTTCCAGGCTCAAACTTTTCAGCAACCAATGTTTTCAGCTAAAAAAATCTTTAGTTAAAATAAGCATCATTTTAAAGCATATGACTGTTATTACCTTATTTTTCTTATATGACATGAATATCATAGTTATAAAATATAATACTGTTTCTATAAAGCCAGATAGCTTAAAATATTGACAATGGTTCCATATCACAGGAAATCACTAACAACATATTTGCACTCAACTAATTAAGAAAAAAATGTCCTTGAACTGTTTGAACTAGTTATACTTGTCCTGCTGTGAATTTAGAATTATTTTGTTAAAACAACTCTCAGTTTCCTCAGATAACTACAAAAACTATAGATTTTGCTCTTTGTAACTTGCATATGTATGCACCAAGATATATTGTATCACAGTATTGATTGTGGAGATAAATAAGTATACTATCTTAAAAGAGTTTATATGCTCTGTTGAGATTTTTGTAAGTCTATAATGGTAGTATTTCACATGATCTATAAACATGCCAGTTGAAGTAGAAAACTTTCAGGCTGTATCAGAGATATTTCTATCCGCTGATTCCTGAGAAGTTTTCTTTATTGGCCTTGATACTCCTATATTTGAATACTGCATTGAAGCTCTATGACAGAAGCAATCATAGCAAAGGAAGCCATATGTTGTCCCTGAGATACAGGTTCAACAAAATCTCCTGCACATTTTTCTTGCAAGAGTACTGAACAACAGAATCACTTTATTCACGATTCCAAAACAGAATTTACTTATCACAATATTTTCTATACTATTGAGTCTCCTGTTTTTATTTGGATAAATGCTCCAAGGTAAGTGTTGAGAGAAAATTTTTCATGTATGTTGCATGTTGCTGTTTGTCTCATATTAAGAGCCTTAGAAAATAGAAGGGATGTCTCCTTCCAGAGTGAAGGGTCGATATGCTTCCTACCCATTATAAGAGATCCACATTCCCTAAAGCTCAGCTTCTCTCTGAACACAACTCACTGTGTGTACTGGCTTCTGCCTGAACCCATATGTTTCTCCCCATTGGACTCTGGGACAAGGGAAGGTGACAGGAATGTACATATGCTTTCACTGCTTTTGCAGCATTATCAGTAATAATGTCCTTTGTCTCTCACCTAGAAATATTTTATCTTCTCCCATTGTCCATGAAATCATGGCAAGCTAACTTGTTTACTTGTAAGTAGATTAAATATTTAACCGTTTGAAATCCTTGATTGTAGGTTAAGAAGACTCCATGTAAAATTGATAAGGAAGCCAGTTGGTTTTCCAAAATGTGACACACCTGCCCACAGGATCTTTTTTTAATGATTTGGCCATGTACAAATGAAAGAATATGATTAATTGTTGCTGTGATCAGGGTATTATGAACAGTTTTAGTAGAGTAACTATTTTATGGATCATGCATTAAAGTGAAATTGAAGGCATATGGATAAACAAAACATATCCACTAAAAATCTAAACCCAAGATGTAAGTATTGACCAAAAATATCTGACCATATATCATTCCTTGTATCATTACTCTACAATAGAGATTAAGGAAAGGACCATAAGAAAATTGTTGCTTACTTTGAACATACAACCTATAGTGGCAATTCCCTATGAAGTATCAAAAATGATTATTGTGTTTATCACTGCTGTAATTAATCAATCAAAGCTTGTAAAGGACCGTGACTATTGAATATCCCCAAGATTACAAACCCTTACTGGATGCAAAGTGAAGACTTTTTCCTGATCAATGAAGAGTGAAATTCATTTTATCCAACTATATGCTGGTCATTTGATTTCTATCCTCTCCAGGATACTAATTTTTAATGCTTAATAAGCACAGCATTCATGAACTCCCACTTTCTAGCACTTAAAAACTGACTTTTTGCCTTCTGCAGATGACTTGGTAATTTTTTAAATGGTGCATGTACTCTTTCATGGAGTTAATAGAACTCAGCATTGTAAAAATGTTTAATTCTGGTTTGTGTTAATTCATCAATAGAATATATCTGAAAATAAATTCATGAATCAATTATATCCTTACTATTATGATATGGTCTAATATTTATAACTTATTAAATTTTATTATGGTAAAGAATACTGATGAAGAGCCTTAGTTGAGTTCATGAACTATTAGTAGATTGTGGCTTGCATTTTGAAAAACATATGGATATGAGTTCCTTGTCACTTGTATTTCTTATGCAATTTATTGGGTCAGACTGATGTTTGAATCTCTGCTCCAACACTTAGTAGCTTTGTTACCTTAAAAAGTATATTTAACAACCTTAGCCTATGTGATTATATGTAAAACATGCTCATAATAATAGCTACCACTTAAGTTTTTTTAAGAATCATAAGAGAAAATGTGTAAAGTATGTAATACAGGGCCTAGAACTTACAGTTCTCAATTAGTATTTTACCATGATTATGATCATAGTATTACCATGAGTGTTATTAATATAATTGTAATAAGTGAGAATCAATTTTTGAAATTACTGTATTAAACAGTGCCATTAATTGTAAAGGATATTTTTTGGCATATGAAATAACACTCACATACAAAAAATGTTAATTTATAAAGATTTCAGTGAGTCACGTAATGGATTAGTTCTTCGTTGGTAATTTTATGAGAATTAAATAAATTTATCTATATCTAGAAGGTTTGTCTAAGTTTATATTCAAATCTTTTACTGTACCTCTGGGACCATACAATGTTCTATTTTGTAGAATTATTAAGCAATATAATGTAAATGAAAGAATCCCGCTTCATTTGACATTCTTTAAATCTTAATAAGGGGTTGTCTTGTTATGATAATAATATGAGATATGTTAAATTATTCTCTTATAAAATTTTTATTCTCAAGGATCTTGTATCTGTTATAAGGAATAAAATCTATATTGTTCCCAATACAGCTTTTTGTCTGTGAAGGTCAGATATTTGATGAAGTTTCTAGTAAGCTGCACACTGGAGTATTTTTATTTAAGTTTGTAATGGGAGGAACATTTAGATTCGATGAGTAAAGTGATACAGAATTATTTGTAAAACTTGTTGACATTAGATGTTAAATAGATTTAATAATCTATAATATATTCAAGAAGGACAAATCAAACAACTTAGTATAAAGCCAGTTGCAAATATGCAGAATTTGATTAAATTACATCAGCCAACAGAACTCTGATCCATTTATATACATGCCCCAGGTGGAAAGTTCCAGTGGGTGACTAAGATAACCTGGATTTTAAGACAAGATGTATTGAAATCAACTTTACATCTATACTTCCAGACTCTCATCTTTTAAGAAAATATGGTATTGACCAATGACGTGGAGAGCTGCCTATGTGTTTTTCTTCCACAATCAACTTGTGAACAATGCTCTTTACTTTCATTATATTAAGTGAACTAATACTTCACATCATTTTATTGAAGGAGAAAATAAGCAACTTTGGAATTTTACATAGAGGCAATTTTGAAAATTAAACCACAATTAGATTATTTACATTTAAAGAATATAAATTGTTCAGAATGTAATACAACTATTCTAATTTGAGAAATAAATTGTTGACAAATAATGCGTGCACTTTCAGCAATATTTTCAAATAGAAACAAGTTTTATATAATCACAGATATATTTAATTAACATACTGGTTATTATAATGTTTTGGTTATTTTAATGTTTGCAACTCTGAATGAGAAGAAACTAGCTTTGATATTTTAATTTATCTATTACAACCACAAGTGAATCCCCAAACCCCGTTATTTTTTGGTTTACTTTTGTTGATCTACTTGAAAGCATCATGCCATTGTTTTTTTAATGCCTAAGACTGCTTAGTGAATTTGAGAGACTTCAATTATTTTAATTATCTAAAATCTCTAAAGTTTTCACTTTTTTCTTATTTATTTTGTAGTTTAAAGTTTAATAAAATGTTTTTTCATTGTGAATTCAGAGAATCATGGATTGTTATCCATGGATAAGATATTTTTATCATGGATTCAGAGAATCAGCTCATTCAGCTATGCTCATTATTGTTGTTTGTATAAAAGCAACTGACTCTCTAAGATATCCTTATTACATTATCATTTTACCTTATTTTTATTTCTTAAAAATAATATTTTGTTAATTTAGTGCATTGCATGCAATCTTAATGTGCTTTATAAAAGCCTAGATAATATTTTAATCTTTAACAATGAAGTGAGGATAACTTTATACACGATTATTCACTCAGGAATAAAGCAAAAAAATTTGAAATACTTGTTAAGATCTACTAACAGCAAAAATTGCTAAGCACTTGAAAATACTTACAACTAACATTGTATTACAATTAATGTAAGTGTTTCCACTCAGATATATGAGATCTTCCTGAAAGTTATAAAATGAAGAGCTTTTATAAGCTTTTGATGTTGGGTAAATTTGGTCCTAGGCAATTGTTCTAATATTTTAACATTTTAAATATTTTAATATGTGGTTCCTGAATTTTTAGGATATAAAACATCATTTAAAAATAATCAGTAATAAAATATTTAGCAAATTTAAGAGATTTTAAGAAGCACAGTTTTTCCTTTTTTTTCCCTCCGTATATTGTACACAAAGTCAAAATGAAAGCCTCTCACTAAGATAGAAACAAGACAAAGATGCCCACTTTCATCATTGCTATTCCACATTATATTGGAAGTTCTAGACAGAGCAAGTAGGCAAGGACAATAAATAAAAGGTCCCCCAATTTAAAAGGAAAAAATAAAGATATATCTATTCACATATGACATGTTCTTATATGTAGAAACATCTCTCAAAATCCACAAGAAAGTTACTAAGAAACAAATTCAGCCCAATTGCCAGGTGCAAAATCAACATACAAAAATTGAATGTATTTCTACACATTTGCAATGAACAATTTGCAAGCGAAATTTAAATAGTAATTCACTTTACAATATCATTCAAAACATTAAAATACTTTAGAACAAATTTAACCAAGAAAGTTAAACAGATTAACAAACATTTTAATGTACACTGAAAAATATAAAGCACAGATGAAGAAAACTAAACACTTATTTAAATGGAAAGGCAGCCCATGTTCATGGGGTCGAAGACTTAGTATTTTAAGACATCAGTACCACATAGAGTTATCTACAAATTCAAGCCAATCCATATCAAAATTGCAACAGCCTTTTTTTTTTTTTTTGCAGAAATGCAGAAAGCTGATCCTTAAGTTTTGTGAAATTGCAAGGGGATCCAAATGGTCAAAATAATTTTGAGAAAGAACAAATTTAGAGGACTCACAATTTCTAAATTTTAAAAATTATTACAAAGAAGCCCTAATAAAAACCATTTGGGATTGGTATACGGATAGTTATATAGATCAATTCAATATTTGAGAGTCAGAAATAAATTTATGTGTCTATTAGCAGCTGATTTCTGAAAAGGGTGACAAGTCTATAATAGAAAAGCGGCATCTTCATCAAAAGGTGCTGGGCCAACTGGACTTCCACATTGAAAAGAATGAAGCTGGTCCCCTACTTCACACCATATAAAATATTAACTCAAAATGAATCGAAGTAAATGTAAGAGTTAACATAAAAAAACCTTTAGAAGAAGACATAGGCATAAATATTCTGGGCCTTAGATTTGTCAATGGATTTTTACATATGACACCAAAGCATGAGTAACTATATAACTATATATATATATTTTCACTGAAATTCTCAAGTACTCTGAAATGTCCCTTTGTAGATTCTATAACAAGAGCGTTTTCAAACTGCTGAATCAAAACAAAGGTATAACTCTTTAAGAGGAATCCACACATCACAAAGCATATATCAGATATCTTGTTTCTAGTTTTTAAAGCATGATATTTGGTTTTTCACTATAACCCTCAATGGGCTCAGAAATGTCTCATAGTAGATTTTACAAAAACAGTGTTTCCTACCTGCTGAATCAAAGCAGCAGCTTAAATCTGTGAGATTAATCCAAACCTCACAAAGCATTTTCACAGATAGCTTATTCCTAGTTTTCATCGCAGGATATTTGGATTTTCAGTATAGGCTTCAATGGGCTCTGAAATGTCCATTCATAGGTTATATAAAAAGTATGTTCCCAAACCCCTGAAAAAAAAAACAAAGGTTTAACTCTGTGAGATGAATCCACACGTTGCAAAGCATTTTCACAGATAGCTTGTTTCTAGCTTTTATGATGAGACATTTGAATTTTTACTATTAGCCTCAATGGGGTCAGAAATGTCTTTTTGTAGATTCTACAAAAAAATGGGTTTTTATTTTTCTGAATCAAAATAAAGGTTTTTTTTTTTTTTGAGACAGAGTCTCGCTCTTTTGCCCAGGCCGGACTGCAGTGGCGTTATCTCAGCTCACTGCGAGCTCCACCTCCCAGGTTCATGCCATTCTCCTGCCTCAGCCTCCCGAGTAGCTGGGATTACAGGCACCCGCCACCGTGCCTGGCTAATTTTTTGTATTCTTAGTAGAGACGGCGTTTCACCGTGTTAGCCAAGATGGTCTCGATCTCCTGACCTCGTGATCCACCTGCCTCGGCCTCCCAAAGTGCTGGGATTACAGGCGTGAGCCACCACACTCGGCCAGGTTTAACTCTTTTATATGAAATTGCACATCTCAAAGCATTTTCACAGATAACTTGTTTCTAGTGTTTATCACTGGATATTGGGTTTTTCACTATAGGCTTCAGTGGACTCTTAATTGTAACTTCTTAATTCTTCAAAAAGTGTGTTTCCAACCTGCTGTATGTAAGTAAGGGTTTACCTCTGTGAGATAAATCTTCACATCACAAAGCATTTTCCCCAATAGCTTGTTTGTAGTTTTAATTGCATAATATTTGGTTTTGTACTACAGTCCTCAATGGGCACTGAAATGTCCCTTCATAGATTATATGAAAACAGTGTTTCTAACCTGTTGAATCAAAACAAACGTTTAACTGTCAGATGAATCTACACATTGCAAAACATTTTCACAGGTAGCTTGTTTCAAGTTTTCATTGCAGGATATATGTTTTTTCATTATAGGCCCCAAGGGCTCCAAAATGTCTTAGAGTATTTCAAACCTGCAGTATAAAAACAAAGGTTTAAATCTGTGAGACAAATGCATACATCACAAAGAATTTTCACAGAAAGCTTGTTTCTAGTTTTTATCACTAGATACTCGGTTTTTCACTATAGACCTCAATGGGCTTTGAAACATCCCTTCATAGATTATACAAAAAGAGTGTTTCCACCTTGCTGAAACAAACAAACAAAAGGTTTAACTCTTTGAGGTGAATCAATACATTGCAAATCTAATTCACAGATAGCTTGTTTCTAGTTTTTTTTTTTTTTTTTTGAAGGGTGTTCTGTTTTTCACTATAGGCACCAATAAGCTCCTAAATGTCCCTTCATAGATTCTACAAAAAGAGTGTTTCCAACCTGCTGAACCAAAAGAAAGGTTTAATTCTATGAGATGAAATCACACAGAAGAAAGCATTTTCTGAGATAGGTTGTTTTTATCACTGGATATTCTGTTTTTCACTGTAAGCCTCAATGGGCTTTGAAATACCTCTTTGTCGATTGTACCAGAGGAGAGTTTCCAATTTCCTGACTCAAAACAAAGGTTTAATGTTGTGAGATAAATCCACAAATTGCAAAACATTTTTACAGAAAACTTGTTTCTAGTTTTTATCCTGGGATATTTGATTTTCACTATAGGCCTCAGTGGGCTAAGAAATGTTCCCCCGTCAAATCTACAAAATAGGTTTCTCCAACCTGCTGAATCAAAATTAACATTCAACTCTGTGAAATGAATCCACACATTGCAAAGCCTTTTTTTTTTTTTTTGATGGAATCTCACTCTATGACCCACGCTGGAGTACAGTGGTGTGACCTCAGCTCACAGCAACCTCCACCTCCTGGGTTCAAGTGATTCTCCTGCCTCAGCCTCCTGAGTAGATAGGACTACAGGCACATGCCACCATACCCAGCTACTTTTTTTTTTGTATTTTTAGTAGAGACGGGGTTTCAAAATGTTGGCCAGGCTGCTCTTGAACTCCTGACTGCAGGTAATCCACCAGCCTCAGCCTTCCAAAGTGCTGGGATTACAGGCATGAGCCACTGTGACTGGCCTATCCAGCAATATTTACTGAGTATCTACTATGCACTAGGCACTGGTTGCCAAGAATTCATGAATAAATGAAACAGGCATAATCCCTGAACTCAAGGACGATACATTTCAGAGAGTGAAACAGACAAAAAAAATAAGTAAGCAAGTTAGCAAATAGATACATGCAATTTTGAGACCTGTCGTGAAGTGGGTAATCACAGACAGGGTGGAGCAGGGACCCTTTAAATTGGGTGGTCAGCTAGGCATGGTGGCTCATGGCTGTAATCCCAGCACTTTGGAAGGCTGGGGCGGGCGGATCACCTGAAGTCAGGAGTTCGAGACCAGCCTCACCAACATGGAGAAACCCTGTCTCTACTAAAAATACAAAAATTACCCAGACGTGGTGGAGCATACCTGTAATCCCAGCTACTTGGGAGGCTGAGGCAGGAGAATCGCTTGAACCCGGGAGGCAGAGATTGCCATGAGCCGAGATCGTGCCATTGCACTCCAGCCTGGGCAATAAGAGCAAAACTCCGTCTCAAAAAAATAAAATAAAATAAAATAAAATAAAATAAATTGGGTGGTCAGAGAAAGTTTCTCTGAGGAAGTGACACTTGGGCTGAGGTTTGAAGAATGAGAGGGAGCCATGTAAAGAGTGAGGGAACAGCATTCTAGAAACAGTTCAGTCACCTGGGTGTGCACAGCAGCATTTGGGGGATGGGAGTGGGAGAGGAGCTTTCCCAAACTGCACACTCCTATCTCTTTTACATTTTGAAAGCCCCTGCCCTTCCAATGTAGGAGGACCATTGCTTAAAATCTTTGGAGAAGCAGCCCTGGCCTTACCAGGAAGGTGGTTAGTAAACAGAGCTCAGGTGCCACCCCAGATCTACTGAGTCGGAATCTGTATTTTAACCAGGTCCCAGGTCATTTGTATGCACAGTGATGTTTGAGAAGCAGTGTTTCAGGAAATACCTCACAGGAGGAATGGAGTGTGAGGACATCAGAGGATGTGAGGTGGGTGGGGTTGGGGGTTGGTTGCTGAAGAGTGGATTTGAATCAGAGATGGGGATCTGGGTGTGTATATGTGCCTCTGTGTGTGTGTTCCTCCAGCCCTAATGACTGTGGGCTATCTGAGGATGTGCATCTCCAAGCGCTTTTCCTTCCATGGGTGTGGAGTACCAGGGGATACTGTACATCTTTATCCCACTGTGACAATGTCCCCACTTCCACCTACAGCTGTGAGTCAAACAGAATCTGCCAACCTCTGGTGGTGGGAGCATCTCGGAAGCAAGGCAAGGCAAGGCAAGGAGATCCCTTGTTCCTGACCTCCGGCAATCCATTTATTTGACCCGAGTCTCATAAAGGCGTCCTGATGAGCCCAATCGCTTGCTAATGGTTATGAGCCGAGACCTGGGGATTTATGGCTGAGGCCTCCGTGGCCACAAACAGGAGTGGGGCTACGCACAGGAGGCCAGGCTGTGCATGGCTTCAGTTCATGGAGGCCTGTACCCAGAACCATGGTGGGGACTACCACACCCCCACCTCCAAATCTGGGGCAAAGAACATTGCCCTGGGTGGGGGAAGCTGGGCTAAGGAGAAGAAAGACCTCTGGCTGGAGATGTCCAGGGATGAAGGGTGAGTGTCTGGGAAACTGGCCTGACTTGGCTGGGTGGGGTGTAGGGGGAGATACTGGAGAAGTGAGTGGAAAGGGCACTGGAATTGGAGCCAGTCAAACTCGGGTTCAAATCCTGGATCTGTTTTCCACCCGTGTATGACACTGGACAAATCATGGCTCTCCCTGAGCCTCATTTTTCTCATCTGTAGATGGGAATTGTGATGCTATCTCATAGGTTTGTGAGAATTAAATGAGGCCAGGTACGGTGGCTCATGCCTGTAATCTCAGCACTCTGGGAGGCCAAGGTAGGAGGATTTCTTGAGCCCAGGAGTTCAAGACCAGCCTGGACAACATGCTGAAACCCTGTCTCTACAAAAATACAAAAATTAGGCAGGTGTGGTGGCGTGTGCCTGAGGCTGATGTGGGAGCATTGCTTGAGCCCAGGAGCTTGAGACTGCAGTGGGCCATGATCATGTCACTGCACTCCAGCCTGGGTGACAGAGTGAGAGCCTATCGAGAGAGAGAATTAAATGAGATAATGTTTGTGAAAAGCACTTCGAATACCAATTGTATATATTTAAGTGGGTCAAGAGATTGGGATTCTAATTCCAGCTCCACCACTAACTTGCTGGGATTCTAGCACTAGCACTGGTTTTGTTACCAATGGCTTTTTTTTTTTTTTTTTTTCTTCCTGAGACAGAGTCGCACTCTGTCACCCAGACTGGAGTGCAGTGGTATGACCTCAGCTCGCTGCAACCTCTGCCTCCCAGGCTCAAGCAATTCCCCTGCCTCAGCCTCCTGAGTAGCTGGGATTACAGGCACACTCCACTACTGCCCGCTAATTTTTGTATTTTTAGTAGAGACAGGGTTTCGCCATGTTGTCCAGGCTGGTCTAGAATGCCTGACCTCAAATGATCCACCCGCCTTGGCCTCCCAAAGTGCTAGGATTTCAAGCGTGAGCCACCCCACCCACCCAGTTACCAATGGCTTTGTGACCTGGGGCACATCACAGACCCTTTCTAAGTCTTAGTTGCCCCATAGATACTAAGAGGGGACACAGTGCTCTTTTGATTGCCTCCAGCTCTGATGTTTTGTGGTTCTAACAAGGAGTCCTTGTTTGGAAATGGAACTTTGGAATGGTTTGGATTTCATTCTGGCCATAGAGAGGGCATCATTGCAACTGTGGCTTCAGGGCCAATGTGCGGTTAGGGGGGGCTGAGTCAGAACAGCCCCCTCTTCCTCGATAGTGCCATCCTGTGAGTATAACCCCTGTATGGGTGTTGGACACAGTGTTGGGGAAGACTGTGCAACATGGGTAAGTAGGAAAGGCCCTGTGGTAGGGGGTTAGCTGGGTATCCATGGAAATGCCTGAACTACTCATGCCTTTTGCACAAGTAGGTCTTCAAATAATCTCTTCTGCTTCCCTCTTTCCCACTCTTTCCCTGTCTAAGGTGTGTGGTGGTGGTGGTGGTGGTGGTGGTGTGTGTGTGTGTGTGTGTGTGTGTCTAACCTGATTGGGAGAGTAAGCCAAATGGAGTGAAGTGAAGAAACATCCCCAAAAGTCCCAGGTAGAGACCTAAGGATTCCTAAATCACAGTGCAGAACAGGGTCCTCTACCCTTTTCCCATTCTGGGAATATCCTGAAGCCAGTCATTGTGGGAGAGAGACATGACCCCCAGCCCAGCCTCACAGACCCCACCCCTCTTCCATGCTTTGCCCTACCCTCCTTCCATGTGCTTGTATCCTAACCTTAAGCCCTAGAGACTTCTAGGTACCCAGAGAGCAGCCTATTCAGTGATGTTTACTGAGTGCATGTTATGTGCCTTGCACTGGGCCTGGAGCAAGGGCTAAGGAGTGAAATTAGACCTGATCCCTGTCCTGAAGATGTCACAGCTGAGTAGGCAGAAAGACTTTAAACAGATAATGGCAACACAATGTGCTAAGGAACATCAATGTACAAGATAACAGGTAGTCTGTATTTATGGGAGAGGGAGGCGTAAAAGAAGATGCTTCGGCTGCTTTCTAAACATGTTTGTCGTGGAACATTGAAAACATATGAAAACAGAGCAGTATAGTGTCCTCATCATGCAGCTGCAACAATGGTCACACCAGGATCTTGGCGTGTCTATACTCCCACCCACGTTCCATACCCCACTGCACCATTACTTGGGGTGGAACTGGGTTGGTTTTGAAAGAGAAACAGCAATTCCCCAAGTAGAAAGTGCTGGAGGGAAAAGTTTGCAGGCAGAGGGGATGCTGTGCTCAGAAGCTTGAGCAGCGCCTGATGCTGGTGCACCAAACCGAAGCTGAGGGAGTGGGACAAGATGCTTTGGCCCCCGTGCATGCTGGCCCTAATGCATCTGTCACACAGCGTGCCCTGTGGCTCCTTTTGGAACTCGGGTCTCCAGGCAAGTCTTCGGCAGAGCCAGGTTAGCGCAGAGCCAGCCCTTTGAGTGCAGGGAGTGAGGAGGCACCGCTAAGACGGCGGGCCTTGGCTGGGCGTTCGCGGGGCTTTGGTGGGCCTAGAGCGCTAGGGACTGGCACGCACCAGCACTGAGAGGCAAAGCGGGAGCAGTCAGGCCCTCCACCCCTCGTCGGCACGCGGTCTTAAATATTACCCCGGAGTTTTCAATTATCTCTCCTTAATGGATTTGCAGGGGCTCTTTCATCAAGCGCTGGGTGGCTGGGTGTGGGGGTGCGGGGAGCGCGCGGCGAGGGCTGGAGCTGGGAAAATGGCCCATATTTCAATGTTAAAGCCCTTTACGATCGTCAGCAGCATGAAAGATGCTGCAAATTAAACGGAGCCGCCCGCGCCAGCCTCTCCATCTCGCAAGTTTTAATTAACGCTGAGGGGGAGGCGGCTGACGGGCGGGTCGGAGCCGGGCCAGCCGCGGATCTGGGAGACTGCGGATCCCAGATTCCGAACTGGAGTGTCAGGGATCTCGCGGGCCGGGCCAGGCCAGGCGGAGGCGGAGGGTGGTTGGCTCCGAGTCCTGGGCCAGGGCGCGGAAGATGACCGTGGAGATGGGCAAGGCTGAGGGGTGGGGGACAGGTTGGAAGGTCTCTGAGCATCTGACCGGGAAACAAAACTCTGCAACTGAATGCAGGAAGCTTTGTTCTTAAAGGTGAGGGGGCTTGTGGCCAAATCATCGAGCTCTTCATCCCCAGGCTCCTTCAGCGCGCGTCCTTCTGCCTCTCTTCTTTCGACCAACACTTCCCCCAAACGCTCCCCCGCGTTGATTCCGGGTCCCCTCCCACCTCATCCTGTGGCCCCTTGTTTCGGGAGGCAGGCGTGCTTCTGTGACCCCGCGGCTCCTGTTCTGGGACGTCTGCTTTCTCCATCACTCCCTGGCTTCCTGGGCGGGCCCCATCCTCCGGAGCGGAGCGGAGCAGAGCAGCGCGCACAGAAGCGCCACTGTTCTGCCTTGGCAGGGCCTGGCCCGACAGCTTGTGCCTGCGAAGCAGACCCATCCGTCAGGCGGGAAGGATGGAGCGACGTCCGGCTGCCCACTCTGAGGACTCCCCACGGAGACACCTCTGCCTTGGCCCAGACTCCTCTCTTCCCTTCTCCCCACCTGCCAACCTTTCCCCCAACTACCAGCTCAGTATATACTTCTGTCTCTCCTGCTTTCCTTGCTTCTCCTCCTGCCTCCCATATGCATGCAGCCTGGGGCCTGGGGCCCAGGAGAGCCACTCCTCTCATGGGTCACACTGAGAAGTCCTTCCTCCACCTGCATCCACATGGCAGGGCAAAACTCTAAAGCTTAAAAAGATCCAGCGATCTCAGTGGACCACAATCCAAAGCTAAGTCAGCCAACCAACACTCAAGGGCTTAAATCAAGGACTTCGGGCAAACCCTATAGAGTGGAGGAATTAGAAAAATAATACAAATAAAAGACATGGTCATTATTCCTGGGTATTTACAGATACGTTGTGCTTCCTGAAATGTTTTGCAGAAATCACATTCTCCTCTCATTGTGCTACACAGCTTGTAAGCACCAAGACAAGAAATTCTATGATAAAGCAAAAAGAAAAGAAAAGAAAAAATCCTCTTCTACTTTCTTCTTGGTGTGTATTTTTTCTTGTCAATTTCTGATAATCTGTCAAGCCTACTTAAAATAGTGCCTGCTTATGCAGTATGGTTAGGATGATGAACACACACTTAAACAGGATAGGGAATAAGTACAAACTACAAGTGCTGTGGGAATGCAGAGTAATAGGACAAGTGGTGAAAATTAAAACATTTTTGGATTAATCAAGGAGTACTTCCTGGAGGAGGGGAGACCTGATTTGGAAGGAGAGGTGATATAAACTTGAAAAGAAAGTTCCAGATGTGGAAACACTGGTTTTATTCTTTATTTTTATTTTGAGACAGGATCGTACTCTGTCATCCAGGTTGGAGTGCAGTGGCACGATCTCGGCTCACTGCAACCTCCACTTCCTGGGTTCAAATCATCCTCTGCCTCAGCCTCCTGAGTAGCTGGGACTACAGGCGTGTGCCACTACACCCAGCTAATTTTTTTGCTTTTTTTGTAGAGATGGGGTTTTGCCATATTGCTCCAGCTGGTCTTGAACTCCTGGACTCAGGCGATTCCCCTGCTGCCTTGGCCTCCTAAAATGCTGGGATTATAGATGTGAGCCACCACACCTGGCTAACACCGTTTCTAAAATTAGGCAGAATCTATATTTTACTTCAGGTTGAGGAGCAGATAATCTTGGCTATATTTTCCCTGACAATACAGTAAGATGAAAGAAGCCTTGTGCAATAGCAGGAAGAATTCAGGGTAGACAGTGGGATCTTGGCTAATGCTGGAGACTAAAGTGAATGGAGAGAGACCCTGAAGCACCCTTCTCCCATACTTGGCTGTGGGCTATGGGAGGGATGTCTGGACTCTGAGACTTGGCCACCATGTTGTGTTTTGCCATTAGAAGATTTGGACATGAAGTTGAATAAGGCAGGAACGACCTCATAGCATCAAACACAACCCCCAATGTGGCTGGAGAAGGAGGGAGAGAGGGCAAAGAATATCTTCCTCTTACTCAGATTGTAAGTGGAGAAACTGAAGTCCATTCACTCAAATCGATAAGTGTCTACTGAGCACCTCCTATGTGGCAAGCACTATATAGGCTCTAAGGATCCAGAGATGATCAGGGCATGGTCCCTGTCAACATGGTTCTCACAGTCTAGTGGGAAATAGAGTTCATTCATCATTCTATCATTCAATCAAAAACAAAAAGTATTGAGCACTTACTCTGAGCCAGGCAGAGTTGCAGGTGGTGGAGATGCAACTGTGAACAAGACAGACCCAATCCCTGCCCCATCAGAGAATACCACCTGGTGCAGAAGACACCTACATAAACAGGCAGCTATAATTCAGGGTGATGTATGCTATGAAGGGTAAAGGACAGTTGCCATGGGGTGGCATATCCATAGATATGCCATAGATCCATAGGTTCCCATGAGGGGATCTTTCCGAGTCTGTGAAAGGGGATGCGAGGATGATGTGGAAGAAGCAACACCAAATCTGATCTGCTCACAAGGTGCGCAGAAGTCAGGTGTGGGATGGCATGGGGAGGGTGTCCTGGGCCTAGAGTTTGTGTTCCTTTTCAGCATCTTACTAGGAGCTTGTGGCCAAATCAGGCCCAGGCAGAGCTTCTTCCCTCTAGTCACAGGATAGCACTGGCCTGCACCAACACAGCTCTTCCAACACCAGCAGGGGAAACCAGATGATAATCCTAACAGAGCCAGACCAAGGAATGGGGTTATCAGTTTTCCTTTTTCTGCTGGGAAGTTTCTGCCTTGGGGCTAGGCTATGTGGGGGGAGGCTGGGAGGTGGGAGGGCACTGTAGAGGATCTTACTCTTTCCACCCTCCTCTCACTAATCCTAGTTTTGAACAAGAAACGGTGATCTGTTTCTCTAGTTGCAGCTGAATAGAAACCAGGACAAGAAAGTGTTGTCCTCCCCAGACACGTTTCTGTCTCCTGGGTCCTAACCAGCTGCCTACTTGAGCCATCTGACTTCAATCCACAGGGCCTCCCAGGAGCTGAATCCAGAAGGGCAAGAACAAAGTAGCAAAGCAGAAAAGGGCATTCAGAAGAGAACAGCATGGGCAAAGGCCGCGAGGCCAGAGCACTTGGAAACTGCAAGTCCCTCAGTGTAGAGATGAGTCTGTAGAGGAGGTTGACACAAGCTTGTGAAAGACCCAGTATGCCAGGCTAAGGGGGTGGGAACAGTGAGGGACACTGAGGGTTTTATGGCTTAAATTTTGACAAGTGTATCTACAATATAGACAACTAATGTAACACTCCTTTTTTTTTTTTTTTTTTTTTTTTTTTGAGACGGGGTCTCACTCTGTCGCCCAGGCTAGAGTGCAGTGGTGAGATCTTGGCTCATTGCAACCTGCGCTTCCTGGGTTCAAGTGATTCTCCTGCCTTAGCCTCCTGAGTAGCTGGGACTACAGACTGATCCCACCACATCTGGCTAATTTTTTGTATTTTTGGTAGAGACAGGGTTTCGCCATGTTGGCCAGGCTGGTCTCGAACTCCTGAGCTCAAGTGATCCACATGCCTCAGCCTCCCAAAGTGCTGGGATTACAGGGAACACTTTTTTTTTATTTTTTTTATTTTTTGAGACAGAGTCTTGCTTTATCATCCAGGTTGGAGTGAAGTGGCTCAGCCATAGCTCACTGCAGCCTTGACCTCCCGTACTCAAGCAATCCTTCTGCCTCAGCCTCCTGAGTTGCTGTTAATTTTTTTTTTTTTTTGTAGAGACAGGGTCTTACTATGCTGCCCAGGCTAGTCTCAAATTTCAAGAGACTAAGGCGGGAGGATGGCTGGGCTCAAGAGATCCTCCTGTCTTGGCTTCTCAAAGTGCTGGGATTATAGGCATGAGTCACTGCCTGTCCGTATAAAGTAACACTCTTGAACCCACTATCCAGACTTGAGGTTTTTTAAGTTACTGTTAAAATTTTGTCAATTTTGCTCTTGAGTTTTCAAAATAAACAGGTCATTACCGATAAAGTTGAAGTTCTCTTTTTCCCTTCCCCAGTACCATTCCCCTCCCTTTCAGAGGCACCACCATCATATATTTTTTCTATTTTTACCATAGATATATATCCATGAATAACATTATAAGGCTTCAGTGCATTTTAAAAAGAGGTCCAATGGTTATGATATAATTTATAACTTTAGTTTTCCATCGCACATTTTAAAAAAATCTTTATTTGAGGTTTTCGGCAAAGTGCTGACAAGGGTAAAACTAGCATTAGAAGATCATGCTGGTTACCAAGTGGAGTATTCCAGGTGACAGAGGAGGACCAAGGATGGTGACAGTGGGAAGGAGGAGACAGAGGTAAAAGGAGGCTCCACACCACAGGTCACTGGTGATCGCCCTGTGAGGGCAGGGTTGTTTTATACATGCTGTTCTTCAGCATCATGAACAGGGCCTGGCTGTTGGAGATGCCCAATAAATGTCTGTTGACAGAGAAAGGTTGACAGGGGCAGACGGATCCAGGATGACTCCCAAATTCCTGGCCCAGTGCAAAAGCCTGGATGATGATCCCAGTCTGCAGTATGAGTGCCCCAGGAGGAGAAGCTGGATTGCAGGGAAAGATGAATCCAGAAGCCATCTCTCTGATCTAGAGGAAACGAGGCTGTGACATGTGGAAGGGATTAATGTTAGGAAGCAGACCAGACTTCCGTTCTTAGGACAGAAAAAAATCTGGTAGCAGGTAGTTCAAGGCTATAAAAGATCTGAAGGGACCCAGAGATGGTAAGAGTGGAAAGGTTGAGTCCTTCTGGGGGCAAAGGGATAGTTGAAAAACAAGCCAAAAACAATAATCACTTTCCTCAGAAGGCCAGGAGGGCAGGGCCCAGCTTCTGCATCAGCCACAATTAGTGTCTTACAGCCCTCTGTGTGGTGGGTACCCACAGCCCATTAGCCAAGGCAGAGGAGGAGGAGGAAGGTATAGTAAGTGCATCTAGGATCATAAAGACCTTGTCAGATGCCCACACTCAACTTTGCTCCCACTCCATATTCATCAACAAGATGGAAAAGTGGGGTGCTCACAACTGCTTCTTAGGACTTATTCTTGACCAAATTCAATTTCTCTATTCAGGGAAGGATGTGAAATATAACCTGCTTTCCAACTCTTAAGACCCAGAGCTCTGGCTCTTCACCTCAAAAAGCTGCCCTCTGCAAGAGCTCCCTCAAAGTCACTGCCACCCCCACCTCCTCACCCCACCACCCCTGCCCCAGGCACAGCCACCACCCACCCTCTGCTGCTAATTCACCTATAAACGGTCTCCTGCCTTGCGTCTCCACTCAGTTTTGTTCTTTCTCTAACACATTCCACTCCCCTGACAGCCCGCCTGATCCTTCCTGTTACCCTAGCACTGACTTCCTAAATGAAGTGCGGTGGCTCACAGTTCTGTCCTGTTTTTATCACTCTTTCCAGCCCCTCACTTGAGCCTTTGGTAGCTTGGTCTCACAGTTCTTTGGGTCCTGGCTGTGGTTAAGTGGCATTTCTCTACTTCATCCCTGGGTTCAGGGACAGAAATGCTTTTAACATCCCCAGTGCCCCTCTCTGGGGGGAGCAGAGAGGTCACTTTAGTTTTGTTTGGTCTGGTGGAGTAAGGCACGCCCTTCTCTCAGAGAGGGAGCTGTCATGGATCTAAGCCAGTCCCTGTCCTAGGAGTACTTGCAATTTAGACTTGCTCTTTAGTCAAGGAATGTTAAATATTGTAAAGCAATGCCGTAGCTGGAGGGGGAGAATCTTGGAATCCCCTTTCCATGAGTCTGCTATTTGAAAGTGTGGTGGGATCCCTTGGAAGTGTGGGCCCCTTGTACTCTGGATCTAGTCCCTAGAGTCATCAAAGGGCCAACGTAATGATTCTCAAACCAATCTGTGATCAGTCCCCTCATACCTTGAACTTGGGCAGGCTGCTAATTTTTATCAGAGCAATACACCCTGTAGATACCACCTCCCTGAGCTCTAAACTGAGCAGAGCTCTAAACCATCAAAGAATCAGGCTATATAGACTTCCACCTTAAATGGGTGTAGATTCAACAAGATTCCCAAAGTCACGTGACTTGCCTCGCTAACCAGGGTTCTTCCTCAGTGGGGAAACTACTTGGGCCTTTTTTCCTTCTCCTTTTCACCTACCTGAATTATTACATTTACTTATAATTAACATATATTGCATGTAATATTAAAAAAATAAAACTTAGAAAGACTTGGTGGTGGGTGCTGCTGAATTAGGTATTAGAGCCCCAGTTAGGTGGGTGTCCTGTGGAGTTTCTGATGAATCAAAAGCCATTGTTGGGCACTTTAAAAACATGGACGCCTTGAGCCCTGGGCAGCCCCAAGGCTGTGCCTACCAAGGGCACCCACAGAGGATTAGAACTGGGGCACTGGAACGACAGGATCATCAGAAGCAAGGCCTGGATGCTAAAATTCCCACCACAGTCATAGAACTTAAGAGCATCTAAGTCGCAAGCAGCTTGTAGTTTCTTTCTTAAGAATCCAACTAATCTTGTGTTCCACCTTGTAACCTTCTATAAAGTGTGACCATTCACTTGGTTGATGATTAATGATTCAGCTAGTAATTATTAAACAGAAAGGAACCAGAAATAAGAATCATAAATTTAAACAAAACATTTCATGTTCTTAATGCTAAACTTGAAGGTAAAACAGTAGGAAGGTAGAAAAAACAATGTTGCTATTTGTTTTGTTCTTTTAAAGAATGAAGAAGTCAGATTTCCTGGTCCTTGTGTAGGCTCTGTTCCTGACAGGGTTTCTCAAACTTTTATGCCAAAGTCCCTTTGATATTAGAGGCAGGAGGGTAAACTTGGACCCCAGCAGTCTGGGGGCTTGCTGTGAAGGGCCATTAGCAAGGACCAATTATTTCTTTTTTTTTTTAAAGACATGTTTAATTAAATAATAGGTTACTTCATCATCATTATTTGCATTATATAAAAATAGGATTTTTTATTAATAAGAAAATAACAGATTCTCTTTGTGGCCTTAAGTTTTAGCTCTAAAATGATGCAAACTTTGCATTTTATAACATAGTATATTTTATACAACTTAATATAAAAATGATGTTTTAAACCATCTGCCATCAAAAAACCTCTGTGGCCCTCGGAGAGGCTTCTTATATATCCAGGGACACCCTCAGCGTGCAGCTACTGCAGTGTGGCCTGGGGCACTTGCACCCAGGTGAGAGGTGCTACGGAGTGTGGTGGTAGCTGCCACTGTCCCAGGTTGTATCTTTAATGACTACCATTTAGTGAGCACTAATATGTGCCAGACTCTACGCCAAATGCTTTTATATGCTTATGCCATTTAAATTCTCACAACCACCTGCCTAAGGCCACACAGCTGTAAGGTGGCAGAGTGGGGATTCAAACACCTGTCTGCTTGGTTTCAAAGCCAACTGTGACCCCCTGCTGACTCTTAGAGGCCAAGGCTGAAGCCCCTGGCCGAGTGAGTGGTGGTGACCTGGGGAAAGGACTGTTGTGGTACATCTGGAAAGAGTGTGGGGGGTGTTCCGAAGGTAGTGCCTTATCTCGATTGTTCACAGTCAGTTACAGATCAAACTCCTTGTTCTGCTCCTTCCCCCTTCTCACTACTGCACTTGACCAGTCTTTACACAAAAAATACATACAATGCAGGTCAAATACGAGAAGGGTCAGAAAAGCTAGGCTTAGGTCTAGCTCTGCCTTTGACTAGCTATAGGTTCTTCAGGGAGGCCCTCAGCCCCGTCTATAAATGGGACTATAAAGGTCTGTGAAAGGGGCAATGGAAAAAAGATGAATGTTGAGCCACATCTCAGGCTCCTTTCTTGCTCCACTGCTTATCAGCTGTGTCATCTTAGGCACATCACTACGACTCTAAGCCTATTTCCTCACTTCTAAAATGTGAAGAACAATACCCACCTCACAGGGCTGCTGTGGGGATGAAAAATAATACACATGAAACACCTGGAACAGAGTTTACATATAGTAGTTGCACAATAAATGCTTCTCAATAGTAGTTATCCTTGTAATAGTGGTATTAGCGATACTACTAAAGTATTATTATATAAAGTAGTATTAGCAATGCTACTAAAGTATTAATATTTTAAAATTGTGATTATTAAAGTGAGAAAAATGTATGAAAGGAATACTACAAATTAAGGTAATCCATTAAAAATAAGGAGCTAGAGGCTAGGCATGGTGGCCCACACCTGTAATCCCAGCACTTTGGGAGGACAAGGTGGGTGGATCACCTGAGGTCAGGAGTTTGAGACCAGCCTGACCAACATGGAGAAACCCCATCTCTACTAAAAACACAAAAAATTAGCCAGGTGTGGTGGCGGGCGCCTGTAGTCCCAACTACTTGGGAGGCCGAGGCAGGAGAATGGCATGAACCTGGGAGGCGGAGCTTGCAGTGAGTGGAGATTTTGTCACTGCACTCCAGCCTGGGTGACAGAGCGAGGCTCCATCTAAAAAAAAAAAAAAGGAGCTGGAGGAGGCCCACCTTAATGTACGCCAAAATAGTTCTGCTGGTTGAAGGCCTGGAGTTCCCTGCAACAGGTGGGGAAGGGGATTAGCCTGGGGAAATAATGCCTGGGGCAAGTTGAAGCAGAGTTAGGAAAGATCCAGGTCCCTCTGTTGAGGGACAGTTTGGAGGACAGAGCCTGACCCTCCATGAAGAGAGACTCTCAAGGTCTCTTTTAGCTTTAACATTGGCTAAGTGTGATTCTATGACTCAACCAGTCTGCCCTAATTCCTCAGTGTGGGCAGGACATGAAAGACCACCCACCAGTATCTCAGTGAGTTTGTGTGGCCCCCACCTTGGCAGCCACACACAGACACTTCCCAGAGTCTCAGTGATGACGATTCTCTCTAAAGGGAACCCAAGCCTTAACCAAAGACCACCTCTGCATCTTCCTGCTGGGGCCTTGCAGGTCAGCCTAGAGGGAGTTTTCCAGAGCACGTGGCTTCCTGAGTGGCCAAGATCATGTGGGCAGGATAGGTTCTCTTCTCGCTGGGCCTTTCCCCACTAAGCTGGTGTCCCAGGCACCTCTCTCAGTTTGGAAATCAGATTCTTTATGGTTTATTTTTGACACCAGATCATCGCTGCCCAAGTTTCATCAATTTGTCACTGTTTTTATTGTCAGCAATTGCCCATAACTGGAGCACATTTAAAATGTCATTGATCTTGGCATTACAGTGTCATAATCTGACAGTAATAGGTGTAGCCAGCACAGGAAGCCCAGGCCCTGAGATTGATGGCACACAGCACACCAATTATATTCTGTCCAGCTAAGTGATAAAAGAGTACGTAGGAGGCATTCAATAGATAAATTAGATATCACTCCCAATTATGTCCTTTATTTTATGGAGTCATATGCTCCCCTTAGAACTTTTTTCTTCATTTGGCTTGTAAAGGGGAATTACTTGACCCCCCTAAAGACAGGGACCGCCTCCCCTGGCTGTCCCAACTTGGGTTCTACCCTGATCCCTTCTGACTGGCTCATAGTCTTTCACCTGGGCTTTCTCTGGGACTCACCTAGGAGTTCCCCAGTGTGGTATGTCCACAGGTGTAAAGGGAAGGAGGCAGAGGTGCTTCACCATTTGGGAAGGAGTTGGGTCAGGCCTTTGGGAAGGACTAGGAAGTCTGGCAATGCCTTTAATGTGACACTGCCCAAATAAATGAGACCGGGAGAGGGGCTGGAAAATGGGTACAAATCCTCCAGTCCAGACAACAGAGCCTTCAAATTAGGACAACGAGTAATTGGCTATGACTGGGGAGGAAGAGGATGGTAAAAAGGTTTTCAGTCCTTAAGAAGTGAATTCATCCATCCCTCTACCTCCACTCCAGACTGGGTGGGGCCAATTCAAGCGCTTCCTCGGAAGAACTCCCGGAATCTTCCACATCCCCATTCTGATCCATATCAGATGACTTCCTCAGCTCAAGTCCTAGCTCTGCCACTGTGGTAGGGACATAATGCCAGCTTTCCTGGGGGAGGCAGAGGGCTCCTGTTTGAGAAAAAGCCCCAAGAATGGCTTATGTCCAAGAAGAGAGCTCACCTGAGGCAGGGAAGTGCCTGGCCAAGGAATAGAGGTACAGTGAAGGCATAACTTTATTGGAGGCCTGGTTTATAAGCATCGTAAACTCTGAGGACAGCCTTGACCTGGTCCAGACCCCTGTTTCCCCATCCCCCAAATCCAGCAGGAAACACGGCAGAGGCTGAGACACCAAGTAGTAAACGGTGATCTAGGTCCATTGATCGAGCTTTCAAAGAGAAAGTGTCCATGGGTTGGGCTGCTCCCATTGCCCTGTGGCCATCTCAATGTTATAAATAATTCTGGCACTAAGTGCCCTGTTACACAGAGGGGAAGTAGTTCTTATGGCGTGAAACCTGAGAATATGGGTCATGGGAGGATGGGTGACGGGGGGCAGGGGTAGAGATGGGGAGCAATCACCCCAAGGCTCCTCAACTACACCCCTAGGCTGGTGATAGATGAATTTCTGGAGCAGAGGATGGCATTTCAAGTGAAATGTTTATAGGAAATGAGTGTGATTTAAACAACATCTTGGCTGATAAGCACCAGCCAGCTGGGGGGAGATGGCAGGCTAGAAGTGGAGGAATCAAAAGCCCAGAGGCCCCCAGTGTTAAGTAGCTGTCTGAAGCTCCACTCAAACACACGCACCAGCTTTGGTCTCAACATGTTTTTAAGAGCTGGTTATGATTTCCTTGAGGGTGGCTCAGATTAAGACTAGAGTGGAGCCCCCAGCTAAGCGCCTTCAACAACTGTCCATCACATCCTCTTTAGAAACAGCAGCCTCTTCCCCTTGGCTCAGGGACCCTGTAACTGGGGAGGGCTGTGAAGCTGCGTGGCTTGTCAGCCTGTTCCCAGGCAGCATGGGGCCTGTCTTATCCTTTGCCTGGGGTCCTGCTCCGGATCCCAGGAACAGAGATTGAGCCCCACCCACAGAGAGCTCTCAGTCTTCAAGAAGAGAGAAGACATACAACCTAGAAGAGAAGAGAGGAAGCAAGGAGAGCAAAAGGATGGAAGCCAAGGAAAAGGAAACTGCCACCAAATCCAGAATTTGGTCCTTTCTCACCACATGCACTGCTGCCATCCTGGTCCAAGCCACATATTTCTCACTTGGATTACTGCAATGACCTTTCAACAAGTCTCCGTGCGTCTTCCCTTGGCCCCCTGTGATCTATTCTCAACACAAAAGACAGAAAGACTATTTAAAAACTGAAGTCCAGGCCAGGTGCAGTGGCTCACGACTGTAATCCCAGCACTTTGGGAGGCCAAGGTGGGTGGATCACGAGGTCAGGAGTTCAAGACCAGCCTGGCCAAGATGGTGAAACCCCGTCTCTACTAAAACTACAAAAATTAGCTGGGCATGGTGGCAGGTGCCTGTAATCCCAGCTACTTGGGAGGCTGAGGCATAAGAATCACTTGAACCTGGGTGGCAGAAGTTGTAGTGAGTCAAGATTATGCCACTGCACTCTAGCTTGAGTGACAGAGTGAGACTGTCTCTCAAAACAAAACAAGACCCTGAAATCCAATCATGTCTTTCTTCTCTACTTCACTCTGAGTAAAAAGCAAAGTCCTTAAGTTGACTTACAAGGCCAAACATTATCTGTTCCCTCCTTACCTCTCTGATACCATCTCCTCCCACTCTTGCTCACTCCCACAGACTTGCCAGGCATGTTCCTGCCTCAGGGCCTTAGCACCAGCCACTCCCTCTACTTGGAATACTCTTGCCAAGATGTCTATGGGGCTTACTTCCTCTCTCACCTCTAAGTCTTTGTTCAAATACCATATTCTCAGTGAGATCTCCTTGACAACCATATTAAAAACCTCAGATTTCCCCTCCATGCTGATCTTTCTGTACGTGATCTATTCCTTTTCTGTAACAATTATCATTTTCTAATATATGATATAATTTACTTATTTAGTAAGAATATTGTTCATTATCTGTCTCTCTCTGCTAGAATGTAAACTCCACACAGGCGGGGGGTCTTTCTCTGTTTTGATCACCAATGTATTCTAAGAACTTGGAATAGTGCTCAATAATAATTGCTTAGTGAGTAAATGCAAAGGATGAGGTTCACCAGGGGAGGGTTTGGAGAAGAGAACAGAGGGGAGGCCATCCCAGGCTTGGGGTGAACTTGTGCCTTATCTCACAACAGGCCATGTGTGAGGATCTGAGAGTCAGAGTGTTGGGCACAAGTTCAAGATTCGGGGCCGGGCGCGGTGGCTCACGCCTGTAATCCCAGCACTTTGGGAGGCCGAGGCGGGCGGATCACGAGGTCAGGAGATCGAGGCCATCCTGGCTAACACGGTGAAACCCCGTCTCTACTAAAAATACAAAAAATTAGCCGGGTGTGGTAGCGGGTGCCTGTGGTCCCAGCTACTCGGGAGGCTGAGGCAGAATGGCGTGAACCCGGGAGGCGGAGCTTGCAGTGAGCCGAGATCGTGCCACTGCACTCCAGCCTGGGCGACAGAGCGAGACTCCATCTCAAAAAAAAAAAAAAAAAAAAAAAGATTCGGGCTAGGCCATCACCCAAAATGGAGAGATTCAGTTAACAAAGAGACTAGGCTGGATTTACCTCCAGAATCTGGTGGCGGAGTTGGCTTTAGGTTGGGATTTTACCATCTTCATGACCAAAGCATACTTGGGGATCATAATGCCAAAGGGATGTGCAGGGCAAGAATGAGGTGGTTGGGAATGGAGGCAGACTGGGAATTCAGGTGGGGGAGGGTAGCTGAAAGAACAGGCATGTGTCTTCTAAGTCTGGAAAAAAGATTGAGGTGAAATTAGAGGGCCTGAAGGAAAATTGTGTATGCAAGTGGGAGGAAGAGCCTGGGTCACTGGACGCTATCATCTCCAAGAGCATGTTCCATCTCCACTGAGGGCAGAATCAAAAGCCATGGGCTGCACCTAAAGTCGAAGGAACTAGAGTGAGACATCAAGAAATACCTCCCAACAATGTGACAGGTGGTGGAGGGGAAGCACTGGGCCTTTTTCTCTGGAAAACTTGAGCAGGACCTAACTGGGTGCATACCTGAGCCAGGCTAACCCAGAGGGCACTGTGAGGCTCTGGGGTGGGAGTGTGGTACTAGAGCCCCGGAGAGGGTTCCTGCCTCTGCCTGGCTCCCAATTCCATCCTCTCACCTGTAAGGCTTCTGAGCTTCTAAGAATGCAGAAATGTCCTCTCTCCTGACCTCAAGTTTCTCCATCTTTTCAGAGTGGAAACTGAGAGTATTTAGTATTCCAAGGCCCCACGAGTCCAGGGGCCAAAACATGTGTACCACCTCTCCTCTGAATATCAGTGCTCAACTCAGTTTTGTGGTGGCCTCATGGTACAAGCCAGGAGAAGCAGAAAATATCTTTGGAGGTTATACAATTCAATGGTTACTGCAGTTATAATGGAGTGAGGACATGGGTGGCCTGGGAGTTCTGAGATTCCGGGGAGACTTACTTGTCACTGTATAACTTTTGGTGCCTTTTGAGTTTTGAACCATGTACATGTATTTCCTATTCAAAAAACATAAAACAATTAAAATCTGATGAAAGCAACAACAATAATAACAACAAAGAATAGGTCTAGGGAAGTGGGAACTTGATGCCTCCAATTGCTACCCTGAAGGCAATGACCTGCCTCCTCTTGCCCATGTGTACCCTCCTCCACATCTGGCATCTCCATTCACTAGAGGCTCAGAGAGGGGTGTGGCTGGCCTGATGTCACCCAGCATTTAAGACTAGCAAAATTCTGGGGCTTAGCTGTCCAGACTTTCAGTGTTGTCTTTTTTTTTCTGATCCTCAATGACCCCGTCTACTCATTGACCTCTCCATGGTTTTGGCAGAACTTTGCATATGCTACAAATCAACCTTCAATGGGTTATTTTTAAAACTGTGTGGTCTTAAATGCCATCTTTCCCAGGAAGTAATTTCTTTTCACAAAGAGAAAGAGATGACAGCTCTCCTCTCCCCCTGGTGTGGTGTCTGATGGTTCATTCTCTCCCTTCCTGCCTCCCTCCTCCCTACCACCCTCTACCACTAAAGTGGCTCTCCACTGAAACTTGGTCCTGTCTCTGATGAGATATGTGACCTTGAGCAAGTCATTTAACCTTTCTGTGTGTCTGTTTCTTCATCTAAAATTGAGGCTCCTGACCTTCCTCCCATGGCTCTTCACTTATGCATTTGTACAGCAAGCATGTATTCTGTGCCTGGTGCTGAACCTGGCACTGAGGATCACACAAGACAATGTATGTGAAGTTAATACAGAGACACAGAGAGTTACCACCAAGGCCTCCTTCCTTGGATGCTGTTCTGGGCTGGGTGCTCCAACCCCCTCATCTGGCATGCCCTTGGAGGAACTGCTTCACAGTCTATTCCAAACCTCTCAACTTCTAGTATTACTCCTGGGCTGAAGCCCATATCCTGCTCTGCATGAAGGGTCAGGGGGTGCAGAAATAGCCTATTTCCCAGGCTTTTTCATTTGGTTAGATCCTTAGACACCACTTTGCCTACAAGAAGGAATAATGTTGAAATCTGTCTGTTGGTCTTTAGTCTGGAATTTTCAGTGTCCACCTCTCTTGCCCTCTGTGGGCCTTTCCCTGGGAGTTGGGCTGGAACAAGGGGTAGGAAATGGATTCTATTCATGTCCTCGCTCTGCTCATTTCTCTCCTTTCCTGAATCCCATGCATCCATGGAGATTGGTACAGTGGCTAAGATTCTGGGATTGGAAACTCACATTTGTCTCCCTCCAAATGTAAGCTGGGCTGTGGAGGAAAGATGGTCCCATCTTTAAAATGAACACCACCATCTCAGAGTATACAGGAGCTTGCTTCAGGCAGAGCTTGCCTTCCAGAGCTCTTGGCAGGAAGCTGTCCCCACTCCCTGCCTGACCACCGAGGATTGGGTGAGCGTCACTGGGAGGGAGGGGAGTTTGTAGAAAAAACGTGCTGCTTCAGCCCTGGTCATTGCTGATGGACCACGGCAGCAAGGAAGGTCAAGTCCAGACTAAGGAGGTACTTCTGGTTGTCAGGGACTGGGTTTAAGGTGAGAGGTTGGTTGGAACTACTCAGACATGGTCTTCCCAGAGCAAGGAGGAAGGATGAGATGATCTGGGAGTTGTGAAGGACTCAGGGGTTCCATGATGTTGCAGAGCTGGCAGTGACTGGGAGGATGCCAGGGAGATGTCAGTTCACCCATGTCTAGAGCAGAAACCCCATGGTCAGAGACCAGGTATCTGGAACCCCAACATTCCCAGCATAATGCCTCGCACAAGGCTAACTGGAGACTGAGGAAGACAAGTCCTTCCCTGGAAGATGGTGCCGACACTGTGCTCACAGAAGGACAACTACTTTAAAGCCCCAGCAAGAAAATGGTCCCACACTGTGGGACCTGGAAGTACTTCTTCATGTCCAGCCTCAATCCTCCTTACCTCAGCTCGACTGGATCTCAGTGCAACCTGTGGGATTTGTCCATGCCCAGAGGAGAAACCCAGCAAGGAGTATGGACTTTGCTTTTAGGCCTACCCTGTTGGCTGTGGGAGATAGAACAAGTTGGCCAAACTGTCAAGTACCTGTCTCCACACCTGGGGAGTCCCCAGGAAAGTGGAGAGGGAAGATCTTCCAGGGAATGGCCACCCTCCATGAGGAGATAAGCAGAACAGCAGAGGGCAAGGAAGGTTCAGTGGCCAGGAGAGGTGGGGCTCAGGGAGTCCCTCCTGGCTGGGGGTGAAGGAGCTTCCTGGATGCTCAGCCCCTCCAAGCCCCTGAGGAAAGACTGTAGCTTCTGGAGGGCAGGAGCTGATCCTGCATCATCTCGGCAGACCAGTGCCCAGCACACAGCAGATGCTCAAAACACATGGGTTGAATGAATGAGCCTGGGGTCAAGAGCCTGCCGAGCCAGCAGGTGGAGTGGGTCTTTGGAGAAGGGATTCCCCTCTCTGGGCCTCCAT
The DNA here is from genome assembly GCF_028858775.2 of Pan troglodytes. NCBI lineage: Eukaryota > Metazoa > Chordata > Mammalia > Primates > Hominidae > Pan > Pan troglodytes. The sequence goes on from NC_072413.2 coordinate 14,402,004, forward strand.
TTCTTCATTTGTAGAATGAGGGGCTGCAGTAGATTGTCTCTAAGGTTTTGTCGGCCCCTGGTGATCTGTGGTTTCCTGTTTCCCTGCTCTCTCGTCAATTCCTTGCCAATTCTCTTTCCCTCTACAGCTTCTCTTTTCCTTTCCCTTTAAGTCTTTTTCTTCCACTAACCCCCAATCTCTGCACCCCCATTTTCAGTCTCTCCCCTCCCCAGACAATTGCTCTGGCTTTCCCCTTTACAGGTATTTCTTCCTGTCTGCTTCTGGTAACTGCCCCCATCACTACCCTTCCCTGATGCCTTCAGTGTTCTGCGCCCCCTGCCCCCCAAAAGCCGCCCATTCTAGTGCCCCTTTCATCCACCTTAGATCCCAGAGGCGGGAGATTGGAAGAAAAGGAGGAAGGTCCTAAAGCAGCCTCTCCCCTGCCCCTGCAGTGGCCCACCGCGATGTCCTCGTCCCCCCGCCCCGCCTCCCTCCCCGCCACGCCTCTCCCTCAGCAGCCGGTGCCGCACTGAGCCCTCGCCCCACGCTAATGCGATCTGGAGAGACCCGGGCGGTGCGGGCGGCGGGCAGTCTGGCCCAGCGTCCCGGGCGGCACTGATGGATGGTCCCCTGACAGTAATCGCAGAATGAGGACGTGCCGGCGACGCTCTTGCCCGAGGCCCTGCTGTTTGGCGAGCCCGGGAGTCCCTCCCTCCGCAGCGTCTGCCTTCCGGGCGCTCTCAACTCACTCGGCTTTGCGGGAGGCTCAAAGCCTCAGGTTAGGGCAGAGGTGCGGGCTTCCTCTGCTCTCTCTCTCCAAAGACACTGGTTTCTGTTTGGGAACAGATCCCTTCTTGGATCCACGCTGCTTCTGTGATTCTGAACAAGCCACCCATCTCCTGGAGTCTCAGTTCTCCCTTCTGTATAATGGCCTTTAAAGCTTGGTGGAGTGTTGGGGGCACGGGAGATAATACTGAGGAAAATCATGCTCTCTCTTAAGTAGAAACCGAATTTCACTTTTAGTTTACAATGCTCAGAATAATCTGGGCCAAATGTGCGAAGCCAAGTAAGAGCTGAGTGGCTACTCACACACAGAATATATGTTTATACACATACACATAATGTTTTTAGCATACCAGGACTGCTTAGATGTCTTTAAGGAGAACACTAGCCCAGGTACTTCTCCAGGGAGGCGACTGTCTCCAGCAGGACTTTTTCTCCCCTCTACTGAGGCCACCTACCTGTCTTAAGCCCCCAAACCCCATCCGTTCTGGGGTTCCCCTGCAATCCAGAGCCAGGCTGAGGTGGTTTGCGGGAAGATCTCCCTTTGGAAAATGTTTCTGGATAATTTCCCAACTCCTTGACCATGTTCTCCCCACCTCACCCATATTCAGATAACACAGGTTCTAAGGCTCCTTCACTTCTCCACCCCCGGGGGATACTCCTTGGGCCTGGCCCTGTGGAGGGGCTGGGAGGTGGGATCCAGAACCAATTGCAATTCTGAACACACACTCAGCCACCTCCTCACTCCCTTTTAACTTTTCCCTCTCGTCAGAAGCCAAATTGAGATAGTCTTGAGTTTTGATTTAATTCCCGAAATGGAGTCATAATCTGCTTAGTGTCCTTTTTCCCGAGTCCTAGATACTGAAGTGTATGTGTCTGTCAGGGGGAGTTAAAAGAGCAGCTATGTGACCTTTGGAGGACCCTCACACTCACTCACCTCCCAAAAACCACCAAAGAGCAGGAGATGCCATGGCACTGAGTTGCTGGGTAGTATGATGATGGTACTGACAACTCACATTTACTAGGCACTTACCACATGCCAGTACTGAGACAGGCACTATACACGCATTTCTCACTTAATTCTCACAACTACCTTTCAGGTAGGTACCATTCATATCCCCAATTTACAGATGAAGAAACTGAGGCTTAGCAAAGTTAAGCAGTTTATGTTCCATCCTGCAGTGATTACAGACAGTCCTCGACTTATGATGCTTTGACTTACAATTTCTCAGCTTTATGATGATGCCGAAGTGATATGCATTCATTAGATACTGTACTTCTAATACTCATACAACCACTCTGTTTTTCACTTTCAGTACAGTGTATTATAACGTGTTGAATCTCATGTTGAATACATGAGATGAATAAATATCTCATGTTGAATACATGAGATATTCAACAATTTATTATAAAATAGGCTTTGTGCTAGATGATCTTGCCCAACTGTAGGCTGAAGAACGTGTCCTGAGCACTTTAAGGTAAGCGAGGCTGAACTATGATGTTCGGTGGGTTAGGTGTATGAAATGCATATCCACCTTACAATATTTTCAGCTTACTACAGCTTTATCGGGACACAGCCTCATCGTAAGTCAAGGAGAGTCTATTATTAAGCGGCAGAGCCCAAATTTGAAACTACACAGTCAGACTGCAGAGCCTGTGCTCTTAACCACTTAGTTGTGTGACACCTGGCAGGGTATTTAACTTCTACACGCCCTGTTCGCTCATTTGCAAAACACAGATAAGTAGGGATGATAAGATATTCCCTTCAAAGAATTATGTTGATTAATTGAGCGAAGGCATTCACCATACTCACAGTAAGCATTCAGTAGTTTAGGTGCCCTACACACTGGAGCAGGGTTGAGGAAGGGAAAGGGTACAATCCAATGGGCTATTAATTATTCACTGTTACTGTTGATAATAATAGTTATCATGCACTGAGAGCCAACTGAGCATAGGCCACCCTGCAAGGTAAAAATTATGTCTGTTTTACAGATGAAGAAACTGAGTTTCACATAAATTAGGTAAATTACCTAAAGCCATCCACTTAATCAGTGACAGAACAGAGCTCTTGTTCAAACACTGGGCCCTTGACTCCAAAGCCTGCAGTTCCCAGCACCCCCAGGGTCACCAAAACCTGGCCTCTCCTGGGGGAGGTCAGGGCTGAGGCCAACAAGCCCAAGTCACACCCTTTACCACCTGGGACATGATTTTCTCCAGGTGAGCAATGTTTTCTTAAAAGAACAGGAGGACAGTAAATAATTAATTAAGACAGCTTCTCCCTCCCTGAAGCCAAGGTAGAACCTCCCCCCTACAGCCAACCCCCACTCTCCTCACTCCTGTTTCCTCTGTGCTCAAGTTTGTGGCCATTAAATAGAAGAGGAGAAAGTTTGAACCAGGCATGAAATATTTATCAGTTAATTACAATATGCAGATTCTGTTCCTAGGGGTGATTTATCTTTTTGGAAATATAGGAAAAGATCCTGGATACTTGTATCCTAATTGCTTGGCCTATTATTGTAGCAACCAGGTAGAAACTCCATTTACTATGTAACTACAAATTTTCCCACTACTGGAGGTGTCTGCCTCTGCTTCTATCACTGGTGGTCTGGGGACCATATGCTTTTCTGATAAGAGACGAGCCTCTTAGAGGTCAATTTGTCGATTCCTCTGTCTCCTCTTGGGGTGGCCCCTTTGTAAATTCTAATAGCTATAGGAAATGAAAAGGGTGAGAGTCTCTGAAATTCTGGGATCTCAAGAGAAGCTAATTCTAAGTGAAAACCTCCCCGACTGAAGCAGTGCCACTGGTGAGGGGATGTCCAAGGTTGAGAAGCAGCTCTCAGCTGAGTATCCCTCCCCTCCCTTGCTCTGGCAGAAGTGTCAGCCCTCCCCTTATCTCTTGTATCATTTCCTAGGGCCTGGATCTCAACCTCTGGCTACACATTAGCAACCTGGGGAGTTTTAAAAATCCAGATGCCCAGGCCCTACTACAGGCCAACCAAATTGGAATCTCTGGAGGTGGGATTTAAAAAACTTGTGGCCGGGCATGGTGGCTCACACCTGTAATCCCAGCACATTGGGAGGCAGGGGCGGGCAGATTACCTGAGGTGAGGAGTTCGAGACCAGCCTGGCAAACATGGTGAAACCCCGTCTCTATTAAAAATACAAAAATTAGCTGGGCATGGTGGCAAGCACCTGTAATCCCAGCTACTCAGGAGGCTGAGGCAGGGATAATTGCTTGAACCCAGGAGGCAGAGTTTGTAGTGAGCCGAGATGTGCCACCACACTCTAGCCTGGACGACAAGAGCAAGACACCATCTCAAAAACAAAAACGAACAAACAAAAAAACTCGCTGGGGGTTCCAATGTGCAGTGAAAGTTGAGACCCTCTAGAGCTAATAGAAGAGTATCACTGCCCGGTAAATGGGCCCTGCTTATCTGCAAGACTGTGTAATTTTTATCCCTCCCTCTCTGGTGCTGGAGGAGGCAATTCCTTCACTTTTTAGAATCTGAAGATCATCTTTCTTTCTTCACAAGAAGCTTGTAGCACAATAACTACCATTTATCAAGCCCCTGCTGAATGCTTGGATCTATGCAAATAAAATTTAATCTGATCTACAGAACAACTCTATAAGGTCAGTGGGTAGGTCTATTTTATGGATGGCTCAGAGAGGTTAAGTAATTTGCCCAAGTTTGTACAACTAGCTAGTGTCAGATCAGGGACTTGAATCACAAACCCATGCTTTTAACCCCTGTGGTACACTGCCTCCCACTTTCTCAAGGCCAGAAGGGAAGGGCTTCAGGTCCACCATATGAAGTGCCTATGGAATGTCTTGGGGAACGAAAGAAGAGAGAAGCAAGGAGAAGTATAGGGAAGCAGACAAGGGCTACACATGCATAGAGCATCGAGGGCAGAATGGTGGCTGGGAAAGACTGAAGAGGGTTTGTAGGGCTAAGAGGAGGTACCTGAAGGAGGGTGTGGTAAGCCAACACGTGCATGGGAAGGGGGCAGTGGCTATGGAGATAGCTGGGGAGTGGGGGAACAGGGTCCAGGAGTGGGCGCCGGCAGTTGGAACATCCAGAACAGTGAGCAGTGCCCATCGTGGACTGGGTGGTTGGGGAGTGGGAGGGACCTCGTGTCAGAGGAGGGGTCTTTGTGAGCATGCAGCGGAGAGGAATGCTCCGCCGTGAATACTAAGGGCAAGAAGAGAAATGTCCAGAGGGGGCTGGGTGATGTTTAGCTGCTGGGGTGATTAATGGGGGTGAATGGAGGGTGAAACTCAAGCCCTTCCAATGAAGATGGTGGGGAATGGTTGTCCAAGAACAACAGTGCACTGTTTCAAGGAGAAAGCCAATGTCCAGGGGAGGGGTGGCTGAGAAGGATGCTAGGCACAGTTGCTCCTTCCCTTTTTCCCCAAGTTCTCTTTATTTACCACCAAACAGTAAATTAAACTATATTAGCCAGTTCCAGGGGACCCTCTGGATGGGCTTCCTACCTGCCTCCTGGCTTGGGAGAGACCAAGGAATGTTTTCGTGGCTTGGAGAAAGAATGAGTGAAGTCTGGGCTGAAAGTTGAGATGACTCCATGGACCACCCCCTCGTGGGGCACAAAATGGTGATGTGCTGGCAAGAGCCACTGGCTCCCTCTGGACCAGACAGGCACTGAGAGATACATGGGGGTTGGGACCTCAGGTGTCCTGTAGAAAGTGGTAGTGTTCTTAGAGCAGTTTTTAGAGCAGCCCCTTGGCCTCAGGGAGGGACACAGGGCTCCTTTTCTGTCAGAGAGAGAGAGTTGGGGGAACAAGGAGAGAGGGCTTCCCATGGCTCCGGTTTCAAGGTGTTGACCTGGGTTTGAAGAACGGAGATAAACCTTGTGGGAAACAACAGGTTTAAGCCACTCTCCCCTCATTTCCTACTTCTTTCTCTTCCTCTAGGTACAGCTGTTGGGAGCTGCCTCTCCTGCCCTCAATCTCCTTGCATGTGGTTCCAGAGGGAAGAAGAGGGGAAAAAAAGGATGAAGAATATTGTTTCAGTGCTGGGGGAGGTGAGCTTACAGCAGGGGTTTAGATGGGCATTACCTCATGGGATAAAAGCAATTTTCTCCCTCTCCAGCCCTCTCACAGATGTGAAACAACCGGCAGATCTGACTTTCCCACCCCTAACCATCGGAGGGGATGATGTGACTTGAAATCTGTGCTTCTCGATTGAGAGGCTGGTGGGGGAAAGAGAGGTCAGGAAAAGGGGCCAGATGTGTGTTCAGGGATCCCCAGAGAGTTGAGGGAGACTAGCATCTCCTCAGGTTAAGGAAGGCAAAATGCCCATTCCTGATCCCAGATTGCTTGGATACTGTGCCTGGGAGTCCTCCCACCTCGCCTTAATTCCTGTCTCCACACACAGCTTGGCCAAGTTTCTTCCCGTGTTGGAGTCTCACTCCCAATCCCCTACTCTATCTCTCCAGGAGTCTACAAAGCACTTTGAAATCTGAAGTTTGTGGGAGGTGGCTGTATCCCACAAATACTCTGAGGTGCAACATGACTTGACTGGTAATGAGGCAACCATCCCACCTAGGGCAGAGTTCAAGGACTGCCTTCAAGAGGGGCTGGCCTCGGTTTGCCTGTTACAGAAGCCAAGGGCTAACAGAGGCTGCCCTCTGCCTCACAAAGAAGGAGATAAATGGGTCCACTGGAGAACAACGGTCACAATCAAGTCTTAATGATGAATTAATAATTCATAATTACCCCAGACTTGCAGATAAGCACAAGCCCACTGGAATTATTTCCCAGGGAGGATCACAGTCAGAAAGGGTGAGAAGGGGACTTCAGTATAGACATTACTTCCAGAGGCCGTTAAGTTCATTCCTCTGCTTCCCAACCAGAACCTGGAAGAGATTCATTAGCTTCCTTGTCTGATTCCTCCTAACAGCTACCACCCCCTGAGCTTCTAAACAGTGCCATATTACCCCTCTGTTCTTCATAAGGCCAGAGGACCATTCCTGCCAAAGTGACCTCAGAGTCTGGACTCTGGATTTCTGGGGTCTCTCTGTTCTCTGCTCCCCATTCTGCTATTTACGTGTGAGTTCCCCTGTAGGAGGGCCTGGTGCTAGGTGTCCCGGTGAGATGTGGACATCTTTCTGGCTCTTCTCCTTCTCTTATCGAAGTCCTCACATGGTGGGAAAATACCTCTCTAATGCTATGTAGAAAGAGAAGCAGGGAGTGCCCCTTCTAGCGTGGATGCCTTTGGTTCCCAGATCTGGATTTGAGGGGCTGGCTCTATCTCTTAAGAAGACATTTAACTAGCATCGGTAATGGAGATGGGGCCTAAATAGGGCTAGGGAGGCACACCCAACTCCAGACCCAGCTCTCTGCTGTTCCCCTTCCCAGTGCACACAATCCCAATTCCCACTCCAGAAAAATTTTTAAAAACATATCTTAAAAAAAAAAACCTCGAAGAGCCAAGCAGACCCTCAGCTTCAAGGTATCTCCTCATTCTCTCTCTCTCTCTCTGTCTCTCTGAATCTACAAAGAAGGAGTGAGTTTTGTCTCTCCAAGTACTCAGAGCCTTAGATCACAAAGGGGCCTTAGATCCTGGTCTTTAGGAGGTCTTTGACCACCACCTCTGCTGTGGCACGACCTTTGTCAAAACGCTAGAAAGAAAAGAGACTGGCTCTTAGACCAAGGGGATTTGGGATTTGAAAGGACTTCCAATTCCAGTTCTATAGATTTCCTTCCTATTAGCCTCTTCATGTGCATTAAATGTAAATGGCAGGCTAAACCTACAGGATGAAGAGAGTTGAAAGACTGCTGCCTAAAAATACCCTTGTCCAAATCTGTGGGTGCAGAAGCACATTGAAAAGCAGCTACCCAGCCTGGCGGTGTGGCACATGCCTGCAGTCTCACATACTTAAGAGGCTAAGGTGGGAGGACTAATTGAGCCCAGGAGTTTGAGGCTTCAGTGAACTATGATGGTGCCACAACACTCCAGCCTGGGAAACAGAACTGGACCCCAATTCCAAAAAAAAAAAAAAAAAGTAGTTACCCAGGTAAGGTGGATGATCAAGTACACCCAGTGAGAAGCACACAAACCTTACCCTTTACCCAAACTCTCTCCCTTACCTGGCACATTTCTGGTCTCTAGAGGAGAATCAGTTAGGGGGTGTGACCCAAGTTACCCAGATAATTAACTGTGGAAGCACAAGGTTTTTTTTTCACTCCTTTAACGTCTAAATATGAGAGATCTTTACATCTCTTGCCTAGCTCACTCTTATTCTCTACCCTCTCCCCAACACGCACGCAAATCCTAACAACAAAAAATCCTAAACATAGGAAGACAAACCTTCCTGACCTACCATTTTGGCCCACCTGCAACCCCTGTCCCCCGCCCCCCCCCCAATTTTTTTCTCTCCTGAGCCTCTGCTCTTGGCTTCTAAAATTAAAAAAAAAAGAAGAAGAAGAAGGAATTTTCAATAGTCCCACTTGTCAAGCGAAGACCATCTGTTAACCTTCAACAGCAGCGAAAGCCATGTGAACTCTTGGTGAACCAAGATTGAAGTCATAAATCACGCGTACAAAGGCGGCTGCGGAGGCTGGCGCGGGCTGCTGCACCTTTAACGCTTTCTGGGGCTGACAGGCGGCGGCCCAGCTAAAGTTCACAGCGCCCGGGGAGGGCCCGCCTCCGCCTCCCCTCCCACCCCCGCCTCCCCTCCCACCCCCGCCTCCCCTCCCACCCCCGCCTCCCCTCCCACCCCCGCCTCCCCTCCCACCCCCGCCTCCCCTCCCACCCCCGCCTCCCCTCCCACCCCCGCCTCCCCTCCCACCCCCGCCTCCCCTCCCCCAGCCCGGCCCCGGCCCCCAGCCCCGGACCGGTCCGCCGCGCGGCCACCTGAGCTGCGAGCTGAGGAGGCCCCTTGGCTGTTCCCGCAAAGGGCCGGGGGGGCGCATTTTCTCTCCTGCCAGCCAGCTCCATCCTGGTGGTTTATTCCCGGCCTTCCCTCACCCCCCACCCCCACAGCCTGCTGTATGTAAATAGGGAAATAGATCTACACGGACACAATAATTTAGCTTGGTTGGTCTTTGGCATTTTCTATAAGACCCCAAGAGGTGGACTTTCCTCTCCCCTTCCTCCTTTTAGAAATGGCATCCTTCATCTCTGTCTATGCAGGCCCAATTATCCAGATCCTCGGGGCTCCAATAGGGTCTGAGTCATTGGAACCAGGAACACCTGGCTGAAACATGCCACATAATTAGATTTTCTTTTTCTTTACCTTTTCTTTCTTATTTTTATAAGAGGCCCGGAATTAGCCTCTTCGACTGGGGCGGAGTAGCTGGGGTGTGGGAAAGGAACACCTTCATACAACTTCCAGCTTTCAGCCCCTTGGAGAGATTTCCAAATTCCCCTGAGCTGCTAGCACTTCCTTTCCTCGATCTCTCGGCCACCTCCTCCTCCTTCTCCGATCTTTTTTTTCCCCCTCCTCCCACTGTCTTCTCTATGGTTTAATCAAAGTTCAGCGACTCCACTTGCCTCTCCTCTCATTTCTTTCGGAAAGCGGAAACCAGACGATCCAGCGGCCACAGGACGAGTCGCCCCAACTCAACCCCAGCAGGACGCTGGAAGGGCCTCCCTTGCCCACCTCTCTTCGCTGGCACTGGCCTCCCACACCCGGGTCTGCAGTCCCTCCACCATCTCACAGGTGTGCAGCCGCTAGGCCTGGGGGATCCGAATGACTGGGGCTGGATAGGAATGCCTTCGTGTTTCCCAAGACCCCCGGGCCTGTTCCACAAAGTTTGAAGGGTGGGTACACCCCGACCCAGGCAAGTTGCTCCCCCAAACCCATGACTGACTAATCTGATATGACAAAAGCCCATGATGGATTTGGTGTATGTTAATTCACAATGCCCTTTCCTTCAGAATTTAACTATAAGTTAATACACACCGGAAACCACGTGCATACACACTCCTTAATGGGCTTAGGTATTAGCGAGTCCTAACGATGCCTACAAATGTGCTCTGTGCTCTGTGGACCCCTCAAGATTTATGGGCCTTGAGCTCTCTGAAGCTGTAAACAAGGAGAAAAAAAAAAAAAAAGAGAAAGCGAAAGCGACTGGGGGGAAGAGACAGAGGCCTGACTCGCCCCTCCAGGTTTTGGAGAGAAGGGATTCTTTATGTATTTTCCTTTCCTTGCAAGCTCGGTGCGTGTGGGTTTTGGCATTGGTCTGGGGATGGTGTTCTGCCTGAATGCTGGTGTGCGTGGGCAGTGTGTTGTTTGCGTGCTGGGGTAGGATGCCTGCCTCTTCGGATTGCTGTGCAGGGGCCTGAACACAGCAGGCATTTGTGAGCATATATGCGTGAGTGTGCACTGTGTTAGGGTGTGTGTGTGTGTATGTGTGTGTGTGTGAGAGAGAGAGAGAGAGACAGAGAAGGAGAGGCAGGCTTCCCCCTGGGCCAGGCTGCTGTCCCTTGAACGGTGGTGAACAAATCTCTAACAACAATCATAATAACAATAATTAATGAATAATAATAATAAAACAGTAGTTAACAGTCCCTCCATAACAGAATAACAATAAAATGCATGAGGAAATATTTTGAGGTGGAGACAGAAGGAGTCAGGATCACAGAATCTGAGGGGGAGATAGGAAAGGAAGGGAGGAAGAAAGCTTCTTAATATGCTCTTGGCGGGGCTGGGGTTGGGAACCCCTTTTCCAGACAAGGGACAGAAGAGGGGAAGGAGAGCCAGGAGGCCACTCTTTGTTGCTTTTTTTCTCAGGCTTCTGCTTTGTGTGATCAGGGAAGGGATCCCACATTTGGGAATGGTTAATGGATTTTGGGACTCTCTAGGAGCCCCTGTTTTAAGAAGGAGGCCAAATGTGTAGGCTCAGGCCAAGGGGCAGAGATGAATGAGGTGATGACCACAGCCTTGATCCGGCAGGAGCTCAGAGATGCCCGGGAAGTCAGGGTGCCCGAACGGAAGCAGAAAAACACTTATGTCTGCTGGGAAGTTGGGAGAGCCAGGCTGGGGCTCCGGCAGGCCCAGGGAAAGTTCCCTTTCTAGGCCCTTTATTAAAAAATTTAAAAGGAGGAGTTGAGGCGCCTTGAATTTTCCTTCGTGAGTTTGGAGACCAGCCGATTTTTCATGAAGTAAGCAAAGACCGCGGTCCTGGATCCTGCAACATATACCTCATTTTCTCCAGGTACAGTTTTCTGGTCATTTAATTAGTTTGTTTTCTTGGGGGAGATGGGAATCACAGGGGTAGAGATAGTAAGTTTGCTAGAGAGGAAGCCACCCCACAGTTTCAGGTCTAACGAAATCCCTCCTTTAAAAACATTTGTACCCCCAATAAAAATAAAATTAAAGAGGAATATAGAAACACAAATTAGCCAACTTTTTTAAAAGAGAAAAAAGACAAGAAAATCATTGTAACAAATGAGCGTGAGAACTTCTAAAAAATTTGTCACGAACCCTTTCAGAGGTCTGAATTCTTTTTCAGTAGCCGGTGACCCATTTGGTCTGAAAAGAGAAATACACTATCCACTGAGTCACTTATTTAAAGCCAGCACACACACACACACACACACACACACACACACACACACGCATTCAGAAAGCCCTGGGTGCCCTCGCATTTGAAAACAACACCGGGTGGAGGACGCTGCGATACCTAATTGGACAAAACAGCAATAAAATAAGACCAGTGAGAGTGCTGAGCACAGGGCGCAGGGCTAGGGCCCGGGTTTTGTGTTCCAGGCCGCCAGAGAGGCAGCGGCCCCGGGCGATGTGGCGCCGGGTGGTCAGGCACCGGCTGGCGACTCTGCTTGGCCTCCGCAGCCCGGCCTGCAGCCCCTTTCCCCCAGCCTCTGGGCCTCGTGGGCTCTCTCCGCTCCGACGCCTGTTCGGGCCTTCCCTGTTGAGAGGGTTTTAGGCCGAAGGGCCAAATGACTCAAGCCAGATTCTGCTTTTTCATTTTTCTCCCTTAGGCCTCTCCACTTGCCCGAGCTCTCAGCCACCAGGAGACAGACGGAAGGGGCTTCTGGGCTGTGTTGGGAGCGGGCACTGTCCCCTACTCACTCCTGCACAGTTTCCCAAAGTCCAGCGACCTCCAATCCTCCTTGGGGAAAAAAATACCAGTACCCAGACACCTCTGCACCCTGTTATATGACTGGGCTTGCTTCAGGAATATCTTACAAAGAAGAAGAAGAAGAAGGAGGAATGGCTTGGAGTCATGTTTACATCTAGTTCTTCTGATCCATTCACATCTGGAGAGTTTATTTGTAACTCCCTCTATAACTCTCTGTTTGGAGGCACTGGTGGCTCTACTGACAGACTGATGTCTAGGAAATATTGCTCTATGTCTAACCGTACCTAAATGTGCTGTGGTTGTATTTACAGATTTACGTTTGAGGGAAATATAATTATTTCCATTGTATTTGTGCATATACAGTAGTTATAGGAGCAGATTTATATATGGGAAAATATGCGACTCTCTTACAGCCATCCGGCTTTATGTACATTTGATATCCTGACAGATTTCTATCTCTGAACAGCTATATAGATAAAAACGTATATTGTTAGAATTATGTATGAGGAGATATATACTTATTGATTGCAAAATAGTGTATTTAGAGCATTCACTTAGAGCCATATATGGCTATGGAGAGATTTCTATATTATTATCACTATATATAGGCATATCTATTTATAACTGCATAGTTATAAAAATAGACATAAGTAATTATAGTCCTATATGTGCATGCTGCAATCTCTCTCTAGAGTTATAGACACTTTCAAATATAACTCTATAGAGAGATCTGTATGTATATAAGGTGTAATTATCTTGTGATGTGTTTACGTTGGGACTTAGGCCTGTCTGTCCAGAACAGACATATTTATATGTAGGGGCTGGGAGAGACTTATTCACAGATATCTGCAGAGGGCCAACTGGAAACACTATATCTGCCCTCTAGGAAACCAGCTAGGAGAGTTGTGTACTTATGGAGGGATGGAGTTACAAAAGGGTAAATAGAGCTCAGGGAGCCTTAAGGAGGGGAGGTGAATGGAGGGTTGGTGGGCTCAGTTTGAACAGATAGTGGGAGGAAAGGGGTAAACACCAGCACCCACCAGAAGGCAAGAACCAGTTTTGTGAGGTGCTGGCGCAGACGACTGTGGACAAGGAGCTTGTAAAATGAGAAGCGGCTAACAGTCCTGCCACCTCAACCTGAGACACTCTCCACCGAGGAAGCAGCCTTCAGTTTGGCTTTTAGTGCACTGTAGGATAGGGACTGTCGTGTCACTCCTGTAGTCCTAGAGCGTTTCTGTTGAACCCTAATTTTTAGGTCTCAAAGAGTGGGCTTCAGAGATAAAGAGGTTTAGGCAGGGACAGGGCGAGGAGCGTGGGGTGTACTTTCGCTTTCCAATAAGTGAGGCAATCCAGGAAAGTGAGTTAATTTGGCCAAATAAAGCTTGTTTTTATGTGGGCCTCCTGTGCCCTGGTGGGGATGTAGGATGGGACCAGAATCTGGTGGACTGAGGAGTGAATTTCCAAGTATTGGGCCTGCTCTGATGGGGGCTTGGGGAGGTTGTCCTCACCACCCGCCCTCTTTCTCTGAGGCCTGAGTGGCCTAATTCCCTCTGGGCACAGAGGGACTCCTTCAGCTCCCTAACAGTGCTGCCCTGGGTCTTTTCAGGGAGAATTTGACTTTAGGAACAGGGAACATGGACTTACCCCACTAGATCCCATTTCTCCCACTCACAGCTACACCACTCTTACGTCAGCCTCCTTCCAGGTGCCACTCGGCCAGGGGTCCACAGTTCTTCCCCTGTTACCAACCAGCCCAGTGGGGAAATACCTCCCACGACTGCCAGTTTTTGTGTTTGTGTGTGTGTGTGTGTGTGTGTGTGTGTGTGTGTGTGTGTGTTTTAACCAGGGAGTTACAGATAACTTCGTTAACTGCGTGAAGGAATTGTCCTGAACTCAGTCTCTGTGGCCAACCTAGCCTCCAGGATCTCTCGGATGCTAGGAAGGGAGTGGAGACCCTTGGACCAGGCTAACCACCATGTGCCATCCTCCACACACCCCTGCCCACAGGACTAGGAATTCCTGCAGTGGAGGGACTGTCTGCTGCCTGGCACAGAATGGTTGCCCAAACATACTTCTTGAGGTAAACGGAATGGCAGTCAATACAAAAACTCACCCTCACTCTGCACACCACCATAGCCACTGCTGGCTAGCAGGCACCCTAGCCAGGCTGGGAGATAACATGGCGGCTGGCAGCAGCTTGGGCTTTGACCGGACCAGTGGTTAGTAGGGTGGGAGAGCATCCTGAGCCTAGGATGGGGCGGGGACTGGAGCAAGGCACCTGGAATCCAGAAATTTGGGGATAAGCCAAGGCAGACCCACCGTCCCAGTGCACTTCTGCTTTCTATCTCCAGTCTCCTGGCTCCCTGGACCCCCAAAAGTTTTGAAAACTAAACCAGAGCTGAGACCTGGGCTAGGAAGGAATTGCCTGTCAACCCGAGGGGTGCAAAGAGGAACCACCATTGGGTCCATTAAGAAATCCACAAATAAAACAAAAATAAATCAGTGTGACACAGACAACCTGGCTGAAGGAAAGATTTCTCTCTATGCCTCAGCCCTGCTCCAGGGCTACCAAACAGATCAGGCTTAATATTTAAAATGTTTAATAGTTAAAATTTTTTAACTATTTAACTTTAAAAATGTCACACATTTTCTGATCCAGCAATGCCCCAATCAGATTGTTTCATTTTATTATTATTATCAACAGTGTCCCCTTTTTGGCACCTGTAAAATAGTTCCTTTCGGGAGTTTGGAGCCAGGCCAGGCACCGTCAGTGCATGGGATGAGACAGGCAAGTTTGGAGCTCCTCTGTCTAGTGAGGATCATGGTCTGCAGAGAAGGGTTGGCCTCCCCGTCTCCCATCAAGGCTTAAAGCAAGGAGAACCATCCTGAATTTGGTTCCTTTTCTCCTAAGTATCCTTAGAGGCAATCCACCCTGTGACTAGGTGACTAGGTGAAGGACTGAGGTCCAGAAAGGAGCTATCTTAAACCTGGAATCCCATTTCCTAGTCTGCAGCCTTAAGCAGTTTCCCTCTCAGACAACTAGCCCTCTCCTTCCTCCCCATGAAAACCCATGGCTTACAGGGATGGTTGTTGCTTTCCCTAAAGAAATTCAGGAAGGGAGATCTGAGGGTCACTTCTCAGCGGTGGCGTTCTTTAAAGGGGACGCAGCCTGACTGCCAGGAGGGGAGAACGAGTCGGCCCAGCCAATGCACATGCGCGAGGCACGAGCGGCTTCTCCCTTCACAGTGGTTCCCATGGTTGTCTTAGAAACCAGTCCCCGAGGCTTGGCAAAGCGGGAGACTTCCGTGGCAGTGCTTGGGTGTCAAGGCTCTGAGGCTCCGGCCTGACCTCTCCACCGGGTCGAGGGGAAAGTCTCTGGATGCCAAGAGTCACAAAGGGCCGAACAGGGTGAGGAAACCCGACGCAGAGTCCGGAGAAGGCAGCACGGAATCCCTCCCTCAGGCCTGCCCGGATGGTGTTGGTTGGGGTGAGTCTCCCGAAAAGTCGTCACGTGGTGATCTCGAGGACAGGATGGCCTGCGTGCCCCTGGGGTGCTCTCTCACCGAAGGCTCGTTCTCCTCGAAAGCAGAGCGTCATAGACGCAGGGGTTGCCTGTGGGTGTGTTTCAATGCCTCTGCTGTAAGACTCTGTGTGTGTGTCTGTGTGTGTATGTGTGTGTGGGTGTGTGTGTGTGTCTCTCATTCTCTCTTCTCTCTCTGTCTCTCAGTCTCTGTGTGTTTCTTTCCCTCTTTCTGTCGGTTTGTGTGTGTGTGCCCTTGTGCGTGTGAGTCCTTGGCCGAATCTGCCCTGAACGCCACAAAGCTGTTTCTCGCATGGCGGACTGTCTTTGGTGAGCATGTTTCTGTCTCTCTGCCTGGGTCATGAGACCGGTTGTCAATCATTTTCACCGCCGCGGTTCCACTTTGGGTGTGTGAAGGCCTGGCCCACATGAGGAGTTGCTTCGGTCCCGGAACAATTGAAATATCATCCCCATCCTGAGCGGCCTCTTTTCTAGGATCAAGAGGAACACACTGCAGACGAGGACACGAGCCCCACAGGAGCTCTTTGTCCCGCAGGAGACCAGCGGACCCACATCAGAGAAGATGCTTGTATTTTTGCATGGCCCTTCTCTGAGAAATGAAGCCACACCACAATATGGTCTGGAAGAGGAAGCCGGGAATGGGAGATGGCAACAATCCCTGTCACTGGAACGCTGGCCTCTCTGGACAAGCCACCCTTTTGGAACCCCACCCCTTATGACCCTGGCAGTGGAACCGTGATATATCCTGCCTGGCCGCCGGCGTCTGCCCTGTCCTCCCTCCTGCTCTGCCTCACCTGTTTCTCAAGTGCCTTGAAGCCTTTCGCTGAGGCCCAATGTCTTCAACAAAGGTGACTTCCCAGTCCGTCAGGGAGACATTTCTTCGAGATCCGTGTCGTGATTGTTTCTCTCTCCAAACGTGTTTCAGCTTGATTGGGCAGGTCGCATGACCTGGGAGCTCCTGGCTTCCATTCGTGTCTCAGGCAGAGAAGCTTCCTTCTTCTCCACGTTTCCCCTCATGGGTGGGTGGACTGCCTAGAATGAGCACTAGGCGACTGTGACAGGCCTTGTCTTCCAGGACAGGTAGTGTCACATTTCCTCTGCACTTCCTGTCTCATTCATGAGGGACATCCTCTCCTCTGCTCCTGGGTGGACTGACTCCCTTGATCTTCTGGCTGAAACGAACGTCGGGGACCCAAAGGGACTGGGCTGGGGCTGGGGCTGGGGCTGTGGCTGGGCGCAGCCGAAGTTGCGTTAGGGCTACCAGGGCGGTGGAGGTTTGGGGGTGGAGCGAATTTTGCAGAAACCTCTTTGCTCCTCTGGTAGGCATGTGAAAACGTGGCTTGGGTCAGGCACAGGCTCCCCACTCCCCGGGTCCTAGGTGTTCTTCGATTTTCCTTGGCATTGATGGAAAGGTCAAACATTTCCCCATTCAACTGGCACATGCCTGGACACCACCCTTTGTTTCGCCGTCGCCCCGTATGCCTCCGGTGACACACATTAACACCAACTGCTGTGGGATAGGCCAGTGCCACGCGTGGTCACATGGTCTCCACCTCGGATTCGCCCGTTCTTCTATGCAGGTGTCCTGTAAAGCGCGGTCGGCTTTCCGGAACCCCAGGGCTTTTAGAAGCGGGGCAGGCCACTGCTCTTTCAAAGGAGGAGAGAGGCAGAGGGCTGATGGATGAGTGAAGTTGCAGCTGACACTAGGCCTTGAGATCTATGGGATCATTCTGTGCTGCAGCGAGGCCCTGCCGGCCTGAACAGATGTGGTGAGCCCATCCTATCTCACTCGAAGGGGGCCAAAATTGGATCTGAACGGGAGCCCAGAGAACACAGCAGACGTCCTGAAGCTCCCCCTCCCTCGGTGGAAGTCAGCTCAAGCAGGTCCTGAGGTGAGGACTCCTTGGGGTTTGGCCCTGGGACAGGAGAAGACACCCGCGGCCCCCTCTCCCACACCGCCCCAAACTGGACCCCGGATATAGCCACCGCCGCTGGGGTAGCAGGAGCCTCGCTGCTGCCGCGCTCAGAGCTGGCAGTATTTAAAGGGGACCCAGCCTGACTACCAGGAGCTGAGCGCGAGTCCGCTCAGCCAATGCGCATGCGCGAGGCGGGAGCGGCTTCTCCAGTCACAGTGCTTCCCATGGTTGTCTTAGAAACCAGGCCCCGAGACTTGGCAAAGAAGGAGCCCTCCGTGGCAGTGCTTGGGTTTTGGGGCTCTGAGGCTCCGGCCTAAACTCTTCACGGGGTCGACGGGAATGTCCCCAGACGCCAGGAGTCGCAAAGGGCCGACTACCATGAGGAAAGCCCAGCGGAGATGGGGGAAGCAGCACGGGATCCCAGCCTAAGGCCTGCCCGGACGGTGTTTGTTGGGGTGAGTCTCCCCAAAAGTCGTGTCTCCATCAGTGATCTCTAGGACAGGTCGGCCTGCGTGCCCCTGGGCTGCTCTCTCCCCCGAGGGTCGTTCTCGTAGAGAACAGAACATCACAGCCTCAGGGATTGCTTGGGGGGTGTGTTTGACAATGCCCTGCTCCTTTGAAAGAGCAGTGGCCTGCCCTGCTTCTAAAAGCGCTGGGGCTCCGGAAAGCCGACAGCGCTTTACAGGACACCTGCAAAGAGGAACAGGGGCAAATCCGAGGTGGAGACCATGTGACTACACGTGGCACTGGCCTATCCCACAGCAGTTGGTGTTAATGTGTGTCACTGGAGGCATACGGGGAGATGGCGAAAAAAAGCGTGGTGTCCAGGAATGTGCGGGTGGAAGGGAGAAATGGGTGACCTTTCCATCAATGCAAAGGAAAATCGAAAAACACGTGGGACACGCGGGGTTTGGGGGGGGGGTGGCTGTGCCAGACCGAAGCCATGTTTTCAAATGCCTACCAGAGGAGTAAAGAGGTTTCTGCAAAATTCGCCCCACCCCAAACCCTCCAAGGCCCTGGCAGCCCTGAAGCAACTTTGGCTGCACCGAGCCCCAGCACCAGCCCCCAAACCTAGACCAGTCCCTTGGGTTCGCTGACATTCTTTTCTGCCAGATGATCAAGGGGATCAGTCCACCCAGGAGCAGAGGAGAGGATGTAACTAAAGAATGAGACAGTAAGTGCAGAGGAAATGCGTCACCACCTGTCCTGGAAGACAAGGCCAGTCAGGGTCGCCTAGCGCTCATTCTAGGCAATCCGACCACCCATGAGGGGAAACATGGAGAAGAAGGAAGCTTCCCTGCCTGAGACATCTAGGGAAGCCAAGAGTTCCCGGGTCATGAGACCAGCCCAATCAAGCATAAACACGTTTGGAGAGAGAAACAATCACGACACGGATCTCGAAGAAATGTCTCCCTGACGGAGAGGGAAGTCATCTTTGTTGAAGGCATTTGGTCAGAGCGAGAGGGATCCAGGCCCCTGAGAAACAAGGGAGGCAGAGCAAGACGGAAGACAGAGCAGAGGCCGGAGCCCAGGCAGGATACAGCACCGTGTCACCGCAATGGGCATAAGGGGTGGTGTTCCAAAAGGGTGGCTTGTCCAGGGAGGCCAGCGTTCCAGGGACAGGGATTGTTGCCATCTCTCAATCCCGGCTTCCTCTTGCTGACTGTATCATGGTGTGGCTTCATTTCTCAGAGAAGAGCCGTGAAAAGACTCAAGCATCTTCTCTGACGTGGGTCTGCTGCTCTCCTATAGGACAAAGAGAACCTGTGGGATTCCTCTCCTTGTCTGCAGTGTTTTCGTTTGATCCCAGAAAAGAGGCCGCTCAGGATGGGGATGAGAATTCAATTGCTCCGAAACTGAAACATCTCCTCACATGGGCCAGGCTTTCAAACACCCAAAGGGGATCCGCGGCTGTGAAACCAATGACAACCAGCCTCATGAAACAGGCAAAGGGGCAGAAAGAGGCTAAGCAAAGACAGGCCACCATGCGAGAAACCGCTTTGTGGCACACAGGGCACATTCAGCCAAAGACACACACGCACACGGGCACACACACACAAACCCACAGAGAGTGGGAAACAAACACACAGAGACTGAGAGACAGAGAGAGAAGAGAGAATGGGAGACACACACACAGACACACACACACACACACACACACAGAGTCATAGAGCAGAGGCATTGAAACACAGACCCCCAGGCAACCCCTGAGGCTGCGGGGTTCTGCTCTGGAGGAGAACGACCCTAGGGTGAGAGAGCAGCCCAGGGGCACGCAGGCCGACCCGTCCTCAAGACAATGGTCGGCGGAACGACTTTTGGGGAGACTCACCCCAACCAACAGCGTCCGTGCAGGCCTGAGGCTGCGATCCCTTGCTGCTTCCCCAGTCTCCGCCTGGGGTTTCATCATCATGGTCGGCCCTTTGCGACTCCTGGCATCCGGAGACTTTCCGTTCGATCCCTTGGAGAGGTGAGACCAGAGCCTCAGAGCCTCGCCATCCAAGCACTGCCACGGAGGGCTCCTGCTCTGCCAAGCCTCCGGGACAGGTTTCTCAGATAACCGTGGGAACCACTCTGAAGGGAGAAACCGCTCGTGCCTCGCACATGCGCATTGGTTGAGCTGGCTCGCGCTCCACTCCAGACAGATAGGCTGCGTCCCCTTTAAATATCGCCACCGCCGCGCGGTGGCCATGATGCTCCTGCTGCCGCCGCGGGGGCGACTGGATCCTGGGTCCTGTTTGGGGTGGCATGGGAGAGGGGGCCGCGGGTGTCTCGTCCTCTCCCAGGCCCAAACCCCCAGGGGTCCTGTCCCCAGGAGTTGCTCGAGCCGACTTTCACCGAGGGACGGGGAGCTCCAGGATGCCTGCTGTCATCTCCGGACTCCGGTTGAGATCCGATTTTGGCCCTCTGGGAGTGAGATAGGATGGGCTCACCACATCTTGTCAGGCCGGCAGGGCCTGGCTGCAGCACACAGTGATCCCATAGGTCTGCAGGCCTAGTGTCAGCTGCAACTTCACTCATCCATCAGCCCTCTGCCTCTCTCCTCCTTTGAGAGAGCAGTGGCCTGCCAGGCTTGTAAAATCCCTGGGGTTCCGGAAAGCCGACCTCGCTTTACAGGACACCTGCAAAGAGGAACAGAGGTGAATCCGAGGGGGAGACCATGTGACCCCGCGTGGCACTGGCCAATCGCACAGCAGTTGGTGTTAATGTGTGTCACCGGAGGCATACGAGGCAGTGGCGAAACAAAGGGTGGTGTCCAGGTATGTGCTGGTTGAAGGGGGTAAACGGGTGACGTTTCCATCAATGCCAAGGAAAATCAAAGAACACCTGGGACCCGGGGGTTGGGCGGGCCGCCTGTTCCTGACCCAAGCCACCTTTTCAAATGCCTAACAGAGGAGTAAAGAGTTTTCTGCAAAACTCGCAACACACCCAATCCTCCACCGACCAGGTAGCCCTGACGCAACTTCGGCTGGCACAAACCCACAGAGAGTGAGAAAGAAACACACAGAGACTGAGACAGAGAGAGAAGAGAGAATGGGAGACACACACAAAGACACAAACACACCCCCCCCACACACACACACACCGAGTCATACAGCAGAGGCTTTGAAACACACACCCCCAGGCAACCCTGAAGCTGCGGGGTTCTGCTCTGGAGGAGAACGACCCTCAGGTGAGAGAGCAGCCCAGGGGCACGCGGGTCGACCCGTCCTCGAGATCACGGACGGCAGCACGACTTTTGGGGAGACTCACCCCAACAAACACCGTCCGTGCAGGCCTGAGGCTGGGATCCCGTGCTGCTTCCCCCGTCTCCGCCTGGGGTTTCATCATCATGGTCGGCCCTTTGCGACTCCTGGCATCCAGAGACGTTCCCTTCGACCCCGTGGAGAGGTGAGGCCTTAGCCTCAGAGCCTCGACACCCAAGCACTGCCACGGAGGGCTCCTGCTCTGCCAAGTCTTGGGGCCTGGTTTCTAAGACAACCGTGGGAACCACTGTGACGGGAGAAAGTGCTCGGGCCTCGCGCCCGCGCATTGCCTGAGCCGGCTCGCGCACCACTCCTCACAGATAGGCTGCGTCCCCATTAAATATCGCCACCGCCACATGGCAGACGCGATGCTCCTCCTGCCGCCGAGGCGGCGGTAGGATCCTGGATCCTGTTTGGGGCAGCGTGGGAGAGGGGGCCGCGGGTGTCTCCTCCTCTCCCAGGCCCAAACCCCCAGGGGTCCTGTCCTCAGGAGCTGCTTGAGCCGACTGCCACCGAGGGAGAGGGAGCTTCAGGACGCCTGCTGTGTTCTCTGGACTCCGGTTGAGATCCGATTTTGCCCCTCTGCGAGTGTGATAGGATGGGCTCACCACATCTGGTCAGGCCGGCAGGGCCTGCCTGCAGCACACAATGATCCCATAGGTCTGCAGGCCTAGTGTCAGCTGCAACTTTACTCATCCATGAGCCCTCTGCCTCCCTCCTCCTTTGAAAGAGCAGTGGCCTGCCAGGCTTGTAAAATCCCTGGGGTTCCGGAAAGCCGACCGCGCTTTACAGGACACCTGCAAAGAGGAAAAGAGGCGAATCCGAGGGGGAGACCAAGTGACCCCGCGTGGCACTGGCCAATCCCACAGCAGTTGGTGTTACTGTGTGTCACTGGAGGCATATGGGGCAACGGCGAAACAAAGGGTGGTGTCCAGGTATGTGCCGGTGGAAGGGGGTAAACAGGTGACGTTTCCATCAATGCCAAGGAAAATCAAAGAAAACCTGGGACCCGGGGGTTGGGGGGGCCGCCAGTGCCTGACCCAAGCCACCTTTTCAAATGCCTAACAGAGGAGCAAAGAGGTTTCTGCAAAATTCGCAACACACCCAATCCTGCACCGACCAGGTAGCCCTGACGCAACTTCGGCTGACACAAACCCACAGAGAGTGGGAAAGAAACACACAGACTGAGAGACAGAGAGAGAAGAGAAAATGGGAGACACACACACAGACACATACACACACACACACACACACACACAAACACACATAGAGTCATACAGCAGAGGCATTGAAACACACAGCCCCAGGCAACCCCTGAGGCTGAGGGGTCCTGCTCTGGAGGAGAATGGCCCTCGGGTGAGAGAGCAGCCCAGGGGCACGCATGCCGACCCGTCCTCGAGATCACGGAGAGCGGCACGACTTTTTGGGAGACTCACCCCAACCAACTCCGTCCGTGAAGGCCTGAGGCTGGGATCCCGTGCTGCTTCCCCCGTCTCCGCCTGGGGTTTCATCATCATGATCGGCCCATTGCGACTCCTGGCATCTGGAGACGTACCCTTCGACCCGGGGAGAGGTGAGGCCTTAGCCTCAGAGCCTGGACACCCAGGCAATGCCACGGAGGGGTGCTGCTCTGCCAAGCTTCGGGGCCTGGTTTCTAAGACAACCGAGGGAACCACAGTGACGGGAGAAACCGCTCGCTCCTCACGCATGCGCATTGGCTGAGCTGACTGGCGCTCCACTCCTGACAGATAGGCTGCGTCCCCTTTAAATATCGCCACCGCAGCGCGGCTTCCGCGATGCTCCTGCCGCCGCCGAGGAGGCAGCTGGATCCTGGGTCCCTTTTGGGGCGGCGTGGGAGAGGGGGCCATGGGTGTCTCGTCCTGTCCCAGGCTCAAACCCCCAGGGGTCCTGTCCTCAGGACCTGCTTCAGCCGACTTCCACCGAGGGAGGGGGATCTTCAGGATGCCTGCTGTGTTCTCCGGTCTCCCGTGGAGATCTGATTTTGACCCTCTCCGAGGGAGATAGGATGGGCTCATCACATCTGGTCAGGCCAGCAGGGCCTCGCTGCAGCACAGAATGATCCCATAAGTCTCAAGACCGAGTGTCAGCTGCAAATTCACTCATCCATCAGCCCTCTGCCTCCCTCCTCCTTTGCAAGAACAGTGGCCTGCCCGGCTTGTAAAAGCCCTGGGATTCCGGAGAGCCGACCGTGCTTTACAGGACACCTGCAATGAGGTACAGAGGCGAATCCGAGGGGGAGACCATGTGACCACGCGTGGCACTGGCCAATCCCACAGCAGTTGGTGTTAATGTGTGTCACCGGAGGCATACGGGGCGACGGCGAAACAAAGGGTGGTGTCCAGGTCTGTGCCGGTGGAAGGGGGAAACGGGTGACCTTTCCATCGATGCCAAGGAAAATCAAAGAACACCTGGGACCCGGGGGTTGGGGGGGCCGCCTGTGCCTCACCCAAGCCACGTTTTCAAATGCCTACCAGAGGAGCAAAGAGGTTTCTGCAAAATTCGCAACACACCCAATCCTGCACCGACCAGGTAGCCCTGACGCAACTTCGGCTGGCACAAACCCACAGAGAGTGGGAAAGAAACACATAGACTGAGAGACAGAGAGAGAAGAGAAAATGGGAGACACACACACAGACACATACACACACGCACACACACATACAAACACACATAGAGTCATACAGCAGAGGCATTGAAACACACACCCCCAGGCAACCCCTGAGGCTGCGGGGTCCTGCTCTGGAGGAGAATGGCCCTCGGGTGAGAGAGCAGCCCAGGGGCACGCATGCCGACCCGTCCTCGAGATCACGGAGGGCGGCATGACTTTTGAGGAGACTCACCCCAACCAACACCGTCCGTGAAGCCCTGAGGCTGGGATCCCGTGCTGCTTCCCCTGTCTCCGCCTGGGGTTTCATCATCATGGTCGGCCCATTGCGACTCCTGGCATCCAGAGACGTTCCCTTCGACCCGGGGAGAGGTGAGTCCTTAGGCTCAGAGCCTGGACACCCAAACAATGCCACGGAGGGGTCCTGCTCTGCCAAGCCTCAGGGCCTGGTTTCTAAGACAACCGAGGGAACCACTGTGACAGGAGAAACCGCTTGCTCCTCGCGCATGCGCATTGGCTGAGCCGATTCGGGCTCCACTCCTGACAGATAGGCTGGGTCCCCTTTAAATATCGCCACCGCCGCGCGGCTTCCGCGATGCTCCTGCTGCTGCCGAGGCGGCGGCTGGATCCTGGGTCCTCTTTGGGGCGGCGTGGGATACGGGGCCGCGGGTGTCTCGTCCTGTCTCAGGCCCAAACCCCCAGGGGTCTTGTCCTCAGGTCCTGTTTGAGCCGACTTCCACCGAGGGAAGGGGATCTTCAGGACGCCTGCTGTGTTCTCCCGTCTCCCGTTGAGATCGGGTTTTGACCCTCTCCGAGTGAGATAGGATGGGCTCATCCTATCTGTTCAGGCCGGCAGGGCCTCGCTGCAGCACAGAATGATCCCATAAGTCTGAAGACCGAGTGTCAGCTGCCAATTCACTCATCCATCAGCCCTCGGCCTCCCTCCTCCTTTGAAAGAGCAGTGGCCTGCCCGGCTTGTAAAAGCCCTGGGGTTCCGGAGAGTCAACCACGCTTTACAGAACACCTGCAATGAGGAACAGAGGCGAATCCGAGGGGGGACCATGTGACCACGCGTGGCACCGGCCAATCCCACAGCAGTTGGTGTTAATGTGTGTCACCAGAGGCATACGGGGCGACGGCGAAACAAAGGGTGGTGTCCAGGTGTGTGCCGGTGGAAGGGGGAAACGGGTGACCTTTCCATCGATGCCAAGGAAAATCAAAGAACACCTGGGACCCGGGGGTTGGGGGGGCCGCCTGTGCCTCACCCAAGCCACGTTTTCAAATGCCTACCAGAGGAGCAAAGAGGTTTCTGCAAAATTCGCAACACACCCAATCCTGCACCGACCAGGTAGCCCTGACGCAACTTCGGCTGGCACAAACCCACAGAGAGTGGGAAAGAAACACACAGACTGAGAGACAGAGAGAGAAGAGAAAATGGGAGACACACACACAGACGGAGACACACACACACACA
The DNA here is from genome assembly GCF_028858775.2 of Pan troglodytes. Taxonomy (NCBI): domain Eukaryota; kingdom Metazoa; phylum Chordata; class Mammalia; order Primates; family Hominidae; genus Pan; species Pan troglodytes. The sequence continues at coordinate 14,427,131 of NC_072413.2, forward strand.
CGTACACACGCACACAAACACACATAGAGTCATACAGCAGAGGCATTGAAACACACACCCCCAGGCAACCCCTGAGGCTGCGGGGTCCTGCTCTGGAGGAGAACGGCCCTCGAGTGAGAGAGCAGCCCAGGGGCATGCATGCCGACCCGTCCTCGAGATCACGGATGGAGGCACGACTTTTGAGGAGACTCACCCCAACCAACACCGTCCGTGAAGCCCTGAGGCTGGGATCCCGTGCTGCTTCCCCTGTCTCCGCCTGGGGTTTCATCATCATGGTCGGCTCATTGCGACTCCTGGCATCTGGAGACGTTCCCTTCGACCCGGGGAGAGGTGAGGCCTTAGGCTCAGAGCCTGGACACCCAAACAATGCCACAGAGGGGTCCTGCTCTGCCAAGCCTTGGGGCCTGGTTTCTAAGACAACCGAGGGAACCACTGTGACGGGAGAAACCGCTCGCGCCTCGCGCATGCGCATTGGCTGAGCCGATTCGGGCTCCACTCCTGACAGATAGGCTGCGTCCCCTTTAAATATCGCCACCGCCGCGCGGCTTCTGCGATGCTCCTGCTGCTGCTGAGGCGGCGGCTGGATCCTGGGTCCTCTTTGGGGCGGCGTGGGATACGGGGCCGCGGGTGTCTCGTCCTGTCTCAGGCCCAAACCCCCAGGGGTCTTGTCCTCAGGACCTGCTTGAGGGGACTTCCACCGAGGGAGGGGGATCTTCAGGACGCCTGCTGTGTTCTCTGGTCTCCCGTTGAGATCGGGTTTTGACCCTCTCCGAGTGAGATAGGATGGGCTCATCCTATCTGTTTAGGCCGGCAGGGCCTCGCTGCAGCACAGAATGATCCCATAAGTCTGAAGACCGGGTGTCAGCTGCCAATTCACTCATCCATCAGCCCTCTGCCTCCCTCCTCCTTTGAAAGAGCAGTGGCCTGCCCGGCTTGTAAAAGCCCTGGGGTTCCGGAGAGTTAACCACGCTTTACAGAACACCTGCAATGAGGAACAGAGGCAAATCCGAGGGGGAGACCATGTGACCACGCGTGGAACTGGCCAATCCCGCAGCAGTTGGTGTTAATGTGTGTCACCGGAGGCATACGGGGCGACGGCGAAACAAAGGGTGGTGTCCAGGTGTGTGCCGGTGGAAGGGGGAAACGGATGACCTTTCCATCCATACCAAGGAAAATCAAAGAACACCTGGGACCCGGGGATTGTGGGGGCCGCCTGTGCCTCACCCAAGCCAAGTTTTCAAATGCCTACCAGAGGAGCAAAGAGGTTTCTGCAAAATTCGCAACAGTCCCAATCCTGCACCGACCTGGTAGCCCTGACGCAACTTCGGCTGGCACAAACCCACAGAGAGTGGGAAAGAAACACACAGACTGAGAGACAGAGAGAGAAGAGAAAATGTGTGACACACACACAGACACATACACACACACACAGAAACACACACACATAGAGTCATACAGCAGAGGCACTGAAACTCACAGCCCCAGGCAACCCCTTAGGCTGCGGGATCCTGCTCTGGAGGAGAACTGCCCTCGGGTGAGAGAGCAGCCCAGGGGCACCCATGCCAACCCGTCCTCGAGAAAACGGAGGGCGACACGACTTTTGGGGGACTCACCCCAACCAACACCGTCCGTGAAGGCCTGAGGCTGGGATCCCGTGCTGCTTTCCCCGTCTCCGCCTGGGGTTCCATCATCATGGTCGGCCCATTGTGATTCCTGGTATCCGGAGACGTTCCCTTCGACCCCGGGAGAGGTGAGGCCTTAGCCTCAGAGCCTGGACACCCAAGCAATGCCACGGAGGGCTCCTGCTCTGCCAAGCCTCGGGGCCTGGTTTCTAAGACAACCGAGGGAACCACTGTGACGGGAGAAACGGCTCCGGTCTCGCGCATGCGCATTGGCTGAGCCGACTCGCGCTCCACTCCTGACAGATAGGCTGCGTCGCCTTTAAATATCGCCACCGCCGCGTGGCTTCTGTGATGCTCCTGCTGCCGCCGAGGGGGCGGCTGGATCCTGGGTCCTGTTTGGGGCGGCGTGGGAGACAGGGCCGTGGGTGTCTCGTCCTGTCCCAGGCCCAAAACCTCAGGGGTCCTGTCCTCAGCAGCTGCTTGAGCGGACTTCCACCGAGGGAGAGGGATCTTCAGGACGCCTGCTGTGTTGTCCGGTCTCCCCTTGAGTTCCGATTTTGACCCTCTCCGAGTGAGATAGGATGGGCTCATCACATCCGGTCAGGCCGGCAGGGCCTCGCTGCAGCACAGAATGATCCCATATGTCTCAAGGCCGAGTGTCAGCTGCAAATTCACTCATCCATCAGCCCTCTGCCTCCCTACTCCTTTGAAAGAGCAGGGGCCTGCCCGGGTTGTGAAAGCCCTGGGGTTCCGGAAAGCCGACCGTGCTTTAAAGGACACCTGCAATGAGGAACAGAGGCGAATCCGAGGGGGAGACCATGTGACCTCGCGTGGCACTGGCCAATCCCACAGCAGTTGGTCTTAATGTGTGTCACCGGAGGCATACGGGGCGACGGCGAAACAAAGGGTGGTGTCCAGGTATGTGCCGGTGGAAGGGGGAAACGGGTGACCTTTCCATCAATGCCAAGGAAAATCAAAGAACACCTGGGACCCGGGGTTGGGGTTGCCGCCTGTGCCTCACCCAAGCCACGTTTTCAAATGCCTACCAGAAGAGCAAAGAGGTTTCTGCAAAATTCGCAATAACCCCAATCTTCCACCGACCTGGTAGCCCTGACGCAACTTCGACTGGCACAAACCCACAGAGAGTGGGAAAGAAACACACAGACTGAGAGAAAGAGAGACAAGAGAAAATGGGAGACACACACACAGACACATACACACACACACACACACACACACACACACACACACAGAGTCATACAGCAGAGGCATTGAAACACACAGCCCCAGGCAACCCCTGAGCCTGCGGGATCCTGCTCTGGAGGAGAACTGCCCTCGGGTGAGAGAGCAGCCCAGGGGCACGCATGCCGACCCGTCCTCGAGATCACGGAGGGTGGCACGACTTTTCGGGAGACTCACCCCAACCAACACCGTCCGTGAAGGCCTGAGGCTGGGATCCCGTGCTGCTTCCCCCGTCTCCGCCTGAGATTTCATCATCATGGTCGGCCCATTGTGACTCCTGGCATCCGGAGACGTTCCCTTCGACCCGGGGAGAAGTGAGGCCTTAGCCTCAGAGCCTGGACACCCAAGCAATGCCACGGAGGGCTCCTGCTCTGCCAAGCCTCGGGGCCTGGTTTCTAAGACAACCGAGGGAACCACTGTGACGGGAGAAACCGCTCCGGCCTCGCGCATGCGCATTGGCTGAGCCGACTCGCGCTCCACTCCTGACAGATAGGCTGCGTCCCCTTTAAACATCACCACCGCCGCGCGGCTTCCGCGATGCTCCTGCTGCCGCTGCGGCGGCATATATACATACATCATTTATATATATACATATATATATATACACGTCATATATATGTATATATGTTTAATGTTCAAAGAAAGTTTCAGTGTAACAGTGGTTATTCTAGGCTGGTGGGGATAGTGGGGATAGAGGTAAAGAGAAAAGTTACTTTTCACTATATATCTTTTTGTATAATTTTTATTTTATACCATGTATACTTATTATTTATTCAAAAATCCGAGAATAATTTATATGAAAAATACTTTCTCTTTTTTTTTTTTGAGATGGAATCTTGCACTGTCACCCAGTCTGGAGTGCAGAGGCAGGATCTCGGCTCACTGCAACCTCTGCCTTCCACATTCAAGCGATTCTCCTGCCTCAGCCTCCCGAGTAGCTGAGATTACAGATCCACACCACTACGCCCAGGTAATTTTTTTTATTTTCAGTAGAGATGGGGTTGCACCATGTTGCAAAGTTTGGTCTCGAACTCCTGACCTCAAGTGATCTACCCGCCTCGGCCTCCCAAAGTGGTAGGATTAAAGGCATGAGCCACAGTGCCCAGCCTCACTACTCTTAACTCTACAGATTTTGTTTATGTTTTTTGCCTCATGAGGGAGTTGGTAGGTTTTTTTCTCTATTTTGAACAGTTTGACTAAAATAACAATTATCTTCCTTTCTTGAAGGAACATTGGAAAAAAGAGAAAGATCACACTGTTGCTACTGTACATACAGACCTATGAGGCATGAAGGAATTGGTGAATTTGGGCAAAATCCTAAAACTCCTAGGTGGTGTCATTGATCCCTGCATATACACTGTCATCAAAATGTTTCCCCAGTTAATTTCTGGTGAGCAGACATCCATTGGATGAGAGAGGCAGAGTACAATTAAATTTTGTCATTTCTTTCTGTTCATCCTGCTCAATCCTCAACACCAAGAACAATGTCTGGCACAGAGTAGGCAGTTGGTAAATATTTTCTGAATGTAGAACAGTTGCAAGACAAAAATCTTTGCAGGAATTCTTCTGGTGGCTATTTGAATTGTAACATTTACGACTGAATACCCATACTATGAAGGTGGATGTCCAGAGGAGAATGGACATAAATGTTATATGAAAAATATACTTAATATGTTAAGTTGCTATGAATTAGGGCGTATGCAGACACACCTAGAACGAAAATACTTATAATAAATGAGTGTGTGATGATTTTAAAATATGTTTTTTCAAAAATGAATCTTCTTCTTTTTTTTTTCTGAAGGCCAGCAGATTGCCACCCAGAAGAGTTTTAGGTGTCCTTGTTTTATTATGGAAGTGTAGGATCTCAGTGAAAGAACCTCAGATATTCCAATGAGGTTATCTTTATTATTTACATATCTATTTAAAACAACACTACTTCTCCTCTCGAATACATTGGAGTTAGTACAAAGTATACCAGCTCATTTTGAGTTACTTTAAATGTAATGATTTTGTAATCACAATTATTAGATTTCTGCATTCATTTCAATTTAGAAACAAGCACATTATGGTAAACCATTCTAACCCAAAACCTGTTCAAAGACAAAGAATGTGACTGGACTCCCAGTTGCAGGTTTGACTACAGGTTGCAGGTGCCTGAAAAGTTCTGTGTTCTCGCTGCAAGGAAGTACAGGAATGAGTCTCCTGGTTGGGTGGCTGTAATATGCAAGGAGACATGTTTAGCATTTTTATTCAACAGTACTGTGAGCCTTCTCTCCTGTTTTCTATCCACATTTGAATGAATCTCCATTAAGAGATTAGGGCCTTCCCTGTTTTCTTCTTGTACCAACAGAAATAATTCAAAGCCCCATCTGTATAACTGTCATTGATAACGGCCATTTCTCTCTCCTAGACATTTAGATTTGAATAACTCTGTATCACATCCTTTTCTTGGCCACTCATCACCATTGAAACAAGGAAAATGGGTTACTGGGTCATTTTCCGAATGTACGTTTTCTTTGCAGAGTATCTGCAGGAAACTTGGGGAGAACTAAAATGAACCCTCCTCCTTCCCCAGACTCATGATGGACCCTTCCAGAAGCCCTGCACTTACTGTTCAGCTGAATTTGAATAAAGCTCCCAGGGACTTTTCCATTCTTCTTGCCATTAGAATCATCAATGATCTATACTATCTGGGAAGGAGAACATATTCTATTCTCAGTGTGTTCTTGCTCTTTCTTAACCTGGCTGTAAGCCAATAGGAGACAAGCTATGCTCTGCCCAACAGAGTTGAACATTCCATTTCTCTGCATGTGAAAATGAAGTGCTGCCATCTTGTGTACAGACCTCTAATTGCCAAGGCCACGTGTATAACACACATTCTGTCTTTAGAAGGAGAGCTGGCATGTCTGCCTATCCCTTAGAACATCTTACTTCACAAGTAGGAAATTAGTAGAAAGTCATATTTCTGGTTTATATTTCTGGTGATTAAGTTACAGATCTTGCATTTAAAGTTTCTGTTCTGTAGTAGTTCTTTATAGGGTTTAAGGTAGATATAAGGGGAAAAAAAAAGCCTGACAGTACAAAGTAAGAACAGAAGACTACTAGGCTCAAATGAAAACATAGAGAATGTTATCCATTGATGCCTTTTGCACTTTTTTTTAAATGAAGAAGAAGCAGATATTCATGCCATGTAGTAACAGTCTTCTTTGGTGTCCTAGTAAGATAAAGTCTCTATTCTAAGACAAGTAGTGTTGGAGCTAAGCTTCAGACCCACTGAGAAAGTTCTTATCATCAATGTGTCCTTCTGAGTCTTAAGTTAAAACATACTGAGTGGGAAGGTTTGAGGAAGTGACTGACAGCGCAAATATGAGGGAACTGGTGCTTAAATAATAACCCTAAATGATGATCTGTTACCACAAAATGGTCACTCCAGACTCACTCTCAAGAAAGTCTGCGAAAGACAAATGTTTTATTAGAGATGCAAGTTTCTATTTTAATGTCTGTGTTTAAAGAAGCAACAGTGCAGAGTCTTCAGAGAGACCATGAGAGTTACTCATTTGGATTTTAGAGACTCTTCCTGGTTCGAGTCTAGACTGACTGTATCTCTCATTTTATTAGTCACTTTGGATCTGGCAGGAAACACAAACTCATAGTCAAAGAAAATAAATAATGTACAGTCTTTGATTTCATTTTTATCACTGAACTCTAGCAGCTAGGCACCAATCAATGAGACAGAGGCAGAGCTCATGGCTCAGAAGAGTTTGGCTATGTTGGCCAACCTTGCATTATTCTGTTTCTGGTCAACCTTGTCTTACAGATGGTGGTGTTTTTTTTTTTTTTTTTTTTAATGGAGTTTTGCTCTGTTGCCCAGGGTGGATGGAGTGAAGTAGCATGATCTTGGCTCACCACAACCTCCACTTCCCGGGTTCAATCGATTCTCCTGCCTCAGCCTGCCAAGTAGCTGGGATTACAGGCATGCACCACCGCACCTGGCTAATTTTTTTATTTTCTTTTTAGTAGAGATGGGGTTTCGCCATATTGGCCAGACTGGTTTCGAACTCCTGACCTCAAGTGATCCACCCACCTCAGCCTCCTAAAGGGCTGGGATTACAGGTGAGCCACCACGCCCAGCCCAGATGGTGTTCCTAAGAAACATTATAAAGATTGTTTCTTCCAGCTGGGTGCAGTGGCTCACGCCTGTAATCCCAGGACTTTGGGAGGCCAAGGTGGGCAGATCACAAGGTCAGGAGTTTGAGACCAGCCTGGCCAACATAGTGAAACCCCATCTCTGCTAAAAAATACAAAAAATAAGCCAGGAGTGGTGGCGGGTGCCTGTCATCCCAGCTACTTGGGAGGCTGAGGCAGGAGAATTGTTTGAACCCGGGAGGTGGAGGTTGCAGTGAGCCAAGATTGTGCCATTGCACCCCAGCCCAGGCAATAATGTAAAACTGTCTAAAAAAAATTTGTTGCTTCTTTGTTCTACCATTAGTTGCAAATCTTCTTTTTGGAAATTTAGGACTGCCTGTGTTGAATTTTCTATTTTAGGCTCTCAATAAGTTTAACTGGATGAAAAGGAAATGAGAATGGAATAGAAGGGCTAAAGTAGTCTCATATATTCAAAATGCTTAAATAAAAGAAGCACAAAAGCAGGCACACAATGAAGTTCAATTAGAAGGCTTTCCTCTACTGAGTAATTGGACAAATTGGTATGCAGACTTAATATTAGAATTCCTCATCCAGTTCCATGATATTATCAATAGATTTATTTTTAAAAATTGGGGCATAATTGATGGCTATTGCAAAGAAAAAGTAGAGTGTCTTAGGATGTAAATTAGGTAAATTTGTGCAGAACTGACCAACATTCTAGTAACAACAGGAACACCTGACTCAGAAAGGCGTTGGAAAAATTATTATTTCATGAAGTATTCAGAGCAGTGTGCCTAGTTTTGTCCCAAAGAGATTTTAATAACTACTTTCTGAAGTAGGAGTGCTATATATTTTTTATTTTTTTGAGACTGAGTCTCACTCCGTCACCCAGACTGGAGTGTAGTGGTGTGATCTCAGCTCACTGCAACCTCCGCCTCTCAGGCTCAAGTAGAAGTGCTATTTAAAACAGGTTTCATCCACATTGAGGAATTATCTGCTAACTGGCAGAAAGATCCCACTGATATCTGATATATGTGCAAGACATTTAAAAAGACTTTAATCTGAGCTTTATTATCCTGTAGAGAGGATTGATGTACATGGTCCTGAAATACCATGGAGCTGGTATACCAAATGTCATCGGTTTAAGAACCAATAAGGAGGGAAAAAATTGGGAGACAAGGAAATCCATCACACATCACAATTATGTGCCTGACTTTTTCCCAAAGAGATTTTTAGTAACTAGTTTCTGAAGTAGAAGTACTATTGAAAACAGGTTTCATCTGCATTGGGGAATTATCTGCTGGCTGGCAGAAAGATTCCATTGATATCTAATATATTTGCAAGACATTAAAAGGGACTTTAATCTGAGCTTCCATTCAAAAGAATGGAATACAACCTTAGATGTTTTATTTTTGTACCAAATATACAATGGACTCTGTTGGAAGAGTAGAGAGATCTTTTTTACTGACAGTTTCAATATGCATTCTGAACAGTATAAATTTCAAAGGTATCTTGATATAGCAAGGCTTCAATGGATAGACCAATAGAATCCATCACACACCAAAATTTTTGTTTCCTTGTCTCATTTTTTCCCTCTCTTTATTGGTTCTTAAGCTCATGATATTTGGTATACTAGCTCCATTGTACTTCAAGACATTAGCACTCCATTCTACAGGATAATAAAGCTCAGATCAAAGTCCCTTTTTAATGTATTGGATATCAATGGGATCTTGCACATATATTGGATATCAATGGGGTCTTTGTTTGCTTGAGCTATCAACAACTTTGCAAGACACGGTGAGCTCTGCTGCCATGAAAAAGGTAGAGGGTAGGTGAAAATTGTCAGTGCTTCAATTTCAGTTTGTTTTCTCTGTATCAGTAAAACTACAGCCAGGACTTGTGTATATGTGTACATGAAAACACACAACTTAGTATTTAAAAAGCTAATTTTCCTTTGATAGTCCAATCATTGTAGTCTATCTGAGGAATGAATGCATTTTTTTCATTAGTAAAACATATTCACACCTACTTCTTGTGAAATCATAACACCAGCATTATTATGGCAAAGATATTTGCACCTTCTTTCTTGGCTTGTGTTTTCCAATATAAAGAGTCCCAGATTAATGTCATTGTCTCTGCCTGAACCATTTACTGACTAGAATCAAGCCCATGCATCTCCCTCTAATTGCCAAGTTTCTCCTTTAATGTCAAAGAATGAGGATGTTCATGCCTTCACAACCAGATGGCTATAAATCATACTTTTGAGGAAATCAGTTCCTGAGATGCCTGAAATTTATTATTGAAATCAACCACTTTTAAGTGTTAACGAGTTTCAGGGATTTTAGCAGCATATTCTTTGTCATATCCTTTCCAATATACTTTCATAGTGTAAGAGCTCACCTATATCAATATGCCAAATACTAAAGCAGATGTCTCATTTAAACTTCTTTTATTCAACATATCAGAAGACAGGGTAAATATAAAGTTGCCCTCGAAAGAGCTATATGCCATTTCCCAAGATGGCCTAATTTAGTTTATTTTCCAAGTTAGGCATCTGGATATTTTTCCTGCCAGAGTGCGGTGGTCTTCCATGATTGAAAAGCCTAAGCAGATGCAGGAAGTTTGGGGTGTCTAGATTTCAGCAATGTACATTGCAAGTAAAAAATGTTATGCACTCGAGTCCCAGTCCATAGTCTCTTGGAGTCTGTGCAATAATATTTATTTTTTTCCCTGTTATAAACTCAATGTTGTAAAGGAGCAATGAAAGGATATGACGTATTTCAAGAGCTGTTATTAGTGGCTTATTGGTGCCTACCACATGCCAACCACTGTGCTTTTAATTTGATATCAATTCTTTCATTTAATCCTCAAAGACTCAAAGAAGTTAAAGAACACAAAGAGGTAGCATATGAACCTAGATAGATTTGATAAACGAATCAAAGTGTGATTATATTATTCTGCTAATGTATCAGAATCTACAACAAATCTTAGATAAACAAAAGACTAATGAGAAACATCCCTTTTTATCAGCTTCCTCATAGTTATACCTAGTGAATAAAAGTATATCAATGAACATCTTTTAAGGTAAAACTCCATGGAGATAAAGAATTGAGAGAAGATAATATAATGCACGTCACAATGGTGGTTCAGTCAGCCTAATATGGCTCTGATAGTGGTATCCAACCATGTTGTCTCCAGGAATAGAAAGTAGGAAGTAGAAGGATCTGAAAATAGACGGTCTAGAATACTGTCCTTAAATACATAAGTTTTCCCAAAACCATCTTACTGCTTTGTGAGCCACTTAAAAGCTGGCTTCTTGAATTACTATTGATTTATGAATCTCTATTTTTTAGAGTACTCTACCTCAGCTTATAGCTGTCCCTGAATTCCTGCAGCACGAAGAGGATCTCTCTTTCTGTTCCTCACCCCTCACTCCTCTAGCAATAGTTTGCCATTGCTTGTTATTTAGTGCTTACGAGGCTCGCTGTGTGGGTAGGTGGACTTCTCTGTTGTCTTGGTCCAGCTTCAATCTTAGACTGGCCCCATGTGCTTGGATCTTGGGTTTAGGGTTTTCTCAGCATTCATACCTTTTCTCCCTGTGGCAGCCAAACACTGCCGTGTTTCTCTGTGGGTGTGTTGTGAGAGAGTTTTCTGCTTCTTTCTCACAGGTAGCAAAATTAGAATGGTATTGTTATAGGGTCTTCAGCTCAGAATGGTTTCCTGTCTCTACCCAAAGGTAGAGATTTTTTTCCTTGACTCTTTTCTTTGCTGTTGTGGATCTTAACCTGTGCTCTGGGGGGTGACAGAATGCGCTGTCAGGTCTTTAGCCCCATCCCCAACAGCTTAAAGCTTTTCCTCCTGCAAGAGGCTGATTTAGGCAAGAATGGTGGGATTTGTGCTTTCCTGCAGTGACTGCCGATTATGTCTTGTAAGCCTACACTTTTGCTGGGGCTCTCTCTGTGTCTCACCCTGCCCCTAATTACTTCTTCCAACATCTGTGAAATGGCCCTACCAGTGAATATAAACTGCTTCTATGTCTGCAACTCCCAGCAGTTCTATATTCTGATGATAGCTCTCACTCAATCTTTTACCCAGTTTCTTTTTCTTGCTTGTATGGCAGATAACATTTCTTTTTCTATGCTCTGCTGCAGTTGTGCCAGTCCGTAAGCTGCCTGTCTCCCTTGGAGGAGCCTTTTCCCCATTGGAGTCCAGCCTACTTGTTTGCCCTCTAATCTCAGGTCTCTGATGGGTTAAAGCAAAGTTACAATTTTTCTATTTATCTAGCTTTACTTATTGAGGCAGAAGCAACACTCTTTTCTAGCAGGAATGGGAACTCTAGCCATCTTCCATTGCATCTAAAATTGAAATATTGGTATCAGAAATGCAAGACCTTTGTCAGTATTCTCTCTGAACCATAAGAAGCATTGCAAATCATATTATCATTGTACATCACAGATCATAATTGAAATACCTCCCTCCTATTCAGTCTGAGAAGGAGGGCATTGTTTTCCCTTCTGCTGCACCATTTTCCCTTCCATTTTCTTTTAAAAGAAGACTAAGGTCTTTTCTCAAAAAATGTTGAGAGAATTTTATATTTAATTGTTAAAAGTCTCACAGAGACTAGAGTCTTTATTGGGCCGCTTGATGGAAGAATTGGCAAGTGTCTGAGTTATTTATTCTGTGGCTTCAGTTAGGTTGTGAGTCATGGTAGTAAATTTGGACTCAATAAGGAGAAATCCCAAGAAACATAGCAAGGCTGAGGAATTAGATAATTACAATTTACTTTGGTTCGGATGGGTTTTCTCTGGGCTCTTCATAGATTTTGAAGATGCGATTATGGATATTATGAATATCTACAGGGCAGTCTCCACATTTTTATCTACCTTGGGCTTAATAAAAAAAAATATGGAGAGAAACAATTTTTAATCCATACAAGAGAACTTGGATATTTCTCTTGAAACAATTAGAAGCAACTGAAGAGCTTTGCGTAGGACATATTTTCATTTCCTGAATGAACAAGTGATTGACTGAACCAATGAGAGTGAGAATCCAAGTATGGCAATCTTATTTTGAATTCAGATAAATAAAATTTTAGAGGAGGAATGTCCAGTTTGCTCTGAAATAGGTAACAACCAAGAAAGGGCAGATACTTTGTGTGTTCCAGTTTTGGTGTTGGCAAGTTGTCAAAACCTTAGCTGAGAGCACAGAATTAAGAGAAGAGGAAGGTTAAGGCTTAGGCACTGTGTCAGGCCTGCAGCCACATGTGATAGGGTTCACTTAGCATCCTTAGCAGAGGATTCATAGGAGGGATTTTTAGGAAAATCTGTAGGGAAGAAAAATGACTCATCAGAGTCAGAAGACTAGTCTTCTGTGCTTGACCAAAACAATTGGGTTTGGGGACTGAATAAAGAAATAGGGATTTAGAAACTGCAGTCTCATTTCTGGAGTTTCCATGAATTAGTTAGGTGGCTACAAGGTTAACTACAGATCCTAGCATCTGTAGCAGTGTCTCCCCACATATCTCCTTTCTCTGTTGTGGTTAACCAAATCTTGTGGTAGGCATGTGACTGCAGGGAGGACCCAACTAGCAGACCCAGCTGCAAGGAACATGAGAATCAGAAAGCATGGTAAGCTAAGCTGGAGTTGGCAGGATTAGAGTGAAATGTAGCCAAGGAGATAGAAAAATGCATCTGGTCCAGAATAGGCTGCTGTTCTACATGGTCCAAAGTACTCCAGTCTATAGTCTCACCAAGATTGCATCTCTCTGGCCAGTCTTTAGGGATCCTGCCATAAAAATCTTTATTTTGTATGCATGTTTTTTTTTCCCTAGTGTCTTCCATACTATTTTCCTCAAGAGATTTGGTTGAGCAGATATAAAGTCCTGTACAATCAATTATAGCTTTAAAATTCCATGTTTCACATGTTGCTTTTTTAAACAGCATACTCCATGGGAAGAAATAGAGATGTGATGTCATCCGAGCAGTATGGCTTTTACATGTGGTCCTGTGTGGTTTCTAAGGCAGTTGTGAGGGTGTGCTTCCTGGAATGAACTCAATGACTTCCTTTCTAGGTCTTATCTTATGCACCCTAACCACCAGCTGCTAACAAATGCCTGGGTAAGGTTTGTGAGTTTTTCCTGAGAATGTGGGAATAGGCAATTGCTTCAGGTTGAGTTCTGATCTTTTTGTAAGGCTCTTCTAACATGTTCTTCACAGTGGGCTCTTTGAGACAACAGAAATATGTTGCAGGTCTTCTGGCTGTGATGATGATATGATAAGCTGAATAGTTTTAGTTGCTTTCTGGAAGCTCACAGAATATTGACTCTGTGTCGCATTGGTTTCTGCATCTGTTTGCTGATAAATGAGGAAAATAATCTTCCCATTGGGAGACCTTTTGTACCAATACAATATGTAACATACAATATTAGTTTTGTATGAACAGTCCAGTTTCACGGTCTCACCCTCCTGCGTAGATATTGCTGGTTGAGATTGAATGACCCTCTGTGACATGCTGGATGCCGTAGATGAGAAGAAATAACAAGATTGGTCCCCTGAGCTGACCTGTAAGAGAGCTTCCAAGAACTTTTGGGGCAGGAGTTAAATCTTCAGTAAAGGCAGGAGTCAGAATCTGGTTCCTTTCCTCTTCCTTCTTATTATACCTGAGTGTTTGTCACATATGACCAGTTGTTCATCCCCTCTTCCCTCCCCACTGTCTTCTCCCAGTCCTAGACTGTCCTCAGCCTATCAGCTACTGTCTTTACCAAGGAAGGCAGAGGCCATGAGTGCCCGTAATATGCTGCCAACAGTCATGTTGGCACCTCTATTTCTAGGAAAAAAAACTGCCTGCTCAGAGCCTGAGACCTACTTTATTCAGTTTTGTGTAAAGCTCCACCTAGAATTATTGGAGGTGAGCAATGCATCTGTCTCAGAATAGGAAAGAAAGTGGTACAGTGGGGAAGGCAGGGGCAGGGACAAGTTGTTAAATCATATCCTGCTCATACTTGCACAGACTAAATTGAGCCACTAGATGTGTTTAAGACAGCTCTTTCCCTAGCAAAGTTTGCTTAGTTATTCTCCAGACATTTTGGGGCCACAAAATTTTATTCCCAGATTTAGACTGAGATTAAAAAGATACCTATATTTTTTTTGAGTGAAGAAAATATATTTTACTTTAAAATACAGATGTGGTTTTGTATCCTTGGATGTAGATAGGCATATATATATTGTTACACACAAAATTTCAGGGTGATACTAGAAACTATGATATTTTCCCTGCCTCCTTTCCATCTTAATTCATGATTTCAAACAATTCTTTTGCAGTCTACTCTGTTTTCTGATTATCTTAGACTTCTGCTTATCCTCCTAATGTGTGATTTTGGTAACTTTGTTAAGACAAAAGAAAACTTCCATTCTATTCAATTTTGTTTCTCTTGGCTCAGTTATAATAGAAGATCACTTCCATTGATAAAATATTATTTCCCATCATCTTAGTCCATTTTATGTTACTACAAAGGAATACTGAGACTGGGTAATTTATAAAGAAAATAAATTTATTTGGCTCATGATTTTGCAGAGTATACAAGAAGAATGGCACCAGCATCTGCTTCTGGTGAGGGCCTCTGGCTCCTTCCACTCATGGTGGAAGGCAAAGGGGAGCTGTTGTTTGCAGAGATCACAAAGTGAGAGAGGAAGCAATAGAGAGGGGGACATACCAGGCTCTTTTCAACAACCAGTTCACTTGGGAACTAACAGAGTGAGAACTTACTCATTCTCTCCCCTCCAGAGCATTAATCTATTCAGAGGGATCTGCCTTCATGACCCAAGCACCTCCCATTCAACCCTAATTCTGACACTGAGGATCACATTTCAACATGAGATTTGAAGGGGACAAACATTCAAACTATAGCACTTGGGATTCCAGGCTACCGGACAGTTTCTGAGATAAGAATACAATTTTCTTTTTTCTCTACTTTTACCCCTAGCCCCTCAAGTTGCCCAGATTAAAAAAATATTCTGGAGCTGCCATACCATGTTGATCATCACCCATAATTTGATTTAGAGAACCTAAGCTCACTTAAAATGACCACCTTTGGTTAATAATAAAAATACTAGATAAAATTCACTGAACATTTATCATGTTCTAGGAACATTATGTACTTACTATTACTTAATCCTCCCCTTGTGAGACAGTTGAATCTTGTGAGAAATTATTACAGAGAGGAGACAGAGGCTCAGACACATGCTCAAGATCACGGATACAGTAAATGAAGAACCTGGGATGTAATCGTCCTCTAATTTAAGAGAATGAATTTTAATTCCTGCATACTACCTCTTGTTAACTTCCTTTTCCTACTTCTTGTTATCTTATCTCTTTCTTTTATTTTTTGCCCAAAATTAAAACAGAAGAATTACTTCTATTGAGTTAAAAGAAGTGTTACAGATTATCATGAGATCTAGAATCTAAATCCTTTTATTAATCTTTTTTAGATTAATTTTATTGAATATAAATTACATGAAATAATATATCACATTTTAAGCAAAACAGTCAAGCTGTTTTTGAAAAATGTATATGTAGCAGGATGAGCTGCAGACAAAACCTCTCAGACACCAAGTTGTAGAAGGAAGGGCTTTATTCAGCTGGGAACATCGGCACACTACTGCCTTAAAATCCGAGCTCCCCGAGTGCACAATTTCTGTCCCTTTTAAGGGCTCACAACACTAAAGATTTCACATGAAAGGGTTGTGATTGATTTGAGCAAGCAGGTGGTATGTGACAGGGGATGCATGCACCGGTGGTCAGAGAGAAACAGAACAGGGCAGGGAGTTTCACAGTGTTCTTCTATACAATGTCTGGAATCTATGAATAACATGGGTTTCTAAGTTATCAGTTGATTTTTAACTACTGGGTTTAGGCCAGGCAGGCCCAGACCTGGTTTCAGGCCTGGCGCCAGGCTGCCTGTCTTTGATTTTACTTCCTTGTTGTTTTTTCTTAAAACAGGTACTGAGTATAAAACAATATAAAACAATACGAGAGGGTCTCTCTCTTCCCTCATTTACATCTGTGTAACCACTATCCTAATCAACATATAGAATATTTTATCACCTTTTAAGTTCCCTTGTGACTTACTGTTGTCAATGTCCTTCTTCCATTCCCAATACCTGGAAACTACTGATCTGATTTTTGTCACCATCGATCAGATTTGCTCTTTTCTAAAATTTCGTATGTATAAAATTATATGGTAGGTATTCTTTTGTGTCTAGCTTATTTCTTTCAGAATAATGCTTTAAAATTTATCCATATTGATGGAAGAATCAGTACTTTATTTCTTTTGGTTGCTAAGTACTCTTCAGTTTTATGACTTGTGATATTATGAAGTATGTATTCAATCTTTGACCCCTTTTCCTGACATACGACTCCTAAAATACTAAGAAACTCTGAAGCGATGTCTTGTCTTTGCTAATGATTGACTGAACTGACGGCTGGCAGCCCCTGGGTAACTTCAGGATGGGGGATGGGAGAGACAAAGTCATGATTAGAGAGTTGGGACTTTCAGCTCCATCCCCAATATCTGGGAAGGGGAGAGAGTCTGAAGGTTAAGTTGACTACCAATGGCCAATGATTTAATCAATTATGCCTATTTAATGAATCTTCCATAAAAACCTAAAAGGACTAGGTTCAGAGAGCTTCCAGATAGCTGAACACATGGAGGTTCCTTGAGAGTGGTGTGCCCTAAGACGGTGAGGAAGCTCTGCACCCTTTTCCCCCATACCTTGCCCTTTGCATCTCTTCATCCTTATGCTTTGTAATATATGTATGCCTTTATAATAAACTAGTAAATGTAAGTAAGTGTTTCTCTGAGTTCTATGAGATGTTCTAGCAAATTAATTATTAATTGAACTCAAATGGGTGGTCATGGGAATCTCAATCTGGAAAGAAAAATAAAATCTCAAAACCACAAAGTTATTATGCCAAGGGGAAAATTAAGGTTGAAAACGGAGTCACACAAAACACTGCCTTCCTTCTGTTCCCAAACAGGTAACTCTAATCTCACATGCTTACTCTATCTTATGTAAAATGTAGATTTACTGAGGATGAGATGAATGCATAATTGATTTTTTCCTCTACTCTCTTTTTTTCACACACAAAATGTGGATTCATTGAGTGTTAATCAAAGCCTTATAAGAATGTAACCACTTGTCTCATTGCCTACTGTCCCTCCTTTTTTCCCCTTTCCCTCCTGCTTGCTCTTACCCCTTAAATAGTTAAGTTTCCAAAACCCTCTTTGGAAAAACACAGGTCAAGGATCCTACTGTGACTTATGTTTCTATTTCCCAGGCATATCCTCGACTGGCAAAATAAACCTCTAATCAATAGAGATCTGCCTCAGTCACTTTTTGGTTTACATGTTGGTGACCACAAAGGAACTCTGAGTGGAGTCTGGCTCTTGGCCTCCAGCAAGTCTCCTATTGAGGCCCTGGTACCAGCTGGAACTCTTTATTACTCTTACAGATTGAATGATTTGCTATGTAAGTTCTGGGAGCTTCTCCCTCCAGAGATCCCTGATCTCCCCCAAATTTTCAATTGGGATCTGAGGTTTATTCTGCTGTAAAACTCCTTTTCTGGTAGTTTCTGCTTCCATGATGGCAGACAGCAGTCTTCAGCTTGGGTCCATCTCCAGGTAAGGAGCTGGTTTCATATTGGGATTTGGTAGCCGAAAGTCAAGGTTTATTGTCAGTTGGCTATAACTTACCCTTATGCTGAGAGATCGCAATTATATGTGAATTCTGTGATCACTTTTTCTGGTTTTTCTTTTCAGTTTTGGTCCACCTTCTGTTAGACTTTACCAACTCCTGGCCCCCTCTAATGTTGAATGAAACTCTGCAGCTGGAGAAAGTCAATTTTCACTTCTAAAAACCCTGGCTGGGTAAAAAAGGTCAACAATTTGACTACCTGAGAAGTTTCATTTACACAACAAGACCCTTTTCCCATCCTTTCTTTAGGTGCAATTAATTTAAAGATTTTAGGGATATCTTATTCTAAACAATTAACAAAGAGATCACATTTAAAAAGGACATATAATAGTATCCATCCTAAATGTCAGCAGATGCCATCTAAAGCTTTCATAATTAAAGAAGAAAAGTCAATGCTTGGCTTAAAAACTTTAAAAAACAGGCTGACTCTCTTATTAGGAGCTAATGCTGCTGGTGACTTTAAGTTGAAGCTCATACTCATTTACCATTCTGGAAATCCCAGAGCCCATAAAATTATAATAAATCTACTTTGCCTGTGCTCTATGTATGGAACAACAAATCCTGGATGACAGCACATCTGTTTATAGCATGGTTTACTGAATATTTTAAGTTCACTGTTGAGATCTACTGCTCCAAAAAAGATTCCTTCTAAAATATTACTGTTCATTGGCAATGCACCTGGTCACCGGGGAGGTCTGATGGGGATGTCAAAGGATATCAGTGTTGTTTTTATGATTGCTAACACAACATCTATTCTACAGCACATGGATCAAAGAGTAATTTCATATGGCTATAAGATCAAGAATTAAATTTCAAAAGGCTATACTGCCATAGAGAGTGACTCCTCCAAGGGCTCTGGGCAAAGTAAATGGAAAATCTTCTGGAAAGGATTCATCATTCTAGATACCATTAAGAACATTCATCATACATAAAGTTACTGAAATGTCAGAGATTCAATCTGGGTCTCACAGCTCACCACACAGAATGCCAATCACTGAGATAACAGGTTGCTGAGCATAGGAGATCAGTCTCAAATATGTCTTCCCAACCAATCAAAAGGAGGGCATTTTATAGCAGGGAAAAAGTTGTAAATAAGTATGGGAAAACAGAAATTAGTGGTGGGTATGAAAGAGAAGTTGGTCACAGGCAGCAGGTGAGCAGTTAAGCAATCATGACAGGCGAAAGTTCTGGTGTTTCTGTCTAAATGCAGTGACCTGGTAAGTTTCAGTTCCTTGAAGAGAGACATGATGGTTGGTTTCCTGAGAAAGGAACCCAGATAATAAAAATGTAAGCTTTGAGCTTTAAGACTAGGATAGTCAACTTCTATATTTATCCAAAAAATCCATAAGCATCAGTTCTATTGGAGAGTTCAGCCAATTTCAATGGAAGAAGGTAAAAAAATGAACATTAGCAGGAGTTTGAAAGAAATTGATTTCAACCCTCATGGATGACTTTGAGGGGTTCAGCACTCCAGTGGAGGAAGTCACTTCAGATGTGGTAGAAATAGGGAGAGAAGTAGAATTAAAGGTTGAGCCTGAAGATGGAATTGAATTGTTATCTCATGGTAAAACTTGGATGGTTGAGTTGATTCTTATGTATGGCAAAGAAAGTGTCTTCTTGAGATGGAACCTACTGGTGAAGATAATGTGCACATTGCCAAAATTACAAAAAAGGATTTAGAATATTACATAAACTTAGTTGATAAGGTAGTAGCAGAGTTTAAGAAGATTGACTCCAATTTTGAAAGAGTTCTACCATGGGTAAAATGCTATCCAACAGCATATTGCACCCAGTGGGAAAATCTTACTCAAAGGAAAAGTTGATCGATGTGGCAAACTTCACTGTTGTCTTATATTGAGAAATTGCCATCTAGGTGCAGTGGCACATACTTGTAATCCCAGTGTTTTGAGAGGCTGAGACAGAAGGACCACTTGAGACCAGTAATTTGAGACCAGCCTGGACAACAAAGTGAGACACCATAATCTCTATTTTTTTTTTTAATTAGCTGGATGTGGTGGCACATGCCTGTAGTCCCCTCTACTTAGCAGGGCGTTATGATAGTGCCACTGTGAGGACCTCCTTCTAGATTTGTCTGGGCTGAAAATTCCCTCTAGGCTTGATTGATTGATAATGCGATCTTCCCAATGTTTTAGGTGGAAACACCCACGGTCTTAAGCAAAAGACACTTCCATTGCTTAGAATAAAACAGATTCAGGGTGAATCTGGTTTCAATGTATGTGCCTTATGGAAGAAACCATGAACATCAGACTGAAGTTTTTGAAATTATTTTAGTTTTATATGATTTGTTTCCTTTTAAATGACATAGTGCCTCTTTCTGTCCAATAAAAGTTACTGATACGTTTTCAGTATTTTAATTCTTAATCTGAGCAAAAATAGAGTCCATGCTTTGAATCTGGTAAGGACGAAGCCCTAATCACTCTAATCAGTCAGCAGCCATCAACATCAAGGAAAGACTCTCCACCAGCAAAAAAAATCACAACTCCTTGCTGAAAGCTCAGATGATTGGTAGCATTTTAATTAAAGTATGTCCATTGTTTTTATAGACAATGTTACTGCACACCAAATATACTACAGTATATTGTAAACATAACTTTTATATGCACTAGGAAACCGAAAAAACTGTGTATGACTTGCTTTATTGCAGCAGTCTGGAACCAAACCCTCAATATCTCCAAGGTATGCCCATATATTAAATAAAATGTACTAATATGATATTTAAATTCTCCAAATTAACTTTATGTATTTTATCTATAAGGGCTAAGAAAGCTATATAAAACTCTTTAACATGTTTAAGATTATTTCATATGCACCTCACATTTCTAAAAGTTTTGCTTTATGAATTTTTATGTCCAAATGTAATCTCTTAGAGGTATTTCAAAGTTTTTGGCCAATCTTAATTGTGTAAGTTGTAGACACTAACCTAGAGAGATATAGTAATATTATACAAAATTCCCTTTATTATTAATTGCAATTTAACAGTGATTTTTGAAGCATTATGACTATAAGTCAAGAATAGACCTAAAATAATGCAATTTTAGAGACTCTGGGAGGCAGACTGAAGATTTATTTTAAGGGTAGAGCCTTTCAATATCAGATTTCAAATTATATTAAATATGTGACTACTTAGCTTATCTTTTGGGACAGTCCTAATTATGAAATCTGGAGACATATGTGAAATGGGACATTTTGGAAGCAGAAATTCATTTACTAGATAAAATATAAAATTCATTTCTATGAAGTACATATTGAAAATGTGGGCATTAACAGAGTATTGTTTGTTTTTTCACAGTCTACCTATTTTTTCTTTGTGCATATTTCATTGTGGCATTATAAATTAGTAATGGAGCTATCTTAAAATTAAAAATTTAGTACTACCGAGTTAATTTTTTTGGTGAAATTTTCTCTTTAGATCTGTTTTACTGTAAGTTATCATATATATATTAGATATATATTGATTTTTTTCTTGAACTGTTGGCTTATGTGTTTAACTAGGAGTCTGTATTTGGGGTCTTGAAATATTTTCTGAATTTTTGACATAATAAGTACAGCTTTCAGAAATGCAAAGCCATTCTACATGAATAATATTTATTAAAACTTCATAAAATTATTACAGCTTTTACCAAATAGCATTTTGGTTGAGATTTATTTTAGTTTCAACTGATGTAAACATTTCATATTTGTTTATAATGATGAAGGATTATTAAAGCACTCACTCATGTAATTATATCTAAGCACTCAAAATATAGATATTATTTCAATATGTAAATTGGACCCAAAATGTAAATGCAAACTTGACCATGTATTTTATAAATAGAATATTTCTGTTGTATTACATTCTGGCACAGCAGGTGATGATTACGAGTTTGTGAAACTATAGTTAACTGTTCTCTTTGCTTTAGAAAATCAAGCTTGTCTTACTTATTAGGAAGTTTACAGTCTATTTTTTTCAATGCTCTAAAGCAATAGCATATTCAAATTTTATAATTCTTATTCTAGGTTTATAGTTTTTATTCAAATATATGAAGATGATTTTTCAGTGGGCTTTCTTATTTGATATGTGGCTTTGGGAAATAGCAGTAATTTGGGACACTCTTGTGGGCATTCAAAATTACTGAGGTGCACCTTGTGCCTTTCAAATGATAGATATTCCTAGGGGCAACTAGGCTGCTGGCCCACTCATAGGTTCTATACTCTAATTACCAAAAAAAAAAAAAAAAACTAAAAAACAAAACAAAACAAAACAAAAAAACCAGAAGATGAAGAAGACACAGAATGACCCTAGACCCAAACTTCTGCATGATCTACATCCAAAACTGTAGTGGGAGAGACTATTCCCTGATTACTACAACAACTTCTGATATGTGCAGTTTCTTGGGCACAGCAAGATTACATTACCATGTCTCTTTTTCAGTTAAGAAGTGGCAAGATGATGTTCTCTTCAATGGAAGGGGAATTTCATTCACTAGAATAGTGAAAACTATACTTTATAAAATCAAATGTTTTAATCCTAAATTAAACATCGATGCTCAGAAATCTTACTGTGCCAAATATTTGAGCTTTACATTTTGACAAATCTTGGCACACATTTGGAATTGAGTTTTGGATGTTAAAATTATTATTCATTAGACAGTGTTATTATACTCTTAAAACAAAATGAAACTTTCTGTAAATAATAGGAAAAAATGGAAAGCAATTTTGAGCGCTTCTTGGACTGGCCCATGAAAACATCCAAAGCACTATCATACACATTATACTCCTAAAGATGCAGGATTTATGTTGACTCATGCTGAAGTGATATAGGAAAATGATGGAATTTCAAGAAGGAAAAAGCATAAGTTACCATTGGAAGAGATTCTCCCCATTACATGTGTCCATGAGAATTGTGAACTGCACAAAAATAGGAAAGAAACTTTCGATCCTAGATTGCTTCCTAATCCCTTCCCAATTCTTCCCATGTGTAGACACACATGCAGTTTTAAGAAACTATACAAAAAAATTCCTTGTACATTTTACCATTTCTCCCAATGGCAACATTTTATAAGATTATGGTATATCACAAGCAGGACATTAACATCAATATAAACAAAAATTATTATTCAGATTTCATCAGTTTTACATCTATTCGTGTGTGTGTGTTTGTGTGTGTGTGTGTTTAGTTGTATGCAATCTTATCACATTATAGACTCATGTGTCCACCACCACAGTTGACATTCAGAACAGTTTCATTGTCACAGGCATTGCCTCGTGTTGCCCTTTTATGACACAACCACCTCCCCTCTCTCAACTTTATCCCTAGCCTCTGGAAACCATTAATCTGTTCTCTATTTCTATATTTTGTCATTTTAAGGCTGTTTTGTCAATGGAATTGTACAGGAAGTCACATTTTGGCAGTGGCTTTTTCACCAGTATAATTCCCTAAAGATAGATCTAAGTTGGTGTATACATCAATAAATCCTTCCTTTTATTGCTGACTAGTACTGTATGGTGAGGGTACAGTTTGGCCAGTCACCTGCTGAAGGACGTCTGGTTTGTTTTCAATTTTTTAGTTATTCTAATAAAGCTGCTATGAACATTCTTGTACAGATTTTTGTGTGAATGTAAGTTTTCATTTCTCTGAAATGTATACCCTGGTGTGCAATAGCTGAGGAATACAGTAAATTCATGTTTCGTTTTTTAAAGAATATGCAATACTTTTTTAGAATGGCTGTACCATTTTACCTTCCCATCAGCGATTTATGAGTGAGGCAGATTCTCTGCATTTTTGCCAGGATTTGATGTTGTCACTATTTTTTTTATTTTAATCATTGTGATAGATATGTAGTGATATCTCTTTGTGGTTTCAATTTGCATTTCCCCGATGGCTAACGATATTGAACACTTTTCAAGTGCTTCTTCGCCATCTGTACATCCTCTTCAGAAAAATGTCTGTTTGGATAGTTCTTTATATATTCTAGACACTAGACCTTTGTTAGATATATGATTTGCAAATGTTTTCTCTCAGTCTCTAGATTGTCTTTTCTTCCTCTTCAGGCTTTTGCAAACCAAATGTTTTTAATTTTAATGAGATCCAATTTATAACATTTTTCTTTTATAAATCATACTTTTGGTATCAAGTCTAAAAACTTTTCTCCTAACTTTTGGTTTTAAAGATGTTCTCCTTTTTTTCCTAAATATTTTATAGCTTTGTGCTTTATATTTAAGTGTGTGATTCACTTTGAGCTGATTTTTGTATAAGGCATGAGATTTAGATCAGGGTTTATTTTTTGTCTTATGAATGTCCAGTTATTTCAGCATCATTTGTTGAAAAAACTGTCCTTCTTACATTGAATTACTTTTTTACCCTTGTCAAAAATCAGTTGAGCATATTTGTGAGTGGCTATTTCTGAGTTCTTTATTCTTTTCCACTTGTCTATGTGTCTATCCCTCTGACAATAATACATTCCCTCAATTACTGTAGCTGTATAGTAAGCCCTAATATTAGGTAGTGTGATTCTTCCAACTTTATTCTTCTTTGCCAAGATTGCTTTTGCTAGTATACAGCCTGTGCTTTTCCATATGTATTTTAGAGTCAGTTTGTCTATGTCTACAAAAATTCTTGCTAGAATTTTGGTAACAATTGTGTTAAACCTATGCATAAACAAGGTAAGAATTGACATTATAAATCTGTTGAGGCTTCCACTTCATAAACACAATATGCTTCTCCATTTATTTAGGTCTTTGATTTCTTTCAACAGTAGTTTTGTAATTTTAAGCATATGAATCCTATATGCTTTTTTATTAAGTGAATACCTAAATATTTTATTTTCTTTGGAGAGCTTGAATATGGCATTATGTTTTCAATTTTGGTTCTTATATGTACATTGCTGGTATACATAAATGTGATTGATATTTGCACATGGATCTTGTATCTGACAACCTTGCTGAGCTCATGTATTTGTTCTTGGAAGTATTTTTGTTGATTCCTTAGGAATTTCTACAGAGATAATAATTTCATGTGCAAATAGAGACAGTTTTCTTTCTTTTCAATATATTCACCATTTGTTTATTTGTTTATTTACTCTACATTATGAAAGTGGTTGGAACTTTCAGTACTATGTTGGATAAGAGTGGTGCCTTATCTTAGGAAAAAAAACATTTGTGCCTTATCTTAGAAAAAAAATTCGTGCCTTATCTTAGAAAAAGACATTCAGCATCTATCTCACCATTATGTTAGCTCTAGATTTTTTGTACATGTTCTTCATCAAGCTGAAGAAATACCCTTCCATTACTAACTTGCTAAGTGTTTTTTGTGTGTGTGTTTGGGTGTTGGAAATTGTTGATGGTTAAGACTTCATGAGTTTTCTCCTTTGGCTCATTGATATGATCAATTGCATTGATTAGGTTTTAGAGGTCCAACTGGCTTTGTATACCTAGAATAAATCCCACTTGGTCATAATATATAATTCTTATACATTGTTAGATTTGGTTTGTTAATTTTTTAAAGGATTTTTGTCTCTAAACTTATGGGAGATATTGATCCATATTTTTCATTTTTTCTGTATTTTCTCTGTTTATTTTATTTTTTTTTAGAGTAATAATGCCCTCGTAAAACAAGTTGGGGAGTGTTCCCTACTCTTATATTTTCTGAAAGAGATTGTGTAAAATTTGTGATAATTCTGTAAAAATATTTGGTAGAATTGCCATGAAAAAAAATCTGGTCCTAGAGATTAATTTTTATGAGCTTTTAAATTATTTTCAATGTTTTACTAATTCTAGGGCTATTCTAATTATCTAATTCAACTTGATTAAGTACTAGTACTTTGTGGGTTTCAGTGAATTGGTTTATTTTACTCTAAGTTGTCAAATTTATAATTGTAAAATTATTTACTATATTACCTTTTTACCTTTTTAATGGCTATGGAATGTAGTGCTTTCCCCTTTCTTTTCATAATATTGATTATTTGTTTCTTTTTTATTCAGTCTTACTAGATGTTTGTTAATTTTACTGAAATTCTCTATTGCTTTTTAAAATTCCATTTCATTCTCTCTTCTCTGATCTTTACCATTTCCTTCCTTCTGCTTGTGTTGTGCTCTTCTTTTTTCTAGTTTCTCATAGGAACATAAAAAGTTGAATTGAGACATTTCTTCATTTCTAATGCCCCATTATGTCCTTTTGTAATGTAGTTTTATCATTTCTGCCATCAAGAATAGGAGTCTAGTTTCTCTCCACATGAGCCTCAACTCTCAACTGATTCTGTGACTTTCTTGGGCCAATGGAAAGCAGCAGAGGTGACGTTCCGTGCCTTTTGGCACTAAGCCTTATTATAAAGACTATCAGCTTTGTTTTTACTGTCGTAGAAGCCAGGCACCATACAAAGAAATGTGAGCCAGACCACAGAATAATGAGAGACCAGGTGGAGAGAAAAGCCACTGGGGGAGAAATGGGGTACCCCAAGTGGTAGCTAAAACCAGGAACCCAAAATATGAGTCAGCCATCTGTTTGTGTCACCCCAAAATTTATATATTAAAACCCTATCTTAGGAGGTGAGGCTTTGAGAATTAATTATATCATGAGGGCAGAGGCCTTATGAATGGGATTAGCGCCCTTGTAAAAGAAATCCCAGACATCTCTCTTGCCCTTTCTGTCATGTGAGGACATAGCACAAAGATAGTTGTTTCTGAACTAGGAAGCTGAAGCTCACCAGACACCAAATTTTTCAGCACTTGATCTTGGACTTCCTAGACCCTGAAATTGTGAGAAATAAATGCTTGTTGTTTATTCTTAGTTTACGGCATTTGTCATGGCAACCCAAATGGACTAAGTCAACAATTTAGATCCTCGAGCTGCAGCCAAGCTATCCCAGGCAACACCATGTAGAGCAGAAGCGAGGCTTGCCATCTGGAACCTGCCAGAATTCTTGACCCAAACGATAGTGAGCAATTCAATGGTTGTTATCTTAATCCACAAAGTCACTGAGTTGTTTTTTACTCAGTAATAGCTAACAAGAACATTTTTACTTGTTAAACTACTGAGATTTGTGGTTTGTTTCTTAGTGTCGAACATTTTCCTAACTCGTGGAAAGGTCAGTCAAGAAATCCTCCAAAGTGAAGTTTTTTTTAATAGATAAGATAATTATGTAATATAGATAGTAATATTCATATATTTTATCCATTTTATTTTTTATTTTTTGAGACAGAGTCTCACTCTGTTGCTCAGGCTGGAGTGCGGTGGCATGATCTCGGCTCACTGCAACATTTGCCTCCTGGGTTCAAGCAATGCTCCTGCCTCAGCCCCCTGAGTAGCTGGGATTACAGGGATGCACCACCACAGCCAGCTAATTTTTGTATTTTTAGTAGAGACAGGGTTTCACCACGTTGGCCAAGCTGGTCTTGAACTCCTGACCTCACGTGATCCACCTGTCTCAACCTCATAGAGTGCTGAGATTACACGGATGAGACACTGTGCCCAGCAGATATATTTTACAAATTTTAAATACAAATGGTTCCCAACTCACCATGATTCAACTTATATTTTTTGACTTTTTGATGGGTTTATTGGGGTGCTAATGCATTTTTGACTTATGATATTTTTGACTTATAATGGATTTATTAGCATATAGTCCCATTATAATCCAAGGAACATTTTCATTTTATTTACGGTGATGGTAAAAACTACACTTTCAGGGCTGAGTGTGGTGGCTCATGCCTGTAATCCCAGTACTTTGGGAGGCAGAGGCAGGTGGATCACCTGAGATCAGGCTAGTTTGAGACTAGCCTGACCAACATGGTGAAACCCCATTTCTACTAAAAATACAAATATTAGCTGGGCGTGGTAGCAGGCACCTGTAATCCCAACTACTTGGGAGGCTGAGGCCAGAGAATCGCTGGAACCCTGGAGGCAGAGGTTGCAGTGACCTGAGATTGCACCATTGCAATCCAGCCTGGGCAACAGAGTGAGACTCTGTGTTGGAAAAAAAAAAAAAAGAAAACAAAGAAACAAAAACTACATTATAATCCCAAGATACTTCAAATATCTTAATTTTAAATTAAACAGAAAAAATGTTACTGTGGCAAATCTTCGAGTCCCACATATTGATCAGTGCTTGGCATGCTTTTGGAACTGAGTTTCAAGAACTCAAATTAATATTATATTTTAGATATTGACATTATTACTTAAAGATACTTAATTCTCAAAATAATATAAAAATAAAAATAAAGCGTAAAAAAGTATTAATTTCATGATTTGACAAGCAATCTTGAAAGAAGGAAGGTGTATGGAGAACTGGATTTCCAGTACCATAGGTACCGTAAGTAAAGTCCCATATCTGCTGTTCATTCCTACTTAAGCCATCAGTAGTCCTTTTTACTGGAAGTAATTCTGTAGAAAGAATGAAATAAAGAAAGGGTTAACATTCAAAAGTAATTCACAAGGTGTTGGTTATAGTCCTAGCTCTGCCGTTGTTTTCTTTTCAGCAAATTATTTCATCATTTTGACCTCAATTTTCTAATAAGAACTTCATAATCTTATGTTTCTAAAATAATTCTCTCCTAACCCTGCAAAGGTCACACATCCTTAAAAAAGGCTATAGAATCTACATTTTTCTGCTCATAATTTAAGAAATTTTTGGAAAGTGCCAAGTGTGTTGCAGCTTGCTTATTCTTTACTATTTAATATGATTCTTATTAATAAAAAAGCTTTTCAGATACCCCCAATGTATATTTCAAATTTAATAAAATGTTAAGGTCTGTTTAATATATGGCGTGATGCCATCAATATTTTCTAATTATTTGTGTATCATTTGAGCCTCATATTCTTGCATCCTTGTAATTTGATAAAATGGATATAGATCACCTCACCTAAGAAAATGGAGGCCCATCTGTTATATTTTAAATGCATCTGTTCATCTGCTAAATCCATTTGTCAAATTCATGTAAGTTAACAGAGATTTCTTCTAAGTGCATAAAATGATACGTGAGGAAAAGAATTAAGACGGAGTTCTGTTTTACTAGATATGGGGGGGTGACAGATGCTTATCCAAATCCAACTATCTTTCCAAATGTTTCAAAATGTTTTTAATATATTGTAACTAAATTTTATAAAGCATATTTAATCTGCTTTGAAAACCATCCTCAAATAAGTTAAAGTCAGAGTGGATAATTTTTCTGCAATGGAACTGTTTTAACTTTTAAGTATATTTTTAACTTTAAGGAAAAATTAAAATAAATATTTGTATTAAGATATATAGGGGAGAGAAGATTGAAAGGAAAGGATCTAGTTAGCCTTCTGAAGATATTCTGCACTTTCATTAGTTTTCATTAGAAGGAATTTATAAAACAATATGCATTTGTAGTGAATTCTACCTCTTTCACTTTAACATTGAGCCTTGGTCAGAATGAGTATTCTACCAAGGTTCACAGACTTTTGGAAAATATTGAGAACATAGGTTCAAAAGATACCTGAGGCAGTGAAATTGATCAGCTGTTCAAAGCATCTCTGGTACCTTAAGCAAATGGCCTCTCTTCCTATTTCATTTACATTGATCTCACCCAGGGGAAATTTCTTTCGTATTCTTATCCAACTTTGTTAACATGACATTTAATCTAGACCAAATCAGCCTCTTCATATTGTGTATACTTCCTGTATTTTTTACAATAAATCTGAATCTTTCTATTATTTATGAATAATGTAAACCATTATTTGTAACTCTCTGAACCTCATTGTCCTCATCTGAACAATAGGATAATATTTCTACTACCACATGAGGCTGCTATAAAGACTTAAAAAAATAAAAAACAATAAACAGTAAATAATGTATAAAGTCTAAATCTACCACATACAAATGTAAGGAATTATCTCTGATTCACATAATTTACATAACTTCTTTCATTGCAGAATTTACCACTGTTGTCATAAATCTAAAACTGTTTTGAATGCTCATTTCTCTGTTTGGATTATTCTTACTCAACCTTTCTCCATGTTTTTTACCTATGTAATTCTTACTTACCTCCAAAGACCCAGGTCTCCTGTTAACTAACTCCATTTGAGAAACCTCTAAGACTGGACTTCTCTTCTCTTCTCTTAGCCCGACTTGAGTGGTCTTTTCCTGGTTCTCCTTTACCATATTACTTGTAATTCTTCATTTATGTATAATGTATAATCCATCTCTCCCCCCTCCCCTGTGCTGTGAACTGCAAAATGGTGGAGAGACTTCTAATTCAACTTTATATTCCCAAATGTGCAGCATCTTAAAGGTATTTAAGAATTGTTTTCCAGAGAAAAGAAACGATGAATTATATTATTAGGCCATGTTCTTTTTATTTTAAATGTTTCCCAGATCTGGAATATTCCCTCCAGACTTTAAAGTGTGTCTTCTTGTCACTTCTTGTGTCAAACACACCATGATTTCTCAGCAGGAAGTGAAAGGGCCTCTTTTGTGTGCTGATAATATTCTGTTTACAAATTTTATTGTCACTTCTGTATTTACCATATTCCCTGTTCCCACTATTTTGTGTCTTTTTAAATTTCATAATTCCGAAGATATGTATCCCATATTTGAATGCCAAATGGGTCAGAAAATCATGAAAATAAAATGGAACAGGGTGGTGTTATAATAGTTAACATTTGTTTAACTTTTAGTGCATTCCAGATACTGGAATTGATTAACTCTTTTAGCCTCACCCCAATTCTATGTGCTGGAGAATATTTTATGCCATTTAAAAATAAACTGAAGCACAGAGAGGTTCAGTAATTTGCTGAAGTGAAAGAGGCAGGATTTGAACCCAGAGAGGACTCCTCCAGGATCTGCATGCTTAATCACTAGAGTACATAACACTGTGAAGTAGGAAAGTGAGATAGGCACTGTGGCTACTGAAGAACAAGCACAAGCCCTTTCTAAACAGCCCCCCAAACTCACTGCCTTAACACAGTAAGTTATATTAATGATCATGCAAAGTTTATGCTAGTTGGGTGATTTTCCATGTGACTTAGCCTACCCCAATTTAATTAATACACAGAAAATAACATCTTCTTATAAGGGGGGAAAAACCTATTCTGAACTCAAAATCATAGGCTAATTATGTAAAGTGCCAGTGCAACACCCAGACATATATAAATGCTCCCATATGTTGTATGAAACATTCCACTGTGAATTCAAAATTCATTCACTCCCATGAGTGAAATTCTTACACTGTTTCTTCGTTTTTGAACAGTTGCTGATCTATAGAAAGTATTACAAAGTTTTTAGATGAATACATAAATGAGTAGTTAGATAAAAGGGGAATGTTAAAGGTAATGTAGTCTATCCTAAAATTTTCACTCATTATTATTAGAATCAAATAATCTCTAGAATACCATACACTCCTGGATTTGGCGGAGAATGACTTACAAAAGAGCTGCTGTTCCACCATTAAACATACTAAACACAGATGTTACAATATGGTGAAAAGAAATTAAAATAAGGTAATTCCTCAACATGGCCTTGGTTCAAAAGTCTTTTTTGAAGTGGTAGAAGTCACACCCAACCAATGAATTATGGCAATTAACTCAATGCCTCAAGGGAAATTTCTCTCATACTTTATCTGTTACAACACAGTTTATCCAAGATTAGTCACAGTTTACAAAATGGATGTTGCATAGATAATTATTATTTCTGGTTTAATTGTTTTATTTTTTAACAAAGAAGATATTTGAAGGAAAGATATATGTAGAACCTAACAAGGCTTTAGGCTTGTTTTTATGTTTTTTTCCTCCTGAAATCTTCTTATTCGAGGGGGGAAAAAAAACAACACTTTCCTGAACTCAAAATGGGATGTTTTATACTAAGGAAAGATAAAAACTAGGACAGGTTTCTACTATAAACACTAAGATGGTCAAAAGTAGTTCACGTATCTCACAGGCCATTTTAACATTTAAATTAAAACAGCAAGTTAAATGTCAAAATGTCGATAATTTAGATAAATTTGTGATCATCATTCTGATGTCAACAAATCATCCAATAATTAAAATATCCATGCATTCTTTTGGTTTAAAATCTACTCCAGCAATTGTCAATTCTTGATAAACAAAAATTAATGGACTTCTTATTCATTCTAGGTTTTTTTTTTTTTTTTTTGAGACAGAGTTTCACCCTCGCTGCCCAGGCTGGAGTGCAGTGGCTCAGTCTCGGCCCACTGTAACCTCTGCCTCCTGGGTTCAAGTGACTCTCCTGCCTCAGCCTCCCAAGTAACTGAGATTACAGGTGTGCACTAACACACCTGGCTAATTTTTGTATTTTTGCAGAGACAGGGTTTCACCATGTTGGCCAGGCTGGTCTTGAACTCCTGACCTCAGGTGATCTGCCTGCCTTGGCCTCCCAAAATGCTGAGATTACAGGCATGAGTTACCTTGCCCAACCATTCTAGTTTTCCTTTTATATCTTGTTTGGAAATTTCTATTTGTTTTTCCTTCAAAACATTTGAAGGAATTCTATTTCCAGTAATATCTCTAACTTATTATTGTGAGAAATAGCATTCTACAACAAATTCTATTTCACACATATACACATAATTCAAATATTCTGGATAAAATGTAGACAAACATTTTTTCTTCAACTTTTAAGTACAAGGGTACATGTGCAGGATATGCAGGTTTGTTTCGTAGGTAAACGTGTGCCATGGTGGTTTGCTGCACAGATCAACCCATCACCTAGGTATTAAGCTCCAAATGCATTAGCTATTCTTCCTGATCCTCTCCCTCTCCCCATCCCCCCAACAGGCCCCAGTGTGTGTTGTTTCCCTCCATGTGTACATGTGTTCTCATCGTTCAGCTCCTATTTATAAATGAGAACATGCGATGTTTGGTTTTCTGTTCCCGTGTTAGTTTGCTGAGGATAATAGCTTCCAGCTCCATCCATGTCCCTGCAAAGGGCATGATCTTGTTTCTTTTTATGGGGGCATAGTATTCCATGGTATATATGTACCACATTTTCTTTATCCAGTTGATGGGGATTTGGGTTGATTCCATGTCTTTGCTATTGTGAATAGTGCTGCAATGATCATACACATGCATGTATCTTTATATTAGAATGATTTATATTTCTTTGGATATATACCCAGTAATGGGATTGCTCAGTCAAATGGTATGTCTGCTTCTAGGTCTCAGAGAAATCACCACAATGGCTTCCACAGTGGTTGAACTAACTTGCACTCCCACCAACGGTGTAAATGTGTTCCTTTTTCTCCACAACCTCACCAGCAACTGTTTCTTGACTTTTTAATAATTACCATTCTGACTGGCATGAGTTGGTATCTTGTTGTGGTTTTGATTTGCATTTTTGTAATGTTAAGTGATCTTGAGCTTTTTTTCACATTTTTTTGGCCTCATGAATGTTTTATTTTGAGAAGGGTCTGTTCATGTCCTTTGCCCACTTTTTAATGGAGTTTTTTTTTTTCTTGTAAGTATGTTTAAGTTCCTTTTAGATCCTGGATATTAGACCTTTGTCAGATGGATGGATTGCACAAATTTTCTCCCATTCGGTAGGTTGTCTGTTCACTCTGATGATAGTTTCTTTTGCTGTGTAGAAGCTGTTTAGTTTAATTTGATCCCATTTGTCAATTTTTGCTTTTGTTGCAATTGTTTTTGACATTTGCATCATGAAATCTTTGCCTATGAGTATGTCCTGCATACTATTGCCTAAGTTTTCTTATAGGGTTCTTTTCTAACAGTTTTCAGTTTTACAATTAAGTCTTCAATCCATCCTGAGTTAATTTTTGTATAAAGTGTAAGGAAGGGGTCCAGTTTCAATTTTCTGCATGTGGCTAGCCAATTCTTCCAGGACCATTTATTAAATATTCTGTTAAATATTTATTAAATATTATATTCTGTTCCATTAGTCTATGTGTCTATTTTTGTACCAGTACCACAGTGGACAAACATTTTTTAATAGACTTTATTTTTAAAGCACTTTTTGGTTCACAAGTAAACATGTTTTTTCATTAAATCATACAGGAGCTCTGATGAAAAAAAGAAAACCCTCAGGTTGTCAAAAGTTAAGAATACACACACACACAACAAGCAAAGGCTGAAGTTATGAGTTTTCTGAGGGTACCTGTCAATTTTGGCAAATTGGGATTGGGTTTTAATGTTCGTATAAAGGATATAATAGAAGCCTTGGATCTAAACGAAATATATAATTAGAGTTAGTATATCCCAATTCTCCACAAAACACACACAAAAAGCCAGGGTCCTTGAAATACTAAACCATGAGTAAAAGAGTAGACTAAAAAAACATTCTTCTATATGCAAAACGAGCCACTGAAGAAAATGAGTGTTTCTGCCACAACCTGTGATCTGGATGACAGAAAAAAAAAACTTCCTGAATATTCAAAATCTCAGAATAACAAAATTTAAGGCACTCTTGGAAAAGCAAAGGCAAATTCTACCTAGAGGAAGAAATTTCAGTGTTTATCTCACAAGATTCCCATGTTAAGCCCCACCAAACATGAGTTCATATTGCTAAATTACAATACAAATAGGAAAATAAATTTTGCGGAGTTGAGATTAAACAGTTAAAGAAAAAGTTAGTAAACTGTAAGATCAAGCTTGGAAAAAATAATGTGGTTTGCTTTAGAAGGGGTTAAAGAAATAAAAAAGATGAAAGTGAAGAGATAGGAAAAACTATGCATATCTAATCAGAATTCCACATGGAGAGAAGAGCAGGAACATAGACAAGACAACATTTCATAAGATAATGGCTGATGATTTCTCAGAATTGACAAAAATCATGAATCCTTAGATTCAAGAAGCACAATAAATCCTAAGCAATATAAATAAAAGGCAATGATCCTACATCTATTTATATAATGGTAAAACTGAGGAAGAGTTAAAGAGTTGGGGAAGCATAAATGTATATACACAGATCAACTGAGAGAGAGAAAGACTGTATGAACATGTTAAATAGTAGAAGAGCAGTGTGGCAATAGGTGTCTGGCTACAAAACTATTTCTCCAAACATCTATTTTTATAACTTTGAAAACTTTAATTAGCTTATCCCATTTCTGAAATGTATTAGATGTTTCATAAGTGGAGTAAGCTTAAAGATAATTAAAGGTTAGTTAGATGTCTTCTTTCATATTAGATGTTTTCCATGAGAGCTCATTAAATTAATTTATTTCTTATGCCTTGTCCTCTTTGAAAAATAAAAACTTGAAGAACATACAATTGGACAACTTTTTTGATAAACAAGATTTTTCTCATTCCAAAGCCATATGAACTAATTGGCAACACAACATTGTCTGATATTACTCCATCCTGTTCCAGGCACCTTAATCAAACCAGCCATTGGCTCTGTAGTTCAAGCTGTTTTTAAAATTATTATTCTTTTTGACATCTGAAAGGAAATAAAATGCTTTTTGTGACAAGTCCAGAAACTTAAGTACATTTGAGCATTCTGAACTGCCCTGCTGTTAAATCTTACCTAATACACTGCCTTACATTTCCACACCTGACCTCCTGGTTTTCTTATCTCTCTGTGTGCTAAGGGCACAATGCCCATCAAACACTCTGGACTTGTTGTAGGAAGTAAGCTCCAAGGTAACTCCTGGGTGGTAGATGAGGACGCCTCCAAGGAATGGATCAACATTTAAGTTGTTGTAAGGAGACACAAAACAAAGCATCCATCCATCCATCTCCAAAAACGTTATGCCTCTTGACTGTGCTTCCTATGGTGATGTCTTTTTGCTATTAAATGGCTGCACAGCCAGGGAAAGCATGACAGGTTTTATCAGCCTTGACAGCTGTCTAGAAGAAACAGCAGGCAACCTAAAATTTCAATGGCTGTGTGCAGCTATCTCTTCAGGTCCTGCCAGAGCTCGCAAAGCTGAGTCTGATCAGCACTCAAATTGAAGCCCTCCCTGCTGAATTTCTACAGGCTTCTTCAAGGCAGAGTTATTTTTGTGCAAGATTTAAGGTTATGGTGAGGGTGTATTAATTGGGTTTGGGTGATGACATTTAGAGCAGTTAAAAGAGTCAACCCAACTTCATGTATTTGTCTTTATTGAATACAGAGAATACCACACAAGCAAAGGATGGCCTTTGCTTGTTTAAGTCTGAGGCTATTTGGTCTTTTAGTTTATTTCTAAAATATAGTCCTGAGTGACGTCTCAGAAGTATAGTAAAGATCCACCTTAAACCACAGGTTCTTGAAAGTCCTTAGAAGATGGCTCTGGGGAAAGGGTTCCACTCCAGAAATTATATTCAAGGTCTTGTGTATATGGTTTGTACACTTTAGGAAAGTGTACAAACCATATATGATAATATAGACAAAGGTCTATAGGATTAATTGGATTTTCAAAGGCCTCCATGATCTTCAAAATGGTGGGCCACTGCATTTAAATTCTTACCAGCTAATACTTCTGAAATGAAGTTTGATTTTATAGAAATTTGGATGTGAAACTATATGAGATGAGATTTTGGTATCTTGATAGGAGGTAGGGGAATGTGGGACAGAAACTATGGAAAAGAGGGCAGACAATGGGAAAATGAGAGGGACTAGTAGCAGCTTCATCTTGGGCAGGCCATGTCATCCCCAGTTTCTTCCTTGGTTCCAGGTGAATGCTTCTAAAAATCATCATATGGTTCTTCGTTATAAAACTCAGCTACTGAATATTACTGCTTTGTGGCAAGGAGAAAATTATTGCTGTATCAGAAAGGCTTCTTCTCTTACAGGTCACTGGGGCTCCACATATTAAGGTTTGCTCAAGAGCACAAATGTCCCAAATGTATGTGTCTCAAGGCCAGACACTTTCTTGTTCAAAGACACCAGGGTTTCCACCTCAGGCTCTCTTCCGCCAGAGCAAGGCTGAGACTCTGAGAAATGGTTGCAGGAAACTCCTCCTGCCTCCCATTATAAAGCGCAGCCTGCACGTACAGACGTGTCCCGAGGCAGTGGGGGCATTTGCAAGAGTACTGAGAGAAGGTTCTAGAAGGTTTTTGCAGAGCCAAGAATGCAAGATGGGAAGTCCGGATCCACAGAGGGCCACTGTGAAGTGTGAATTCAAAAGCAGTTCAATTTAAGTTCTAAAGCTCACCGTTCTGGCCATCTGCTAACTGTCTTTTGATCACTGGCCTTTGAAACAGAATACTAATAATAAGTTTATACATTATTATTTACCAGCAGCCTGAGGGATTAGAATTCTCTCGGCTCGAACGACCCTATGACTGCTCACATGCATGACCCAGAGGAGGACGGTTTTAGCCTTTGGCAGAGGGGAAAACGTAATTGTGTGTTTTGATGACAAAAGAGCTCCTTTCTTTCCTTTCATAATCTTCTAAAATATCTGCATTTTCCTACCTGAAATATCTTCATCCTATAGTAAGAATTTGCTAGAGAATTTGCTTTCAGAACCTGGTTAAAAAAGGGTTGGGGGTGGGGAGGAGAGTCCCCCAAAGCTAACTAACAACGTTCATCAGAAATCCCTTAAATTAATTTAGAACACTGAGTCATACAGGCCCATCAACATTGCATAACAGCCATTAAAGTATTAGTATTACTTTGGGGGCACTTGATTATGCAACCCAGTAGTAAATCTCCTCTGGGCCTTTTTTCAAAATTCCCAACAAGAGTTGCAGTTTACTAATTTATTTTTGAATGAGCTGAGTCTGTGTTCATCCCAGCCTCCTATTCAGCTTTTTGCCTCCGTGCAAGGATGGTGAGCCATGCAAAAGTTGGCATCTAGCATTAAAGAGGTACTTTATATTTCACTTCCAATCATATGCAAAGGCAGAACCACCAGTTCAGTCACTTAACAAGTGTTTACTGACAGCTTATATGTGCAGGAGAGTGAGGCTGAACCTAGAAGAGATCTGAGTTTCCATCTGGTTTTGTCTTTCTGGGTGTCAATTTCCCCATCTATAAAAGGAGGACTTGGGCAGGAAGGCTCATTCTTGAGGCAGGACGGTTAAGAGCAGACATTTGGGACCCAGACCACCTGGCTTTGAATCCCAGCTTGGTCAGTTACTCGCTGTGTGTTGAGTTTGGGCAAGTTACTTAAAGATTCAGAGGCTTGGGCTCTTACATTTGTCGATCACAATGGTAGTTACCTTGCAGAGGTGTCGGAAGGATTAAATGGGTCAGCGAAAGAAAGATCTTTGAACGCTGCCCGGCCCAGAGCAGGGATAGAGAAATAGAATCTATTATGATTGTTCTTGCTGAGGCCCTAGCAAGATGACTGCTCACTAAGCCATTTCCTCTCCTCCTTCACCCCATGTCCCAGCCTTCCTGGAGGCCATGGTCACGTGGCTGAGTTCTAACCTGTGAAATGTGGGTGGATACAAAGTCACCACTTCCAGGTTTGACTCATAAAAACCTTCCACGTGGGATTCTCCATATCCTCACCCCTCTGTTGTTTCAGTGCAGAAGAGCTTGGCACCCCCAGAGGCCATGTGTGGAAGATGGCACAGCCACAAGATGCAAGGGACCAGGAGCTCTGAATAAGCACTTGGAGAAGAGCCACCTGCCAATACATCCATTTTTGGACTTCATGTGAGTGAGAAATAAACTCAAAAGTGCTAAGCTCATGAGATTTGGGGACAGCTAGAGTTACTACAGCGAAGTGCTAGGCTGGGTACCGAGTCTGAGGGACTGAACCTATTTGCAATGGCCCGATTGCTTGACTTGCAGTTTCTGATGTTATCTGGGTAACGACCAAAGGACACCGAGTTCTCCAGTTGGGGACAAGAGCTCGTACGTCTAGCAAGCGCTGGCCTGGTCTCTGGCAAGCTTCCTGCAGACCGCCTGGCCGCCTTCCGAGCTGGCCGCCTGGGCTTACTGCCCCTGCATTCTGGACAATGGGGCATCATTTCCACCCAGATGCCACAGGGAGCTACTCAGGTTACCCAGGCAGTAGCCCATGTTCAAAATACATGGTCTCAGTCCTCAGAGCTTTGTCCATCTCTGTCTTCCCAGCCTTGGCCATCTTTTGAGTGGGAATTAGCAGGAATGTTCGTACAGGAGCCTCCAAAGTGGGCAGAGTAAAAATTTTCCTCATTAAAACTCAAAGCAGGCCGGGCACGGTGGCTCATGCCTGTAATCCCAGCACTTTGGGAGGCCAAGGCAGGCAGACCACGAGGTCAGGAGTTTGAGACCAGCTTGACTGACATGGTGAAACCCCATCTCTACCAACAATACAAAAAAAATTAGCCGGGCATGGTAGTGCACGCCTGTAATCCCAGCTACTCAGGAGGCTGAGGCAGGAGAATTGCTTGAACCTGGGAGGTGGAGGTTGCAGTGAGCTGAGACTGTGCCATTGCACTCCAGCCTGGGTGACAGAGCAAGACTCCGTCTCAAACAAAACAAAACAAAACAAAACAAAAACAAAACAAAACAAAACAAAAACTCAAAGCAAAATACACTTCCTGACAAAACACAGGACTGAAAGATGCTCATCACGTGTACTGGTTTCCCTTGGGGACTGATTTGGCAAACGTGCACCTGAGTTGGAGATGTGTCTGTCCCAGCAGTCCTAGCTGCATTTAGCAACTCCCCTTGTGGCAGAATCTCCCTTTGATGAAAATCTCCTCCAATGTTGTCTGTTTCACTCTCCTAGCACTTGTCATTTTTCTCCTGGCACTATTGTCATTTCTCCCCATGTATGTAAGGCCCTTCCAGAGATGCAGAGGCCAGAGCTTTTGAGGCCTGAGCCATTAGCAAGAAATGAAGAAATGCAAAAGCAAGAGAGAGCATGGTCACAGAAAAACAAAAACCCAAGCTGCTCTAGCCTTGGGCTGTGCAGTGCACTGGTCATAAAGGGAAATCTGGCTTTTGTGTAATGCCACAGCTTATACGGAGCAAGGAGAGGCCAATCCAACAGCAGAAAATTAGGAAGGGTCTGAATTGGAGGCCCCTTTTGAGCCCTTGCCAAATAGCTCTTCCTGTTGTCCCCTGTGGTTATCCCAACCTGCCTTATTTCCACTCTCAGACTGACAAGAGCCAAGTGAGCAGAGGGCAGTGGGTAGGGGGTGCTCTCTGGTTTGCAGCTTGAGGTGAAGGCTTGGATCTGTGACTTATTACCTGGGAGAGCTTGGACTAGTCATTTAGTGACACTTCTACTACTCTGGTGGAGGCTGATCATTGTCTACTTACGTCCCTTCTGGCTCCCACAGTAACGGCATTCTCACTGGGCACATACTGCCCAAACATTTCCCAGACTTCCTTGTTTAGGTGTGGTCATGTGACTAAGTTTCCATCAATGGAATACAAAGAGAAGTGACGCTGGTCATCTCCAGGTCTACGACTTGTGACATTGAGCACGCCTCCTCCATGCTCTCCTCCCCCTTCCTGTTAGCTGCAGCCCAGGTGTGGTGGTGAATCAGCTTTGACCACAGGAATGTCGATAATGCCCCAGGGGATGGCAGAGCCACAAGGTGGAAGAAACCTGGGTCCCTAAGTGATGATGAGAAGCAGAGCTGCCTTCCACACCTGGACTGCTCTATAAGACTATTGCATACAAAAAAGAAATTGCTTTGTTCTTCAAGTTGCTCCAGTGCTGGGTTTCTTTGACAGGGTATGTTAGCCTTCTCTAACTCATATGTTCCTACAGGGTTATGGTGTGGTAAGATAGAGAATTGTAAAGAGCTATACAGTTAGGTGCTCCATAAATGCTTTCTGAATGAGTGGTGAGCAAAGGGACTGGTTATTTCCATGTTTAAATTCCGAGAATCTGCTGGGCATGGTTGCTCACGCCTGTAATCCCAGCTACTCAAGAGATGGAGGCGAGATGATCGCTTAAGCCCAAGAGTTTGAGACCAGCCTGAGCAAAAACAGTAAATCCCAAGAATCTGAGAAGCAGCCTTACAACATATGTAGCAGCTACACATGGTGACTGCAGGGAACCCCAGGCCTTGTCTGTTTAAGCATCTTTCCCCCTTGGCTGGACGTTCCTACCATGAGTCAGTGACCATGAGATGACCCACGCAGGAGACAGCTGTGGCACACAGCCTTCTGTCTCTACAGGAACTAACTTATCCCACAAGCTAATCAGCTTGCCCGTCAGGGTGAGCATCTGTGGCATGGGGTAGTAGGTGGAGGGTGTTTAAAGGGCAGAAGACTGGGTTCAAATCCAGCTGTGTCTCTGACTCCTCATGCAAATTGGAGCAGGCCACTTAATTGTGAAGGACCTTGGCTTCCTGAGTGTCTGTAAAATGGGGATGCTAATTCTGGCTCTGCCTATTCCCTAGGGCTACGAGACACGCTCAAGAGATCCAACAATGGTGAAAACACTGCATATGACAGATGCCAATGGGAGAAACATGACAAGTCAAGTCACATTTGCTGAGTGTGGGCTGGGTGTGCTTGTCTCTTTCTTCCATGAATATTTATTGAGCACCTACTAAGTCACATAGTGAGCATGGTAGTTCCTGTCCTCACAGAGCTTGGAGTCTGGTGGAAACGATATATTATACAAGGAAGCAGGCAATTACCGTACAGCATGATGAATTATTGATAGAAATGCAAGGCACCATAAATATATAGAAGAGGGCTCCTAACTCAGGCTTCAGGGCTCCTGGAATGCTTTTCAGAGGAAATGATCTCTCCTCCAAGATTGGAAGCAAAGGAAGAGTTATCCAGGGTAAGGGGGCTTTGGAGGTGGGAAGCATGTTCTAGGCAAATGAGATAAGGGTCACCCTTGAAGAACAAGAAGGAGCCACAGAGAGGCTTAGAATGGCTGGAGCTTGGAGTTGAAGGAGGGGAATGATGACAGATTGGGCTGGAGGGGCCAGAAGGGTCTGGAGCGGGGGTTCTCCACCCCGGCTGCAGCT
The DNA here is from genome assembly GCF_028858775.2 of Pan troglodytes. Taxonomy (NCBI): domain Eukaryota; kingdom Metazoa; phylum Chordata; class Mammalia; order Primates; family Hominidae; genus Pan; species Pan troglodytes. Next base: position 14,468,686 of record NC_072413.2, read on the forward strand.
TGGAGAAAATACTGATGTTCAAGTCACCTCCACTTCTGGTGGTTGAGAAGCTCCCCAGGTGATTCAAATGTGCAGCCAGTGTTGGAAGTACTGCTTAGACCATGCGGGATCTTAAAAGCCAAGTGAAAGAGATGGAAGTTTATCCAGAAAGCCTCTGATGGTTTTATGGAAGGAAGGGTTGTAATCAGATTTTTCTTTCTCCAGATGCTGGGTGAAGAAGGGAATGAGACAGAAAGACTAGGCTTAGAGAAGCTGGTTAAGGAGGCTGCTGCAGTGATCCAGGTGGGAAATGGACCCAGAGCTGTCAACAGGGATGGCAAGAAGTGGACAGATCTGAGGCCTGGTTGATGATGGGCTGCGAGGAAAGATGTGGGAGATGTGGGGAGACAAAGGTCATCCCTTGAACATGCAGGTTGAAATGACCAAGAAGTTTCCAGCTAGAGAAACAGACTTGTGAGTCGGCAGCAGAGAGAACCAATGCACTCTCCCAGGAAGAGGGGTAAATGGTGAGAAGAAAAGAGGGACTGGAACGGAACCCCAGAGGACCAGGGAGAGCTGCGCCCCAAAAGGACCAAGAAGAGCTGGTCAGAGAAGGAAGAGAAAAACCAGAAGCGCACATTGTCAAGAACGTAAAGAATGGTGGCTAGTAAGAGTCAACATGTGTAAGAGGGTCAGATTCTGGGACGATGTATTCACAGGCCACTGGTAACCTTGGCAGGGAAGATGGGGTCAGTGCCTGGGGCGGGGCTGAAGTGGTGGTAAGAGCAGATACCATCTAACAGGGGCAACTATTCTTTATCTATTTGTTTGCTCATTCAGTAAATACTTTATACATGAAACAGGGTGCTGTGTTCAGAGCTGTGGATAAGATGCCAACTCCGGAGGCCTTCACCCACTAAGAGGAGACAGATAATCTCGCCCACATCACAAAACGATGAGATATAAATGCTAGAATGAGGCTGGGTGCGGTGGCTCATGCCTGTAATCCCAGCACTTTGGGAGGCCGAGGCAGGTGGATTGCCTGAGCTCAGGAGTTCGAGATCAGTCTGGGCAAGATGGTGAAACCCTGTCTCTACTAAAATGCAAACAATTAGCAGGCATGGTGGCACATGCCTGTAGTCCCAGCTACTCAGGAGGCTGAGGCATGAGAATTGCTTGAGCTCGGGAGGTGGAGATTGCAGTGAGCTGAGATTGCACCACTGCACTCCAGCCTGGGCGACAGAGCAAGACTCTGTCTCCAAAAGAAAAAAAAAAAGCTAGAATGGAGATGTAGTTCATGGGCTTTAGGACATAGCAGAATCAACTCTACCAGAGAAGAGGAAGGGGCAGGCAAGGTAGGTCTTAGAAAGCAAGGAAGAGGGACAAGGTTTGCACTGATGTGGTCATCATGAAGGCCACCCATTGTAGAGTTCAGATCTTAGCCTGCAGTGGAAGAATGGTACTTCTGGACCTCCTCATGGATTGGTGGGGCCATGTGACCAGCCTGGGGCCAAGAGTGGTGAGTAGAGGTGAGAGCAGTCATGTTCCTGCCAGAGCATCTAACGGTCAGCACAGGAGGCGCCAGAGGTCCTTTGGGCACTGCAAACAGCCATGTTGAGACTGTGGCTACTCCCAGGTACCTGACTGACCCCTCCTCAAGACACACACCTCTTGGTAGACCAGAAGCCCGAGCCAGAAACAAATTTCTGCTGTTTTAGTGCTGTGACTGTCATCATAGCATCCCTTGGCCCAGTGCTCCTCAAAGTGTGGCCCCTGGACCAGCAGCCATCAGCTTCACTTGGGAACTTGTTGGAAATGCACATTCTCAGGCCCTACTCTGAATCTGAATTTACTGAAGCAGAAACTCTGTGGCGTTGGGGAGGGGGCGGTCCAGCAACCTGAGTTTTAACAAACTCCAGGGGATTCCGAAGCATGTTGAAGTTTGAGAACCGCTGCCTATCCAGGGCTGATGGATAGTCATCTTCAAGGCAAAGTGGAAATTACAAGTCATGAAGAAGGTCATTCTAGCAAAGAAAACTTTTTAAAATGAAGTAAGATACAAATTAAATGGTGAGGCTCATCATGTCACAGGAAGGGATTGTTAAGGAAAAATACCGTGGTACCCACCTCCCCTGGGCTGAGACTTCTGAACAAAATGGCCTAAACTCTGGCCATGTAGACAGTTCCCTGCAGTGTCATATCAGAAGACACAATTGCAGAGGAGATATTCCGAATCCAAAGGCACTGAAGCCAGGACCAGGATAAACCCGGCAACGCATTTTCGCTTTGTCCCATGGCCTTTGCTGGTTTACAAAATGCTCCTGAATGCTTTGAATCCCAAAGGTACAGAAAACCCAATTCTCTCTTCTGCAGAATGAGTCATTAGAGCTGGAGCTGAGGCTATTTGGTAATGGGCACTATTTAAATCAAGTGAAAAGTACAATTTCAAATGAATTGCTTTTTAAACTGTCAAATAAAAGGAATCCATTTGTGCATGAGAAATTATTCCAAGGGTTCTAACTATTAACTGAAAGCAGGTGAAAAATGTCAAAGAAAACGTCCTACTAAAGAGCTGACTAAATGTCTAAAGACAGACACCTAATGACTCCTTTGACCTGTTTTGGATTCAAAAACATGTATTTTCACCAGCCCTAGGTGAGCTCCGTGGACAAAAGTTTTAAGAAAATATTAAATGCTAGTAGCAAGATGCCATTTTGTTCATCGGCATTGCCTTAACCAATGTGACCCTGACACTGTTTTAGGGACAGGACAACAGCATGTTATCACTTTAACTTTTTCCTTTGGCTTAAATTTGATGCCAAGGGCCCTTGGCTAGCTCTCTAAGTGTCATATTTAACAATGTTTTATAGTCTTCTATTTGCTACTGCTGAATGCATCCTTGTACAGTCTAGTCAATGTTTGCAGAAGAAAATTCTGCAAACGTATGAAAAGTGTCTTTTCTGTCACAGGCAGGCATGCTTGGTTGAAGTCACCAGTACGGAGAGTGAGCCTCAGTGTTAAGGCATCTCTGCAGACAAAAACAGAACCCTGGCCTTTTCCATTTCATTTCCTCTAGGGGTTTCCACTGCAATTAGTTTTGTGTTCATGCCTTCACTGTCTTTGTTGGTATTGAAACAGAGCTGCTGAAAATAATCAGTGAGGCTTCTCCCTTCCTGGCCCTCTGGCACCTCTAACCTGTGTCACTATTCCAGGCTAACACAAGCAAAATGATCCCTGCTTACTCAGTCCAGAGGGAACCGTGTGGGTGGTGACTGGCTAGAGGCATTGGAGCGGGCTCGAAAAGGGAGCACTTCTCACACGTGAAGGTGCACACAAATTTCCAAGGGATCTCGTTAAAAATGTACATTCTGACTCAGTAGGTCTGGGGTGGAATCTTAAGAGTCTGTGCGTCGCATAAGCTCTTAGGCAATTCTCATGCTGCTGAGGACCACACAGTAGTGTAGTGAGCTGTGAGGGAACAACGCACATTCTGCACAACAGTGACTTTTAGGACCCTCCTTAATGGGGCATTTATCTAAGGGCCTTGCTCTCTTTTGATGTAGAGTTCCTTGAAAGCAGAGACTGGGTCTCATACATTTGTTATTGTTTTGTTCTCCGGTTGGCACAGGGCCTGCACACGGTGGGTATGTATTTATTTAATTAAAGAGTTGGCCTTGTTCCAGGAAGGATTTTAACCCCTAGCGGCGCTGAACAGGTGGCGATGAATTGGCCGGGAAGGAAGTCGGTCCTAGGGGTAGTCACAGACCCCCTGGGCTGGGGTCCCCTCCACCTGCCTGCACCTGTATCACCCCTCAGCTGCTGTTCTGAAATTTTCCCTCCTGCCCCATTTTTAAAGCGGTTTACACCAGAGAGCCGACCAGAAAGGAGAGATACAAAACCAAACCAGAAAGCCCTGGGAAGCGGTAGGCTTAGGAACATGGAAAGCTCAACCGTCGGTTGTGGGGCCCGCAGATCTCTCTGGTTCCCCTCTCTGCCCCGTCTCCAGCTTTTTTGCAGGTCGGTGTCGCGGCCTCGCAGATCCCCAACAACCCCGAGAGCCCTGAAGGAGCTGGTCCCAGCGGGTCCAAGCTCCTGTTGGCTTGGTGCAAGCCTGTTTGTTAGCTCTGCACGACCAATTAATTTTCTCCTGCATCTTCTCCCCGTGGTGGGTGGCGGGGTGGGGAGGGGGTGTGTGGCGGGGCCTCGGGTCGGCTCGGGGGTCGGAGAGCCCGGACAGGAGCGACTACTCTGCAGAAACCCTTTTTCTAAGAGTCCCCAGTGGTGCCATAACCTGTTTCTCTCTGCAGCAGCCTCAGAGGGTAAAGGAAGGGCTCGTTGCAGCTCCATATGGAAGAAAGGAGAGAAAAAGGGAGAAGGAAGGGGATTATATTGGTCAGTAGTTGGACCTCACGGAAGAGAAGAGTGCACGGGGGAGTGCGCCCTACGGGACGAGTACACGTGCTGGGAAGGGCGGGGGGTGAGAGGCGGGCAGGAGGGGAGGAGTAGGGAGGCGAGAGCAGCGGGCGGGAGGCGCCACGGCCTCGCAGACGCAGGCGCCCGCAGCCGAGAAGCCAGAGAGAAAGTTCCCCGGGAGAGCTCGCCCCTGGGAGGGCCGACGTCGATCCTGCTCGCCGCGAGGGTCTCAGGTCCCGCGCGTCCAGCCAGCCTTCCCGCTGCGCGCACTCCGCCGCCCGGGATCGGCTCGCCGGGAAGCAGGGGAACATCGCCGGCTGGCAGCCGGGGCGGCCGCCCCCAAACTTGGAGGAGGAGGACGCTGCGACTGGGCGCGGCGGCGCGGGGCGCGGGGGCGCACTGAGTGCTTCCCACGGCGCTGCTGCCAGGGCTGTGGCCGTGCGAGCCGGCCGAAGCGGAGCGGGCAGGTAGCGGCTGTGGCGCCGGGACTGCGCCAGCCGGGCGAGCCCTGGCCGCCAGCGCCACCGTGCCGGCGTTGCCTCCTCGCCACGGAGCCATGGTGCGCGGAGCGCGCACGCGGCGAGCGGGACTCTGAGCTCCGGCCGCGTCGCGCGTCCCCACCTTCCCAAGGGGGCTCCCCTGCGGACCTCGCTCTCGGGCCATGAGGCTTTGGCCCGGAGCTCCTCGCCTCTGAGTCGCGCACCGCCTGTTCCAGCCCCAGCGCCGCTCCGCCACTGATTGCACTCCGGCCGCTGAAGCTCCCCATCCTCTCCCAGGGACGGTACCCAGGCGCTCCGGGATGGCGCTCCGCGGGACCCTCCGGCCGCTCAAAGTTCGCAGGAGGCGAGAGATGCTGCCGCAGCAAGTTGGCTTCGTGTGCGCGGTGCTGGCCCTGGTGTGCTGTGCGTCCGGCCTCTTCGGCAGCTTGGGTGGGTGCTGGTACGGGTCCCCTTTTCCTGGGGAGTTGGGGGCTTTGGCTGGGGAGTCTTGGGGCGGCTCCGAGATGTTTCCCCCTCCTTCCTCATCAGGTTGGTCCCAAGGGTTCATCCAGTCCCCTCCCCGCCGAGCAGGTAGAGCGCGCCCAGAAGGGCTGATGGACGCTCTGGGCTGTGGCGCCGGTTCCCTTGAGCTACGAGCGGCCCCTGGGGGGGCTCAGGACGCGGCTGCGGGTGTGTGTTACTAAGACGAAAGCAAGAACCGCTTCCGTCCCGGGAGTGCGCCCGGAATGGGCAGCGCAACTGCGGGGTGCAGGCAGGATTCTCTTGGTCTGGGGTGGGCGAAACTGAGTGGCCCGCTTTCCTATTCTGCAGAGCCGCAGGAACCGCCACTGCGTCTCGCCCCTGCCCTGGTTCAAAGGGGTCCCCTGGGTGCCCTGAGGTGTTTGTTCTTCCCAAACCCTAAAGGCGTTGGGGCAGTCTGCCGCGGGGGGTAGCTGCCATGTTTCAGCATCGCGTCTCTCAACTCCCCTTAACTCCCACGGAGGGAGAAGGCGGGTGTGTGGAGCCTTGACCCATGCCCCCTCCTCCAAGAAGAGGGATTTGGGAGTAGCTTAGGCTATGCAAATTTCAGGTGGAGCGGGAAGAGAGAAGGAACTAACCAAAGAAGTGTGTTTAGGGGGATGTGACCCCATGTGTAACCTTCAGGAGACATTCACTTCCCTAACTCAGGAGACATTCACTTCCCTAACCGTCTCATTTTGAGTTGGATGCTGTGAACCTTTTAATTTCATTATTTTTTTAAATGTAAAAAGACAAAAGAAATCCTGGTGATTTAAACACCAAGACATGGAAGGTAAAGCGGGTAGTACCTTCTCGAGCAATTAGAAAGGCCCTCAACATCCAGAGACCATTTAGAGAGGTGTACACTGATAGGTAAAAATCCAGTGGAACTTGATTAAAGTTTTCGAAATAACTGCCTTTCGAAACCTAAACTTTGTGATTTGAGGATGCAGGGTTAAAAAGTGGCTCTTTCCAATGAGACCCAGGAAGATTATTTTGAATATCTTAGTACCTGGTGCTTTGCAATTGGGCAAGTCAGTGTTTGGGTTTTTTCCCCCCCTCAATTACACACCAGAAATAACAACATACCTAGAGGCCCTTAGACGTCAGCATTATAAAAGAGGTATTATTACCCAGCTGAAGCAGTGCGCATCAGGAGAGGTAAATGAATACTCTGAAGGTCTTAAAGTGAGAATCATTTTTATTTGCTGGATCAGGAATTACCTTTAGGAGTTTAAGTGTGCTTGGTTGCGGGCCTCCACAAATTCTCTCTTGCCCAGTATGGCCCCTGGACCAGCAGAATCAGCACCACCTGGGAGCTTGTTAGTGCAGAATCCCAGGTCCCATCCCAGACCTGCTGAATCAGAATCTGAATTCTAACAAGATCCCCAGGTGATCTGTGTGCATATTCAAGTGTGAAGAGCACTGGGCCAGACCGCATCAGCCTTGCCCACCTGCTTGCTGACTTGCTATTCATTCGTGAAGTTCCTCCAGGGCAGGGGCCCTCTGAGGGTGTCTTTCACTGGAAGAACACTTAAAAGGTCACCTATCTAAACCGTTTGTTGCACCTATGAGGTGCTGAGACCACCTCAGTCTTGGCCAAGGTCAACTCACATGCTGACCCATCTGGGACTGGAAACAGTGAACTAGATCCAGGAAACAGGCCATTGTATGTAAGCAGGTGATATTATACTTCCAATCATCCTATCAGTCCCTAAAGATGGCTCTGAATAGGCAAACAGGGCTGTTGCTGACATAGACACACAAATGTAAGGTCATTTTGGAAATGCAGCTATCACACTGACCTAATGGTATCTGTGACTTATTTTCCAATCCAGGGCACAAAACAGCTTCTGCTAGCAAACGTGTCCTGCCAGACACGTGGAGAAATAGAAAGTTGATGGCCCCAGTGAATGGGACACAGACAGCCAAGAACTGCACAGATCCTGGTAAGAAATCAATTCTTCTCCACCCAGTCTACTAAGACGTTTGGCCTTACCTGGAGATGGCGCTTATGTGGGTGGTTACAGCCAGAGCTGAGAAAGGCGGTTTATGGACCTGAGTGGGAAAGGGTGGCCATGAGGTGTTGAAAGGTAACATAAAGACATTCGTCAATGGTGCTGCTAAGCAACTCAAGTGCTTTCTTTATCCAGCAACTGAAAAGGTCACAGTCAAGAGTTTAAAAATGTTATTTTTTGTTCTCACAATGTTCCTGAAGGCTAAGTATTTTCCCTGCTCTCTTGATGTTGTTTGCGGCTCGGGGTGTCTTTGTTTTCTTCCCTTTTGCTCACTGTATCCATTACTGGAGCTCTCACGGTGGCAGATCCAGCTGCTGTGGCAATGGTGCTTTGAGGTGGCCTGCCAGGGTCTCAGCATGCCCGGGCAGCTGCAGGGGTGGGACGCTCTGGGGTGCTGCGGCTGTTTCTCTCAAATGGGAGTTGGCACGGTGTCATTCAGCCCTGGAGACTGATTCCGCTTGCCCCGTTTTGATGTTCTTCTTCAGATTTTTCTTGGGGGTTCGAGGCAGTAGAGACCCAGAGGTGACATCTTGTCTGTTCTCCTGCCACAGACAGGCTTTGTTTAAATGAGTGAAGAAGATTATCAGGAGAAGACAGCGTATTGGCAGAGAGCAGAACTCACAGCCACTGCCCAGATCGCAGGCTGGGCACTTCTATGCTTGAGCTCTGGCTGTAACCCTTAAGGTCTTTGTGAGGAGGGTCTAGGGGGATGATACATTCACAAGCCCTTAGGGAACTGTGAGGTTTTAATATAGATGGCTTTGCCACTGAGTTCCTGGGCAGATCACATCATCTTTTTGGATCTCTGTTTTCTCACCTGTAAATGAGCAGAATAGTTGCCTGTTGTAGGGTTGTTGGGAGAAACTGGGAAGGCTGTGTTGGGGACTGGGTATAAAAGGAGACGGAGCTCCAGGACAAAGGAGCAGGGTTGGATGGCAGTCCCCATGTGTTCAATTGTCATACTCTGTGAGGCAAGTCTCTTCCCCATTTTACAGGTCAGGAAAGATCTGGGGAGAAGGCACAAGTTGCTCAAAGTCACAGAACTCGTAAGTGGTGACGCTGGTTTGAGAACCTAGGCCTGTGAAACTAAAACCTTTGGTTGGTTCCCTGTGCTTAGGAGGGGGCGACCTTCTGTCAAAGTTTTCATACTGTTTTTTACGCTATCAGCTTCCCTGCCCTCAGATACCTTCTGAGAAGTCCACCGGGAGGGACGTGGTGGTGGACAAGCTCAGGCTTGCAGAGAAGTGCTGGGATTCACTTGTCACCTGGGTGGTTCCTCCTGTCCTGGTGGCCCAGCAGGCGGGGTGCTCATCCTGTCATTCCCTCCCCCAGGGTGTCTCCTCTCATCAGCCAGGCTGGTGGACGTGTGGGCCGACTGACATATGGCAAGGGTCATTGGCTCCACACTGAAAAACATGCGTGAGGCCAAGGATGGTTAATGCTGGGGGCCGTTCCCACCCATTCCAGGGACCAGAAATGCTGGAATTGGCACCATCCCCATGGGAACACTTTGCTACTCTGGATGAATAATCAGGGTTCAGGAATATTTGGGTGGTTTCAAGCTTGCTGGTGCCCTCATCTTGGGCTGGCCATGCCCTCCTCTGTGACTTCTGTCGTACATAGCCTGAGTATGTTGGCTTAGACGGGGATCCCTTTCTTATGATAGAGTTCTCCTTTGCCCCACTGTGGGCTCTGTGTCTGTCTTCAGCTGTCTGATTAAAAATCATTCAATTAACATATAAAGTGTCTGTTCTATTCGACAGGAAGGCCTCACCTTGACCCTTTTGTGGAAAGGGAAGTGGAGGGAACTTGATAATATCTTTAAAAATAGTTAACTTTTGCATTATGCTTTGTATTGACTGTTTCCAGAATACAGCCTGGCCCATAGAAACGACTGCATAGATATGGGTCGAATGATGGAATGAAAGTGCATTTTGATGTATCTCACATTTTAATCGTTATCACATTTTTGCCAAGACAAGATACACAAAGTTCAGAAGTTTAGTGGCTTCCTGAGATCTCTTTGGGCAGCTGGAACATACTGGGGTCACCTGGATCCAGGTGCCAGGCCTCTCCCTTGTACTGCACAGCCCCCGGCTCTCAGGCCAGGCGGGGTCTGTGGCCAGCCTTCCCTTCCAGCATCTTCCTCCCTGGCCTATGAGAATCTCTGCCCACTTTTCATTTCACAAGTCTGTGTAGCAAGCACCTGCTCGTGTGTGTCCAGCTCTATTGCAGACAGGTAGTGGGGAGTATAAGATGCAAGCCGCTATCATTGAGTAGCTTATACTAGAGTAGAGAGGACAAGATCTCAACACAGGGAAAGCTAGGTGACATTGAGGGACTCCAGCGGCTCCCCAGTGAGCAGCCCTGCAGGAGGCACTGCAGGTGCACAGAGGAGGATGCGCTGGCCCAGTGTCCTTCTGTGTAGCCTGGGGGACTAGATGAGGCAGGGCCATTTAGAGTTGCCATGACAGAACTGGGTTTAGCAGAAATAGAAATTTAGTGGCTCAGTAACTGGCAGTGTGAGATCAAAGGTTACGAGGTGACCATGGCTCTCTTTCTCCATCTCTGGGCTCACTTATCTTCTAGCACGGGAAGGTGGTTACCACCGGCCCAACCTTATGTCCTCCCAGACTCAAATATGCTGAGGCTGAGCAGCTTCTGCAGAAGCCAGGAAGTTCTGTTGGGTTGGGTTGGCTTGGGCCGCATGACCACCCTTGCAGATTGATCTGGCCAAGGGAGTGCTGGGCCCAGAACTGGCTTAGACCTCGGTCATAGGTTCCAGCTCTGGAGGGAGGGGACTGAAGCTGCCACGCCTACCACCAGAACTCTACCTGGGAATCGGCGAGGTTGGGCACCTGGAGAGCAAACACTCAATTCTTACACCTCTTCACCCTGGGCTCCCATCCTAGGGCTTGCTGTGATAAGGAAGGCTGGATTAGAGTTTCAAGTGAGAGTTTCAGGGGTGTGACAGACGCTGCCATCTGATGGCTGCCTCCCTTCTGCACAGTTGGTGGCGTTTCCTCATAAAGAATTGCAGGCTATCTTGCCTCCTCTTCAGGCTTCTGCTTTAAGCTTGCCCCCATGAATTGGAGGGCGCCTTGTCCAGCTCTGCTGGATGAGGCCTTTCAGGGACATCAGAAGATGGAGCTTTAAGAGCTGCCTCCTGTGCTAAGGCACCACTTGGAGTGGGTGTCCCACAAACGTGAGCCCACATCTCCTTAAGAACCTCCGGTGTGTGTCTTTATTGCCTGTGCCTTCTCATGCTCATCTTTACCTGTGAGAGGAAGAACTTTATTTTCCAAAAACATGAATGGGACCCTGCTCTAGTCTTTCCTGAAGATTCTACATGGAAAACGGGCTCTGCCTGGGTTGTAACCCCAGATCTTGGTGTTAGCGTTTTGATCTCATTATCTGAGTTTCAGCCTAAGTACCAGCCACCACCCCTCCCTTCCCTTCCCCCTTTATTACTCTGTGTTTTTTGTTTGTTTGTTTTTGTTTTGTTTTGTCACTCTGTCACCCAGGCCGGAATGCAGTGGTGTGATTATGTCTCATGGCAGCCTCTACCACCCTGGCTCAAGTGATTCTCCTGCCTCAGCCTCCCGAGTAGCTGGGACCACAGGCTATTTTTTTCTATTTGTTCTGTAGAGGCAGGGTTTTGCCATGTGGCCCAGGGTGGCCTCAAACTCCTAGGCTCAAGCAATCCTTCTGCCTTGGCCTCCCAAAGTGCCAGGATTACAGGCGTGGGCCACCGTGCCCTCCTCCCTATGTTGTTTTTATGTTTTTATGACATATGTCACTAACATTACTCACTTCATTGTTGGGTGTCTATCCTTGAGGGCTACCTCTTTTGTGGCCAGAAGAGCTGTTCTTAATCCTGGCTGCATATTAAGATCACCTCAAGAGCTTTATAGGAATATTTTGAAATGCCCAGGCTCCACTCCCAGAGTGTCTGATTTCACTGGTTTGGGGTAGGGCCCAGGAGTCAATACTTTTTAAGAGCTCCCAGGCAATTTCAGGATGAAGTCAGAGGTGGTGCTCGCTGGGCTGGAGACCTAGTGCTCAGCATGGGAGCATCACCTGGGAGCATGTCAGGAATGCAGAGTCTCAGGCCCCCCGAATCAGAATTGGCATCCTGAAGAGATGCCTAGGTGGCTCTCTGGGCTAGAGCACTGCTGGACACTTGGTAGGTGTTCAATAAATATTTGAATGTTGAACAAAAGCAATGCAAACAAAAATTTGAATGTTAACACTTATTTAATAGAGCCATTTTCCTAAAAAACATTTTTTTAAATGTAGGAAAGCTTTAAAAAAATCTGCTTTATTTTTGCTCAATGATGTCTATGGAAAATTTATAATTAATTTTTCCCTAGAGATCTGAAGGCAAAACATGGGCCTCTAGGCCTTAGATGTTTATTTTCATGGCCTGTACAGAGCAAGCACTGAAAATAGGAAGCAGGTCTCTCCATGCCACATGTATGATGTAGGAATGAGTGGCAGTGACTCTGAGTCCCTAGAGAACTATCTGAGCTCAGGCTGCTTTAGCAAAATATCATAGACAGGATAGCTCAAACAGCAGACATTTCTTTCTCATGGTTGTGGAGGCTGGCAAATCCAAGATCAAGGTGACTGGTGAGGGCTCTCTACTTGGCTTGCAGATGGCCACCTTCTTGCTGTGTGCTCAGAGTGGCAGAGAGAGACAGCACACAGTCTCTCTTTCTCCTCTTATAAGGGGGCTCATTCCATCATGGGGGCCATACCCTCATGCACTTGTCTAACCTTAATTACCTCCCAAAAGCCCTTCCTCCAAATACCATCACATTGTGAGTTCAGGCTTCAAACTGTGAATTTTCAGGGGACTCAAACATTCAGTCTGTATAAGGAACCAACGAGTTTCCACACATCTCCTGGGGTATTTGAAGACAGCTGAGAATGGAACCTGGTGCTTCTCAACCTTGGCCTGTAAATGAGAGACACCAGGGGGACTTGAAAAACACAGATTCCTGGGCCCAGCCCTGACCTGTGAAACCAGAAGCAGTAACAGTTGCATTCTGTGACTGACTTTTGGAGTATCTGGGAACCATACTGTTTCTGTCCAGATCTTCCAGGATGGGCTCCTGCTTGTCATCGCCACCCTCACAGGCTTTCCCTGGTAACCCAGTTCAAAGTAGCCCTCTGAGTCCCTGGCTGTCATGGCATCTTGTTTTTAGCTCCTTGCAGGTGCTAATTCTTAATTTTATTTATTTATTTTTAAAAAATGAGACAGGATCTCACTGTGTCACCCAGGCTGGAATGCAGTGGTATGATCTCAGCTTACTGCAGTCTCGACCTTCCAGGCTCAAGCCATCGCCCACCTCAGCCTCCTGAATAAGTGGGAGTATAGGCACATGCCACCACGCCTGGCTAATTTTTGTATTTTTAGTAGAGACAGGGTTTCACCATGTTACCCAGGCTGGTTTCAAACTCCTAAGCTCCAGCGATCTGTCTGCCTTGGCCTCCCAAAGTGCTGGGATTACAGGCATGAGCCACCACACCTGGCCTGCAGGCACTAATTCTATCCATTACTGTATTATCTGCCTCCCCTAACTAGACTATAAAAGGTCAAAGCCTTGTTTGCATTTTAAAACCATAATACATGCTTCACTTTTTCCATCTGTAAAATGAAGGTGATAATTACAGTTAGCTCTTGAACAAACCTGCATGGGTCACTTATATGTGGATTTTTTTCTGCCTCTGCCACTCCTGAAACAGAAAGACCAACCCCTTCTCTTTCTCCTCTCAATGTGAAGATCATGAGGATGAAGACCATTAGATGATCTGCTTCCACTTACTGAATAAATATATTTTCTCTTCCTTATGATTTTCTTAATAAAATTTTTCCTCTAGCTTACTCTATGTAAGAATACAGTGATACAGTGTATAATACATGTGACATATATAATATGTGTTAAACAGGCCAGGTGTGGTGGCTCACGCTTGTAATCCTAGCACTTTGAGAGGCTGAGGCAGGCAGATCACTTGAGGTCAGGAGTTCGAGAACAGCCTGGCCAACATGCTGAAAACCCCCCTCTCTACTAAAAATACAAAAAAATTAGCCAGGCATCATGGGGCGCACCTGTAATCCCAGCTACTCAGGAGGCTGAGGCAGGTGAATTGCTTGAACCCAGGAAGTGGAGGTTGCAGTGAGCCGAGATCCCACCACTGCACTCCAGCCTGGGTGACAGATGAGACTCCATCTCAAAAAAGCAAAAAACAAAAAACCAATATGTGTTAATCGACAGTTTATGTAATCAGTAAGGCTTCTGGTCAACAGTAGGGTATTGGTAGTGAAGTTATTGGGGAGTCAAAAGTTATATGCAGGCCAGGCACAGTGACTCATGCCTGTGATCCCAGCACTTTGGGAGGCTAAGGCAGGAGGATTGCTTCAGCCCAGAGCAACAGAGGGAGACCCTGTCTCTCAAATAATTAAAAAATTAGCTGGGCATTGTGGGGAGCACTTGAGATCCTGAGCAACCGAGTGAGATCCTATCTAAAAGTTATACATATTAATAGATTTTCAGCTGAGTGGGGGATTGGCACCACTAATGCCTGATTTATTCAAGGGTCAAAGGTACCTCCACCTCAGAGGATTGTTGGAATGAAATGAATCTAAATACCCATCAGCACTTAAAACAGTGTTTGGCCTAGAATACATGCTCAGACACTAGCTTCTCTCTTTATTATCACTTTTTAATATGCTCACCCCAAAGATGATATAATGCCTGTGTGTGGTAAGTACAGAAAAACAATTTGTCAGTTGAATTTTCTGAGGGCAAGTTAACAAGTAAACATCTTGCCACACATTTATTCTTTTCTCTTCTGGAAACAAATTTGTTTAATTTTATTCATCTTTGAAGAATTTAGGATGCTGGAGGATGGCCTACCTTGTAGAACGTGCTTCTAAATAGAAGAACTTTCTTGTGTCTTGACCGGCATTATTTTACGTTTGCCTGCATAACTGGGATAGGCATGATTTCCCCCTCTCTAACACTGCCTTTATCCCCAACTTCTGGGTTTAAAACATTTTTTTTGGACAGAGTCTCACCCCCTCACCCAGGCTAGAGTGCGCTGGTGCGATCTCGGCTCACTGCAACCTCTGCCTCCCAGGTTCAAGCGATTTTCCTGCCTCAGCCTCCCAAGTAGCTGGGATTACAGGCGCCCACCACCACACCTGGCTAATTTTTGTATTTTTAGTAGAGACGGGGCTTTTGCCATGTTGGCCAGCCTGGTCTCGAACTCCTGGCCTCAAGCGATCCACCTGCCTCTGCCTCCCAAAGTGCTGGGATTACAGGCGCGAGCCACTGTGCCCGGCCCCACTTCTGAGATTGAATGTTTTTTTTTCATTCTCCACTATGTGACCCCTTTTGATTTGGGTTTCCAATGTCCTATGCCCCGTGTTAAAAAAGAAGGACGGAGCGGGGCTTGATTTCCCCTTGTTGTTGTGGGAGGGATTTAAAGCCTCCTTTAGAATTTGCTTTATTGTGTGCGGTTTTCCTTCTTCCAAATACATCTTCTGAGATGCCTGAGCTGTGTGTCCACAGAAGAAAGGCTGGGAGAAGCGGGCTGATGCAGGCTGCTAAGGAGGGTCTGCAGAAAAGGTGCTTCGTAGCATTTCAGGGGAGCAGAGGAGATGGATGCAAGCGCTAGATGGAGAATCTTCTGTGATCAGCTTGCTTCTGATCCACCCTTACTTTTTATTCTGTACCATGCTGGTGTAAGGGCGGTTGTGGGGTGGGGGGGGAGAGGGTGGTAGAGTCTGGTGGGGGTGGGACCCTGGGCACGGGAGCTGGCACTGTGGCTGGGCTAGGAGGAGATGAGATCACCAAGCAGGTGCCCTCAGGGGTGGGCCTCTGTAGACTCCCCTGTGCGGGGAGCAGAGGTGGAGAAAGCATGAGAAATCAAGAGAAGGACAAGGGGCCTAGAGCTGCAAAAAGGACATCAGGACAAGTGGGTGAGGAGGTGCAATGGCACTGGTGGCAAGAGGTGTCTGGATTCTGAACAAACGTCTGTTGGAATGATGCCTCAGTGGGCTTGGGAGACAAGTCACACATCCAAATTTTAAAGTCGTTACGTAAAAGCAAATTTTGAGTTAGAAAAGCAAGAATTGGATTTACTACTATGGGCAGGGAAATCACAGTTCTATTCCTTTCCCAGACAGCAGGGGCAGGATGTCCAGCCTGGAGAGGGCCTTTCCTGAGAAGGGCAGCCTCCGGAGGGCCAGACAGCTTCTTGGGGAAACTGTCACCAACCATACTGGACAGCCATAGGCTGGCACAGCCACCAATGTGATTACAAACAAAGGCTGAGGAAGATGGCACCCGGCATCACTGTGCCCACTCATGCCTGTTTCAGGGGTGGAGTGGGATGGTTATAGTGGATCAGTGGATTGGGAGCTGAAGGTCTGCGTTCTAGTATCAGTTGTGCCCGGATCCTGCCTGTGGGCATTTAGTGGCTATTCTCCCTCCCTCTCTCTCTTTCTTAACAAAAGGAAGTTGCACTGGATAAGTACAAAGATTTTCAGCAGCCAGAAAAGGCTCCTTCCTGTCTGTCTGTCTGTCTTGGAGATGGTAGTTGGACATGGTGAAGGCAGATGTGAGGGTTTGAGTCCCAGCTCACCCTTTACTGGCCATGTGACCCTGGACAAGTTACATAATCTTGCTGAGCATCAGGATTTCTCTTTTGTAAAATGAGGATAGCAGCTCTTCTTACCTGTCTCACAGTGCTGCTGTGTGACACCACATGCTGTATGGAAGTATTTGAACCATACGGAGCCCGTGGTAGCTGCCATCATCATCATCATCATCATCGTCATCATCATCATCGTCATCGAGGTGAAGTCCAGGGTACCCTGTGTTGGGTGCTATTCTAAGCACTTTTCAGGGGTTACTTGCTTCTCGTAACAACTCTGAAGGCAGGTGCTGTCCTCAGTTTGCCGATGAAGTGAAAGAAACCCAAACTAGTCCAAGTCACGCAACCAACAAAAAGCAGAGTCAGTGGTTTATGTGTTTTTAATTAATCGCTTTATTTTTAGAGCAGTTGTGGGTTTACAGAAAAACTGAGCAGAAAATACAGAGTTCCTCTGTTACCCCTCCATCCTCACAGTTTCCCCTATTATTGATACTTTGTATTAGTGGGTGTATTTGTTACAATGATGAGTCAATATTGATACACTGTTATTAACTAATGTCCACCTTTTACATTAGGGCTTCCTCTTTGTGTGACACATGCCACGTTTTTTTAATTTTTTTTTTTTGGTTTTTTTTTTGAGACAAAGTTTCACTCTTGTTGCCCAGGTTGGAGTGCAATGGCAGGATCTCAGCTCACTGCAACCTCTGCCTCCCGGGTTCAAGCAATTCTCCTCCCTCAGCCTCCCAAGTAGCTGGGATTACAGGCATGTGCCACCACGCCCAGCTAATTTTTGTATTTTTTTTTTAAGTAGAGATGGGGTTTCACCATGTTAGTCAGGCTGGTCTCGAGCTCCTGACCTCAGATGATCCACCTGCCTTGGCCTCCCAAAGTGCTGGGATTACAGGCGTGAGCCACTGCGCCCAGCCCTCATGCCATGGGTTTTGATAGATGTGTGATGTCCCCTATCTACAATTATGGTATCGTACAGAATAGTTTCACCACCCCCAAAATCTTCTGTGGAGCAAGACTTTTAATTCAGGTGGTCTGAATTGTGATTCCTATATTCCTTACTCATAACTATTAATAAGTGGGGTAGAAAAAGACAAACTAGAGATGGGAACTTCTGTAGCAGATTCCAGCCTGTTACTGTCTGAGTGCCCATCTGAGAAACAGAGAATGCCCTGTCCACGGGAGCAGCAAACACCTATGTGGGCCGTGCTTCTTAGTAGGTTTCTAATACCAATTTGTTTGCAATCAGAAGTTTTTTTGGCCTCATCCAAATGATCGGGGCTACCTGCTTGCCATCTCTTCTCTTTGCTGGGCCATCTGCTACCCCCAACTTGTAGATTCTCTGCTCTTGATGCAGCGTGGCCTACCACAATCCAGAGAGCGCCCACTCGGCTTCCTCTTGAACCCTGAGGAACGTTCCTTCCTGAGTTAAAAATGGAAATTATAAAGCATTGCCATTTGTTGCCTTGGGTGAAAGAGATCCAGCCATTGGATGTGACAGAAAAGTTGAATACTTGAAAATGGATTTTTTAAATTTAACATTGTCCATTATTGAAGAGGCCTTTAGAACATGGCATTTTACTAAAAAGGAATAAAAATAAATGTGCCGGAATAATTTACTGCTCCTTCTGAAAAAGCAGTGGATGTCCTCCTTGGGAAAGGAACAGAGGTCACTGTGTGGCTGAGAAACAAAAGCATTCCCTGCCCAGGGGGTCTTCCCGTTGGAGGTGGGAACGCATGGCTGCCTGGTTTCCGGAACTACAGCTTCCTTTGCTAATTCGGCACAGTGCGTGGCTCCAGCCCTGAGTCTCCTAGTAATTGTGCAAGAAATTAAATTCAATGTATACTTCTTAAATGTCCACACACCCTGTACTGTACTAGGCTCTGAAGCTGGAAGGGACCCAGTCCCTGCTGTCAGTGAGCATGGGGAAGACAGGCCAGGGCTCAAAAACCAGACCAAGCCACCTGCCGCAAATACCACGGTGGGGTATCTTCCTAGGGAGGGTGCCACAGAGGAAAGAGTGTGGTGGTTCAGGGCAAGAGGGCCCTCCCTGGAGCAGACCATGTCTGAGCCTGGCCTCAAAGGGTAGGTGGAGGCTGTGGAAGGGCATTTACGCAGACAGCAGTGTGCACCTGAAACTGCCCCCTGAGAAATCACAGCATCACCTCCTGTACCTGGAGGAACGCTTGCTAGCAACCACTGTGTCTTGCTCATTGGCTGTCCGAGGGGAAAGAGAAAACAAACACCTCCTAAGATTACCAGGCACAATAGTAGGTAATTAGGCTTTGGGGATTTATCTAGGAGCCAGTGCTCAACTAGGGCTAGGGCTGGATCAGATTACTTGGATTTTTTTTTTTAAAACATGGGGAGGGGGTGACAGTGATGCCTGGGAGATGCCAGCTACCTGTGCTGGCCCAGGGGGAAGTTGGCAAACTGGTTCTCAGTAATCCACAGTTGGGGCGGTCTCCCCAGTTAGCAGGCTGTGCTTGGCTCAGTATTAGCTCATGGCAGATTGCGATGATAAAAATGTAGGTATTTGCCATTCTTTCCCTTCTTGCCTTTGAGCTCCTTGAGGGCAGGGACTATGTCCTCTTTGTCCTTGGCACTAGAGGTGAGACCAGAGTCAGGCATAGACTCAGCTTACAGCAAATGGTGACTGGATGGACAGAGTCCCTCATCGTACCCATTGAGAAGCTGTGCTTCCACACAAGTGACACCTCTCTCCCTGGCTGGCCCCTCTAGCCTGTCGGTGCCTTGGGGAAGATCAGGACACCCAGAAGGAGTTAAGTGTTAGAGCTCAAAGATCAAGGTGTTGGATGCATGTTGATGGAGCAACCCTATCTGCTGGTCTCGTGGGGAACTGTCCTAGATGCAGACCCGGCCTCCAGGGAGCTTCCATTTGAGTTGACAGGATAGGAATCCACAACACTAACCTGTAATACGAGGGGGAGTACACAGGGCTGTGATCCTGGTGGTAAGTAGAGGAGGGATGAGTTAAGTCCCCGATGTCAAAATCAAAGAGGGCGTCCCAGCAAAGATGGCATTGAAGATGGGAAAGTGTGGCTGCTGTAAGCTAACAATGGAGTAGACACTTGGGTAGCAATGTCCTAAGTGCTTTGCACACATCACTTCCTTGATCCTTGTGACAGTCCTGAGGGTAGATGGTGGTGGTCTGTTATTATCATCCCCATTATACAAAAGATGTGAGTAAGGCACAGAGAGGTTCAATAACTTGCTCAAGGTCTCCCAGCTCGGAATTGGCAGTGTGGGGATCTGAACTTGGGCAGCCTGGCTCCGGAGCCTGCGCTCTTTGCCGGGGTAGGCGGAGGGTCCCCCTGGCTGAGGGAATGGTGGGCGCGGGTGGGTATGGGTGGCGAGTCATCCTGTAATGTACGTTGGAACCAAACAGTCTTAAACACCCAAAGACCTTCGTGCTCTTTTGCAGGCTTTGGGAGCCAGGGACGGTTTCTGAGCAATTCTGGGTTTTAGGAAGTTAGATCTGCTGGCAACGTGGAGAATAACTGAAATTGAAATAATATGTGAAAGTCCTTAGCATTATGCTTAATTAGCTTTTTAGGGCAAAAGAAAATGAAGATAGGGAGAATAATGAGAAGTTATTGCAAAGAGACTTAGGCAGAAGTGATTGTCTTACTTGGGGTGTCAAGGAATAGGTTGAGAGAGGCAGGATCTGTAGGTCTTAGCAGACGCTAGAGGTGCAAGATGGCAGGTGGGGGTCATCAACCCTGTTTGCAGATGCAGATAAATGGCATCCCCATTTTCCAAGATGGGAGCATGAAAAGCACTTTTCCTTCCTTTCATTTAGACCCCTCTACAGGATACTAGTTCAAGAAGAGCCATGTAGTGTAAATACAGTGGCTGGCTTATATTGTATATTCTGTGTTCCAAAGTATGCACCCAGCAGGCACTTACTGGGTACCCGTGGGTGGGGTACTAATGAGGCTGGGACAAAGGAGAGAAATCCCAGTCCTCAGTGAGCCCACAGGTTAGAGAATGAGGTAAACTCGTAATCACTGCATGTGACCTGGGGTGACACACTCGCATGCCCGGCATGGCTGGAAGCCTTCACAGAGCATGCAGCATTTGAGCTGTGCTTTGACGCAAGAGGGTATTTGCTGGACAGATGGGGAGGGTGGGACGTTGCTGGCAGTGGACTTGGTGATTGCAGAAATAGGGTGGTGAGAGAGAACTTGACCAAATCAGGGGCAAGGGAGATGTGTTCAGCTGGCCTTGCAGGGTTCAGGTCCTTGGGTGTGGTGGCTTCCGAGGCTGCATCATGCCAAACCCTGCATGGGGCTGGGCTTTCCTATGTCTCACGTGAGGATTTAAGAGTGGGAAAGATTCCTTTCCCCACCCTAGGAACTGCTTACCTTTTCACCTCTGGGCATCTGGAGCCAAGGGATGTCAAGAGTGTGATATTCACCATCAGAAGCACAACCGAGAGGGGGCACGGATCCCCCTAATTCTGTGCTCCCTCCACACACGGCCTCACATGTCAGGACACCCAGTTTATTACATTTTTTAGATCAGTAGGGCTTAATCCCAGCAGGATTTTACTGAGGCCCCAGAGCAGATGCATTTGTTCTAAGCAACATTGGAGGCATGTAAACAAAATAATAGGGGAGAGCTGATAAAATGTAGGGCACTGCATGTAACATGCAAAAGGGAAGAGTCGGGGCCTTTCTCAGGCGGACAACCAGTTCTTAGAGTCATCCTGGTTTCCTTTTCTGTCTCTCTGCGCCTCCTCGGATGAGTATGCAGGGAGGCCGGCTAGTGCTCATCCCGAAAGAGGATGCATCACACCACACAAGCAGCAGGCAAAGTGGCAGTGGCCCTGCCTTCTTTGGTGGCCTGGTGGCCTTTGTGTCTTGCTTCATGTGTAGATGAACACCTGGGAGGGAGGGGCCACTGGCGCCTTCTGTGAAATGCCCTCTGGTTGCTGAATAAGCTGTCCTCATGAAGCTTGCTAACCTTGCCTGACCCTGGGGACGTGAACAACACTCTGAGAGGATGCTCAGGGAAGGCAGGACATGCTTATTGGCCAGCGGTGATTGAGTACAGGACATGAGGGTCACTGCCCCGAAAGGCCTTCAGCTTGGAGAAGCCCGGTGCCCAGAAAGAGGTGGAAACTCCCCAGAGACCTGCAGGAGTGTCGATAAAGGCGATTAATGGAGTAGATAGAATGACTTATAAACAAAGATCGGAGCAGCTAAGTGGTTCTGGCTTATTAGCTAATCATCGGCAAAGAGAGCTGTGTGAACAAGAGCACTTGAGATGGTGTTGCAGCGACTCACCTGGCTGCAGGGGCTCCACCTGGGGCATTGTCAGACCTGGGAGAAGAACCGTCGACGGGCAGCTTGCCTCCCCTAAAGTGCTTCTTAAAGGAAACCTTTGCCTCAAACAGTCTCCCCAGGAAAATGGGGGGAAATTCCATCCCCTGGGATGTTTCAGTTAGATGGGGCCATGTGCTGGAGGGTTTATTAGAGATGATTGCGTGCTGGCAGCAGAACAGAATAGCTGTGTGGTTGCATCTTTTCATTCTCTAATTTCTGAGTGATTCTTCTCTGGGCCTCAGAGGTGGCAAGCCCTTGAAAGAATTGCTTTGAAATCCCTTTGATCATTTAAACCTTGCTTGTTTTTTCCTTAGCCAGCTAAGATTCCGATATAGCCGTGTGTGAAAAGTGACTCAGTGACTTGTGGGCTTTGGGTGACCCATATGTGTAGGAGGAAGAAAGGAAAGGTGGGGAAGTTGGTACCTAATTTGCAGACCACACACACTGGGAGGATGTTGCTGCCTCTTCCACAGTCCCCGAGCCCCAAGCTCATCACCAATACTGAGAATCACACAATGAAGTCAGAGGGGTCTCAGAAGGGATCCAAGAGATCACGGAGGAGATCCTGAAGGAAACCAGTGTGTATTGTAGCTCAGAGCCGTGCCTCCCCATCTTTTATGTGCACATGGTCACCTGGGGACCTAGTTAAAATGCAGATACAGGAGGTCTGGGGTGGGGCTGGGGGGGGGTCTCCATTTCTGACATGCTCCCAGATTCTTCTTTTTTTTTCCTATTTATTTATTTATTTATTTATTTATTTTGAGATGGACTTTTGCTCTTGTCACCCATGCTGGAGTGCAATGGCGTGATCCCAGCTCACTGCAACCTCGGCCTCCCGGGTTCAAGTGATTCTCCTGCCTCAGCCTCCGGAGTAGCTGGGATTACAGGCATGCGCCACCACGCCCGGCTAATTTTGTAGTTTTAGTACAGATGGAGTTTTGCCATGTTGGCCAGGCTGGTCTTGAACTCCCGACCTCAGGTGATCCACCCGCCTCGGCCTCCCAAGCGCTGAGATTACAGGGCCACCGCATGCCCGGCCCGGAGGTAATGATTAAACAACAGCAAGGATAACAATTTTGATTCTTGATCACATCCCCCATTTGAAGAGTTTCCATGGCTTTTTAGTGCCCTTGGACTCCACCTGGTATGCAGGCAGAGGATAAAGGCTGCTTCTCCCACTTTTTGGATCAGGCTCCTCCGTGCCCATCTTCTTGGAAGCATTCCCTTGAACTGGGTGTAAAAATCTGTCATAAAGAGTGGGCCATGAACAAGGGTGTTTTCCAGTCTGGATCTGGGTGAGTCAGTTCAGGGTCCCACAAGAGCGAATGGGCTTCTGGCCTGTGTAGAGCTGTAGGCATTGGAGATGGATCTCTGCAAGCTGTTGCCCCATCACACACGTCCTTGCGCAGCTTGCACCTTTGGCTGTGCAGCCGCCTGTCTGAGACAGCTGTCTGCCTGGGAACTCTGCAGCTGCCCCTTCCACTTCTTCCCTGTTTTTATATATGACAATGTCAATATTAGCAACAAGTGACAGATGCAACCCTGAAATGACATAGCAGACCCAATTCCCCATTGTTTGCTTGATAGGGTTTTGCTGCAGATCCTCCGTTCATTCGCCTCCTTTTCCTCTTCTGGAATCATATCCTAAGAGTTGCCTTTTGGATGTAACCTGTGTTGTAAAATTATAGTACCCCGATGTCCCTTTCAGGAGTAGCTGGCAGACAAAGGAAGAAGCAGTTTGCAGACGTACCAGAGATTCCCCATCACCCTCCACATGACTCAGTCGTGGTTACTTTTGAGTTTAGCCAATCCTTAAAGCCAGATTTTTCCAGCCAGCTTCTCTCTGCCTCCCAGACCGATTGGGTTCTCCATTTGTTCCTCTTCTGCTGCCTCTGGGGTTGAAGTCTGCTCAGACAAGCTGCTCACTCATTAATTACTGTTTTTCTTTCTTTCTTTTTTTGAGACAGAGTCTCACTCTGTCACCCAGACTGGAGTGCAGTGGCACGATCTTGGCTCACTGCATCCTCCGCCTCCCAGGTTCAAGGGATTCTCCTGTCTCAGTCTCCTGAGTAGCTGGGACTACAGGTGTGCACCACTACACCCAGCTAATTTTTGTATTTTCAGTGCAGGTGAGGTTTCACCATGTTGGCCAGGCTAGTCTTGAACTCCTGACTTCAAATGATCCACCTGCTTTGGCCTCCCAAAGTGCTGGTATTACAGGTGTGAGCCACCACGCCCAACCAAGGCAGGACTTTTTTGTGATGGCTTATGTTATTGTTTGCATTTACTTACCTCCAGATCTTCCTGTATAGATGGGGATGTGACTTGCATTATAGGATATTCAATCCATTGACTTTAGACATGGACATGTGACTTGCTTTGGCCAATGGATGTGAGCAGACACCACTTACGTGATGTCTGAGCAGAAGCTTTAAAAGCTGTGTGTTTCTGCCAGCTCTTGCCGTTTTCCTTTTCCCATGAGGATGGTGTGTTCTAGATGGCACTTCTCCTTCTGCCTGGATTCTAGAATGGAAGACAAGAGAAGCTGTCCCTTCATTGCCAACTAGTGATGCAAATGAGAAACAATGTGTGTTATACGCCACTGATATTTGGGGGATTGTTTGTTATGCAACATAACCTAGTGAAAGCTGACTGATAGAGTTTCTCAGTAGTGGGTTAATGTGTAGTGTTAAGTGAGGGGGACATTTAAAAGGGAGGTCATTTGAATCAGTTGCTAGCTAGGGAGTTTGCATTTTTTATCGAGGCAGTTGGAGTTGGGGAGAGTTTCTGAGCCAAGGATCGATATGCTGAGGAGTGTGCATTGGGAATATGACTCCAATCTTAGGACCGAGAATGGAACTAGTCCTGGGGAGATGTTTGAGGCTGTTTAGGATGTCCAGGCATGAGGGAGGAGGGCTGAGACAGTGAAAGTGGAGAGAGGATTTGATTTCAGAGACTGGGTTTGGATCAGATTTGTGAAGACATGACAACTGCCTGAAGATGAGTGAGGGAGAGGGGCCACTTTCTTTCTAGGGAGGGAGCTTTGTTCTGTTGGGTCCTCCACAAACAGGGAGGGCGGGATGGAGCCAGTGTGCTCCATCTAGCCAGCTTGCCAAGTGTCTAAGCACTACCTGTTTCCAAAATGCTGCATTTTACTGTGTAAATGTAAGATGTCTGGAGAGACACACCAGGTTTGGGTAGACTTCAGATTCTCTCTCTGCTTTGAAACCTCCTGAAATTCTGCCACTGTACAAATTGTTGAAGTGTGAAGGTATCAGGGGCCTGGCTGAGGGGCAGATAGAGTGCAGGGTTGGCCCAGTTAGGGTGCTTTGTGCCCTAATGTAAAATTCAGGACAACCCCCGAGATGGCAGGATCTTTAGTTGGGTGAGGACTACATTTGGCCTGCCTTGCACATCAACCAGTGGAGTGACATCCACCATTCATTTATGATTCATTCAACAAAGTGGTTAAGAGTGTAAGCTCTGAAGTTGGACTGTGGAGCTTGAATCCTGCTTACTGGCAGCAACCTGGGGCAAGTTACTTATGAACCCTTCTGCGCCTCTGTTTCACTGTCTGTAGCATGGTGATGACAGCACTGAGGTGGGTTGTCTTAGGGTTAAATGCGTTAACAAAAGCATAGCACTTACAGGCTAGGTGTAGTGGCTCATGCCTGTAATCCCAGCACTTTGGGAGGCCAAGGCGGGTGGATCACTTGAGGTCAGGAGTTCGAGACCAGCCTGGTCAATATGGTGAAACTATATCTCTACTAAAAATACAAAAAATTAGCCAGGCATGGTGGCATGTACCTTTTATCCCAGCTACTCAAGAGGCTGAGGCAGGAGAATCACTTGAACCTGGGAGGCAGAGGTTGCAGTGAGCCGAGATGGTGCCACTGCACTGCAGCCTGGGTGACAGAGCAAGCCTCCATCTAAAAAAAAAAAAAGATGCATAGCACTTACAGCAGGATTTGCTGCAGAATGAGGGCTGGTGTTCTGAGAGGGTGAAAGGGGGATGTTCATAGGGCACCCACCCCCTGTATGCCAGGCACTGGGAGACAGCAGTGAACAGAAGGGCCCTGCCCTGGTGGAGCTTACGGTTTAGTGGAGCAGACAGAAAGTAAATTTGTAAATGAGCACATGTATAATGTCAGGTGATAAGTATTGTGAGGAAAATAAATAGTGATCAGGAGATAGTGACTGGGATGGGCCTGGGGACCTAAAATCAGGTGTTTGGGGAGGTCTCTGAGTGGACAGGACCACTCAGGGGAAAGGTAAGGGAAAGGGGATGTGGAAGGAGCATTTCCAGCTAAGCGGGCAGGAAGCGCCGGGGCCCGGAGGAGGGCACGTGCTTGTCTGTCCTGTGAACAGCAAGGAGGCTGGTGTGACTGGGACAGACTGAACTCATTGAAACATTTCCTTTTCTTTTTAAGGAAATTGACCCACTCTGCTTTCATGACAAGTTCAGATTTGATAGCAGATGCGGTGCTATAGGAAGCAGTGCAGGAATATGAAAGCCTGTCACTCTCAGACTCTGCATTGTTTTGGAGCCTCAGTTTTTCCATCTGTAAACTGGAAGTGCTCTTCCCTACCTCTCAGGATGGCCGCGGAGAAGGCATGAGGTCACCAGTCCTCAGTCTCTTACGCAGGAGGCATTCAGTAACCACTAATTACCATAAGTCTTGGGAGAGAGTGACCTGAGGTCAAGGATGGAAGCATCTCTCCAATATAACACGTTGGGATGAGATCTGAGGTCATAAGTGAGGGATAGATCATTGTTGTAACCATCTACTTAAACAAATTAAAAAGGCCTTATGTTCAAGCTGTTATTTATATTGCAGTAATAGCTGCTTGCAGTGGTAGTTGTACTTGTGAAAAGGGAAAATGATGATGATGTCTGCAAATCAGTGTTTTGAGCTAGGGCTGTGGTTCTCAACTTTGGCTGCTCATTAGGGTGACCTGGGCAACTTTTAAAAATGCTGATGCTGAGGCCATGACCCAGACAGATTAAATTGTAATCTCTGGGTGGACCCGGTCTGCAGTGGTTTTTACATTTCCCCCGGTGATCAAACGTGTGGCCATGCTTAAAAAGCACTGAGCTGGGTTGGGTGGGGATGTGGCCTCTCTTGCTCTCAAAGATTCTGTGTGTGCCAGGGTCCATGATCACTACCCCTGTGCAATGGGGCTGGGGTAAGAATGACCCCAAGAGTCAGGGTTCGGCTGAGCTACCTCCTTTATAGCCCCCACTTCTAGTATGGCTCATTTATGCCGCCAAACATAACTTTATCTTTAACCTTCTAAAAAAGTGTCATAAAACATACACTTTTATGGTGAATCACGAGGTGGGTGAATCACGAGGTCAGGAGTTCAAGCCCAGCCTGGCTTTACAATCGACTCTATATTCTTATTTTAAAAGTAGAGGCTCTTCAGCGGGTTCTGATGTCAATCTCCTATTTCTTCCTCCTGGGGAGTTAGTGATATGTCTTAGCCAGTGTGGTCAAAGGAATTGGTGTAATACAATCTTGATCCCATTCAGTGTCCCACATTGGCTTATTTCACTTTGTACTAGGATGTGCTGAACTTTTCAAGGAGCCAAAGGCATTAGGAGACTGGTGTGTCCATTCGTGATATAAGACCTTACTAATGACCAAAGGCAGAGTCGAAGACACTGAAGATTCAAGGCAAAATAACAGTGAGGAAGGGATGATGCATTTTATTAGGTAGTGAGATTCTCATTTTCACATTGTTTCCCTTATTGCTTTGGCTGCCAGGAAGCTCAAACGTGTTTTATGCTCAATTGCTTTAGATTCCCTTAAAATGTTTGCAAAATCCATTCCCATCTTACTGTTACTTCCCAACATTGTTACTTGGCTTTCAACCTTTTACTCTGATCTCAAGCCTTTTTGGAAGTATTTAGGTTATAAAAATACTTTTAAGGCCGGGTGAGGTGGCTCACGCCTGTAATCCCAGCACTTTGGGAGGGCGAGGTGGGTGAATCACGAGGTCAGGAGTTCAAGCCCAGCCTGGCCAAGATGGTGAAACTCTGTCTCTACTAAAAATACAAAAATTAGCCAGGCTTGGTGGTGGGCATCTGTAATCCAAGCTACTCAGGAGGCTGAGGCAGAGAATTGCTTGAACCCTGGAAGGAGAGGTTGCAGTGAGCCAAGATCATGCCACTGCACTCCAGCCTGGGTGACAGAGCGGGACTCCATCTAAAAAAACAAAAAACAAAAACAAACAAACAAAAAACTTTTAAAGAAAATACTTGTGCCTTGTGCCTAGATATTTGATTGGAAAAAGGTTGTTCTCATCATATTCAAAAGAACAGTTGAGACGTTAGAGCTTCTTTGGCAACCCTGACATCCCCACAGATGATGACCCAGGCCCAGGGAGAAGAAGGACGTTCTCAGGAGGTGAGAGAGTTACTAAGGTGCTCCATTTACTGAATGTGTGAACTCAGCAGGTTTTAACTTCCTTAAATCTCATTTCCCTGTTTATGAGATGGTGATGATCTGAGCTTTGCAGGTTCATTGTGTGGACTGGATGAGCGAAGGCATCTAAAGCACTTGGCATGGTGCCTGGGACTTAAACATTGACACAGTAGTATTTTTATCATGACAGTTGTTCTAAGTCAGAGGTCAACAAACTCTTTGTGTAAAGAGCCAGATAGTAAACATTTTAGGCTTTGTGGGCCATACAGTTTCTATAGCAACTGCTCCACTCTGCCGATGCAGGGTGACTCCGACAATGAATGTGTTGCAATAAAACTTTATCAACCCTGGGCCATAGTCTGCTGATCCTGTTCTAGGTCACAAAGTTGGTTGGTGGTTTCCTGATTCCCAGTCCCTGGGGCCCCTTCCACTGAATCCACACTGCCCACCATCAGAAATGGAGACACACAGTAATTACTCTTACTCTGTCCATTGATTGATTTTCTGGGATAATTTTTTTTTCTAAGATTCATACTAAGACAAGATTGCCACTTGAGAAATCTGAAACAGAATCAGTATGCTCATGGTTTTTCTCTGTGCCTAATCTTCTGATGTGCATGGGGAAAATCCCTTTGAAGGAAAGCGTTCTAAGGAGTCCCCTTCGGTGAAGGTTTTTTGGAGCCTATGGCCACCAAGGGGTAGAGCCAGGCTCTCATACATGTTGGAGCATTGATTACTCAGAATGTTAACAGGAGAGAAAGCCTAAACTCAGGAGGGAAACTCCAATTTGCCTAAGGTTTAGCCACTGACCATGGCTTGTAATCTGGAGTTACCAGCTTGCAGGGAGGCACCAAGTCACGCTGCAGGCTCTGGGAATCTCATAAGATAAACCTTCACAAACAAAAAGGGGAAAATGTGATAACCCCCCTCTTCCAGGTAAAAAAAAAGGCCTGTGTAAGGATTGCTGTTGAATTTACCCCCAGACTTCCAATGTCTTCAATAATAAAAGTGACTGGAAGATTTTTTTTTTTTTTTGATACAGTCTTGCTCTGTCCCGAAGGCTGGAGTGCAGTGGCGTGATCTCGGCTCACTGCAAACTCCACCTCTTGAGTTCAAGCAATTCCCCTGCCTCAGCCTCCTGAGTAGCTGGGATTACAGGTGCACACCACCACACCCGGGTAATTTTTGTATTTTCAATAGAGACAGGGTTTCGCCATGTTCACCAGGCTGGTCTCAAATTCCTGAGCTCAAGTGATCCGCCCGCCTTGGCCTCCCAAAGTGCTGGGATTACAGGCCTGAGCCACCGTGCCCAGCCTAGAAGATGTTTCTTAAGTGTTAGGACATTTCCGTTTTTAGACTACAGTTTTTGAGATGATTGTAGATTGGCATGAAGTTGTGAGAAATAACACAGACAGATTTTATATGCCCTTCACCTTGTTTTCTTTCCCCAGTCATAATATTTGAGAAACTATAGTGCAATATCACAACAAGGATACTGACATTGATATAGTCAAGATACACAAGATTCCAAACACCTCAAGGACCCCTCACATTGCTGTAGGCATTTTAAAATATAAGCTCTTTATAATATAAGCTCTGAATTTTGGGGGATTCCAATAGGAGGGCATGCCAGCAGTGTGGTTCAGTTGTTTTAATGACTTGCTTTTTCAAATCCTGTCTGTGGCTGAGAGTGTTGTTTCCAATAGCAGATGTCTCCTTTTTGAAGTATGGCTAAAGGAGCTTTGTGGTTGTTTGTTTTCCTAAGAGGCCATTCCTGTGGGTTTGAGGATATGCCGCCTCACTGGCATTGTGGGGCAGACACTCACCGCCTACCTGACAGGTATTTCACCAGAAGGAATCATTTGGGGCTGACCATGGAAGTCTTGTTACTTTGGGCAAACTTGCCAAAGCCCAGAAGAAGGCACCTGTGCTCAATAACTACAGGGTTATGAATGTGTTGAGCCCTGTTGAAGTCTCTCTGTCTAGAAAGACAATGCAGAGTACTTCTTGTTGCAAACTGACCTATGCCAATTGGGTCATGTGCGGTTAAGTTCTTTTTTTGGGAGCTGCTAAGCACGGTGGGTTAGAGCCAGCTGCCCCTCAGCAACCTTGCCACCAGGTTATAAAGAAAGTAAGTAGTCAGTCAAATCCTGCTGTATACAGATGTGCAACCCTCAGTAAGATAGATGATAACCTAACACTCTGTCCTTTCAGCTATTTCTGACTACATTTGCAGGAAAGAGTGACTCCAGGTAGAATCAATAATATTCAAGTGTCAGGATTCAGTTAAACTTATAGTCAAGATCAAGCAAACAGGACCCTCCCAAATCGGTGGCCGGACTGAGGATCATTTGGGATCAGGCCTTGGGTACCATCCCTAAGGACCCCAGGATACAGGATCCCCTCCCTAATCATCTGAGGGTGGGGATGATCTCCAAACTCTCTCAGTCTATCCACACATCTCAAACACCATTGATTTAATCCATGAGAGTCCATTTCTAACATCCAGCATGTTAATGACCAAGTCACTAAGTTACCAGTAAACTCAATTCATTTTGGAGATTAGCAGAGTACCTGATGTTAATGGGAAATAGATATAGCTGCAGGACTTTGGAGCTTGGCCAGATATGCTCACTTGCCACCTGCAATGGACTGAATGCTTGTGTTCCCCCAAAATTCATATGTTGAAATCCTAAGCCCCCATTTGATGGTGTTAGGAGGCAGGAGGTGATTGGGTCATGAAAGTGGGAGACCTCATGAATGGGATTAGTGCCCTTATTAAAAGAGGCCCAGGAGCTAGCTTCCTCTCTTTCTGCCTTGTGAGGATACAGTAAGAAGTTAGCAATCTGCAACCTGGAAGAGGGTCCTTACCAGAACCCAACTATATTGGCAAGTTGACCTTGGACTTCTAAGCCTCCAGAATTGTGGAAAATAAATTTCTGTTGTTCATAAGCCACTCAATCTATGGTACTTTGTTACAGCAGCCCAAACTAAGACATAACCCTTGGGTACAGATTCCTAATTAGGGCACCCAGTGGTCTCTTGGGCTTAGCTGAAATCTCCCTCTCTCTCTCTTTCACACACACACACACACAACACCCAATACTGCCTATGCTGAAAACTCAATAAATTATAGGCATCCTAAAGGTGGTTAGCAGGACAGGCTGGGCTTCAGAATGCCATCTCTAACGCAAGCTATGGGACCCTGGGATTGTTTTTTTAAAACTGCTATTTTCACATCCATAAAAAACCCTCAAGGCTTGTGAATAGAATTCAGCAAAAATTAGCAGCTATTGTTACATGAAAAAAAATATTTCTAAACTTTCTTCTGCCTCCACTAAATGAGCAAGACACGTGCCTATTAGAGCTATTCTTAAGTGTTTCTTCTCTTACTTGAAAGGTGCAGGCAGGCTGGGGGCTATGGCTCATGCATGTAATCCCAGAACTTTGGGAGGCTGAGGCGGGTGGATCACTTGAAGCCAGGAGTTTGAGACCAGCCTGGCCGACATGGTGAAACCCCATCTCTACTAAAAATACTGAAAAAAAAAATTACCCAGGTGTGATGGCGCCCACCTGTAATTCCAGCTACTCAGGAGGCTGAGGCATGAGAATTGCTTTAACCCAGGAAGCAGAGGTTGCAGTGAGCCGAGACTGCACCACTGTACTCCAGCCTGGGTGACAGGGTGAGATCTTGTCTAAAAAAGAAAGAAAAAAAGAAAGCAAGGAAGGAAAGAAAGGAAGGAAAGGAAAGGAAAAGAAAGGAAGGAGAAAGAGTAAGAGAGAAAGAAAGGTAGGTGAAGGCTTAGTTTTAGTGAGGGAGATGGGAGTAATAATGGGAGCTGTTGGTAGTAAACAGAAATGAGGAAGGGAACTCCCATTTGAGCCCCTGGCTGTTCCATCAATACTGTTGTAGGTGGCAATGAAAAAGAGTCCTGACCACTAGGGAAAAGTAGGGGGTTTGCCAGGGAAGAGAGACCTTGAACAAGGAGCTATGAATGAGAGGCACCGTGAACAGGTGTGGGAGGCAATCAGCATAGAATGGAGGTTTGACCTAGTGAGAGAGAGCTACCCCAAAGGAAGGATGTTTAACTTGAGATACATTAGACAAGTAGGAGCTACCTAAGCAGAGAGAGAGATGGATGAGGGGACTGGCAGGTGCAAAGGCCCTGAGGCAGGGAAGGTTATGAATATGGTATAGCCGTACAGGTGAATTTAGAATGTTTGGACTAAAATGACAGGAGGAATGAGCTGGGAGATGAGGCCATAAGGTTGTAGGAGCTGTGCTGAGAAGGACCTTACAGGCAAAGGGTTGGATATGAGCTTTGATAGTGGGCACTCCCCTTCTGTGGTTTTGCATTGCCATTAGATTAGGTTCTGTTTTCAGACTATGATTGTTAGATGTGTGACATACTCCTCATTTTGCTGCTGAGGAGTCAAAGCCCAGGGCCCCGAAATACATCGGAAGCCAGAGGTGGCCCCCAGACTCATTTATTCTCTGGCCCTTGTTTCTCCATCTGCCAAAAGTTAGGGTGGTGGCTGATGTCGGAGGTTTGATCCAGCTTAAATTAGAGCAAGTTAGAGTTGCAAGGGGACTTATATCGAGGTGAGAGCAGGGCGCCCCCTTGAGGACATTCAGGAAAGGAATTGAGGTTGTTTCTGAGTTAATCAAACAGGAAATGCCATCATCCATCTATGGAATAAGTCCAATTGTCTGAGAATGTCATTCTAGTTGGGAACCCCCAATATTCTGCTTTTCAGAAGATGCCCCTGGAGAGTAACTGTGCAGTTCAGTACGGGGCATTTAAAAACTTAAAGTCTTTGAATAGATAATGTTTTCATATGATTCAAAATTCAAAAAGCACTGGAGATGATAAAATAAAACCTCTGTCTCCTATCTCTGTCCCACAGCTGCCCAAACCCCCTCCTCAAAGGCAACCCTTTAGCAGTTTGTGCATGCATAGAATATGGGCCTATGTGATGGCTCAGATATTTCAAGCTGTCATCAGGAGCATGACATACTCTTTGATCTGTACCAATCTTTGCTCAATATTGAAGGCTAACCCGAGTCATTAATAATTAAATGTTTCTTTTCCCATCCTTTAATCATCTACATAGTATTCTATTGTGTGGATGTGCTATGATCTATTTAACTCATTCCCTAATGACGTATATGCATTTAGTTTATTGTCGTAGCGCAAGAGGGCAAAAAGCATTGTTGCGATGAGTGGCTTAGAAGTAAATTGCTGGGTCAGAGGATGGGTGAATTTGTCATTTTGACAGATGGTGCCAGAGGGTCCTCCATCAAGTCTGTACCCGTTGGCAGCCTTTGTCCCACCAGACATGGATGAGAGGGCCGGTTCTCCCCACCCCATGGTGTTACCAGACCTGTTGAGTTTGCCAGTCTGGAGGGTGAATCATGGTATCTCAGTTTCTGTTTCAGTCATGAGTGAGGTTGAGCATTTTTCCTATTAGAGTCATTTGTGTTCCCTTTCTGCTTGCTCTTTGTGTCCTTTTCTACGTAGGCATTTAATCAGTTGCACCCTACTTGGGCTGTGTTGTCAGAAAAGGGATGGTCGTGGTCAGGTTCCCCAAAGATAAATCTAGCATGGCCAGGGGAGGCATCTTGAGTGTTCAGTTCCCTGAAGCAGCTGTAAACCTGTAGCACAGCATAACTTCAGCTCCCCTGTCCCAGCTGCCTGTGCTGCCATCCCAAGTGAGCTTCCCACACAGCCGGCCCAGAGAGCAGGAGAGTTGATGGGCTGACCCTGTGCTGGAGTCACCCCACAGTCACTTGCTAAGAGAAATTAAGCTAAATTGCCTCCTGGTTTTGTGTCCCTCCCATGAGTGTGGCCAAAGAGAACTGCTGGTGGAAACCTGGAGCCAGGTCTGGGCCTTTGGTGAGCTCACTTGCTCCTGAGGAAGGCGTGTTTAGCCTCCTGGCAAGCCTTGCCAGGTGATCGTACACCATATTATTTTACTGACTACTTTTTTTTTTTTTTTTGAGATGGAGTCTCACTCTGTCGCCCAGGCTGGAGTGCAGTGGCGTGATCTCCGCCTCCCGGGTTCACGCCATTCTCCTGCCTTAGCCTCCCGAGTAGCTGGGACTACAGGCACCTGCCACCATGCCCGGCTATTTTTTTTGTATTTTCAGTAGAGACGGGGTTTCACTGTATTAGTCAGGATGGTCTTGATCTCCTGACCTCGTGATCTGCCCACCTCGACCTCCCAAAGTGCTGGGATTACAGGTGTGAGCCACCATGCCTGGCCTGTAGCAGCTACTTTTATGGTTTTGGGACCACAGTGAAGATTAGAATGGACAAACGCCTGCCGCTATGTAGTTTACAGTCTCATGGAGAGGAAACAGCAAGTAGGCAAAGTATCTGATGTGCTAGAATAGAATTTCTGGCTCATTATTTACATTTTTAATAGAATAGAATTAATGTGCACATAACTCACTTGGGGAATCTTGTGAAAATGCAGATTCTGATTCAGTAGATCTGGGGTGGGGCCTGAGATTCTGCACTTCTAACAAGCTCCCAGGTGAGACTGATTATTTTGGCTCCCAGAGCACACTTGGAGTACCAGGGCCCTAAAAAATGTTAGATGCTGGCTAGGCATGGTGGCTCATGCCTGTAATCCCAGCACTTTGGGAGGCCGAGGTGGGCGGTTTGAATGAGGCCAAGAGTTCGAGACCAGCCTGGCCAACATGACGAAACCCCATCTCTACTAAAAATACGAAAATTGGCCACAGATGGTGGTGCACATCTGTGATCTCAGCTACTGGAGAGGCTGAGGCAGGAGAATTGCTTGAACCCAGGAGGCAGAAGTTGGAGTGAGCTGAGATGGGGCCATTGCACTCCAACCTGTGTGACAGAGAAAGACTCTATCTCAACAAAACAAAACAAACAACAACAACAACACAAATGTTAGATGCAATGGGGCCATGGGCCCTAGAGTACTTGTTGGGGTGGGGTGGTTGAAATATCATCTAGGCTGTCCTGCAGAGGCCTCAATTCGCTGAGAGGTGATATGTGAGCCAAGATGTGAAGGAGGTGACAAGGTGGGCCTGTAGACGTGGGGACAAGGAGGTGAGTGTGGCTGGAGCGGGGTGGGGGCAGTAGGAGAGTAGACTATAGAGATTGGGAAGAGGTCAGATGGTGGCACGGGGTCTGCAGGTCATGGAGACACACATGGACACTCTATGGATACTGACAACAGCCCAGTGAGGTCTTACTCTCAGGTAGACGCCAAGGCTAGAAGGACGAACTGACTTACCCAAAAGCTCAAAAGCTAGCTCTCAAACCTAGGTCCTTGGACCCTAGGTTTTCACTTGAAGATTCTGAGTGTAGGAACTTTTTCAGTTCGTGCAGACATGGATCTGGTGCTTTGAAATACCTCTTTGCCTAAATACTAGAAGCCAAGATTTGTCTGGGGACGAGCAAAGGACAGAAAGGCAAAGCTTGGGTTTGCCGGGCCTGGGGTGCTGCCTGCTCCAGTTTCAGGAGAATCTGGCTGAGACCCTGCTATCATACCTTTGAGGATCTGCCTGCATTCTGTAGCTGGAGGTGACATAAAGCTGTCATCAGTGACACTGGCCCTGAGAGTCGGCCAGGTGAGGTACCCTGAGCGTGGTAGCTCGGCAAGTGGGTTCCTGTTAGAGCTCGTGCTCTCCCTTGTTGCTTTCTGACATCGTGTGTTGATTTGCTTGTGGGTGTGTTTATACCACTGGAAGGTCTGAGGGCTGAGCTGAACAGACAGTTCCTGACTTACAATGGTTTGACTTAGGATTTTTTTGACTTTACGATGGCATGAAAGCAATTTGCATTCAGTAGAAACCATACTTTGAGAACCCATCAACTATTCTGTTTTTCACTTTCAGTATAGTATTATTCAATGAATCACATGAGAGAGTCAACACTTTATGATAGAATAGACTTTGTGTAAGAGGATTTTGTCCAATCATAGGGTAGTGTAGGTGTTCTGAGCATGCTTAAGATGGGCAAGGCTAAGCTAGGATGTTCTGTAGATTGGGTAGATTCAATGCATTGTTGATTTACAGTAGTTTCCATTTACAATGTATTTATCGAGATTTGACCCCATCGTAAGTTGAAGAGCATCTATACTTGGCTTCCACATCTCTAGTCCAGCCAGGAAACATGGCATTCTGATTAAATTAATGTGACATTTTCCTTGTGAAATGTTTTTCTTTCTTGAAAACTAGAATGAGCGTGCCACCGTGAGGACTGTCGCAAGGTGGTACCACTTTGTGGTACGACCCTAAGCTCTGAAGCCAGAACTCCTGAATTTGAACCCTGGATCTATCAGTCATTAGCTGTGTGACCTTGGGCGAGTCATTTGACCTTTCTGTGCCTTAGTTTCTCCAACTGTAAAATGGAGATGGTGATGACAATGCCTAGGTTGTTGTAAGGATTAGAGGAATTAATACATGTAAGTCACATGGCGCAGTGCCTGGAACAGAGCACATGCTCGATACATTGGCGTGGTATAGACCTTGTCCTTCTCCTGGACAAAGCTTCAGTGGGCCCCTATGGATACACAATGATGTCCAGATTCTGCAGTAGGACACCATTCAGTTCTCTCTGGGGTCTGGCCCCTGTTATCCACGTGCTGGTCACCCTCACACACATGTGACAGCTTCCTGTCCCTGAGGATCTAACACTAAGCCAGACCCCCTCATGGCACGTGCAGGACAGAGGATGTGCTTTAAACGCTGAATGAATCTTATGCAAATGATCTCAGTATAGCAGATTTCTCAGATAGTTACAGGTAGGGCACTGGCTTATGTTGGGACTGAGTGGAGTAGCTTCCTCTGTGTTTGACTCAATCACATTTCTAGCTCTAATGAGTATCAGTTGGATTATTACATTATTCCCCCAAGTATTGGAACCTTATTTCCCCGTTTCTTGAGACTTACTCGAGCTGTGTCACCAACGAGGGGCAACTTGATGTTTCAGCCTTCCTTGGAGGACTAGGATTAGGGTCATCTGTGGCCGACTGGCACAATTCAGATTCAGGGAGAATAACTTCCAAAGTCAGTACAGACCCAGACAGAAAGGCTGATTGCAAGAAAGAATCAGATCTCCTGGTGTAAAAACAGAAATTGATCAGCTTGATTAAATTTAACTCAGGAAACGTAACTAGGAAGAATATATGTTGCATTTTGGGACTTGAGATATTTGTACACCCAGGCACATGGCAGCATTATTCACAACAGCCAAGAGGTAGAAACAGCTTATGTGTCTATCAGTGGATGAATGGCTACATAAAATGTGGAATATACATGCAATGGAATGTTATTCAGCCTTAAAAAGGAAGGAAATTCTGACACATGCTACAATGTGGATGAACCTTGAAGACATTATGTTAAATGAACTAAGCCAGTCACAAAGGACAAATAGTGTATGATTCCACTGATATGAGGTACCTAGAGCAGTCAAATTCTGAGAGTCAGAAAGTAGAATGGTGGTTGCCAGGGATTGGGGCGATGGGGGAGTTATCGTTTAATGGGCACAGAGTTTCGGTTTGGGAAGATGGAAAGAGTTCTGGTGCTGGACGGGGTTGATGGTTGCACAACAATGTGAATGCACTTACGGCCTCTGAACTGTATACTTAAAAATGGTTACAGTGGTAAATCTTATGTGTATTTCACCACAATGTCTGCAACTTAAAATATATTGCATTTCAAAATTGTGACAAGTGAAGGAAGTTTGTCTTAGACTGCCTTTGGTGGGATGAAAAAGATGGAAGTCTTGCAGACAGAACTCCTTGAAGCACAAAACTTGGTCTGAGTGAATGTTTGTTTTCAATAAGTTAACTTCCAAGAAAGTGCTCCTGGCAGGCTCACTGTCTGCTTTGTCATAAATTATGGAGCAGACAGGGAAATTAAAGTTGGTTCTTTTCTACTCCAAAATTCTTTTCTTCCTAAAATTACTTGCTTCAGTTCTACCTAGAGGGGACACAAAGTGGAAATACTGTGTAGGGAATTGGAAAAGAAAAAGCTGGGCTGTTCAGATAGGCCAGTCAAATGCATGCAACTGGGATAGGTCCTTCTTCTCCATCCATCTAAAGAGCAAACGGTGACCCATTTTGAAAATGTTTATTTTAATTATGTTGACCCTGGGCAGTGATAGATGTCATGCATGTAGGTTTGGCTGTTAGAGAGCACAAGTGGAAATCCCATTACATCGAATAATCTATTATTTGCTGAACTACACACCATCTGTAGGTGCTGGGGTGCTGGCAGGGCTACCGGGTGATGACCGCTCACTCCGCTTGTCCGTACTTATCATAAAGTGGTGAACTCAATATCCGCTGGCCTCCCAGACACCTCTTCCTGGGAATCCAGGAGGCACCCCCAACTTAACGTGATCATTGAGGAACCCTCGATGTCTTCCTGCACCCCTCTCCATACCTACCATCTTCTTTTCTTCACCACCTATCTGACTCATCTACTGCTGGGACAGATCCCACATCTACTCTTTTTTTTTTTTTTTTTTGAGATGGAGTCTCGCTCTGTCACCTAGGCTGGAATGCAGTGCTCACTGCAACGTCTGCCTCCCAGGTTCAAGTGATTCCCCTGCCTCAGCCTCCCAAGTGGCTGGGATTACAGGTGCTCACCACCACGTCATTTAATTTTTGTGTTTTTTAGTAGAGATAGGATTTCACCATGTTGGCCAGGCTGGTCTTGAACTCCTGACCTCAAGTGATCCACTCACCTCGGCCTCCCAAAGTACTGGGATTACAGGTGTGAGCCACTACGCCCGGCCAAATCTACTCTTTTCTATCTCCATTATCAGGTCTCCAGGCCCAGCCACCATCATTTCTAATGGATTCTAGGGTGATCATCTAGTCAGGGTGGCTAAAATCTAGTCTAGGAGGCCAGTCTAGTCTAAGGAAGTCCTCTATCCTAGCCTAGCCCAGGGGGCTTGCCTGGTCTTCTCCAGCCTAGCCTAGAAGGCTTACCTAGTCTAGTTGAAGAGCATCTTTGTGAGCTCCCTGTTTTCCTCTCCCCCAACCCCAATCCACTCTTAACACAGCCAGGATGACTTGTTAGACCTTTTTAAAAATGATCAAGTCCGGGCACAGTGGCTCATGCCTATAATCCCAGCACTTTGGGAGGCCAAGGCAGGTGGATCATGAGGTCAGGAGTTCAAGACCAGTCTGGCCAACATGGTGAAACCCTATCTCTACTAAAAATAAAAAATATAAATAAAAATAATGAAAAAAGAATTAGCCGGGTGTGGTGGTGTGCGCCTGTAATCCCAGCTACTCAGGAGGCTGAGGCAGGAGAATCACGTGAACCTGGGAGGTGGAGGTTACAGTGAGCCAAGATCGCACCATTACACTCCCGCCCGGGGGACTGTGAGACTTCATTTCAAAAGAAAAAAAAAAGATCAAGCATTACCACACATGCATAAACATACATAAAACATAAACGTTAAGTATAACAAGTAATTATAAAGTAAAAACTCATGTCATGATCACTCAAATCAAGAAGCAGAGCATTGCCAGGCCCCCAGGAGCTTTCCTGCAGGCATCCTGCAAACCACACCCCTCCGCTTCCCCCAGTAATACCATCCTGACCTAGATGTCATCTCTGCCTTGCATTTCCTAAACTAGGTATAACCATTTTAATTTTGCCTTAAGAAAAACTCTTTATGTAAATGGAGTTATAGTAACACACACACACTTACGTTTTCATGTTTTATTTATTTTTTGAGACGGAGTCTCACTGTGTCACCAGGCTGGAGTGCAGTGGTGCGATCTTGGCTCACTGCAACCTCCGCCTCCCAGGTTCAAGCAATTCCCCTGCCTCAGCCTCCCAAGTAGCTAGGATTATAGGTGTGCACCACCATGCCCGGCTAAGTTTTGTATTTTTAGCAGAGGCTATTTATCAGTTCACCATATTGTCCATGATGGTCTTGATCTCTTGACCTCATAATCTGCCCACCTTGGCCTCCCAAAGTGCTGAGATTAGAGGCATGAGCCACTGTGCCTAGCCTGTGTTTTAGTTTTTAAAATCATTATTATTTAGGGACAGGGTCTCATTCTGTCACCCAGGCTGAAGTACAGTGCACCATCATAGCTCTTTGTGGCCTCCAACTCCTAGGCTCAAGCAATCCTCCCTCCTCAGCCTCCCAAAGTGCTGGGATTACAGGCATGTGCCACTGTGCCTAGCCCTGTATATTTTCTCTACTCAGCACTATTAGTTTTGTCCAGTTTTCATTGTAGCTATAGTTCATATTCACTGTGATTATTTCATACAGTGGGATACTGTACTATTTATCCATTTGCAGTTAGATATTTGGGTTATGTCCTCTCTGGGGCTGATACCAATAATGCTCTTACAAACATCCTGTGTACATGTTGCCTGTATACATGTGTCCATTTCTGTTGGGTAATACCCAGAAATAGAATTGCCTGATCATACTGCCAATCAGTTTTCCAAGCATTTGTATCAATTTACATTCCCTCTTAATTGCACAAAGAAGAGAGGCTTAATGACGCATTGCACATCCTCCATCTGGTTGGAGTCATTTGCCAGGTTGGCCCAGCTAGTAAGCGACAAACTCAGTCTCTGGATCTGTTGTCTCCCTTTCTACCCACCACACAGCCACGTTACCACGGAGGCTCCTCTCAGGGTTTCTACGAAACCGAAATCTTGAATGCCTAATTCGGCTGCACAGCGTTTATCCTTGCATTTCAGAGGACAAGACACTCCATGTGCAGAAGTAATTAGAATGAGCAGTCAAGCCTTTTAAATGCACGTTTGAAATGAAAGGGAACAGTTTAATCTTTAAAAAGGAGAGGGTGTTGCCATCCTCTCAGCGAGCACCCGGAGCCTCTGCTTTCAGGTAGACAACAGGAGCATCTTCAGGGCTAAACTCTGCCAACTGTGCCCATGGTTGTGGAGCACTGCAGAAGGCTTTCCTGCAGTTGGCATCATTCCCCACACATTTCTCATCTCGAGGATGTTGACCAATTATGTAACAGAACTTTTTTTTTTTTTTGCTGAAGATAGCATTTGAAAGTGCAAAAACGTTCCCTGTCCTAGCTAACAACTATTTTTTTTTTGAATAATCTTGGACTCAGGT
This sequence comes from Pan troglodytes, assembly GCF_028858775.2. NCBI lineage: Eukaryota > Metazoa > Chordata > Mammalia > Primates > Hominidae > Pan > Pan troglodytes. The sequence continues at coordinate 14,509,665 of NC_072413.2, forward strand.
ATTCTCCTTGGAAAGTGTTCTGGGGGTAGAGAAGCAAGGTTGGGAAGGGAGGGGCTTGGGAAAGTGCAAAGGAGGGGGCAGCTTGATGAACTACTTTGAACCATAAAGTCTCAGTGACATGAATTTCTGGTTGCCACCTAAGTCACTTTGTGAAAATAAAGCAACTGAAGTTTGAAATTGAAAGGAAAAAAAAAATGAAGAGATTTAGGGCAAGGACAGCCTGACTAGATTTGTTCCATCAACACATTAAAATTTGACTTTTGCTAGGTGCTGGAGACAGCAATAACGTAAAACAGAGTCCTTGCCCTCGTGGTGTTACAGGAGAGAAATAGTGCACAAGCGTACTGTTTGCTGGGACAAACAAAGCAGGGTGATAATTACAGAGTGTGGGAACAGAGAGGTGCGATATCTCGACTTTGAGTGGGGGTGTTTGGGTGGGGCAGGATGGTGGGCGCTGGTGTGGGGTCCGATGATGCACTTGGCTTGAATGGTGTTGATTTTGAGGTCTCCATGAATCCTCCAGAGAGGAACATGTGTCCAGCTGGTGGTTGGAAATGGAGCTGAGGACATCAGAGGAACGGAACCTGGATATGGCATCTCGAAGGGGAGGCAAAGACAGCACCTTGGGAAACACCCTATTCTGGTGCCCAGAGGAGGACCCTTGAGTGACTCCTGGCTCCCAGGTGGTGCTCGAGAAGTATTTGTTGAAATAATGAATGCTGATGGTGGTCTGGAGCACAGGGAGGTCAGAAGAGGTGCGGTCCCCTGACTGAGCGTCTTGGGGATGAGTACTGGGATTTTCCTTTCTTGTTTGGTTGCACTAAAATGCAAACCCCGGACCCCAGCTTCTCTGTCTAACCCCGGCCTGAATCCTTGCTGATCTCAGGGGCCTCTCAGGTCCCTAGACTCTGTACTGCTGTCCAGCCTTTTCCTCCCCGGCTCTTTGGGGTCTCTGGAGAGAGCCTCGGAGCTCCATTTCCAAGATGCCTGAATGGAGGAACCTTGGCACCTGCAGCCTTCTGGCCCCTTCTTGTTGCTCTAACCTCTGTGCTGCTCCCTCTCTCACCCCGCCCTTCCCATCTCTCCAGTTCCTCTCCTGTCAGTCCCCCCAATGTTCACCTCTTGCCACTCTCCAGTGGGCTGGGAGCTGGGTAGATGGACCAGTTGGGCAGGTGTAGGTTGAACTGAACCCTGAGATTCATATCAAGCCATTGAGCTAATACGTCTGCTTGGCAGCTGACACAGATGGGCATCCATAGAAGGGATTTGGAGGGTCATGGAAGAGATGGCTTCTAGCTTAGGAGCTGCCGGGGGATGGACATTTTGGTTAAAAACAAGGGATGTGTTTTCTGAAGTCCACTCACCCTGTCACAGTGATCCCCCTGAGGCGGCACCAGTGTGCCACGTCCCAAGTCTCCTGTGTCACCATGCGTTCCTCCTCTCTGAATGTCTACAGTGTTTTTCTGGTGCCTGGGCTTGTGCTGGGTCAACACATTTTGCTCAAAAAGTTTTGCAGAATGAATGCGCAGAGAGACGCGGCAGCTCCAGGCGGGATCAGGCATGCTCTTCAAACTCAGTCAGCCAGCGCTGGATGCCTGCTGGATGCAGACGCCATGCCGGCAGGTGGCATGCTGCAGGGAGCACCCGAGAAGATGAGGCGCTCAGCCTGCCCCACTTCTCTCAGCTTGCCTCCTCCCTGCTTGTGCCAAGCCCTAGTTAATGAAGCTTGGAGCACGCCAGTGGGTTTTAAAAACTAATGACCAAGAAGAAGGGAAAATTCCTTACACTTTCCAGTCATTTGACTGCTTCCCTCTTGGGTGGGTGCCACACTGTGACATGGAGAGCATGACTCAGACCGACTGCTTGATTCCAGCCTGTGCCTCGAGGACCAGCCTTTCGCACCAAGTCACAGAGGTTACACTTTTAGGACATGAAGACCAATCAGGTCAGCTTGGGGCTGGACAAGGAATCGGGGTACAGTTGGGACTAATACTGTGCGGGGTACCCACCTGCAGCCAGAAGTGAATTCACCCCCATGCCGTCCCAGGCCAGCCTGTGTGCCATGGTCCACTGGCTACCAGCAGATGGCCAATGGCTGCCCCTTGCCTGGCAAGCCTCAGACCTTTAAGGCGCTTGACGATTTCACACCATGTTAACAGTCCAGGTGAACAGCAGCCAGGGGTTTGCCAAGCGTTGCATGTAGCCTCCAGATTGACCTTCTGAAAGGTCTTGCTTTCCATGTCCCTCCTTTTACAGGCTCATGCCTGTAATCCCAGCATTTTGGGAGGCTGAGGCGGGCAGATCCCAAGGTCAAGAGATCAAGACCATCCTGGCCAACATGGTGAAACCTTGTCTCTACTAAAAATACAAAAATTAGTGGGGCATGGTGGCACGCATCTGTGTTCTCAGCTACTTGGGAGGCTGAGGCAGGAGAATCACTTGAACCCGGGAGGTGCAGGTTGCAGTGAGCTGAGATCGCGCCACTGTACTCCAGCCTGGTGACAGAGCGAGACTCGGTCTAAAAAAAAAAAAGAAAAGAAAAGAAAAAGAAAACAATCTCAGCCTGGCATCTGTACTGCCCCTCGCCTGGTCCCTGCTGCCTGGCCCCCATCACTCTGCCCTCGGACGTCCCGGCCACGCTGACCCACACAATGCCTCCTGACTGTGGCACCTCCAGATGCTTGCAGGATTGGCCGTCTCGTCTGTCCCGGCATCCTCTGTAGGTGACTCTTGCTCCTTCTTCTGCTCGCGGGGTACATGGCAGCTCCCCTCCAGAAGCATTCCCCCCACTCTCAGGCAGTTAGTTATTCTGTTTTTCTACTACTGCTTTCGTGACATAATTAGATTATCATTATTAGTGTGTTGTATAATTAACTTATCATAATTAGCTGTCTTTCCAGACACACTGTGAGTGCCTCAGCTCACCACCCAGCCAGTAGCTGGCATGGGATGGTTGCAAACCTTTATAGAATGGTTCGAATGGGATCATGGCTACCTCTTTGGGTGACCCCCATCCTCTCTGCTGGACTCCTGGGGGCAGAGCAGGGTGGGAAAGACAGGAGGAAGCAGGGCAGCTGAAAGCCACAGAGGGAAGGGAGGTGGGATGACTGTCCTTGAGGGCCATGAAAAGGAAGAGGCAGAGAAGGTACAAATAGTTACTCATAAACACACCAGATGAAACAGGTGTATTCACAGTCAGCAGCAGCTGTGCAGGGCAGAGGGAGGAGACAGGAGGATGGTGACTGTGAGGACCAGGGGTGACTTTGGAACACACAGCCCAGTGGAAAATGGCCTTTCCTTCACCCTGAGAGCCCCGTGGTGGGTGGGAGGGAGGCACAGCCTCTGTCCCTCTGCCTGCTGCACTCATCCCTCATCTGTGCATGGCTGGCCCCTCTTCTTCCTTCAGGCCTCACCTCTCTGATCACCCAGAGGATCTCAGAGCCTCTCTATCAGTCACTTCTGGATGACAAACTGATTGGGTGACCAAGGCAGGTGGCTCCTGCTCCAGCATAGCCAACAGAATCTCAAGCATGTCTGGCACAGACTGGGTGCCTCATTAGTGTTTGCTAAAGGAAGCTCGTCACTTGCCCTCCTCCCTGCACCCCAGCAGCCTGCTTGTGGTCCCAAAGGTGCCGTGGGAGCCCCTTCCTCCTGCCTTGCCCCTGCCCTTTCCACTGCCCAGGACTTCTCCCTCCCTATCCTTCCAGATGAGCTTATGTGGTGCCCTCCACCCTTGAAGCCCTCCTGGCTACCCCTGGTCTGAAGCGGGCTCTCCTCCCTTGGCACATTCAGGCCACTGGCACCGCCATCCTTAAAGCCTGCCCAGCTCCCACTGCCCGGCTGCCTCAGTCCTGTCTCCAGAGCGCCCGGAGGGCAAGGACTGTGTGCCGTCATTGGCTTATATTGCCTGGCACACACTGGCATTCACTGGGGAAGGGTTTGAGTTAAACCTGAATTCACCTCACCAGGCGATTGGAGCATTGGTGAGACTGGGTCTGCAGAGCAGCTGGTGCTCTTAAAACACGGCCATTCCAAGCCTTGCCATGGTCCTGGTCCTTGTTTTAGAGCAGAGCCTTCTGGATGGGCCCTTTGGGTCACATACAGACCTTTATATCTGGTGGGGCCAGCCCAGGAGGGCTTAGGTGGACACCCCAATCCCCGGGGACCGACCTCAAGGTCTCTGCTGCCTGAGCCCTTGCATTTACAAGGAAGACCAGGAGGAGCCCCGGGTGCTGGTCTGTGCTGCCTTCCCTCAGACCCTTCCCCTCTGTGGGGACCCATGGTGGCTTATCTTACAGTGTGACATGTTGGTGACAACCAGCCAGCCTTTTCCCCAGGGCCTGAGAGTCACTTGGGGTGTGTGTGCTGGGACACTGAGGTCCCCAAGCAGGTGACTATATTGGCCACTCATGTTCATTTTTGACCTACTGTGTGTGTCGGCTACTGTTCTTGGAATTTCCTGTATGCTAACTATGAATTCTTACAAGACTTGAGAAGACCGAGGCAGAGAGTGAGAGAGTAATGTAGTTGCCCAAGGACGCATGGTGTAAGTAGCAGAGGCAAGATTCGAACTAGGCTGTCTGGCCCCAGAGCCCGCCTTCAAACACCACTCTGTGCTGCGTGTACTAAGCATCTGCCATATTCCAGAGCAATATCTTAGAGTTGAGAGCTTACCATGTGGCAGGCACGGTTACAAATCCTTCATGCGTGTAAACTGGGTTAATCTGCACAGCCTTTTGTGGGATAGGCACCATTATATTTCCATTTTTCAGATGAGAAAATTGTGGTGCCGGGAAGCCAAGTCATTGCGACAAAGCCTGGCTGGAGTGGGAAGGGATGCTTGCTTTTCCTGCTGGATGTGCTGCCCGGGTGCCGGACACCCTGGCCCTTCCCCTGGGAGCACCTGAACCAAAGGCCAAGCCTCTGGGAAAATGGTGAGGCAGCGTTTTCAGGGGGCGTGGTCCTGCTGGTGTACCAAGACTCCTCTGGTGGGCAGATGGTCCTGAGGTGACGGGGTTGGAGTCCATCCCCTCGGGCAGAGGAATGTGACAGCCAGATGCTTGGGATAAACAGCTCTGGTCCCCGGCCAGAGGGACAAGGTCACGGTAGCCTCGTTCAGCCAGGCGGGTTTGCAGGTGGCTGACTGGTTGTTGGAAACAGGGATGACCTTGTGTCCTGCAGCAGAAGAGAAGATATTGATTGGTGTCAGGTTTTACTGGAGTGTCATGCACAGGGCTACCCTGCCAGTTCATTGCTGAGGGTGGAATCTCCCTGCCCTGAAATAATACCCTTTGCTTTGAATATCCTCCGCTGAGGTTTGGAGCCCAGAAATAAAACAATGGGACCAGAACCACTTTGGAATGTCTTCAGGAATTGCTTGGATGACAAAATCCACACCGATATGGCCTAACCTTCTGTCGGCTGGATAATGAGGAGCATGGGGATAATTCTCACTTCATGTTTTTCTGTGGGTTTTCGCAAGTGTTTTCTTTTTAGATTTTTAAAACAACCCTGGAATAGGCGGGGAAGGGGTGATTACGTCCATTTCTTTTCAGCCCACGGCTCAGAGAGCTAGAGTGACTTGCCCAAGGTCATACAAATAGTAAGGGCGTGCCAGGACTAGAACGGGGTGTCTTGTTCTGGGGTCAGTGCCTTCCTGGCCCTCCTGGCTCAGGTTGAGGAGCGTGCTTTCTGCACAGCTTTGGGGTGGGACGTTCCAGAAGCGGAGTGAGGGAGCAGGTGGATGCCCCGGATACCATCCAGCAATTCTTGGAGTCCTCATTCATCACTTTACCACCTTCTGGTGCAGCAGGCAGACAGGAAAAAGTACCTTGCCTGTTCAGAGGCTGGGAAATGTCCTTTAATATTGATCACCTAAAACCAGAGTGTGTTCAACATGCCGGCCTGAGCTCTGTGCTGTTCGAGGCTAGAGACTGGGGCTTATGCATCCAGTAGTTCTTGAGCACTGGGTGTCAGCTTCTATCCTAACTGTGTGTATAACTGTGTATTAACTCACTTAACTCATGCTAAGTTGACCGATATGAAATGACATGACAAACAAACCAAGACAGAGGGAGGCCAGGGTTGCCTGGTTAGTAAGCTGCAGAGCTTGTTCCAACTCACATACCTTATCCCACACAGTTGGCAGAGCCATGGAGTCAAGTTTTGTTTATCCCAAGGTTGGTCCCCGGCCTACCTGGGAAGATGAGATTTGAGGTCGTGAGCTGACATGCTCTGCCTGAGAAGTGAAGGGGTATCAAGAGGGAGGAGTTGGCCCTCCATACGAGAAACAGAGCTGGAAAAAGAGGGTAGCAAGCCTCTCAAGGAGAGAGGCTACCCTTCTTACAGGAAAGGATTGGGGTGGCTCAGCGTGGCTGGTTGATGTCTGGATTCAGGTGGTGCCCATATACCGTAACGACTCCAAACCCTCAGTCACTGTCTGCCCGTGAGGGGCTTTGTGGGTTGGAGTGCTTTGGAGGGATGAAAAACAGAGGAGGCAACATCACAGCATGGAGGGCATAGCAGAGAAAGGGAGAAGCCAGTATTTGCTGCCTGTGAGTTGCAGAGTGGAGAATGAGCATTCAAGAGAGGCAACGTGGAGAAACAGAAGCACTTGGAGAATTGTCAAAGCATAGTTTTTAAAAAGTTAAACATAATTCTTATACAAATAGTGAGCATGTGTCAAAGGCTTGTTTAACTCATTAATGAGGGAAGCAGCAGGATGACAAAGCTGGTTCTAGGAAAGATACGGGAAGCAGACATATCTTATTAGTGAAAAAACGTTGGAGTGAGATTCCTACGTTTGATACAAAATCGCTAAGATCCTCACATCCTAGGGCAATGAAACCATAACCTTTGGGATTATCTTTTATCCCTCCAGACAGAAACAATGGGCAATTCATTAATTTCCAACAAATTAATGCCTGAATTTACACAGTCTGAGTCACTATCAGGAAAAAATCATCACAGCTACGTTCCCAGGAAAGCTTCATGACCCTTCACTGGGTTTATAAGACGGGGGCTCCAGTATGATGTTGAAAGACATCCATCTGCCTCGTTTAGGAGATTTGGATAATTTTTTTTTTTCCTATCAGTCTTTGGAGACATCTGGAAGGAGGGTTCCCTCTGAATTTCCTATAGTAAATGGGATTGGGGCCCTAGCTGTTATTTAAACATGGAAGAACACAGGCTCACTGCTGAAGGTAATGGATTGAAATTCACCCTCATCTTCGTTCCTTCTCAGAAGCCCATTACAGGAACAGTGAAAGGATTTTTTTGAAAAGCTAAAATCCAGAAAGACAAGGAAGATAAAATATCAAGAATTTTGGAAGCTGGAAAGCAGAAGTATGGGCAGTAAGTCACCCCGAGACAGCTGCTGCAGGGGCTCTGAGGGTGGGGCAGGGGGAGCCAAAAACAGGAGGACTGGTAGAAGGTCAAGGTTGAGGTCTCCTTCCCCTCGTCTAGGCAGCACAACCAGAATACCCTGCCTCACCCAACTTTGGCAGAAAAAGAGGGTTTACCCTGGAGAGAAGGAAACTGAGGGTCTGTGGAAGAGGGGATTAACAGCAAGTGCACCCGTTCCAGCTCCCTCCCCCTGCTCAGCTCCCTACCCACTCCTAAGGCAGAAGAGCTGGCAGCCAGTACTGGACCCACATACAAGGAGACCAGAATGTTCTTCTCTAGGGAGCCCCATCATCCTGAGGGAGGACTGTAAAGACCCTGCCTCCAGAGCTGCCCCCTGAAACAGCCTGATCACCCCACAATGAGGCCGTCAGCCATAGGCCCACCCGCATGCCCACAGTGCCCAGGCAGCTCTTCCTGCCTCTTATTTGAAACCAGGTGGTCAAAATTACCCAGGCAGACAGGCAGACCTCCCAGGAAAGGTCTGACTTGGTGAGTACAAGACAGTCTGAAGGAAAGCAACTGGGAGGCAACTGACTATACAGGGAGGGAGGTGAAATGTAGGGGGCAGTCATGATTCCCAGCATGAAAGTAGAATTTGCATTATTTATGTAGTATTCATGCCAAGGTGTTCAGTAAGGATGTAACCATGAGGACATCAGCGGATGAATCCATATGTGGGGTGATCTACAAGAAACTGGCCTGGAGACTTCAAAGATATCAATGAGAAGAAGAAAAAAGTTGGATCGACTCTAGAAGAAAGGAGACTGTGGAGACAGGACCACCAAATGTAATGGTTAGATCCAGAACCGGAAAAAATAATGTGTTTGTAAATCGTATTTTTGGAATAATTGGAGAAATCTTAATATGTGCTGTACGTTAGATAATGTTGAATCAGGAATAAATTCCTCGACAGTCATAATAGTGTGACTATAAGGTACAAGCACAGTTTCTTGACTTGGCGCCACTGACAGTTTAGGCTGGGTCATTCTTCATGGTGGGGGCTGTCCTGTACATTATAGGATTTGTAGCAGTATCCCTGGCTCCTACCTGCTACATGCCAATAGCATACTCACCCACTCACCCCGAAGTCTTGAATAAAAATATCTCCACACATTGTCAAATGTCTCCTTTGGGAGAAGGGGTTGCACATTTGTCCTTGGTTGACTCATTGGTACAGAGGAGAATATTCTTGTCCTAAGGAGGAAAAGATACTGACGGATTTAGGGTTGAATTACATAGTGTCAGCAATTTACTTTCAAAATGGTTTCCCAAAAGAAATGTGTAATATAGAGAAAGTAACTATGGTAAGTATTAATTGATGAACCTAGGCAAAGGGTATTCACTGTATTCTTTAAACTCTTCTTTAGGATTGAGAAGTCTCAAAATAAGTTGATACTAAAAAATTGTATCCTTCTGGTAAGAGATAGCTTTTAAAAAATTGCAAAAGAGAACCCATAGAATTTAAACACAGTTGAAGAACCCAAAAAAGGATTGAGATAAAATTGAGAAAGTCTTCCAGAACATAGAGCAAAAAGACAAAGATTTAGGAACAGGAGATGCCTGAACCTGCCACACATGAACTGTGTGACTTTTGAGTCTGGCCTCTGTGGATTTCACTTTCTTTGTTGGGAAGATGGAGATCATAATTTCTGTTCTGATTCCCAAACAGATGTAAAAGGCATTGCTATTATTATTATTATTATTATTGCATTTCGCTGACTCTTGGGAGATACCTGCTTTCTGTGAATGGTGTTCATGTACTTGTCAACTAACTGCATTTATTCACTCACTCATTCATTTACTCATTTGAGAAACATTATTTAAAAATATGTATATAAATTAAACATGCTTTTATTAAAACAAAAGAAGGAGAGAAAGGATGAGAAAATTCGAGGGTGAGACAGGAAGGTTCAAAATAAGCATAATAAGAATATTCTAGAAAGAGAAGACAGGAAAAACTGGAGGGGGCAGTCATAAAAAAAATCCAAGAACACTTCTTAGAACTGGCTTTCCAAGTGACAAGCCCATTAAGTCCTCAGCAAATTGGATGAACATAGGCCTCATTAAGCCCTCTTGTGAGAGTGTCCCCAATGTTTAAAAAAGTGTCTAGAAGTTTTCTGAGTGGGTAGAAAGAGGTCACATACAAAGGATCTAGAACCAGAGTGGCACCAGACTTCTCAGCAGCAGTGCTGGATGCTAAGAGGCTGTGGTGACTCCCTGGAATTCCTCAAAATTAGATGTTCCAGCCTGGAATTCCCTGTCCAGCTGAACCTCCGATCAAGTATTGATACAAGAGATAGAAAGAAATTATTTAGACAGATAGTAAGGACAAAAAGTTCCCGGCAAAACTTTCCTTCTAATAAAAAGCAGCTCGAGAAATTACTTCCTTTCTGACCACAAGCAAATCAAAGAAATCACTTCTCTTCTGAAAAAGAACAGCCTAAAAAGATTGGACTGTAAACATAAACAGCTCTGACACAGAAAGAGAGCTTCCTGGATAACCAAATTTCACATACATACAGTGGGTCCCAATAAAAACAGTGGGCCTTAATAAACACATCCCTTTCCTTTTATACACACAGTAAAATAAAGAAACTAAATACACAGAGCAGTGGGGATACCTACAACTACAAAAAGATACCTGGGACCAGACACGTCCATTGTGGAAAATCCCCCTCCCCTTTTCAACACATACATGGCAGGAGAGAGATAAACAACATAAAATAACTCAGGCTAAAACCCACCTGCATAATAAAAAAGTGGAGTATAGATGGCCAGAGATTCCACTCTATACAGATGGCACACCTGGTCCGAATCAGTTTTTCACACTGTATATAAATAAGATATCCCCTCTCCACTAACTCATTTATAAAAACCCTTACATTTTGCTACATTTTGCCACCCCAATCGGGACCCCTCTCTACAACACAGAACTGTTTCTTTTCTTTCACCTATTAAACGTCTACTCTAACCTCACCTGTTGTGTGTCCACATCCTTGATCTCCATGGCTATGAGACAAAGAACCTTAAATGCCACCCCAGACAATGAAACCACTTCAGTATGATGGCAGAATAAAGACATTTTGAGCATAGCCAACACTCATTGGGTCTGATCCATGGGTGGCCTTGGGGCTAAGCTTCTATGACAGTGCTGGCCCTTTCTCAAGCACCAAGGCAGGGGCCATGGCTGGGAGCCTGGGTGCAGCCTCCCATCTTCTCTCCCAATGGCCTCTCTCTTGTCTGTGCCATTCATCAGACACTTACTGACCACCACCCTGTGCTAGGCTCTGGTTCCTCCCCTTGGGGGACTCCTGACCTAGTATGGATGTGGGATAGAGGGAAACACAGGTGATGATGTGATTCCAGCCAACTGCAGCAACGAAAAACTCTTGGATCTCTGGCCTGCATTTTGAAGGGGTTGTTGGGAGAGGAGCCAGACTGCTCAAATGCAGGGAGGCATGAACCAGACTGAGGTCAGAGTTGGGGGTTCCAATGTGTTTAGGTTTTCTCCCAGCCCCTGGGACCTGGGTCTCAGAGCACTTGAGTCTCACCAGACAGACTCACCTTCCACGCCACCTCCCTGTCCCATACTGAATAAATGGGAACAGGAGGGTGTGGGAGTCCATGGCGTGGCCAGCTCTGATGTTGACCAGCTGCTGCCCACAGACATTTGCAGCTGGTGGCCTGAGACTGACCCAGGAGAGAGGAGCATGCATGAGTGGTCCCTGGGCTGGGTGTGGTGGGTGTGTGCTCAGCCCCTGGGGTGTCTGAGAGGCAGGCAGAGAATGGGTAGGGACTTCTCCCATTAATTATCCTGTATGTACTGGTGTGTTAGGGCCTGAGCACATACCTGACTCTCTCAGAGAGTATGGGTTGCAGAGCTAGGATGGAACAGCATCACATAATCCAGGTCCATGTTTTCTAGCAAAATGTGCCTGCGTTTCCAGAATCGGAGGATCTAGCTTGAGTTTGGCCCCTCAGCTCTCTCCCCTGGGCCTTCATCAAGCCTCTCAGCCTTGCTGAACTTGTCCCTCATGTGTCAAGTGGAGATGATGTTGACCTCCAGGTTTTGAAGACGTGGGTAGGACATTGTACGTCACATTACATTTGCACCTTACTAGGCCTCTAGAACAGAAAAGGTCACTGTCCCTTCCTTCCTTCCTTCCTTCCTTCCTTCCTTCCTTCCTTCCTTCCTTCCTTCCTTTCTTTTTCTCTCTCTCTCTCCCTCTCTCTCCCTCTCTCCCTCTCTCTCTCTTCCTCTCTCTCTCTCTCTCTCTCCCCCGCCCCCCTCTTCTTTCTTTCTTTCTTTTGAGATGGAGTCTTGCTCTGTCGCCCAGGCTAGAGTGCAGTGATGCGATCTCGGCTCACTGAAACCTCCACCTCCTGGGTCAAGCAATTCCTGCCTCAGCCTCCAGAGTAGCTGGGATTACAGGTGCCCACCACCAATGCCAGCTAATTTATACACACACACACACACACACACACACACACACACACACACACACACATATATATATATTTAGTAGAAACGGGGTTTCACCATGTTGGCCAGGCTGGTCTCGAACTCCTGGCCTCAAGTGATCCACCCGCCTCGGCCTCCCAAACTGCTGGGATTACAGGCGTGAGCCACCACGCCTGGCCAGTTGCTGTCATTTCTAAGAAAAATGGAGGCCCCGGAAGGAGAATAGCTTCGGCCAGGTCCAGCCCAAGTTAGAGTGAGCTGAGACAGGCACCTAAGGCATCAGGGTCCAGCCAGTGTCTGACCCCCTCCTTGTGATGGGCTACGGCCCCTACTGTGCCTCATTCACCCAGAAGAATTTTATGAAATGTCATCTGAGTGTGAGCATTTTTAGACTCTGAGATAATGACTTTCCTTTCTTTTACACATCCGGACAACTCAGGACTGAGGGGAAAGTTTTGGAAATGATCTGTCTCCATACCCAGTGGACTCTGAGGACAGGGGACGGTGAACCCTGTGGGTTTGGACGACCGCACATCAGACTTGTCTAATGAGAAAGAACACTCTTCACTTAGTTGTGTGTGTGCTTAATCATTTTAGCCTTTTCTTACTGTTTGCTGAAAAAGCACATTTTATTATGGATAATTCCAAACAAGTATAAAATTAGAGGTAATAATGTAATGCCCCTCCCCACAGTCTAGCAATCACCCAGTTTTGACAATTGTCAACTTGTGGCCAGTCCTCTTTTATCAATGCCCATCTACTCACCCCCTTCTCATATTATTATTTTGAAGCAAACATCATATATCATATTTTATTCATAAATATATCAGTCAGTGCATATCTCTAAGAGACTCTTTTTGAAATGATATAACCACCATATTGCATACTATTATTGCACCCGTTTACCTTGGCAAGGGAGGCCCCAGCCAAAATGCAGAGAACCCCAGAAAGTTCTTTGCTTTTGTGCTTCTCTGTGTCCAGGTCCTAGAGATCGAAGCATGGTTCTGGGGACCATTAGGAATGATTTTGGCACTGCATGATTTTTGTGACTGTTACCTCCCCGTTCCTGAGGTAGGCCCCCATGGTGGCTTTCTCCATCAGCCAGAGGAGGTGGTGTGGTTCCCACTCAGTCGAGAAGACCAAGGCTCAGACCAAGAAGCGACTTGTCCCTAGGTCCTCCAGGCAGTGAGGGACAAGACCAGAGCCAATCCAACGTCATCTTGAAGGATCCAGCTCTCTGGTCAAGGGTATGCGAACAGTCAGTCTCTTGGAAGGCGGAGTAAAGTCACAAAGCTGATTGTAAATGGAAGCTTCTCTGAGGTTGCTCTTCCATGTCCATGTTACTCCCAGAGCTGGGTGCCTGTCAGATGGGGGCCGAGCACCTCCTCCACGATTTGCAGAGGTCTCAGGGATTCCAGAAAAGTATCTTGCAACCACTCCCACTCCACGTTCCCTTCCTTAACTCTCAGCACCACCAGCTCTTGCTGCATTTTCTCATGATGCTCCGCATTGGAGATCGGAGTCTGAATTTTATATTTGTGCCCTTGGTATACTAAGGCTTAAAAAATAGAATGTTTCAGCATCCTATTACAGAACTATAAAGTTAGGGGACCTTTAAATGTTGGGTGCAATATTTTGCAATTTGCTCACTTGACCTATTTTTGTTAATAGATCTTTAATTCTCTTTAAACATTTACTCCTATCTTTTGGTTTTATTAAATTTTGAAATGCATATGTGTTTTTGAGTCCTCTGGGTAACAAAATGTCAACAGATTAAAGAGGCCATTTTTTCATTGCCTGGCGGCCTGCAAAATTATAACAATAACCTAGATCTGATTAGAAACAAGGCTATGCCCTCTGTCTTCACTCCAGAACTTCTGATAGCAAGACCAGAGAAACATGATAAATTAAACCAAGACTAGATTCCCCTCAAACAGTTCCAACTTTTTACCCAGTTCTCTGGGGATTCAGCCTGCTAGGATGAACTATAGTTCAACCCTTTACTCCCATGAGTAAGCTAAGGACCTCTTAGAATGAAGTTCATTGAGTGTTTTATTAAGAGACAGTTTGGAAGATACCATTCATATCCACTAGAATGGCCTTGACTTAAAAAACAGCAACAACAACAAAGGAAAATAACAAGTATTGGGAAGGATGTGGAGAAATTAAGACCCTCGGACAGTGCTGTTGAGAATGTAAAATGGCGCTCCTGTGGAGAACAGTTTGGAGGTTCCTTAATAAGCTAAACATGGAACTACCATATGACCCAGCAATTCCACTCATAAGTATCTACCACAAAGAATTGAAAACAGGTGCTTAAACAAAAACTTGTAAACAAATATTCATTGCAGGATTATTCCTAAAACCAAAAGGTAGAAACAATGTCCAAATGTCTATCAGCTGATGAATGGATAAATAAAATGTGCTATGTCCATATAATGGAATATTATTCAGCCTTAAAAGGAAGGAAGTACTGCTACATGCCACAACATGGATGAACTTGGAACACATTATGCTAAGTGAAAGAAGCCAGAGGACAAAGGCCGCATACTGTATGATTTAATTTCTATGAAATGTCCAGAATAGGCAAATCCACGCTGACAGAAAGCAGATTGGTGGTTGTTAAGGGCTGTGGGGGAGGGGTGCAGGGCTATAGTTGGGGAGTAACTGGTTTATGGATACAGAGTTTTATTTTGTGATGAGGAAAATATTTGCAACAAGATGGTTCTTCCCAAAGGTGGTGTGTGCTTAAAAAAAAATGGTGCTGCTGGTTGCACGACATTGTGAATGTACAAAATGCAACTGAATTGGACACTATAAAATGACTAATTTCATGTGATGTAAATTTCACCTCAATCAAAAAGAGAGACCATTTGGAATCTCATAACACACTCACTATTTCTTCTGTTTGCTGCGAGGCCAAATAAATGAGTTGGGGAGGATCTGCAAGTGTGTGTTCCAACAGGGCCATATGGTGCAGTGGCAGAATGAGCTCTGGAGCAAGGCAGACGAGGGTTCAAATCCTGGCGAGCTTTGTGATGCTGGGCAAGTTACTTGGCCTCTCAAATGGAGCTGCCGATAGAACCTACCTCACAGCGTTGGTGAGGAGACAAAGCTCTTAAGTTCAGCCATGAATGGATTCAGGCTGTCAGCCTGGGTCAACTCTAGTAGCCTCTTCTGCAAAAGGAAGAGTGGAGCCCCTGCCTGGTGCCCCCTTGTCACATGGGTGCAGGAGCTAATGGACAGGAATGTACTCCAAGCCCACGCATGTTCCCAGGCCATGTGGGGGCAGCTGGGGGCAGCGTGGGAGACGACTGGCTTTTCTTTCCTCTGTGATCCGTCCATGGTATTTTGCATACAGAAGTCTGGGCTGGGGCTAGCCAGGGCCCCTGAGGGCCTTCACCAGCTGACTGGCTGGCCCGTACCTGTCCAGCCCCTGCTGAGAGGCAGCAAGTGTGCTCTGAGCCCAGCTGGGGCAGACAGGTTTTTCCATGCAGGGATTATCCTCCCAGCTCCAAGGTCAGCTGCTTAAACCTCCTTTAGCTCAGGTGCCTGGGGTTTTTAGGTTCCTGGAATCAAACTCCAAGGCAGTGATTGGTTCTCAGTCACCTCACTGAGAACAATTGGCAATGTCTGGAGACATTTTTGGTTGTCACAACCTGGGGCAAGGCAGGGGGGTTGCTAGTGGGTAGAGTATCTAGTGGGTAGAGGCCAAGGAGTCTTTTAAACATCCCACAATGCACAGGCCACACCCCAGGACCAAGAACTATCTGGCCCAAAATGTCAGCAGTGCTGAGGCTGGGAACACTCGTCTGAGTGAACCTGTTGCCCTGGAAGCTCCTCGTGAGGGGATCATCACTGCCGGTACCATATGCATCTCACCAGTTATCCCAGTAGCCTGGTGGGTGTCTCCCCACCTCATGGATGAGAAAGGTGAGACCCAGGAGGGATGAGTAACCTCTCCAGGGACCCCCAGCTGCCTCATGGCAGAACTGGGATTCGAACTTGGATCTGCCTCACTGGAGAGCCTGTTTCCCTAACTACCAGTCAGTAAAACAGGGAGAATTATACATGTCAAGGCCACTTTATGAAGACCAAATGGTAGAAGATGTGTTTTATTTAGATGAACCCGCATTTACCCAGTTCCTGTTGCCTGAGAGCCGTGTGGCATGGTCCTTGCTCATAAAGTGCCTAGAGCATGAGGGAAGCAGACCTTGAGCAGGTAGATGAAATATACTATGCCAAAGACTAAAAGCTGGAGGGAGAACTGTTTGCCCAAACTAAGGAGATGACACCTGAGCTGAGTGTTGAAGATGAGATGCAGTACCCATGTAGGAGAGAAGTGGGAAGGGTTTTCTAAGAACATGGAACAGCAGGAACAGGAGGCAGGAGGAGACAGCCGTGGCTGCAATGCCAGGGAGGGTCCACTCAGAGGGACCTCATATGCCTTGCGGAAGGTCTTGGGCCTTATCTTGAGGGTGAGATGGAGAGCGACAGGGTCAGGGTACATTCTAGATCAGATATGCTGGCTGCTGTGTGGAAGACGGATCTGAATGTGCCAGTGGACTAGGCTGTCAGGAGGCCTTGGGCAAAAGTGAGATAAGGAGGGTCTAATGGCTGAAGCAACAGGGATGGAGAAAGGGATAGATCTGTGGAAGAGGCAGCAGATGAAACAGGCAGGACTCAGTGACCGGTTTGCTGAATGAAGGTGAGGAAGAAGGGCGGGGGCTGACTCTGGCCACCAGCTTGGGGAAGCAGGGTGTTGATACCTAACAGAAAGGGGGGACGATGAAGGTCTGGGGGTGGGAGGAGAGATGAGGCTTGGAGTCTGAGCTGCCTGTGGGACAAGCAGGAGGGTTTGTCTAGCACGGGATTGGTTCTGACCTCAGGAAATGGGTCTGCTTGCAGTTGGCTGCCTTCTCTTATCATGGGAGTCATCCATTTTGTTGCGGGTGGCAATAGTTCACTCTTTTCTTTTGCTCTGTAGAATTCCATGGCACAAATACAGATGTGATTGGCTTGTCAGCTCAACTATTGTTGAGGTTGTTTGCAGCTATTATGAATAATGCTGCTGTGAGCATCCTTGTCCGTGCCTTCTGAGGGCCATGTGCATTATTTTTGTTGGGTTCATGAGAATAGAATTGCTGGGCTGCGGACACATGCCTGCCATATTTCATAGACAGGTCCAAATGGTTTTCCAAAGTGGACCACTTTACACTCCCACCAGAATGTATGGGGTTCTCATCACTTTGCATCCTGACCAACATTTCTGTTGTTGTCTCTTGTGGTTTTAATAGGCATTTCCTTGGATAATAATGGCTCCGAGCATCTTTGTGTGTTTTGGGGCTGCTTAACATCTTCTCCACCTCCGTAATGTGTGCAAGTCTTTGTCCAGCTTTCTGTTAGATTGTCTTTTTCTGATTGATTTGTATCTAAGTCCTTTGTCAGATATGTGGACTGCCAGTGTCTCCTTATCCACTGTGCATTTCATTTTCACTCTCTTACTGATATCTTTGGAATGAAAGTTTTCAATCAATATATTAAAGTTAATGATAACAGCAATGAAGCAAATGTTTTTATTAAAAGTGAAACAAAATGAGCCAGGCACGGTGGCACGCACCTGTAGTCCTAGCTACTCAGGAGACTGAGGTAGGAGGATCACTTGAGGCCAGGAGTTTGAGGCCAGCCTGGGCAACGTAGTGAGACCCTGACTCTAAATAAAAATAAAAGTAAAAGTAAAAAATTAGCTGAGTGTGGTGGTGCATACCTGTAGTCTCAGCTACTTGGGAGGCTGAGATGGGAGAATTGCTTGAGCCCAGGAGTTCAAGGCTGCAATGAGCTGTGGTAGGACCACTGCACTCCAGTCTGGACAACAGTGGGAGACCCTGCCTCTAAAATCAATAAATAGCTAGCTAGCTAGCTAGATAGATAGCAAAATGATACCTTGGAATGCGAGAGAGGTGTCTTGGAAGCCCAGTGCTTTGGCTAGTGTGCTTTTTAAGGGAATGAAGGAAATCTCTCTGGTTTAGTGAGAGGTGGGGGATGACCTGGAAATGGATCTTGAGTCTTGGATCTTCTGTTTATTGGGCAGGTCCCCAATTCTCTGTCTGTGAAAGGATGGTGCTTTCTGCCCAAATTCTCAGGGCGTCCACAGGACCCCCTGAGTTCACCAAGGTGAGAAAGCTCTGAAGAGGGATGTTGGCATTCTCAGTGGTTCTGCTCAGAACTCAAAGGCCCCAATCCCTGCTCCTCCCTGGTTGCAGGGGTGGGTCTGAGACAGGCCTGGCAGAGGCTGCTGGAATAATCTAGGAGGGAAAGGACCCGGCTTCAGCCCGAGTTTGTTGGGGGGAACCATGGCACCAGGGGCATGGCAGGAAGCGCCCCTGCCCCCTCCTCCTCTCTGGCATCTCCCCTTTCCTATCCCTCCCCATTCAAGGACTGGTGAGCCCTTGCCTGAAGGGCATGGGAGTGCTGGAGGGAGGTGACTTCTGGGACACTGACTGGCCTGGATTCCATTTGTGCCATCTTGAGTGGTGCCCAGTCTGATGGAGCTCGGAGCTTGTTCCCACGAGGGCCAACAGTCATGCTTGAAACTCATGTGCCTCCTGCTCACCCTGCTCTCCCACTGCCTCCCCATCGCACACTGACCTTTCTGCCCCGCCAGCACACCCATACTTCCTACCACGCCCGGGGCTGAAGAGTCTTCCCCAGACTCTCCATCATCCAGGCCTCCCTCTCCCCTCTCCACCCTCACCTGCTGTGTTGTCTTCGTGTCACTCAATACTCCCTGACGTTGGGTCACATGGTATCATTGGGGTACTGGCGTAGTGTCCCCCTCCCTCCCACCAGCACAGCCAATCCTCCAGGGCAGGATTTCACTCATTCACTGCCTGCGTGCCTGTGCCTGCTGCACCTGGCATAGGGGAGGGCCACAGACACTGAAGGCAGGAGGACATGGCGCTCGAAGCAAAAACGGCGTGCTCTGCATCCGAAGGCAGAACAGGCTGGCAGTGACCGAGAGCAGATCCAAGGGCCAGAGGTAGAGCACCCACGTTCCCTTGGAGCCCTCTGTCCTCATTAAACAGAGAACCACGAGGGGAATGTTAAGCTCTAAGGAGCAGGTTGAGTCTCCTAGGAGGTGGCCAGCCTTCCTTCCTGATCCCTCGTAATCCCTGGGGTTTGGTCAGTTAGGAAGGAGGGGCTGGCACGTGGCCGCATTCCTGGCTTCAGGCAGGATCCTGCTTGAAAAAGGCCAGTTTTTGCCCCCTCAGATCCATACTGGGCTCAGTAGTACAAGATGGGTGATCATCTAGTGAGAATCTATGATTTGGTTTCGGTGCCTCAGCCCGCACTAAATGTGACATCTCTCAATGGCCAGAGAAAGAGGTGATGCATTCCTGAAAACCTAGACCTTCCCGGCAACAACTGTGGCATCACTGCCTTCATGGGACCCTGCTTTTGAGGCAGGTGTAATTTATCGACTCCAGGAAGGAACTTGCGGCTCCCGCCCAGGGTCACACAACACCGGGCCAGCCAGCACCAGGACTCTCAGTGTGCAAGCAAGGGCTGTTCCTCTGTGCCCCATGGCATGGAGGGTGCCAGGCTACGTGGGGAGGCCCAGGAGGCAGGGCAGAGGCTCTGGAGGTGCAAGCAGCTCAGGCTGGACTCAAGGTGCTGCCGCTCATGAGCTGAGTGACCGTGGACCAGGGAGGTGACTGCCGTGAGTCCCAGTGGCATCTTGTGTAGAAGGGAATGTACTCTTCCCTTTGGGCCTGCTGTGAGGGTTCAGGAGTGAACAGCCCTGGGAGGGTGTGCACATAGTGAGAGGTGGGATAGCAAAGATGCCCACTGGGTCACATAACATTGATCTAGAACCAGAAATACCATCTGACCCAGCAATCCCATTACTAGGTATATGCCAAAAGGATTATAAATCATTCTGCTATAAAGACACATGCACACATATGTTTATTGCAGCACTATTTACAATAGCAAAGACTTGGAACCAACCCAAATGTCCATCAATGATAGGCTGGATAAAGAAAATGTGGCACATATACACCATGGAATACTATGCAGCCATAAAAAGGGGTGAGTTCATGTCCTTTGCAGGGACATGGATGAAGCTGGAAGCCATCATCCTCAGCAAACTAACACGGAAACAGAAAACCAAACACTGCATGTTCTCACTCATAAGTGGGAGCTGAACAATGAGAACACATGGACACAGGGAGGGGAACATCGTACCCTGGGGCCTGTCAGGACGGTGGGGAAAGGGGAGGGAGAGCATTAGGACAAATACCTAATGCATGCGGGGCTTAAAGCCTAGATGATGGGTTGATAGGTGCAGCAAACCACCATGGCACATGTATACCTACGTAACAAACCTGCATATTC
This sequence comes from Pan troglodytes, assembly GCF_028858775.2. Taxonomy (NCBI): domain Eukaryota; kingdom Metazoa; phylum Chordata; class Mammalia; order Primates; family Hominidae; genus Pan; species Pan troglodytes. The sequence goes on from NC_072413.2 coordinate 14,529,928, forward strand.
AGCACATTCAGTTCTATGTATCCTAGAACTTAAAGTAAAATTTAAAAAAAAATTAAGGAGAAAAAAAGAATTTTCAATTGCCTTTGCACAGTAGTTTTAAGTTCTTCAATTATTGAGTGATATTTTGCTTAGTTTGTATCCTTTTAGGCTGGTTATTCTCAGCCATGCCTGCACATTGGAATCACCTGCCGAGCTTTAAAAAAAAATATAGTAAAAGCTGTCAGGTCCCCCTCCTCTCCCATTATTGATAGAGTCACTTGACACCCACACTTGGGGTGTGGCCTAGACACCAGGATTGTTTAAAGCTCCCCATGTGATCGTAAGGCGGAGAGCCCTGTTTTAGGCGGTCATGTATGTTCTTTAATTCACCACCTTTCAGAAATCTGTAGGAAACCTAAGATAGGTTATTTTAAAAATGGATGTAAGTTCTTAAAATAAATTTTGCCTTATTGTAGCGATTCAAAACCACCATCTTTCCTGCTATTTAAAATGTTGGTCAACTCCCTAGTGACAATCTGCATTCCTGTATATATATATAAACATACACACACACATATAAATATATACATAAGTGTGTGTATATACATATATACACATATATATCTATACATATATACATATGTATACATGCGCCTGGGTTAATGTTGGCCTTTGGGGAAAAGTAATGTTGGAAATTATCATTTGATAATTATCAATTATCAAACATATATATATGTTTCTCTGGCTCTGAAGTCAGAACAGCCTTGCTCCACAACTTCCATCTCTGCCTTAGGCAAATCAGTTCACCTCTGTGAGCCTCAGTTTTCCAATCTGTTCCATGGGGATAATGGTAGTCTCTGTCTCATAGTTACTGTGAGGATTAAATGTGTTTAGTATGCGTAAGGCTGTTAGAACAGTGCCTTACACATAGTAAGTGCTCAGTTCCTGTCAGCTCATCTTTTTAGTACTAGCAAAGGTACCAGGTTAGGCTCTTTTGGTTACGGTATCTTCCTTAATCATTTAATTTAATGCCCACACCCTATGAGGTCGGTAGAAGCAGAAGCGAAGGGAAGAAAGGTCACTTGCCATTGGTGGTCATCAGAGCAGGAACTGGAACCTATGTCCAAGCTGCCCCCTCCGCAGGTCATGCCTTGGCCACCTAACCCTACCTAGAAACAAAGGAATTGATCAGTCCTAGAAATCCATCCTAGAGAAATTCTTGGAGAAAATTGCCAGGAAAAGTGGACCAGGACTGTTTTTTGATGCTGGGGTTCTGCCAGGTCCTGCCCTGGGCACCCTGCCCTCCAGTGGCAGGCACAGGAATGCAGCTCTTCTAGGCCATGGAGTTTCTTATTGTGGTATAAAGAGACCTGGATTTACAGTCAGAAAACCTGCACCACGGGACCTGCCTCTTCCCTCTCCAGCAGTGAGGCTGTTGGCTAGCTAGTATCTCTCAGCTTCAGTTCCTGATGCCCCTGCCTTGGGCCAGGTCCCCACTGACCACATGTGGACCCCTGAGTAGTTGGCCGGCTGCCTGCTCGCTTGACTCCCCAACCTGTCATTTCTATGGCTTCACATTCGTCTTCATAAGAGCAGATGAGTTCTTCTCACAGTCACGTCTAAAGACCCCGGGGTCCTCATGGCAGAGAAGGAGACCTGATGTTTATTCAAGTCTAGCCACAGCTGGAAGTAAGGTATGGGGTGCCCCCCACTCTGCAGTCTATCCTCATTCTGTGCCCTCCCCTCCTGCACACCCCTCTGTGTGGACCCTGGAGGGGGCCGGGAGGCAGGAGGTTCAGATGTGGAATTGACAGGCCACACAAGCGCCACAGATGGAAGACAAAACACCTGAATGTCACAGAGGCTTTACATGTGCTGCGCCCCTGCCTGGAGTGCCCTTCCTCTCTCTGCCTCAAGATGCCTAGCTGCCTAGCCTGTGAGGTGCAATGGAACCTCCCCTCCTTTGGAATATTGCCTGTCTGCACACCAGGCAGCATTGTGACCACTGCACTTAAATCCCCCCTGGCTGCAGCTCAAGCTAGTGCCAACGTGCTTGCTTCCCATGCGGCCTCTCTTGCTAGACCGGTAACTTGCTGAGGGCAGAGAGAGACTGTATCAACCCTCCGAGTGGCCCTCCCTACCCCAGCAAGGTGACCGGCACCGAATGGGCTTGACCGTGAGCATATGAATGTTCATGCAGAAGATGAGAGATGCTTCCCAGACATCTACATGCCCTTGTCAGCCTCCTCCTCTGAGCCCCTGTACACCCCCTGGGGCCTCTAGCTACAGTTGCACCTTCTTATCCACCCCCAGGACCCAGCATTTCCCTGGGAAGATCTTTAGCGGGTCCCAAGCCGTGCCTGGCTGGACCACACTCGCCGTGGCGGGACAGCATGCTTTCAGCGGAGCAGAGCGGGTCTGAAATGTAAGCCAGAATTAGTCTGGAGCAAACCACTTAATGGCTCCAGCTTGACTCAAATGAGATATGAACCGAGTAAACACTGAGCGAAATGAATTTTTGATTACCGCTTGGGCATTGTGAATATTTCTGTCTGCCTTGCCTGGTGGTTTTCTTCCCCCCAGCTCAAGCATGAAATACACTCCACAGCTCCTCAGAAGAGCGTGGCAAACAGGGTCTTTGGGGTAAAGTAATGTTGGAAATTATCAGCATAAGAAAGGAAAATGACAGGCCTCCTCAGGCAGAGGTTTTAGCCTCTCTTCTGTAATTAAAACTTACTTTAAATTTCAGGCTGTGTTGATCAAGACTGAAGGGGAAGGAGTATTGCGCATTACAGCATAAATCATATTTTAGGATTTATGTAATGCCCCGATGTTTTTTCAGGGATGTTTAGTGGAGCAGGGGTTTAAGATCAATTCTGATTTCTAGAAACATTATCAGTGTGTGCATGGGGGCCTGCTCTGGGCCTGTGCTTGAGATTGGGGGTGGGGTGGGGGATTTGAAGTTGAATTGGCTAAGAAGGCTGCCCTCAAGCGGGACAGGTAGAAATGTCTCATGGCTCTAGGAAAAGGCGGCAAGTTCAGAGCCCCAATAGGTCAATCCTGGCTGGCTTCATGGAGGTGGCATTTTAAGCAGGCCTTGGAAGATACTGAGGCTTTAAATGAGCATTACAGTGGAGCTGTCAGGAGGCTGTTTGTAAGGGTTACTAAGCGACCTACTGGCAGGATGCAAAGAAAGGAGGGATCTGGCTTCTCTCTACTGCCCTCCTCCTCTTCCCCTGACTTAAAGCCTTGCTCAGGCTGGCCACTGCTAAGCAGAGCATAAGATTTAAGAAATGGAGCTCTGTGAGGCATACTACCTGAATCTGAATTCTGGCCCTTGCTCACACTAGCTGTGTGATTTCCTGAGTGACTTAACCTCTCTGAGCCCCCATTCCTGTATCTGTAATGAAGGGGGATAAGGTTACCTAAGAGAGAAGGGAGTTCTGAGGAATAAATTGGGCAACATATAAGAACTAGAACTATGCCTGACAAACAGCAAGCGCTTAACAAGCATCTGTTGCTGCTACAGTTGCCGCAGTTACCAGCTGATTGATCTTGCCCAGTTTGGATCTCGCCTTAACCCTTAGCACCTCTGCTAAGACACAGTGCCTACCCATGCCTTCTGTAGATTATCTTTTTGCAAAAATCATGCCGGCCAGGCGCGGTGGCTCATGCCTGTAATCCCAGCACTTCGGGAGGCTGAGGTGGGCGGATCACGAGGTCAGGAGATCGATACCATCCTGGCCAACATGGTGAAACCCTGTCCCTACTAAAAATACAAAAATTAACTGGCTGTGGTGGCGTGTGCGTGTAATCTCAGCTGCTCGGGAGGCTGAGGCAGGAGAATCGCTTGAACCAGGGAGTTGGAGGTTGCAATGAGCCTAGACTGTACCACTGCACTCCAGCCTGGCGACAGAGCGAGACTCCGTCTTTAAAAAAAAAAAAAATCATGCAATGTTATTTTTAATTACGTACAAAGATCTAACATGTCACCCAGAGACCATTTCACCCATTATTATTCATAACATACCCAGGAGAGGGGCTGTTAGATAGTTCCTATTGCTGAAGAGGAGAGGCAGGCTCAGCAGGAGGTGGCATGGTCAAGATCGCACAGCTGCGGGGCCCCATTTAGATGCGCTCCGGGGCTTCTGAGCACCGGCTATCTCCCCCAGCTGCCTGGGAAGAGTGATGAGCCCTTGTCCCATGAGGCTGAGCTGGGTGTCGCAAGGACAGCATCTGCTCCTTCCACGATCCTTCCTCCCAGCTCCCCCATCCCGGACCTTAATGCTCTTCTTGAATTTGACGTCGCACCTCCTGGGATGCGAGGGGAGAGGTAAGGTGAGTGGGCGGCACCATGTCTGCCTCTGTGGCAGGCCAGGCCAGCAGTTATGGAGGAGGAAGAGTTTCCGGATGGATGGCTCGATCGCAGGTTCTGGGGGCTTCAAGGCAGCTTGCCCCCCTGGCAGGGAGCTGTCCCTGTTTGGAGGGCCATCCAAAGCAACTGTGAGATCCCTCAGAGGCACGATTTTCAGACTCCAAGACCCCATTCTTAGGAGTTTATTGGGTGTGTTTCCCTTCATGGTTTCGTTTTTTTCCCCTTTCGATAGGTGATTCTAGCTCGGTGGGAGGGGATGTTTTGGGAGGGGAGTTTGTGGCATAGAATATTGTGACAAGCGTGGGAGTGATGTTGGTAAGAGGGGGGCCTGGGCTTTTGACTCCTGCAACCCTGAGCAATTCACCCACATTCTCTGTGCCTCAGTTTTCTCAGCTGTAAAATGGGACCATAATAGACCTACCTTCTGAGGTCACAGTGCAGATCAACTTATTAGAATGCACATAAAGTGCTTGACATTCCTGCATTCTCCATTTTCCCTGGAGTGCCTACAATCTGCGGGGTGCCGGGGGATCCAGCCAGGAGCAAGAAAGACCCTGCCCTGTGGAGTCTCCTTTCTTCTGGGTGATGGGGCATTATCACAGTGCCTGACGCATGATAAGTTCTCAAATGATAAACTGTACCTGCTATTAACCAGAATTATTATTTAAAGCCAACCTCATTCTCTCCTCTCACCCTAAAAGGCAGTTAAACCAGCAAAAATCAGAGAAGCATGTAGTTCACGACTTGAGCCCATCCTGCTAAAGGGGTTTGTTTGACGTTTCTGCTAATCCGTGTTTAATGTGTAAGCAGATTATCTGAGCAGAACTAGGATTTTGTGCAGGATGATTTGCCCGGCTGTGGCCTGGGCTGCTGGCCTGTGACGCTAACCTTGAGGCAGGGTTCATTCTTTGTGTTGAAATTGCAGGTGGTGAAATTTTGGGTCAAGGTAGGAGGCTCCTATAGCTGTGGAAATGTGTTCTCGAGGCCGGTTCATGCACAAATGCACTTCAACCTTGACCTTCCAGAGGCCCCAGCAGGGTGCCCTGCTCTCACCCTCACCCCTTGTAGCTCTGCACCCTGGCTTCCGTGAGAATCTGTCTTCAGTCCTGTAGACCCACCTCCGCCAGCCCTCCACTCCCCTAAAGAAAGGAAACAGTACAGTAGGGGTGGGGTGGGGGTTCCAAGGGGGCAACTGGGCAGGGGGTACAGAGGGGGTGGCCTGACCCTGGAGAGGAGTATTTTTTTTTTTTTTTGAGATGGAGTCTCGCTGTGTCACCCAGGCTGGAGAGCAGTGGCGTGATCTCGGCTCACTGCAGCCTCCGCCTCCCAGGTTCAAGCGATTCTCCTGCCTCAGCCTCCCAAGTAGCTGGGATTACAGGCACCCACCACCACGCCCGGCTAATTTTAGTATTTTTAGTAGAGACGGGGTTTTGCCATGTTGGCTAGGCTGACCTCGAACTCTTGGCTTCCTGTGATTTGCCCACCTCGGCCTCCCCAAATGCTGGGATTACAGGCATGAGCCACCACGCCCGGCCAGGAGTATTTTTATCACTGATGTTTAAAATTGCTGGCCAATGGTGACCATAAGTCATCTACTTTTATTGTGGTAAGATATATATAACATAAAATGCATCATTTTAATCACTGTAAATGTGCAGTTCAGCAGCATTAAGTACATTCACATGGTTGTGCAACCATCACCACCATTGGTCTCCAGAACTTTCTCACCATCCCAAGCTGAACCTCTGTACCCATGAGCACTAACTCCACATTCCTTCCTCAGTCCAGCCCCTGGCAATCCCCAGTCTGCTTTCTGTCTCTATGAACTTGGCTGCTCCAGGTACCTCAAAGAAGTGGACTCAGACAATATTTGTTCTTTTGTGACCAGTGTATTTCACTTAGCATGAGTCACCCATGTTGTAGCCTGTGTTAGAATGTCCTACCTTTTAAAGGCTGAATAATTCCACCATATATGTGTACCACATTCTGTGGATCCATTCATCCATCCATGGACATTCACACTGTTTCCACCTTTTGGCAATTGTGAATAATTGCTATGAATGTGAGTGTGCAGATGTCTGTTCAGGTCGCTGCTTGTGGTTCTTTGGGGCATATGCTGAGAAATAAAATTGCTAGATCACATGGTAATTCCGTATTTAATTTTTTGTGGAACCTCCATACTGTTTTTAAACTCTTGAAACACAGCGTACCTCTTTATTGTCTGAACCTGGGGTGGACACTCCCAGCCTCCCCTTGGCATCTGCCTTGTACTGTTTTCCTCTCTTAGGGCCCGTTAAAGTCTGAGAGACCACACAAGGACCTGTGTGTGAGATTTAAGGTGTGACGCATAAAGGAGATGCCCAAGGGGTGTCCCTTCACACCTTGAGACGGATTCCCAGTGGTGGGACTCAGGGTGGGTCTTCCCCAGGACCCGGGAGTGAGGTCTGTGGTTCTGTGGCTGCCGGTGCTCAGGCTGGGTTCCTTGCCACGTCCTCTGTGGTTCTCCAAAGCTCCCAGTGGCCGACTCTCGATTTTCTTTTTGGTTAATGAAGACCCACAGGTGTTGACAGCCTCCTTGGGTCTGGACTTAGCTGCCCATGGCCTGGTTTGCCTCTCCCTCCTGGCTCTCACTGTCTTTGTTGGGGTGGACTCTGCAGCTGTGCATTTGTATAGTTGTGGGGCAGGAGGCCATGCCTCCTGTTCCCCTCTGAGTACCAAATGAGTAGGAGGGAAGGGGACGTCAGAGATGTCCTCACCCATCTGTTTGTTCATGGCAGGTGGTACCAGTTCTAGGTCATGACTGCAGGACTTGCTTTATCAACCCTGAGGGATGTTGAGACTAGCAGGTATGCAGGTATTTGAGGCAAGGGCTTCAGACCCCAGAGTGGCCCCCAGACCAAAACTGGGGCCCAGGAGACATCTTGCTCCTGCCTCTGGGCAGCCTGCATGCGGAGCAGAGAGGGCCTCTGGGGCCCTAGAACCCCAGTCCAGACTTTGCGTTGAGTTTGCTCTAAAAACAAACAAACAAACAAACAAACAAACAAACAAACAAACTCACTTTGGGTATGTGCACTAGACCACTTAAGGCAGAACTAATATGACAACTGGGATTTTCTTCAGAGTAAACTGGGTGGGGAGGCAGCAGAGCTGGCAGGTGAGTGAGTGAGGATGAACCCCATCAGCCTAGGGCTGATCATTGTTGAACTTGGATGATGGATGCATGGAAGTTCAATGTGTGCTGTGTCTATTCCTATGTATGTTTGACATTCTCCATTTTAAAAGCATTCCTCTCCACCCCACTCTTGGAAGGAAGTGAATCTTTCCTGAATCTACCTCTTGCGTGTGGGTGCCTCCCCTCTGTTTTCTTACTAAGTGCTCACAACACACATGCAGTGGGTGTTGTTATCCCCATTTCACAGGTGAGTAAACTGAGGCTCATTGACATTTCTGCTAGAAATTAGCTTAGCTGGAAAATGAACCAGATCTGATTCCCAAACCACTGTTCTTCCCCATGAACAGATTCTCCAAGCCCTGCCTTGTCAGCCAGGGGTCTGTGCAGCCTGGGCCAGGGTGCAGCCCCTGGAAACCCAGCCCTTTCTGAGGAATGGAGGGAGGTCCTGAACCTCTCCCTGGGGCTTTGCTGTTCTCCCTTTCCTGTCCCCCATGAAGTCCTGCCCGCAAGGACCTAGCAATCATTATATGGAAGGGGACACAGGCCTAGGTTGAAGGGTCTGATACTTGGCCCAAGTCACCTGGCTCCTCGGTGGCAAAGCCACCTCCCCTGTGCTAAGCCAGTGCACTTTCCCCCATTTTCCACCCTTTCTGTCTCCCCAGAAGCCTGGCCTTGTCCCTGCCCCCAAGCCCCGGGGGCCCGCCTGGCCTCATTAGCAGGTCTCGTTTCCTGTGTCTTCTCTGGGCTCCTACACTTTGCAGCTCAGACCTTCTCCCACCCCTGGGCGCCTGCGTTCCCTGCCAAGTCTTATTCCCAAGCATCTTCTGCAGCTTGTTCTCTTCCGTCTTGTTTGGTTTCTTGACTTGCGCCTCTTCTGCTCAGTTCTGATGCCAGCCGGTCCCTCTGCAGGACAGCAGTGTTTTCTCTTCCCCCATCTGCTTTGTAGAAACCCTGCCTCACATCACTCCTGCCCCTTCTCTCCTTCCTTATGTCAGGTCTTCCCGGCTACCCCTGGGCCCGGCTTCCCAGTCCGGGTCATCCCTGCAGTCCCCAGGCCTGTGTCCCCTCCAGAGCCCAGTCGTCCCTGCTGCTGCTGTCTCCTGGTGTCTCCCCGCCAGGGCTGATGGTTTTCTTTCTCCCTCGCAAAGGGAGAACATTTCTGTCCATCACAATGAGGCATACCCATGCCATCTCGCCTGCATCGAGCCTTCCCCCAAGCAGAGGGCACAGCTACTCCCCAGCAGGACCCGAATTCCCTGCCTCCCACTTGGTTTCATCAGCCTGTCAGCCCTTGTTATATTTAAGATATTTTTAAACACTCTGAACACTTTTGCCACAATTTTAACCCCTCCCCTAGTTAAAGCATGGCTCTCCTTCCAGTTAATTATTCCCCGAGTTAAGATCTGACAATATATTTTATTAAAATGCTTTCTGAAATTTTATTCCTTCAAAGCCCTGAATTTGAAATGAGAGTAGTCACAAGAATGGGGAAACATCCTCTGTGACTGTACTCTGTCCCCTGCCCCAGAATGGGCTGGGGGCTCCTCCACCAACCCTGTAAGCCTTCTGGTGCCTTTCTATGCTATTGAACTTACTTGTCACCAAACAGGCCGGCTGGCAGCACTTTACCAAAGTGGCACGGGCACCAGGCCTACCAGGGAACATTCCGATTCCTATTTTAGGAATCTTGAGTTGAATGTGACCAGGAAGATGGTGTAGTATTGAACCGGATAATGCCAGCTGGTGCAGTAGGCCCTCATGGTTCAGGGTCTTAGCACAATAAAGGTTTACGCCTCATTTATGCAACACTGCAGCATGTGTTCCTGGTCTTCCATGTGGTCATTCAGGGATCCAGGCTCCTTCCATCTTGCAGCTTGTCTCCTCTCAGGCCCAGGGTCTTGGACATGCATCCAATGGATGGAGAGAAAGAGGTGGAATAAAGGCACCTGCTGCTGGGCTCCCAGGGTCTGCAAGGGAACATGTCACTTCCACCGGTGAGAGCTGGTCACGGGCCCCACCTACATGCAGGGGGGCCTGGGAAATGCCCCTGGCTAGTCAGTAATTCCTCAGCCACCACTCTCCATGGGAAGAGAGAGCCACAGATCCTGGAGGGCAGCTAGCCACACCTGCCATCTGTGGGCGTGGAGTGCAGGGAAGGTGCGAGTGGAAGAGATACTGGCCATTTCATTGAGCTCTGACCTTCCGCTCAGCATCTTTCCTTGGATTGGATCTCCAGGTTTTGTGTGTCCCAGCCCAACCCTTGTGCCAACCCCAGGGTCTCCAGGGTGGGTTGTTACCACGCTAAACACTGGGTTTCCCTAAAGTCTGCCCCAGCACCCATCATGCATTGCTACTGAGAGGTAAGCTCCAGGAAAACAACCTGTCTTACTTGCCACCGTCCACACTCCCTTGCCCCATGTGCCTAAAGTAGTGTTTGCTGCAGGGTAGGTGCAGTTGATTGCAGTGGTCATGCTTGGAAAACATAGTATGTCCCATCCCACATGCTCTTCTGCAGTGTGACCTTGCCACTCCCCCATCGAGTCCCTGCCTGGGCTGCTCTTAGTGACTTTCTTGGTTAGTAGAATGTGGCAGAAGAGACATTCTGGACTTTTGCGAATAGATCATGAGAAGCTTTGCAGCTGTCATCTGTGTCTTGGGGACTCTCCCCCTGGGAACCCAGTGGCCATGCTCTGAGAAGCCCAGGTCATGTGGCGGTGTCCTGCTCTGCAGCCCCAGCTGGGTTCCCAGCCCACCGCCAGCACCAGCTGCCGGCCATGTGAGTGTGCCATGGTGGGCGTTCAGATGATGGCGACCTCAGCCAGCACCTGACTGCAGCTGCATGAGAGACTCCAAGTGAGAACCACGCTTCCTAACCCCAGCTCCACGTTCTCCCTCCTCCCCCCACCGCTTCCCTTGGAGCCACCAGCCCAGGCAGCAACATCACCACCAGCCCTGGTTGCTTAAGGACACTTCAGGAGACATCTTTCTCAAGCAACTCCTTCCTCCTTCCCGGGGCCCTATTGATGTTACTGACCCATGTCTTTCCACATTATCGGAAACTCGTAGACTATAGGTGTCTGGGGTAAGGCAGAACTTCTGGATTTAAAGGTTAGTGTGGAGAAATCTAGTATGTCCTGAGCTGAAAAGCATATTGGGTGGTTATCTTCTCATTTATCATTTTAGAATCATTGAAAGGAAAGACGATAGCAAAAAATGTGTTTTCTTTTCTCCTGGGTCCCCAGATTTTGTCAGCCTTACTTGGTTTCAGCCTGGTGGGAGCCTCGGGGTTTTTATCTGGTGTCCTCTCTACCTGTCACTTGCCTCGTGGAGGTCCAGGCCCTGATTGCTCTGTTGTATTCTGGGGCTGTTCTCCTCGAGGTATGTATCGGGGTGACAGCTTCTCATCTCTGCATCGTGGCGGCCAGAATCAGCCTTGTTTCTGATGAGGGCGGTAGCGGCCAGTCGATTGCTATGCATGTTTATTTTAAGAAATGCTCTGCCAAGGGTGTCTTGGAGTGTGGGGCAGGCATCCAGATGCCTTGCTATGGTCTGAATGTTGGTGTCCCCCAAATCCAAATGTTGAATCTTCATCTCCAGTGTGACAGTGTTGAGAGTGGGGCCTTTGGGGAAGTGAGGGATTAGTGCCCTTATAAAAGAAGCCCCGAGGAAGCCCGTTTGCCTCTTCCACTGTGTGAGGTCACATAGGAGGCGTCATCTATGAGGGACACCTCTTCCTCTGTGTGAGGTCACGTGGGAGGCGCCATCTATGAGGAACATCTCTTCCACTGTGTGAGGTCACATGGGAGGCACCATCTATGAGGGACACCTCTTCCTCTGTGTGAGGTCACGTGGGAGGCGCCATCTATGAGGGACACCTCTTCCTCTGTGTGAGGTCACGTGGGAGGCGTCATCCATGAGGGACACCTCTTCCTCTGTGTGAGGTCACGTGGGAGGCGCCATCTATGAGGGACACCTCTTCCTCTGTGTGAGGTCACGTGGGAGGCGTCATCTATGAGGGACACCTCTTCCACTGTGTGAGATCACGTGGGAGGCGCCATCTATGAGGGACACCTGTTCCACTGTGTGAGGTCACATAGGAGGCGCCATCTATGAGGAACACCTGTTCCACTGTGTGAGGTCACATGGGAGGCACCATCTATGAGGGACACCTCTTCCTCTGTGTGAGGTCACATGGGAGGCGCCATCTATGAGGGACACCTCTTCCTCTGTGTGAGGTCACGTGGGAGGCGCCATCTATGAGGAACACCTGTTCCACTGTGTGAGGTCACGTGGGAGGCGCCATCTATGAGGGACACACTCTCACCAGCCATCGAATCTGCTGGGGCTTCGATCTTAGACTTCCCCACCTTCAGAACCGTGAACAACAAATTTCATTTTGTAAATCACCCAGCCTAAGGTATTTGGTTAAAGCAGTGAGAACAGACCAGACATACCTCAGTGATGGAATCACAAAACGGTCAGGTTGGATTGGCTTTCCTTCATTTGTAGAATCCAAGCTATCAGTGAGCAGCTCCTCTTCTGGAGGTTTCTAAGGCACAGTTGCTGCGTGGAGGTCCTGGGAGTTCCCTTCATTGTCCTTAGCGTGGTTACCAGCTGTCTCCCGCAGCATGAATGGTGCAGGGGAGCTGGTTGTGAGTGGATGGCGGCCACCTGAACAGGCCTGGTCGCACATCCAGGGAAATGGCCATGGTTTCCAGTTCCATCCAAGAAGACACACTCATTTTTTTTTTTGACGGAGTCTCGCTCTGTCGCCCAGGATGGAGTACGGTGGTGATCACAGCTCACTGCAGCCTCAATCTCCCAGACTCAAGTGATCCTCCCACCCCTGCCTTCTGAGTGCTGGGACTATAGGCACATGCCATCACGTACAGCTAATTAAAAAGAATTTTTTAAGGCTGGGCATAGTGGCTCACACCTGTAATCCCAGCACTTTAGGATGCCAAGGTGGGCAGATCACCTGAGGTCAGGGCTTTGAGACCAGCCTGGCCAGCCTGGTGAAACCCTGTCTCTACTAAAAATACAAAAATTAGCCAGGTATGGTGGCGGGCACCTGTAATCCCAGCTACTTGGGAGGCTGAGGCAGGAGAATCACTTGAACCCAGGAGGTGGAGGTTGCAGTGAGCTAAGATTGCACCACTGCACTCCATCCTGTGTGAAAGAGCGAGATTTTGTCTCAAAAGAAAAAAAAATTATAGAATGAGGTTTTGCTATGTTGCCCAGGCTGGTCTTGAACTCCTGGGCTCAAGTGATCCTCCCACCTCTGCCTCCCAAAATGCTGGGATTACAGGTGTGACCCACCATTCCAGATGACATACTGTTAATAGGAACAGTGTTGTGACCTCTGATTTTTCCCTCATCTTTTATTCTCACAGTTTTGTTTTTATCATTTTTTTCTCTCTCCTTATAAATTAGAATGCTTTTCTTGGTTTGGGGAAATCACATTCATTTGTAATGTTTTTAAAATGCAGAAGAAATACAGGCCAGGCATGATGGCTTATGCCTATAATCCTAGTGCTTTGGGAGGCTGAGGCAGGAGGATTACTTGAGGCCAAGAGTTGAAGACCAGCCTGGGCAACATAGCAAGACCCCATCTCTAAAAAAAAATTAAAAGTTAAAAAAATTAGCTGGGTGTGGTGGTATCCACCCATAGTCCCAGCCACACAGGAGAGTTTGAGACTGCAATGAGCTATGGTTATAGCCTGGACAACAGAGTGAGACCCCCAACTCAAAAATATATATGTAGACTTCTGCCAGCTGTTAAATGGCAATCCAGATGGGAAATTTCTGAAATTGTCATATTACTGTTTGTACTATAATACTTAATCTTACATAAAATTTTGTCCAAAACTACCAAAAAGGAGCCTAGGACTGGGTTCTATTATTTCAGCAGAAACTCAGGTTATTCTCCAAATAACTTTGGAAACTACTCTGAAATGACTTTTAAAACTACACATCATATGGGATATCAGCAGTATCATTTGTGCGTTCTCTGTCAACGTTAAATTCTTAATGGTGTGTAGAGTAGCAGAGGAAGTAAATGATATTTAATCAGCCCTGGCTCTTCTGCTTCCCAGCACGTTTCCCACCACGTTTCCCACCTTCCTCCAACCAAAGGACACCAGTTAAGGATGCAGTGAGACCCCGGCTGTTGGATAACTCACCAGCCAGAGTGGAATGTGACTGGATGGCGTGAGTGGCATGGGAGCAGGAAAACAAGGGGATTCAGGGAGATAGGAAAGGGTCAGAGTGGCCTCTGGACGGATAAGGGACTTGGCTCGGAATGTGACCCCAGAGAGGTTTGTAAATTGTCATCTTATTTTCTTTAGAAGTGGTAAGTCAGCCTGGGCCCATCCTTTTGCCTGACTTTTACATCCAGCCTTTCTGCCTGACCCACAGTAGGGGCTCAGGTGCCTCGGGTTAAGAGTTAATCTGGGATGCACCCACACTTGGTGTGTGGAAGCCAAGCTCCCTAGCCCCGTTGCCTGGAGCACTGCAGTGTTACAGAAAGCCTCTCTAGCAGCCATTCTCAGAGCAGTGTCTGGGGCTTAATCAGAAGCCTTAAGGAGCCTCCTTACAGGCCAGGGATGATTCAAAACAAAACAAAACAAAACACACACACACATGAAACTATCCCCCAAGCTCCTCTAGTTTTATGGGCAAATTATGTACCTAAGGCTAGCTCCAAAAACTTCATTTGCAAAAACAATCAAGAGTTCCTAAAGACTAAGCAATAAGAGCTGCTTTGCTAATACTTTTTACTTGTAAACTAAAATCAGGGAGTTTCTAGAGTGTGAGGGCCCTAATTCAGGATTTCATAAGAAGCCTGGCCTGCACTCAGTCAAGGACAACACTGCCCAGTTCCAACCGCACATGTGCCCATGCAGAGAGCTGGAATTTGCTTGACTTGGAGGAAGCATGCTTTAGGGGTGTATACCTTCTGGTTTTTGTCATGAGATGGTTATGGTTTTCATATTTATTATTTATTTATTTATTTATTTATTTTTGAGACAGAGTCTTGCTTTGTCGCCCAGGCTGGAGTGCAGTGGCACAATCTCAGCTGATGGCAACTTCTGCCTGCTGGGTTCAAGTGATTCTCCTGCCTCAGCCTCCCAAGTAGCTGGGATTATAGACGGGTGCCACCACGCTCAGCTAATTTTTGTATTTTTAGTAGAAACAGGGTTTCACCCTGTTGGCCAGGCTGGTCTTGAACTCCTGACCTTGTGATCCACCTGCCTAGGCCTCCCAAAGTGCTGGGATTATAGGCGTGAGCCATCGCGCCTCACCAGTCATGGTTTTTAATTGCTGCTCTTCTTGCCTTTCACTTATAAGCAAATCACGAATAGTTTAGCTGCATTGCCAGTCTAGTTTGGTGTGGGTTGTTTGCATCACAGGGTAAAGCGAGCCATATTTGCATATTTAGGCTTATCATTTTGCTAGAAAATAGACTGAGGCTTGTGTATATTTTAATTTCAGTAAATCACAGTCCTGTCCTGCCCCTACTCCCTTCAATTTGCTGCGGAGTGATGCTTCTTTTCATCATGGACTCCTTTGATACCTGGGAAGTAGAAACAGATGAGGTTGGGTGAGCCCAAGGTGCTGTTGTTCCTCCTTTGTGGACCACAGTGTAAAAAGATAAATTTTAAAAATATATAAAAGGTTTGGGAACCCTTGTTTCTGATCAAAGACCAGAGTGTGGGAATCAGCATGAAAGGGAATGGGGATGGAACCTACGAATGTGACTTTCTTCATCACCCACAACTTCATACCATATTTCAAAACACACCTGCTGCTGCTTTGCCACAACAGTTTACTTCTAGAGCATCTGTAGCTCTATTATCTGGGATTGGGTAGGTTTGATGCTCAGCGTGCCCAGTTTTATACTCTACTTTTCCATTTATCTACTCTCTTCTTTTCTGTATCTCTTTGGTAGTCCGCATCCTTTTTGTGTTTGTGTGGCAGTCTGTTGAGTGGCAATGTCATGTTGACAGAGCTAACTGAAGCTCCTTGTCACCTGCTCTGCACGCTGCACTCCCTCCCACAAGACTTGCTATACATATGGGATTATAGGGCACCACCTCTATACTGGACACAGTGCTACCCCGGAGATTCTGATATGGACAACACTTTGGTTCCTGCCTTCAAAGCACTGACAGCATTTTCTCTTAATCTGGCAAGCAACTTTGTAAGATAGAAAGTGTACATTTTCTTCTATTTATTTCTGGGTTTTGACTGCTTATAAAGTCTTAGTATAAAGAAGCATTGTGTAGAAGAGAAAAAGCTTCACCCCTTTGGCTGTGGTAATTCATGTAATTGGTTCTCAGTTGCTCTGACGTTTGAGGGTGGTGTGAAATCTATCACGGTGGATAATACGAAATTTGCATTTGGAATGCAGAAGTATCTGTTCTCAGGATCCCACGGAAAATTAGCCTCCTTCTGTCCCCAGCTCCTTCTGCTCCGGCTTGGCATCTGGCTGGGCAGCACTGGGAGGAGTCCCTGAGTCACCATGTGGAGCAACCATCTGTGACTAATTGAATGATCACGGCCTTGAGTTATTTGGGTTTATGTCTTTGGCTTGAAAATGAATCTGTGATGAGCCAAGTGCAGCTTTCTTAACTGCTAGCCCAGTGCTCTTTCCCCTGTTACAGAAGGAGGAAGGAGCTTTTTGCATGAAAATAGTTGCCAAAGCATCCTGGAGGAGGGGGCATCCTGTCTGGGTTCCAGGGAGATTTAAATTGGCACACAGCGGGAGGGGCAGTGGGTGCAACTGTGTAGAGGTCAGAGTGGACAGAGATGGTGTGTGGGCTGGTGATGTGGCCAGTGTGAGGGCAGCTCTGGAGGAGAGTGACAGACAAGGTTGGAATTGCTGGCCATAGCCAAGTTTTGGAAGGAACGAATAAGATTTCTGCAAATTCTGTTTGTCATTATCTAGTGCTGCAAGTTGGGAATTAATAAAAGTAAAGTAAGAGCCCACCTGGCAGAGGGGCTTTTCCTACCTATATTATTTTTCTCACTCTAAAAATAGAAGCAAATGACATACTGATATTTAGCATTCATAGAATAAGCAGGATTTGGCTTCAAATCAGTCCTGAATTACATGGGTCAGCAGGAGCCTAGCCTGACCCCTCCCAGTGTCCTCACTGAGCACAAGCCATGCAACCAATAACGAGACTCTCCCCTATGCCAGGCCCTGCATACATGTGACCTTCTCTGTCATAGCCCTTCATCCTCTGCCTGGCCATTGGGCAGTGAGGATCTGGGGCCGTGGCTGCCATCCCTTTAGGTCCACACACCAAAAGAGGCTTTGTTTTCATTTTTAAGATATGCCTGGTGTGTGCATGCCTAAGTTGGTTGAAACATGCCCTCATGGTTGGTAAATTGGTAGTCAGAAGCCATTTAGCAACAGGACAGTTGAGTGCTAGACTAAGGATGCCCTTATCTTTGGAGCAGTAGAGGTCACCGAGGGCTTCCGAGGGATGGCCGGGCAGAACTGCAGCAGGGTTAGAAAGGGAGGAGGCTGGCAGCAGGCTGGTGGGCGGAGCAAGCATCCACACAGAGTGTTGGAGAAGTGGGCATGGGAGAACCGTTTGAGAGGAAGAATGGGTAAGACTATTGGAGGTGGGAAAGAGAGAAGGGAAAGAGTACAGAACAGGTCAGCCTCCAACGTCTGATGTTATTGACATCTCCTTCTCTTTCCTGAAGTTTTCTATGCCCTAAGAAAAAGCCTGTTAGACTCAGCCCCTTGCTCCCAGGACCACACCTGGCCAGGGCTGCTGGGACAGGCTCCTTCACATCTGTCCCACCTGGCATGGCTCAGAACATACCCCTTCCTGGTGTTAGCCAAAGCGAGAAGGGGGGTTACTGTAGTTGCTTGGACACACTGGGCTGCACAGGCCAGGAAATTACCAGCATGTCCTCTCAAACACCTCCTGCCCTCAGTGGAAACCCTGGAGAGATGGCTGCACTAGATGGAGTCTCTACAGAAGGGACATTCGTCTTCCCTTTGGGGTGGCACCCTTCCTTAAATCGTCAACTCAATGCCTGCTTCTTTCCCAGGATTGGATCTTCAAGGACAAGGACCGTGTTGGTTTAAATCTGATGACACACTCTGTAACTCTCCAGTATTTGAGGATGATCAAGTATCCTACTTCAGGGGGATTCTAGCGAGATTTAGGATCTTAATTAACAATCTTAACAGCTTAATCCTATTAAGTCTTGTTAGACAACATTTAAATGCCAGCACTCTCAAGCAGTACCTGGGGAGAGCCCTGCTAATTTATTCAGGCCTCAATTGATCTTAAAATGCATTTTCAGTAGGATATAGAGTTCTCTGGACCCTGGGTTCTCAGAAAAGAACATGTTGTTAATTTCAGGCACACCGAGTTAAAAATGTCACTCTGTGGGGTCTGAATTGCTATAAACTTGCTTATGCGGCCGAGTCTCACCTTGATTTTGGCACCTACTACGTAGGGATAAAGATTTTCCATTTGGCATGATGAATGGAAACAGTTCAGATTAGCAGCTCCAAGATCAGATTTTTCTTTTTTTCCAGTAAGGGGTGAGTCAAATATATCTAGAAGAAATGAAGAAAAGCTGTTGGATTTTCACCAAACTTGGATAGGAAATAACATCATATCACTGTTACTTTCCATATGCAAGGTGTTACCTAAGGGAGAAATCCGTATTTCCTGGTGTTGACTTCTAAATTAAATGTTGTCCCAAGGTTTGATAAAAAGCTACTTTATTGCTTTCTGGTTATGGCTGTGAAATCTTGAAGTGCCTTCTATCTGCCTTCACATTGGTGATTTATTGGGGCTGAACTTCAGCTGGCTTTGCGCCATGAAGGGGCTGATCATTTACTTCTCTGGTAACCAGCCCATTGTCCCAATGAGAGTTTTTGTCAGATTGGATAATTAAGACAATTGCAGTGAAATGTATTAATTGCAAAGGTAGTTAGAGAAGAGAGTTGAATATGACCTTTGCATAGAAGGAGAACTTACCTTGTTTGAGCATTGGAGGGTGAGGTTAGGGAGGAGTTGATGGCAGGTGGGATACAGTTTTTGTTTCTTGGGGGGTTTTTTGAGACAGGGTTTTACTCTGTCATCCAGGCTGGAATGCTCATAGCTCACAGCAGCCTCGACTTTCTGGACTCAGGCAATCCTCCAACCTCAGCCTCCCAAAGTGCCGAGATTACAGGCGTGAGCAACCGTGCCTAGCCAGGGCACAGTTTTAAATAAAGTACCAGTATGTTAGAATTGGTGGTGTTCTGTTAATCATCTGTAATTACAGCACCTTGATAAACTGGAAAAAATCATAGTTGGAGGCCGAGCGTGGTGGCTCACGCCTGTAATCCCAGCACTTTGGGAGGCCAAGGCGGGCAGATCACGAGGTCAGGAGATCGAGAACATCCAGGCCAACATGGTGAAACCCCATCTCTACTAAAAATACAAAAACTAGCTGGGCATGGTGGCATGCGCCTGTAGTCCCAGCTACTCGGGAGGCTGAGGCAGGAGAATTGCTTCAACATGGGAGGCAGAGGTTGCAGTGAGCCGAGATCGTGCCACTGCACTCCAGCCTGGCGACAGAGCGAGACTCCATCTCAAAAAAAAAAAAAAAAGAGTTGGGGGAAAAATACATACACACAGCCGGAGTGCAGTGAAATGAGGGAGAGAAGATCTATAAGGGATTGACTAAGAAGCTCTGGACACAGTCGCCTTCTTTGGGGCATGCAGGACTACGGTTCTTTTTACCCTTGACTTTGAACCCCAGTTAGGCATGCCCATCCCTCTCTGGGAAAGTATTGAGTAATTATAACTGAGAATGTAATCCTCTTTCAGATGAGACCATGTCGTAATTAGCTGCAATGATAGGAAGTTAATTCATTTGGTTCCCTCTGACAGGTCTGAAACTAGCCTAAGCAGGTGGGTCCCCTGTTATCTTTGCCTTTTCTTGTTTATTTCTGTAAGCATTGGTGTTTTGTGGGAGATGCATACTTTGCATATGCAAGATAGAAAGAGCTTTTGTCAACACTGTTGGTGCCTGGTGTAAACAAGCATGTTTGAAGAGTTACTGACGAAAGGCAGAAGATAAATTTCAACATGTGCTTTTGCTTGAGAGGAAAAATCAGGAAATGAGAGTGAAAGCTGAAGTGAAAGAGATTCTTTTGAAAGTGTCTTCATTTCATGGAGAGGGGGGAATACACACAAGGCACCCAGTATCTGGCAGTCCTTGCTTCTCCACCAGCAAGGCAGGAGGACACAATAAAGAGAAAAGACTACAGCTCATTCCCCTGTCTCATAAGGAAGAGTCTGAAAACCCCTGCCTCTTAGAGTTGACTTAGCCAGCAACACTTGCAAATCAAGTCGATAAGAATTTTTTGCACCCCATTGTGTGCCTGCTGCTGTGCTGGTAGATAGGGGAGGGCACCAAATGGAAAAACCGTGCAGGTTGTGCACTGCACAATCCTAGAAGGTGCTGTTCAAACCATAGACATTGTTTATTTGTCTCTTTAGTATGATAATATTCCAGCAAATGGAAGCAAAATGTCTTGAGGAAGACTTTTTCTATTTCTTGGGCTAGTATGGCCACAGGGCCATAACCCTGTGGGCTAGTATGGCCTAAATGTGGAGATGAACAGAGAAACAACCATAGTACAACATGATAATGGCCAGAGTGCATGTGTGTGCAAAGCACAGAAGGACTTCGAAGGAACCCTCCATGTGCCTAAGAGTCATGCAGTGGTTCACAAAGGGCCCCTCTTTGGAAGACTATTCCCCTGAGCAGAGAGAGGCAGTGTTGTGGAGTGGCAATGAGATTGTGTTTTACACCCAGACTGCCTGGGTTCAAATCGCTAATGTGCTCTTTCACATGTGACCTTGGGCGAGTTATCTAACCTCTCTGTGCCCTACATGAGTTGCTGCTGTTTCCGCAATGCCCTGAGGTGTGTCTGCCCAGCCAGCCTGTAGTTTAGGAATGTAGTGTTGGGGGCAGGGAGGCATCTCAGTCCTAATACACTCACTGCCCTCCCCTACCAAATGCTCCAGCCTTTTCTTGGTGTCCAGACCAGACAAAGACCAAATAAACCCACCAATAGCAAAATTCGTTCTTTGTTTTCCTCTGAACACCAATGTCAGTAAGAGTAAAAGAAATATGAGACAAACATATTCAAATGTATCTAAGCCCATTACCTGATTTCCTTGATGATGGGCTCATAAAAGTGATGGAATATATTAGTTTGCACTTTCGAGCTTGCTGATTGCAGTCCTCAGATAACATTTATCAACTTCTACTCTTGTTTCAAGTACAAGGGCAAAGCTGAACAATATTAATATTTGCTGGAAGAAGTAAGCCTCATGTCAAAAGCAAGACATAAACTTGGTTCCCGTGGCTTCTAAAAATACCTCCGTGAGGCAGGCAGGATTATTGAGTGCTAACTGGGATTACAACTTAATTTAGGAAAGCCATCCACTTTCTAATTGTGATTGTCCTGAAATACATTGATTTATATATCAATAGCCTAAAGTTTTTCCTCTTCTCGGGTATATATTTTTGGTGACAGCCATGGAGATTGTCCCAGCTCTTTCAAGTGACCTAGAGTGGTCCACATACTATGATCAAAACTTCCAGCCAGGTAATATAGGCAGCTGCTTCAAGACCATTCTGAGAGCTTGAAAAATCAGAAAATGTTATTCCTTTGGAGATGAGTTAGAATAACCATCCTATATTAGTCAATTTTCATGGTGCTGATAAAGACATACCCAAGACTGGGCAATTTACAAAGAAAAGAGGTTTAATTGGACTTACAGTTCCACATGGCTGGGGAAGCCTCATAATCATGGCGGAAGACAAGGAGGAGCAAGGCACTTCTTACATGGATGGCAGCAGGCAAAGACAGAGCTTGGGGAGGGAAACTCCACCTTATAAAGCCATCAGATCTTGTGAGAATTATTCACAATCATGAGGACAGTGCAGGAAAGACCCACCCCAGTAATTCAATCACCTCCCACTGGTTCCCTCCTACAACACCTGGGAATTCAAGATGAGATTTGGGTGGAGACACAGCCAAACCATATCTCATCCCAGCAGAAGCAGAGAAACCCTGAAATCTCAGTAGCTTCACCCAGTAGG
This sequence comes from Pan troglodytes, assembly GCF_028858775.2. Lineage (NCBI taxonomy): Eukaryota > Metazoa > Chordata > Mammalia > Primates > Hominidae > Pan > Pan troglodytes. The sequence goes on from NC_072413.2 coordinate 14,551,599, forward strand.
AGTTTATTTTTCACTCCCACAGCCATCCAGCTTGCATGTTTAGCAGAGATCCTCCCAGGTGGGGACCAGGGACCCAAGGACCTATGCTTCTTCTGTCTTGGGGCTCTGCCATCTTCAACAGGTGGCTTTCAGGTCCTGGAGAAGGGGATGGGGAGTTGAGAAGACACACCTGCTTCTGAAGCACTGAGGCAGAGGTGATGCATGGCACTTGTGATCTGGTTGACGAAGTCCTCTGGGTGAGCAGCCTCTTCTCAGCAGTAAGTGAGGAAGGGCAGCGTGAATCTTTGGGGAACAGCCTACCTTCTTGGCCATGATACAGTCATGCATCCCCGCACACAGAATTAGTTCAAGATGACAGACTTAAAGCTCTGAGAGGACTGGCCAGGCGTGGTGGTTCATGCCTGTAATCCCAGCACTTTGGGAGGCCGAGGTGGGTGGATCACGAGGTCAGAAGATCGAGACCATCCTGGCTAACATGGTGAAACCCCGTCTCTACTAAAAATACAAAAAAATTAGTTGGGCATGGTGGCGGCCGCCTTTAATCCCAGCTACTCAGGAGGCTGAGGCAGGAGAATTGCGTGAACCCAGGAGGTGGAGGTTGCAGTGAGCCGAGATTGCGCCACTGCACTCCAGCCTGGGTGACAGAGCGAGACTCCATCTAAAAAAAAAAAAAAAAAAGCTCTGAGAGGACTGGCTGAGGCTTGAGGTCTGTAACCCGGACCTCAGAAATCAGGGAGAATTGCCTTCCCCCCTTCTAGATACAGTTAGGGCCAGCCTTTAACCATATTTCAAAGTAGGCATCTCTCATCTGTTTATTCTTTCTTGTACATCTTTCTAATGCCCTTCCCTACAGATTCTGCTAAAACCCTCTCCTTGGGCACTGCCCCTCCCCCCGCCCCGGCACATATGCTGTTTTCCTACATTACATATTTTACATCTCTTCTGCCCAGTCACTCACTTCAGTGCTGCTGATGCCCAGTGTTAAGAGGTAAAGCTGATGGGGCTAGTTTATACTCATATGTAATTGATTGGCAGCTCTTTTTCTCTGAGAAAAATTGCATTTTTAAAGAAGATTTTTGAACAGGCTTCACTCTGGGCTTGCCAGAGCCTCAATTTACAGACTGTGTTAGAAAAGAGTAAGTCTTACTGAATTAACAGTGGCATACGTAACTTCACCTCCCTGCTGCTAAGAAGCTACAGCTCTGACTCCGCATCTACCCTAAATCTCGCTGGCATCTGTCGCTATGATCTAATGCTACCATCGTCTCTGGCTGGACTATTGCATAGCCCAGCTGGTCTTGCTTTCTTTTGCTCTTCCCTCACTGTAGCCTCTTCTTATGACAGCCAGAGTGATCTTTCTAAAAGACGAATCAAATCACACAACTTTTTTTGCTTAAACTGTCCAGACCTTTTATAGTGCAAATAGAACAAAATTTCAAACTCCTCTTTGTGACTAACCATCCCCCATGTATGAAGGCCCAGCAGTCTACCTCTCCTGCCTCCCTGAACCCCTAGTCCCCATCCATCACAGTGCTCCAGCACACTGGCAGGAGATGTAGACTGCTGGGCCTCTTCCTTTTCTCCAACACAGCAGCATGTCAGCCCTGGCTGTTCCTTGTCCCTGATATCCTCCACCTACAGACTTCTGCATGGATTTCTTTTTCTGGTCATTCAGGTCCCTGTGCAAATAACACCTCCTAGTGAGGCACTTCCTAACCACCCCCATCTAAAGCATGCATCCCTTCACTCCCCTTCACTCTCCTGCCACACATATGTATCTCAATGCCAACTTTACTTTTTTCATAAGCTCTGGAAACTATCAGAATGGATCTTAAATATTTGTATATTCTCTCCACTCCCACCCCTTACTTCATTATGTAATTTTTGTAACAGCAGGGATCACATCTCTCTTGTCCTCTCCTTTATGCTTATCATCTAGTCCTGGCACATAATAGGTCCTCAGTAAATACCTACTAAGTGAAAATAAAAAGAAAAGAAAAGAATAAGTCTTATACATTTAAATGTAAATAAAAAAGAAATAGATTTTAAAAAGATACTATTCCTGGTGTTATAGGTGGGTACATATCTGCCTCCCTGAAAAGAGAGGCCACACAGTGTAGTGATGAAGTACTTGCTGACTGCCTGGGTACAAACCCCAACTTTGCTACTTGCTGTGCAACTTTGGGTAAGTTACCTAACCTCTCTGTGCCCTTGACTCATCTATTGCAGACCTTTCTTCACTGTCCCAGGAGTGGTGTCTGCCCAGCCAGGCAGACCAGGTTGATCGGTTAGCCCTCCAACTGGGAGTCTATCTCCACCAGAGAAATGGGTAAATTTAAGAACAGGCCATAGGAGCTGTTTGTGTTTGTAAAAAAAGAGGTAAAACTGAACAATCAAGTAGAAACTCTTCCATTAGCTCCTGACTCTGAGTCATTAGGATAGCAAGGCAGGGGTTACCTGGTACGAGCCTCACTCCAATAGTGGCATACAGTAGCAAAGGTTGATTATAGCATTAGAACTAGTTTGCAGGATATATTAGTCTATTCTCACACTGCTATAACGAACCACCTGAGATGGGTAATTTATGAAGAAAAGAGGTTTAGTTGACACACAGTTCCACAGGCTTAACAGGAAGCATGACTGGGAGGCCTAAGGAAACTTACAATCATGGCAGAAGGTGAAGGAGAAGGAAGCACATCTCACCATGGTAGAGCAGGAGAGAGAGAGAGAAGGGGGAGCTTCCACACAGTTTTAAATGATCAGATCTCATGAGAACCATCATGAGAACAGTAAGGGGGAAATCTGCCTCCATGATGTAATCACCTCCTACCAGGCCCCTCCTCCAATTTGACATGAGATTTGGGCATGGACACAAATCCAAACCATATCATCCCACCCTTGACCCCTCCCAAATCTCATGTCTTTCTCACATTTCAAAACCAATCATGCCTTCCCAACAGTCCCCCAAAGTCTTAACTCATTTCAGTATTAACGGAAAAGTCCAAGTCCAAAGTCTCATCTGAAACAAGGTAAGTCCCTTCTGCCTATGAGCCTGTAAAATAAAAAACAAGTTAGTTATTTCCAAGATACAGTGGGGGTACAGCCATTGGGTAAATGTTCCCATTCCAAAAGGGAGGAATTGGCCAAAACAAAGGGGCTACAGACTCCATGCATGTCCAAAACTCAGCAGGGCAATCATTAAATCTTAAAGCTCCAAAATAATCTCCTTTGACTCTATGTCTCACATCTAGGGCATACTAATGCAAGGGTTGGGCTCCCATGGCCTTGGGCAGCTCTGTCCCTCTGGCTTTGCAGGGCACAGCCCCCGTGGCAGTTTTCACGGCTGGTGTTGAATGCCTGTGGCTTTTCCAGGTGCACGGTGCACACTCTCTGTGAATCTGCCATTCTGGGGTCTGGAGGATGGTGACCCTCTTCTCACAGCTCCACTAGGTAGTGCTCCAGTTTGGACTCTGTATGGGGGCTCCAACCCAATGTTTCTCCTCTGCATGGCCCTAGTAGAGGTTCTCCATGAGGGCTCTACCCCTGCAGCAGACTTCTGCCTGGACATCCAGGCATTTCCATACATCCTCTAAAATCTAGCAGTGGCTCCAAAATCTCAACTCTTGTCTTCTGCACACCTGCAGGCCCAACACCATGTGGAAGCTGCCAAGACTGGGGGATTGCATCCTCTGAAACAGGGGCTTGAGCTGTGCCTTGGCCCCTTTTAGCCACAGCTGGAGCTGGAGCTGCTGGGACTCTGGGTGCCGTGTCCTGAGGCTGCACAGAGCAGTGGGAGCTCTGGGCCCTGCCTATGAAACCACTTTTCCCTCTTAGGCCTCCAGGCTTGTGATGGGGGGGCGTCTCTGAAATGCCCTGGAGACATTTTCCCCATTGTCTTGGCTATTAACATTCAGCTCCTCTTTACTATGCAGATTTCTGCAGCTGGCTTAAACTTCCCCTGAGAAAATGGGTTTTTCTTTTCTACCACATGGTCAGGCTGCAAATTTTCCAAACTTTTATGCTCTGCTTCCCTTTTAAACATAAGTTCCAATTTCAGATAATCTCTTTGTGAACACATATGACTGTATGCTGTTAGGGGCAGCCAGGCCACATCTTGAACACTTTGCTCTTAGGACTTTTTTTTGCTAGATACCCTAAATCATCTATCTCAAGTTCAAAATTCCACAGATCTCTAGAGTAAGGGCAAAATGCTGCCAGTCTCTTTACTAAAGCATAGCAAGAGTGAATTTTACTCCAGTTCCCAGTAAGTTCCTCATCTCCATCTGAGACCACCTCAGTCTGAACTTCACTGTGCATGTCACTGTCAGCATTTTGGTCAAAACCATTCAACAAGTCTCTTGGAAGTTCCAAACTTTCCCACATCTTCTTGTCTTTTTCTAAGCCCTCCAAACTGTTCCAACGTCTGCCCATTACCCAATTCCAAACTTGCTTCCACATTTTAAGATATCTTTATAGCAGTACCCCACTCTTGGTGCCAATTTTCTGTATTAGTCCATCCTTATACAGCTATAAAGAACCACCTGAGACTGGGTAATTTATGAAGAAAAGAGGTTTAATTGACTCACAGTTCTGTGGCTTAACAGGAAGCATGACTAGGGGGCCTGAAGAAACTTACAATCGTGGCAGAAGGCAAAGGGGAAGCAAGTACCTCTTACCATGGTGGAGCAGGAGAGAGAGAGAGAGAGAGAGAGAGAAGGGGGAGGTTCCACAGACTTTCAAATGATCAGATTTCATGAGAACTCACTCACTATCATGAGAACAGCAAGGGGGAAATCTGCCCCTGTGATCCAGTCACCTCCCACCAAGCCCCTTCCTCCAATTCGGCATGAGATTTGGGCAGGGATACAAATCCAAACCATATCACAGGGTGATCAGATATGCTGCCTACAGAGTGATTGTGTGTGTGTGTGTGTGTGTATTTATTTTTTGGCCAGGTGTGTTTCCAGTGTGGATTCAGATAGAAATTATTTCCAATAACCCAAAGTGTTGAATTGTCATGGGATGTTCATATGGTTATATGTATGCTTGTTGCTACAGCAGTGTGTGTGTGTGTGTGTGTTTCACATCCACAAGGGGAAATAAGTCAGGATAGAAGGGAAAAAGGGGATGACTAAATTGACCTGGAATTTGAATCTGTTATTGTGTTTGTTGTGGCTAAATTGAGTCTTCTGGGCCTATCTGTTTAGGGAAATGGCTTACTTCATTATTTACTTGACCATCCCAGAATAGCAAGCAATAAGTGCCTGTGTGTTGGCAACTGCAGCTAAAGCTCTCCTATCTCTGCAAGCATGTGAGTTTATTTTACCTTGGAAGCCTTCATAGGTGGGCTGATTGTTTTAATGATGGCTGTGAGGAGTGAGCCAAGGTAGAAAACCTCCCGTGGATTGGAGCCAGGTCTATGTGGCTTGGGGATGGGTTCTGGCTGTCCTGTTTACAGGCTGAATAGCCTCAGGCAAGTCACTTAGCTTTTTGCAGCCTCAGTTTTCTCATTTGCAAAATAGACATAATGAGATCTACCCTCTAGGTAGTAATTAGGATTAAATAAGATAATTACTTACAAATGTGGATTTTTTTTATTTCTCTACTGGAGTTCACCAGTATTTGTTTTACTTTCTCCATTGTTCTGAAGCAGATTAATCTATACTTGTTCCCCCAACAGGAAGTTTCCCTGGTGGAAAGTTGAAGTAGGGCAGATTTATTTATGAATAACCTTTCCTCAGTGGTCATGGGGAACTTTCATTTCAGTATCTGTGAATTACAAGTTATGATTGTCCAGACTACATAGAACATCCTAGAAGCTGGAGTTTTCTGAAAGAGAAAAGGTGTGGGAAAGGAAATCTGGCCTGAGGACTGCCTGGCTGAGTCTGCAGGATGAAGGGAGGGAGCCATATATGTTGAGCTGGGCTTTGGCTGGGGTTTCTATAGACAGAGGTGGGACTGGGTCAGGACGGCCTGTGGAAAATAGCTCCTCAGCCAACGTGGAGTCAAGTTCAGTCTCCTCAAACCTTTCCAAGCTCAGTCATTCCAGTTGCTCTGGGTCTCTGAGGCCAGGAAGGGGTCCAGGAAGTTGATGTCACAACTCCAGAGAGGAAGAGATATTGAGCAACTGGATGGAGAATGGACCTAGGGAAGGGGGTGTGGAGGGGAGTGTCAGAGCCAAGTCCCAATGACCATGCTTCCTGCAAAGCTGAGCAAAGCTGGAGGCTGTTTGAATCTCTGAAGCATAGTGATGGTGGAGCTGCCAGGGAGCGAGGGATGGAAAAGGCAGCGCATTCAGTGTTATTTCCATTTGGAGCTATGCAGCTGCTGATGATGTTCTGTCTTTTGTGTTCAAGAGTTCCTTTGTTCTTAGAGCTTTTTATTGAAGGATAACATACCTACGGGAAAGAACGCAGTACATTTTCACAAAGTGGACATGCCCATGTCACCAGCATCCAGGTCAAGAAACAAAATATTACCAGACTGGGAGTATCCCCAGTCTTCCCTAACATGCTCCCCAGGATAGGGCAACCACTCTCCTGACTGGTGACAACACAGACTAGTTTTGGGATTGTTTTTTTTTTTTTTAAGAGGTGAGGTCTCACATGCACACAAGTCTTCATTGCAGCGCTATTCACAATAGCAAAGACATGGAATCAACCTAAATGTCCATCAGTGATAGTCTGGATAAAGAAAATGTGGAACACATACACCATGGAATACTATGCAGCCATGTCTGTGAAAAAATAAAGAGATCATGTCTTTTGTGGGAACATGGATGGAGCTGGAGGCCATTATCCTTAATAAACTAACGCAGGAACGGAAAACCAAATACCACGTTTTCACTTATAAGTGAGAGCTAAATGATGAGAACTCATGAACACAAAGAAAGGAACAGTCACTGGGGTCTACCTGAGGGGGGAAGGTGGGAGGAGCAGAAAAGGTAACTATTGGGTACTAGGCTTAATACCTGGTGATGAAATAGTCTGTACAACAAATCCCTGTGATGCAAGTTTACCTGTGTAACAAAGCTTCACACATATCCCCAATCCTAAAATAAATGTTTATAAAAAGAGAGATGAGGTCTCACTCTGTCACCCAGGCTGGAGTGCCGTGGTACAATCATAGCTCACTGCAGCTTCAAACTCCTGGGCTCAAGTGATCCTCCTGCCTCAGCCTCCTGAGTAACTGGGACTACAGGTGTGCCACCATGCCTAACTAATTTTTAAATTTTTTGTAGAGATGGAGTCTTCTTATGTTGCCCAGGTTGGTCTCAATTTTCTGGCTTCAGGCGAGCCTCTCACCTTGGCCTCCCAAAGCACTGGGTTTACAGGCATGAACCACCATACTTTGCCAGAGCCTAGTTTTATAAGGTACCTTTTAAAAGCAAAAATTACCATGGATGCCCATGAGAGAGTGTCATAGTTTTGGGATCATTGATCACATGGAATAGCAAACCTGTACTGAGCCCTCACTGTGTGCCAGGCCCTCTCCTACGCCCTTTACATAATCCGCTCACCTCATCTTCTGAACAATTCTAAGAGGTAGATACTAACACAATGCCTGTTTTACAAAGAGAAAACAGACATGGCACAGTGAAAAACCTTGCCCAAGGCCAGACCACTAGTAAGTGTAGAGCAAGAATTTGAACCCAGGCAGGGAAGGTCTGCCTTGCCTCTGAGGTCTCTGGATGAAGGTGTGGAGTGCCTCTCATCTGGATGTGGTGAATTGCACATAGATAAAGCAGAATAACCAAGCGTTATTGCAAGTTTGGTATTGGATTGATAACATAGAAATTCATCCAAAGACAAGTTTCTACACCTGCCTGATGCATATACCCGTGGGAAGTGTGTTCATGTCATGTTCTTTCCATTAGCATGGATTTGAGCACCTCTTGGACACACTCTGAGCTCTCCCCTCAGACTGACAATCACGCCTCTGGCCCAGCCCTCTCAGTTACAAATGAGGAAATCAGGTCCCAGAGAGGGAGTACAGGCATTTGGTGAGGATGGGGGCTGGGACTCAGATCCCCCGTGTTGACTTCCCATGCAGTGCTCCCTTCACTCTGCCAGCAAGCCCCCCATTAATCAGCATCTCTGTACTCATAGTGCATGGAAACTCACCGTTGAGTTGAATATCCTGGAGCCTCTGTTGAGGACACTGGCCTGGAATTCCAAGCTGTCTATCTACTTCCCCAGATCCTCCCACCCACCCCATGATCAGGGTTGAGAAGCCCAGCCAGAGCTCCAGTGCTCATTTTCTCTCTCTCCCAGTGAGTTACTGCTAATAGCAAACATTTTTCCATGCCCAGTGTGAGACCTGCCCCTTTCCTAACCATCTCTGAGACCAGGTAATTCCCTTCTTTCATTTAGGTTCTTACTGAAACACATCTATAGTTGGTGGCCCCAAGAGCCCACTGTCTCTCGGCCAGAGCTGTCTTGTTTGTTTGTATGAGACAGAACCAAGTCCCTGTAGTTCATGGTTTCCCTGACCCCTTGGCCGGTGGAGGAGGAGGAGAAATCCATATTGTCTCCTGAAGTTTCTTTTTAGAGTTTCCTGTAGCTCAGTGTGTGAGGCTCCCTAGGATTATGTGCCTTCCTTCCCACACCAGCAATGATTGAGCACGTACTCTGTATAAGGGGCACTGTCTAGAGATAAATAAGGCAGATGCAAATGCTTTGGACAAGACTGTCAAATAATCTTCTAAGATAGGAACTGGGTCACACATGATTCCAAGGTTAAGACCTCTGCCCTCTGGGGCATGTTCTAACAGTTGCTGAGTGTGTTTGGACTTCTGGTTGCAAGTGACCAAAAAAAAAAAACAAAACAAAAAAACCCTGGACTGAGCAAAAGATGAGAGGTGATCAGCTCCTGAACTGAGAAGTCCGGGGCCAGCTGTGGGCATGGCGGGATCAGGATCGGCTCATCTCTCTTCCATGCTGGCTTCCTCCCCAGCCAGTCTCCCTCTACAAAGGGGCCTTGAGATGTACAAGCCTGCACTTTACCACTTTGGGGTTTGGCAGGAAGAAAGCCTCACCTGTTCAAAAAGGTCTAGCAAAATTCCTGGGATTGACTCACATTGGACCATTTGTCTGTGGCTGAACCTGGGGCCAGGCACCCAGGCTCTTACCCGAAACGCATCTCTAGTTGGTGGCCCCAAGAGCCTGCTATCTCTCAGCTGGAGCTGTCTTGGTTGTATGGGACCAGCCCCACTCAAATCATATGGATGAGAACAGGGGAAGGGCAGTTCCCCCCAGGAGAACCAGGGTTTTAGGGTGCCAGACAGGCAAAAACAGTAGGTATTGATGTTAACCCTGTCAACGCCCCGCACTCTGAGTAGCCGACTGGTGTGATCTGGCTGTGATCTGCATTTGGTGGGATGCTTCTGTCCTCTTGGGCACAGGGTGTGTGGCCACAGCCCACAGCCCTCCTGTCCCTTCTAATGTCCTGTCCCCATCTCAGTTCATGGTGTCACCATGCCCTCATCCCCCTCGCTGGAAACCACAGGTTTCTCCCTCCACACCACGCCCATCCTCCATCCTGCGGGTCAGGGGGCCGCAGCATCTCTACATCGTCCCCTCCTCTCTATTTCCATGTTACTTCAACAGCTTCTACCTGAGGCTTCTGTCCTGCTCCTTCCCACCGCCTCACCACCCTGCCTGATGTTTCTAAAGTAAGGGCCAACCAACTACAGCCTGCGGGCCAAATTCAGCTCCCCACCTGTTTGGAATACGTCCTGCAAGCCAAAAATGGTTTCTACGTTTTTCAATGATTGGACAAAGTTAAAAAGGAATACTATTTTATGACACATGAGAATGACAGAGAATTCAGATTTTAGTGAACATAAATAAAGTTTTATTGGAACCCAGCCATGCCGATTTGTTTATGTCTCATCTGCGGCTGCTTTCATGCCACAGCGGCAGCGTTGAATAGTTGCGGCAGAGACCATATGGCCCGCAAAGCCTGAAATATTTACTGTCTGTCTGGTTCTTTCCAGGAAGACGTTTGCCAACTGTTGTTTTAAGATACTCTCATCCTGTCGTTCCTTTGCTCAGTGATCTGCTGCTGCTCTCCAATAAGGAGAGTCCTTATCCTGAAACTTGGTGTCCTCTGATCCTTCCAATCCCATGTTCCAGTCTTCCCATTGCAGCCTTCCCACCTCCCAGAACACCTGCCCAGAATTCCCAGTCTCCTGGGCTCCCTCCCGCCCCCCTGCCTTAGCATCCAGTTCATTCCTTTGCCTAGAAAGTGTCTCTCTTTCCACCTGGATGTCTCCCAGGAAATCCTGAGCCCAACTCTCCCATCTCCCAGCTCTTCCCTGAGTCATCTTTGCTGAGTTGGAAATTAATTGTTCCCTCTTCTGCGTTCCACTAAAGCTCCATTTAAACCTCTCCCCACGGCATGTGTCTTTTTACAGTCACCATTAGCTGCACATCTGTTTCCCCCTCCTCCGTAGGTGGCAAACGTTGCCTGATTTATCCATATTCCCTTGCAGCCCTCAGCACAAATCCTCCCAGTAGATGCCACACGCTCAGTGCTTGTTGGAAAGATTGAAAGTCAAAATCTGGGCTGGGAGCAGCTTCCTTCTGTTCCAGGGACAGACCTGCTGGTTGTATAGGAACACAGCACTGCAGAACCACAGCTGGTGGAAGACAAATATTAAACTAAAGCAGAATGAACAGGGATTTGCTGTCATCCTGTAGTTTGTGGGTAGAGATAGGCAAAAGATGTGTCATTGTTGGAAGTGGTGTATTTGAATCGACTGAATGAGACTTTAAGGAGAGGTAGGGACAGAGAAGGGGTGAGAATCAGATAATTTTCTTGCATGTTCCCAGCCACCCAGTTTTGATAGAGAGTTCTTTGAGAGAGGAGAACATGTGCTTTGACAGCATATGGACCAGTAGATAAATGGTGTGTGAAGGGAGAGTGTGAATGGCTTCATTACAAGCAGGCAGGCGTCAGTGTTCAGTGGGCAAAGACAGCAGCCATCATTTTAACCATAGACTACAGTTTATTACCTGGACACTATTGGCATTGGGGGCTGGATAATTCTTTGTTGTAGGGGGCTGTCCTGTGCTTTGAAGGATGTTTAGCTACATCTCTGGCTCTACCCACTAAATGCCAGTAGCACCCCTCCCCCGGTTGTGACAACCAAAAATGTCACCAGTGTCATAGGCAGGGGTAGGGGGTGAGGGGGACAATCACCCCTGGCTGAGCACTGCTTCCCCACATGAGGGCTTCTCACACTACCTGTGGTGAAAGACTTGTTAACTTTATTTGACCAATGTGCTTGTCAAATACTAGAAAAAGAAATCCCTAGAAAAAACTGGCATGGTGGCTCACTCCTGTAATCCCAGTATATTGGGAGGCCAAAGTGGGAGGATCCGTTAAGTCCTGGAGTACGAGACCAGCCTGGGTGACACAGTGAGACCCCAGCTCTACAAAAACAAACAAACAAACAAAATTAGCTGGGCATGAAGATGCTTGCCTGTAGTCCCAGCTTCTTGGGAGGCTGAGGTGGGAGGATTGCTTGATCCCGGGAGGTTGAGGCTGCAGTGAGCTGTGATCGCACCACCACACTTCAGCTTGGGTGACAGAGCAAGAATCTGTCTCAAAAACAGAAAAAAGGAAAACAATCACGTGGTTGCCACAATCTCAAATTGCTTCACAAGTGTTTGGATGCCCATTCTCACTCTCTGTTCCTGTTCTGTCATGAGTGGGTGATAGAGAGTTCACAGGCCACACTTTATCACAGCCCTAGACCCAGAATCATGTTAGAGAACATTCTCTGTGTGAGTGGAGGTCACCATGTGCTCTGGAATTGTGTCGCTGTGAGGCCCTTGCCACGATGCGTGGTGCATTGTCTTGGTCCAGTGGCCTTTCCCTTGGGTGTGCACCTGCAGATGGGGGGATGGTGTTGGACTCATGGTTGAAAGGCGACGGTTCACCTTGTGCTGGCAGGTGTTTGATGGCCACTCTTTGATGCACCTCCATGGAGGCCTGGCCTTGTTGAGAATTCTCCTGTGGAAGGGCTGGACTTGTTCTTTTCCATTGATCTTCTCATGAGTTGTGTCACTCCCTGATCATTTTCCAAAGCTGGGTGCCTTGAAACTGGAGGTCAGGCCTCCTGCCAGTGCATTCCTCAGCCAGGCTCTCCTAGGAAACAGGGTGGATGATGGTCCGAGGCTTCTTCACGGTGGGTGGTCAGCGTGGGAAGTTTGACCTCTTGCCTTTGGTCCTGGGGCCTTGCCTTTGGTCATGAGCCGGAATAGACTCACAAATGGTGGGAAATGCACCAGGAAGAATGCATGGATTTTATTTTTTATGTTTTTATTTTTATTTATTTATTATTTATTTATTTTCGAGACGGAGTTTCACTCTTGTCACCCAGGCTGGAGTGCAATGGCATGATCTCAGCTCACTGCAACCTCTGCCTCCTGTGTTCAAGTGATTCTCCTGCCTCAGTCTGCAGAGTAGCTGGGATTGTAAGCGCCCACAACCACATCCAGCTAATTTTTGTATTTTTAGTAGAGATGGGGTTTCACCATATTGGCCAGACTGGTCTCTAACTCCTAACCTCAGGTGATCCACCCACCTTGGCCTCCCAGAGTGCTAGGATTACAGGCATGAACCACTGCGCCCGGCCTCTATGTTTTTTTTTTTTTAATTTCCATAGGGTTTTGGGGAACAGGTGGTATTTGGTTATGCAAGTAAGTTCTTTAGTGGTGATTTGTGAGGTTTGGGTGCACCCATCACCCAAGCAGTATACACTGAACCCGATTTGTAACCTTTTATCCCTCACTCCTTTCCCACTTTTTCCCCGAGTCCCCAAAGTCATCCTTATGCCTTTGCATCCTCATAGTTTAACTCCCACATGTAAGTGAAAACATACGATGTTTGGTTTTCCAATGCATGGGTTTTAAATTCTAAGCTGTAAACTCTGTGGAGATGTAGAGACATCCCCACCACCCATTCCAGGAAAGGAAAGTGTGTGTATTTGTGTGTGTGTGTGTGTGTGTGTGTGTGTCGGCCAGTGACTTTTGTGGTGTCAGCGTTTCTAGCCTTCAGCTTAGATGTGAGGCCTAACATGCCGGGTGAAGAATCCGCTATAGGTAAGCAGAGTGAGGGAGAGGCTGGTGGGAAGCAGAGATGCGTTTCTCTGTGTTGGCGATCAGGGTCTTTCCTGCCACGCTCTGTGTGCTCTAGCCCAAGGGGACTCCGTGCAAAGGAAATTGAGCTGGTGGCACCAAAGGAAATGGTGATCAGGTGGCTTTGGGTCACTTTATGCTGTCCTCTTCCTGAGGAGGAAACTGAGGCCAGCACTGCCAAAATAACAATGGCAGAACTGAACTTTCCAGACTTTTAATCCAGTGCACATTGTCAGATTCTTTACTGTCTCATTCATTTTGTTGGTGTTTTTGAAGAGAGGTGATGGGTCCAAAGAGATGCCTAAGGAAGGAAAAGGCCACAGGCTGGAGGTTCAGTGAACTCATCTGGCTCAGCTGCTATTTTGTTCTGTGATCCTGATGAAGCTCTGGTTTGTAACAGGCTAAGAACCTCCTCAAACCTCACGGTGCTTTTGTGGAAACTAAGGAACGATGTAATTTTCCACAAGCTCACAAAGGAAAGCCAAGAATAAAATCCAGACCCTGGTGACTCTTTAGTGGAAATGTTTCTGACAGAGCCAAGGATAAGAATAAGCACCAAGCCTAGAAGGAATGAGGCAGACTTTTCTTGTTCTGAGATTTGAGGAAAAAGAGGTCATATGTCCAAGTTACAACTGTCAGTCATTCTACACATATTAAGCACTTATATGTAAGACAGACCTGGAAATACATTAAGCCTGTCAGTTTCTTCTTTTCTACCTATAGTCTTTCTTCATCCTATTGCTTGAACTATAGTGCTTGGATGGGCTTGTTAGAATTGTAAATATTTACAAGGACCATGTACAGTCATGCACCATATAACAACATTCATTTCAACAACAAACTGCATATTCTACATGGCCCCATAAGATTATACAGATAGGGAGCTGAAGAGTCCCTATCACCTAGTGACGTTTTGCTAGTCCTGACCCTCTGTAGGTCTAGGCTAATGTGTGTGCTCATGTCTTTATTTTTGATTTAAAAGTTTAAAAAGTTAAAAACATTAAAAAAAGAAAAATAGCTTATAGAATAAGAACATAAAATATTTTTGCAGGGCTGTAGAATGGTCTTGTGTTTTAAACTAAGTGCTATTAAAAGAGTCAAAAAGCTTAAAAAATTTAAAAGTTTATAAAGAAAAAAGTTACAGTAAGCGAAGGTTATTATTGATGAAGCATATTTTTAAAATTAGTGTAGCCTAAGTGTCCAGTATTGATAGACTTTTGTCTACAGTAGTGAACAGTAACATCCTGGGCCTTCCCATTCACTAACCACACACTCACTCGCTCACCCAGAGCAACATCCAGTCCTGCAAGCTCCATTTGTGGTAAGTGCCCTAAACAAGTGTACCATTTTTTATCTTTTAAACCATATTTTTTCTGTAGCTTTTCTGTGTTTAGATACACAAATGCTTACCACTGTGTTTCAACTACCTGCGGTATTCAGTACAGTTAAATGCTGCACAGGTGTGTGGCTTTGGAGCAGCAGGCTTTATGGGATAGCTTAGGTGTGTTGTAGGCTAGACCATCTAGGATTGTGTAAGTGAACTCTAGGATGCTCGTGCAGCAGTGAAATTGCCTAACACCACATTTCTCAGAATGTATACCCATCATTAAGTAACACAGGACTACAGTTGCTCAACCAGCACCCACTGAGGAACTGTCTGCTGTGTGCAAGCTACTTTACAGAAGGAGAAGCTGTTCCTTCCTTTCCAGGGAGATCACCCTGTGTCCTCCCAAATATAGTGAATGGACTCAGGCCCTATCACTAAATCCTGGCCTGAGACTTCTTGCCTTGAGGCTACTCAGGGAATAGCAGGGATTTGGTCTAGGAAGAGAGGAAGGATTATGCCAAGGAGAAAGACTGCTCAACAGACAGGGAAGCCTGGGAGCAGGGGTGGGAGACAGGGCAGGAGCCAAGAGTGCTGAGGGGGTCCCTGGCTCACGGCTGTGAGGCTCCTCCTTGAACTCTACGTGCTCGTCCTGCTGCCAGGCTGGCCTCCTGGTTCTGCCCATCTTGGGGCAGCTGTGGCTCCTCACTCTTCCCATCCCAACCCCAATTCACCATAGTCCAGTTCACTGGTCAGGGTTCTCCAGAGAAGCAGAACCCATGGAGGTGCACACATACACAAACATGCCCTGTATCCTATATGTGTGTGTGTTGTGTGTGTTCATAAAGAGATTTATTTTAAAGAATTAATTCATATGATTATAGGGGCTGGCAAGTCCAAAATCTGTATGCCAGGCCAGCAGATTCGAAACTCCCAGGCAAGAGCTAATGCTCTTGAGGACAAATTTCTTCTTCCCCAAGAAACCTCAGTTGTTGTAGTTTTTTTGTTTGTTTTTGTTTTTGATTTGTTTTGTTTTTTGTTTTGTTTTGAGACAGAGTCTCACTCTATCCCCCAGGCTGGAGTGCAGTGGCGTGATCTTGACTCACTGCAACCTCCGCCTCCTGGGTTCAAGTGATTCTCATGCATCAGCCTCCTGAGTAGCTGGGATTATAGGCACCTGCCACCACGCCTGGCTAATTTTTGTATTTTTAGTAGAGGCAGGGTTTTGCCATGTTGGCCAGACTGGTCTCACACTCCTGACCTCAGGTGATCCACCCACCTTGGCCTCCCAAAGTGCTGGGATTACAGGCATGAGCCACCGCACCCGGCCAATTTTTGTGTTCTTTAGGCCTTCAACTGATTGGGGTGGAGTTGAATTCACACCCACATTATTGAGGGTAATCTTCACTTAAAGTCCATTGATTGTAGATGTTAACCACATCTATAAAATACCTTCACAGCAACCCCTAGATTTATGTTTGATTAAATAACTGAGTATGACTACTACTGCCCAGCCAAGTTGGCACATAGAACTCACCATCACACGTGGGTGGCAACCTGACCTGACCTCAGAACTAGAGCATGCCAGAGGTGAAGGGAGGTGTCATTCCAGCCTTCCTCCAGGTCCCTTCTCAGTTAGTGGCAAGCACCAACCACTCACTCTGGCAAATCATCCACCCTCCTTTGGGTTTGGGTGGAGGTGCTTCTGAATCCAGGCACCATGCTGTAGCAGCTACCTTCCCGCAGATGTTCTCTCATTGAACTTGAGGCTGTCTAGAATGAGGAAGTACCTGGTGTCCATGTTGGCAATGATGGAAGTCTCTCCTGGCATGTTGCCGTGGGCTACTTTGACATCTCCTGGCTAATTGGTGTTCATTTTTATTCCAGGTCCTTTTACTCCTAATGAGGAGAGTGAACATGAAATTTATCATCCAAACTGTGACACTTTTGATAGAAGGGGATACTATTCATTATACTGGACAGCAGATGTGAATCAGGACTGTCCTAGAGAAACCAGAGGATATAAAAGATCCAATAATGACAACTGCTATGTTATTCATAAGAGTTCATTCATACAGGAGTTGTTTTCATGCTTGTGTTTCATGAATAAAGGGTCAATCAAGTCAACCCATAATGAGGGCTGAGTTGTTTTTCCCCAAAAGATATGGTGGAGTCCTAACCTGGTATTTGTAAATGTGACCTTCATTGGAAATAGGGTCTCTGCAGATGTACTTGGTCGAGAAGAAGTTATGCTGGATGAAGGTGGGCCCTAAATTCAGTCACTGGTGTCCTTATAAAAAGTCCATGTGAAGACACAGGGACAAAGAGGGGAAGGCCAGATAAAGACAGGGGCAGATATTGGGGTGATCTGGGCCCACAAGCCAAGGAATGCCAGGGACTGCCAGCTGTCACAGACGCTGGGAGGAAGATGTGGAGCTGATTGCCCCTAAGTCTCCAGAAGGAACCAACCCTGTCGACACTTTGATATTGAATTTCCAGCCTACAGAACTGTGATAAAATACATTTCTGGGCTGGGCACGGTGGCTCACACCTGTAATCCCAGCGCTTTGGGAGGCCAAGGCAGGTGGATCATGAGGTCAGGAGCTAGACACTAGCCTGGCCAATATGGTGAAACCCTGTGTCTACTAAAAATACAAAAATTAGCTGGGCGCAGTGGCATGTGCCTATAGTCCCAGCTACTCGGCAGGTTGAGGCAGAAGAATTGCTTGAACCTGGGGGCAGAGGTTGCAGTGAGCCAAGATCGTGCCACTGCACTCCAGCCTGGTGACAGAGCGAGACTCTGTCTCAAAAAAAAAAAAAAAATCTGTTGTTTTAAGTATATACTACTTTGTTAAGACAGTCCTAAGAAACTCTATTGTAAAAGCTTCAATATAAGTACCTACTATGTGCCAGGCTTTGATCTGGGTGTTGGAGGTACATCATGATCAACAGCAGTAGCAGCTCATTCTCACAATGTTAAGGTGTGTCCCAGGGACCTTTCACAGGCTACTGGCCATATGGTCTAGTTAGACAATGAAGAATTATTTCTGCAGATGTATCAAACAAGTCAAATGTACTTGCAGCTCAAATTAAGTCTAGAGTCCACCTCTACCAGCTGAGAATACCCACGGTGGGCATGGGCATTTTTTCACGGGGGGGCCTGTCCCTGAGTAAATTGGTTTCTGTTCTTGTCATTGGCAACTGTGAGCTGGCTCAGGTGATACTGTGGTCTTGTTAAAGACTGAATTGTGTCTCTCTAAGTTCGTGTGAAGTGATGGTATTTGGAGATAGTGCCTTTAGAGAGGTAATAAAGGTTAAATAAGGTCATAAGAGTAGGGCCCTAATCAAATAGGACTGGAGTCTTAGTCCTTTTAGTGTTGCTATAAAGTAACACCTGAGGCTGCATAATGTATGAAGAAAAAAGGTTTCTTTAGCTAATGATTCTGATGTCTGGGAAAGTTCAAGAGTGGGTATCTGCCTCTGGTGAGGGCTTCAGGCTGTTCTCACTGATGGCAGAAGGTGAAAGGGAGCCAACCTGTGCAGAGATCACATGGTGAGAGAGGAAGCAAAAGAGCGGGAGAAGAGAGATGCTCTGTTTAACAATCAGCTCTGGATGGGCATGGTGGCTGATGTTTATAATCCTAGCACTTTGGAAGGCCAAGGTGGGAGGGTTGCTTGAGGCCAGGAGTTTGAGACCAGCCTGGGCATAATAGTGAGACCCTATCTCTACCAAAAAAAAAAAAGTACCAAAAATATATATAAGCTGGATGTGGGTATGGTGGCACATGCTTGTAGTTCCAGTTACTCAGGAAGATTAGACAGGAGGATCGTTTGAGCCTAGCAGGTCATGGCTGCAGAGAGCTATGATTATGTCACTGCACTCCAGCCTGGGCGACAGAGCAAGACTCCGTCTCAAAAAAAAACAAAAACAAAAACAAAAACAAAACCCAGCTCTTGCGGGAACTAATAGAATGAGAAGTCACTCACCACTTGCACCCAGGGCATTAATCTATTCCTGAGGGACCTGCCCCCATGACCCAAACACCTCCCATTAGGTACTAGCTCCAAGATTGGGGATCACAGTCAACCTGAGATCCGGAGGGAACAAACATCAAACTATAGCAATTGATGTCTTATAAGAGGAGGAAGAGACACCAGCAGTGTATGTGCAGAGAAGAGGCTGTGTGAGGACACAGGCAGAAGGTGGCTATCTACAAGCTAGGAAGAGAATCTTCACCAGAAACCAACCCTGCAGGCACTTTGATCTTCCAGCCTCCAGAACTGGGAGAAAGTAAATTTCCATTGTTGATGACATCTAGGCCGTGGTATTTTGTTATGACAGCCCCTGCTGACTAATACATCTTATTTCCAGATAAGGTCAATGCTAAGGATTCCGGTGGACATGAGTTATTGGAGGGACACTATTCAACTCACTACAGGGAGCCTATTTGTTTTTCTCTTGTTGTTCTTGAGTTGGAAGCAGGAGAAAACAGTAGAGAAGGTGGCTGTCATTGGCAAAACATGACCATTTTGGGCCAATTGCTGCAGAGGCTGTGGTCTGACATCCCAGGCTAGTTGCTTTGGAGCTGTGGGTCACAGTCCTGTTGTCCTGTATGGACCAGCCATTGTCTGTTTGTATTAATTCGGGCTCTGGCAATTCTGTTGTTAACTAGCTGTGATGCTGAACAAAGCACTTGACCTCTCCGGACTTCAGGGTTCTCCTCTTTAAAATGGAGGGGTTACACCTATATGCAGTGGCTCACACCTGTAATCCCAGCACCTTTGGGAGGCTGAGTCAGGCAGATCACTTGAGCCCAGGAGTTCAAGACCAGCTTGGGAAACATAGTGATACCCAGTCTGTACCAAAAAAATACAATAATTAGCTGGGTATGATAGTGCACACCTGTAGTCCCAGCTGCTTGGGAGGATGTGATGTGGGGGATCACCTGAGCCTGGGAGGTTGAGGCCGCAGTGAGCTGTGATTGCACCACTGCACTCCAGCCTGGGTGACAGAGCGAGACCCTGTTTCAATCAATCAATCAATCAGTCAATCAATCAATATAAATGGAGGGTTAAGTGACTCTCAGTGAGGTGGGACAGGATCTTCAGCATCAGGGCAGGGAGAGAGGTGGGGTTGGCAAGGATGAGGTCATAAATGTGGGGCCCTAAATCAAACAGGATTTGTGTCTCAGTCTGTTTAGTGTTACTAAAAAGGAATACCTGAGGCTGGGTAATAAATAAAGAAGGTTTATATGGCTCATGATTCTGATGTCTGGAAAAGTTCAGGAGTAGGTATTTGCATCTGATGAGACCTCAGGCTGCTTTCACTCACGGTGGAAGGTGAAGAGCCAGCGTGTGTGGAGATCACATGGTGAGAGAGGAAGCAAGAGAGACGGGGAGAAGTACCAGGCGCTTTTGAAAACCACCTGAGGAAACATTGCCCTGTGACATTAACAAGTCCACTTCCCTTCCTGGGTGGAGAACAGCTGAACCACATAGTACCTGGGCCCTTGTCCAGCTGTAGAAATTCTATAGTGGTTGCTCCTGGAAAGAACATTCCTGTTGCTGAGTCTTCCAGGCATATTTTCTTTTTCATGGCACTGAATCTCTTTTGGAATGTACTGAAAGAAAGATAGGATTTTAAACTCCTTCTCATGCTAGTTAAGTCAGTGACTTAATCTAATTATTTTTACTCCTGTTTGGGACACAAGGGTAATGGTAGAAAATCCTAGATGTTCCAACTGTTGCCCATGAAAGGCATAAAATTCTTAGCAAAGTTATTTTAAACTGTACAATTGGTGGGGCAGGGGGGAATGACAATTTTTTTCTTTTGGTTTCTGACACTGGGATGGTTTCTAAAACATATACCTTATATAAGTTGAAACAATAAAAATTTGAGGCTATTTAAATTACTTCCCAGCCTTCCAGTCTGGTTTTCATCGTTTCAGGATAAACGTCAAGGCTTAGAAGGTGGGGTTATTTTTAACAAGGGTAGAAAGCAAAGAGAGAGTGGCATGTTTGGAGGCAGTTTTTTTTTCCTTTAAAAAAATTCAATTCACAGTTTACATTCCCCAAAGAGAATTGACTAATTGAAAGGTTTAAGAAAAACGAGCAGCTCACAGAAAGCACATCTCTGTCAAAAATGTTCTGCCTGGTAAGACTTGGTGTGCAGCATCCAAGAAGCAGTTTGGGAAGACAGGGGCTGAGGAGGCAGGGCCAGTGCACCATCTCCTGGGGAGCCATCCAGGCAGAGGTCACACTGGGGGCTCCTGAGTTTGTGTCAGAAGGGAGGAGCCCGAAGTACATTCACTCCATATGCATTTCATGAACACCTACTTCGTGCCAGGTTTGTGCCAGGACCTGGCAGCACAGGCATGACCAGTGTGGCCAGAGTAGAGTGGGCACCATGGGGAAGGTGGCATGAGTGAGGCTGGAAGGGTTGGCAGGGCCAGACCGTGCAGGGCCTTGAAGGCCAAAATGCAGTCTTTGGCATTTATCCTAAGTGTTTGTTGAAAAGCTTGTCTGGCTGCCCTGTGGAAAACAGGAAGGAGCAGATTGAGAGAGGACCTGGGGATACCAGTTACGGGTCAGTGCAGTGGTCCAGCAAGAGAGGATGGCAGCAGAGGGACTCAAGAGCAGATCAGCAGTAGGATTGCCAGGGCTTGTGCAGGATTGGCTGAAAAGGAGGTGGGTGTATCAGTGAGTGTTCCCTGCAGGAAATAGAAGCCATGTTTAATATTTTCAACAGAAAGGAATTTAATTCAGGGAATGAGATGCTTACAAAATTACAGGGAAGGCTGAAGGAGCAGCGCTATGGTCTGCATGTTTGTATGTCCCCAGCATTACATGGAAACCTAATTTCCAAGGTGATGTATTAGGAGGCGGGGCCTTTGGAGGTGACTGGGTCATAGAGGTGGAGTCTTCATGGTTGGGCTTAGCACCCTTATAAAAGAGACCCCAGAGAGCTACATGGTCCCTTCCACTGTGTGAGGATGCAGAGATAAGGCACCATGTATGAACCAGGACACTGGCCCTCACCAGACACCAAATCTGCCAGTGCCTTCGTCTTGGACCCTCTGGCCTCCAGAACTGTGAGAAATAAATTTCTGTTGTTTTTAAGCTACCCCAGTTTATGATATTTTGTTATAGCAGCCTGAATGAACTGAGACAAGTGGGAAACGGAATGATCAAGTGTTCAGTAACATCCTGTGCAGGAATAAGGAAGGGGACATGATTGCCAGGAGAGCCTCTTGATGCTTAGGTCTGTGTAACCTTGGTTGCCAGCGGAAATGGCAGCAGGAAGAACACACTGCCTCTTTTCTGCCCTCTGAGTCCCCTAGGTTGGCAGAACCTACTTCACATGCAGAACCCTAGCTGCAAGGGAGCCAAGCTCCTCCAAATGAGAAGTAGGACTGGGCTGTATGATCCTGCAGTGCACAGCCTGCGCACCCATATCTGGGGTCCCTGAGGGGAAGGTTCATGGGAGGAAATAGAAAAGGACATTGAGTGCCTATTGGCCTGTCTACCTGTCACAACATATGAGGAAGGAGGCCGTATCAAGGACAATGTCAGGATTTGTTTTATGCAGACCCGGATGGATGGGAGGCCATGCAATGAGGGCAAGTTGAAGGTGTTTATAGGATGGCTGAGGAATGATGTTCAGTTGTCTGCTGGACATGTTAGGTCTTGAGCTCAGAGAAGATTGAAATTTGGGAGCTGGATGTGGAGATTAAAAAGTCAAAGCCAGGGAATGGTCACATGGGCAAAAGAGGGCCCAGGGTGAAGCCCCTAGACCACCAGCATTCAGTTCAGAGTCCCTTGGGGGGAGGGGACCCTCTAGAGGAGACTGAGTTGAGTGAGGAGAGGGGAGGCCAAAGAAGCTAAGCAAGAATGTTTCCAAAAGTGGGATCATCCGACAATATGGACGAATCTTAAACCATTTTGTTAAGTGAAAGAAGCCAGACTAAGAAGGCTACATATTACATGATTCCATTGATATGGTGCTCTGGAAAAGGCAAATATGGGGAAAGGAAACGTCAGTGGTGTGGCACACCAGATAGGGATGTGTTTCCACTGGCAGTCGAGGTTATAGAGACCTAAGTGTCGAGAGGCTGTCCTGGCAATCGTGCCCACTTTCTTATTTCTGCACAAGATGTTATTGGATTTGATTATTCCATTTCCCACGTGTCTCGGTGCATTCAGGCTCCTATAACAAACTATGGTAAACTAGGCAGCTTAAACAACCAGGAGTAGGGGTGCAGGGAGGGGTGATTACAAAAAGGCAGCACAAGGGAATTTTAGGGGTGATGGAACTATTCTGTCTGAGGTATGGCGGTAGATACAGAACTGTAGGTGTTTCTCAAAACCCATTGAACTTCAAACCACGAAGAATGAGTTTTAGTGTATGTGAGATAGATAAATAGATTGATCTGTTCATTTATATACACATACGTTCATTCATATACAAATAGGAAGCAGTCACTTGTATTAAATGTTTCAAGATCAAGGAATATAAGTGACAGGTTTTCTCTGGATCCATTTAATAATGGCCTAGACCTCTGTATGGGTGAATTCTGGGTTGCAGGCAGAATTGACCTACAAAATCCAATGTATGTTTCAGAGCATGGCCTCTTGGCATGGCCCTTAGAGCTTACAAGAACAGAGGGCCTGCTCCTGGGATGGAGGAGACCTTAGTCCTGAGATGTGCATCTGCTGGGGGTAACATGCTCCAATAAAGAGAGCCTGGTATTAGTTGGGCTTCCAAGCTGGGTTCTTCTCTTATCTGTGCCAGACTGTGTTTGTGTGACTGTAGGTGACTTTAGTCTCTCAGAGCCTCCACTTCCTCTCAATAAGATGAGAATAATGAGTTTCTCAGAATTGACTGGGAGCAGGCTTCAAGGCTTGATGTGGGCATCACCCTCTCCTGGGGCTGGCTGCATGTTCCCCAACAACTCTCCCAGGTCAGTGACCCCTAACTTATTCTACTCCACACCATCGCAATAAGCTTCTCACTGTCTCTTGGTCGTTTGTTTACTTGTCCTACAGACCAGGCACGTCCGTGACGCTCTGTGCCTAATCCAGCGCCTGGCACATAGTAACTGCTCAAGAAACATGCATCGATTCAAATTCTTTCTGGATCAGGGGATTTCCCACCTCAATAACCTTCCACCTTCTGAGTAACTTTGCCTTTCCCCGAAAGTCAAGCCACCCTCTGAGAGGAAGAGCTGCCATATCTGAGGGCGCTCAGGGTCCGTCAGGGTCTCATCCAGCCATTCCTAGACAGTTCAGTAGCTACCAAGCGGGTGCTCTGTACATGCTGTTGAATAAATCCATCCATTTTGAGAAGCAGGAGCAATGTTGGTGAAAGTTTGGATCCCTGAATGGGCAGCACTAATTCAGAGCGTCACCATGGAGCTTTTTGTGTGTAAAGAAAACAGCTCAGGTGTGCCTGGAGGCTTCCGAATGGCGGATTGTAGGGTGCTGAGGGCACTGGAGGTGCTTCTGTCACCAAGGATTTTGGAGTTTCCCATCCAATGTTCAGGAAGGCAACTGGCAGGAAGGACCTCCTCCAGCTTCCCTGGGCCCTGCTCACAGTCGAGGATGGGTGCAAGGGAGGGAGGCAGATGCCTGGGGTGTGAGGACACCTGGGTGTGTCCAGGACCAAGAGTGATGGAAGCCACTTCTGGGCACCAAGGTCCAAAGGGGAGTGGGGAGCAGCTGGCTTCCCTCCTGTCCCTCCTTTCCCTTCACCCCATGTCCCCAGGGCAGGGGTGGGGGCTGGGATCATCCCTGGTTCCTTGAGCCCAGCTCCACCTGCAGATACATCTCTCCCTTCCCTCCTCCCTCCACCTTCAGATTTCTGCAGCTTAAAGGCTTAAGGATGACCTCAAAAGCCGTGTGTATGTTCCCTGCTGATCCCTCCCTCCTCCCTGGTGGGGATTTGAGCAGACAGAGCAGGCTCAGCTCCCTCAGACACACAAGCATCCCGCCCTTGAACATGGCCCAGTGGCTCCTGATCCCAGGAAGCCCATGGGAGGAGAAGGAAGGCTTTCTCAGGAACCTGGGATTACACTGCTCCAGGCTTCAGATTCTCATGTAGCCCAAATCATCTCTTATTTCTCATTGTCTTGCTCTTTCTCTCTTTCTCCAAGAAGGCTTTGTCTTCTCTTTAGCTTTCATACACCAAGGCTGTGTGTTCTGTGGAGTTGTGGGGACAGAATGGATGTCAAGGAATGAGTCTGTAAGTTAATGATGCTGAGTGACTGGCAGCCTGGCTGAGCTCAGTAGTATCACTTCTTACGGCCCAGGTTCTGCTGTGATCTCCATTCGTAGGTGAGGGAACAGGCCCCGAGGTGTCAGGCAGCTTGCCCAGGTCCCACAGGTCATTAGGAGCAGAGGTACTTCCTGAAATCTAAGTCCATCGGCTGCTAGAGACAGTGCACGGAACAGCTGTGTGGGACATCTGCAGTTCCAAGTTGTTGCTGTCAGTGACAAGGGTGGGAGGCCACAGAGTCCTGGTCTATACCCACCCCCTTCACCATGCCAGTGTCTAGAGGATTTTAATCCTGAACTGTGGAGCAGACTGATCCCGGCTATCAGCAGCCAACTGGGAAGGGTGGGGTGGATATCTGCCTGCTCACAGCCTTTGATGTCCATGCCAGGGCATGCTGCACATAATAAGGATGACTGATTCGTCACCATTGAAGCCATTCGTTCTCCTCCATAGCCCCCCAGCATGCACACAGGGGTGCAAAGCAAGGCGTGAGGCTGAACAAGTAGAAGTAGCAGCAAATTGCCACTGAAGAGACAGAGGGTCAGAGAAGTTTCATGATGTGACCAGGGTCACACAACCTCATGCATAGTCGAGCTAGGACTCCAGTCGACAGTGTGGCGTGATTTCCACTTGGCCAGACTGTTTCAGTGTTAGAGGTGGGGCTTAAACTTGGACTAGGAACATCAGGTCCCACTGTGAGTGCTGGTGTAGATGCCTGGGTGCTCTGAGCTGCTTACTTCCCTCTCTGAGCCTCATCTGAAAACAGGAATATTGATGGCTCTAGTGCCTGCCTTGTGGGTTCAAGATGTACCAGGAAGATGTGGATGGGTACAGAGGATGGTGGGGCACAGGCAGCCGGGAACTCTGCCAGTGACCACTGTCTTTGCTGGCAAAATTAAGGCCATAGATGCCATTCATTCTCCTCCACAGCACTCCAGGATACACATGGGTGTGCAGAGCAAGGTGTGAGGCTGAGTAGAAGTCTGTTCCTACCAAGGGCAAAGCCATTTAGAACCAACGCCCCCTCCCTGCTGGAGGTCAGGTGATATGTCCCCAGCAGCAGAAAGATGACATGACATTGTTCTAATTTTCAAAACTTCTCATTTTTCAAAAACTTTTAAAGATGTTATTCTAATTCCCAGGATTGGATAAATCAATCAGCTCTCAAAACCCTGGTTTGGAGAATCAGGAAATGTCTCGAATTTTCATGACAGAAATGTCTATTGATCTGCACTGAAATATCCCAGCAGCTGCATTTCTCCTGGAAGTAAGATCTTGGCCTCAACAATGCCGAGTCTCTCCCTATGTAATTCTCCATCTCTGAGCTGACAAACCTTGAAGCCAATCCATGCCCTTGAACTGACAGCAGCAACTCTATTAAAGAAGTTTGATTACAAAAAAAGAGAGAGATGTGAGGGAAGCGAAAGAATCTATTTTTCGTTAAATGCTGCTTGTTTCAAAGTGGGAACATTTTCTGGGTGTCTGGGGAGCTGATGTTTTCTGTGGCTTGCCGAGAGAATCAGATCTGAAAAATCAGAAAAATTTCCATATAAGGGAGAAAGCATCATTTTCAGAGCTTAGGGCCCAATTATATTTGCAGAGAAGGGATTTCTGTCCTGGAAGTTTATTTAACAAGCATTTATCAAGCACCCACAATGAACTAGGTGTCATTCTGTGTGTTTAAGGGGTTTACAAGGGTAATAAAAGTATTCTAATAAGATGAGACGATACATATTGTTATTTTTGTTGATATTTTAACCTTTGTTTATTCAGTCGATTACTAAGGTTGATTGAGAACCTACTGTGTACCAGGCCTGGCCTAGGTACTGAGGGTGCAATGGTGACCAGGGAAGTGTGGATCCTTGCCTTCCAGAAGCTTCCAGTTTAGCTGGTGTGGTGAGGGTGGGTGGAGATCTGAGAGTGCCCTAAACAGGATCTGTGACAATGGAATTCATTCGTGGATACCTCTGTTCATGAGCGTGCTTATCCGCTGATGATTTTGAATGTGGCAGTGGCAGGTGAGAAGGGATTATTCCTCTATTACTGAGCACATGAGTTGCTCAGAGCTGCCTGGGGATGCAGGAATGATACTCAAACCCAAGCATTTGATTTAGATTATTTCCACATCTTGGCTGTTATGAGCAATATGGCTATGAACATTGATGTGTAAGTTTTAGTGTGGACATTTACTTGCATTTCTCTTGGGCCTATATTTGCGAGTGGAATTGCTGGGTCATATGGTCTATGCTTAATCTTTTGAGGAACTGCCAGACTGCCTCCCAGGGCTGTACCATTTTACATTTCCACCAGCAGTGTTTGAAATTCCAGTACCTCCGTATCCTTGCCAACACTTACTACTATCTGTTCTGGGTTCTAGCCATCCTATTATGTGGGAAGTGTTTCATACTGTTTTTTAAAATGCAAGACATATCTAAAACATGATCACTCTAAGGGGCTGGAATATCTTTGCATAATCCAGTATCCAGCAACTATTTCCTGAGAGCACTTGTCTGCCCCTGGACTGAGAAATGGCTGGCCTTCTCTCTGATCAGTCCAAAGCCAGGTGGGCTCTGCAGTTCCTTAGTGAACTCTCAGATGTCAAGTGAGGTTTGTCGGGAGGCCCATAGATAACTATCACTCTGCCTTCTCTTCCTGTCTTCCAGCGATTCACAAGTTCCCCACAGATCTGTTCTCCAATAAGGAGCGACAGCACAGAGCCGTCCTGCTGCACATCCTTGGTGTAAGTCGTCCTCCCAGAGTGGTCACAAAACTTCTGGCACATGAAGCCTCTCTGCACAGTGGGGCAGAGCCGTGGCGTGTCTGAGATCTTTTATTCTTGGAACAGCCCAGTGAGGAGAGCGGAGACTGGGCATGTTTTACCCACACAGAGATGGTGTCTTAAACGTGTTAGGTGACTTACCCGGTGTCACACAGCTAGTGGCCCCAGGACCAACACAGGAATGCAAGTCTTTCCTGTACCCCATTTTCTGCTTTTGTAAAACAGGGATGATGGTACCTATTACAGAGTGTGAATATGAGTGAATATGGGTCAAGGGCATCAGTGTTGCGTGGCACATGATAACTCCTACAAATGCCTGCTGTCCTGATTCCCATGACTACCCCTAAATTTTAATACCTTTACATCACTACGTAGATGGTCCCCAAGTTAGGATGGTTCCACTTACTATTTTTCAGTGTTATGATGTTACAAAAGTGAGACATATTCAGTATCACTGTTCTGGAAGTATAAAGAAACTATACTGTGAATTTTGAAATTTTGTCTTTTTCTGGGCCAGTGATACTCTCTCCTCATGCTGGGCAGTAGCACCAATTGCAGCTCCCAGTCAGTCACGTGGGCATGAGAATAAACAAACAACCAATACTTTACAGGGTACTGTGTTGCCAGATGAATTTGCCTAGCTGTAGGCTAATTAAGTATTCTGAAGCACGTTCAAGGTAGGCTAGGCTAAGGGATGATGTTCAGTAGTTAATTGGGTTAAATGTATTTTCCACTTAAAGTATTTTATTTATTTATTTATTTATTTATTTATTTTTGAGATGGAATCTCGCTCTGTCACCCAGGCTGGAGTACAGTGGCGCGATCTTGGCTCACTGCAACCTCTGCCTCCTGGGTTCAAACGATTCTCCTGCCTCAGCCTCCCAAGTAGCTGGTATTACAGGCATGTGCTGCCACACCTGGTTAATTTTGGTATCTTTAGTAGAGATGGGGTTTAACCATGTTGGCCAGGCTGGTCTCGAACTCCTGACCTCAGGTGATCCACCTGCCTCGGCCTCCCAAAGTGCTGGGACTACAGGTGTGAGCCACCGTCCCCGGCCCACTTAAAGTATTTTAAACTTAAAATGGGCTTATCAAGCTATAACCTCATTGTAAGTCTAGGAGCATCTGTAGTTTAAAACTTTGTTGTACTTCTCAAACTTCCCTCCCTATTCAGATGGACCTTGATGACAAATGGTGGAAGGGGGATCAGGTAGTAATTTGAAAAGAAATAAGGGTTCAAACCTAAGCTACAAGTCACTCTCTGTGCTGGAATAGGCAAACTACAACTCTAGCCAAGTCTGGCTCAATGCCTATTTTTGTAAATAAAGTTTTATTGGAACACAGACACTCCTATTCATTTCTATAATGTCTATTTTTTCACTTCAGAGACAGAGCTGAGTCCGTGCATCAGAGACTGCCTGGCCCACAAAGCCAAACATATTTATTATCTGCCCCTTTACAGAAAAGGTTTGCTGACTGTATTGTGTGGTGTGGAGAAACGTAGCTGGTCAAGGTTTGCTTCTCTGCTTTGGATCAACCACAGCAAATTTTCCTCCTGATCAGCTTCCCTGACCATCCAGCACCATCTGCTTGTATATTTAAACCCAACCCAGTATTAACTCTTTGCAAGAGATCATTAAGAAAGTGAAATCTGGTATTCCCACATAGGTAGTAACAACCAGAAAATAAAGAATGGGTGAAGTTTTAATTAACAGGGTAAGCCATTAATGAAAATGAAGACTAGAATGAGGGTTGTTGGCACATTTTGAACGACAGACCTGTTTATTATTTCTATAACAGAGTTATTATCTTTCTAGTTTCTCTGGCTTTACACTCCTCCCCTTTCACTAAGGGACTGTGGATGTGGCTAATTAGTCCCACAGTTCTGTGGTCCTGCCTCGTGAAAGTCTTGGCATAGCTGAAATGAAACCTCAGGTTTCTGCTGAACCTGAGTGCACCGTGGGAATTTCACAGGAACCCTTTAGAGGAGGGGTTACCAAGCTAGGGCTGGAGAGCCAAATCCAGCTCACCAACTGTTTGTTTGTTTGTTTTTTTAAATAAAGAAAAGAGGTTTAACTGACCCACAGTTCCTCATGGATGGGGATGGGGAGGCCTCAGGAAACTTACAATTATGGTAGAAGGGGAGGAGGCACATTTTACACGGTGGCAGGGAAGAGAGATCATGCAAGAGCAGGGAAAACTGCCTTCTAAAACCATCAGATCTCGTGAGAATTCACTCACTATCACGAGAACAGCATGGGAAAATCACCCCTATACTGCCAATGGTTTTTATAAATAAAGTTTTATTGGAGCACTGCCACACCCATTCTATGGCTCGTTTTTGTTTCACAACAGCAGAATAGTTGTGGAAGTGACTATTTGGCCAGCAAAGCCTAAAATATTATCACCCCCATACCACCAACTGTTTTTATAAATAAAGTTTTATTGGAACACTGCCACACCCATTCTATGCCTTGTTTTTGTTTCACAACAGCAGAATAGTTGTGGAAGTGACTATTTGGCCAGCAAAGCCTAAAATATTACTATCTGACCCTTTACAGAAAAAATTTGCTGACCTCTCGTTTTTTCTTTTTTTGATTTGAATGGGTAGATGAATGCTGACCTCTTCTTTAGAGCACAAAAAGAACCTAGCTTAGGGGCCAGTTTTGCCTGCAGTGCTCCGTGACCCAAGAGATGGAAATCGGGGCGCCATCTTGGCTCATCTTCTCTCCTCATTGTTTCTCAGGGCTCAGAAGAGAGAGAGGCCTTTTGGCCTCTCGGGAGGTGTTGTTGGTGGGGATTGCTGTGAGTGTGAATTCAAGTCAGAATCCTAAGCTTCGTAGCAGGGTCTCCCCCACCTGCCTTCTCCCCTTTACCCACACCCCTGCTATTTGTTTCTTTTTACTTCTCTTCCCCAAAATGTTGACGATGAGTCAAATCCAGTAGATAACTGCCTCAGATGCCCTGGATGCAGCTAATGTATCTTCTACTTTCTTAATCCCAATGAATGAATGGTGAAATTGATGAGTATCACTGTTTTAGCTGAAGTAGCCCAGCCTTTCTCTTTTGCAAACAGGACATCCATAGCACTTTTTCTTTGAAGAAAGAAATGGCTTCCCCCAGTGCTTAGAGCAAAACCCATCTCTTTTTCCGTGGGTCCTGGTCCTTGCCTCTCCCTCCAACCTCACATTGTCTGTTTTCCACTCTCTCTATTCTACCTGTTGTTCCTCAAAGGCATCGAACACACTCCTACCTCAGGGCCTTTGCACTGCTGTTTCCTGGTAGATATTTTACTGGCCAATTTGCTTCTTTGTTCCCCACTAAGGTAAGTTATAGGCGAGGGTTTTCCTGGCTTCCTCACCACTGTATCTCTGATCCCCTCGGTAGTTCCTGGCACACAGGATGAGCTCAGTGAAGCCGTGCTGGCTGCTGAACAGAGGGATGGGCCAGAGAGAGGCTCCAGATAGAAAACCATTTTAAAACTGCTGATCTGTTCTTACTTCATCATGAGACAGATGCTGAAACCAAAACCTAGAAAAGTTTCTTATCCAAAGTCACATGGCAAGTCAGTTCCAGAACCAGCCTTAGAATCTGGGTTCTTTACTCCATGAACCTCTGAATGTCAATGACCTGTGCATTTTAATGGTGCCAGCATTATTAAGTAGCATCCCAGGAAATGCTGGATCTCAAGTTGCCGTTTGTTTTGGCAGTGGATTGGCAGTTCGTCACTTTAGTGCCTTCCCTAAAATTAAAGGGAGCAAATCAGGATTGTTATTATTATTTTAAATTCTTAAAATGACGGTTCTGAGTGCTTTCCTTCTTGGCTGTTAGGGTTAGATCTTGCCTGTTGAGGGCAGACTCTGGTGCTAGGACAGAGAGCTGCTGCTTTAAGAAGAGATGCTTGAGAGAGTAGAAAAAAAAGTGTTTTTCCTGCTCTTAAATTTGCTCACCACATTCTGCTTCAACAAACACACAACAAAATGCGTGTGGGTTTTTTCCCCACATGCCAAGAATTCAGCAGACACCAGCTGGGTGTCCTCTAACTCAATTCAGTTCTGACACCTAGAGACAGCGGCAGCTCCCACCCACCAAGGGCTCAGTCCCACAAGAAGACTGCTTCTTCTTTAGACGGCAGTTGCAAACCTCACGTTGTTTTACCTGTGCTTCTGAACAACCTGCTATAAATCAGGGTTCCGATGACCTGCTCTTTGCGCTCAATTAATTTGCTAGAGCGGCTCACAGAATTCAGGGAAACAGTTTGACTTCCATTTACCAATTTATTATAAAGGATATTACCAAGGATACAGGGCCAGGTGCTTTGGCTCACTCCTGTAATCCCAGCACTTTGGGAGGCTGAGGTCAGAGGAGCACTTGAGTCCAGGAGTTCAAAACCAGCCTGGAAAACATAGTGAGACCCCCATCTCTACAAAAAAAAATAATAATAATAAACAGAATTAGCTGGGTGTGGTGGTGTGCACCTGTAGTCCCAGCTACTTGGGAGGCTGAGGTGGGAGGATGATGAGCCCATGAGGTAGAGGCCACAGTGAGCCAAGATGGCACCACTGCACTCCAGCCTGGGTGGCAGAGTGAGACCCTGTCTCAAACAAAAAAGGATACAGATGAAGGGATGTGTAGGGCGAAGTATCAGGGGAAGGGGTGCAGTGCTTCCACGCCTTCCCTAAGCATACGACCCTCCAGGAGCCTCCATGTGTTCAGCTATCAGGGAAACTCCTTAAGCCCTATCCTTTAGGGTTTCTAAGGAGGCTTCATTACATAGGCGTGACTGATTACATCATTGGCCACTGGTGATCAATTCAACCTCCAGCCCCTCTCTCCTCCCTGGAGGTTGGGGGCTGGGGCTTAAAGTCCCAACCCGCTCATCCTGCCTTGGTCTTTCTGGTGACCTGCCCCCATCCTGAAGCTACCGAGGTGCCCCCAGCCACCAGTCACCTCATTAACCTGCAGAAGACATTCCTATTATGCCCGAGGTTCCAGGGGTTTCAGGAATTGTGTGCCAGAAACCAAGGGCGGAGACCAAATATATGTTTCTTATTAGATCACAAGAGGAATGAGCCCCAGTGGCCTGAGTTTTCATCCCCTCTACTGCTCAGCATGTTATCTCCTCTCTGGGCCTCAGTTTCCCCATTTGCCAATAAGGGGATTGAGGGAACAAAATCTATGGTGCTGGAGTTTTCCTGTGTGTGCCGCTCTGTCCTCCTGGCCTCTGCCCTGGCAGCCTGGTTTGGGGTGCGGTGGGCCCTTCGCAGCTGCGGCAGGGACCCTCACCGGCCCTGCCTGTCTCCTCTCTCCTTTGCAGGCTCTGTATATGTTCTATGCCTTGGCCATAGTGTGCGATGACTTCTTTGTTCCGTCTCTAGAGAAGATCTGTGAGGTACGTGGAAGGGACTTGGGACACCTTGGTGAAGCCTTGAAGACATGTGGGACATAAATGCCAGGCCAAGAAGGCCAGGGCTGGTGTGGGGAGCATGCTGGTGGCAAAGACTGTCACACCGAGCACTTAGTGTCTGCCCCATGGTGAAGCCTCGCCAGAAACCCTCAAATTGGTCTTGGTGGATGGCAGCCTCTCCCAGAACTTGGCAGAAAAAAACGCTCCCAGTGTGAGATCACTACCCAGAACCACTGGGTCCACAGCAGGCTGTTGGCATGTGTGTCCAACCTGGCTAAGTACAAAGCCCAGGCAGGCCTGCCAGCTGCAGTGGAGCATTGCCTGTCACCAGCTGCAAGTGGCAGGTGACAGGTGGGCCCATCCCCACCCCGCCAGGGGGATGCCAAGCTGCAGCAGCAGGGAATTCCCATCTGTCCTGACCTTTGCAGGCTGGTGTTTTCTCCCCACAATTATTTTGTTAGTTTTTGACTTTCTTTCCTTATTTCTCCTCATACACAAGATCCCAGTGTATCTCATTGCTCCACCTTATTCTTGGCTTCTAGTCAAGGAAGGAAATTGACTTCTGTTTGCAGCACCTCCTGTGTGTGGAGTGCCCAGGGCTTTACCACCCTTCATCCCTGTGAAATCTCCCACGTGTTTGAGGCCATGTCTTCATGGTGACATTTGCAGCTGGGAGGGTGGGTTGTTCAGGGCAGGCGCTTCCCCGTGACTTTCCCCCTGCTGGGCCCAGCTTGGGGAGCTCAGTGTCCTTGCAGAATTGGGACTGGCTGCTTTGGACCTGGGCCCCCCAAGCAGTGACCTGGCAAACGTGTGCAAAGGCCTCCCCTTACCCCACATCCCCTCAGATGGAGCCATGTGCTCGCCTCCATCCAGACGCTTGTCAGTGAGGGAATGGAGCCAGGGGAGGAGGGTGAGGAACAGAGTCCAGAAATGCCCACTGGGATGATCGTGTGGGAGGGTCCACCCAGGGCCCCTGTGGAGTGTGCGTTGTAGTGATGGCGGTTATTAAGTGTTGTTGCTTCTGCCTTCCAGAGGGGGCCTGTGGGAAGGATACAGTCAGCTGATCCTTACTGAATACACACCTAGGACCCACCCACTAGGCTGAGAGCTTGGGGAGGCCATAGCAATGGGGTTGATGGGAGCCTATGGAAGGTGAAAGGTGGGTGACTACAGTGTAGGGCCACATACAGTGGAGGTGCATGCACCCCCTAGGGTTACCTGTATCCCTAAGGATAGAGGTGAGCAAGGGTGGTGGTCTTAGCTCTGTAGGTAAGACCAATGTCAAGGGCTTAGTGAGAGACATTAAAGGACAGGGAAGCCAAAGGGAGAGGGGGAGCATCTCTCTTGGGGGAGAAATCTGGGAAGGCTCCATGGAGGAGGTGGCATTGGGTCCAGGTTTCAGAAGTGGGAAGGAGTTTAGCAAGCAGAGAGGGAAGGGAAGGGAAGGGCAGGGCAGGGAAGGGAAGGGCATTCCAGGCGGAAGGAATAGCCCAGGCAAAGGCAGGGAGGAGGGAGGACAGGAGGCAGCATGGTTTGGGTTGTGCTGAGAGTTTTGGAGATCCTTTGCGGGCAGAGCCTCTTCTGTGGAACCCTGCTTTTTGGCAGGGTTAAGGTGGCCAGCTTCTGCCCTGGAGATCAGTGCTGTGCCCCGACCCCAGACTCCATCAAGCCCAGAGTTCTAACCCTTCTGAGGACCCCTCTAAGGCTAGCTGACCAGTGGGTTCCTTGGTGGCCCCAGAACCCAGGGCTGCTCAGGGATACTTTGGGAGTTGGGGCTGGTGGAGGTGAGCCCTGTCCTGAGGGGCCTTCTGAGAACCACAGAGTGGGCACCTCCAGATTGGTTTTCAGGCAGACCCTCAGTCTCCATGGTTTCTCCAAACATCCAAAGCCTCCAGCACTGCATTTCAGACCAGAGGATGGGCTCTGTGGCCAGACATGACCTGGACAGGCAGAACAGGCCCCAACCATGAGTTCCCATCCTGTCCCGTGCCAGCTTAACCCTGGAACCAGTACCTCTGGGTCTTTGTGAGCCACTGAATGTCAGGCCTGCCGTGGAGAAGGCCTTCCAGAATGCAAGGCCCAGCTGCGGGCCAGAAGCCTCCAGATCCACAATGCTAACATTCTCATTGAGGCCCCCAGTACCCAAAATCGGCATGGGAGGGGATGGTCACTAGACTAGTGTGTGCCTGTGGAGCACCACTCTGTGCCAGACCGCTCTAGGCACCAGGGATGCAAAGTTGGGAAAGACCAGTTGCTGCCCTCATCATCCGGTGAGGGAAGGCAAGCGTGTGGACCACAAACCCTCGTGTGAAATTCACGTTTCAGTAACAGCAGATAAAACACATCATGTATCTGAGGGAAGTGGCTAGCTCTGAGTGGATGCCTAGGAAGACTTCATCAGGGAGACATTATTTGGTCACGGGCTTGGAGGACAAACAGAAAGGAGATAGTTGGGGGTGGGGAAGGGGCTCTGAGTGGAATGCCTGGTAGAGGCTGGAGGGCAGATGGCAGAGGGCAGACAGCATGTGCCCAGGGGTGAGAGGCTGCGGGCAGATGAGTTTGCCTCTGGCTGCAGCACTGCTCTCCTGCATGCTCCTTGGCTGTGGAGCGTCCAGTGATGTCCAGTGCCCCCACATCACACCCTGAGGGTCTGTGGTCACTTCCGTTTCAGAGACTCCATCTGAGCAAAGATGTGGCTGGAGCCACCTTCATGGCTGCAGGAAGCTCAACGCCAGAGCTGTTTGCGTCTGTTATTGGTAAGAAATCCCCTCCAGCCTGAGACACAGGATCTAGAGAGTCCATTTGGTGCCCAGAGCAGTGGGGGCATTTGTCAGCTCTCAGCCTCAGTTTTCTCATCTGTAAAATGGGAGAATTGGAGAGGCAGTAAGTAGACTGGTGGTTTCTTGGGGCATGTGGTAGAGTAGGCTGCTGAGGGGTGATAAAAATGTTCTTTTTAAGGTGATAAAAATATTCTAAAATTAGATTGTGGTTTTGGTTGCACAATTCTGTGAATATACTAAAACCACTGAATTGTATATTTAAATGGGTAAATTTTATAGCATGCACATTATATCTGAGTAAAGCTGCTCAGAGAAAAAGGGAAGATTGGAGTAGCTGGTCCCTGGTGGCATTTCCACCTCCCTGGTTCTGCCACTGCTTCTGCCATTGTCTTCTGCTTCACGGGTGCTCTGTTTGTTAGTAAAGCAACCCGCTTTCCTGTGAAAGGGGGACACTGAGGAAGGGGCAGGCTGGGGACACGTGGCTGAGGCCCAGGGTCTGTGTGTTTCCTTTCCAGGGGTGTTCATCACCCACGGGGACGTCGGGGTGGGCACCATCGTGGGCTCCACTGTGTTCAACATCCTGTGCATAATTGGAGTGTGCGGACTGTTTGCTGGCCAGGTCAGTGGTTTCTCCCTGGGCCCGGCAGACGCATGCCCTGAAGTGTGGGGGATGAGCCTCTATGACAAGAGGTTGGGGGTAGCAGTGGGGACGCCCACAGGACAGCTGAGCTGGATTCTGGATACATTTGGGGCCTGGTTTTGGCCTCCCCAACAGGGAGCATGAAGCTGGATTGTCATTGATACCCCATTAGATATCCTCAGAGCCCCAGGGGGAATGTTGGACTTGACCTCAGAGAGGCGGGCTCATGAGTGAGGCCCTGCCTTGCAGAGGGAGATGGAAGTGGGCAGCCGACTGTGCCTGAAAGTGCCAGGGTCCGGTGGAGAGCGAGAGCCTCTGGCCTCTGCTGTGAAACACACACTGTTCTGACCTCAGAGGAATAGAGGGCAGCTTTGCCATGGCTTGAGAACATTACTTGGTTTCATTCTGTTCCCCAAATATAACAAAGAACAAGCGTGGCCTGGAGTTAGGAGGTGGAGCTCTGTGGGCATGCCCTGCACTGCGAGGGGAGGAGGCCTGGGCAGCTGCACCCCCTCCCCGCTTCCGCGCTCATAGCAGCCAACGACGGGGCTCTGCTGGCAGGTGGTCCGTCTGACGTGGTGGGCCGTGTGCTGAGACTCTGTGTACTACACTATCTCTGTCATCGTGCTCATCGTGGTGAGTTGCCCCTCTGCCCCCAAGGTCAGGTTGGCTGGGACCCTGCGAAGGCACAGGACCCCTGCCCATCTCTGCCCCTGGCACTGTGACCAGAGAGGACTCACAGCACACAAT
Organism: Pan troglodytes; assembly: GCF_028858775.2. Classification (NCBI taxonomy): domain Eukaryota; kingdom Metazoa; phylum Chordata; class Mammalia; order Primates; family Hominidae; genus Pan; species Pan troglodytes. Next base: position 14,588,700 of record NC_072413.2, read on the forward strand.
AGTGGGGTGTGCCAGCCACTCACTGTGGTCACAGTGACCAGCGCCCCGACCCCCAGCACTGTGCCTCCCTTTCCCCAAAACCTCAGACCCAAAACCTCTCCCACAGAAAGCAGGAGAGAATAAATCTTTGTCTCAAACTGCTGAGAAACCACTCAGAATGGTACAGCTGGGTCCTGTAGGCCAGGTCCTCTGCTGGGCTGTAGTTAAGGCCTTAGCCAGGGTAGAATCATCGCAAAGCCTGGCGGGCAGGGCTGCGCTTGCAGGGTCACTCACGTGGCTGTGGGCAGGGCTTGGGCTACTGGCTGTTCCACAGGGCAGCTCTCAGCTGGGTGGCGGGCTTCCTTCAGAGCGAGGGCCAGAGGCACCAAGGTGGAAGCCACAGCCTTTTCCTAACCTGCTCTTGGGAGTGATACCTGCCATGTATGCCGTATTCTGTTTGTTGGAAGCAAGTCACCAGGTGCAGCCCACATGCTAGGGAAGCATGAATGTCACGCAGTGGGAGCATGGGGACCCCCCTACAGGCTGCCTACCACACCCCCCAAAAAATAGATGTCTGCGATGATTCTACAGATAAAACAATCTACGGATACATGATTTCAAAAAGGTCAACATATGCCCTAACTATAATACAAAGGAGAAATGTAATCTATAATAAAAGAATACATATTTCAGTATGTAAATGTTTTGGCACGGAGATGCCAGGAGATCCAATGAAGGGATTGGTTTCCTCCCACACAAAAACAATCTCTGAGACCGTCTAGTACAAATGCAAACTGATGCCCAAGTGATGGGCTGGCACCTAAGCCCCGTGGGTGGTGCCGATGTTGATGATGTGATTTTCCACAATAATGAATGACTCCTGATAAAATTCCAAACAGAGCAAAGTATAATCATTCCTTAATTTGCATGACAGTTACCTTACTAGAAAATTAAGGATTCACTAAAACGATGTAAAAACTCTTTGATTTATAAAATGAAGTGAAGGCTGGGCGTGGCGGCTCACGCCTGTAATCCTAGCGCTTTGGAAGGCCGAGGCAGGCTGATCACTTGAGGTCAAGAGTTTGAGACCAGCCTGGCCAACATGGTGAAACCTTGTCTCTACTAAAAGTATAAAAATTAGCCGGGTTTGGTGGTGCATGCCTGTAATTCCAACTACTTGGGAGCCTGAGGCAGGAGAATTGCTTGAACCTGGGAGACGGAGGTTGCAGTGAGCCAAAATCGCACTGCTGCACTTCAGCCTGGGTGACAGAGCAAGACTACGTCTCAAAAACAAAAAAATGATACACCCTCCAACAACACTTGCACACCATATATACACACACACACCCCATATACACACACACACACACACACACAGCTATCTTTCAGTCTTTGAGATTTCTTGATTGTAGCAACTCTACTCCATGAATAAGGGGAGGCTTCTGCCAGGTTAGCCCCCAGCAGCTACTTGGACTGTTATAAAGCACAGGACATATCTCTGGAGGTGGCCATGCTAACCTGGGGCCTTGTGATACAGTACACTGCTGGCCTAGGTTACACTAAGGAAAGGCCTGTAGGTGAGCAGCTCAGAAATGGACCCATAACACATATAACAAGGCCAGTATAAATTGGCTCTGGGTGCCTGGGTGTCTGTGCTTGTTCTTGTTTGGAAATAAATATGTCCCACCCACCTCAACTCTGTTTCTTTTGCCTTACAGTTCATATATGATGAACAAATTGTGTGGTAAGTTTTTCAAGTGTATTTTTCATTGTTCTTTTTTGTTGTTGTTTCCAGTATCCTTATTTGTTGGGTTCCCTGAATCGTTTTAAAAATTATTTTTATAAACTTAAGCTTATTAACTTGTGAAAGTGAAAAAAAGATATTCTAAGCAGTCATGCCTTTCTTTATCCTGTCAAAGTGAGAAAAATTGTTTCCCTTAATAGTCCCATCCTGCTAGGTATCAGGATATATTATAAAGCAAAAATTCTGAAAACAGTATGGTATTTTGCAAAGGGATAAGCATAGGCCAATATGGAATGCAGTAATGGGCCTATTTCTGGAATGGGGGACATTGCAGAGATGTCATAATAAGGCAGTGAGTTAGGAATAGAGTCTTGAATGCTGCAGGGACAACTGGGAATCCACACAGAACAACACAACATCAGATCCCTACCTCACACCTTATACAAGGGTAAATTCCAGGTGATTTAAAGATATTACTGTAAAACTGAGACTTTTTAGAAAATGTCAAAGAAAATATAGAGACTCATCTTTAAGACACTGAGGTAGGAATTGATTTCCTAATTAAGATACATAGCCGGGCATGGTGGCTCACACCTGTGATTTCAGCTACTAAGGAGGCTGAGGTGGGAGAATGGCTTGCGCCCAGGAGTTTGAGACCAGCCTGAGCAACATAGTGAGACCCCGTCCCCCAAAACAGATATATAAATCACAAACTTCTGAGGAACAGGTTGATGTTTCCACTCTATTTGATAGCATGGGAATGCATCTTACATTTGTAACTCATAAAAATTTTCTTTTGATTGCCAACGATTCAGAATCTGTGTGCATTCTATATATTTTTTTTCGAGACCCGGTCTTACTCTGTCGCCCAGGCTAGAGTGCAGTGGTGCCATCTCGGCTCAAGCGATTCATCTGCCTCAGCCTCCCAAGTAGCTGGGACTATAGGTGCATGCCACCACACCTGTCTAATTTTTTAATTTTTTGTAGAGATGGGGTTTCACCATGTTGGCCAGGCTGGTCTCGAACTCCTGGGCTCAAGTGATCCACCTGCCTTGGCCTCCCAAAGTGTCTGGATTACAGGCTGTGTCTTGTATGATTATTTATGGAAAGAGAGTCAGACAGTCAGGCCAAGGACATCAGCCACCTGCCCTGAGCAGCTGTGTGCTATGGGCCCCCAGAAACCTGGTTCTGGTCCTCTCCTGGCCCCCAATCTGCTGTGTGGCCCCAGGAAAGCCTCTGAACTCTTGGGTTTCATTTTCGTCATCTGTAGACAGGGTTGAGATGGCAGTGGTTCCATGATCTGGAGGTTAGCAAAGGAAGAGCTCCCAAAACAACTGTAGCCCATGCTGGGCACATAGTGGGCTTTGGTTTATACGTGTCAAGTGAATGAACAAGCTAAAGCTTGTGTGCTGCTCCAGGGGCTTGTGGTCAGAGCTACAGAAATCCCCACTGCTAATGGGATTGGGTGGGATGCACCAGAGGGTAGTAATGGTTGCATCCCAGGAAGACCCCAGCCTTCCATGCGCAGCATAAGGCCTGGGAGGCTCCTGTGCCACCTGCCGCATATTCATTCAGCTCTCAGGCCCTACTTCCAGGACTGGGGCCCCTTTCCTCCCACACCCACAGCTTCTCTGGCTCCTGCCCAGAATCTTGGGTGACCACAGGGTCTCTCAGGGTCGAGTTTGTGTGACTTCAGGCCACTAGCCTCCGTGAATCCTGGGACATGGTGGCCCTAGTCCCTCCTTTTTCTAGGAAGCTGAGGGAACCCCACCTCTGTCCTGCAGACCTCTATAGTTGAGAAGAGACTCCTCAGCTTTTCTCGCTTGAGCATCAAGAGGGCTGCTGGTGGCAAGACAGCCACAGGCTGGGGGATCTCTCTCACATGCCCGGGTTCTGGGCCCGGCACTAGGGGCGGGGGAGGTAAAGACATCCCGCCCTCCCCCACTTCTGGACCCCTCATTCCCAACCTTCACCTGCCCCGGGCCCCGAGCTCTAACCGCAATCTCCTTTCTCTCTTTGAGGTGGGAAGGCCTGGTGCTCATCATCTTGTATGTGTTTTATATTCTGATCATGAAGTAAGTGCCCTTTCTCCTCCCCGGGGCTGCCGACGCCTTGCCCCCCTGCCTGCTATAGCCTTTTGTGACAGCAGGGAGAAAAACATCTGTCAGATCTTCGTCCTTTTAGGCCAGCCCCAGCTCTCTGGTAGACACCCTGCTGGGGGACAGCTGGAGTAGGGGAGGGGTGTCAGATGCTGTTCCGGGGGTGCCGTCCACACTGAGGCCAGGGGAGTCACGCTGGTGGCTGATGTGTGGACCACAAGGCTGCTCTCCAGACAAGTAGCACGCAAGGGCCTCTTTCCTGCCCTGCTCTGGGCAGCTTCTCCATGCCCCAGGGTAACCACTCACTTGTGCTGTCTCTAGAAGCCTTCTGATAATTTAATACCACTCTTTTCAAAAAGCCAGGCAGGTCTGCCCCAGGCTTCATAAAATGCCACTTCTCAGGGCCAGTGCTTGGTACAACTGCAGCACCACTGATAGTACTGAGGATGCAAACTCAGGCTATGCCATCTTGAGCCCCTCGAGAAGCTACCCAGGTCAGAACCATCTCAAAACTACCCATGAGGAATACTATGCAGCCAGAAAAAGGAATAACGTTCTGACAGTCTACCACATGGATGAACCTGGAAAACATTATGCTAAGTGAAAGAAGCCAGTCACAAAAGGACAAATATTGTCTGATTGCACTTACATGAGGGATCTAGAAGAGCCAGATTCATAGAGGTGGACCAGAGGTCAGTGCAGGCGCCTGGGGAGCAAAGAAGGAGGAATTAATGATTAGTGGGAATAGTGTTGTTTGGGATGATACAAATGGTTTGGGAACCATGCTGATGGTTGTAGAACAATGTGAATGTAATTAATGCCACTGTTTTGTGCCCTTAAAAAGGGAAAGTAGTTAGAATGGTCAATGTTATGACATATATTTTTTTCCCACTACATACACACACACACACACACACACACACACACTCACACACACACACACACACACACACACACACACACACACATAAATCCCTACTCATGAGCTGAGCCATGTTCAGGTTCATCTTCCTCCTCATACCTCGATACGTAATTAAAAAGACAACACTCTGGGTTTTATGAAGATATAAATCCCACATTTATATAAAACATTTATAATGTTTTATAAAGATGGGTGATAAACTATCAGACTGCAAGAGCATTGTCCTTAAATGATCTCCACTCTGAGTGCCTTTCAGCGAGAGCCCGCCTGAGGTTCTTTGAGATGGAGAGACTCTTCCCTCAGGGGTGATGGCAGTGCTGGCTGTGAATGTGCAGGGGATGCCCGTGAGCATCCTGGGAGCAAGATCTGCTGCTGGGGGAGAGAGGACAGGCCTGGTAATGCCCCCTGCGAGCCTGCCCAGAGGCGAGGCCGAGCTTCCTTTATTAGGACAGGCTCCAGTAAGTAGGCCTCAGTCATTTTCTTAGGTGAAAGGTCTCTCATGCCTCCAGGAAGTCCACCACCAGCTCGATAGGAGCAGGTGCCACCAGACAACACAATGTTGCCAGGTCCCTGTCGGGAAACTGTCAGCCCAGTTGAAAAGCTGAGGCTCCACACCTCCCCTGCCACCCACCACTCCTGGGCTGTGCTGACTGCGTGCAGGGATGGGGTGTGATCCGCCCGTTGCCCAGTTGGTGGGACTCCTTTCCATTGCCCTGACCTCCTGCCTCCCCTCGCTTCCAGGTACAATGTGAAGATGCAAGCCTTTTTCACAGTCAAACAAAAGAGCATTGCAAACGGCAACCCAGTCAACAGTGAGCTGGAGGCTGGTAATGATTTCTATGACGGTAGCTTTGATGACCCTTCCGTGCCATTGCTGGGGCAAGGTAAGGCTGAGCAGACAGGAGTGGGCAGAAATGTGTCCTGGAAGCCACTCTCTCCTCTTTTGTGTACACACACACACACACACACACCCTCTCACAATGTCCCCCCTCTAAATTGTCACACTCTTACCTTTGACCACAGGTGCCCTAAGTGAGGAGGGAGAGTCAGTATGGGAGATGGGGTTTGCTTAGGTGGGGCAGGGGTGGAGGGAAACTACCCCAGGAAAGAGAAAAACCACAGCCACGTTTCTGGGCGCTTTCCCATGCCTTCTGGGAAAGGCGTAAGGCCTGCTTGGCTCTTCAGAATGCAGTGGTGTCCCTGACCCATGTAAGGGCCCATGACAGGCAGCTGAGGAGCTGGGGCAGCAGAGCCAGCCTGGGCCTCCCTGCGGTTTCTCAAATGCCAGACCCAGTCCTGGATGGAGAATGGCTCTGGACAAAGCATGGGTTCTCGGGCTGGGAACTGTTGCCCGGAGGAAGAACAAGGCCAGGAAAGGCAGACATGAAGCTGAGCAGGCATCCCCAGGCCAGCCTCAGACAGCCCCGCCGGGGAGCCCCTTCCCCTGGGGCAGCAGCTTCGTCTCCCCCATGGCTCTTTGGCCCCCTTGTCCGGGAACTGGGGGTCTGGGCCTCCAGGGCCATCTCCTGTCGTGTCTTACTGAATTCTCTGAATCATCTGGGCCTGACCGATGGCTTCCTTGGAAACCTGAATAATCCAAGACCAATGACCAGGCGGCTCCCTTTGTTGGGGCAGCTGCCGGGAAGGAGAGAGCATTCACTCTAGCCCAGACCAGTAGGAGAGCAGGGGCTGGTTCTTGCAATCGGTATGGAAAAACAGTTCTGACCTCCACCCACAGTGTTGGGCAAGGCCTTCACCAGGTGAGCGCCTTGCACTGGTGTCTGGGGGCTCTTTCCCCCCTATTCTCCATGGCCTGGGGCTAATCACCTCCTCTTTCAGGTGAACTCTTTTGTGATGTCAGTGATGGGATGGAGTGGTCTCAGATGTGTCTGGGACATCTGGGATGCAGAATCTGTATTTCTGGGCCCCCTCTCCAGTCATCATCCTGGAGCCGATGAAGGCAGGGGCTTCCTCCCATGTGCATTTTGGGAGTCTGTTCTGCCCTGTCTCAGGTAACCCCCAAGAGGGAGGAGTCTCTCCGTATAGAAGGAGGAAACCTGCTAGGGTGGCGGGGTGCGGTCCAGGCCACAGCCTGGCTGCTGAGGCCCACCCACAAAGGACAGAGCTGAGGAGCTGATGAGCATGGAGTTTGATTCGTGTGTCGTGTTTCATAAATGCTGAGCAGGCTACCCCAGGGGACGCCCGTTTCCAGGACAACCTCAGAAGGGGAAGGAGCCATGAGGGCTGCTGTGTCGGATTTTAGCTCTGTGGACGCAGTGGCCCCGAGACGGTCCCCACACACAGCCTGGTCCCCACACACAGGCTGGCAGGACAGAGGCTGGTTGCTGCCCTGTCGTATATATGGTGCTTCTGGGTCCTCTGGGCCTTCATGGTGAAGAAGAGAAGTATTGTGTGCTGAGTCACTCAGTCCAGTGGCAGATGCCCATCCAAGAGCCACCCACCACCTGTGGCCGACCCAGGAGACCTCCCAGGACCCTGCAGGAAACATTCCTCATTCACAGCATGGGGGCCTCAGCTCCTCACCTTCCCAGACAACCGGGCTCCTAGAGGCCGCCACCTACACGGTGCCTTTTCTGGCACTGCTGTGACTGTCTCCATCACTCTGTGCCTGTGACAGTAGCACTTCCTTGCAAGTTTATTTTCTCCCAAGTCTCTTTAAGTCCAGGACATTTTCTGGAAAACTGGAAGACTGGACACAGGACTGCCCCCAAGCACTGGGGAAGGAGGGAGAATCCCATCTTCCTGCAGCTTTTATCAGAGGGAATGCATTTAGATAAGGGCCAAGGGAGAAAACAGTCCTCAGAAAGTGTGGAGGGAAGTGGGGTACAGGCCTGGACGCCTGGAATTGGAGAAAGGGGAGACCTGGAGAGGCAGACGTGGGGATTTCTTCACCCCACTTTTACTGCCCCTATCATAAGAGGCTCCCAGAGGGCCATGTGTGAGTCACTGTTCTGCACTGTCCCCTGCGTAGACTCGACTGAAGCAGGAGGAAGGAGCCCCCGGTAACACCCTGGGTGGGACTGGGGAGGCCAGGGCTTTGGGGCTTTTCCTTTCCTAAGGGCGGTGCCATGGAATCTTTTGGCTGGAGATGACATCGGGGTTTCTTTCCCTGGGCCCAGCTCCAAGCAGGTCGCTGTGTGGCCACCCCACCCAAAGGAATGCACGGGTTGCTGGCTGGGAGATTCTTCAAGAGCACACACTTTCAGGCCCGATCGAGCTGTTCTCAGTTTTTGGGTTTCCCGTAGAAAACCCAAAGTTTTATCTTCCAGCTTCTTGACAGGAAAAGTGGGGAGAAAGCCTTTTCCCCACCACACTGATAAAAGGCGTTTGAGTACTGAAACGTTCTTAAAGACTGTGTGGCTCGGCTCGCCAGAGCAGCCTCCTGGTGCTTCTCAGGTGGCCTTGAACACAGCCTGGGCCACCTGCCTGCCGGCCTCGCCCAGGAGGCACACTGTGGACCCTTCCAGGCTGCCCTGGCCCTGGGCACAGCCTTGGTTTGGAGTGGGGAGAGTTGGGGGTGATGCCTGGCCTGGGGCTGGACTGCTGGGAGAATGTGCTGTCAGTGAGTTCTTTTCCCGGCAGCCACTCCGGGCATGGGCACACACCCTTGTTCTGTCATTGGTCAGGGGACACCAGGACAAGGTGTCCCGGGAGCCAGGCATCCTAGGGAAGGAAGGAGAATTCCATCTTCCTGTAGCTTTTATCAGAGTGAATGCATTTAGATAAGGGCCAAGAGAGAAAACTACCTAGAGAGTGTGGAAGGAAGTGGGGGTGCAGGCCTGGACTCCTGGAATTGGAGAAGGGGGAGGCCTGGCTCTTGTCTCACAGACTCCAGGCTCTCTCCTTCTGAGCCCAGTTGTTCCTCCAGCAGTACCTGGCATGGGGTTGGTTCTGTAGGAAGGAGCCTGAAGCTGCGGTTTCTGTGGGTTCCGTCTTCCTCTGGGATGGAGGCTTCTGAGCAGGGAGGGATTTGAGCTTTCATGCAGCAGTGAGGGGCTGAGGGCATGAGCTGTGGAGGGGGGCTCCTGCTCCTCAGAGTGGAAGCAGAGCCATTGAATCAGCCAGGACAGGAGTCGTCCCAAAGGCCAGAGGCCCCAAGTATTGAAGCTCCCCATAGAAGGAGCCCGCTAATAACACTCTCCAGCACATAACCCCTGGCATCTTCGCCACCACCAAGAGTGCTGCCCCAGACTCTCGGCGCCCACCGCACGCTAATCATCTCTGGCAGTTTCTGTTGGCCTTTGTCTCCTTAACTCTCCTCCTCTTCTCAATTGTAAGTAGTCAGCTTTCATCCACGCGATAACACATGCATTTCAAGAAAAACAGCCAACCATAAGCCCAGCCCACCGACGCGCTGCGCGCCTCGTTAGAGGTTAGCGTCCATCTCTGACAAATGCATGTTCTCCTGGCTTTGTTTTCTAACCCACACACCTCCTGTCTGCTGAGCCTTGCTGCCTGTTTGGTGAGGAGTGTGTGTGTCTGGTGTGCTTTTGTGCTATTAACTCTTACACGGGTTTGCTCTCCGGACCTATTCCCTGGTTACCCTAAAACCCGTAAAGGACACACCAGGAGCTGGTAACCAGTGCAGAGGGACAGTCCTATCCATTTTTATAGCCCTTTGGAGGGGAACACTCTGCCTGCTTCTGCATGCTGTGTTCATGAGCAGTTTTGTAACTAGACCCTCCTAGGGATCTGGAGTCAAATGTGAAATTCCCAAGGATACCGGCACAGTGCAGGTTTATGAAGATGGCAAGAAAGAGGTCTGGGGACAGGGAGTTTTGTTCCTCCCCATTGTGAGGGGAAGGAAAGGGTCAGAGAGACCAGCCTCCCTCCGGAGGGTGTCAGGGTTTATAGTCACTGGGCTCAGCCAGCGGCTCACCGTGCACCCTCAAACAAGCAGGCTCCTCTCCTGGGTCTTAGTTGCCTGTCTAGGTCCCATGATCTAAATCTTTGACCTCACTACTTGCCCTTATAAAGAACAAAGTTACAAGCATTCTCTCCTGCAGACAGAGCAGGTGGCCTCGTAGGAAGTTCAGAGCCAGTGCCCACTGCTCTGCAACATTTTCCACCCTGGGGACCCTTGTCAATTTGCAAAATTTCATCTGAGCCTCTGTACATGGGGGAAAGAAAGGTCCCCTCATAGTCATGGGTGAAAAGTGGTAGGCCCCCGTGTGTATTGTAGGTTGGCTGCCCTGGTAAGGCTTAGATAACGAACTGAAAGACCCTTGTAATTAGCCAAGACTGGGCCCCAGAAGAGAGGGGAAAAGAGCATCAATTGCCCATGAGTGGTCCTGGAGCAAGGGGACACACTGGGCTTCACACACTAGGTCAGCAGGTGTTTCAAAGCTAGTGACCCACTTTGCCTGACATGAGGAGTTGAAGCCAGGCATCCAGACTTCCCGGTGGCTGCCAGCTGCCAGGACCACAGCCTAGGGCAGCTCACAAGGTGAGGGGAAGTCAGTGGCCCCAGCACTTGGGTGTTGTCCTCAGAGAGATCAGCACTAATCACGGTGTTGTGCTCAACAGTGAAGGAGAAGCCACAGTATGGCAAGAACCCCGTGGTGATGGTGGACGAGATCATGAGCTCCAGCCCTCCCAAGTTCACCTTCCCTGAAGCAGGCTTACGAATCATGATCACCAATAAGTTTGGACCCAGGACCCGACTACGGATGGCCAGCAGGATCATCATTAATGAGGTGAGTTTGCTTGAAGGACCATAAAAGTGAGCAGCCTTGGATGCAGGAGGCCTTGGCTTGTTAGGGCTCTTCCTGGTGCCATTGATCACTGCACCTGTTTAAGGAAGGATGCCCTGGGGCCTCCAGAAGCCTGCCCATCAGCCACAGGCAGCAAATTATCCTTTGAAGAGATATTTTAAAGCCTGCAGCAATCGAATACCTTGCCTGAGATATTTCACTAAGTATTTTGTCAGGCACTAGAGTAGAACTAATTGGAGAAAGGCCAGCCTGAAGTATGGATTATTTCTTTAAAATGTTATTTAGGGCAAAACAAAAAAGATGAGTTCACACCTGTTCTCTGTGGACAGAACAACTCCAGAAGGAAATCTAAGACACTAATGAGCAGCAGTGACCTCTGGGGCTTCCTTTTCACTCTTGCTGTGTTTAAATGGGGTGCTTTTATTTCTCATTCCCAGAGATAATGATTTTAATATTATTTAATGTATAAACAGTATAGCAAAGATAGGTTCATTGCTCACCAACTTTTCCAGTCTTTGTTGCATGTGTGCATTTTGGAATTTTAAGTCCTTACTCTGAGAAGCAGATGGGTTTAGACTTCAAACTGTGATCGCTGATAATTAGTAGTTAACACATAGATTGTATGCAAGAACGATATTTCACAGTGCCTACGGGTTCATATTGTAAACATTTCTCTTTGATTTAATGTGTACTGTGCCCTCTCTGTAGAAAGTATATTAAGAAAAGGAAACACCTTTCCAAAGTTTTGAATCATTGTGAATCATTTCGGTCCAATTCGGTAAAATTTGAATCAATGAAATTTGACCGAATCCAGGCCGTCTTTCATGCATGCATTAATTGTACCCACTGGGTGCTGAGGGTGGGGAGGGTTGAATAACTTTTAAGGATTTAGAGATTGATTTTATAGTATATTTTTCATGGCATATATAGCCAGGAAAGGAATAGGTTTTGGTAAGTTGCTGAGATACTGGTTATTATGCCCTAAGTGTTCTAAGCTACTGGGAAGACTTTATCTTCCACCATGTTGTGATTGAACTACCTGGAAGGCAGCATGGAGAGCTGGAGAAGCCGGGTCCAGAAGGAAGGAATTCTGAGCTTCAATCTCACATCAGCCACTAGCCCACTTAATGTGAGGGTATTGAACAGGATGCTTTCAGCTCTACAAATTTCAGTGACACACACCGAAAGGCTGTATGTCCACAAAAGACATGTACACAAATGTGCATAGCTGCAGTCTTCATAACAACCAAAAAGGGGAAACTATCTGAATGCCCATCAATAGGCAAAGCCATATCGTGGGTTATTCAATATAATAGAATACTACACAGCCATGAAAAATAACAAACTGCTGACTCATGCAACAAGCTGGGTGAATCTCATGGCTATTGGTTGCCTGAAAGAAGCCAGTCATAAAATATACATTAATACTTGAATCCATTTATATGAAGTTCAAGTTCAGGAAAAACTAATCAATGTTTACAAAAGTCAGCAAAGTGGTTGCCTTGGTTACCTCTGGAGTAGGGGTATGTAGACTAGGAAAGTGCCTGAGGCGAGTCTTTGAAGGGGCTGGAAATGTTATACATCTTGATGTAAAACATCATTAATCTGTGCACTTAGTGTAAGTGTACTTTTTTTTTTTTTTAGGACAGAGTCTTGCTTTTGTTGCCCAGGCATTATCTCAGCTCACTGCAACCTCTGCCTCCCGGGTTCAAGCGATTCTCCTGCCTCAGCCTCCTGAGTAGCTGGGATTACGGGGGCCTACCACCACGCCTGGCTAGTTTTTGTATTTTTAGTAGAGACAGGGTTTCACCATGTTGGCCAGGCTGATCTTGAACTCCTGACCTCAAGTGATCCACCCACCTCGGCCTCCCAAAGTGCTGGGATTACAAGCATGAGCCACCGTGCCCCGCAGTGAGTGTACATTTTGTATAATGTACCTAAAAAATTAAAAATTACAAAATGCATGCAGGGCATTTCCTGTGGCCATCTTCAGGCAGCTGTGAATGTCGCCAGGGAGAGCCCCGAATGATGGCTGTCACCAGGGCCATGGGCTGGGTTGTCGAGCTGGCAGTAGGAAGGGGTGGCCCAGGCCCTCTGATAAATCCTCGAAGGCTTCCTGCTAACCATGCAAATGTAAGTGACCAAACATAGAAGGATTCCAAGGTCCTGGGGCTGATTCTCAGGCAAACCTGTCCCCAGGGATGTTGTTCTAGGCACCTGTAAGAGCAGGCTGCGTGTGAGGGACCCAGCGTATAGCAATAGCATGATGCTTTATCACACGCCTTGGTGTCCGTCTTACCTCCTGTCCACACAGCAGCAGAGACTGATCAACTCGGCCAATGGTGTGAGCAGCAAGCCGCTTCAAAACGGGAGGCACGAGAACATTGAGAACGGGAATGTTCCTGTGGAAAACCCCGAAGACCCTCAGCAGAATCAGGAGCAGCAGCCGCCGCCACAGCCACCACCGCCGGAGCCAGAGCCGGCGGAGGCTGACTTCCTGTCCCCCTTCTCCATGCCGGGTGAGTTCTGGGGGTACTGGACTCTCGGGCTACATTTTTGGGGGCTCCATTAGGACCAAGCCCAGGTCTTCAGGATGGAGGCATGGACTTGTAAGGGTGGCAGAGGGCTTGTGCAAAGGGTCGATATTAGGTCACTGGAATGCTTAGGAGGCGAATCTGTCCTCAGTACTGAACTGTGGGTTAGAGCTGCAGTGGGGTGCGGGCACTACCAAGTACAGCAAGAGCCTTGGGCCAGAGAGCAGGGCGGCTGGAGGCCTGGAGAGCACCAGTGACCCCTAGTGACCACACTTAAATGTTCAGTGCAGTCGATCTTTTGTGCCAAGGAAAAGCAGTCCACAGTGTTATTTTTAGGGACATTCTTGCACTCTCTTGGCCCTTGCAGCAGGCCATTTTGCCTATGCATCTCTTTATTTGCTGGGACAGGAGATTCTAAAGCCACAAATGATCCTTAGACAGTCATACCTTGTGTATTTGAAGATATCTCCTACCTATAAATAAGTCCAATCAGACTGAGCCTCTGCAGCAAGCCCTCCAGGGTCCTCCCATCTCACTTGGAGTCTGACCTGCGAGGCCCCATGTCATCTGACTGCCGACTCCTGCTGACCTCAGCTTCTGTTCTTCTGCCTCTCCTGGCCCCTGCTCTAGCCACAGCGGCCTCCTCACTATCATTCCTAGAACACACCAGGTGCACACCTGCCCCAGGACCTTTGCACCTGCCTTTTGCTAGAATGCAGTTTCCCCAGGTATCCACATGCCCACTTCCTCACCTTCTTCAGGTCTCTGCTTAAATGTCACCTTTTCACTGTGACCTTCCCTGACTACCGCATTTAAAATATTTTATCTTTTTCTTGTGTCTCTTGCCCTGCTTAAACTGTCAGCTCCACAAAGCAGGTACTTTTGTCTACTGCATTTATCTGCATCCCCAGTACCCAGGACTGGCCACATAGTAGGGGCTTAGTAGGTATCCGTCAAATGAATCCAGGCGTTCGTGTGTGAGAGGATCCCAGGACCCACCCCGCCTGCCTTCGTCTTTAACTAAGCCTTCTGTGAGGTCCTCTGAAGTCCTCAGTGGGAAACAAAGGCCCGAGCTAAGCTGTTTGGCCACATTCTTGGAGGCGTTTTTCCTGATGTCCACCATCCTGAAAGGAGGCAAGATTCCAGAACTTTCAAGTCCAGAACTTGATGTTTTCTGAAAAGAATTCTGTGTTTAACATCAGGCTCACTGAGCACTTGACTTGGGAGGTGACTCTGGAGGGCCAGAGGCTGTCCTGTCTCTTGTCCCATCTTGATGGGAACACCTGCCTGCAGTAGGTGGCGTGGGCCTGGCAGGCTGGGGTGCCCTGCCCCCTGCTTTCATGCTTCCCCATGAAGATGCAGGTTTCATTTAGGATCACGGAGCTTCCCTGGAGTTTCTGGGTTAGAGAGAATCTCTGGGTTAGAGATTCCAGGGCATGCTCATCGCAGTTATCCAGGGGCTCTTCCCAAAATGCCAGGCCTGGTTCTGAACCTGAACATTCCAGAGCCTGGAGCAGGGCCTGGGGATCTGCATTTTCAAACCCTCTCCCTTTGCTTCCTGGGAGCTGGCTGGGTTCAGAATTGCTGGCCAACACCTCCCAGGCTTTCTTCACATTAAGGGCAGACTCAGAAAATGAAATGTGTTCCCTGACTGGGGTCACAGAGGAGCCCAGCCCAGGGGTTCAGGCCTCCCAGGCCTCCTCTGCTGACCAGAAGGCCGAGGGGATTGGTGTCTCAGCCCGTCTCAAACGCTTCCCTGGCATGCCCGCACACCTGCCCACCTGCTCTGTGGGGAACAGGGGCCCTGCTCAGCCAGTCTGGCTGGTGGGGAGAGAGGTCACGCCATGCTTGGGTCAACTCAGCCACTAGGGCTGTCTGTGGGACATGAAGAGCAGGAGGGGTGGTCTCCAGATTCCAGGTCCCCTTCCCAGATTACCTGTTTGGATTCACCAAGTGAGGGAAGATTTCTACATGGCAGGGCGCTGGGAGGGCAGTGTGTCCACCCAGAGAACCAGCTCACGGTGATGAACCAGGACAGGCCCTGTATTCACAGAAGGTCCAGGCACAGGCCGTGATTGGAACCCTGGCCACCCCTTACAGCCCCAAGTTATCGCACCCCCAGCTCACTTTCCCTCCTGTGTCCACGTGGGGCTGGGGAAAGGTCAGAGCTGCAGTCACCAAAGGAATTTCGGTTCTTTGGGGCCTGGAGACCAGATGCCAGGGAGGGCCAGAGTGCCAGAGCAGGCTGCATTGAGGGAGATGCAACCACAGTCCAGGAAACAGCTGAGCTTATGAGGGGTAGGGCGAGGAGGAGCGACTTGCTGTCTGGAGAGTTCTATGTGCCCCTTCTCCACCCCTTGAAGTGGGTGGCAGAATCCCCATTTTGCAGATGTGGGGCCTGAGGGGGCCAGAGATACCACTGCCCTGCACTGGCCACTTCACCTGAATCGTGGTATCAAGGCTGTCCACTGTCCAGGCGCTGCAGGAAAACCAGGGGAAGGGATGTGCCCGTTTTGGTCATCCTTACCTAAGCAAGTCAGCCATAGGTGAGGATGCCTCATCTTCCCATTCCTTAAGCCCAGAGTTTGACAGGACTGTGCAGGGAGGACCCCAGACCAGCCACGCCTTCGCCTTGTCCTTGTACTGGGAGCTGCTGTTCCATAGAGAAGTGGCTGTGCGGCCTCTGGACAGGTCACTTCCCAGGGTCAGAGGCTTAGAATGCAGCTGTCTTGCAAGGGCTGGAACCAGATGGCTCCTGGGTCCAGGTTCTCTGCACCCCTGAGTCCTCCTCTGAGGGGCTCTGCCCTTGCTTGGGGGCAGGACTTCCTGCTAGATAGGGGCCCGCCTTCTTCCTCAAGCCAGAGGCTCTAGGCTGTTCCCCTGGGCTTAGTGCATCCCTGAACCAAGTTCCACACACTTCCTCTGTGCGGGTGTCCTCCCTGCCCTCAGGAATAGGCCTCAGCTTCCTGTATCCCAGGGGAAACCTCCTTTGTGCGTCTGCGGATGTGTTTCCAGGTGTTGTCCCTGGAAACCACAAATGGCTTCCTTTTCTTCTTCCTCCCTTTCCCCTGTGAGGAGCAGGCGGTGGGAACGGAGTTGTACAGCTGCTTCTCGTTTAGGTGTGTACAGCTGCCCAGGAAAATTGAGGCCCGGGGTAGGCAGAGGTCAACAGGAAATTGGAACAAGTCAGTGAGACTCTGCCCCCGACAGAAATACCCTGTATCCAGCTCCTGGCCCTGCCACCACCCACCTCATCCCACCCACCCCTTGTTCAGGTTTCACAGTGGCCTAGGGCTGCAGGATGGCCTTGAGGGTGTTTCTTAGGGGTGGATGCAGCTAGCGTTTTCCAAAGCTGGGGCGCTGGAAGGAATCACAGGACCAGGGGAGGAATCACAGGGCCAGGGGCCGGGGGAAGAGAGGGAAGCCACCCTGCTGGTGAGCTCGGAACCAGCATAGTTTCAGATGTCAAGGAATGAGTCTAGCCCCGTGCCGATGTGCACATGTCGTGTGTTGTGAAGGACAAGCTGGGAGGCCGGCTCTGGAGTGCAGGAATCCTGGGTTCAAATCTCAGTTCTGCCACTCACCAGCAGGGTGAGTCGGGGCAAGCTCCTTCACCTCCCTAAACCTCCATTCCTCATCCACAAAGTGGCGGATGACGGCACCTACCTCCCAGGATTGATCTGAGTAGCAAATCAGATACTTTAGTCAAGGTCTGTGCACTGTGTCTGGCACAGAGTAGGTGCTCAGCAAATGTTAGTGTGAATCCTAGTGTGCTTTAACCGTGTGGCTTCTGTTATCCTCTCCTTTTGGGACTGCAGTGTTCTAGAAAGATCATAGGTTCCAGAATCCCTGGGGGCCTGGGACGATCGGTCATTCCAGGGCTCAAGGAGAGGGAATTATCGTGTACCAGGCACCTGTTATGTGCCAGGTCTGGGCTTCAGGCACTTAGCAGACAAGATGATCCTCTCAGTCAGTAAATAGTTAGGGCCCAGGCTCTGTTCTGGGCTTTGTGGATCAGGTAGGAACAGGACAGCCATGGTCCCTGCCCTCTGGGAGCTTCTGGGCTTGCAGAGCAAATCTGAGCAGATGACCACACAATGTTCTTTATACACTGTCTCCCACCCCTAGCATACAGCTGATAAGTGGGGAGGCGGGAGGCCACAGCCTGCTCCCTCCTCGCTGACCCCAGATGAGGGGTCGCTGGGATTGCCGGGGTGGAGCCCGGCAGCATCAGCAGGACCCAGCTTCGGTGCCCACCTGGCCTGATGGTGGATTTACAGGTGGACACCCAATACAGGCAAACTCTTCCCACTTTAGACCGCAGAGGCTGGTAATTAGGCCTCCCAGGAGTGGGTGTGGGTGGGGGGAAAAAGAGGAAGAGGCGCTTTCTCCCATGGAAACCATGGTCTGCAGTGCTGGCACCGCCCTGAAACGGTCGGCAATGACCCTGAGCCGCAGCCCAGCTGGGAAAGTCTCCTGGTGCAGCTTGTTTCCTTGTTGTGGTGCATAGTCTGGGGGATCTTGTGAGCCTGCTGAGGCTGCTCCCTGGCCTGCCAACAGGACTCTCTCCTGCGTCCATAACGGTAAGGAAATCACATTGTTCTTACCAGGACGCTGGCCTTTGTGGCCACTTTTATTATAGCAGCCAACAAACAGCTACTGGGGACTTGCCATATGTCAGGCACTAAGCAGGAAATGGGGAATTCTTCTATTGCTCTGTAATTCTTATATTAGTCAGCTCAGGCCGTCCTAACAGAATGTCACCGACGAAGCAGCTTAAACAACGGAAATGTATTTTCTCACATTTCTAGAGGCTGCAAGTCTGAGATCAGGGTGCCAGCATGGTTGGGTTCTGTGTCCCTCTTCCTGACTTGTAGACAGCTGCCTTTTTGTTCACGTGGCCTTGTTTGTTTGTTTGGTGCATGCATGTGGAGAGAGATCTCTCTCTTCCTCTTCTTCTGAGGCCACTATTGAATTAGGACCCCACTCTTAGGACCTTAATTACCTCCTAAAAGCTCTATCTCCAAATACAGTTACATTGGGGGTTAGGACTGCAACATATGAATTTGGAGGTGGGTAGGGGGAGGAATAATTCAGTTCATGGCAGGATCTCACGGGGCATCTGTGCGCCATGCCGTTTTCTAAGAGCTTTGCATGTATCCCCTCATTCATGCCTTGCCACAGAATGAGGTAGGGATGCTTATTATCTCCACTTTACAGAGAAGGAAGGGGAAGCACAGAGAGATGATTGCCCATGGTCACCCAGAAGCTCTGCAGGTGCAATGAGCCGGGTTTCTACCCCGAGCACCAGACACTATCCACTGAGTACTGCCTCTTCATTCCAGGCACTTTCATTTAATCTTCACAGCTGCTTTGTGAGGGAGGAATATTATCCTCATTTATAGAGGCGGAAACAGGCTCAGAGAGGCTGCGGGGCTTCCCGAGTCACACAGCCATCGTGTGACTTTTCCACTCTGTGCTTCCCAAGCTGTGAATACCCTCAAGATCTAGTCCAGCCGGGAGCAGAGTCCCAAAGCACCAGCCCAGAGCTGTCATGAAGCCAGCACATGGCCTTAGGTATGTACCCTCAGCCTGCGATGCAGTTTGGCTCCTCTCAGTGAAGAAACCACGGGATAAGTGTGTGTTTCACAAAAGTCCAGGCCCTTGGAAGTTCTTAGAACAGTAACAGCAGGTAAAACGCACTAAGTACTTACTCTGGGCCAGACAGGGTGTTTTATTTTATTTTTGTTTATTTATTTATTTTTTGAGACAGACTCTCACCCTGTCTTCCAGGCTGGAGTGCAGTGGCATGATCTCCGCTCACTGCAACCTCCACTTCCCAGGTTCAAGAGATTCTCCTGCCTCAGCCTCCCGAGTAGCTGGGATTACAGACACATACCATCACACCTGGCTAATTTTTGTATTTTTAGTAGAAACAAGGTTTCATCATGTTGACCAGGCTGGTCTCGAACTCCTGACCTCAAGTGATCCACCCACCTCGGCCTCCCAAAGTGCTGGGATTATAGGCGTGAGCCACCATGCCCAGCTGAGACAGGGTGCTTTATACATATTAAGTCATTAAACCCATTAAAACCCTAGGGAGGTGGATAATGTTATTGTTCCCATTTCACAGGTGAAGAAACTGAGGCACAGAGAGGCTGAGTTGCCCAGGGTCATACAGGAGGAAGGGACAGAGCTGGGATTTACACAATGGCCTCTGACCCCAGACCCCAGATGTGCTTAGGGGACAACACTACCACCCAACCAAAGGACTCTTTGCTCTTGTTTTCTTGGGAGCTTGTAAGGGAATTGGTTTCCTCCGTCTGGGATGCTAGTCTTCTAGTGTGTGTGCAGGGTGCTAAATAATTTGTGTGTGTGTTGAGTAAACTGTGTTGAATTGGGTTGAATTAAGGGCCTTTGGAATCTCACATGCTGTCTTCAGGGCTTGGATGGTACCACCCAGCCTTCTCTTCTGTTATTATAGCAAAACCCGGAACAGGCAATCGGAAGATTTCAGGAAGCTTTTAGAGCTTTTCTCCCCATCCACCCCCATCTTCTTCAGTTTTAAATAGCTCTTGAGAGGGCTCTACTGGTGGGGAGGAGAGAGGTCTTTGTGGTCCTTTTAAGCTCAGAAGGCGGCACTGCAGAAATGGAACTCTCTTAACACTCCGCCTTCCTGTCCTTTCCTCTTAGCGTCTCGGCACGTTGGTGACAGCAGTGCGGGAAATGGGGATGCTGTGGGCTCATTTACATGTGCAGTTCCATACACAGTTCTCGTCTGTTCCAGGCCCCCAGAGACACACAGCACTTTGTAGTGAAAATGATTTTGTTCTTACCTTGGTCTCGGAAGCCACCGGAGAAATTGCACATTCGGTTGACTGTCTCATAAGTCAAGGTCAGAATTTTAAAGGAGCTTCCTCTTCAGTCACTCTGTGTGCGCAGAGGTATCAGTTCTCAGACAAATTAGAACAAAAGCTGGCTGAGCATCCTTATTTTTTCATATAACAGGTCGTTTTCACTTATCATAATATTCATTCCTTTAAAGTATACAATTCAGTGGCTTTTAATATAGTCACAAAATTGTGGAATCGTCATCAACATCAGTTTCTGAACATTTCCAACACCCCAAAAGGCACCCCTCACCCATAACTGCCCTTCCCACCTCCCCCGACCCCCTAGCAACCACTAACCGACTTCTTATGTCTTTGGACTTATCGATTCTGAATATTTCATATAAAGAGGATCATGCAATTTGTGGCCTTTTGTGACTGGCTTCCTTCACCTAACATGATGTTTTCAAGGTCCAGCCACGCTGTACTATGTGTTGGTACTTTATTCCTTTTTATGGCTGAATATTCCATTGGATGGATCATGAATGCCACATTTTATCCATTCATCAGTTGATAGGCATTTGAGTGGTTTCTACTTTTAGGCTATGAGTGGGTTTTTTAAAAGACCAAATAGAGCATCGTAGAAAAGAAAGCTCAGTATTTTTTATCGAAATGAAAGCAATATTCTTTTAAGTTTTCTGTGGTTAGCAGTAAACAGTCTCTGAATACTAGAGGGATCTTGGGAATTTTTAGAGTGGCCTTCTTATATTCCAAAGTGGGAAACTGAGAACCGGAGAGGACCAGCGGCTTGCCCAGGGGACAGTCTTGACCAGACAGAACCAGGCATCCAGCCCACCTGCCCTGGAAATCCACTCCGTGCCACCCGTCCAGCCAGGCCAATATAGTACATGCTGGGAGTGGGGAGATAAAGACCTGCCCGGGACCACGTGTCAGGGTCCTGAACAAGAATGCCAGCAATGAAAGCCCACCCAACAGATCTTCGCATGCCAGCAACAAGAAGCCCACACAAGCCTCCTTATGCTAAAAGAGGGATTTTTAAAAATAAGTTTACAGGGGTGTGCTGATGCTATAGCAAAACCCAGCATCCCCCAGCCCTGCTGGACAGTAGCAGGAAGGTGGTCGGTCCAGCCTCACCACAATTCTGCTTTTCAAATCAGAGATCTAATTTGAATCCAGAACTTTAACTTCTGGGAGATGTCACCGTTAGCTTTCCAGCCTCTGCAGATACACTGGAAGGAGGCTGGAATATGGGGGCTGCCGAGGATGTCACGCTTCATACATCCCCTTACACAGGCGTTGTAGTGAAGCTGAAGAAAAGCAGTGAAGCCATCTTAACAGTGTCTTCACATGGACCAGACCCAAGGGCCACCAAGAAACCTGTGCAGCTTTTAGAGCATCCTGGGGGAGGCGAAGGAGGGCAAGGCCCCAGCCAACAACTGCACAGCAGAGTGTCCTCCAGCAAGCACCTGCTCTGGCCCCAGCACCGTGCCTGACATCTTCTATTCAGTACTTAGAGTGTCCATGGAGCCCTGCTGGGTAGCTGGTATTTATGGTATCCCCATTTCCCAGATGAGAACAACGTGTTCCCTGATTCTGTTGGTGTCTCTCTGATGCAGCCTCGATTTAATGCTCCCCAGGGCCTCCAAATTCAAGGTGAGGCCTTCAGAGGCAGGGCAATATGCTTGGTGCTTTTTGCATTTCTTTCATCTGCCCAGCGGTCCTTGAAGTGGGTGGGCAGGGACAGTTATCACTGTCTCACAGGTGAGGACATGGAGGCCCAGAGAGATTAATGGCCCCCCTAGTGCCACACCATCAAGAGTAATGGGACAGGACAACTTTGTCAGAAGCCTTGAGATCCCTGCGGTGAGATGCAAAGTGGGCCTTAACTTCAAGTCATCTTTAGAATGAGGGAGCTGGTGCTTCAACCCTGACATCCTTCCAGC
This sequence comes from Pan troglodytes, assembly GCF_028858775.2. Lineage (NCBI taxonomy): Eukaryota > Metazoa > Chordata > Mammalia > Primates > Hominidae > Pan > Pan troglodytes. The sequence goes on from NC_072413.2 coordinate 14,610,507, forward strand.
TCTGGGACCCATTTACATCCAGTTGCAGAGCAGCCACAGAGCTTCAGGGTGGGGGCTGTGGGAATGTCTGCAGTGCTGGGCCGACAGTCCCTGGAATGGGGTTCCTGGGATCGGATCGGCACCAGCCGAGGGAGCTCTGGGCCCGGCTTCTCCCTTGATGGACAGAGCCTGGTCTGCAGCTCCGCTCCTTCCCTCCCCACGAGGGCAGCTGCTTCGGCGAGGAAGCATACACAGGGTCCCCGTGTCACTTGACTGTGCCTGTGTGAGAGGGAGACCAAGCCAAGGCTGCCTCCCCTAGGAAGGCCCCCTCCCGAGCCCCGAGAGCTCTCCAGGCCTTTATGTGGTGCTGCCAGGGAGGCGTCTCTTCCTGGGCCTTCGGTCTCTCTGCACCACCCCCAGCCCAGACAGCCTACACCTGTGTGTGGCACTCAGCTGGGCCTGCCTCTGACTTTGCTGATACCTGATGTTTTTCCTCACATCATCCCTTTCATTCTTCCTCTTCCCCACAAACCTCAGTGTGACAGCTCAGTTCAACAGCAGGTCTTGATGTCTTCTGCTTTCTATTGGGCTTCTCTTTGCCCCTCTAATGCCCTGAGGGTCATCAAAACCCGCCCTGCAGGAGGTAGGACAGTGTCGCTAAGAGGCCTTAGCATTGGACACCCATGGAATTGAGTCCTGAGTCTGCCACTTCTAGCTGTGTGACTTTGGACAAGTTACCTGACCTCTCTGAGCTTGTTCTAGTCTCTGTAAAACAACCCAACCCAGTGCTGACAATAGTAGGTACTCAGTAAGCAGAAGTTAACATGGTTAATATCAGCAGTAGCTGGAATTAGAGTGCTGACTCTGCACCAAGGACTGTTCTAAACACGTCATGTTTGTTGGCTCATTTTCAGTCTCACAGTAGCACAGTGGGGTGGAGATTCTTGTTATCCCCATTTTATAGATGAGAAAACTGAGATACAGAGAGGCTAAATGCTTTCCTAAGCATCCTAATGCTGGCATATGTCAGAGCTGGGATTTGAACCTGGATACCTAGCTTACTGTTTACCACAAAGCTGCAGTACCCCTTAGGCAATCAATTTAATAAGTCTAAATTTAATGGTACAAAAAAATAATAAAAATACCAAAAATTAGATTCTAAAGCTTATTCACCCCAGGGAAGAAGAGACTGGGAAAACTTCAGTGCTTCACATAAACATAGGAGGATTTTTCTGTTTAGATCGAATCTATGAGCTAAAAGTATGGGGCTCTAATCTGAAAGTTGACACCTGCCCACTGGTAAGTAGCAGAGGGACTTCCATGGGCCCTGAAATAATAGGATTCAGAGGGCAGGCAAGCTGTACAGTACATAGGACCAGGATTTAGACTCTGAAGGCCTGCATTCGAGACCTGGTACTATCTCCCATTGTCTATGATGCTTCAGTCAGTCACTGAATTTCACCAAACTTCAGTTTATTTACCTGTGAAACAGGAAAAATACTCCCCAATGCTCATATGAGGAACAAAGAGAGTATTTATGAAAACAACCTCTGAGGTGTGAGGCACAACACAAATAGTGGTCAATGGTGAGGTGGTCATTCATAATCCAGCCTTGATGGTACTCCAACATCCACCTGCATCTCTCTCCCTCCCCACAAAGGCCAGCACAGAGGCCACTGACTGAGAAAGCAGGGTCTGTTTGTGGCTCTGCCACTAATCTTATGTGAGATTTTGGGTAGTTCATTAACCTTCATGGGACTTGGTTTTCCTCTTTATAAAATGGAGTTCACCAAGTGGGATTTATTCCAAGAATGCAAGGTTGGTTCAACATACAAAGACCAATCAATGTGATATATGCCACATTATTAGAGTAAAGGATAAAACCAGATGATCATCCCAATAGACACAGAAAAAGCACTTGACAAAATCCAACACATTTTCTTGATGAAAACACACTCACAAATTAAGGAATAGAAAGAAACTTCATCAACCTGACTAATGGCCTCAACAAAAACCCCAAAGCTAACATCATACTTAATGGTGAAAGACTAAAAGCTTTCCCCTAAGATCAAGAGCAAAACAAGAGTTAAAAGTGGGTCTTGGGAATTTTTAGACTAGTTTTCTTATATTCCAAGGTGGGAAGCTGAGGGACAGAGAGGAGAGGTGTCTTGCCCAAGGGACAGTGTCGACCAAATAGAACCATCCAGGCAACTTGCCCTAGAAATTCACTCCATGTTGCCCTCCAGCCAGGCCAGTGCAGCATGTGCTGGGAGGAAAAGTAGGAGGTAAAGGCCTGCCTAGGACCATGTATCAGGGTCCTGAACAGAATACCAGTGACAGAAGCCCACCCAACAGATCTTCATAGGCCAGCACAGAAGCCCACACAAGCTTCCTTATGCTACAAGGGGGCTTTTAAGAATAGGTTTACAGGGGTGTGCTGATGCTGCAGCAAAACTCAGCATCCCCCAGCCCTGCTGGACGTAGTGCCTCGCCACTTCTATTCCACATTATGCTGAGGGCTCTAGCCAGGGCAAATAGGCACCCAGATGAGAAAGGAAGCAGTAAAACTTTCTGAATTCATGGATGACATAATCTTGTGTGTAGAAAATCCTAAGGAACCCACACAAAAATAACACTATTAGATTTAATAAACATGCAGGATACAAGATCAATATATACAATTCAGTTGTATTTTAACACCTTAGTCATTAACAATCTGAAAATGATATTAAACAATCCCATTTACAATAGGATTTAAAAGAATAAAATACTTAGGAGTAAATTTAGCAAAAGCAGTACAAGACTTGTATGCTGAATTACAAAACATTGTAGAAAGAAATTAAAGACAATCAAATAAATGGAAAGATGTCCTGTGTTCAAGGGTTAGAAGACTTAACGTTTTAAAAATGATAATAGTCCTCAGATTGATCAGATTTAATGCAATCCTTATCAAAACCCCAGCTGACTTTTTTGCAGAAACCGACAAGCTGATCCTAAAATTCATATGGAAATGCAGGGGACCCAGAATAGCCAAAACAGTCTTTAAAAAGAACAAAGTTGGAGAACTCAAACTTCTGCCTTCAAAACTTACTACAAAGATAGAGTAATCAAGATTGTCTGGCACTGGCATAAGGATAGACATATAGATTAATGAAATACAAATGGAAGTCCTGAAATGCACCTTTACATTTCAGGCCAATTAGCTTTTGACAAGGGTAATGACAACTCACTAGGGGAAATAATACTCTTTTCAACAAATGGTGCTAGGACAACTGGATAACCACATTGAAAAGAAGTCTGATCCCTACTGCTCACATTATACAAAAGTTAACTCAATATGAAACAAAAACCTAAATATAATAGCTAAAGGTATAAAACTCTTAGAGGAAAACATAGGTATACATATTTGTGACCTTGTGTTAGCCAACAGTTTCTAACCACAGAATGGGAGAAAACATTTGCAAATCATGTATCTGTGTGTGTGTGTGTGTCACTTAAAACTCAACAATAAAAGACAATCCAATTTGAAAATGGACAAAAGATTTGAACAGACATTTCTCCAAAGCAGATTATACAAATGGCTAATAAGGGTATGCAAAGATGCTCACATCATTAGTCATTAGAGAAATGCAAATCTAAATGAGATATCATGATGAGATGCCATTTCACACCCACTAGAATGGGTATAATCCAGAAAAGGTAGACAATAACAAGTACTGGTGAGGGGATGGGAAAATTGGAGCCCTCATACATTGCTGGTGGAAATGTAAATAGTAAGCATAGGCCAGGCGCGGTGGCTCACACCTGTAATCCCAGCACTTTGGGAGACCGAGGTGGGCAGATCACGAGGTCAGGAGATCGAGACTATCCTGGCTAACATGGGGAAACCCTGTCTCAACTAAAAATACGAAAAAATTAGCCAGGCATGGTGGTGGGCACCTGTAGTCCCAGCTACTCGGGAGGCTGAGGCAGGAGAATGGCGTGAACCTGGGAGGCAGAGCTCGCAGTGAGCCGAGATTGCGCCACTGCACTCCAGCCTGGGCACAGAGTGAGACTCCATCTCAAAAAAAAAAAAAAGGTTAAACATAGAGTCACCATATGACCCAACAATTCCCCTCTTAGTTCTGTATTTAAGAGGGATGAAAATATATGTCCACACGCAAACTTATACACAAGAGTTCATAGCAGCATTATTCATAATTGCCAAAAAGTAGAACAATTCAAATATCCATAAAGTGAAGAATGGATAAACGAAATGTGGTATACCCATATAATAGAATATTATTCAGCCCTAAAAAGGAATGGCATACTGATAGATGCTACAATATGGATGAGCCTAGGAAATATATGCTCAGTGAAAGCCAGACACAAAAGCCCCAATGTTACAATTCCATTTATATGGAATGCCCAGAATAGTCAAATCTATAGAGACAGAAAATTAATTAGTGGTTACCAGAGGCTGGAGGAAATGAGGAATGGGAATGACCGCTAATGGCTAGGGGTTTCCACTGGGGCGATGAAAATCTTCTGGAATTATATAGTGGTCATAGTTACACAACTTTCAAATATGCTAAAACCTGTCTGCTTGCACATTCTAAATGGGTGAATTTTATGATACGTTAATTATATCTCAATTGCTTTTAACTGGAGTTATTCTAGAGTGGTGGTCCTCAAAGTGTGGTCCTAGGACTGTCAGCATCAGCAGCACCTGGGAACTTGTTAGAAACACAAATTCTTGCAACTCCCTTCTCCTCTAGTCCTGCCAAATCATTGTGAGTATGGTGATCTAACAGGCTTTCCAGGGATTCCGACTTACACTCAAATTTGAGAACCATTGCTTCAGAATCTGTGCTCTCCAGGTCATATAAGTGCTCTGAACTCCCAGGTCCATGCAAATCTACTCTACATCATCCAGTGATGCATGCATCCCCGCAAACCACAGGTTAACCACTCCCTTAATTGGAATGTGGAATTCATTCACTGTCCACATTAATTTGCTTGAGGTTTTTCATCAGCAACTGCATCTGTTCTTAATTTTTTTCTCCAGTCTGATTAGCCATCTGTTTTGTTACAGTTCATTTTCAAGACTTTTTTTTTCACATAATTAAATTGTAATTTTCTACTTCAAAAGAGAAATCTGAGAGCTTAGTGAAAGGAATGACGGCAGCCCTCCATTCTCTTGTTGATGTTTGTGTGTCAATCGGAGTCCGTGATGAACATTCCACTCCAATATTTCACCCAATGAGATGGAATTGGGGGGCCAGGAGGGGTTCCCAATAGTGTAGGGGAGAATGTCCATCAGTATAGGCATTGTCCCATCACCTCTGCGGCCCCCAAAACTCTATTATTTCACACATGAATTAGTCCAGACTCCTAATGTTAAAGAACCCCTATTCAGGCTGGTTTAAGCCAAAAAGTTCACATGGTGGCAGGTTCCCTGAGAAAGTCTGCCTTCTGGCAAGGCTGGACCCAGGGTTCAGAGGAAACGACAAGACACCATCCATCTCTCAGCATTGCTTTCCCCTGGGTTGGTTTTATCCCTGTGTTGGCTTTCCTCCACCTAAGCTTACATCCCTTTGGGTTAGCCCCATGCACAGATGGTGCCTCTGTCTCTTAAGGATTGCATTCAGCTGCATGTAACAGAAAACTCAAGTGACAGAGCCTTAAACTCAAGGATTTTATTTTTCTCATGTAACAAGAAGTCCTGAGAGTAGGGAATCCTGAAGCTCTAGCATCAGTATCCCATTACTGTTGTCCATACTCAGCTGGTGACTTTTGTCCTCAAGGTTGCCCACTGGCCTCTGCAACTCCAGTGACTCCCTACTCCTAGCAGGGACAAGGAGGACAAAGGGCAGAAGGCTCATACTACGGAGTCTCCTTCTCCTTATCCAGAAGAGAATGACTTTCCTGGAAGCTCCACCAAATAGACTTTAATTTGCATGTTGTGGTCCAGACCTGTCCATAGCCACCCCTACCTGCAAGGAAGCCTAGGAAATTAAGATTTTTAGCTGGGAACCTATTGTCTCAAGGAAAAGAGAGTTCTGTTAGTAAGGAGGAAAGGGCAATGGGTATTAGAGGCAGTGATTCTTGGCAGAATTCCCAAGGTTGACCCTTGTTATATTACAAACCCAACCCAGGGCCTATGTAACCCCATAATACCAGGAGGTCTAGGAGTCCTGTGTTGGATTCCCAGTACCTAGAATAGTTCCTAGCATGGGGAATGAACACACTAAATATTATGGAATACATGATTAGCCAAGCTTGACTCTCATACCCACCCAGATGTCAAGGAAAGGAGTCAGCCCCTGTCTAAACTACATGAATTTAATGTGGAATAGAGGGTTGGTTCCCTAAAGGAAAATTGGCATGCTGTTACCATTAAAGGGGAGTGGATGCTAGCCAGATGAGAACAATGAATGCCCTCTACAACCTAGAATTGCCCAAAATCTGGAGAGACCAATTCACATTAGCAAAAAGTGAAAGTCACTTTATGAAGTTAACAGTGCGTATTAAGTCTGTGTTCTTATTTTCTATATTCTTGATGCTCTGGCATCTGAGGCCTCCCTGCCTGGGGAGAAACTTCCCTTCCCAGGGCCCTTCAGTTCTTATAGATAGCAAACAGCTGCCTGCTGGGAGCATGACTTTCATGTGCAAAGCAATCAATCCAAAGCCCTACTCTGAACTGCTTCCTCCATCTGGCTCTTATACTCCAGGAGGCAACATTCCTCTCTGCCTTAGTCATCCCAGGGCAAGGTACAGACAACCAGATTCAGCCCCAGAGCTCCCTGAAGTTATTCAGTTCTCTTTTTTTAAATTTTTCATTTCCATAAGTTTTGGGGGAACAGGTGGTATTTGGTTACATGAGAAAGTTCTTTAGTGGTGATTTGTGAGATTTTGGTGCACCCATCACCCAAGCAGTACATACTGAACCCAATTTGTCATCTTTTATCCCTCACCCCTTCCCACCCTTTCCCCCGAGTCCCCAAAGTCCACTGTATCATTCTTATGCCTTTGGATCCTCATAGCTTAGCTCCCACTTATGAGTGAGAACATACCATATTTGGTTTTCCATTCCTGAGTTACTTCACTTAGAATAATAGTCCCCAATCCCATCCAGGTTGCTGCAAATGCCATTAATTCATTCCTTTTTATAGCTGAGTAGTATTCCATCATATATATATGCACATACACCACGGTTTCTTTATCCACTCATTGATTGATGAGCATTTGGGCTGGTTCCACATTTTTGCAATTGCGAATTGTACTGCCATAAACGTGTGTATGCAAGTAACTTTTTCACATAATGACTTCTTTTCCTCTGGGTAGATACCCAGGAGTGGGATTGCTGGATTAAATGGTAGATCTACCTTTAGTTCTTTAAGGAATCTCCACACTGTTTTCCATAGTGGTTGTCCTAATTGACATTCCCACCAGCCTGTAGAAGTTACTCAGTTCTAAGGCTGCATACTCACCCTCCCTTGCCCCATGAAAGCCACAATAAAGGCTTTTGCCCACACTTGCCTCTCACTCCTTGTTCCTCCTCACCAGCACTGGTGCTTCCTCATGTGGCCCCATGCGGCACACCCTGCCTCCTGTTTCTAGTTTTTGTGAGTACAAAAAACCTTTTTTTCATGACCATCATTTCTATACCTCTGTGTCTTACCACACCTGATTAAAACAAATTCTGGCTACATTTAAAAACACATTTGATGTGGGTTTGGCAAACAGTGTGCATTTGAGCATGAACTTAGGACTCAAGGACTTGAAAGCAGAACCTTCAGGATATTGCTAGGACTCAGAAATCTGTGTGTGAACAAGCCCCCCAGGTAATGTGGCTGTTCAGTTGGTTTTGAGAACAACTGGTTTAGTCTCAGTCTCTCATTTGGAGGATGAGGAAGCCAAGGCCCAGCCTGGTGGGCAAGTCTGCTCGGGAGACCAAATCCTGGGGCAGGAGATTGCATGATGAGCTCAGAATTAAACCGAGGAGCGAGATACTCTTGGCTAGCATGGATTGAAAAGCTCCTCCCTGCTGTTTCTGTCTTCGTAACTCTATTGCTTAGGATTCTGTGGTTACAAGTATCAAAACTAGCTAGATCTTGGTTTCAGCAGGAAAGGGGACTTTATGAGAAAGTTACAGAGGTGTTTCCTGGAGCCAGGGCAGAGGTGCGGATGAGTCTCAGGACAGCTGGAACCAGGAAACATGATCGGGCAGCCCCTATCTCCCCATGCTCGTCTCTGTCCCTGATTCATCTCCTGACCTTCAGACCTGCTGACCTGCTGCTTCTGCCTCTCCTCTCCTGATTTCACAATTTTAGCAACATGCACGCTGAAATTGGTTCCAATTTCAGCATCCTCAGGGACAGGCTCTGATTGACTCAGTCTGATTAGAACTACCCTTGGGCTAGTCACAGGCAGGAGCACAAATGTGCCTGGGAGAAATGATCCCATCTCATCAGGGGAGCTGGGCTGGTTCTGCCAGAGGTGTCCCGGGATTCTTACTGAATCAGAACTCCTGTACCCAGGCACCTCTGTAGGCAGCATCAAAACCTGGGACAGTTTTCAAGGCTGTCCAAGCCTCTTTACCTTGATCAAGTGCAACTGGGTTCTCTAACTTTTCCATTCCAGTAATGTTTCCTGGTGATCTGGTCTCTTGGCATAAGTTCAGGAAATATCTAACTTCATCAGCATAATATGTGGGGCTTCTTTGCTGCTAATGAGCTTTTAGATGGTGATGATCACATTCATTATGTGGGATTTTAAAAACATGTTATGTTCAGATTATCTTTTCCTGATTCTGAGCGGGCACTTGTAGCCTCCCATACATTAAATATGTGTTGAGTTCTGCCATGAGTCAGGGGCTGGGCTGGGGGCTCTGCTCTCTTCCACAGCCATGCAAGAATCCAGCAGGCCCCTGCCTGCGAGGGGCTTCCAGTCTAGCTTCAGAACTCATACAAGTGACTTTCTTCCAAGCCAGACATTGAGAGCTTTGGGCTGACAGCTCCATGCCACATTTGTTTTGTTGTTGTTGCTGTTTTCTTTTGAGATGGAATCTTGCTTTATTGCCCAGGCTGGAGTGCAATGGTGTGATCTCTGCTCACTGCAACCTCCACCTCCCGGGTTCAAGCAATTCTCCTGCCTCAGCCTCCCAAGTAGCTGGGTTTATAGGCACCCACCACAACGCCCGGCTAATTTTTTTGTGTGTGTATATATATATATACACATATATATGTATATATACGTGTGTGTATATATATATACACACATATATATGTATATATACGTGTGTGTATATATATATACACACGTATATATGTATATATACTTGTGTGTATATATACACGTATATATGTATATATACGTGTATATATACGTATATATGTGTATATATGTATATATACGTATATATGTGTATATATGTGTATATATACACATATATACGTATATATACGTATATATACATATATACGTATATATACATATATACGTATATATACGTATATATACATATATACGTATATATACATATATACGTATATATACGTATATATACATATATACGTATATATACGTATATATACGTATATATACATAAATGTGTATATATACGTATATATATACATAAATGTGTATATATACATACATATACGTATATATACGTATATATGTATATATATACGTATATATATACATATATGTATATATACGTATATATATACATATATACGTATATATACATATATGTGTGTGTGTATATATATATATATATATATTTTTTTTTTTTTAGTAGAGACAGGGTTTCACCATGTTGGCCAGGCTGGTCTCGAACTCCTGACCTCAAGTGATCCACCCACCTTGGCCTCTCTACTAAAAAAAAAATATATATATATATACACATATATATGTGTATATATACGTATATATATGTATATATACGTATATATACACATATATACGTATATATGTATATATACGTATATATACACATATATATGTATATATGTATATATATACGTATATATATACATATATACGTATATATACGTATATATACATATATATGTGTGTATATATAGACATATATATATATATATATATATATATATATATTTTTTTTTTTTTTAGTAGAGACAGGGTTTCACCATGTTGGCCAGGCTGGTCTCGAACTCCTGACCTCAAGTGATCCACCCACCTTGGCCTCCCAAAGCACTGGGATTACAGGCGTGAGCCACTGTGCCCGGCCTATATTTGAACCTGTGTCTTTATTGATATACGGTCCTGGTAGTAATGGTGAGATGTGCCATTTACTGAGACTCTTCTATTGACAAATAGTATCATGTTCCCAAGTCCCCAGTGTACTGTTGTCACCCCCATTTTACAGTAAGGAAATAAGGCTCATGAGGACTGCTCCCCCAGTGACCCACAGCTGACGAGCTAGTAAACTGGATTTGAACCAGGTCAGATGCCAGACCTTTAATGTTGCTTACCTTGTCTTTGACCTTTGGGCACTGCGCTTCAAAATGCAGAGCAATTAGGTAACAAGGCAGTAAACAAAATGCCCAATTATGCAGAGCAGGCTGTTAGAATAAGAACGTGTACCACCACCTGCTAATTGTATGGTCCACACTGGTGCAGAAGGCACCAGGAGCTGTTACCAGCTGTGTTTGCAACCCAGTCGGGAGAGGTAGAGATGGTGGATTCAAGTAGTAAGGCTATGGGTCAACTTGGGTAGAGTTTCAATAATTCATAAATTCTTCAAAACCAAAGCAGTTACAGAAGGGAGAGATCACCATGGGCTGGCGGGGTTAACGGCTTTTCAGAAGAGTCAGAACATTGGGGAGGCTGAAGAGAGGCCAGATAGATGGAAGGCTGGGAGTTGAGAGGGTTGCACAGCACTAGCAATGGTGTCATTTAAGAAATCATTGCCTAATCGAACAGAGACCAGCACGAGCACCATGGAAGGTTTCCACACCGTGACCATGACCTACAGGAATATTTTATACACATACCTGGAAATATGAAAAGGAAACCAGTTTCCTGGAGTAATACTGAACTCTCACTATGTACAGGAACTCTATTTTCTACTTTTTTAAAAAAGAAAATGCTGGTTGCCCTTCACTAAATTGATTTCACCATCCTCTCCTGGATCTCATCCAACAGTTGAAAAACATAGCAATGGAACGGTTCAGTTGAAGCACTGTTTCTTAGGAAACAATGGTGGGCCGTGACACTGGCCACGTGGGTGGGGCCAGATGGGGGTGGATGTTGAAACCGGATGCAAAACCCATAGCAGGCAAGAAAAAGACAAACACCTCATGCAGTTTGGTGTCTGGGAACATATGAAAATTATCCTTCTACTGTGGCGTTTGTATATACCCGCAAAGACATTCCTGGGCATTTAAGCATCCAAGGTTACAATTCCCCAAAGCGAATTCTTCCTCTACATACGGAGTTTTCTGTTAATTCTAGAAATACACTAGGCCTTCCTCAGCAACCTAGATGAGTTGGGATGTGGACTCACCAGAGAAGAACGTGGAATTTTGGACAAACCAATCAAGGCAGGAAAACTTTTGGCCATTTGTACAGGGACTACAAGCTACAGAAAGGTGTATATAGAGAAAGATCTAGAAAGAGATGGATGGATTTGCTTATTTCAAGCTAACCATATTCTCTTGGCTAATTATTATAAGCAGCTGATTTTTTTTTTTAGTAAAAATACTTTTAATGATTTAGGAAGATTCTAGCACAAATATTACAGAGCAAACACAGCTAGTGCCAGTCTACTTTGCAATTTTTAAAATTGAGATGTAATTTATATGCCATAAAATTCGCCCTCATAAACTAATTCGTGGTTTTTGCTATATTCACAGAGCTGCGCAGCCATCACCAATATATAATTCTAGAATATTTTTATTATCCCACTTTCATAGTCCCATGAGCATGACTGCCCATTCCTCTTCTCTTCCATCCCCTGGCAACCACCAATCTACTTTCCGTCTCTATGAATTTCCTATTCTTGACATTTTATATAAATAGAATCTATCAATATATGTCCTTTTGTATCTGACTTCTTTCACTTTGTGTAATGTTTACAAGATTTGTCCATGTGGTACCATGTATCAGTGCTTCATTCCTTTTTATGGCTGAATAATATTCCTTTGTATTTATATGCCACATTTTGTTTATCCATTCATCACTTGGTTAATATTTGGGTTGTTTTCATTTTTTGCTATTATAAATAATGCTGCTGTGAACATTTGAGTAAAAGTTTTGGTATGGACATATATTTTTATTCTTTTTGGGTAAAACTAGGTGTAGAATTTCTAGGTCAAACTCTTTGAGAAACTGTCAGACTGTTTTCCAAAGCAGGTGTACCACTTTACATTCCTATCAGCAATGTATGATGGTTCCTATTTTCCCACACCCTCACCAATACTTGTTATTTATCTTTTTTATTCTAGTAATACTTGTGGCTGTGAAATCGCCTTGAATTACATTTTCCTAATGACCATTTTCTTTGGAGAACTGTCTATTCAAACACTTTGCCTTTTTTAAGAAAATTGGGTTTTTAAAATTGAGTAGTAAGAGTTCTTTACATATTTTGGACAATAGACCCTTATCAGATATATTATTTGCAAAATGATTTTTTTCCATTCAATAGGTAGTATTTTCACGGTCTATCTTTTCCTTTTTTTGTTGTTGTTTTTGTTGTTGTTGTTTTGTTTTTCCAGACAAGACCTCACTCTGTTGCCCAGTGCAATGGCAATCATAGCTCACTGCAGCCTCTAACTCCTAGGCTAGAGCAATCCTCCCACCTCAACCTCCCAAGTAGTTGAGACTAAAAGGCCATCATGCCCAGCTAGTTTTTGTATTTTTTGTAGAGATGAGGTCTCACTATGTTGCCCAGGCTGGTCTTGAACTCCTGGCCTCAACCAGTCCTCCCACCTTGGCATCCCAAAGTGCAGGATCGTAGGCATGAGCCACTGTGCCCAGCCTTTCTTTCCTTTTTTTCTTTTTTCTTTTCTCTTTTTTTTTTTTTTTTTTTTGAGACAGAGCCTTGCTTTGTCTCCCAGGCTGGAGTGCAGTGGTGTGATCTTAGCTCACTGCAACCTCTGCCTTCTGGGTTCAAGTGATTCTCATTCCATTCCATTCCATTCCATCCCAGCCTCAGCCTCCCAAGTAGCTGGGATTACAGGCATGCACCACCACACCCGGCTAATTTTTGTATTTTTAGTAGAGACAGGGTTTCACCACGTTGGCCAGGCTGGTCTTGAACTCCCAACCTCAGGTGATCTGCCCATCTTGGCCTTCCAAAGTGCTGAGATTACAGGCATGAGCTGCTGTGCCCAGCCCCAGCCTCACTTTCTTAATAGTATTCTATGAATCACAAAAGTTTTTAATTGTGATAAAATATAATTTACTTATTCTTTTGTTGCTTGTGATTTTGGTGTCATTTAAGAAATCATTGCCCAATCCAAGGTCATAAAGAGTTATGCTCATGTTATTTTATAGTTGTAGCTCTTATATTTAGGTCTTAATCATTTTTTAATTCAATTTTTGTGTATGGTATAAGACAGAGCACCAGTTTCATTCTTTTGCCTATGGGTATCCAGCTGTCTCTGCACCATTTGTTGAAAAGATTATTGTTTTCCTATTGAATTGTCTTGATACTCTTGTCAAATATCAAGATATTAAATGCCTGGGTTTATTTCTGGACTCAAAATTTTATTCCATTCTTATGCCAGTAAATGTCGAGTCCATAAATAAACCTTTAAATATCTGGGTTTATTTCTGGACTCATAATTTTATTCCATTCTTCCAGTAGCAGTCTCTCCTGATTACTGTAGCTTTGTCCTAAGTTTTAAAATCACAGTGTGTAAATTTCCCAGCTTTGTTTTTTTTTTTTTTTTTCCAAGACTGTTTTGGCTATTTGGGGGTTCCTTATATTTTCATATGAATTTTAGGCTCAGCTTGTCAATTTCTGCTCAGCTACCTGGGATTTTGATAGGGATTGCATTGAATGTATATGTAAGTTTGGGGAATATTACCGTCTTAACCATTTTAAGCCTTCCGATTCATAAACAGGATTTCTTCTCATTTATTTAGGTCTTCTTTAATTTCTTCCAATGATGTTTGGTAGTTTTCAGCATACAAATTCTCTACTACTTTTGTTGCATAAATGTTAGGTTTTTAAATTTTTTGATGGCATTGTACATGGAATTGTTTTCTTAATTTTATTTTTGAATTGTTAATGTAGAAAAACACAACTGAATTTTGTAAATTTATTACGTATCTTACAAATTGGCTGAACTTGTTTATTAGTTCTAATAGGTTTTTATGGGTTCCTTAGAGTTTTCTATATACAAGATCATGTCATCTACAAATAGGGATAGTTTTACTTCTTCCTTTCCAATCGGAATCACTTTTATTTATTTTTCTTGCCTAATTTTCTTGGCTATAATCTCTAGTTCAGTGTTGAAGGAGTAAGAGCAGACATCTTCATCTTGTTTCTGATTTTGCAGTGAGGTGGGGAGGGGAGGGTTGCAATAGCTTTCAATCTTAATCGTTAAGTATAAGTGCTAGCTGTGGGTTTTCCATAGATGCCCTTTATCCAGTTGAGAAGGTTCCCTCAGTTCCTAGTTTGTTGAGTGTTTCCATCAAGAAAGAGTGTTGAATTTTGTCAAATGTCTTTTCTGTGGCAGTTTAGAGGATTGTGTAGTTTTATCCTTTATTCTATTAATGTAATGTTTTACATTGATTGAATTGTATATGTTAAATCAAGCTTTCATTCCTGGGATAAATCCCACTTGGTGGTGGTGTATAATCCTATCTATATGTTACTGGATTCCAGTTTGCTAGAATTTTGTTAAGGATTTTTGCATCAATATTCAGAAGGGATATTGGTCTGTAGTTTTCTTTACTCTTGATGTCTTTGTCTGCATTTGGTATCGAAGTAATACTGGCTTCATAGAATAAATTGGGAAGTGCTCCCTACTGTTCTATTTTTTGAAAGAGTTTGAGAAGGAGTCATGTTAATTATTCTTTAAACATTTGGTAGAAGTCACCATGAAGCCATCTGGTCCTGGCTTTACTTTAAGGGAAAATTTTAAATTGCTGTTTCAATCTTGTTTTAAATCTATTCAGATTTTCTGTTCCTTTCTGAGTCAGTTTTGGTAGTTTGTACCTTTGCAGAATTTTGTCTGTTAGGATTCTTCATAGTATTCCCTAATAGTTTGTTTTATTTTTGTAATGTTCATAGTGATGTCCCTGTTTTATTCCTGATTTTAGTAATTTGAATCTTCTCTCTGTTTTTCTTGGTCAGTCTAGCTAAAGGTTTGTCAATTTTATTGATCTTTTCAAAGAGGCAACTTTCAATTTCTTTGATTCTTTGTATTTTTAAAATTTTCTATTTCATTTATTTTCACTCTAACCTTGATTCTTTTCCTTCCTTCTGCTTTCTTTGGACTTCATTTTCTTTTCTTCTTTTATTTTTCTTAAGGAGAAAGGTTTGGATATTGATTTGAGATCTTTCCCTTTTTTAATATAGGTATTTTACAGCTATGCATTCCTAAGTACTGTTTTCACTATATTCCATAAGCTTTAGTATGTTACATTTTTTTGATTCATCTCCAAGTATTTTCTAATTTTTTTGTGCTTTCTTCTTTGACCCTTTATTTAGGAGTATGTTATTTCATTTCCCATGTATTGGTGAATTTTCCAGTTTTCCTTCTGTTATTGGTTTCTAATTCTGTTCCATTGTGGTTGGAGAACAGGAGATTATCTCCTGTTCTAGGGTTTGTGGTTGTTACTCTTTATTATTGTTGCTTGTTTAGTGACTTTTCTAAACTAATTCTGTAAAATTCATATTCTTCGTTGTGTGTGGCCACTGAAGTCTCTGCTAGGTTAGCCTAGAGGTCAGCTAATGATTAGACAGAGAATTCCCTAGGTTCCTGGATCCAATCGTTCTCCCAGTCTTTGCCAAGGGACTCTGTATGTGTTTTGGGGCATGCCTCCAACACTCAGGCGGGTAGTTCACAACTCTATAGTAGCCTTTCCTCCTTATTTGCACAGAGCCTCAAAGTTAGGCAGAGATGAAAGCTTACAGCAGTCTCGAGTCTTTCCTGAGCATGTGAAGAACCCTGGGCACAGCCCTGTGCATGCTCATGGTCTGTTAGATTCCCAGAGATATCTAGGAGCTTTTCAAAGCCCACTGTGGATGTCTCATTCCCCAGCTTTTCCTTTTATGCTTTTTGGTTAACCTATTGTTTGTCCCAGCTGTCATCTGCCACTTCCAGCAACATGATTTAATAATTGCCTCTAATTGTTTTTGACAAACACCTCCAAGTAAAAAGCTATTCACACTGGGTAAGCTCAGATTCTGGTAAAATAGAGACAGCCTTGAAAGTGGAGTCTTCTAAGAAACCACCAGACAGGTCAAATAATAACAATTCTGTGGGAATGAACTTGGGAGGTCCTCCAACCTTGTTCTGCCCCCTCTTGTGGCTGCTAGCCTGCTGTTTTTCAATGTGGTTGCATGCTGCTGGATTTCAAAACTACTCCAGACCTGGCAAGAAGGAATAAAAATAGGGAAAGTTAAAACTCCACAGAGTTCACTGTTCTTACTAAGGTCCAACTGATTTTTTTAAATAGATATTCCCTGGATTGCTGCAAACCTTAGGTTAATTCTGGAGCTCTGAAAACGTTGATTCTGACAATTTTTTGCTGTTGTTCTCAATGCTTCTACAAAAAATAAAAATTGCAGAAGTCCTTCCTCCACCATTTCATTGACGAGCAGGCCAGCTTTTAACCTGCTTGTGCACACCTATATTCAGTGGCTTATTAAGGAAACTATGCTTACACTCAATGGCTTATGAGGCCTCTTTTCCTCCATTGAATTGTTTCTGGATTCCCTTGGTAGGGGCCAGTGAGATCTGGACTGCAGCCAGGGCACACATTTAGTCTTGCACCAGTCTTGACTACATGACCTTGGGACAAAGGAGCTGAGATTTCCAAAGCACCTGCTGTGTGCCAGGCCCCGTGTGCTGGGTGTTTTATGTACACTCTGTCACATCATTCTTGCAACAACCAAGAAGGAGATACCTTTCTCATTTAACAGATGAGGAAACCAATAAGATGCAAAGCACTTAGCACTGTGCCTGCAGCACATGGCAAATGCTGGATGTGTTGATTATTGCTGCCCTGTTGTTGTTACATCTAAGTTATTATTGTCAGAGGAGGAAGTAGAGTTGGGATTCTCAAGGTCCTTTGACTTCCAGCCCAGGGCTGTCTGTCCCCAAAGCCCAACCATAACTCACATCCCCATTCCAACTCCTCTGGGTGAGTCTGTTCCCCCTCAGCCTCACTTTCCTTATCCTGTCAAATGAAGGATTTGGAATGACTTAAGTTATTCAAGCAACAAACACTTACTGAATTGTCTTGCCACTTCCAGGGTGACATTATGGAGTTCTGTGATTCTGCAAGGTCAGTTGCCTAGAGTCACATCGGTGGCATTCTCTTATTTAGCTTGAAGACTAAATCGACAGGTAGACTGGCAGGTGTGTTACCCAGTGTCTTTCTCTCCCCCTCCTTTCTCACTCTGCCCCTTCACCCTGCAGAGGCCAGAGGGGACAAGGTCAAGTGGGTGTTCACCTGGCCCCTCATCTTCCTCCTGTGTGTCACCATTCCCAACTGCAGCAAGCCCCGCTGGGAGAAGTTCTTCATGGTCACCTTCATCACCGCCACGCTGTGGATCGCTGTGTTCTCCTACATCATGGTGTGGCTGGTGAGTGGGGGGAGCAGGGGGTGGACTGTGTGCACAGCCAGGGAGAGGTGGAGAGCTGGGTTCAAGGCTAACCACAGGTACTGCTGTGCCACCTTTGGGCAAGTCACTGGCCTCACTGACCACAGCGTATTTCTCAGTAGAAAAGGGTTTGAATGAGGTGCATGACTCTGTGTCAGGTACCCGGAATGCAGAGACACAGCACAGTGCCTGCCTTCGAGTGTGAGGGAAGGGAACCAACCTTTGCACAGGCAGCCTAAATCACACTGTTCTGGTGTTACAGGCAGAGCAATATGACAGGTGGATGATCACCAAGCCCCCTTGGTTTCCAGGGTCCCAAGGGAATGTGAAGGAAGGAGACTGGAGTCAAGGGAGATGAGGTTGAACACAAGGCAGCTTGTTCCTTGCTCCTGCCCAGGAATGCTCCTCCCCCCACCGATGTGCTGGTGCTGGTTTAAGCACTTCATATAAACTCTTTCTTATCCTCATAACAGCCCCATGGGATGGGTGCTATTATCTCCATCTAACGAATGGGGGAAATCGAGGCATAGAGAAATTGAGTAATTTCCCCAAGGTTACACAGTTAGTGAGTGCCAGAGTTAGGATTAGGACCCAGGTATTGATCTCCTAAGCCCATGATCTCAACTACTACCATAAGCTGCCTCTCAGTTTGCTACTGGACTTTTCAGATTTCGTTGGATGGGAGTTTTGCAGGCAGAGAGGCATTGGTGTAGCTCCTCATAAGCTCCTATGGCCATACAGGACAAGTCCCCATATAAACCTTTCATCGGCTGGGCTGGGCTGGGTCAGGCCACACAGGAGCCTCCTTCCCCACTCTCTGTATACCACCTAATGGGGTCCCTTCTTCTCCTCCTCATTCCCAGGAGCAAAGAGAGGGGAAGCAGTTCCAGCATAGCCGCAGTTCTGTTGATTGTGAAACTCACTCTCAGCCCCTTACACCCTAGTGGTTAACATCGAGTCCCTTTATTCTCCTCCTAATGCCTGACACCAGCAGCAGAGAAGGCAAGCGATCTTGACATGAGAGACAGCAGGGCCAGTAAACGTTCCATGCTGGCCCAGGGGCCACCTTTCCCTTAATTCCAGAGAAACCATGTCGTTTGGTGGGGAACAAAGGATCCTGGATCACATGAGAACAGCGCTGAATCCTAGTCCTACCTCTTGCAAACCACAGAAGCTGGTGACTCCCTCTATGAAGTGGGGGTGATCATCACTCTCTTACAAGGCCATTGGGAGAATGAAAAGAGAGCCCAGCACATTCTAGGCACTTGGCCAATCCTGTCTCTTCCCTCCCCCCAACCCAATCACGCCTTCCCCCATCTCTCCCAGAGCATTACTGGAATTCTAAACAATGTATGGGAGCCATTTTGCCTATGCTTTCCTGAAATCCCACCCTTTGGCCGGCTCCCTCACCTCAGATGCTTCCTCAGGCTGATCGGAGACCTGCCGCAACCTCTGTGAGTGTCCTTACTCATGCAGCAGCCCTCCTGTCCCTGTGGCAGAGCCTCCCCAAGACACCAGCTGGTGGAAGGTGCTGCTCCCAGCCTGTTCCCTTTCTCCCTTTCTTCTGGTACCTGCTTAGAGCTCTGTATCCCAAAAGGAAGCTCAGGACGGACTCTGTGACTCCTGGTACCGGCTTAGAGCTCTGTATCCCAAAAAGAAGCTCAGGATGGACTCTGTGATTGTGTTTTAGTGAATGAAACAAGTCATGTAACTCAGGAGAGGCAGAACCACTCCAAGCCTCCAGGACCCCAGCATCTGCCCCAGCCCCAGGCACTCACACTTGGAACACCCTGGCCTTGGTTCAGCTGAATGGGGGACATGGGGACACTTGAACATTCAAGTCCCCCAGGACCTCATTCATGTCCCTCCTGACCACTCCCTTTCACACCCTACTCCCAGCCCAAAACAGTTTGGTTAGACTGTGTCAGAAGCATCCAGTCATTAGCCGCTTATTGAAACCAACAGCCAATTAAGGGTGATTACCTGGTAACAGTCAGATGATCATGAGCGTTGCTGAATAATACACAGTTTGGCCACTGAGTAGTGTGATTTCTTATAGTGCCCTTCTTGTGTTGAATTAGTGTTGTGTACATTATACCCAATTTCAACCTAATCTTACTTCATCTTGTTCAAGCATTGTGATTTGAGTTTGCAGCATGGCTGGTTGCTCATGACAGTAAATATTAGCCATTTTCACCATGAGATGCAGCAGTGCTGTTTCCATGCTTCCATGATGAAGATTAAAGTTCCCACAGCCCACTCCATATAGGGGATGGGGAAGAAGATTTGGAATTAGTTACTATCTAAACTCCCTAGAGACTGGGTGTGGTGGCTCACACCTGTAATCCCAGCACTTCGGGAGGCCAAGGCAGGAGGATCACTTGAGCCCAGGAGTTCAAGACCAGCCTGGGCAACATAGTGAGACCCTGTGTCTACAAAAAAATTTAAAAAATTAGCCAGGCGTGGTGGCATGCACCTGTAGTTGCAGCTACTCAGGAGGCTGAAGTGGGAGGATTGCTTAAACCCGAGAGGTTGAGGCCACAGTGAGCCATGGTCAATCCATTGCACTCCAGCCTGGGCTATGGAGCAGAGCAAGATCCTGTCTCAGAAAAAAAAAAAAAAAAAAAAAACCTCCCTAGAAAAAGATGGCAATCAGAGATAAAGAAAACTGTGCCTTAAGTGAATTGGATTTGCAATTTTTAATTTTTCTGAATAAAATTAAAGGCCAGTTCATCTTACATTTTAAGGAAAGGATCCAGCGATTTCTCTTACTGAAGTGTATTTCCAAAAACAACATTACAAGTAAAAAAAAAAGTATTTCATGACATTTGAGTGGGTGAATCAGGAAGATCAAATTAATGAATATGTGAAATTCTTCTCTAGTTACAGAAAATAAACATATGATTAAATCAGTTCTGCTAATTTTCAGTGAGACAGGATACTCCAACCCCCACCACCTTGATGTATAAACCCCACCCTTGTTTCTTAAACCAGGGTCATGGGGTCACAGGAACCACTTTGCTGGGGCACTCTTACCTATGGGTTTGAACTTCAAATAGCCTCATTCTGGGGGAGTAGAATGGCCTTGACAGTAAAAGTCTATAAAGAAGGCAGTGTCCACGTTAGCCTTGATCTCTGCCTATGAAAGATGTGCCCACCTCAGCACCCTGCGCTTACTTTCACTATGTCCTGGTGAGGCTCCAGCAAGCAGTGAAGCCCCACCTGTCCATCCCCTGTACCTCCAACTTTTATTAATACATCTCTCACCCCCAAGGCTTTGGAAGAATGATTCTTGAATATCAGTGTCAAAAGGGAGAGGCCTTGGAAATGGATTGTCCATTTCCCCAGAACACTTGTGCAGTTGGGGAAACTGAGGACCAAAGAGAAGAAATGACTTCTGTAAAGTCACACAGACAGTCAGGGCAGAGCCAAGACCAGCTGCCAGGGTCCTGGACTTGAATCTGCTTCCTGGTCTGAAGCCTGAGTGTCGGAGGGCTCAGAGGGCCTGGGCATGGAGTCCAGGGTAAAGCAGAGTTCATGTGGCATCCATGGTCCTGAGCACTCTGGATGGTATGTGCACACTCAAGACCTTCCTTCCTTCCATCCTTCCATCCTTTGGCTTCTTAGCCTCATAGTTCAGTGGGGTTTTTGTTTTGTTTTGTTTTGTTTTGTTTTAAAAGAGGCAGCCCCAGTAATTCTAAAATAACTGTTTCCTACACTTACAGTGTCTCTAATACTAGGAATATTTCTTTAGTCCACACACTGTTGGTTGAGAGTTCATGTCTCCACCCCACATTCTGCAGGTGACTATTATCGGATACACACTTGGGATCCCAGATGTCATCATGGGCATTACTTTCCTGGCAGGAGGGACAAGTGTTCCAGACTTCATGGCCAGCTTAATTGTGGCGAGACAAGGTATGGATTATGCCCCAGCCCTCATAGTCATGCAGTGCAGGTCACTGTGTCCTCGTCCCTGCCTGGCTTACAGTTGACCAAGTTGTGGCTCTTATGACTGGCAGTTGTCAAGTCCTGCTATGGAGAAAAAATGCGACATCTAGAAAGCATCATTTATTAGATTCCATCCACAGAGAGAATGCTACCAAGATGAACTCCTCCAGACCTCTATCTAGAAGCTTTTGCTAGTGTGGTTGTATAAAAACAAAAATGTTCTGAGGTCAGCAGTCAATGTGAGTTTGAACAGAGGCCAAGCCCAGACTTTATACAGCAAATGAGCTAATAACAAGAAACATTCTGGTCCCAGAAAGGCAAAGCACTGGCATCCTATACATCCAACTCCCCCATTCTTCTTCTGATCTCTAGAACGTGTATAATGTTTTGGTTTGTTTGGTGGTTTTCGTTTTGGGCTTACTACATGGCATGGGCTGAGCAACACAAGGAGTGAGTGTATGAGCTTTGATGGTGGAACAAAAGAGCTGTAACAAGTGCTGGTTTTACTGACTTCTCCTTTTCTGCTAGCCAGGTAGCATCCCAGCATGGACATCCACAGATCTTCCTCACAGCACAGAGTTTGAAAGTATAGGGATGGGGATGGGTGAATAATGGCGCAAAATCTCACAGGAGACAGGAGAAGAGAACAGTGCCCAAAGAGAGAGGTTGGCTTTGGGAAGAGAGACAGGACGTGTTATTCCTCCAAGATAAAGGGTTGATTGGTTGGTTAGTGAGTTGTGCCTAAGAAACCATGAGATGAGGGGAAAGGAAGAGTGGGAGTACATTTGCTGGTTGGCAGGGCCCTGACAGCGAATGGGGACAGTTAGGGACAGCAGCTGAGGGAGGAATGGAATTTAACTGAGTGACTTTGGTTTGAGCGTGTTAGTTTCCTAGGGGAGTCATAACAAAGTGCCACAATGGGGTGCCTTAAATTGACAGAAGTTCATTGTCTCAGAGCTCTGGCAGCTAGAAGTCTGAAAATCAGGTGTCAGCAGGGCCATGATCCCTTGAAGGCTCTAGGGGAGGACCCTTCCTTGCCCCTTCCTAGCTTACAGTGGTCACGCAATCCTTGGGTCTCCCTGGCTTGTAGCTGCATCACTCCAATCTCTGCCTCTGCCTTCACAACGCATTCTTCCCTTGGTATGTCTGTGTCAACTCCCTCCTCCTGCTCCTCCTCCTCCTCCTCCTCTCCCTCCTCCTCCTTTTCCTCCTCCTCCCCTTACTTCCTTCCTTCCATCCTTCTCCTCCTCCTTCTTCTTCCTCTTTTTTTTTTTGTGATGGAGACTCACTCTGTCACCCAGGCTGGAGTACAGTGGCGTGATCTCGGCTTACTGCAGCCTCTGCCCCCTGGTTTCAAGTGGTTCTCCTGCCTCACCCTTCCGAGTAGCCAGGACTACAGGCACATGCCACCACACCCAGCTAATTTTTGTATTTTACGATGGCCTCAAGATCACGGGCGGCGGCACGACTTTCGGGGAGACCCACCCCAACCAACACCGTCTGTGCAGGCCTGAGTCAGGGATCCCGTGCTGCTTACTCCGTCTCCACCTGGGGTTTCATCATCATTGTCGGCCCGTTGGGACTCCTGGCATCCGGAGACGTTCTCTTCGACCCAGGGAGAGGTGAGGCCTTAGCCTCAGAGCCTGTACACCCAAGCACTGCCACGGAGGGCTCCTGCTCTGCCAAGCCTCGGGGTCTGGTTTCTAAGACAATGGTGGGAACCACTGGGACAGGAGAAACCGCTCGCGACACGCGCATGCGCATTGGCTGAGCCGACTCGCGATCTACTCCTGACAGATAGGCTGCGTCCCCTTTAAATATTGCCACCGCCGCGCGGTTGCCGCGATGCTCCTGCTGCCACCTCGGCGGCAGCTAGATCCTGGGTCCTGTTTGGGGCGGCGTGGGAGAGGGTGCCGCGGGTGTCTCGTCCTGTCCCAGGCCCAAGCCCCCAGGGGTCCTTTCCTCAGGAGCTCCTTGAGCCGGCTTCCACCGAGGGAGGGGGAGCTTCAGGACGCCTGCTATGTTCTCCGGACTCCCGTTGAGATCCGATTTTGGCCCTCTGCGAGTGAGGTAGGATGGGCTCACCACATCTGGTCAGGCCAGCAGGGCCTGGCTGCAGCACAGAATGTTCCCATAGGTTTCCAGGCCTAGTGTCAGCTGCAACTTCACTCATCCATCAGCCCAATTCCTCCCTCCTCCTTTGAAAGAGCTGTGGCCTGCCCGGCTTGTAAAAGCCCTGGGGTTCCGGAAAGCCGACCGCGCTTTACAGGACACCTGCAATGAGGAACAGAGGCAAATCCGAGGGGGAGACCATGTGACCCTGCGTGGCACTGGCCAATCCCACAGCAGTTGGTGTTAATGTGTGCCACCAGAGGCATACGGGGCAATGGCAAAACAAAGGGTGGTGTCCAGGTATGTGCCAGTGGAAGGGGGAAACGGGTGACTTTTCCATCGATGCCAAGCAAAATCAAAGAACACCTGGGACCCGGGGGTTGGGGGGGCCACCTGTGCCTCACACAAGCCACGTTT
Organism: Pan troglodytes; assembly: GCF_028858775.2. Classification (NCBI taxonomy): domain Eukaryota; kingdom Metazoa; phylum Chordata; class Mammalia; order Primates; family Hominidae; genus Pan; species Pan troglodytes. The sequence continues at coordinate 14,634,763 of NC_072413.2, forward strand.
TCAAATGCCTACCAGAGGAGCAAAGAGGTTTCTGGAAAATTCGCAACACCCCCAATCCTGCACCGACCTCGTAGACCTGACGCAATTTCGGCTGGCCGAAACCCACAGAGAGTGGGAAAGAAACACACAGACTGAGAGACAGACAGAGAAGAGAAAATGGGAGACACACACAGACACATACACACACACACACACACACACACACACAGTCATACAGCGGAGGCATTGAAACACACACCCCCAGGCAACCCCTGAGGCTGCGGGGTCCTGCTCTGAAGGAGAACGGCCCTCGGGTGAGAGAGCAGCCCAGGGGCACGCATGCCGACCCGTCCTCGAGAAAACGGAGGGCGACATGACTTTTGGGGAGACTCACCCCAACCAACACCATCCGTGAAGGCCTGAGGCTGGGATCCCATACTGCTTCCCTCGTCTCCGCCTGGGGATTCATCATCATGGTCAGCCCATTGCGACTCCTGGCACGCGGAGACGTTCCCTTTGACCCGGGGAGAGGTGAGGCCTTAGCCTCAGAGTCTGGACACCCAAGCAATGCCACGGAGGGCTCCTGCTCTGCCAAGCCTCCGGGCCTGGTTTCTAAGACAATGGTGGGAACCACTGTGACGGGAGAAACTGCTCACGACTCGCGCATGCACATTGGCTGAGCCGACTCGCGCTCCACTCCTGACAGATAGGCTGCGTCCCCTTTCAATATCGCCACCGCCACGTGGCTGCCGCGATGCTCCTGCTGCCGCCGCGGCGGCAGCTGGATCCTGGGTCCTGTTTGGGGCGGCGTGGGAGAGGGGGCCGCGGGTGTCTCGTCCTGTCCCAGGCCCAAACCCCCAGGGGTCCTGTCCTCAGGACCTGCTTGAGCCGACTTCCACCGAGGGAGGGGGAGCTTCAGGACGCCTGCTGTGTTCTCCGGACTCCCGTTGAGATCCGATTTTGACCCTCTCCGAGTGAGATAGAATGGGCTCATCACATCTGGTCAGGCCGGCAGGGCCTCGCTGCAGCACAGAATGATCCCATAGGTCTCAAGGCCGAGTGTCAGCTGCAAATTCACTCATGCATCAGCCATCTGCCTCCCTCCTCCTTTGAAAGAGCAGTGGCGTGCTCGGCTTGTAAAAGCCCTGGGGTTCCAGAAAGCCGACCGCGCTTTACAGGACACGGGCAATGAGGAACAGAGGCGAGTCCGAGGGGGAGACCGTGGGAAAACGCGTGGCACTGGCCAATCCCACAGCACTTGGTGTTAATGTGTGTCACCGGAGGCATACGGGGCGACGGCGAAACAAAGGGTGGAGTCCAGGTGTGTGCCGGTGGAAGGGGGAAACGTGTGACCTTTCCATCGATGCCAAGGAAAATCAAAGAACACCTGGGACCCAAGGGTTGGGCAGGCCGCCTGTGCCTCACGCAAGCCACGTTTTCAAATGCCTACCAGAGGAGCAAAGAGGTTTCTGCAAAATTCGCAACACCCCCAATCCTGCACCGACCTGGTAGCCCTGACGCAGCTTCGGCTGCCACAAACCCACAGAGAGTGGGAAAGAAACACACAGACTGAGAGACAGAGAAAGAAGAGAAAATGGGATACAAACACACAGACACATACACACACACAGACACACACACAATCATACAGCAGAGGCTTTGAAACACACACCCGCAGGCAACCCCTGAGGCTGCGGGGTCCTGCTCCGAAGGAGAACGGCCCTCGGGTGAGAGAGCAGCCCAGGGGCATGCATGCCGACCCGTCCTCGAGAAAACGGAGGGCGACACGACTTTTGGGGAGACTCACCCCAACCAACACTGTCCGTGAAGGCCTGAGGCTGGGATCCCGTGCTGCTTCCCTCGTCTCCACCTGGGGTTTCATCATCATGGTCTGCCCTTTGCGACTGCTGGCATCCGGAGACGTTCCCTTGGACCCCGGGGAGAGGTGAGGCCTTAGCCTCAGAGCCTGGACACCCATGCAATGCCACGGAGGGCTCCTGCTCTGCCAAGCCTCGGGGCCTGGTTACTAAGACAACCGTGGAACCACTGTGACGGGAGAAACCGCTCGCGCCTCGCGCATGCGCATTGGCTGAGCTGACTCGCGATCTACTCCTGACAGATGGGCTGCGTCCCCTTTAAATATGGCCACCGCCTCGCGGCTGCCGCGATGCTCCTGCTGCCGCCGCGGCGGCGGCTGGATCCTGGGTCATTTTTGGGGTGGCGTGGGAGAGGGGGCCACGGGTGTCTCGTCCTGTCCCAGGCCCAAACCCCCAGGGGTCCTGTCCTCAGGACCTGCTTGAGCCGACTTCCACCAAGGGAGGGGGAGCTTCAGGACGCCTGCTGTGTTCTCTGGACTCTCGTTTAGATCCGATTTTGACCCTCTCCGCGTGAGATAGGATGGGCTCATCACATCTGGTCAGGCCGGCAGGGCCTCGCTGTAGCACAGAATGATCCCATAGGTCTCAAGGCCGAGTGTCAGCTGCAAATTCACTCATCCATCAGCCCTCTCCTTCCCTCTTCCTTTGAAAGAGCAGTGGCCTGCCCGGCTTGTAAAAGCCCTGTGGTTCCGGAAAGCCGACCGCGCTTTAGAGGACAACTGCAATGAGGAACAGAGGCAAATCCGAGGGGGAGACCATGCGACCACGCATGGCACTGGCCAATCCCACAGCAGTTGGTGTTAATGTGTGTCAACGGAGGCATACGGGGCGACGGCGAAACAAAGGGTGGTGTCCAAGTATGTGCCGGTGGAAGGGGAAAACGGGTGACCTTTCCATCGATGCCAAGGAAAATCAAAGAACACCTGGGACCCGGGGGTTGGGGGGGCTGCCTGTGCCTCACCCAAGCTATGTTTTCGAATGCCTACCAGAGGAGCAAAGAGGTTTCTGCAAAATTCGCAACACCCCCAATCCTGCACCGACCTGGTAGCCCTGACGCAACTTCGGCTGGCACAAACCCACAGAGAGTGGGAAAGGAACACACAGACTGAGAGACAGAGAGAGTAGAGAAAATGGGAGACAGACACACAGACACATTCACACACACACACACACATACACACTCACATAGAGTCATACAGCAGTGCCATTGAAACACACACACCCAGGCAACCCCTGAGGCTGCGGGGTCCTGCTCTGAAGGAGAACGGCCCTCGGGTGAGAGAGCAGCCCAGGGGCACGCATGCCGACCCGTCCTCGAGAAAACGGAGGGCGACACGACTTTTGGGGAGACTCACCCCAACCAACACCGTCCGTGAAGGCCTGAGGCTGGGATCCCGTGCTGCTTCCCTCGTCTCCGCCTGGGGTTTCATCATCATGGTCGGCCCTTTGCGACTGCTGGCATCCGGAGGCGTTCCCTTCGACCCAGGGAGAGGTGAGGCCTTAGCCTCAGAGCCTGGACACCCAAGCAATGCCACGGAGGGCTCCTGCTCTGCCAAGCCTCGGGGCCTAGTTTCTAAGACAACCGTGGGAACCACTGTGACGATAGAAACCGCTCACGCCTCGCGCATGCGCATTGGCTGAGTCGACTCGCGATCCACTCCTGACAGATAGGCTGCGCCCCTTTAAATATGGCCACCGCCTCGCGGCTACCGCGATGCTCCTGCTGCCGCCACGGCGGCGGCTGGATCCTGGGTCCTGTTTGGGGCGGCGTGGGAGAGGGGGCCGCGGGTGTCTCGTCCTGTCCCAGGCCCAAACCCCCAGGGGTCCTGTCCTCAGGACCTGCTTGAGCCGACTTCCACCGAGGGAGGGGGAGCTTCAGGACGCCTGCTGTGTTCTCCGGACTCCCGTTGAGATCCGATTTTGACCCTCTCCGAGTGAGATAGGATGGGCTCATCACATCTGGTCAGGCCGGCAGGGCCTCGCTGCAGCACAGAATGATCCCATAGGTCTCAAGGCCGAGTGTCAGCTGCAAATTCACTCATCCATCAGCCCTCTGCCTCCCTCCTCCTTTGAAAGAGCAGTGGTGTGCTCGGCTTGTAAAAGCCCTGGGGTTCCGGAAAGCCGACCGCGCTTTACAGGACACTTGCAATGAGGAACAGAGGCGAGTCCGAGGGGGAGACCATGGGAAAACGCGTGGCACTGGCCAATCCCACAGCACTTGGTGTTAATGTGTGTCACCGGAGGCATACGGGGCGACGGCGAAACAAAGGGTGGAGTCCAGGTGTGTGCCGGTGGAAGGGGGAAACGGGTGACCTTTCCATCGATGCCAAGGAAAATCAAAGAACACCTGGGACCCAAGGGTTGGGCAGGCCGCCTGTGCCTCACGCAAGCCACGTTTTCAAATGCCTACCAGAGGAGCAAAGAGGTTTCTGCAAAATTAGCAACACCCCCAATCCTGCACCGACCAGGTAGCCCTGACGCAGCTTCGGCTGCCACAAACCCACAGAGAATGGGAAAGAAACACACAGACTGAGAGACAGAGAAAGAAGAGAAAATGGGATACAAACACACAGACACATACACACACACACACACACATAATCGTACAGCAGAGGCATTGAAACACACACCCGCAGGCAACCCCTGAGGCTGCGGGGTCCTGCTCTGAAGGAGAACGGCCCTCGGGTGAGAGAGCAGCCCAGGGGCATGCATGCCGAAACGTCCTCGAGAAAACGGAGGGCGACACGACTTTTGGGGAGACTCACACCAACCAACACCGTCTGTGAAGGCCTGAGGCTAGGATCCCGTGCTGCTTCCCTCATCTCCGCCTGGGGATTCATCATCATGGTCGGCCCATTGCGACTCCTGGCATCCGGAGGTGTTCCCTTGGACCCGGGGAGAGGTGAGGCCTTAGCCTCAGAGCCTGGACACCCAAGCAATGCCACGGAGGGCTCCTGCTCTGCCAAGCCTCGGGGCCTAGTTTCTAAGACAACCGTGGGAACCACTGTGACGGGAGAAACTGCTCCCGCCTCGCGCATGCGCATTGGCTGAGCCGACTCGCGATCTACTCCTGACAGATGGGCTGCTTCCCCTTTAAATATGGCCACCGCCTCGCGGCTGCCGCGATGCTCCTGCTGCCGCCACAGCGGCGGCTGGATCCTGGGTCCTGTTTGGGGCGGTGTGGGAGAGGGTGCCGCGGGTGTCTCGTCCTGTCCCAGGCCCAAACCCCCAGGGGTCCTGTCCTCAGGACCTGCTTGAGCCGACTTCCACCGAGGGAGGGGAAGCTTCAGGACGCCTGCTGTGTTCTCCGGACTCCCGTTGAGATCCGATTTTGACCCTCTCCGAGTGAGATAGGATGGGCTCATCACATCTGGTCAGGCCGGCAGGGCCTCGCTGCAGCACAGAATGATCCCATAGGTCTCAAGGCCGAGTGTCAGCTGCAAATTCACTCATCCATCAGCCCTCTCCTTCCCTCTTCCTTTGAAAGAGCAGTGGCCTGCCCGGCTTGTAAAAGCCCTGTGGTTCCGGAAAGCCGATCGCGCTTTAGAGGACAACTGCAATGAGGAACAGAGGCAAATCCGAGGGGGAGACCATGCGACCACGCGTGGCACTGGCCAATCCCACAGCAGTTGGTGTTATTGTGTGTCAACGGAGGCATACAGAGTGACGGCGAAACAAAGGGTGGTGTCCAGGTATGTGCCGGTGGAAGGGGAAAACGGGTGACCTTTCCATCGATGCCAAGGAAAATCAAAGAACACCTGGGACCCGGGGGTTGGGGGGGCCGCCTGTGCCTCACCCAAGCTATGTTTTTGAATGCCTACCAGAGGAGCAAAGAGGTTTCTGCAAAATTCGCAACACCCCCAATCCTGCACCGACCTGGTAGCACTGACGCAACTTCGGCTGGCACAAACCCACAGAGAGTGGGAAAGGAACACACAGACTGAGAGACAGAGAGAGTAGAGAAAATGGGAGACAGACAGACACATTCACACACACACACACACATACACACTCACATAGAGTCATACAGCAGAGCCAATGAAACACACACCCCCAGGCAACCCCTGAGGCTGCGGGGTCCTGCTCTGAAGGAGAATAGCCCTCGGGTGAAAGAGCAGCCCAGGGGCATGCATGCCGAAACGTCCTCGAGAAAACGGAGGGCGACACGACTTTTGGGAAGACTCACACCAACCAACACCGTCTGTGAAGGCTTGAGGCTAGGATCCCGTGCTGCATCTCTCATCTCCGCCTGGGGATTCATCATCATGGTCGGCCCATTGTGACTCCAGGCATCCGGAGGCGTTCCCTTCGACCCAGGGAGAGGTGAGGCCTTAGCCTCAGAGCCTGGACACCCAAGCAATGCCACGGAGGGCTCCTGCTCTGCCAAGCCTCGGGGCCTAGTTTCTAAGACAACTGTGGGAACCACTGTGACGATAGAAACCGCTCACGCCTCGCGCATGCGCATTGGCTGAGCCGACTCGCGATCCACTCCTGACAGATAGGCTGCGCCCCTTTAAATATGGCCACCGCCTCGCGGCTACCGCGATGCTCCTGCTGCCGCCACGGCGGCGGCTGGATCCTGGGTCCTGTTTGGGGCGGCGTGGGAGAGGGGGCCGCGGGTGTCTCGTCCTGTCCCAGGCCCAAACCCCCAGGGGTCCTGTCCTCAGGACCTGCTTGAGCCGACTTCCACCGAGGGAGGGGGAGCTTCAGGACGCCTGCTGTGTTCTCCGGACTCCCGTTGAGATCCGATTTTGACCCTCTCCGAGTGAGATAGGATGGGCTCATCACATCTGGTCAGGCCGGCAGGGCCTCGCTGCAGCACAGAATGATCCCATAGGTCTCAAGGCCGAGTGTCAGCTGCAAATTCACTCATCCATCAGCCCTCTGCCTCCCTCCTCCTTTGAAAGAGCAGTGGCGTGCTCGGCTTGTAAAAGCCCTGGGGTTCCGGAAAGCCAACCGCGCTTTACAGGACACCTGCAATGAGGAACAGAGGCGAGTCCGAGGGGGAGACCGTGGGAAAACGCGTGGCACTGGCCAATCCCACAGCACTTGGTGTTAATGTGTGTCACCGGAGGCATACGGGGCGACGGCGAAACAAAGGGTGGAATCCAGGTATGTGCCGGTGGAAGGGGGAAACGTGTGACTTTTCCATCGATGCCAAGGAAAATCAAAGAACACCTGGGACCCAAGGGTTGGGCAGGCCGCCTGTGCCTCACGCAAGCCACGTTTTCAAATGCCTACCAGAGGAGCAAAGAGGTTTCTGCAAAATTAGCAACACCCCCAATCCTGCACCGACCAGGTAGCCCTGACGCAGCTTCGGCTGCCACAAACCCACAGAGAGTGGGAAAGAAACACACAGACTGAGAGACAGAGAAAGAAGAGAAAATGGGATACAAACACACAGACACATACACACACACACACACACATAATCGTACAGCAGAGGCATTGAAACACACACCCGCAGGCAACCCCTGAGGCTGCGGGGTCCTGCTCTGAAGGAGAACGGCCCTCGGGTGAGAGAGCAGCCCAGGGGCATGCATGACGAAACGTCCTCGAGAAAACGGAGGGCGACACGACTTTTGGGGAGACTCACACCAACCAACACCGTCTGTGAAGGCCTGAGGCTAGGATCCCGTGCTGCTTCCCTCATCTCCGCCTGGGGATTCATCATCATGGTCGGCCCATTGCGACTCCTGGCATCCGGAGGCGTTCCCTTGGACCCGGGGAGAGGTGAGGCCTTAGCCTCAGAGCCTGGACACCCAAGCAATGCCACGGAGGGCTCCTGCTCTGCCAAGCCTCGGGGCCTGGTTTCTAAGACAACCGTGGGAACCACTGTGACGGGAGAAACTGCTCCCGCCTCGCGCATGCGCATTGGCTGAGCCGACTCGCGATCTACTCCTGACAGATGGGCTGCTTCCCCTTTAAATATGGCCACCGCCTCGCGGCTGCCGCGATGCTCCTGCTGCCGCCGCAGCGGCGGCTGGATCCTGGGTCCTGTTTGGGGCGGTGTGGGAGAGGGTGCCGCGGGTGTCTCGTCCTGTCCCAGGCCCAAACCCCCAGGGGTCCTGTCCTCAGGACCTGCTTGAGCCGACTTCCACCGAGGGAGGGGGAGGTTCAGGACGCCTGCTGTGTTCTCTGGACTCTCGTTTAGATCCGATTTTGACCCTCTCTGAGTGAGATAGGATGGGCTCATCACATCTGGTCAGGCCGGCAGGGCCTCGCTGCAGCACAGAATGATCCCATAGGTCTCAAGGCCGAGTGTCAGCTGCAAATTCACTCATCCATCAGCCCTCTCCTTCCCTCTTCCTTTGAAAGAGCAGTGGCCTGCCCGGCTTGTAAAAGCCCTGTGGTTCCGGAAAGCCGATCGCGCTTTAGAGGACAACTGCAATGAGGAACAGAGGCAAATCCGAGGGGGAGACCATGCGACCACGCGTGGCACTGGCCAATCCCACAGCAGTTGGTGTTATTGTGTGTCAACGGAGGCATACAGAGTGACGGCGAAACAAAGGGTGGTGTCCAGGTATGTGCCGGTGGAAGGGGAAAACGGGTGACCTTTCCATCGATGCCAAGGAAAATCAAAGAACACCTGGGACCCGGGGGTTGGGGGGGCCGCCTGTGCCTCACCCAAGCTATGTTTTCGAATGCCTACCAGAGGAGCAAAGAGGTTTCTGCAAAATTCGCAACACCCCCAATCCTGCACCGACCTGGTAGCCCTGACGCAACTTCGGCTGGCACAAACCCACAGAGAGTGGGAAAGGAACACACAGACTGAGAGACAGAGAGAGTAGAGAAAATGGGAGACAGACACACAGACACATTCACACACACACACACACATACACACTCACATAGAGTCATACAGCAGAGCCAATGAAACACACACCCCCAGGCAACCCCTGAGGCTGCGGGGTCCTGCTCTGAAGGAGAATAGCCCTCGGGTGAAAGAGCAGCCCAGGGGCATGCATGCCGAAACGTCCTCGAGAAAACGGAGGGCGACACGACTTTTGGGAAGACTCACACCAACCAACACCGTCCGCGAAGGCCTGAGGCTAGGATCCCGTGCTGCATCTCTCATCTCTGCCTGGGGATTCATCATCATGGTCGGCCCATTGTGACTCCAGGCATCCGGAGGCGTTCCCTTCGACCCAGGGAGAGGTGAGGCCTTAGCCTCAGAGCCTGGACACCCAAGCAATGCCACGGAGGGCTCCTGCTCTGCCAAGCCTCGGGGCCTAGTTTCTAAGACAACCGTGGGAACCACTGTGACGATAGAAACCGCTCACGCCTCGCGCATGCGCATTGGCTGAGCCGACTCGCGATCCACTCCTGACAGATAGGCTGCGCCCCTTTAAATATGGCCACCGCCTCGCGGCTACCGCGATGCTCCTGCTGCCGCCACGGCGGCGGCTGGATCCTGGGTCCTGTTTGGGGCGGCGTGGGAGAGGGGGCCGCGGGTGTCTCGTCCTGTCCCAGGCCCAAACCCCCAGGGGTCCTGTCCTCAGGACCTGCTTGAGCCGACTTCCACCGAGGGAGGGGGAGCTTCAGGACGCCTGCTGTGTTCTCCGGACTCCCGTTGAGATCCGATTTTGACCCTCTCCGAGTGAGATAGGATGGGCTCATCACATCTGGTCAGGCCGGCAGGGCCTCGCTGCAGCACAGAATGATCCCATAGGTCTCAAGGCCGAGTGTCAGCTGCAAATTCACTCATCCATCAGCCCTCTGCCTCCCTCCTCCTTTGAAAGAGCAGTGGCGTGCTCGGCTTGTAAAAGCCCTGGGGTTCCGGAAAGCCAACCGCGCTTTACAGGACACCTGCAATGAGGAACAGAGGCGAGTCCGAGGGGGAGACCGTGGGAAAACGCGTGGCACTGGCCAATCCCACAGCACTTGGTGTTAATGGGTGTCACCGGAGGCATACGGGGCGACGGCGAAACAAAGGGTGGAGTCCAGGTATGTGCCGGTGGAAGGGGGAAACGTGTGACTTTTCCATCGATGCCAAGGAAAATCAAAGAACACCTGGGACCCAAGGGTTGGGCAGGCCGCCTGTGCCTCACGCAAGCCACGTTTTCAAATGCCTACCAGAGGAGCAAAGAGGTTTCTGCAAAATTAGCAACAACCCCAATCCTGCACCGACCTGGTAGCCCTGACGCAGCTTCGGCTGCCACAAACCCACAGAGAGTGGGAAAGAAACACACAGACTGAGAGACAGAGAAAGAAGAGAAAATGGGATACAAACACACAGACACATACACACACACACACACACATAATCATACAGCAGAGGCATTAAAACACACACCCGCAGGCAACCCCTGAGGCTGCGGGGTCCTGCTCTGAAGGAGAACGGCCCTCGGGTGAGAGAGCAGCCCAGGGGCATGCATGCCGAAACGTCCTCGAGAAAACGGAGGGCGACACGACTTTTGGGGAGACTCACACCAACCAACACCGTCTGTGAAGGCCTGAGGCTAGGATCCCGTGCTGCTTCCCTCATCTCCGCCTGGGGATTCCTCATCATGGTCGGCCCATTGCGACTCCTGGCATCCGGAGGCGTTCCCTTGGACCCGGGGAGAGGTGAGGCCTTAGCCTCAGAGCCTGGACACCCAAGCAATGCCACGGAGGGCTCCTGCTCTGCCAAGCCTCGGGGCCTGGTTTCTAAGACAACCGTGGGAACCACTGTGACGGGAGAAACCGCTCGCGCCTCGCGCATGCGCATTGGCTGAGCTGACTCGCGATCTACTCCTGACATATAGGCTGCGTTCCCTTTAAATATCGCCACTGCCGCGTGGCTGCCGCGATGCTCCCGCTGCAGCTGCGGCAGCGGCTGGATCCTGGGTCCTATTTGGGGCGGCTTGGGAGAGGGGGCCGCGGGTGACTCGTTCTGTCCCAGGCCCAAACCCCCAGGGGTGCTGTCCTCAGGACCTGATTGAGCCGACTTCCACCGAGGGAGGGAGAGCTTCAGGACGCCTGCTGTGTTCTCCGGACTCCCGTTGAGATCCGATTTTGACCCTCTCCGAGTGAGATAGGATGGGCTCATCACATCTGGTCAGGCCGGCAGGGCCTCGCTGCAGCACAGAATGATCCCATAGGTCTGAAGGCCGAGTGTCAGCTGCAAATTCACTCATCCATCAGCCCTCTGCCTCCCTCCTCCTTTGAAAGAGCAGTGGCGTGCTCGGCTTGTAAAAGCCCTGGGGTTCCGGAAAGCCGACCGCGCATTACAGGACACCTGCAATGAGGAACAGAGGCGAGTCCGAGGGGGAGACCGTGGGAAAACGCGTGGCACTGGCCAATCCCACAGCAGTTGGTGTTAATGTGTGTCAACGGAGGCAAACGGGGCGATGGCGAAACAAAGGTTGGTGTCCAGGTATGTGCCGGTGGAAGGGGAAAACGGGTGACCTTTCCATCGATGCCAAGGAAAATCAAAGAACACCTGGGTCCCGGGGGTTGGGGGGGCCGCCTGTGCCTCACCCAAGCTATGTTTTCGAATGCCTACCAGAGGAGCAAAGAGGTTTCTGCAAAATTGGCAACACCCCCAATCCTGCACCGACCTGGTAGCCCTGACGCAACTTCGGCTGGCACAAACCCACAGAGAGTGGGAAAGGAACACACAGACTGAGAGACAGAGAGAGTAGAGAAAATGGGAGACACACACACAGACACATTCACACACACACACACATACACACTCACATAGAGTCATACAGCAGAGCCATTGAAACACACACCCCCAGGCAAACCCTGAGGCTGCGGGGTCCTGCTCTGAAGGAGAACGGCCCTCGGGTGAGAGAGCAGCCCAGGGGCACACATGCCGACCCGTCCTCGAGAAAACGGAGGGCGACACGACTTTTGGGGAGACTCACCCCAACCAACACCGTCCGTGAAGGCCTGAGGCTGGGATCCCGTGCTGCTTCCCTCGTCTCTGCCTGGGGTTTCATCATCATGGTTGGCCCTTTGTGACTGCTGGCATCCGGAGACGTTCCCTTCGACCCCGGGGAGAGGTGAGGCGTTAGCCTCAGAGCCTGGACACCCAAGCAATGCCACGGAGGGCTCCTGCTCTGCCAAGCCTCGGGGCCTGGTTTCTAAGACAACCGTGGGAACCACTGTGACGGGAGAAACCGCTCACGCCTCGCGCATGCGCATTGGCTGAGCCGACTCGCGCTCCACTCCTGACATATAGGCTGCGTTCCCTTTAAATATCGCCGCTGCCGCGATGCTCCCGCTGCAGCCGCGGCGGCGGCTGGATCCTGGGTCCTACTTGGGGCGGCTTGGGAGAGGGGGCCACGGGTGACTCGTTCTCTCGCAGGCCCAAACCCCCAGGAGTGCTGTCCTCAGGACCTGCTTGAGCGGACTTCCACCGAGGGAGGGGGAGCTTCAGGACGCCTGCTGTGTTCTCCGGACTCCCGTTGAGATCCGATTTTGACCCTCTCCGAGTGAGATAGGATGGGCTCATCACATCTGGTCAGGCCGGCAGGGCCTCGCTGCAGCACAGAATGATCCCATAGGTCTCAAGGCCGAGTGTCAGCTGCAAATTCACTCATCCATCAGCCCTCTGCCTCCCTCCTCCTTTGAAAGAGCAGTGGCGTGCTCGGCTTGTAAAAGCCCTGGGGTTCCGGAAAGCCGTCCGAGCTTTTAAGGACACCTGCAATGAGGAACAGAGGAGAGTCCGAGGGGGAGACCGTGGGAAAACCCGTAGCACGGGCCAATCCCACAGCACTTGGTGTTAATGTGTGTCACCGGAGGCATACGGGGCGACGGCGAAACAAAGGGTGGAGTCCAGGTGTGTGCCGGTGGAAGGGGGAAACGGGTGACCTTTCCATCGATGCCAAGGAAAATCAAAGAACACCTGGGACCCAAGGGTTGGGCAGGCCGCCTGTGCCTCACGCAAGCCACGTTTTCAAATGCCTACCAGAGGAGCAAAGAGGTTTCTGCAAAATTAGCAACACCCCCAATCCTGCTCCGACCTGGTAGCCCTGACGCAGCTTCGGCTGCCACAAACCCACAGAGAGTGGGAAAGAAACACACAGACTGAGAGACAGAGAAAGAAGAGAAAATGGGATACAAACACACAGACACATACACACACACACACACACACACACACACATAATCATACAGCAGAGGCATTGAAACACACACCCGCAGGCAACCCCTGAGGCTGCGGGGTCCTGCTCTGAAGGAGAACGGCCCTCGGGTGAGAGAGCAGCCCAGGGGCATGCATGCCGAAACGTTCTCGAGAAAACGGAGGGCGACACGACTTTTGGGGAGACTCACACCAACCAACACCGTCTGTGAAGGCCTGAGGCTAGGATCCCGTGCTGCTTCCCTCATCTCTGCCTGGGGATTCATCATCATGGTCGGCCCATTGCGACTCCTGGCATCCGGAGGCGTTCCCTTGGACCCGGGGAGAGGTGAGGCCTTAGCCTCAGAGCCTGGACACCCAAGCAATGCCACGGAGGGCTCCTGCTCTGCCAAGCCTCGGGGCCTGGTTTCTAAGACAACCGTGGGAACCACTGTGACGGGAGAAACCGCTCGCGCCTCGCGCATGCGCATTGGCTGAGCCGACTCGCGATCTACTCCTGACAGATGGGCTGCGTCCCCTTTAAATATGGCCACCGCCTCGCGGCTGCCGCGATGCTTCTGCTGCCGCCGCGCGGCGGCTGGATCCTGGGTCCTGTTTGGGGCGGCGTGGGAGAGGGTGCCGCAGGTGTCTCGTCCTGTCCCAGGCCCAAACCCCCAGGGGTCCTGTCCTCAGGACCTGCTTGAGCCGACTTCCACCGAGGGAGGTGGAGGTTCAGGACGCCTGCTGTGTTCTCTGGACTCTCGTTTAGATCCGATTTTGACCCTCTCCGAGTGAGATAGGATGGGCTCATCACAACTGGTCAGGCCGGCAGGGCCTCGCTGCAGCACAGAATGATCCCATAGGTCTCAAGGCCGAGTGTCAGCTGCAAATTCACTCATCCATCAGCCCTCTCCTTCCCTCTTCCTTTGAAAGAGCAGTGGCCTGCCCGGCTTGTAAAAGCCCTGTGGTTCCGGAAAGCCGACCGCGCTTTAGAGGACAACTGCAATGAGGAACAGAGGCAAATCCGAGGGGGAGACCATGCGACCACGCGTGGCACTGGCCAATCCCACAGCAGTTGGTGTTAATGTGTGTCAACGGAGGCATACGGAGCGACGGCGAAACAAAGGGTGGTGTCCAGGTATGTGCCGGTGGAAGGGGAAAACGGGTGACCTTTCCATCGATGCCAAGGAAAATCAAAGAACACCTGGGACCCGGGGGTTGGGGGGGCCGCCTGTGCCTCACCCAAGCTATGTTTTCGAATGCCTACCAGAGGAGCAAAGAGGTTTCTGCAAAATTCGCAACACCCCCAATCCTGCACCGACCTGGTAGCCCTGACGCAACTTCGGCTGGCACAAACCCACAGAGAGTGGGAAAGGAACACACAGACTGAGAGACAGAGAGAGTAGAGAAAATGGGAGACACACACACAGACACATTCACACACACACACACACACATACACACTCACATAGAGTCATACAGCAGAGCCAATGAAACACACACCCCCAGGCAACCCCTGAGGCTGCGGGGTCCTGCTCTGAAGGAGAACGGCCCTCGGGTGAGAGAGCAGCCCAGGGGCATGCATGCCGAAACGTCCTCGAGAAAACGGAGGGCGACACGACTTTTGGGGAGACTCACACCAACCAACACCGTCTGTGAAGGCCTGAGGCTAGGATCCCGTGCTGCTTCCCTCATCTCTGCCTGGGGATTCATCATCATGGTTGGCCCATTGCGACTCCTGGCATCCGGAGGCGTTCCCTTCGACCCGGGGAGAGGTGAGGCCTTAGCCTCAGAGCCTGGACACCCAAGCAATGCCACGGAGGGCTCCTGCTCTGCCAAGCCTCGGGGCCTGGTTTCTAAGACAACCGTGGGAACCACTGTGACGGGAGAAACCGCTCGCGCCTCGCGCATGCGCATTGGCTGAGCCGACTCGCGCTCCACTCCTGACATATAGGCTGCGTTCCCTTTAAATATCGCCACTGCCGCGCGGCTGCCGCGATGCTCCCGCTGCAGCCGCGGCGTCGGCTGGATCCTGGGTCCTATTTGGGGCGGCTTGGGAGAGGGGGCCGCGGGTGACTCGTTCTGTCCCAGGCCCAAACCCCCAGGGGTCCTGTCCTCAGGACCTGCTTGAGCCGACTTCCACCGAGGGAGGTGGAGCTTCAGGACGCCTGCTGTGTTCTCCGGACTCCCGTTTAGATCCGATTTTGACCCTCTCTGAGTGAGATAGGATGGGCTCATCACATCTGGTCAGGCCGGCAGGGCCTCGCTGCAGCACAGAATGATCCCATAGGTCTCAAGGCCGAGTGTCAGCTGCAAATTCACTCATCCATCAGCCCTCTCCTTCCCTCTTCCTTTGAAAGAGCAGTGGCCTGCCCGGCTTGTAAAAGCCCTGTGGTTCCGGAAAGCCGACCGCGCTTTAGAGGACAACTGCAATGAGGAACAGAGGCAAATCCGAGTGGGAGACCATGCGACCACGCGTGGCACTGGCCAATCCCACAGCAGTTGGTGTTAATGTGTGTCAACGGAGGCATACCGAGTGACGGCGAAACAAAGGGTGGTGTCCAGGTATGTGCCGGTGGAAGGGGAAAACGGGTGACCTTTCCATCGATGCCAAGGAAAATCAAAGAACACCTGGGACCCGGCGGTTGGGGGGGCCGCCTGTGCCTCACCCAAGCTATGTTTTCGAATGCCTACCAGAGGAGCAAAGAGGTTTCTGCAAAATTCGCAACACCCCCAATCCTGCACCGACCTGGTAGCCCTGACGCAACTTCGGCTGGCACAAACCCACAGAGAGTGGGAAAGAAACACACAGACTGAGAGACAGAGATAGTAGAGAAAATGGGAGACACACACACAGACACATTCACACACACAAACACTCACATAGAGTCATACAGCAGAGGCATTGAAACACACACCCCCAGGCAACCCCTGAGGCTGCGGGGTCCTGCTCTGAAGGAGAACGGCCCTCGGGTGAGAGAGTAGCCCAGGGGCACGCATGCCGACCCGTCCTCGAGAAAACGGAGGGCGACACGACTTTTGAGGAGACTCAACCCAACCAACACCGTCCGTGAAGGCCTGAGGCTAGGATCCCGTGCTGCTTCCCTCGTCTCCGCCTGGGGTTTCATCATCATGGACGGCCCTTTGCGACTGCTGGCATCCGGAGATGTTCCCTTCGACCCCGGGGAGAGGTGAGGCCTTAGCCTCAGAGCCTGGACACCCAAGCAATGCCACGGAGGGCTCCTGCTCTGCCAAGCCTCGGGGCCTGGTTTCTAAGACAACCGTGGGAACCACTGTGACGGGAGAAACCGCTCGCGCCTCACGCATTCGCCTTGGCTGAGCCGACTCGCGCTCCACTCCTGACAGATAGGCTGCGTCCCCTTTATATATGGCCATCGCCACGCGGCTGCCACGATGCTCCTGCTGCCGCCGCGGCGGCGGCTGGATCCTGGGTCCTGTTTGGGGTGGCGTGGGAGAGGGGGCCGCGGGTGTCTCGTCCTGTCCCAGCCCCAAACCCCCAGGGGTCCTGTCCTCAGGACCTGCTTGAGCCGACTTCCACCGACGGAGGGGGAGCTTCAGGACGCCTGCTGTGTTCTCCAGACTCCTGTTGAGATCCGATTTTGACCCTCTCCGAGTGAGATAGGATGGGCTCATCACATCTGGTCAGGCCGGCAGGGCCTCTCTGCAGCACAGAATGATCCCGTAGGTCTCAAGGCCGACTGTCAGCTGCAAATTCACTCATCCATCAGCCCTCTCCTTCCCACTTCCTTTGAAGGAGCAGTGGCGTGCTCGGCTTGTAAAAGCCCTGTGGTTCCGGAAAGCCGACCCCGCTTTAGAGGACAACTGCAATGAGGAACAGAGGCGAATCCGAGGGGGAGACCATGTGACCACGCGTGGCACTGGCCAATCCCACAGCAGTTGGTGTTAATGTGTGTCAACCGAGGCATACGGGCGACGGCGAAACAAAGGGTGGTGTCCAGGTATGTGCCGGTGGAAGGGGAAAACGTGTGACCTTTCCATCGATGCCAAGGAAAATCAAAGAACACCTGGGACCGGGGGGTTGGGGGGGCCGCCTGTGCCTCACCCAAGCCACGTTTTCAAATGCCTACCAGAGGAGCAAAGAGGTTTCTGCAAAATTAGCAACACCCCCAATCCTGCTCCGACCTGGTAGCCCTGACGCAGCTTCAGCTGCCACAAACCAACAGAGAGTGGGAAAGAGACACACATACTGAGAGACAGAGAAAGAAGAGAAAATGGGAGACACACACACAGACACATTCACACACACACACACACACACACTCACATAGAGTCATACAGCAGAGGCATTGTAACACACACCCCCAGGCAACCCCTGAGGCTGCGGAGTCCTGCTCTGAAGGAGAACGGCCCTCTGGTGAGAGAGGAGCCCAGGGGCACGCATGCCGACCAGTCCTCGAGAAAACATAAGGCGACACGACTTTTGGGGAGACTCACCCCAACCAACACCGTCCGTGAAGGCCTGAGGCTGGGATCCTGTTCTGCTTCCCTCGTTTCCGCCTGGGGTTTCATCATCATGGTCGGCCCTTTGCGACTGCTGGCATCCGGAGATGTTCCCTTCGACCCCGGGGAGAGGTGAGGCCTTTGCCTCAGAGCCTGGACACCCAAGCAATGCCACGGAGGGCTCCTGCTCTGCCAAGCCTCGGGGCCTGGTTTCTAAGACAACCGTGGGAACCACTGTGACGGGAGAAACCGCTCGCGCCTCGCGCATTCGCATTGGCTGAGCCGACTCGCTCTCCACTCCTGACAGATAGGCTGCGTCCCCTTTAAATATGGCCATCGCCACGCGGCTGCCACGATGCTCCTGCTGCCGCCGCGGCGGCGGCTGGATCCTGGGTCCTGTTTGGGGCGGTGTGGGAGAGTGGGCCGCGGGTGTCTCGTCCTGTCCCAGGCCCAAACCCCCAGGGGTCCTGTCCTCAGGACCTGCATGAGCCGACTTCCACCGAGGGAGGGGGAGCTTCAGGACGCCTGCTGTGTTCTCCGGACTCTCGTTTAGATCCGATTTTGCCCCTCTCCGAGTGAGACAGGATGGGCTCATCACATCTGCTCAGGCCGGCAGGGCCTCGCTGCAGCACAGAAGGATCCCATAGGTCTCAAGGCCGAGTGTCAGCTGCAAATTCACTCATCCATCATCCCTCTCCTTCCCTCTTCCTTTGAAAGAGCAGTGGCCTGCCCGGCTTTTAAAAGCCCTGGGGTTCTGGAAAGCCGACCGCGCTTCAGAGGACAACTGCAATGAGTAACAGAGGCGAATTCGAGGGGGAGACCATGTGACCTCGCGTGGCACTGGCTAATCCCACAGCACTTGGTGTTAATGTGTGTAAACGGAGGCTTACGGGGCGACGGCGAAACAAAGGGTGGTGTCCAGGTATGTGCCGGTGGAAGGGGAAAACGGGTGACCTTTCCATCGATGCCAAGGATAATCAAAGAACACCTGGGACTCGGGGTTTGGGGGGGCCGCCTGTGACTCACCCAAGCCACGTTTTCAAATGCCTACCAGAGGAGCAAAGAGGTTTCTGCAAAATTCGCAACACCCCCAATCCTGCACCGACCTGGTAGCCCTGACGCAACTTCGGCTGGCACAAACCCACAGAGAGTGGGAAAGAAACACACAGACTGAGAGACAGAGAGAGTAGAGAAAATGGGAGACACACACACAGACACATTCACACACACACACTCACACACTCACATAGAGTCATACAGCGGAGGCATTGAAACACACACCCCCAGGCAACCCCTGAGGCTGCGGGGTCCTGCTCTGAAGGAGAACGGCCCTCGGGTGAGAGAGCAGCCCAGGGGCACGCATGCCGACCCGTCCTCGAGAAAACGGAGGGCGACACGACTTTTGGGGAGACTCACCCCAACCAACACCATCCGTGAAGGCCTGAGGCTGGGATCCCGTGCTGCTTCCCTCGTCTCCGCCTGGGGTTTCATCATCATGGTCGGCCCATTGCTACTCCTGGCATCCGTAGACGTTTCCTTCGACCCGGGGAGAGGTGAGGCCTTAGCCTCAGAGCCTGGACACCCAAGCAATGCCACGGAGGGCTCCTGCTCTGCCAAGCCTCGGGGCCTGGTTTCTTAGACAACCGTGGGAACCACTGTGATGGGAGAAACCGCTCACGCCTCGCGCATGCGCATTGGCTGAGCCGACTCGCGCTCCACTCCTGACATATAGGCTGCGTCCCCTTTAAACATCGCCACTGCTGCGCGGCTGCCGGGATGCTCCTGCTGCCGCCGTGGCAGCATATATACATACATCATTTTTACATATACATATAAATATATACACATCATATATGTATATATGTATAATGTTCAAAGAAAATTTCAGTGTAACAGTGGTTATAGTAGGCTTTTGGGGATTGTGGGGATAGAGGTAAAGAGAAAAGTTACTTTTCACTGTATATCTTTTTGTATAATTTTTATTTTATACCATGTATACTTATTATTTATTCAAAAATCCTGGAATACTTTATATGAAAAATACTTTCTCTTTTTTTTTTTCTTGGGATGGAATCTTGCACTGTCACCCAGTCTGGAGTGCAGAGGCTGGATTTCGGCTCACTGCAACCTCTGCCTTCCACATTCAAGCGATTCTCCTGCCTCATCCTCCTGAGTAGCTGAGATTACAGATCCACACCACTACGCCCAGCTAATTTTTGTATTTTCAGTAGAGATGGGGTTGCACCATGTTGGGAAGTTTGGTCTCGAACTCCTGACCTCAAGTGATCTACCCGCCTCGGCCTCCCAAAGTGGTAGGATTAAAGGCATGAGCCACAGTGCCCAGCCTCACTACTCTTAACTCTACAGATTTTGTTTCTGTTTTTTGCCTCATGAGGGAGTTGGTAGGTTTTTTTCTCTATTTTGAACAGTTTGACTAAAATAACTGTTATCTTCCTTTCTTGAAGGAATATTGGAAAAAAGAGAAAGATCACACTGTTGCTACTGTACATACAGACCTATGAGGCATGAAGGAATTGGTGAATTTGGGCAAAATCCTAAAACTCCTAGGTGGTGTCATTGATCCCTGCATATACACTGTCATCAAAATGTTTCCCCAGTTAATTTCTGGTGAGCAGACATCCATTGGAGGAGAGAGGCAGAATACAATTAAATTTTGTCATTTCTTTCTGTTCATCCTGCTCAATCCTCAACACCAAGAACAATGTCTGGCACAGAGTAGGCAGTTGTTAAATATTTTCTGAATGTAGAACAGTTGCAAGACAAAAATCTTTGCAGGAATTCTTCTGGTGGCTATTTGAATTGTAACTTTTACGACTGAATACCCATACTATGAAGGTGGATGTCCAGAGGAGAATGGACATAAATGTTATATGAAAAATATACTTAATATGTTAAGTTGCTATGAATTAGGGCATATGCAGACACACCTAGAACGAAAATACTTATAATAAATAATGAGTGTGTGATGATTTTAAAATATGTTTTTTCAAAAATGAATCTTCTTCTTTTTTTTTTCTGAAGGCCAGCAGATTGCCACCCAGAAGAGTTTTAGGTGTCCTTGTTTTATTATGGAAGTGTAGGATCTCAGTGAAAGAACCTCAGATATTCCAATGAGGTTATCTTTATTATTTACATATCTATTTAAAACAACACTACTTCTCCTCTCGAATACATTGGAGTTAGTACAAAGTATACCAGCTCATTTTGAGTTACTTTAAACGTAATGATTTTGTAATCACAATTATTAGATTTCTGCATTCATTTCAATTTAGAAACAAGCACATTATGGTAAACCATTCTAACCCAAAACCTGTTCAAAGACAAAGAATGTGACTGGACTCCCAGTTGCAGGTTTGAGTACAGGTTGCAGGTGCCTGAAGAGTTCTGTGTTCTCGCTGCAAGGAAGTACAGGAATGAGTCTCCTGGTTGGGTGGCTGTAATATGCAGGGAGACATGTTTAGCATTTTTATTCAACAGTACTGTAAGCCTTCTGTCCTGTTTTCTATCCACATTTGAATGAATCTCCATTAAGAGATTAGGGCCTTCCCTGTTTTCTTCTTGTACCAACAGAAATAATTCAAAGCCCCATTTGTATAACTGTCATTGATAACGGCCATTTCTCTCTCCTAGACATTTAGATTTGAGTAACTCTGTATCACATCCTTTTCTTGGCCACTCATCACCATTGAAACAAGGAAAATGGGTTACTGGGTCATTTTCCGAATGTACGTTTTCTTTGCAGAGTATCTGCAGGAAACTTGGGGAGAACTAAAATGAACCCTCCTCCTTCCCCAGACTCATGATGGACCCTTCCAGAAGCCCTGCACTTACTGTTCAGCTGAATTTGAATAAAGCTCCCAGGGACTTTTCCATTCTTCTTGCCATTAGAATCATCAATGATCTATACTATCTGGGAAGGAGAACATATTCTATTCTCAGTGTGTTCTTGCTCTTTCTTAACCTGGCTGTAAGCCAATAGGAGACAAGCTATGCTCTGCCCAACAGAGTTGAACATTCCATTTCTCTGCATGTGAAAATGAAGTGCTGCCACGTTGTGTACAGACCTCTAATTGCCAAGGCCACGTGTATAACACACATTCTGTCTTTAGAAGGAGAGCTGGCATGTCTGCCTATCCCTTAGAACATCTTACTTCACAAGTAGGAAATTAGTAGAAAGTCATATTTCTGGTTTATATTTCTGGTGATTAAGTTACAGATCTTGCATTTAAAGTTTCTGTTCTGTAGTAGTTCTTTATAGGGTTTAAGGTAGATATAAGGGGGAAAAAAAAAAGCCTGACAGTACAAAGTAAGAACAGAAGACTACTAGGCTCAAATGAAAACATAGAGAATGTTATCCATTGATGCCTTTTGCACTTTTTTTTAAATAAAGAAGAAGCAGATATTCATGCCATGTAGTAACAGTCTTCTTTGGTGTCCTAGTAAGATAAAGTCTCTATTCTAAGACAAGTAGTGTTGGAGCTAAGCTTCAGACCCACTGAGAAAGTTCTTATCATCAATGTGTCCTTCTGAGTCTTAAGTTAAAACATACTGAGTGGGAAGGTTTGAGGAAGTGACTGACAGCGCAAATATGAGGGAACTGGTGCTTAAATAATAACCCTAAATGATGATCTGTTACCACAAAATGGTCACTCCAGACTCACTCTCAAGAAAGTCTGTGAAAGACAAATGTTTTATTAGAGATGCAAGTTTCTATTTTAATGTCTGTGTTTAAAGAAGCAACAGTGCAGAGTCTTCAGAGAGACCATGAGAGTTACTCATTTGGATTTTAGAGACTCTTCCTGGTTCGAGTCTAGACTGACTGTATATCTCATTTTATTAGTCACTTTGGATCTGGCAGGAAACACAAACTCATAGTCAAAGAAAATAAATAATGTACAGTCTTTGATTTCACTTTTATCACTGAACTTTAGCAGCTAGGCATCAATGAATGAGACAGAGGCAGAGATCATGGCTTAAAAGAGTTTGGCTATGTTGGCCAACCTTGCATTATTCTGTTTCTGGTCAACCTTGTCTTACAGATGGTGGTGTTTTTTGGTTTTTTTTTTTTTTTTTTTTTTTTTTTAATGGAGTTTTGCTCTGTTGCCCAGGGTGGATGGAGTGAAGTAGCATGATCTTGGCTCACCGCAACCTCCACTTCCCGGGTTCAATCGATTCTCCTGCCTCAGCCTGCCAAGTAGCTGGGATTACAGGCATGCACCACCGCACCTGGCTAATTTTTTTATTTTCTTTTTAGTAGAGATGGGGTTTCGCCATATTGGCCAGGCTGGTTTCGAACTCCTGACCTCAAGTGATCCACCCACCTCAGCCTCCTAAAGGGCTGGGATTACAGGTGAGCCACCACACCCAGCCCAGATGGTGTTCCTAAGAAACATTATAAAGATTGTTTCTTCCAGCTGGGTACAGTGGCTCACGCCTGTAATCCCAGCACTTTGGGAGGCCAAGGTGGGCAGATCACAAGGTCAGGAGTTTGAGACCAGCCTGGCCAACATAGTGAAACTCCATCTCTGCTAAAAAATACAAAAAATAAGCCAGGAGTGGTGGCGGGTGCCTGTCATCCCAGCTACTTGGGAGGCTGAGGCAGGAGAATCGTTTGAACCCGGGAGGTGGAGGTTGCAGTGAGCCAAGATTGTGCCATTGCACCCCAGCCCAGGCAATAATGTAAAACTGTCTAAAAAAAATTTGTTGCTTCTTTGTTCTACCATTAGTTGCAAATCTTCTTTTGGAAATTTAGGACTGCCTGTGTTGAATTTTCTATTTTAGGCTCTCAATAAGTTTAACTGGATGAAAAGGAAATGAGAATGGAATAGAAGGGCTAAAGTAGTCTCATATATTCAAAATGCTTAAATAAAAGAAGCACAAAAGCAGGCACACAATGAAGTTCAATTGGAAGGCTTTCCTCTACTGAGTAATTGGACAAATTGGTATGCAGATTTCATATTAGAATTCCTCATCCAGTTCCATGATATTATCAATAGATTTATTTTAAAAAATTGGGGCATAATTGATGGCTATTGCAAAGAAAAGGTAGAGCGTCTTAGGATGTAAATTAGGTAAATTTGTGCAGAACTGATCAACATTCTAGTAACACCAGGAACACCTGACTCAGAAAGGCGTTGGAAAAATTATTATTTCATGAAGTATTCAGGGCAGTGTGCCTAGTTTTGTCCCAAAGAGATTTTAATAACTACTTTCTGAAGTAGGAGTGCTATGTATTTTTTATTTTTTAGAGACTGAGTCTCACTCCGTCACCCAGACTGGAGTGTAGTGGTGTGATCTCAGCTCACTGCAACCTCCGCCTCTCAGGCTCAAGTAGAAGTGCTATTTAAAACAGGTTTCATCCACATTGAGGAATTATCCGCTAACTGGCAGAAAGATCCCACTGATATCTGATATATGTGCAAGACATTTAAAAAGACTTTAATCTGAGCTTTATTATCCTGTAGAGAGGATTGATGTACATGGTCCTGAAGTACCATGGAGCTGGTATACCAAATGTCATCGGTTTAAGAACCAAAAAGGAGGGAAAAAATTGGGAGACAAGGAAATCCATCACACATCACAATTATGTGCCTGACTTTTTCCCAAAGAGATTTTTAGTAACTAGTTTCTGAAGTAGAAGTACTATTTAAAACAGGTTTCATCTGCTTTGAGGAATTATCTGCTGGGTGGCAGAAAGATTCCATTGATATCTAATATATTTGCAAGACATTAAAAGGGACTTTAATCTGAGCTTCCATTCAAAAGAATGGAATACAACCTTAGATGTTTTATTTTTGTACCAAATATACAATGGACTCTGTTGGAAGAGTAGAGAGATCTTTTTTAGTGACAGTTTCAATATGCGTTCTGAACAGTATAAATTTCAAAGGTATCTTGATATAGCAAGGCTTCAATGGATAGACCAATAGAATCCATCACACACCAAAATTTTTGTTTCCTTGTCTCATTTTTTCCCTCTCTTTATTGGTTCTTAAGCTCATGATATTTGGTATACTAGCTCCATTGTACTTCAAGACATTAGCACTCCATTCTACAGGATAATAAAGCTCAGATCAAAGTCCCTTTTTAATGTATTGGATATCAATGGGATCTTGCACATATATTGGATATCAATGGGGTCTTTGTTTGCTTGAGCTATTAACAACTTTGCAAGACACGGTGAACTCTGCTGCCATGAAAAAGGTAGAGGGTAGGTGAAAATTGTCAGTGCTTCAATTTCAGTTTGTTTTCTCTGTATCAGTAAAACTACAGCCAGGACTTGTGTATATGTGCAGATGAAAACACACAAATTAGTATTTAAAAAGCTAATTTTCCTTTGATAGTCCAATCATTGTAGTCTATCTGAGGAATGAATGCATTTTTTTCATTAGTAAAACATATTCACACCTACTTCTTGTGAAATCATAACACCAGCATTATTATGGCAAAGATATTTGCACCTTCTTTCTTGGCTTGTGTTTTCCAATATAAAGAGTCCCAGATTAATGTCATTGTCTCTGCCTGAACCATTTACTGACTAGAATCAAGCCCATGCATCTCCCTCTAATTGCCAAGTTTCTCCTTTAATGTCAAAGAATGAGGATGTTCATGCCTTCACAATCAGATGGCTATAAATCATACTTTTGAGGAAATCAGTTCCTGAGATGCCTGAAATTTATTATTGAAATCAACCACTTTTAAGTGTTAACGAGTTTCAGGGATTTTAGCAGCATATTCTTTGTCATATCCTTTCCAATATACTTTCATAGTGTAAGAGCTCACCTATATCAATATGCCAAATACTAAAGCAGATGTCTCATTTAAACTTCTTTTATTCAACATATCAGAAGACAGGGTAAATATAAAGTTGCCCTCCAAAGAGCTATATGCCATTTCCCAAGATGGCCTAATTTAGTTTATTTTCCAAGTTAGGCATCTGGATATTTTTCCTGCCAGAGTGCAGTGGTCTTCCATGATTGAAAAGCCTAAGCAGATGCAGGAAGTTTGGGGTGTCTAGATTTCAGCAATGTACATTGCAAGTAAAAAATGTTATGCACTCGAGTCCCAGTCCATAGTCTCTTGGAGTCTGTGCAATAATATTTATTTTTTTCCCTGTTATAAACTCAATGTTGTAAAGGAGCAATGAAAGGATATGACGTATTTCAAGAGCTGTTATTAGTGGCTTATTGGTGCCTACCACATGCCAACCACTGTGCTTTTAATTTGATATCAATTCTTTCATTTAATCCTCAAAGACTCGAAGAAGTTAAAGAACACAAAGAGGTAGCATATGAACCTAGATAGATTTGATAAACGAATCAAAGTATGATTATATTATTCTGCTAATGTATCAGAATCTACAACAAATCTTAGATAAACAAAAGACTAATGAGAAACATCCCTTTTTATCAGCTTCCTCATAGTTATACCTAGTGAATAAAAGTATATGAATGAACATCTTTTAAGGTAAAACTCCATGGAGATAAAGAATTGAGAGAAGATAATATAATGCAAGTCACAATGGTGGTTCAGTCAGCCTAATATGGCTCTGATAGTGGTATCCAACCATGTTGTCTCCAGGAATAGAAAGTAGGAAGTAGAAGGATCTGAAGATAGACGGTCTAGAATACTATCCTTAAATACATAAGTTTTCCCAAAACCATCTTACTGCTTTGTGAGCCACTTAAAAGCTGGCTTCTTGAATTACTATTGATTTATGAATCTCTATTTTTTAGAGTACTCTACCTCAGCTTATAGCTGTCCCTGAATTCCTGCAGCACGAAGAGGATCTCTCTTTCTGTTCCTCACCCCTCACTCCTCTAGCAATAGTTTGCCGTTGCTTGTTATTTAGTGCTTACGAGGCTCGCTGTGTGGGTAGGTGGACTTCTCTGTTGTCTTGGTCCAGCTTCAATCTTAGACTGGCCCCATGTGCTTGGATCTTGGATTTAGGGTTTTCTCAGCATTCATACCTTTCCTCCCTGTGGCAGCCAAACACTGCCGTGTTTCTCTGTGGGTGTGGTGTGAGAGAGTTTTCTGCTTCTTTCTCACAGGTAGCAAAATTAGAATGGTATTTTTATAGGGTCTTCAGTTCAGAATGGTTTCCTGTCTCTACCCAAAGGTAGAGATTTTTTTCCTTGACTCTTTTCTTTGCTGTTGTGGATCTTAACCTGTGCTCTGGGGGGTGACAGAATGCCTGTCAAGTCTTTAGCCCCATCCCCAACAGCTTAAAGCTTTTCCTCCTGCAAGAGGCTGATTTAGGCAAGAATGGTGGGGTTTGTGCTTTCCTGCAGTGACTGCCGATTATGTCTTGTAAGCCTACACTTTTGCTGGGGCTCTCTCTGTGTCTCACCCTGCCCCTAATTACTTCTTCCAACATCTGTGAAATGGCCCTACTGGTGAATATAAACTGCTTCTATGTCTGCAACTCCCAGCAGTTCTATATTCTGATGATAGCTCTCACTCAATCTTTTACCCAGTTTCTTTTTCTTGCTTGTATGGCAGATAACATTTCTTTTTCTATGCTCTGCTGCAGTTGTGCCAGTCCATAAGCTGCCTGTCTCCCTTGGAGGAGCCTTTTCCCCATTGGAGTCCAGCCTACTTGTTTGCCCTCTAATCTCAGGTCTCTGATGGGTTAAAGCAAAGTTACAATTTTTCTGTTTATCTAGCTTTACTTATTGAGGCAGAAGCAACACTCTTTTCTAGCAGGAATGGGAACTCTAGCCATCTTCCGTTGCATCTAAAATTGAAATATCGGTATCAGAAATGCAAGACCTTTGTCAGTATTCTCTCTGAACCATAAGAATCATTGCAAATCATATTATCATTGTACATCACAGATCATAATTGAAATACCTCCCTCCTATTCAGTCTGAGAAGGAGGGCATTGTTTTCCCTTCTGCTGCACCATTTTCCCTTCCATTTTCTTTTAAAAGAAGACTAAGGTCTTTTCTCAAAAAATGTTGAGAGAATTTTATATTTAATTGTTAAAAGTCTCACAGAGACTAGAGTCTTTATTGGGCCGCTTGATGGAAGAATTGGCAAGTGTCTGAGTTATTTATTCTGTGGCTTCAGTTAGGTTGTGAGTCATGGTGGTAAATTTGGACTCAATAAGGAGAAATCCCAAGAAACATAGCAAGGCTGAGGAATTAGATAATTACAATTTACTTTGGTTCGGATGGGTTTTCTCTGGGCTCTTCATAGATTTTGAAGATGCGATTATGGATATTATGAATATCTACAGAGCAGTCTCCACATTTTTATCTACCTTGGGCTTAATAAAAAAAAATATGGAGAGAAACAATTTTTAATCCATACAAGAGAACTTGGATATTTCTCTTGAAACAATTAGAAGCAACTGAAGAGCTTTGCGTAGGACATATTTTCATTTCCTGAATGAACAAGTGATTGACTGAACCAATGAGAGTGAAAATCCAAGTATGGCAATCTTATTTTGAATTCAGATAAATAAAATTTTAGAGGAGGAATGTCCAGTTTGCTCTGAAATAGGTAACAACCAAGAAAGGGCAGATACTTTGTGTGTTCCAGTTTTGGTGTTGGCAAGTTGTCAAAACCTTAGCTGAGAGCACAGAATTAAGAGAAGAGGAAGGTTAAGGCTTAGGCACTGTGTCAGGCCTGCAGCCACATGTGATAGGGTTCACTTAGCATCCTTAGCAGAGGATTCATAGGAGGGATTTTTAGGAAAATCTGTAGGGAAGAAAAATGACTCATCAGAGTCAGAAGACTAGTCTTCTGTGCTTGACCAAAACAATTGGGTTTGGGGACTGAATAAAGAAATAGGGATTTAGAAACTGCAGTCTCATTTCTGGA
The DNA here is from genome assembly GCF_028858775.2 of Pan troglodytes. Lineage (NCBI taxonomy): Eukaryota > Metazoa > Chordata > Mammalia > Primates > Hominidae > Pan > Pan troglodytes. The sequence continues at coordinate 14,663,002 of NC_072413.2, forward strand.
GTTTCCATGAATTAGTTAGGTGGCTACAAGGTTAACTAGCATCTGTAGCAGTGTCTCCCCACATATCTCCTTTCTCTGTTGTGGTTAACCAAATCTTGTGGTAGGCATGTGACTGCAGGGAGGACCCAACTAGCAGACCCAGCTGCAAGGAACATGAGAATCAGAAAGCATGGTAAGCCAAGCTGGAGTTGGCAGGATTAGAGTGAAATGTAGCCAAGGAGATAGAAAAATGCATCTGGTCCAGAATAGGCTGCTGTTCTACATGGTCCAAATTACTCCAGTCTATAGTCTCACCAAGATTGCATCTCTCTGGCCAGTCTTTAGGGATCCTGCCATAAAAATCTTTATTTTGTATGCATGTTTTTTTTCCCTAGTGTCTTCCATACTATTTTCCTCAAGAGATTTGGTTGAGCAGATATAAAGTCCTGTACAATCAATTATAGCTTTAAAATTCCATGTTTCACATGTTGCTTTTTTAAACGGCATACTCCATGGGAAGAAATAGAGATGTGATGTCATCCGAGCAGTATGGCTTTTACATGTAGTCCTGTGTGGTTTCTAAGGCAGTTGTGAGGGTGTGCTTCCTGGAATGAACTCAATGACTTCCTTTCTAGGTCTTATCTTATGCTGCTAACAAATGCCTGGGTAAGGTTTGTGAGTTTTTCCTGAGAATGTGGGAATAGGCAATTGCTTCAGGTTGAGTTCTGATCTTTTTGTAAGGCTCTTCTAACATGTTCTTCACAGTGGGCTCTTTGAGACAACAGAAATATGTTGCAGGTCTTCTGGCTGTGATGATGATATGATAAGCTGAATAGTTTTAGTTGCTTTCTGGAAGCTCACAGAATATTGACTCTGTGTCGTATTGGTTTCTGCATCTGTTTGCTGATAAATGAGGAAAATAATCTTCCCATTGGGAGACCTTTTGTACCAATACAATATGTAACATACAATATTAGTTTTGTATGAACAGTCCAGTTTCACGGTCTCACCCTCCTGCATAGATATTGCTGGTTGGGATTGAATGACCCTCTGTGACATGCTGGATGCCGTAGATGAGAAGAAATAACAAGATTGGTCCCCTGAGCTGACCTGTAAGAGAGCTTCCAAGAACTTTTGGGGCAGGAGTTAAATCTTCAGTAAAGGCAGGAGTCAGAATCTGGTTCCTTTCCTCTTCCTTCTTATTATACCTGAGTGTTTGTCACATATGACCAGTTGTTCATCCCCTCTTCCCTCCCCACTCTCTTCTCCAAGTCCTAGACTGTCCTCAGCCTATCAGCTACTGTCCTTACCAAGGAAGGCAGAGGCCATGAGTGCCCGTAATATGCTGCCAACAGTCATGTTGGCACCTCTATTTCTAGGAAACAAAACTGCCTGCTCAGAGCCTGAGACCTACTTTATTCAGTTTTGTGTAAAGCTCCACCTAGAATTATTGGAGGTGAGCAATGCATCTGTCTCAGAATAGGAAAGAAAGTGGTACAGTGGGGAAGGCAGGGGCAGGGACAAGTTGTTAAATCATATCCTGCTCATACTTGCACAGACTAAATTGAGCCACTAGATGTGTTTAAGACAGCTCTTTCCCTAGCAAAGTTTGCTTAGTTATTCTCCAGACATTTTGGGGCCACAAAATTTTATTCCCAGATTTAGACTGAGATTAAAAAGATACCTATATATTTTTTTGAGTGAAGAAAATATATTTTACTTTAAAATACAGATGTGGTTTTGTATCCTCGGATGTAGATAGGCATATATATATTGTTACACACAAAATTTCAGGGTGATACTAGAAACTATGATATTTTCCCTGCCTCCTTTCCATCTTAATTCATGATTTCAAACAATTCTTTTGCAGTCTACTCTGTTTTCTGATTATCTTAGACTTCTGCTTATCCTCCTAATGTGTGATTTTGGTAACTTTGTTAAGACAAAAGAAAACTTCCATTCTATTCAATTTTGTTTCTCTTGGCTCAGTTATAATAGAAGATCACTTCCATTGATAAAATATTATTTCCCATCATCTTAGTCCATTTTATGTTACTATAAAGGAATACTGAGACTGGGTAATTTATAAAGAAAATAAATTTATTTGGCTCATGATTTTGCAGAATATACAAGAAGAATGGCACCAGCATCTGCTTCTGGTGAGGGCCTCCGGCTCCTTCCACTCACGGTGGAAGGCAAAGGGGAGCTGTTGTTTGCAGAGATCACAAAGTGAGAGAGGAAGCAATAGAGAGGGGGACATACCAGGCTCTTTTCAACAACCAGTTCTCTTGGGAACTAACAGAGTGAGAACTTACTCATTCTCTCCCCTCCAGAGCATTAATCTATTCAGAGGGATCTGCCTCCATGACCCAAGCACCTCCCATTCAACCCTAATTCTGACACTGAGGATCACATTTCAACATGAGATTTGAAGGGGACAAACATTCAAACTATAGCACTTGGGATTCCAGGCTACCGGACAGTTTCTGAGATAAGAATACAATTTTCTTTTTTCTCTACTTTTACCCCTAGCCCCTCAAGTTGCCCAGATTAAAAAAATATTCTGGAGCTGCCATACCATGTTGATCATCACCCATAATTTGATTTAGAGAACCTAAGCTCACTTAAAATGACCACATTTGGTTAATAATAAAAATACTAGATAAAATTCACTGAACGTTTATCATGTTCTAGGAACATTATGTACTTACTATTACTTAATCCTCCCCTTGTGAGACAGTTGAATCTTGTGAGAAATTATTACAGAGAGGAGACAGAGGCTCAGACACATGCTCAAGATCACGGATACAGTAAATGAAGAACCTGGGATGTAATCGTCCTCTAATTTAAGAGAATGAATTTTAATTCCTGCATACTACCTCTTGTTAACTTCCTTTTCCTACTTCTTGTTATCTTATCTCTTTCTTTTATTTTTTGCCCAAAATTAAAACAGAAGAATTACTTCTATTGAGTTAAAAGAAGTGTTACAGATTATCATGAGATCTAGAATCTAAATCCTTTTATTAATCTTTTTTAGATTAATTTTATTGAATATAAATTACATGAAATAATATATCACATTTTAAGCAAAACAGTCAAGCTGTTTTTGAAAAATGTATATGTAGCAGGATGAGCCGCAGACAAAACCTCTCAGACACCAAGTTGTAGAAGGAAGGGCTTTATTCAGCTGGGAACATCGGCACACTACTGCCTTAAAATCCGAGCTCCCCGAGTGCACAATTTCTGTCCCTTTTAAGGGCTCACAACACTAAAGATTTCACATGAAAGGGTTGTGATTGATTTGAGCAAGCAGGTGGTATGTGACAGGGGATGCATGCACCGGTGGTCAGAGAGAAACAGAACAGGGCAGGGAGTTTCACAATGTTCTTCTATACAATGTCTGGAATCTATGAATAACATTGGTTTCTAAGTTATGAGTTGATTTTTAACTACTGGGTTTAGGCCAGGCAGGCCCAGACCTGGTTTCAGGCCTGGCGCCAGGCTGCCTGTCTTTGATTTTACTTCCTTGTTGTTTTTTCTTAAAACAGGTACTGAGTATAAAACAATATAAAACAATACGAGAGGGTCTCTCTCTTCCCTCATTTACATCTGTGTAACCACTATCCTAATCAACATATAGAATATTTTATCACCTTTTAAGTTCCCTCGTGACTTACTGTTGTCAATGTCCTTCTTCCATTCCCAATACCTGGAAACTACTGATCTGATTTTTGTCACCATCGATCAGATTTGCTCTTTTCTAAAATTTCGTATGTATAAAATTATATGGTAGGTATTCTTTTGTGTCTAGCTTATTTCTTTCAGAATAATGCTTTAAAATTTATCCATATTGATGGAAGAATCAGTACTTTATTTCTTTTGGTTGCTAAGTACTCTTCAGTTTTATGACTTGTGATATTATGAAGTATGTATTCAATCTTTGACCCCTTTTCCTGACATACGACTCCTAAAATACTTAGAAACTCTGAAGCGATGTCTTGTCTTTGCTAATGATTGACTGAACTGACGGCTGGCAGCCCCTGGGTAACTTCAGGATGGGGGATGGGAGAGACAAAGGCATGATTAGAGAGTTGGGACTTTCAGCTCCATCCCCAATATCTGGGAAGGGGAGAGAGTCTGAAGGTTAAGTTGACTACCAATGGCCAATGATTTAATCAATTATGCCTATTTAATGAATCTTCCATAAAAACCTAAAAGGACTAGGTTCAGAGAGCTTCCAGATAGCTGAACACATGGAGGTTCCTTGAGAGTGGTGTGCCCTAAGACGGTGAGGAAGCTCTGCACCCTTTTCCCCCATACCTTGCCCTTTGCATCTCTTCATCCTTATGCTTTGTAATATATGTATGCCTTTATAATAAACTAGTAAATGTAAGTAAGTGTTTCTCTGAGTTCTACGAGATGTTCTAGCAAATTAATTATTAATTGAACTCAAATGGGGGGTCATGGGAATCTCAATCTGGAAAGAAAAATAAAATCTCAAAACCACAAAGTTATTATGCCAAGGGGAAAATTAAGGTTGGAAACGGAGTCACACAAAACACTGCCTTCCTTCTGTTCCCAAACAGGTAACTCTAATCTCACATGCTTACTCTATCTTATGTAAAATGTAGATTTACTGAGGATGAGATGAATGCATAATTGATTTTTTCCTCTACTCTCTTTTTTTCACACACAAAATGTGGATTCATTGAGTGTTAATCAAAGCCTTATAAGAATGTAACCACTTGTCTCATTGCCTACTGTCCCTCCTTTTTTCCCCTTTCCCTCCTGCTTGCTCTTACCCCTTAAATAGTTAAGTTTCCAAAACCCTCTTTGGAAAAACACAGGTCAAGGATCCTACTGTGACTTATGTTTCTATTTCCCAGGCATATCCTCGACTGGCAAAATAAACCTCTAATCAATAGAGATCTGCCTCAGTCACTTTTTGGTTTACATGTTGGTGACCACAAAGGAACTCCGAGTGGAGTCTGGCTCTTGGCCTCCAGCAAGTCTCCTATTGAGGTCCTGGTACCAGCTGGAACTCTTTATTACTCTTACAGATTGGATGATTTGCTATGTAAGTTCTGGGAACTTCTCCCTCCAGAGATCCCTGATCTCCCCCACATTTTCAATTGGGATCTGAGGTTTATTCTGCTTTAAAACTCCTTTTCTGGTAGTTTCTGCTTCCATGATGGCAGACAGCAGTCTTCAGCTTGGGTCCATCTCCAGGTAAGGAGCTGGTTTCATATTGGGATTTGGTAGCTGAACGTCAAGGTTTATTGTCAGTTGGCTATAACTTACCCTTATGCTGAGAGATCGCAATTATACGTGAATTCTGTGATCACTTTTTCTGGTTTTTCTTTTCAGTTTTGGTCCACCTTCTGTTAGACTTTACCAACTCCTGGCCCCCTCGAATGTTGAATGAAACTCTGCAGCTGGAGAAAGTCAATTTTCACTTCTAAAAACCCTGGCTGGGTAAAAAAGGTCAAAAATTTGACTACCTGAGAAGTTTCATTTACACAACAAGACCCTTTTCCCATCCTTTCTTTTGGTGCAATTAATTTAAAGATTTTAGGGATCTCTTATTCTAAACAATTAACAAAGAGATCACATTTAAAAAGGACATATAATAGTGTCATGGCCAGCCTTAAAAATTCTCTTGACTAAATTAAGAGTGAAAAATCTGACCTAAAACAGTTCTGGTAGGTAAAATTCCTGCAGAGGCTTGGGTTTACTTTCTGGTCAAGGAAAAACAAAGGCCACTCCACCTGTGGCCTAATAGTTAAAATTCTGCACTTTCACATCCACAGGGTGAGTCTGATTACTGGTCAGGGATCCAGCCCCTCTCGGTTTAATATTTGTGTGACTTTTTTGTTGGGTATCAATTTATTATTGATCTTTATTATTATCTTTCCCACTTCCTTAGCTTTTTGTTTCCTGTCTTTTTTCATCTGTTGGGGGCACATGAGGCTTTGGGGCCTTTGTGTGCATATGGTCAGCTGAGAAGGTAAGACTCTAAAAACACGGCCTGACAGAAATATGGGTTATACCCCATTTATTGGTAATGAAACTTTCCTTCACTGAGCAATCTTTGGGGTGATTCTGGATCTTGTTAAAAAATGCTTGCCAACTCTTTGGAGACAGCTTGTGTACCCATGGTTATGTAATAACCTTGATTAAGGCACCTGGGGGTATATATTTTGGTAAAGAAGTTCAAAAGTCAGAAATATCAACTGTTTGTCTCAGCTAAAATATGATAATAAGAGATTTGAAAGGATTTATTTAAAGGGCTCTATAGTCAAAAGTTGACTTAATTAAAACTGATATTTAGGCTATGTATGTATTTACTTACTGCTTTAAGGCCTCTGTTCTCTCTCTCTCTGTAAACATTTCTCAGGCAACTGAATTTCTTCTTAAACCACTGCTAGGAATGTGCACTCCCTCTGTCTCTCTGTTTCTATTGCCCTTTCCTTCCTCTTGCCACCCTCAGTGCCACATAAGAAGACAAAAACAAACAAACAAACAACAACAACAAAAAATTCTAACAGCCTGGGATTCCTTAAGAAAAAACAGAAAATATGCCACAGACCCATTTATGGGAGAAACTGCTATTATTTTCCTCAGGGAATCCCAAGAGTTGAAAATGGACAGTGTCTTCTCAGATCTAAAACTCTTCTTTCCTTTGCATTGCACTACCAGAAATTTTTGCTTCTGGAGTTACTAGAAATTTCTTTTCATTGTGAAAAGCTTGCCTTTGGTGTGTATAATGGCGAAGGAATGGGCTGATCACAGAGTGGGCTGATTGGCAATGGGTTGCCCACCAGCCTCAGGGGAAATGTATTTGCAGTGAAATGTACAGTGAAAACATGGCGTGTCCTAATCCCCATGGTGTTTACCTCTTTTGGGGGACCCAAGATTTAGTGTGAGTTATGCTTTGAATTCAATGGTCCAGATAAAAAAGAGACTAAATTAAAAGCACCTATCTAAATGAAATTGGTCACCTTATAAAAGCCCGTGATAAATTTATATAATTTTGTGTTACTTGGCATCCATGTGTTCAATCTTCCTCGAACACAACCAAATTTAAAGAGCTTAAATTCCCTGTCTCTCTCTGTATTTTGAGATGCAAATCCTTTATCTTGTTTCACCTGAGAGTTATCACTTTAGAAATGCAAATTTAGGGTTGCCTAGAGCAATAAAATAGGTAATTGAAACTGTGAATAAAAACAACTACTTAAAATTGGTAAATAAAAAATCATATAGTTCTACAAGATCTGCTTCTGTCTGTGTGTCTGCGTGTCTAGTGTCTATATATTTATATGTGTTATGTGTATGTGATGTTTCACTACCAAAATATGTGAAAGAGTTCTAATTAATTGGCTTAAAAAGCAAACACTTAAATATTTTATGAGAAAAATAGAAACCTTAACTCAAACACCTTTAAGTTCATGTAACTTTAGTAATCTTTAACAAATAAAGACAATTTAAAAATTATTGGTGAAACAAAATAAAATAGAAACCTCTTCAGAATTTAATTTAGATATTTTGTCTGTCTATTGGCCTATTGTTCAGATATTATCTCTGCTAGATGTTTTAAAATCATAAAATGTGTTTTTATGACAATTTTTGACACTTAACTTGTCTATAAACTATGTTTTTGGATTTGGGCCTTTAGGAGATTGTGAAGCCTAGCTCCAGGGATTGTCCTTTGTCTTGGACTCTGTATCTGGTGCTTAATTAGAATTACTTACTTCCTCAGTTTTTCACTAAGAATAAGAGTTACTAAGAAATAACATTACAATTTATGTATATAATTATACTAGCTATGGCCGGGTGCAGTGGCTCACACCTGTAATCCCATTACTTTGGGAGGTTGAGGCGACCAGATCACCTGAGGTCAGGAGTTCAAGACTAGCCTGCCCAATATGGTGAAACCCCATCTCTACTAAAAATACAAAAAATTAGCCGAGTTTGGTAGTGTGTGCCTGTAATCCCAGCTGCTTGGGAGGCTGAGGCACAAGAATTGCTTGAACCCAGGAGGCAGGGGTTGCAGTGAGCTGAGATTGCGTCACTGCATTCCAGCCTGGGCGACAAGAGCGAAACTCCATCTCAAAAACAAAACAAGACAAAACAAAACAACAAACTACTAGCTATAAGAGAAACAGTTATATATGCAAAGTGTATAAAGTTGTTTTGTGTTTTTGATAAAAAGCTTCTAAGAAGGCATGGGAATCTGGTTTCTGTTAAAGAGAAAGTAATTTTTCCCAGCATGGAGATATTTTTAAATTAATTTTTTAAAATTAAGTTTGTAAAAAGTTAATTTTAAAGTTTTCTGAGTAAAAAAATGATGGATAAAACTCAATGAATATAGAAAGTTGAAAAATTAAATTTTTGTTCTAGGGTAGACTGATAGGACAAGACTAAAGATTTAAGCAATTTGTAGAATGTTTGTGGAAAACTGATCTTGTGGAAGGAATTCTGTGTGATTATTTCGTTTGTTTTTTCTTTCTTTTTCTTGTCTTTTTTTTTTTTTTTTTTTTGAGACAGGGTCTCACTCTGTCACCCAGGCTGGAGTGCAGTGGCGTGATCTCGGCTCACTGCAAACTCCACCACCCAGGTTCAAGTGATTCTCATGCCTCAATCTCTCAAGTAGCTGGGATTACAGGTGCGTGTCACCACATCTGGCTAATTTTTATATTTTTAGTAGAGTTAGGCTTTCGCCATGTTGGCCAAGCTGGTCTTGAACTCCTGGCCTCAAGTGATCCACCCGCCTCAGCCTTCCAAAGTGCTGGGATTATAGACGTGAGCCACCACACCTGGCCATTCTCAATTCTTATCAACATATGACTCAATTAAAACTTGTTGAGTGTTTCCTACATACAGTGTTGTGCTGGGTTGATGTGAAAGGAACAATTGAGGAAGGATCTTGACCATTGGGCAAACTGGTAAGATAACTCAGGGTCCCTTGGGCAAAGCTGGAAATCAATCAGAATAAACCTCAATGAGAAGAGAAGGCAAGGCAAATATAAAATTGAAGTACTTCTAAATGCCATTTCCCCAAAACAGATATTTAAAACCTTGGAAAAAATAATGCTAGTGACCTTTCCAGATAGGTAACAAGATTAACAATCTAAATATCTACCGTGTACAAACCTCACGTCCAAGAAAGAACCAGACAAATTTTTTTTTTTTTGCTGTCCTTCTATTGTCAAGCTGTGGGTACCTAGGAGAAAAAAGAGAGGTTACTTTTCACTTTCAGATAGGAATGCAGAGATCCAAAAGGAGTTTATATGTATAGCTTCAGTCAAATAGGAATTCACTCTGGTTTTTGAAACTGAAATCTATGTAATTTTCTCTGAATCTAAGTTATCTATCATATAATACCAACCAAGCAATTAAATAATTATCAAGAAAACAATGCCAAATTAGATATGGTCTTAAGGCCATGGCTTGCTTTTTTGTGTTATATGTTAAAGCAAATGAATTTCCTTCAGGTTTCTCTTTTATCATGGATGAACCTTCTGGTAAGTTCCCCATACTCCTGTGGTGAGCATCTGTGCTAGGGGAGCATCTGTGGCTCAGCTTTAGGTTTGAGTACAGGTCTTGGAGGCCTGGGTATCACTGTGTCTCTGCACCACAGAAGTAGGTTCCTGAGTAACTGAGCTGGGAGGCCATAAGGTACAGGGAGTTTTGCTGCTTTTTTTCATTAAATGAAGCAGATATTTTGTCATGACCCTTCTGTTCTCCACCCTTCAGTAATATCATCAGGAAGATGAATGCTTCACCATGCTTCTGCCTGTACCAGTGTACAGAATATAAAGCCTTGGAGGAACTGCAGTTGATGACAGCATCTTCCCCTTCTCAGAGGATCGCGGCTTGAGGACTCTGCACTGGTTGTTGGCTTCTCACCCCTGATCAGAAAGACAATCGAATGAGATGCTCAATCTCGTGAAGGGAAGGGTGATTTTCTCTCTTCCTTCCTTATTTAAAACATTAAGCATCACCACATAATTACGGTACATTTTCCTCACTTCTTAGGTCTGGTTCTTAAAAGGGCCCTTCCGAAGACAGAAAGCTATTGTCATTAAGATGCTGTCATATCACAACCTCTCCCAGACTGAATCGTGTACTCACAGGTCAACTGCCACAACAAGGTGCCTGAAAGCACTTTCAGGAGAGTCTCCATCCTTGGCCTGCCAGAATATCCAGTCAGCTTCTGAATAGGCTTCCTTAACAGGAGTTGCTTTGAACTCAGAATGAGGCCTGTTGCAATTGCTTCCAGGATATTGCAACTTTGGGGGCAACCAATCAGAGACACATCACAACAGTTTAACTGCAGGGAACTAAATGCATCTATCTAGAATACTTTTTAAACAGCTCTCCCCTGTGGCCAGACTGAGGAATGTTGATTAAACTGTGGATTTTGGCTTTTCTTGAGTAAGTTTTCATCCAGGATAGGTTTTTTTCTTGCTATAAGAAGGGCCTATCAATATACTGTGTTACAGAAAGAATTACTCCAGAATTAAGAGAAAAAAGAAGTATCAAGGGAAAATGTATTATATGTATTTTACTACATATGTATATTTTATATACATGCCCACACATGGATATAATATATAAGTATGTGAACTCATAGTAATCTTCCAAACAGTGACATTTCATTATATTATTTACTTGTGCAGATTTCTTTCACTGCTCATCATTGTCTTCAAGATAATGTAATGTACAAACATCTTATAATGGCTTTTAATTATTTTCACAAAGTGGTTTCTGCTTATTGCTTTAGTTTTATATTTACTGACATACATTTTGAGTTGTATGCTCTGGCCATTCTGAATTAGTTTAATGTCATTCTCTTAAACTAAATGTTGACTTCATGTCTTTGTACATTCTATTTATCTTTTTCTGTAATACCCTGTCTCTGACTCCATTTTTGGCTAGCTGTTTTACAGATCTTAACCTACATACTACCTCCCATAGGCAGCTTTCCCTTACATTCAAGTTTCCAAGTTAAATGCCACTGTTAGGTGGTCATATTCTACGCTTCTCCTATGATAGCTTTTATTATACTATATTGTAATACACTCTGCAATATTACATGCTCCCTGAAGGCAGAAACAATGCCTTATTCTTCTCATTTGCATCTATTGGTTTTGAGTCTAAGACACATATTAGGTATCAAATGAATAACGTTATTAAGTGAAATCTCAAGTAAATAGAAAACATATTTGGTAACCTCACAAATATTATGGTTACTCATTTATAAAACTGAGAATTAAGGTACAACTGCTTTGCAGTGGTGGTTTGAACATTTTATGACACACATAATTTTAATTATAGCGTAATTCTGGCTTTTAGTCCTCAGGTTCATTGTGTTCTGTGTCGCCTTGTACTTGCTGTTTCTATCTTTAAGATCATTTTCACTACCTTCTCTGTCTTTCAACTTGATTGACTCCTACTAAATCTTTAGGTCTCAGCATAGGCAAGACATACTCCAGGCTGCCCCTGACTCACCTCTAAGGCTAAGATAGGGGTGGGACTTTCCATATGCCTTCATACCTTCCTTTGCTTTCCCAAGGTTGGCCTCATTTCACTTTACTCTGTCTGTTTAGCTGCCTACATAACTAACTAGACTACAATTTAGTGAAAGAAGATATGTATTTTTCCATAGCTCTTTTTTTCCCAGCATGTAACATTTATGCAGAACTCAGCAGGCAACCAGTTAACAATTGCTAATTGATAAAATGAATAAAACTTGAGACCAATGTTAGCTGGAAATCATTGCCCTTGCATTACAGATGAAGGTCCTGATATAAAATGTTAAGAAGTTGATTCACTTGCTCAAGAAGACACAACACACTTATGGCTAGAACAATGCTAGAAAGTATGTTTTCCCAATGCTGTTTCCCAAATATATTAGATAAGAAAAGAACGTAAATAGATAACTGTGGGAATGAATGAAATGTGAAAGTTGAAGCAGTCTGAAGAGCTTGAACAAAAAGACAGGGATGAGATTGGATGTAGTATTCCTTTTTCTGGTATGATTCTATGTTGCTTTGGAAGGATAGAGACAGCATTAATATATTCCCTCCCCATTATGCAAGACATGAAATGGGGTAAATGTAACAGCAGTTAGAGTGAAAAATGTCCATTGTAACAGAACTTTATAATGGGTTTCAGTAATTTATAAATCATGTTAAATATATCTGAAAAGAAGAAAAGCTGATTTATTGTCTTAAGGTATTTGAAATAGTTTTGTTAAGAGCAGGGATATATAGTAACTGGACTGATTATTCAGCTGAATTTCCATATTTTTTGAAACTGAAATGAAATGATTCATCGTAGCTACATTTCTCTACACCCTGCTAGAAGACAGCAACAACTCTCGCGTGTCTGCCCTTTTGCTGGGATCTGTGGCTACAGCTTTGAATTTGGGAACAGGCTCTGGATGCCTGTGAGCAAAGAGTATGCACAGCAGACTCTCCGCTCAGAGTAGCTGAGGCTCTAGAGTAGGAGCCCGAGATGTGCATGGAACACCCTAAGTATGAAGAGTGATGCTTAATATTCCTTCCTGCTTTTCATTCTCATTTACGTGCATTATGAAAAGGATCTTGGAATTTTTCCTGCCTATACCAATGTAAGCCATAAAAAGAACAGAAAAAATACTGCATGTGATATTGGTGCTCCTGGATATGGAGGGATAATAAATCTAATTCACACTGAGTTAGCTTTACATCCATGTTCAGGAATATAGAATTAAATATGAGAGAATTGATCAACCTATAGATTTCACCTTATAGTTAAGCCAACCCCACAAGGATCCCTAGATGAACCAAGCTAAGCCAACCTATATATCACCCCTATTCTGATCAAAAATGTCTTCAGCATTCCTGAAATCACTGTTCCTGAAGTCACTGTTCAGATTATGCCATAAGTAATGGGATTTACAGAGGCTTCCGCATGCTTCTTGGGAAGTATCCTGAATTTCTGTATCTTCTCTCTGTAAAGATCTTCAGCTTCAGAAAATCAGCCTGTGAGGAACAAGCTCTAATCATTTACCTACAAATACAATATACATATAAAACCATAATTTCAGCTTTTAATTCTCTATGAGTGATAATCTCACTCTTCTATAGGTCAATGATGAAGACATGTATGATAAGAATTTTAAAGATTGCTAGCTTTTCAAAAGCATGACTTGTTAATAGCTTCTTTAGGAAGGGCCCATACTTGGTGGTTTGGGGCATGAGTGACCATGAACTCTCTTTTCTCACAAAGTTAGTGATACTGAACAAATCCCTGAACTCCCACAGCCTGTTTTCTCTACTAAATTATGGATTATTCTAATAGTTGTCTTAAATAATTATTAGAAGAATTAATGTAATACATGCAAAACAGGTGGAATAATAGAAGTTCAACATAATCTAGACATTATTACCATTACACAGCAGTGTGCTCTAAGTGATAAAATTCTTTCTCATGGAGCTACAAGTAACAATTCTGATACCACTATACATGTTTAATGGAATTGGACTATGATGTAAATGAATAGTGGGTGGTGATGACAAAAATTCTTTGCTTGACCAAACTTTAGTCAGGCTTTTGAAGTTTCTCCTAAGCTCATCTGTACATTTTCTTGTAAAATGTAGTTTTAACAAGAATCCTTCTAAGTCAGTTTAGCAAGAACCACACCCTCCCCTGCCTCCCTAGTCATCCTCCGCTTGATATCTGATTACACTCCATATCCAACTGGGCTCCTCATCCTCTATCATCCCCCAGGGGATTGATGTCTGATCACCCTGACCTGTCTTCTGCAAAGATCCTGTTTGGCTGGTCTAGCCAGACTATCCCTTGGTTCTAATGTTTCCTCTTAGTAATTTCCCATCCACTGACCCCTAATCTGCCCCTTGGCTAGAAATCTCCACTTGTCTATGCTGTATTCGGAGTTGAATCCAATTCTTCTCCCTCACTGCAAAATCCTGTTGCAGTGGTCTCTGTACCTATCATGGTGGTCCTAAATAAATTCTGCCTCACTGTGTTTTAACAAGTATTACTGAATAACTTTTTGTTAACAGTGAGAGCCAGGCTGTGCACCCCTGTAGTGGGAATTTATGGATAAGTAAGGGGAGGAGGCTAGTGTGATCCATGTGGTAATGATTTAGCATTGGAGACATTGCTAAGAACGAATGTTTAACTTAATATAGATACAGATGGTTATGCTACATATAGAAATATTTATAGATATGCAGATATACATAAGTTAGTATTCACACATGCAATTCTTTGCTCAGAAATGCCTGTACACTGAGAAAAACATCTCAGGAAATGTTCATCACTGGAAGAATCTGCAGTAGGACCTTCGTTTTCCCATTCCAAACACACATCCTTGCCCCCTAGTATACAAGGGAGACAGGGCACCCGCATTCCAGAAGCTAGCAGAAACAAAGCATCACTAGAGATTTATGCTTTAGCTAAATCGGCAACCTCTTTCTGAAAGTAGAAAAGGAGAGTGGTTAGACTCTTAAACACTCTAAAACTCAGGGAACTTTCTTAACTTATTTGTAAGGTTTTGTCATGTATCAGTCTTTCTTTAAGCTCAACTTGCCTCACCTACTTCAAAGCATAATCTCTCATATTGGCATGTGTAAATGGAAGCGAGTCTATGTGTCTCCCAGTCTGAGTCCACAAAGCAGGTTTGAGTACGGGCTGCAGATGCCTGGAGAGCACTGTGCGCTTGCTGCACAGAAGTACACTGCAGAGTCTCCAGGCTGGGAGAGAGGTGCTTGGCACTTTTGTTTAAGAAGACAGTGAATCTTCCATCTTCATTTTTATTCTTAATGGAACTTATAGATATCAGGAATGTAGGACCTTCAGCAGGGTATTTTTTGTACCATAGGAAATAATCAAACATGCTGTTAGTATAGTCACAGTTCAGAATAGAAATTCTTCCTTCCTGGATGCTCAGGGATGGTGAATTTTGCTTAACTTGCTGGTCATCATTCTTCTGTTGACTATTTACCCCTGTTTGGAAAGAGAATAACAGATTTTCAGTTTTATTTTTAATGTCCCCACAGGAAACCATCAAGATCCGGAAAACAAAACAAAACTTCTCCAATTATCTCCCAGCCTTGTAGTGTTCCTTGTAGCTTTTCCTACTATATTCAAACCTCCCATGCACAACTCACAGTCTGGCTGAAGCCACAGAATCAGCACTGATGCCCCCAGGAGCATGGCCATCCCTCCTGTGAAGATGCAGAATGTCTTGTCTCCTGCCTAGAAAGCTGCAAATCTGACTTCAACCTCCTGTGCTTTCATGTCCTTCCACAGACCCTTCATTTTACATATGAACAACCTGTGTGGAGCTCTAAAGTTATTTATCTGTATGAAAGGAAACACTGCCCCCTTTAGTTCAAATGTAGAAAGTTTCTGTAAATGTGTTTCTGTATTTCCTAAAGATGATTTTATAATGCCTTCTCCATAAAAAGTTGAAAAACAAGAGATTGAAAGAGAAGGAAAAGTTTTTAGAGAACACACACACACACAGCAATAGTAGAAAATGATAGCTGAAAATTAGAGAATTACATAAGGTCAAATGACTGACACCTTGTCAACTGGCATACTAAGGCAGACATCTTGTTTAAAAACATTAATAAGAATTGATACTTATTGGGGACGCATATGGGTATGATGTTTTATCTAATACAATGATATGAATTTAGAACACAAAGAAGTTTCGTAGCTTACTCTTTAGTGCAATTGAATTCTAATATGGTCTTCAAATATGCCCATATTTTCTATATGATAAATAGCACAACATAATTAAATTAAATTTAAATTCTGGGTACCTCTCTTAAAAACACAAATCAGCACAACAAAATTTATCTTCTGTATTAGATCACCTTCTGAACTGAAATTATCTCTATTGGAACTTGAATGAGATCATTTAGTGTGTTCTGTATTTTCAAATGAGAAAAACGGTGACATAATCCTGTAAAGTCTATAGACAATATATTCATGAAATTTACCAGAAGATGCCAAAAAGGCAACATAGCTGCTTATCTTCACTCTTGGTCCACAGGTAATGTATTTCCCCATGGTTTACTATGATGGAGGAAGGAAGAAGAATCAATTGTACTTTTAATGCTGAATTAGTAGGGCAACTAGTGATTTCAGCTAAGATTAAATTCCAAAATGTTTTTTGAAATTATTTTTAGCAAGGACTGATAACACATAATAAAATAATATTTGATGCATATTTTATTATGGTAATAAACATTTTGAATTTTCACTTGAAGAATAATGAAACAAATACTCAGAAAAGTTAAAATGCCTCTATTAAAAGTGTTTTAAGTCCATTAATACATTAAGTCTGGCTGGGTGTCATGGCTCACACCTGTAATCCCAGCAGTTTGGGAGGCCAAGGCGGCTGGATCACCTGAGGTCAGGAGTTTGAGACCAGCCTGGCCAACGTGGCGAAACCCTGTCTCTACTAAAAATATGAAATTAGCCGGGCATGATGGCACCTGCCTGTAATCCCAGCTGCTTGGGAAGCTGAGGCAGGAGAATCACTTGAACCCAGGAGATGGAGGTTGCAGTAAGCCGAGATCATGCCATTGGACTCCAGCCTGGGCAACAAGAGCGAAACTCCATCTCAAAAAAAATATATATGTCTATGTAATATATATACATATAGTATATATATATATGTATATAAAATATGTATGTATATACATATAGTATATATATACATATGTATAGTATGTACTATACACATATAGTGTATATATACATATGTATGTATATATATAGTCTATTAAAAATAATTGTCTGATTCAGGAGAAACTGATAAATTGTCTGTGTTGCATATTATATACTTTAAACCTATATAATTCAGACTTTCTAGTGAAGAAATTTTCATTGATTTATTTGTGTATTTATATATCAATCAACATTTATTTAGTTTTTATGCAATATTTAGCAATGTGCCTGGCTTAGAGTCTCAAATATGGTTATGGGACAATCTTCATTCATAAATACCTGGTAATTTGAAGAGAAAGACAAATGTGTAACTATATACTTACAACATAGCACGAGACATGAGTGTTTTTATGAGGAAAGCATAACGGTGATCCATTAGTTCTGCTGAGGAGGTTAGCAGTGTGGAGTCAGGGAAGACCCTACAAAGGTAGAGCCCTTCAGCTGGGGCCTTAAGAGATAAAGGAAGATTAACAAGTTGGCTTTGTAGGAAAAGGGCATTCCGGACAAAGGTATCTGCAATTTTAAAAGCACACAGACAAATTATAGCCAAGAGTGCTCAGCAAATGAACTCCATTCATTATAGTTGAATTTCAGTATCTGTCTGTAGGAAATTTATGACTTGATGTTAGGAAGGGTGGTCACACGCAAAACATGAGGATCCATGCATGAATCATGTATAAGAAGGCTGATTTTGCAAGTCCATGGGGCCTAGTGGTCTGTAATAGTCTCTCTCTCGCTCGTGCTCTCATACACATGCACACAGACTCACCATTTAGACAACAAAAGTACAAAATACATAATGCACAGATGCATTACAAGCCCCATGTTGAATCATTGGATATGAGTGACTCTATGCCTTGCTACAGAAAACTGTTTTATTTGGGAGGGGTGTTAGTGCAAGATTTTTCAGCAAGCTTTGAGGCTGATTGTGGGTTATTGGTGGCTCACAATTTTATATTTGTGGTGAATTCACTTTGTTGCCTGTGTGTGTGTGTGTGTGTGTGTGAGAGAGAGAGAGAGAGAGAGAGTGAGAGGGAGAGAAAGAGAGAGAAAGAGAGAGTATTACAGCCCACTAGGTCCCCTAGACCTGAGGAGATTCTGCTCCTCCTGGGGTATGCATGCTGGAACCAAGAAAAGTTCTCACACTGAAGACTGTGTCATTAAAGTGATTCTAAATCATATCATAGAACAATTAGAATGAAATAGAACTTTTATCTACCGAGAGTGGTGAACATTAAAAGAACTGATGATGGCTCCGCCACACAAGAGCAAGAGGTTCTATTCTGGAGATGTAAAAGATTCACAGTGTTTTGAGCTTGTGGGAGAGCAGAAGATGAGCCTATCAATTTACAAATTTTATAACGTGCTCAAAGCATGTTATAAAAGTCACGTTGACACTTCTATTCCTAGGGAAGTAACCACTCTAAAGAGCCTGAACCTTGGCCTTATTCAGTTTTTATGACAAGTCCCTTGCAGAATCAGTGGAGATGGGTGACACAGCTGTCTCTGCACAGGAAATTATTTGGGGGAGGGGGTGGGGACACTTGTCATAGCATATCCATATTCATATTTGCATACACCAAACTGAGTCACCAGATATGTTTAGAGAAGTCTGTCTTCCCTAATAAAGACTACTCAGTTATACTACCAGGAATTTCTGAAACATGGGAGTAGAGCTATTCCTTTGATATCTTTACTTTAACAACACAGAATTAGATTGACATATGTTAAATTATTCATAAAGTTATAAGTAATTTCTTCCTGATGAGAATTTTTTAATTAAAAATAATTCCTACATCTTCACATAGTGATAAATCTGATTCTTTGTATATATATATAGATACATTTTTTTTTATTATACTTTAAGTTCAGTAAATTTGATTCTTTACACCCAGTGTTTCATGGAAATGCAGGAGCCCACAGGCTGTATCCCTTTCTTCCCTCTCTTCTTTCCCTTGCAACTCACCTTGCTACATGTGTTCTTTTAAGGTCTACTCTTTTTCTGGTAAGACTAGATTTCTGATTGTTCTTTCTCCCAATAGGTATCTGGATACACATTTTTAAAAGACGGACAACTTTCCGTTGAACTAATTTATATTTGTCTAGTGCATCAATCAGGGTACCGTCAAGTGCAGGGAAGTCACCATGAGTTGTATGGGATAGGGGCTTAATTATGGGAATTTGGCTTTATGTGATTGTGAAAGGAGACAGGAAAGTGAAGGTCTAAGGGCTGTGGGAGGGCCAGAGAAGGAAACTCTAACCAGTTAATCTGAGAAACCAAGCATTTGCAGCTGCTGAAGTGTGATTTGAAGGGGAAGTTCAAGGAGAAGTCTAAGGAAGCTCTTGCCTTTGTGTGGTTACCATCTCCATTCATCTATCGCCAGGCATCTGAAGGTGACTGGTCAGCAGGAAGGCATGCTAGGCATGGAGTGGAACAGAGTTAGGACACGCTGGCACCTGCTGGGCATATCCGTGTCTATTTGTCAGATATGACAAATGACTGCTTCAGAGAGCAGTGGCTACTGTTTCACTTTTGCCTTCCATAGCTCACACACATTACTCTTTGGCCAAATTTATCCTGCTACTATACAAAAAAGGGAAACTCTGGGAAACTTGGTTCCCTGTTGAATCCAGTACAAACCACCGTTTTGTACCTCCTTATAAACTTTGCATTAGGTCATACCTCATTTGATGGTATTTAATTTCCATATAAGACAATAGTAAAATAATTATTCTACCTAATAGGATGCAATTTCTTCCATAAAATTGTAAGGATGCTAACCTTTTCCCCAAAAGAAAATGCAAGGTCCCTTGTGTCACTTTATACATCTTTAAATGAAGTTTATTCTTTTTCTAGTTGAGTCATACTTCTCCTTTGATAACCTGTGAATTTTATAGTGAGCCATAAAGCTAACAAATAAAAACACATACTATTGCAGACAGTAGAAGAATAAAAGAAATAAAAAGAATGGGTTGTTAACCCTCCCCGCCCCACACACACACATCAAAGTAAGGAAGATGTACCCATAACTACTTCAGATCTTGTTTCTGTCACTGGTCAAGAGGTTGTAGCTAGTATGCACAATTTCATTCTTCTGCCATCATTCATTACTGTTTTTTGCCCTCAGCAATCATATTTCTTTGTCTGGTGGGATGATGACCTCAAGATCTATGTCTTAGCAGTCCTGCCTATATTGAGTTGCTGTAGTTTTCCATTAAATTTTATCATCATTCATGGTGGGATTAAGAGTTTCCACAGACATACTCTTCTTTACCCCCACTGTATTGTAGCAAACCATTTCTCCATGAAAGGCAGCATCAATCATCTCAGCCAGTAGAATAATCCCTCTTCTTTGCTTTTGGTTGACTGGAATGAGGAGTCCATGCCATTCTCTTGCCTATACTATAATGTCAAATTAGTTTTGGCCAGCCCAGCTGCTCAGGTGTCTACCTATGTGGATCAAATGCAGTGATCTTCAGGCCTCCATAAGCTGTCCCCAAATTTGCAACTGGGCCACATATGTTTCCCGGCTCCTGAAGAGGGCTGGGCATTTGCTAGACTCACTCATCCATGATTTCAGAAAAACTTGAGGGAAATGAAATTGACCCTTTGAAAAACAAAAGCAAAGCTGATTTTAAGGATTTTTCTCTTTTTCCTTGATTTTCAGCAGTTTTACTCTGATGTGTAGAAGTATGCATTTCTCTTGTTCTGTGTGTGTTTATGTGTGTGTGTGTGCATGTGCTTTACATTTACCCTGTTTAGAGTTTGCTGAGTACCTTGAATCAGTGGAGACTTTTATCAAATTGGAAATTTCCAGTTATTATTTCTTCAGATTGTTTTTGTTTCATTTTCTCTCCCCTCTCTGTGGCACCAATTACACATACATTAGGCCATTTGAATTACCTCACATCATTTGTATGCTCAGATCTGTTCTTTAATTTTTTTTTGTTTATTTGACTTAAAGGCATTTCATGTTGATTTGTCCTTACATTAACTAATTCTGTGTCCGTCTTCCAGTCTGATACTAAGCCTACTCAATATCTTAATTTCAGATACTGTATTTTGCAATTCTATAATGTCCATGTAATTTTTAAATGTATGCTAAGTTACTGTTTTAATACTCTGTTAAAATATGCTATTGAAATAATTTCCTGTTGAAATTTTTGATTTATTTTATTCATGTTTCCTTAATTTTTAAAACATATTAATTATAGTTATTTTGAAATTCTTGTGTGTTAATTCCACATTTAAGTCATTTGTGGGTCTGCTTCTATTCATTATATTATCTCTTGATTATTGGCCCTTGTTCTTGCTTCATTATATTTTTTGTACACTATAAAATCTGGGTAATAATATATAAAATCTGTAGATTATTTTGTTTTTCTTTAAAAATGTTAATTTTGTTAAATTACCAGCAGATCACCCTGATACTGTTGAGACTTACTTTAATCTCTGTGAGGGGAGGGTTTTTTTCCCTCAATTATTATTTTTGTCTTAGAACATAGCCCTTACTCTTAGCATGTCTATTTGTCACATATGACATATGACTGCTTCAGAGAGCAGTGGCTAATGTTCACTGACTCACCATACTCTAGTGAGTCAATTGAAAGCCCACGGTGTTTCCCAAGGTTTCTTTGCTCTGGCTAGGCCAGAGCTCCAATGTCTTTCTGCACAGTGCAATCCCTGAAATCTCCATGGAGCTTTTAGACCCCCAGAAGTTTTCTGTGAGGCTTCCCAAAGTTTCTCCCTGTGCATGTGCAGTTTATGTGTAGGCTCTGCAAACACCCTACACAGATTTTAAGACCCTCTTATACAAGATTCACTTCTCTCTAGTACCATTTTCTTAAAATCACAGTTATATTCATAGCCATAATTCCATCTCTGTTTTTTCCACCCAGTAAGGCTGCCACTGTCTTTTGGGGCTCCAAGTCCTAGTGCTGAGACTTAGAAAATACCCACAAGGCAGAAATGCTGAGTGAATGTGGGAGTCACTTTGCAGTCTTTCCCTCTCCCAAGAATTGCAAACGTTCACTGTCTCCTCTCCTTAAAAAGAATTGTTTCATATGTGTTTTCAGTTTTGTAGTAGTTTATAGCTAAAAGATAACTGCAATGTCAGCTCTACTGCAAAAATCAGAAAATCTTTTTTTCTTTAAGTCAATGCTTTGTTATATATTTCCTCCCTTTTAAAGACAATTGTCAGCTTTATTTAATAGTCAAAATGGATCACATTTATGTATCATATTTATCATATCTTATACAACTTATTTAGAAATGCTTTCCACACTTAAAAGGGATTAGGGTCTCTGAAGAACTAACATTTTCTTATCATCAATCAGTTGCATGATTATTTTTATTTGTTCTTAGTGCAGTTATCCTTATCTGCTATGTTAGGGTGTAGATATGCTTAGTAATTTTGTTCCCCATATCCTTCACCTTACCATATTATGATTTACAGACAATTCATTTCAAGGTTCTTATTTAGTCTCCCATAAAATATGAGTTACTTATGCACATTATTTAATAACTTGCAAATTATACATTATGTCTTAAAATTGCTATAATCTGCCTTGCTTCCTGCCTATATATGTATGCTGTTCCTCAAATTGGAGAACCTTCCCCCACTTGCTTTTGTTCTTCAGTCTGATTAACTCCTATTAAATTGCCAGATTTTGAACTGAGGCATCACATACTCCAGAAAGCTTCCTTTAACAGACATCTGTTTGTTTTTATAATACCCTTTACTGTCCCAGTTAAGTCCTTCTCTATTTTATAGGAACTGATAATAAAAATGTGTTCCCCACTAGAAATATATTCAACAAGGAAAGAACTCTTTATTTATTCAAAGTTCCCTACAGAACCTAATAGGTATTTGATAATTATTTGTTGAATAATTAATGTATCAAACTTGTGAGTAGTGGTGGGTGGGAAATATCATCTTCACATTATACATGAGGATTCTGAGATGAGGGACAAATAAAATGACTCACTTGCTGAAGATGACATAGCATACTCATGACTGGAAATAAGCTTTTTTCTAATAACCTTCACAAAACATAACAAAGAGGAAAATGATATAGATACTATGGAATATGAGCAAAATGAACAATTAAAAATACTTTAAGAAGTTGGAGACCGGGTGTGGTGGCTCATGCCTGTAATCCCAGCACTTTGGGAGGCCGAGGTGGGCAGATCACCTGAGGTTGGGAGTTCGAGACAAGCCTGACCAACATGGAGAAACCCTGTCTCTACTAAAAATACAAGAAATTAGCTGGGCATGATGGCGCATGCCTGTAATCTCAGCTACTCGGGAGGCTGAGGCAGGACAATCGCTTGAACCTGGGAGGTGGAGGTTGTGGTGAGCCGAGATTGAGCCATTGCACTCCAGCCTGAGTGACAAGGGTGAAACTCCGACTCAAAAAAAAAAAAAAAAAAGAAGTTGGAAAAAAAATTAATGAAGGATTAGAGAGCTTAGCATGTCTTTTCTGACACATTTTGGTTTGACTTTCTCAAGATTTTCCTTTATACATAGATAATATAAGGTAAGAATAAGTAGCATTCGGGGTGCAAATACCCTTTTTGACAGAAAGCCTTATCATTGAGTTTGAGGGATCCTTTATCTAGAATTTCTGACTCATTGATTCCCTGATTTAGGGATTAGGATGTTAGGAATTGTTCTGTTTAGCACAGAGATAGTTACTAGAGTAAGTATTCATCAGAATCTTTTTTGGAAATGAAATCACTTTGATTTATCAAGTGTATGCTTCTCAAAACCATGTTACAGCAAAACACATGGACATCTCTAACTTATTGTTGAGTCTTAGAATTGCAGGTACTTGTCTGATTTCAGGCTTCAGGTGCCTGGGAAGCACTGTGTCTCCACAGCATAGAGGTAAGTGGCTGAGTCTCTGGTCAAGTATGCAGAAAGCTCTGACCATCCTTCATGGTAGTAGAGGCCATCTATTTTCCCTCTTCCTTTTCATCTTCACTTAAGTCTGTTAGAAAAAATATCATGGAAATTTTCCTAGGATTCTGTCTGTACTAAAGTAAGCCATAAAAAAGATGCGGAAAAGGAAGTACAGGTGAGACTGGTGCTTTCTTGCTCTTGGATATGGAGGATTGAGGACTCTGCTCATTCTTATCCAGAGAGATATGATAATATATGAAAGAGTTGATCAATCAACAGATTTTGCCTAGTAACACCATTCCCACAGATATCTGCAGGGGAACCATTTATGCACCTGCACCATAGTGTCAAGTTACAACTCATTTAGAAATGCTTTCCACATGAATCAGGACATGCAAGGAGATGTAGGCAGTGGGAATGCAATGCTAATCACATCGGGACCTACTGCCACTCTCGGGGTTGGGTTAGGCCTTCAGCTATGGTTTCATGTATAGGCTGCAGGTGTCTGAAGAGCACAGTGTCCCCACAGCACAGAAGTAAATAGCTGAGTCCTCAGGCTGGGAATCTGATGTATAGGTGGCCATAAAGTTCCTCAGCTTTGACTGCGGATTTTAGTCTTCTTTTTTGCTGTATTCCTGAATTAATGTTAAATAAGGACATGAGGGGTCCTCCAGGCTTTTGTTGAAACCACTGCACACGGATCATGTAAATAGAACAACTGCACACCAGGAATGAATTTCTTCTCTCTTGGAGGATCAGGACGTGAGGACTCTGCTCCACTTTCATTTGCGCTTTTACCCCCGTTCAGAAAGAGAAAAGTAGATGCAGATGAGAGTCATCACAAAATCACTGTAGCTGTTTCCATGTGTAGGAAATTTCTCTGTAGTTTTCTTCCTTATGATAGAAGACACAGCTTAATTGAGAGTTGCGTTCTTTCTCTTTCTCCATCTCTCCCGTTCCTCCATTGCTCCTTTCCAAATTCAGTTGTGATACTCCTCCAGGTTTCCTCTGGGCCGTCCTTAACTCACAGCAAATCTGTATCCACAGGAGGCCCAGCAAGATTCCTATTAATGCCTTCATGATTCTTTACTTTTTTTGCTACAGGGGCACACCTTGATATCTATTCTCTTTAAATATTGATAAGTATCATATCTTGAATTTGGAACTAATTTTGTTCCCATGGCTGAGAAATTTCATGAGACAGATTCAGTGGCAGCAGCTTCCGGGAGTTGCCACTCAGCTTCCTAGTGGAAAACTCCACCTACCTGTGGTTTAGTTCACCTTCTGCACACTGTGGTGCGTATGCGTGAGTCCTTGTGTTTGTATGTGTGTGGGTGGGGGGTAATGGAGGGGTCATCTTTTTAGGGTTTAAGAATCATTTTGGGGAAGAACAGGAACACAGTAGCTTAGAGAAAGAATAGAGAAACAGTCTTTATGTCTTTGAGGAGTCAGAGATAAAAGATATTGACCAAGGTGAAATCTGGAACATGATCAGACTGAAAAATTTTTTGCATTGTGAATGAATTGTATAAAAAGTTATATATATTTATATATAAAATACATATGTTTATATATATATCACAATTCCCGTTTTTACATTGAAATTATCTTATTTAATTTATTAAAGCCAAATGAGATAATAGCAACTTAGGACGTATGACCACCATAGGAATAAAAAATGTGTTATAATAGTAGAAAAATGTTAACATCCTCATTTTGTGTATATGAATATATATGTAATAAAAAATATATACATATATAATAAATATATATACACATATATAATAAATATATATACACATATATAATAAATATATACATATATAATAAATATATATACATATATACACTAAATATATATATACACATATATATACCTTCTAAAAGTTTTTCCTGCTCTATCAATTCAACATTCAATATGTAGACATATAGACCATTGGTTTTCAACCAGGGGCTATTTGCCTCCAGGGACATTTGACAGTGTCTGGAGACATTTGTGTTTGCCACAGGTGAGAATCTTACTGGCATCTAGTAGGCAGAGATGAGGGATGCTGTTAAACACCCTACAGTGCCCAGAAAAGCCCCTTCCCCCAAAAGAATTACCCGGCCCAAAATGCTAGTAATGTTGCTGTTGACAAACTCACAGAGACAATGCTTTTCAATTCAGACAGTCCTCCATAATTTTCTTCTTAACCTTTCTCTATCCTTTTCTTCCCAGCTACACCTTACATTTTCTCAATTTGCTTCTTTTTAAAAATTTTTCTTGGCTTTGAGTTTCTTCAATTTTTAATTTTTGTGAGTACTTAAGTATGTGCATATATTTATGGAGTACATGAGATGTTTTGTTACAGGAATGCTATGTGAAATAAGCACATATGGAGAATGGGGTGTTCATCCCCTCAAGCATTTATCCTTTGAGTTACAAACAATCCACTTATATGCTTTATTTTAAAATGTACGATTATTATTGACTATAGTCACCCTGTTGCGCTATAGTCTTATTCATCCTATTTTTTTGTACCTGTTAAACAGTCCCACCTGTTCCCCAGCCTCCCACTACCCTTCCCAGTTTATGGTAATCATCCTTCTACCCTCTATGTCCATAGGCATGGTTTAGATAAGAACAGTGATCAGAGATTAGAAATAATTTCTGGACAAACAGATCTAGTCTCATATTGGCCCCTGATACTAAAAAATATTAATTCATGAACTATAAATAAATGTTAAACAAATTGTCCTCTTTAAATCTTAAGCTTCATCTTGGCTCTTGGAGATAAAGGAGAATTGGTGATAAGAAAGCAGGATTATGTATGTTATTAAGAATTTTATGGTCCATATACTCTTTTGCTACTGATCCCCCCCCCTCAGCCTAAATTATTAGCCTTCTTCCTGTTTCAGAGATTTTTATTCTCCATTCATCCATCAATCCTCCTGACAGCCTAAGGAGAGTTTTCTCAGATTATAGTACCCCCTAGAGCTAACACCACTTCCTCTGCAGCAATGCAGATGCCCCACCCAGGGGTGGTGCCTGAGTCTGGTCTTAAACATCAGCAGTGTGTTTTTAGGAAGGCATACAGTGATTCAGGAGTGTGGAGAATGTGCAATTTCTCTCAGAAATTATTGCTCTGAATGGAGGTTGTAGGTCAGAGGATTCTTCAACTTATATCCCCTGGAGAATGATGGCTATGGGAGCAAGTCTATGACTGTCTATCACCATGAGAGTGAGTTCCTTGGAAGCAGGGACTGTGTCCTTTCCATATTGACAGAGCAGGAGCATCGCTGTCTTGGACAAGCCCTCATTTTAACATTCACCTTAATCAAAAACTTCCTAAGTCCAAAGGCCATCAGCCTAATGGCTCTGGTCAGCATGACCATAAACCACAAATAACATCTCCAACCAGAAACATTCCAAACTCCTCCCCAACCAGAGGCATGCTAGCTCTGAGATAACCCTGCTCTGACTGGGAAGGTGCCAGCCCCAAGATAATCCCCCTCCTGCCAAAAAGACATCAGCCTCAAGATAACCTCCCCTCCTTCCAGAGAGATTCCAAACCCCACCATAAACTTCTCCTCCACACATAAACATTCCAAGCTTGTGATAAATCCCCTCACCCTAAAACCAATATATACTCTTAGTCTGCAAGAGAAAGTGCTCCTGACCAAAAAATAAAAATAAAAATAAATAAAATAAATAAATAAATAAATAAATAAATAAATCAGCCAGAAGCCCCTCTCAGGTTTTATCTAAAGTAAACCTGTCTTTAACTGCCAAGCTGTGTTTTGTGTTTCTTTCCTCTTTCTTTAACTCTTACACATATTCCTGGCTCAAAACATATATCAGGACACAAATGAGGTTTTGAGTGTACCTTGTGGAAGCCGTGGTTCCCACTTTCAATTTTTTAATTTGTAAGTCCATTATGCTAGGCAGTTACCAAAACATTGCTAATCTTCACAATAATACTGTAAATTAAGTATTTATTCTTACTTCCTGCAGTACTTATCAGGAAATTGATGCTCATGAAGTTAATATAATATTCCCAAATTTACACAGCCAATAAGGGACAGAGCCATTAGAAACCCTTGCTCTTTTCATATTGTCATGGTGCTTTTCAGGAAGAGACATGTAAGTCCAATGATTAGGGAAAGACCCTGGGCCATTTTGTTGAGGAAGTAAAACAGAATCTCCTATAAACCCATAACACCTTCCCACAAAGGTAGAAGAGAAAGAAAACAGTTTTGGCCGGGTGTAGTAGCTCACGTCTGTAATCCCAGGACTTTGGGGGGCCAAGGCAGACAGATGGGTTGAGCTCAGGAGTTAGAGACCAGCCTGGGCAACATGGTGAAGCCCCATCTATATAAAAATACAAAAAAATTAGCTGAGCATGATGGCATGTGGTACCAGCTACTTGGGAAGCTGAAACAGGAGGATTGCTTGAGCCTGGGAGGCACAGGTTGTAATGAGCCCTGATTATGCCACTGCATTCCAGTCTGGGTGACAGAGTGAGACTCTGTCTCAAAAAAAAAAAAAAAACGGTTTTATTGAATAAGCATTAAACCAGAATGTGATGCATCTCACAGGCAATCCACTAAAGATATTACAAGGAAATAAAGAAATCTTATCCTTTTATATAGCTGAGCAGATGCAACTGATTGTCTACAGTTTCTCAAGATAAACAATAACTAGTCCGCAAGAAAGAGGACTTGACAGCATCATTTGTCAAACATAGTTCATCCTCAATTTACCTGGTAATTGAGGTAGCCACCTGTTTCGTAATTGCCTTCATGCAAAGGAAACATTTCTCATATCTTTACAACAGGAGGTTGGTTTGCAACTGGGAGCAAAGTACCAGCTGAAGTTAGGCACCTATTCTCCACTAAAACTAGATTAGGGCACTACCTCCCTTCGTGATTACATTTTGAAAAAAATGCTCTCAGGTTTTTGAGAAAGACAGTCCTGGATTGTAAAACTGGCCAGGGATTTATTTAGCTTTTAAAAAGATTTACCTACATTTCAAAGGGATAGAAAACTCACAATTACAAGTTTTCTAAAGTAGGTGCTCTAACGAAAGGGAGGGGAGAGTGTCTTTCTCTTTTTGCATCAGAGATAATTAAAATTGTTTTCTTATTTTTATTTGTATTTGCCTTTAAAATTTTCAGAATGAAGGAGTTTAATGTGATAAAGTTTTTAGAGGAGGCTTTTAAAATGGATTACTGGGTAGAGTAATGTTAAGAAAATAAGAAAAATAACCTTTGGAATATAAAATTAAGACAAATGTAAGACTATAGTTATTATTTGCATGGAAATTGTCTGTGGTTAAAAAACTTTAGGATGAAATCTGGATTCCATAATCTTCCATGAGTATAAGAAATTGCTATGGAAATTTAATAACGAGTCCTCTCTAAATGAAAGGTGAAGTTTTTTTCCTTTATAAAAAAATTATAGGAATATTAATACTTTATGAAATAGATATGATCAACATAAATGGAGTCCCCATGTTTGTATAAACAAAGTAATTTGTTTATATATCTTTTCCTGCTTTTACACATGGAATCAAGAAATCATAAAGCCATTTTATGTCAATCTTACTATAGTTAGAATTATGTTTAGCTGCAGCAACAGAAAACTCAACCAAATAATGGTTTATTAAAAATTTTCATGCAAAATTAAATCTGGGGGCTGGATTTGACTTGGCATCTAAAAGACTACCAGGCATGGGATAAGGAAAGGGGATTAGGTATGTGTTTTCCTTTACGGTAAAGTTATCTCTTCCATGTTTTAAAAAGAGAAAAGGAGGGATAGAGAGATGTGTACTCATATCAGGAGAGAAAAAAACATTATGGGAAGGCCCTAGCCAACTTCTGGTCCTATCTCACTGGTCAGAACTGTTCTATATGTATATGGCAATCTCTTGCTGCAAGAGAGGGTAAAATGTAGTGTTGAGCTTTTTTAAAGCTGGACATATTGTTGCCCAAATCAAAATTGAGGGCATTGTTAATAAGGAGGCAGAAAAGAATTGTGATTAGGTTGGCAGCTTGCAGTGTCTGCCTTCCTGACTCCTCTGGTGAGGACTCAGAGTATTAGGCAGAGAATAACTCATTCCCCCTTAAGTAGTCAGTGAAAATTCCACAGTAGGGTTGACATTTACATATGGGCATCAATAACAATATTATTTTAGGGACATTTGTTGAGTATACATGTTATGCCTGGAACTTGAGACAATTTTATGTATTTTATCTCATTTAATTCATAGCAACTCAGCAAGATAGGTGTTGTTACTAACATTAATTTATAAGGAAATGTAGGTGAGGATAAATAATTGCCCAGGGACACAGAGCTAGAAAATTGCAAAAACGAGATTTTAATTTAAGTTATCTTGATTTCCAAACTCAGAAACTCATGTGCATTTTGCTATATCATCTTGCCTTACAGAACAAATACAACTGCTTCAAGTATGAAAATGGGCCAGTGGAGGGCTTGCTATGTGGAGGAAACTGCCAACTTCTTTCTTCTTCAAGCTTGAAAACTTGAAGTTATTGACATTTGCCATTCAAAGACTCTTCCCCAAGCCAGTCCTGTGAACATACAGGCCATTGTAGTTAATGTTTGGTCACTTTCAGAACCACCAACTAGGATGTTGCTTTGAAACCACAGTTGGATGCTACTGAGGTGTACTATCGGTATCTTTCTTCCAAAAAGGTAGTAACTTTCTTCTAATTTTTACAATACTTCTGCATTTTACTGCAGTGTAAGAGTCTGGAAAGATAGCAGCTTCATCGTCTCTGGAGTACTACAAGAAAGCTGGGAAACCATCCATTTCTGCCCCATTGTACTGAACATTCCTGGGTGTGGTCTTCTGGAAAACGGAATGACCAATCTGAACCATGAAGTATTCTGAAATTCTCCATGTTGATCCTTTGGATTCAATTAGCATGAGAGCTGAAGGCGTTCCCATTTAAATTAACAGAAAATCCTAAAGAGATGGAAAATCCCTGATGCCAACTATGAAAGGGAAGAATTAATGAAAGAAGGAAGAAAGAGAGAATGAGGGGGTGAGAAAGGTGGAAGGAGGGAGAAAAACTCATTTCAGGTTGGGAAAGAATCCCTAGCTCCCTTCCCTGGTGCCTTCTGCTTTGTTTCTACACAGGGGTGGAACACTCAGAAACAGTCTGTCCGATAGCTTCCATTTGTCCCTCTATATCGACTCTCTTTGCTACTGCCTACCCTGGGGAGTTGCAGGCCCATATCGTTAATGATCCTAATAGCAGGCTGCATTTCCAGATATTTGTGTTATAGCAGAGGGGTCTTGTCCTCCAGTGTGTGTGGAAAATGTTTTCTGGAAAGGCAGCAGAAATGGTTCCATGAGGGGCTGAGGTTGTTCTCTCTATTCATGCCATAAGCTGTGCGAGGCGGAGCTGGAGGCATGTGGCAGCCTCGTGACTGGGGCTGGCAGCAGGGTTTGGGTGCAGGCAGCAGATGCCTCAAGAGCACTGTGCTCCTGCACAGAGGTAGAGGCCTGTATCACCAGGCTGGGCCACAGTGATGTGGAGAGAATTGTCCTTTCTTGCATCACCAAACTGAAAGGTTAGTCTCTTCAGCTTCTTCACTTCTCCACCCATAACTACTGTCACCAGGAGGACAGGACCTTCCCCAGGCTCCTGTCTGTACCATTGTAAGCTGGAAAAAACACTTGAGGAGTTGCAGTACACAGTGAGATTTTCTCCCTCTTGGATGCTTAGAAACCGAGGGCTCTGCTCCAGCAGCTGGGTGCTCACCTCTGTTTAGAAACAGAGCAGAAGGAACCAGGGAAGGGAATTAGGGATTGTTTCCCAATCTGAAATGATTTTTCCTCCCTCCTTACTCCTTTCTCCTCCCTCCCTTGTTTTCCCCCTTTCTTCCTTCTTTTATAATTCCTCCTTTCATACTTTGCCATAAAACAACTTGCCATCAGGGATTTTCCATCTTCTTAGGATTTTCTGTTAATTTAATTGGGAACCTTTTCAACTCACATGCCAACTGAATCCAAAGAATGGACACGGAGAATTTCACGACCATCTTGTCTTTCTATCACATGGTGGACATGGCCCCTGACTTTAGCTGCTCCTGAAAGAGCCCGTCCTGTAACAGACTTCTCTGGGCTAGAAGAGTGCTTGCTGCCACCCACTTTGAGTTCCACAGAAAGGCAGGAGCCTCAGTGTGGCAGCCAATGGAATCATTCACTCTCCACCCGCCCCTTCCTCCAACCCAAAATGTATGTTGCCTTTTGAAATACTACCCTCCTGTGGAGAGATAGAAAAGTGATTTATTTCCAATAATGCTCTGTTTCTCCCAATTGCATTTGGTAGGCATAAATATGAAGATTAAAGTAGAAATGTAACTGGGGACCTCACCCACTTTCTTTTTCTTCCTTCCCTTCCCTCCCCTCTCATCCCTTCATTTCTTCCCCTCTGGACACTCCTTGCCAGCAATGCATGCTTGTCTAATTATTCTCTTGCTTAAGAAATCCCAGAGTCAAACCTTGAAACAAACCACGCAGTCCCCATTGAGGCATCATCAAGCTTAGGGGGACTTGTGAACAATTTGTCCACCACCACCAGGCCGAAGTCAAGATAACAACTTCCAGACCCCCAGAGGCGCAATTACCCAATATAGCCTCGAGAACAAGACACACAAACCCTGCACCCTGCAGAATTCCTGCATGTCTCCCATCCTATGTTTCATTTTTAAAATCTCATGGTGAATTTAAAAGTGTAAAATGGTACTTTAGAATGCTAGTTTGCCATCTTCTCAGTTTGCTGGCTCTCATATTAAACCTGCTTTTCCCATCTACCCTCGGCTCTCTGTTTGGCTTTCAAGTGGAGAGCAGCTGGACTGGGGTCCGGTTACAGAAAGAGTATTGTGACCTTATTAAAAAAAATGGAAAATATATCCTTTTAAACATTGATCATTTAAAAGCCAGAATAAAAGAATAATAGAAGATAATGAAAGTACCATCTTATCATTTCTGATATCCTCAAAAAGCGTGCTGAGCCATGTAGTATCTGAGTAACTGTAACTGTAGTGGGGGGCATATGTGGTGTGAAATGATACTACATTTACAGGGCCATACGGCATGAGTGTCATAAACCTATTTTTACTAAATTAAAAATGAACAACTCTGTGGTAGATTAATTTCGAATACTTTTTTGATATTCCACTGCATTACTCTGTTATTAGATCCCTGGTTCATGCTTATCAAAGCCCTCATCACACTATCTGGTAATTGCACTTGTTGGGCTCATCTACAAGTTCCTTGTGGAAAAGGTTGTGCTTTTTTTTTCACTCTTGTAACCCCAGCAGTTACTAGACAGAAAGATGTGAACACATAATCATGAATTGATATGTAAAGTGTTTGTGCATTGGTATAGTGATTTAAGGATATAGATGTTGTGGTGTGAGTATAGTATGTATTCAAATATCACAAAATCTTGTGTACCGAGAGGATTGTTTCAGCCATTGCATACAGTCATTAGTAAAGATAGTCAGATTGGCCATATGACTATTTGTTAATATCTTAAATGGGAAAATACAATGCATATGCATTTTCTTTTTAAAAATTTTACCTGTAAGTGGGTATGTGGGAATCCAGATTCCTTGAGGGGCTTAAAATAGAGGGGGTCAGCCTGTGGGGCTCATGGGAACAAGAAAAGAGCTGCTCAAGTTTTACAAGCTATTGACTGCTTCTTTGAGGAATCCCATAACCCAAGCCCTTTAGATATAATATGCTTTTATCTGAAAAGTAGAATAATGATTTAGCTTCAAGATGGAAATGAGAAGAAAATTTCCTTGACACTGGGATTAACTATCATTGTCATTATACTGATTGGGAATATGGAATGATCTTTTTTAGTGCTTGAATCTCCTTGCACTTTCAGTCAGAAGAAAAATTCTGCCACAGAATTTTTCTGTTCTGGATTTCATCCTTATAAAAAGGATGGAATTCAGAACAGTGTGGCTGGAGTCATATCTTCCTCCTCGGGTTCTATTCTAAGTAAGAACTACTGGATATAAGAAAAGGAAATATAGTCATGAATTGGCCTGAAGGATATAATGAAGTAGAGTCACCTCTTGGAAAAATCTTTTTTTAAAGGTATCATGTTTACTGGGCCTTTATGATTGCGTAGAGTTTTGCCAAGTTTATGAAGAAATAACATATAAAAGAAGGAGGTGTTAGAGTGAGGTCATCGGATGGGCTGAAGTTCAGAGATCATAGAGGTAATTATAGGAATGAGGATAAAAAGTTATGGGGAGTAGTGGTGTAGATGGCCAAATAAACCTTGAGTTTTACTTTTGGGTAATGAAGAGCTGTGGAAGGTCCTGAAATAGGTTAGTAATCTAGTTACACATGTGTTTTAGCAGGGCAACTCCAGAGGTGGTAACAGATTGGAGAGGCATGAACTAAGTGGTAGAGGATATACTTAAGAAGCTATTCCAATTAGCCAGGTGAGAAATAATGAGAACCTGGATCAGGATAGTAACAAGGAGATTGAAAAGGAGTGACTGAATGATAACAATTTGCTTGTCCCTTCTCTTTTTCTTGTTTCTTTTTGTGTTGAAGGACTTGTCTTCAGTAAACTAGTTGTTCACATCAACAACGTTCTTTGTAAGATCTTGTTCCCCTTTATCAGAGCAAATGACTCTGCCCTGGTGACAAAGGCTCTGTGGTCTCTTAAATAATTGGAATCTAGAAGTGAAGATCTAGAATATCCAGCAACCGGAAACTTTTTTTTATTCTGATTCACAGCTATTTAGAGTGATCTAGGATCTTGCTTTAAAGCCACTGTACCCCAGATATTAATTTTGTTTCCACAAGGCATCACTGCAATTGCAAATGAGCCGGGTTTGGTTGCACTCTTCCATCTTTTGGCTTTTGAGGACTGTCCTAATGCCACTTTATTTACATTTATGCAAGTCTCCAAATTAACAGTTCATCAGAAGCCACACCGCAAAGTCTCAAAGAAAACTCCCAAGAGCTTTCATAATAGCTCTTGCACCCAAGTTTAATGAAGATTTGGTTTGGGATGATGAATATCCAGATGAAAGAGATTTTGCTCTTTCACTGCCATATTCTGCTCCGTCAAATATATGAAAATATAGCTCATTTTCTCATGAACTCTGTTATTCATAATATATGACCCAATTAAGTCACACTATTTAGCTATTCATATTCTAAGGTGAAGTGGAATCCCTATCATCTTTGGTCAGTTATTGAAGAAATGTTTTGCTTGTTTCATGTTCATTTGGGATAGAAGTATATTCTATCCCAAATGTGCCCATTATAAAAAAAGTTTATCAATATATTAAAAAGAAAATATTCTACCCCAAATATGCCCATTATAAAAAAATGTTTGTTATCAATATATAAAAAAGAAAATAAAAACACTCACACTCAAACTGTACCATTATCCCTCTTGGTATATAATTAGAAAAAATGTGGCTCCATAGGAGTATAGGCAAAAAAGTACAAAGTTCATTTCTGATTAAAATATTCTAAGCAAGCCTTTCTCCAGAATCTAATTTTCCAACACATGCTTCATTTAATAAACACAGTTTCAGGCCATGTACTAGATTTGGGGGATATAAATGAGACAAGATAAGGTCTCTACCTTCCAGGTCCTTAGTGTCCAAAAGAGCTGCTGTCAAAAACAATTTTCAAAACTAATGTTTCAAAAAAGACCTGTAGCAGCATTACAGGCAAACATTGGACATGTAATAACTGCTAACAATGGGGCCACAGGGAAAGACTTTATCCAAGGTTTAGAGGGGCAGCCCAGCAAAGATTTGGAAACTATCCAACCTGCCTTTACACCTAAAGTAGAGCTCAGTGACAAGCGAGAGAAATAGAATAGCCCTTTGGAGGTTGCACCAGAGAGAAAAGGGCCAGGGTCAACTGTTGACCTCCCCAGGAGATTTTCCACATTTCTCAGAGCTTAAAATAGAACCTCTAGCCACACTATCAAGTCCTCCAGAATCATTCCACGGTGAGAGGCTGTGGTCCACATGGACAATTCTCCTTCCACTCTGAGTCCACCCTGGGTAGCCTCCAGTGTGATAAGGGTGGTGAGGGGAAACTGAGTTCAAGGCACCAGTTCTGTGTAAGCCTCCCCTTAGTGCCACCAATGTCCTCAAGGGAGCTCAGGATCATCAGGACAAATAGAATACTGAATATAAAAAAGTTTGGATACAAGAGAAAACTTTCAGAAATATTTTTAACACTTAACACTTTTCGTAGAGAAGTGATGAATTCTGCCTAAATGACTTGATACCGGATTCAGACATACTTATATTAATACTCCATCATTGCCATTTACTGGCTAGGTCACATCAAACAATTTACTTAACCCATGCCTGTAATAGTTTTCTAATGAGTTGAATGGGGTTTATATTACTTATGCCACAAGGACGTCTTGAGGCTTCATTGAGATTATGTATATAAACCAGACTGTGTTTCAACCAATCTATTTAGACGATTCCCTGAAGCTCAACTTTACTACTTCAATTCATTCTCAACAGGCCCTAATGAAAGGCCCAGCCCAGATGAATCATCACCTAGAAAAATCCAAGAATACATCAGCCTCATCAGCCACACTCATCCGAAGTGAAAAATGCCCAGAATATATGACTATATTGTTCTGTGACAAGGGTTATGTGAAGAAGTGTAACAACTACGTAAAACTCAATAATTAGTCACCTTGTCGCTTTTTAAACAACTAGTACACAAGTAGCCAATTAAAAACCAATCAAAAACACATGGGTATTTAGTAGTCAAAAACACATAGATGTTTTTGATATGGCAAGCTTGACAAACAATATGTACAATTAACAATGTTGTTGACTTTTCTAAACATTTCATATAAATCAACACATTTATTCTTCACAACATCACTGGAGAAAGTTAACATTATTCTCATTTTTCAAATGAAGAAACTGAGACACAGAGAAGTTCATTAATCTTCCCATAATCATATAGTTAGTAAGCGGGCAGAGCCAGTCTTCTAATCTAGGCAGTGTGGCTAAAGAGTGGACCCACTTAGGTCCGTGGAATACTGCCTCTCAGATAGTGGAAACCTTGCTCAGCAGAATAGCAGCTTCAATATGACCTTGGAGCTTATTAGAAATGCAGAATTTCAGACCCTACTGAATCATAATCTGTACTTTAACAAGATCT
This sequence comes from Pan troglodytes, assembly GCF_028858775.2. Classification (NCBI taxonomy): domain Eukaryota; kingdom Metazoa; phylum Chordata; class Mammalia; order Primates; family Hominidae; genus Pan; species Pan troglodytes. The sequence continues at coordinate 14,699,849 of NC_072413.2, forward strand.
GCAGGGGATCCACGTCAAAGTTTGAGATGTAGAAGTGGCACACAAACAGCCTCAGATCATTATGTTAATTATTAAGAATTAACATCTAACCTAAGTGGACATGTATACTTACCTATCTTAATTACTTGAATTTTATGAATATAACATATATTTCCCTTGTCAGCATCTGTGGATATTCATATCCTTGACCCATTTCCTCAACTCAACTATTGAGATATTTTTACTTCCTTAATTTAAGTCTGTAATGTAGATGCTGGGGATATCTTGTGTTTTTATCCCTTTAACCATCATAGGGAAATCTGTTCTACCCAATTTTATCCAAAACTGAGGTTATTACATCTTTTCCTTCCAAGGAAAAGACCTCCTATTTTAGTCAGTTTCTGTAAGCCAATTAGTAGCTTTACATAATCCTAAAATTCTTTCTTTTTTTTTTTTTTTGAGATGGGGTCTTGCTTTTTTGCCCAGGCTGGAGTGCAGTGACACGATCTCAGCTCACTACAACCTCTGCCTCCCAGGTTCAAGCGATTCTCCTGCCTCAGCCTCCTGAGTAGCTGGGATTACAGGTGCCCACAGCCACGCCTGGCTAATTTTTGTATTTTTTAGTAGAGACAGGGTTTTGCCATGTTGGCCAGGCCAGTCTCGAACTCCTGACCTCAGGTGATCCACCTGCCTCAGCCTCCCAAAGTGTTGGGATTATAGGCGTGAGCCACCGCGCCTGGCCCATAATCCTAAAATTCTTAAAATGACTATAGTGTAAATGGTTAGAGCTTAATTTTGAGAAGAAAGGTTTAATTTCTTTGGATGTTAACAGGTGCTATAAATTAATTAACTGGTCTGTGTTCCTGATTAATTTATCAAAGCAACTCTAAGTCAGTTTTGTATGAGTAACTACCTCTTTAGTGATTTAAACCTCTAACCAGATTGCAATTTAATATACAATCCATTTCAGAAATAGTCCACATTTTACTTCACCCATACAATGAGGCTCATCTCATCATATATATAATTCTTTCCTACTTCTATATTATTTGATGCAAAGAAATCTTCATTTTGGAAGATAATTCAGAATAATCCTGTAAGAGGTAGAGTAGGTAAAATTGTCTCCATATGATAGAGGAAGAAGCCTATCTAAGATCACAGAGTAGGTATGGATAGATGAGAGAAGTCAGTTTTCTCTTGCCTGATCCTCTCAAGGAAACAAAGAGTCAGGAAAGAAAAATTGTGAGGTGGCACAAAAAACAAAATGTGCACATTGTTGAAATGGAAGAAACTGGAAAAAAGTAACCATAAATTAAAGAGACCTGCACTGCATTCACTAGTAGGAGATTATTGAGATTTAAGCATAAGTGTGTGTGTAAGTAGGGACTGCTTATATTGTAGGTCCCATTCATGTAGGAGCAAAAAATAAGATAATATAACCAATATTTAGGGGATAGAAACAGAAAAGCAACTATTATAGGCCAATGTATACACTTGAATAATCTCGAGTATCATATAATGCCAAGAAATAAGAGAGAATGACTGAGTTACTGACATGGCTGAGGCAGAGGAAGCGAAGTTGATAATGGTTCATATAATTTATAAATAATATTTATTAAATGTTATATGTTTGTATTTCCAGATCATTTTTTCAGAATATTAAAAATATTTGATTCACTGAGTTTGCCTTTCCCTATACACTTGTTGAGAATAAATTTGCTGCCTTGACACTGGGAGCCATAAGCCTAGCAGCACCACTGGGGACAGGCTGCAGGTGCCAAAAGAACATAGCACACAGAGGTAGGTGGCTGAGCCTCAGGCTGGAAGACTGAAGGGTGTAGGAAGCTCTGCCTCCTTATTAGTAAGGAGAGCTCTTTCCTCTTCCTTTTCACTCCAGTTTAGATTCATTATGAACAGGATATTGGCAATCCTTCTCAGAATTTTGCTAATACCTGTTAAAGCATGAAAAGAAGCTTTGATCTTCTTTCCCCCTTTGGCGTGCAGAGATCACAAAGTCTGCTCCCTGCTGATGGGCAGAACTGCATAAGATTGTAAATTCAGGATTACTACAGAATTTACAACCTTTTTATGCCTTTCTCATAGGGAATTCTGAGTAATCCACAATGAGTGTGACTGTTTGCCCTATCCCTTAGCCTGTTGGGAAAAGTCTTTGACAGCCTCTGTGCTCACATCCAATGTGAAGCCATGAGAGCTGAGCTGAGGGATCCCCAGGTCTTCTTCATCTGTCCTAGCCCAATATCCAAACTTAAGAATTGTTGAGATCTAATGCTTCAAAGAGACAGACCTGTCTGTGTATGTGATTATAAAGACAACCAAGACAAGTTCTATTCTTTGCCTAGTAATTGTTCTCATAAGCCAATTTAACTATAAATGGTATCACTATGGTCTGTGAGTGGAATCACAAACATAGCCTTCTTATCCAATATGTTATAAACTATTCATGTTAGGTGTGTATTCCAAGTGGAAGGTTTCTGTTTTTCAGGTTTATGGAGTCCCCAAAATCTTTTGCAAGCCTGGGAACTCTTTCTAATTATCAAACGCCATCCCACTCTTGGGTCTTACTAATTCTCAGAGAGTTGTCAAGAAACAACGACCTGTTCCCTGCTGCCCAGGACCCACAGACCCCTTTATTCTCTCCTGGAAAAGCCATTCTCTTTTCTATTTATAGCAAAAAACCTCCTTCCACCTCTCCCACTTCCATAAACCCTATTATTCCTCAATGAAATTAGATTTTTCAAAACAAGCCAGAAGACTCTACAGGCAAACACAGCTTTCTGTCTTCCCAGGCCTCATCACTTACATGTTGAAGCACAGAGACACCACCTGCTTGAAAACAGGTGAAGGAGGGAGAAACACACAGAGAACTAAAACATAAATTAAGATGACAAAATGATAGAAAACTATATAATGTATATATAAATGTGTCTATACACCTGTATAATACCTATTACATAGGTTCTCTCTTTTTTGAATAATTACTTCAATAAAAGAAGAGTTAATCTAATTTTTTCATGATTCAATTTTTAAAAAATTGTCCAATTCTATTTTTTCTTTTTTCTCATAATTTAGTTATGCTTATACATTTATCTGTACCATTTTCATGATTTCCTTAGATTTATTTTTTCTTCTAATTACTTGAATTTCGTGCTTACTTACTTGATCTTGTTTTTTATTTATTACTAATGAAAATGATATTAAATGATATATTTTAATATCATTATCATCATTATTATTGTAACCTGGTCCCTAGACCAAGGAAGCATATGACAGATGGGCTTTCTTATCAAAAAGAAAGAGTAAGCATTCTGTTCTTACTAGTGTGTTTTATGTATGTTTTCTTCAACTGGCTTCCAAGGCTGCCATCCTTTTCATTTTTGTCATAGGGCTATCACACAGTAGCAGCCTCATTTGTCACTCTCATGCCTCTCAGAGCATAGTCATATACAACAGCATCTCTCTGGTCCACCCTGGGAGGTTCAGTTTGCTGGACCTTCTGTTCGGAAGAATTGACAAATTGTTTTTGTCATTTGTCACAAGAATCTTGTACCTGAAATCAGAAAATCTAGTCTTTGGAAGGGATGCTATGAGCCCCAAACTATGTTTTTGTTTGTTGCTGAGCTGGCTGTAAGATCCTGAGTGACTGCTATGACGGACTGGAGTCTGAATGCTGTTTCCAGGACTAAAGGAGAGCCATGGCATAGAGGTACTGCAGAACCTCAGTGAACATTCACCCCCAGGAGAGGAGCACAATGGGGGCCTGCCTTCCCATTCCCACTAGAATGGAAGCCATACTGGGATACTGGGATTTGTTTTCAATGAGGTCTGTGATCCCAGAGGACACATACCCTAAAGTCTGGCACCGACTAGAGAAAAGGTAAGAAGAGAAAGATTCAGCCCTTTAGGTAATTCTTCATTCAACACACAGGTGCTTCAGAGATATACCTACTGAAGAAAGGACATTTGGAAGAAACTCAGGAAGTTCTGATGGTACTTACAGGCCTCCAACGCCCAGTACATACACTCTTTCCTTAGGATCTCATGTGTTCTCTGTTGTACCTGCAGTCACAGAGCCCTAGCACAGAAATAAGGACATTTATGGGCATTCGATCTCTGTTATCTTTTCTTGCCTTGTATTTTCTGGCTCAGCTGTACATCCCATTCTGCCTTTTGCTTCTATCGCCGAGTTTTTCTACATAATTCTTTCTAGCCTGACCCTATCAATCTGTCTGTGGTAATATGTGGACACATCAATCCTTTTTTAATTCCCACATTAAGATCTGCCAGGAAAGAGCCTGCTGCTATAGAAGGTGACAGTGGGAGAGAGAAGAGTCATGAGAAGCTGTAAGACACCGAGGTCTTAATGAAAGGAAGCTCACACAGTATAGGAGTAAACTGCCAGTCTCCCGCTTCATTTATATAAAGGCCCATCTACTGAATAATGGAAAACTCAAGCTAACTATCTTGATCTTCCCTCTTACTCACTGGATTAAATCATAGTCTTGAGAATAAAGAGAATACTTTCCACACAGTTTGTATAACAATAGAAAGAAAAATATTGTGACTCCAGTTAATAATCAGGGCTGTGTCAGGACAGAAGAGAAAGGATTTTCCATTTCATTAATACAAGGAGAAACAGCTGAAAAGAACATTACATTTATAACCTTGTAGAGAGATGCGGACCAGATCTAGGGCAACAAATCAACTGAAGGTTACAGAATGTTGTTGTAGGTTCTCTTTTATCAAGTCCTGCAGCCCTAGTACAAATGGCCATCAAGGAGTATGCCTATCTGTGTGATTGAATATCTGAAGAGATAATACATGTTTGGTGGTTTCAAAGTGTTTCTCCTGGTTTCTCTCTTTTCCTCTACTTTTCTCTAGCTGCTCATCTTTTACTTCCAATATATGTATTCAAGAGAATAGATCAGTGATATCATAAGTTGAAGATATTTGGCTTAAATTTTATAGCTAGGATTTCAAAACTCAGTGTTCTTTCTATAATGCACTAGGTTTCTGATTGTGAGCAAAATTAGTTATGTTTTCTGGGCCTCCATTTCTTTACCTATAATAATTTATTAAATGTTTACATTGTGCTAGAATATGAGCTAAGCCCTTGAAAGATATTTTATTATTGGATAATTGGAACAACTTCCGACAGGATGATCATGATGATCTCCTGTAAGCAGATGATAAAATTGAAATTTAAGATGTTTGTTAACGTTTCTACTATAATTCAAATAACGACAGAGTTGAGAGTTCTACACACCCTATCCAATCCATAAACTTATTCTTTTAAATTACTTATTATATTTCTTTTCCTAACAGAAGTTATTTCTACTTTCATGTTAGTATACTTAAATTATATAATATATGCAAAATTTTACATAATGCATGCTGCATAGTAAACCAAAGAAGCACCAACACAAAAAGTTGAAGAGAGTACACAAGGCAGGAAAGTAAGAAATAATCCGAACTGGTTGTAGCAAATATTTTCTATGAGATTGAGCACATTGGATTGATTTTTCTTTTTTCTTTTTAGCTTCTATACTAAAATTGATTTTTCAAAGTTAATAGACTATTTTAGAGCAGTTTTATGTTTACAGAAAAATTGAACAGAAAGTACACAAAATTATCATATACGCCCTCTATACCTGCCCACAGAAAAAATTCAGATTTTTATACTCTCAAAGATCAAATAGGGCACAGAAAAGCTGATTGTTCCCTCTATCATGTCCCATAATGCTTCTGACACTTAAATGAGATGTCAGCGTGTTGTTACATTGTTATATTGAGAGGCATTCAGCGAAAAATAAAGCAAAAGGTGGGCACGTTGAAATGGAGAAGTGCTATACACTCCTCACATCCAGTTCATTCTGCACTTATGGACTTATTATATGTTAGTCCCAGCTAGTCCAGAACCTAGCCTGAGTCTTTCTTTATTCTATCAGCTTTCCCATTTGTTCTTAGGCTTGACCCACTGCATAACTTGAACATTCTTGTGCTTATCCCTTGAAAAGCTAAGGAAAAACATAGTGGCATAGTTCCATTTAATAATTAGTGATATCTCACCTTGTGTGAAAATATGCAGATGTATTGTAAGGTACCCTATAATGTCCTATATAATTTATAATGTATATAATGGAATTCATTTCGTGGCAAACAATCTTCATAACTGATATTTTTTTTTAAAGATGAAGGACCAAACTTATCTTGTACCCTTTCTGATATCATTACTATAATAGGAAGGCTCATAACCTCCTCCAGAACTGTGACATGTGATATAAATAGAATTAATCTCATTTTAATCTTTGAGCATAGGAGAGCAATATAAAATATGAGACATATCATTTTCCAGTTGGGTAGCTGGTGCAGTAACAGCAGAAAATACTCTTGTTTGCCTGAACTCAAAAACAGTTTCTTGGATTGCTAGGATTGTTTTTTTCTATGCAGGACATCACCACTGGGGACACACAGAGGGAAGAAACAAAATTATTGATTTGAGCCTTTTATCTTTTTCTAATGTAAATGTTTACTGTTATAAATTTTCTTCTAAGCATGGCTTTATGTTCTTTCTGTTGTTTACTGGAGTGTTCCATAAATGTCAATATAATAGTGTTGAGCAGGTCTGCTGCATCTTTGCTGATTCTCTAACTATAATACTTGTTCTATTATTTACTGAACACAAAGGGTTTAAGTCTCCAAGTGTAATAGTGGTTTTGTCTATTTTTCTTTTAGTTCTAACAATTTTAGCTTCAAATATTTTGAAGCTTTGTTGGTAGGTACAAGCACTTTAAACATTTTTTTAGTGAAGCAACCCTTTTATAATTATGTAATATTTCACTTTATTTCTTTAATATTTCTTTTTCTGAAGTCCCATTTGTCTGATGTTAATATAGCCCTTCCAGATTTCTTTTGATTAGTGTTTTCATGGATCTCTTTTTCCATTCTTTTACTTTTAATCTTTGTCATTGTATTTAAAGTCAGTTCGTATGTAGATGGGTCTTCTTTAAGAAAAAAATCCACACTGACCATCTCTGTCTTTAAATATCTGTGTTTAGACCATTTACATTTAATGTAACTATTAATATGGTTGTATTTAAGTCTATTACTTCAGTATTCATTTTCCACTTCTGCCCTTTGTTTTGGTCTCTTATTATTCTGTTACAATGTATCTATTTGATTTTTGACTATTTCTTTTTGTATTATGTTTTTAGTGGTTTCTATTAGGATTGCCTACTACTACTATGCTTACTACTTAATCTTTCACAGTCTGTTTATATTTATTTATACTGCTTCATGAAAAATATAGAAATTGTATATAGGTTACTTTACCCTCATTTCTTCATGTTATAGTTGTCAGATGCCTTCCATCTTTAGACTTTGAAAACCCCAACGGGGAATTTTATAACATTTTATTTCAACAGTCTATGCATTTTAAATAAATTAAGAAGAAAAATTATTGTGTATAATGCTTAAATTAACATGGAAATACAGATATCTATTTGAGATCCTGATTTCAATTATCTTGGATATATACCCAGAGGTAGGGTTTTGGGATTATATGGTAGTTCTATTTAAAATTTTTTGAGGAACTCCATAATGTTTTCTATAGCAGCTACACCATTTTACATTCCCAAGAACACTGTACAAGGATTTCAGTTTTGCCACAGCCTCACCTATACTTAACTTTTTAAAAAATAATGGTCATCTTAACATTTGTGAGGTGATACCTCATTGTGGTTTTGATTTGCATTTCCCTGATGATTAGTGATGCTGAATACCTTTTCATATACTTGTTCAGTATTTGTCTGTCTTCTTGGGAGAAATGTCTATTTGAGTCTTTTGCCCATTTTAAACTTTTTTTTTTTGTTACTGAGTTTTATGGTTCCTTGCATATTTTGTATATTAGCCACTTATCAATATATGGTTTGCAAATATTTCTCCCTTTCCATAAATTGCTCCATTGCTGTACAGAAGCTTTTTAGTTTGATGTAATATCATGGGTCTTTTTTTGCTTTTGTTGTCTGTGCTTTTGGTGTCATGCCCAAGAAATCACTGTCATGTCCAATATTATGAAGCTTTTTCTCTACGTGTTCGTCTAGTAGTTTCACACTTTCAGGTATCATGCTTAAGTCTTTAATTAATTTCGAGTAAGTTTTTGTGTATGGTGTTCAATTTTATTCTTCTGCTTGTGGTATTACAATATGCAAGATATGGAAAAGAAAGATTACTGACAAATAAATAAATTGTGGTATATTCATACAATTAAACATTACTCGGCCTTGAAAAAGAAGAATATCCCGCCATTTGTGACAACACAATTGAACTTGGAGGAGATTATGCTAGGTGAAATAAGCCAGTCACAGATGGACAAATAATGCATGATTACACTTATTTGAGGTATCTAAAATAGTCAAATTCATAGAAGCAGAGAATAAAATAATGGTTTCCAGGGACTGGGGGGAGGGAGAAATTGGGAGTTGTTGTTCAATGGTTTTAAAGTTTTAGTTATGTAAAAATAAGTTCTAAAGATCTGCTATACAACATAGTGTCCATAGTTAACAATACAGGCTTGAGCACTTGAAAATTTATTGAGGGTAAATCTCATGTTAATTTTTCTTACAACAATAGCAGCAGCAATAACAACAAAAACAAAGAGTCACAAGGAAACTTTTAGAGGTGACAAACATGTCTATTGCCTTGATTGTGATGATGGTTTCACGGTTGTATGCATATGTCCAAACTCATCAAATTGCATATATTAAATATGTATAGTTTTTGTATATAACTTATACCTCAATAAAGCTGACTGTAAAAGAGAAATGAAAACTAGTTTCTTGTATCTTATCATATATTTACTATTTCTGTTGTTCTTCCTTTGTATTTGAAGTTGCAAATTTTCCTCTGGTATCCTTTCCCTTCAGCCTGAATAACCTCCTTTAGGACTTCGTTTATAGCAGGTCTGCTCACAATGAATTCTCTCAGTTTTCCTTTCGAGAATGTCTTTACTATAATTTCTTTGTGATATTTTCACTGGTATAGAATTCAGGGTTGCCAAAGTTATTTTTTTGTTGGTGTTTTAAAAATGTAACGAGAGATAGATCACACATTCCTACAGGTCACTGTAAGTACTTTGATGTTACTCTAAGAGAAATGGGAAGCTATTGCAAGGATTGGAGTAGATGAGTGACCTATCTATATTTGAAAGATCTCATTGGCTGCTGTATTAAGAATGTTCTGTAGGAGGACAAGCAGGGAAACCATTTGGAAGGCTACTACGGTAATTCATTGAGATGAGGGTGGCTTGACCAAAGAGATAGCAGTGGTCAAACTATGGGTCAATCTTTTAGTTAGGGCCAACTGAATTTCTTGATGGATTCAATGTGAATAGTGAAAGAAAAAATAAGAGTCAAAAATAACTCTGAGGCTATGGGCAGAGATTCTGAAAGAATGAGATGCTGTCGATTGAAAAACAAAAGGTAATAGAAGCAGCATGTTGGCAGTGAGAAGGAGAGGATCAGGAGTCCAGTACTGGTCACACTAATTTAAAATCTTGCACATGTACCCTAAAACTTAAAGTATAATAAAAAAAAACTTGACGGTCTTCAGTGTGGTATTTCCAAGCAGAAGGAGAATAGTCATAGAAGTCTGTCTCTTCTACGTCTTGTCTGATGTGACCCAGTAGTAAAAGAAGGAACGTGTTGAAGTCTCTGTTTCTTCTCTGGAGTCAAGCACTCCTCATGGCTCTGTTCTTCCACCTTTCTCACTTTCATCAAATGAGAGACCTTGCTACAAATAGGTCAGGCTGTGCCCTCGAGTTCCTGAAAACCTCAGTGTCTCAGGAAGTTTGTGTTCAGCTCCTCCTGCAGTCCCAGGCACTGTGTCACCCACAGCACAGAAGTACTCAGCAGCATCGCTCACATGGGTTGATGGTTTCCTCAGGTAGAAGGAGGTTTCACTCTTCTTAAATTCAGCCTCAAAACCTTTGATGCCTTTAACCTGGGTGGTCTCTGTTAGGTCTTTGAGGAGAAGCTGGAGGCTTTGGCTAGAGTATTGGACATATCAGAAGAGAGAAGGAACTCCACTATAGGAATAGTTGCACTTCAGTTCCAGAGGGGCTTCTTCAGAGACAGTGATGTGGCCATCAAGCTGGGTCACCGACTGGGCTCTGGTTCCTCCTGCAACATCAACACTCTGTTATTGAGACCAGAACAGATCTACCTGTAATGAGACAGAGTCTCTATTTAGATTCCGATTGGAACAATGTTCCTTGTATGGAGACGGGAGCAGGGAAACAATATTATTATACTTACTCAGTGTGAAAAACATTCCAAGCAGCAGAATGACCACTAAGAGCATGGCTAGGCAGTGAGGAAGCTGAGAGCTCTATTCTAGAAGATCTCCTGAGTGGGAAGGAATGTGCCAGAGGATGGTGAGTCCTTATAATGAGGAAAATCTAGGATTCAAGAGTTCCCTGCTTAGGTAAGGCCTAGAGACCACTAGTAAGAGCTGCTCTCTTGACAACAACCACTCTGGTGTTGATCCTACTCAGAATGTGCACCTCAGTGAGCTGTGAGATAAAGCCGCTCAGGAAGGACACAACTCTTCTTAGCAGAGACATTTCCGGTCTGTGAGACATTGCCCTCTGGAGGTCAAATGTGGAAACACACTGAGTCTTTTGGGTTTGGACTCCATTTCCTTGGTTTGAATTTCTTAGCAGAATAATCTGATGACAGTGTTTTCAGGGGTCTGCTTATGAGGAAGCTATTTTAATCAATTAAAGTAAATAATATTATTTAATCCTATGAAGTAAATACTATTATCATCGTCATTTTATAAACGGGGAAACTAAAGCATGGAAGAAAAGATTCAATTTGTCCAAGTCGTAGTAAGTGATAGTGATGTAGGTGATCCCTAAAACCAGCCCAGCAGGTTTCCTGGCTTCACACAGGAAAGAATTCATGAGTGAGCTGACAGAACAAAGTGAAGGCAAGTGTATTGGAGCTACAGAGTACAGGAAAGTGGTTGCTCCATAGACAGAGTAATAGCAGCAGCAGTTACAGCCCTTGTGGATTGTTGGCTAGCTATATATATGGCTATTTTTTGATTATATTCTAAATAATAAATAAATTCATGAATTACCTGGAAAAGGAACCCTAAACTGAGGGTTCCTCCCCTTTTAAACCATATAAGGTAACTTCTGGGGATTGTCATGGCATTTGTAAACTGTCATGGTGGTGGTGGGAGTTTCACTTAGCATGCAGATGTATTATAATTAGTGTATAATGAGCAGTGGGGCCAATCAGAGGTCACTTGCATCTCCATCTTGGTTTTAGCTGGTTTTGGCCACTCTCTTTGCTGCATTCTGTTTTGATCAGCTCCTGTTTTGTTCAGCAGGGTCTTGTGACCAGTGCTCAGAAAACAAGTCTGGCTGATCTGCTATCTCAACAGAATTGGAGTTTGTCTCATCGATATGATTTAATAATCCACATTATTGACCACTGATAACTATTGCACATTTTACACTATAGCCCTTTACAGTTGATCTTATCTATACTGAACAGATGGGAAATCAAGTCCTTATGAAGTTAAATAATTTGTCCAAGGACATGCAAGGATTAGAATCCAATTCTTTTCCACTGCAAGCTCAGTTCCTTGCCCACTATGTTATCTGTGACGTAGTACTACCCTATAAGACTAGATGCAATTTTACCAAGTCAAATGCTTAGAGCAAAATTTAGAAGAGAATAGGGACTTAAAACAATCCTCAAGGAACCCAAACACTGACGGGATAGATAATGGAAAAAGTACTAAAGAAACCTTGAAGCTGGGTGTGGTGGCTCACGCCTGTAATTCCAGCCCTTTGGGAGGCTGAGACGGGAAGATCATCTGAGGCCAGGAAGTCAAGACCAGCCTGGTCAACATGGTGAAATCCCATCTCTACTAAAAATACAAATAATTAGCTGGGCATGGTGGCTTGTGCCTATAGTCCCAGTTACTTGGGAGGCTGGGATATGAGAATCGCTTGAATCTGGGAGGCGGAGGTTGTAGCGAGCCAACATCGTGCCACTACACTCCAGCCTGGGTGACAGAGTGAGACTCCATCTCAGAAAAAAAAAAAAAAGAAAAAGAAAAGGAAACCTCAAAGGGTATCCAGGGAGGTAAGTGGCAAATCAGAAATGGCTGGATTTCTAAAAGAGAAGGAAAAGGAATTCTAAAAAGAAATGAATGGCTAACAGAGTGAGTGGTAAATAAATGTCTATAAGATGATAACTTTTCAATGTCTATTGATTTTTTATTGATGCGTAATAATTGTACATATTTATGAAATGCATGTGACATTTTGATACATACATACAACATGTAATTATCAAATCATGGTAATTGAGTTAACCATTGCTTCAAACATTTATTATTTCCTTGTGTTGACAACATTCCAAATCTAGCTATTTTGAAATATACAATAAATTATTGATAACTATAGTCACCATACTGTGCTATTGAACTACTGATTTTTTTAACAACACAAAAATCATGATTTTGGTCTTTTCAGCAAAAGGTCAACTGCTGTGGGAAGAGGCACTGTGATGAGACAAGGAAGAAAAAATTTGAATATAGAAATCTCCTTCTAGAGATTGCTGGATCCTCTAAAGAGGAGAAAAGAGTCATGGTGTTAACTGGATGAGGATGTTGAAGAGGTAATGGTAGGGTTTATACAAATTAGGGTATATTTACATGCTTTTGGAAAGAATGTATAAACAATGGATCAAAGTTTTGAGGAGACAGATGGGATTGGAATGTGGATTATGGGTAGAAGGACAAAGTTTTGGTAGGAGGAAAAACAGTTATTTTCAATTTTATTGAAATGAAGGAGAAAAGGATTACAGTAGTTTAGATTTAAGTGATACTTTGGAGTGTGAAGGTAGAAAGTGAAACACGTATTACCTTCTAATGGGGTCTTTTTTCTTGTTATACACAGAGATTAAATGTCTCCCAAGAGAGTGAATGGAGGAGGATCTGGGTTAGGAAGTCTGAGGTATGTGAGAAGTTTTAGAAAATGGCAGTGAGATGTGATTACAGAGAAGAAGAATACTTTCCTGGAAACATTGTGGGCCTAGTTAGTTTTAAAGGTAACAACATTTATTTATTTATTTATTTATTTATTTATTTATTTATTTGAGACAGAGTCACACTCTGTTGTCTAGGCTGGAGTGCAGTGGCATGATCTCAGCTCACTGCAACCTCTGTCTTCCAGGTTCAAGCAATTCTCCTGCCTCAGCCTCCCGAATAGCTGGGATTACAGATGTGTGCCACCATGCCAGGCTAATTTTTTGTATTTTTAGTAGAGACAGGGTTTTGCTGTGTTGGCCTGGCTGGTCTCAAATTCCTGGCCTCAAGTGATCCACCCACCTTGGCCTCCCAAAGTGCTGGGATTACAGGCATGAGCCCCTGCTCCCAGCTGGTAACAGTATGTTTTAATGACACCCATCTGCGCATCGGTGTACTCTGATCAGACAAGATATGCATTACAATAAGGAATATACAGATTCATGATTGGGAATTAATTAGATCACTGCTATGATGCAGAATTGGGATGAGAATAATATAGTCAATGACTAAAGATTGAAAGCAACAGGTAATAGAGTATAAGCATTATAGGTAAGAAAATAAAAGATAAGAAGCTTCTGAGAAATAAGGTGAAAATAAAGGGGAACAAAGCTGGAGGCATCATACGCCCCACCTTCAAACTATACTACAAGGCTACAGTAACCAAAACAGCATGGCACTGGTACAAAAATATATACATAGACCAATGGAACAGAATAGGGAACTCAGGAATAAGGCTGCCCATCTACAACTATCTGATCTTTGACAAAGCTGACAAAAACAAGCAATGGGGAAAGGATTCCCTATTCAACAAATGGTGTTGGGATAACTGACTAGACAAATCAGAAGATTGAAATGGGACCCCTTCCTTACACTGTCTACAAAAACTAAGTCAAGATGGATTAAAGACTTAAATGTAAAACACAAAAGTATAAAAACCTTAGAAGACAACCTAGCAATACCATTCTGGACATAGAAAGGGGCAAAAATTTCATGACGAAGACACTAAATGCAATTGCAACAAAAGCAAAAATTGACAAATGGGATCTAATTAAACTAAACAGCTTCTAAACAGCAAAAGAAACTATCTACAGAGTGAACAGACAACCTACAGAATGGAAGAAAATTTTTGCGAACTATGTATCAGACAAAAGTCTAATATTCAGCATCTATAAGGAACTTAAACAAATTTACAAGAAGAAAAAACCCCAACAAAAAGTGAGCAAAGGACACGAACAGACACTTTTCAAAAGAAGTTATTATTGTTGGCTGCATGTATGTCTTACATGTATGTCTTATACATGCAGTCAACAATAATATGAAAAAAAGCTCAACTTCACTGATCGTTAGAGAAATGCAAATTAAAACCACAAAGAGATTCCATCTCACACCAGTCAGAATGGCTATGAGTAAAAAGTCAAAAAACAACAGATGCTAGCAGTGTTGCAGAGAAAAAGGAACACTTATATACTGTTGGTGGGAGCGTAAATTAGTTCAACCACTGTGGAAGACAGTATGCCAATTCCTTGAAGATTGAAAAACAGAAATACCATTTGACCCAGCAATACCATTTCTGGGTATATACCCAAAGGAATATAAGTCATTCTATCATAAAGACACATGGATGTGTATGTTCAGTGCAGCACTGTTCACAATAGCAAAGACATGGAATCGACCTAAATGCCCATCAAAGACTGGATAAAGAAAATGTGGTAATATATACACCATGGAATCCTACACAGCCATAAAAAGAAATGAGATTATGTCCTTTACTGGAACATGGGTGGAGCTGGAGGCCATTATTCTCAGCAAACTAACACAGGAACAGAAAACCAAATACTGCACATTCTCTTTTATAAGTGGGAATGAAGTGATGAGAACTCATGGACACAAAGAGGGAAAAACACACACTGGGGCCTACTTGAGGGTGGAGGGTGGGAGCAGGAATAGGATCAGGAAAAATAACAAATAAGTACTAGGTTTAATGCCTGGATGACAAAATAATCTGTATAAGAAACCCCCATGACACAGAATTACCTATATAACAAACCTGCACAAGTTTACCTGTATAACAAACCTATTTTAAGTTCAATACCCCTGAACTTAAAACAAAAGTTAAATAAAAAAAAAAAAAGAAAAGAAAGGTGTCAAGGGACTAAATGACCAAATATAGTCAAAGAACAATTACAGTAAGAGTAAATGAGGGTAAGAATCTCAGGGTGGGAGGTTTTAGACTGCAGGTAAGATTTCAGAGGTGGAGCAGAACATTATCATAAGACCTGTCTAGATGGTGGCTATGGGAGTTAATGGCTAAAGGGGATTCAAATTAATGGTCTTTAAAGTTGATGAGTTCGGGCTTCTCACTGAATGGCTCGTGTATCCTCATAGCGAATCTAACTCATGTCCCTAGTATTTTATTGCATCCTTAGTATTTGCCAGTAAAAATTTTCAATTATAAATAAATATATTTGTTCAGTAAATATTTTCTGAGTACTTACTATTTGCCAGGCACTGTCCTAGATACAGAGGATGCTTCAGTGAATAAAAACCAAAAATACAGGCTTCAAACTTTTGTATGTTCAAATACAGGAGAGTAGAGGATGGTGTTAAACAAAAGGTAAATGAGATTAAAGACTGTGTGAAAGAGAAAAGGAGTGTGAATAAAGTGACTGTAAGGACGTTGAAAGTGATATGTCAATCTTTGGAAACTGCTACCAGCACATCTCACTGCACTTTCTAAGATTTGTGTGTAGATATCTGTTCCCTTATCTTTCACTCATGGAATCAAAGCAATTTCCAAGTATGATCATCATAGCAATTTACATTTATCTACCCATTCTATGGACCAGAAAAATTCCTCAATCTGTGTGAAGTTTCCAAGAATAATTGGAAGCCACTCAGATCCAGGATCAAACTCCTCTTTCCTACTTCCTTTGCTTTGTGTTCTAATTTCTTCAATATCCATTCTGCTTGGGAAACGTATGGCTAATAAAGAGCTGAGGATGCATTAGAATTCTTCCACAATCAAAACACCCATTTTGACTGCTATTTGAATGTTTAGGGTACTAGCATTACCTTTCTATAAGATTAAGGACCATTGATTTTCTCAACTCATAACTCGCAATTTCTACCCTGACATTCCGGACCTTTTGCTCTAACATGTGTCTTAGATGGCTACTATAATCCATTCCACTGATGCTTTATTTGACTCATTATTTTGGGGTTTTCTTCTTATGATTGCTTCCAGTAAGATGAGGTTAAACAATGTGTGTTCAGATTTTAGTGTTAGACAATCTCAGGTTTAAAAATAAATTTAAAGTTGATGCTAACTTATTAATACTGTGAATATTAGCAGGTTTTTAAATCTCTTTGAGACTCAGTTTTCTAATCTGTATCATACACCTCAAAATAATTCTCAACCAAATGGTAATAAATATTAAAATATGTAATATACTTAGGGATTTCCTATAAAGATA
Source organism: Pan troglodytes (assembly GCF_028858775.2). Taxonomy (NCBI): domain Eukaryota; kingdom Metazoa; phylum Chordata; class Mammalia; order Primates; family Hominidae; genus Pan; species Pan troglodytes. Next base: position 14,716,429 of record NC_072413.2, read on the forward strand.
TTGACCTTCAAGGCCTAAAGGAAAGGAATACTTGATAGGTTAAAATATGTAAAAATTTAAAATTATATTAGAAATAAGCAATAAAAAGGTAATGTTAGAATAAAATATTCAAACAAATAATGTATTATTTAAGGCATGAAACTAATTCTTATGAAGAAAAAGAGAAAAGAAGACAACTAAATAGAAAAATATTCAAAAGGTAGGAATAAGCATATTGCCAAATGAAAAAGTGCCAATACATGTAGAAAAAAGTTGCTCAAAAACACTATGAATCAGGAAAATGACTATCTTTGGATTATTAAAAACTGGGCTGGGTGCGGCCGCTCATACCTATAATCCCAGCACTCTGAGAGGCCAAGGCTGGCAGATCTCTTGAGCTCAGGAGTTTGAGACCAGACTGGGCAACATGACAAGATCCTGTCTCTACAAAAAGTAGCCAGGAGTGATGGTGTGTACCTGTAGTCCCAGCTAGTCAGGAGGCTGAGGTGGGAGGATTGCTTGAGTTTTGGAGGTGAAGGTTGCAGTGAGCCGAGATCCGGCCACTGCACTCCACCCTGAGTGACAAGAGTGAGACCCAGACTCAAAATAAATAAATAGAATAATTAAGTAAAATAAAAATAAAAGCCGCTAGTAATTCTCAATTTTTATAAAAACGTAAAATGAGTTCTTTCACCTACTGTTGTTTGGAAGCTATTTAACACATTATATATATTATATTTATTAATTATATAATAGTTATAATGGATACATTATGTGTATAATAATACATATATATGTATTATATAGAGTGTAGTTACATCATTTGGAGGGCAAATTGCCACTTTCTCCAAAAATTTTAAATGCACCTTCCCTTTGACATAGTAATTTCAGTTTCAGAAATCTCATTAAAATAAACACTTCCACATACACACAAACTAAGGTGAATCTATAAAGATGTGGAACACAATGTTCTTTATGACAGTGAGGCAGTAGGAACAAATATGCATCAAGAGAAAAGCAATTATATGACGGAATGTCTCAAAGTACTAAGCACCAAAAAGAATAAAGTGAACTTCTCTATTGATATAGAAAGATCTCTAGGACAATTTATTAAATGAAAAATAAATGGCAAGTTAAAAAATCTAATAAATCCAATTTACATGACAAAACTGTGTGTGTGTATGTAAGTCTGTGTGTGATTGCATAAAGTTATATGCAAAGATAGATAACTGAAATTAAACTGGCTATCATGGTATACCTTAAACTGTCAAAGCTAGTGTTCTTTGAAAAGAGTGGTGTGAGATAGGGAAGAATGAGGAAATGCAGCTAAGTCTTCCACTTTTGCTTTATCTGAGTCATTTATGGTGAGATGGATTGGTGTGCTTCTTAGGAAATAAAACATGATGAAGACTATTTAAAGATTCAAGACTTCAAGAAAAATAAAAACAAATTAATATTCATTTGATTTTTGTTTCTTTCCAAAAAGAAAAACCTTCATCACAAATATGCATGCTCTAGTAACTGGTGTTACTGCACTAGTAAGAAAGAACATTTCAGATTTTTCTTGCAGAAACATCAACTTGTTTCTGGTAATTGGAACAACTATAACAGCATGCATTTCAAAGCTTGGACTTGCCCCTGGATCCAGACGAAAAAAGCCTTTGGGACAAGCAGAATTATTTTGATTGTCCTTATCCATTCATTTTTACTAACAAACTGAAATGAATTTTTTTTTGACATGAAGAAGAGTCTTGAAAATTTTTAACCCTCTTCATTTTATTGCTATGTTCAAATTATGATTCACAGCCTCTTTATCATTTTTCTCAGCCGCATCAACAATAAAGTTCTTATTCCTATCTTTTTACCCTTCATCGTATCTCCCTTATTTACTTTACCTATTTTCCTCCTTCTCTCCTTCCCTTCCTTTTCCTCTTTTCTTGTTACTTTTGGTCTCCTATAGACATTTTGTTCTAGGTGAAGGCTACCCACCTCCTCACTTGCCACCAGGGAGATATTGCACAGGTGCAGCCCCATCTGTCCCAGTGTGCGACTCTGACGATGAAATAGTACACAGCAGTGTCTCTCAGCGTAGCGTGGGGCAGGATCAAGGTGCTGGACTTTCTGTCTTCGGTGATGATCAGAGAGGCCATTTCGTTGGTTTCATTGTTTTTTAGACCATGAATGATATACTGTGGCCCTTGGGAGTGAATCTGTCGATACCAATACACATACTCATTTCCACTGATGGTAGAGTGATTACAAGGCAGGTTTGCAGCTCTTCCTTCAGCGCAATCCATGGAGGTGGGCTGGGTGGTCTTAGCATCTATTATAGTTCCTAAGGGGTCAAGAAAATCAGATTAGCTCCTGACTCTCAAACCAATGTAATTCTGTGGATCAAGGATACAACACTCCCTTAACACTCCAAAACTTTTATGTCCTGCGAGAACACAAAAAAATATCATTGGTGTTAATTATAAAGACCAAAGATACATGCCAATAATCAGAGACCCTCTAGGCTGTATTCCATGGGCGCTTGACTTAGTAAACCCATAGATTTCTTAAAACCGAATACTGCCAAGGGCACTTCTGGGATTATGGTTATGATCTAGCCTGGTATGTAGATGTACGTACTTCCTAGACAAATGCACAGAACAGTTCTCAGTCATATCTAGTATGCTGGATAAAGCACAGGGAGCATAGAGGGCAAACCACCCTTCGGGGTCCCTTGTCCTCAGAAGCCCTCCCTAGGTAGACACAGAGCACTTACCAAAGGTCAGAAACACAGTTACTCTTGCCACCAGCCTCATACTTCAAGGACAAATGAGGATTGTGGACCCAGAGTTCAGTTTTTGTGTCTGATTCTAGGTTTAAAGAATTTCCAGAGAACAGAAGCAACAGCTACTAGTAAAGACTTGCAAAGAGTGCAGCTCTCATTGTGTTGTTGTCAGGATCTTGTCAGCCAATGATAGAGCAGTTGCTTTTCTATGTCTTCCTCCCCAGGTTTAGTCATGTTCCTGAGAAGACGGTGAGGATATCAACCAGACATCCTCAACTCAGGGGGTGTCTACTGAAATCATTTATGAGGTTTAAAGTCTAAGAGGCTGGCACACAATGAGGAAAACTGATCATAAGGATGTATCTATCCAGACCTTTTCTTCCATCATTTCTTCCTCAATGTACCAAATAAAGTTTCCTCTGCTCCATGGAGCTTGTGGAAAGTGTCATTAAATCCCAGAAACCTATAGTGAGCTCTGTGTTGTAAGGAGTTGGAAATTCCCATCTACATTCTAGAAAACGGAAGTGAGGTTCAAAAGTAGGAAGTGATGTGCTCGGGGGGGGGGGGAATAAAAATTAATAACATTGACACTGAAAGCTAAGTCTCCCCAAACTCGGGTTTTCTATAGAGGTCCCTGGAATCATGTGTCGACTGTTGTCTAAGTAGCCATTTCTCAATACATCTGTTCTTGATATAGTGACTAATGACATAAATGGTGCTGGCTCTCATCCGCCTTAAACTCATGGCCTTCATGTTCATTTCCTAATTTCTATGCCCATGCTTATGCCTACTGTGTGCACCAAGGACACTGAGGCGGAAAGAAAAGAGACCAGGAAAAGCAAAGAAGGTTGGGGTGGTGGTGGTAAGAATAGGTAAAGGAAAGGAAGAAGAAGGTGTAAGGAATAGGGGAGGTAAGAGATGATTAGGGAAGTGAAACTTGGAGAAAGCAGTGTTAAGGGAGGCGCTCTGAAAAGACTTAGTCCATCAGTGTAAGGGCCCCAGAACTTTTGAAGCCATAACACACTTAATAAGAGATCATAAAGTACAATTTGTCTAAAGAGGATAAAAGTGTATCTTTTGTTTCCTGTTTTCTGTGGAACTTTAGTGGAAAACATAAGCTTAGCATCCCTTCTCCAAGAAAGAAACCTGAGTTTTAAGGTGAAGCAGCCCCCTCTTGTGACTGACTGAATGAACTGTGTAGCTATAGTCAGGCAAAAAGTCGGCCAGCAATCTTCTGACTCTTTTATCAGGTTTGAAGGTAGGTATCTTAGTTTTAATACCTCTGTACTCATCTTTGTTTTATCAGTCCTCTAGCACTCCAAGAAAGGTTTTAACTATTTTTTAAATTACTTTGTTATTTCAACAATATTCCCATTATAATTCTCAATTGCTGACTTGGAGTTAATTTTTCTTTTGTTTCTAATCTTCCCATAATTAAAGGATGGTTCAAAAGCCCATACTATTCAATGTTTATAAGAGATATTGGCGGCCGGGCATGGTGGCTCACGCCTGTAATCCCAGCACTTTGGGAGGCCAAGGAAGGCAGATCATGAGGTCAGGAGATCGAGACCTTCCTGGCTAACACGGTGAAACCCTGTCTCTACTAAAAATACAAAAAATTAGCCGGGCGTGGTGGCACGTGCCTGTTGTCCCAGCTACTTGGGAGGCTGAGGCAGGAGAATTGCTTGAACCCGGGAGGCGGAGGTTGCAGTGAGCTGAGATTGTGCGATTGCACTCCAGCCTGGGCGACAGAGCAAGACTCTGCCTCAAAAAAAAAAAAAAAAAAAAAAAAGAGATATTGGCACAGAATAAGCACTCAATAATTACTTGTTTCATGAACGAGTAGATGAGTCATAACTGACAAATTTACTGAGAGAACTTATGCAGAGCAAATCTTTAAATTATTCTCTGTGCACTCTTTCAGTTTTCTGGAATAGATTTTGAACAAAAGACTACAAAGGGGTAAACACAGGGTCAGATTTGTAGGCAAAAATTCAATGATAGACAATAAATTTCCCCAACATGGGTGTGAAAAATCAAGCTACAAAGATATGGAGTAAAAGTCATAGTAATAATATTCCATTCATTTAAAAAATATTCACTAAGAGCCTACTCTGTACCAGATCATAAAGATGTAAGGTAACAGGACAGTACTGCCGAAAATATAAGAAGAAACAAACAATTACTTAAAGTAGGGAGGACTATATCATGTTGTTACATTAACAAAGGCAGAAGAAAAGTAATTAATGCAATTTCCTTTTTTGCTTTTGGTTTGTTCGCCTTTATTTTTTGGAAGACAATTGAGGCCACTAACAGGTGACTTTTTAATGGTATTGAAAAACCATTAAGTATTTTGCATAGCTCTAAAGAATAAAAAATGTATTTGTCCAATCTATTGAGTATTCGCAGAGTATCTTACATTTTAGAAGATTACGTGATCTCTAAGATCATAATGGGTAAGGTTTTCTCCTCCTTTGCTTGATGAAAAACCAAAATAATGAGTTCAACTTATTTTAACTTCTTTATGATTTACCACCATAAAATATATACAAATCTATTATTTAAAGTTTAAATTTATCAAAACTTACACACACAAGAGAATTTGATACAAGACCAATACCCTCACTTGATGAATACTCTCAACAATCTAGAAATGTAGAAAAGAGTCCTTAATCTGATAAAAGGTATCTAAAAAATATCCAAGGCTAACATTGTAATTAATGGTAAAATACTAAACATTTTTTCTCTGAGGTTAGGAACAAGACACATTATCACACTTCCATGTATTATCGCATTGGAATAACTGGCATCAAGTCAGGAAAGAAAATAAAATGCATACATTTGGGAAAGGAATAAGTAAAATTCTTCTTCTGCATAGATAACATAATTTGAATATAAAAAAATTTAAAAGAATCTGTAAAGAAACTACTAGAACTAATGGATGAATTGCACAGTGATTGAATAAGAAAATTCCATTGTATTTCTAGATTCTAGCTAAAAGCAATTGGAAAATAAAATAAAAATGCCATTTACAATGAAATAAACAAATGAATTTAATTAAGGATATGAAAGTTCATTAAAATGAAAATTATAAAACATTAATAAAAGGAATTAGAGAGGACCTAAATAAATGGAGAGCTATATTTATAAATCTAAGGAATCCATATTTAAATTATCAGTTTTCTCAACCTGATCATAAACTCAGCAAATTTGAATCAAATTACTAGAAATTTGTTGTGGTAGAAGTTTGAGAATCTGTTTTGCAATTTCTATGGAAATTTAAATCCTATAGCAAGCTAGACAATCTTGAAGAAAAAGGTGGGGGATAGTTGGAGGAATTGCATTTCCAGATTTCAAGACTTATGTGAAACTTCAGTAATTAAGAGAAAATGGTCTATTGGTAGGAGAATTGTTAAAAAGATGATTTAACAGAATCATGTCCAGAAATAGATGAACACGTATGTAATCACTTGATTTTCTCCAAAGGTGCCAATGCAATTCAGTGGGGGAAGAAATGGTCTTTTCAATATAAATGCCAAAGTAACTGTTTAATGATATATATAAACACACACACACACACAGACACACACAGACACACACACACAGACACACACACACACAGACACACACACACACACACATTCCAGATGGGTCAGACATCTAAATGTGAAGGGTGAAACTATAAAGTTTTAAAAGAAGACACAGGAGAACAACTGTATTATATTAGAAGTGGACAGCAATACCTTTAAAAGTACACAAAAAACCCTAACCATAAAGAAAGAAAAATAAATTACAGTGGTGACTACAGTTGACCCTTGAACAAGTTTAACCTGTATGGGTCCACCTATATGCGAATTTTTTTTCAATAAATATATTGGAAAAATTTTTGGAGATTTGCAAAAAGTTGAAAAAAACTTGCAAACACACAACGTAGTCTAAAAATATCAATAAAATTAAGAAAAAGATATGTCATGAATGTGTAAAATGCATGTAAATACTAGTCTATTTTATCACTTACTACCATAAAACATACACAAATTTATTACAAAAATTTTAAATGTATCAGAACTTAAGCACATAAACACAGAGTGTATGTGGTGGCACTTGGAGTCCAGAGAAATGCAAACAAACTTAAAGATGCAGTATCAAATCAAAACTGCATAAAATTAACTATAGTACATACCATACTACTGTAATAATTTTGTAGCCACCTTCTGTTGCTGTTGCAGTGAGCTCAAGTTTGTGAATACCTACTTAAAATGCAATGCTAATTCTCTCCACATGAGCAGTTCATCTCTCTAGCCATTTGTGCATTGCAGTAAAAAGTCATCTCTCACAGATCTCCCATACTTTTCGCTGTGTTTAGTGCAATAGTGTAAACCTTGAATAACACCATGGAACCCATACAAAATTCCACTAGTGATGCTGGAAGTGCGCCCAAGAAGCAGAGAAAAGTCATGACTTTACAAGAAAAAACTTTATTGCTTGATATTAAGCTGCAGCTGCAGTTGGAGTTGCCTGCAATTTCAGACAGATGATTCATCTTGTGAACAGACTACATAAACTTACAGAACTGCTATATACAGTATGGTACTGTAAACATATTTTTTCTTTCTTATGATTCTCTTAATATCATTTACTTTTCTCTAGTTTACTTTATTGTAAGAATGTGGTATATAATACATATAACATATAAAATATGTGTTAACTGATTTTTTATGTTATCAGTAAGGCTTCTAGTCAACAGTAGGTTATCAGTAGTTAAGTTTTGGGGGAGCCAAAAGTTGTATACAAATTTTTGAATGCTTGGGGGTTGGTGCCCCAAACCCTCATGTTTTCAAGACTCATCTGTACATGGGGACCCAGAAGTCCAAACCCCACCTGGCAGTTTGACGATCCTCCCTGCCCTCTGATGTCAATGAGACTGAATGGGGACCCTGGATTCTATCTCTACCAGGTAGTAAGGTGGTGTTCCCCTTCCCCTGCTGGAGTGGCATCAGAGAAAAGGAGAAAAAACAAAAATTTTAAATAAGATCCAGAGTTTCAAACACAATACTCAAATGTTCAGATTTCAATAAAAAAAATCACTCAATATACTCAGAACCAAGAAGATCTCAAACAGAATTTTAAAGAGACAATCAATAGATGCCAACCCTGAGATGAAAGCGATGGTAAAATTACCTGACAAAGATATTAAAGCAGCCATGATGAAAATGTTTTGAAGGGCAACTACAGACATGCTGGAAACAAATAAAAAAACAGAAAGCTTCAGGTGGAAATAGAAATCTCAGCAAAGAAGTAAGATACATAAAAAAGAACCAAGATATAAAATGGAAATTTTAGAACTTAAAAATATAGCTGAAATAAAAAGTCCACCAGATGGGCTCAATAGCAAAATGGAGTGGACAGAGAAAATTATTAGTGAACTGGAAGGTAGAACAGAAGAAATTACTCAATCTGAATAACAAAGGGAAAATAGAATGATTAAAAAATGAACCAAGCCTCAGGGAATTGCAGGACTATAACAAAATATCTAACATTCCTTTCATCAGAGTACTAAAAAGGAAAAGGGGTAGGGCTGAAAAAGTATCAAAGAAGTAAAAGCCAAAAACTTCTCAAGTTTGGCAAGACACAAAATACAGCGGTATGCTGAGTTTAAAAAGTCAATTCCCAAAGGTCATTTATATAACATATATGGAATTACAAAATTATAGAAATGAAGGACAGATTAATAGTTCCTAGGGATGAAGGAGGGGATGGGAGCAGAGAGGAAATGAATATGGCCACAAAAGGACAACAGAAAGCATCCTCGCGGTGATAGAAATGTTCTGTGCCTTGACTGAGTCAACGTCAATATCCTGGTTGTGATATTGTACTATAGTTTTACACCACTGGAGTAAACTGAGTAAAGGATACATATGATCTGTCTTAATTTTTAAAAATATATGTGAATTTATAATAATCTCAAAATTAAAAAGTTTAAAAATACATGTCAACAATATTAAGTACTAGCAAGGTTATGGAGAATTGAAACTCCTTTCCATAATGATATAACCTCAAAAATGCCTTGGAAGTTTCTAATAAGGTTAAAGATACGCCTGTCCTATGACCCAGAGATTCTACTGCAACAATAAAAGTTATATAAGAAGGTTCAACAATTTCACATGTCCACAAAAAGACTTACATAAGAACATTTATAGCAGTTGTATTCATCATAGCCCCAAACTGGAAACAACACAAATTTCTATTACCAGAGAAGTAGATAAACAAGATGGCATATTCATACAATGGAACAGTATTCAACATAAGAAACATATAAAATGTAATGCATGATTTCATTAATATGAAATTCAAGAGAAAGCAAAACTAATCTAAGGCAATAGAAATCAAAATAGTGGTTATCTCTAGAGGTGGGTATTGATTGAAAAGAGGAATGAAATAATTTCTGGAGTGGTGGAAATATTCTGCATCTTGATTGGTGGAGGATTATTACACAGGTATGTGCATAACTAAAACGTTCACAAACATTTGATGAATGTTCGTGCACTTTACTATATGCATATTATACCTCAATACAAAAACCAAAGAGATACGCTGACAGAACTAAATATGGTGACAACACAAATTCTGTATCTTTCCTAATATTAAGACCATCTAGGTTTCCCAGACATTTCTTATCTACTTTGCTGAAAGTCTTTCAGGCTTTTGAATCAATTCAAATAAAGTAACCACAGGCTTGTCCTTTGCTGTTGGGCATCGGAAAGCACTCAAGTCTCCTAATAATTTTATTTATGTATCAACCTATATGTATGAATGTTTAAAAAAACATGAGTTCAACCCCACTGGGTCTGCATAGATTTCTCCCTTCATTATTTATTACTTTTCCCAACAGTGAGAAATCTGGCTCTCATGATCTATGATCTATTATATATTTTACCTATACACATTTGTTCAATCCAAATGCTCACATAAATTACTTTAAGAATTGCTAGCCTATACCCCTTGAGAAACACATTTATTAACTACAGAATGGTATTTGTGTGCCATTCTTTTGCCTTTAGTCTTACAATATCTATTCAAAATACTGTTTTCAAAAATTATTTAGGTTAGTTATTTTCTTCCACATTAAAGACAGTGTCACTGTGTTTACATTATTCACTATAATATTGTTGGAAGCATTTGTTACACTTTCTATTTCTTTTGGGGTTCCACTCACATTCTAATTATTAAAAAATTTATACACAGTAAGATTTACTTTTTGCGGTATACAGGTCTATGGTACAGTTCTCACCAACCCTTTGATCTGTTTCCTATCTTTATAGTTTTGCTTCTACCCATATGTATTAATAATATAAATAAACTCACACAATATGTAGTCCTTTGGACTTAGTTTCTTTTATTTACCAAGACACGTTGAAGATTCATCCATGTTGTTGCATGAGTCAATATTTCATTTTTTTTGTTGTTGCTGAGTAGTACTCAATCATATGGATGAACCACAGTGTGTTTAACCATTCTCCAGATGAAGGACATCTGATCGTTCCCAGGTTTTAGTAATTATGAATTAAGCTTCTGTAAACATTCACATGGAAATTTTTATGTGAACATAACTTTTATTTCTCTTGGCTAAATACGTAGGAGAGGGATTAATGAATCATATTGTAAGTGTAGTTTAACTTTATAAGAACTGCCAACCTGTTTTACAAAGTGCTGATCATTTCTCTTTCCTATCAGCAATGTATGAGAGTTCCAGCTGATGTGTAGCCTAACCAGTACTGATATTCTCATATATTTGAACTTTATCCATTCTTACAGGTGAGTAGATGTAAGTTACTTAATATCTTGAGGTTTCAATTTCTTTCTTTAAAAGTTTGAAATTATAATACCTGCTTCATAAAACAACATTATCCTTACCTGTTTTTAATCTTATCTCCTGTGGGTGAGCAAGAAAAGCAGAGATGTGGACTAATGCGCCCCATTGCTGTAAAGGATAGAGAATCACTCTAATCACTCTAGACAGCATGGAGATACAGATTGGATGTGACAAAAAAAAAGAAAGAAAAAAAGAAAGGAAGGAAGGAAGGAAAGAGAGATAAAAAGGAAGAAAGACATGATTAATGCCTTCTGAAGGAGGTCTTTTATTTTATTTTTATTTTTATTTTATTTTATATTTTGAGATGGAGTCTCACTCTGTCACCCAGGCTGGAGTGCAATGGTGCGATCTATGCTCACTGCAACCTTGAAGGAGGTCTTTTAAGCAGACTCTACTGATGTGTTTTTGTACAGTAGTTAGGTGTGGTCTTTGAGAAAACCTTCAAAAAAAAAAATCCTATGAAGAAAGATTTTGGAGGAAGTAGCCAAACACTTCAATTTGACACTAGAGTCAAATTGAAACTGTCAGTCCACCCCTTGTTTCTGTACATGGGGTCTCCCAGACAGAAAATATTGGAGAATCAAAGGATGACAGCCCCTCATGTGTGCTTAATAAAAGATACACTGGGAAGAAAAGAGAAACAATCAGTGAGGGAAACCAAGAAATATCAGACCATATTCTCCTTAAATTTGGTAAAGAATCAAAACGAGATCCTAATTATACTGGTAAGGTGGTGTTTGTGGTTTTTGTTTTTTGTTTTTTTACTTCTGATGTGAATCATCTCTGGCAGCTGTTTTGATGGATGAAATCACTCCCCTACTGGCTGTAAAGGTCACTTTTTGATCTTTCCAGAATTATTTATGAGGCCTTTTATAATTCATGTCTGTTTTCTAGTGCTTGTGATTTTGTTAATTAGTATTATTTTTTACTTTGGCATGATTGTAGCAGAAAAACACAGAAAACGTATGAAAGAAAAAAAGAGAAAGGAAGGAAAACTTCGTGGGAGAAAGACCCACCTTCCCCTCCCCTCCCCGGAAAAAAAGGTCAGTTTGAGAGGATCCGTGTGCAAAAGGGCCAAGGCTATGACAGAAGAGGAGAAAATAATTTTTACAATAATTTTAACATAACTGTTTTTGGCACAACTCTGAAATAGCCTTGGAAATGTTATAATGGATGAAAACAACTACTAAATAATTACGGTGCTCTTAGAAATTAACCTAAACGTGCGTGTGCTCCCATCCATATTTTTCTATATACATATGTTATTTTGTTTTATAAGTGGCATAGTACTATTTTGTATTTGACTTTGTTCATTTGATAAATTAACTTAATTCCTATGTTACGAAATTTTCATCACAATAATTTTATGGCTACAAAACTTTTTATTAAAAAGGTGCAAAAACTTTATTTGACCATTTAGCTGACCAATCTCAGTTGATTTTAATGTTTAAACTCTCCAATACAGTTGTATTTTTATCCTCTCTTTCCCATGATAAAAATCTTTGTAAGTACTGAGAAATAAAGTAATTAGTCAAATCAGTGAACACACTTTGAAATCTATGGCTAACTTTTCCCCGTAGTTAGACCAATGAACATGGCTACCGGAACTTGAATCATCAGCTGCATCTGGGCTTGGCGAATATAATTGCAGTTGGAAGAGTGAAAAAGAGACCATGCCTAAATCTCTTCATGGGTCACCTTCCAGTTTCGTCTAAACTCCTCATTTTAAAAAGAGCTCTTTTCACTCAGTTCTCTGGAAAGGTGGTTACCGCCTGCATAATCTTTATGCTATGTTGGACTGCATTGCATTGAAGCAGATGAGTTCTGCAGAGGTGACTCTTCAGGGAGTTGGTCGTAAACTTCTTTTAAGTTTTGTGTACATAATGAAAAATGTTTAATTTTCAAATCTTCAGCAATACAATTGAGCTAAAACCTTAAAGAAACTGCTTGGAAAACTCTGCTACCACCCAAACAGGGGTCCCAAACCCCTGGCGGCGGGGAATCTGTACCATTCTGTGGCCTGTTAGGAACCTGGCCGCAGAGCAGGAAGTGAGCGGCAGGTGAGCATTACTGCCAGAACTCCGCCTCCTGTGAGATCAGCAGTGGCATTAGATTCTCATAGGAGCCCGAACCCTATTGCGAACCGCGCATGCGAGGGATCTAGGCTGCTGGCTCCTTAAAATAATCTAACGAATGCCTGATAATCTGAGGTAAACAGTTTCATCCCAAAACCATCACCCCACCCTCTCCGTGGAAAAATTGTCTTCAACAAAACCGGTCCCTGGTGCCAAAAATGTTGGGGACCACTGCACTGAAAGATGACTTTTTATATAAATATCTGTATCACAATTTGTTAAAATCCACCGATTCTTCCTAAGACAATTAGAATTCTTTGAGACACCTGTATAGAAGAAAACCGGTAGTTAAGTTTTAGGAACTAAAACTGCTAAACTCTTCCAGGTCTTAACAGAGTGAATTTCTACATGCATTCCTACTGCCATGGGGAGGAGTTGCTCGAGATCCTCACAGACATTGTGACTTTGGCTTTCTCTGGCGCCTGCTGTTTGGGGAGAGTAGGATGATCTGCTCCTGAAGACCCAGGGCAAGATTTGGAGACAGGCAGCAGGTGCTTGGGGAGCACTGTGCCCTGCACAGAAGTAGGTTCCTACATCTGTAGTCTGGGTGGCTGTGATGTGCAGGGAGCTGTTCTTTTTTGCTTCTCCAAACTGAAATGTCAGTCTTTTCTGCTTCTTCACTTCTCCACTCTTCACTAACTGTATCAAAAAAACGGGATGTCCACCAGGCCTTTGCTTATACCACTGTATATTGCTTAAAGTAGTTGAGGAATTGCAGTACGTGGTGAAGTCCTCTCCTTCTTGTACATGCTGGTACTGAGGAATTTGCATTACCTGTTGTCCATTCACCTCTGTTTAGAAAGACAATGGGAAGCATCACATAAAATCAGATTAGATATTTAGCTCCTGAGCTACGCAGGTCTCTCTCACTCCTCTTTTCTTTTTTCCCCTTTCTGTCCATGTCTCCCTTCCCATCTCCCTCAACCTTTATCCATTCTGTCTCTTTCTCTCTGTTTCTCTCCCTTTGTCTTAACTCTTGTTTCTCAAACAGAAAGTCCATTCCCTGCCTGCAGATACTTCTCTATCCTGTTGGATTTATTCTCTGGAAGCAGTCAGGGACGTCTCAAACTCACGTGACAATTGCATCCATAAGACCAACATTGATATGATGAGTAGCATCTCCCTCTCCTTCCTCTTCATCCAACTGCTCCTAAATGGGTTGCCTGGTACAAGCTTCTTCCAGATCAATAGAAATAGTTGCGATCTATTTTGGAAAGTAGATGTGTGCATTTTGGAAAGAAAGGGAAAGAGGTGACTGCAAATTGAGAAAACCAATCACACTATTTTGCCCACCCTCTCAGAGTCTATGTTTGCCGATGCTGCCCCCCTGTGGCTGGACTCAAACATTGTTGATTTGACAACAGATTATTTTATTAATAAAGCTGCTTTCTAATTTAGGTGGTATGTATGTGTGTCAAGGATTGGAAGAAAAGAGTTTACTGATGGTGACATTGTTCAAGGAGGAATAATTTGCCTCTTAAAAATGGAGTCTGTGATTTAAAACTAGGGCATCCGAAGAAAAGAGAAAGTTCCATTTTGTCACTTCCATCGTCACTAAGAATCATGTTGTGCCATGTAGCACATGCTTATAAGTGCCTTAATGGGACATATTAGGTCACAGACTTTTTAATAAATGTGGGAGACACTTGTGATTTATTGTTAGACAACCCTTTACCTCAAAACAGAAGATAAGAAATACAAATTTCTCTTTTGTCACCTGGATTTCCCTGGTAAACTATCCAATTTAGAGATCATGTCTGCCATCCCACTATGTTACTTTTACACATGCCAGCGTGATGAGGGAAGACATTAATATAATTAGAAAAAAAGTCTTATCTAACAGATAATCAATTTCTATTGGAAAGCTTCCATAAACAAAAGACTTGGATAAAGTAGCTTTCTGTTCTGATCTGGCTGATAAACATCTACAGTATGTGGTGGGAAAGGTTGGAAGATAAAAACAGAAAGTAACTTAAAAAAACTGTGGACTCCCTCAGAACTTCAGTCACACTTATCACAGTGTTTATACCTGTATAGCTACTGATTATCTGAGTTAGCCTTTTTGTACCTTAAAGGTGTGTACTCTATCATCTTCAAGAAATGCACTGTCTTATGTGGTAGCTACTAGCCACACGAGGATACTTAAATTTAAATTAAATAAAATTTAAAATTTAGTTTCTCATGCACACTAGCCACATTTCAAGTGCTGAGTATCCGTATGTGGCTAGTGTTTATGCAGATGCAGAATATTTTTACTATCTTTGAAAATTCTATTGGACAGTACTGCTCTAGAATATAGGGTCTATGAAAACAATGAGTTTTGTCTCTTTGGTTTGCTAATGGATCACTAGTATACTCCTGATATGTGGTAAGCCCTCAATAAGTATTTGTCTATTATTCACCAACATGTCCTACTCTAATAGCGGGTAAATTGTGGATACTCAGGTGTTCATTAAATGATAAAAAAAAAACTGTGTGTTTGTATATATACTGTGTCACGATTTAAACTTAAAATATTCCAAAAAATATTAAAATATTAGAACCATATCAATACCATATTCAAATGGTATTGGTTGAAAATGTGCCCTTCTATAAAAACAATCAAGGTTTGGTTGTAGCTATTTAGAAATATTACCTTTAGGAGATACTACTTTCCTAGGGTTGCCGTAGCAAACAAATTTGGTGGCTTGACAAAAATTTATTTTCTTTATAGCCCTAGAGGCCAGAAGTCTGAAATTAAGGTGTCAGCAGGGCCATGTTCCCTCTGAACGTTCTAGGGGAGGATCCTTCCTCATCTCTTCCAGCCTCCGGTGGCTCCAGGCATCCCTTGGATGTGGCTGCATAATTGCAACCTCTACCGCTGTCTTTAGATGGCCTTCTCATCTGTGTGCTTCTTTTTTCTTTTTTTTTTTTTCTGAGACAGAGTCTCACTCTGTTACCCAGGCTGGAGTGCAGTGGCTCACAGCAACCTCCACCTCCCAGGTTCAAGCGATTCTCCTGCCTCAGCCTCCCGAGTAGCTGTGATTACAGGTGTGCATCACCATGCCTGGCTAATTTTTGTATTTTTAGTAAAGACAGGGTTTCACTATGTTGGCCAGGCTAGTCTTGAACTCCTGACCTCAGGTGATTCACCCACCTCAGCCTCCCAAAGTGCTGGGATTACAGGCATGAGCCAACATGCCCGGCCTCATCCGTGTGTTTCTTAAAAGAACAGTTGTCATTGGATTTAGGGCCTGCCTGAATAATCCAGGGTGATCTTAACTTGATATTCTTAACTCAATTACATTTGCAAAGACCCTTTTTCAAATAACACCACATTCACTATTTCTAGGGATTAGGACATGGACATATCTTCTGTCATCATTCAACCCACTACAAGAAATCTAATGTCTTTAAAGTGTTGCCATGTAAATGTATTAATGGCGGAAATCTCAACATTTTGTGTAGGGTAAAAAGTGAATCTAAATCTGAATTACTGCATGAAATGGAAACAGACCAAGAAGCAGTTTTAGGATGTGCTGAAAAATGGCAAATCTCGTGAATTAAGATACACTTTTGAAATGCATGCCACTGGGATGCTTTTTTTCCTCCTTAGGAATACTGGATTTGGATCTCAAAATGAAGACAAAGCTAACAATTTTAAGGCAATAAGGACTCCTTCCCCATTCAAGAAGAGCAAGGAGTGTGCAAGGAGCACCTGTGGGGGCTTTAGAAATCCTCCTCTTCATCCACGGCAGCAGTACTGGTGCAGTTTACGTAGGAGGCATAAACCAAGACAGAGGAATCTCGCCTGGGTCAAGCTTGCCCTTTCCCAACTCGCAGCATGGTCTGTCTTGTAGCCTCTGTCTAGATCTTATGGTTGGTAGTGGAAATTTACTAAAGGAAGAGAAGGGAAGCTGGACATGCATTGGTTCAAGGAGTAAAAGAAATCTCTGCACTCTTAGACGGAATCTCTGCATTTCCTAGTAGGAAACATTTCCATTGAATATAAACATATGATAGCTCTCAGTGGCAAATATTTTTGTCAAAACAATTGTAAGAGACGATCAGATTCAAAAATATTTATAATAAGATGTTACAAGTGTTATTCTATGAAATCTCAGATTCTATGAGATTCTATGAAATCTCAGATAAAAAACAAATAATGCCTGAATTGGGCCATAAAGGGTGAGTAGACCTGTGTGCATATTACAATGGGAAAAATATATTCTGGGAAAAGAGGTCAGATTTAGGAAGGCCCTTAATATTCACATAAAGGGTTAGAATTTACATATACATATATAATATATAAATATATATAATATAAAAATATATATATTACATATATGAGAGAAGGATGGAAGATTAAAATAGAAGATAAACAGGATTCCGTAGATGGCCTTGTATTTTTGTTTGTTTGTTTCTTTTTGAGATGGAGTCTTGCTTTGTCACCCAGGCTGAAGTGCAGTGGCAATCTCAGCTCACTGCAACCTCCGCCTCCTGGGTTCAAGCAATTCTCCTGTCCCAGCCTCTTGAGTAGCTGGGATTACAGGAGCATGCCACCATGCCCGGCAAATTTTTGTATTTTTAGTAGAGATGGGGTTTCGCCATGTTGGTCAGGCTGGTCTCGAACTCCTGACCTCAGGTGATCCGCCTGCCTCGGCCTCCCAAAGTGCTGGGATTACGGACATGAGCCACCACATCCGACCGGCCTTGTAGTTTCAATACAGAATTTCAACTTTACAACTTCTAGTGGTTCCTCATTACCCAAAGGGAGGAAGGAAATGATCTTATTAGATACATTTTATAATAACTCTAGTTGCCATGTAGCAGTTAGATTCAAAGAGTTGAGAAAAGAGGCAGGAAGACAATTAGGAAGCCATTGCAATCATCCAGGTGAGAGGTGCTGAATGCCTAAATTAGGAAAGCAGTAAGCAATATAGAAATAGAGAAACAGATACAAGCAGTATTTGGAAGTTCAAATTGACATGACCTTGATAATTACTGGATTATCAAGGTCATGTGTTATGCTTCATTAGCACTCTGATATCTATCTGGCATAGGAATATGTTTACTTAGTTAGCTCTTGTGGGAGTTAGTATCCAAAGATGCCCCCAAAATCCTGCTTCTGATATTCATGCCCTTGTGTATTTCCCTTCTATGTTGACTCTGGGTTGGCTCCGTGACTCAATTTTAATTATATTTACAGAGGCCCCTTTTCCAAGTAATGTCACATTCATGGTTCTTATGTATGCATGAGAATGCAGTAGAAATAATATTGTGGCAGTTCTGACCTAAACATTAAAAAGGCCTGGCACCTTCCACTTTTGTAATATTGGAAGCCCTGAGCCACCAGATAAGTTGTACCCTAGAGATATCTTGAGGAGAGACCACATGCAAAGGCCATGTGTAATGAAAGCCCTGAGAATAGTTGGGATGAGAGACGAGCCCAGCTTTCCACATTCCCACCAAGGCTCCAGGTATGGAAGTGAGCTCCAGGGGTTCTAGTCAGGCAAGCCCCCAGAGGACCCTAGCTGCAGTCAGCATCACAAGGAGCAGAAGTATCTTGAGATAGTAAAATGGCACTTGCTTAAGTGAGTTGTACAACAGTTTGTTATTCAGCAAGCCACAAAAGCTCTGGAGTCCAATGAAAAATAGTCTTTTTGAGAACTTGTGAGAAATCAACAATAAAAATGTATGCTTCCTCTGGCTGATTTCTGCTAGTCTCTAATAGCTTGACCTGAAACATCTGCCTGTTTCACCAAACTTCTTTTCAAAAGCCATCCTTGTGCTTCTGCACTGGCACAGAAGACCTGGTGGCAATGATCAGAGGTAACAAGAGCTCTGTGCAGCCACAGTACAGGAGCAGGTGGCTGATTGCTCAGGTTGGGGCCCTGCAATCAACAGAGATCTGTGTTTCTTATTTAACATGATTTTTATATTTCACTCACTCTTCTCTTTCCATGTGTCTAAACTAACAAAATTTACAAGAACATGCCTGTCTGTGTCTCTATAAATAATCAGAATTTGACACATTATTTTCAATTTCAGATCAGTTTTAGAATCCAAAGACACTGAAAATTTTGGTCCATATTTACTTGGTTACATACAGCTTTCATAAAGATAGGGATATTTTTGTAAGGACCGTGCACCACAGATTTACATTTTTCTTGATTGTGTGTGTAGGAAGATCTCTGCCTCATTGTGGCTTAAGGCAGGCAGAGTTCTCAAGGAAGTTGGAGTCATGGGCTGGTTTCAAGCAGCGTCATTCCACACTGAAGTGTTGTATGAATGTAATTAATTTCTATGTGTGCCTTGACATGCGGGAGACTGTGAGGCATTGTGTTGCAGCCACTCACAAATGAGTCAGATGTTCATCTTTTATTTTACTCATGCCTTTTGATTCTACCAATTCAGAGTTAGTTCAAGCCTCAAGATCATTGCTGGAAAAATTAGAAATTCTTCCATTGATCTTTATGCCAATAATGGAGAGCTGGTTTGGGAATTTGACTAGCAGCTGGAACAGTGATCAGTCTTCTTTTGTGTAGTTCTTCTCCACCGACACTAGGGTACAATGAACCATAGCTTCTCCGCACTCAGTCCTGTGCTATACCCTTCTGATTCCATATATGTTCAAATAATATTACAAATTTAGCCACTTCTGATCTGGTAGTCAAATAGATTCATTACTACCTTGTGAATAAATTTTGAAAAAGTATTTCTCTCTCTATATATATATATCTCTCTAAATGGGTCCAGTCAGAGATTTGTATACACTCCATTATTATTTTTAAAATGTACCAGCTTTTTTCCCTAAATATGTGATAATAACAATAATATTTTTAAAAACATAAATCCACAAAAGAGAGAGAAAATGCAATAGCAGCATAATTTAGGTAACTGGACAGGAGCTGGATAAATAATTGTTAATGTAGATGTTTAGAGAAAGTTGAAATTCTAGCTTTTAGATGAGGAGGCCCAGAAGCAACTTACTTCATCTTAACAGCCCCCAAGAACGCTTAGAATTAGATGCCTCTAGAGTACAAGTGGGACCTTAAACTGGTAGGTTGTTTGGAAATCTGCAAAAGGAGGAGAGCACCAAACACTCAGCCTACTTAATATACCTGGAAATTACAAATGAAGAGACTTTGATAATAGAGTTCAGTTAGTCATCCAATATCACAATCACAGTACAAGCTGGGGTATAGACCACGTAAAATAGTGAAGGTCCTTCATCAGTGCTCCTTTATGATATTATCAGTGATATTTAAAAATGAAAATAGCCACATGTGAGAAGAAATAAAAATACAAATGTTCATGTGGGGGAAAAGTTGAACTAAAGCAAAACCAAAATCCCCAGTGGATTAAAGGAGGCAGCATCACCTGTTCTGGTATTAAACATGCATACTTCCAGGCCAGGTGTGTGAGGGAGGGGCATGCTGACATGCTCCTTTTGTGCTGTGATAAAGTATAATAGAAGAATTCGTTTTCAGGACATAGCAACAATGAGGGGGTAAATATCGCCTTTGTTTATCCAGATTGTTTTAGATAGATTTGAATAACTATTGGGTTCTTTCAGAATCATGCCAAAAGAGCAGGCAATGGGTCTGACTCCATGATGTGGTTAATGTGCTGTTGGGAGCTGGGGTTAGTATTGTTTAGTAACGGCCCAGTTACCAGGTCATGTGTTATGCTTCATTAGCACTCTGACATCTATCTGTCATAAGGAATATGTTTACTTAATTTGCT
Source organism: Pan troglodytes (assembly GCF_028858775.2). NCBI lineage: Eukaryota > Metazoa > Chordata > Mammalia > Primates > Hominidae > Pan > Pan troglodytes. The sequence continues at coordinate 14,736,920 of NC_072413.2, forward strand.
CTTGTGGTAGTTAGTTATGATCACTAGCATGCTTATTTTTCTATGTTTGCACAATCCTCTTAAAAAAAAACTGTAATTCAACGAACTTGTCTTTTCCATCCTACTCATGGTTCTTTGTCAATGCTGGTAACAGTGCAACACCAGACACAGGTTTGCGTATGGGCTGCAGGTGCCTGAACAGCACTGTGTAAAGGCACAGAGGTATGTGGCTGAGTCTTCAGGCTGGGATCCTTTGATGTACAAATAGCTGTAACCCTCCTTGGTATTAAGAGTGGCACTTATTCGTCCTTTCTTCTTTTCATCCCCATTTAAAGTCATTACAAACAAGGCCTCGGGGCTTTTTGCAGTTTCCCATCTGTACCAGTGTAAGGCATAAAAATTGCTGGAAGGGAAGCTGCAGGTGAAATTGGTGCTGTCTCCCTCCTGAACATGCAGTGACTGAGGACTTTGTTCCACGTTCAGTATGCTGCTCACGCCTGTTTTTTTTAAAAAGAGTCAGACATAGAAATTGGTCTCTCTACAGAGTTGGCATTTTCTTCACACATCCCCAAATAAAACCTAGAGTGTCTGACTGCATCCTCCTCCTTCCTCATCATCACCCCAGACTAAGAATGTCTCCTGTAACCCCTGGACTTACAGTCAAGATGAAGCCAGAGGATTAGTAATGGGGCTGCCAAAGGATTCTTCTCCATGTTTCCTGCTCACATACCCACAGCAGAGAAACGTTTTGCAGCCAAAATCTGTGGAAATATTCTGCTTCAGAAAACAGGATTCTGCATCTGGTTGCCTAGCCAATCAGAGACCAGCTCCCATAAATGTCCTAGAAACGCTCTGCCCTATGTTCAGTTTCCTGTGGTTCACAAAGAGGGGTCGAAGTAACTGCTTTCTTCAGGCCAACTTCATAAACTTTGAGGAAATCCCCCATGAGTGTGGAACACAACGAGAATTGACACCCTTTCAGAAGTGCACTGCCTAACTGTGGACTGCTATTATTCAAATTTAGAGGGAGTTACAGGTGGGATGGCATTTGTGGCAGGAAAAGCACTTTTCTTTGAATCTTCAAACGTTAAAAAACAACTTTTGAATCCCCCTCAAATTATAAATGTGCACACATCTAAATTACCTTTTTCTTTATGCACATTAATAAGAAAGTCATGCAATAGAGACATTACTGTTTCCAATTTACAAACAAAAAATAACCCAAAGCTCAAGGAGATTAAATAATTCACTCAAGGTCAATTACCTAAGTGGCATATTAAGAATTAGAACATATATCTGTCTAGCTCTAGACTTTATAATATTTGGAATCTGATATGCCACCTACATTTGTGATGCACCATGAATGTTTTACATGTTACATATGTTCTAAAAATAATGGAAGTCTAATTTGTGGATATTCTTTATTAAGGCTAAAAAAATGAGAACAACCCAAATGTCCATCAGCTGGTGAATGAATAAACAAAATGCAGTATGTTCATACAAGATGTGAATAATATTGGGCAACAAAAATAAATAAATAATAAATTAAATAAGCAAAAATGAAATAAATAAAATAAAACATAATATATGCTACAACACAGATGAGCCTCAAAAATACTATTTTAAGAAAAAGAATCCAGCCACAAAAGATTACATATTGAGTGATTCCATTTATATGAAATGTTCAGAAAAGGAAGATCTATAAAGATATAAGCCGGTTGCCTGGGGCCAGGGTTGGATTAGAGATTAACTATAAGTTTGGCATGAAGGATCTTTCTAGAGTGTTGAAAAGGATTTACAAATAGATTATGGTAATAGTTTCATAAATCAGTTATTAATTAAAAATCACTGAACCATACATTTAAAATGGATGAATTTATGGAATGTAAACATACTCCAATAAAGTTGTTTAAAAGTAAATAAGAATTATGCTGTCTTGCTTCTGTCACAGTCCAGATATAATGTTAGTTTGATTCAATATGCAAGTATTTTTTAAGCAGTAATTTTTGTGCTTTGAATTTCCCTAGGAGCTCTGAGGAATTAAAAATTACAAAGCTACAGCCTCATCTAGGGGAGAGGAAAAGAAAGAAAAAAAGATTACAAAGCAACATTCCCTAGTCCCTGTGAGCCCAAAATATAATTGGAGAAATAAGATATATCCAAGGGAAATTTAATAATATAAGATAGCATTAATTAATTTTTTTCAGAATATAAATTTAACCTCTAGGTATTTAGTGTATGAAGTGCCTTTAAAACCTTTCCAGTGAACAACTGAAGTAAGCAAAGGAAACAGCATGGGGTATGTACTAAAATCAGGGGACAGCACTTTCCACATATATTTAAATCACGTTCTAAAAAATTAGAACAGGATTAGAAAGTATCTCAATGGTTAACTTCTAGCTTTCCTTCCCAGGAAAGGAGATAAAGGTATGGGTAGTAAAGGAAATCCTGGAAGCCTCAATAATGACTCCTAGTTCAGAAGCATGAGGACTAGGGTTAGGGATGGCTGCTAGACAAACAAGCCATTCTTTTTTTTAAATTATACTTTAAGTCCCAGGGTACATGTTCAGAACGTGCAGCTTTGTTACATAGGTATACACATGCCCTGGTGGTTTGCTGCACCCACCGACCTGTCACCTACGTTAGGTATTTCTCCTAATGTTGTCCCTCCCCTAGTCCCCCATCCCCTGACAGACCCTCGTGTGCGATATTCCCCTCCCTGTGTCCATGTGTTCTCATTGTTCAACTCCCACTTATGAGTGAGAACATGCAGTGTTTGGTTTTCTGGTCTTGTGATAGCTTGCTGAGAATGATGGTTTCCAGCTTCATTCATGTCCCTGCCAAGGACATAAACTCATCCTTCTTATGGCTGCATAGTATTCCATGGTGTATATGTGCCACATTTTCTTAATCCAGTCTATCACTGATGGGCATTTGGCTTGGTTCCAAGTCTTTGCTGTAGTAGTTTCTTTTCTGTAGTTTCTTCTCCAGATGAATGGAGAAGATCATAGCATTCAGGTAACTTCATCATACGAGAGTGAAGTCATGGCCACAATCACTCAGAAAGCCTACATGCTGTGGAGCTCATTTCTGGTGAGAACACCGATCCACTGATAAATTCACCCACATGTTGGAGGAGCAGTGTCCAGATCAAGAAGATATACCTCTAACAGCAGGGAGAATTCCTCTATCTATAATAGTAGGACAGAATCCTACAAGGTATAGCCACACATTTGACCTGAAGTAAAGGCCAAGCCTGTTGGCAACTAAATACAGCCTTACAGAGAAAGTAAACAACGAGATTCTCTTTCTGGAAGAGTGCATGATCCTAGTTTCCTTCCTCCTCACTTTGGCCACAGGACAACTCAACTAGTAATATCAATCTTTATCATTCTTAACAGCCTAATATATCAGGGAGGATTCTAAATGTACCCACCCTGATAGTGAAGGGAAAGAAGGTCAATTTGCTTTCTCTGTTTTGAGCAAACAGTGGGCCTGTATATCAACTCTTATGCAAGGAGTGTGTGTGTCTGTGTGTGTGTGTGTATGTGTGCACACAGAATTTTTTAAAACATAAAAATATATACATATACATGAGTCCTCTGAAAAACTTTTGCAATATAAGAGATAAGATGCATGCACTACAGAGAAAAATGCCTCAGAATTTTTTCCACCTCATCTCCACAGTGAGTAAAGTGAGGGATTTATAGATAAAATTTTTAGTAAGATTATTTATTAATTCCCCCCAAAGTGCAAAAATAAACCAATGTAGATAAACCAAAGCTAGTATTCAACTATTTAGCATTTATATATTTAAATATTACATTAAGAAACTTACAGGATAGAAATCTTGACAATTCTGGATAAATAACACAAAGATTAATCCAGCTTAAACTTTTATATTAATATTTGAATTGCAAGGACTCTGGACATAACTTTACCTTTTGTGCATTCATTCAACAAACATGTATTGATTGTGTCTCCTGTGTGCTAGGCATTGTTCCAGGCATGGAGAACATGGTGGTGAAGAGATAGAAAAGGGACTAGAGTGCAATGAGAAGAAATTAAATAAATGAGTTTTTACAAAATAAGATAATTCTATACGGTGATAAGCTCTATAAAGACAATATAACACTGTAATGAGATAGAGAGTTATTCTTGGGGTGAGAAAATGTATCTGCTCTACATAAGGCATGGAGGGAAGGCTCAACTCTGACAGTTTGTGATGCTAGGCAAGACATTTAATTTCTCTCATATTCAATTTCCTTTTCTGTAAGTAACCAGTAGCTTTTTGTTGGTACTGGGCTAAGCATTGGCATTTGTCATTTTATTTCTCAAAATAACCCTTTGTAGTAAGTACTATCAATATCCACATTGTAGGGATAAGGAAACTGAAGCATAAAAGTTATTAAGTAATTTGCTCAAGATAATTCAACCAATGAGTGGTAGGTCCAGAAATGCAATCCAAGCCTATATAATGGTTATGCCATTACATTATAAGTAATGGAAAAAGCAGAAATTACTTTTACACCAACCGAATAAATCACCTAGTACAATAACTTCTGTATCTTAGGCACTCAACCAGATGCATTCAATATAGAAAATTTGGGGGGTTGGGAGACTCTATCCGAAATTGCAGTGCAATCTATCTACAAGATAAAATTCAGTATTTTTCCGAGAGGCATTTTGTAATTTGCATAGCACATTTTATGTACTGTAATACATATCCATGTTCTATCATGTTTCTTACTGTTAGTGGGAAATCAGTGGCATTATGATGCTGTATTGGGAGGTTGGGCGGCATATAATAACATGGAGAGACTATGCTACACTGTGTTCCCTACAATGGCTTACTTTTCTCCATCATTGACTCTTCTTATCACTTCTTAGGATATTTCTATACTACAGTAAGGGACAGAGCAGTAGACGAACTCTCACTTAATAGAGAAAAACTTCCCACCTTGTGCAATAATGCCAACATTTGTTTCCAAGGTATTCCATTAGCCTAAATCATCCCATATATTATATTTGCCATTTTGAAATCAATCACCCTCACATATTCAGGGAAAAATATTTTTAAAATAAAATTTTAAAAAATCCCAGCCAGTCCTGCTGAATCCTGTCTCACATGATTACAACAATGGGAAGGTTACTGACATTGGTTCAGAAATGTTAGCTCCTGTTGCAACCAGGCTTCACCACAGCTTAGCCCGTGAACACTGGAGGGCAGCAGGGAGGCCAGCATAAACCTCACCAAATAGTTCAGCGGGACACCAGGTGGCAGTGCTTCAGAACTTGGTGCTTTAGTTCTCAACACGTGGAATATGCTAGAGCCTGATTCTCAAAGAAGGAAAATACAATAGAAAGATTTTGATAAAGGCTTCACAAGGTGGTGACTTTTGTGTAAAGACGTAGAGGAGTTCAGGTACACCATGAAGTTTTGTGGGGGTATAGCATTGCAGGCAGAGTGGGCAAAGGCCTTGATATGGAAGCCCGCTTGGAGTGTTTAAGGAAAAGTATCTCATCTTTCCCTCTAGCCTCTTGTGCTTCATAGCACACTACTGTAGAAGAGACTCACTGATACATTCAGCACTCTTAAATACTTAGGCGGTGATTTCCTCCATCTGTTGATCCTGAGGCAATTTGTGCCTAGGTTTGGCATCTTGTCATCCTCACTGAGAAAGCCAATGCTGCTGCTTTGGGGCTATTTGCTTCTCCATAGTCCAAACTTTGATTTTTTAGGAGCCCTCTAAGATGTTACACCCTGGCTGACTTTAGTTAGAGATGCTTTTCAAAGTTAGGGAAAGTTGTGTCTCATTTCCCAAATATAAAAAATTGGAAGACTAAAACCTATCTTGTAGGGTGTATGATGCTTAAATTAGGTAATGAATTTGAAATGTATAAATAGTGCTTGACATATAGTACGGCCAATGAATACCAACTTTCTCTTTTCCTAGTAAAACCTGCTTTCCTTCAGTGTTCCAGTCTTTAGCCTGTTACTGCTTTTTCTTCTTCCACTGAACATGGTTCAATGATGGACATGTTAAAAGAAAAACTTTAGACGAATTAAATTTTACAGAGTTTAATTGAGCAAAGAACGATTAGAGATTCAGGCAGCCCCCCACCAGACCAGAACAGGTTCAGAGAGACTCTGGCACTGCCACATGGTCAAAGAATATTTATGGACAGAGAAAGTAAAGTGACTTATAGAAAAAGGAAGTAAGGTACAGAAACAGATGGATTGGTTAAAGCTTGGCATTTGCCTTATTTGAACATGTTTGAACAGTTGGCCACCTATGGCCGAAACTTAGGGATTGGTGGAGAGCAGACTGTAGCCTGTCTATGCATCCTGTTAGGTTACAGGGCACTATGTATGGAGAAACCTTTGCCCTGAGTTTAAAATAAATAAGGAGGCAGCTTTAGGCTAAACTTAATTTAACAGAAGTTTCTAGAAAACCTACTTGGCCATCCCTTCCCCTGGAAGTAGTCACTATTTTTCATTATCCTCTTGTGGTCATTTCCTCCTGGCTACATTAATAAAATTGGGGTGCTGAAAGGGCACAGGGGGATCACTCAATGGGGTTTCATTTTCATTTTCTTAATGAGTAATTATATTAAGTGCTTTTTGCATATGCTTATTACTATTAGATATCATATTTCTGAAGTGTCTCTTCAAGTTTTGGCCATTTGTATTGTTTTCTCATGGCTTATTGACTTGTACAAGTTTTTTATATATTCTGCATTTGAATCTTTTTCAGAAATATGCCAATGCAAATATAATTTCCCAATCTGTGCACTGACTTTCTACCTTTTTAACAATGATTTTTGACAAAGGGTTTAAAATTAGACTTTCATGTTCATAGGAAGCTAACTAGAGAGTTTTGTTTGTTTGTTTGTTTGTTTGTTTGTTTTATAAGTAGTCTAAAAATACTTTTTCCTCTTTGGCTTCTGTTGATTTTGATGAGAATTCAGCAATCATTCTTAAAGACATTTCCCAGAACATGATATATCAACTTTCTCTGGCTGCTGGCAAGTTTTGCTTTGTTTTAGTCCACTTAGACATTCTGAATATGGACTTTCCTTCCACATCTGCACTGCTTCTGGCAAAACCACAGTGGTGGACTTAGAGAATTCCTTACTCAACTTTATGGCATTCTGTATAACATTGCTCCTGACCAAGGAGCTTGATTTATAGAAAGTCAAGTGTACCAGTGAGTTGAGGTGCTTGCTGAAAACAGATTATGAAACGGGTAATGGAAGAGGTAGTTATAGAAACCAGCTACAATCATGTGACCATTTGTGGGAAAAAAGACTATACTGTTATAAACATTTCTTTTTCATTGTCATATGAAAATATTAAAATACACGTCAACCATTTTTTACTCTCCTCCCATTTGCCTATACATAATAGTGAAAGATATGTTAATAAGTTACTCTTATAGCTTGTTGTATCTCAGAAGCTAAACTACAGGATATCAATGGGAGAGTGTGACTCAGCTAGAAGAGGAAAGAACATCACCCAAAGATGAATAAATACTTTGTATTCTCTTTGGGGGAGAGGGTTAGGGTATGTGTGGTTGAATGAAGAACTGTGGCATCATATTGGCAGGAAGTATGCTTTTTAAAATTGCCTTTATTTGAAAGCTAAGTGCTATTAAAAGAGGTGCATATGGATGTGAAGTTTACAAGGTGGGGGTATTGTGGTAACTTCGTACTGTCTCATCGTAACTACCTGGAAATATATTTCTAAGAAAATCCTTCCCTATATTGTTCTCGATTAAGTTGAAAAAAATTGTGCAAGGCAGGTGCCAGGCTCCAGGCACTGTGGCAACTCACATATGTTGCTACTGATCTGCTAACTCATCTTATTGTTGATTCACAACTCCCCCACTCCCCCCAGATCTCCTCTTTCAGCTTCTCTTTTTCTTGGGCCAAGTACCCAGGGAGCATGATAACAAATAACACCATTTCTTCTGAAGGTCACCAACACTATGAGATTGAAGGAGGTAAGAGACAGACAAGTTTTAGTTTGTCCTCGTGGGTTCCACCTGTCACCATGGGTTCCAAAATGTCTTTACAAATCACAGCTTTTGCATGCTCTTGTCCATGTTCAACTCTCCTTCCCAAATGTGAGTCTAGCTGACCTAGAGTAAATTCAGGCTCAATACTAGATGCAAAGACAACAGCTTTGCATAGGAGTAAGAGCAGATTATGGCATTGTATCACATAGAAATCTGGCATGCTTATCACGACTTTGTTTTACACATGAAAAACATACCCAGCCACAGAATTTAACAAGTGAGACTGAATACTTTGGATTAATGGGATAGAAATGTGGTATCAGGAGAATTCTAGGACACATGATCTAAGAAGTACTATTCTATTTGTGAAGCCAATAGGACTGAATGTCCTGATCCTCTTCAGCCTAGTACATAAAACTCAGTGTCAGATTTTGAAAAGATTATATTTTATTCCTGTTACAATTTCATAACAACATAAACAACTAAGTAACTTCCGAGAGCCACCAGTTCCAGCAATTGCATGAGGTCTAATCCTTATAATTAATCTTATTCTACATCTTTCACGATGGTTCTGCTTCCCTGATTGTACCCTAACTGACATAAAGCCTAAGAGGAAAGGGCTAAGGAAATGATTTTTATGGTGATTCAAGATAACTAGACCCAGATTTCTGCTGTGAGCATCGTTAAGTGAAACTGCCACTTTAAGTTATTATGTGGAAGTCTTTCCAACTTTAGACGACTTTACACATTTTCTGTATGATCTATTTTAAGTAAAAATTGAAGTATTAGAAGAAAGTTGCTCTGAACACCTGTTTCCAAATGAGATAGAAGGAGGTTTTACTTGGAATTAAATCATCTGATCCAGACCACAGATTAAATCCACAGACCACAGTCACTACCCTCTCCTGCCTGAGATCTGCAGGTGTGCATTTCAGATTGGCTCCTGTAGCAAAGGATGGGGAGTAGAGGGGTTCTCTTATTGAGCCCTAGGGTTTTTGTTTTGCTTTTACTATCACTTCAAACACTGTGAGTTCCCAAAGAGCACAAAAGTACTTTGCTGAATCTTCTAGCTGTAAGGCTGAAATGGTTAAGGCGACGGATTTCGCTGCTTTCTTGAAGTTGACAGAATAGCGACCACTTTTTGCATTCTGTTCACCAGAACCCTGGCGAATAAGGAAAATCATCTCTTTGCTGGGAAGTTGCTTGTACCAAAAAATATAATATGACCACCAACTTGCTTCATACAGGCAGTTCAGGGTGACTGCTTTCCTCACTGGCATGGATACTGATGACTGGGCTTGAGTAACCTTCTGGGCCACACTGGATCTTGTGGAAAAATATCAGAAAACAGAGCTGATCCTTTGATATAGTGAATAAAATATCGTAAGAGCTAGACTAATTTAGGACCCAGAGACAAACCAAACTAAAATCATAATATGCTCGCTTTTTTACAATTTCTCCTTTCCTCCTCAAGTCAATGAGAAATACCATACGCCTGTTTGGAATCCTTCCACCCTTAACATTTTTACCCACACTTGGAACCATCCATACCAGAGTAGCTGAAGGCCACAAATACACACAGCAGGCTGGAGAACAGCATGTGGCATGTAGCTCTTTGCACAAATGTGAGTTGTGCTGCCTGAAGCTCAAAGTTCAGTGCCTACGAGGGCCCTGCGGTGTGTATATGTAGTTCCTGGGTTCTGATGCTATCTCCCCAAACAGGAAATTGAGTCTCATGTTCATAGACTACATGGCTATGCACAGATGAGGAAAAATGTCTGGCTCACCCCTGAAACTTTACTTTGTCTAGTTGTCTTTCCCTAGTCATTAGGATAGACAGAACCTAGAAAAGGGATATAAGAAAAGCAATTTGTATTGAGGGGAACTGCAGTTGAACCAGTTGACATACATTGATATTATTTATTTAGCATATATTTACTTTTTGCCATCAGAAACTAATTAAATTTAAAAGAAAAATACTCAGATATTTGACTTTCTCTGTGAAAGGCAGTCCTATTCTAAACAATTACTGCATCTCTTTCTTCCTCCTTACTGAGGTCTAGGGCCCTAGTTAAGTTCTATAATAAGTAAAGCTACTTCAAAATCAAATGATAAAAATCAGTCCTTCTCGACTTTCAGAAGCTGCTCAGTTTTTTATCTCTTTATGAAATTATAACGGCAATAAAATGTAATCATTTCAAAATCTGACACTAAGTTTTATTTACTAGACTGAGGAGGATCAGGATATTCAGTCCTGTTGCCTTCACAAGTAGAATTACACTTCTTAGATCATGTGTCCTAGAATTGTCCTGATATCACATTTTCTATCCCATTGATCCAAAGTATTCAGTCTCACTTGTTACATTCTGTGGCTGGGCATTTTTTTAATTTTTAATGATAAGCATAAGACATTGTTTGTCATGATAAGCATACAAGATCTCCTGTGATGCAAATGATACAATGCTATAATATACTCCCACAGAACGTGTTATCTGAAGGTTGCAAGAACTTTGTGCATGTCAATACCACAGAAGTTGGTGGCTGAATTTTTTGTATGCTGTTATGTGATTGTACAGAATTTAGATGTTAACCTTCCAAGTGATTTCATTGTCTTTTTTAAATTTTTAAATAGAAAAATTTTTATTTTAGAGTTGGGGTCTCTCTTTGTCACCCAGACTGAAGTGCAGTGGCACAATCAGAACTCACTGCAGCCTGGAACTCCTAGGCTCAAGTAATTGTGTCACCGCAGCCTCCCAAATGGCTAGGACTCCAGTTGCGAGCTACCAGGCCTGGCTAAATTTTTATTTTACTTTGTAGAGATGGAGTCTTTCTACGTTGCCCAGACTGGTCTCAAACTCCTGGCCTCAAGTGACCTTATCTTGGCTTCCCAAAGTGCTGGGATTATATGTGTGAACCCAGCCCCTAGTTTCACTAACTTAATGGACAAATTAATGTAAAGGGACCAAGAGATAGCTAAGAAAGAAAGTGCAGACAAGGTCTCTAAAACATTTCCAGTTCTTTTATAAAGGTCAAAATAGCATATCACTGAGTGGTGCAGGGAATAGTTTCTCATTGTTTGAGACATCTACTCCTTAGTCCCGTTTCACCTCTGAGTGCTGAGAGGTAGCCATGCTCTGGTTTGCAATTATTTGTACCTAAGTAGATGGAGACCATGAATACCCACAGTAGACTGGGAAGCAGTATGATGGCAGGATTTCCTTCCTGCTGAAATAGCCCTGCTCTGTACCCTGACAGTACAGGTGCAGGGTCCCTCAGTTCTGTATGGAAGCTGCCTCTGAAATGTGGTTTCTGGGTGGGTCAAGTGTGAATGTGCTATGATAATCCCTAGGCTGGGAAATTGGTTCTATCCTAAACATCGTTTTGCCCTTTCTTATAATTTAATTAACAAATGACAAAGGATTATATCTGGTAAAGGACATGCATGAAACAATATTGAAGGAATTCTTAAAAGGAGATTAGTCATTTAAAATTTCCAAGTTTAGGAAATTGATCTGTGATAAATCTGAGGGGCTTATCTGAAACCAATTTATTATGAATCATGGCTTTGATTACAAATATACATTCATATTTTGATTGTTCACTTGCTACCAACCTGAGTCAAAGGTGAAGCTACTCACCAATCCTTGGCTTTGACACAGGAGACAAACCAGAAGTCATCACCTCCCGTCCTTCCTACTTACCCATCAAACCAATGGAATTGGAACTTCACAATGGCAAAGCAACAGCTCAGACAAATGAGATTTTAAAAAAAAGACTCCCAGGTTCTGTATTTTCTCCAGTTGTGTGTTCTACTGTCAATAGTAACGGCAAAGGCCTATTATTTCTACTATAACTCTTTGCTTAATTTTATTAGAAGTTCTAGGATGGGAGAATCCATGGGCCCTCTGAATTCAAATCTTTAGCTATGCTGTTGCCATCAGTGCATGTGTACTGTTTGGTGCAATTCTATACTTTTTAATAGTTATCAGGAAGACAAGGCTGGATCCTGGGTCCTGTTTGGGGCGGCGTGGGAGAGGGGGCCGCGGGTGTCTCGTCCTGTCCCAGGCCCAAACCCCCAGGGGTCCTGTCCTCAGGACCTGCTTGAGCCGACTTCAACCGAGGGACGGGGAGCTTCAGGACGCATGCTGTGTTCTCCGGACTCCCGTTGAGATCCCATTTTGACCCTCTCCGAGTGAGATAGGATGGGCTCACCATATCTGGTGAGGCCAGCAGGGCCTGGCTGCAGCACAGAATGATCCCATAGGTCTCAAGGCCTAGTGTCAGCTGCGAATTCACTCATCAATCAGCCCTCTGCCTCCCTCCTCCTTTGAAAGAGCAGTGGCCTGCCCGGCTTGTAAAAGCCCTGGGGTTCCGGAAAGCCGACCGCGCTTTACAGGACACCTGCAATGAGGAACAGAGGTGAATCCGAGGGGGAGACCATGTGACCACGCATGGCACTGGCCAATCCCACAGCAGTTGGTGTTAATGTGTGTCACCGGAGGCATACGGGGCGACGGCGAAACAAAGGGTGGTGTCCAGGTATCTGCCGGTGGAAAGGGGAAACGGGAGACCTTTCCAACAATGCCAGGGAAAATCAAAGAACACCTGGGACCCAGGGGTTGGCCGGGCCGCCTGTGCCTCACCCAAACCACGTTTTCAAATGCCTACCAGAGGAGCAAAGAGGTTTCTGCAAAATTCGCAACACTCCCAATCCTGCACTGACCTGGTAGCCCTGACGCAACTTCGGCTGGCACAAACCCACAGAGAGTGGGAAAGAAACACACAGACTGTGAGACAGAGAGAGAAGAGAAAATGGGAGACACACACACAGACACATAGACACACACAAAACAACACACACACACACACATAGAGTCATACAGCAGAGGCATTGAAACACACACCCCCAGGCAACCCCTGAGGCTGCGGGGTCCTGCTCTGGAGGAGAACGGTCCTCGGGTGAGAGAGCAGCCCAGGGGCGTGCATGCCGACCCGTCCTCGAGATCACGGATGGCGGCACGAATTTTGGGGAGACTCACCCCAACCAACACCGTCAGTGAAGGCCTGAGGCTGGTATCCCGTGCTGCTTCCCCCTTCTCCGCCTGGGGTTTCATCATCATGGTCGGCCCATTGCGACTCCTGGCATCCGGAGACGTTCCCTTCGAACCGGGGAGAGGTGAGGTCTTAGCCTCAGAGCCTGGACACCCAAGCAATGCCACGGAGGGCTCCTACTCTGCCAAGCCTCGAGGCATGGTTTCTAAGACAACCGTGGGAACCACTGTGATGGGAGAAACCGCTCGCGCCTCGCGCATGCGCATTGGCTGAGCCAACTCGCGCTCCACTCCTGACATATAGGCTGCGTCCCCTTTAAATATCGCCACCGCCGCGCGGCTGCCGTGATGCTCCTGCTGCCGCCGCGGCGGCGGCTGGATCCTGGGTCCTGTTTGGGGCGGCGTGGGAGAGGGGGCCACGTGTGTCTCGTTCTGTCCCAGGTCCAAACCCCCAGGGGTCCTGTCCTCAGGACCTGCTTCAGCCGACTTCCACAGAGGTAGGGGGAGCTTCAGGACGCCGGCTGTGTTCTCCGGACTCCCCTTGAGATCAGATTTTGGCCCTCCCCGAGTGAGACAGGATGGGCTCACCACATCTGGTCTGGCCGGCAGGGCCTGGCTGCAGCACAGAATGATCCCATAGGTCTCAAGTTCTAGTATCAGCTGAAAATTCACACATCCATCAGCCCACTGCCTCCCTCTTCCTTTGAAAGAGCAATGGCCTGCCCGGCTTGTAAAAGCCCTGGGGTTCCGGAAAGCCGACCGCGCTTTCCAGGACACCTGCAATGAGGAACGGAGACGAATCCGAGGGGGTGACCATGTGACCACACGTGGTACTGGCCAATCCCACAGCAGTTGGTGTTAATGTGTGTCACCGGAGGCATACGGGGCGACGGCAAAACAAAGGGTGGTGTCCAGGTATGTGCCCTTGGAAGGGGGAAACGGGTGACTTTTCCATCAATGCCAAGGAAAAGCAAAGAACACCTGGGACCCAGGGGTTGGGGGTGCCGCCTGTGCCTGACCCAAGCCACGTTTTCAAATGGCTACCAGAGGAGCAAAGAGGTTTCTGCAAAATTCGCAACACTCCCAATCCTCCACCGACCTGGTAGACCTGACGTAACTTCGACTGGCACAAACCAACAGACAGTGGGAAAGAAACACACAGAGACTGAGAGGCAGAGAGAGAAGAGAGAATGGGAGACACACACACAGACACCTGCACACACAAACACACACACACAAACACACACATAGAGTCATACAGCAGAGGAGAGTAGCCCAGGGGCATGCAGATCGACTTCTGGTCGAGATCACGGAGGGCGCCACGAGTTTTGGGGAGACTCACCCCAACCAACACCGTCCGTGAAGGCCTGAGGCTGGTATCCCGTGCTGCTTCCCCAGTCTCCGCCTGGGGTTTCATCATGATGGTCGGCCCTTTGCGACTCCTGGCATCCGGAGACGTTCCCTTCGACCCCGTGGAGAGGTGAGGCCTTAGCCTCAGAGCCTAGACACCCAAGTACTGCCACTGAGGGCCCCTGCTCTGCCAAGCCTCGGGGCCTGGTTTCTAAGACAACCGTGGGAACCACTGTTACCGGAGAAAACGCTCGCGCCACGCGCATGCGCATTGGCTGAGCCCATTCGTGCTCCAGTCCTGACAGATAGCCTCTGTCCCCTTTAAGTACCGCCACCGCCGCGCGGCGGTGGCTGGATCCTGGGTCCTGTTTGGGGCGGCGTGGGAGAGGGGCCCGTGGGTGTCTCGTCCTGTCCAAGGCCCAAACCCCCAGGGGTCCTGTCCTAAGGAGCTGCTTGAGCCCACTTCCACCGAGGGAAGGGGAGCTTCAGGACGCCTGCTGTGTTCTCCAGACTCCCATTGAGATCCGATTTTGGCCCTCTCCGAGTGAGACAGGATGGGCTCACCACATCTGGTGAGGCCGGCAGGGCCTGGCTGCAGCACAGAATGATCCCATAGGTCTCAAGGCCTAGTGTCAGCTGCAAATTCACTCATCCATCAGCCCTCTGCCTCCCTCCTCCTTTGAAAGAGCAGTGGCCTGCCCGGCTTGTAAAAGCCCTGGGGTTCCGGAAAGCCGACCGCGCTTTCCAGGACACCTGCAATGAGGAACACAGGCGAATCCCAGGGGGAGACCATGTGACCACGCGTGGCACTGGCCAATCCCACAGCAGTTGGTGTTAATGTTTGTCACCGGAGGCATACGGGGCGATTGCGAAACAAAGGGTGGTGTCCAGGTATGTGCCGGTGGAAGGGTTAAACGGCTGACATTTCCATCAGTGCCAAGGAAAATCAAAGAACACCTGGGACCCGGGGGTTGGGGGGGCCGCCTGTGCCTGACCCAAGCCACGTTTTCAAATGCCTACCAGAGGAGCAAAGAGGTTTCTGCAAAATTCGCAACACCCCCAATCCTCCACTGACCTGGTAGCCCTGACGCAACTTCGGCTGCCACAAACCCACAGACAGTGGGAAAGAAACACACAGAGACTGAGAGGCAGAGAGAGAAGAGAGAATGTGAGACACTCACACAGACACCTACACACACACACACACACACACACACACACACACACACACAGAGTCATACAGCAGAGGAGAGCAGCCCAGGGGCACGCAGGCCGACTGGTCATCGAGATCACGGACGGCGGCACGAATTTGGGGAGACTCACCCCAATCAACACCGTCCGTGCAGGCGTGAGGCTAGTATCCCGTGCTGCTTCCCCCGTCTCCGCCTGGGGTTTCATCATCATGGTCGGCCCTTTGCGACTCCTGGCATCCGGAGACGTTCCCTTCGACCCCGTGGAGAGGTGAGGCCTTAGTCCCAGAGCCTCGAAACCCAAGCACTGCCACGGAGGGCTCCTGCTCTGCCAAGCCTCGGGGCCTGCTTTCTAAGACAACCGTGAGAACCACTGTGACGGGAGAAACCGTTCGCGCCTCGCGCATGCGCATTGGCTGAGCCGATTCGCGCTCCACTCCTGACAGATAGGCTGCGTCCCCTTTAAATATCGCCACCGCCGCGCGGCGGCCGTGATGCTCCTGCTGCCGCCGCGGCGGCGGCTGGATCCTGGGTCCTGTTTGGGGCGGCGTGGGAGAGGGGGCCGCGGGTGTCTCGTCCTGTCCCAGGCCCAAACTCCCAGGGGTCCTGTCCTCAGAAGCTGCTTGAGCCCACTTCCACCAAGGGTGGGGGAGCTTCAGGACGCCTGCTGTGTTCTCCGGACTCCCGTTGAGATCCGATTTGGGCCCTCTTCAAGTGAGACAGGATGGGCTCACCACATCTGGTCAGGCCGGCAGGGCCTGGCTGCAGCACAGAATGATCCCATAGGTCTCAAGGCCTAGTGTCAGCTGCAAATTCACTCATCCATCAGCCCTCTGCCTCCCTCCTCCTTTGAAAGAGCAGTGGCCTGCCCGGCTTGTAAAAGCCCTGGGGTTCCGGAAAGCCGACCGCGCTTTCCAGGACACCTGCAATGAGGAACACAGGCGAATCCAAGGGGGAGACCATGTGACCACGCATGGCACTGGCCAATCCCACAGCAGTTGGTGTTAATGTGTGTCACCGGAGGCATACGGGGCGATTGCGAAACAAAGGGTGGTGTCCAGGTATGTGAAGGTGGAAGGGTTAAACGGCTGACCTTTCCATCAATGCCAAGGAAAATCAAAGAACACCTGGGACCCAGGGGTTGGGGGGGCCGCCTGTGCCTGACCCAAGCCACGTTTCCAAATGCCTACCAGAGGAGCAAAGATCGTTCTGCAAAATTCGCAACACCCCCATCCTCGATTGACCTGGTAGCCCTGACGCAACTTCGGCTGGCACAAACCCACAGACAGTGGGAAAGAAACACACAGAGACTGAGAGGCAGAGAGAGAAGAGAAAATGGGAGACACACACACAGACACACACACACACGCAGAGTCATGCAGCAGAGGCATTGAAACACACACCCCTAGGCACCCCATGAGTCTGCGGAGTTCTGCTCTGGAAGAGAAAGACCCTCGGGTGAGAGAGCAGCCCAGGGGCATGCAGGCCGACCTGTCCTCGAGATCACGGATGGCGGCACGACTTTTCTGGAGACTCACCCCTACCAACACCGTCCGGGCAGGCCTGAGCCTGGGATCCCGTGCTACTTCCCCAATCCCCGCCTGGGGTTTCGTCATCATGGTTGGCACTTTGCGACTCATGGCATCCGGAGACGTTCCTGTGGACCCCGTGGAGAGTTCAGGGCGGAGACTCAGAGCCCCGACACCCATGCACTGCCCCAGAAGGCTGCTGCTTTGCCAAGCCTAGGGGACTGGTTTCTAAGACAACCCTGGGAACCACTGTGATGGGGGAAGCCGCTTGCGCCTCGCGCATGCGTATTGGCTGGGCTGACTCGTGCTCTGCTCCTGTCAGTCAGGCTGTGTCCCCTTTAAATACCGCCACCGCCGCACTGTGGCAGCGAGGTTCCTCCTGCCGCCGCGTGGCGGCGGCTGGATCCGGGGTCCTGTTTGGGGCGGCGTGGGAGAGGGGCCCGCGAGTGTCTTGTCCTGTCTCAGGGCCAAACCCCCAGGAGTCCTGTCCTCAGAACCTCCTTTAGCCGACTTCCACCGAGGGAGGGGGAGCTTCAGGATGCCTGCTGTGTTCTCCGGACTCCCGTTGAGATCCGATTTTGGACCCCTCCGAGTGGGATAGGATGGGCTCACCACATCTGGTGAGGCAGGCAGGGCCTCTCTGCAGCACAGAATGATCCCCTAGGTCTCAAGGCCTACTTCTACTGTTGTACATAATGTATATAATTGACTTTTATTCTCTCGACAAAATTTCCTAAAAATACATCCAAATGATTGCGTTAATTAATATTTTGTTCCTTTGATGACTGAATAGTATTTCATGGTTTCTGGTATAAATTCACCACAAATTAAACATTCACCTGGGCTTATTGACCTTTTCAACTGTAACAAATTAAGCTGTTGTAGACATTCATGAACAAGTTTTTGTGGGAACACAAGTTTCATTACTCCAAATTAAACACCCACAACTGCAATTGCTGGGATCTATGGTCTATGCATATCTGGTTTTTATTTTACTTTGAAAATTTTTTAATTATTTTCTTAAAAATTTTTGGGTACATTGAGTGCCCACAGAAGCTAGTAAGGATACTGGGGCATTGGAGAGGAGGTAGAGAAGGTTAATCAGCAGAAAAAAAATGTGGAAAGAATGAATAACATGTCTGTCTTTTTCCAAAACTGTCAACTATTTTTCAGAGTGGCTCTATTATTTTACTTTTCCACTAGCAAGGTATGAGTGATCCTATTTTTTACATCCTGAATGGCTTTTGCTATTTTCACAATTTTTAAAAGACATTTTGATAGGTGTGTAGAAATATCTCACTATGGTTTTGTTTGACATGTCCATGATGATTAATAATATTGAACATGTTTCATGGATTATTTGACATCTGAATATTTTTCTTGTTAAAACGTCCATTGATGTCTTTTGTCCATTACCTAATTGGATCGTTTGCATTTTTTAAAAAAAGTTGCTGTTGAGTTTTGTGTCATCTCTATTTATTTTTGTCGGTTTTGATAGATGTTTATCAATTGATTGATTTTTTCAATAAACCAGCTTTTTGTTTCACATTTTTTTCTGTTTTCAATTTCATGAATTTTTGTTATTGTCATGATTATTTTTCTTCTTCTGCCTGCTTTCAGTTTACTCTGTTCTTTTTCTAGTTTCTTGAGATACAAGTGTATGTTATTGATTTGAGATCTTTTCTCATTTTAATGAAGCATTTAGTACTATAAATTTCTTTCCCACCACAGCCTTGGCTGTATTTCCTATATTTTGATATGTTGTATTTTTCTTTCATTTGTTTAAATATATTTTTGGATTTTTATTTAAGACTTTATATTGAATCCATAGATCATTTGGAACTGTGTTGTATAGTTGAAATGCATTTAAACATTTTCCTGCTGTCTTTCTGTTACTGACTTTTATTTTAATTCCACTATGGTCAGAGAACATACTCTATATGACATAAATTCTTTTAAATGTATCAGGGTTTGTTTTATGGTGCAAGAAATCATCTAGTATTTTAGTTAATATTTCATGAGCTCCTGAAAAACTGTATATTCTGCTGTTTTGTGTGGACTGATTCTATATTTAGATATATATATATATATAATTGACATATATATTTATCTATATATGTGTGTCTGTGTGTGTGTGTGTGTGTGTTTGTGTGTGTGAATAAAATCTTGTTGGTTGATTGTGCTGTACAGATCTTCTACATGCTTGCTGATTGTTAAATTTTTGTCCAATAATTCTATCAATTGCTGAGATAAGGCCGTTAAAACCCACAACTATAATTTATTATTTTTTAGTTCTATAATTTTTCTCTTCATGTTGTTTAAGACTTTGTTATTTGGTGCATATATATTTGGAATTGTTATGTTTACTGGTGAATTGATCCATTTATAATTAGTGTTGCAGTCTCCTCACTCCTTAATTTAGTGAGGTCCAAGATCTTGTCCCACAACCAAGAGAATAAGGCACACAAATACCAGAGAGTGAGTAAGGCAAATTAGCATTCATTAAGCAACAGAAAAGCTCTCAGCAGCAAGAGGGGACCCAAACAAGCGTTGCCAGAAATGGGGCTGAGTTCTGATTCTTTTATGTGACAGAAACAAGGAAGTCCTTTGTGGGTCCTGCCTTAATGGAAGGGGTAAAATTCCCTGCTGGGAGTGTTCTGTCTGTGCATACCTAGGGTTGGCAGTAATGACTCCATCTTGATTATTAGGCATAAGTGCCTAAGCAAAATTCATGGGGACACCAAAACTGCAATGCTAATGATATTACAATTATCTCTGGATCAAGTTAAGGGCATTTAGTTGATTTATTGAAACATAATTGGGACAGTCCCTTCTGAGAGACATCTTGGTGTAAAAGGAAGTTGTTAACCACATTTCCACATTCTAGCTACACCACAAAGGTAGTGCAGGTTCATTCCCATGGGCACTGTCTTTCTCCCAAGACCCTTCCTCTCTATCTGCCTAGCCAGCCTCTGACTGCCTCCTCTGTGGTTAGTAATGTTCTTTGTAAGATTTTTTGAATCTAACTTCTAGATTATCAGATATTAATATAGCCACTTTTGCCCTTTTATTGATAAATATTTCCATGGTATGTATTTTTATATTATTTTACTTGCAACCTACTGATACTATTGAATTAAAGTGTATTTCTTACTATAGCAATAGTTAAGGTTGCATTTTTTTATTTATTCAGCTAATTTCTCTTTTGATTGGTGTATTTATGTCACTTATATTTAATGTAATTATTAATGTACTAAAACCTAAGCATTTCATTTTATTATTTACTACATATTCATTTGTTTTGTTCTCATTTTTCAGTTTTCCTTTTTTTTTGGACTTACTCTGTGCTACTCGAGTTTTAATGTTGCTTTACTTACAATGTTTGAATACATCTACAATATACACTCTTTGCTTTGGAAATTTGTATATACTTTTTATGCTACTCTTCATATTTTAATACCTGATTTAATATCCAATTTATAAAACAATATATAAATACCAATGGTTTTACCCTTTTGATTAAAGCAAGGAAGCTCAGCTTATATTTATTTTCCTTTATCTTCTATACTTTTAAGTATCACTTCCTTTAGTATCAAGTGGAGTTATAATTTTTGTTTCTATCATCAACTATGATTTATAATACTCACTAGGAAAACACATCTATTGGATGTATTCATATTTCTGCTAATTCTATTAATATATCTTCCTTCTTTCTTGATGTTCAAAATTCCTTTTTTTCTTTATTTTGTTTGAATAACAGTTTTAATAAACATTTAATGGTAAGCTTGCTAACAACAAATTTTTAAACAGTTCAAAAAATATAATTTTCCTTTACTCCAGAAGCATAGTTACAACATCTGTAGCATTCAGAGTTGGCAGCTCTTTTCTTTCACTACCTGAAAAATATTGTGTAACTTGTTTCTGACCTCCATTGTTTCAGATGAAAAAACGTATTTTCATTTACATTCGTTTTCCTCTATAGGTGATGTTTCACCTATAGGTGACTGTTTCTATCTGGCTGCTTTTAAGACTTTGTCTTTAGTTTTGTCAAGGACCTACATTGGGGAAAGGACACAATCTCCAATACATGCTTCTGGAAAAATTGGATATCCATATGCAGAAGAATGAAACTAAACTCCTATCACTCACCTTATACAAAAATAAACTCAAAATGGATTAAAAATTTAAGTGTAAGACATGAAAAATTAGACTACCATACACTGTTGGTGGTAAGTTAAATTATTTCACTTATTATGAAAAACTGTATAGTGGTTTCTCAAAACAAAAATAGAGACACCATATGATCTAGTGATCCCACTACTAGGTGTTTATCCAAAGGAAAGGAAATCATTACACTTAAGAGGCATCTGCACCTCCATATTTATTGCAGCTGTCTTCACAATAACCAAGATATGGAATTAAGCTAAATATCCATCAATGGATGGATAGATAAAAAATGTGGTATATACATATATCAAATTTGTATATACATTCATATATATATGTATTATATATATGAATACTATTCTGCCATAAAAAGAATGAAATTCTGTCATTTGCAGAATGATGGATAAGACTAGCGAACATTATGTTAAGTGGAATAAGTCAGACACAGAAAAATTAATACTGTCTGTCCTTACCCATATGCAGGAGCTAAACAAATTTGAGCTCATTAAAGTAAATGGTAGAATTGTGGTTATTAGATGTTGGGAAGGATGTGGGAGGGGAGGTTGGTTAATGGACACAAAATTATAGCTATATGGGAGGAATAAGTTCTGTTGTAGTGCTCTACAGCTGGTTGCATGGAAATAACTATAATTTATGGTATATTTTCAAAAAGCTAGAAGAGAGGATTTTGAATGTTGTCAACACAAAAGTATGATAAATGTTTGAGGTGTTTGAAATGCTAATTACCCTGATTTGATCATTATGCATTGTACACCTGTATCAAAATATCACTCTGTTTCCATAAATATGTATAATTATTGCATGCCAACTAACAATAAAAGGACAAGATAAAGATTCAAAAAATAGGAAGAAATATCATTTTTCAGATACAATTTCTTCTCGGTGTGCCCATGTTGTTTCATGATTACAAAGCGTTCTTCTAAGTGCTTGTAAAGTATTGTTTTCATGCTTCTTAAAATTGCTTCCAGAAGTAATGTCAAACTCATTCACCTATAGTTTATGAGATCTATCTTCCTTTAAAAAACTAGTACACTGCCCATTTCTTGTCTTCTAAAACTTTTACTATTCTCCATAATCCTCAAAGATATATAGAGCAACTTAAAAATCTCTTTCCTAAACTTTCTTATTGTTTTGGAGTGAGTTCTACTCCAATACTAGGGCCCAGAGCTCATAGTGCCTCTTCGTTAATCTTGAGATTTAATTAAAAGCAATGTTGAGTCTTCTCTTTTGGATCTAAAGATCTATTTGATGAGAAAGACTGAAGAAAAATAAAGATAAGGGTATTTCCTCCATGTTTTCATGGCACAAAATCTTTGTTTGCTAACTGTGATAAGCAGAATAATGCCCCCCCACCCCCCACAAGACTGTCCCTGTCCTATTCTCCATGTCAGGAAGGATATGCTATGTTATATAAGAATATATGATGTTACAATGCAAGAAAGTATTAAGGTTGCACATGACATTAAGCTTGCTAAACAGCAGAACTTAAAATAAGAGATCATACTTAATTATCTAGGGGGGGCCAATTTAATCACAAGGATCCTTTAAATGTCGAAGAGTGTGGTAGAAAATATTTAAAGATACTACATTGTTAATTGTACTGGAGGAAAGAACCAAGAGACAAGGAATGGGGAAGTGGACAAGAGACAAGAAATGAAGACAGCCCCTAGAAGCTGGAAAAGGCAAGAACATGTATTCTCCTTTAGAGTCCCCAGAAGGAAAGCAGTGCTGCTGACACCTTGATTTTAGCCTAATGAAAACCGTTTAAGACTTCTGACCTTTATAATTTTAAAATGATAGATTTATGTTTCTAAGCTACCAAATAAAAATATTTTGTCTTTAGTTTTTAAAAGTTTAATCAAAATGTTTCTTGAAATGTGTTTATTCCGTGTAGGGTATGTTAGGCTTCTTGAATCTATACATTTGTGTCTTCTGCAAATTTGAGGTTTTTTTGAAGCACTATTTCTTCAAGTATTCTTTCAGCCTCATTTTACTTCTTTTCTGGTACACGTAATAAAAATGTTGGATCTTTTGTTGTTGCCTCACATATACCTACATCTGTGTTCATTTTATGTATCAGTCTATTTTATTTATGTTTTTCAAATTGGTTAAATTCTACTATTCTGCCCTCACATTCACTGATTTTACCTTCTCGCATCTCAATGGCACTATTGACTCCATCCAACACATTTTTCATTTCTGTTACCGTGTTTGTTTGCTTTTATAATTTACATTTAGTTCTTTTTGTTGTTGTTTTTTTACAACTCAAGTTTGGTTAATATTTTGCGATTTTGTTATATATTTTAAGATAATTTCTATTTGATGTTGAAACATTTTTGCTAGATATTTTAAAATCATATTCAGATGATTCCAACATCTGATGCGTTTTGGTGTTGGTGTCAGTTAACTGTCTTTTTTCACTCAAATTGTTATTTTCTTGGTTCTTTGTATGATCGGTGATTTGTAATTATATTCTGGACATTTTGTCTATCATGGCAGAAAATTCTGAGCTCTATTTAAACTGCTCCTTTTGGCAGGCAGTCACACTGTTTAGCTTTAGCATGTACATCCTGGGTGTGGGGCAGGTACACTGTGTACTATTTACTAGCTTGTCTGAGTTCGGTTAAACAGAACACACTCATATGCAACAAATTACATAAAGCAGATGTATCATTTACAGACAAACAGCAAGAGACAACAGGTACCTATGTGAGCCGGTCCATTATGAGCCAGTAGCTCAAGGCTCAACAAAGTTGCCTGAAGTGGATGGAGTGCATGTGAAGTGCCTGAGGTGGATGCAGTGATTGTGCATGCCCCACTTGTACCACAGTTGAGGGGCCCCACAAGACAGCTTGCCCTAGGTTATACACCTCAGGACCAATGGGAAACTATGGCCTAAAGTTTTGAAGAACATTCTCTGTCAAGGGAGAGAGTAACAAGGCCTAGGCTGTTTCAGGCAGTTCTTCCCTGTCTCAGGATATTGCATTCTCAGCATATACTACAGTTGCTCTTGACAACTGCAAGCAAGAAAGAGGGGATAATTGGGTCAGTCTAAGGACACCTGGAAAGTTGACCTGCAGTCTCCTGCTCCAACCAAGATATTTCCCTTAGAAAAGCTGGTGTATTTCATATGCCCATTGACCTCTCCAGATCTAGAGGTGGAGGTTTGTCTTGTCAGATCAATGTAACACCTTGGCTGACTCTGTCTCAGTGAAACATCATTGAGTCATAGCCAGAATACATTTTACTAGTCCCAGGAGGACTACTACCACTAGCAGCACAGCCAGACCTCTCTGCAGTAGTAATCTAGCCCTGGGTCTCAAAGATCTAGGTAAGAGTTTGCCATAGAGGTTAAAGAAGGATTCTTCAGGTGGCCCCACTGTCTACAACCAATGGGTCAGCTTCTGGATCTCCTCTACCTATGTTTCTACAATACCTAAGATGTTTATCCCAATACAGTAAGAGGTGTTGGCAATTGTATACACTTCTCCAAGTTGAGCTAAAAGAAAGTCTGGAGGGCCAAATGTGGTGGCTCATGCCTGTAATCCCAGCACTTTGGGAGGCCAAGATAGGTGGATCACCTGAGGTCAGGAGTTCGAGACCAGTCAGACAAACATGCAGAATCCCTGTCTCTACAAAAAACAAATACAAAATTAGCCAGGAGTGGTGGTGCACACCTATAATACCAGCTACTCTGGAGTCTGAGGCAAGAGAATCACTTAGACCCGGGAGGCAGAGGTTGCAGTGAGCTGACATCATACCACTGCACTCCAGCATGGGCAACGAGAGTGAAACTCCATCTCAAACAAAAAAGTCTGGAACAATTCTGTTGTTTAAAATAACTTTCTGGGTGGATCTGGGAGATGTTTCCTTGGCTTCTAAGACAGTGGCAATGGAGGAGGCAATATTTGCCATGGTTTGGGGCAGGTTTCTTTTCATTTTTTATGAGCAATAACTCCTATGAATGGTACCAAAGATCTCATAAAAGACATAAACCCAAAGTCAGTTACACATCCAGTCAGGTCTTTGGTAAGTCTGGTATACAGCATTAGGCTCCTGAGTCAATGGAGCACTTCATTTTGGGGGTGAATTCTAGGAGCATCCCTAGCACACTCAATGGGGCAGGACCTGTAAGTTTTCCAGGCATGACTTTGCCCACCCCGCATTTGAGTCACCCCAGATTGCCCACAGATAAAGATGTAGCCCTCTGGCACACACAGACCCCCTGTGCTAGTATTATTTATGAGGATGAAGGTATTGGCACTCACTAGCTAAGTCTCATTGATGGCAGTAGTTGCCTGAGTTTTCCTCATACAGTTTACCCCATACAATCCTGAAGCCTCTACGCAGAGGGCTAGCACTCTCTGATACTTGTTCTCTTCATCATCATGAACACACATCTTTGTAATTAAAGGAGCCTGGTGCATCAAAGCACCTGCCCACCAAAGATTCGTTAGTTGTGGTCATGACATTTTTCCACAAAGTTATTTAAGTTAAAAGATAGCACCTTTGAATTCTTCCTATGTGGCATGTGCTAGGTCCTCACTCAGTAAGCTAGGACTTAGGGTCCATTACTGTACTCTGTGGCATTAGGAGTGCTGGAGTAGTTAACCACTGGCAAGATGAAAGGATCATTCTAGTCAATGAGAGAACGAGGTCGTGGATGGAGCATCCAGCACTTTGTCAGGTTACCCATGGTGTAACCATGGCACTTTGGAAGAGGCCACTAAGGCATTATGCTCACAGGCCTATAATGCCCCATCCTTGTGGAAAAGCAGACTGACAGTTTAATGCCCACCTCTCACCCTTTCCAGGGTCTCAGATGTTCTCTACCTATTGGATAAGAATTAGGCTGAGTTGGTATAGCAACCCGGTCTGTCTGTTTTAGTCCCAAGCTACTTCTGCAGACACCCATTGCCCTTGTTGCTTGACTCAAACCTTTCTGCCTCAATCATCCACTCCAGTACAAAGTTGGCATATCTCATAACATCATCCACCCAAATGGAAGGATCAGAGGTATCCAGCATCATTAGAGGGATTCTAGCAGTCTGTCATTCCTTAGTCCTGTCCTCCACCCCTGTGGAATCCCCTTATAGGGGAGGTACCCAAGGGAAGTATAAACTCCAGATTAGAGACAGGGTGGCCTCTCTGGGGTACTATGGCACCCTGAACTGCAATTCATCCCCAGGACATGTACTCTATAGGGGAAAAGGAAAAAGAATGGTTGAGAACACAGACTGAGACTTCACAGGCACAGACAGCCTAGTCAGGTGGGTTTCTCATCCACCTCCAACCCAACCGAGCTCAGTGTCCCTCAATATGCACTGCAGTGCTGTTTCCTTTGCATTGGTGCATAGTGTTTAGTGTTCCTATTGCCCTAGTCAGATGGGCTACCCCCTCACTAGCAGGACATCTTGATGTTCTTTCTTCAGTTGCTCTGTGAGTTCTATTATTCAATAACTCTATTGGCCTGAGGATGACAATGTATTTAAAAAGCCCACCTTTTTTCACTAATGTGTACCCATTATCTAGTTGCTTGAATAGCAAAAAATATTCCTTGGTCCAGGTAAAATCCCATGGGCTATGTAAAAGGATGGCATAAATTCCTCTCAAGTGTGGCTATAGTTGCCTCAGCACCCATATGATTGACATATATTTGTCTTTTTCAGACAACAAGCTGTTTTTCTTAGTCCTTGTCCTCACATGGAGATCCTCTAACAGTCCAATCCTTCCATTGTCATTGTCCTGATCAGATGGCTAGGCTTTTGGCAATGGCCCATAAGTCACTGAAAATATAGCAAGATATGCGATAGAGGTAGCCTGCATGGCCATCACCACTGCATTTAGTTTGGCCCATTGGGTAGAATGCCCATGTCCAGTCTCAGTCAAAAGATAGCCATCCACTGGCTGAATGGTGGTCCAGTGCATGTCGTCTGGCAGAGCTATCAGTAAACCATGCCTGTCAGGCCTCTGAGCCCAAGCTAAGCCATCATATCCCCTGTGACCTGCACGTATACATCCAGGTGGCCTGAAGCAAGTGAAGAATCACAAAAGAAGTGAAAATGGCTGGTTCCTGCCTTAACTGATGACATTACTTTGTGAAATTCCTTCTCCTGGCTCAGAAGCTCCCCAACTGAGCACCTTGTGACCCCCACCCCTGTCTGCCAGAGAATAACCCCCTTT
Organism: Pan troglodytes; assembly: GCF_028858775.2. NCBI lineage: Eukaryota > Metazoa > Chordata > Mammalia > Primates > Hominidae > Pan > Pan troglodytes. Next base: position 14,764,411 of record NC_072413.2, read on the forward strand.
GACTGCAATTTTCCACTACCTACCCAAATCCTATAAAACGGCCCCACCCCATCTTCCTTCACTGACTCTCTTTTTGGACTCAGCCTGCCTGCACCCAGGTGAAATAAACAGTCTTGTTGCTCACAAAAAGGCTGTTTGGTGGTCTCTTCACACTGATGAACTGATGCATGACAATGCCATGCTGTCCGTAAGCATGTCTCTGGGTCCTGGGCCCCAGGTCACTACAGGAGAATCCAATGGATTCTTACAGGTTGCTTAAAAGGGATAGTTTGTTGTAATCCTGAATTAATAAAGTAATGTCCTGTTATCCACTTACCATGTAGTACTGCTTTTGTTAAATAATCCACTGGGGCTTGGGTAGTTTAGGTGGCAGACAGGATATGCCCCACTGTTATGGCTTGAATTCTGAGTTGTCAAAGAGTATGTCCCCTCAGGTAATGGTGATTTTTGTGCTACAAGAAGTTGGGGGGTCAATGCCAATAATGCACTCACAAGTGAGAACCATGGTCACTGACTTCCAATATGGACCAAAGCCATATCACAGGTAGATAAGCACTACTGGTCAATGCATTCATTCTAAAACCTTCCAATGTCACCAGTTTTTCTCCCTAACAGGACCTGGAAATATTATGTGGACTCCTGTATCAAAAAAAAAAAAAGTCTGAATTTCTTTCTTTTCTCCTCTTACCTTGACAGAAATGTAAGGCCTTTGGCCTCCATTTGGGGACCCTGAGACCTTGGTCCCATTTCTGACTCTGCCATTCAGCCCAAGACATTGGATTTGCAATGTCCTTTCATCAAAGAAACATACCTGGCCTTTCTCTATATCTGTCCTTTAGATAATGAGTCTCCCTTTCTGTGAAGGCCTTTATCACATGTATTGATTCCTTCTCAGATGCCTCAAGGAAGATCTGAGGACCCCTTTCTTCTTTCCCTCTCAGGTGCCTTAGTGTCTGGCTGAGTACACACTTCCCTCATTCTCTGCCCCCATGAATGACAGGGTAATTAAATAAATATCCCCAACCAAGGGACCTATGCTCCCCTATTTCCTCATTGCCTTTTGTTTGCCTTGATCCATGCAGCCATCTCATTCACATCTGTGGGAAGTGGCAGATCTATATCCCACTTATCACCCTTCCTTCCTCTGAAAATATTCAATCCCCATGCCCCCAGGCTGCCGTATTTCCCCTGGGCTGGGTACTAGGAAGTATCACCCCTCCTGCTTCTCAAATAAGCTATGATTACATTAGATGGGGCCCTGCTTGCTGGACACATTTTGTGTATTAGGTTTGCTGTGTGCTGCTTACCAGCTTGTCTGAGTGCAGGAGACAGAATACACTCATATGCAACAAGCTACACAAAGCAGATTTGTGACTTACAGGTAGGCAGCAAGGGACAAAAGAATGCTAGGATCTATGATGAGCTGGTTCCTGAAGACTCAAGAAAGATGTCTAGGGCACATTGAGTCTCAGCTGTGCATTCCCCACTTGCACCACAGCTGAGGGGCTCTTTTTTTTTTTTTTTTTTTTTTGAGATGGAGCTTGGTTCTTGTTGCCCAGGCTGGAGTGCAATGGCACGGTCTTGGCTCACTGCAACCTCTGCCTCCTGGGTTCAAGCGATTCTCATGCCTCAGCCTCCCAAGTAGCTGGGATTACAGGCGCCTGCCACCACGCTAAGTTTTTTGTATTTTTAGTAGAGACGGGGTTTCACTATGTTGGCCAGGCTGGTCTCCAATTCCTGACCTCAGGTGATCCACCCACCTTGGCCTCCTAAAGTGCTGGGATTACAAGGCATGAGCCATCACGCCCAGCCAGGACTCTTTAAGACAGCCTGTTCAGGGTTATATACCTCAGAGCCAATGTGAAACATTGACTTAAATCTTTGAGGGACATCCTGCTTCCAGAGGAAAGAGCAACAGGCCCAGCTAGTCCAGTCAGCCCCTCCTTATCTCACCATAATATATTCCCAGCATAATCTACAGTAATTATTAAGACCTACAAGGAAGAAAGGGAAGAGAACTGGGTCAATCCAAGGCCACATGGAGAACTGTCCTGCACTGGCCAATTGTTTTGGCTGTAGTTTCAATACCAACTTAATGTTTAGAGCTTTTGCATTGTGATTTCAGACTCTTTGATTAATATGGTGCTGCTGGGAATTCCACTGCTCCCTGTTAGTGCTGCCTATGGCAGTGGAAGCAGTTTCTCCAGGTTAGGCTACCAGGTGTCTGAGGTATGTTGTGAGGGGTGTGGTAGAATCCCCCAACCAATGTCCCCTGGCTACTCTGGGGTCATTGGGAAGAGAGTCTTAGGCCTGCAGGGACAAAGCAGCTTCTTAAGCCAGGCCACTTTCTCTACTAGGTCCCTCTTCCTGGTTCTATTTTCCCACCTTTGTGCTTCCTGGTAGAAAAGGAAGCCTCAAGCTGTACTGGGAAGGAGAGCACCTCTCTTAGCGTTTCTCCTAGCTGCTTCTCCTGGATGGTGGTGGGTGTCTCAAGCTAGCGGCTCCTGATTGATCCAAGGGAGGAAGGAGCTTACTTGAGGTATCTTCTGTTGCTAGATTGGGGGATTAGGAAAAATAAGTCTGAAGGCCTTCCTCTGTCCAGTGAGGATACACAAGATGCCTTGCTGTTGTGCTGTTTCACCATTCCTTGCATATCAAACTAACTCTTCTTCTGTTTACCTCCATCTCTTAGAGCTTTTTCATGTTAGTCATATGTGTCATTTTCAAAATATATAGTTGTGCATAACAAAAAGAGGCGGGAAAAACATGGATCTGTGCCATATTGTCTGAATCCGAAGTTCCTTGCATACTTTATACTAAATAAGCTTTATCTGTGAGCTATATTACTAGTATTTTCTTTGCCTATAATTGTTTCAGGTGTCACATTTAAGAGTTTGCTTGATTATGATATTTAAATATTGCAGAATGTATTTGCAGAATATATTTGCAGAATAACAATATTCTGCAAATAATGCCCTTGATATTCAAATTGAAAATCACTTTCCGTAATAGATCAAGGAAATTAGAACCTAATGATTTAATGGTGTACACAATTGCAGCATTAGTTTTCTATTCAAAGCAACATAAAATAAATGACAAATTGAAAGAAAAATAGGACTTTATTTACTCTATTCAAATATTAAAATAAGTAATAATATGTCTATTGAAATGTCATAATCAGGATATCATTTATTCCAATTAATTGATTAAATAAGTAATCAGTTAAATGTCATAGATTTTATTTTTATTTTTATAGAGAGAAGATGTGATTCTGTCACCAGGCTGGAGTACAGTAGCTGGATCATAACTCACTATAACCTCAAAAAAGCCTCCCAAGTATCTGGGATTACAGGTGTGAGCCACCACGATAGGCTAATTAAATTTTTTAATTTTCTATAGAGATGAGGCTCTCCCTGTTACCCAGGCTTGTCTTGAACTCCTGGGCTCAAGGGATCCTCCCACCACAGCCTCCCAAAGTGACAGGTATAAGCCATCATGCCTGGCCCTAGAATTTTTAAATTAATGGTGGTTGATACACATATTTACATTGTATTTTAGCCAGATTTACTGAGGTATAATTTACTTATGCAAAATTTACTTATTTATTTATTTATTTATTTATTTTTTGAGACGGAGTCTCGCTCTGTTCCTCAGGCTGGAGTGCAGCAGCGCAATCTCGGCTCACTGCAAGCTCCGCCTCCTGGGTTCACGCCATTCTCCTGCCTCAGCCTCCTGAGTAGCTGGGACTACAGGCACCTGCCACCACGGCCGGCTAATTTTCTTTTTGCATTTTGAGTAGAGACGGGGTTTCACCATGTTAACCACGATGGTCTCAACCTCCTGACCTCGTGATCCGCCCGCCTCGGCCTCCCAAAGTGCTGGGATTACAGGTGTGAGCCACTGTGCCCGGCCGAATATTTCCATTATAGCATATACTCGAATGCGTCTTAAAGTATTTATAAAGGTAATAGTCATTGTATTTACTTATATGACTTTTTAATTAGATTATAAAATCCAGTTACCTTTTAGTATGCTCAAAATTGTGTCAAATAATTCTTGAGTTAATTATGCATTATAAATTATTGTCTCAATAAAATTTCATGTACACTTTCACTCTGTAAAGCTGGAATGCATGTGGAGTTGCTTCAATTTTTCTTTTTTTTTGTTTGTTTGTTTGTTTGTTTTTTTGAGACAGAGTCTTGCTCTGTCACCCAGGCTGGAGTGCAGTGGTGGGATCTCGGCTCACTACAAGCTCCGCCTCCTGGGTTCATGCCATTCTCCTGCCTCAGCCTCCCGAGTAGCTGGGACTACAGGCGCCTGCCATCGCGCCCAGCTAATTTTTTGTATTTTTAGTAGAGACGGGGTTTCAACGTGGTCTCGATCTCCTGACCTCGTGATCCACCTGCCTCGGCCTCCCAAAGTGCTGGGATTACAGGCGTGAGCCACCGCGCCCGGCCTCAATTTTTCAATTGTATTTTCACTTTTCTCTTTTTATGCCTACCTAAATTTGTTCCTATAATTGAATTTATCATTTAGGAGTGAACATTTGTTTAAGAAAATGTAATCTTTTTCATCAGCATACTCAATATTTCAATTTTCCATTATAGATTATAAGAATAAATCTTTAGGTAATATAGGCAAACAAAATTTAATATATAGAATTAGTTTCTTAGATGATTGGAGAGTTGGTGGAGCAGGTCTTGGGCTGATCTTCTAAATGATTGCTAGAACTCCTCCAGAAAAACGACAGAGCTGGGACTGTTGCTCCTTTTGCCATGACTGAGAAGCTGGGGAATCAGGATCTCCTGTGCAACCACTGGCACTAAAATTATGCTAACTTTGCTATTTGTTTTTTTCCCAGTTTCAAAGTTTATCTTATTAACTTAAAATTTAAACAAAATTGTTAGTCTAAACATCATTAAATGTACTCATGGGAAACATATTTACATAGAGAATAATAAAATAATTTTTTGTAACTTGAGGCACATTGTCCATTTTACAAATGTACTTTTAGAAAAACTGCTTTGAGAAACAATATTTTTTCTGTCATCCTTCATAAAAGCTAGACACACATTTCTAATGCAAATTTCTTTTTTTTTCTACATTGATGTGGAAGCTGGGAAGCTCGAATGTTTACATTTTAATTTAACAATACAAAGAAAAATTTCATCTGTTTCTCTCTACATTGTTGGCCTTAGACTTACTGTAGCAGCCTCCATTCATATCTCTTACAGGGGTACCTTATAGTTTCATATCAGGTCATTCCTGTTCCTCTTTCCTTTTGTGATGCACCTCTTCTTGCTAAAGATTTTGGTCACTATCTTTTGTTTTGTGTTTACTTATTTCACCTTGTATATAAGTTCTGTTCTACACAACATTTCTGATTTACATGGCAGGAAATGTGTGAAACAGTTTGCCACCTTCCTGACTGATCTGGGCCTAAACTGTGCCCCTATACTGTGAATAAACAGTTGCATTCTCTAACACATATTTTATTTGATCCAAACAATACATTAGTCCAACTACCAAACATACATCTTAGATCCTCTGTAGCTATAACATTTTCAACAGTCATATTTATGGAATCCATCTCCCTCTGTTATGTTTTTATTGTTATCCAAATAGAGGAGATAGATATAAATGAACTCACTCTGGTCAGCCAGGGACCACACAGTGGCTTAAAATATCTTAATCCAGGTATCTGCAGACTAACCCTAACCTAACAGTGAGTTGCAACCTTTGTTTTTTTTTCGTTTTTTTTGTTTTTTTTGTTTTTCTCTAAGCATTAAAATATTTCAGTCATAGCTGCTTGCTTCTTGATCATAGGATCTCAGCCATGGTTCATATTTGAATAACACAGAATGTTGGCCACAGAACTAAGGACTGGACATTTGGTCCTTTGTGACTGTCGTTAGAGGAAAGTAAATGGTTTTGTTACACTGCTTGTCAGGAAAAAGAATAGGAAGGCACCTTCTATCTCAGGCTCTTTTCCTTAAAGAAGGTAGGTTTAATGTAAAACCTGAATTGTGAGTAAGCCTGGGGATATCATTTTTAGCTGTTCCAAATTGAGCAAGTACTTAGTCAAACTACCAGAGTTTTGGAATATGCCTGAGTAAGCCAGTCTGAAATAGCCGATGGTCCAGCTTAAGACTATTCAATATCCATGCACCTGCCTTTTCTAAAGCTTAAACTTCAAAAGAGTAACAGTAACAAGTACATGATCCTGTCAAATATAATTCAAATATATGTTGCACAAATTAAAATGCAGTGGTCCTATCCAAAATAGGTATCCATGTTATTCACTCCTCTTCAGATTGAGTCTCAACTATGTCTTAATATCCTGAAATAAGAGAATAAATTATGAAGTTATTCAAACCAGCCTACCCTAAAAATGGTGGGAAAAATGGAAGATAAAATAAGACAAACAATTATATACATGACAATGCAGAAGAGAAGAAAACCCAAGAATGTATTACATACTTAATTTTATAACTGATCATGGAACTGTGGATGGTATTTGTACCATTCTTTTTATATTATTCATTCCACACTTCTCTATAGTATCCTAAATTATCCAAGTTTCCACAGCAAGAGCCCACTCTTCATGAACAGTGCCCTTAGTTGTTTTGTCAAATTGGAGTTGTTTTAATCTTCCATTAATATTTACCACTTGACAGAAAATCCAAAAGGCATTTGAGGAGTCCAACTCCAGGCAGAAACCCTATGTGTAATCTTTCAGGCCTAACCATAGGCCATGACAATGGCTTTACCTGGCAGGCCTCACTAGAGAAAGATACTCTCCCTATACCAGAATTGGCAAACAGCCAGTGCATTACAATGTCTAATGGGAGCGGCAGTCTAGGACTCATTCCCCACTAGCCAACCATCCTCCTGTGCATGTCTGCCATTCAAGTCTCAGGCACCCCCATCTGAGCTATCCTTATTAGGGACCCTCAATAGAAAACCTTTGCAGAGAACTCCTTATGATAGGAGGAGAGGGATAAGGGAGAGGAGAAAGGGGAAACCTTGAAAACATTATTCTCTATTCTGAATCAGAACTCAGTATTTTCCCATTCTTAGCCCTTCCTCCTCTTTCTGTCCCAAGGACCTAGGTCCATAAGATGAAAGGAGCTTTTTGTTCATGGCTCCTTGGTCAAAAGATCCTTGCTGAGAAAATTCCCACATCTGCATTTGTGCTGATCTACATGACCTTGGCCTGGAGCTGTTTCATGGGACAAAATGGAACATTGGAGGAGCTAGCAATCTTTCCTCTTTAGTTTCTTGCTTAAACTATCTCAGTTAGTAAAGATTTGACTGTTACTGTCATTTTGGCTTATTGTTTTAATTTGCTATTTCAACTCCATGGCAGCTTAGCTCTTGACAGCATTCTGGAAAGTACATAGGATTCTAGACATTTTTACTGCTTTTGTTATATGAATTACATGTCTTCATAATAAGGAATTAAGGCTGGGAGTGGTCACTTGTAATCACAACACTTTGGGAGGCCAAGGCGGGTGGATCAACTGAGGTCAGGAGTTTGAGACCAGCCTGGCCAATGTGGTGAGTGAAATCCCATCTCTACTAAAAACGCAAAAATTAGCCAGGCATGGTAAAGTGCTCCTGTAGTCCCAGCTACTCGGGAGGCTGAGGCGGGAGAATCACTTGAACCCGGGAGGCGAAGGTTGCAGTGAGCCGAGATGATAGTGCCATTTCACTCCAGCCTGGACGACAGAGCAAGACTCTGTCTCAATAACAATAATAAGAATAATAAGGATTTAATATCCAAACCATTCTTGTAACATATTTAATATTGCCATTCAGTGGTAAATAAAAATAATATACAATCATGCCCTGCCTAATAACAACATTTCGGTCAATGATGAACTACCTACAGAACAGTGGTCCCATAAGATTATAATGAGCCAAACAATTCATATATATATATGGAGAGAAGAGAGAGAGAAAGAGTTAACCATTAAACAGCCTCAGACAGGTCCTTGAGGAGGTATTCTATAAGGAAGCATTGTTATCATAGAAGATGAAAGTTCCACCCATGTTATTGCCCTGGAAGACCTTCCAGTGGGACAAGATATAAAGGCAGAAGACAGTAATATTGATAATCCTGACCCTGTGTAGGCCTCAGCTACTGTATGTGTTTGTGTCTTATTAATAAAATGTTTTAAAAGTAAATAATATAAATTTAAAAACTTTATTTTTCTTTTTTTATTTTATTATTATTATACTTTAAGTTTTAGGGTACATGTGCACAATGTGCAGGTTAGTTACATATGTATACATGTGCCATGCTGGTGTGCTGCACTCATTAACTCGTCATTTAGCATTAGGTATATCTCCTAAAACTATCCCTCCCCCCCTCACCCCACCCCACAACAGTCCCCAGAGTGTGATGTTCCTCTTCCTGTGTCCATGTGTTCTCATTGTTCAATCCCCACCTATGAGTGAGAATATGTGGTGTTTGGTTTTTTGTTCTTGCGATAGTTTACTGAGAATGATGATTTCCAATTTCATCCACATCCCTACAAAGGACATGAATTCATCATTTTTTATGGCTGCATAGTATTCCATGGTGTATATGTGCCACATTTTCTTAATCCAGTCTATCATTGTTGGACATTTGGGTTGGTTCCAAGTCTTTGCTATTATGAATAGTGCCACAATAAACATACGTGTGTGTGTGTCTTTATAGCAGCATGATTTATAATCCTTTGGGTATATACCCAGTAATGGGATGGCTGGGTCAAACGGTATTTCTAGTTCTAGATCCCTGAGGAATCGCCACACTGACTTCCACAATGGTTGAACTGGTTTACAGTTCCACCAACAGTGTAAAAGTGTTCCTATTTCTCCATATCCTCTCCAGCACCTGTTGTTTCCTGACTTTTTAGTGATTGCCATTCTAACTGGTGTGAGATGGTATCTCATTGTGGTTTTGATTTGCATTTCTCTGATAGCCAGTGATGGTGAGCAATTTTTCATGTGTTTTTTGGCTGCATAAATGTCTTCTTTTGAGAAGTGTCTATTCATGTTCTTCACCCACTTTTTGATGGGGTTGTTTGTTTTTTTCTTGTAAATTTGTTTGAGTTCATTGTAGATTCTGGATATTAGCCCTTTGTCAGATGAGTAGGTTGCAAAAATTTTCTCCCATTTTGTAGGTTGCCTGTTCACTCTGATGGTAGTTTCTTTTGCTGGGCAGAAACTCTTTCGTTTAATTAGATCCCATTTGTCAATTTTGGCTTTTGTTGCCATTGCTTTTGGTGTTTTAGACATGAAGTCCTTGCCCATACCTATGTCTTGAATGGTAATGCCTAGGTTTTCTTCTAGGGTTTTTATGGTTTTAGGTCTAAGGTTTAAGTCTTTAATCCATCTTGAATTAATTGTTGTATAAGGTGTAAGGAAGGGATCCAGTTTCAGCTTTCTACATATGGCTCGCCAGTTTTCCCAGCACCATTTATTAAATAGGGAATCCTTTCCCCATTGCTTGTTTTTCTCAGGTTTGTCAAAGATCAGATAGTTGTAAATATGTGGCATTACTTCTGAGGGCTCTGTTCTGTTCCATTGTAGAAAAAAGCTTATATAATAAGGGTATAAAGAAAGAAAATATTTTTTGTACAGATGTTCAATGTGTTTGTGTTTTAAACTAAGTGTTATTGCAAGAGTCAAGAAAATTATAAAGTAAAAAAGATACAGTAAGCTAAGGTTATTTTATTATTAGAGAAAAAATAGTTTTTAGAAATGTAATTTAGCCTAAGTGTACAGTGTTTATTAAGTCTACAGTAGTGTTCAGTAATGTCTAAAGACTTTGCTTTCTCTCACCACTCACTCACTGACTCATCCAGAGCAACTTCTAGGCCTGCAAGTGCCATTTATAGTAACCATCCTATACAGGTGTACAACTTTTTATTTTTTATACCATATCTTTTTATTGTATGTTTTCTATGTTTAGATATAAAGATGTTTATCATTGTGTTTCAATTGGCTACATTATTTAATATAGTAACCGGACGTAAGGGCTTGTAGCCTAAAAGCAATAACTTCTACCTTATTGCTGAAGTGTGTAGTAGGCTACACCATCTAGGTTTGTAAAAGGACACTATGATGTTCACCTAGGGAACACATTTCTCAGAATGAATTCTCATCATTAATCAACTCAAGACTGTACTTATAAGTGAATCCACTGTCATTACTATAGTTCAGGTCACCTTACGTTTCTTCTTGGACTTGCCAATGAACTGTGGAATTAAGAAGCTCTCTGCCTACAGTCTTGTTTATCTATTGTAATCTGTTTCTTGTAGTCCCTATTTTAGATCTCATTAATGTCTTGTCACTTCCATTAGAATAAATTATAAACACTTTGGATGGCCTGAAGACATTTGTAATTTATCCTAAACTCATCTCTACTCTCATCGCTTGACATCTCCCACTTCTACCCACACATATATATTTAAGCCCATGTAATTACTGCAATTACCCCAAATTCTGTACTTCTCACCAGTGTCTTGCAAAACCCACTCCATCTAACTAATAAGACTTTTCATTTAACTCTCCAGTTGTAATTGATATTCTAGTTTCAAACTCTATTTTCTGTGTGAAGGCTGTACTGATATCCCAATTTTGTTTCTTCAGTGTGAGCATTGGCAGCCTGTGGCCTATGGTTTTGGTACAGCCTGCAAGGTAATAATGGTTTTTAGAGATTTAAATGATTGAAACAATTTTTTAAAATAATATTTTGTAGCATATAACAATTGCCTAAAGTAAAAACTGTAGTGTTTTCATAAATAACAAGGTTTTTTTTGGACCCAAGATCATTCACTTACATGTGGTCTATAGATGTTTTCATGCTATTATGTCAGAGTTGAGTGGTTGCAACAGAAACTGTATGATTGTCAAAGCCTAATATACTTAAAATCTGACCCCTTGTAGAAAAAGCCAACACTTGATCTAAAGTTTTCTGTAAAGATACATCTACATTATGTTTATCGTAATTTATATTTATTTGTCTGCCTACTGGTTGCAGTTTTGAAAAACTATAATCTTCCAGAAAACAGAAACTATAATATTTTTAATTAGACCTCAAGCAAAATTATTTTAAAATGCGGTCTCAATTTTTAAGAAAGTGGGGAAGAATGCTTTTTTTTCTTTTGTTAAACTTCTTTGCTTCCAGTCCAAGAAGTGACTGTCATTTATTTTTATCTTATTGCTTCCTTTCTCATATTAGCTTTATAAAAAGTAATGAAATAATATTCAGGTTTCTTAGTAGAGTCATGTTGTAAACATAAGCTTTTTTTTTCTAGCCACTCTCAAAAAATGGAAAGCCTCTGCTTTATGAGTCACCTAATTAATGACATTGAATTATCTAGTAAGTGGACTCTTCAGGTTAATTAAATATCTTCATTAACTTTTTCACTGCTTTTAAAAATAACATTTACACATTTATGCAAATAGGTTCATCATGTGTCCTTAATCAGTTATTTTGCTTTGGTGCAGAGTTAATAATTCCAATATTTGTTCAAACTGAAGAAAATCCAGGACTCAAAAAAGAAAGGATATTTTTATTCAGGTTTTGAGAAAATCACAAGTAAAACCCCCAGTTTATTTATCAATAATTGTATGTTACATACATTTCCATATTTACAATTTTGATAAAATAGTTATAATTAATATTTATCTTTAATAATTTAAATATTAATTAGTTATTATGTATTTATTGGCTCATATTATTTAAATTATATATATTTATATAATTTGCAGTCTGACAATGCAATAGAAAAAAAAAAAAACATTTTCTGTGAAGAAATTCAAGCCAGCTGCAGAAATGTGCATAAGTAACAAGAAGCCAAATCCTAATCATGAAGACAATGGGAAAAATGTCTCTAGGCCATGTCCTAGGTCTTCACAGCAGCCCCTCCCATCACAGACCCAGAGGCCTAGGAGGAAAAAATGTTTTCTGGGGACAGGCCCAGGGCTCCTCTCTGTGTGCAGTCTAGGGACTTGGTGCCCTACATCCCAGACACTTCAGCTGTGACTAAAAGGGACCAAGGTACAGCTTGGGCCATGGTGTCAGAGGTCACAAGTCCCAAGCCTTGGCAGCATCCATGTGGAGTTGAGCCTGCATGTGCACAGAAGTCAAGAAGCAAGGCTTGGGAGCCTCAGCCTAGATTTCAGAGGATGTATGGAAACACCTGGATGTCCAGGAAGAAGTTTGCTGTGTGTGTGTGTTGGGGGGGTGATCATGGAGAGCCTCTGCTAAGGAAGTGGGGAAGGGAAATGTGGGGTTGGAGCCCCACACAGAGTCCCCACTGAGGCGCTGCCTGTGTGAGAAGAGGACCACTCAGAGCTTGCATATGCACCTGAAAAAACCTCAGATGCTCAACACCAGCCTGTGGAAGCAGCTAGGTGGGAACTGTACCTTTCAAAGCAACAGGGGCAGAGCTGCCCAAGGCCATGGGAGCCCACCTCTTGCATCAGCATGACCTGGATGTTAGACATGGAGTCAAAGGAGATCATTTTGAAGCATTAAGATTCAACTGCCTTGCTGGAGTTTGGACTTGCATGGGGCCTGTAACCCCTTTGTTTTGGCCAATTTGTCCTGTTTGGAATGGGTATAGTTACCCAATGCCTGTACCCCCATAGTATCAAGAAACTAACTAACTTTCTTTTGATTTTACAGGCTTATAGGTGGAAGGGACTTGTCTTGTCTCAGATGAGACTTTGGACTGTGGACTTCTGAGTTAATGCTGAAATGAGTTAAGACTTGAGGAACTGTTGGGAAGGTATGATTGGTTTTGAAACTTGAGGACACAACATTTAGAGGGGACACAGGCAAAATAATATGGTTTGTCTCTGTGTCCCCACCCAAATCTCGTCTTGAATTGTAGCTCCCATAATTGCCATGTGTTATGGAAGGACCTAGTGGGAGATAATTGAATCATGGAGGCAGTTTCCCCTATACTGTCCTTGTGGTAGTCAATAAGTCTCACACGACCTGATGGTTTTATAAGGGGTTTCTGCTTTTGCTTGGTTCCCATTCTCTCTCTTGCCTGTTGCCATGTAAGACATGACTTTTGCCTTCTACTATGATTGTGAGGTCTCCCCAGTCATGTGGAACTGTGAGTTCATTAAGCCTCTTTTTCTTTATAATTTACCCAATCTCAGGTATGTCTTTATCAGCAGTGTGAAAACAGACTAATACACTGTCTTAACATTTTTTCTATTGTTTTGACCTTGGAAACTGATGATTATTTGTCTTCAAGATGATCTTTTTGTGGAGTATCTTACTGAAGTTCTCTGTATTTCTTGAATTTGAATGTTGACCTCTCTATCTAGGTTAGGGAAGTTCTCATGGATGATATTTTGATCCACGAGATCAAAAATATCAAAAGTCAACTTTTGCTAAGTTGACTCCATTTTCTCTATCCTTTTTAGGTACACCAGTTGTAGATTCAGTCTCTACATAATCCCATATTTCTCAGAGGTTTTGTTCATTCTTTTTCATTCTTTTTTTCTATTCTTATCTGCCTGTCTTATTTCAGAAAGCCATTCTTTAAGCTCTTAGATTGTTTCCTCCACGTGATCTATTCTGCTGTTAATACTTATGATTACATTGTGAAATTCTTGTAGTGTTTTTCAGCTCTATCAGGTTGGTTATGTTCTCTATACTGGCATTTTGTCTGCCAGGTCATGCAATGTTTTATTGTGATTTTTAGCTCTGTTGTATTGGCTTACAACATACTCCTATAGCTCAATGAATTTCATTACTGTTTATATTCTGAATGCTATTTCTGCCATTGCAGCCTCAACACTGTTCTGAACCCTGGCTGGAGAGATGACGCAGTTATGTGGAGTTAGGAAGTTACTCTGGCTTTTTGAGTTTTCAGTATTCTTGCACTGATTCTTTCTCATCTTTGTGCACTTGCCTAACTTCAGTCTTTGAGATTGCTTACCTTTGGATGGTATTTTGTTTTCTTTCATCCTATTTGATGATGTTGAAGATTTGTTTGTGTTATAAGGTAGATTCAGCTGACTGGCTTCATTTCTGGGAGATTTTATGGCACCAACACTCAGCTCCCAACTTCTGGACTGTGTGCTCTAACTCTGGGGGACTTGTATTAGGCCCCAGCTTTGTTCTCCTGTGTAGGGTCCATCCCACAGACTCTGGCTGAGCGACAAATGAAAAAAGTGTTCAGACACAGTTATTTTGCCTGAGAATGCAGCTAGGGGACTGCACTGCTTAGCATCGCCAATGAGAGTACAGTCCCACTAAGCCAGAGACCTTTGTATTAATTTAGTACAGATTTGAAGACAAAGGCCTGGAGCAAACATAATTTGTGGGAAATTAACATTGTTGACCCCTGAGTAGAGAGCAGTCTTGCACATGAATGATCAAAGGTTGGTTTCCTGAGACATAAGGAAACCAATTTTTCTAGATATGTTTCTTTACATTCCCTTGTTATCTAACCTTTGCCCTTAAGAGAATTTAGCTGCCTTCAGCTAAATTATTCTCCAAAGTTTTTGGCCTTCCAAGAAGGTTTGCATCTTTCCCTATAATTTTTCTTACATCTTCTCCCATCACCCTTGAGGCTGGAAATTAAAGAAAGAAAAGTAAAATTAAAATGAGAAAGAAACAATCTTTCTGTATTAGGCTGACTCATCCCAAAGGCAGTAACAGGCAAAGCCCAGACCCAGGCAAAGTCTCGATAGCATTATCTAAGAAGCCGGGGCTCAAAGAATGTGCTCTGGAGAGTCTCCCAGAGCTCCCTCAACATAGGGAGAAGAAAAACAAATTTTCCTTTCTCTTTTGATTCTGTTATTCATCTAAGCAGCACAGTGAAGATCATGAGACACCTGAGCAGGCCTGGATTGCAGTCCCCTAGATGCCATAGCATAGGTTATGAGATAAGCCCATGCAAAGCACTGGAACAAGCCTAGATAACAGCTATCTGGGCTGCATAGCAAGAGTCATATGTAAGCCTGAGTTGTGAACTTGTTGTAGTATGATTGACTGCCTTTGTTCTTCTGTATCCTTGATTTTGAATCATTATACTTTGCACCACTGTAAGCTTGTTTCAAGTTAGAACACCTCCTTTTAGAAGTGTGCATAAAAGGCAAGTGTTCTCTTTGTTCATGGTCCAGTCTTTGGATATTAATCTGCTGGTTCTGAGTGCACTCAATAAAAATCCTTCTGTTTCACCTAACCAATATCTCCAGTCTCCTGATTCCCACAACAACCTGATCGATCTCTTACACTGTGGCTCCTCGAGATTTGGAGTCCACTGTGCTGGGGATAGCAAACTGCAGTACCTGCAGCAAAGTACTAGTGGATATAGGGGTGTCTGCCTCTCTGCAGGTGTTCACCACAGTATTGGAGGCAAGGCAGCTGTTGGGGGAGCAAGGGCCTTCTGCTGGAGACAGAGTGCACTGCTGCACTGTAGGTGGTGATGGCTTGGGGTGGGGTGCTGGCCAGTGGAGGTCTTGGAGCCTTATCTGTGGTCTGCAAGCAGGAGCAATTGCTCAGGTTGTGGGGGGGATCCCCTGCTCTGTGTGCAGCACAGCACAAGGGCAGGGCACTGGTATAGATGGGGCTTGATGACTCTGTGCCCAACAAGGATCCATCTGCAGTGGTGGTTGGTGGGGCTTATGGGGGGCACACTGCATTCCCATGTGCTGTTGAAGCAAGTAAAGCCCACTCATGCAGATATATGCCAGCAAAGTGATGTGGGGAGTTGCTGTCTCATATCATTTTTAATAAATCTTCTGATATTGTCTCAAATCTTGGAAACATGTGTCAGCTCAAAAAGACATCCTTGTATAAAACTGAAATGCTTCTACCTTTAAAATGTATATGTGATAGATTATTTATTCATAGTAGCTGAATTTAATGCAATTAATGTAATGAATACAGGACATATTAATATGCTAAGAGTAGACTACTTAAATGTTTGTATTTTCAGTAACTCAAATATAAGCATGTCTATACATGAACTAAAACAGAATTTTGCCCAAATCACTCAAAAAATTAGTTAAATTAAATATGTTTAAAATATACTTAAATACTTTGTATATAATAGATTGTCAAGTAATTAAAATAATTTACATGTTTTATTTAGGTGTCCTCAACTTTAAAAATATATATCTACATATAATTTACCTTATATTACTGACCACATGGCTAAATATGATAGTTTGGCAGAAATCAATTCTATTAATTATGAAAGACCTACTTTTGGCAAAAATATTTCTCAAGTTTGATATCAATTCTGACTCTATTATTGACATTGATGTTAAATGTAAACCTCTGTTTTTGTCTAAAATTTGATGCTACAAAATATTTCTGTTGTCCATATTCTTCCAGGGACAGAATATTATGAATTAGCATTTTTTTTTAACTTATATATCACAATATCACATACTCAGAAAGCTGTTTTGATAAAATACAACTTTATCAGTCATTGCCCAATACTGCAATTATATGTCACAAATGTATCTGTATAACCAAATGTAACATATGCAATTTTTTTTGCTGATTATAATTATTAATGAATCAACCAAATGAGAAAAAAACTCTCAATTTGATATTGACTTAAACTTTCCAATTTACCAAAAGTGTTGGTAATATTTGTTTTAAATATTTAAATGTTTGAATCATATGAATATGTTAAATGAATAAATATTAACGGTATCTTTTACAAGCAGACCCTTCAACATTTTGGAGAGGTAAGCGCATACATATTTTTTGTGTGTTCATTCACATATAAACAATCTGTGATTAACTTCGATCATACTCCTAAAAAGACTAGGATTTTTTTCTGTTTTGTTTATTTTTATATAAAATTTACATAAAATAGGGTGAACAAATTTAAGTAATATTTATAAGTTTTGACAAATGCATATACATATATAATTAAAATATAGTAACATTTACTATTATGTTGTAGTAACCATCATACCACAAAGTCCACTCATGTTCTTTCTCATTTAACTGCATCTCCATTCCCAAGGCAACAACTATTCTATTTACAATTGATTAGTTTTTGTCTTCCAGAAATGCATATGAATGGAACCATACATGTACTTTTGTGTACAGATTAGTTAAAATAATGTTTTTGATATTCATAAATGCTGTTGCATATATAAATAGTTGGTCTCTTTCAATAAGTAGGTGGTATTTTCTTGTGTGAATATACCAGATTTTTTTCTATTTGTTGTTGAGCACATCAGCTTTATTATTTTGGGGTAATTAAAAGTTAATTCATTATTACAATTCTTATTCAAGTCTTTCTGTGGAGAAGAGTTTTTACTCCTTTTGAATAAGTGCCTAGGAGTGAATTGATTATAGGGAAGTTGGGTGGATGAATAATTAATTTTATAGAAAACAGCCAAATTGGTTTTCAAATAGTTGCAAATTTATTTAATTTAAATTGTCATTTTGTAAAAGTATTTTTAAACATATTTTTCTTTGGTAGGTTACATGTGACAGTACATGTATAGTAGTTGAATATCTGCTGACATCTTTATTTTTACAAAAATAAATTCAACTTTCATTCAAGTGCACAAATATGACCCAATAAATTTTCCTAATGACTCTTTCTAGTTAATACCTCTCATTAATGAAGCAATCACTTTTCTCATATCTGCACAGTAGTTGTATCTGTTTTTGGAATTAAAACAGTGTGCACTAATTTATGCCTGGCATCTTTTGGTTCAACATGTGTTTGAGATTAATTGTGTCATTGTGCGTATCAAAAGCTCATTAATTGTTAATTGGTAAAAGGTAATCTCTCTTGTGTGATTATGTCACACAATGTTTATCCACTTTTCTTTGATATACATTTAGAATTTTTCAAATTTTTGACTATCTTAAGTAAAGTTTCCATATACATGTTTATGCAACTTATGTTTTGGTTATGTTTTTTCTGATCGAGGGCCTGTAAACACCTTATAATGGAGTTCTTTGTCATAGTATAGGTGTATGCTTAACATTATGAGAAAATAAGACATTTCCAAAGAGTTTTCAGAAGTTTTTAAAACATTTTACATTTCTACCATCAAGGTATGAGAGTTCCAGTAGCTCTAAATCCTTACAAAACTTTGTGCTGCCAGTCTCTGTGAATCTGTTAAAGAAATTTTAACCTAACTACAGTTTAATATAATGGAAGTTTTTGTTAATGTTATCTTTGTGAGTGCTGGATATTTTGTATTTCTGTACAAAATATGAGCTTTTTCTCTAGGACACAGTTAATTTGTTCAAAACCGCTTGATCCTTTTAGATACTTCTTTTATGATTTTTTGATGCATTCAACTCAGTACTCAGTTTAAATGTAATTAATTTCTACCCCTGAGTCAAGACCTTTTAAATTGCTTTACCAAATGCTCTGTGAATTGAGCTTTTTTCTTTAATTTGGCTGCCAAATACAGGTATAATCCAGGTCATATGTGAATGTCAGGCACTGGTTTTTGTTGTTGTTATTGTTTGTTTGTTTTTAATCTTTGAAGATGCTTGTTTCCCTGGCAGTGAGCAGATTACTCACATGTATACACTAATCAGTATTCTGCTAAGCACTGAAAGGAGAACATCTGTAGATATCAGAGATTTCTCTCTTTGAATCTCTAGCTTCTCAGACCTAGAAACTCTAGTTATCTTAGTCTCCTGGAACTCTTGGCTTTGTACAACTCTAGGAGCCCACTTTCTCTGCCCCACTGCTGGAAACTCTAGCCACTAAATTAGGGCAGTAGCAGGGTTTAACTCGTTTGTTTTCTGTCTTTCGGGAATTAATTCATTCCCTCATATCCAGAGTATTGTATTTCTGTGGGTGTTTCCTTGATTTTGTTTTTCAAGCAAGAAGATAAATCTAGTCTTCGGGTGGTCTTTCTTTAATAATTAGTGAGGGGTACTATTATACCTCATTACATATTTGTGTTTCTTCATTCAAAATATTTCTGTTCAGAGTAAATCCTGACATCAGAAGCAAGATATTCTGAACTATTTTAGGGTATTTTGAATTCAGGAACATTTCAAAATGGAGCAACAGGCATGTTGATGGTATTTAACAATGTCATGTCTCTTATTCTCTGAATATTGTCGAAGTGTGAAATTCTCTTAAGAGTCACTTGAGAGCATAACAAAGCTAAGAGGTGGGCAATAAATATTAAATGTTCAAACTTGCCCTCTTCACATATTTAAACATAGCCTTTCTTTTCAGCTACTTCTAATACTCTTTTTAGAGTAAGCCATTAACTAGGAGGAATAACATCTTTGAAAAAGTGAAGCAGTGTAGGATAATGTTTCCCTTATGTTAACTGTATCTGTCAGGTTTTCTTGTGTATTTTCAGTAGACTTCAATTAAAATATGTAAATAAAATGTTGTATAGTATCTTTCAAATATAGAATTCTGTTTTAATAAACATGTTTATCCAAACATATCATGAAGTAATTATTATAATTATGGCTGATATATCTTTGCTTTATTTAATAAAATGATTAATAACATTAACTTTCTGTTTTCAAAATTTAAAATATTATATGTTAGCAGAGAGAAAAATTTATAGCGATATGTACATTTTTTTCCATGAAGTACATGGTATAGTTTAATAATAATGCCTAATAAGATCAATGGAATTATTTCTTATTCATTTACATGTCATTTACCTAATTATTCTCAAACTCAGAATGCAAAGGGAAATCAATTATGTTACTGTGCCTTTGTCATAACTATTGCCTCATAAATAGAATGCATTTAGCTACACACTTCATACTATTGCAATTCAAATATTGTGAAATACCAACTCAATTTACCATTGTTTTGTAATTTTTTGGAAATGAAAAATTTCTTACCCACCTAAATGTAATCTTAACTAGAATGCTTTGGTAAACTTTCTTAACAAATTTTTCTTCATTATACTTACATGTATTTTGTGATATAACACAATGTACGTACAGTTTCAGTTATATCAGTTTTTAAGAAGATTTGTATTTTCCCCTCGATATAATGAAAATTGATTTGGCAGTGACTACTAGCATTACAAAGGTGGTTGGCATTTTAATAACTTGAATGAGAAAATCTGCAGCTCCATGTCTGTGTGTAGCAACACAAATACATTTTATCAAAAAAGAAAATAATTTGCCTGAACAGTTAACTGAAGTTAACATTATTTTTATTTTTAATCTTCAAGATTAAATCAGGATAAACAATACCACTATACTAAAAACATAATCAACATACTTGATAGTTTTATATGTTAGGTAATAGATTTTTGATGTGAATACCTAAAATGGAAAAAAGTGAGTATTTTTAATTCTTGGATTATAAAGCCTTTATAAGATAAATGATTTCAAATTACTTCCTTCAAATGTAGCACAAATTTTGAACTTTATCAATTTATTTCCTTTATCTACAGAGGTGATCAAACTCTTGATTTTTTGGTTTAATCTTTACTACAGGCTTATAGATTATATTATTTTTCTCAATTATTAAGTCTCCACCTGCATCAAAAAATGATGCATATCTACTTCTGTCAGGTAACAGCAAATAATATTAATACATATATAAATATTTTATAAAATCTTCTTAAAGGAAGAAAATGGTAAGTATGTAAGGAATTACTTGATCAAAAATCACTTTGGGAGGCTGAGGTGGGTGTATCACGAGGTCAGAAGTTTGAGACCAGCCTGGCCAACATAGTGAAACCCCATGTTTACTAAAAATACTACTAAAAATTTGCTGGGCATGGTGGTGCATGCCTATAGTCCCAGCTACTTGGGAGGCTGAGGCAGGAGAATAGCCTGAACCCAGGAAGTAGAGGTTGTGGTGAGCCAAGATCACACCAATGCACTCTGGCCTGGGCAACAGAGCAAGACTCTGTCTCAAAAAAAAAAAAAAGTATGAGAATTAATTAGGGCTAAAGTATCTGATATTTTTCGAGAAGGTTGTTTGATCCAGAAGAAACTCAATGGTGGATAAGTGAGAAGGCAGTAGTAGAAATGTCAGGCAAAAATGGGAAGTTTTCTTGGAAACCCACTTACTAAAACCTGTGCTATTGTTTTAAAGGCCTGAAATATCAGAGTATATTTAAAGCAAACGATTACTGACCCTTGTCCCTCCACTTCCGGGAAAATGTGTGGATTGCTGTCCTGAAAATGAATAAACCAGGTTAAATAGTAGAAATGGGAAAAGTTGTGACTTTGAAGGATAGTCCACAGGCTGGCTGTCACAGCAGGAAGCTACTAATTTAATTTATATCATTCTTAAAGTAATCTACAGAGATAACTAGTAAAGATAAAGAAAATGATTCTACATAGGAAGTCATCATTCCAGGATTTGAGGAATCCTTCCAAGTAATTTTGGCAGAAGCAGTAAGCGTCATACTTTCAAAGCTAATAAAGAATGCAAGGAAACAGGACACATTTTGCAATAAGTAGCAGGAAAAATAACAGAAAAAAGTCACAAAGATTGCAGATCTGGTATTATTACAGACACATTGAAAAACATGTATTTGTATTATGTTCTAAGAAGTAAATTTGAAAATATCTGCCAAATGAAAACAATACAATATAATCTTTCAGTTTTAACATGAAACTAATAACAAATTTTAAAGATAAATGATATTATGACTAAAATTAAACATTAGGAGCATGAGTATGATAATATTTTGGACACAGCAAAAGAACTAGATCACTGGAAGCTAAATCAGAAAAGCAAATGAGCACATTTCAATACAGTGAGATGAAAAAATGGAAATGTAGAAGAGTGGTTATCACAAATAATGAGTTGTGTGAGGTGATATATTTAAATAGAGAGCTAGAATAAAATAAATGGAGCAGATAAATATGTGAATACTTAATGGTTTAAACTTTCCAAAATTATGAAAGATACACGTGTCCATTCAAGCAACACAGTAAATTTCAAGGAAAGAATAACCACTGAATTAACACTTAACAATAAATCTGATGTGAGAGAAAGAGAGAAAATGAGAGCCGGAAAGACAGAGAGAGACAGAGAAAAAGAAATCCTTAAAACAACCATAGGGGAAAAAAAAAGACACTTTAAAATATGGCAGCCAGACTACTTATTAAGAGCAACATAGTAACCTAAATACGTTTTATAATTTACTTCCTTTCATCACACTAAAGATATCTTGATTTACAATCTTGATTTTTAAACCCAATATATAAATCCTTAATTTGTGAACACCTGATACTCACCAAGGAAACCCTAAAAGACAGAAGAGCCAAAATGGCCATCAAGACAGAGCCAGGAAGATCCTCCACTGAAAGAGGTGACTATCAAGAAAACCAGCACACTCTGAGCAGATCTTCAAAAGGAAAGCATTGAAAGGGGAAGGAGAGAGGATGGAGACACTGGGCTAAAGGATCAGAAAGCTGGGAACCCAGCATGGGGTTGTGGAGCACCAGGACTCATTCCTGGCCCTGAAAGGTGAGGGAGGGGGTGAGTTAAATACGATGGAGTGGCTTACTCTTTCCAAAGAGCTCCAGAATCCTAACTTTAGGAGACTTCACAATCCCCATGGACATTCGAGCTAGCAAGGAGAGTTGCTTGGAGAAGTAGCAAAGACAGGATTCCAGTATGTGTAGAGCCCAGATAGTTTGACATAAGAATGGTTCCAGTGAAGCACAGCCAGGGATACCCATTTCCTAAGGCTTACCACACGCCTCTGAGTGACTTTGGTCATTATTGATTGTCAGACCTGCACAGAGAAGGGCTGTCTTGCCCGTGGGATATGCCAGTGTGATTAGATGCTCTCCTGTCGACTGGCCTCTCCTGGGGTCCCCGCCAGGCCATACCCTCTTGGAGGGCAGCTTTGCATGCCCAACGAGGGTGCTTCTCAGTGGCCATCACCATAGCAGCAGACTCGACTCTGCTCTCATTAGAGAGCTTCTGCAAATATACCTCCAACAGTGCACACCTACTTACAGTCCCCACTCACTGCATTGCCGGCGTGCACTGTGCACAGTCTCCAATCACTGTTTCGCCAGTGTGCACATATGCAGAGTCCTCACTGCAACTGCATGGGCCCCACTGGTGTGTGTGTATAAACCCTGACAACCTGCCACTGCCAGAGTGAGTATGAGTATAACATGCCACACTGCCCCCCTGCTGCAGCTGGTGCACATGTGCGTAAGCATGGACCCCTCAGCAAATGCTCCAATGAAGCACTTTTGTTGGCATCCCCCATTGGACTGTTGTTGCCAGTGGACTGAGAATGCTGTGGCCTGTCAGTGCAGCAGGTACTTCATCTTCAGGGGGCATATAACAAAGCTGTGGGCCAGGTCCCAATCCCCCCAGTGTTAGAGCACACATCCCGGGAAAGCTGAGCTGAGCCTTGGCCACCTGAAATCATCCAGAAATGAAGCCAGTCAGTTAAATGCAACTTATAGCAAAGTAAACCCTCAACGGCATCAAAGTATACAAGTAAAAACCCCATCCAAAACAAACAAACAAACAAACTAACTAACCTCAACGATTAAAGGAACATTAGCTCACAGAGATGAGAAAGAACCAGAACCAGCATAACTACACTGGCAATTCAATAACCCAGAGTGTCTATTTTTAGATGACCACACTAACTCCCCAGCAACAGCTGTTAACCAGACTGAAAAGACTGAAATAATAGACAGAATTCACAAGCTTGATGGCAGTGAAGGTTACTGAGATTCAGGAGACAGTTAAAAGCCCATCCAAAGAATCTAAGGAATCAATTAGAAAGAAACAAGAGCTAAGAGACGAAATAGTCATTTTATTAAAAGACCCAAACTCTTGCCAGGCACAGTGCTTCACACCTGTAATCCCAGCAATTTGGGAGGCCGAGGCAGCCAGGTTACCTGAGTTCAGGAGTTCGAGACCAGGCTGGCCAACATGGTGAAACACCATCTCCACTAAAAATACAAAACTTAGCCAGGCATGGTGGCACACACCTGTAGTTCCAGCTACTCGGGTGACTGAGGCAGGAGACTGGCTTGAATTCAGAGGTTGCAGTGAGCCGAGATCACACCACTGCATTCCAGCCTTGGTGCCTTGGTGACAGAGCAAGACTCCATCTCACACACACACACACACACACACACACACAAAAAAAAAAAAAAAAAAAGGAAAGAAAGACAATGACCCAAACTCGTCTAAGGGCTGAAAAACTCACTATGAGCATTTCATTGTTTAACTGGAAGTATTAACAGCAGAAGGGACTAAGCTGAGGAAAAAAACTGAGAGCTGTGAGATGGATTCATTGAATCAACTCAGTTAAACAAATATAAAGGGGTGGGTCACTGTATTAGTCTGTTCTCATGCTTCTGTAAAGAACTGACTGCGACTGGGTAATTTAGAATCAAAATAGTTTTAATTGACTCACAGTTCTGCATGGCTGAGGAGGCTCCAGGAAACATACACTTATGGTGGAAGGGGCAGCAAACATGTCCTTCTTGATATGGCTGCAGGAGACAGAAGTGCAAAGTAAAGTGGGGGAAAGCCTCTATAAAACCTTCAGCTCTCATAAGAACTCACTCATTATCATGAGAACAGTATGATCCCCATGTCTAATCACCTCCCATGATGTCCTTCCCTCAATATGTGGGGATTACAATTTGCATTACAATTCAAGATGAGATTTTGGGTAGGGACACAAAGCCAAACTATATTATTCTGTCCATGGCCCCTCGCAAATCTCATGTCCTCACATTTCAAAACACAATTATGCCTTTCCAAGAATCCCCCAAAGTCTTAACTCATTTCAACATTAACCTGAAAGTTCGAGTTCAAAATCTCATCTGAGAAAAGGCAAGTCTCTTCCACCTATGAGCCTGTAACATCAAAAGCAAGATAGTTATTTCCTAGATACAATGGGAGTGCAGGTACTGGGTAAATACACCCATTGGAGATGGGAGAAATTGACCAAAACAAAGGAGCTATAGGCCCCATGCAAGTCTGAAATCCTATAGAGCAGTCATTAAATCTTAAAGTTTCAAAATGATGTCCTTTGACTCCATGTCTCACATCCAGGTCACACAGATGCAAGAGATGGGATACCATGGCTTTGGGAAGCTCTACTCCTATGGCTTGGCAGGGTACAGCCTCCCTTCGGGCTGCTTTCACAGGTTGGTGTTGAGTGCCTGCAGCTTTTCCAGGTGAGTGGTGTGAGCTTTTGGTGGATCTATCATTCTGGGATCCGGAGAATGACGGCCCTCTTCTCACAGCTCCACTAGTCAGTGCCCCAGTGGAGACCCTGCATGGGTGCTCTGACCCCACGTCTTCCTTCTGCACTGCCCTAGCAGAGGTCTCCAAGAGGGCCCTTCCCCTGCAGCATATTTCTGCCTAGACATTCAGGTGTTTCCATACATCCTTTGAAATTCAGACTGAGGTTCCTAAAGCTCAACTCTTGTCTTCTGCACACACACAGGCCCAATATCACATAGACTCTACCAAAGCTTGGGGTTTGCAGTATTATTAAAATGCTCATTCTGCCCAACCCAAGTTACAGATTCAATGCTATTCTTATCATACTACCAACATCGTTTTTCGCTGAACTAGAGAAAAAATTCTAGAATTAATTTGGAACCAAAAAAGTGCCTGAATAGGTAAAGTAATTCTAAGCAAAAAGAACAAAGCTGGGGGCATCACACTCCCCGGCTTCAAACTATACTACAAGGCTACAGTAACTAAAATAGACACATAGTGTAATGGAACAGTTTTGAGAGCACAGAAATAAAGCCATACATAAACAATCATCTGATTTTTAACAAAGCTGACAAAGACAAACAATGGGGAAAGGACATCTTATTCAACAAATGGTGCCAGGATAACCTGCTGACCATACACAGAAGATTTGAACTGGACACCTACCTTTCACCATACACAAAAATCAACCCAGGATGGATTAAAGACATAAATGTAAAACCTCAAACTATAAAATCTCTAGAAGAAAACCTTGGAAGTATCATTCTGGAAATATTATGCAAGAAATAAAACTTACTTGATTGTGGTGGATTAGCTTTTTGATGTATAGCTAGATTTGGTTTGCTAGTATTTTGTTGAATATTTCTGTATCTATGTTCATTAGAAATATTGGTCTGAAGTTTTTTTTTTTCATTGCATCTCTGCCAGGATTTGGTATCAGAATGATGTTGTCCTCATAGAATGAGTTAGGTATGAGACCCTCCTCCTCAATTATTTTAGATAGTTTCAGTAGGTGTGGTGTCAGCTCTTCTTTATACATCTGGTAGAATTTGGCAGTGAATCCTTTGAGGTCAACACTTTTTCTGATTGATAGGCATTGTATTGCCAATTCAGTTTGGACCTTCCTATTAGTCTGTTCAAAGTTTCATTTTCTTCCTGGTTCAATCTTTGAAGATTGCTTCCAGGAATTTATGCAGCTTCTCTGGGTTTTTCAGTTTGTGTACATAGAGGTGTTCATAATCATCCCTGAGGGTTGTTGTATTTCTGTGGGGTCACTGGTAATGTCCCCTTTGTCTCTTTTGTGATTGTGTTTATTTGAATATTCTCTCTTTTTTTCTTTATAAGTTTAGATAATGGCCTATCAACATTATTTTTTCTTTCGAATACCCAACATTCAGTTTTGTTGATTTTTTTACATTTTTTTCTCATCTCCATTTGGTTAATTTCAGTTATGATTGTGGCCATTTCTTTTCTTCTACTACCTTCGATGTTGGTTCTTTTTTTGTTGTTTTTTAGGTTCCTCTATCTGTGATGTTAGGTTGCAAATTTGGATCTTTCTACTGTTGACATAAGTGTTTAGCACAATAAACTTTCCTTTTAACCATGCTTTAGCTGTGTTCTAGAGTTTCTGGTGTGTTGTATTTTTGTTTTCATCAGAGTCTAAGAATTTCTTGATTTCTGCCTTGATTTTATTGTTTACACAAAAGTCATTCAGGTTCAGGTTGTTTAATTTTCACTTAATGCTACAGTTTTGGCAGATCTTCTTGGTATTGATTTGTATTTTTATTGTGCTGTGGTCTGAGAGTGTGGCTGGTAAATTTTTGTTGTTGTTGTTGAGAATTGACTTATAGCTGAGCATGTGGTTGATTTTAGAATATGTGTCATGTGCAGATGATAAGAATATATATTCTGTTGTTGATGTGTGGAGTGTTCTGTAGATGTCTCTTAGGTGTATTTGGCCAAGTGTCAAGTTTAGGTCCCGAATATCTTTGTTAGTTTTCTGCCTCAGTGATCTGTCTTACACTGTCAGTAAGGTGTTGAGGTCTGCCACTGTCATCGTGTAGTTATGTAAGTTTCTTTGTATATCTCTAAGAGCTTGTTTTGTGAATCTGAGTGCTCCAGTGTTAGGTGCATATATATTTAGGATAGTTAAGTCTTCTTGTTTAATTGAATCCTTCATCATTATGTAATACCCTTTATTGTCTGTTTTGATCATCGTTAGTTTAATGTCAGTTTTATCTAAAATAAGAACATCAACACCTGTTTTTCTTTGTTTTTCATTTGTTTGGTAGTTCTTTCTCCATCCCTTTACTTTGAACCTATGGGTGTTCTCACATGTGAGATGGGTCTCTTGAAGACAGCATACAGTTGGGTCTTGACTCTTTATCCACTTTGTCACTCCGTGCCTTTTAAGTGGGTGTTTAGCTTGTTTATCTTCAATATTGACATGTGCACATTCGATCCTCCCAGCATGTTGTTAGCTGGTTGTTATGTAAACTTGATTGTGTAATTACTTTATAGTGTTGATGGTCTATATACTTGAGTGTGTTTTTCTGGTGCTAGGTAACAGTCCTTCATTTTCATGTTTAGCACTTTCTTAAGGATCTCTTGTGGTCTCTAAAGGCCTGGTGGTAATAAATTCCGCTAGCTTTTGCTTATCTGAAATGGATTTTATTTCTCCCTTGTTTATGAAGCTTAGTTTGGTGGGACATAAAATTCTTCATTCAAAATTTTATTTTTTCAAAAATGCTGAATATGTGATTCTTAATGTCTTCTGCTGAGAGTTCCCCTGTGAGTTTGATGTAGTTTCCACTTTATGTGACTTGCCCCTTGTCGTTAACTGCCTTTAATATTTTTTTCTATTGCATTGACCTTCAAGAATCTGATTACTTTGTGTCTCTGCAATGGTTGTCTTACATAGCATCTTACATGGGTTATCTGAATTTTCTAAATTTATTTGTCAATCTCTCTAGTGAAATTGGGGAAATTTTTTATAGAATCCCTTATTTCTCCAAGGTTTTTTCTTTTCTTTTTTCTTTTTTTTTTTGAGATGGAGTCTTGCTCTGTACCCCAGGCTGGAGTGCAGTGGCATGATCTCAGCTCAATGCAAGCTCCATCTCCCAGGTTCCTACCAATCTCCTGCCTCAGCCTCCTGAGTAGCTGGGGCTACAGGCACCTGCCACCATGCCCAGTGAATTTTTTTTTTTTTTGTATTTTTAGTAGAGACAGGGTTTCACCATGTTAGCCAGGATGGTCTCAATATCCTCCCAAAGTGCTGGGATTACAGGCATGAGCCACCATGCCTGACCTTTCATTTTTTAAAATTCTTCTTCTCTTTATTTATTTTCTGGCTGTGTTAACTTAAATAATCAGTCTTCAATCTCTGAGATTCTTTTCTTGGCTTAGTCCATTCTGCTGTAAATATTTCCAATCATTTTATGAAATTCTTGTAGTGTATTTTGTAACTCTACCTGCTAGGTTTGGTTTTTGTTTGTTTGCTTGTTTGTCTTGTTTTGTTTTTTCAAATGGCTAATTTTTTTCTCTTTAATCATTTTACTGGATTCCTCAGATTCTTGGAAATAGTGTTCAACTTTCTACTGAATTTCAATGATCTTCATTTCCTTCTACCTCTCAGTTCTATATCTGTCATTTCAGCCATTTCCTTCTATTTAACAACCATTGCTGTAGAACTAGTGCAGTCATTTGGAGGTAAAGTGACACTCTGACTTTTTGAGTTGCTAGAGTTCTTATGTTTGCTTTTTTCTCATCTGTGTGGGCTGGTGTTTCTTTTACTGTGGTATAATTTGAGCATAGTCAGTTGACTTTGTTTCTGGATGTTTTCAAAGCACCTTTTTGCATGATCTTTATTAGTAGCTGAATTATTGTCCTGGGTTTCACAGAGGCTTATATTAGCAAAGTAATTTTAGTGTTGAAGTTTCTGCTGCAATCTGGCTGATACACTTAGGTATAATGGCTGATAGGTAGGCTCTTGTTCAGCCTACCAACCTATAATGGCTGATAGGTAGGCTCTTGTTCATACACAAATGTATATTTTCTCACATTTGCAGCCATGCTCCATGTCAGTATTCTGTGTGTGTAGGCTTCCCTCCTACTGAAATGCTGGCTGCATAGCTTGGCTTGCCACTGCAGTGCTGCACATCACAGTCCTGGGGTGAGCTCAAGGTTTTTGTTTCCTCACAAGCTTGGGGACAAAAGAGGTGAGGACCTTGGCAGTGGTAATGTGTGGAGGTCTATCACTTGTCTTTTGCAGCTCCACCATACAGAAATGCAGAGATGCTGCCAAATGGAGTGGCCAACCTTTGATGGGGCCTGTGCATTTTGGAACCAAGCTGGGGGACACTACTGGTGATGAGCAGAGGGTGTCAGGGCTTGTGAGAAGACAGATTCATCTCTTCTCTGTAAGGTAGCTGCAGTGTGCTGGAGGTGTGAGTAAAGCACTTGGGGCCTTGTTCCCTCCCCAGTTGGAGGGCAGCAAGGGCAGTACTGCTGAATAGCAGTTGCAGAAAAACTTCCAGTTTCTTCTGGGATCTCCACCCCAGAGAAATGCAGAACCACTGCCACTGGGCATTTTCAGCCTGGAGTGGGGCTGATGCACTATGAGCCTTTGCTGGGGCCCCTGCCTGGTGAAGAGCAGGGGATCAGGGGCTCACAGAGAATAGAGATTGGGCTCCATGCCCTATGGTGATCATATGGTAATCACAGTGTGCTGGAAGCATGAGTAAAGCATTCCGACTCTTTTATTTCTTTCCCAGTCTAAGACAGCAAGGGCAGGTACCACTGCATTGGCAGTGGCAGTTGGCTGTCATTTGCCTCTGGGAGCTCCATCACAGGATAACACAGAGCCACTGGCAATAGAAATGTTCAGCTTGGGTGAGGTAGCTACTCTGCAGGCCCAAGCAAGGAGTTCTGCTTAGTGAAGGATAGGAGTTGGGAGCTCACAAGGAAGAGAGACTGGGCTCTATGCTATATGGCAGCTGTGTCATGATGAAGGTGCTAGTGAAGCAACCAGGATTTTGTTCTTTCCCCAGCCCAAGGGGAGTTTCTTAGTCCTTTTTTACACTGCTGATAAAGACATACCTGACACTGGACAATTTACAAAAGAAAGAGGTTTAATCAATTTGTAGTTCTACATGGCTGAGGAGGCCTCAAACTCATGGCAGAAGTCAAGAAGAGGAGCAAGTCACATCTCACATGGATGACTGCAGCCAAATAGAGACCTCGTTTGGGGAAACTCCCATTTTTAAAGCCATCAGATTTCATGAGACCCATTCACTATCATGAGAACAGCATGGGGAAGACTCACTCTCATGATTCAATCATTTCCCACTGGGTCCCTCCCACAACACGTAGAAATTATGGGAACTACAAGATGAGACTTGGGTGGGGACACAGAGTCAAACCATATTATTATACCCCTGGCCCCTCCCAAATCTCATAGCTTCACATTTCAAAACCAATCATGCCTTCCCAACAGTCCCAAAAAGCCTTAACTAATTTCAGCATTAACTCAAAAGTCCACAGTCCAAAGTCTCATCTGAGACAAGTCAAGTCCCTTCCACTTATGAGCCTGTAAAATCAAAAGTAAGTTAGCTACTTCCTAGATACAATGGGGGTACAGGCATTGGGTAAATACAGCCATTCCAAATGGGAGAAATTGGCCAAAACAACAGGACTACATGTCCCATGCAAGTGTGAAATCCAGAGGGACAGTCAAATTTTAAAGCTCCAATATGATCTCCCAGTAACTCTATGTCTCACATCCAGGTCATGCTAATGCAAGAGGTGGGTTCCCAAGGTCTTGGGTAGCTCCACCCCCGTGGCTGTGTAGGGTACAGCCTCCCTCATGGCTGCTTTCACAGGGTGACATTGAGTGTCTTAGTCTTCTCTAGGTGCACGGTGCAAGCTGTCAGTGGATTTACCATTCTGGGGTCTGGAGGATGGTGGCCCTCTTCTCACAGCTGCATTAGGCAGTGCCCCAGTAGGGACTCTCTGTGGGGGCTCCAACCCCACATTTCCCTTCCACACTGCCCTAAACAGTGGTTCTTTATGAGGGCCTCACTTTATGAGTTGCAGTGAACTTATTCCTGGACATCCAGGCATTTCCATACATCTGAAATCTAGGCAGAGATTCCCAAACCCCCATTTTTGACTTCTGTGCACTCACAGGCTCAACATCAAGTGGAAGCTGCCAAGGCTTGGGGCTTGTATCCTTTGAAGCCACAGCCTAAAGTCTACATTGGCCCCTTTCAGCCATGGCTGGAGCAGCTGGGACACAGGGTGCCAAGTCCCTAGGCTGCTCACAGCATGATGACCTTGGGCCTGGCCCACAAAACCACTTTTTTTCTCCTAGGTCACCAGGCCTGTGATGGAAGGGGCTGCCATGAAGACCTCTGGCATGCCTTAGAGACATTTTCCCTATTGTCTTGGGGATTAACATTCATCTCCTCATTACTTATACAAATTTCTGCAGCTGACTTAAATTTCTCCTCAGAAAGTGGGATTTTCTTTTCTATCACATTGTCAAGCTGCAAACTTTTTGAACTTTTAGGCTCTACTTCCTTTATAAAACTGAGTGACTTTAACAGCACCCAGGTCACATCTTGAATGCTTTGCTGCTTAGAAATTTCTTCCATGAGATACCCTAAATCATCTTTCCCAAGTTCAAAGTTCCACAAATCTCTAGGCCTGGAGCAAAATGCCACCAGTCTCTTTGCTAAACCATAACAAAAGTCACCTTTGTTCTAGTCCCCAAGATCCTCATCTCCATTGGAGACCACCTCATCCTGGATTTCATTGTCCATATCATTAATGTCATTTTAGGCAAAACCATTCAACTAGTCTCTAGGTGGTTCTAAATTTTGCCACATTTTCCTATCTCCTTCTGAGTGCTCCAAGATGTTTCAACCTCTGCCTGTTACCCAGTTCTAAAGTTGCTTCCACATTTTCAGGCACTTTTCAGTAGAGCCCACTCTACTGGTACCAATTTACTCTATTATTCCATTTTCATGCTGCTGATAGACAGAACTGAGACTGGGCAATTGACAAAAGAAGGAGGTTTAATCAACTTACAGTTCCACGTGGCTGGGAAGGCCTCACAATCATGGTGAAAGGTAAGTAGGAGCAAGTCACATCTTACATGGATGGCAGCAGGCTAAGAGAGAGCTTGTGTCAGGAAACTCCTGTTTTTAAAATCATTAGATCTCATGAGACCCATCCACTATGACGAGAACAGCATGGGAAATCCCCATCCCCATTATTCAGTCATTTCCCACCAGGTACCTCCCACAAAACATGGGAATTGTGGGATCTACAGGATGAGATTTGAATGGGGACACAGAGCCAAACCATATCAGGCAGCAAGGGTGGTACCACTGTATGTAATGGCAGAGAGGCTGTGGGTTGTCACTGGGAATTCTATCCCAGAGAAATGCACAGAGGTGCCACTGTCTGAAGTGTTCAAGTGGGAGCAGGGTAGCTGTGCTGGGGCCCAGGTCGGGAGGCCCTACCCAGTGAGAAGTAGCAGGAGCAAAGACAGGCATGGAAAAAAGTCTGACAACACCTCCATAAGGCAGCTGTGCTGAGCTGAAGACCTGCTATAATCCTTAAGCCTCTTTGCTGTCTCTTGATCTGAGGGCATTATGGGCAGGGGCTGTAGCAGGCAAAAATGGCCGGCCTGTCTTATACCTATGAGAGCTCTGTCCCAGGGAAATGCAATGCTGCTTCTGGCCCAAGTTGTCAGGCTGAGGTGGGGGCTGTGCTGGAGGCTCAAGCAAGGAGGCCCTGACCAGTGAGGAGTAGAAGGGGCCATGACCAACATTAAAAACTCTATGACTGCTTTTCCAGAAGGTAACTTGCCCTGTGCTGGAGGCCCACAAGTCATAAAACTCTTCACTCCCTCCTGACCTTGAAGGCAGTTGGGTAGTGGCTGGAGCTGCAATAACAGCAAAAACAGCAGATATGTCTATTACATCTGGGAGCTTCATCCCAGAGAAATGCAGAGCTGCTGCCAGTCAAAAAGGTCAAGTGGGTGTTTCATGGCTGTTCTGGAGTTCCAGGTCAGTGTGCTTTGCCTGGAGAGGTTTACCAGAGGCAAGGCATGAAGTCCCCCTGCTCCTCAGAACCATGAATGTAGCCACTAACCTTTGGCATGCAGAGAACTTGGTGTTCTTGTTGGTGAAGCTATGGCAACTAGCACTGGGGTGCTTAGGGGTCTAAGACCCCTGGGACTTCTCATGTGCCTGATCTGGAGCTCTGCCCAGATTCTATGCAGCTCTCCTTGTTAGTCTGAAGGCCCCAGGGGGAGGGACTCAGGGTGGATCACCTGTGCCTATGATTACAAAGGTCCATGACAGAAGTATGGGGTCATGGGACTCTCTCTCAGTCACTATTTCTTTGTGGTAAGGATCCTCCCCTGACTCCACCCAATCCTGGGTGGGTGGCTGTTGTGTCTTGCTGTTTTTGTTCTCCATGGCTTCTGTTGCTTCCTTGCTGAATCCCAACATGTCCTCTTGGAAGATTCAGTTGAAGTGCTAGTGTTTACTGGCCAGTCTATTTCCTTTTCACGAGAGTGGAGCATACTAGCTGCTTCTAGTAAGTCATCTTGGCACTTGATCACAAAAGACATTTATTTTTCACAGTTCTGCAGGCTGGCAAGTCCAAGTTAAAGGTGCCAGCAGATTCAATTCTTGCTAAGAGTTCTTCCTGGCTTGCAGACAACTGCCTTCTCATTGTATTTTCACTAGCAAGAAAAAAGAAGGTCTACTGTCTCTTAATTGGATAAATTTTTAAAACCAAAATTATTGAAGGTGATTCTAATACACCTTTCTCAGTAACTCATATAAATATACCGGATGCATTATTAAGATTATTAGTGTATTTAAAAATATACAATTTCTGGCTGGGCACAGTGGCTCATGCCTATAATCCTAGCACTTTGGGAGGTCAAGGCGGGCGGATCATGAGATCAGGAGATCAAGACCATCCTGGCTAACACACTGAAATCCCGTCTCTGCTAAAAATACAAAAAAAAAAAAAATTAGCTGAATGTGGTGGCGGGCACCTATAGTCCCAGCAACTAGGGAGGCTGAGGCAGGAGAATGGTGTGAACCCAGGAGGTGGAGTCTGCAGTGAGCCGAAATCGTGCCACTGCACTCCAGACTGGGTGACAGAGAGAGATTCCCTCTCAAAAAAATAAAATAAAATAAATAATTATATAAAAATATACAATTTCTGCCCGTATTTATCTATAAAATTTTGTATAATTATTTTATGATTGCTTATTATTCATTTTAGTAGCCACTTTGAAAATAATTAATGTTTGTATAAAAATAAACATTAATTTAATAAACTAACAGAATAGCATACAAATTTCCACTAACATCCTATCAAAATTTATAGAATTATAGTATTTTATAAGTCATTTTAGTGCTATATAAAGTTAAGAAAAATGGCCAAAAGTCTAAAAAAATTAAAAAAATAAAATAGGAATAGAAAAAGGAAGAAAATTTATTTTTTAAGTTAAAAAATTGTTTTTTTAAATGTAGAGAAATACATGTTTTTAAGAGAATACATACCTTTAATCACAAGAAAAAAGTGCCTTTAAAAATAAAAATATTATATAACATAATAATATAAAAGTTTCTTTTTGAATTTTGAAGTTGTTATAGTTTTAAAATTGTATGTATTTGGCATTTCTTTTATTTTGCTTATGTTAACATTCAAATTTCATCTTCGAATTTTAATTATCCTTAAAAATTTCTAGGTGCCTGTTAGTTGAATTCTAGACAAAATTTATCTTTACAACTTTTTTTTATTATACTCTAAGTTCTAGGGCACATGTGCACAACGTGCAGGTTTCTTACATATGTATACATGTGTCGTGTTGGTTTGCTGCACCCATTAACTCATCATTTACTTTAGGTATTTCTCTTAATGCTATCCCTCCCCCATCTTTTTATCTGCTATACAAATATATTTTTATGCAATATCAGTGTCATTAATATAGTTAATGATATAGTTAGCATAGTTAATTACAAAACATAGTAACTTTATTGTTAAATATTATAATTTTAAATTATTATTGATGGTTTTTACAATATGTATCATATTAGTAATACACCTTAACACACCAAAAGTATGTCAGCCCATAATGATGTTATTTTACTCGTTTATTTTAGTTTCATGTTTGAAACTTTTATGTTCAGCTAATAGAAAAAAAAATAACAAGACAGAGAAATACAAATATAGCAAATATCGTCCAAGCAATAATCCCCGACTGAACAATGCCAAGATATACATTGTCTGATTTCTTCTTTCATTTAGATATTTGCATGAATTTTAAAGCTTTTGTATATTTTTTATTTTATTAAAAATAATTTTCTGTCTTGCTTAACATGTTACTTATTTAAAAACATAAAATATTTAATCTACTTCATATCATCCAAACATATGAATTAGCTCATTTTCTCTTCTCTATATATGATCTTGTGTCTTTATTCATACAAAATAGTTCTGTCATTTAAATGCTTCCTTATCTTTAGCATAGTGTGATTTTTCTTTTTAAAATTATTATAGTTCAATAATATATCAAGCTGGTGGGAGAAAAGCAAAGGTGAATTAAACTGTGTTTCAGTAAAATGTAAAAAAAAATCTGATTTTAAGTAATTACTAACTATGTACAGTCACGAACTCATGAACCAACAATATAGAAGAAATAATTGGTGCGATTTGGGCAAACTAGAAGAAGCCAAGAAAAATGAAAAGATCTTTTTATATGATCATTCTTAATTAGAGCCACTGACAGTGAATGTAAGAATGTTTAATGAATGTGACCTATAAAGCTTTGCTAAATTCTGACTGACTCAGAGGTTATATATTACTTCTCACACTTCTTTATTAAAATTATTTTGTTTTTAACTTAAACATCATTTTTATAACTAAAGTGACACTTATACATCAACAAGTATAATAGTTTGTCTAAAATATTTTGTACCAAAACAGGAAGACTGAAGTGTGAATAATCTCAGTAAAAATGTATAAAATATATTTTAGACATGCAGTCACTCATTGAAATGTACACATGAAGTAAATCAAGTGACCTCATTATTGAATAAATTGAGAAATATATGAGGTTGAATTAATTTCTTCTTCCACAGGATTTTTTTATTTATTTCATTTTTGTTCAATGTTTCTTGATATAAAATAGATTATTTTCTATTATTTTCAGATGTCTCAGAAATCTTTCCAGTTCTTTCCTACGGTCTTCAATACATTTTTAAAAATTAATGCAAAATGTGGACCATTTAAAAACTAGATTTTCTCAAAGATTGAGTGTTGAAGGTAGTGTCCCTGGAGATTATTTCTTAAAGAATGTTTAAAACTAACTAGCACATGCCTAGTCTTTGACATGATTTGTTTTGTAAGATCGTTGTCATCATGATACGTATTCAGGAAAGGGAGTATTCTCAGATTACAGATAAAGAAGCTAAGTCAGACATGTATTGAGTATGTAACTTGATGTGAGCCATAAATAAAAATGTGCCAAATATATTAGGTAATTGTATAAATCTAAAGCATTCTATAATAGTATATTATCTCTGGCTGGTGAATCTAGCAAGCACAACATATAGTTCTCTCTCCATATAGGTGGGGATCAATTCCAGGGGCACCTTCATGTACCAAAATCCACATATACTCAAGTTTCCCAGTTGGCCCTGTGGAACCTGTTTATAGGAAAAGGCAACCCTACAGAAAACACTGCATTTTTTATTGAGTTTGGTTGAAAAAAAAATGTGCATATAAGTGGACCTGCATAGTGTACACATGTGTTCAAGGGTCAACTGTAGCTGAAAGCAAACCACATTTAGTTTGTACATATATTTGAGAGAGAATATTTGTGAAGTCTTTTATTTTTTTTAAAAAAAAGCTAACTAAAGAACTAAAAGAACCAAAAGAACCAAAAGCAAACCAAAATATAAAAAATAAATATTTTTCTAGCTCTGCAATGTAAGACACATACTTTAAATTATTCAAATGTACCTAAATAGGAATCTAATTTAATTTCAAGTTTATGCTATTTTTGAAGTAAGAAACATGCTGTGTCATTTATGAAACTAGAAATATATGATTGAAAAAGAGTCTACATAGTGAGAGAACTTGACCATAATCTTTGAAAGTAAAATCAAACGAAAGCTTATGTAAAAAGTGTGATCATTAGGCTTTAATTTTTAAAATATGATAATAAAATAAGAGATATTGAATGTTGCTAAAATTTTTAAATATGTTATGATAACAGCATACATGGAATATTATACATTCATTCAAATTATGTTTTAAAAATAATGACATAAGCATACTTCTTATACATTATGATTGAAATGCTGAGGTTTTATTTAATACATAACCAATAAAGCTAAGAAACCCTTAAAAATCAAGATGTACTCCTTAAATAAAATATTGAGTGAGTACTTATAAGGCAATAAGTTTTGTAAAATATGCTAAAAATTTTTAAAAATTCTCTACATATTCGAGACATACTTGAAGATACTGTGGGTTTTGTTCCAGACCATCACAATAAAGCAAAAATCACAATAAAACAAGTCAACAAAAATTTTTGGTTTCTCAATGCATATAAAAGTTATGTTTACATTGTACTGTAAAGGGTGTAATAGTATTATGTTTAAACAAATAATGTACTTACCTTAATTTTAAAAAGCTTTATTGCTAAGTAATGTTAATCATCTGAGCCTTCAGTGAGTCATAATGTTTTGGTTGCTGGAGGTTCTTGCCTCAGTACTGGTGGTTGCTGACTGATCAGGGTTGTGATTGCTAAAGGCTGGGGTGGCTGTGGGAATTTCTTTTTCTTTTTTTTTTTTGAGTCAGAGTCTCACTCCGTCGCCCAGTCTGGAGTGCAATGGCGCCATCTCGGCTCACTGTAACCTCCACCTCCCAGGTTCAAGCAATTCCCCTCCCTCAGCCTACCAAGTAGCCAGGATTGCAGGTGCCTGCCACCACACCCAGCTAATTTTTGCATTTTTAGTACATATGGGGTTTCATTTCGGCCAGGCTGGTCTCCAACTCCTGACCTCAGGTGATCTGCTCTCCTTGACCTCCCAAAGTGCTGGGATTACAGGTGTGAGCCGCCGTGGGCAGAGTTTCATAAGACAGCAATGAAGTATGCTGCATTGAATGACTCTTTCATGAAAGACTTCTCTGTAGCATAGGATATCATTTGATAGTACTTATCCACAGTAGAACTTCATTCAAAATTAGAGGCAATCCTTTCAAGCCCTGCCATTGCTCTATCAATTACATTTAGGGACTATTCTAAATCCTCATTGTTATTTCAATAATGTTCACAGTATCTTCACCTGGAATAGATTCCATCTCAAGAAACCACTTTCTTTGTTCATCTATAAGAAGCAACTGCTCATCTGTTAGTTATATTACAAGATTGCAGCAATTCAGTGACATCTTTAGGCTCCACTTTTAATCCTAGTTCTCTTGCTATTTCCATTACATCGGCAATTACTTTCTCCTCTGAAGTCTTGAACCCCTCAAAGTCATCCATGAGGGTTGGAAGCAACTTGTTCTAAACTCCTACTAATGTTGATACTTTGGCCTTCTTCCATGAATCACAAATGTTCCTAATAGTATCTAGAATGGTGGATCCTTTCCAGAAGATTTTTCAGATCCATCAGAGGAATCACTATCTATGACAGCTACAACCTTACAAAATGTATATATTAAGTTATAAGACCTGAAAGTCAAAATTACTTCTTGATCCACGAGCTACAGAATTGGTGTTGTGTTAGGTTGCATGAAACAACATTAATGTCCTTGTATATGTTCATCAGAGCTCTTGGGTGACCACGTCCATTGTCCACAAGCAGTAATATTTGAAAGAGAATCTTATATTTGGATTAGTATGTCTCAACAGTGGGCTTAAAGTATTCAGTAAACCATGCTATAAACAGGTGTTCTGTCATAAAGGCTTTGTTGCTTCATTTACAGAGACAAGCAGAGTAGATTTGGCATAATTCTTATTAGCCTTAGGATTTTCAAATGGTAAATAAACATTGGCTTCAACTGAAAGTCACTAGCTGCACTAACCCCTAACAAGAGTGTCAGTCTGTCATTTGAAGCTTTGAAGCCAGGCATTGACTTCTCCCCTCTAGCTATGAAAGGCTTAGATGAAATCTTCTTTCAATATAAAACTGTTCTGTCTACATTGAAAATCTGTTGTTTAGGGTAGTCACATTCATCAATTATTTTAACTAAATTTTCTGAATAATTTGCTGAAGCTTTTTCATCAGCAGTTACTGTTTCACTTTCCACTTTTATGTTGTTAAGATGGCTCCTTTCCCTCTACCTTAAGAACCAACCTTTTTCAGCTTCCAACTTTTCTTCTGCAGTTTTCTCTTACCTCTCTCAGCCTTCATAGAATTGAAGAGCATTAGAGCTTTGGTCTAGATTGCGTCTTGGCTGAAGATAATGTTGTGGCTGATTTGACTTTCTGGTCAAACCACTA
This sequence comes from Pan troglodytes, assembly GCF_028858775.2. NCBI lineage: Eukaryota > Metazoa > Chordata > Mammalia > Primates > Hominidae > Pan > Pan troglodytes. The sequence continues at coordinate 14,804,158 of NC_072413.2, forward strand.
AAACATTCCAAGTCTCAGCAATAAGGCTGTTTCTCTTTCTTATTGTTCCTGTGTTCACTGGAGTCGCAGTTTTGATTTCCTTCAAGATTTTTTTCTTTGCATTCACAACTTGGCTAACTGTTAAAAACAAGAGTTCTAGCTTTAGATCTAAGTTGGCTTTTGACATGTCTTCCTTGCCAGGCTTAAGTATTTCCGGCTTTTGATTTAAAATAACACACATGAAAGTCTTTCTTACACTTGAACACTTAGAGCCTATTATAAGGTTATTAACTGGCCTAATTTCACTATTGTTGTGTCTCACAAATTGGAGTCACTAAGAGAGGGAGAGAGACAGGGAAGCTCTGTTCAGTGGAGTAGTCAGAAGACACACAATATGTATTGATTAAGTTGCTATCTCTTAAAGGTATGGTTTGTGGTTTCTCCCCATATTACAGTAGCAACATCAAAGATCACTGAATACAGATCACCATAACAGATATAATAATAGTGAAAAAGCTTGCAATATTGTGAGAATCACCAAAATGTGACATGGAGACATGGAGTGAGCACATGCTGTAAACAAAGTGGCTCTAGTAGGCTTCCTCAATGCAGGCTTGCCACAAACCTTCAATTTGTGAAAAAGGCAGTATGTGAAGTGCAATATAGCAAAGGTATATGTAAGGTACACCAGTACATCACCATGATAGACCCAAACTTTATACCAGGCACTACCGAAAGAGTAAAATTAGCACAACAGTTAGCATAGACAACATGACAACTTTTGTAGGGCCATAGTATAGTTTCAGATATTGTTCACATTCTCTGCAACAAAAGAAGTTAAGATACATTAAAGAAAGGAGAATATGAAAGCAGTATTAGTAAAAGGGAATATCCCAACAATAGGAAAGCACCCCATTTGGATATTTACAAAAATTCTAAAAATTATCTTGTGAAAATGTGAAATCCATATTTTAAAGGTCTTCGAAAAAGTGAAAAATAGACTAAAATTTTATTAATTAAAGTAAATGTTAACTCCAATAAATGAGGATAATTAGAATGCATTAAGGTGTTTTAAAATTATAAAACTTACTAAAGTAATTTGGAAAAAAATGTGTATCGATAACACTCATTTAAGAAAACATGGTCACGATTTAGTCAAATCTCATCTTATGTCCCTTGTTTTTGTTTTTAAAAGTTGTAATAATAATTGATATTTACTCAATATCTTCATATATTGAGTAAAACCATATACCAAACAAAAATTGCATCCTTTATATAAGTAGAGAAATTAGGCTTAAAATAAATAACAAGTGAGAGGCCATGGTGCCAACCTAGTTTGTCATTTTTCTTTCGAAAATCCTAAGTTATTTGTTGTCAAAATTATCAATATTTTATATTTTGTTGCTCTTGCAAATAAAGCATTTCTAATTAAAGATCTTAGGGCTTCACATATCCTTCAGATAGCTGGTAAAATGCTGCTTTTTGCTAGAAGCCTTCTCCGCCATTTCTATATAACAGCAGCCTCTCTTCTCAGTTTCTTGTCATCTCCAGTACACCTTCTAGCTGCTTTTCTAATTTTATTTTTCCCAAGCACGACTTAGCACTTTACTGGAAGTCATCTGTTTTCTGCTTCACAAAGCAAGGACTTGTCTCCGTTGTGCCCAGCTCTAGCCTCAGGGCCTAGAAAAGTACTCAGCGTGTAATGTGCACCAAATACATGTGTATTGGATTAATATTTAAATGCGTATATACTTAGCTGTGAATAAATAGCATCAATATTTGTTTTTTAAATGTTAAAAATATAAAGTGTATAGCCTTCAAAATTACACTGTACATAAACAATTTGAAGGTGATGAAGAGGACCCTGAAACAGGAATGGATTCCTAATTCCTAGCAGGGATTTAATGGCCATCACGGAGCAGCCAGATGTTATAAAATAAGGTTATAAGATCTGAGAGGCATGGCAGGTAAGAATAGAGCTAACATACATTTTACTTAAAATTTTTGAATTGGCTATATTGAAAAAAGTTTAACACATGTTACCACAGCAAACACTCTAAAAATTCTCTACTAAGAATTTTGGCTTAGACCAAGGCCAACATTGCTGTGGACATAAAATGGCCTTTTATACATGATGATGATCTTTTCAAAACTAAGTAAGTTAAGTACATTATTTAAAAGATTTTAGTCCTATTTTACCTGTTATTTCACTACTAAAGGATTTTTCTACTCTGAGTTCACTTTATCATTCTTTTTTCAGAATTTTATCTGTGCTTATTTTAAATAAACATGAAAATTACTACCATTTAAGATAAATGTCCTTTTATCTTTCAATTATTTTTCCAGAGCAGTGCTTTAAGTATTCATATAATTATGAGAGTTTCTAAAATTTTACATATTTTATAACAGTTCATTCTGTGTGAGTTTTCTTTTAGTTTTTATAAGAAATATCTTGAGAGCAGTGATACATAATATATTATGCAAAACCTGAAAAAAATAGTAAGTGATTTCCAGCATCAAAGGTCATTTATTCTTCTGAGAGCCTAGTGACCTTTAAGTTAATTTCCTATTTTATGGATTTTTATAAATTACTTAGTATGTGGGTTATGTATACAGAAAGCACACCACGTAACTTTAAATTGTTCTCAAATCATTTTGTAAGTCATCAGATAAGTAGATACTTAAGTAATCTATATATTTGTAATAAACATTTGTGTAGAAATAATAGAATGAGGAAGTCCTTTTTCATAACTTTGAATAAAACACTATTTCTCCAGTTAACCTGGAGGGCAAATAAACCTTTTAAAAATATAACGGAAAAGTTCGATAAGAGCACAAAGTGTGTATTAAGTAAATGTTACAAAGGATAAATGGAAGTGAAGTACCTGGATTATCCTTACTGAGAATTCAACACCTATAAGTGAATTATAAGTGCAATCACAACTATCACAAACTTTGCTCCATCTCATTTTGGAATTGTAACAGCCTCAAGGGCATAATAACTTTCAAAAGACAGTCACTGAGTGCCAACTATATGCCAGCCCATATGCTAGGTATGGACTGTTAGGTTTTTTTCTTACTAATTAGAATCACTTAACTGCTTGAAAATGTGCATTGGTGGTAAACCTATTATCAGCCCTTACTCTATCTTTAAAATTTTAAGTTAAATTTTTGATTTAATGTAGAATCATTTTATACACACACACATGCCACACACCAAAACATATAACTATTTTTCTTGAAATATCGAAATATCACAAAAGCATTATGATTTTGTTTTCCTAAAACGTTTTAGTGTAAATGACAGTTAGATCTGTAGTCTGATTGCCTTAAAAAGTTGTTTCATCTCTCTGAACTTGAATTATTATTATTATTATTTTTGAGATGGAGTCTCGCTCTGTAGCCCAGGCTGGAGTGCAGTAGCACGATCTTGGCTCACTGCCAGCTCCACTTCCCAGGTTCACGCCATTCTCCTGCCTCAGCCTCCCGAGTAGCTGGGACTACAGGTGCCCACCACCACGCCCGGCTAATTTTTTGTATTTTTAGTAGAGACAGGATTTCACCATGTTAGCCAGGATGGTCTCGATCTCCTGACCCAGTGATCTAACCCCCTTGGCCTCCCAAAGTGCTGGGATTACAGGTGTGAGCCCGAACCCTGAACTTGAATTTTTTAATCTGTAAAATGACATGATAATATTAATATGCTGATCAAAATTTGTTTGCTCTCAGATCAATTTCCTCAGCAGTTTTCTTTTATTTTTTCACTGTAACAGAAATCTGCATTTCCCATGCTTCCTTGTCATCTAGTCTTTGGGTAGATTCAGGCAAGGGAAGGCAAAAGCCAAAGATTGAAGGGCAGGAAAAGGCAAGGAGAAGGGCCACTTCTGTTTTCGTTTGTTTGTTTTCTCTGCTTCTAATGACACCTACATCAGAGGTCATATTTCTCCCTCGTCCCATTTCTCACCAGCAGTAATTCTACTGTGAAATGGCTCATTACTGGATCTCTGGAACTTTAGTTTCTCCCATTGACCCTACTATCATGAGGAAAGGATTAGTTCTCTGCTAGTGCTAATACTTTCATCACTATTCCTTGCTTTGTTTCTTAGTTATTTTCACCCTGATGTTACCTGCTCCACATAATAAAATCAGATTGTTTGTAAGTCCTAGACTAGTTTCTGCCTTGCTGGCTATATCCTCAATGAAGAGCAAATATTTACCTCATGGGAGAAATAGACCTAATGGATTTAGGAGTTTAGCAGTTTACAGGGCACAAATTAAATCTCAATAAATATTTACTCTGAGTAAAAAAGTGCAAAATAGAAGTACAATTCTTTTTTATTGTCATTGATTTCAGAGCAAAATGAATCAACAGTTGACAAATTAAGGATTAACTTATGCAAGATTATTCAACAAATATTTATTATTCATTTGCTCTATGCCAGAAATATGTCTTCATGCCAGGTTAAGAAAAAGAGAAAACAGAAAAAAAAAATAGCTGTCCCTGACTAAAAGAGCTTATGTTCTTTCTTTTTGGGTGAGAAAGGCAGTGAAAAATTAAAAAAAAGAAACGCAGTATTAACATGCGGATAAGTTCTAGGGTGAAATTTGAATGCAGATCCAGAGTGACTGTCTGCCTCTCAAAAGAATTCTGCTGAGTTGTCTAGAAGTAAGTAGAGTAGCAAGCAAATATCTACAGCGCATGTCTCTTTCAAAGACAGAAAAACAAAGTGGTTTTTAAGGTGGGTGAATCTTGGCATTTCCAAGAAATATCAGGAGGCTCTTAAGGATAGAATGACCAAAACCATGAGGGCTGTGATAAAATAAATTGGGGGAGGTATGGAGACAGATCCCATATTGTTGCTTTCACAAACAATGACAAGGTTTTGGGTTTTACTTTGAGAAGGGGAACAATTAGAAAGCTATGAGCAAGACTGTGAAATTATTTGATTTATATTTTATAATCATTCTGACTCCTGGCTGAAAAACAGCCTCTAGGAATGAAAGTGAGAGAAATAGGGTCATCATTTATGAAGCTATTCCAATGATCCAGTGCTTTGGCAGTTGCCTGGACATGGCTAGTAAGAGGTAAAAGTAATCTGATACATCTTAAAGGCAGGTGTTCATGGATTTGATATGGCAAATGAAAGAAAGAAGCCAATATGTGTTATATTCCTTGAGCCAAAATTGAGGTGTAAAATAAGCATGCCCACATAAATGGTTGATTATGTTCTTAAATGAAGGAGAAAATAGTTGCAGTGATGTTAAGTCATCAACCATTTAAAATGTTGCTTTTGAAAGAGATGAATCAAGGAAGGGATGGACATGAATTTTCCTTACCTGAAAAGCTAGTGAAAATTAAGAGTGACATGAACAGGATTAAAACTTTATTTTATAGTGGTACTGAGATGAAACATCACACTATCTGACTTCATATCTTAAAAATATAATCACCCCACCAACTTCTCACTCTTTTCAAGGATTTTGTGAGTAACCAGCTTTAATTTGGAAAACCTAGACTTCTACATACAGATTGTTATGTTTGTGAGTACGATTATTACTATCATTTTGTTTTACATTGTGCTTTATCATTCAATAATTAATATCTATCATTTTCCATTAACTAATTTATTTTATGACCATTTATTATTATTATTACCCTATGGTAGTCAATAATTACTGATACATATTCCATTGTTTTTTGGGATTTGATATAGAATCAGAGAAGTTTGTTGCCAACTCCTTTCTAGTTGAATATATATATTTTTGTCTTTTATTTAGTTTTTGTAAAACTTCAGATTTTCCATCTTGCCCCACTATTTATGGCTAAAAATCATATCCAAATATGACAAGGTTTAGGAACACACACAGTTACTGAACACATGTTAAAGTATAATAACACAGAATACATTTTTGAAAGTAAGTTTATTAAAATTAGCAATATATTTCTAGTTATATGCATAAGGATATACCAACATGGATTTGCCTGCCCAATATTAATTTTCTCTTAATTTCTTTCTTACAGAACTTCAATTTGGTCATGAGTCTAAGCCCCAAATTATGTTTGCTATCATGTACTCATGACAGCTCTTTTTCTTGATTTTTCTAGCCTTTATCCATTTGGAAATGTGAACCACCTTTTATAGGTGAGATACAATATAGCTGAACACTTCTCTAAAGGTTTCTGTAAAAAAGCTTAAATGTACAAGCCTATCATCCTGATTCTATTTAGTTTGCCTTGAATATGAATGTGATAAATGAAGTAAGATCTCACATCTTGCAACATGAAGTGGGAGAAGGGTCAACATAGAAGAAATATCAGAAGAAATGAACCATAGAAAATTCCTCATTTGCTAAATTTTGTTAAAAGAAAAAATAGATTTTAATATTAATCTGTTCTACACAGGCAAATGTTAACTGCAATGAAAATGTCTTTTAGATAATTCAGAACACTTTCCATCCTTGGTAAAAGTATTCATTTTACTGACTCACTATTATATATTTTGTTAAGTTAGAAACTCATATTCAATCAAAGGAAATAAAAGTTCCCCCTAATTTCTAGGAATATAAAAAAATAGGTACACATAGCTTAGATAATATTTTCTATATTTGTCCAAGTAAATCAGTTTAGTAATTGTTTGAAATACTTCCAATTGATATGAGTCCAATTTTAGAAGGAATTTTAGTTGGAAATGTTATTCTCTTTATGAAGATGTAAATGGCTGTGTTTACTGGCCAATATTTACATACACATACAGTCAATGAATGTTAATTTGCACACAGTGGCATATGTAATTCAAAGTTCATTTTATTAGTTAATTTAGATATGGTTCAATGACAGTTTCAAACTGAGGACATAGAGTCATATAACATACTCTAGAAGAACAACTTCTCACGAAAACTAAAATAAATTGCTTTACCATGTTTGCCTTTGTATTTCACTTTTTCTGTTCTGAAGAATGAACATGGTAAAATTTACATATATCTAACGCATATAATGGGCAATGTATGAATTATTTTACAAATTACTCTTAACCAGAAGAGTTCTGTTGGATTTTACCATATGGCCAGCTTCATCTTGCCTTTCAAATTTATGTAAGTAATTTTTCTGAATCTCTTTTTTTCCCATAACATACATGCTGCTGAGTCCACTCCTCCAAACTAAGTAAAGATAGGAATGCTCATGGCCAAATCATAAGTATAGAAAGTGACTTTTGAACTGATGAAGACTTTCTTCTTGTCTACGCTTTAGTCAGTCTTCTAGGAGCACTCTTTTTGACTCTGCTTTGTCCTTGGGCCCTGTCTTTACACTGCCTAGTCCAGCTGTTGCAAGAATGCTGCTAAGTCACTTTAGAGAGAATCTCCCACTCTTGATATCTGATCACTCTGGCTTGCCTTCAGCAAGAATCCTCTTACGTTAGCTAACAAGAAATCCCCTACCCTTGATGTCTCCTCTTAATAATTTGTATTCATCGACAACCTTTCACTCTGCTCATTAGCTACACTTCCCAGATATCTTTGCTGTGTTCAGAGTGAGTTGAACCTTATCTCTCTTCCTATTAGAATCATCTTGACACCTATCATTTTAATCTTAAATAAAGTGATCCTTAACCATTTTAACAAGTGTTGGAATTTTTTTTATTTAGCAGAACTAACAAATTGTTTGCAAACTATTGAAATAGAACTATTCTATTATGGCCTGCAGATTTTTTTCTCAATTATAATTCACTTTCATACTGTAAAAGTATCTTTGCTTTGTGTATATCTTTTTCATACAAAAACTTTTAATTTGGCAGGGAACAGTGGCTCATGCCTGTAATCCCAGAACTTTGGGAGACCCAGACGAGCGGATCACCTAGGTCAGGAGTTGAGACTAGCCTGGCCAACATGGCAAAACCCCATCTCTACTAAAAGTACAAAAATTATCCAGGCATGGTTGTGGGCACCTGTATTCTCAGGTACTTGGGAGACTGAGGCAGCAGAATCACTTGAACCCAGGAAGCAGAGGTTGCAGTGAGCCAAGATCAGGCTGCTGCACTCTGGCCTGAGTGATAGAGTGAGTGAGACTCTGTCTCAAAAAACAAAAAACAAAAAAACCTTTTGATTTATTTTCCAGAGGTCTATTTTTAATTTAGTAACAAGATTTTAAAAAATATTTATAAAATTAAATAACAATGGAATGTTAGAACTAGGCCCTATAAAATATAAAATTGTCAAAATTGGTTAGCATGATTGTAGCTTCAAGGATCCTATTGTTAATGTGGCAACTTCTGAAACCAAACATCATCATGCTTGGCATCAAGAGCTAAAGTAGTCATGAGTTAATGGAGAAGAACAACTAAGGAATTGGCTGCCGAAGTAAAGTTTATGCTAAATTTAAATGAAATGAAATAACAAAGTAGTTTGAAATGAACATTCCATTGATTATTTTTAAAATTTTATTTATTAACAAAGTAGCTTATACTAACTGCCCACTGTCTATCCCAATAGTTACAGCAATAATATATAGTTAACATTTGTAATTAAATATTTCATTTCATACAAATAGTATTTTAAAATTCAAGTGTTGATTTTTAAGCCTTTGAATGTTTGGCTGTTTAAAATTTAAGTGCATATAAAAATTGTAGAAAAGGGTCATTATTAATAAAATATTCAAAATATGGTAAATTATGCATGATGATTTAATATATGCAAATTGACAAGTGATGTGAATAGTACATTTGAATAGAGAAAATATGTACATGAATGAATAGTATTTCAGAATCTAAGCAAATTGATGACTATATTATGTACTTGTCCCCAATGTAAAAGAAATATTAATTAGAAAACTTTTTTTTTCACTAAAGGGCTGAACATAAAGTGTGATGGCAAATTGGTGTGTTCTTGTATTTCTTGTCTTTAAGAATTCTTTTCAGTATATTTTCACTTAATGTTTAGCAACATTTTTCGTCATCCTTTTACACTTATAGCTGGACTATGCTTAGTGATAGAAAATAGTTATATAATGGGATTATACTTGGTCATATGAATTTGATGGTATGAGTTAATCTGTGTTTCATCTTACTTGTGTCTACTTGTAAGTCATTGATGCTAATGTTATTAGTAATTTTTAGAGGGTAGAAATGTTTTCTATATGACATTTTTGAGAAAAGGAAGTCAATCAATCCCATTTGATATGCAACAGAAATAAAAATCTCTTATTTCAATTTTAAAATGCTTTATAACTTACATTGCTTTGTTTTATGCATTATTTGTTTTGATCAGATGCAAAATGAGTCAGTAATGTCATCTAACCACAAGTTTGATACATTTTTTAAAGAAAAATTTCCAAAATACTATAACTGAGCAATAGGCTAATACTTCATAAATTAAAATATTTAAATATTCAATCTTTCTGAGTGGATATTTGCTGCATATCTGATAACTTGGCCTAATTCTGTAATTGGGATGAGAACTACCCAATTTTATTGGTAACCTCTTTTCTGCTCTGCAACTTTGGAAATTCTATGGAGGACTCCAAATTCATTTGAGACAAAAATATTAAAAATGTAACCCCTGATTAGGATTTCAGTTCCAAAGCTCTCCTTGGAGGGATATAGAGCTGGAGAAAATCACATTTATTTTTCGTCTCCTTAATATTGATATATAAAATCAGGTTAAAATTAGTATCAAAATGGGAAGCCTGCATTGTAAAGTGGCTGGAATAATACACTCTGCAATATGAAGGAAAAAGGAAAAATGTAGTTGATTTATTTACCTAACTATAATTTTTTAAAGAATTTTAAGTTTCTAATAAATTTAACTATAAATTTTTAATTTTCTATCTTTCATTTAGTACCATCTATATAAACTTTTCCAGGCTACTTCTCTGAATCACCTGGCAAAATCTTATAATTTACCACCTAATTGAATAAAACACACACACAAAAATAATCTATTTTGAATAATAAACATTATTTGTAATTATATTGTTGAGAGTGAGAGTAATCATCAGGTGTGGAAAAACTATTGAGGAAATTTTAACAATTTAAAATGTAATAATCTTTTTTGTATTATGTGTGTTTTATACTCAGAAGTGCATATGTTTTATAAAAGTATGTGAATTTATAAATGTGGTCAATATTAATATTAAATTGTATCTTTTAATAGTATCTTCAATTATCTTTTTTTGCTGCTGGATTCCATTTAGAAAAAAAAAATGTTCTATATAGCAGTTTTGCTTTATTTTTCTTTTCTTTTTGCTTTTCTTTCTTTTTTCTACTGATAAAGTATTTACTTGATCTTGGGGAAAAGGTATATAATCAAGTGACCACATTTTTCTTTGTTACATATTATTCAAAATCTATAATCAATCTTTCCAAATTGTAATCGGTCTGAAACCCATTTGCTTTACTCAAATTATTTAGTGACTGTAAAAGTTTCAGAAACATATGAAAGTTACAAATTAGCTTTAAATGTGTCATGTTTAAAGCAGTTGTTTTAAAAGCTAAGTCATTATCCATTATTGTGTAACTAGTATTCTAAATATCACATCTTTGCATTGTTTGACTTTTAAGGCATATGAAATGTTTTGGGTCAGAGAAATCATTTGCTTCACATGCCTAAGAGACAGACTCTATGGGTACTGAGTCATGCTAATAGTGGCAAAACCTGACAAACAATAAGCATCATTTTCAAATATTTTAAACATTTCACATAAAAATTTACTTTTAGCATACATTGCAGCCATCAAGGAAGCCTAAAGTAAGGAAAACCTCAGTGAAATATGATGAAGTTAATAAAAAGAAATAGCCATCATTTTATTTGTTTAAATTGCCACTACCTCTCATATAATTATGTACAATATGTAACATAGGATAATTAAGTCAAACTGTGTACCTACAGATATGGAGAGCCTTTTATTTTAGGAAAAAGTAAAATGTAAATTAACTGGTAAAGATGAGCTTTTCAATCTATAAGGCATAGACACTTTTCCTTAGTGGATTTGAAAAGGTTGTTATAAATCTGAAAATAAGATAGTTTTTCTATAATAAATGGTAAAAAACACTTTCACATCTTAACCTTATCATAGTATCACAATGCTGGAATGTTTATACTAGGAAATAAGTAAGCTAATTCAATTATAAATTTCAGTAGAGGAAAGGATGAAGGTTAAAAAACACTATCTATTCAAATCCTTAGTCATGAGGTTGAATTCATTGAATCAGAGTGTGAATATATATCTATATTTGAGACAGAATGTGTATGTATGTGTGTGAGTGTGATTGTGTGTGTACAGTCATTAGATATTTGCCTCATGGACAGTGGAGGAAAACATTTGCTGAGCTGCTTTCCTACCTTAAAGATTTAGAACTGCACTGTTTTCAAGATATAGTTTTTATATCTCAAATAATTTAATATGTTATGTTTAGTTGTTGATATAACAAGATATCTGAATACCACATAATTGAAATTATACCTGGAAATAAATATTTGAAATACTTGCTTCAGTGACATTTGTGGAAGTATACATATTTAAGTTCAAATTATAGGTATATTGAACAAAATGATATTGGATTCTTCACTGGCTGCATACTTCTGAAACTTGTAAATAATTTGAAATTAGTTTCCAAGAACAGAAAGACAAATATTAGATAGGAAATACCAAATTCTTAAGATTCATACATATAAAAGTGAAATAAAAATCAAACTTAATCTTATCATGAATTTTCAACTGTAGCTTAATTTTAGAACTTGTTATAAAAATAGAAATGCTATTAATTTAATTATATTTATTAAAATCTAAAAATAGGTGATTATAGCTAGGACATTGACAAGTGTAACTATACATGAGTAAGTATAACTGAGGATAGCAACACATGAAATATATCATAAATTTGAATTATTCTATAAATAGTATTATGTCTGGATTACTTAGAACTTGATTCCACTTAGAATGTCCCTGCTTTTATTTATTTATTTATTTTTGTAAACAAAATGAGCAAGAGGTTATTACACTTCATTCACTGCAAAAAGGTAACACTACATCAAAGATAACTCACATACTTGCAGAAATATGGAAGGTATTTCTTTCTTTTTTTTGTTAAGAAATAGGGTCTCACTATGTTGTCCAGGTTGTAGTGCAGTGACTATTCAAAGGGGTCATCCCACTACTGATAAGCAGAGGAGTTTTATTCTGCTCAATTTTTGAGTTGACCACTCCTTAGGCAACCTGGTGGTCCTCTGCTCCCTGGAAGCTAACATATTGATGCCAAACTTAGTGCAGACACTTCATCAGCATAGTGCATACAACCCAGAACTCCTGGGCTCAAGTGTTACTCCCGCCTCAGCATCCTGAGTAGCTGGGACAACAGGTGTGTGTCACCTGGCTGAAAGGTATTTTTTAAATACAAATGTTGTCCAGGAGTGACAGAAGCTGGATAATTGGACTACTTGATGGAGGCTTTGTACAAGCTTTGAACAATAATAACAACAAAATTGAAACGCCAAAAGTATTGTTTGATTAGCAGTTAACCATCAATAAAAGGAAGCCAGCCATTTCACACAGAGGATTTTGGTAATTGATTGTGTGATTCAAGGAAATAATATTATTAGGTGTGTATTAGTCCATTATTGCATTGCTATAAAGAAATACCTGAGATTGGGTAATTTATAAAGAAAAGAGGTTTAACTGACTCACAGTTCTGCATGCTGTACAGAAAGAATGTTGCATCTGCCGGGCATCTGGGGAGGCCTCATGAAATGTATAACCATGGTGGGAAAATGAAGAGGGAGACGGTGCTTCACATAGCTGGGAGCAGGAAGAAAAGTGAGAGGTGGGGAGGTGCTACACCCTTTTAACAACCAGATTTCATAATAACTCACTCACTCACTATCATAAGAATAGCACCAAGGAAATGGTATTAAACCATTAAAAAGAAACCACTCCACAATCCAATAACCTCCCATCAGGCCCCACCTCCAACACTGGGTATTACAATTTGACATGAGATTTGGTTGGGGACATAGATCCAAACCATATTATTTTGCCCTAGTCCCTCCCAAATTTTATGTCTTTCTCAGTTTGCAAAATATAATCATGCCTTCCCATCAGTCCCCCAAAGTCTTAACTCACTTCAGCATTAACTCAAACATCCAAAGTCTAAAGTCTTATCTGAGATTAGGCAAGCCCCTTCTGCCTAAGACCCTGTAAAATTAAAAAAAAAAAAAACTCCCAAGATATAATGTATAATGGGGGTACAGGGATTGGGTAAATACTCCCATTTCAAAAGGGAGAAATTGGCCAAAAGTAAGGGGCTACGGGCCCCATGCAAGTCTGAAACCCAGTAGGAAAGTTATTAAGTCTTAAAGCTTAACAATCTCCTTTGACACCATCCAGGGCATACCACTGCAAGGGGTGAGCTCCCAAAGCCTTGTGCTGCTCCACTCCTGTGACTTTGCAGGGTTCAGCTCCTACAGCTGCTCTCAAGGGCTGGTGTTGAGTGCTTGCACCATTTCCAGGCACACGGTACAAGTGCTGGTGGATCTGCCATTCTGGGGTCTGGAAGATAGTGTCCCTCTTCTCATAGCTCCCCTAGATAGTGGTCCAGTAGGGACACTGTGTGGTGGCTCCAACCCACCTTTCCCCTCTTCAGTGCCCTCATAGAGATTCTCCATCAGGGCTCTGACGCTGCAGCAGATTTCTGACTGTACATCTAGGTTTGTTCATACATTCTCTGAAATCTAGCCTCAACTCTTGTACTCTGTGCACCCTCAGGCTTAATGCCACATGGAAGCCATCAAGACTTATGGCTTGAACCCTCTGGAGCAGCATCCTGAGCTGTACCTGGGCCACTTGGAGCCATGGCTAGAGCTGCAACAGATGAGATGCATGTAGTACTGTCCCATTCTTCCTTCGTTGTCCTCTGAGCCTGTGATGGGAGGAGCTGCCACAAAGGTCTCTGAAATGCCCTGGAGGGTATCCCTCATTTTCTTGGCTATCAGCATTTGCCTTCCTTTTCGTTAAGCAAGTTTCTGCAGCTTGCTTGAATTTCTCTCCTGAAAATGGGCTTTTTGTTCTAATACATGGCCAGGCTGCAAATTTTTCAAGTTTCTACACTCTGCTTCCCTTCTAAATATAAGTTTCAGTTTGAGGTCATTTCTTTGCTCACACACATCAAGATAGTTTGTGAGAAGTAGTGAGATTACCTCCTGAATCCTTTGCTGCTTAGAAATTTTTTCCACCAGATACCCACCAGAACTTGAGATACTCTCAAGTTCAAAATTCCACAGATCCCTAGGGCAGGCGCACAGTGCAGCCAACCTTTTTGCTAATGCCTAACTAAAGTGACCTTTGCTCCAGTTCCCATTAAGTTCCTTATCTCCATCTCAGACCTCCTCAGCCTGGACTTCATTATGTGTCTCTATCAGTAGCTTGGTCACAACAATGTAACAAGACTCTAGTAAGTTCAAAACTTGCCCTCATCTTCCTGTCTTCTTCTGATCTCTCCAAACAACTCCAATCTCTGCCCACTATCCAGTTTCAAAGCCACTTTCACATTTTCCAGTATGTTTACAACAATATCATATTCCTCTACCAATTTTCTATATTAGTCCTTTCTTACATAGCTCTAAAGAAATACCTGAGACTGGGTAATTTATAAAGAAAAGCAGTTTAATTGGCTTACGGTTCTGCACGTTATACAGAAAGCATGATGCATCTGCTGGGCTTCTGCAGGGGCCTCAGTAAGCTAACAATCATGGCAGAAGGTGAAGGGGGAGCCAGCACTTCACATGGCTGGAAGCAGGAAGAAGAGTGAGAGGTGGGGAGGTGCTATACACTTTTAACAACCAGACTCACAATCACTCACTGTCACAAGAACAGCACAAAGGAGATGGTGCTAAAACCATTTAAGAGAAACCGCCCGATGATCCAATTGCCTCCCAACAGGCCCCACCTCCAACAGTGGGACTTACAGTTTGACATGAGATTTGGGTGGGGACACAGATCCAAATGATATCAATGTGTTAAAAGGAAAAGGAGATAGCAGTGGGAAATTGATATTTAACTTCAGTTTATGAGTTTTTATTTTAGAGTTCTAAAATTATGACATACTGCCTATACAAGTGCTAGAATAGTTTCTGTATTAAGTGGTAGATATTAATATCCAGATATCACACTTACCTTCTTTGACCTTGCAGTTTAGAGGGCATTTTAAGAAAGTAAACAAACACATTGATTTTTTTTTAAAGGAGACATTTTTCAGTAAAGGATGTAAGGATGTTAACATGAGAGATATAGAAAAATTACAGATGGACAGACAATCCCACATAGAAACCTAAGGAAGCATTTAACTCAGACACAGAGACTGAGAAGAGTAAAGTGGGTGAAATCTGGGAAAGAGTGCTTCCAGTAGAAGAAACAGAATATTGAAGGAACAGAGATTGATGTCAAGAGTTCAGGGAAACAAACCAGAATAAGAATGTTTAGACAAAAGGCTGATGGTAGAAGGATATTGAGACTGAAAGTTATAGAGAGCACAGGCTTACTCGAAAATTAGCAGACAAAAGAACATCTGTAAGTTCAATCATGAAGGAGTGCCAGAATTAAAGAGAAAATAAGGAAATAATAAAGGGAATCTTTTGATGTGAGGAACCAATTGGGCTACCAACTCAGCCTGCCAGCCTGCCATTCCAGTGACAGTAGGAAATAAATGTTCTGTAAGTTATTTGGAAATTAGAGGACAAAATAATTGTTTGTTCTATAGGTAGAGAAACATTTTTGTAAATGATAATACAGCTGTTCTACCAATTTCTCTTAATTTTCAAAATTTTTGAAGGGGTACACTCTATTTTCATGATTTGTTCATTCTGATTTCCAACTCATATTTGTTCATAATTTTCTCTTTACTTTTTAAAAAGTTGAAAGACATTCATATCACAAAATTTTCACAGGATAATTTTTCTAGTTGCAACTGTAGATTTATGTGGATATATACAAATCTCTCTAGTGACACATCTAAAGATTAATATTATGTTCTATTCCATAGGGAGCAAATATACCACATGAAACATTGCAACTATGAATCCAACTAGACTGTATGGGAAACATATATTGAAAAATAAATTAAAATTATAAGTTCTATGAGAAAACACAAACATTTGAGTAAAAAAATTAGAAAGGTTTAGTGGTGCCTTCTGCCCATGTTAGAAAAAAGGATTCATAATGAACAACTTTTTTTTCATGTATTTCCTACAATTGAGTGAAATAATAGGACTAGGTAAGTTTACTGGTTTGCATTTTTTCATCTGGGTCTGGTTTTTCATTTCAATTGTTAGCCATTGTATTAACTACTTTCACCATTCAAAGGAATGAATGATCTGCCATAGTATTTTCTGCAGTTCCATCTCTTGTTTTCAGTATCATTCCAATTCTGCATCTATCTAATTTTGATCTCTGTTCTATTTATTTTCCTGATTCATAACATTTTGCTTTGTGCTGAGCTCCTAATTGTCTCTCTGTCATTCTCAAAATTTTAGCACTATGGTCTAAAAGATGCCCAAAAGAATGTAGCATATTCTAGTATATCAGTGGGACAACATAAACAACTTGCTTAATTGTTAATCTATTTAAAAATGAAACAGTGTTTTTCATTTTTTCAATCAATTTAACTCTGAGTAGATCCTATAACTACATTCTACTTTTTATAACTAAAGAACTCCAGAAAAATAAATGTAATAGCTTTGCTGGAAAAGATTAACCTTACAATGCCTTCCTAATGACCTTACTTTTTTTTTTTTTTGAAAAGTGTTTTCTGGTATACAAAAATAATATTCTGAAATATCTCTCTGATATTTGATTGCCGGATTTAACCTACATACCTCTGAACCTTGGTTTTTCAGACATGCAAACTGCTTAACAAATTCCAATGCATTAATCAATGCACCATTGCATAACTTACAGTAAGAAAAGTTGGTAGATATTTCAGCAATGCCATAAAATATGCTTCCATTTAACACTTTGAGACAATCAATACACTATTTATATTATTGAGACAAAACAAACCTAAGATCACAGAAAAATATTTATTTTAATAGAATGGTATTTAAGTAGATAGTTTTTTTGTTGTGTTTTTGTTTGTTTGTTTGTTTGTTTGTTTTTGAGATGGAGTCTCCCTCTGTCACCCAGGTTGGAGTTCAGTGGCCCAGTCTTGGCTCACTGTAACCTCCCCTTCCCAAGTTCAAGCAGTTCTCCCTGCCTCAGCCTCCTGAGTAGCTGAAATTACAGGCATGCACCACCACGCCTTTTTAATTTTTGTGTTTTTAGTAAAGATGGGATGTCATTATGTTGGCCAGGCTCGTCTTGAACTCCTGACCTCAGGTGATCTGCCCACCTTGGCCTCCCAAAGTGTAAGTAGATAGTCTAAATGATTATGGGTTTCAATAGGTTTTGTTAATTTGTTTTAGTTGACATACAAGAGCACTACAAAACCACATTATTTTATTTTAATTTTTATCAGTAAACTTCATTATATTAAAGGCCATATTGCCCACTGAATATGATTTTGATAAGCACAACTTCTATAATTTACAACTTACTGTATATGATCTAATATAAATTACATTTAGCTATCTTGAATAAAAGATACGAATCCCCAAAAACTTAATATATAAAATAATTTCTACAATCAATTAAGCCACATGGGGCCTGGTGTGCAAGGGCTGCAAACAGCAGCATCCTAGGTAGTGTACAGCAGCCTGTTCCTTGTGTACAACAGCCTTTGCCATTGGACATTTATGTCTTGGATCTAGTGCTTTCCCTAGTCTAGGTTTAAGACCGGATGTAGTATGCCTTTGGAAAGCCTCAGGACCCAGAGGTCAGAGTTCACATTGGCCATGTTCATCCATACCAAGCTGCAAACCCTGGAGCATGTGATTGAGGCCTTATTTAGGGCCAAATTCAAGTTCAGTGAATGCCCAAAAAGCCACATCTCAAAGAAGTGAGATTTTACTAAGTTTAATGCATATACATTTTAAGACTTGGTGGCTGAGAAACAACTCATCCTGGATGGCTGTGGGGCCAAATATAGCCCTGGAATCATGGGCCCCTGGACAAGCAGCTAGCCCTGCATTAGAAAAGAGCTGCCCCCTCTTTACGCATGCCCACCAGTGAATTCTATTTCCTGTACATCTAATAAATCTATCTATCTATCTATCTATCTAAATAATCCAATAATATGCAGTAGATTAAAAAATAAACACAACTTGATGTCTAACTACCGTGGATATATTTTGTCAGTTATTAACATTCCCCTTTCAGGTTAATATCAAGTCAACAAAAATTTGGAGTTCTCTTGACCCTTTCCCCAATGTGTAAATTAGTAATATAATGTCAATATTCAGACAGGCAAATAAACTAAGTTCCCTTTGATGAAAACGACATGCAGTAAAGCTTCCCTACTGAGAATTATCTTAGTTTGTGAAATCATAATCTGGAATGGCTATATCTGCAAAATACATTAAAAGAAAGAAAATATGAAAAACATAATCTACAATACTTTTATGTATATCTAATCATTTTATATTTCTTTTTTATTATACTACTTGAAATACATACATAAAGGATAAAGAGTTTCAACAAATCTCAAAAAGGAAACCTAATTATGTATAATATTCTGACTGATTTTGTTTGCTCACCAAATTGAAATTGAAAAGAAAAAATACAGCACTCTATAAAAAAATAAAATGATTTCAAAATATAATTATTGTCTCCCTTTGAAAATATAAATGTTTAAATAATGGTGAAATAGAGAACATAAACATTCACAAATGTTACATATCCATTCAACATTTTCAGGTATTATTTTGTTTTGTTCAAACCTCCCCTTCTGTCATTTTTCTCTCCTTTCTTTATCTTTAGCATAACTGAGCTGCTTTCCAAACATCTATAGTTATACCGGACATAGCATTTTCCAACATCAAACATGGTTTTTCTTAAACACCAGCTCCAAATATTAATTCCCAGGGAAAATGACATTTTCCATATATGAGAAATATTGGAACCAATATAACAAAACTCATTAACATTTATAACATTTGAAAATAATTTCACAAAAGTTTTATTTAAAAAAATTATATTCTAAATTTATGTAAGAAATTCTCTATCCATTATATGACTTGTATAAGATCCACAGTATACTAAGAAAATATTTTTAAAATATAGGATAAGGTGTCTAAATAATAAATTTTTAAGACTGCTTATAGCCACTATTAAAAATCTGAGAATAAGGCATGAATATTTTTTGATCTATAGAGATTATATATCAGCATGCTGGCATTGGCTTTTATTACAGAATAAGCATTTTAATCTTCATTCACTCTCATCAATTCACTATAGAAAGCAGGTTAAAAAAAAGACCATCACTTGTAGAAAACAGTTAATATTTCGATGGTTTACCTGGAAGTTTACTGGGCATAAATTTATAAAATACATTTATGGATGGAAATAAACGGTTTTACTAAACAATATTACAGAATTCTGAATAGACGCTGATTAAGCAGCAAATCAACAAAACTGTTTATTTACCAGTTTGGTGGCTATTATGCTAATTAGATCATCTGTTTAAAATGTGTCCATATGGACAATTTTTCTGTAAATGTTTTCTTTATCTCCACATTCTGTCGTAGTATTTTCATAGAACCAAGTAGAAATTAACTTAAAAATTAGTTATTTAAAGATGACAATAGAAGGTTTTGAACTTTGAGTTCCAAAAGGCAAGCAAATATTTCTGAAATAAAATATATTATATATATTTAATTTCTAATTTAATTTACATATAAAATATTTTAAAAATTCATATGAATTTGAGATATTTTCACATTGATTGGACTGTTTTTGTACCTCATTTTGCTTGGTCACACTAAAGTGAGATTCATCATCTTGTGGCATCAAAGGAAAACCAGTGTGATTATAAGGAAATTATTATAGTTAGACAACTGTGCATTAATTTCATCATTAAGGACCAAATGTGTATACAGATATAAATACTTTTCTCAATACATTACTTGCAACATATGCACAATTATGTAACAATTATGGTGAACTAAGTCTCCTAGAAATTTCCAAAATAATTTTTTTTGCCTTTTTTTAACCTCTAAATCCATATAAATCAAGGGAAAATATTCTTGCACATATGTATATTTAAACATGAACCTAGCCAAAAGTAAGAGAAATTTATAAAAGTATAACATATCAAAATGTGGAAATTTCTGTGTTTAGGGAAAAATCTATCCCATTAAGAGCTTGCATTAGAAAAGAAAAATTACCTTGAAATTATGATGAAAGCTTCCAACTTGTTATTATAAAAATGAGAACAAATTAATTCTGAAGCAATCAGAAAGAAGAAAATAATAAAGGTTAATGAAGAAATAAACAACATTAAACGGAGAAAAATTATATAGCTAAGTAAATTAAACTAAATTTAGATCTTTGAAGGGATCAATAAAATTGTTAAATCTCTGGCCAGACTAAGGAGAAAATAATAGGAAATAAATAATTTACAAATTTTAAGAATGATAGAAGTGGCTGGGGGTGGTGGCTCATGCCTATAATCCCAGCACTTTGGGAGGCCAAGGCAGGCGGATCGTTTGAGGTCAGGAGTTCCAGACCAGCCTGGCCAACATAGTGAAACCCTGTCTCCACTAAAAATACAAAAATTAGCCAAGCATGATGGCTCATGCCTGCATTCCCAGCTACTCAGGAGGCTGAGGCACAAGAATTGCTTGAAGCTGAGAGGTGGAATTTGCAGTGAGTAGAGATCAGGCCACTGCACTCAAGCCCGGGCGACAGAACGGGACTGTGTCTCAAAACAAATAAACAAACAAACAAAAAGAATGATAGAAGTAACATTTCCATTGTCCTACAACAGTTTAAGGATAACTAAATGAATACCATGATGAAATTTATAAATGTAAATTAGTTAATTTGGATTAACTGTATAAATCCCTCAAAAGATACAAGCTAAGGCAAACTCAAAAAGAAAGCAATAACATGCACATCCCTATATATATCTTTTAAATTTATTAATACCCACCTAGATAAACGAACTGACAAATTTTACTAATATTTAAGGAGATATAATTTATACATTACACAAAAGTTTAAGAAATAAAAAAGAGGAAACACTTTTTTTTTAATAAGAGGTTGCTTTGTGTTTTTTATTTTATTATACTTTAAGTTTTAGGGTACATGCGCACATTGTGCAGGTTAGTTACATATGTATACATGTGCCATGCTGGTGCACTGCACCCACTAACTCGTCATCTAGCATTAGGTATATCTCCCAACGCTATCCCTCCCCCCTCCCCCCACCCCACAACAGTCTCCAGAGTGTGATATTCCTCTTCCTGGGTCCATGTGATCTCATTGTTCAATTCCCACCTCTGAGTGAGTATATGCAGTGTTTGGTTTTTTGTTCTTGCGATAGTTTACTGAGAATGATGATTTCCAATTTCATCCATGTCCCTACAAAGGACATGAACTCATCATTTTTTATGGCTGCATAGTATTCCATCGTGTATATGTGCCACATTTTCTTAATCCAGTCTATCATTGTTGGACATTTGGGTTGGTTCCAAGTCTTTGCTATTGTGAATAATGCCGCAATAAACATACAGGTGCATGTGTCTTTATAGCAGCATGATTTATAGTCCTTTGGGTATATACCCAGTAATGGGATGGCTGGGTCAAATGGCATTTCCAGTTCTAGATCCCTGAGGAATCGCCACACTGACTTCCACAATGGTTGAACTAGTTTACAGTCCCACCAACAGTGTAAAAGTGTTCCTATTTCTCCACATCCTCTCCAGCACCTGTTGTTTCCTGACTTTTTAATGATTGCCATTCTAACTGATGTGAGATGGTATCTCATTGTGGTTTAGATTTGCATTTCTCTGATGGCCAGTGATGATGAGCATTTGGTACAAGGAGGAACTGGTACCATTCCTTCTGAAACTATTCCAATCAATAGAAAAAGAGGGAATCCTCCCTAACTCTTTTTACGAGGCCAGCATCATTCTGATACCAAAGCCAGGCAGAGACACAACAAAAAAAGAGAATTTTAGACCAATATCCTTGATGAACATTGATGCAAAAATCCTCAATAAAATACTGGCAAAACGAATCCAGCAGCACATCAGAAAGCTTATTCACCATGATCAAATGGGCTTCATCCCTGGGATGCAAGGCTGGTTCCATATACGCAAATCAATAAATGTAATCCAGCATATAAACAGAGCCAAAGACAAAAACCACATGATTATCTCAATAGATGCAGAAAAAGCCTTTGACAAAATTCAACAACCCTTCATGCTAAAAACCCTCAATAAATTAGGTATTGATGGGACGTATTTCAAAATAATAAGAGGAAACACTTTTCAACATGTTTTATGAGTCTACCATTATCCCCATACCAAAACCATAAAAAAGACATTACAAGAAAATGTCCTGTAGACAAATATGTATTTAGATGATGAATTTAGATTTCAAAAACTTCAGCAAAATATTATCCAATTAAATCCTCTCATGTCTATGTGTGTATGTGTGTGCATGCACGTGTGTTTGTAAAATGTATCATTACTAATTGGCATTTATCTTGGGAGTTCAAGATGGTTTCCACATTCAATCAACCCATCAATGTGGACTATGGTCACTTGAAAAGACCAGCAAATCCTCTACACAAAAGGCCACTAGAAATTCATTAAAACAGCCTTCCATCACTCTCAAAATTGACCAAAGCATTCAACTATCTGAGAAATATTTATGTTTGGAAAGCTATTGAAATGCAATTAAAAATATCAGGAAACCTGTTTTTACCTTTTGTCCTAATCTTGCTAAATCCTTCTTAATTTTAGGAGACACTGCTTCTCCTTCCACTGTTCTTTTACTTTCTCCTTCCCCTTTGTTTTTGCCTCCCCCTTCCTCTCCCTTTTCTACATTCCTTCTCTCTCCTAAATGCTATATAAATTTCTACATATATAATCATATTATTTACAAATAGGAAGAGTTTTACTTATTTCTTTCCAGTCTGCATTTATTTTATTCTTCCTTTTTTTCCTTACACACTGAATAGAACTCTAAGTATTATGTTGAAAAAGAGTGATAAAAGCAAACATCTTTGCTTTATTCCTGAGCATACATGTGGAAAACATTCAGTGTTTCACAGCTAAAATGATGGATTTTTTGAATGCTCTTTATCAAGATGAAGGAATTTTCTGCTATTTCTGGTTTGCTGAATTTTTATCACAAGTAACTGTTGAATAGTGTCTTTTTCCCCTGCATTTATTGAACTGATCATGCATTTTCCTATTTTAGAATATTAATATGATGAACTATATTATTAGATTTTTTAAAATATTGCAACTGTCTTGCATTTGTGGAATAAACATGGCTTGGTCATGTGTCACTTTTTTACATAGTGTCGTATTCAAGTTGTTGAGGATTTTGCATCTAGGGTATATTTGTAGACTTGCATCTAGCTTATGTTGGTCTAAAGTTTTGTTTGTTTGTTTTCCTTTTCTTTTTTTTTATCATCTTTGTCTTCTTCTGTTTAAGTGTCATGCTTGCTTCATAAAATGAATTGAGAAGCATTTCTTCCTCTTCTGTTTCTCAAAAATTGTAGAGAACTCTTGTTTTTTGTTGTTGTTTGTTTGTTGTTTTGTTTTTTCTTATTTTTATCCTCATACTGAGAACCAAACAGTCTGGAGTGTAAAACATGGTTCCTCATTCCAGTTAAATCTAGTACACAATGACAACAACCATCTTGAGTTAAGCATTGGCCTACAAACAGAAAAAAACCTTCAGGGAGATAGATGCTGATCTAGGCATTGTGAGAAAAGCTGAATTCATTTTTAATCATGAATGGCTTTTAAGGAAAGAAGATTTATTAACTAAAATAAATAGATTAGAGGGAATTCTCGTCTATGAGAGAGGAAGGGATGGGATTCAACCTGGAAAAAATGATGACGTTTTAGTGAACTTGGTAAGGTAGACTCAACAATTAATGATGGATAATGCTAGGACCCAACACTGGTAATGAGCTCGTATTATGACTCAATAGCATCACTTTATCACTTTAACACAGATGGAGGCCTAAATAACCATAGGGCAATGGTTCTTCTTAGATGCAGAAGGACACATTTATATAATCTTAGGGACCCAATCTCTGAGGTCACTCATAATTTATATTAATTCATTGTTATTGCCATTGCCCCAAGAATAGATAAGGATAAGACATCCTGTAGTACAGGTAGCAGAGATATAAACTATTCTTATTCTTGTGTCTTGTGTATAGGAAGGGAGTGTATCCTGGTGTATGACAGCATATAGTAGAGACCATTGTCAATAAGGGCCTGTGAACTGAGACAGGGTGACTGGCAAAGTCCACAACCCATTAGAAACCCAGAAATAATCAAATCATGCTGAGTAGTAATAACATTTATTTATAATACCATATGGTATAAAGACAAGAACCAATTATGTTGAGTAGCTGTAACAAATAGCTCTATCATTTGTAATAACTTTTTCTGTAATAAAACTGAATTGTAACATGATCATACTGCAATATGACATTACACTAGCATTGTTGGTAAGATTCAACTGTCTTATGTAGAGAAGTTATATAATGCTTATATTGATAATCAAATGTATTAAGATATTGAGTTAAAGCCTCTTCAGAATGTAATCTGGGTGAATAATAAATGGCCTGAGAAAACAGAATTTAGCTAACCATTATCTAATTTCAATGCTAAATAGTTCTGCACAGATTTATCAAAAAGTAAAAATAAAAGCAGATTGAGAGGAGGAATGAGTAATTTCATTTGTACAAAATATTAAAGTGTATGTAATGGCCTTGTAGGATGCATTAGTAATTTTTAAAAATCAATCTTTACCCTACACTGTGTCCATAAAATGCTAGGCATATTCATGTTAATATTACTGTTGTTACTGTCATATAAATTCCATATTCAATGTAGATGCTCAGAAAAATATGATTGTTTTGCTACAGGAGAGATTAGACCAGGGACAATAAATGTGGATTAGGCAAGAATGT
The DNA here is from genome assembly GCF_028858775.2 of Pan troglodytes. Taxonomy (NCBI): domain Eukaryota; kingdom Metazoa; phylum Chordata; class Mammalia; order Primates; family Hominidae; genus Pan; species Pan troglodytes. The sequence goes on from NC_072413.2 coordinate 14,829,222, forward strand.
GTTAACTCAGCAGGCCAGGGTTTCTTCAACCCTGCACAATCAAAGGTAAGGTTTGTTTTTAGGACTAGCTAGCCTCTGAGTTCTGGAAATAGTCTTACCGTGAAGAGTGTTTTTGTATATCTGAGGCCTTGGGTTTATGGTGAATGACTGACTTTATATGCCTGAGGCCCTGAGCCATGCTGTATTTATTTGAACCATGTGGTATCAATTTAACCAGATACGTTTATTCTAAGATATGATTTATGCTGAATGCCTGGTTTTGTTCTAGAGGGATCATGGAAAGGAAGCTGAATTTGCCAAGTTTTGCCACGTGGGCATTTCATGCCTATGTGATTAACCACCAATAAAAACCTGGGACATCAAAGAATAAATAAGCTGCTCTAATTGACAAGAATTCACATGTGGTTGTATGCAGCATTACTGGGAGATTGAAGTGAATCTGCATGTGATTCTGCTGTGATGGACACTTGTAAGTTTGTGCCTAGAGTCTCCTGGACTTTGCCCTGAGAATCTTTTTCCTTTGTTGATATGACTCTGCATCCTTCTGTTTTAATAAACTGTAAACATGAGTATAATTGCTTCTCTGAGTTCTGAGAGTTTTTTAAATAAATAATCAAAGCTGAAGAGCAATGGAGACCCCCACCAAAACATCTTTACACATTTCAATTTTGTATTGAAGTAAATTTTATTTTCTCTTTTATACCTCCCATATATATTCTATTTTTCTCATTATTATTTATTTTATCTCAAATCTTTTATCTGTGATCATTTTCCTTTGTTTGAAATTTGTCTTTTGAGATTTCTTTGGAAGGTGCTTTTGGATGATAAATTTTCTGTTATTCTTTGTCTAAAATGTCATTATTTTGACTCATTTATAAAAGGAGTTTCTGTGTTTTATAAACCTCTAATGTATAGAAGTGTGTCTAAACTCATTGAGGATATTTTCCAAATTTTTTCCTACTTTTTATTGCTGTTGATAAGAAGTCAGTGTTGGTATTTTGACATTTATGTGTCATTTTGTTGTGGTAGTTCTGAAGATCTTCCCTCTGTTTTATATTCTCCTTCACCTTTCATAAATGTACTTTATATTTATTTGGTAATAAATTTTGAACATATACTATGCTATAAAGATAATCTAGGCCCTTTGGTTACATCTTGTAAATAAAATCAACAAAATCTGTTTTGAGATTATATTGTAATATAAGATACCCAAAGTAAATAGGATGTGTACCATATGTTTGAAGGTAGTAAATACGATGAGAAAAATAGATCAGGTCAGGAAGAATGAAGACGATTGAAGGTACAGGTTATGATAAAAACTTAGGTGTGCCGAAGAATGAATTCATCTTATGTATCTTGAGTGTAATGTCTTATTTCTCCTGAATCTGATAATTTGATGTCTTTCATTAGGGATGTCAGTAAATCTCACTAATGAATATATTAGACTCCAGTTTAATATATGATAGTCATTTTCATTCTGTCTTGCATATCACTGAATCCTTTCTCTTTATTGTTCATTTTTATACATCTCTTAATAGTCAAAGTGAATTTAACTATGTTTTACGTTATGTGGTTATTCTCACTTTAGCTATCTCTAATATATTATGAATGTGTCAGTTGTGTGTTTACTATTGTTTGAATTAAACTTTTAAATCATTCATTTTAATTCTTACTTAATTCAAACTTGTTTGTTATACATTCTTATAATTCCAGTATCTGGAGTCTTTCTTCATGTGATTCTTTTATCTCCCTGTTTTCCTCCTATATTCTTTTCATGCACCATCTTTCTCTGTGTGTTTTGTTTTGTTTTACTGTCAATTCCTAACTAATGGAAGTATATTTATGCAAATAATTTTAGGATAGAATTGAAATAGGTTTCCCAAAAGGATTATATAAATTTGTTTGTACCAAGGGCCCAGGGTTATCAACAGAATGAGATCACTTTAAATTTCTGTCTTGAGGATTTTCAAGTTACACAGGTCATATTAGTGAGAACCCCAGAAAAGGGCATTCTTTTTTTTTTTATATTTCACTTTACGTCTTGGAATACATGTGCAGAACGTACAGGTTTGTTACATAGGTATACATGTGCCATGGTTGTTTGCTGCACCTATCAACCCGTCATCTAGGTTTTAAGCCCCACATGCAGGTATTTGTCTTAATGCTCTCCCTCCCCTTGCCCTCCACCCCCAACTGGTCCCGGTGTGTAATGTTCCTCTCCCTGTGTCCATGTGCAGAACCTGCAGTTTTGTTACATAGGTATACATGTGCTATGGTGGTTTGCTTCACCCTTCAACTCATCACCTACATTAGGTATTTCTCCTAATGTTATCCTTCCCCTAGGCCCCCACCCCCACAGCCCCTCCCTGATGATCCCCTCCCTGTGACCATGTGTTCTCATTGTTCAACTCCCACTTATGAAAACATGCGGTGTTTGGTTTTCCTGTGTTAGTCTGCTGAGAGTGATGTCTTCCAGCTTCATCCATGTCCCTGCAAAGGACACAAACTCATCCCTTTTTATGGCTGCATAGTATTCCATGGTGTATATGTTTCACATTTTCTTTATCCAGTCTATCATTGATGGACATTTGGGTTGGTTCCAAGTCTTTGCTATTGTAAATTGTGCTGCAATAAACATACGTGTGCCTGTGTCTTTAGAGTAGGATAATTTATAATCCTTTGAGTATATACCCAGTAATAAGATTGCTGGCTCAAATGGTATTTCTAGTTCTAGATCCTTGAGGAATCACCATACTGTCTTCCACAATGGTTGAACTAATTTACACTCCCACCAATAGTGTAAGAGTGTTCTCTTACACTTCCAATTTGGCTGGACTTTGAGTTTTGTCTCTGGTCCCCTGCTTTTTACAGTCCCAAGAAATATGGCCTCATCCTTATCAGGACCAGAGAATGCTCTCAAGGTAAAACCTTAATTTTCATAAAATTGTTGTCTTCTTGCCTGATCATTGTGACACTAAAGCAAGATTTTTTTAATGTTTCATCCAACTTTTAAGAATTATTTTAGTGGTAGGAGTGAGCCAGGTTTCTAATCCACACTACTGCGGATAAAAAAATGACAAAAGGTAACTTTCAAAAATAGAGGCCAGGCGTGGTGGCTCACGCCTATAATCCCAGCACTTTGGGAGGCCAAGGCGGGCAGATCATGAGGTCAGGAAATTGAGACTATCCTGGCTAACACGGTGAAACCCCGCCTCTACTAAAAATACAAAAAAAATTAGCCGGGCGTGGTGTCGGGTGCCTGTAGTCCCAGCTACTCGGGAGGCTGAGGCAGGAGAATGGTGTGAACCCACGAGGTGGAGCTTGTAGTGAGCCGACATCGCGCCACAGGACTCCAGCCTGGGCGACAGAGAGAGACTCCATCTCAAAAAAAAAAAAAAAAAAAAAATAGAAATTCATCTTTTTTCATGAAAGATTTATTATACATTCTAAATAAAATGGAGATAGAAAGTTAGCATTTGTACTTTAAAGTTGTTAGCATAAGGAGCAACGAAAACTAAATTTCTCCTGGGAGTTACTCATTTTTCTGGGTTGTAAATGAATGCCATATTATTTTTTGATGTTTAATGTAAAATATTATTGACTGTAATAATCCAATATGATCTAGGATATTCAGTCTTACACAACATAGGAATACAGTATAGGTTGATGTACATCCAAAATTATAACACACTTTGTTCAAACACAATGCATATTACATTTTCCTGTAGCTCAAATCTGTGTTATCTGTATTATTAAGAGATATAAGGAGAGGATTCAAAATAATAGCTGAAGAATTCTCATTAATTTTACAAATTTAGTAGATCAAAATGTTACTGTAACATTAATAATTTCATAATACAGACTGTGAGGCTTATATAAATCTGTTTCAAAAAATGTATAGCATTCTTTAGCTTTCATGTTGTAAGACATTCAGAATATAATCCAAAATAAAGTTGTAATAAATTATCGCATTTTAATGAGTATTTTAACATAAAATGTGAGTTTGGGATTATTATAAATCCAAAGACACATAAACTCAGTTTCTAAAAGATATGATTGAGGGGAAATCATGATTTATTATATCTTCATTTTATCAAAAAAAGACACAGTTATTATTTATAATAAAAATGATTACAATGCACACATACTCTTTTGTGAGTTGCCACAGAATTTTCTATTACCAAAACCTGTCAAGTTCAACACATGTCTAGAATATGTATAAATAAAGGTTGATCGTGATATTAGATATTATCAAATAAAAAATATTCTTATTGAAAAAAATGTGATTCCTTATGACAACTTCAGGGCATCTTCTATTTGCCCCCTGTTATCAACAGGGGAAATTTTCTTTCCTACATTTCTCACTAATCATTTCTGACAAGTAGTTGGCAAGCTTAACTATAAAGGGTCGTCCATAGGGTTCTAGGTCAACCTTACCCTTTGGGAAGAAAGTACACATGATGTCTATGAATAAATGCCCTCCAACAAAGGAAAAGGACAATGCTTTACATAGTGTGTGCATAATCATTTTTCAACATAATTAGCTTATTTGTGACATGATTTTACTGTCATTGCAGGTGTTTGACATGACCCACGTTTTTTCTTTGTGCCAAGAAATACAATGGTTTTGTATTACATTAATACTTTAGATCATCTATAATATGAGTCAGGTTTGGTTAAAAAATATATAAAAATAAAAATCTCAGTTCTATTTGAAATACTAATGAAAGTATCTTACCAAAGTAAGACATTAGCAATGCATTATCTGTCACTTGATATTTTGTGTGTTTGCTCATTTCAACAAGGGAAAGAGAATTAGAAAATTGGAAGAAAAATATTTAAGTAATTCTTGTAAAATTAATATACATATTAAATATCATGAAGGGTAGAAACAGAGTTAACATTTAAAATGTTTATAACTAATGTGTAAATTTAATTGAAAGCCAACTGATTGCTCTGAATTTTTATTAGGAATAATCACAATTGTACAGAAAATAACTGACACCGAAAGTATCTACCTTTTCACATTTAAATGCAAGTGACTTTTTGTTCATTCATTCAAAAATTATGGATTATTATACTTTAGCTTAAATGTTTGTCTCCCCTCTAAAAGCCATTTTGAAACTTAATCCTCAATGCAATAGTATTAAGAAGTCAGGCCTTTAGGAGTAATTAGGCCATGAGGACTCTATACTCATAGATGGGATTCGTGCATTACAAAAGGGCTGAAGGGAACTAGCTAATGTAAGGACACAGCATTCAAGTTACCGTTTTAGAAGCAGAAACTGGGACCTCACTTGGTACCAAACCTGCCAGAACCATGGTTTTGAACCTTTCAGCCTCCTGGACTGTGAGAAACAAGTTTCTGTTCTTATCAGTCTCAGCTATTTTGTTACAGAAGCACAAGCGAACTGAGACCTGAGATGGGAGTGTTTATGTGCTAGGTATGGAGCTAATTTCTGAATAAATAAAGATGAATACATTCTATGACCTCATCTTCTAGTGCCTGTTACTGTGATGCAGTGGATATTTTTTCTTGCCTTCTTATTACTCATTTTTGCTCTCCTCACTAAATATTGAGGAAAACATGAATGCATCATCAGTTTTTCCACTGATACAACTGTTTAAGAAGTACATATGACATTATATTTTTTCTTTCTGTATTCTGTAGACTTACCTGTAAAGTCTAAGGCTAACATTGACTTTATGCTAATTAGTACTGTGTTCATTTCAGATGTGTAATATGCCTTGTACAAATATAAATAGATAAAACATTAAAGGTGCTACTACTCAAAACACACAGGGAATAAAATATTCTATTTGAAACATCAACATAGAGTTTACACTGAGGGAAATTTTTATTCATTAGTTTAAATGGGGCAAAATACAATAAATATTATTTGGTTAAAATAGAGAAAGTTAAGTGGAAAGATGAAATGATGAAGAGCCCAGAGAAAATTGTTCAGTTTGCATACAAATTGGGAAATTAACACCTAACCTGCCTAGGTAGAATTTCATAGCGTTAACTAAAATAATTACTTAAACTTACAAGATTTATTAGAAAAATATGAATAGAAAAATAAAATGCATTGTTGCATTTTATGTAATTTTACTTGAACTTAGTTGATAACATGTACATAGATTAAGTTGATTTAAATATTTTATGCACAAAAAACTATATTGTTGAAGAGTCTAAGAGCTTAAAACTAAAATACAAGATAAACATTTACTTTACAAAAAGAGTAAATAAGATGAAGAATTTGAAAGAATTTAAGAATTAATTTCAGTTTCTTTTCCAAAATGTATGTGGTTAGCCTACAATGCTTTTACAATCTGTTATTTTATGAGTATGAATATTGATTTTATTATTACCTAAACATGTATTATTTTTAAAATATGGCAAAAGAATTAAAGTTCTATAGTTTGACAAAGCTGTAAAGCAGATCAATCCTTTGACAGCTTAATGAATAAAGCATGCATGTAGTTGACACTAATTCATTTAATAAACATTTGTAGAACATATATGTGTAAGAAATTGTGCTAAGGAGATGAATGGCACATTAAAATAAGAAGACAAGTTTCCAGATACTAAGGAGTTTATGTAACTGTAAGGTACATAAAACAATACAAATGAAAAGGCTAAAATAAATCAGAAAATGAAGGGAAGAAAACAAATATCCATATTAAGTATACATAATATCTCAAATATTCTTTAAGATGTCTTAAATAGATTTTAATATTTAATCCTAATGACAGGATAATCTGATTTATTACAGAGGATATAATTGAGGCTAATACAAATCTGTTGACTTTAAATTTTCAAAGTCTTCCTGAATTATTTGACTGTATAATATTTTGGTAAACATAAATAAGTGGATACTAATGCATTGAAACAGAAACAGAATACTGTTCAAGAAATAGAAAAAAATGAAACAATAGAAAAGATCAAATTTGTAGTATGACTACAATTTAAGATTTAATAAAGACAAAAATAGAAACCAATATGTAGTTAGGAGGATAGAAAAAAGTACAGTGGACCCTCCATATCCATAGGTTCTGCATGTGTGGATTCAACCACCCATGGATCAAAAATATTTGGAAAAATATTTATGAAAAAGTGAACACATATGGAATTCTGCCTTGTCATTATCCCCTAAAGAACACACTATAACTACCTACATAGCATTTACATTGTACTTGGTATCATAAGAAATCCAGAGATGATTTAAAGTATGTGACAGTGTGGATGTAGGTGTATAAAATACTATTATACATCATTTTATGGAAGGGTCTTGAGCATCTGTAGATTTTTGTGTCTGAGGGTTCCTAGAACCAGTACCCCACAAATACAGAGGAACAACTGTAATGAGTTCCTAGTAAACTAGGCTGAAGTATTATAACTGTACACAAAATAATTTAACGCAGAATGATTAAATAATATATAGCAGTATGTATAAGAAGTGAAGATAATTGAAAATTAAATTGATAGGAAAGACATGACAAATATAATGAAATCAATGGAAAAGTTAAAACTTTAGCAAGATGTACAAGCAAGGATTGGGTAGATTTCATCTGAAAGATATAATTTCTAATGACAAAGTACTTTAATAGTCTAGCCTAATATTTTATTGTATCTTAAAACTTCCCTCTGGCTCATTCTGGTCTGATCACACCAGCTTTCTTATGGCTTCTTTTATCTGCCAAGAATTATGCTCTGGTCTAATGACCTCCCCAAATTTGTATATTAAAATTCTCATCACCAAGGTGATAATATTAAAAAATGGGCAATTTGGTAGGTGACTGGATCATGGGAGTGGAGCCCTTATGAAAGGTGCCAGAGAGACCCCTCCCTCTTCCACCATGTGAGGTTAGACTGAGAAATACATCTCTGTGGTTTATAAGCTGCTCAGTCTATGGCATTTTGTTATAGCAGCCCATGCTAGTGAATACAGATGACCGTGTGTCTGCAGACCTTCCTAGGAAATTATTAAGTCCTTCATTGAATACTAAACTGTGAATACATGAGAGAAAATAACAGAAGCCTGGGGTAAAATGCCAACACAAAGGGTTTGAAGAACAATTCTCAAAGCTCAGAAAGCTCTGCAAATGCTATTGTTGCCACAAACCAAAGTAGAAGACAGGGTAATATATGAGCTATTAGGTAGAATCTTTGGAAGAATCCTGCTTTTGTGATGGAACTCACTCATTCCTAAACCTAAAGCAACTTTACATCTTCTCTAAGAAAATTTTATAGCAATCTCTAAAATCATCAAACTGATTCCAAATAATTTAACTGTGTTTGAGAACAAAATACAAATATACAAAAGGAATTCAACAAAATCCATCACATAACAATATAGAATTCACAATATCTGGTTTTGATGAATATAATAATTAGCATTGAAACATGTTAATTCAGGTGTTAAACATATGCTTTATTTTTTCAAATAAGATGGGAAAATATGTATATTATGAGAAAATAAAAATGGAAGAAATAAAAACAAGCAGACTCCTAAAACAGAAAAAATAAGTATATTACATTAAAAATGTATGAATAAATTTAACAGCACTTTAACCATTGTAGAAAAAATACCAGTGATTTTGATAACATAACAATATAAACTATCCAAAACAGAAAACATAGACACATTTGAAAAAACAACCACACTGTGTTGGACAATATCAAGCAGCATAATACAAGAAGAGATGGAGTCCCAGAAGAACACTGAGTGGATGTATGTGTGTGAGTATGTGGTAGGGAAGAACAAAACCAAGAATTCGAAGAAACGATTGCCAAAATGTTATTAGAATCACAAATAAAGACAAAATGGCAAGGTAAACTATTGTCTAATTTCTGAAAATCAGTGATAAAGAGAAAAATCTTAAAAGGCATCAGAGATGAAAAAATAATCCACATCAAAAGAAATACACACACACACAAATACGGGCAATTTTCTTCAGAAACTATGAAAGCTTGGAGACAATGGAGCAATCATAAATAATTAAATAATAAAAAAACAGCTTTATCTACATTTTTATAAGACGTAGAAAATTTTAAGCAGTAAAGTAAAATAGGGCTCGTTTATTTTTAGAAAATTAAAAATAGGTTTGGAACTAGGGTAAAGTAAATGACACAACTAGGTCCCAAAACCTAAAGAGCTACTCACTTTCAGAGTTATATATTTGAGATTGAGAGTGCAAGACTTGTGCCTTGTGTGACCCGAGAGAGTGCCTCATTAAGTTTTTCACCAGAGGTAATTTGCTCATCTCAACGTTGTCTCAGCACTGAACAAAATCTAAAGAATTTCATTGTCAGCCGTCCTCCATTGTCATTTATAAGAAAGAGTCAGTCCTAAGGCAGAAGTAAAATTTTATGAGATGTATATGTGTGTCTGCAGAAAAAAACTGGCAATGTATTATACTGCATATCAAGTGATATACTGTTACTTGAAAGTAGGCTGTGATGAGTTAAGTATTTATATTTTAAAACTTAAAGTAGAAGTATTTATATTTTAAACCTTAAAACAGAAGTATTTATATTTTAAACCTTAAAGCAGAACCTAAAAAAGAAGTACATTAGTAAACCAATAGTAGAAATAACATAAAATAATGAAGTACATATTTAACTAATCTACAAAATGTAAAAAAAGGATAAAAAATTGAACAAGGAGCATATAAGATAAATAGAAAACATAGCAAGAAGGTATATTTAAACCTAAGCTTATTCATAATCACATTACATTACATGTAAATCATTCATACACATCAATGAAAAATCAGAAATCTAATTCTGTCTACTAAAATTCTACTGTAAATATAAATACATAGATATCTGTGTGTGTAGTACAAACAAAAATTTATAGAAAACTAGAGTTACTATATTAATGTCAAACTAAATATATTTCAGAACGAAATATATTACCAGTGATAGAAAATATACTCACTGATTATAAAGGGGTCAATTTATTAAGATAACTAAACAATATTAACACAAAGAAACTATACATGTTAAGGTGATGAATATCAGAATCCTGATTTGATAATTGTACATCATATGCTTGTATGCATATGTACCCCATACATATGTGCAACTATTATGTATGCATAATAATTAAAAATTTTTTAGAAATAAAGAATTAGATAAATGTAATAGGGCCATGTGTTTATGTTAGAAAAGAAAAAAGAGTCTAATCAATTCCTAAAGCAAATTAAACCCAAACAAAACAGAATGCTGTTGTCTGAATGTTTGTGTCTCCTCGAATTTCCTATGTAGAAATCCTACTCCCAAACTTATGGTATTAGGAGATGGGGTCTTTTGGGAGGGGCTTAGGTCATGAAAGTAGAGATCTGGGGCTCTTTTATAAGGGTACTAAATTAGTATTACATTAAGGATAGTAAATGAGTAGTTTTCTTACAAAAGAGACCCCAGAGAGCTACCTTGCTCTTTCTATTATGTGAAGATGCAGAGAGAAGGAACCATGTATGAACCAGGAAATGGGCCCTCACCAGACATCAAATCTTTGAGAGCCTTGATTTCAGACCTCTCAGCCTCCAGATCTATGAGAAGTAAATTTATAAATTATAAGTTTATATTATTATAAATTATAAAATTATGTTGTTTATAAGCCACAACAAAAAGGTATTTTTCTATTGCAGTCGAAATGTACTAAGGTACAAAGAAATAATAAAATACATATAAGAACAAAAATCAATAAAAATTGAAAGAACACCAAAATGGAATATAAATAAAATAAAAAGCTCATTTATTAAAAAATGAAAAAATTCTAGCTATACTCAACAAAAAAGAGAAAAAATACTAAATACTAAAGCCAGTAATGAAAACTGTCACTAATTATACTGTAGGTTATAAAATGATAGTAAGCACACAATGTTTAAACTTTATGCAAATACATTTTAAAAGTTTGGTAAACGGACACATTACTTGAGAGAAAAGAGGTTACAAAATTCACTTAAAAATAAAGAGACACCATGAATAATCCTGCATCTATTAAATACATTAAATCTATAATTTGAAACCCACACACAAAATAATTCCAGGTCAGGAAGGTTTCACTCTTGTATTCTCACAATGTTTAAAGAATAAATAGTAACAATTCTATGCAAAGTCTTTCAGAAATAAAACAGGAAGCAACCCTAACAGTACATTATATGAGGTACAGATTACCCTTAAAGGAAAAAAATAGGTAGAGATTAACAGAAAACTACAGACCTACATTTTGATTTAAAAAATTTGTATAGGATTATTTTATTAAAAGTAGAAAAGCATTTGATGACATTTCACACATATTCATAATAAAGATTTACAGAAAAGTAGGCAAGAGAAACAAATTATTTCAAAAGTAATAAACATATATAAAAATAGTTAATATAGTGAAATACCAAATGGTTCCTCCTACTATAAGAAAGAATGCAAAAATATCCACTATGAACCATTCTGTTCGATACTTAGAAAACTGCAATACAGTGCTGAGAGGCATTAAGGCAGACCTAAATAAATGGAGAGATAAACCAAGTTCAATAATTTGAATGCTTTATAGTGTTAAGAAGGTAGTTCTACTAAATTGATTTCTAGATTAATTGCAATATCAGTCCAAATCTCAGTAGGCTTTTTATATAAATAACAAATATTTTTTCAAAATTACTATGTAATGTTATAAAATATTATAAATTAATATTGAAAATATTTTACATGAAAGTTCAAATTTCTGGAGCCTTTTAAGATAAGAGGATGGCAGTGTTTCTATGGTATAAACACTAAGTATATAAAAACTGAAGACTTCTATTAATATCAGACAAAATGGGCCACAAATCAAGAAATATTTTTAGCAGGATAAAGATCAATATAATTGGTCCAATTCATCAAGAGAACCTGATAATGCAAAATGTTTTTTCACACATTAACAAACAATTCTGCATTTAAAATACTCAAGCCAAAAACTTACAGAATTGAGAAGAAAAATATACAAATCCACAATATATTTAAAGATTTGAAAACTATCTTCTGATATTATTAAACAAGTAAATAAAAAATTTTAAAGAAAATATCTACAAATTCAATGACATTATAACCTAACAAGTTCTAGGATGCATGGAATATTATACTCATCACCAGCAAAAACTTATTTTATTTTCCAAGTGCACTGACATTCATCACATGTTAGGCAACAAATAATAAAGTTTCAACAAATTTAACAGGATTAGATCATGGAGAGTATGTTCTCTGACCCAATAGAATTAAATTTAAAATAAAAAACAAAACCAAAACTACAATGAAATCCCCAAATATTTAGATATAATAAACTTCTAATGATGCCTTGTAGCAAATAGTAAATCAAAAGATAAATTAGAAAGTATTTTGGTCTGGATAAAAATAAAAATACTACAACTTCAGGATTCCTTTGGAGAAATACGAAGTTTTTAATGTTTTTATTAGAAAAAGGAGAAATGTCTAAAATTAATGACACAAATGTCTACCTGAAAAAGTGAAAAGAAAACCAAATTAAACAAGAAGTAGAAAGTAAAATATAGAGAAAAACTAAAATTTTATAAAGACATAACAGAAATACAAAAGGAAAAGATGAAATTTAAAACTGATTCTTTGATAAAAGGAATAAACTGAATTAAATTCTCGATAGTCTGAGAAAGATACAAAGACAGAAATCTGTCAGCAACCACTTTCAGGAAATAAAGTGGGCAAGGTTGGGAAGATGGTGGGTGTTGTAAATATACTACAAATATCAAAATGATAATAACTTAAATTATAAAAACTTTATGCCAATAAATTTGATAATGGTTGAATAAATTGTATGGTTAGCAAAATAATCTTTACAATTACTGTAGAATAAATAAAATTTCTTCATATCTTTAGATTTATTAAAGATACTGAATTTTAATTTAATACCTTCTTAGGGGAAACAAATTCCAGACTCAGGTGCCTTCACTGTTAAATTTCATTCTTTTTAAATAGGTAAATGTTACAGTGATTATTACTCAAGTGTATATCCTGAGAATTTTTACAATAATTTGTTACATAGATTAACTTTTTTTTCTTCAAAATACAACTAATTTACTGATTATACTTTTTAGGTCTTCTATTAACATTATTAGCAAAATTTAGAAAATTTATTCATTTATATACAAAATTAATAGATACATTAAATACTCTGTGCCACCCAATGCCCAATTCACTGAGAGCATTTTACTGAATAAACAAAAAATTTTGACCCTTGATTACCTTATTGTTGGAGGTAACAAACCATAGAAGATAGACAATAGTCAATGTAAAAATAAATAAGTGGTTTTGACAATGGACAATAAGCAAAAATACCTGTTCACTTGTTGTATTGGTCCGTTCTCACACTGCTATAAAGAGCTGCTAGATGCTGGTTAATATATAAAGGAAAGAGGCTTAATTGACTCAGAATTCTGCAGGTCTGGGGAGGCCTCAGAAAACTTACAATCATGCCAGAAGGGGAAGCAAACCATGTCCTTCTGCACATTGTGGCAGGAAGGAAAAGTGCAGAGTGAAGGGGGTAAAAGCTTTTTATAAAACCACCAAATCTCATGAGAACTCACTCACTATCACAAGAACAACATGGGAGAACCACCCCATGATCTAATCACCTCCCGGAGATCCCTCCCCCAACACATGGGGATTATAAATCTGATTATAATTCAAGATGAGATTTTGTGTGGGAATGGAGCCAAATCATATCACTAGAATAGATTATATATACAATACATAAGTAAATTTTATAATATACTAGCAGATGGTTAATTCTACTAACAAATACAGAAAGGTAAAGGATGAAAGGGATCTCTTGCTTAAGAAAGGGATACACATTTATATGTGTTGATTTTAAGGAATCAACAAGGAATGATTAGCAAGACTTGAAGAGAAAGGAGAAGCCATGTGAGTCTCTGGGGTGGAATGTTACAGGCGAAGATAAAAGCCAGGAAAAAGCAGACACTTCCTATATTCCTGTATTCATCCATTTTAATGCTACTGATAAAGACATACCCCAGCCTGGGAAATTTACAAAAGAAAGAGGTTTAATGGACTTATGGTTCCACATGGCTGGGGAAACCTCACAATCATGGCAGATGGCCAGGAAGAGCAAGTCACATCTTACATGGATGGTGGCAGGCAAAGAGAGAGCTTGTTCAGAAAAACTCCCTGTTCTTTAACCATAAGATCTTGTGGGACTTATTCACTATCATGAGGATGGGATGGCCTGTCACCATGATTCAATTATCTCCCACCTGGTCCCTCCCACAACACATGGGAATTCAAGATGAGATGTGGGTGGGGACAAAGCCATACCATATACCATCTCTGTGCAAATGCTCTCTCTCTTCTATTTAGCTCTGCAATTCTAGCTAAATTTTCCTTTCTAAGCCCCAATCTTCAATTTCTCAAGATACAGGGAGAGTTATACTTTCTTTGGATTATCCTTTCACTGTGTCTTCTGGAAACTGAGAGAAAGCTTGGGATAAGTCAGATTTTATTTTTTCTTTTGTCAGGGATCAGCATCCTCAGCTTCTTGTCAATGGTTAAAAAATCACTGTTGATTATATTTTGTCTGCAGTTAGTTTTTATTTGTGTGTGTGTTTTTGTTTTTTGTTTGTTTGTTTTGTAAAGAATTTAGTTTAGTTCCTCTTACTGTATCATGGCAAAGTACAGCTATCTTCAACCTATTTTTTCTGACCAATCTTTGTCTTTATATTGATTTAACATTACTTTTTAAATTTAGTCTTAAAATTCCTACTTTAAATAGTAGTTTTAGACTACTTATATTTAATATTGTTATCTATATTTTGGCCTTAAATCTACTATCATAAAATTTATTTTCCATAAAATTTAATCTGTTCTTTATTACTATTTTCCACTTTTGATGCTTTATCTTGGATTAAGTGTTTAATTTTGAATTTTATTTTATTTCAACTAATAAGATTATTAGTCATATGTTTTTGCTTATTTTGTCCTGTTAGGTGCTCTAAGGTTTATACTATGTACCTTAACTTTCCAATAACATTAAGGTGACTGAATATTTTTGCCCTGATACCTAGAAGAAGACAAGCATGCTTGCTCTGATAAATTCTTCTGAAGCTTATACTACACGTCTTAGCAATGCATTGAGAGAGGTAAGAATACATACAATTTAGAAAGAAAGATGTCTTTCTTCACAGATATTATTATATTCTGTGCAGAAAATAAAAAAGATATTTTCAAAAAAGTTAGTAAAATTGTGTGTTTATGTAGATCACAGGATATAATAATAATATACAGAAATCCAGTATATTTTGATAGATTTGCAATGACCATTCATAATCTGAGATTAAAAAAAACAAGGAAAATAAGGGAGTGCTCAAATGCTAAGAAAGACATGTTAAAAGAGCTGAGAAACTTGAATAGTTCCTACTAACAAAATTAGCAAAACTGAATCAATAAAATAAGTAAAGGAACAGATCATGGGCCACTGAAAGAAATAGGAATCCATGGGTCCACGTGAGATAAATCCATGAATTAATGAATGAATAAAAGAAGGAAACACTATTATTTTCCCACAGAGTGCCAACCAATAAAAGGAAAAGGGTTGATATTGTATGTTAAAAAATTATCATTTGAAAATCTTCACATTGTATTTGATTGAGTGTTGAGGCATCAATGGATGCTAAACCTAGTGGGTAAATGTTGGAGAAGAAACAGGATATTTTCACAGTCTCAAAGTATCTGTCCACAAAACACTTAATTTTAGATTAATTACATGTATATATACATGTATACAATAGATAGTCTATATATAAAATATCATTTTATGTCATGTTATATTAATATAAAGAAAATGCGGAGTACCTCTGCAATAGAGAAATCTGGAAGACATTACCTTTCAAATGATCAAAATTAAAATCACCACTGATGGGAAAAATTAATTTCATATATAACCTGAAGAAATATGATAAGAAGAGCATAGCATCATGTTGGTGATTTTATTGCCAATAATGCATGTCTTGACATCTCATTATGAGAAAACACCAGACAAATCGAAATTGGGAGACATTCTAAAAATAGAATCCATTGGAATATTACCTTCAAAAAATGTTTAGGATGCTATGAAGGTTGAAGAAGGACTATGGAATGCTTCTGATTTAAAGAAGTTAAAGAGACATAGGAACCAGGAACAACACATTATCCTGAAGTGGATTGTTTTTTATAAAAAGCATCAGGGCAGTTTGTGAACTAGAATGGGTCCTCTCTTGGTGATTGTTACATGACAGCTGTTTGCATCACTTTAGCAACTTAAAGATAAATTGCTTAAAGATAAATTGGCGTCGTTTCATACAAACATTAAAGAAAATGGTAATGTCCAACAGGCACAGAGTGGCCGCCTAATTACTGTTCCAGGGGTCCTCAGAGGCTGTTTTCCTACTATCTTCTTGATTTTTAAAATATATTTTAGTTGATTGGTTTTATTCATGCCATAATTGGTGGAAATTAATCCTTGATTCTATAAATTTTTACCTAGTACGTTTCCAATGTTTTTTGTTTGTTTGTTTCTCTTTCCTTACTTATTTATGCTTTTCTTTTACTTTTTTTGTAAAGTGGAATAAGTTAGGAATGAGTATATTATCACCAACTAAACTGAGTAGTTTTATGTCAAGTTGCAAATTATGTTAAGTATCAAATATTTGATTTTTCTTAGATTTCAAAATAGTCACGTTTTCAGTAAAAATCATTAGTAGTTTTCTAAAAATAAAATCCTCTTGATTCAACAAAACATACTTGATGTGGTTTTTCCTCCCAAAACAGGCTCCTCCTTGAGTTATTGGGAATAAGTAATGCTTCTCAATAAAGCTTCGTGTCAACAAATCTGAACATATAACATCTCAGCTAGAGCAAGTTACTAAAAATAGGCTCAATTTGTAGCTTGCAGTCATGCCTTCATAACCACTTTTCAATTAATCCTGCTTAATTCAGAGAATGTATAAATATGTAATTTTGCATCACTTTTAAGGCAGCCATTTTATTTTGAAATGCAACTAACATTATATGCATAAATTCAATAAATATAAAGCTGTTTTCAAAAATTGAATATTTTTACTTGTAAGTTATTCTTTCAATAATAATAAAGAGATGATCACTAGTCATTTTATTTTTCATAGTTGAATTGATTTAGTTGAACTTCATTGGGTGTTCTTATGTTTTAGTCATGAGTCCATGCTCTTTAACAAGCTAAAGGAAACCATATTATATGCTAAAAGATGTCAGTTTGTGAACAATTTAATGAATATATAGAGTTACAACATTTTTCCCGATTGGATGTTGGGGTTTACTATAATTCTTTGTTACTTTATATGTGAATATACTCACTACTCACTATGTTTATGTATGTAGGAAACATGCTAGTGATGAAAATTCAAGCAGTTCTTACCCTGGTTTTCTTTCATTAACAAAATACAGAATAGAAATTATCTACTTATTCTTGGAGGTCTTAAAATATCTTTTCAGTTGACTGATAATTCTGCTATCAAGAGCTACAAGTAGGTGCTCTGGCCATCTATATCTGTATTTCCATATATTCAATTCCTTACTATATATTTCTCATTTGATATTCTATACCCAATTCAAACAAAACCATTTCATGTATACAATGTACTTTTATTTATGCTTTTCTCTATCATTAAGTAGAAAGCCATTTGCACCTTAGTCTAAATCTGAAATGTGCCTCTACCTAACCTTTCTAATACATTTTCACTATTTCTTAGTTATTAGAATAAATTTACATAATTTCTGAAACAACTTTCTCTATGGAGTATTCCCTTTAGTTTCTTTTCCCTTCCAAACAATTTAATGAATTACAAATATGGGGGAGATATTTTTTCAATGGGTAAGGCTTGACTTCTACAAATACATGTTTAATTCCTTCTCAAAATTATTTCTACTTCCTCTTATTCAACACTGTGCTAGATTTTAGGGATATATAATAAGACAATATATGAGGTCCTTGCTGTTGTGAAAGGTACATTCTTATCTTTGGCAAATTGTAGAATCTTTAGCTTTGGTATACAAGGGCATTGGTGTTTGGTACATGCTTGGCTCTTTGCCTTAAGAATTGCCTCTTTCCACCATGCATATTTCACCTGTGTGGGAATTCTTGCACATCTCTATATTATTGATAGCCATTTTGCTCTGACATTTTATACAAAGCTGAATCAGCAACAGTATGACTAAACACAACCAAAAAAGAAAGCTAGAAAGACTATATTAGACACTTACGTGTATGGATCATTATGGTGAGGACTGCTAAAAAAAAAAAAAAAAAAAAAAAAACACCTTCAGCCAAAATAAATTTACAGTTTAATTGAGTAATGAATGATTCATAAATTGGAAAGCCCCCACAATCACAGCAGATTCAGAGAGACTCCAGGGGTGTCTCATGGTCAGAATGAATTTATAGACAATACAAAGTAAAGTGACGTATAGAAATCAGAAGTGAGGTACAGAAACAGCTGGATTGGTTACAGCTTGGCACTTGCATTATTTGAACACTCAGCTGTATGTGACTAGTTGAAGTATGGCTGCTGGAATTGGCCAAGACTCAGCGATTGTTACAGGTGCATATTCCTAAGTTAGGTTTTAGTCTTGTGTACCTATTGAGTTAGGTTGCAGTTCATTCACAAGGACTGAAATATAGAAGTATGGTGTTTTTCTCAGGCCATATTTAATTTGATTTAACAGGACTTTGGGTATGTCATTGTATTTTACTAATATATTTTACAAACAACCCATGTTATCTTAATCTATTTAAGTTCACACTTTTTAATCAAATTTTACTTTAAATGTATCTAACCTCCTAAATTTCTGCCTTTGTGAACCAATAATACTTTTTCCAAATTCTTATTATAGCACATATCAGACTATACAGCTATAGACACTTTGGCATCATTGTTTTCCCATACAAAACACAATACATTTAATGAATTAATGAATGATGCATCAGCAAAGAAGGTTTTACTGAAAGTAAGAAAAATTATAAGCCAGTTTGAGTTTCCCAAGAATCAGACACCAAGATGGAATTACACATATAAGAGAGTAACCAGAGAAAACACCTTTGAAGAATAAAGAGAAGATAGAGCAAAAGGAGGCTGCAAGAGCCTCCAGATCATGATGCAAGCCTGGCACCTCAAAAGAAGAGAGAGCATGAGAGATAATTGGAAAGGAGGAGCCTCAGAGAAGAGTGCAGATCTGAGAAACTGTCAGCCACACTGAAAGAGCACCAAAGTGAACTCTGACCTTTAGATGAGTCCATGTGGGACAAGAATGAAAAGCCCTATAATATCTTCCTTGCTCAGCACTGGCAGGGAGCAACCTAAGGAGAGCATGGCACCTGCATGTAAGCCAAAAATAAAATTCAATGTCCGTTAACCAACTAAATGGGCCCTTTATCTTGGCCAAGGGCATTTTAAACTAAACCTGAAACAGTAATGGAGGCCATGATGGAAATGGGTGGTTGAACATGCTTCGTTATTTACTTTCATCCTTTTGGAATTCATGCATAGCTGAACAGTGTTAACATTAAAGTAGAGACTTAAGAATGACAAAACAGACCCTTCATAGCAATAAGATATCAACATGACAGATAGCAGGCCTTGAAAGAAATCAAAGTATTTCACCACAAAAATACATTTCTTTGACATATTTTGAAATGGCCCTACAAGGCTGTTTCTGTGGGGAAAATCTCCATTTTGTAGAGAATCCCCTTCTCTTTCCAAGTCTTTTTCCTGATTTTTCCTGATTCCAAGTCCTTTTTCCTTTTTATGTCTGATAAAAATCATTTACAATCTATTCTCAGTGAAGCCTGCTACCTGCAAGCTTCATCTGCATAAGAACCTCGGTCTCTAAAACACCTTATCTTAACCCATACACTCCTGTCTATTGATTCCGGTCTTTAGATAAATTATTTTAGCCAGTTGTCAAATGCCAATCAGAAAATCTTCGAATTCACCTTTAACCTGGAAGCCTTCACCCACCCCACCCCCGCCTGCTTTGAGTTGTCTCACCTTTCCCGATTTTACCAATGTATATCTTAGGTGTACTGATTGATGTCTTATGTCTCCCTCACATGTATAAATCCAAGCTGTAGCCCAACAACCTTGGCACATGTTCTCAGGATCTCCTGGGCTGTGTGACAGGCCGAGGTCACTCATATTTGCCTCAGAATAAATCTCTTCAAATATTTCACAGAGTTTGACTCTTTTCTTCAACATGCATTACCACTGCAGTAGCTCTGAAGTGGTTGAGTTGGAGGTAACCCACCAACAACCCTCCTCATGGAAATTTCTCTTGAATGAAAATATGGGAGGAGTAAATTCTTCACTGCCAAATACTACTTCAAATTCTTTCAAGCATAAGGTAAATTCATTATTTAACATAAAAGTCAATCCAGAGGTAAAAAAAGGTCACAGTTTGCTTACGTATTTTCTGGCACTTCTTTGCTATTGGTTGTGTCACTTTTACCCTTAACATTTCTGCAAAAATGTCTGCAGACATTTAGGGTCATCATATTCAGATACAACCTTACCCAGAAGACCAAGAAAGAGACACCAAGAGAAACATTTATCTTAAAAACTCTTAAGGGTAATTTGCCCTGATTTGCCTTTGTACTGAATTGGGTCATATGCGTATTTTTGTTCTTATTTTTGGCAAAGAATCAGGCTATACTTAGAGTAATCACATCATACCTGAATCTGAAGATGAGACAGTAAACTTAGAGAAGTACTGAAGCCTTGGAAGCCTTGGATATATTGAATATGTTCTATCTTAGAAAGAAAAGGTGAGATAATGTATGCTGGCAGTCAACCAACAGCATATGCTCCTAATGAACAACTGGAGAGTCATTTAAGTTCAATGTTGGGGATTTTATTAGAAACTGTAAGATGAACACACAATTCATTTTCTCTTTCCTTGTAAATTTGGACAATATTTGCTATATTCGCCTATATTTTGGCATAGAAATTTAGGTTCTAAGTATATAGTAGTGATGTAGCCTTCTTACAGGGTCACATAGACCCACAATTAATAATTTTTAACACTCTTTTTATTCTCTCTGGTTGGCTAACATTAAAACAATCCACAGAAAACCCCCAAGAGCTATGTATTGAGGATGACAAAACCACAGATGGGAAAATAATAAATCTTTGAATGACCCTGCAGGAAATCACAGACAGCATTCCTATTATTTAAGCAAGCAATAACTTTTATTGTTTTAAGAGTTGGAGGTTTAATTTTTTCAGCATTACTGTTACCACAATTATTACAGGAAATGAAACCAGTAAAAAAAAAAAAATAGAGGGAACAAGGTTTATTGACATCTATGAGGCATTTTCTTTCCCCTAATATTACATACTCTAGATTTTATTTCTGTACAAAAAATATTCTCTATGTCTAGCCTAAAGAACTATGTCTTATTCATATTTATACTCTTCATAGATCAAAAGTGTGCTTAAAATACTGTACATTTAATGAGTTATTTTTGAATGTAAGCAACTTTGAATTCATCTTTGCATTTTTAATCTTATGTTTCTATTAAATGTATTATTAAATTCTACTAACACTTTCCTCAAAATAATTCTCAATATTTTGGTTTTTAATTTTTTACTGCCTTTGCATTCTCCTGGCAGAGACCCATTTCACCTCTCCTATAGATTATTTCATAAAGATTTTATCATCTGTATCATATATATTTACAATATTAAAAGTTATCTGTAGCACGCTCTCATTGTTGCTTATAGATTAGGTTTGCTTCTCTATGTACTATTCTGGTAGGCAGCGGTTAAATATACTGCTTTAAGCATTTTCACAGTACCTTCTATAATATCATCATGCACAGTTTTACGCACACAGCAGAAAATCAATGAAACATACTTAATTGACTAAAAATTGAAAAACATTGGTATATATGTAGGACAGATACTGATATTTTTATAAGCCCAACTCTGAAATGGTGATGCATAAAAAGTTGATAATTCCTTTTAGCAGAAACTATTAATAGTCATTTTTCAACACAATGCAAAATATATTTGAGATTGATAAATATTTTAGAACTCAAGTGTAAGAAAGCCATTAAGGGAATCCCACAATTTTCATTGTTTCTAAAACCTAATATAATTTAAAATTATGAACAGCTTTCTTTCTCAGAAGAAAAACATATCACCAACCAACCCACTACATTAAAAAAATGCATTATTCCAATCAATCTTGTTAATATACCATAGAATATTGAATTTTTAAAAAAAATTCAGAACTTTAAAAATAAATACTAACCATAATAGCTCAATTAAAATTATCTCTATATTCTTGGAGGTTTTCAAATGCCATATCTAAAAATAGGACATAGTAAGCTATATCCAGGAATAAACTAGCTGTTAAAAAATAATTGATTGAGACCTGTTATTATTGGCTAAGTAAACTTCTCTTACCTTCCAAAACATGTTCCATTATTTCACAAGATCTAGAAATGATATCACGTTTGAAATTTGTTGAAATGTTTTCCTATTGACCTACTTATAAATGGGTTATTTACATATTCAGCGTAATTACCTGTGCTTAAAACTGTTTTCAAGATAAATTTGAACTGTGTCATTGTTCATATAAAAGAAAGATGCTTCTTTTCAATTAATTTCTATTAGTTAATAATTCTACAAATTGTGTTTATTTCAATGGAGATTAAAGAATATAAAAAGAATAATGTTTCTGTTTTAGACTATACTTTATTAGTAAACCATTTGGGGGGTGGGGCAATGAGGATAAACTCCATCAAAGGAACATAGGTTAGAAAAGTTGTAACATAAACTTAGGTTATAAGTCTGAATTACCCTAGACAGTTAGTCTATGGAATATGAGACTGTATGCAGCCTCAGCTGGAAGCACTGCCGCTAAGCAAAGACCATGAAAGAGGTGCTGAAATAATTATTCAGGCAGAAATTTAGTATAATATTTCTTTGGGAATGTTCTCCGATAGTTGGAAGTCAAAATAACAAGTAATTCTCACTTCCATTCTTTGTCTTCTCAATATACATCCCTATACCTTGCAAGGCATTTAGCAAATTAAAGTACATTTACCAGCCTCCTTGCACTTTGATGAGGCAATGTAACTAATTTTTGGACGATAACGTGTGAACACAAGCAATATTTGCAGCATCTAAAAGAAATGTGTGTGACCTTTTACCCCTGTTACCATGCTTTAGAATTCATAGCTGTTTTCAGCTATTTTATATATAAAATAAGCATATAAAAGCGTCAAAATAAATCAACATCGTAGAGCTATCGTGACATCACTGGACTTCTCCTAAAAGTTTTACATGAAAAATATGTGAATTATTTCAAGCTGCTCTACTTGTTTTTCATAGACTCTGTCATTAATTAATTTTTTATGTACCACTAAAAAGCATTTTAAAATGACTCTAAACTATGGCACACTGCTAAATATTTTCTAGATGCCTCAAAAAGTTTTTATATGCAGTAATTTTGTTTTACATACACATGCACACTTACTGATTTCAAGTTTTTTCAACTTTCATACGAAATTGAAAGTTGAAAAGGCACATGAAATGTCTTTTTGAAATTCCTAACTCAATTTAATTTTTTTTACATTTAGGTTTACCATATTGTTTTAACAAAATGCTCTGTATTTATTCTAATATTTTAAAAACTTTAGGAATAAATTAATATTTTGGATTGTTCTACAGTATTGTATCCTGAACTGGAACTTTTTTTACTGATTTATTAATTGAAATATGAAATATGATATGCACATGTGAAAGACACAGATCTTGAGCATATAGCATTAAACATTTTTAGAATGTAAAATACTAATGTCATCACAACCTACATGAATATGAATTGAGTATTACTAGAATCCAGGAGTCTCTATTGTGAACCTCCAATCATTACTATAGGCAACCACTGTTCTTACTTTTATCTTTATAAATTACATTTGCTTGATATTGAACTTCATAGAAATTGAACCATACAATAGATATTAATTTCAATCTGGTTCAAAAAAACACAACCAACATCGTGGGTGTCAGTGTGATATTCTGGGCTGCTTCTCAGCTGAATCAATGGTGCTGACAGCTGCAATAGCAACAGCAGTGTCTTCAGAAGTTTTACTGAGAGTTTGGAGTCCAGAGTTTCTGCCTAACAGCAGCTGCACTCAAATAGGGCCAATGGTCAGTCTGGAATCATGGGACCCAGAATGCACCACTTTCCCCTACTCATTTTCCACAGTTAAGGATGGAAGTGGCTTCCTTCATTTGCTCATCATCTGGAATAGCAGGCCCCTTTTGCTCTTTCAGTGTTTCTAACGTTGTAACCACGCCCCCAACCCCTGTATTATATTGTCTATGCCTTAAAAACTATTTTGTGGACTTGAATAAAATTTATTTTCCCATTCCCGATATAAAATAATTGGGTCATTCTTTACTCATGTATCAATTCAAATTTCTAAGACTCTATCTCTTCTCCTCAATAATGTTTCTTTTTTCTTTTGCTTTTTTTTTAGACAGGGTCTTGTGCTCTCACCCAGGCTGGAGTGCAGTGGCTGGAACACAGCTCACTACAGCCTTGACCTCTTGAATTCAAGTGATCCTCACACTTCAGCCTCCAGAGTAGCTTTGATGACAGGTGTGTGCCACCAGGCCCAGCTACTTTTCTTTACTTTTTGTAGAGACATGGTCTTGCCATATTACCCAGGCTAGTCTCAGATCCCTGGGCTCAAGTATCCTCCTGCCTCCACCTCCCAAAGTGCTGGGATTATAGGCGTAAGCCACCATGCCCAGCTAATGTTTTCTATTTACCATAGCTTTTCACATATATATGTTATTATATATGTTATATATATATATATAAAATATAGTATGGATATGTATATACTATATTATTAATAATTAGATCTAAAATATAGAAAGAATTTTAATACCTTTATTTTCTGTACCCTCATAGTTAATCTCATATTTTCCAAATCTGTTAATGTGGCACTGGTCACAGTTATAGCTCCAAAGAATGAGCATCCGCTTAGTCTCATAACCAGGACCCAACCTGCAACATTAGTGTGACAAATTAATTCCTAATTCCAGTCTCACTCTTTCATCACCAGTTCTATCTCTGCACACTTACTAATCCCAATTATTTTAAAGCAAGTTGCTTAACCTGCTGTGGCAGTTTTCCCCTCTCCTTCAACTTTCTCTCTCTTTTTTTTTTCTCCTAATAATACCTGCCAAGTAAGAATCCCTTTCATTACATACATCAAATAGCCACTTCTTCCAACAATTTTATTCAACCTAAGTATTCAACCTAAGGGCTTAGATTCATGGTCTGTATTTACAATGTCGTTCCATCTTTTTAAAGCTAATTGCAATGCACCTAGTCATTTTTATTGCGCACTATGTATGATAGCCAAGATACAGAATAAGCCTAAGTGTCTGGCAACAGATGAATGCAAAAAGAAAATGCACTATCTGTATACAATGAAGTACTCTTTATCCATAAAAAATAAAATCTTGCCATTTATGACAATATGGATGAATCTAGAGGACATCGTGGTAAGTGAAATAAGCCAGACACAGAAAGACAAGTACAGCATGATCTCACTCATAAGTGGAGTCTAAAAAAAAAAGAAAATACAAACATTTAAAAAAGTTAATAGCATAGAAGCAGAGAGTAGAAAAATGTTACCAGAGACTAAAGACGGGAGGACGAAAAGAAGGATGAGGAAACTTTGATTGATGGCATAAAATTACAACTAGATAAGAGCAATAAATTCTGGTATTCTGTTGCATGTAGAGCAAGTATGGTTAACAGTGAAATATCGTATATTACAAAATAGCTTGAAGAGTTGTCTTCGAATGTTCTTACCACAAAGAAATGACAAATATGTAAGATAATAGATTCACTCTGAATGGATCATTATACAACATGGATAGGTATCCAGGTATCAAATTGTACCCCATTAATATGTACACTTATTACATGCCAATTAATAAATAAATAATAAGATCACTAGATTTAATCAAGAGACACTTATTGACTTGATCTCATTTTAGAATTTTAAAACTAGTCTGCCCTATTGCCAACCACCTATTTTTAAAACTACTCTTCTCCTGCACAAAAATCTCTCAAAGTCTCCTTTCTCCTGAAAGAAAAATGACCTACTTAATTTACAAATATTTCAAAAATTAGTACACAACATTTTATATATGAAAATAATGCTGTAGACTGACTTGCAAATAACATTCTAATATTCCCATTACCTTTAAGAGGAGTCAGCTGTCATTTTGGAAAAATTAAGATTTCAACAATTTTACACATATTATGAAAATATTTTTGATAATGAAAAATGTTCAATCTTAAATCGTGTAAATAAGTAAATAGAGAGGTAAAATAAAGAGCTTAATGTTTATGTGATATTGAGAAAAAATCTTTTTTAAAAATAAAATACAGATTAAAATACAACTTGGTGCTTTAACTGAAGGGTGTCCCTGCTCCCTGACAGATTTGAGACTGTCACAAACCTGAACCCATTTGGACAATACATCTAATAATCATTTTGCATCATTTCACTATTGGGGAAATGATAACTTCTTACATTAAATGAAAAAAAAACTGAAAAAGTAGTATTACTTTGTCTTTTAAGTGGCAAGATAGGGTTGATATGATGCCAAAGTACAAACAGTAAGGACTAAGTGAGGATGGAGGATATATGAATAAATGTATCAAAAGTCAAGAGAAATGATAAAACAGACAATTCTGGGGAACAGTAGTAGAAGCTATGCATGGAATATGGTTAGACAGACAGTGATATTTACTTTTGAGTTTTGCTTATATATTTCTAACATTTCTTGATAGGACTGGCATTCTAACAGTTATTCTTATTGTTATAAATTCTTTTAAAAATACTTTTTCTCCAAACATCTCAGTTCAAATTATAGAGTTAAAGGAAACTACAGTAATAAAGTAAAATATTAATTATTTCAAAAGAAAAAGAAAAATTTGTACACTTAATTTAAAATTGTTTTCAGTCTTATTTTCACAAGCAATTTACCAATGGATTTGTAATGCACAGTAATGTTGAATGGGTATTGAAGCTATTGAAATACAGAAGTAAGTCAGTTTTTCATTATGCTGTGAGTGATGTCCTGAAACACATTAACTTGATATTTTATCTATTGTTTAATATCATTCCCCACGAATTACATATAATGGTAATAGATTAATATCTTTGGAAGTACTGTAATAATTATATAATTCAGCCAGGAATTACCTTGTTCATTTGCTATCATTGTTATATTCTTTCAAAAGCAAATAGCAAAAATAATTTTCAACTGACATACATATGGAATACTTACTCTTCAACTATCATAAAATGCCCAGATTTTCTCAATAACTCTCCTATTGATTTAATTATAGGCATTAGAAATGAGTATTCTAGTACAACAATAAATAGTGTTGTCTCTCCTTCATCCTCCTGTACTCCTAAATATTTACTAAAAATCTCAATGCTAATCAATAGTGGAACTATTTTGTGCCTAATGATGGCATTCCATTACTTCCTTGAAGTCCAACACACAGAGTAATAGAAATCTCATGAATGTGGTTGTGTGAGGTTGCTCATAATACTTGGATCTATAGCGAGAATCACTTAACAGACATTAGTTGAATCAGGAACTACTTCTCATTTCATTGAGTTCTATGTAGTCCCCAACATTTGTGGCACCAGGGACTGGTTTTGTGGAAGACAATATTTCCACGGACAGGGGAGCAGAGGATGGTTTCAGGATTGTAATGGTTAATAATAGGTTTCAACTTAATTGGATTGAAGGATGCCTAGATAATTGGTAAAGAATAGTTTCTGGGTGTGTCAGTGAGGGTGTTGCTGGAGGAGATTAACATTTGAGTCGGACTGGTAGAGGAAGACCCATCCTCAATGTGGGTGGACACCATCCAATTGACTGTCAGCTTAGCTAGAACAAAGCTGGTGGAAGAAGGTGGGATAAGCTGACTTAACGAGTCTTCTGGCTTTCATCATTGTGCTATGCTGGATGCTTCCTGCCCTTGGACATCAGACTCCAGGTTCTTTAGGCTTTGAACACTTGAACTTACAGCAGTGGTTTTCCAGGGGCTTTCAGGCCCTTGGCCACAGACTAAATGTTGCACTGCCAGCTTTCCTACTTTTGAGGCTTTTGTAGTTGAACTAAGCCTTTGTTGGCTTCCTTGCCCCTCAGCTTGCAGACAGCCTATCATGGGACTTCACCTTGTGATAGTATAGTCAATTCTCGTTAATAAACTCCTTTTCATATATACATATATCTTATAAGTTTTGTCCCTCTGGAGAACCCTGACTAATACAGGGATGAAACTGTTCCACCTCAGATCATCGGGCATTAGATTCTCATGAGGTATGCACAACCTAGATCCCTTGCATGCTCAGTTCATAATAGGGTTCACATTCCTATAAGAATCTAATGCTGTAGCTGATTCGACAGGAGGCAGAGCTCAGGTGGTAATGCTCACTCACCTGCCACTCACCTCCTGCTGTATGATCTGATTCCTAACAAGCCATAGCTCATTACCAAGGGTTGAGGACCACTGTGTTAAAAGATAAACTAAGACACAATAAAATTTTAAATATGTTATTTACACAATGATTTATGACTCAGGCAGCTCCAAACCATAAAAGAGCCTTAAGAGTGCCACTGAGGGATCACAGGGGGAGGCTTTTAGAGGACAGGCACAGAAGAAAACTAAAGATAATATTTGACTATTTATAGTTGTACCGTTATTTGTACCTTATTTGGTACCGAAGTTGTACGTTATTAGGTCTATCCCACTGGAAAGTCTTCAGTTATATGATTATGTGTGTTGGCTACTTCTGATTGATTGAACTTAAGTTCTGTTTTTCTTTAATATAGAAATTGATAAGAATAGCTCAAGTTTCCCTTATATCTGTAGATCAAACAAGGTTTAGATCACTTATGATGCCTAACTGGTTTTGTCTGCTCAGAAATTCTTCAGGCCTGGACTCCATTTTAATTTACTTTAATGATTGTTACTTTAAATTTGGATTAAACAGTGGATTCATATGTACTGAGTGAAAAAAAATGGAAATAGATGTTATAAAATTTATTTGAAATCATTCAGCCAGGATGTTTTAAACAGCCTAAGTTAGCAGAATTACCAAAAACACATTTTGAAAAAACCTTGAAGCAATTATAATGTATTGCAAAATGTGACGGAGACTAGTAGGACAAAAACTTAAAGGTTGAGTTTGAGATATGATGCAGGGTTTTTTGCTCCTTAGCCCAGCTAGGCCTAAGTTCTGAAGAAGTAAGCACATGGACACTCAAAGAGTAAGTGTAGTAGAATTTATTTAGTGAAAGGAAAGCTCTCAGCAAAGAGAGGAGTCCTGACGTCAAGTTCTTGGTTGCCCCCTTAACGGTTGAATACAAGGGCATTTTTTTTTTCTTGAGACAGAGCCTCACTCTGTTGCCAAGGCTGGAGTGCAATGGCGTGATCTTGGCTCACTATAACCTCTGCCTTCCAGGTTCAAGCGATTCTCCTGCCTCAGCCTCCTGAGTAGCTGGGATTACTGGCACACGTCACCAGGCCCAGATAATTTTTGTATTTTTAGGAGAGATGGGATTTACCATGTTGGTCAGGCTGGTCTCCAACTCCTGCTCTAGTGATCTGCCTGCCTCCACCTCCTGAAGTGTTCGGATTACAGGTGTGAGCTACTGCACCCGGCAACAAGGACATTTTTATACAAGCTGATAGGGCTGTGAATTCCTGGTTGTATGAGACGTGAATTCCTGGTTGCTCCACACCATCTTTCCAGTGAGTTATGTGGGCCCTTAATCTGTGCCGCTCCATATTGATTTATTTCCCTTAATGCACATATGTTAAAGAACGAAATTTTCCACTATGGGCATGTTTAGGCAAGCTCCCTTAGCAAGTACCCTTATCCGCACAAAATATTTGGTATAAACACTTAGGGGGTGGGTAGGAGGTTCTCCAGGGGACCCTTTCCTGACTGTCTCCCTAAAGCAAGTTGGCTGACTCCTTTCATTCCTCCCTTCAGGAGTGGAGACCCCAAATTCTGTTGGGGAAAGTGCACAACGACTGCTCTTAACTGCTTCCTGCTGACAAGGGGTGCTGTTTTGGGAAAGTGGCAGTTAAGGCTCTTCCTCAGGTCAGTTTAAGGGTCCCCAAAGAGAATGGTGTGTTCATGAGTGGTTCTGTTTGCATCACCATTTGATGTTGAACGGCCTTTAAGTGAGAAGAAACAATTTGGGTTATTAGAAGACATATTCAAAATGAAACAAAGGGATAAGGACAGCTCAAAACAAAACAAAACAAAATCTCAAGGCTGCCAATACAGCCAGATAACTCGTGGCTATAGTTATGCCTGCTAAGGTTTGTATTCATGGGGCTTGGCTTTGATTAGCTCCCTTGGTCTTATTTTCCCAAACAAAGAAATCTCTGGGTTATGGGCACCTATTTACTCCAATCACCTGGAAGGATTTTCAGGATAATTGTTCAGAATTAAAATATTGATCCAGATTTTTCATATTACTCATCCCTTTGGTTCTTTTGAGCTGCAGCCGTACATTGCTGGTTGGTCCACAGGAATAAACAGGGTAGTCTAAAATGTAGGCAAAAACTTAAAAACAACTAATGGGATTATAATGTAATGACAAATGTAGAATAAGTTTTGAAACATAATTTCTCTCTCTCCAGTCCTCATTTTTGTCAAAAACAAATCATGATAGGACTCAGTTGTTTGAAAAAATAAATTTTAGCCTTATACTTGTCTTATTTGCATAAAGTGCAAACAGAATAATTATTTTTCCCATAGGCTTTTAAATTGGCTTTGATGGAACTCTGTTCCATAAGGAATCTCAGTTAAGACCTTTTAAGGCCAAGCCCAGCCATGGGTTTACACCCTCAAATATCTACAAGTTTGGTAAATCATTCTCTTCTTGATGTCCCAAGAACAAGCTTTTTAACAGGCCCAGGAGCTTTTTAACAGGCTCCTAAGCCTGTTAAAAAGTGACATGCTTTACACCCCATGGGTTAGGAACCTTGTACAAGGACTGTGTTGACAAGGTATGTAGCCAGTTTTCCCAAGGGACTTTTATTGGCAAGTCCAGCTTAATTACTTAAAGGAACATATACCCTTCCAGTAAAAGCCTTGGTAAAACCACCAGTTTCTTCAATTGTGTCCTGTTGCAAAACAAAATGTATTCTTATTGCACTGATGAAAATAACTGTATTGCCATAAATTAAATATTCTCACAAATAGTTTCCAAATTCTGGCAAAGCCAGGCAGAGAGAAACAAACGTCCTTCAAATTTTGTTCACAGGTGTATAGTTTACTCAATTATTAAAGGCTTTAAATAGTTCAAAATAAGTATCCTTGACTCAGAAAAACAAAGCAAGGATCACCAAAGCTTTAAGGAAAAAGGTTAAAAATAATACTTGTTTTCTATTAGTTCAATCCATTCTGTTCTCTTGTTCTGCTTGATATTCATGAACATTTCTGTTCTTCATGAGTGCTGTATTTTTTTCAATGTCATAATCTCCAGAGTTAATGGAATCTTGCATTTGAGAACACTTGTCAAAATCCTATAGCTGATTATAAATCATCTTTTGAGTAGGATCAAAACAAGACATTTGTCTGTGAATGATGAAATGCCCAGGGTAGTTATTGTCAAGAATACAATTGACAAAGAAATTTAGTTATTTCTAGGGTTTACAATAACTAAACATAATAACCTTAATTATGATTGATAGCATATACTCAGACATTAGAATTTTAGAAATCTCATATAATTTTGAAACATATTAATATTATTCACTAAAATATAACCTAAAGCAGATTAAATATAACTTTGGAAATACCATATAACTAAACATTTCAAAAAACCCAGTTTTCTTCTGTTTTGGATGTTCCAGGGACCAGGAAAGACAATTTTGAAACTGAAGTTTGATTTTGGGAAGCCTGTTAATTACGTTAGAGGTTCAAAGCACTTGATATTATAAAATAGAATTCCAAGTTCCCATATGCCATTTATTTTAGCCAAAATGATGACTCAAACATTTTAAAACAACGCAAAAACATATTCACAGGAAGAGGGAAAACTTAGCTTTCCAAACAAGCTGCTGTTAATTTTACAGGGAAATCCTGTTCAAGTGAAAGCCTAATTTCATCCTTGCATTAGTCTACTGTTGATGTCAACCCCAATTTTTTTAATGAAAACTTATAGATAATTATATCTAAGCTTATCCAGTTTGACCATGAGGTGAGATTTTTTTAAACTTTTATAACCCTTTACAAATTGTTGTTAAAGAGCAGATCAGTGACTTTAGAAAAGCTTGTTGTGCTTTTATTTCAATGCTCAATTTACAAAAACAAAATAATTTTTTGAAATTAGTCAATATGTTCACACAATTTCTTTTGCAAGATTAATTTTTACAAACTTTTCACCATTTGTTTAAACCTTCAGCTTTCTTATCTAATTCAAAACAATCCTTTAACCCAAGGCAAAAATTTACATTTTCATGCATTCTTATAATCTTTTACTAAAAACATATTTTACTTTCCTTACTTACCTTATATGTAAATCTATTTTCATTGTCTTGATTACAGGTTATAATGGTAACTCCTAGCAATTTTTAACTTTAATGTAAAACCTGGCAAGTTGCTTGAATTATGTAGTAGGCATAAATAAAGTCTGATTCCTTCCTGCATAATTAAGGGTGTGGTTAATTCCATATGTCCCTGGACTTATTAATTGTGAAGCAGGCAAATTGAATAGTGTATTACTCAATTTTCATGCTGCTGATAAAGACAATCTTGAGACTGGGCAATATACAAAAGAAAGAGGTTTAATTGGACTTACAGTTCCACATGGCTGAGGAGGCCTCACAATCATGGCAGAAGGTAAGGGGGAGCAAGTGACATCTTATGTGGATGGTGGCAAACCAAAAAAGAGAACTTGTGCAGAGAAACTCTCATTTTTAAAACCATCAGATCCATGAAACCCATTACTATCATGAGAACAGCATAAAAAGACCCACCCTCATGATCCAATCATCTCCCACTGGGTCCCTGCCACAACACATGGAAATTACGGGAGCTACACGATGAGATTTGGGTGGGAACACAGAGCCAAACTTTATCAAATAGTTCTTAAAAGCCAAAGAAGCAGTTAATAACTTTGAAGCATTTAGCTAACCTAGTATCTGACCTACATGATTCAGCCCACATATTTACATTTTAAAGACATTTGTATTTTACCAATTATTTTTAAAACTGCCTTTATTTCTTAAAGATTATAGTCATGTGAACTCAAAAGGTATTACAGCTTTTATTTTTCTTCAAAAAATATTTGATCTAAGTGCTTATTTTCCTAGAGCTTTTTTATATAAACATCACGCCCATAAGAAATATAAAATTACACAGATGAACAAAAGCAAATTCAGTACTTGGAAGATTTTTCATTTGCCAATCTTCTGAATAGATTATTGGCCTCTGGGTGAAGCCCTTCAAGAGCAGGGTCTAGGACA
Source organism: Pan troglodytes (assembly GCF_028858775.2). Lineage (NCBI taxonomy): Eukaryota > Metazoa > Chordata > Mammalia > Primates > Hominidae > Pan > Pan troglodytes. The sequence continues at coordinate 14,862,868 of NC_072413.2, forward strand.
GCACACAGTTTCTAGGGCCTAATAAACAGGCATAGCTGGAAGACAGAGACAGATTTTAAGAAGGATCTATCCACTTTTAATTCCTGGGGTTTCATGAGGAAAACAGAGTGTGTTTTTTCCCCAAAATGGGGTCTGCAACACCTTCTTTGTTTTTTCCCAGGAGCCCCGGGCTATCAGAAGTTATCTTAGAGCCTCTCATGTATGCAGTGAATGACAAGACAAAATGGGAAAAAAAAATCATTCAACAGAGAAAGAACCTTTTTCCAGAAAAACAAGATCCATGCAGAGAAAAATTTAAAGACCTTTAAATATACCTATAACTTGGATATCCACTTTTAATTCAGCTGTGCTCTAAGAAAATCGTTTCATATCTATTACCCAACTTTAGCCATGCCGAGCAGCCAATATTTCTGGCTTTTGAACTTTATTAAAAATAACCTCACAGGTGAAACCAACAAGCCTCAACTAAGGTTATGACTTAACTGTAAGTGTAAAAGTTATTTTCAAAGAGGTGCTAAGCAGTTTTTATGGAATCTAAGATTTTTAAAGTTGGTTCAGACAAAGGAAGATTTAAGAAAGGAAGCTAGAAGTTGCTTATAGAGGGGAAGAGAATCAGCAAATGGTAAAAGTCACACAGATATTAGCCAAAATATACTCATTCCCTAAGCCAGGATTAAACCCAGGACACCATTGTAAAATGGCAGAGGCCAAAAGAAAGTATTATCAAGTGGTTACAAGGTCAAGCTCCTAAGGACATAAAACAAGATGAAGAACTGCAGCAATGTTTGTTACTGACCAGTTTGCCAGGCTGGTTTGATCAGCAAACTTTTGGCGTCCTAGGCCTGCATTCTATCCTAAGGTACCTCTCTTTATGACAGAACTATACAGAAAGACACACAAAGCTCACTACATTGGCTACAGCTTAAGACTAGCCTCATAAATCCTTTTTTTCTATTTATCAGAACTTCAGAGAGGATATAAACAGTGATTTAAACAGGAATTTTACCATTTATTCAACTGGTTTGCACAGGGAGAGAGAGGCCAGAAGTCTGACTGGTAAGAACTATTTTTTTTTTTTTTTTTTTTTGAGACAGAGTCTCCCTCCGTCCCCAGGCTGGAGTGCAGTGGTGTGATCTCGGCTCACTGAAAGCTCCATCTCCCAGGTTCACGCCATTCTCCTGCCTCAGCCTCCAGAGTAGCTGGGACTACAGGTGCCCACTGCCACGCCCGGCTAATTTTTTGCTGTTGTTGTTGTTGTTATTTTTAGTAGAGACGAGGTTTCACCATGTCAGCCAGGATGGTCTCCATCTCCCGACCTCGTGATCCGCCTGCCTTGGCCTCCCAAAATGCAGGATTACAGGCGTGAGCCACTGCACCCAGCCCTGGTAAGAACTTTTACCCTTTTGCTGATGTACCAGGCTTCTGAATTGCCCTTTTTCATGCTCAGTTTTGAGCCAAGCAGTTTAAGGTTTGGAGAAATTAACTTTTCCCAGTTTAAGGGATGCATCCAAAGGGAGTGTCCTGTGGTACAGTGACACAATGACCCACCCACAAAGAGAGGACAGAGGAGGAAAAAGGAGAAATGAGGTGTTTTTTCAGAAGAGTCCTAGTGATTCAAGAGGCAATCAAGAGAAATATGGGCTGCAGATGATTGGTTACTCACCTAAAAAGAGGGGAGCAAGCCATCCCTAGTTTCTTCTTTTTCCTAGTAAATACCTGAGGTACATGAGGGAGAGGAGAAAAGTGTCCTCTTTCTTTCTTCTGTTCTTATATCCCTGAGTCCTAGTGATCTTGGCAGGTTACCACCCATGGGTGCCAATGCAGCTTTCACCTATGTTAACAGGGGGCTTACAGGGTGCAAGTTATCCACCATTACCCATGCGCTGCTTGTCCCACTGTTGTCAATAACCTTTGAGTTCTCTAGATTTCGTGCATGCCATGGATACTAGAATGACCTCTATCCACGAGATGGAAGGGGGCCTAATCGGCAGAAATTAGTCTTGCTAACCTAAAGCTTTGGAGCTGGGTCTTCCTTAAACAAGGGAGAGAAAAGGCTATCTTGGGAATTGGGGTCCTGGCCTAATAAGAAAAAAAAACAAAAACAAACAAAAAACCTCTCATAAAAGTTAACTCCTTACAAAGTGGAGAAAAGAAAAAAAATAAAATAAAACAGCTTAAGTGCAGGGTGGGGAAGATGCCTGGAGGAGAAACCTTTTATTCTTATGTAAATGAGTTCCTCCAATAGGGAGAGAACATTTTAATTGCTGTCTCCTCCTTTCTGGCTCAGCCAGGCGAGGAAAGACACTGTGGGTGCATGGGGAGAGGGAAGAGTGAGCAGGAAATGCTGGCCACCTAGCCAAGTGGGGCCCTTGGGCTATGTGCCCCAGCCGGGAGGGGAGGGAGGTTGGGAGTTGCCACTCTCCCATTTGTCTCACATGTGTGCCTGTGGCCATTGGAGGTTGGGGTAAGGGACATGTCTCTAAAAACGGAGGGAGAGCACATTGTTCTGAATTGTATAGAATTTATTAAGTTAAAGGGAAGCTCTCAGCAAAGAGAGGAGTCCTGAAAGTAGGTTCCTGGTTGCCCTCTTCACAGGTGAATACAAAGGCATTTTTATATAAGCTGATGGGGCTGAGTTCCCTATTTGTATAAGGCATGAATTCCTGTAGGCTCCACTGCATCCTTCCAGAGTGCATGCAGACCCTTAGTCTGAGACATTCCATATTGATTTATTTTTCTTACTGCTCATGTGTTAAGAAACAAAATTTTCCACTGCGGACATGTTTAGGCAAGCCCCTGGAGCAAGTACCCTTATCTGCACAAAACATCTGGTATAAACACTTGTGGAGCAGGTAGGAGGTTCTCTGGGGGACACTTCCCTTACTGTCTGCCTAAAGCAAGCTGGCTAACTTTTCAGAAAGAGACAGAGAAAATGAAGTAGCTACCAAAGTATTCTAGGTCTATAAGTGATATTATTTTCAACAAGTATTCACATGCCCTTCTAGTCTAAACTAATTCATTATAAATCAGCTAATATTAAGTAAATATTTTACAAATTAAAAACTAGTTACAAAAGGTAGAGACCTCAAAGAAAGGCAGAAATGAGGCAAATGGGAAAAAATTATGGTGACTTAAAGCCTATATATTGTGATCTGGAGAATTAGAATTTAATTTGTCTATACAAAGTAGGTCATGATCCTGATAAGTTTAGCAATTAGAGTATTTATAAAAAGTAAGAGCTAAATAATTTGTTTCAGGGATGCACTTTTATTTCAATTATCTAGACCTGAAATTATATTTTTTGAGATCGTTCAGGAAGAAGAAATTACATGAGGAGAACTTTCTAATCAGTATGCTTAGTGTAAATATATCCGATGAGTTCATAAGTCTGTTTCATTTATTATTCTTCAGTATAGGTCTGTAGCATGACACAAACAATTCCTGATGACTTCAGCTACCTTCTTAGGGAAGGTAGACTTGCTCCATCCCCTATCTTGTATTTTGCGTCTGAAAGAGGATCATACTCCTGTTTAAGTAAACTTTATTAATGTTTTTCAAAATATTTCTTCTCTTGCCAATATAAAATAATGAAATTGTAGTAAAATGAGGATTGTCTTCCTCAAGACGAGTAATTTTTCATGAACAATTTATTTATTTCAATAATTATTCAAAAATGATTTCAAATTATTTCAACAATTTATCTTACGAACATTTATTTCATTATTTATTCACACCATCAAATAATATTTTACATTGAGTCCAAGTTTTTTGCATTGCTGTTCATGTCAGGTTTATATTGGAATTAATTCTCTATGACCTCCTTTTTAAGCACTGCTAAATAGATGGTAATCTTTCTTTCTATAACAGTTGAGTTTAAATTGCTTTTCTTAATTTTCTCTGACAGAGAACATTATTTTTTATTGTTGTAAACAAGCTATAGTCTACATATTTAATTATTTGGAATTTGATTTGTGTATATTTTTCAGTGGAAGCTAACTTCTTCCTAATATCTCCATCTACATTTCATATTTATTCATCCATTCACATATTCAACAAAATTTCAGAATCTGTTTTTGGGCTTTTAATACTCATCTTATTCATTTTACTATTTATGTATTTATTTCTTTATTTATTTAGAAACTGGTTCTCACTTAGTTGCCCACGTTAGAGTGCAGTGATGCCATCATAGCTCATGGCAGCCTCAAACTCCTGGGCTCAAGTTTGTTAATTTTATTTTAAATGTCCACACAGTGTTCTCAGTCAGAAACAGATTTCTTAATAATGTGTGTTGGCTGCTCCTTTTCCCAGTTCTTATCTTTGGACAGTATAAAGAGATCCAGATCATCCTAGTGAGAGGCCAGACTCTCTGAAAGCAAGAAATTAAGAACAATCGTTTTTTTCCTTGTCTTTGTTTTTATACTTATAATAGGATGGAAACGGCTGTTTTTCTGTCCTTCTAAGAGGATATCTTCTTTATTCCAAACTTTTGGAATGTTGTAAAATCTCTCCTGGAACCAAATAACCCTGTGTCTCCAAGTTTTTATGACCTATAGCTGTCTCCAAATTCTGGAACATCATATCTTTTGACATATGAATACAAAAACCTAGTCTTCCCTTACCCTAATACTTAACCTAGGAAACTAGTAATCTAAGGATTTTAAAAATTTGACCCTCTTAGGGGAGTAAAAGAAGTTTTCCTATTGTTTCAAATCAGAGAAATTAACTGGACAAAGGGCTACAGATCTAATTCTCTAAGTGTGTGAAGATTCTCAAGAAGCTAGTGCTTTGAGAGAATCCATGAGAAACCCAGGGACCTTTAATATCTCCTCATTATTATTTGCATAGCATACTACCAGGGGAGATGGAGAATTAAAATAATAATATATTTTAATAAATTTAAGTTCTCTTAAATCATATGGATTTTTAAGGATTAAAAAAAATATCCTGGATATCTATGGCTATACTTAGACATATGTAATATACATATAGAACACACTAGCTTTTGGGCAACAAGTGGTTTTTGGTTACAGAGTGGTAAAGTCTGAAATTTTGGTGCCCTTGTCACCCAAGTAGTGTACATTGTACCCAATACGCAGTGTTTTATCCCTCACCCACCTCCTACTCTCCCCCTTAGTGGTCTCCAATGTCCATTATACCACTCTGTATGCATACCCATGGCTTAGCTAACACTTAAAAGTGAGAATATATGATATTTGGTTTTCCATTCCTGAGTTACTTCACTTAGAATAATGGCCTGCAGCTCCAGTTGGAGTTGCTGCAAACGACATTATTTCATTCTTTTTAGGGTTGAGTAGTATGTCATGGTGTATGTTTACCACATTTCTTTATCCACTCATTGGTTGAGGAGCACTTAGGTTGGTTCTGTATCTTTGTAATTGTGAATTGTACTGCAATAAACATATACATGCAGGTGTATTTTTGATACAACGACTTTTTTAAATTTGAGTAGATAACCAGTAGTGGGATTGATAGACTGAATGCTAGATCTACTTTTAGTTATTTCAAAAATCTCCATAATACTTTACATAAAGGATGTACTCATTTACATTCCCACCAGCAATGTATAAGCATGCCCTTTTCACCACATTCATCCCCAAATCTGTTTGTTTGTTTGTTTGTTTTTTTGGCTTTTTAATAAAGTCTATTATGCTGGGAAAAGACGGTATCCCACTGTGGTTTTAATTTGCATTTCTTTGATGATTAGTGATGTTGAGAATTTTTTATATGTTTGTTGGTCATTTGTATATCTTCTTTTGAGAAATGTCTATTCATGTCATTTTTTTTCACTTTCTGATGGGATTTTTTCTTGCTGATTTGTTTTCCTTGTTAATTCTAGATATTAATTATTTGCTAGATGCATACTTTGTAAATATTTTCTTCTATTCTCTGAGTTATCTTTTTACTGTGATGATTATTTCTTTTGCTGTGAAGGTTTTTAGTTTACTTATGTCCTTTTTATTTATTTTTGTTTTTGTTGCATTTACTTTTGGAGTCTTAGTCATAAAGTTTTGGCTTAGGTAAATATCCAGATGTGTTTTTCTTAGTTTTTTTTCTAGAATTTTTATGGTTTTGGGTTTTATATTGAAGTCTGATCCATCTTCTAATTTTTGTGGATGGTGAGAAAGAGTGATCCAGTTTCATTCTTCTACATGTGGCTATCCTGTTTTCCCTGCATCATTTATTGAATAGGGTGTCCTTTCCTATTTATGTTTTTGAACGCTTTGTGGAAGTTCATTTGGTTGTATACATTTGGCTTTATTTCTGGTTTCTCTATTCCTTTCCTTTGGTTTATTTATCTACCTTTATACCAGTACCATGCATGCTGTTTTGATTACTAAAACCTTGTATTATAACTTGAAGTCTCTTAACACTATGCCTCTGGATTTGTTCTTTTTGCTTAGAGTTGCTTTTTTAATTCAAGCTCATTTCTGGTTTCATAAGAATTTAGAATTGCTTTCTCTACTTCTATGAAAAATGATGTCAGTATTTTGAAAGGAATTGCATTGAATCTGTAGATTGCTTTTAGCAGTAAGGTCATTTTCACAAATATGATTCTTCCTATCCATGAGCATGGGACGTATTTCCATTTGTTTATATCATCTCTAATTTATTTCAGCAGTTTTTGTAGCTCTCCTTATGGAGATCTTTCACTTATTTGGTTAAGTGTATTTCAATTTTTTTTCTGCTGCTATTGTAAAAGAAATTGAGTTCTTGATTTGATTCTCAGCTTGATCATTGTTGGTGCTATGCAGTAGTACTAATTTGTGTACATTCATTTTGTAACCTAAGATTTTATGAATTCATTCATCAAATAGAAGAGTCTTTTGGTGGAATTCTTAGGCTTATCTAAGTATATGCTTAAATCATCAGCAAACAGAGATAATTTGACTTCCTCTTTTCCAGTTTGGATGCCCTTTATTTCTTCCTCTTGCTTGATTGCTCTGGGTAGGACTTCCAGTACTATGTTAAGTAGAAGTGGTGAAAATGGGCATCCTTAACTTGTTTTAGCCCTCAGTGGGAATACTTTCAACTTTTCCCCCATTCAATATGATGTTGGCCATGGGTTTGTCACATATAGCTTTTATTACTTTGAGATATGTTTATTCTATGTCTAGTTTGTTTAGGGTTTTTATCATAAAGCAATGCTGGATTTTACTGAATGTTTTTATGCATCTATTGAGATGATCATATGTATTTGGTTTTTAATTCTGTTTATGAAATACATCACATTTATTACCTTGTGTATGTTGAGTCATCCTTGCCTCCCTGGGATGAGACTCACTTGATTATAGTGAATTGTCTTTTTGATATGCTTTTGGATTTGATTTGCCAGTATCTGTTAAGAATTTTTGCATATGTCTTTATCAGAGATGTTCATTTGTAGTTTTCTTTTTTTATGATATGCCCTTTTCTGGTTTTGGTATCAGGGTGATACTGGCTTCATAGAATGAGTTAAGGAGGATTCCCTTTTTCTCAGTCTTTTAGAGTAGTTTCAGTAGGCTTGGTACCAGTTCTTCTTTGAATGTCTGATAGAATTTGGCTGTTATCTGTCTGGGCTTTTTAGTCAGCATTTTTTTTTCTTACTTATACAATCTCACTGCTTGTTATTGGTCTGTAAGGATACCTGTTTCTTCCTGGTTTAAGCTAGTAGGGTTGTATGTTTCCTGGAATCTATCTATCTATTTTCTTTACTTTTATTTTTATGTGCATAGAGGTTACATAGTAGTCTCAAATGATCTTTTATATTTCTGTGATATTGGTTAAAATGTTTCCATTTTCATTTCTAATTGAGCTAATTTAAACTTCTATCTTCTTAATTGTTCTAATGTTCTAACTAATTGTTAGAACAATTGTTAATTGTTCTAACAATCTTAATTGTTCTAACTAATGATCTATTTTATTTCTATTTTCAAATAACCAAATTTTGTTTCATTAAACTTTTGTATTTTTATTTCAATTTCATTTAGTTCTGCTTTAATCTTTCTTTTCTTCTCCTGGCTTTAAGTTTGATTTGTTGTTTCTATAGTTTCTTGAGGTATGACATTATGTTGTGAATTTGTAATCTTTCAGTCTTTTTTATGTAGGTGTTCAGTGCTAGAAACTTTCCTTTTAGCATTGCTTTTGCTATGTCCCAGAGATTTTGATAACTTGTGTCACTATAATCATCCATTTAAAGAATTTTTTAATGTATTTCTTCATTTCATTGTTAACCCAATAATCATTAAGAAGCAGATTGTTCAATTTCCAGGTAATTATATAGTTTTAAGGGTTCCTTTTGGAGCTCATTTCTAGTTTTATTTCACTGTGACCTGAGAAGATACTTTATATAATTGTGACTTTTTAAAATTTATTGAGATTTGTTTTTGTGGCCTATCCTATGGTCTGTCTTGGAGGCTGTTCTATGTGTTGATGAGAAGAATGTGAATTCTGCAGTTTTTGGGTACAATGTTCTGTAAACATCTGTTAGGTCCATTTCCTCTGGACTGCAACGTAAGTCCAGTGTTTTTTTATTGTTGTTGTTGACTTCCTGCTTCAGTGATCTGTCTAGTGCTGTCAGTGGAGTGTTAGAGTTCCTCATTATTATTGTGTTGCTGTCTATTCCTTTTCTTAGGTCTAGTAGTAATTGTTTTATAAATGTAGGAGCTCCAGTGTTATGTGCATACTTATGTAGAATTATTATATTTTGTTGAATTAATTATTTAATTATTATGTAATGACTTTCTTTGTTTTTTTTTTTTACTATTGTTGCTTTAAAGTCTACTTTATCTGATATAACTACACCTGCTTGCTTTTGGTTTCCATTTGCATTGAATATCTTTCTCCACCCCCTTACCTTGAGTCTATGAGAATCTTTGTATGTTAGGTGAGTTTCTTGAAGACAGAAGATATTTGGTTTGTGATTTTTTTTTAAATCAACTCTGCCGTTCTGTATCTTTTAAGTGGAGTATATAGACCATTTACAGTCAATGTCAATTATGAGACGTGAAGTGGAGTTCCAGTCAGTATGTTGTTACCTAGAAATTTTAGGTTTTTTTTTTCACTTTGTTATTGCTTTATAGGCCCTATAAGTTTTATACTTTCAAGACAGCTATTCTGATGCAGCTCAACTTTTTGTTTCAAGATTTAGCATTTCTTGTAGGACTGGTCTGATAGGGACAGATTCCCTCAGCATTTGCTTGCCTGGGGAAGACATTATTTCTCTTTCATTTATGAGACTCAGTTTTGCTGGATACAAAATTTTTGATTAATAGTTATTTTGTCTAAGGATATTAAAGATAAGCCTAAAGATACAGTGAACTTCTGGCCTGTAAGATTTCTGCTGAGAAGTCTGCTGTTAGTCTAATAGGTTTTCCTTTATAGGTTACTTGATGCTTTTGTCTCACTGTTCTTAGAATTCATTTCTTCATGTTGACTTTAGATAGCCTGATTACTATATGGCTTTGTAATGTCAGTTTTGCAGTGAACCTCCCCAGAGCTCATTGAGTTTCTTGTATTTGGACATCTAAATATCTAGCAAGGCTAGCAAAGTTTTCTTCAATTATGCCCTCAAATAAGTATTCAAAAGGTTTTCCTGTTTCTTCTCCCTCAGGAACAGCAATTGCTATATTTGGCCATTTTACATAATCACCTATTTCTAAGAGACTTTGCTTATTTCTTTGAATTCTTTTTCTGGCATTTCAAAGATTTCATCTTGGTTGGGATCCATTGCTGGAGACTTAGTGTGTTCTTTTTGAGGTGTTATAGAACCCTATTTTGTCCTATTGCCAGAATTATTTTTCTGGTTTCTTCTCATTTGGGTAGAGTATATCTTCTAATTACTTTTGAGACTATATCTTCTAATTATTTTTGAATTTATTTTTTGATTTGACTGTGATTTTTCACTTTTTTTTTCACTTTGAGGATGTGACTTTAATGTTTATAGTTTATTGTAACCTAATTCAGCCCTGGGTGCTTTCAGGGGTGAAGACTGTATAAGTTCCCTGGTTATTTAAAATCTTTGTATGTTGGCTTTCTCAGATGCTAGTTGTGGTAACATTATGCTCAGTGTGTGTGTGGAGGTTCACTGTTTCCTGTGGGGTAGCAATGGCAGAAGTCTCATGAAGCTTATCTAGTTCCCAAGTGGTGTGCACATTTTTGCCTTTTTTTTTCTCCCAGTGTTTTCTTTACCTGGTTGAATAATTCAGATTTCAGACCAGTAGGGGAGGTGTCCCTGAGTGAAAACCAGCAGATTGGTAAATGCAATACCCAATGGTGGGAAGAAGTCCAAGCCTTGACCGAGGCATCTGTGGGAGCTCCTAGTGAAATGCACTGAGGTCTTTTCATGGGGAAGGGAGGGAGCCACTTCAGCTCCCTTGCCAGGCCCCCAGGAAAGCAGGTCACACCCCTAAATACAGTTCTAGCTATTCACATTAGCAGGCCCTTTTTATTTGCAGGAATTCTGACGTTCCAAGTAGAGAGAGATTGTGATTCTTTGCCTTATGCAAATCTGAATCTGGAGGGAACTCCTCCTCTGGCGACGCAGTTAACTTGAAGTGTTCCAGAAAGGCTATCTACAGGTCCACTCATGCTAAATTACCATAAGAGAAGCACCAGCTGTGTCTGCAGTGGTGAATGAGGGGGGAAAGTCTTTTTCTTCAAGACCGTTCTGCAGATTTTCCCAAGTCCAGCACTGTACCTGTGCCTCTACTGAAAGAAACTTTCCACAGGTGGGAAGTTCTGGACTCAAGGCCTGCCATCTAGATTCTTTTTTCCATGGGGTGTGCCACTGATGTGCACTCCCCCTTATCCTAAGAGTAGGAGTCCCTGAGGGCCAGACTAGTATGAATGCTGCTACTTCTCTGGCTCTAGCCACCTAGTGGGACTGCCACACTCCAGGTTGGTGCTGGGGAATGTCTACAAGGGGTCCAGTGATGTGACCTGTTCTCAAGACTCCGTAGTGAGTAGCAACAACAGCTCTCATGGGGGTGACAGGAGAATGACATAGACTCTGTGAGATTTCTTGATTATAAGTGGTCTTGGTGCATTGGTTTTTCTGTAATGCCACCTGTAGTAGTAATGAACTGGTCACACAGACAGTCTCAGGACCTCCTAGTTAGCCAAGGTTATATAGGCAAAGGTGATAGCTTAGGTCACACACAAGTTTTCTCTTTCCTGTGCACTGTTAGTGTGCCTGCAGATGCTGTAATGGATTGTGTCAGTAGGCCTCCAGCCACAAGGTGGCACTTGAAAATGAGCACCAGCTGGTAGCAGTGGGATTTGTGCTTGCCTTATGTTACCCAGGGGACGTAAGCTGATGACTCAGGCAATGGGCAGGGCCATTGAGCTCTCAAAATTTTCTATTCTTTGTGTTAAGCTACCAGGGCAGATGGAGGGACAAAGCCAGCTGGGGGCTGAATCAGGCAAGTTCACATTCTGGCTCTCTTTTGTCTGCCATGTGTGGGCAAAAGCAGTGTCCCAAGTGGGGATCAGATAGTGGTCCTCTGGCTGTAGGAGTAATGTTGCAGGGAGTACCACAGCTGCCTCTGCTGCAGAGAAGCATCTGTATGAGGAATAGGAAGCAGCAGGCAGCAGTTAGCCCCACTCAGCTCCCACACACTTGGCAAAGCAGGTCTTGCACCTGCAACGTCCCACTCGCAGCAGCTTGGTTCCAAGCAGTCAACACTCAGAACTCAACACTGCCCAAGGCCATAAGACTTCCCAGAAGAGACTGCAACCATGGCTTCCAGGTCACACCTCTCCTAGTCGGCTCATGAAGCAGGGGCACCCAGCTCTTGCACCTATGGCTGCAGCACATTTCCCATCTGCCCCATGGTTCTGGCCAAGGGGGTTTGTCTCCACTCGAGATTATATCACGAATCTCAGTTGAGAGCTTCTCTCAACTTGTGACCACTGCCTGAGTTACCTGGCTGACTTCTGTGAGGTACCCTGTGAGGTAGGATCAGGGATGGCTTTCCTCTGTCCTGCTGGGCATGCACACTAAGCCCGTCCCCATGCTGCTACTTCTCATATATGCCCCACTGCTCACTAAATCAGCTCCAGCGCTGGGTGGGATTAAGGCCCTTCCCTGTGGCCTGGATTGCTTGGTTCCCCAGTAGGAGTATATGTCCTAGAGGCAGTTTATCCCTATCTGACATTCTAGGGACTGATAGTTTTCCTCCTGGCTCATGATGTGGACAGCAACCTGACACTTCTTTCAAAAAGGCTGTGCTTTCTTTCAGTTTTCCTGTTAATTTTCTGTGTTGCTTCTTGGAAAAAATTTACAATGTGAATCTCCACACACAATTCTGTCTTTCCAAATAGGAGAGGCATGCTAACAATGACTCTAATCTGCCATTTTGAGAAAAAAAAATACTGGAGGTCTTTATTATTTTTTTAATGCTATAGCCCATTCTGAGTTTTCATTACAACCTCCACTCTAGTATTGTATCTACTTTTCACAAACCCTTATCTTTGGTAGCTGGATTTAATTCATTAATTTTAAAATTTTGATAAAAATTATGACATAATTATATTATTATGTATTTTAATTTGATTATCTAGGTTTATGAAACTGACTAAACTAATAATTATTTGATAATATGATTATATTCTGCCAATTCACTCTACGTGTTCCTTGGATATGTTAATAAACAATAGAAACAAGTCCAACTAAAAGACATCACTTATTCTGACTCTTGTTTTGAAAAATAAAACCTGACAAATCAAATAAAAGTAAATGAATTATTATTCAGACATCCACTTATGGTTTGGGTATATATTTTGACAGTCCATGAGAAAAATTCCTCCAAGGGTCTTCACCTCCAGACATAAAATCACTTTGTTGTTTTTCTGAAAGCTATTTTTAAAAACATCAGCATCTTTTAAAATTCTCCCATCTATAAGTTGGCAAAAATATCTGTTGAGGTTTGTAAGCAACATTAACATTTTAAATAATAAATGTTATATTTAGGGACAATTTAATTTAGTGACTCAAGGCATCTAATATTTGGTATCAGTATATGAATATTAACAAACATTTAGCCCTTTTATTTATAGTATTTTTTATAGTAAAACAATTTCTACTTTCTATTATGCTTCTTGTTCTGTGATAGTTTACTATTTCTGAAACTTTATTTTTTACAAAATTTCAAGTTGAGTCTAAAAAAATTATATTTTGTTGTTTTGAAAAATACGTAGCCTAAAACTGTACATGCTAACAGTTGAGTTTTATCAGTGTTATTTTTACTAAACCTAATCACTATAAAATAGCTATATCTTGTGTATGTTAAAAATGTGAAATAAGATGAGAATGTATTTGCTATTCTATTAATTAAATTATATGAATTAGTAGCAACTATTAAGATGCTTTGAATATTCCCTTAGGTGGACGAGAACATGTGAGCAAGTACTAGCACAGTGGTAGATGATTTGTAAATTGCTCTTACTTTCCTAATGATTGACAGGCTAATAGCTAAATAACTAAGATAATATAAGCACTTTCTTAGAATTTAGAGATCCACTTAAAAGGTTTTCATTAGGAATTTCTGTACTTTATTTCACATTTCCATAAAAAAATTCCTCATTGCAAGAACCACTGCACCTATTATATGAAAAAACTCAAGAGAAAACAATCAGGTGACCATTACCTCTAAAACATCTGATTTGATTTAGTTATCCTATAGGAATCAAGTATCAGGCTTTACAAGATCCTCTTTTTTCAATGTCGTTTTACTGCCTAAAACAATGTTTAAGATGACTAATTCACGTTTCTTTTTGTGATTTATTTTTACTTGATCTAATTTCTAAAGTGATCTTTATGAGGTGTCTTGCCTAAAAATTTGCCTATACTTATAAATGCATTTTCACTTACTACAATCTCATTTTTTACTGTACTGTAGATGTACAGTTAGTTGAATGCATACATAATAATTTTGAGAATATATGAGGTTTTACATAAGAAGAATCATACTGAAGTGGTTATCTAGCATATCTAAAGAGGAAACAACAGAGAAGCAAGCTGGAAACAATATGTAGACATCAGTAATTATTTTAATTTCACAAGACAAACATTTATCAATCCTGTATTCAAAACCTACATATATGCTACTTAGGATGCAGAGATAGCTATGTATATTCATTGCCACCAAGGCATTTATGATCCAATTGAAGGGCAAATACAAACACAATGAAGTTTCTTTGTGTAGCAATTACACAAATAAAACTTCATAAGCTTGCCAAGAAAAGCAAGAACGAAGAAAGGAAAGAAGGAAGAAAAACAAATAGCAAAACAGAGCAATATTTAAATGTGGTTATGATTCAGCCAACCGTTACGTTTAATGATAATGTGCCTGTTTGGGAAAGAAAATAGAAGAATTAACTGAATGCCAAGGGGAGGGGGAAGGAACAAAAGAAAAAATCAAAACAAAATAAAACTGTGAAAGATAATTAATGGGAATAGAAAAATTATGTACAAAAAGCATTTTATTTGGAGAGTAATTTAGGAGATCTTTAGGAATATATTGGCTATATTCAAGTTCCTATACTTAAGTGCTACACAATAATAATTAAAGGTACCAGATTTAGTAAAGGGATTTTGCACCATGAATTTTTTTTCCTGTAAAGATACAAATATATCTCCTTAGTAGAACAGATAACCTCACAGATTTATGACACTGTTATATATCAATCTATATTTATTTATTTAACCAAGCAATCTTAATGTTATTTTGCTAAATTGCTTCTAAATGTCCCAGTTTCTCAGATTCCCTTTGTGTCATTTAAAACATCTATTTGTTATTTATTAATTCAAGTTAATATCTTTAAAACCTATTCATTTTATATTTGTTTGAGAGCTATGATTTTAAGCTTCTAAAAATTATATTTTAATAGAAATCAGGGACTAGTTACCTTTAATCTGGGGGAGATACTACGTATTTTAAAGCCTGAAGTCAATGTCTAGACAAAAGTTTCTGCTTAACATCAAAGGGTATGCAACATTTGCTGTGGCTCTCAAATATTAAGAAAGGAAAACACAACTGGGAATTTGTCACTAGCACTTTATTCTTTACTCAGGATTGAAGTAGAATTTTATAATACCAATATTTTTCAGAAACTTTAAACATTAGAAATAAAATAAAAACTAGCCCAATTCCAATATTTCCCACGGATTTCCTAGCAGAAGAAATGTGAAACTCTTATGGAGAAATAATCCAATACTGCAAACACAAGGATTTGCCACCACAGAAACTAACAAGTTAAATTGAAAACTATATTAAAAATAAATTCACAAACAAAAATTACAAAATACACAATGAAAAATAATATACATGCCAGGCGCGGTGGCTCACGCCCGTAATCCCAACAATTTCGGAGGCTGAGGCGGGTGGATCACCTGAGGTCAGGAGTTCAAGGCCAGCCAGGCCAACATGGCAAAACCCCGTCTCTACTAAAAATACAAAAAATTAGCCAGGCATGGTGGCAGGCGCCTATAATCCCAGATATTTGGGAGGCTGAAATAGGAGAATTGCTTGAACCTGGGAGGTGGAAGTTGCAGCGAGCTGATATTGCACCATTGCAACCCAGCTTGGGCAACAAAGTGAGACTCTGTCTCAAAAAAAAAAAAAAAATACCAGCAATAAGAGTCAGCAGATGTAAAACAGCAGAATTAAAAGTATGTGTAAAAATAGATGAATAATTTGAAAAAATTATAAAATTAATAATATGTAATGAACATATATAAACACTAAAGACATTTAAAAAGAAATGAAGAGCAGATTTGGCAAAGGATATCCAAAAATAAAAATATAGTAATTGAATTTAAAAACCTATGAGATATGGATGATTAAAATTAATATAATAAATATATATCACAGAGAAATAAAGTTATCAATATAGAGCAAGACAGACAAAAAATATTATTATATTAGATAATTTGGGTGCATTTAAGATGGTATTGAGGCAATATCTAGAGGTAATAACTGGAAATTTTCTATAAGTCATTAAAGAAAAAAAATTTTCACATTCAGGAATTGGACAATTTCTGAACAGAATTGATAAAAATAAATCCAAACTAGAAAGAACACTGATTTGGTGAATATTTTAAAAAGAAGCTAGTTCACTGAAAAACTAATACAATAATGCAATGGCATACCAAGTTCCAAATGCAAAATATACAGTGCAAGATAGAATACTATACACAGCGCTGAGACTTTTTGGGTCTACAAAATTTTAAGAAAGCACACTCATGGATTCATTGAACAACTGTTTTTAAAGTAACAAAGAAAGGAAAAAGAAAACACTAAAAAAGACAAGTGTGAGAAGCAAGTGGCAACTGTAAACCTGTTAAATGTAAGGGTAAATCTAAATAAGCATTAATTATTTAAAAATGTGAGGTCAGGAGTCCAGTCCAACCTGGGTAACAAAGTGAGGCATGAGTTACAATTAAAATACTAGAAAAGTATTGACCATTTCAATTAAATGTTTCTTTCAAATCACTAATTATTTTCATGTTCCAAAATATAAAGGTTAATTTTTTATTC
The DNA here is from genome assembly GCF_028858775.2 of Pan troglodytes. Taxonomy (NCBI): domain Eukaryota; kingdom Metazoa; phylum Chordata; class Mammalia; order Primates; family Hominidae; genus Pan; species Pan troglodytes. The sequence goes on from NC_072413.2 coordinate 14,879,406, forward strand.
TCATTTTATTGATCTATCAGTAGTCTCTTTTTCTTTAATTAAAAAACAAACAAACAAAAACACATAAACAAACAAACAAAAAAAAACCAGTTTTTTTCTTTGGCTTCCAGAACACGTCCTCTTGGCTTTCTTCTTATGTCTTTGTATGCTATTTCTTAGTCTTTGGAACACTTCTGTGTCCACCCCCACTCCCTTGATGAGTTGTCACAGAGCCATGGTTTACAATATTGTTTATGCTAAGAACTTGCAAATTTGTACCTCTACCTCTTACTTCTCTTCTAAATGCCTTGCTCTTACATCCAACTTCTTATGCTGTCTTCTTTTGAGAAGCTAATAAACATCTCAACTTTGAAATGCACATTCTCACCGACGACCATTTGTCTCAGAGCAAAAATCTTAGAGTCAATCCTACTTATTTTCTTTGTCAAGAATTGCACATCCAACCTTTCAGCCAGTCTTGCTGCTTGCTCTACTTTCAGAATCTATCCAAAGTTAGTCACTCTCTTAGTCTCTCCCAGAAACAGATCCCAGTAAAAACATTCAATCAGAAGTAATCTGGGATGTAGAGAAAAACTGTATTCTTTTTCTTGCCTCAGACTTTTGATGTGTTTATTTCAATGCTATTTTTACAATGTTACTTACTGAATACATTAATTAAAATTGTAATCTGCCACTATTACTGTGTATCCTGCCTTACTTTATTTTCTTCACAAAATATATAACTTTTCAACACCTGTCTATATTTTATTTCTTTTGTGTCATCCTATATCTGACTGTAATCTTTACAAAGGCAAGGATTTTTTTCTTTAATATCCTAAATGTAGATGTTTGTCTCTAGTAGATTCAATGGTGCCTCCCAAAATATGATAAATATGCACATATCTTTCCATATGCTAGCCCACAGAAACTGTAGATGTGACCTAATTTTTTTGTATATATTAATAAGGATCTTGAGATGACATCATACTGGATGATCCTAGTGCACCCTAAATCCAATAAGTGTTCTTATGAAAGACAGAAGAGGAGAAGATACAGAAAATAGAAGGCTAATTGAGGATGGAAGCAGAGCTTGGAGTTATGCAGCTACAAACCAAAGAATGCCTTGAGCCACCAGCAGCTGAAAGAGGTAAAGTAGGATCCACCCATAAACACTTGAGAAGGAAAGTGGGCCTACCTATACCTTGATTTCAGATTTCTGCCCTACAGAACCATAAGAGAATATATTTCTGTTGCTTTAAACATTTACGTTTGTGGTAATTTGTTATAACAGATCCAGCAAACTCATATACTGGCATTGAGCAGATATTCAATAAGAATTGATTATGAATTATAGTCATTATGATAGTGTGGCATTGACTCAGAGATGAACAATTTGTTCACTGGACTATAGCAGGAAATTCAAAAATTCATGGAAGACTTTCGATATTTTACATATGAATTGTCATATCACCCAGAAAAATGAATAACTATTCATAAAATAGCACTGATACATTTGATTAACATATAGAAAAATTGTAAATTGTATTCTAACATCACATTAACTTCAAATGTGAAAGATATCTTGTATCACTTTTAAAGAAAATATAAAATATATTTTATTTAGTAAAATTGAATTTGTAGAATGATGACTTTTTTTTTACTTTACTGCTTAATACTTGAGAAATTTTCCTCTTTGATGAGGCTGTTAGAAAACAGGAACTCTACCAATTATATAGTGGGAAGATAAATTCATACAACGACTTTGGAAAGCTACTTGACAATGTAAGGATGAAAGTGCCCAAAGTTGTAAAATTTCCCTGCTCTATGTCTATCCTATGAAAATTCTAATATATATAAACAACAAAATCATAAATATTTATTGTAGCTTTGTTTTTAACATTTACAATGGTAAATATAAAAATGCCAACATTTCTTGATATGAAAATTGATAACTTTATATTATATATATAATGAAATCCCATATAGAAATTAAACAAAAACAGATACCCAAGTATCAGCTGCAATGGTTCTCAAAAATATCATAGTGAGATTATAAAGCATGTGTTGAAATAATACAGATACAACAATAACATCTTATTTAAATTTGAAGATACAAACACTACCATATGCGGTATAAAATATTCTATACACAGACCTGTACTTAAAAATAGAGAAATATACAAGGGGATGCTAAACAATTTTAGCCTGTAGTTATCCCTTGTAGAATTTCTTATAATCTTGTTTCTGGTTATGTTGCTGTATCAATTATTTTTCAGGTTTGGGTATGCGTGAAATATTTCATAAAAGGAAGTTGGACGTTTTAATAATACATTGACTTTAAGAGGAGCAAGAATAGGTGATTGGGGTATTTTGTTGTATACCAACACAGGACTGAAATTATCATCTATTCTAATTCTGTTCAGTTCAGTGGAAAGTCTTTGAAGGTTTTTTAACAGAGTTGCAGTTTGTCATATCTTTGAGAACATTGTGTTAGATTAAGTGGAACAGAAATGCTTAGAGGGAAGGAGATTAAAATAATGTGTTGTATGGATATTTGAGGTGACATATAATAGAACTGGAAAATAGAGAAACTTCATGAAAAATAGTATAAAAAGAGACATAAATGACTTACCAATTGACTCTGCTGTGTTTGATACATGGGAATTGTAGTCATAACATTGGATGAAATAGGAAAGACAGACTAGTAGAGCTCTTTGGAGGCAAGTTCTATAAGTTCTTTTTACATTTTGAGTGGAAGTTTTCACTTTTAAATGAAATGCATATGGATAAAAAATAAAGGTAAATATAGTTATTATGAAATTGTCAACATAAAATGAGAGTTGATGCATAAAAATGAATAGACTGGAAAAAGGGAACTTTTTAAATATAAAAAAATTGCCTCTTTTCTGATAGTATTCTTTCTTCTTAAACTTCATGATTATTCCTGGAAATTAAAGTGAAAAAAAAACTATCATAAAACTATGACTCTATCATACTGTAACATTTCAGGGCCCACATTATTATACCTCCTCTCTCTATCTTGCATGACTGTTTAAAATGGTTCTGTTTGATACAGTGACACTCGATTTCTTTTTATATGGAATGTAATTTGGGAGATTCTCTAAACAATCTGTATAATGGCAGACATGGAGAAAAACTGAAATTAGAAATATTCTGTTGTAGTTTCCATTCTTTCTTAAAGGTTTTAACATTTTGTTATGAACATGACAAGCCTTATTTTTTTTCCACACATAGAAGGAACATGAATTATAAATAGAACAAAACACTGTGAAATACTGCAAATGTAGAATAATTATTTGATCTCATGCACACACCTCGATAATTTAACTTAAATTCTATAAGTAAATGACTAAATATTTTAAAATTAACTACTTTAAATTAAGATGTATTTAGAAATAATTTTAATGTTATTGAAATTTTTTTAAAAACCTATTGTAACATAAGAAATCATGATATAATGCAAATATTACATATTTTCAGAAAATTTGGTAATGAATATCATCTCCCAAAAAACCATCTTAGTCATTGCATAAAATTCTGCAAATGATATCTGATTTTAATTTAGAGGAAAGTACATGAACTGAAAGTCCCGACTGAATAAATGCTTAAAAAAGGATGATTTAAAAAAATTTAAAGGTAACATTTATTAATTAAAATAATTCTGATAGAAAATCCTAACAATGTACATTATTGTCTAGATTTATAATTCCATAAATTAAATATACATCCCCCTCCAAGTGGCAATACTTCAAAAATTAATTCTAGTTTACAATTTAGTATAAAATAATGTATTAGAAGTGTCCCTGAAAGATGGAGTTTAATGGAGAAAAATGAGGAATATTATGAGTATCAGGACATGGAGAAGAGTAAAAAGTCAATATTGTGGGACAAATTAAATGACATAAAAAATCACCTTTTTTCATTTGATATAATGTAATGGTTATAAAATATCTTCTCAAGAGTTCTTCAACTGTCATTTCATTGAGATGTGGGGACTGGGGTCTCTGACCTTGAATCTGGGAGGACTTTTAACTGCTTTGACTAAGAGAATACAAAAAAAAGCAATGCTGTGTAACTTTTGAGACCTGGCCTAAATCGACAATCTGACTTCTGCTCACTTTTTTTCAGAATCCTCCATCTCAGGAGGGCCCCAGTATTGCCAGGCTGGGAGAAACCCAAACCATGAGGATAGACCATGAATAGGAGTTCTGGTTGACAATCCCAGTTCATTCCTAGCTTCAAATACACAAGGCCAAGTGCCAGATATGGGCATAAAAAGCAATTTTGGAAGTGGACACTCCAGTCCCAGCTGTCCTAGCCCTCAGCTATTTGAGTTGCATTCAGACATGTAAATATTCCCAGCTGAGGCCTCATCATTGAGGTGCAGAAAAGGGGCATGCCCACTGTGCCTGTTTCTAAATTCCTGACCCACAGAACCTGTGAGCATAATACAAGTTTACTATTTTATGCCAGTAAGTTTGGGGTATAGTATTATGCAACAATACAAGCTGATGCACAAAAAATCTCTTCTTTGTTACATAAACTCTATATAAACTGGCATATTCTTAGTTCTTAAACCTCTCTCCAATCTCCTTCTCTTTCCCCATACTCAAACTAATCTTTTTTTTCTGCTCATTCAACAAACCAGCACTTGTATTTACACATTAGATAAATTGCACCATTAACTTAAAAAACACAATTTCCAAGATTTTTACAAAACTGTGTCTTATAGCTTAAAGTATCTCAGCCTTTAAGTATCACTTCTTAGATAACATTAAGTTGCCAATCTTTTTATAATTGCTTTCTCTTACTCTACTCCTTAGCTTACAGTCCTTTCTGCCATATTTATCGTATTTGTATAACAGATCAAAATCTGTGGTTATCTATTTATTTACCTAATTTTCAGCTCTCTCCACTTATTATCATATAAGTTACAAACATTTCAGGTCATATCTTCAGTTTACCACACTATACCAGTAGCTTAAATATCACATTACCCATACTAGCCACTCAAAAATATTTATTATGGAATTAATGGAACTCTAAATTTAATCTGGTCTCCAAACTAAATATATGGCATAAGTATCAATATAGGTTTCAGGTAGATAGGGTTTAGCTATAAGGAATACAGGGTGCAACTAAAAGCAGTTTTCACAGGCAAGATGTTTACTTACTTCTACAAAAGAAAGAGTACAAGCCAGGACAGGATAAGAAGAGCAGCCATGCAGGGACACTGAAGATTTGTTATACACGTGTAGGGACATTAATAGCATTTCCTTAGAAAGAGGTATGATATAAGACAGCATGATGCCTGTAGCACCCTGAGACATGATTGCTCATATTGCAGCCAAGAAAAATAGGAAAGGCTGAAGCAGCAAAGGGCAAATGGGCAAAAGGCCAAAGCCATGCAGGCCAAGTTTGTGCTTTTTTAAAGGCTTTCCTAGGAACCTATCTTATGACATCCATTTCAATGTCACAAAATTCACATGGCCACACCAAGAAACATGGATATTTTACTTTCCAAATAAAAAACTAGGCAAGAGAAGTTTACATTTGCATAGCCTATCAATAGTGTCTGCCAAGATATTTCCATTTTTTAGTGTATCAGAAAATTGGGCACACATGACTAACGTACTTTATTCATTTTAAATAGAAACAAATGTGTGTGCATATATATATATAATGTACATATTTATATGTGTGTAAATATGTGTGCGTGTATGTGTGGGTGTGTGTAAAACCAATCAACTTCTGCTGAAAAACTTCTGTAAAACTAATTTTTTTTTCCATTATGTTTCCTCTGAAGGCAATCTTCACATCTAGGGAATATTAATGGTAATAATAACAGCACTGATTTATTGAGAGTTTTCCTATGTAACAATTACTATACAAGTATGCCATTTAATCTATTTCTCTAGTTTCTATATTAATATTGGTACTTAATAAATGAGTAAACTGAAAATAATAAGTTTAAAATCTTTTTTCACAGCTAGTCAGCAATACAACTGGGATTTGATATCAGATTCATATGATTCCAAAGACCCTGACCACCAAATGCAAAAGGTACATGGCAACAGCTGATTGCAGTTAGAGAAAAACAACTAATAAGGCAACAAGCAGGATACTGAGATATTTTTCAAAGTGAATAGCACTGATTCTATGAGGAATGAACATTGCCAAACAAGTGTTTTGTTTTGTTTTTCAATTCCTCTAAAAAAATTCACATACATGCATGCCACTTTCCTGAAAAATATCTGCCTCATAATTGCCATAAGAAACTGTATGGACAACTCTTAAACATTCTGAAAGTAGTCAGGGATGGGGGAAAGCATTTGCTGTTTTAGTCTGTTCCTGGTCTTATAACAAATATCACAGACTGGGTAATTTATGATTATAGAAATGTATTTCTGAAAGTTCAGGAGTTGGGAAGTTCAAGATTACGGCACCAACATATTCATTGTCTGATGAGGGCCTGTTTCACAGATGTCATTTTGTATGACTTAATCACATGGTAGGAAAAGCAAAGGGACAAAATGGACAAATGCCATGTTGTCACATCACAGAAGAAATGGAAGAGCCAGGAAGCTCTCAGAAGCTTCCTTTATTAGGATATTAATCTCATTCATGAGTGCACAGCCATCATGACTTAATTGCCTCCAAAGGCCCCACTTCCTCATCACTTTGAGGATTAAACTTAAACATGAATTTGGAGGAAATATATTCAAACTCTAGGACTAGTTTAAATGTAGCTAAAAATGTTTCTTCATTCTGTAATCGTTAATATGCTAATATTTTTGTAAATATCCAAGAGGAAGCTAAAGCATATAATATTCCAAAATTTATTTCTGTTTGTGAATATTATGTTTTCCTCTCATTCAATCTCAAGAAATTAGTGTCCTCAAGAAACACTATATAGGATAATTGTCTTTCAAGTTCATCAACTACCAGTTCTTGATTCTTCAGTAGCTAATCCTAGATAGTAATACTTAACAGATTATAAAAACTTGGGTGCTGCTATATAAATGCGCTGAAACTCCCAGGGAACCAAACATAAGGACTTAAAGAGAGATGTAACTAGGGATCATAATCATGAATTTCAGCTGCTTCTCTATCTTTGTCAGTGAGCAAATGACCATACAAAATAAGGTATTCAATTATTAATTCTGTGCCCTTATCCCGGAATTTTGCCCAATATATTTATAAGTTTAGATAAATAAGGCACTAATGCCAGGGATATGTAGCATTAGTTCTGGGTTTATAAAGGGATATTCACAACCTCTTGCCATCCACAGAATTTATCAGCCCAAAGTAAACTATACTCGTTTGTTAAGGGCAACCTGAGACATGTTTAAAACTGAGGTAGACTGAAGAGTCAACTAATTGCAGGAATCTTTTGTTATTTGGTTGAAATGTTCAAACAAGTCCCACTCTGAATTCTATTAGAAGTCCATCATTGGCTTCTCTCTCTTTCTCACTGTCTTAAATCATGTATTTTATAACACTGTGAAGAATGAAGTTCAAAAGAATAAGCTAAATTTAATTAATTAAATTATTTATTTATTTATTTTGAGACAGAGTCTCACTCTGTCACCCAGGCCAGAGTTCAGTTGCACGATCTTGGTTCACTGCATCCTGGGCTTAAGAGATCCTCCTGAAGCAGGGCATTTCCCTGACCCCTTCATGGGACTCGTGACAGGGGTGCCCCATTTACTCAGCCCACTGCTCTCAACTCCTCAAGGGAGGGAGTGCGCAATTGAACAAGGCAGGAACTGGAGTACACAAGTGCTGGAACCAGTGGCCTCTTTGGTGCCAGAAGGAGTGAACTCACCCACTCTGACCTGCTGTATTCCACCTCTTGCAGGAGAGAGCATTCAGGTGAGCAGGTACAGGAGCCAGGAAGAGAGCTTTGGGATGTTGGCAGGAGCAAACTCCATGTGGGCCCCATAGCAGCCCCTGTGGTTAAGGGGGGTGCCTGTGATTCCTGAAGCCCCAGTGGGCATACTACAGTGCTCCTTTAGCTCTGCCATCTTCAGACAGCTGAAATGTTAGCAGCTCAGCATGCCTTTTTGTATCCACACTCACTCCTGAGCTCTTGTTTGGCATCCAGGAAAAATCAGCTCACAGAAACGAATTGAAGGATGGTAAATGCAGACGATTTTATTGCCAAGGAAAGTGGCTCTCAGCAGGAAGGGCAGCTGGGAAGGAGATGTAGCAGGAAGGTTTCTGGCTGGACTCTTCTCCAAAGTTGCACTGTCAAACCGTCTCTCTGAAATCAAGCTGCTTCTCTCCAACGTCCAACCGTAGTCTCTGATGCCTAGCTGCTGCTTCTCTTTTGATGTTCAGCTGCTTCTCTTTTTTGCTAGCTGAGTCTGGGGTTTTTATGGGCACAGGATGGGGAACAGGGGAGGTCATGGGTAATTTTGTAAAAGGCAACATTTGAGTGGGAAAACAGGAATGTATGTTCTCACTTTGGGCTTTGGTTCCAGGCTTGAGGGTGGAGCCCTTGCCAGGGACCTGCCCTCTTTTGCCCAGAATTTCCCTGCCTCCCTTCCCTATCACTCCCACCCCATCACTCCCACCTCAACATCCTGAGTAGCTGGGATTATAGGCGCACACCACCACATCTGATTAATATTTAAATTTTTTGTAGAGACAGGGTTTTGTCATGTTGCCCAGGCTGGTCTCAAACCCTGGGCTCAAGTGATTTGCCCACCTCAGCCTCCCAAAGTTCTGGGATTACAGGTGTGAGCCAGTGTGCCTGGCCCTAAATAATATTTATATGGGCATTTTGTAATTATTATTTTTTAATAATATAAATGTTTCTTTTTTAATATGAATTTTTCAAGAATTTTAAAATTGACTGATTATTCATTAAAATTTAATGAAGGACAGGAATTGGCTATTTTTCTGAATGACAAAAATTAGGAAATTTTTAGAGAGATGAAGAATTTATCCTAGAATATATGGAAAAAGTAAATCTTGTTATGTAGAACAAGCAACTTTCCAATCCGAAGCATCTTAGAATAATAAAAATTTTTTTCTAGTTTCCTTATAATTGTTTCAAAGTAATACTTTAGACCAAAAATTGTATATCTCAGTAGGTGGCCTATATGATAATTAAAAAATTAAAAGCTAAGTTAATTAAATTTTTAATTATTTTAATTTTTATTAATTTTAATTATCAATCTTCATTGAAGAATTTTTTCCAAAAAATGTGGACAATATGTGTCATAAGGATTAATCAGCATAAAATAGTCCCCAAAGGAAATTAAAGGACTGATTAGATAGTACTAAAATAACAATCATACAAAGTAGAAAGTGATGTTATAAGAGAAATGTAGATAAAATATTGTAAGAAACTAAAGTAGGAAGATAATGGTTTGAGTTGTGGGAGATCAGGGAAGATTTTTTGGAAAAAGTAACGTTTAAGCTAGATCTTAGAGAGACATGACTTAATAGAAAAGTAGGCAAAAAAATATGAATAACCCTTTCAGATTACAGGCAATACAAATTATGATAAATATAAAAAAATTATTACTTCACTAGTAATCAAGTAATTGAATTAAACAATTGGATACCATTTTTTCTTCAGCAGACTGGCAAAACATAAGATGTTAACAAGGGTTTTGAGGGTACAGGGAAGAGGGTAGGCTCAAACTATGCTGGTATCAATGTATAACCAAGATCTCCTTTGGAGTACAATTGTTATATAGTCTACATTCTGTAAAAACTAAACACATATGTTTGCCTTTCCACTTTTGGAAATACATGGTAGATAATCATGCAAGAATGTCAATTGCAGTATTGTGTTTTAATTTTTAAAAATACTCTAAATATTCATCAATATATAACTACAAATAAAAATAGTTGGACTATCATGCAGACTACAATGCCTCTATTGTGGCATAATAGTTAGTAATACAATCTCTGAGAGCAGAATATCTGGATTTGAAAAATTTGCTCTCCCTCTAAATGACCTTGAGCAAAGTACTTACAATCTTTTTCTCTCTTCCGTAAAATGGAGATAACAGCATTGCCAATTTATTAGCTTGTCATGATGATTAAATGAGATAATCCATATATCACACCAAGTACCCACTACATAGTAAGCAACTAATTAAATTTGACTAATATTAATAATTTCATTATTATTCATCTTAATATCATGGCATGACTTCTAAGGTGTATTATTAAATAGAAAAAGAGAAGTTTTAAACTGAGCCATAGTTTATAACTTGACTTAAAGCAGACTCACAAAGCAAATGCTCATATCTAGGACAGGTAAATCTACACGTGTTTATACACACATTCACTGTGTTTGGGGAAAATACACACCAAACTGGAAACACTGGTTGTCTCTGAAGAAGAGACAGGGCTTTGGCAATATTCAAGTTAGGCTTTAACTCTTTCTGAAAGTTTCAGTTCTCTATAAGGAGAAGGTATTACTTATGTAATTTTTAAAAATTACATATTAAGTACTAAATGACTGAAGCTTCTTAGAATTGATGGGGGCAGGCATCACATGGGCAGCAAGGCATTCACATAATGGAGAATCATGGTCTCCTGTAGATGTCTAGGAGTGATAAAATTAACTACCTTTTAGGTGGTGTAGTTTCCTGGTTGAGCTGATAATTATTAAGTTAATGATTAGTAGGTTATTTCTCAACACTGAAGAGATTATTAGTGTTTCAAAGTTTTCACTGTAATTCATCTGTAAAATCATTCAACTTACCTCCAGTACACCTCAGTAATCTGGTGACAAGAGAGTATTCTTGCTGACTTTATTTACTCTTCAGTGATCTAATGCCAATAATGCCAGCCTATAGAAACAACAGCCAATTATAACAAAAAGCACATTAAAAAGTCAAATATAGCTGGGTAATAGACATAAAAATACCTTATTAACATTTTTATAACACTCTCAACTGAAATAAACAGACCACTCTCGATTTTAGCATCTGGTTCCAAACAATTCTTGTTTGGGTGATAACTTTTTAAAAACAAATGCTGGGCATCTTTCATCGACTTTTCATCGAGTAACAGCTGTTCCTTTAGAACAAAATGTATGCATGTTGGAAGTGTGACTGATGCTCACTTCTGTTTTGTTCTGTGTGAGAAAGCTTTATGTTGGGTGCAATTCAGAAAACAAATGGTTTCAAATCTTTTGAATAGATGCCATAGCACAGTTTAAATGCAGCTTCTTGTGATTTTTAGAATAATTTCAGCCACAATTTTTACATTCAATTTATAACTATACTAAGACATTCTCCTTCAGAACAAAGGCATTTCTGTTTTCATGTGCTCTTGGGCATCTTTGGGTCATTCATTATATCAATCATTTATCTTCGTAAAGTGTTTGGCTATGAACAATTACTTACTACACCAAAGCATGAAAGAAATAGATATAGCTCATCTGCTCTTGAATGCATTTCTACAGATTCCCTTAGGATAATTCCTGTTTCAACTTAAGCTATTAAATTTTTTGCTGAATTCAAATCACCTCATCTGCTGAAACAGGTGGAGACAAATAACCACAGATGTTTGCATGAAGGTTCAGGTGTATTTAAGGGCAGCTTAATTATAAGACACTATGAAATTCTCCTAATTAATTTGGAGCTAAATATTCTACATCAAATATTTTACAAAACTTAAATATTTACTTTTCACATGATTATGATTTTGATACTAGGTTAAAAATGACTTATATTGGCATTTTTAAAACAGTTTAAGACAAATAATGTTTTTGATACTGTTTATTATAACATATGAAAAGTCTTTATATTTATGCAAATATACTCTATTTTATCGTCTGTTCATTTCATGTTGCATTTGCATGCACTCCTGAATTACTTGTTACTAAAACATACAGAACAGACAGAAAGTTAAAATTGGTTAATTTCTATCTAATCTGGATAAGATAAACACAATGAGTGAAATAAATCATTATGTCAAATAACAAAAACCTCATGCATAGAAACTTCAACATTTCTGAATAACAAAAAGGATAACATTATGTAGGGCAAGGTGCCACTTTTGTATCAACTAGAAATAATCCCTGAATCTGGATGATGAAATTTTAATAGTAACTGTTGACCGCAGGGCAGATTTTACTCTCTTGGTCAGATGCTTTTGTGAATGACACAAACTGTGTGTCCAGATCACTTTTCCCTATAATCCCTTCAAATTACTTGACTTTTTGATCTCTTCCTTTTTTCTGTCTCTTTTTTGTCCACAACAGATATTCCAAATATCCACTGAGTTTTCAAATACTCCAGTCCATATTTGGTCTTCCCATTCCTAGCAGAAGTGCTTTGTCTTCTACTTCCCAGAATAATGTTAATTCTCTTATTTTAGACTTGCTTGCTTTAATTTGTATTTGTTCTTGGCTTTTTTTCTTTCCATCTCACAGGATAAGAGGGCGTCTCTTCTTCCATATTCATAAATACGTTGCCAACAGGAATTTGTTGTTATTTACACTTTCTTCTCCTAGACATTTTAATTTTACTTACCTTCCCTGAGCACATGGCAAAGTCAAAACACAAGCAGAATCTTACTTATGAATAGAGGCAGATTTATTAAGCCAGGGGTAGACGAACTATAGCCAATAAGCCAAAGCCAGGCTGCCACGGGTTTTTATAAATAAAATTTTATAGGAACTCAGCCACAGACATTCCTTTACATATTGCCTACAGCTGCTTAAGCACTACAAAGGCAAAGTTGCATATTTACAACACAAATAATATGGCCTGCAAGCCTAAAGTATCTACTATCGTGCCCTTTATAGAAAATGTTTATCAGCTTTTCTTCTCTTATCCTAAGTTATGAGGCTTACATTTCCGGCCACCTCATTTGCTTTTGAGTTTCCAGTTTTGAGTTTGTTGTTTTGTATTCTTGCTTAAAGAGCCCCAAACCCTGACCTCCAAATTGAATGTGCTATAGATCCCACAAAATATGGATCCAATCAAGCTGATGCCATGTCATTATCTGTAGCTTTTATTCTTTGCCATCACACACCTTCCTTGAACAGTTAGGCTTCTGCAAAAAATCTTAAATAATCACTGATATGGGTTGGTTCTGTGTCTTCACCCAGATCTCATCTTGTAGCTCCCATAATTTCCACGTGTTATGGGAAGGATCCAGTGGGAGATGACTGAATCATGAGGGCACGTATGTCCCATGCTGTTCCCGTGATAGTGAATGGATCTCAGGAGATCTGATGGTGTTAAAAATGGGAGTTTCTCTGCACAATCTCTTTTTTGCCTGCTGCCATCCATGTAAGATGTAGCTTACTCCTTCTTGCCTTCCACCATGATTATGATGCCTCTCCTGCCATGTGGAACTGTAAGTCAAACAAACCACTTTCTTTCGTAAATTGACCAGTTGCAGGTATGTTTTTATCAGCAGCATGAAAATGAACTAATACAGTAAATTGTTACCAGTAGAGTGGGGTGCTGGTGGAAACATATCCAAAAATATGGAAGCGACATTGGAACTGGGTAACAAGCAGAGGTTGGAACAGTTTGGAGGACTCAGAAGAAGACAGGAAAATGTGGCCAAGCTTGGAACTTCCTAGAGACTTGCTGAATGGCTTTGAACAAAATGCTGACGTGATATGGACAATGAAATCCAGGCTGAAGTGGTCTCAGCTGGTGATAAGGAACTTGTTGGGAACCGGAGTAAAGGTGAATCTTGCTACGTTTTAGCAAAGACACTGGTGGCATTTTGCCCGGCCCTATAGATTTGTAGAACTTTGAACTTGAGAGAGATGATTTAGGGTATCTGGCAGAAGAAATTTCTAAGCAGGAAAGCACTTAAAATGTGAATTCGGTGCTGTTGAAGGCATTCAGTTTTATAAGGGAAGCAGAGCATAAAAATTTGGAAAATTTGCAGCCTGACAATGCAATAGAAAAGAAAATCCCATTTTCTGAGGAGAAATCCAAGCCAGCTACGGACATTTACATAAGATAATGGGGAAAATGTCTCCAGGACATGTCAAAGGTCTTTACCTCAGCCTCTCCCATCGCAGGCACAGAGACCTAGGAGGAAGAAGTGGTTTTGTGGGCTGGGCCCAGGGTTCCTTTGCTGTGTGCAGCCTAGGGAGGGACTTCATCCCCTGCATCACAGCAACTCTAGCTATGGCTGAAAGGGGACAACATAGAGCTCAGGCTATGGCTTCAGAGGGTGCAAGCCCCAAGCTTTGGCATCTTCCATGTGGTGTTGATCCTACGAGTGCACAGAAGTCAAAAATTGAGGTTTGGGAACCTCTGCCTAGATTTCAGAAGATGTATGGAAACGCCTGAATGCCGAGGCAGGAGTTTGCCATATGGGTGGGGTCCTCATGGAGAACCTCTGCTAGGGCAGTGCAGAAGGAAAATGTGGGGAGGGAGCCCCCACACAGAATCCCTACTGGGGCACCACCTAGTGGAGCTGTGAGAAGAGGGCCACCGTCTTCCAGACCCCAGAAGTGTAGATCCTCTGACAGCTTGCACTGTGTGCATGGAAAAGCTGCAGACACTTAACACCAGCCCATGAAGGCAGCCAGGAGGGAGACTGTACCCTGCAGAGCCAGAGGGGTGGAACTGCCCAAGACCATGGGTATCCACCTCTTGCATCAGCGTGACCTAGATGTGAGACATGGAGTCAAAGGAGCTTTAGATTTGACTGCCCTTCTGGATTTCAGAATTGCATGGGGCTTGTAGCCTCTTTGTTTTGACCAATTTCTCCCATTTCCAATGGCTGCGTTTACCCAATCCCCGTACCCCTGTAACCCCATTGTATCTAGGAAGTAACTAACTTGATTTTGATTTTACAGGGTCATAGGTGGAAGGGACTTGCCTTGTCTCAGATGAAACTTTGGACTGTGGACTTTTGAGTTAATGCTAAAAAGAGTTGACATTTTGGGGGACTGTTGGGAAGGCATGACTGGTTTTGAAACATGCAGATATGAAATTTGGGAGGGGCTGGAGTGAAATGATATGGTTTGGCTCTGTGTCCCCATCCAAATCTCATCTTGTAGCTCCCATAATTTCTATATGTAGTGGGAGCGACCTGATGGGAGAAGACTGAATCATGGGGGCAGGTCTTTCCCATGCTGTTCTCATAATAGTGAATGGGTCTCACAAGATCTAGTGGTGTTAAAAACAGGATTTTCTCTGCACAAGCTCTTTTTTTGCCTGCTGCCACCCACATAAGATGTGTCTTGCTCCTTTTTGCCATGATTGTGAGTCCTCCCCAGCCATGTGGAACTGTATGTCCAATAAACCTTTTTTTTTTTTGTAAGTTGTCCAGTCGTGGGTATGTCTTTATCAGCAGTGTTAAAATGGACTAATACAATCACTCTATCGAATGAGATAATATTTATTCCTTTACCACAGACAACTCTCTCTCTTGGCTCTTCTATTCAATCATGTTACTGATAGACGCTTTGCTTTTTGTTTTTGTTGTTTAACCTGATTGTTAAAGCTTATTTTATGAATTTCTGTTCTTCTTTTAATTTTACAACAATTTTACTATTTCTCCTTACATGTTTATAAGTCATATGGAGACTCCTTCTCATCTACTCTGACCCCAGAATATTAAAACTTTTCAGAGTTTCAGGATTAATTCCATTATATGGACATGATTCCTTGAGATAGGAAAAACTGATTGGATTGTGACATTAGACTTATCAGAATCTAAGATCTTACAAAATATAAAGCTTTACTAGTAATTTCATGAACTCAGGTAATGATTAGGCATGGGCAAATCAGAGAATTATTTAGATCTCTTAATCTGATTCTTTAGATCCTTGGTTCTGTCATTAGATACTCCCTTGCCCAGGCAGATAGATGAGACTTCTAGAGAGGTATGCCGACAATTTATTTACATGGAGATACCTGTCTCAATTATCAAATATCTTCATTTTTATGCAGATAGTTACATATGTGGTATATGTGACATTTTCCAGGGAGCCCCATAAATCCACAACCTTCTACTTTGTTAACCATAAGCAATTCTAAACGACCAAGTACATTCTGCTAAAAGCATTTCTGTGATAGATAATCACTCTTCTGCTAGCAAAAAAACAAATTGTTTGTCAGGAGCTGTCATTAGTATGTCTATATAAGCAAAATGGGCTTCCTTCCTTCTGTGAATCCTGGCAGGGCATCTCAGTAATCAGAAAGAATCAAAGAACCTTTCCTTCCCAATCTGCTCTGGCCTTGGTCAACATCTTAGTGCCAAATATTGCTGGTGTATTATCATTATTGGCTTACACCATTTTCTGCAGTGTTTCACTTAAGCCAACTAATACTCTGACCTTGATTTGAACCATCCAACAGAGAGTAGGAATTCCCTCCACAAAGCATGTTACTCATTAACATCTTCCTTTACAAGTCTCTTGATGTTCATTCACAGACTCAATTACCTTTTTCCTCCATCAACCTCAATTATTTGCATCATTTTCCACTGGCCTATGGGAGTATTTAATTGAATACATATTTTTTCTCAAATCAAATTTTCTGAAAAAAATTTGTTTCTATGAACTGTATTTTAGGTATATTCCAGGTTGGTACAAACACTAATTTTCAGGGGTCATTATGTCAAAGAGCCCTTCCACACCCCATGGCCTACATATGTCAAAGGGTTGTTCTTTATTCATCCACTTTCTATGAATTCCACACACGGGAGATAAACTTCTTTTTCATCCATATTACCAGGGTTGTCAGGGAGCAACATTAAAGGTCCCAGTGTTCAGTGAAACCTTGCCATAACTTAGACTAAACACGTTTCTCCCATAATTTTACTTCTTCAAATTCTTTCTTTCTCTTTTTCTCTTTCTTTCTTTCTTTCTTTCTTTTTTTCTTTCTTTCTTTCTTTCTTTCTTTCTTTCTTTCTTTCTTTCTCTTTCTTTCTTTCTTTCTCCTTTTCTGTCTCTCTCTCTCTTTCTCTTTCTTTCTTTCTTTTTCTTTCTTTTTTTTTTTTTTTTGACAGGGTTTCACTCTTGTCACCTGCCTGGAGTGCAGTGGCACAATCTTGGCTCACTGCAACCTTCACCTCCCAGGTTCAAGCAATTCTCCAGCCTTAGCCTCCTGAGTAGCTGGGATTAAAAGCACCTGCCACCATGCCTGGCTAATTTTTGTATTTTTAGTAGAGACGGGGTTTCGCCATGTTGACCAGGCTTGTCTTGAACTCCTGACCTCAGGTGATCCACACTCCTCAGCCTCCCTAAGTGCTGGGATTTTACAAGTGTGAGCCACTGAGCCCGACGTTGAGCTTGTTTCTTTATGAATTCCTGCAACTCAATATTAAAGACATAATATCCCATAGTGATTAATATATCCAATAGTCCTTCCTGACTAAAGGTACAAAGTTAATCCTAGTGTTGTTAATAAGCATGGAAGTCATTATTTATTCAGTGTCTTCGGTTCAAGCATTGTCTTAAACCAAACTGATTTCCTACTGCAACTGAGTCCTCTAAAAACAGCTTCCTCTAGTGTCCCTATTTGAAGTAGCAAGTCATTTTTATCTTAATGATGGGCCTCCTAGAACACTACTTCAATTAGATTTAATATCACATGACCAAATCCTGTAATTCTTTCAAAATGCCTGGCAAAGGGGCCTGTGCTGCTTAACTTGCCACTCATGTAGTTCATATTATGTGCTAATTAAATGTGTCTAGTTTGAAAGCATTGTCTACACCTACAAATAACGTGCTTCATGAAATTCTCTGTTAGGAATATCCTAGCACCAGATACCGTTTTATCTGGCTGTGCCATAGGCTTCCCTTAAATGTCCTCTACGTACCTCTTGAGGGAGTTATTTATAATTTTAAAGCATTAAAGCAAACATAAAATCACATTCTCTGAGGCTTTCTAGGTTCTAGTTTTATATTATTTAAATTAATTCAATTTACATTCACACTGATATGTTCAAAGCAACAGACCAGATCAAGCTGTGACATACCAGACAGGCAGCCACTATCTGCTTTCTATCATGACCAGGGAGCTGTCTTAGCAATGTATCATTTTGATTTATGGCCATATAGGGTGCAGAAATTCTATTCTACAGCATCCTCTGCTCTGTACAATTCATTGGTAGTTTCTCTGGAAAAAAATAATCTAGAATGGTAAACAAAGCCTAGAAACTGAGTGATAACTGTAGTCAACTACACACAAGCTGAGTTGTCAGGGGGCACTTGGTCATTTGTTTTATTCAAATTATACAGGTAGAACATCCAAATCAGTAGGAGTCCAATTTTCCTTTCCTGCAGTAAGCAGGCCAAGAGATTTTCGCCAACAAAGCCCATTTGTTTGGATGACAATAGCAAAAGATAGTTAAGTATGATATCCTCACTCTGAGCTGTTTGCGTGGAAATATTGTAGTGGCTTCCCTCCACGGTAATGTAATCTACTTATAAACACCTTTCCCATCTGCTATGATTTTACCCTATTTCCAAACGCTTCCTCCCAATATCAGGCTGTATAACTCATCATGCATAATGTTTGCCCACACAATCAATAACAAGAACCTTACTAGCACACCCAAACAAATGTTTGGGTTTTATTTGTTTGTTTGTTTAACTTTTATTTTAAGTTCATGGTTACATGTGCAGATTTGTTACACAGGTAAACTTGTGTCACGGGGTTTGTTGTCAAACAAATGTTATAAGTGATAGACAAAGGACCTCAGAAGTCTCTCCTCTGCTTGATAATGGAGCTACCTTCACCTTTAGCCCTAATTGGTTACATAGGAAGGAACTTTTGATCCACCACAAATTACCTTTCAGAAAAGGCACAGTCAAATTAAATGACACAAATATCATGTCTTGGGTATTGTATAATCTTCCTCTGGTGCAAGTAAATTTAAAACTGGGTTTGAGACCGCCATTAGAGGCCAAATAAAAGTATTAGAGGTGGGAAAGATATAAAGTTATATATTATTGCATTCTCCTTCACTCCCTCATTACTATCTCTTGATATTAGTAAGGCACAGTGGATTTTGTGATTTATTTCTCATATTAGTCTCAGGACGCAATGGTTTCACTAAAGGAACCCTTAATAATTTTTGAGCAAGGGGCCTTGCTTTTCATTTTTCACTGGGTTACAGAAGTTATGTAGCTGGTCCTTCCTGTTGACATTGGCTGTGTCATTCAGTACAACAGCATGTGTCTTTCAAATGGATTATAGAAAACAGCTGCCACAGGCATATTTTGAGTCAAAATCCTGAGGAGTCTAAATTGGTGGTCCCATTTAACTTTTCCTTAAGGGCTCTAGTTTGGGTATGCCCCAATATCATCTGACCAGTTGGATGGGATCATAAGGGCCTAATGTTATTGCCTGTGCTACCACCTACCACAATACTTTTCATGCTTATTTCTATTCAGTACCTGCAGTGAGTTAAATAGTGCTCTTCTGAAATTATTATTCATTCAGAATCTCACAAGGTGACCTTCTTTAGAAATTTGCACATATAATTTGTTAAGATGAGCTCCTACTAGATTAAGGAGGGTCCTAATTCCAATGACTGGAGGTGTTTTTATAAAAAGAGAGGACACATGGAGAAGAAATTGAAAACGAAAACAGAAATTGGAGTAATAAATCTATAAGTAATAAAGCTCCAAAAATGTGTAGGAGAGAGTAGAACCTAGGCAGGGGCAAGAAAAGATTTTTTTCTGTGGCTTTTCAAGGAAGTGTGACCCTATTGACTCCTTGGCTTCAGACTTCTAGCCTCCAGAACTGTGAAATAATAAATTTCAGTTGTTTTAAGCTACCCAGTTTGTGGTAATTTGTTCCAGCAGCCCTAGGAAAGTACTATAATGCTGTATTCACGTTCTGAACTCTTTCCAGTTATTTTGTGAGTATGGGTAGACAAGATTCTTAGAACAGTCTTGACAGTCTCTGAGTTTATTGCTTATTGGTGGGTCCTATGAAAGATAAATTACTTCTCACAGTTTAAGGAATGTCCTAAGTTGATCTGCACTAATTTACAGGATTTAGTTGCAGTTTAAGGAATGTCCTAAGTTGATTTGTACTAATTTCCAGGAATTAATTTGCACCTTGGGCTGTGCCTTAAATTCTAGCTGGATTTATCAGCCAGCTTCTATTTGTAATATGGGTGACTATGGTCCTTAAATCCTCTCCTAATTTTTGCTCTGAGAAGAAAATTATCATCATACCATGAAAGTAGTAGATGAACTCTATCTTTTAGGTTATTCTTTACCAGATTATGGAAATGTGATAATGAATTTTTTTAATCCATGATAAGACAGTAAACATGTACTTGTTTCTATTCTGCAAAGCTTAAAATTTTCCTACTTGAAATTAAAAAAAAAAATCTTAGGAGGCCCCTGAGATTGGTTTAATGCTCTGTTGTAGCTATCTGGAAATTCTTAATAATTTTTGAGTAAGTATCCATGCATTTTCATTTTATACTCAGCTCTATGAATTATGTAGTTAATCTTGATAGCATATCAGAGCCTCTTGTCTACTTTATTTTCTGTACATTCTTCATCATATCAGGTAGAGATGAAGCATGCAAATGAACCACCTTGATAGTCTACTGTAAATGTCCAGGGGCTACCTACTTATTGACCAGTTAGAACTACAAAAGGGAAGTTAATGTGGGGAGGGGAACTTCCTTCTGAACCATTTTCTTAATTACAACAGTAGTCTCTTATTGCACCCTTGGAATTCTGCATTGCTTAATATTTACTACTGTGGAGAGCTTGAGCAATTCCAAAGGATCCCATTTGGCATGGCTAATTAAAATTTGGTGAAGAGTGAGCTCAGTCTTCATCCTCTGTGGAAACACAAAGACGACAATGTCCCATTCATATTGAATGACAATTGCAATTTTGTATTTATGTAAAGGTAGCACAAGCAGGTAATATTCTCTCCAACCACACATTTCAACCTGTAACTTCATCTTTACCTTGGTTTCCTCCCTGATGTTCTCTTCATGCACTCCAGATTTCACTTAGAGCATGTATGAGACTCTTTCCTACCTTCCATAAGGCCTACTGTAAATTCTGCTCTGCATCCTACCAATGATAAGAAACTTTGAATACCACCCCAGGTAACTTTGTTCAAATTATTATATATATGGCCTCAGATCCATGACTGGGGCTGGAATGAACAGACCTCAGTTCTTTATTTAATTGTTTTCAGATTCTATGGCTTTAATTAAGGCAGTAAACTCAGCCCCCTGTTCAAGTATATTCTGTTCTATATCATATCCTCGTAATTGGATTTGAACTCTTTCAGCCACAATAAATAAAGCAAATTTTCTATGATTCTTTAAGGGATTGGTGGGGGCTACAGTACTCCTCTCCTCTGATTCAAAAGTTGATAATGTGCTTTTACTTTCTTATTAAAAATTCTATCAAGGCTTACTTTTTAAATGCTATTTATATTTTCTTCAAAAGTAAATTAATTCAAGTGAGCTGCCTTTCTATTTTCTCTTCTGATTTTTAATTTCTCCCTGTTGTGCACATGATATAAATGCTTTTTCTCCATATAATCCCATGTATAGTAACTAAACCTGTATGTTTGTTACTGTTTTCTGAATATATATATTTGGCCCTCAAGGTTATATAAGTCTTGTAAGACAGAGAATCATTAGCTTATCCCATTCACTCTATCTCTTATTATTTGTATCAATAGCATTAACTAAGGTGTTTTCTCTCTGGAAAATATAAAGCCTGTCAACATTTACACTTGTATCATTCCTATCACGTGAAAAGGAGAATCCAATTGGCAATTTGGAGAGGAGTAGTAGCAGTTACCCTTCTCAGTATAGGACTGACAAATCTCACCTTAACAACTGCAGCCGATATGCTGTCACAGTATTTGGAAGTGTTTTCTCAAAAGTTTACAGCCATTTAATGATTAGTCATGACCATGAATAGTCCTTTGCATCAGATAATAATAGAATTGCAACATGTCCTCCATCATTAATTTGAAGAATCCATGCCAATGTTAATTCACCAGTCTTCTGTTAGTGAATATTCTGTTCTTTAATAAAATATAGTTTTCACTCATCACCTGCCCTTGGACTCTGGTTACATAAATAGTTTGTCCAATAATCAATATTTTGAGTCATTTCTAAGGATACATGAAATTTCTCCAAGAAACCAGGGAGGGATAAGAAGGTTTTCCAGTGAATAAAATGTAATCTCGCAGCTTTTTCTCCCACTATCATCTCCTCCTATTAAAAACTAACCTATTAAAAGGTTAGCTTTTACAGGTATGCTAGCAGGAGTCAGTCAATGGGATTTGCACCCAATTTCCCTTTGTCCATGTACTCCCTAGACCCGTACTCCCAGACTGTAGTCTATGGCCCCCAGATTTCAATGGTAAGATTTATTTCCCTTAACCTGCCTCAAAGATTCCACTACCTCATACCAAAAATGTACAGCCAACTATCCTGAGAAAAAATTCTCATGTTTTTCCATTATTTCCTTTTGAAAAGGAGCCCAGGTAGAAAAAGAAAACATTCACTATTTTGGTGTGTGGGTCTAAAAGACAATCCTGCTCACAGTGCCAATCTGAACCCACAAAAAGCATTGAATTGTCAAATCAGACTCAGATTGAAGATTTTGCTCAGTGTCATGCTTTCTGAATAATTTCAAAGATAAAATAATCATGTATGGGTTAAGTGGGGAGAGACCTGGGTCCTTTCATCTTCATTGAATGTGGTCTCGTCCAAGTTTCTAGATTTGGTTTCTAAGTAAAATGTACAGTTGCTTTACTTACTCAGGTGTATTCTCAGTTACAAACCGTCTCCTTTTATACTTAGATAGCAACACAGCTAACATGACATTTTCTTGGGAATCATCACCCTACATTTATTGATTCCTGGCTTATTTTTCATAAGCAATTTTAGACAACTTCGCATGGTCTGCTAGAAACATTTTATGAAGAATGATTCTTTGGCTGCCAGAAACTATTTAGTTTATTTTCTAAGAGACTTGCATTAATATGTTTGCAGAAAAATTAAACCAGAACACCTGACTTCTTTATTTCCCAGGAGTTTTCCTCCACACCTGCCCCCATCAGGGGAGAAAATTGATCAGGAGGTACCACCCCTTTCCACACCATTCTTGAATCTATTCTACAGAACTCTCTCACATGGTCTAGCAATATGTTTAAGGTAGAATGCTTTTTCTATCAATATTTCTTATGTGTTAAATTTGCATTATTATATATTGACTAGAAATTATATATTCCTTCTTAAACATTAATCATAATGAATCAAAAAACCTAATTTATTTCAACCAATAAATTTCTCTTTAATTCCTGTCCTCAACATTCTTGTCCTCAATATTCCTATTGTTACTGTTACAGTTATGAAATCATCTTAATGAAATCACAGCTAGACCAGTGCATTAATTTAAAACAATAGCATCCTTTTACTATAACTTCTTCAAACTTTTCTTCACTGTCATATAATGATAATTACTCTAAAATGACAATCTGATCATTAAAACTTTAATCATTTACTCTCTGCCAATTTCATAAATAAATATTTGATTCACAGTTGTTATTTCTTCTTCAAAATACATCAAATAATCCACCTTTATGAAAAGCAATTTACTGTTTCATAAATGTGCTTTATTATGTCACATATTCAGTCTTTTAAACATTTTCTGCCATCCTTGGTCATCAAATAAATTTCTATCTACTAAACATGACTGACTTAGCAAAACTATAGCCTTAGTTTCATGCATATCTCCATCAATTCTGGAATTGCTTTTATACCCAAACTGCAGTGGGAGAAAAACACACAACCAAATTGTGCTGATTGTTATCTCTTTAAAATCACAACCTTGAAAACAAATGTGCCTTTAATGCGGCCAAACAAGCCCATTTTTCGTTTGTTAGCCATTGCCTTCTTCCTCTTATGTAAGATTAACTTATGGATTCTTTCCTCATTTCACACCCCTCACATACTTTTCTTCAATCTCAATGCCAGCTGATGACCTTGTTTCCTGTGTCAATAAATAAATAAATAGATAGATAAATAACAATCAAGAGTAAATGTATGCAGACTCCCACTACTACGTATACTTAACGCCAGTATCTAAAATTACATACTACTCATCCTGCATATTAATAGAGCAGGGTCTTTTCTCTGGTACTATGGACAAACTGAGCCAGATAATTCTATGTTTGGGATGGGGTGTTGGAAAGTTTGCCTTGTATGTTGCAGGATGTTTAGCAACATCCCTGGCCTCTCCAATTCGATGCCAGTAGTAACTCCATTCACAAGTTGTGACAACAGAAAACATCTCCAAACATTGCCAATTGGCTCCTTGCAGAGTGAAATCTCTCCTTAAAGAAAACCACTGCCAGAAATGAAATGTTTATACACCTACCTCAAGCTTACGCCTTTACTTGTTCATCAACTCTTTCTGACTACACAGGCTATAGACAGACACTTTTCAATACTTACCCCTCTTATACATAATCAAATTTTCCTCGTTATTGGGTCATTTCATGATCATACAAATAAGCTATTACTTCTGTCATACTGGAAAATAAAAGCAAATAAGCAACCAGTATTCTTCATTTTCCCCGTTTTCATTGTCAGATACCACCAGGGAATTTCATCCCTTTTTCATCAAAACTCTTTAAAAGGATAATTTATAGTCACCGTGTCATTTGCTCCTTGCATTTTCTCTTTAATCATTTCATTTCCATACAGATTTTTGCCCCCCAGTACTCTAATTAAACCTGTCCTCCACTTTGTTAATCTTATAGTTATTTTTCTCACCTTATTTGATTTATCAGCAGCATTTGAACTAGATTATTCTTATAATACTATCTTCATTTGACTCCCTGGTTTTATATTATTTGTATACTTCTCTCTCTCTCTTTCTCTCTCTCTCTGTCTCCCTCTCTCTCTCTTTTAGTGTTTTCTTCTATTCCTCAGACTCAATGTTGGAATGCCCCAGGCCTCAGTATTTTATTTCCCCCCACCATCATCTTTCTCTGCACTTCTTTCCTTGGTTATCTCATCCAATCTCATGGTTTTACATGCAGTGTAAATGCTAATGACTCCCAAATTTATATTTCCATGCCATATCTCTATCCCAAATTCCACACTCATAAATCCAATTGCATTTTTTACACTTCCACCTGAATGTTGTGATAATGAGTCTATTTTTCCTGAGACCCATTCCTCACTCTGCCCAGTTCAGTTCATAAGACAGAGGGGATGAACACTGTGGATTATGTAGCTCAGATTTTCTGAAAGCTGGCTTCCAGGTAGGCTCAAACAATAGGAGACACAAGTAGAAAGATGAAAGGCAAGAACAAGGAGAAATCTAGATATTGTCTCAATGTCTCCCTGTCATCCCTAATAACAGTTGCATTTTTTACAGGCTCCTGCTACTTTACATAGGCCCACTGTGGTTCCAGCTTCCCCCAGATATCCCTCCCTGCAGCTCCAGTAGTAGAGCCTCCTATCCCTGTTCTCCAAGGGAAGGTGATAGTAGCCTCCCATTGTTGCTAAATTGTAGGTTGCCTCACGGTCCCCTGGTTGGCTTTAATTTTTTTAAAGTTATTTCTACCATCAATTACCTGTATCAATTCCCTTTGTTTTAAATTCTCAATGATTTCAATTTTCCTGGCTAGTTTCTCATTACTTCAGATACCTAATGGAAATCTCAAAGAAAGTATGACTCAAGAGAAATTGCTGACTTCCATCTCCCAGCTACTACCAAACCTGTTTATGCTTATCCATTTCATTTGATGGCAAGTCCTTCCTCTGGTTGCTTAAACTCAAAGACTTTATAATATCTAGAATCTACTACTTCTCACCATGTCTACTGAGGTGTGAATTACTACTGTTTTCCTCTTGGATAAAGTCAATATCTAAAGAGGGAACTTTTCCTAAAAGTGTCCCCTTACAGTCAGTTACCAACACAATATCCACAGTCATCCTTTTTACATAAAAGAGCGTGTCACTTCTCTTCTTAGGACCTGTAGTGACCCTCTCTTTCATTGATGGTAAAATTCTAAGGCAGTGTGAGTTTTAAAATACCCTGTAAATATGTACAATTATTATGTCATTTAAATATAATATATATTTTTAAAAATTAAAAACGTATATCAAGGCCCAAATTACTTCTGTGTGCTCATCGTTAACTCCCCTTCCTCACTCATCTCCAGCCACACTGGTTTCCTTGAACCCCTTCAGACAAGCCAGATATGGGGCTGCCTTGGGCTTTTGCACTGTCTTTTCCCTCTGCCTGGGTTCCCTTCTTTCAGATATCTACATGTTTAATCCCTCACCACCTTTAAATTTTTGCATAAATGCTATCTTTTCCATGATGTTTTCTATGGCCTCCCTACTTAGCATCTCAACCTGTTTCTTGGACCAGCATTAGAAAATGAATATAGAGAGATGAACACAATATATATGGTCCTGCCCTCATAGTCCTAGCAATCTACAGGGACACAAAATAATATGCAAAAAAAGTATTCGAATTATCTTCAGCACCTTTCTAAAGAAAAAAAGCTACTTAAAACTTACACTTAGAAGTGCTCAATATGAGTCAATACATTATATCACCACCTAAAGTAACAAGATGTTAGGCTGCAACTGCTGTATGTTTTGAATGAGACTCATTACACTACGAAGTCACATACTTGTTTAATATTATAATAAGACAGAACTAAATTTAAATCATAGTTATACCAAACACTAGCTACTCTGAATCTCTACATCTCAATGTTCTCACCAGCAAAATCAAGCTAATAATAATACTAGCTTCTTAAAGTTATTTAAAAGATAAATGAGCTAAGATATGTAATGCTCATAGCCCATTTAGAAAGGCAAAATATAAGGTATAGTACATAGAAACCACTGACCATTGGTAATTCTGAAACACTACAGGTCAGACAGTTTGAATGACCCATATACTAAAGGTTGGAAAAGTTATTTGATTAAACTCTGCCTTTTTTTTTTCTGGGAAGAACACACAGATTAATCACTTTGTATAATCCCAACCTCTCCCTTCTTGGGAGTGGGGATAGGGGAAACAGTTTTCATCATCTATGATCTTAATTTTCCTCATGCTCTTTCTCATTGTTAAGACAATACCACTTATTTTAGCTTATTGTTACAATAGTATTTCATTTTTTTCTAACAACTTGGTATTAGTCAAGATGGGATATAATAACAAATGACTCTTGAAATCTTCATGGGTGCATTGGAAGTTTCGAGAACACAACTTGAAAGTGAATTGCATGACTTTGTTCTGTATTTCATTGACCACTACTCATTCAGTGAGCCTGAAAGTAACTGTGTATATCACTGTTAGTATACTATGCATGCCAGATGCCCAAGACTCAAACTTTTCCTTTCCTTTAGATACCACCTACTTAGTCATCAATTTTGGTTCAACCTACTCCACTAAATAGCTTTGACTTCCATTCACTTACCAATATAGATTAGTGCTATAGACTCCTATTTTACCTCCTTCATATCAATCCCCTTAAAACTCCCAATAGCTTCCATTGTTTCAACCAAAAGCTCAAATTCCTTTAATATAAAGTGTTATATGAACTGGTACCCTATATACTTTATATCCTAATCTCTCATCTTTCATTTATTTCTTTAACTCCTGACTCATGTAACAAAAATGTATTTATCTCAGCACGTATTTACTCCCTTACTTGTTATGGTCTCCCAAATGTCCCTGTATTTTTCATTGAATAGTAATTGCCACATTTTATTTTATATGCTTGTGTTACCATTTATATATATATATTTACTACAGATTCTGCTTTTAGAAGGCATACACTCGCCAGGCGCAGTGGCTCACACCTGTAATCCCAGCACTTTGGGAGGCTGAGGCGGGCAGATCATGAGGTCAGGAGATCGAGACAATCCTGGCTAACACGGTGAAACTCCATCTCTACTAAAAATACAAAAAATAAGCCGGGCGTGGTGGCGGGCGCCTGTAGTCCCAGCTACTCGGGAGACTGAAGCAGGAGAATGGTGTGAACCCGGGAGGCGGAGCTTGCAGTGAGCCGAGATCGTGCCACTGCACTCTAGCCTGGGCAACAGAGTGAGAATCTGTCTCAAAAAAAAAAAAAAAAAGAAGACATACACTGTGATATTTGCAACATCAAACAAACAAACAAACTAAATAACTCAAAGGAATAATTTTAATTTCAATTAATTGATTATGGCCTTTATCATTTCAAGATTTTTATATGTCTACTTTTATGAACTCTAGGCTAGTTTTTTCCACTTTTATTTCTACAATCATAGGGCCTATTTTATATTTTCTCTTGCACTTGATTATAGAAGAGATTGAAATGAGTTAGGAAAGATGTACTTGAAACCAATAATGGGCACACTTTACAGGATTTCAAAATCTAAAAATAACATAACTTCAGGGAAGAGTAAGAAGTATTGGTGTCATTTTTTTCCTTTTAGTAGATTAGTTGAAGAGATAAATTGAACATGGACTATGTGTCAGACTTTTTTTTCCAAATTATATTCTTAAATATATAGTAAAACATATGCTAGAGGCAGTTTTTTAATAACAAACAATATTTGAATTGAGACCCTGAAGAAAAATAAACTGTGCAAAAATGTATTACTAAATATCTGCATTTTCTAGAGATGTATCCTTAAGTATGTAGGTATAAAATTACACTTTGAGACATATTTTTAAAATAATTTGGCAAGAAGAGAACAGGGATACCTTAAGCAGAAACAACAAAATTATGATAATTGTTGAATATGTGTGATGGTTGTATGTTAACATGTTGATTATTTTGTGTGGGTATGAAAACATGATAATAAAATCAAATTACAAAAAAATAAAAAATATCTCTTGCTTTTTTAGCAGCTTATTACATTGTTTATAAAAGTGTCTATAGCGCTATGATTGGTCAGAGCCGGAGACTATAACATTTAATAAAACGAGTCTCTCTAGAAGCTCATGGGAGTTCATTTATGGCAGCAAAGACCTATATTAAATGGACTGAATATTTAAGGAGTAATTATGTTGAGTAATGTGTTTATTTATAGTTTTAATTATACATTATCTTTTTTGGTTATCTTTAAAATATATTAAGCTTATGCAAATAGGATATGCATCATAACCCAGGATCTATTATCTGAATTGCTTATATACTTATAATAACATAACTTTAAAAGAAAGAATCAAACCATATTGCTAGCTTACAGGTTGGATCTTTCTAGAAAATAGTTATTTACCTGAATATTTATTTTTGTTTTGCATCTTCATCAGTTAAAACCAACAGTTACAATACAAATGAAAGTTAAAAAATAATAATATTATTAATGTGAAATTTCAATGTGCTTAGCAATAAATAATGGGAATAAGAATTATCCAGGATGTACTAAACGCTACAAGAATTATATAAGTCTAATGAACATGATGCTTTTGAACTTAAGTAAATTCTATGTGCTTAACTATTTTTATTGTTTATAGATTTAGGAATTCTGAATGCATTCTTTTTTGCTGTTATGGGATATTATGAATTCACCTTAGTAGACTTTTGCTTACAGGACATAAAATTAATTTATTCTATGAATTTTTTCTTTTTTTCCTAAAAATGTGTAAGCTCTGTGATTTCTTGGACTAAAAGATATCTATTTACATAGTGAAAGGCCAGGCCTTATAAAGATCATGACAGTATTCAATCCTATTCTTGTTTTTTGTTTCAATGTGTTGCTAGTTATCTTATCTCAGTGTATTGTATTTATATAACTGCATATTTGATTAAGATACCTAACCTATGAGACATATTAACATAATGAACACATGTAAGCACACAACCCAATTTAAGCATAAGAACAGTATCAATAATTTTGCAGTTCTCTTTCACTCTTTTTCAGCCACACAGAGACAACTATACTCTTAATTTTGTGTTTAGAGTCCTCTATTTTCTTAATAGACAGATTGCACATGGTTAAAGGTCTATCTTTACATCAAGAGAGCCTGTGTTTGGATCTTGTTCACCCCGCTTATGTCTCTTTTGAAGTTATGCTTAAGCTTTATCCCTTGTTCCTTTATGGAAATTTGAGTATTTTAGGAAAAGTTAAAAAAAAAGAAAAAGAAAAAAAAAGAAACTAAATAGATCAACAGAACAGAATAGAAAATACAAAAACAGATTTACACGTATAGTTAATATCTTTTTTTTTATTATACTTTAAGTTTTAGGGTACAGGTGAACATTGTGCAGGTTAGTTACATATGTATACATGTGCCATGCTGGTGCGCTGCACCCACTAACTCGTCATCTAGCATTAGGTATATCTCCTAATGCTATCCCTCCCCCATTCCCCCTCCCCACCACAGTCCCCAGAGTGTGATATTCCCCTTCCTATGTCCATGTGATCTCATTGTTCAATTCCCACCTATGAGTGAGAATATGTGGTGTATGGTTTTTTGTTCTTGCGATAGTTTACTGAGAATGATGGTTTCCAGTTTCATCCATGTCCCTACAAAGGACATGAACTCATCATTTTTTATGGCTGCATAGTATGCCATGGTGTATATGTGCCACATTTTCTTAATCCAGTCTATCATTGTTGGACATTTGGGTTGGTTCCAAGTCTTTGCTATTGTGAATAATGCCGCAATAAACATACATGTGCATGTGTCTTTATAGCAGCATGATTTATAGTCATTTGGGTATATACCCAGTAATGGGATGGCTGGGTCAAATGGTATTTCCAGCTCTAGATCCCTGAGGAATCGCCACACTGATTTCCACAATGGTTGAACTAGTTTACAGTCCCACCAACAGTGTAAAAGTGTTCCTATTTCTCCACATCCTCTCCAGCACCTGTTGTTTCCTGACTTTTGAATGATTGCCATTCTAACTGGTGTGAGATGATATCTCATAGTGGTTTTGATTTGCATTTCTCTGATGGCCAGTGATAATGAGCATTTTTTCATGTTTTTTGGCTGCATAAATGTCTTCTTTTGAGAAGTGTCTGTTCATGTCCTTCACCCACTTTTTGATGGGGTTGTTTGTTTTTTTCTTGTAAATTTGTTTGAGTTCATTGTAGATTCTGGATATTAGCCCTTTGTCAGATGAGTAGGTTGCGAAAATTTTCTCCCATGTTGTAGGTTGCCTGTTCACTCTGATGGTAGTTTCTTTTGCTGTGCAGAAGCTCTTTAGTTTAGTTAGATCCCATTTGTCAATTTTGGCTTTTGTTGCCATTGCTTTTGGTGTTTTGGACATGAAGTCCTTGCACACGCCTATGTCCTGAATGGTAATGCCTAGGTTTTCTTCTAGGGTTTTTATGGTTTTAGGTCTAACGTTTAAATCTTTAATCCATCTTGAATTGATTTTTGTATAAGGTGTAAGGAAGGGATCCAGTTTCAGCTTTCTACATATGGCTAGCCAGTTTTCCCAGCACCATTTATTAAATAGGGAATCCTTTCCCCATTGCTTGTTTTTCTCAGGTTTGTCAAAGATCAGATAGTTGTAGGTAAGTGGCGTTATTTCTGAGGGCTCTGTTCTGTTCCATTGATCTATATCTCTGTTTTGGTACCAGTACCATGCTGTTTTGGTTACTGTAGCCTTGTAGTATAGTTTGAAGTCAGGTAGTGTGATGCCTCCAGCTTTGTTCTTTTGGCTTAGGATTGACTTGGCGATGTGGGCTCTTTTTTGGTTCCATATGAACTTTAAAGTAGTTTTTTCCAATTCTGTGAAGAAAGTCATTGGTAGCTTGATGGGGATGGCATTGAATCTGTAAATTACCTTGGGCAGTATGGCCATTTTCATGATATTGATTCTTCCTACCCATGAGCATGGAATGTTCTTCCATTCGTTTGTATCCTCTTTTATTTCCTTGAGCAGTGGTTTGTAGTTCTCCTTGAAGAGGTCCTTCACATCCCTTGTAAGTTGGATTCCTAGGTATTTTATTCTCTTTGAAGCAATTGTGAATGGGAGTTCACTCATGATTTGGTTCTCTGTTTGTCTGTTGTTGGTGTATAGGAATGGTTGTGATTTTTGTACATTGATTTTGTATCCTGAGACTTTGTTGAGGTTGCTTATCAGCTTAAGGAGATTTTGGGCTGAGACAATGGGGTTTTCTAGATAAACAATCATGTCGTCTGCAAACAGGGACAATTTGACTTCCTCTTTTCCTAATTGAATACCCTTTATTTCCTTCTCCTGCCTGATTGCCCTGGCCAGAACTTCCAACACTATGTTGAATAGGAGCGGTGAGAGAGGGCATCCCTGTCTTGTGCCAGTTTTCAAAGGGAATGCTTCCAGTTTTTGCCCATTCAGTATGATATTGGCTGTGGGTTTGTCATAGATAGCTCTTATTATTTTGAAATACGTCCCATCAATACCTAATTTATTGAGAGTTTTTAGCATGAAGGGTTGTTGAATTTTGTCAAAGGCTTTTTCTGCATCTATTGAGATAATCATGTGGTTTTTGCCTTTGGCTCTGTTTAGATGCTGGATTACATTTATTGATTTGCGTATATTGAACCAGCCTTGCATCTCAGGGATGAAGCCCACTTGATCATGGTGGATAAACTTTTAGATGTGTTGCTGGATTCGGTTTGCCAGTATTTTATTGAGGATTTTTGCATCAATGTTCATCAAGGATATTGGTCTAAAATTCTCTTTTTTGGTTGTGTCTCTGCCCGGCTTTGGTATCAGAATGATGCTGGCCTCATAAAAGGAGTTAGGGAGGATTCCCTCTTTTTCTATTGATTGGAATAGTTTCAGAAGGAATGGTACCAGTTCCTCCTTGTACCTCTGGTAGAATTCGGCTGTGAATCCATCTGGTCCTGGACTCTTTTTGGTTGGTAAACTATTGATTATTGCCACAATTTCAGCTCCTGTTATTGGTCTATTCAGAGATTCAACTTCTTCCTGGTTTAGTCTTGGGAGAGTGTATGTGTCGAGGAATGTATCCATGTCTTCTAGATTTTCTAGTTTATTTGCATAGAGGTGTTTGTAGTATTCTCTGATGGTAGTTTGTAGTTCTGTGGGATCGGTGGTGATATCCCCTTTATCATTTTTATTGTGTCTATTTGATTCTTCTCTCTTTTTTTCTTTATTAGTCTTGCTAGCGGTCTATCAATTTTGTTGATCTTTTCAAAAAACCAGCTCCTGGATTCATTGATTTTTTGAAGGGTTTTTTTGTGTCTCTATTTCCTTCAGTTCTGCTCTGATTTTAGTTATTTCTTGCCTTCTGATGGCTTTTGAATGTGTTTGCTCTCGCTTTTCTAGTTCTTTTAATTGTGATGTTAGGGTGTCAATTTTGGATCTTTCCTGCTTTCTCTTGTGGGCATTTAGTGCTATAAATTTCCCTCTACACACTGCTTTGAATGCGTCCCAGAGATTCTGGTATGTTGTGTCTTTGTTCTTGTTGGTTTCAAAGAAAATCTTTATTTCTGCCTTCATTTCGTTATGTACCCAGTAGTCATTCAGGAGCAGGTTGTTCAGTTTCCATGTAGTTGAGCGGTTTTGAGTGAGATTCTTAATCCTGAGTTCTAGTTTGATTGCAGTGTGGTCTGAGAGATAGTTTGTTATAATTTCTGTTCTTTTACATTTGCTGAGGAGAGCTTTACTTCCAAGTATGTGGTCAATTTTGGAATAGGTGTGGTGTGGTGCTGAAAAAAATGTATATTCTGTTGATTTGGGGTGGAGAGTTCTGTAGATGTCTATTAGGTCCACTTGGTGCAGAGCTGAGTTCAATTCCTGGGTATCCTTGTTGACTTTCTGTCTCGCTGATTTGTCTAATGTTGACATTGGGGTGTTAAAGTCTCCCATTATTAATGTGTGGGAGTCTAAGTCTCTTTGTAGGTCACTCAGGACTTGCTTTATGAATCTGGGTGCTCCTGTATTGGGTGCATATATATTTAGGATAGTTAGCTCCTCTTGTTGAATTGATCCCTTTACCATTATGTAATGGCCTTCTTTGTTTCTTTTGATCTTTGTTGGTTTAAAGTCTGTTTTATCAGAGACTAGGATTGCAACCCCTGCCTTTTTTTGTTTTCCATTTGCTTGGTAGATCTTCCTCCATCCTTTTATTTTGAGCCTATGTGTGTCTCTGCACGTGAGATGGGTTTCCTGAATACAGCACACTGATGGGTCTTGACTCTTTATCCAACTTGCCAGTCTGTGTCTTTTAATTGGAGAATTTAGTCCATTTACATTTAAAGTTAATATTGTTATGTGTGAATTTGATCCTGTCATTATGATGTTAGCTGGTTATTTTGCTCGTTAGTTGATGCAGTTTCTTCCTAGTCTCGATGGTCTTTACATTTTGGCATGATTTTGCAGCGGCTGGTACCGGTTGTTCCTTTCCATGTTTAGCGCTTCCTTCAGGAGCTCTTTTAGGGCAGGCCTGGTGGTGACAAAATCTCTCAGCATTTGCTTGTCTGTAAAGTATTTTATTTCTCCTTCACTTATGAAGCTTAGTTTGGCTGGATATGAAATTCTGGGTTGGAAATTCTTTTCTTTAAGAATGTTGAATATTGGCCGCCACTCTCTTCTGGCTTGCAGGGTTTCTGCCGAGACATCCGCTGTTAGTCTGATGGGCTTCCCTTTGAGGGTAACCCGACCTTTCTCTCTGGCTGCCCTTAACATTTTTTCCTTCATTTCAACTTTGGTGAATCTGACAATTATGTGTCTTGGAGTTGCTCTTCTCGAGGAGTATCTTTGTGGCGTTCTCTGTATTTCCTGAATCTGAACATTGGCCTGCCTTGCTAGATTGGGGAAGTTCTCCTGGAGAATATCCTGCAGAGTGTTTTCCAACTTGGTTCCATTCTCCGCATCACTTTCAGGTACACCAATCAGACGTAGATTTGGTCTTTTCACATAGTCCCATATTTCTTGGAGGCTTGGCTCATTTCTTTTTATTCTTTTTTCTCTAAACTTCCCTTCCCGCTTCATTTCATTCATTTCATCTTCCATTGCTGATACCCTTTCTTCCAGTTGATCGCATCGGCTCCTGAGGCTTGTGCATTCTTCACGTAGTTCTCAAGCCTTGGTTTTCAGCTCCATCAGCTCCTTTAAGCACTTCTCTGTATTGGTTATTCTAGTTATACATTCGTCTAAATTTTTTTCAAAGTTTTCAACTTCTTTGCCTTTGGTTTAAATATCCTCCCGTAGCTCAGAGTAATTTGATCGTCTGAAGCCTTCTTCTCTCAGCTCGTCAAAATCATTCTCCATCCAGCTTTGTTCCGTTGCTGGTGAGGAACTGCGTTCCTTTGGAGGAGGAGAGGCACTCTGCGTTTTAGAGTTTCCAGTTTTTCTGTTCTGTTTTTTCCCCATCTTTGTGGTTTTATCTACTTTTGGTCTTTGATGATGGTGATGTACAGATGGGTTTTTGGTGTGGATGTCCTTTCTGTTTGTTAGTTTTCCTTCTAACAGACAGGACCCTCAGCTGCAGGTCTGTTGGAATACCCTGCCGTGTGAGGTGTCAGTGTGCCCCTGCTGGGGGGTGCCTCCCAGTTAGGCTGCTCGGGGGTCAGGGGTCAGGGACCCACTTGAGGAGGCAGTCTGCCTGTTCTCAGATCTCCAGCTGCATGCTGGGAGAACCACTGCTCTCTTCAAAGCTGTCAGACAGGGACATTTAAGTCTGCAGAGGTTACTGCTGTCTTTTTGTTTGTCTGTGCCCTTCCCCCAGAGGTGGAGCCTACAGAGGCAGGCAGGCCTCCTTGAGCTGTGGTGGGCTCCACCCAGTTCGAGCTCCAGGCTGCTTTGTTTACCTAAGCAAGCCTGGGCAATGGCGGGCACCCCTCCCCCAGCCTCACTGCCACCTTGCAGTTTGATCTCAGACTGCTGTGCTAGCAATCAGCGAGATTCCGTGGGCGTAGGACCCTCCGAGCCAGGTGTGGGATATAGTCTCGTGGTGCGCCGTTTTTTAAGCCGGTCTGAAAAGCGCAATATTTGGGTGGGAGTGACCCGATTTTCCAGGTGCGTCCGTCACCCCTTTCTTTGACTCGGAAAGGGAACTCCCTGACCCCTTGCGCTTCCCAGGTGAGGTAATGCCTTGCCCTGCTTTGGCTCACGCACGGTGCACGCACCCACTGTCCTGTGCCCACTGTCTGGCACTCCCTAGTGAGATGAACCCAGTACCTCAGATGGAAATGCAGAAATCACCCGTCTTCTGCATCGCTCACGCTGGGAGCTGTAGACAGGAGCTGTTCCTATTCGGCCATCTTGGCTCCTCCCCCTAATATCTTTTTTTTTTAAATAGCAAGTCAGTTCATTAGGGAAAGTATCAGCTTTGAAGAAATGGAAGAGTTTTCAAAGCAAGAAATGTAAAACAGTTGGGTATTTATAAGCAATAGAAAAACAAATTTGATTCATAGCTTGCAAAATATATAAACATTAATAAAAAGCCAACCTGAAAGTATTGAAATCTTAGATATAAACATAAGATAAATCTTTGTGACCGTAGTTGAAACAAATATGTGCTGTATATGACATTAAACATTTAATTTGTAAAATAAAATATTAACTTGAACTTCTTTGAAAGTGAAAATTTTTACTCTTTTTAAAAAATTATTATACTTTAAGTTCTGGGAAACATGTGCAGAACGTGTAGGTTTGTTACATAGGTATACACATGCCATGGTGGTTTGCTGCACCCTTCAACCCATCATCTATTTTAGGTATTTCTCCTAATGCTATCCCTCCCCATGCCCCCCACCCCCTGACAGGCCCCAGTGTGTGATGTTCCCTTCCCTGTGTCCATGTGTTCTCATTGTTCAGCTCCCAATTATGAGTGAGAACATGCGGTGTTTGGTTTTCTGTTCCTGTGTTAGTTTGCTGAGAATGATCGTTTCCAGCTTTATCCGTGTCCCTGCAAAGGACATGAACTCATCCTTTTTTATGGCTGCATAGTGTTCCATAGCGTATATGTGCCACATTTTCTTTATCCAGTCTATGATTGATGGGCATTTGTGTTGGTTCCAAGTCTTTGCTATTGTGAACAGTGTTGCAATAAACCTACGTGTGCATGTGTCTTTATACTAGAATGATTCATAATCCTTTTTCTATTTAGTAATGGGATTGCTGGGTCAAACGGTATTTCTAGTTCTAGATCCTTGAAGAATCACCACACTGTCTTCCACAATGGTTGAACTAATTTACACTTTCACCAACAGTGTAAAAGTGTTCCTATTTCTCCACATCCTCTCCAGCATCTGTTGTTTTCTGACTTTTTAATGATCACCATTCTAACAAGAGTGAGATGGTATCTCATTGTGGTTTTGATTTGCATTTCCCTAATGATGAATGATGATGAGCTTTTTTTTCACGTTTTTTGGCTGCATAAATGTCTTCTTTTGAGAAGTGTCTGCTCATATCCTTTGACCACTTTTCGATGGGGATGTTTGTATTTTTTCTTGCAAATTTGTTGAAGTTCTTTGTAGATTCTGGATATTAGCCCTTTGTCAGATGGATAGATTGCAAAAATTTTCTCCCATTCTGTAGGTTGCCTGTTCAGTCTGATGATAGTTTATTTTGCTGTGCAGAAGCTCTTTAGCTTAATTAGATCCCATTCATCAATTTTGGCTTTTGTTGCTAAAGCATTTGGTGTTGTAGTCATGAAGTTTTTGTCCATGTCTATGTCCTGAATGGTATTGCCTAGGTGTTCTGCTAAGGTTTTTATAGTTTTAGGTCTTATGTTTAAGTCTTTAATCCATCTTGAGTGAATTTTTGTATAAGATGTAAGGACGGGATCCAGTTTCAGTTTTCCACTACCCAGTTTTCCCAATACCATTTATTAAATAGGGAATCCTTTCCCCGTTGCTTGTTTTTGTCAGGTTTGTCAAAGATTAGATGGCTGTAGATGTGTGGCATTATTTCTTAGGCCTCTGTTCTGTTCTGTTGGTCTACATAACTGTTTTGGTACCAGTACCATGCTGTTTTGGTTACTGTAGCCTTGCAGTATATTTTAAAGTCAGGTCGCATGATACCTCCAGCTTTGTTCTTTTTGCTTAGGATTGTCTTGGCTATACAACCTCTTTTTTGGTTTTGTATGAAATTTAAAGTAGGTTTTTCTAATTCTGTGAAGAAAGTCAATGGTAGCTTGATGAGGATAGCATTGAATTTATAAATTACTTCAGCAGTATGGACATTTTCATATTGATTCTTCCTATCCATGAGCATGGAATAATTTGCCATTTGTTTGTGTCCTCTCCTATTTCCTTGAACAGTGGTTTGTAGTTCTCCTTGAGGAGATCCTTCCCATCCCTTGTAAGTTGTTTTCCTAGGTATTTTATTCTCTTTGTAGCAATTGTGAATGGGAGTTCACTCATGATTTGGCTCTCTGTTTGTCTGTTATTGTTGTATAGGAATGCTTGTTAATTTTGCATATTGATTTTGAATCCTGAGATTTTGCTGAAGTTACTTATCAGCTTAAGGAGATTTTGGGCTGAGATGATGGGGTTTTCTAAATATACAATCTTGACATCTGCAAACAGAGACAATTTCACTTCCTCTCTTCCTGTTTGAATACCCTTTATTGCTTTCTCTTGCTTGATTTTCTTGGCTAGAACTTTCAATACTATGCTTAATAGGAATGGAAAACGGCATTTAAAAATAATTTTTAAAAATCTATGAATGGAGAAAACATTTGAATAGCATATATCTTATTGACCAAGAAAGGTTTATCTCATCAGGACTAATGTTTGTCTTTAGAACTGGCACTTGGCTGGCTTTTGGAAGATAACCTGTGGGCCCTTAATATATTCTGCCTGATGAGAGTGTTTCTATACATCTTTGGCTTTAGAGTACAGTGCACAAGTGGTTTTCAGTGTCTGAGGCCTTGGACCATGCTGTGTTCATTTGAACAGATAAGCTTATCCTAACAATATAATTTAGAGTCAATGGCTATATTTGCTCTGACAGATGCTGTAGTCTGAGTAGCTGAAATCACTCATATAGGCACCGCCTTACATGACTGATGCCCAGTAAAAGCCCTGGAGACCAAAACTTAAATGAGCTTCTCTGATTGACAACACTTCAATATGCTGTCAAATATTGTTGCTGGGAGAATTACGTGTGTTCTCATGCGATTCCACTGGGAGAGGACACCTGAAAGCTTGTACCTGATATCTTCTACATTTCTCCCTATGGGCCTTTTTTCTTTGTTGATTTTAATCTGTATCTTTTCATTGTAGTAAACTGTAACTATGAATGTAACATGTTTTCTAAGACCTGTGAATCATTATAGTTAATCTTTGAGCCTAAGGGTGGTCATAAGGAGCCCCAACACACTAATAAATTACTTTCATAAAGAATATATAAAAGCTATCAAAAATCAAAAATAAAACAAATCACCCAATTTTTTAAAAGGCAAAAGAATGAAAAAGGCGTCATGATAGAAGAAATGGATGACAAATAAGTATATCAAAAAATTTTAACATCTGTAGTCATTAAAGAATTGAAAACCACAAAGAAATACTACTGATAGTTATTACAGTGTCCAAAGTGAAAAAAAATATTGACCCTACCAGCTATAGGCAACAAAATGGAGGAACTGAAACTTTAATATACTTTTGATTGACAACCACTTTGTAAAATAGATAGATTGACAGCTTCTTTAAAAAGTAAACCTACGCTTACCACTTAATCTAGTCATTTATCTTCTAGATATTTCCCCCTCGAAAAATGAAAAAGAAATTGTTGTATATAAATGTTCATAGGCATTTTCTCTTTAATAGCTAAAACGTGGTCATGACCCACATATTCATTAACAAGTAATTGGTGATATATACATACAGCAAAATTCTACTCAGCAATAAAAAGGTTCGACTACTCACACGTGCAACAACATGAATGAATTTCAAAATAATTTTGCTGTAAAGCAAAAATGCCAGCGAAATAATAGTGCACCTTATATAATTCCATTTATATAAAACTTCTGAATGCACCAATATACAATATACAGTAATATACAATACTGAAAGATGGTCAGCAGTTGTCTAGCTAAGATGCTTATTAGGAGAGACAATAATTGCAAAAGGGGATTATTAAAAGTAGTCATGAGGAAACATTTTGTGGATTTATATGTTCACTGTCTTGACAATAATGATGATCTCATGGATGTATAAATATGTCAGAGCATATCTAATAATTTATCTTACATATTTTTGCCTTTTAATATGTTAATTATAGCTCAATAAATTTCTTAAAAACTCATTGGACTCTATCTGTAATGTGTGTATGTTTAGTTTTAAGTAAAGTGCAGCTAAATTTTTCTCTACCATTACAATTTTCAAACATACTTTCACTTACAGAATAGCATACTGAAAATTAACACGCTTTTATAATTATAAATAAAATAGTAATATACATTTCTGCTGAAATAAATGCAAACCAATTACAAGGAATTTATTAGTTTTTATTTTAGTTACTTCATATATATTAGCATCTAAGCCTCAAAGATTCACTATGTAATTGTGTAAATTAGTAGTAGGGTTACCTGAATCTGGCTTAATAATCAATTAATAAGTATTTATCTTTAAACATTTTTTCCTTTATGAATTGTGTCACACTTTTAAAGAGCCCTTCCTACATTACAAGCATATATAAAATATATTCTTATACTATTTTAGAATAATTTCAGAAGTTATTGTTTTCTAGTTTTTAGTGTTTTCATTGATACCAAATTTATTTTTATGTACATAAATGTATGATTTTAAGTTAGATTATTTCAAACTGGTATCCCTGCAATTATCTGAACAAAATTTTTAAGTAGTCACATTGACTTTTTTTTTCAAAAGTTAGTTTTAAGCTATTTGATAACATATGGATCTACTTCACTCAAGTTGTATTTTTGTGTGTAATTCTTTAATCCATCTGGAGATATTTTGATTGTTTTTCAATCAGATAGCCAGTTAAACCAGAAAGAAAAATCTTAACAAAAAGTTTCCACTTAGAAAATTTAATAGCCAAAAAAACTAATATATGCAAGAATGAACAAAAACATATTGATAAAAGTTATACATCATATTTTTATTGAAATATTTCATAATGAAATGTTTCACATGGTTAAAGAACTACAAATTCATCCAATGTAAATAAAAACTTCATGGGAAATGTATAATATATGAGGGATTATTTGATATCTGAAAAAATTAGATAGAAAATAAATGCTTAAAAACTTCTAGAAGGTAATCCAGTAGAATATTTACAAGCTTAGGCTAACAAATGATATAAACATGATTAAAGAAGAGCTAAACTTAAATAAAAATATTAAGTTGATGACAAGTGTAAAACACCATTCTTCAAAATATGCAATTACAAATAGGAAAGTGCTAATAGGAGAAAAAATAAGATGTTTATAATGCAAAAAGTATTAACATTCAAAACTGTTGATAATATAAAGAAAGATATTATAAGGAAAAGTATTCCAGTAGTAGAGTAGCCTAAATATAAGGCAATTTGAAGAAAGAAAAGAGGAATCATGAATAGGTTTATCAATCCTGATTCCATCTCACCAGTGATTAGACTGGTTAATAAGAAAATGTGTGATAATACCAAGGGTAATAAAGATATATTTCATTTACATTTACAGTGCTGGTAAACATACACTGTACAACCACTTTGGAGAAAACTTGGAAGTACCTAAAATGTGAAAATGTACAGTTGCTCTTGATCCAGCAAGGGTACCTCTGAGTATATATTGTGGAAAAATTCTCACACATGCATACACAGTGAAACATGTCTAAGAGTGCTTATAGCAGCATTGTTGGGATTTTTTTTAAACCCTAGATTTGACCTATATATCTATCAGTAGAGAATCAAAATATAATTCAAGCTATTGTTATACAGTGGGATATAGTAAATCACTGATAATTAATACAAATTAATATTATGAACCACTCAAGTTTGAATCAAATATTAGGTAATGGTATAATGAAATTATAAAACTATTTAGAGTTAAAAACAGGCAAAAATGTCCCATTTATTTTAGAATTCATAATTGAATAGTAGAAGAAAGTAAAAATGCATAGGAATCATCAACATAAAACACAGGAAAAATAAATGAAACATAGGCAGGTGATTGCCTGCAGAGCAAGAAAGTAGAGTTTATTAAGGAGGGCAGTATGAGAACTATTTAAGATATTTTAGGATAAGAAGCGGTTTTGTGAATTTGAATTCATTAAATAACACTTTCTATTTTGTTTTGTTATTCATCTTTTGACATTTTTTAAAAAATATAAAGAATTCTTATAAGTATTTTTAAACTAGAAGACAAATAAGTGGAATGAAACATCTAAATGTCAAATTTTGGTGTGTACTTCCTATTAATTTCTAAGCAGGGACACCTGGCAAGCAGAAATAACTCTGAGGACGTGTGGGATTTTGAATTTTTGGACACCTCTGTAAAGTTATTTGGCAAGCAATAATAATAGCTACCACTTATTTATCAAGTGTTTACTAATGCACTAAGCATTGCCATGTATGGTTTATTACTTCTATCCTATTTAGTATTCAAATCAATATGATGTCTATTTTTGTTCTGTTTTAAAAATAAAGAAGCTAACATGTCCAAGCCACATATTTAGTAAGTATTGGAACTACATCAAAACAAGAAAGAAACATTTCAATGGTTTATCCTACTGTCTACTTCCTAAAGGAAAATTATAAATTTACAGTAACTGATCCAAATACATTTCCAGAGTTACTTTAGCTTTCACAGCGTTGGCCAGCACAATGTGTTTTTTGTTTGTTTGTTTGCTTGCTTCCTTGTTTTTTAATTGAGAACATTCCCATAGTTGACTATTTCAATATTTAATTCTCCAATCTTGTATTTTTGGTTTATCTTGATAAACATCAGATAAGGTGGAGGCAGTTTACACTGAATAGACTTAAGAAGCTGACCTTTACAAGAAAGTTCAGATGCTTCATTTTACCACAATTTCTCCACTGCTTAGTTTTATTACACCTAGTCCATATCACGCATTTGGGTTACTTGCCTGGCTCATCTATGACAGAAAAGAAGGAAAGGAGAAAGGAAGCAAAAGAGAATAAAGAACCTAAATAAGTGCTATTCATCTATTCAGAGCTGTTTCAAAAAATTAAGTAAATGTTTTCTTCAGTATTCTCAGTCAAATCTTGCTTCATACTTATTATAAATACCCTGAAGGAGTCATACCAATGTGTTCTCTGTAAATGCCATGAACAACACTTTGTTTTTGTATAACGGTTTTCATGACTATTGTATTAATAGCACATTTAATAATATTTCAATAGGTCAAAATTATGTCATATGTTTTCTTACAAATTTTTGTCATTTTTTAGAATTAATGCTACAGACCAGAAAATAAATCTTATTATGAAAGCTTGTTTGTAAAAAATTTCAGTGATTTTATATCTTTTTTGGTAAGATTAGTGGCTTCTATTGTATATATTTACAATGGATATCAATGTTGATATTGAGTTATCCAATCTAATATTCTTAATAGCTCCAGCTTGAACTATGAATGGCAGATGACTATGTTCTGTACGTATACCAATATGAGTATTTTTCTATGTTAAAGATTTTACTAGAATCCTTAAATAAACCATAATCATCTAATATGATTTTCTGCTGGAATTTATATAATTTATTATCATAAAAATATATTGAATTGCTCAGATAAAAATTTTAATTTCTATAAATCTTAATATATGAAAATATGGTCTTCTTCAACAAATTGACATTCCAAATTGGTTTAGAATATCCTTAAATAATTATAGTTTTATTTTCAAATAAGCTAATTTTGCAAATTGTTATCATTTTTAACTTAACTTTTGTGTTTTGTTTTTTGTTTGTATTTATGTCTTCCCCAAATGTCCTCTTTTTTATGCAAATGTAGAGAAGGCAGACACCTAGAATTCCATCCTAGAATTAAGAAGTGACAATAAACTTTGATTTTGTAAATGCATTGTACGCTGACCTAATAGAAGATGAGAAGTGGAAAAATTTGCACAATGAGTTCAAGAACTCTGAGGAAAAGTATTCAAACAGTCTAGTTAAGAAAACCTTATTAAGTGGAAATTTCATACCAAACAAGGCTGCACAGCTTGGAAAAGCCCTGCACTTAAAATTAA
Organism: Pan troglodytes; assembly: GCF_028858775.2. Classification (NCBI taxonomy): domain Eukaryota; kingdom Metazoa; phylum Chordata; class Mammalia; order Primates; family Hominidae; genus Pan; species Pan troglodytes. Next base: position 14,923,469 of record NC_072413.2, read on the forward strand.
CTTCAGCCGGTGATGTGCTGAGGCTCTTGACTCAAGTACAGGCACATGGGCTGGCTATGATTTGGAGAAACATGTTAAGTCATATGAATGTTAGTTGATAACTAATTTTATTGTTCACGTGCGGAGGACATAGGGTCAAATGTGCCCCAAGAAGACCTCGAGAAAATATATGTGGGTCTGGATACAGACCTCATGTGACAAAAAGAAGCAATAACCGGGAAAGACTGATTCTCTCTGCTTATCATTTAGAACAATCAAAATAACTTTGAAATGAAAAAAACTCTAGGGGTTTTGAAATTATTAAACTGGCATGTACATATTAAAAGGGAGCCAATAAGGAATTTACTACTAATAGAGCATGGGGGAAAGCAGACCCAAAGTTCTAATTAATGTTTTAAAATGATGGTATCCATTTGCCAGTTTTAAGATAAGTCCATACTGCTGAAAATTGTTCTATGTTTCTTATCAAATTTATCTATATCAGCATTTATTTTACTTCTAAATTTAATTACAATTTTTAAATTCCATTATACAAGTTATCTCACATTTAACTATTTGTTACCTTTCCTTGTCATCTTACAATATTACTTCTCTACCTGTCAAACTATATACAGTCCAGTTCCTATTCCAATTATGGCTATAATTGCAGTACAATTAATGAATTAATTAACAAAGCATAGCAAAAAATCAAAAGAACTTTAAAAAATTATGTATAATTGTGATCAATATGTTTTAAAATATGTTCAACTATTTATACTATTTTCCTTCTCAAAGAATCATCAGAATGCTGAACACATAAAATAAACATTGAATAAATTAAAAATAATTTTTCATTCTAAACAATCTAAAGTAATTTAAGTATAGTTCCTATTTAGACTTAACCATAACATTTTGAAAAACTTGAAAGAATTCACTGATTTTTTATAAAATTTAAAATTAATACATATTACACAATTTGTAATATGTATTTTTACTTTGAACACGAGGGCATTTTAAATTGAGCTTCTTTGAAATATAATTCACATATAAAAATTTCAGAAAATTTTAAGGACCTTTTTCATTTCTTTTTACTAATGCTTTGATTAGGATTCAGTCTGCATATGAATTTGTCATGATTTTAGCTGATACTCATTCAGGAAATCATTTTAATAGATCATTACCTTTCCTTATCTCTCAATGTCATTAGATATATACATTTTAATCTTAATTTCTAGGACAAATATACACATCTTTTTCTGATTATGTGCCTCTAAGTTTGATAAAAAGTTCTTGATGCAACCAGTGGACTCAACACTTCTCCTTACTTTGTATTTATAATAATAGGCTTATAGCAGTTTTTTTCTCCAAATTAAAGTATAAATATTTAATTTTTACTTTTAATTTTTAAACATTACTCAATATTATGTTTATAAAATGACTTCTGGAAAAACATGTCTATTTTCTATCATTTATTATGTCATAATTGAGAGAAGCAAGAACCCAAATTCATTTAATTATAACACATAAAACTGAATAAATATAGGTGACAGATATGTGTTCTTTGCTTTTACATATCTGTTGTAAACCATATTACTCAGATTATCTCACTTCTTTCAACTTTCCTAATAAAAGCAATTACCATACCTATGTGGAATGTATTTTAATAGTAATTCATTTTAATAAAAGTTATATATTTTTAGGAGGTCAAAATAGCAATTTCAATTTATGAAATGTTGACTTTTTAATCTTATTGACATATTTTCTGGAGGCAAATTGTAGAACTATTTGAATAGCAACAGAAATTTCCAGTGGAGAGACAGTCAGATACGAAACTTCCGTGAGAAAACTGTATTTATCAGTGACTGAAAATCCTTGGATTAGGACCAAACTCCCACCTACTTGTTCTTGTAGATACTCTGTCTAAATACAGATATAGATAGATACAGATACAGATATAGACATAGATACAAGTACAGTTACATAGAAAAATGCAATAATATTATAAGATATCCTGAAATATATATAATGTGTTAGTTTCTAACATTGTTTTAAAAGTTAGTTGTTTAACCAATCAAAGCAGAAACAACTTAAACAGACTTTACAAAAATTCATCAGATTTAATAAAGTTGTCTATTCGAAGATAGGGACTTTTTTCTTTTTTAAAAATTAAATGAGAAAGCAACTATTGGCAAATTCAAATTCCTTTCTTATCAAAATATGTATTTTGAATTTTTATTGTTTAAAACAATATAGAATTTGAATTAATAGCTATCTTAGTAAGGAAATGTCTTTCCTCAAGACTACAATGTGCTATCTTGCATACAAAATTACCAAATAAACACAGTAGCTGCTGATAAATTTTTACCTAATTATTCAATATGTTTCCCTTGAAAAATGAATGATTAAATGAATTAAACAACAGTTAAACAATTAGATTCAGTATGAATATTATGTGCATACTGTACATACTTTTGTATTTTCAAGGTCAATCATTGCATAGAAAGAAATTTATTTTTTTAAGAAATTAAAAATATAGTACTTAATCGTGAATAAATTTGTTAATAACTAGGGCACATTAAAATATGCCTCAAAGGTAGTAAAATTACATTTTAACATTTATACAAGAGATTGTCTAGAATATCACAAAATAAAAATAACCTAAAAATAAAAACTTTCCCAAAACAAAGACTCAAAAGCAGCCCAAAACTGTTACAACAATAAAAATAATGCCACAATATTTGTTTCTATTTTAATTGAAAAAAGGAAAAGCAGATTTAGTTATTACTCTATATAGATACTTTATTGATGATTTTTCTAGATTTAATAGATTCAATAGTTTGAACTTAAAACCGTATTTCTCAGTTTTACTCTAATTTTCTTTTTTTTTTTTTTTTTTTTTTTTTTTTTTTTTTTTTTTTAGATTGCATGATGCCACATGTATGTATGTTTCCAATCCAGGCAAAACTATTCAGTGGTGTTAAAAGTCAGGACTGGTTCTCTATAGGAAGGAGGAAGGGGGCATGAGTTAGGCTTCTGAAGTGCTGGTAATAACTTTCTTGACCTATGTGGTAGTTATATAAATATGTTTACTTTGCAAAAATTCATTGATCATTGATGTGTGCACTTAGGATTTGTGCACATTTTATATGTGTGTTATGTTAATTAATTCATTTTTTTTTTTTAGATGGAGTTTTGCTCTTATTGCCCAGACTGGAGTGCCATGGTGTGATCTCAGCTCACTGAAACCTCCACCTCCCAGGTTCAAGTGATTCTTTTGCCTCAGCCTCCCAAGTAGCCGCGACTACAGGCATGTGCCACCACGCTCGGCTAATTTTGTATTTTTAGTAGAGACAAGGTTTCACCATGTTGGCCAGGCTGGTCTCGAACTCCCGACCTCAGGTGATCTGCCTGCCTGGGCCTCCCAAAGTGCTGGGATTACAGGCGTAAGCCACGGTGCCTGGCCTATTCTATGTTAATTTTAAAGTTAAGAGTGAAATAGACTTGGGAGATTTATTTAACTAAAAACTCCTTTGTTAAATTGTTAAACTGAGTTATAGAAAAATAAAATTATATTTCCTGTTAAAAAAAAAAAAAAAAAAAAAGGAGTTTACTCTAATTTTCTAACCTCAAACTTAAAACACATCATTTCCCTCTTTATTTTCCCACCAACCACACACGCTAGCCATGTCATTCTATTTGTATTTACCTCATTCTTTTTCACATACTCTTTGTGTGTGATTCTGCTTTACCATTTTTTAGAATATCTTTTCTCAATTTTTCACCTATATTAAATATTGTTTTAATATATAGCGTATTAATAGAAAAGCTAAGGTATAGTAAGGCAAACAGATCAGAAGACAATTGCCATTAAAAAGATACTCACAATTTCCAAGAGAAGGGAGCATGTCATGCCAGGGGAGACTACAGGGAAGAACTCAGGTCCATCAGGAAACAGAGAGAGGGAGGAATTCAGGAGCAAGACCCTAGACTGTGGTGTTTGCAGGAAGAAACCAAGCAGGGTAAACAAGCTTAGGACTGGCTCATTTGAATAATTTTAGTGGGCTCTGGGGTATAAGAGCTGTTCCTAGTTCTCTGGTTTTTGGCCCTAGTGTGATTAGGACAGAAGCACAGTGGCCTGGAGTGTGACAGCCCTATAGAGTATGTGTTTGGGAATTGGTTAGTTTGTATTTGTAAAGCCCATCTTCATGAGGAGTTCAGGGGAGACTTCATAGCCAGAAGCTGAGGCAAGGTGACTCCAGCATACTAACCATCTTCAAGAACAAGATGTGTCTGAATTGCTGTATGTTATAAAGTTTCGATGTCTAATAGAGCAAATCTTTCATCCTGTTGGTTCTCTTTGATTTAATTTGCTTTTTTTCTCTCTCTCTAAGTACTTTTCTGGGAATAATCCAATCTGATATGTGTGTCACTATTCCAAGGAATGAGTAGATCACACTTTATTTTTCTGCTTCTTGTGAACATGAATTTGTTCACTTTTCTGAAATTTTCAATGCTATTGTGATTTTTTTTAATTAACAATGCTACTTTGCTTATTGTGTACTTGTCACCAGAAATGCAAGAGCTAAGATGTCTCTGGAAATGGAATTCCTGGGTCACAGGGTTGGCACATGATCAACATTATTGGATAATGTTAAATTGTTGTACAATGTAATCACATTAATTTGTATGCCAATAGTAGTATATAAAAGTTTGAATTGCCCTACATCCAAACTCACACAAAAATAAATGCAGTCTAAAAATTTATAATGTGATGTATATGAAATTATATTTTGGGCTGGGCACAGTGGTTCGTGCCTCTAATCCCAACATTTTGGGAGGCCAAGGTGGGTGGATCAACAGAGGTCAGGAGTTCAAGACCAGCCTGGCCAACATGGGGAAACCCCGTCTCTACTAAAAATACAAAAATTAGCTGGGCGTGGTGGTGCCTGCCTGTAATCCCAGCTACTTGAGAGGCTGAGGCAGGAGAATAGCTTGAATCCAGGAGGTGGATGTTGCAATGAGCTGAGATCATGCCACTGCACTCCTGCCTGAGTGACAGAGTGAGACTCCCTCTCAAAAAAAAAAAAAAAAAAAAAAAAAAGAAATTGTATTTTGTTGTTTTATAGTTTTAATTTGAATTAATAATAAGCTTTGGTACCATTTCATATATTTTAACTTTTTTGTTATTTAAAAAGTCTGCTTATGTATTTTCCTATTTTAATTTTTATGTCTTTTTCTAAATCCTTAACAGAAATTAATTGTATCATGAATTTTAATAGATTGTTATGTACTTGCAAATGTTGCCATGCTGTTTATGATGATTTTTCATTTTACCAATGGTGATTTAGAAGGAACAGATACTCTTGATATGAGTGGGACCAAACTTACAAATCATCTTGCTCCAGTCAGTTTTTGTGCTGGTTTGAAAATTTTTTTCATACTCTGAGATTCAGGCTAAATTGCTTTTAAAATTTTAAAGCTTTGTGTTTCACATTTATATTCTTGATGAGATGTATAGAGTGAGAATGAGATACATTGTCTTTTTATTATAAACAATCTTGCTTTAGTAGCTACTGAAGTTTACTTTTGAAATTGTATTTCTTAAATATGTCTGTTAATTATAGAAAATTCATTTTGTATTCTATTTTATATCTATTAACTTTGCTCATTTAGTAATTCTAATAATCCTAGGCATTCTTCACAATGCATTGTAAGATAATGTATACATTTCATAGGATGACAATTTTTAGGTACGCTTAATGGTATGGGACTATAGATTATTGGGATTTTCTTTGGTTTAAAATTGGCAAACTATTTTTAAGGGGAAGTTGTTAACAATCACTTTCTACAATATGTGACTCTCTCTTCAAAGAGTAAATCAGAGACAAATCTTTATTTTCAAATTTTTTTTTGAAAATCAATAATAATGACACTATTTTTTAGTTTGAATGGATTCTCATTAATTTAAAATGCAAATATTTTGGACTAAATGTTTGTGTCCCTCCCACCCCAAATTTAAATTTTGAATCCCTAATCCCCAGTATTATGGTTTTGGAGATGTGGGCCTTTGGAGGTCAAAAGGTTGAGATGAAACCATGAGGATGGAGTCCTCATGATGGAATTAGTGGATTTATTATAAAAGACACAGAAGAGCACTTTCTTGTACACTTCCTTTGTCTCTGTCTCTCTGTGTGTTTCTCTATCTCTCTTCCCTGTGGGAACACAACAAAAGGTATCTGTGTGACGAGCATGAAGAATACCCTCAGCAGAAACTGACTATGTGTATGCTGATCGTGTACTTCTTAGCCTCCAAACTATGAGGAAAAAATTTTGTTGTATAAGACACCAAGTTTATTGCATTTTGTTATGGCAGCCTGAGCGGTCTAACAAGACAGCAATAAAAAGTATAAGTAATTAAGATGAAACTAAATTTATCATCCAAATTCTCACCATAAAGAAATAACCATTTTCGAAATATGTAGAACAAGATTTCACATATTTTCCTAAAGTTTATAGACAAAGATAATTGATAAAGATTTTATACAAATTGACTATTAAGAAAAGATTGTATTTAATTATAACAGAAGATAAAAATAATTTTGTATAGAGAAACTGATTAACATTTATGCATATTTGTTCCTAAAGTACATTCAAAGTTAAGAGAACAGATTTTAAAATAATAAGTTAGAGTTCTTATAGTATAGGTTTCTTACAAGAAGGGAAGAAAGCAAAATAAATTTAACACAACTAAAGCAGATCTTGCAGAATGTGATTTATATATGGACATGAGTCAGCTTCCTAAACTTGAATCTCAGTGTTATATAGATGAACCCACTCAGACAGAAACAACATTGAACTAGAACAGAACTCCTTTGACAGGCAATGCACATGTTTGTAGGAGAGCAGACTGTAAGCTTTCTCTGAGCCTCAGAGAGGCAGAAGGTAAGAATGATTCTGGGTTATGCATCCTCAAGTTTTGGTTTAAACACTCTGAATAAGTACCTCATTCCATTTTGCTGGGGCAAAGTGAGTGGATGGGGAAAGCAGGCCAAGGGCATTATGTGAATGGGTCACTTCAAAGGGAAAGACATATCTGAAACATGGCAGAAGCACCCTATAACTAACTACTTTTTCATGCCTTTGGCCTATTGGACTTAACCATTATAGCAATGATGACTCAAAAACTACACTAAAGCAGTGTTAAGAGGAACATTGATGGTGCTAAATGCATTCATCAGGGGGACCAAAAGTTCTCAAGTTAATGACCTAACATAGCAACTAGGGGAATTAGAAAAAAAGCAACAGAAAAGACCCAACCCCAAAGCTAGTAGAAGAAAAAAAAAAACTGAAGTCAGAGAGCTGAAAAAAAATTGTTATCTAAACGTCCACACAAAGGATGAAGCCAAGAGTTTTTTTAATAAACAATACTGATAGATCATTAGCTAGATTAGCAAAGAAAAAGAGAAGATCCAAATAAGTATAATCAGAAATTATAAAGATTATATTAAAATTGATCCCATGAAAATACAAAAGATATGCAGAGACTATTATGAGCACCTCTCTGCACACAAATCTAGAGGAAATGAATAAATTCCTGGAAACACACAATCTCCCAAGATTGAATCAGGAAGAAAGTGAAAACCTGAACGGACCAATAGGAAGTTTGGAAATGGAATTAGTAATAAAAACCTACGAAAAAAATAAAATAAAAGCCCCGTAACAGATGGATTCACAGCTGAGTTCTATCAGAGGTGCAAGGGAGAAATGATACCAATCCTACTGAAATGTCTTCAAAAAATCAAGGAGGAGGGGCTTCTACCTAACTCATACTACAAAGCCAGCATTACCCTGTTACCAAATCTGGCATAGACCACGGAAAAAGAAAAGAGAAAACTACAGATCAATATCTCTGATGAAAATACAAGCAAAAATTGTCAAACCAAATCCAGCAGCACATCAAAAAGTTCATTCACTATGACCAAGTAGGGTTTATTCCTGCGATATAAAGTTGATTCAGCATATGCAAATTGATAAATGTGATTCACCACATAAACAGAATCAAAAACAAAAAACATAGGGTCATCTCAATAGATACAGAACAAGCCATCAATAAAATTCAACATTCCAGCCAGGCGCGGTGGCTCACGCCTGTAATCCCAGCACTTCGGGAGGCCGAGACGGGCGTATCATGAGGTCAGGAGATCGAGACCACGGTGAAACCCCGTCTCTACTAAAAATACAAAAAATTAGCTGGGCATGGTGGTGGGCGCCTGTAGTCCCAGCTACTCGGGAGGCTGAGGCAGGAGAATGGCGTGAACCCGGGAGGTGGAGCTTGCAGTGAGCTGAGATCTCACCACTGCACTCCAGCCTGGGCAACAGAGTGAGACTCCATCTCAAAAATAAATAAATAAATAAATAAATAAATAAATGAAATTCAACGTTCCTTTTATGATAAAAACCCTCAACAGAATAGGCATTGAAGGAACATACCTCAAAATAATAAAACTATCTATGACAAACCCACAGTCGCCATGAAACTGAACAACAAAAGCTGGAACCACACCCCTGGAGAACTGAGACACGACACGGATGCCCACTTTTACCACTTCTATTCAGCATAGCACTGAAAGTCCTAGTGAGAGCAAACAGGCAAGAGAAAGAAACAAAAGCCATCCAAATAGGAAAAGAAATTAAACAATCTCTCTTTGCCAATGCTGTGATTCTACACATAGAAAATCCTAAAGTCTCCATCAGAAGGCTTTTTGAACTGACAAGTGAATTCAGTAAAGTTTCAAGAAATAAAAACATTGTAGGAAAATAAATAGCATTTTTATGAACCAAAATCATTGCAGCTAATAACCAAATCAAGAACACAATCCAATTTACAATAGCCACAAAGAAAATGAAGTACCTAGGAATTCATCCAACCAAAGGGGTCAAAGACCGCTACAAGGAGAAGTACAAGACACTGTTGAAAGAAATCAGAGATGACACATAAATGGAAAAATATCCATGCTCATGCATTGGAAGAATCAATATTGTTAAAATGGATATACTGCCTAAAGCAATTTACAGATTCAATGCTATTCCTATCAAAATACCAATGTCATTTTTTAAATAATTAGAATGAAACTTATTATAAAATTCATCTGGAACCACAAAAGAGCTTGAATAGCCAAAGCAATCCTAAGCAAAAAGAAAAGCCAGAGGTGTCACATTGCCAGACTTCAAACTGTACTATAAGGCTACAGTGATCAAAACAGCATGGTACTGATACAAAAACAGACACACAGACCAGTGGAAGAGAATACAGCACCCAGAACTAAATTTGCCCACTTACAACTATGTGACCTTTGAAGAAGCTGACAAAAACAAGCAATGGAAAAAAAATCCCTATTCAATAAATTGTGCTGTGATAACTGGCTAGCCATATACAGAAGATTGAAATTGGACCCCTGCCTCTCAACATAGATGAAAATTAACTCAAGATATATTAAAGATATACGAGTAAGACCTAAAACTGTAATAATACTAGAAGAAAATCTAAGAAGTACCCTTTTTGATATAGGCTTTGGCAAATGGATGACTGAGTTCCCAAAAGCACTTGCAATAAAAACAAAAATTGACAGGTGGGATCTAATTAAACTAAAGAGCTTCTGCCTACCAAAGGAAACTATCAACAGAGTAAACAGACAACTTAAAGAATGGGAGAAAATATTTGCAAACTATGCTTCTGTTAAAGGTCTAATATCCAGCATCTGTAAGGAATTTAAACAAATCTACAAGCAAAAAATCCAAAAAATCCACCTAAAAAATGGGCAAAGGACATGAACAGACATTTCTCAAAAGGTGACGTAACAAGCAGACAAGAAACATTAAAAATTGCTAAACATCACTAATCATCACATAAATTCAAATGCAAAAACCACAATGAAATACCATCTCACACCAGTCAGAATGGCAATTACTAAAACTTACAAAAAACAGCAGATGTTGAGAAGTCTGTGGAGAAATGGGAACGCTTATACATTGTAGGTGGGAATGCAAACTAGTTCAGCCACTGTGGAGAGAAGTTTGGAGATTCTTCAAACAACTTAAAATAGAACTACCATTTGACCCAGCAATCCCACTATTGAGTATATATACCCAAGGGAAAATAACTTATTTTATCTAAGAGACACATGCACCCGTATGTTCATTGCAGCACTATTCACAATACCAAAGCAATAGAATTAACCTAGGTGTCCATCAATAAAGAACTGGGTAAAGAAAATATGGTATGTATACATCACAAAAAACAATGCAGCCATAAAAATGAACAAAGTCATGTTCTTTGTGGCAACATGAATGGAGCTGGAGACCATTATTCTAAGTGACCTAATAGAAGAACAGAAAGCCACATATCACATCTTCTCACTTATAGATGGTAGCTAAACATTGAATACACGTTAAGATGGGAACAATAGACATTGGGGACCACTAGACTGGGGAGGAAAGGTAGGGGTTGTGGGCTGAAGAACTACCTGTTGGGTACTGTGTTTACTGCCTGGGTGGTAGGATCACTGGGACTCCAAGCCTCAGCATCACACAATTACTCGTGTAACAGTCTTTCATTAACCTATAATAAAAGTTGAAATTAATTAAAAAAACAAAACAACTACACTGTTTCATTGCTCTAGATTTCTTTTTGTCTCCATTTAATTATGGAGAGACTTGCAGAGACAGAAATGACTGTCATGTGTTCTTATATACATAAAGCCCTAGAAACAGGAGCCACAGCACATCGTGCACTGGGGCCATATGGGGAAGTACCAGAGTCAGTGAAGGCAAAAGGAGCAAAACTAAAGCATGAGCCAGAGCCTTTAATATGGTTTTCCTTGGAAGGAATGAGTGAGACAGTGTAAGCAGCTGAGCAGGTTTAAGACTGGGTAGTGTGAGTGCTTTTTGTGTAATTTAGTCCCTAGTGTTCCAGCACCTGATTCTGGGGTGACGAAAGCAGAGGGATAATGTCCCAGACCACAGGAGCCATATAATAAGAGTCAAGTGAGGGTGTGGATTCTGGATTGGTTGGTTTGCATATAAATAACATGCTCATAGGCAAGTTGTTTAGTATTTCTAGAAATTAGCTAACCCTAGGAGGAGCACTCTGTCTTGAAACCCATATGGTCTCACGATGTCAAAGCAAAACAAAAACAATGACCATGATTAATATAGCAAGATGGAATAAGCTATATATTGCCTTGAGGAAGAAGTTACTTGGCTCTCTATGGCTGATCGTCATAACCTGAAAGATTTGTTCTCTTGACTTGAGTTGGACAACTGGGGTTTTATTTCTGAAGCATTTTATAGGAACTACTCATTGTTCTTGTTTTTGTCATAGTAGTCATGATGCTGGCCAATTGCATTCAACTCAGTCTTAACTTCCTTTTTATAGCAGCCCTCTCACCAGAATATTGCCCTTACTACAAAACTGCAAAAAGTTCAAGAACATCTCATAATATGGTTGACAATAGAGACAACTAAACAGTCTCTAAGTCGTGAAGATTTGAATCTCTAAACTTCCCTGAATTGGCTTGGTCAATGCCTCACAAGCTAGTTAATGACACAATGGGAGGAGGGGTAGCCAGACCATATATAAGAATAGAGCTCTGACCCACATCTTTGTAGCAACCAGCCTGGGAAGCCAAACCACAGCCTCTGCATCAACCAGCCCCAAATGAATAGGATTTAGTTAATGATTGCCAGGTTCCCTATTTTTGCCCCCGCTGCCAACTCAGGACCCATCAGAGAAAGTCAAGTATGCTTTCTGACTGATCACATAAGATGCTCCATTTCCCCTTATTTATTTAGTCCATCTTCAGCTTTCCCATACAACCTTAAAGCAGAGCATATCCAAAAGCTTTCCTTTTCCAAGTACAAAACTTTCCTATTCCTCAGCCTTTCTTTGAGTCTCTGCAAAACATATATGATGACAACTGACTTTCTTGTTATAAAAAGTCTGAATAAATATAGATTCTCTCTGTTATTATTAGGTGTTATTTATTTCTACAATCTACAAAAAATCTTCAGGCAGGGTACTATTTAAAGGTGCAATATTGAAAAATTCCACATAAAATTGGGAAAAAAGAAATAATGTTCATCTCACTACTATTCTTCTACACATTACTGTAAGCACTAACCATTATAAAAAGAAGAAAAATAAAGGGCATAATGATTGAATAGGAAAAACAAAATTGTCTTTACTTGAAAATGAGATGATTATGGAAAAAAAACTAAGGAATGCATTTCAAAAGCTACTAGAACTAAATTATATATATATATATATATATATATGAAATTTATAGCAAACAAGGTTAATATATAAAAGTGCATGTTGGGTGTTCCTTATCCAGATATCTGAAATCTGAAATGCTCTAAAAGCTGAAACTTTTTGAGAGCTGACGTGATGCTCAAGGAAATGTTCACTTAAGCATTACAGATTTTGGATTTCTGGATTAGCACTACTGAATTTGTAAGTATAATGTAAATATTCTGAAATCTGAAAATAATTTGAAATCTGAAATACCTCTGGTCCCAAGCATTTTTTAACTCACTATATGTGCTCATTTTTTTAACAAATACCTATTAAGCAGACACTATGAACAAAAACTGTGCAAACATTGGAAATACATAAGTAAGCAAGGCAGAAGGGCCTCTTGTATTAAAAATAAATGAAGGAGGACACTAGTTAAAGTGGTAAGGACAGATTTTAATCAGTAATAATGATTGCAACAGGGAAAAGAGTGCAGCATGAGTTGAATTCAACTTCAATTTTTATATTGGCAACTGATTGTTTTATTTTATTTTAGATTCTAGGGGTACATCTGAACGTTTGTCACATGGGTATACTGTGTGATGCTGAATATTGGACTTCTAATGATCTCATCACCCATGTAGTGAACATAAGACCCAATAGACAGTTTTTCAACAGTTGGCCAGCTCCCTCTCTCTTCCCTTTTGGAATCTCCAGTGTTTATGGTTCCCATCTTCGTGTTTTTGGGTACCAAAAGTTTACCTCCTACTTATAAGTGAAAACGTGGTATTTAGTTTGCTGTTTTTGCATTAATTCTACAAGCATTTTGGATAAGCAGTTCTTAACCGGTAAAATGTGTTGTTGCGTACTAATAATGAATCATTAAAACATAATAATAAATTCTATTCACAATAGAATAATCACAAGCATATAATTCTTAGGAATAAAGGCAACAAAATATGCATAGGTCTTTTATCTAGAAGCTAAAAAATATTATTGAGAAATTTTAAGAAAAAATGGAAAACATAGATCTATACATGTTCTTATTGATATGTTATTTATATTAAGATATCCATCCACCTTATATTGATCTACAAATGTATTTCAACTCTGATGAAAATCACATCAGATTTTACTGCAAAATAAAATAAACAATGTGATGTCAAGATGTATATAAATATGCAGAAATACAAAGGAACATAGGTAACTTAACCAATCTTGGAAAAGAATATAATCAAAGAAGTAACATTAAATTATTTTAAGATTTTTAAATCTGCATGTTAAAAAACGGAGCATCCATAAATATGTTCATGCTTAACATAGATGATGAACTGATTTTCTATGAAGACAAAGGACAATAGAAAACACATATTTTTACAACAAATCTGAAACAACTAGATAAATTTATGAAAATCAAATTAATTTTTTATTTCTAACTTTTTCTGTTGCCCAGGCTGGAGTGGTGCAATCATAGCTCACTGCAGCCTCGAACTCCTGGGCTCAAGAAATCCTCCTTCTTCAGTCTCCTAATGCACTGGGGTTACAAATGTGAGTCATCATGCTTAGCCTAACGTCAATGTTTATCCCATATCATTTACAAATTTGTGATGAATCCAATTTGAGATGCTCATAAGCATAAATATGAAACATAAATATAAAACCTAATACTATAAAGCATATAAGAGAACAATCTTGCATCTTAGGGAGGCAAAACATTACATCTTTAGGGAGGAAAAATATTTCAGACAAAACAAACAGAAAATGTAGCCGTAAAGGAAAAAATTATATAAATAGGGCTTCCTCAAAATAAGATTTTCTACTCATCAAGAGAAAGCATTGAAAAAAATTAAAAGGCAGGACACAGAATCAGAGGAATTATTTTTAATACATACAAATGACTTAGAAGATCTTAATAAGTAATACTATTCAGTAATAAAACGTCTAACAGCCTCTCCCCAAATAGGCATGGGTCTTGAATATCTTACAAAGGAAGATATGCAATGTCACATGAACAGGCACTGGACATCATTATTCATTAGGAATATGCAAATATACATGACAATGACAGCCATTGCACATTCACAAGAAATTATTTAAAGAAATTTTAAAACACTGACAATACCAAAAATTATAGATACGTAGCAACTGGAAGTCTTGTTTCTTAAGAGTGTAAAATGGGGCAAACTCTCCAGAGAACAGTTAATTATTTTCTTATAAAGTTTAAAATATATTTTTCTTTGACCCAGTAAGTTTTTTCTCTGTTATGTGTACAAAAGAAATAATAACTGATGCCACGATAAAGATTTATTCAAAACTTATTAGAACAGTTTTATTCTTAAAACTAAACCTTGAAACAACCCAAACAACCTTCAATAAAGGAATGGATACATGAATTGTATATATTCATACAGTGGACACTACAGTACTCAGAATTAACAACAACAACAGCAAATCAGATATTGACGTGTAACAAAATGTCTGGGCCTCTATAAAATATTATATTGAATAAAATAAAAAAGTTGAATATCTATTCTTATTATGTTGAACAAATTAAAAAAAATTACATGGCATAAAGTTCCATTTATATGACATTCCAGAAGAGGCAAAACTAATCCATGGTTATGAAAATAAGAATGGATTAAAGATTTGATGTGTGAATGAGATTTAAGTGGAAAGGCATGAAGGAATTTTTGAGGTGAGGAAAATGCCTGTAGCTTGAATCGGTATTGATTATATGGGTCTTTGTATTTGTCCAAAGTTATTGAATTGTAAACTTTAGATCTGTGCATTTCACAGTTTAAAAAAGTTTACCTCACCAGTGAAACTCTGTCTACCTAAAGTCTGCAGAAAGCAAAACTCAAGAATTTAACATAAGGTCCCCTAATCACATGAAGGTAAGAAACAGCCATCTTTTAAACATTTAAAAAGTCAGGGGAATAAAAAATCCAGGAGTTTTTTTTTTTTGAATAACTATTAAACTTATGCCAGTGAAAGAAAATAAAATTAATTTTCACAAAAGTTGATATACATGACTGAGGATTAAATCTATATTGATATTGTTGAGATTAAAATGCAACGCAATTTTAATAAACATTTAAAACACGGACATGGTGCCCCTAACAATTTGTTGATAGGGGAGAGGATAATATAAAAATTAATTTTATGAATCCCACATAAGTACTTGTTAAAAACATATTATTTAGGAATCACTCACAGAAAGCACACATTCCTTGCTTCTGCACTAACTCTGGAATTCAATATTAGAAGGCTCAACTGCCATGAATATAAATCAAATTCATCTGCATCCCCTATATCAGACTAAATGTGTTTGTTTCTCACTATTCTGCTATATTCCTTGTATTAATTTTAATAGAATCAAAACTGAGATATGGAAGAGGATGTTATATATTGAACACCTTTTCTTCCATCTAGCATACCCAATATTTTCTGCATGGGCCAGAAATATGATAATTAGAAATGCGTCTTTATTTGGGGTCCTTACTTCATTCACAATTCTAGATAGTCTTCTAGTTATGACAAAGTCTAAGAATTTTATTTTTAAATAAATTATTATCATATTTTTCTGTTACCATTTTTTGGTTGGTTTTCCATGCAGTTTGTGCCTACTTCCAGGAGGAAGACACCTACACACATTTACTCTTCTCTGCTTTCTTTACAAATTTGAATATGAAAAAGAGAGCCAGGAATTGCCAAAAGCTGGTTACTCCAAGACCCTAGGCATTCTGTCAAAATCTAACTTGGATGATCATCTAAAATACTTATCATTTTATTAATATCAGTATGTTCATTCAAATGGTAACAAGATTTTCACTTGATTTCTAAATCACTGATCTTAAGTGAAAAATATCAAAATAGAGGACTTCACAAATATTATCATTTAGAACATCCTCACTTTAAACAATCTAACGTTATTTTTAATGTTGAATCAATCATACTCTGACCTTTTCCATAGGAAAGGAAAATGTAAATATCCCAGACAGCAGAGAGCAAACTGTCGTAAAAATAAAACTGTACTTTCAAATAGCTGTAGTCCACAGCACAGCTCTAACCCAAATTGTCATTTCAGCTGCTTCACATTATTAGAAAATACTTACCTTCTAGCTTTGAACATGAAAGAAAAGTACTCTTAGTCTATCAGTCTCCCTAACTAGGAGATTCATATATTTTTTGGGGTCATATAAAGAAACTGATAGTGCAATTTAATAAGGATAATGCAGAAAGGGTTTGGAGACTCTTTGCAAAGCTGTTGAAGGGATGAGAAAGAACACAAGAGACTGCAGTAACCTTTGGTTAGAGTGATTTTTATCACACCTAGTTTGAAAGGGCCAGTGGCAAAGCAAGTTTACTAACTTTAGGATAAAGTAGACTCATCAGGAAAAGAGCAACCACCTAAGCTTAAGGGACAAAGCCAATCACCCGTGGGAAGCCAGTGTTAAAAATACTTGATCTTGCTCTCCGCTTTCCTGAGAATATAAATCATTCACTTTAACTCATTGAATTCACTCAGCAGTCAGAAGAAAAGGAAGCCTCTTGTTGGAATTCATACTAAGAAGATCAGAAAGTGTAGTGGAAAAGAGAGGACTAGAACTGCAGGTGCAAGTAGAAGTCAGTGTCCAAAAAGAAGTGTATTTGTATTGTTCATTTGACCTCATTTATTTTAGTATGCAAGCGTATGCTTAAAAATATTTCAGCCTTCTTTTTACTATATATGCAACTCGTCATTATTTATTGAGAGATTATATGTCCATCATTACTTCAATGATCTCATTTTTAGCTTTCCTCTTCTTTATTAATGGATGCAGTAACTTCTGGCATTCCCCTGAGAATATTAATTCTACTTACTTGGAAGTACTCTATTTATTGCTCTCTGCTGTCTTTCTTTTGTATTTTATACATCTTTCATTTGCTTTATGTTATTTTAAATCTTACCCTATGCACTTATAATGATGGCACTTCTCCGAATGACTGTTGATTTTCTTCCTTTCTTTTTTTCATGTTGTCTACATTTTTTTTTCAAGGTGAGTTTCTGCTAGACTGTTATTACTGAGCAATCCTTTGGTGGAGAAGGAGGTTCATGCTGCTACAGGCCACAATTTGCCTCATTTGCAGTCAGATCAGTCTTTTTGTCAGAGAGAGGACATGCCCATTAGGCAATATATATTCAGATATGTCCAATAGATCGCTGCCTTTCCTTTCTGATTCAAATTCCCATTCTCAATATATTTACCTAATGTATGCCTCCCTTTTGCCTTTTTAAGCAAGACTAAAAAATCAATACCCTTGAAAAAAATTGATTAATTTGGCTAACTTAAATTTAAAGTCCTCACTTCTATCAAAATAGTTTTACTACATATTTTTTACTAAGAGAAAATATGTAAACTATGTATACCAAAGCAAATCTATAAATAATTTAGAAAAATAAAAATATATCAAGAGAAAAGTGGGAAAATGTAAAAATAGGTACTTACTGGAAGAATCAAGAGATTAGTTCTAAAGACCTTAATTATTTATTTAAACTAATTTAATTAAAATTTTAAAAATAATTAAATTTTTCAATAATCAAGTAAAACAAATTAAACTTAAACAATAGAACCTTTTATTTTGAGACGCAAAAGCATGAATCAAAGACATCTGTAAAGCTTAAATGTATTCAGGTTGTAAAGCTAACCCATGTAAACCAAACTAGGCCAGGAATTAGACTGTATCAGTGCCCCAGACTCCCCAAAGTGTCCCTTCCTAAAAGAAGCTCCTCTCACCCTAAGTTTTATGTATAATTTTTTTGCTGTGCTTCAAAAAGGTATAGCATGTATGCATCTCTGAACAACATACCTTAGTTTTTTTTGGCCTGCTTTGATAATTAATATGAAATCCTCTTTCTGTATTATTTTGTGCCACACTCCTTTTGTTCAACATATGTTTATGAGTGACAGCCCTGTTGTTGCAAGCAGTTGTAATTTATTCATTTTCACTGCTCTATAATATTTGATTGTTTATATAGATGAGAATTTTCTATTTTATTCCTTATATACATTTGTGTTATTTTAAAGTTTGGGTGCTTAGGAGCAAAGTCAATATGAAAATACTTGGACATATGCTCTCAGAATTATATGCATAAGTTTATCTACAACATATAACTATCCAAGGAATTTTAGGAGCAAACATATGTGGATACTTATTTAATCACAGACTAACTTTTTTTCAAATCAGTTGTATCAATTTATACTTCTTCCTGTGGTACCTAAGATTTCATAAAATTATACTTTCAATCCATGGGTTTAGCAAAATAATTCAAAGTTTAATAATATCAAATTGACATCTGTAATTTAAGACCACTTTAGATGAAAATTTTTGATATCTATTAAATTTTACAATGTGAATAACTTATATGCACAATTTTCCTTAACTCATCATCTGTCTTATGAAATACTAACATATGTGCAATAAAATGCAATAGGATGTCAATTACAGCTTTTTAAAAATAGTCAAAAGCCCATTAAATAGATTAAATGTCCATCAATAGAGAAATGGCTAAGTAAATATGACATATCTAAGAGTTAAAGAAATGATAAAGATTAACATGTGTTGAATCACTAAGATTTCCAATACATATTAAATTGAAAAATAAAAACACATTATTGTGGTTAAAAATACACCAAGTATTAGATTATCAAATCAGACTCACATGCATCGGAGATCTTATGTAAACTTAACTAATAATTTTATGGATAAAAATTATTGTGAGGTACAGGTGGAGCAAGGTAAGGTCAGATAGCACTGTGAGAATCCCTGGGTCCTTTCCTCCCACATCAGATATGCTTTGAACAAGGATAATAGATGATGATTCTGAGTAAGATGTGCGGTCATCTCACTTACACAGAGGAGATATTTAGATAACAAAATATCTCATTTTGTCTTTAGATGGTCCAGGAAACTATGCCCCATGAGTCAAAGAGATTTAGGTTTTATTAGAAACAACCCTAGAAAAGAAATCACAGCACATATATTCTTCTAAAAGCATTCTGTAGGTAAGATATTCCTTCCTGGAAACTTCTTAGTTTGTTTGCCAAGAGGTTAGCCAGTTATATGGTTACCAAAAAACCTGCCTTCTTTGTCTCCAGCATGTTTCTTATTAAAGAGAATGAATGAATTGCAGAACTATTGTTTGCACATTTACTTTTAAATGGTTTATCAGTAAAATATGTGAGAATACATTTTTAAAATAAGCTTATGTGATTGCTTTGGAAAATGTCTGGAAATACACAAACCACACTGATAATAATGGCCTTCTGGGGATGAACCAACACACAATAGATTTACTGGTAATCGTTTGATTACCAAATAAGCATTTTCAATGCATAGAAATGCAACCATTTTTCTCCTTCTGTATTTATCCATTCAAACATTGCTTGAAAAAAATATATAACTTTCAGTCTTGCTTTTTTATCTCCACCAAACTCAGATAATTTTGGTTGTTGATGACCTTTCTAAGCTAATTCCTATTTTAGAATGCTATGGACAAATGAATCTCAAAACTTCTTTTAACCAATTTATTTTATTCCATTTCCTAAGGAATAGAAACTTTTTACCTCCAACCCAGGGGAGCTATGAAACAAACTCCCCATTTATTTCCAATCTAAACACATTTGATAAAACAGGCAGAGGAATTTTTTATCAGATCCGTATTTTAAATTTTCATGACTGTTGTTCAATTGTTTCCATTCTTCTTCATAAATATGTAGAGGCTTAAAATTCTTTTCTGAAAAATAAACTGCTACTTTAAATGATTTTAACTCATTTTTATAATACCTTTTTTTATTCTCTGATGATCTCTTGCTGTTTTTCTTTCTCTAGAAATGTTCTAAGAATAAATTAGCTGATATACTAAGAAAGGTTCACAAAATGAGTCCTTCACCTATACAGCACCTCTTCTAAATAACAGAGAGATTACAAATCCAATGTATTTGAACTCTGAGTTGTCTATATGTGTAGTGTTAAAAAATGTAGCTGTCAGTTTTAACAGCTTTTCCCCTGAGATTTCAGTGGCTAGCTAATGATCTCTTTTAAGGATTAGGACAATTTCTAGATAGTGAAATGGCAGGAAAACATATCAAATACATATTTTTCCATTACAGTATTCTGAGTACTGTAAAGTCTTACTCAATGTGTATCACTTTTAATTTTTAGGATACATAGAAATATTTGCTAGTAGAAATAAATGGCAAGTGTGTACTTGAAGATGATTTAGAAAGATGCTTATCTCTTTTAATTTGAATTGCTACTGTAAATGTCATCACATGTATTTCAGTATTGTCTATGCCAACTTTGTACCTGAAAAACAGTATTATGAATTGGACATTATATTCCATCTTCATAAATTAAAAAAGAAACATAATAACTAGTGAAGTGGAATGAGGAAGGTGTGGGGAGACACAGAATTTTTCAAAAGTAGTAACAAATTCAAGCATGTATTAGCTTAATATATCATAACTTAAATGATTTAAATTAGGTATATGTTTATACCAATAAGTTTTAAATTCTTAATTCTAACCTCATCAAGTACCAACAAAGAATGACCTTCCATATTAATACACTTTGGGAATTAAGATAAAGTATATGTAATTAAATCATCAAACTCCTTTTGTTGTTTAGCAGGTAGTTTGATATAATAAGAGAAATTGTGTTCTCATTATATATTGGTCACAATGAATGAATGTAAAACCTTAATCAGGCTATCTGACTTCTTTCAGTGACATTACCCTTTTTGCAACCAACACATCAAATTAGTAATATTTATCCTACAAAAATAATGTGAAGATAAATGAGATAACATATATAATAGTCACAAATACTTATTGAATAAAGCTGTTTTTATTTATATATTTCTATGTACTTACTAGATATGTTCTTATTAAATATTTTATTATGGTATATGTCAAGTCTTTTACTTCTTTTTTTATACTTATTATATTATAGAACTCACCATCCAATAAAATTGTAATACAATTTTCTTGATTTACTAATCCTAGGTGAAAATATATATATATATATATATATATATATATATATATATATGTTGTCTTCTGTTTGAATTATGCTGAGTTGATGGCATTTTCAATAATCTCTCTGATTCTTCCTTTTCCTGTTTAAATTACTCTCATTCTCATTGTGGCCTAGATTTCTTTTTCCCTAATATTGCCTTCAGAAGGCTAAGTTTCTAATATAATAACAATTTGAGTCTTTACCACTTCTCTCTAGAATCGTGATTTAGACTAGGTTATTAGAGTAAACAATATGATTCCAAATTTTTTCTTTTTTTTAATGGGCTAGCATCCAAAAAGCTTAAGAATTCTGGGGGGAAATGACATAATTAAGCTAGATTATTTTAATTTAAATTCAGAATTAAAAATCATTTTCAATAGCTTCTTTGTCTTAATTTAACAAGCTTTTGTTGAAGATTGATTATATTTTGAATTCTATTTTTTCTTTTATTTTTAGTTGGCACATAATTATACGTATTTATGTGATACAGAGTGATATTTTGATACATGTATATAATATGAAATAATCTAATCAGAGTAATTAGCATATCTATCACCTTGTACATTTGTCATTTCCTTGTGATGTGAATATTCAGAATTCTGTCTGATAGGTTTTTAAAAAAATTCACTAAATTATTGTTAACTTAATTCACCCTCCAGTGCTACAGAACACTAGAGCTATTCCTCCCTTCTAGCTACAACTTTGTTACAAAGTTAACTTTGCTTACCAACCTCTTTCCATCCTCTTCTTATTCCCATCCTTTCCAGCCTCTGATAACTACAATTCTACTTGTTACTTTTATAAGCTCATTTTTAGCTCCCACATATAAGTGAGAACATGTGGTTTTTCTCTCTCTGTGCCTGTCTTATTTCACTTAACATAATGTCCTCCAGGCTCATCCACGTTGTAACTAATAACATGATTTCAATTCATTACAAAACTTAAAAGGATACTCAACAGTGCCAAACATTCTATTTTAGTTTCCCAGTGCATTCACTCCCACAGCATTCATAACAATAACCTTCTACAAAGTTACCACGTCTTATGCTAAATTGATGAGATCTCCCAATATTAAGTAAATTCCGTCCCTTAGCTCTCCCTCTCATTTTAGTATTATCATTCTCATTAATGAATAATTCCCTTTTTGTTAAAAGTTTACATTGACTTTCCATTGTCCTTCAGTTATCAACTTACTTTGTGTTCTTTCTTTGAAAGAAATCAATCAAACAATAGACAGTCTCCTTCAATATTTCCTGTACTGTCTTCAACCCACTTAGCTGAGGACTTTCTTTTTTCTCTACTTACTCACTTTTTCCCCTGAGTGTTCTCAAGCATTTTCATGGGTTTAAAGGCCAGTTACATGATAGCATCTCAGAATATTTCCAATTTTGGTAACTTCTCTGAGTTAGAGCTTTGCATAGTCATCTACTTACTTAATATCAAATGTGGATTGTTTTATAGACAACTGAAATTCATAATGTTTTAAGTAGAGTTTTGTTATTTTCTCTGCTTCCCAGTTTGTGTGTGTTTGTTTACTTCAGCTGGTGTTCCCATTGATTTTATCTTATCTAATACACCAAAGCCCTATCAGTAGCTCTTTTCTTCAAACTTGCACATATCTTAAATATGTATTGCATTATTTTGAACAAGGTCTCCACCTTCTTGTCCTTTCACTTTAATAGTTTTCTAATTCATTTCCTTGTGTTTATTCTTGTCCCTGTAAAAATAATTCTTGGTTTAAGAGGCAGAGATATATATGTATTATAAACACAGGGAAACAAATTAGATATAAACCAATTACTTTAAACCAATGTAATAATAATAATATGTATTACATTTTTTTCTATTTTTTTATTTCTTCTTTTTCTTTTTTATTTTTTGTAATGTAAGCAAGATTCTTTCCCTCCTCTGCCTTAAATCCTTTAGTTACTTGTGGAGTACAATTACAAATCTCCAGGATGCTAAAGCTCTGCTCTGCTGTCTACAACCACAGGCACCATTCAAGACCCTCACTCCTAATGAGACAGGGCTCTTTCCACTCTTGAAACACAGTTTTTCCCCATGTCAGGGTTTTGCACAAGGTAACATCTTGTCTTTGAAGCTTCATAGTTTGGCTTGTTAATCAAATGGTTCCTTTTCCATATTTAAGTCATCACTTTACATTTCATTTTGTTGGAAAAGTCTTCGCATGACTCCAGGCTATCACCAGTTATGTGCTATCATAGAACATGGTTTATCCAGAAATAGTGATAACTTTCATCACTATTGATCATTCTTTGGTTTTCTTTACATTTATTTTATATCTTAAACACTGTAATATAAAAGACCTGAGGGATGGACCATGAATTTCATATTTAGCACAATACTTCAGAAGATCCATAGTATCCTTTTCCTTTTTTATTCATTTTATTTTAAAATTTTCATTTTGAACTACTTTAAAGCTTACAAAAATATATTTTAAAAAATCAAGAATTCCTATATATTCTTCACCCAGCTTCTTGACTGCTAACACCATGTCTAAGAGTACAGTTACATTAGGAAATTGATATGGAATTAGTTACTTACCTACAGACCTTATTTACATATTTTGTTCATGGTTCCACTAATGTTTTTTAACTAGGATCAAAATCAGGGTCACATATTGCATTTATCTGCTACATTTCTTTAGTTTTCTTTACTCGGGTGCAGTGGCTTATGCCTGTAATCGCAGCACTTTGAGAGGCCGAGGCGGGCAGATCATGAGGACAGGAGATGGAGAACATCGTAGCTAAAACGGTGAAACTCCGTCTCTACTAAAAATACAAAAAATTAGCTGGCGTGGTGGCGGGCACCTGTAGTCCCAGCTACTTGGGAGGCTGAGGCAGGAAAATGGCGTGAACCCAGGAGGCGGAGCTTGCAGTGAGCAGAGATCACGCTTCTGCACTCCAGCCTTGGCAACAGTGCAAGACTCCATCTCAAAAAAAAAAAAATGTTAAAAAAGAAAATTCAGCTTTTCTTTTTGTCTTTCATGCCCTTGATACTTGTTTTTTGTAGATTATTCTGAAGTTTGATTTTTTTCTAATATTTCTTCATGGTTAAATTCACATAACATATTTTGGCAAGAATGCCACAATGCCGAGGTTGTCCTTCTCAGTGCATCATATCAGGAGGCACATGATATCATCGTGTCCTAATACTGTTGACGTTAACTCTGATCACTTGAATAAGATATTGTCTGCCACATTTCTCCACTTCAAAGTTACCATTTTTAAAATCAGTATTTTGTTGAGAGATACTTGGAGATTATGTAAATATCTTGTTTCTCATAATTGTATCCACTAATTTTAGCAGACTTGTCTGCAACAATTATATGGTATTTGCCAAGAAATGAGAATCTATTTCCACTATTCTTTCTATATTTATTGATTAGAATTCTATATGGAAAAGTTTTCCTTTGTCCCACTTTTCTTATTTATCCAATTATTTATTTATATTAGTGTGGATTCATGTGTATTTGGTTTAATTAATCTGAATAATCTATTACCATCATTATTTATTCCCTTGCTCAATTAATCTCAGTTTGGGTCACTGAGAGCCACTTCTAGTTAGCTCCTATGTTCTTTGGCATGTCTCCATCATTAGTTGAGACTTCCTTATATTCTTAACAACAACAGATGTCTCAGACCCATTTTGTTCTTTCTGCCCCATGCACCTAGAATCAGGCATTGATCCAAGGAGCTCTGTATCCTTTTAAAGAAGAAAAAAGTGAATCCAAGATTTGAATGCTAGATGTGCTGATTGCTATTAAAATGTTATTGCTTCTAGTGTTAGTGGTTAAAATTAAGAAATATACACACATTCGGCCGGGTGCTGTGGCTCACACCTGTAATCCCAGCACTTTGGGAGGCTGAGATGGGCGGATTATGAGGTCAGAAGATTGAGACCATCCTGGCTAACACGGTGAAACCCCGTCTCTACTAAAAATACAAAAAAATTAGCTGGGCGTGGTGGCAGGTGCCTGTAGTCCCAGCTACTTGGGAGACTGAGGCAGGAGAATGGCATGAATCCAGGAGGCAGAGCTTGCAGGGAGCCAAGATCGGGCCACTGCACTCCAAGCTCGGCGACAGAGAAAGACTCCATCTCAAAAAAATATATATATATACACATTCACACACAAACATGTGCGTCTAGGTCTATTTATATATCTACACATTCTTTTCAATTTCTATCTAACATAGAAAAAAAGTAAACTTAAGTATATATTGATAGTTTTGATTCTGATTGAACACCATAAGTGTTATTCTAGTCTCCACTCCCCCTTATTTCTAAATTCTTTTTCTAAAACGGAATCACTTAGTTTTGTTTTAGTTAATATAATTAATATAATTATTTGCTTTTTATTTTTATTTTTTTGAATTTCAACTTTTAGATTTGAGGATATATGTGAGGGTTTGTTACAGAGTATACTGCATGATGCTGAGGTTTGGGGTATGACTGAACCCATCATCCAGGTAGTGAGCATGGAACCCAAGAGGTATTTTCTATGGCACTTTACACATTCTAGAAGACTGGTTGTTAATTAGCACAAGCACCTATAATAGTGCCTGATATATTTAGTACTCAAAATATATGTTAAATTAAAAACAAATGTATAAATTAATGGTTGAATATCATAATAATTACTCAAAATGTAACATAATTCCAAAGGAGAAAACTTTTTTCTAAAAAGGCTCTCTCAATTGCTCTTTCTGATTTACTATTTTCCCCAAATCTGTAGTTGCTTCATTATTGTTTGGAATTTTGCATTAGTTGTCAATAAACAAAAAATATGGATCATATCACAGCTCTTTCATTGCTTTCATTTCTTGAGATATATGAATGTATGTGATATCTTTGATGTCCTGTATTTTTTCTTTATTGCTTTTTGTTACTTAAGAACATCTAGAAAAGAAGATAAATATTAATCATGTCAGAAATTATCAAAGGTTGATTACAATAAAAATTTCTCTAATGTGATAACCACTCAAAAATCTTCCTTCTTCATCAAAACACAGTATTTTTAAAAAAATAGAGTGCTTCATTTTTATTTCACAGAAAATAAATGATAGCCAGAATATTATGAACTAGAGTCACATAGGATATTCTAATAATACTGCTTGTGAATGAAGTATTGAGGAGGTCTTAGGACCAAAGAATATTTGTTTAATAGTGTCAGAATTCATTTTAACACCATAAAAAGGATATGTATTTGTTCAATTTTCACTCACTGCACAAAGAATTAGATAAAAGAAGATTTTCAGTAATAGCATTCATTTTGAGTCTTACCAATCCTTTCAGTTTTGGTATAACAAAAAGGCTATTAGCTTTTACTCTGTTGTGTTGAATTTTGATGATTTCTGACAGTCTTCACTGAGATGCTCAAAGAGATGAGACTTGCCAGTCGAATAACTTAGATCTCATTAAATTTACCAGCAACACAAAAGCTATTTCTGCCTCTTAACTTTTTGATGTGTTGCCTTTTTCTAATCCTCTTCTCAGGACCTATTTAAAAGACAATAAAAATTTTGTTTTTGTGTGTTGAAAGATTTCTCCATTATCAAGAGAGTAGTCAGTTCTTAACTTTAGAATGATTGCATATATAGATATGAAAAATAAGGAAACAATTATTAAGAAAACTAATCAAATTTTTTACTAACATTTAGTAATTTTAGCAAAATTATTGTGCATTGTATTTTGCAGCATTTATGCAGAGGATATACTAACCTGTTTAAATTTTTAGACACAAATAGTAGAAAATAGAACATCATCATTTTCAGGAGCAAGGAAGTAACCTGTGAAAAAGTGAATGCCTTTCTTCAAATAATATGCTAATGAAAGGCTGAGATATTAATGTCCAAATATTATAAAACGTTCATTTTAATATAATATTTTACTTTATATTTATATTGTATTGTATAACAAAGAAATGTGAGTCTTGTTACACCTGAGAACTTGAACTGGCAATCTACATATTGTTGTTGAAACAATTTTAAATTAAACATACAATGAGAGGGAAAAATGATTCTGTTGCCTCAATTTTAAAAGGAATATTTTGAAGAAATAATTTTCCATATAATAGCTTGTTATGATCTTGCCTTTTAGCCTCCCTGGATAAAGAAATGCATACTTATAATAATTGAAGGAAGACAATTTTCCTTGTTTTCTGCAAATTAGAAATATATTAGGCTATTAAATACATAATTCAAAATATACAGAATAAAGGTATTATAGAACCTAAGAATTATATAAAGAATTATATACATAAAGTAATGAATACATATACAAATAGTATAAAAATACTAAAAATAGTATTTGCTTATTGATTAATTACTATGGGTATTATATAACTCTTAGTTTCTACATTGCCTTTCTATTCTTAGTTATTATAATAGGTATATTATAATTACTAATATGTATAAACTACTTATAGTTTATATGAATGTGTTATATGTACATGTATATTATAATAACTAATACCTATAAACTATTTACAATTATACATATTATAATAACTAATAAATATAAACTACTTATTGTCAAAACTGTTTTTAACTATTAAAAGATAAAGCACGCAGATATGTTTTCTTTACTAGGTATTCCCAGAAGCACTCATAAAACTCGGGGTTTTCATATAGCAGTGATTACAGACTTGCTATTTTTATTATTCCCATTTTATAGATTAAGAGCACAAGACTCATATTAGTGTTATTTAGCCATGTCATAGAGCCAGTTCCCAGATATTTTTTCCACTTGTTTTGTCATGAAGAATGAGAAGTAGAATCAGCATCAAGTTTGTGCTAAACAAGTACAATAATAAGAAGCACAGCAAATGCTGACTAGACTGTAAGAATATTTTTGCTTTTTCGCCACCCGAAAAAGATAAGATATATGAGGTGATCAAAGTGAATAATTATATAAACAAGAGGAATTAGAATATGAATAAGACAGGAAAAATAGGAATAAGCCTAAAACACACACATACCCATTTCTTATTTAAACCTAAAGGGAGACAAATTCATTCAATCTATACATATTTATTTTGCTACCTCGATAGAGATAAATATCCTCTCTAAGAAAAATCCCGCTTTACTTAATATGTAT
The DNA here is from genome assembly GCF_028858775.2 of Pan troglodytes. NCBI lineage: Eukaryota > Metazoa > Chordata > Mammalia > Primates > Hominidae > Pan > Pan troglodytes. Next base: position 14,951,919 of record NC_072413.2, read on the forward strand.
CACATTTACCTAATAAATAACATATTACTAAAACAGAGAGCAACCAGTGTTTTACTCTTTTTTTTTTTTTTTCGGAGATTTTTTGCTCTTGTTGCCCAAGTTGGAGTGCAATGGCATGTTCCCGGCTCACTGCAACCTCCACCTCCCAGGTTCAAGCAATTCTCCTGCCTCAGCCTGCCAAGCAGCTGGGCTTACAGGCAGGCACCAACATGCCTGGCTAATTTTTGTGGGTTTTTTTAGTAGACACGGGATTTCACCATGTTGGTCAGGCTAGTCTCGAACACCTGACCTCAAGTGATCCACCTGCCTCAGCCTCCCAAAGTGCTGGGATTATAGGCATGAGCCTTTGCCCCTGGCCTCATTTATTTTCACATAAAATATAGGATCAAGTATGTTGAGATATTAGTTACGCTATATTTTGCTCAGTATTGCCTGAGAGTTGGATTATTTTATCATTGTAGAGAATAGCTTCTTGATTATGAGAATATTAAATAAAATAAACTGGAGAGACTCTCAGCAGCAAACTATGGTATGTAAGTACATATGTAAATATGTATCTATCTATTTATCTATCTAATCTATCCCATCTATCTATCATCTATCTATCCATCTATCTATCTATCTCCTTTACTTTCATTTATGTCTGGATCTGTACCAAACACCAGGCAGAGGAGTTAGGAGAAGTAACTGAAAAACCCATGGGTGACATCACCAACTAAAACAGGTGACAAATAATCAGCATAAAACCCAGAATACAAGAGTAATTGTCCTAATCATTGGCAGCATAGGGCCAGTACCAGCTGGAGTTAATGGCAAAGATAAAATGAAGATAAAATGAAGTATTGTAAGATCTTAATATCAATAAACTACAACAAGAAATCATCAATAATGCTCACTCCCAAAAGAAAAATACTTACCCTGAAGAAAAACAATTGGAACAAAATCAAAATTAATCAGAGAATCAGATAATCTCAGACAAGTAAGATAATTTTTAGAAAATAATTTTTAGAAAAAAAATAATTTGAAGGTACATAAAATCAAATAGAAGTGGTACAAACTATAGTAAGAGATATAGAGTATAAAAATAAGAGTAAAAAACAGAAATTGAGAGATTAAAAACATCTAAAAATTTTCTAAACAGAGAACTTAGGCAAAGAATAGTAATACTCATGTAATGGTTATTTCTAAGAACAAAAATTAAAATAAAAAATAATATTAATTATTTGAGCATGAAGGTAAAAGGATAAGAAGTTTATATTGATAATAGACTTCTTGATAGCAACATTTTATACAGGATGATAATCAAGAAATGGTTTAATGATTATGAAACAGATAACACAGTAGCGAGATGAGATTTTATTCATCCAAACTATGAATCATGTCTAAGGAATGTAGAACATCATGAATATTTATGATTTTAAAAAACATTGTTCCTGTGATGGCTTTTTTAGAAATGTCCTACCTAATGACAAGAAGACAAACATCATGTGAAGCTTCTGGATAAGGACTAAATATGTTTAATTTTATAATTAAGAACAAGTAATGGGGATTAAAGTGACAAAACATGATGCTATTAAGTGTGTTAAACATGAAGAAATAATGCAACTCAACAACAAACAGAAAAAAGGAGAAGAAAAAGAAAGTAGACGAATCTTAATGACTATCTCAGGAGTATCTAACTGCCATTAAAAAAATATGGAATTAAAGTAAATGTTAAGCAAAAAGAGAGAGGAAAGGAAAGAGAGTTTACTAGAGAACAGTATTACTACTCATTGAAGAAATCAATAGACAGTATTCAAACACACTAGAGGACTAGTATATTTTATTATAATATTATTATAAGATAATAATAAGAAAAAACATAGAAACATTTATAAATACCAAATGAGTATATCCTGCCCCTCAAATTAAAGTGTAAATACAGGGCAAGATTTTATATAAATTATTTATATAGCAAAAACTTATATAACAGAACTTAACACCAGCATAACAGGTATATCAAAGACACAAATGGGCTTAACTCACCATTAAATGGCGTACTTTTAGATTGGCTAACGGAGCAGAATCCAATCTATTCTGTGTGCAAGAAACATGTTGAACAAGGCAATTCAGAATGGTTTAATGTAAAAGGAAGAACAAAGATAGATCTTGTATGATAGCAAGATCCTGAAATAGTTGTCAGAATTTTGCTATGAGACAAGATAGAATTTAAGACAAAATAAATTTAACAGGATAAGGAAGGGAAATTTATTCTACATAAGGATTCATGCTTCATTCTACATTAAAAATAAAATATATATTAATAACATACACAAAATTACAATTTTCATAAAGCAGAAATAACAGAAGTTGAAAGAAGAAATAGACATTAAACCTGGAGATTTTAACATAGCTTATTAATTGGTAAGTCCTTGAAGAATGCAAATAAGCCTCACTTTAAGTAATTTAAAAAAATTAACACAAATACTGACAAAGACTCTCTCCTTCATCAAACTTTAGTCAGATTTTTGAGCTCTCCTCTCAACTAGATCTTCACCTAGGCCCCTTGCCTAGTCTCCATAGCTCACTTTTAACAAGAATCCTTAAGTCCATATAGAGAGAATCTTGATATCTGATCACCCTGAGCTGCCTTCAGCAGGAATCCTGTTAATTTGGTTTAGCAAGAGTTCCCCTACTTTTGATGTCTCCTCTTAGTAATTTTCCATCCACTGACCCCCTCACACTGCTCTTTTGCTATAAATTTCCATGTGTGCTTGTATTTGGAATTGAGCTCATTTCTCTACTAAAGTCTCTTTTCCTGTGTTGCAATAATTTCTGAATAAAATCTTTCTTTACTGCTTTAATTACCCTCTGGCTCTGGTTCTCTTTGACATTACTCTTTGAAGAATCACTTTAGGGGAAAAGAATAAATGCAAGAAGACAAAGTCAGAGACTATTATCCAAATATAGAATGGAGATAATGATATCATACTGAATGGGCAAAAACTGGAAGCATTCCCTTTGAAAACCGGCACAAGATAGGGATGCCCTCTCTCACCACTCATATTCAACATAGTGTTGGAAGTTCTGGCCAGGGTAATTAGGCAGGGGAAGGAAATAAAGCGTATTCAATTAGGAAAAGAGGAAGTCAAATTGTCCCTGTTTGCAGATGACATGATTGTATATCTAGAAAACCCCATTGTCTCAGCCCAAAATCTCCTTCAGCTGATAAGCAACTTCAGCAAAGTCTCAGGATACAAAATCAATGTACAAAAATCACAAGCATTCTCATACACCAATAACAGACAGACAGAGAGCCAAATCATGAGTGAACTCCCGTTCACAATTGCTTCAAAGAGAATAAAATACCTAGGAATCCAACTTACAAGGGACGTGAAGGACCTCTTCAAGGAGAACTACAAACCACTGCTCAAGGAAATAAAAGAGGATACAAACAAATGGAAGAACATTCCATGCTCATGGGTAGGAAGAATCAATATTGTGAAAATGGCCATACTGTGCAAGGTAATTTATAGATTCAATGCCATCCCCATCAAGCTACCAATGACTTTCTTCACAGAATTGGAAAAAACTACTTTAAAGTTCATATGAAACCAAAAAAGAGCCCGCATCACCAAGTCAATCCTAAGCCACAAGAACAAAGCTGGAGGCATCACACTACCTGACATCGAACTATACTACAAGGCTACACTCTGGTACCATGGTCTCAGACTTCTAGCCTTTAGAACTGTGAAAAAATTGATTTTTGTTATTTCTAAGCCACCTAGTCTATAGGTCTTTGTGATAGCAGTCAGAATTGACTAAAACAGTAATAGTAGCAATGGCGATGGAAAGAGTGAATGCATTTGATATATACTTTGAAGAAAAATAACAGGACTATCAGTCATGTGGACGTTTGGCATGAGAGAAATGCAAGATGGTAATTAAACAACTTTGTGTCTAAGTCTGAAGGTTGGAGAATAGTCAAAGGTAAAAGTAAAGCTATGGGAGTTACCGACACTTATGAGCCTTTTAAAGGAATTATTTATTTTTATTGTTAAATCACCAAGAAAGGGTTGAAACAGACAATAGAAATTAATGCCAAATGAGCTGAAAAAAAAAATGTGTTGCAATTGAGTTGGGAATAAAAAGCTGAGGTGGTAAGAAGAAAAGCAAGGTTGGCATATTTTTAAAGAACTCTATAATGAATAATGTTTTGAAGAGAAAGAAATTTTCAACAATTTGAAATGCTGCTGAGACTTTGGGAAATGTGAATGGTGCCCACGTAGAAGTTATTGACAGTCATTGAAACAACACTCCCTTTAGCATTATGTATAAGAAACTAGATTAGAATGAAACAAATGGATTCTTAATTCCAGAATTGTGGAGAAATAGAAAATTTAAAAACTTATTGGAAACACAAGAAATGCAACATGAACTATAATAACCATCCATTTCAATAAAATTAGAGGATTTCAGGTTCAGGCCATGATAAAGTAGCACAAACTCACACCCTGAAGTTGGCTATAAAGCTGGGCAAAATATGTTAGACAACTGTTGGAAGACACCAGAGAACAATCAATGTATACAGAGCTTGAGTGGGATTATTATTAAAAAGAAATAATTATAGACTATAAATTACATTCACTCAGACATTTTTCCTCTAATAACGTTTCCCAAATACTGATGTGAAGAAAGAAAGCATACACAGAAAGTGAAATTTTACTGTGTTGAGGTGACAGAGATTAGAGTTCAGAGTATCTAGTGTGTATGGGGCTCACGAGACAAATTTCCAAGAAGGAGGTAACCACAGAGAGAGAGCCTGAATATCTGCATACAAATGCCCCTTAAGTGTGGCCAGTATCAAAGATATGTATGCACAAGGTGAGACATCAAGAAGCCTAGCAGAAATCAGTAAATGGGAGGTCGGAGTGCTGAGTTTAGATTTCAGCTAGTGGTTTAGAGAAGAAAGAGGCTGTGGTTCAAACACTGGTAATTATAGAGGATGAGATGGGAGTGAGAAACTATATGGCTAAATGTGGTCATTCTTCAGGTTTTAGCTTTTATGCAGGGTGCTTCCAACACTGTAAAAGTTATTATTTAATTACCTACATATAAAAGATGACCATGAATAGGCATAAGATGAAAGTATGTCATTAATCAAAATGATGATTAATTCAATTCTCTATAATTGAGATTCAATTAAAAAGAATATTATTCATCACATTCACAGAGTAAATGAGAAAAATCACATAATTTCAGTAGATGCAGATACATAAGATCTGTATCCTAATAGATATTGATACAAAGAAGTATTTGATAAAATTCATCATTAATTTACTGTATAAATATATGCGCTTATTAAACTAGGATTTAAAAGGCACTTCATTAAGTTGATAAAGTGTATCTTTTGAAATCCTATAAACAATATCTTATGACATAATAATGTGGGAATGTTAGAAGACTTGCTTTTAAACCTGGGAACAAGAAGAGATTCTCTGTTATTTTCCTATGCTGCTGTAACAAATTGCCACAAAATGGGTAGCTTAAAGCAACACAGACTTTTTCTCTTATAGTTCTGAAGGCCAAAAATTCATAATCAGTATCAGTGGTCTAAAACCAAGGTGTGATCAGCACCCTATTTTTTCCAGAGAACTCAGGGGAGAGTAATTCTAGAAATTATTCCAGAAACACAGCTTCTAGAACTACATTTCTTGTCTCAAAGGCCCCTTCTTCTATCTTCAAAGATAGCAGCGTATAATTTTCAAATATTTCTCCACTTCCATGATCACATAACCGAGATTCTATGTCAAATCTCCCTCTCCATCACTCTTATAAGGACACTTAAGATTGCATTTAGAGCCCACCAAGATAATTCATGATAATCTTCCATCACAAAATTCTTCACTTACTCACATCTGCAAGTCTCTTTGCCATAAAGGTTACATTTACAGGTACTAAGGATTAAGACCTGACATCTCTTGAGACCATTATTCAGCCTAACACAGATGTCCTCTCTTGCTGCTTGTTTTACACATTGTACTTTTCTGAATACTTTTGAGAAAGTTTGCTCTAAAGAAGAAAAAAAAATAGTTCTATATTTGTGAGACATGTAGACTGAGGAGAATGACTATTTTTCTAATGTGATAAATAAAAGCACATTTATGTGACAATAGCAATAATAGAGAAGATAAATGAAAGTTATGCAGAAGGGAGAAGATTTGACAATAGCAAGCATGAAAGTCCTGCAGGAGAAAAGTTTGGATGGGATACTGAATAAAATTGTAATATTACTTTTTGATGCATACGTTCACACCATTTTTTCACAATGCTTCCTAGATTGCTCTGTATGTCTTTCCCATCTATATATATATATATATACACACACACACACATATATATACACACATATATATACACACATATATATATACACACACACACACATATATATATACACACATTTTGACTGAAAATGATTGGGATGAAAGAAAATGAAAAGAAAAACGGAAAAAGGAATTCTCAATTATATAAATAGAATATTATAATTAGTAAACCATGAATAAAAGAAGGCATATGGGCTGGGCGCGGTGGCTCACGCCTCTAATCCCAGCACTTTGGGAGGCCGAGGTGGGCAGTTATGAAGTCAGGAGATCGAGACCATTCTGGCTAACAGAGTGAAACCCCGTCTCTACTAAAAATAGGAAAAATTAGTCAGGCGTGGTGATGGGCACCTGTAGTGCCAGCTAGTCGGGAGGAGGCTGAGGCAGGAGAATGGCGTGAACCCAGGAGGCAGAGCTTGCAGTGAGCCGAGATCGCGCCACTGCACTCCGGCAGATTCCATCTCAGAGCGAGATTCCATCTCAGAAAAAAGAAAAAAATAAAAAGGAATACTTGATAAAAAAGGTATCCATATATCAGATAAGAAGATGTAAAATTTATGTGCTATCTACTTCTGGAATTTCCACCATAAGGGAATAATAATGACGTAGGGGTTCACTTAAAGGACAGAACTTGTACTTGGTTACTTATGTACACAATCTCTGCCTTACTCGCTTTTGGTGGATCGTATTGTGTCATTTCAATGTGGCCATTATTGTCTTTTACGAACATATACAACAAAGTAATATACCTTTACATAATGTCTACATCTCTACTGTAATTTAAATTTTAATGGCTCAAAAATGCTAAATTACAAAATAGAGAAAGATGTGTGTTAAATGCAGATTAATATAATTTAAATAATATTATATATGATAAGGGTTTGTAAAAGTTAACCATTAAGATGGATAGATGAGAAAGATAGAAACCTAGAATACAATAGTAGCAAATCTAGAAACATAGTAGAGATGAGTTCAATAATTCGATTCTATATAAGAGGTCATCAAACTACAAAGCACAGAGCTAATCAGGCCACTGATGCATTTTGGTAAACAAAGTTTTATTAGAATAAAGTGGCATCCTTTTATTTTACATATTGTTTACGGCTACTTATGCACTACGATGGCAAATACTGGTACTCGTGACAGAGATCACATGGCACGTACATTCTAAAATACTTAATAGTTGGCCCTTCATGAAAGGTTTTGAGAGCTACTGCTCTAGGAAATCTCAGGTTCAATGTCAGTTATGAATCAGCGTTGCTTAGCATAGCCATGTTTGAAATCCTTTCCAATGACAATAATTGTTACTGCCTCTAGACAGAAGAGTCCAATTATTTTAAGGTTTCATTATTAGGAATGGTTCATTTAATTAAGCCATAGTTGTTACTTCAAGTATAATTAATTAGTGAAGGTATATTGCCTTTATGGGATATAATTAATAGGAAAATAGGTTACTGCTCTGTGGCATAGTTATAATTTAAATGCTGTGGCTTTATAGAATTTAAAGGTAGGGTCTGTTTATTATGAATTATGCCTCCCATCATCTAGCTCATGTGAGGTAGTTCTGGAATGGCACATTATTTATGTTTGCTGATAATTTATTTTAGATATAATGGTTGGTTAGGAAGGAGTTCATGGTGAAGAAGGTAGATGTCACAAAAACATGCCTGAAATGGTGATGGAGAAGACGAATCCGTGTATTTATTCATTTAATAAATTATGTTGTCATTCAAGCAAACAAAAATAGCCTTTACTCTGAACATTCATATAAAATATCTGTTGTATAATTAATCGTGTGCTTCTGAATAAAATGGATGAAAGCATAGTTTGCATTATAAGCATTAATTCATTAAAATTTACCCTGAACATTGTTATTTGGTTTTATTAGCAAGAAATATAGCACTTGGAATGGTTTACTAAATACATGTGAAGAACTCTAGATCATAAAGAACCTAAAATACAGAATTTTCAGCATTATTATAATCTATTTAATTACACTTTCAGGTTTATTTGTTACTGAAACTTAGTAACTTGATTTTGGGAGTTTTATATCGCGTCTGTGTCTTGTTTGTTTGCACAAGTTTGGTTATGGTGAAGTGCAAAGTATTTTAGTAAAAGGGATTTGAGCCACAGATGACAAATAATTACAGGAACATATAACATAAACTACACTTGGACTTTAAAGCAGGTTTAGATTATATTACTTTGGTTATTTTTCTTTGTTTTCAAAAGGGAATGATGGGTTATAGCTATATGCCCAAATATTTAGGCAAAACACGACAAAAGAAGGGTGAAGAGACCTTTTATCTAATGGCCAAAGTAGAAGGCAGCACTCATAAAATATACTGTTTTGTGTAATAAGTGAATGGAATCTTTACACAATTTTTTGCTAGGGTTAATTATTTAGGAAACTTTTCTAATTGGCAACTACTTCATAGAAAAACTTGATGCAGACCTATATGTGGAACTTCCCTTTATATTAACTTGCTGAAATTATTAAAGTTAAAAGCTTGTTTTTCCAGGTTGATACTCTCAAGACCTACAAAGACCAGCACATTGAAGCAATCAGTTGATTACCGTCATGATGCCTGCGTATGTTTATTTCATGTCAGACACACCTGAGGTCTGTAATTGAACACATAAAGAGTGCAACCATGGAAGAAACAAGGTTGGCTTGTGGTGTTCCTACGGCAGCATCAACACAGCTTCAAGCGCACCATGAGCATGAGCACTGCCAAGAAAATATATTGGCTCTCAACTCTCAGAATACTGCCATGTCTAGAACTTTTGGCCTTGCCAACCACTGGGCAGTAAGAGACAGTAACAAATCACAGCAGATACTGTTTCCTTAGAGCAATTAAATTACATCAGAAAAACTAAGCTGAGTGATAACAAAACAATTTCTAAATGTCAGGAGCCTGTATCAATTCATTCATAAGTTGCTCATTTCACATGTCCTCGGTGTTGCTTATGATTCTACTCATGGGTCATTGTCACCTTTATACCAGGATCTAGAGGACAAAGCAGCCACTCCAGAATATTGAAAGTTACTGTAGTCAAGGAAAAAAAGAATGTTGTGAGGCACGCTCTGAATTTTTGCCTCTAGAAGGAAACAGACACTTTAGTCTACTAACATTTCAATAAGCAAAAGGAAATCACATTCCATAACTGAATTAAACAGGGCAGTGAGCTATATCCTACCATGTGTATGAAGAAGCCAAAAAATATGTAAGCAATCCTAATGTTTATCACCTTAAATTTATCCATGCATGCTACTGTGGTCACTTTCACTGTAAAAGCAGTCATTGCAGAATCATCACTAGTATCTCAGTATATTAGTCAGGGCAATTAATATTAGTTTCTGAACCAAACTGCAAATATCTGTGACTTAACACAATTTTTTTTTCTTCTCATTCATATAATAATTCAGTAGAGGATTAACTTTCTGAAATTCCTTAAAGGTTTTCACTGAATCCTCTGCATTTAATACAAAGAGGAGTATGAGAAGCATTCCGTGAGGTATCTTATAGCTCAGTCTAAAAAGTGGGAAATATAACTTCTACCTACATTTCATTCACCAGTGAAATGGTCTCATCCTACCTGCAATTGAGGCTGAAAAATACAGCATTTCCTTGTGGTCCAAAGAAGGAAATAATGTTATCATCTCACCAATCTCTGTCAAGGTCAGTCATTCTGATGCCAAAATATCTGCTTTAATCTTCCTCCCATTATAAAACACACCGACTTCTCTCAAAATGAAAAATGCAGAGTTCTTTCAAGGTCTGGCATCCAGCTCAAAATGCAGTATCTCTGGCCACTCATAATTATCCCAGTGAAGTCCAGATAAGGTCCTCATTTCTCAGTAAAATCTAAACTTAAAAGAATAAATATGTGTCCTGTGTACAAATACGCAACGGTGAAGTGGGAACAAGGTGGCAGCAATAAATACATCTCTATCACCACAGTCATTTGTTCTTGACTATTTGCAAATCATTTCAGGAAGACATGGTGAAACATCCTACACTGTGAATGGCAGAACCCCATGTGCACTGCAATCTCATTTCCTACCCTCCGGAGGAGTATATAAACTTTTCCTACATAAATAATGGCCACATTTTTGTATCGATACATTGTAAGTTCTAAGATGTGTGTGTGTGTGTGTTTTTTTAAGAGGAATTAAAATAGAAAAGCATATACCTAAAAGATGTTCCTCGGGATATATCTGCATATATTCTCTACTCTTGTCATTTTAAATAAAAATACAGTGGTCCCTTGATATCCTCAAGAGATTGGGTCCAGGACCCCAGAGGATACCAAAATCAGCACATATTCAAGTAATCCTGTGGAACCAGAGTATACAAAAAGTCAGTCCTCCATATCTGCGGGTTTTTCATCCTGTGGCTACTGTATTTTGATCCACATTTCAATGCAGATGCTGATTTTTTTAATTAAAATAATCTCTATATAAGGGGATGCACACAGCTCAAGCTCATGTTGTTCAAGTGTCAACCGTACTTTTTTATTTCTGTCCAATATAATTTAAGTGACATAATTCTGTGAACTGCATGTCATTAATTACATATACTAAGAGGTGGCATAACAATGTGTTTAAATTCCAAGAAATGGTGGCTAGCAAATTTAGTTCTCATCTCTGCTCTGCCACAGACAAGTTCTGAAGTCTTGAGCAAATCGTGAGTATCTGTCTCTAGCTTACTCATCTTAAGAAGGAGCCAGTAAGTGGCAATTATCTTTCAGTGTTCTTATGAGGAGTAAATAACCTGTACACATCAATGCTTAGAACAGAGCTTGCCATGTGGTATTATGTCCGGAGTTGGTTCCTGCCGGTGGGTTTGGTGGGTTCGTGGTCTTGCTGACTTCAAGAATGGAGTCACGGACGTTCCCCATGTTACAGATCTTAAAGATCGTGTGGACCCAACGAGTGAGCAGTAGCAAGGTTTATTGTGAAGAGCAAAAGGAGAAAGCTCCCACAGCATGGAAGGTGACACCAGCAGGTTGCTGCTGCGGGCTGGGGTGGCCAGCTTTTATTCACGTATTGGCCCCACCCATGTTCCATTTTTGTCCTATCAGAGTGCCCTTTTTTTCAATCCTCCCTGCAATTGGCTACTTTTAGGATCCTGCTGATTGGTGCGTTTTACAGAGCGCTGATTGGTGCATTTTACAGAGCGCTGATTGGTGCATTTTACAATCCTCTTGCTAGCTACAGAGCACTGATTGGTGCATTTTACAATCCTCTTGCTAAACAAAAAAGTTCTCCAAGTCCCCACTCCACCTAGGAAGTCCAGCTGGCTTCACCTCTCAGTATGTTCTGAATAAATTGGGCTATTAAATATGTGATATGAATTAACCAAGCAGAGAAAAAGTTACTAGTGACAGGGAAAAGGAGAAAATATGTATTCAATATTATGTTGTAAACAATTTATAAATATGCTTCACCTATGAGTTTCTTCTCAGTACCTTAGAAACTATAACACCATGGAAAATTTTGGATAGTTTACAGAAGTGCATTATTTGGTAATGTGAAAAATAAGATGGTCGTGATAAAGCAACTTGGGAAAAAAGAAATGGCATGAATCTTGAGAACACGTACTTTCTGAGAATTTTCATGTTTAGAAAAGAGCAAGCTAAAAATCTGGAAGCGTATTTGTTCACAGGCAATTTTCAATTGGTCTCATGCATTTCTGTGCATCTTGCAAATAGAAAGGCACTAGCTTCACATTTATTACAGGTTTTCCTTTTTAAAGATCTTTATATAGTGGATAGCCCTGGAAGACCAAGATATTGTTTATTTGTGGATGAGAGAACAGATTTGTTTATTTTTAAGTAAAATGAAGATAGTATTTCCTCCACAGAAAACATCAGACAAGTGTGCTTACTGCTCATTTATTAAAGATTTAAGTTTCCTTTACTTGGAGTTCTTCATCTGTGACACAAACTGTGTGTAGCATCAACTTGAACTCCTTGTCATCATCTCCAGTAAACTTGAGGGAAAACAGGAACCAGAGCAAAGATGAAGCTCGTGCAACTCTGTGCTGTGCTGCAAATAATGGAAGTCTTTCTGTCTCTGACCAAACAGTTATGTGTCTTCTGCCAGCATCCATAAAACTGAAGCAGGCTAACTTGTAAGCTCAGATCCTTCACAGTTCTTGACAATAGTCCCTTAAAACTGTCTGCAGATGCACATCCCTTGGAAAAATTTTGCATCCTTTTAAGAATAATTAATATCCTAGTTAATGGCAACTATATGACAGGATAGGTCACTTTAAGCTTCTACCCACATTACTATAACTTTTAGGTAAATAATGTATATGCCATTTTTTCTAAGGTTATCTAGCCATTTTTGATATAGAAAACAATATTGTGTAAGATAAGCTGAGCATATTTTTCACTTCGTTTTTGTTTTGCAAAACAATTTTATTGGTTTTGTTAATGCCCCAATCATCAGTACTGCTTGGTATAAGAGCCGAGTTTGAAGAATTATCATGTTGCAAATGTATTTTGCTCAGTTATTTCAAATTAGTAGACAGAATTGAGAAGTGGAAAATTTTAGAAAAATCTTGGTTAATCATACTTGGAATTTGGTTACATAATATCTCTTTCTCTTTTGGGGAATACAAAGGTTCATAAACTAGTGATAATCTTCACTCTTGGAACCATTAGATGCTATCGTGATGTTAGCACAGAAGATAAATTTATAATGTTGCAGTGAGGTAAGGAAATAAAACATGTAAGTCTTTGTAAACAACACTATGACAGCCCTTGCAGGCTAAAAATTAGACACCAAAGCATTTTTTGTTACTTTTGGAGAATAAAAGAAGTGTGCCCCTCAATGTCTTGTGGGAGAAAATATATAGTTTGATACACTTGTCAATATCTCTAACTCAAAAATGATGAGTATAAGGAGTGACCCTTATTGTAGTCTTATATTTCTCTCCAACAATTAAGAGAGTTGGTGGAGATGTTTTTTCCATGAGTTCATCCCGGGCCCCAGGAGATTTTCATCTTGTATTCTCTTTATAATCCTGTCTTAGTGTTTCATCCTCATGGCTAAGTTCAGCAATACTTCTGCATTCCAGACAGTAAAATGTGTAAGAAGAGATGTAAAAACAATTGGCTTTGTCTTTATGGAGATTAACTTAAATTTATGCTCATAATATAATTTATATTATATTTGATCAAAATTAAATCACTGATAAGAGACTATAGAAGGTAATCTCCTGCTTGTGGTCATATGTACTTAGGATTCTATTACTAAACAAAATGAAAGAATGCATTATATGGACAATTAGTGGTCTCCAGTACAAAGAAATTACCAGGTCATTTCCAATTCTCAATATTAAAAAAAAGTTTATTTCTTACTGCACTATCAAATTGGAAAGGTCAGTACAGGGGCATTCAATAATAGTAAAAATATGAATAACAATCACATGTATAACAACAGAATCATTTAAAAAGATGTATATTTAAAATGTGATTATTGCATTTTATTTCCCCTGGCAGAAAATAATAAACTGGAGAAAAATCACATTTGATTGACGTCTGTTACATGGATTTTTAAAATTTGTATCAATGAATGCTTTTTAAAGGTAAACTAATCGAGGCCTACCGAAGATAAATAAATCTTTAGTTATTTTGGTAAATATATTTTACAGTTTCATTCTTTTTCAACTTAAGTTAGATAATAGGTACCATATTCTCTCCTAATGTAAATGTTTATGAGCATTGAAACTCCATCTGGAGAAAATAGAAACACTTTTAATTTAAATGACGCTTGAAGAAGGAAATGTATAAATGTATTCAAAACTGTAAGTGAAAATGGGAAGGTCCTATTAAAAAAAAAAGAAAGGACAAACACTTTCCAATGACCTTTCTATAATATTAGCAAATTTATTATGATCTGTTATGAAAGACTGTTTTGCCTGCCTTGTTTCTACTGTCTCAACTCCCTAAGTACTAATTCAATTGAAAAGTAACTTCAGGTATGGGTCCATTTTAATGTCCCTCTACAAGATCTGCAGTGCCATTAATTACAATCATATAATCTTAGAGCCAAGGACCCTTAGAGATTATCTAATCCTATTCTATTAATGCATGATGAAATGGGCTTAGCAATCTGTCTAAGGTTACACAAATTCAAAAACACATAGAAAGTTTTCATAATCAAATTAAATTAAAAGTATAAAACAATTATTGTCACTAATTTATGTATAAGAACATATTAAATATCATTTTATATGAAGTGATTCTGATAATTTTAATGAGTTCATAACAATGCTTCTAAATATTTCACAATTTTAGTTTATCATCCAAATATGATAATAATATACACTTTTATAAGTGAGTCTTCTACAGTGAAACTTACTAATTATAGGAAAGAGAAAATCATGGATAAATAGGGTTGTATCAAACTCTTAAAATGTACATGTGGAAATTTAAAAATATCCTCTTGCCAAGGGGATGTTGATGTCATTCCATAACAGGATTGACATGTGTAATTAAAACAAACAACAAAAATTAAGAATATATAAATAATATTTTAAATGCTTGAATTTGTTATTTATAATGAATATTGAAATTTATTTAGTGAGATAAAAGGTTAACAAATTCTTGAATATAATTATACTACTTTTATAATAAAATGCATCCAAGCTGAAATCTCACTTATATTGTCAACTGCTTTGATGGTTCTAGACTCATTTCCCTATTTTTGGTGAGTCATAAGATGGATGACACACATGCTCAATAGCAGGTTATTTTCATGGCTAAGGTTTATCATAGCAAAAACTACAGAGCAAAACCAGTTCTACTCATATTTTTAATGAATAGTAAACTAATGATATCTTGTTATTCCTATGCTTTGTCTATCATACCTACACATAAATATAAGCACTGGTAAGTTCTGGTTCCAAACATAGCTTATATATGAATGCCATAATCATTCAACATGCATACATTAGCCTTGAATTTTGAAGATTAAAAATTGTTTGTAAAACTATCTAGAAAAAATTTATTATGATTACAGCCACTATTAGATTTCAAAAGGGTTCATCAGAAATCTCTGAGGTATATAATGGGGAAAGAATATTTTGACTACCACTTTAACAGGTCTGCTATTTAATAATATTAGTTTCTTTTTAATTGATGTTTCATGGACATCCAGAATACTAGCTATAAAATCATATATGCTGCATAATGCAAGCAAAACAAAAGCACCTGTAAATATTACAGAAGACTATACATGTATGTATATCATTGCCATAAAATACCTATATACATATATGTATATACACACATAATTGTTTTCACAACCATGATATTATTACTTACAAAAGCATGCAAATTTAGGGAGATGGCTAAATAAGTTATGGCTTTTTCATAAATTGTAAGCCTATTCATTATAAAATATTATTGAGGATCAACTTTCATTTGTTCACCAACAAATTATTGAGCATCTACTATGTATATTCTAGGCCCATTTCTAGGGATTGGGGAAAAATAGTGAAAATAACATTCAGAATGTCTTGGCTTCACAGAGCTGTTGTTCCAGTGTTGGGAGAAAAACAGTAATTAATACCACAAAGTATCATGTGTTGTATGCCAGATGGTTTAAGTTCTATTCTAAAAAATGTGGCAAAGAAGGGGAATAGAGAGTTCTGGGCACAAGAGGTGCTGGATACTGAACAAGATGGTTGCTGAAAGCCTCACTGGGTGGTATCATCTGAATACAATGAGTGGTTATGAGAGAATGAGCCAAGAGTATAATTGAGAGAACATATTTTCAGGGAGCAGAAATAGCAAATGAGGCCTTGGTGTATGAACGCACCCGTGAGGTTCCACTAAGGATGCCAATGTGATACAGCAGAGGACATGAGGTCACACTCCATGGGGAGATGGTCACATAAAGCTTCTTAGAGAATGGTAAGAACTTTTGTTTATTTAATTGGCAGCCATGAAGGGTTTTACACAGAAAAGCAATCGCCTCTTTAAAGAATTAGCAGTAACAGTTTGACTGATCTGTGAAAAAAGACCATAGCATAGCAAAAGAGAAAACAGGGAAATTAGTGAGGAAACTATCGTGTAAACTATTGCTGAAGCTGTTCTAAACTATAAACTATGTAAATTATAAATTGAAATTGTTCTATGCAAACAAGATATATTTGAACCCTGTATATTAGAGGCAAAAGTCCATGATATTGGCAATGTTTTGGCCTGAACTATGGGAGGAACAGAGTTGGAATTACTCACCTGAGTTTAAATTTGGGAGCAGCAAATTTGGGATTAGAGGATAGGAAAGATCAATAGTTTTATTTTTAACAGGCTTAATTTTAAATAGACAATCATATAATATATTTTAAATAAATTATTAATCATAAAATAATGTCAGGCTATATTTTAATACTCACCTATCAATTATAAATAAATAAAATGATAAGAAAATACATAAAAACCACAATAGTTTTTGTAATTAGACAGTGGAGTTACTTGTGATTTTAATGATGTAGGAATTATTCAGTTTTTAAATAATAAATCTTTATTAATTTTATAATTATCAAAGATGCTATAAAAAGAAATATTTTTTATTGCTATGCTACTGATGTATTTCCATTGCATTGACTAACAAAATTAATACTAGAATTTTCAAAAGTATCCACAGTGGTTACTTTATTTGCACTGTTAATTCAGCTCTTTTTAAGTATGCCTTCTCGTTCCCTAATTGATATAATTCAGAGACTACACTCGGACACAATTTAATGAATAAGCAAATTAGGTCCAGTTATTCCAATATGAAATTCCTTTTAATTATGGGCTACTTTTGGAGATGTAGAATAATTTGAATGTTTAATCTGGTGGCTCAGTATGACCTACTTCACATTGTTTTATGAGTGGGTGAAAAATATAAGTGTTAGGAAATGTGTACCAGAAATAATTTGTCATCTAATTACATTTCAGAACATTATACCTCCTCAAAGCCTTGTTTCGGCATATATCTCATTTTAAAAATCTATGTTGTATATATGTTTACTTCTTTAAAATTTTAAAAATGTTTGTGGCATTCACATAAAATACAGAAGAGACTAGCAATAAGTGACATACATATACTTCAGGACCTGAAAATTTATATGATTATATATTTTTTTTCCTTAAAAAGAATATATTCAATTTTAGTATATGTGCTGACTCCTCATCTTATAACACTGAGAAACTTGGGTTCAATGAAAAAAATCAACAAATAATAAAAACAAATATTCTTGAGCATCAAATATGTGTATGATATTTTTCTAGATATTATTGGAAATGAAGGAGAGAAAATAAGAAATAATTTGTCCTCAAGACTTGAAATATAATTGTAGAAAAACATTATATGCTCAGGATAATTTAATTGAAAAGGTACAGTTGAAAATTTGTCAAAATTTTAGTAATTATATAACCTAAAAAATGAAGAAGCCTCTGTGAACAGTTAAGGACAGAGAAGAACAATGACATAAAGATGACCTTAAATGATGGGTGATGTTTGTGGGGCTAAAATGAAAAAACGAGAACATTTTACGTGAAAATAATACACAAAAAGTATGGGAGGAGAGTCTCAAGTTATTTCAAAGGGGACTACGGGGGGAGCAAATAGCCTGCCTTAAGTGAAATGTTTATATTAGAGAACAAGGGAAATATTTGGTTGGAAAGTTAAATTGCTACGTATTGAAGTACAACTTTCATGCAGTCAAATCTGGCAGACTTTCCTACACATTTTTTATTAGCTTGACAATCCCAGTACTATTGTTTAGAATTTAAGTTTACTTTGAAAAATGTAAAACAGAAAGAGTAAGTTATGTCACTGATGTGTGCGTAAAAGTAATAATATGCAGTGGAGTAATGTATGAATCAATTATAAATAGAAAAAAATAAATTCTGCTACATTATGAAAACAAAAGAATATATTCAAATACATCATGAGAAAAATGTATAGCTTTATAGTTAGGATAAACCTTTAATTCAAGTGCTGTTACTTGAATTAAGGATGCACAAGCCCCAGACTCTACTCCACAAACCCTACCCGCTCTTCTCACCACGTAAATACCTAGGGAGAGGGATCTGTCTGAAGGAACCTTTCCCACAACAGCCTTTATTCAAAATGACACACATGCCACTTTCCTGATGCCTACTCTTGTACTCCAACTGCAGTGTGATTCATTACACACAGTTTGCTTGTATGTTATATGACAGTGATTACATCAAGGATTTGGGTACTAGCTAACTGAATTGATATATTTGAAAGTACTTTATAAAACAGAAAGTGCTGAACAACCATTAAGTATACAGAATGATTTGGCAACAATCATATGTAGTACCATATTTTCTGAAATATCTATTTCTTAAAAAACAAGTTTCATTAAGTGTATTATTTGCTGAATAATCTCTCAAAGGTCATGTTTTCATATAGCTACTATTATTGCATTTTGAAATCAAACATTATTTTCTTTGCCATTTCAGAGAAGCCCTTGGTAATCCAGCCCGCAAGTGCAATTGATGTGCATGGCTCTAAAGAGAAATGGGCAAACAAAAAGAAGATTAACTATACATTCAATAATCATTTATTTATTTTCTTAGAGATATCTACAGTAGCTCTCTGTTATCCTTATTTTAATAAATGCTGACGTACAGAATGAGTGAGATTTTTGGTAATAATATTTTTTTTTTGAGGCAGAGTCTTGCTCTGCCAACCAGGTTGAAGTGCAGTGGTGCAATCTCCACTCCCTGCAACCTCCACCTCCTGGGTTTAAGCGATTCTCCTGCCTCAGCCTCCTGAGTAGTTGACAGGTGCACACCACCACGCTCTGGCTAATTTTTTGCATTTTTAGTAGAGATGGAGTTTCACCATGTTGGCCAGGCTGGTCTCACTCCTGACCTCAAGTGATCTGCCTGCCACGGCCTCCCGGAGTGCTGGGATTACAGGCATGAGCCACCGCGCCCACCCGGGTTATAAATTTGTTATTCCTCTTGTGGTTGTTTGGGATGTGTATTTGTGTGTGTGCACATATACATATTATTGAATTTACCACGTTACTCCAAAGGCTTTTCTTTAACTATTTTGCTTGATGTATATTCAACAATGATAGTCTCAAACAAACAAACAAACAGAAAACAGAAACACATCTGATTTTTCACCAATACTGTTTATAGAATGAACCTGTATAGAGTCTGAGGCTATTCTGATGATAAATTGACTATAGGACTAGAAGAAACTATTTTGCCATTTTACAAACTCTCATTATGCACCTTATATAATAGTGCCAAGTTAATAAATTTGCTTCTATGTTTATAGTCTGCAACGGAAAAAACTTACGAGGTACTATTTTCCAGATGAAAGTGAAAGTGATGACAGATTTTATTTCTTCACTTAAATTATTAAGATATACCTTTATTATGTGAGCATAATCGATTTTATTGCAGGGAAGGCCCTTAATTCAGTAAAAAAGACAGGATTGCTTCTTGAATATTAAAACATTTTCATCTTTTCAGTTTTGCTTTTCTTGATTATCTATTTTTCTTTTTACTGAGTAATGTATATCATTTTTTAATTAAATATAATTTAAATAATATTTTACAATAACCTAAAATGCTTCTGAATACTTCATCAATAACTTTTGGATGTTCAATAACATTAAGAACGATTACATTTTACAAATATTATTTTTGCATTATTTATATGTTTGCATTTTTACAAGTGTTCTAATCGCATATTGCAAGGCCAAATCAGAATTTTTAAAGACTTTATTTTATTAACATTTAATTATAGCAACAATTAAGAAATAAAATAAAATGACATAAAATTTTAAATCATATGAATAAATTAAACCTATATATTTAAATTACTTTACAATTTTAGCATTTTTCATAAATATACAGAAATTTCATTTTGTGTCTGTTATAATTATTACAATATTAAAATTATGTAATGGAAAAATAAGCATCAATTAAGACAGCATACATCTGTTGACAAAAGAAAGAGAAGGTATATTTGATTTCCTTGATTTTTTCCTCTCAAAATTGAGAAATAGTTTAATTTTATAAATCTATATCCATTTAAATTACTTAAGTCACCATTTTAGCCTAATTTTTTCATTTTCTAGATAGATTACTCTTCTTTTTTTTTTTAAAAAAAGGTATCATTGATTCTGGTTACGAGTAAAAGACAATTTTAGATGTGCAAATATTTAGATATATAGTCACAATTAGTATTTTTAGTTCATGAAATCTTTAGGCGCAAACTTTGCTGTTCTAAACTAAAATTTGGATTCCAATTCAAAAGCTAAAGACTATCATAGTGTGATTATCCCAAATGAACTCTTTTACCTAACACTTACTGAAATTTCAAGATAATTAGTATTGAGATTCTACAAGTCAGTAAGAGGTCTTCTCCCTGTGAACTTTTAGGTTTTAAGGGCACAAGGAATTTAATGGCTACTGGGCTAAAGAATGTAATAACCACTACTGTGCATATGATTTTAGTCATATAGGCAAAAAGCCTAGGAGGTACATTGTTTGGTCAGATGGCATAAGTACAATTAATTGCAATATAAATTGTCAGATTGTTCCAAAAAGCTCTACAATAAATTATTCTTCACCAGAAATATACGAGAGAACACTAGAAACAATAAGTCCTATAGTTATCTTTAAATGCTACCTATTTGATGGTTTTTCTGGTGACATTCCTGTGTTATTTTAATTTGTATTTTCTTTACCACCCATGAATCTTAACAGATTTTTCTATGAAAGTTCAGCACTTCGATTCATTCTTCTGTGGACTGACTGCCTGTGCCTATACACTTCCCTGGCTCTCTTGCTTGGTGTGTGCATGTGGCTTAGTTTTAGCAAATAGAATATTTGCTGTCCCTGAGCCTTAGTCTTAAATCCTTATACAAGCACTTTTTCTTGTTATCTTACCTGTTTGTCTGACTTGGGTCATGATTCTTAGAGTAATTTTGGTTGCCAAATGTTAAAGTTAGTAGAACTACTATAAGCCTCTGAGTGGCTAAATGGTAGTTATTTCTGTGGCCTGAATACTCTTATGAGATATTCAGGAGATTGAGAGGGAAGAATTATTTTTGAAGACATGGAATTTTTATTTTCTATTCCTTAGAACAGTTTAGTTTACCCTAAATAGTAACTACCTATTATTTTCCCCTGCTAATTTTTCTTGAGGCTCCTAACTTTATCAGGTGAATTTTAAGACATCTGTGAGGCTGGGCACGGTGGCTCACACCTGTAATCCCAGCACTTTGGGAGGCTGAGGCAGGCAGATCATGAGGCCAGGAGTTCAAGACCAGCCTGGCCAACATGGTGAAACCTCGTCTGTACTAAAAAGAAAAAAATTAGCTAGGTGTGGTGTCACTCGCCTGCAGTTCCAACTACTTGGGAGGTTGAGGCAGGAGAATTTTCTGAACCCGGGAGGCGGAGGTTGCAGTGAGCCGAGATCGTGCCACTGCATACCAGCCTGGGTGACAGGCAAGACTATATCTCAAAATAAATAAATACATACATACATACAAACACATATATGTAATTTATAAATATTACCTTTTTGTCATCTATTTAACAAAATATTTGCTCAAATATATCCTTCCATCTGACAACTATTTAACATTACTTTTCTAATATTTTTACCTTATTGCTGCTGACTTGATACATTTTTATTCATTCCACTACATCCTTGTTATTTTGGAAGATCTATCCTTTATTTCTTTATTAAGGGGTATCTTCAATTTTTTGACCTCACAATTAGATGCATAATTTTCAAGTACTATTTGAAATAAAGATACCTTCTATTGTCTTAGCAAATTAGTCAATTTCTCTACTTACTCCTCCTCAATAAGTTGACAAATTCAAAAAACATAAATTTCCCCATTTCTTTTTCACCACTCCCCTCCAAGAAACCTTGGAACCAGTTTGTTCCAAGGTTTGTTCCCACCAAAGTCTAGATTATACAAAAATATTTTAGAATGTTAATGATATATTGTTAGTAAAATTCTTCTATTGAATAGTTTATGATAATTTGTCAACATGAAATGTTAGGCAGACATTGAATACCAACTAGAGCTATTCATATTCTCTTAACGGGATTTCCATTGAGTTATTGATGAAAGATAAAGTGATATAAAGAAAATGTGTATACACCGAGTGCAAAATATTTCATACCCTTTATGTGGCCATGAATATTAAATCATAGTTATGGGAGGAAATTGCCAAATACATATATTAGGCTGTTAAAAACTGTTTTCCTGAGCTCTGGAAACTGATGGATAGGCATAGCAGAAGAGAGCAGAAGCAAGCCAAGAAATCAAGGAAAGGATACTGCTATATAACAAGAAATAAAATAAAAGTACGTAATGTAATTCCCTTAGAAAATGAAGTCGGGTGACTGAGAAGATGTGGAGAACCTTTATAACAATTTCCTTTTTCTAATCAGATTTGATTATAAAACATCGACATAAAATCAATATATGTGTATTATATTCATTTCAATTTTAATTTCAAGACTTAATTTTGCTGTCTTAAAGATCATGGATAACTCCATCTTATCTCAATGTTCAATCTATAATTCATTAAAACAGTTTTCAAAAGAATTTTCAAAATACTTTATTATGATTACAACCATACTTAATCTTAAATTAGGACATACTGTGTGATAAATACTATGGTGAAGTACTTCTCAATAATCCATATTCTTAAACACAACAAGTTCTATGATCAAACTGCTTAAATTTATATATTTGCTCAATCATTTGCCACATAAATATTTTACAGATGAAGAAACTAAAACACTTTTTTTTTCTCCGAAACTGTTTCAGGGCTAACTAACTTACTCAAGAGCTTGGTAAAAATAAAAATTATTAGATACCTTGTGGATCCGTTGCATATATTTCAAATTTAAGTTTTTGAAGCACTTTTTGAAAAGACTTCTTTATGTGACATTTGTTCATTAAAAACACAGTGATTCTTTTTTTGAAATACGATCCAATTGTAAAATATCCTGTGTCTAGAAATGAATTTATTTTCCTAACAAAAATGAATTAAATTAATTAATTAATTAAATTCTCAGAACCATTATTTAAACCAAGTGTGTTGATCCTACAACCAGTGAAAATAATCCCTACAATTCTAAAAATGTGTGTGCTATTATCCATCTATTTCCTAGTTCATTAAAGCCAAGTTATCATAATCTGGACTTTTTACCAAAGATTTTCCGGGATGTCAAAGGTTTTTACTCCTAAATTTAATATGCTGAAATATTACTTTATGTTCTATTTATTTTTATTCATTTAAAATAACACTTTTCTCTATGTTGCGATTGCAAAAATTAACTTATTTACATATATACATGATGTCATGATATAATCTAGGCACAATTTTGGATATTTTCTTTTCCCAATCTGTTTAACTTACACAGGTAATCGATATACGTAATCACCAAGCAAAAGACCTTCATTGGTTTCTATTTTGTTATTTTTTCCTCTGAAAAAGAGTTTAAGATAGTTTTAACATGAAGAATAGCAACCATATTTTTTGCATACTGTTATTTCTTCAAAGACGCTTAATCTATATAAACAAATTTTTAAAACCCTGGTATCAGTTGGGTAAAATCTCTGAGATTTAAAATATTTACTAAGCTACTAAATGTTAAGCAACATGGGATTTTGAAAAATTGGCCAATGGCAAGGATTGTAAGGGAACAAAAACTTGGAAACAATGCTGTTTGTCGACATCTTGAATAATTTGCTGTGCCTCTATTTTATGTCACAGTATTTCCACTTCCAGGCCTATACAAATAAATAAAATCAGTGTTATACACAGAATAGGTACACACACACACACACACACAAGCGTTCAGATATAAAGATTTCAACTGTAGCATCATTTGTAATAAACAATATTGGAAACAATGTTGGTATATATTGCTAAGAAAATGTGTTGAGATCAATTTAGTATAATTATATAATGAGATATATGATTATTTCATTTCTTTATGGAATGAGCATAATGGGAAAATCCAGTGGAAAGCTTACGTTAAAGCTAAGAAAGCTAAATCTTTAAGACCTTTCATATGTATGGGTCTTTCTCGGGGTCATATGAGTTTTGCAAAATTTGCTATGTAAGATGCTTAATTAAAAATAAGAAAAGCCACATCTGTTTTGACTCCCATTTGCCTTTAGTCATTTATCTCCCTGTCAGGTAGTGCGGGTCCAGCCTACAGCACTTTTAGTATTCAGCTAAGGGGAAGTTGAATAGAGACATATTTAATTTCAGTTCATTGAGGTTGATGTGTTTGATTTAAAGCCACTTCCATGTAAAATGAAGTTGTTTCTGGCAGTTCAGAGACTTTCTATTGCTCACTCCATAGATTCATCCAGTGTCGTAGCACAGAGGTGCAGAGGCAGAGAATGTTGTGAGACACATGTCATGCAGTACTTGGTACCAGAGGCTGCAGAGAAGGAAAGAAACAGCTGCCCTTAACCTAGCTCTCCTTTCCACTAATTCTTACCATGGTGGTGATGTGGTGAGAACCAGATGTCCTACATGTAAGGGGATCTGCTGTAGGCAAAGAACTCTGGAAAAAAGAACCTGAGCATTTTTGTGGAAGAGTGACCCAGTTGCTCTGACCCCCTTCTGAGTGTGTCTCCATAGTCACAAAATGGAAAAAAATCTGAGTTCTTACTCTAACCATTTGGATAAAAATAAATCTCTCTAGGGGAAAGATAACACTAGAGTCTCCAGCTTTGTAACTTCTGGGATGCATCTACTGGGTCTCATCTTCTCTTGAAATGTAAATATATATCCCTAGTGAGGTAAATCCTTCAGGATGGCCCCTAACCATGTTCTTTCTGTGAATTAATTTCCAGAGCTAGTTCTTAGCGTAGAGCAGAAGTCTGAGTAAAATTTGTTGAGGAAGTTCTTACTATGCATAAATAACTTTATTTACAGCCTAACGCTATCCATTAAAATCAACAACAGAAAGACAAACTAATCCAAAATGACCCTGCAATCGGGGCTCTAAAACAATGCAGGTTGACTGTAATTGTTAAAATAAATTTGGAAAGTATTTGACCTTATCTGTTAAAATTAAGTATATGCATACCCTGTGACCAATAATTCTGCTACTATCATCCAACAGGAACACATAAACATATTCAGCAAATGTACAAAATTGTTTATTAAAGAATTATTCACAACAGCTTAAATTGGAAGTTTTGCAGTTATCCATCAAGAGTGAAATAAACACATCATAGCATATATATACATACATGGAGTATTATCAAGCAAGAAGGATAAACGGTATACCCAAGAGAGCTTTGATGACTCTCCCAAATACATTTCTGAGTAAGAGAAGCCATCCAGAAAAGAATATATATTGTTTAATTCTATTATAAAAGTTCAAAAATAGGTTAAAAAAAGTCTATGTTATTAGCAATCAGAATAATAATTACTTGCAGATGGAGCAGATGGTAATTTAAGGGAATTTTATTGTGAAATATGTACAATCACTTTGTTAAAATTAATTAACTATATACTATTTGTGTATTTCAATAAAAATGTTTAATAAACTATCTCATTGTTGTTATTTACATTTCTTAAATAGCATTTAGGCATGGGTGAAAAGGTTTAACTTGACTGGCCTGAATTGCTCAAATACTGTACATTCCAAAGAGGGGTCCCTCTGCAGGACTAGACTTTAGTCTAGGAGTTCATCTCTGAGCCCTTGGAGTATTTTGCTTGATAAAAGTGTTCTTGTTTTCCTGAAGTCTTGGGCCGTACTCTCCCAGTTCGACCAGAAAAGATTATGTTATCAACGTGACTTATGTGAACATCTGTTTTTACTCTGGGTGTAGGAAGAAAGTTGTGCTTAAATGTCATGGAGCTGAGGTCAATCATATGGGCATTACATGACTATGTGACTGATCCCAGTAAACACCTTCGACAACTAGGCTCCAGCGAGTGTTCCTGGTTGGGAATGATTTGCACTTTACATATTGTTGCTGGGATAATTAAACATGTCCCCATGCAACTGCTCTGGGAGGGGACACCTGAGAGCTTGGACTTGGTTTCTCCTGGAGTTCACTTCATTTGTCTTTTCTCTTAGCTGAATTCTATCTGTACTGTTTTTACTGTAATATACTGTAACAATGAGTACTACAGCTTCTGATTCCCTTAGAGATTTCCAATAAATTACCAGGTCTCAAGTGGTCTTGGGAACCCCTGGCATATTACTGAACTTAAAGTTTTCAGAATATCTGTATTTGATATATTCCATGGCAAGCACTATATCCATCATACTTTTTCATTTATTGACATAACTCCAAATATTTCCACATATCTAAAATTCAGGAAAGTAACCCTATCCTTACCTCTGAGGATAAAGCTTGTTAAGTATAGGTAAACCATGATAATTTAAATTCACCTGTTTGTGACGGACATTTTTAATGACTGTTTTTAGTCAAGAAAATGTGAGGGTAGGTCTGCCAAGAGCTACTGAAAAGAGTTACATTTTCTAAAAAAAAAAAAAAATCCTTGTCTTTTCTTTTTGAGAATAATTTGTGATGTTTCTGAAATCATTGTTTGCCCATAAAGAGAGATTACTTAAACAAAAAGTCTGTATAAAATATGACTACAAAGAAAGATGAGAAAAAAATCACATTCTTGATTAATTTATTGATCTATTAAATTAATAGTCTTGGAAGTAGATCCCTCTTTGGACTTCCAGTTAGAGACAGGGCCTTACTCTATGGCCCAGGCTGGAGTGTAGCAGTGCCACCATAGCTCATTGTGTAGCTCACCGCAACCTCAAACTCCTGGACTCAAGCAAACCTCCTGCCTCAGCCTCCCAAGTGGCTGGAATACAGACAGGTGCCACCATGACCACACCTGGCTATTTTTTTTTCAATTGTAGAGCTAAGGTCTCCCTATGTTGCCCAGGCTGGTTTTGAACTCCTGGCCTCCAGTGAGCCTCCCACCTCAGCCTCCCAAAATGCTGGGATTCCAGGCATAAGCCACCAGACCTGGCCTATTTATAGTTTAAATTTTCTCATCGTCTAAATAAAAGATCTAAAACTAATTGTCTAAGTTGGCAGAGCAGTCAGAACACACACATTTATTGATTAAATTCATTGTCTTATATGGATGTGGTTCATGGTGCCCAAAACAATTACAATAGTAACATCAAAGGTCACTGGTTACAGATTATCATATCAAATATAATTATAGTTTAAAAGTTTGAAATATTGTGAGATTTACCTAGATATGGCACAGAGATACAAATGAACACATGCTATTAAAAAGTGGTGCCAATAAACAGGGTTGTCATAAACCTTCAATTTGTGAAAAAAACATTATCTGTGAAGGCAAGTGAAGCAAAGCACAATCAACTGAAGTATGTCTATATTCCACTGCCTTTGCAGAGTGTATACAGTTGTATTACATAACATACATAGTATATATACAAATATATATAATATATATATTTGGGTATATGTAATATATATTATATATTTGTATATATATTATACACACATATTATATACATATATAGTATACATATATATTATACATATGTATTTTATATATATATATATATATATATTTGTTGTGGACTGTGTCTTGTTTCCCCAAAATTAATATATTGAAGCCTTAACTCTCAATGTGTTAGCATTTGGAGGTGGGACCTTTGGAAGTAATTAGGTTTAGATGAGCCCATAAGGATGGGGTCTTCATGATGGAATTAGTGCTCTTACAGGAAGAGACCAGAGAGCTAACGCTTTCTATTCGCTATGTACGTACATAGGAAAAAGGCAGCCCTTTGAAAGCCCAAAAGATGACCCTCCTCAGACTTGCCAGGTTCAAGAACTATAAGAAATAAATGTCTATTGTTCAGACCAGCGCCTATCTTATTTTTATATAGCAGCCTGAGCTTACTAAAACAATTATTAAGAAAAAACAGCAAAGCAAACAAACAAAAGCAACTATGTTTAAAACTCCTGGAAAAATAATTTATCTTCTGTGCAGCTGTTTTTTAAGATCTTCCTTTAATGTATTTCCCCTCATTTTTCTTGCGTCTTATTTGGAGTCTGTAGTAGCATAGTTCTTAATTTGCTTATCAAGTAATTTACATCATGTTAAACATGAATTTCAACCAGCAAAGAATATTATTAAAACTTCTGGACTAATGTTATTCACTTGCATTCTTTCCTACTACCCGGAAATGCTTTTGCTGGCAATGATTTCTCCTTTGATGTTGTGAAGTTTCGGGCCATTGTTAGAGAAACAGGTCCACTTGCCGATTAGCAGGCAGTAGGCTTTGTGACCTAAGTTCAGTAACAGAAAATCATTACTTTCTCTGGCAATTTGATACAACATGCTTCATATACTCCAAAATTCATCAATTTTCTGCTCTGTTGATGTCCTCCTTCATTATGTTAAAGAATTGCCATAGTATAGTTTATTCATAATGGTATTTTCAGTTGATTACTAGAGCTCCACTTTAGCATTTTAAAATCATATTATCGCATGTTTATTTCCAAATTAACAGGGCAATAAAAATCCTCTCTTAAAAATCAGGGATATTAGTATTCATCTCTTTTTATGTAAAAATATTAAAAAATTAGAAGTGAAATATCACAGAAGATATTTTAAATATGAAGACAAATAATGAAATAAGGAGAATTTTAAAAGCCAAATATTTTGGATCAGAGTAAGAAGTTAGTGGTAAAAGATAAAGGTTATCCAACAACCTTTTGCAAATGAAGCCAAAAAAGTAGGTTTGCGCAACAGTGAAAAACTAAAATTAGAACTCTTTTATATTTCATTAAAAAACATGCCCTTTTTCAAAATGTCAGATCGGTTTAATCACACCATAAAATTATTTACCCAAAGTTAAGGAAAAATAGCATGCTGTCATATAAGTAGAAAATTTACATACACAATTGATATTTAACGTTCTCTAAGCGATGTAAAGATTGCTTTTAAGCCATCTAAGAGAGTTGTGTTTATTATTAGGGATAAAAAAGTGTGTAAATTAGCACAATATATTTTATATAAAATGAATCTGTTTTCTCTTATAAGAATATACAATTATAATTCTGAATTTTGAATTTATTCTTAAACAAATAAAAACAACTGCTATATCTGAATTCTTGTTTTATGTCACTCTATCTATTTTTTTACTATCTATATTTTTTTTACTATCTATATTTTTTTACTATCTATATTTTAGGCATTTTCACTATCTATATTTTAGGCATTTTATAGGTTAAGTATGTGCAGTTGGTGCTTACTAAATATAGCCTAGCAATGCTCCCTGTTTCTTTTTTTTAACCTTTAATTTCAGGGGTACATGTGCAGGTTTGTTATATAAATACATTTGCATCATGGGGGTTTGTTTTACAGATTAATTCATTACCCAGGCATTAAGCCTATGATTCATTAGTTATTTTTCCAGATCATCTCCCTCCCCCGACCTTCTGCCCTCTTGTAGGCCCCGGTGTCTGTTGTTCCCTTCTTTGTGTGCATGTGTTCTCATCATTTAGCTTGCACTTACAAGTGAGAGAATGTGGCATTTGTTTTTTCGTTCCTACATTCATTTGCTAAGGATAGTGGCCTTCAATTCCATCCACATTCCTTCAAAACACATGATCTTGTTCCTTTTTATGGCTACATCTTATTCCCTGGTGTATATATTCAACATTTTATTTATCCAGTCTTTACTATTGATGGCCATTTAGGTCTATTCCATGTCTTTGTTAATGTGAATAGTGCTGCACTGAACATATGTGTGCGTGTGTCTTTATAATAGAACAATTTATATTCCTCTGGGTATATACCCAGTAATCGGATAGCTGGGTCTAATGGTAGTTCTGTTTTTAGGTCTTTGAGGAATCACCACGCTGTTTTCCACAATGGCTGAATTAATTTACATTCTCTTTAACAGTGTATAGTGTTCCTTTTTCTCTGCAACCTTACCAGCACCTGCTATTATTTGACTTTTTAATAATAGCCATTCTGACTGGTGTGCTTACTGGTTCTTAATCTCACCCACATCTTAGAATAATGTGGAACCTTTCAAACTACCGACACCTCTTTCTAAAAACTGAAGTTCTGTTTTAATTGGACTTTAGTAGAGCCAAGAAATGAGTATTACTTAAAATCTTGCCATGTGATTCTACTAGGAAGCCAGGGTTCAGAGCCATGGATTACATTTTTAATATAAATACACATTATTAGTTGAAGCAGTTTTAAGTTAGGATAGCTGTAACGTTGATTGAAAGGGGAATACTTAAAACAGAACCCTGCCTTGGGTCATCAAGACTTAAAAAATTCTTCTGTTTTTATTCTATTAAATATAATCATGCATTCATTTACTTTAGCATTTGTAATTCTAAAACACATTGCAAATTTCACAAAACTACCATTTTCTAAATGTCAACACTCTAAATACACCATTTATTTTTTAAAGTAGTATATTCACTTCAAATTCCATTGCTGTGTCAAGAGTTAGTTGAACTTAAAATATAATTAATAGTTACTCAGCAAAAATAGAAAGATGTTAGCTGACGGTGTCAAAAGAAATATTCTAACACTGATTTCATTTTTACTAAATGACTGAATTTTTCTTTATGTTTTATGCTTAAGCTTCTCTGCTTTCTTTCTATTTTTTGTGGTTTAAATAAAGAACCATGATTATCTGTATAAATGATTGCTCAAAGTAATTAATCATTTTTCTTATGAAATTACCAGGGTAAATTAAGAATCTTATAATTACAGAGTTTTCTCTTGCCTAGAGGAAACATACTGAGAAATTGTGTTAGGAAATTATTATTTCAAAACCCAATCTAAGTTCTTAGCCACTGGACTTTTAAAAAATACATATTACATATACTTTTTCTAACATGATTGAGAATATAGTTTGTTTCAGATTTGCACATTTCTTAAACGAAAACAATAAAGAATTCAAAAGGCAAAAGGTACTGTAAAAAAGTTATTTGATCACATGTAAATGAAAATTCTACCTTCTTATTGAATTTTACTAATTAGAGGGGTAATTATTCTCGCATCAGATTATTTGCACAAGATACTATTTCTGATGTATTTTATTAAAGAATTCAAAAGGCAAAGGTATTGTAAAAAAAAGTTATTTGATCACATGTAAATGAAAATTCTACCTTCTTATTGAATTTTACTAATTAGAGGGGTAATTATTCTCGCATCAGATTATTTGCACAAGATAATATTTCTTATCTATTTTATTAAAAGTCACCATTTATTATTGGTTTTCATCTCATGTTATATATGCAAATGAAACTCCTTTGAGTATGCAACGGTTATTTACTGCAGTGAATATTGTATAATCATATTTATCAAAATGTTCTTCTTCGAAATATTTTTCTAATGCTTATTAGCAAACAGTTTTTATATTTGAGAAAGTGAAATGTGGACTTTGGAATCAGATTTAGGCCATATGGTAAGCCAGTTGCCTGAAAAATCTTCATAACAAATGCTAATATTGATGAATTTTGGAGATGTCATTATATATGTATACCTAAAACTACAGGAAAACAAAGAAAATTACCAATGCCAGAAACACAGGCAACACTTAAAACCAGCAAGACCAGTTGCTCTGACTTTTCTGGATGGCAAGAGAGATGGACCCAGCAATTTATAAATTTGGATTTTCTTAAGGCTCAGCAGCGAAGAGGTGATGCATAGCTGGACCTAGATTGAAAGAGTAAAGAAAAATACTTATTAACCAACCCAGTATAATTAAGAAGTTTGTCTGTAAATACTAGAACAATTGGTAGAAAAAACAAATATATATTCTCCCCTGAGAATCTGTAACATCAGGATTATCCATCATGTGTTGTTTGACTTCAAACTTATAAATTGTACAGCCTTGAACCATGAACCATCAAATTAACAAATTAACATATAGATTATTTTCTGGCCATTGATACACTGGAAGCTTGGTGGAAGAGATGCAAAATCATTCCAGAGCAAAAGCTGAAATTTTTTTTCTGCAAAGGGCAAGATAATAAACATCTTAGGCATTATTGACCATTTTAAAGAGCAGCTTATAATCACCAAAAGGAATATCAACAAACTAGAAAGTGAAGATGAAGAATTATCCAGAATGCAGAATATGAACCAAAAGATAGAACATAAGATAAGCTGAAAGACATGGAGGACTGAATAAAACTATCCAAGGAATATCTAAAAGAAATTCTGAAAAGAGAATAGTAGGAATAAAAATAATGGGATTATAATAGTTTGCTTCTACTTCTGGGATGAATGTAGTAGTTGTATAAGACACATACTCTTATTAAAATGACAAGAAAAAGCTGGATAAATTATAAAAGCCACATATATTTTAAAGCATGAGGGAACTGTAGAAACAATGATGAATAGATAAACTAAGAGTACAGACATACCTGAGTGTTCGAAATGGGCCAAAGAGCATGATGCATTCATAGCGTCTACTAGTCAATTCTGGCTCAAATTAGGAAGTAGAAGGCATGTTCAATGGACGCAAAACAGTAATATATATATAAACATGTGGGTAAGTCTAAAGAAGCATTTGCTATATTGAATCAAACAAATACAATAAAGTAAAACAAATACTAGAGAACATTGTTAAGCTGAGTTAAGTTTGGCTCAAAGTGCCCATTGTACTTGCCTAATTAAGTTTGGCCCAAAGCGGCACCCATACATAGTGACTGTACTCTAACTTAATGTGTAAATAAGTTGTAAGCTAATGTAGATATATGGACTTGTAACCAAACAACTGAGCCTCAACCAATCATAGGAGCCAAACCCTTAGTCAATCCCAGGCTGAATGCTGCCAAATTATGCCCAAATAAGGCAAATATTGAACTGCACCAATCAGGGAAACTCTGAATATAATTTTCTATGTTCTGGTTATAAATACATCTCACCACTCTGGATGTGGAGTCACTCTGAACAGTCTTTTTTCTGGGATGGTGCCTATTTCTCAAACCTTTTTCTTGGTCAAATAAACTTAGTGAAATTTAACATGTCTTAGTTGTATTTTTTTAAACAACATTCAAAGACCTACAAAATAGGACAGGGAACTTGTATTTAGACTATACTGTCTAAATGCAACTTATTTATGCTAGTTATTTGTGCGTTATAGAGAATATAGTGATATTGATATACTTTAAGTCATTTATGTACATCGGGAAGAGGAAAAAAAAAGTTACCCAATTCAATGGAAGTCAAACGAAGAAGCAGAACAGAGCTACCAGAAAAACATGATAAGAATTAAAGAAGATGGGAGCTCAAAGAGGAAAACTGTCACTGAATTTGGGGAACTTTTCCTTGCAGGCCAAGTTAACTTTTATTCAGATAGAATTCTCAGATGAAAAAGACAGAAATTATAGTCTATGGCTGACAAAATATAGAGAGTCTGCCCAGAGACTTTTGCTATTCTAAGCTAGAATCATAAGGTTAATACACTCCAATGAAGGAGAAAACAAGAACCAGCTCTTGAGCATACTTGAAGTCTGGGACCAAATCTGAGTTGTTCAGATACTCATATTTTCACCCTGATTTAAGATGATCTGATATGGGTAATGCCTGCATAAGCAAAACTTCTGGAGGAACTTATCTCCATAGTAGACAACAAGGTAATCTTAAACTATCCTGACACTAATTGGGTGTATAAACTTGGCCAAGTCATTTTTCCCTTTGAGTCTCAGTTTCCTCAACTGTAACATGAATATGAAAGTAACTAACTTGTAGGTCTGTATTACAAATAAAGTCAATTATTTTGGTAAATCATTTGTATGCAATATAGCATACATGAGAGAGAGAGAGAGAGTTTGTGTGCATGTGTTTAGAGAGAGATGGAGAGAGAGACACACATACACAGAGAAGAATCAGTATATTGTTAAGGATAACAACATCCAGAAACAAATCGACAGACAAGAAAAACAATTTAAATAATCGAATTATCAGACAGAAGTTAAAGAACAAAACATATGCTTAAAGATGCACACAGGAAAATACAAATATGATCATGGTAGATTTAGAAAGGAAATACCTGCTAGAAGTAACAGAGAACTACTAGAAAATTAACGAAGTGCAGTAGGAAGAAAGAAAATAAATTATTGAAGAAAAGTTTCAAGATACAAAGGATAGAGTTAAACGTTAATATATGTCTAAACTTTACCAGGAAAAGGGAGACAAAGGCAATAACTAAGGAAATAATAGAGAATGTTTTTAGTACTGATTAAAGACAGATATAAGCAGATTTAAGCAGGTCAACAAATTCTGAGTGGAGTAAGAAAAGTACAATGAAGAAAACAAAAGACAAAGCCAAAATTCTGTAAAGCAGCTTGAAAATAAGGCTTATTACCATTAAATAACAACATTTCAGTCTATGGAAACTTACATCCTAGGAGAGGGAATAATTTAAATAAAAAAGTAATGGATGAAAAGAGAAAAATTCCATCAAGTGGGATAACTGTTATCCATAAAGAAGTAGCAGGTGAGATGGGGAGTAAAAAAACAAACATATATAAATCCTCTTATTTTATATATTATAGCTCAATTTTATTCCCATCTTTGATAATCCAAAAATTATACACTGATCAATATATCTGTTCTAAATGTTAAGATTCCAACAGGTAGATCATGTCTCTCAAAATGTGTTGCACATTGCCTCAACTGGAGGTTCATGGTGCATATTAAAATAAGAAAGGCTTAGAGAATTATTACAGCAAGGAAAACAATGTAAGTTTATTTAATTTAGTGTTTTAGCTATATATTTAATAATTATTTTAGGTAGGCAGTTGTTTAAAGACAACAGAAATTACTTGGAATTTAAAGCAAGCAAAAATGAATGCATTGGAAAAGCACAACGCAGCTCTTAGAACTGAAAAAAAAGTAGGTGAACCAGGCTCAGGCAGGAATCAGAGAGCAAGTCAGAACCAATATCAGAAAAAGGAAGTTCTGCTTTTCATGTGGCTATTGTCCTGTCAGTCATGACCGCTGGCCACTGCCAGCAAAGCATGCACAGGCATTTTCTGGAATGCTGCTGGGCTCTGCTTTAGCTTGTCACTTCCCACTTTTCCATTGGATTCAAAAAATCTATCCATCTGACAGGAATAATTTCAGACTCTCTGCCTACTTCTTACCTTGCAAGGCTGAAAATGCAAGGAATGAGTGGCTATTCTTGGGTCTCTGGTTTACATTTTAGCCTCCAGTTGGTGGGAAGAGAAAAATCTACTCACAAACAGCTTCAAAACGGAAAGGCCCTATATTGGCATTCCTACATAAAAGAAAGTACTGGGGGGCTTGACAAATGGACATTTGTCTTCAAAGAACACATATTCTCCTTTAGACAAAGTTTGCACTTATATAGCACAATTAACCTACTTCTTATCAATCAATAAAACGAAGAGACAATTACAGAACAGGATAAGGTGTTTGCAAACTATGTATTCAACAAGGTTTGATATCCAGAATATATAAGGAACTCAAAAAACTCAATAGCAAAAGAAAAAATTGATTAAAAAATGGACAAAAGAAGACATACAAATGGCCAAAAAATATATAAAGAAATGCTTAACATCATTAAGCCTCAGAAAAATGCAAAACAAAACCGCAATGAGCTATTACCTTACCCCAGTTTAAATGATGGATATTATCAAGAAGACAAAATATAACAAATGGAAACGATAATGTGGAGAAAGAGGAATGTTATACACTGTTGGTGGGAATATAAAATAGTATAGCTGTTATGAAAAGCAGTATGGAGGTTCCACAAAAAATAAAAAAGATAACTATTATATTACCCAGCAATCCCATTACTGGGTACGTGATCAAAAAAATGAAATTAGTATGTCAAAGAGACATCTGCACCCAGGGATATTGAAGCATCATTCAAAATAGCCGTGATATGGAGTCCGCCTAAATGCTCATCTAACAACAAATGGATAAAGAAAATGTGGTGTATAAATGTATATCTATCTATCTATCTATCTATCTATCTATCTATCTATCATCTATTTATCATCTATCTATCCACCCCTCCAGAACAATATTCAGCCATAAAATGCTGTTATTTTTAGCAATGTGGATGAAGTTGGAGGACACTTTGTTAAGTGAAATAAGCCAGGCACAGAAAGACAAGCACTGCATGATCAAATTCATATCTGGAGTTTTAAGGATATGGAGAAAGATGTTAGGTTTTTTCCTTGTGTGGACAATATTTAAAATTATTATATTTGGAGAGATAACTAGAATACTCCTGCCAACTTAACTATGACCCATTGAATTGCTCTGAATTATAAATCAGATACTCTGAATTAGCACTTCACTACCATTTTTAAATCTACAGCATTTATATAAATTAATAACTGCTGTAGAGCATACTACTCATGGCTGAAAAAAGTGACCTGATGATTTGAGCTATCTAAGACCCACCTGATGTCTAACAGCACTAAGGATCAAGCTACCACCTCTCCCTTAACACATCTTTCACACCAGCGTGCTAGAGCAGATAGCTGAAGAGTTTTCCCTAAGCCAGAGATCATTCTGACAAGGCATATGGAACAATGGAGATGTCAACATGCTTTCAAGACAAGTAACAGTAATCCTGGCTCTTAACTTGCTTTAATAATAATGAATTTTTTTTATCAAGTCCTGAGGAATGAGGGCTTCCAGGTGCCGTATTTCCAGGTGCTTATCAGAATTTTTCTTTGCTGATAAGAACAATTGTTGCAGCATGCTTTGCTAATCATATACAGAAAGACAAGAAATTTATATTCTAATAATAGAACACAAGTCCATCTCTTGCATCTGATTTAGCCAGATTAAGTCACCTTTTGACCAATATCAATCTGGAAGTGATATCATGAACTAAATGGTGTCAACCTGGGGTTTCTATTATATCTCAACAAAGGAAAAGAAGTTGCCGTCATTGGCAAGGTACATACAGGATACATCTCTGTTTCGGCAGATGGGATGAGATTTCCCTGATTCTCCTACACTGCAGAGGGTAGAGGGAGGTATTTATATAATACATGGAATTTTAATTGAAGAAGCAAAGAGGA
Organism: Pan troglodytes; assembly: GCF_028858775.2. Lineage (NCBI taxonomy): Eukaryota > Metazoa > Chordata > Mammalia > Primates > Hominidae > Pan > Pan troglodytes. The sequence goes on from NC_072413.2 coordinate 14,989,411, forward strand.
ACGGATTAATGTGATTAATAGTGTTTATCTAATACAAGATGAAAAACAACATATTATTGTTTGTATTGTGATGGTTCTAGAATAAAACACATCATTTCTCTAATTTTAGTTAGATCTTTGCTGAAAGAAAAAGATAAATAAAATATCCTACAGTTTATCCATATCCATGTTCCTCTACACTAAATATTCATCTTTGATTAGTTATTTTTAACTATATTTGATTTCTTTATAAATTACCTTTTGAAACTTTAAACACATACATTGTTTCCCCTTAAAGGATTTTTCTTTTCCTTTCTTTTGTTTTTTTTTAATCTAAAACTTACTTTCAAAAACAATGACTTTCATAAACTTGCAACTTGTTAAATATAGTATTTTTATTAACATTCTAGTTTGTAACACAAGGCAAAACCTAAACACTTACCGTTTATAAATAATGGGTAATACTGTTTCAACTTAACCTTGAGAATGTAGAAAAAAAATTGAGTCCAGTCTAATAGCAGCCAAAAGATCTCAGAAACAGTAAACTTAGTGATAGCCTGGCAGACACAATCTGCACAGAACTTAATCAAAATAAGATTAAAAGTCCATAGCAATTTCCTTGAGTGGCCAGTCAGATATCCCCCATTACAGTCACCAACCAGCCTGCCCCTGGGGCCTGTTTCAGAAATAGATTGGTTTGTAGATGAGCTGATACAGAAGAAGGAAAAAAAAATGTTTTCTTGAGACTGTACCTAAATCTTATCAAGTAATACAGGGAAGCTTCAAAGTCTTTTTATTCTGAAATGTTATTTTATTCTGCTTTATATCATCTTAAATTTATTAGTATTATATTAAATATTAGTTTATGTAAGCTTATTATTTGACTCTGTATAGGATATAATAGATGGCATTGAATATTTAATAAGATAGCAACAGCAATAACACCTGGGAAATTGTTCAGGGAAGGATTCTATTCAGTTGTTAAAAGATTTGCCTACTTATTTCACTAATATTACTCAGCAATCACAAACATTGGGTAATCCTAGACAAATCCACAAGAGGTACCATTATTCCAGCACCTTAAAAACATTTTTCAATCTGAAAGATACTTCTAGATGTTTTTTTCCATAACAGAGCAGACGATTTCTAAATGTTTATATCACTGAAACTTCACAGTATTAGTGGAATATGTTATCCTTTATACCAAAAGTAATCAGATTATTTTATAAAGCAATTATCAATCAAAAGTAGATTACTAAGAACATACTGTATAAAATGCCTTATGGGCTATTAATTCTGCATGCATTGCCACATTTGATTGTCTCAAAAAACCTCCTGAAATATGTATTCTTAACACACTTTTATTGAGAACATTATGAGTAATAAAAGTTGAAAGATTTTCCCAAAGATGTACAAGTAAAACAGGTCCTCAAATAAAGTTGTTTTATTCAATGTTGTTTTGCTATAGTGTAGATGAGAATAAATATTGATTCCTGGACAGGGCTACCATCTGTGTAGGGTCTGCATGTTCTCCCCATGCCTGCATGGGTTTTCTCCAGGAACTCCTGCTTCCTCTCACATCCCCAAGATGTGCATGTCTGGTTAATTGCCATTTCCCCACTGTGTGTCCCCATGTGAGTGAATGTGGTTGTGCCCTGCCATGGAATAGCATCCTGTGCAGGGTTTATTCCTGCATTTCATGCTGAGTAAGAATAGGTTCTTGCCACCCGAGACTCTGAACTGGAATAACTGGGTAAATAATCATCTTACTTGTTTTTATTAATCTTTTTAAAAATGTATGTATACCTCACACTTATTTCAGTGTTGAATGTTATAAGTGTTTTAGTCTTCATTTAGAAGTACAGTGATAATATTGTGACCAGAAATATGCAGTAAGAACTTACATATTGTTGTATCAATTGGCCTATGGTAAAATTTGTTTCATTGTTCACCATTTTGCTGATAGTTGCAGTTTCCAATAATCTACTGATATTAAATGTGGACTTACTATGTAAACAATAGCAAGGATCCTAAATCCTAGGTTATATCTAAGTTTAAATGGCTTGACACCATGTCAGAATTACCTTATGACCATGCTCTTATAAGTGTTTCATTTTTTAAAATAGTGCAAACTGAATTTTGCATGAGAATTATCATTAAAAAAATTTTTGTTACAGATAGGATCTTGCTATGTTGCCCAGGTTGACCTTGAAGTTCTGGGTTCAAATGATCCTTTTGCCTCAGCGTCCAGTGTACCTGGGACTACAACTGTGTGCCACCATACCCAGGGCTGCAGGAAAAGTTGTTACGTAAAGCAGTGATTTATGAAAATAAGACTTTATTTGGGCAACATAGAAAATGTAAACAAAAAGAGTTGCTCAACATAAAACTTACTCAAGTCACAATTTACCTCTGACATGATATATTTCCATCCACTTCAGAAAAAAAATGTGTATACCTTTTTATTTCTTTTTTTCTTTTCTTTTTTTTTTTTTTTTTAGACGGGCTGGAGTGCAGTCACAGCTCACTGCACCTTTGAGCTCCTGGGCTAAAGTAATCTTCCTTTCTCAGCCTCCTGAGTAGTTAGAACTAAGACATGCACCACCATGTCTGGCTAATTTTTAACATTTTTTTGTAGAGATGGAGTCTCGCTATGTTGCCCAGGCTGGTCTTGAACTTCTGGCCACATGCTATTCTCTCACCTCGACCCCCCAAAGTACTTGGATTATTGGCTCAAGTACTTAGATGTATTAACGAGGATCACAGAGAGCTTGATTTTGTAAGTTTGAGTTAGCATGTAATAACTGCAGTGGATTTTGATGCATGTATTTAATGAGAATAATTGCTTTAGACTATATGATATTTGAAACAAAAGAGCAATAGGACTGCATGGCACGACATAAAGTCTGTTATGACATAGTGACTTTAATATATTCTAATTAAAATCATAATAGTAAAAGCTAAAAATGACAAGACCATTGTTAAAAATCATATCACGACAGCATAATCATGTATCCACAAGTGATTGATACAATAACATGAACTGACATTTTGCTACAATATTAATCAGTTAATACAGGTTTTTAGGTTTCAGTTAACTGGTTAATCATAAAATATTATATAAAATATTATCAAATTGTGTAAGTCATCTCACTGTATTCTAAAATTTATGTTATTTTATATTTCTAATCTGTGTTTTGCAGAGATCATGAAAATTTTAACTGGGTAACTGAAGAATTGTCCCAAGGGCTTGAATAAATGTTAATGTTCATAACAGTATGTTCTAAAAAGAAATTTAAGTAAAAAAGGAAAAAACATATTTCGTTTTAAAAATATCTACCCATGCACATCATTCATCTAAAAAACCCATTTAATATAATCATCTAGTTATGTAAAGATATACCCAATAGCTACTTAAAATAGAAATATTCTATTTCATTATTAGAAATTATTATTTTAAAAGGTTGTTAAAACATCAAAAATATGCTTATTTCTAGTAACCAGAGAACACAGCAGGGTTATGAAACTTTGGATTCCTGTTTGGTTTGGCAGGTAACTAGATTAACAAAAATATGATGTTTTGAGTTTCAAAACACAATAGCATATTTAAAAAATACTTGGTGGGGGTCTGGCAATTGAGAGACCTTAGTAGCATAATCATTGGTCTTCACAATCACTGCCAGGTACTCTTTCAAACTAGCTTGAATAACTGCAAAACACATCATCAACCCAGCTTTTTTTTGCTGGACCTGGCCATATATAAACTGATTAGATTTAAAAATTAAAAAATTAGAGTTTTTTCTGTTGTGTTTGAAGAGGTGAACCCTTGGACTCAAAATCTCTCAGAAGTCCTGTCTTTCACTTCAGAATCTGTGTTAATTTGCACAGGAATATACTTCTGTGTTTTAATAAACACATGTAATTTTTCTGTTTTCATCTTGCAAGTAATGACAGCTTTGTTCTCAAACCAATTTTGTTTTTTATAGATTTTACCCTGATATATAATGAAGAGACAATTACATGATTTGTGTAGAAATTCTTCCTCTAAACTAAATTATACTACCTTAGCAATCTGACATGAAAGTACCAAAACTCTGTAAATTGACCTCACCAAGAAAATTATTACATAAAACAGTGATTCATGGAAATAAGACTTGATTTGGGCAACATAGAAAGTATTAAAACTAAAAAGGAGTTGCTTGAGATAAAATTTACCCAAGTGACAATTTTACCTGTGACAAACATATTTCCATCCACTGCAGAAACAAATGTGTTTAGTTTATTAAAGTATATGTTTAACAGCAAAAAATAAATAGAATAAATTTATTATCCCTATCCAGTGATAAACACAATTTTAAAATAAAAATAAAAACATCCTGCTTATATTTGCTATACTATTTCATGCATTAGGCTAAGATATATGGTTATTTCCATGCTTTCAGGATGTGTTTAACAAATCTCTTATACATTTTCCTATTGTTGTCATTTTAATATCTTGAATATAATATTAAATAAACATTTCTACAAATAATTTGAACCTCAAAGTTTCATAAACATCTATCCTTCAATATTTAGGCCTGAAAAGTAATCTCCATTATCTATCAAATTCTAAATTTGAACTTATCATGGTTTACTCCTACTTTTTAATTATTACTTTGGTTAAAGATACTTCATGATATTATTAAGTTCCTTACTAATAATGTATATGGTTGTATTACATTCATTTATCCATCAAAACTAACTTTGAGCTACTAGGAAATATAATTCAAATCATTCATATAATATCTAATGAATGATTATTATAATACAAAGCACTATACTAGGTTTCATAAGTGATACAAAAACAAGTGCAACCGCCTCAGTAACCAACACGTTTGCAGTCTAATAGAGGAAAACAAGCCCTGTTATAAGAATAATTATAGTAAAAGGCTATATAAAATACAATCCATTTTGACACACACCTTCAGCTCTATTTGCTAATTCTCATTTTCGCTCTTTAGTTTATTTTTAGATTAAATAGTTATTTTCACAAATCAGTCTGAGGACAGAGTTGTTTTGTTTTGTTTTGTTTTGTTTTGTTTTTGTGAGTCATCAGCACTATGCAATTGCATATACCTGTTGTGTTTGGTCTACAGAGGCTAAACATCATGTAATAGTTTTTATGCATTTTGTTCATAGGTTACTGGGTGCTTTAAGGCAAAACTGAATGAGTTTCCAATAGTCAGTACAAAACTACAAGAAATACAGACACAAAGTGCCTGGGGTTATCCTCAAATGAAGTTAGATTTGAATTGCATTCAATAACCTTTTTTACAATGTGTAGATGCTCAAAGCAAATACAATAGTTTCTCTTTGCCTCTGTGACTTGAGTTCATAGTGTTGTGTTTAAATATAACTTTTGTAATGTCTACTTCACTGAAGAAACTTTTAAAAAATTTGACTTATAATGGTTTTCTGTAACAACCTATGGTGCTTGGTTTGTAAAGTAAAACAGGAACTCAATTTAGTACCTACTGAATAGTATCATTTTTTAACTGAGATTCCACTCATAAAGCACCTAAATGTTTAAAGTTAAAGCATATTATATTGACATTAAATTTAAAAAGAATAAACAAGTTAGAGAAGAAATAAAGAAAAAAAAACTTCGGAGAATAAACTGCTTCCAAGTATACAAGTACTAAAGAGGCTACACACTGGTATGCTCATTATAAATAAAAACATTCATTCATGTCATTTTATCTCATTACTACATATTTAAAATAATCTCTTATCATTATAGTAGGCCATCATTTTCCAAATAGCATCAAGAATCCTTATTTTGAAACAGTAATCATATCATGTAGTTCTCCTGATCAGATCTCTTCACACTTGAGAATAAGATGCATATCTTCATTTTAGCTTTTAGACTTTTTTCTGATCTAGCTCTAGATTATTGTTTGATCTCATTTTTACTATTCTTCTCATTGTTCATTCAATTCAATTTCAAGCATAATGATTTTTTGCTCTTTTTGGAATAGATTTTTGGAATAGCTTTTTGATTTCATTAGAGCCTGTACACTTCCCTCTTCCTGAAATGTTCTTCCCCAAATTTATGTATAGCTTATTTTCTCTCTTTGTTCAGGGCTCAGTGTAATTGTAGATTGTTCTCTACCTTGAATATGTCTTACCCCTCATTTGACTGGTTTTCCTTCATACCAATTATTTGTATTCTAAAATATTTTATATTTTTCTGTTGACTTGTTCACTGAGTTCCTTCCTCTAAAATGTAGCTTCATGAGGGCAGATATTTTGTTAAAATTGTATGCTACTGTATCACTAGAACTGAGAACAATGCCTGAACAGAGTAGCTACTCATGACTCATTGGCTAAAACAAGTTAATGAATGAGAACAGGCAGGTAGAAAGCCAGGAAGGAAAGGAGGATATTATATTAAGTTGAATGAGGGATTAAATGAATATAAATCAGCTGAAAGTAGCATAGGTTATGCAATATGCTTAATAAAGTATGTTTGTCTATTTTCATTATGTAATCCAAAACCTGGCCAACCACAAAACTTGCTTTTTACTCACTTTCTCTTTCTTCCCTGTTTAGTGCAGCATAAAATTAGTTATTGATTTTATCTCTTAACGCTCCACCTCTATTAGTGAAAGGATCTTCTCTTATCATATTTCCAGTCCAAAGTTCAGTGGAAACTTTTTACACTCTTAACAGTCTATTTGAAATCCTTATATCATAAACATACCAGCACTTATCACAGCACTATTCACAGTAGCAAAGATACTGAATCAACCTAAGTGTCCACCAATAGATGATTTGATAAAGAAAATGTGAGATGGTACCATCTCAATCCAGTTAGAATGGAGATCACTAAAAAGTCAGAAAACAACAGATACTGGAGAGAATGTGGAGCAATAGGAATGCTTTTACACTGTTGGTGGGAGGATAAATTAGTTTAACCAGTGTGGAAGACAGTGTGGCGATTCCTCAGGGATCTAGAACTAGAAATACCTTTTGACCCAGCAATCCCATTACTGGGTATATACCCAAAGGATTACAAATCATCCTACTCTGAAGACACATGCACACATATGTTTATTGCAGCACTGTTCACAATAGCAAAGACTTGGAACCAACCCAAATGCCCACCAATGATAGATTGGATAAAGAAAATGTGGCACATATACATCATGGAATACTATGCAGCCATAAAAAACGATGAGTTCATGTCCTTTGCAGGGACATGAATGAAATTGGCAAACATCATTCTCAGCAAGCTAACACAAGAACAGAAAACCAAACACTGCATGCTCTCACTCATAAGTGGGAGTTGAACAATGAGAATACATGGACACAAGGAGGGGAACATCACACTCCACAGCCTGTCAGAGGGTGAGGGGCTAGGGGAAGGATAGCATTTAGAGAAAGACCTAATGTAGATTACAGGTTGATGAGTGCAGCAAACCACTATGGCACGTGTATACCTACATAACAAACCTGCAAGTTCTGCACATGTACCCCAGAACTTAAAGTATAATAAAAAAGATTTCCACCTAAAGATAAAAAAATATGGTGATATACACAATGGAATACAATTCAGCCTTTAAAAATAATATACTCATGAAACATGTATTTTGGAGCAGTTTGGATGGAACTGGAGGACATTATCTTAGATGAAAGTCAGACACAGAAAGACAGATACTGCGTGTTCTCGTTTATAAATGGGAGGTAATTAATGCGTTCACATGGACATAGAGTGTGCAATGATAGAGACTTGGACATGAAGACTTGGAAGAGTTGGGGGAGAGTGAGAGGGGAGTAAATGATAAGAAATTACTTAATGAGTACAAGGTATGCTTTTCAGGTGATGAATATGCTGAACATCCTGACTTCACTATGCAACCTATGGATGTAACAAAATTACAGTTGCACTCCATAAATTTATAGAAATAAAATAAAATAAATTACATTTTAATAGAGACACTATCAGAGAAATACACCAAAATGACTGGACTGAATTGGAAATGGAAAAGGTAGAAATCTCATTTTCTCTTCAGAGACTATTGCAAATTTGTATGTATGTAATACACTAATCACATCAGATGCCAGTTTTAAGTACATATTTTCCTCCACTGTGTAGATTTGTTTCAATACAGAAAAATTTCAGAACATACGTAATCAATACAAAGCCATTCTCAGTAATTTATTTTCATTCCATGCCATGTTACTTAGGTTCACATTTACTACCTTAGAAAACATTATGTACAAAAACTTTTCTTTCTTATAGTGAATTAAATCTTCAACTGCTTTTGTTTCTATTTTAAGAAAGTAAATATTATGACATAAATGTTTGCAATGTTTTTGTTTAAATAATGTATTTCTAGATTTCTCTTAATTCATAGTTATGTTGGTTTCTTTATTGATGTTCAAACACAGACTTTTAAAAATTCATATTTTTTTCAAAATGTGTGACTATTTACTTTCTAGTTCAATTTAAAAAGCATTTACCATAAAAATGGCAGTATCTTTTTGTACAGATGCTACCTCTGAATCAAAGCTTCTCAGCAACTGGCAACAGGAAGCTCTAATGCACTTTATCCCTAATAGTTATAAAATACGCAATCATCTGAAATCACATACTGATTTCCACTTCTTTTCTAACTACGGTTATACGTAAATATTTCACTTTCAAAAATAGATCTTTGCCTTTTTATTTAGTTTTTTTTTTCCTTGGCTTAGAAATAGTTTTTATGAAATATTCAAATACAAAAATAGTCTCTAAAAGCAAAGTATGGTTCTTTGTCAGCCAAAACACTTTCCCCTAAGCATTTCATTAGTTATATAAGTGATAAATGTTTTTCTGAATGGGAATTTACCTAAAGTGTTTCAAAATTAGGTGACCATTTGTGCTTTCCAAACCATACAGAACTTTATATTTATTCCTGGGTAAATCACCCATTTCCTTGTTCATCAAGATCAGGTGAAATGATATCCATATGAGATAATTAATTCCTCTGCTATCTATTTTATTATACTTAGTTATCCATCAAAAATAAATGTCTACTATAACAAGTAAAATATATAATAGTGTAGAAGACAACAAGAGTATGTGTTTGCAGTATGTGTAATAGAGTTAAATATATCTAAATATAGTATGTCTGTATTAAGGCAATGAACATCAATTTTAGCTAATCACCCTCATTAAAGCAAAGGGCCCTACCATATGTGACATAGTTATCATTGACAGTCTGATAAATCTTGTAGCTGAGGTAATGGACAGGGAAGAGTTTGTGATAGTGAAATTTGTAGAACTAAGATCAAATTACCAAATACGTAGGCATTATTAAACAAATTCTCACCAATTACTTCAAAAATATTGTAACTTCTATTTAATATTTCTTGTTTTTAATCTTAAAAACTCTAAATTGAGTAGAATTTGAAATAGCAGTAAATTTCAGGTTAATGGAAATAAAGTCACACTTGTTATTATTGTTCAATTTTTTTATTAAGTCTGAAGAAATATTTAATTGAATATGACATCTAAGAATGATGGACAAAAGCTTTTTAAATTTCCTTTCCACTCCTTTTTCTGAAAGCTTTGATACAAAAATCATTTGACACAAATGATTTTTTTTGTGTGACAGGATCTTACTATGTTGCCCAGGCTGAAGTGCAGTGTGCTCATGCAATCCTCCCATCTCAGCCTCCTGAGTAGTTGGGACTACAGGCACATGCCGCCATGCCCAGCTAATTTTTGTATCTTTAGTAGAAACAAGATTTTGCCACATTGCCCAGGCTGGTCTCCAACTCGTGGGCTGAAGTGATCTGCCCCCCTTGGCCTCCCAGTGTTCTGGGATTACAGGAGTGAGCCACTGTACACGGCTGATGCAAATGATTTCTATTATTAATATCTTGCAGTTATTCTTCCATCAGATAACCATCAATGTCAAAATAAAGATTATTAGTTACTGAAGGACTGAAAAATCAAAAATCAACTTCATGAGATGCTTTACAAACATGTGTTCTCTTTTAATATTTGACTCAGTAAAAGTTTTTTAAGAAAAGTAAGTTTGTGTTTTTATTTGTGTATACTCTCTAGTGCTTAAATGTATCAGGATAGAACTTTTCTAAACTAGGTCAGTCTTTTTTCTATATCTATGGTTGAATACGTCAGTTAAATAAAGCAATGGTAGATAGCAAACTATGTTATAATTGGCATTTTGGGCACTTGTTGCAATTAATTGCCAAAAAAAGCATATCTCAGCACAATTGATCTCTCATTTTTCCACTCTCATTTATTTCCCTTCACTTTCTTCTTGGCTTCTGCAAAAGCATTTGTTTTTCCTTTTTCTTTCTTCTTTAAAAAAATATATTGGAAGAGATTTATTCTAAGCCAAATATGAGTAACTATGGCCAGTGACACAGCACTCAGGAGGTCCTGAGAACATGTGCCCAAGGTGGCTGGGAGGCAGCTTGCTTTTATACATTTTAGAGAGGCATGAGACATCAATTAACTACACTTGAGAAATACATCAGTTTGATCCAGAAAGGTGGGACAACTCAAAGCAGAGGAAGTGGGGGTGGGAGGGGTTGGGGGTGGCAGGGGGTTTGGGGGATGGGAGGGTATTGGGGTTTGGGGGTTGGTTCCAGGCTATAGGTGAATTTAAACATTTTCTGGTTGATAATTGGTTGAGTTTGTTTGAAGACCTGGGATTGATAGAAAAGGGAATGTTCAGGTTAAGATAAAAGATTGTGGAGACCAAGGTTGTTTTGAAGTCTTACAGTGGCTGCCCTTAGAGACAATAAATGACAAGTGTTTCCTATTCAGATCTTTAAAATGTACTAGACTTTTAGTTAATCTCTTTAGGACTGGGAGGGCCATTTTTTCATATTATAATTTATCTCCTTCATGTCTGTAACAAAGATAGGAATCGCTATAAAGTGCCTTCCCAGTTTCTGCCTAATCACATCCCTGGATTTCCTGGCCCCTGGCTTGGCATATGTTTGGGGTTAGCCTTCTCCCACTGCTAATTTGTATGCCATAAGATGGTTGTTTTGTTCCTCAGTACATTTATGTCAGATATAATTGTTACTGTAGTAAACAACTATTGTGTAAAACAACGATAAGTGAGTGTGAAAGTAAAAAAACAAATCAGAAAATGAAGCAGAATGTAAATAATTGATAAAGACAAGTTCTGAAAAAATGTCAAATTGGATTTAGGAGTCAGACACCTGTAAGAGGTTTATTTCAGGGGCTAAGCATGCTGGTATTTACACACATATTACTTCTTGTGTCTCTTCAATTTATTGGTTCATTTCAAAAAACCAAAGCTAAAAATCATAAAATATTCATTATGTAAAAAAAAACAATGTTCAATGAATCCATCCATACATACCGAAGACCTTTGTCGGATAGTTGACAAGTATATTTGCATATATGTTTTCCAAGGTAAAAGAAAATTTGTGGCTGGGCACGGCAACTCATGCCTGCAATCCCAGCATTTCGGGAGGCCAAGGCCGGTGGATCAGCTGAAGTCAGGCATCCAAGACCAGCCTGGCCAACACGGTGAAACCCCATCTCTACTAAAAATACAAAAAAATAGCTGGGCGTGGTGGCTGGCACCTGTAATCCCAGCTACTTGGGAGGCCGAGGCAGGAGAATTGCTTGAACCCGGGAGGCAGAGTTTGCAGTAAGCTGAGATCAAGCCACTGCACTACAGCCTGGGCAACAAGAGTGAAACTCTGTCTCAAAAAAAAAAAAAGAAAGAAAATTTGTAGGATATGGATAAGTAATTCATTTTAGAAGAATTTTTTTTGTAGAATGATTTGTGCTAAAGCAATACATCTCTTTCTATCATATACTGATATCTTGAAAATTTTATAACGTTTCTTGTCACATTCAGTATTTTAAAAGTAGGATTGATTCTAAGTTTTGAGTTTATGGTGCATTTGAATATTAGAGATATTATCTCTTATATATTTCAAAGCTTTGCTGCATTCTAAACTCAGTCCTGCCTTAGCCTTAGTAATGGCAATGAAGTGCGGGGATAGAATGTTCACTATTTTTTATATGCTGTTAAAATTTCATACCTCCTGTTCTATCTTGAAGTCTTACAGTTTTGGAATGGTGAGTGGGGGAAACAAGCATAAAACTATTACATAATTCATGTAGTTTTCACTGGGCAACAGTATCTATCCTCTGAATGGTGAAATGGCTACTTTTCGTTTATTTATTTTTTTCTTTCCTGGGGTAAAACGCTTGAAAACTGCACCACTGGGAAATTGCAGCTATAGTCCATGTTTCAACATAGTCCATGCTTCTTTGAGTTGGCCACTTACTGTTTACTCTCATCTCCTTAGCTTTAGCAGTAAAGACCTGTAAGATTTCTTCTGTTAGGATCATCTAGCCATTCCAAACATTTCTCTTAGATTTGATTCTTTCAAGACAAATCAACCCAATAAAAATCTCATAAATAACGGTGATCTAGCTACCACATTTGGTGTTCTCATCTGACCAAACCAAATTTTATGTATACATTCAATTCTCAATCCAACCCAGTCTGTTTGCCTAAGCCATTCCAGACAAACTTCCACTTCGAAGGTTTTAAATGCATAAGTCAGATAGCAATCCTTCAGTTGCCCCAGAGGCACATCACGTTCTTTGAATGCTTCATTATAGTCCTCTTCATTTAGCAATCAGTGAGGCAATACACTGGCATCGTGATCCCTTTTTTTAGGAACTCTGTACAAAATTCCCTTTGAAAATATAAATTTTGGAAATGAGTGATGAGCAAAGGGGTTTCATTAACATTATCACAATCTCTTGATATATCTGCTTGATAATGTAGCACCTATTATTTGGGGCCATTAGGACCTTGGCTGAAATTCTGGTAAATGTAAAGAAACCACATTTAACATCCAGTTAATTTAAGTTTTGTTTGTTTGTTTGTTTTGTTTTTGTTTTTGTTTTTGAGGCGTTGTCTTACTCTGTCACCCAGGCTAGAGTGCAGTGGTGTGATCTCGACTCACTGCAACCTCCACCTCCACCTTCTGGGTTCAAGCAATTATCTTCCTCAGCCTGGGATTACAGGAACCCACCACCATGCCCACCTAATTTTGTAATTTTAGTAAAGACGGGGTTTCACCATCTTGGTCAGGCTAGTCTTGAATGCCTGATGTCATGATCCACCTGCCTCAACCTCCCAAAGTGCTGGAATTACAGGCATGAGCCACCTTGCTGGCCTCAATATTGTTTTTAATAATTTCTGCTTTACTTGCAGTTAATCCTATCAGGCCGTCTACCATACCCAGTTGTGTCAGCAAGAAGATCTGTACAATGATAAGTAACACATGGCTCCCAGGGCTAAACATATTCCTAACACTTATATAAACACTTTTTCAGAAATTTGACAATATTTTATAATTAATATCTTATTTTATAATAAAAGATATGGTATCACAATACTCTGAGCAAAGAGTTAATTTGCTTCTCAAATTTCCTAGATAATGAAGTAGTCCTAAAATATTTAACTCAGTATTGGTAATAGTTTCAATTTGAGGAAGTGTTCTGAATAGCCTTTTTAATGGTGATGTCATAAGATTGTGTTACAAACACAGACTTTCATTTAAAGACACTTTATTTTTAATTTTGTTCTAAAAAATAAAATTATATATAAATACACATGTATCCTAAACTATATATGTATATTATACATATATGTATATACATACACAGAGAGAGAGAGAGAGAGAGGAGAGAGAAACAGAGACAAAGAGAGCCATAAATCCTGAATTTGTTGTTGTCAGTGGTGTTTGATAGCATCACTTTGTAACTCAATAGGATGTATCTGCACAAAGCTAAAATTAATTTATTTTTGCCACACAAGGCAAGTGTATCCTGTTGATGTCTATAGAGAAAATAAATCACCCTCTAAAGAACTGTTTATAAATAAATAATTGATATCTGAAAATTCAGAAAAAGTACCACTATCATTTTACTTACCATATTGCATTGAAATTATATGTTTATGCTTCTCTTGCTTCTACCTCTCTGTGAATTCAAGGATAGAAAAGGAGAAATTTTTATCTTAGCATTCCCAGGACCAATCACAATATCTAATACTTAGAGCATGCAATAAATGTTGGTTGAACTGAAATAAATCTGATATAAAAACAAATAATGCTTTAGGGAAGTGATTTTTCATTTGAGATTATTTTCTCAGAAAAATTAATATGACCAGGTTGTCATCCTATGCAAACATTAGTATGCCTTATTGATTTTTCACTAAGTTATATAGCTTATATTATAAGACTTTTTTATGGGTGTCTCTACCTATAGATTCCAGGCACTAACAAACCTGTAGAAATTCATAAATTTAATGCATTTTATCAAGTTGATTAATATAGCATGAACATTTTTCAACTGGCTTCGCAAATCATTTATTGTTAAATGTTATTCTTATACCTGTATTAGAGAGAAAAAAGCCAGAGGTAGCAAGGTGATATACAGATCAACTGGAAATCCACAAGTTTTGGTTTGGAACTCTTTGGAAAATTGAATAAAGAGTCACACCTTGCTCAAAACTGAATTAGTAAAAGCGATGTACATATCAATAAACAAACTTCTCTAATAAAAAAAGCATTAAAAATATAGTCAGCATATATTTTTCTGGAATATAAAATTGAGGAACTAGAATAATTCAACTTGAATAAGTGTAACTAATTCATTTTCTGCAAAATATTACCCAGAGTTTGAGTATTTTTCTATTTATTCTATTGGAAAAAAATGATATACCACTGTACTGGAAATATTCAGAAAAGTTTGTCCAGTTTTTAAAATTGTACTTATTATACCTTTATAACCGTGAGATAATATATTTATTATTTGAATGAGAAATAAATGTTTATGATTTATACAAAAATGCCTGACACAGACTACTATGCCCACAAAAGTTGAATGGTTGTTTTTAGCTTATATATACCTATACAGGTTAATAGATATATCTTTACTTCTTTTTTCTTTTTTTTTTGAGACGGAGTCTCACTCTGCAGCCCAGGTTGGAGTGCAGTGACGTGATCTCGGCTCACTGCAACTCCGCCTCCCAAGTTCACGCTGTCCTCCTACCTCAGCCTCCTGAATAGCTGGGACTACAGGTGCCCGCCACCATGCCCGTCTTATTTTTTGTATTTTTAGTAGCGATGGGGTTTCACCGTGTTAGCCAGGATGGTCTCAATCTCCTGAGATTGTGATCCGCCTGCCTCAGCCTCCCAAAGTGCTGGGATTATAGGCGCGAGCCACCGCACCCGGCCAATATATCTTTACTTCTTATAAGAAATGAGTAACTTTATTAATTCTACCAACAGATAACATTCTTCCTCTCAGAGAGTAATATGCAATCATTTCCTAACCTTATTTTATTGCGCTATATTTTAAATATAATAAACGTGTCAAAAATGTGGTTTCGTACTTCTTATTAATTGATATATTTACCTAATTACACTAAATCTAGAAAATACTATTGTGCTTATTCAAACTTCTCTTCTCTTCTTCAGAGGCAAACCTGTATAATTTCTTTGGTTTGTTTGTTTGTTTTAAGACGTAGTCTTACTCTGTTACCCAGGCTAGAGTGCAGTGGTACAATGTGAGGTCACTGCAACCTCCGCCTCCCGGGTTCAAGCGATTCTCCGGCTTCAGCATCCCAAATAACTCGGATTAAACCCTTATAATTTCTATCATGATTGATTAATTTTGTTCATCTTCAAATTCCAATAAGGAGAATTCCTACAGGATTTGTGTGTGAGTGTGTATCTGGTTTATTTTCTTTAGCATAAATATTTGAGATTTAGCCAAATATTTGTGTGTATCATTTGTTTATTTTTCCTCATATTTCTGAGTTGCCTATGTATTTGTCAGAGTTTGCTTATTCATTAGTCTGTTAGTGAATATTCAGATTGCTTTCAGAATTAGCTTTTACAAATAAAGGACTTAGGTGCATTCTCAAACAGGTTTTTGTGTAAATATATGCTTTTATTTTTGTTGGATAAATTTCTAGAATTGAAATTGCTGTGCTATAGGGTAGATGTATGTTGGCCTTATTAAGAAGCGAATTATTTTTTAAAGCTGTTGTTCCGCTTTTTTTTTTTTTTTTTTTTTGAGACACAGACTCGCGCTGTCGCCCGGGCTGGAGTGCACTGGCGTGATCTGGGCTCACCGCAAGCTCCACTTCTCAGGTTCATGTCATTCTCCTGCCTCAGCTTCCTGATTAGTTGGGACTACAGGCGCCCGCCACCACACCCGGCTAATTTTTTTTTTTTTTTTTTGTATTTTTAGTAGAGACGGGGTTTCACCGTGTTAGCCAGGATAGTCTCGATCTCATGACACCGTGATCCGCCCGCCTCGGCCCCCCAAAGGGCTGGGATTACAGGCATGAGCCACCAAGCCCAGCCGGTTGTTCTATTTTACACTCTCACAAGAAATAGACACGACTTCTAGTTTCCCCACATATTTTAAATGGTAGTCTTTCCAGTTTCAATGCCTTTTGGTTGCATTTCCCCTTATATAATAACATTGAGCATCTTTTCACATTCCTATAAGTCACTTGTATCTCTTGTTTTGTGAAATACCTGTTCAAGATTCTTATAACTATTTAGTGGATCTCAGGAGTACTCTGTGCGTTTTGAACATGCAATTTTTTTCTCATACATATATGGAATAATTTATCACAGTCTATGGCTTAAAATTGTAATTTCTTACATTTTGCAGTTTTATTAGGATACATTTTTAATTAATATCTACAATTTATCAATTTTTACTCTTATGATAGTGCTTTCTCTGTTCAGAAATATTTTTCCTATTATAATAGCTCACAGATATTGTTTAATTTTTTTCTTTTAAAAGCTTTCTGAATTTTGCTTTTTCATTTTTATGCCTACATTAAAAATATTGGATTAGTTTTGTGTATACAAAGGACTGATGCATGTATTTTTTTAATATGAGAATGCATTTATTTCAAAAGCCTTTGTTAAAGACTTACTTTCCCCACAGAATTATCTACATGCCCTTATAAACATTTAATTTACTGCATAGGTGGAGGTCTAATTTTGAACCCTTCTTTATCCTTATTATTTTTGTGTTATGATGCTTTGATACTGCAGCTTTCTTAGATGTCTGAAAATTGGCTCTATTTTTTTCTCAAAATTCTAGGTCCTATGAATTTTCCAAACAAATTTTGGAAACAGTTTGTGAATTTCTCTCAAAATGTTTGCCACAATTTACTACAGAGTTGTAGTAAATAGATATAGAATTCATTGTAGTCAATAAATTACAAACTATAGATTGCATTCATGCTTTTTTTTTTTTTTTTTTTTTTTGGAGACAGAATCTCACCTTGTCACCCAGGTTGGAGTGCAGTGGCACAATCTCGGCTCACTGCAACCTCAGCCTCCCAGATTCAAGCAATTATCCTGCCTCAGCCTCCTGAGTAGCTGGGACTACAGGCCCATGCCACCATGCCTGGCTAATTTTTTTGTATTTTTTTTTTTTAGTAGAGACAGGGTTTTATCGTGTTAGCCAGTATAGTCTTGATCTCCCGACCTTGTGATCCGCCCACCTTGGCCTCCCAAAGTGCTGGAATTACAGACATGAGCAACCGTGCCGAGCCCCTACTGCATTGATTCTAAAGATTAACTTCCAGAGAATTCACATCAAACAATGTTGCATCTCCAAATCTATGAACATGGTAGATCTTTACATTTATTTAGGTCTTCTGTAATGTTTCTCTACAAGAAATTTTAAAAAGTTTTAGTGTGAAAGATTTTTAAAGGTTTCACTTAAATTATTCTTAACTATTTTTATACCATTAAAATTTTACTTTTAAATGTATTCTCAATTGTTTATTTCTAGTATTTAGAAATTCCATTAATTTTACATATTGTATTTTGTGTATTGACCTTGCATTCTACATATTCTGCACCATTATTGAATTTGATGCTTATTATTCACAGCTTTTTAAATAAATATATTAGGATTTTCTTCATATACAATATACATATATATGTCCTGTGAATAAAAATATTTTTTCTTTTCACTTTTCAATTTTTATGCTTTTCATTTCTTGACCCCATGCAAGTCCGAAATCCAGAGGGGCAGCCAAATCTTAAAGCTCCAAAATGATCTCCTTTGACTCCATGTCTCACATCCTGATCATGCAGATGCAAGAGGTGGGTTCCCATGGTATTGGGCAGCTCTGCCCCTGTGGCTTTGCGGGATATAGCCTGCCTTCTGGCTGCTTTTGTGGGCTGGTGTTGAGTGTCTGTGGCTTTCCCAGGCACATGGTGTTGTTGGTGGATCTAACATTCTGAGGTCTGGAGGATGGTGGCCCTCTTCCCACAGGTCCACCAGGCAGTGCCCCAGTAGGGACTCTGTGTGGGGGCTCCCACCCAACATTTCCCTTCCTCACTGCCCTAGCAGAGGTTGTCAATGAGGGCCCCATCTCTGCAGCAAACTTTTGCATGGGCATCCAGGTGTTTCCATATATCTTCTGAAATCTAAGCAGATGTTCCCAAACCTCAATTCTTGATTTCTGTGCATCCACAGGCTCAACACCACGTGGAAGCTGCCAAGGCTTGGGGCTTCCACCCTATGAAGCAACAGCTCAAGCTGTACTTTGGTCCCTTTTAGTCACAGCTGGAGTGGCTGGGATGCAGGGCACCAACACCCTACACTGCATACAGCATGGGGACCCTGGGCCCAGGAAAACCATTTTATTCTAGGCCTCTGAGACTGTGATGGGAAGGGCTGCTGTGAAGACTTCTGACATGCCCAGGAGACATTTTCACCATTGTCTTGGGGATTGACATTCAGTTCCTCGTTACTTATGCAAATTTCTGCAGCCAGCTTAAATTTCTCCTCAGAAAATGGGTTTTTCTCTTCTATCACATTGTCAGGCTGCAAATTTTCTGAACTTTAATGCTCTGCTTGCCTTATAAAATGAATACCTTTAAAAGCACCCAAGTCACTTCTTCAATACTTTGCTGTTTAGAAATTTCTTCTGTCAGATACCCTAATTCTTCTGTCAAGTTCTAAGTTTCATTAATCTTTAGGGCATGGGCAAAATGCTGCCAGTCTCTTTGCTAAAACGTAACAAGAGCCAACTTTGCCCTAGCTTCTAACAAGTTCCTCAACTCCATCTGAGACCACACCAGCCTGGATCTCATTGTTCACATCATTATCAGCGTTTTGGTCAAAGCCATTCAAAACGTCTCTAGGAAGTTCCAAACTTTCCTGCATTTTCCTGTCTTCTGCTGAGCCCTTCAAACTGTTCCAACCCCTGCCTGTTACGCAGTTCCAAAATTGCTTCCGCATTTTCAGGTATCTTTTCAGCAGCATCCCACTCTACTTATACCAGTTTACTGTATTAGTCTGTTTTAATGCTGCTGATAAAGACATACCCAAGACTGGGCAATTGACAAAAGAAAAAAGGTTTAATTGGACTTACAGTTTCATGTAGCTGGGGAAGCCTCACAATCATGGTGGAAGGCAAAGAGGAGCAAGTCATATCTTACAAGGATGGCAGCAGGCAAAGAGAGCTTGTGCAGGAAAACTCCCCCTTATAATAACCATCAGACCTCATGAGACTTACTCACTATCAGGAAAACAGCACAGGAAAAGCCTACCTCCATGATTCAATTACCTCCCACCAGGTTCCTCCCACAACGTATGGGAATTCAAGATGAGACTTGGGTGGGGACACAGCCAAACCACATCAATGAAGCTCTCTGTTGTATATGTTAATGCTGATAATGTTTTTTTATTTTGTTTTTGAGATAGAGAAGGAGATCTTAGAGATGAAAAAGGGGAAGCTCCATTAAAATTGGTAAAGGAAGAAACATAATATGAAAGGAGGGAAATAATGAGGTAAAAGATGCAGAGACTGCTTTCCAGACAAAGTAAGAATGAACTTCACTTTGGAATAACAAAGCAGTGCTTGCTTGGCAAGGTGAGTCTTAGAATCTGACTAACATCAACAGGGCAGAGTCTCAGGTAATTAACAAAACCAGGAAGGAACAGGGAGCAGCAATGCTAAAACACAAGAAACCAGGTTACTTTGTCCTACTTCATAGTTGTTATTTTCCTAATCATTGGAGATAAGCTATGATTAACAGAAAAACTACCCATGTAAAATATTGTCACCCAACTTTTAAGAAAAACAAGAAAGAAGATACAAAACTTAGCAAACAGAATAAGTAATTTCAGAGAATCAGAATTAAGACAAGAAACAAATGTAATTACAGTAAGTGTAATTCATATCTTCAGAGACATGCAAGAAGAGGTTGCATTTTAGAAAATACTGATAATAGCTCTTGGATTAAAAACTCAACAGATGTTCTGAAGAGAACAATAGACATAGTTAAATATAGATCTAGCAAGTTTGAAGTTTAAAAGTTGAATAATTTTTTCTGAATCCAATGGCTAGGAAAAAAATGAAGAAAGGTAAAGGGAGGTAAAGTGAAGATAAAGAATTGTTGACGTAAAGTTGTTTAAAATGCTAGAAAAAAAAGGAAAGTAAACATAAAGATGGAAATAATTAAAGAACTAATTTAAATATTTTTTAGAACTAGAAATACTGTAGACTTGAGATTTAAAGTTTTCATAGAAGTATGCACTTATATTAATGGAGAAATTCTACTGATAGACATCTCTTGAAGAAGCAATGGGATACTAATGATTAGGACAGAATCATAAAGACTTCCAGAGTAGGAGGATAGAAAGGTAATTTTCAATGGAATAAGAAGTAGATAGAAAAGAAAATTTATTCTTAAACATGTAGATGTTGTTGATAACTGGGACAAGACCATCAATGTCTGAAGAAATAAATGTTTTTACAAATAGTGTCCTATAAGTACCCAAATACACATTTAATTTTGTGGACAAAGCAAAGACAATTGTGCATATCTCCCAATTCCCAAGCATTTAAAAATCCAAAAATAAAATAATAAAATTAACAAAACAGATTTTTAGAATTATATCTGGCAGGAGTTTGGATCAGTCATAGAGTGCAATAGCATATTTGAAAATAAGGACAATATGGCCATTTTAATCATATTGATTCTTCCTATCCATGAGCATAGAAGGTTTTTTCATTTGTTTCATCCTCTCTGATATCTTTGGTGTTTTTAGTTCTTACAGAGATCTTTCACCTCACTAGCTAACTGTATTCCTAGGTATTTGATTCTTTTTGCAGCAATTGTGAATCAGATTGCATTCCTGATTTGGCTCTCCGCTTGACTCTTGTTGGTGTATGGGAATGCGAGTAATTTTTGTATGTTCTTTTTGTATCCTGAGACTCTGCCAAAGGTGTTTTTCATCTTAAGGAGCTTTCGGGCCTTAAGCTTTTGGGCCTATAAAGTTTTCTACATATAGGATCATGCAATCTACAGACAGGGATAGTTTGACATCCTTTCTTCCTATTTGGGTACCCTTTATTTCTTTCTCTTGCCTAACTGTTTTGGCAAGGACTTCCAATACTATGTTGAACAGGAGTGGTGAGAGAGGGCATCCTTGTCTTGTGCACAAAATAAACTAAAATAAAATTGCTTAAAACTAGTGATAAAGAAAAATTCTCAAAGCAGCCAATGACAAAAACACGGTTTGCACAGAGGAACAAAAAATGTCAGCAAACATTTTATTGGAAACAAAGAAAATTAGAAGATAATGAAGCAACATCTTTAAAGTACTGGAAGATAAACATTGTCAGCTGGGAATTGTAGACTCAGAGAAACTATCTTTCAAGATGTAGGTGAAATAAAGATTTTGTTCAGGCACTTGGAACCTGAAAGAAATCATCACCAGTAAAACAACACTATAAAAAATGTTAAAGAAAATGTTTCAGGCAGAAGTAAAATAATATCAAAAGGAAATTTGGAGCTACATAGAAGAATGAAAAGCACTGGAAATGGTATCAACATGGTTAAATATATAAGATCCTTTTATTTCTGTTTGAATTCAATTGTTTAAACAAGGGGTCAGCAAGCTATAGCTTCATGGGTGGACTGCCTGTTTATGTGAACAAATTTTTACTGAGACACATTCATGCTCATTTGTTTATGTATTATCAATGGGTGCTATAGAATTACAAAAGCAGAATTAAGTAGTTGTAACAGAGCCTAATGGCACACAAGCCTAAAATATTTAGCTTTTAAGGAAAGCATGTCCGGTTCTGGTGGCTCATGCATGTAATCCCAGCATTTTGGGAGGCCGAGATGGGCGGATCACGAGGTCAGGAAATTGAGACCATCCTGGGCAACAAGATGAAACCCCGTATCTACTAAAAATACAAACATTAGCTGGGTGTGGTGGCATGTGCCTGTAATCCCAGCTACTCGGGAGGCTGAGGCAGGACAATCGCTTGAACCCGGGAGGCAGAGGTTGCAGTGAGCTGAGATGGCACTACTGCACTGCAGCCTGGTACAAAGCTAGACTCTGTCTCAAAAAAAAAAAAAAAAAAAAGAGAGAGAGAGAGAAGAAAACAACATTATTAACCTCTAATTTAAACAAGAATAATAACAATTTATAATGAGTTTACAACATATATAAAAATAAATTAATGACAATAACAGAACAGTTAGGATAAAATAATGAAAATGTTGTTACTTCATGATACTGTATGTAAAGTAGTATATTACAATTTGAAGGTAGAATGTGATGAGTTAAACATGTATACTACAAACTCAAAAGCAACCATTAAAATTAACAATATAGAGAGTTTTAATCCTCAAGTAAAAAAGGAGATAAGATGAAACCATAAAATATATTTAATTCATGGAAAAGAAGGCAAACAAGAGGGAAAATAAGCAAAAAACAGATGGGATGGTAGGGGAAGCAAAATTTTATTACCATCTTCTTAGTTTTTTTTTTTTCCTCTGCTAAGCCTGAGAATTAAATTGATATAAGACAGATCAACAGGAAAATGCATACAAATTTATTTAATGCATGTATTATGTGGCATGAGAGATTCTTTAAGGAAGGAAGACTCCATAACATAATCACTTATGTTCTGAAGTAGACACAGAGTAGTAAATTGTGAAATATGACAAGACAAAGGAGCTGGAACTAGTGTAGTTAATTGTGTGAAGAGGTGATTAACAGGATAAGGGTTGGTTTAACAAGGTCTGTTTGTACAGGTTTCCCTTGCCTCAACTTCTCATCCTGGGTGATAAGACTGTTACTTTCCTTCTTGTATAAAGAGGGCAACTTTCATGTAGAAATTTTACCTCCTACTTTTAAGAAAAAGGAAAATCAGAGTGCCTTAAAGGAAAATCAGAGTGCTTTTCTTGCATCTGCTATTTTTCAAGTGTCTTTAACTCAAAAAAATCAATATGCCAAAGTGGTATGTTTTTGGGTATCTGGTTCTGAATTCCTTCAGGAAAGATAGAAAGCAAAAGCAAAATAATAGGTTTAAAACTAAAAATATCCAGGTGCGGTGGCTCACGCCTATAATCCCAGCACTTTGGGAGACTGAGGTAGGCAGATCATGAGGTCAGGAGTTCGAGACCAGCCTGGCCAACATAGTGAAACCCTGTCTCTACTAAAAATACAAAAAATTAGTCAGGCATGGTGGCGGGCACCTGTAATGCCAGCTACTCAGAAGGCTGAGGCAGGAGAATGGCTTGAACCCAGGAGGCAGAGGTTGCAGTGAGCCAAGATCATCACATTGCACTCCAGCCTGGGCAACAGAGCCAGACTCTGTCTCAAAAAAAAAAAAAAGAAAAAGAGAAAAATATATATATATGCACACATAACCACATTACATATAAATGGTCTAAATATACCAATTTAAAAGCAGATTGGATCAATAAAACAAGATCTAAGTTATTACTGTCTAGAAGAAATTCAAGAATATCCTAATAAAAGATATCTATGTAAAAACAATAGCTGGCATCATACTTAATGAAGAAAAATCAGTTTATTTCCCCCGATTTCAGGAACAAGATGAGTCCATTAACTCTTAGCACTTTGTTTTAACATTCCACTAGACGTTCTACCAAGTAAAATAGACAAAAAACATTAACAAAAGAATTACAGACGGGAAAGGAAAATGTAGATTGGGTTTATTTATAGACGGCATGTCTATGTAGAAAGTCCACTGAAATCTACAAAAACACTGCTGGCTATAATAAGTGAGTTAGCAACATAAAAAAGAAAAAAAGCAACATATTAAACTAATATTTCCATATACCAGCAATGAACAATAAAAAATTAAAATAAAAGTACTATTAATAATATCATGAAAAATGTAGAAGAATTAGGAATTAATCTATCAAATGATGTGAGAGTCTGGTACACTAAAACTCAAAACATTGCAGAAAGTTAAAGAAGACTTAAATAAATGGAAAGATGTAATATGAATATGGGTTAGAAAATTCACATGGTAAAATGTGATTATCCCTAAATATAGATTCAATACAATCCCAATTAAAATATTATTAGGCATTGTTTTATAGGAATTTACACACTAATTTTAAAACTTCAGTAGAAATGCAAAGAGTCTAAAATAGCCAAAATAATTCTTAAAAATAAGAATATTTTTGAAGGATTAGCACAATCTAATACCAAAGCTTATAAGGCTACAGTAATGAAAATAGTGTGATATTGGCATAAAGATAGACAGAAATGTCATTGGAAGATAATAGAAAATTCAGAAATATATGTACAGAATTTTGGTAAATTGGTGTTCTCCAAAGATACAAAGGTAATTCAGTAAATAAAAGATAGCCCTTCAACAAATTCTGCTGGAACAATTAGATACTCATATGCAAAAAGTAGAACTTTAACACGTAACTCATGATACAAAAATTAATTTAGTACAGATCATATGCCTAAATGTAAAATGTAAAAACAAAGTGAAAAAAAAAGGAAGAAAAATTACATATAGGAGAAAATATAGAAAAGTCTTTGACCTCAATACTACTTAGACATGACACAAACACCATGTTTCATCAAAGTAGAAATTGACAACTCCAGTTCATCAAAATGTAAAACATATGTTCCTCAGGAAACA
This sequence comes from Pan troglodytes, assembly GCF_028858775.2. NCBI lineage: Eukaryota > Metazoa > Chordata > Mammalia > Primates > Hominidae > Pan > Pan troglodytes. The sequence goes on from NC_072413.2 coordinate 15,014,445, forward strand.
CTGTAAAACAAATAGAAATATAAGACACTACTGAGAACAATATTTGCAAAATATATGTCTGGCAAAAAAGTTGTGTCCAGAAAATATAAGAACTCTCAAAACTTGCTAATAAATCTAGCAACTCTAATAAAAGTAGGCAAATGACTTAAATGAATATTTCTTCTCTAAAGAACATATGTAGATAGAAAGTAAACACATGGAAAGATCCTCAATATCATTAGTCATTAGGGAATTGATCTGTGTCTGTCAAAAATGGGTTGGGTACAGTTGCTCAAGCCTGTAATCCCAGCACTTTGGAAGGTCAAGGCAGCAGGGTTTCTTGACCCCAGGAGTTAGAGAGCAGCCTGGGCAACATAGTGAGATCCTGTCTCTACAAAAAAGAAAAAGACATGGCATGGTGTCTCTATTTAGCTAGGCATGGTGGCACATGCCTGTAGTACCAGCTACTCGGAAGCTGAGGTGGGAGAATCACTTGAGCCCAGGAGGTGGAGCCTGCAGTGAACTATGGTTGTGCCAATGCACTCCAGCCTGCGTGACAAAGCAAGAACCTATCTCAAAAAAGAAAAAAAGAGGCCAGGCGCAGTGGCTCACACCTGTAATCGCAGCACTCTGGGAGGTCAAGGTGGGTGGATCACCTGAGGTCAAGAGATCGAGACCAGCCTGACCAACATGGTGAAACCCCATCTCTACTAAAAATACAAAAATTAGCTGGGCATGGTGATGCGCGCCTATATCCCAGCTACTTGGGAGGCTGAGGCAGGAGAACTGTTTGAACCCGGGAGGTGTAGATTGCAGTGAGCCGAGATTGTGCCATTGCACTCCAGCCTGAGCAACAAGAGTGAAACTTCATCTCAAAAAAAAAAAAAGAAAGAAAGAAAAAAGAATGGCCAAAGTTAAAAAGGCTGGCCATGCCAAGTGTTGGCAAAACTATAGAGGAAAACCAACATACATGCACTGCTAATGGTAATGGAAATTAGTACAATGACTCTGGAAAAAGGCTTGTCAGTTTTTAAAATATTTTGACGTATGCACCTATCATATGACTGCCAATCAATTTGTAGGGAAATGAAAGTATATGTACATAAAAAACTTGTACCAAAACATTCACAGCACTTTTTTATGGGAGAGAGAGGCTAATAGTGAAGAGCATGTAACAATCAAATATTCATTAACAGATAAATGAATAAGCAAGCTTTGATATATCCATATATTGAAATACTACAAGCAATAAAAGAAATGAAACTTTCATCCATACTATAAAATAGATTAATCTCAATAAATATGCTAATTAATAGAAGCCAGATCAAAAGAGAACAATATGATATCATTTATATAAAAAAAGGCATTAGAGCCTAGTAGTTAAGAGTGCAGCTTCTGGAAGCAAAATCCTTAGTATGATGTTTTGGCTCATTGTCTGCAGCATTTATTTTATGTGCGCTCTTGAGGTTTTTACAGAAACAATATGCCTCAGTTTACTCATCTATATAATGACTATATTGATAGTCATCTACTTTATAAAATATGGTATTTTATAATGTAATACTTTATTATATATTTGATATATATTTTTAAATGTCTTTATTATATTTTATAAAGTATAAATAATATAAAATAATGTCTATAGTTGTCGACTTATAAAAATAAAGATTAAATGAACAAAAATATGTGAAGCACTAGTTTACTACCTAGAAAATGGTACATTCTAAATATTTTCATGATTGTAATAAATAAATAAATGTATCCTTATAATGTTATTTTATTAATAATAAACAAAAATTTATTTTTAGAATAATGAATATTATAATTATTTTTATTTTTAGAATAATAATAATAATATTATTATTCATTCTTATATACCTTTGAAAAATCATAGGGTAAGATGATTGAAATTCTGTGTATAGCATCTCAGCAGATGAGATCTATAAGAAAGAACCATTGCACCCCCATTTACTTAAATCAGTTATAGTTTAAGTTGTTTGAAAAAAGTCATTTATTGGAATCACCACATGACATCAATCAAGAGCAAAGTGTGTAGAATACTGTCAAGTTTTTCTCCAAGAATTTATTTGTTTTCAATTTGCAACTCACTGAAGCATTGAACATTTTATGAGCTCTACAACTAACAATGCCTGGGAATTTAAATATTTTCCATGGAATATGATTACTTCAAATGAAAAAAAAGGAGCAGATATGATAATGAATAATTTACCACGCATATATGGTACAAAGTAGAATCTTTAAAAATAAAGACACAAACAGCAACAACCACAAAAACCTCAATTGTTTCTGCTTTTGTTCTATTTTTAATGAACTTAAAATTTTAAGAGAAACTCTTTCTCCTTGTTTTTAACACATATAGAGAGAGGTGTGGAATATTATAAAGCTTTTTATCTGACTTGGCCTGAGTCTTAGTAGATGAAGACTCATCGAGTTTAGTAGGCCGAATAGTTTTTTCTAAAAGATATGAGATGCGTTAATCCTTGGAATCTTTGAATATAATGACACATTAAACAGTGAATATTACCTTATATGGCAATGCTTGTGATTAAGTTAAGGACTTTAAGGGAAGGGGCTTATTCTGAAATATACTCACGGGTCTTTAATTCAATGACAAATGTTCTTCTTCTTTTTTTTTTTTTTTTTTGAGATGGAGTCTTGTTCTTTCGCCCAGGCTGGAGGAGTGCAGTGGTGCGATCTCTGCTCACTGCAACCTCTGCCTCCCGGGTTCAAGCAATTCTCCTGCCTCAGCCTCCTGAGGAGTGGGATTACAAGCGCCTGCCATCATGCCCAGATAATTTTTGTACTTTTATTAGAGGAAGGGTTTCACCATGTTAGCCAGGCTGGTCTCAAACTCCTGACCTCAAGTTATTCGCCCTCCTCGGCCTCCCAAATTGCTGGGATTACAGGCATGAGCCACTGTGCCTGGCCTGACAAATGTTATTTTAAGAATGAGTCAGAGGGAGACTTGACACACAGAAGAGGAGGCAATGTGACCAGGGAGCAGAGATTGGAGTGGTGCAGCCCCCAGAAGCTGGGGAAAAGGAATGCTGGCATGAGTAAAGGAATGCTGACAGCCCCCAGAAGCTGGAAGATCTACAGAATGGATTCTCTCTAGGGACCTCAGAGCGAGTGTGGCCCCACTGTATTTAGGACTTCTAGCCTCTAGAACTGTTTTAGAATACATTGCTGTTGTTGAAGTCATTTAGTTTGTGTCAATTTGTTGTGATAGCCTAGGGAACTAATATAATGAAGCATGGAGAGAGAGAGAGAGAGGACGAAAGGTGAAAATCATGTGCCAAAACTAAAGAAAAGAGATGCTGACATTTGTGATTAAATAGAATAATTGCACTATTTAAGATTAATCACTTGAGCCTGGGAGGTGGAGGCTGTAGTGAGTCATCATGGTGCCACTGCATTCCAGCCTGCATGACAGAGAGAGAGTCTGTCTTAGGAAAAAAAAAAAAGATTAAGGTGGTCCAGAATGCACCCAAGGATAAAATGCAAAGATGATCTTGCCCCATGTATATTTTAGCATACTACTTAGGTACTATTTATTTTTTAATTATCTCCTTTTTACATTTTGACAATTTTACCCCAGTGGTCAAGCCTTGTATTAGAAAAGACAGAAAGAAGGAAAAGAAAGAAGGCAGGAAGGAAGGCAAGGGGAAAGAAGGGGAAGGAAAGGAAGTGGAAGGGAAGGGGAAGAGAAGGGGAAGAGAAGGGGAGGAGAAGGGGAAGAGAAGGGGAGGAGAAGGGGAGGAGAAGGGGAGGGGAAGGGAAGGGGAAGAGAAGGGGAAGAGAAGGGGAAGGGAAGGGGAAGGGAAGGGGAAGGGAAGGGGAAGGGAAGGGGAAGGGAAGGGGAAGAGAAGGGGAAGAGAAGGGGAGGAGAAGGGGAGGAGAAGGGGAGGGGAAGGGGAGGGGAAAGGGAGGGGAGAGGAAACGTTGCTTTGGACAGAATAAATGGGTAAGGGTTTCTATTTTAATTAGATTAAGATTAATTAGATTAAACCTCTGAGGAAGTCTTACTTGAGCTGAGAAACTAAATATGAGAGGGAGGAGTACCACTGCATTGGTTATAGATGGGTTAGAAGTCTACAAAAGAGTTCATTGAGGAATAGAGTAATAAATAAGTGACTTAATGAGTTTGTGGCCGGGCGCAGTGGCTCAAACGTGTAATCCCAGCACTTTGGGAGGCCGAGGCGGGCGGATCACGAGGTCAGAGGATCAAGACCATCCTGGCTAACACGGTGAAACCCCGTCTCTACTAAACAAAATACAAGAAATTAGCCGGGCATGGTGGCGGGAGCCTGCAGTCCCAGTTACTCCGGAGACTGAAGCAGGAGAATGGCGTGAACCCGGGAGGCGGAGGTTGCAGTGAGCCAAGATCGCGCCACTACACTCCAGCCTGGGCGATAGAGCGAGACTCTGTCTCCAAAATAAAATAAAATAAAATAAAATAAATAAAAATAAAATAAAAAAATAATGAGTTTGTATTGTTCTTATTTTGCAAAAGAATGCAAGATCTGGGTAGAGAAAGGGCAAGAGGGAGGACTTCCCAGATTGAATCAATAATATTAACAGTATCAATCTGCCACTAATAATTATTTAAGAAAAGTATTTTTCTGCTTTCAGTTTTATTTATTAGTTTATTGAATTTATTAATATTTATTAAATATTTATTAAAACTAGCCTAATGTTAAAGTCTGCCAACTAGTTCCTTTATTTATTTATTAAATAAATAGTTTATTTATTAGTTCATTAAATTTATTAATATTTATTAAATATTTATTAAAACTAGCCTAATGTTAAAGTCTGCCAATTAGTTCCTTCAAGTTAATCACATTCACTTTTGATTCCCTCTTAACACATTAAGATATTTTATAACTCTGTGAGTTTAAAATCTGATGCAAATTCATTGTGGTCAGGCAAGATGCAAGACCAGTCAGGCAAATACACTTCCCTTATTTTTTATGGGTCTGAAATATCTTTTGTCTGGGAGATGTATTATTATACAAAAGATCTATTTGGCAATTTATAGTTTGCTTTTTATCTATTCAATTGTTCCCTGGTATTCTTAGAACAGAAAAGCGAACCTTTTAAGAATATTAACATGCAAATTACCTTTAATTACTCTCTAGCTCTTTCAGTTAAACAAAAGAAACCTCTCATTTTAGGTTTAGTTTGTAACTGAATAGAACATTTTATATCTAAACCCGTAATGGAAAGGCTTTCCTATTTCCCACTATTTTCTTTTCTATTTAATGTATTCTCTAAATTTAACACATTATTTAAAATGCCATCCATATACCTGATCAACTTGAAAAGATGGAGAAACACACAAGTAAAGCTTATTATCTGTCCACATTTTATTCTATGTTTCCATTTTCATAATTAAATAAATGTAGGCTGTAAAATACTTATTTACAAATCTGTCTGATTTATATAATAAACTCTGAGGAAACTGGAATGAAGTAGTGCTACAAGCAAGGGACAGAATAAAGTTTTGTGTATTAATTACCTGATTTATACTTTACTCCCTTTAAGTAAAAGAATGTAACAAATAGAAGGATAGTTATTAATATATTTGGAGGAGAAAGAAGGATAAAATGAAAGATACAATGTTCTTAAAAACCGAGAATTTTATCTTTTTTGAGAAGTTTAAAAAATATTTAAACATTTCCCTTTATGTTAGCGCATATTTGTTATACATTTCATTTACAAGTAATTGTATGGTAAATAGTTACAAAAACAACAAGGAAAAGCTTTGAGTTAAGGAACTCATGATTTTCAGTGTAAAATACATGTTATTTGAGTAATTTGGGAAACTGACAGAAGCTTTCTTGCAGTCAAGAATGCTGCTCAAAAATTAATTTTAAAATAAAAATAAAAGAAAAAAAAATCCTGAAAGCTTATGTAGCAAAACAAGTATTGTAGTCCATTACAAAAATTAGCCTTTTCTGAAATCATGTTAAAAAGCAAAAAGATCTTCGAGCAGAATTTCATGTACAGTTCATTTTGGGACTGATCTTACTTCCTTGATAGGTGGTCTTACTTCATCCTGTTGGAGCCCATCATGGAGAGCTGTTTTACAAATATTCTTAGCTCTACTACTCACATAAAAATTCAACCTATGACTCCTGTTTCTGATAAAGTAGCTATTTAAATTCATTAAGAATGTTTCATCATTTTAGTATGCAAAATGCATTGTTAGATTATTTAAGTGACACATGCTATCTTAAAAGTTAATAAATCTCCCAGAAGAAATTAGACTCAGATGCTATATTTATTATGGAGAATTAAGAAATACCTAAGGTTACTGTGATCATCACTTAGGAGTTTTGAATCAATTATATGAGAAACTAAAGAAGAAACTTTGACTGGAAAAAAAATGAACCAACAAGAAAAAAATTATATAAAGTCATTTTATTGGACACACATGCTAAAAATTAGAAAAACCATACATTTTACTCTATCAATCTGTTAGGAAAAACTATAGAATATGATAGTGATTGCATTGATTCTACTTAGCAAATTAAATGCAAAACTAAGATATTCAGCAAATATAAAATATAGTTATTTTCTAAGAAATAAAACTCACACATACGGGTGGCAACTGCCATTTTTAGCAGAAACCAAAATTATTTCCTGTTAACATGAAGGAAAAACCATCACTGAACACTGAAGTAATAATCAGGGGACTAGGATGGACTCTCAGTAAGAAACCACTGGAATATACCTGGACTAAATCTATTCTAACAAAATTAAGTATACCAACCGAATAGTTTTGTGTGTCCATTTCTTTTTACTATATACTTTTATAATCTCAAAAGTACCTAAAAGGAGGCAAAACAAGAAAGGATTTGTCTACAGAAAGTAAAAATAAGAATGATTATCAAATATTGTTAAAGAAAAGACACTGCACAGAATAGTCATGGAGATTTCTGTACTAATCACCTCGATCATAATGAATAATCACTGAATTTCACTGGCCTATTTTCCTCCACAAGATTCTATGTTAGGTAAGCAACTTTGGGTAATTCAATAATAGGAAAGATGTTTCTTTTATAACATATCTGATTTGTACAACTATTTGAAATATATTTTATGCTATAAAATAAAAATGGTAACTCTTATTTACACAGCTATTTATTGTGAATTTGTATAAAGGCAGCTCATCCTTAGAACATAATAGACTAGGATTCTTGGTAAAGTATATATTGTATATCTGAAAAATGTAATAGTGACAATATTAAAGTATTGCCACTTAGTGCTGTGTTACCTAAAGAAATTGTCACTTTCTGTCAGTCTTATCACTGACATTTAAATTTCAGATATAGGTGAATTCAATATTGAAGTGAATGGAGCTACCGACATTTGCTTTCCTAATATTCATGGAAGTTTTTGATGACCTCTCATAGATAAATAAGCAAATAATATCTTCAAAAATATATCTAACTTGACTCAAATACTTCTAAGTATTTTGTCATTTGAAGGGATATGAGCAAGTTGAGAAGAAGAAATGTGGAGAGAGAAATATTCATGAAAACTAAATTTATAACATTAAACTATTGCTCAATTCTTAGAAATTTAATCACTACTTATATTTTAAAGCAAAATATTTTTGGACTTATTTAGAAAAATATGACTTCATCTCTCATATGTCCATTCAAAGTTTTAAACAAAGTATAAAAGGAAATTAAACAGTGGAGGAAATGAGAAAGGTCATAGGCATTCAAGAGGTTTCAACAAATTTCTGGAGGAATGAAAGGTAATTGAAGGATGTGTTAAAATAATTTCTATTGTTATCTTTATAGATTTAGTGTCCAGTAAACATTTTATAAACAATACAACTTGCTGTTTTGTGTTCTTGAACTTTATTTAAACTGAATTATATTGTACATATCCTTTTGTGACTTAATCATACCACTGCATATTACGTTTGTGAGAGTAAGCCACATTAACATATCTAAATAAAGTTATCTATGTTTTTCTAAAGTGTAGTATTCCACTGTATGAATCTACCACATTCTACTGTTGTTTAACTTTTGCATTGCTTATAGTACTTAACTGAGCTTGTAAATATTTTGGATCACATTTCTTAATGGCCAACCATGTACATACAAAATAAGGAGTGAAAGCCAATTGCTGATTAGAATATATGGTCATCTTCAATATTACTGGGTAATACAAGCCTCTTTTTAAAATGGATATAATTTCCATTTCCAGGAAAGCATATGAAATTAGTATTGTTCTATATGTTTGCCAGAAGTCTTTCTTGTCAGACTGTTTTTGGTCAATCTGTTGTATAAGTAATAATGTACATATACAACATTTTCATTTGCACTTTAACTTAAAAATAAGTTAAAGTGATTCTAAATATGTGTGGTGGACACTTATATTTTACATTTTATAAAGCACATGTGCAAGCCATTTTCTTTGTTTTACTGTCGGGTTTTCTGTAATTTTTGCCTGGTTTTACATTTAAATATTGATCGCCAAAGAATTGATTGTTACATATTATATAAGGTAAAGAATCACTTTAATTATTTTCCATATGTATAGCCAGTTTTCTCACTCTCATTTATTGGCAAATTTATTTTTCACCACTGATCTATAATACTAGCTTTCTTACATATCATGGGTTCTTATATTTTCCTTTCTGTAGTCTACCTATTCCATTTCATTGATTATTTATTACTTTGTTAATACCACATTGCATTAAGTCTTATAATATTTCCTGTAATATATTCTTCCTTTCTCAATAAATTATTAACTGAATTTTAATATTTTTAGAGTTTACATAAATTCTAGAATTAGCTTGTCAATATCTAAATCAAACCATACTGGGTTTTACTTTGCATGCACTAGTTACAAAGATTAATTTTGGGGAGAAGTGATTTCATTAAAATCTTTCAATTCAAGAATATATTTATGTCAATGTTATGTCTATGTTTATTTGAACTTTATTTAAACTGAGTTATACTGTACATATTCTTTTGTGACTTAATCATACCACTAAATATTATGTTTGTGAGAGTAAGCCACATTGACACATCTAAATAAAGTTCTCTACTTATATGAAATGCATTTCAATATTGCATAATATGTTTGTGTCAAAGCATCTTGCTAAAAGCTCATATTCATTAGTATAATGTATCTTACAATCATTTTGAATTTTCTGTGTACTTAGTGTCATCGGTAACATAGTAATCTGTTTTCTCTTTCATAATTCTTATTTTTTTAATATTTACAATCCTATCCCAGTGTCTAAGACCTGCAAAAGGATAAATAAAATTGCTTGTACCATCTATGTTTATTTTGTTCCCAATCACAAAGGAAATATTTTAACATTCCATTGTTAAGTGTTATAATTTCAATAGAACTTTTGAAAACAAATGTTATTAGTTAAACTAGATTCTCTTTTAATTTCGGGTTGTTAAAATGTATGACTTAAGAAAATAAAATTAAATATGCTTATAATATTGTTAAGTTATTTGTTGTGGTGTATCATATTAATTGATACCTTTACATGAGGCCATTATTGCTTCCCAGGGTTTCTTAGAATAAACATTGGCTGTGATGTCTTACATTTTAATGAATTGCTTATTTCTGCGTGGAACTTTTTTAAGTTTTCCTGCATTATTTTCATAAATTACATTGGTGTTTAAATTACTTTCCCTTTACTATCCTTGTCAGGTTATAATATCAGAGTCATAATAGCATAATAAAATGAAATAGAGTATATTCTTTCCTGTTTCATGCTCAGAAAGAATTGCATGTAAGATTGGAATTATTGTTTTGTTTCATGTTTGAAACAACTTGCCAGTAAAGTCATCATGGCTTGAAATTATCTTTATGATATGATTTCTGACTACTGATTACATGCATTTGTTGTAGCACAATGCAGATTTTTCTTTTCACTTTAGGTTACTTTTGGAAAAATGCTTGTTTCAAGTAATTGCACACATTTTACATATATTTCCAAATTTATTGAATTAAAGGTTTTCATACTACACTAATTTACCTTCTTGATATTTGTGTTATTTATAACAAAACTCAATAAACTGTGGCAAATAAGCCAGACAGTATTTATAAATAAAGTATTACTGGAACACTGCATTCTCATTCATTGACATACTGTCAATTTATGCCACAACAATAGAATTGATTAGTTGCAACAAACCATACAGCCCAAAAACCTAAAATATTTACCACCTGATCCTTTCCAAAAAACAAGAAAAAAATCTTGACACCTGATGTAAAATTATTTCCTATTTTGATTCCTGAGATTGCATACTTGTTTCTTCTCTTAATTTTATCAAGCCATTTCTCCAGAGTTTTGTTATTGTATGGCTCCTACAACAACTAACAAACTTTTGGCCATATTTCTTGACTTTTCTTTCCCTGTATTCTTAATCACTATGCATGTATTTTTTATTTCCTTTTATTTCTGTTGATATTTCTAACTTCTTCCAATAAATTCTAAACATTATAAATATTAATTTGTTGTCCTCATAAAATAAGAATTTAAAGTTCTACATTTTCCTCTAAAATGACACATTTTATAATGTAGTATACATTTTTTAATTAAAAATATTTCATAATTTCCATTATGATTTGCTCTTGGGTGTTGAGTTACTAAGAAGTATATTTCTGAGGTTTTTCTTCAATATGACTGACTATAGATATTCGAATCTAGTTATTCTCAGAAAGAGAAAGCAAAGTTATGGATAAATAATCATTAATTCCAATATCTATATTGACGGAAGAGTGCTAGAGCACCACAAGAAGAAACTTGAAAACAGAAAAATAAGGAAGCAAAAATCCAGCAGAGATTATACTCTGAGGGACTTGATGTTCCATGGAAAAGCATAGGTGGGGGTGTCTTTTGCTCCTCTCACTCCTGCGGCAGACTGCTTGTTTCTGAACTGTCGGAGAGCCCTCCATTCTCACAAGCCCAAGCACTGGTGTGGGCTGCAATCTTGGAACAACTTGAGGACAGAGAACAAGGCTACTATTTCCTGCAGTGCTACTTGCACTTCACCCAGCCCCAAGATGAGGTGGTGGGCACCATACTAGACTTGCCTCTGTGATGGACATCTATACTGCCTTTGAGTGAGAGAGAGGCTTGCCCCATCCCCTTGCCGGCTTCCTTCTCCGTCCCTGCGTCGAGCTGTGGCTAGATTTCTCCAGGAGGGCAGAGGGCGAGAGGCGTGAGAAGCATCTTCTGGAACGTCTGCGGGCACCCTCCTGCGGGTGGACAATGAGCGCCTGGGAGGCCGTTGTCCTTGGTTGGGGAGCAGTCGTCTGGATCTAGCCTAGCAAAGAGGCTGCTCCGGATGGGGAGGGAATGAAAGCCCCTGCGGCTCCCACGCAGATGCCCACGTTGCCCAGGCCTTCACAGACCCCCAAACCGGAACCGCCGGGAAAACGATTGCCAACCGGCCACAACACCCGGGCAGAGACGCGGGGAGAGGCTGACCAGAAGAAAGGCCGACGTGCAAGAAACCCAGCCTCCGGCGCACAGGGAACATGTGTCCCAAGGCGCACGTACACACAGACGGACAGAGACAGAAAGAGAGGGCGACGGAAAGAGCGAGAAGGGGGGGGGGAGGAAGAGAGAGAGAGAGAGAGAGAGAGACAGACTTAAGAGAGACACAGTAGTGGGCACACAGACACGCACGCGCGCGCGCGCACACACACACAGACACACAGACGCGCACACATACCCCCATAACGCACACAGACATACAGCAGGTAACACCCACCCCCAGGCAGCCCCTGAAGCTGCGGGGTTCTGCTCTCCGCGACTACGAGCCGCCGGTGAGACAGCAGCCCTCGGGCACACAGGGAGACCAGTCCTCAACATCACAAGGCCGCCACTTTTGGGGAGACTCACCCGCACACCGTCCGCGCACGCCTGAGGCTGGGATCCCGCGCTGCCTCCCCGGCGATCTGTCTGCGGTTTCTTCCTCCTGGGGTTTCTTCCTGTTGGTGGACCCTCCGCGAATCCCGGCCTCCGGAGACCGTCCCGGTAACTGCCCTGGCCGGGGCTGGTCTCAGACCCGACTCTGACGCACGATCACACAGGGCTCCCACTTCGCCAAGTCTCAGGGACCCATCCCCGGGCAACGGTGGCGGTCACTGTGACCAAAGCGGCGGCTCGGGCCTCGCGCATGCGCGCTGGCGAGTCCGACTCACCCGCCCCACCCCCCCTTACTCGGCAGAGTCAGGCTGCGGACCCTTTAAAAAATGGCGGCGACGCGGCGGCCGCGGGGACCGGGGCGGCGGTGCTGGAGCTTACGGCGGCGGCTGCGGCGCAGCCCCAGGCGGCGGGTGGGAAGAGGACTACCAGAGGGGCCTGCGGGAGACCCAGGGTCGGACCCATAGGAGTCCTGTCGTCAGGACCTCCTTGATCGGTCTTCTGCTTGGGTTCCCGGTGAAGGAGGAGCTTCGGGGTGCCGGCTGGGCTGCGCGGACTCCTCTTGGGATCCGATGATGGATCCCACCCGGTGATCGGGAATGGGGTTACAATGCAGTGAGGCGGAAAGGCTCTCGCCGGGGTGCAGAAAGATCCCCAGGGTCGCAAGGCGTGCTGTCGGCTGCAAAGGCACTGACCCAGGAGCCCACTGCCTCCCTCCTTCCTGGGTGGAGCAAGGGCCTGCCTTCATCTCCAAGGCCCGGGGGCTCCGGCATCTCAACGCGGCTTCCGGCGACACGGGCAAACAGAGACAGAGGCTAGTCCGAGCCGGAGCCAGTGTGACCACACGTGGCCCTGACGTCCCCCAAGAGCACATGCAGTGAGCCCGTGTCTCTGAGGCCGTAGTGGGCGACGACGAGACGGACAGTGATGTCCAGGCCCGCGCCCGGGGGCCACTGGAGACCTGCCCCTCAAAGCGGAGGAAACGCCAAGCGCACCTGAAAACCTGCGAGACAGTGCCTGTGCGCGAGTCCAGTACTCCTACTTCGCCAAGTCTCAGGGACCCATCCCCCAGCAACGGTGGCGGCGCAGAGAGGCGCACGGCGCCGACGCAGGTTCAGAGAGATAGGAGGCTGATGGGGGGAAGTTGAGGCACCTGGGGCAGAGAAGAAAATGCATCGCCAAGCCGTTTCTGGGTCATCCACGGACGAATGTGTCTTCCCATCAGCCCTTGCGCTGGTCCCCAGGGACCCTGGCATCCGTCGTTGGCGCCCAGGGTTCGCGTCGGGCCACTAGGGGTACCCCAATTCGGACAGAAGGCCCATGAGTTGAATTTGAAGTTTGTGGGAATAGAGGTGAGGCACCAGGGGCAGAAAAAAAAAAACAGGAGACCTCGCCTCAGAGAAGCGGGGCCTGGGTCCCCCATGGATGAAAGTGCCTTCCCATCATGCCGTACGCTGGGCAGAGTGGACAGTGACGACCCCAGTTCGAGCCCAGGGTGCGCTTCGGGACCGCTTGCGGTACCAGAAAGCGAACAAATGGTCCATGAGCGCAAGGTGAGTCACCTGAGGCAGAGAAAGTAAAGAAACGCGCTGCCGAGAAGCAGTGCCTGGGTCCCTCAAGGAGGAAATTGTCTTCTCCTCAGCCCGTTCGCTGGGCACTGACATCCCTGGCATCTCTGGTTTGATCCCAGGGTACGCCTCGGGCCACTAGTGTTACCCCAAGGTGGGCAGAAAGCCCATAAGGGGAAGGTGAGGCACCTGGGGCAGAGAAATGAAAAACTTCGCCGCAGAGAAGCGCGGCCTGATTCCCCAAGGACGAAAGTGTCTTCCCATCAGTCCCTGCACTGGGACCCGCGGACCCTGGTGTCCCTGGTTCAAGCTCAGTGTGTGCCACAGTCGCTAAGTGCACCCCAATGGGAGCTTTGGGAGCACAAAGCCCATGAGGGAAGGTGAGTTTTGAAGGAGGAGTGGTGAGGCACCTGTCACACAAAAAGAAAAAAAAAACAACTCGCGCCACGGAGAAGCAGGGCCTGGGTCCCCCACGATGAAAATGCCTTCCCATCAGCTCCTGCTGTGGGCCCTGTGGACCCTGGAGACCCTGGTTCGAGCCACCGGTAGGCCTCAGGCCCGCTAGGAGTACCCCCGTGCGCCTCTCTGCGCCTGCGCCGGCGCCGTGTGCCTTTGCGAGGGCGGAGCTGCCTTCTCCTCAGCACAGACCCAGAGAGCATTGCCAGGGCGGAGGTGAGTTCTCCTCTGCATAGACTTCGGAGATACAGCGAAGCGGATCATGTGCTCCTCAGCACAGACCTGGGCGGGCGTGCGGGGGGCACCGCGAGGGCGGAGCTGCGTTCTGCTCAGCACACACCCGGGGAACACCGCGAAGGCAGAGCAGCGTTCTCAGCACAGACCTTGGGGGCACTGCCTCGCTTTGGGACTACTCGGAGCCGCATCGATGGTGAATAAAATCCTTCCTGTTTGCAGCCCTTAATAATCAGGGTCAGAGACCAGTTAGAAGGGTTCAGTGTGGAAAACGGGAAACCAAAAGCCCATCTGAATCCTACCCACCGAGGTTCTCCCCAGCCAAGGCGAGGCGGCCGCAGTGCGAGATCCACACCGCAGCCTCGGAAGACAAGCGGGCAGAAATCCCATGAGGGGCAGTTGAGGTTTGAGGAAGGCGAGGTGAGGCACCTGTGGCAGAAAAAAAAAAAAACCGCACCACGGAGAAGCAGAGCCTGGGTCCCCAACGGACAAAAGTGTCTTCCCATAAGCCCTTGCGCTGGGCCCAGGTGACCCTGGCATTCCTAGTTCGAGACCAGGGTGCGCTTCAGGCCGCTAGGGGTACCCAAAAGCGGGCAGAAGGCCCATGAGGTGAAGGGGATGCACCTGGGGCAGAGAAAAAAAAAAAAAAAAACAACCGCGCCGCGTATAAGCGGGGCCTGGCTCCCCCACAGAAGAAACTGTCCTCACATCAGCGCTTGCGCTGCGCCCCAGGGACCCTGGTATCCCTGGCTCGAGCCCAGCGTGCGCCTCGGCCTGCTAGGGGTACCCCAAGGCAGACAGAAGGCCCATGAGGGAAAGGTGAGACACCTGGGGCAGAGAAACAAATAAAAAAACTGCGCTGCCCAGAAGTGGGGCCTGGGTCCCCCACAGACGAACGTCCCTACCCATCAGCCCTGAACTGGGCCCCGGAGACCCTAGCGTCCCTGGCTCGAAACCAGGGTGCGCTTTGGGCCCGCTAGTGGTACCTCAAGGCGGGCAGAAAGCCCATGAGGGGAAGGTGAGGCACCTGGGGAAAAGCGAAAAACAAAAACAAAAACGTCACAGAGAAGCAGAGCCTGGGTCCCCGAGGAAGAAAGTGTCTTCGCATCAGCCCTTGCGCTGGGCCCCGGGGACCCTGGTGTCCCAGTTTCGAACCCAGGGTGTGCGTCTGGCCACTAGGGGTACCCCAAGTCGGACAGAAGGCCCATGAGGGGAAGGTGAGGTTTGAGGGAGGAGACGTGAGGCAACTGTGGCAGAAAAAAAAAAAAAACAACAACAACACGCCGCGGAGAAGCGGGGCCTGGGTCCCCAACGGACGAAAGTGCCTTCACATCAGCCCCTGCGCTGGGCCCCGTGGACACTGGCGACCCTGGTTAGAGCCCAGGGTGCGCCTCGTGCCCAATAGGGGTATCCCAAAGCGGGCAGAATGCTCATTAGGGGAAGGTGAGACACCTGTGGCAGAGAAAAAAAAAAAAAACGCGCCGCAAAGAAGCGGGACCTGGGTCCCCCACGGATGAAAGTGTCTTCCCATCAGCCCCTGCCCTGGGCCCCACGGACCCTGGCAACCCTGGTTTGAGCCCCAGGTGCGCCTCGCGCCCGCTAGGGTTACCCAGAAGCCGGCAGAAGGCCCATGAGAGGAAGGTGAGACACCTGGGGCAAAGGAAAAAAAAAAAAAAAAAACCGCGCTGCAGAGAAGCGGGGCCTGGCTCCTCCACGGACGAAGGTGTCTTCCCATCAGCCCCTGCGCTGGGCCCTGGGGAACCTGGTGTCCCTGGCTGGAAACCAGGGTGCACCTCGGACCCGCTAGGGGTACCCCAAGGAGAGCAGAAAGCCCATGAGGGGAAGGTGAGGCACCTGCGGCAGAGAAAGAAGAAAAACCGCGCCGCGGAGAAGCGGGTCCTGGGTCCCCCACTGACGAAAGTGTCTCTCCGTCAGCCCTTGAGCTGGGTCCCGAGGACGCTGACAGTAGTTTTTTCCATTTCTGTGAGGAAAGTCTTTGGTATCTTGATGGGGATGGCATTGAATCTATAAATTACCTTGGGCAGTATGGCCATTTTCACGATATTGATTCTTCCTACCCATGAGCATGGAATGTTCTTCCATTTGTTTGTATCCTCTTTTATTTCATTGAGCAGTGCTTTGTAGTTCTCCTTGAAGAGGTCCTTCACCTCCCTTGTATGTTGGATTCCTATGTATTTTATTCTCTTTGAAGCAATTTTGAATGGGAGTTCTCTCATGATTTGGCTCTCTGTTTGTCTGTTATTGGTGTATAAGAAAGCTTGTGATTTTTGTACATTGATTTTGTATCCTGAGACTTTGCTGAAGTTGCTTATCAGCTTAAGGAGATTTTGCACTGAGACGATGGGGTTTCCTAGATATACAATCATGTCATCGGCAAACAGGGACAATTTGACTTCCTCTTTTCCTAATTGAATACCCTTTATTCCCTTCTCCTGCCTGATTGCCCTGGCCAGAACTTCCAACACTATGTTGAATAGGAGTGGTGAGAGAGGGCATCCCAGTCTTGTGCCAGTTTTCACAGGGAATGCTTCCAGTTTTTGCTCATTCAGTATGATATTTGCTGTGGGTTTATCATAGATACCTCTTATTATTATGAGATATGTCCTATCAATACCTAATTTATTGAGAGCTTTTAGCATGAAGTGTTGTTGAATTTTGTCAAAGGCCTTTTCTGCATCTATTGAGATAATCATGTGGTTTTTGTCTTTGGATCTGTTTATGTGCTGGATTATGTTTATTGATTTTATGCAAGAATAATCTAAATTTCTCTGGTGAAAGAACCTAAACATGCCTTTTAAAAATTTATATATCATTCCTTTTGTAAAACCTAATGAAAATAACAATTTTGTCTATTGTAAAAGGCAAGTGATTGCAACAGATGGAAATCACTTTATTTCCTATATCTTTGTAAAGATAATGACTGCTAATAAACAACATGAAGAATTTTCAGGTATAATTTTGATAAAAATTTAATGGTTTTGGGCTTCTAGGCCAAATCTGCAATACAACCCTTCATAAGATTGTACTTTGAAACTCTCGTTGTCATCTGACATATGCAGATAGTACAGAAATATAATCCCCTTTCTAAATGTTTACATTGTCTCCCTGGTATGAATTAGCTTGCTGGAAACATCAGTAATCACTGACATAAAGATCCCACTATTAAATAAAACTGATACTTTTTAAAACCATGCAGCAAATAAGCAACATTTCATAAAGCAACATAGGATTTTATATGTTTCCCACTCCATTAGAGGCTATTATGCTGAATTGGATCCTCATTCCCACCTGTGTCCATATTTTAGGGTTGAAATAGTCTAAAACATAACATTTACTGTTCTCCTGTTGTGATATCTATATATCTAATATGTTCACATTCTCTGTATTCATCTATGTTAATAATTTTAAAAAGGAAAAGAAAGGGGGCTTTAGGAAGAACTTTACATTACACGTCAGAGTAAACATCGAATCAAGTTCTCATCAATTTACTAATAAACCCATTTAAGAAAAAGTATTCTGCTAGAGAGCAATGAATCTTATTGTCTTTGTGTCTGATCCATATTTCTCCACTTGATACATGGAAATAACCAGAGAGTTACTATAAAATACCTCAGGTGCATTGTTGAAAGCAATTTCCTGCTTTTGTGGGATAACTGAAACATAAACGTAAATAAGATAGTTTGAAAGTTCACTTTCTCATCAATGCTCAAATAATTTGTTCTAATAAAGCCCAGTAAAATTTAGCTTGTAATGCCATCAAGGTAAATATATTCATGAAGTACTCACTTGCTAAATTTTTAAACACAATACATTATCTCATCTTTAATCTTTAGTTGTTATTTCAATTATCCATTGCTGTGTAATTAGCAGTCATCAAACTTAGTTGCTTAAAACACAAACTCACAATTTGTTAACTTTGGTTGGGCTCAGGAGGATAATATTCGGAGTCTTGCCTAGGTTTCCTTATATGACTGACAAGGCCTACATAGTCCAAAGTGACATCACTCAAATATCTGGCAGTTCACTGGTGCTATCAGCTGGGTTCTCCTCCACTTAGTGTCTCTGGTAGAGTAGATCAGGTTCTCATTTGGCATTGGTGCCATTTTAATTTGGCAAGCCTAAATTTACTATCATTTGTCAAGTGTCTATTAAGTCAGTGTCAGAGAGGGCTATATAAGGATATGGCTATGAGGAGACTTAATAAATCGAGGGTTCTTTGATATAACAGGCTACCCAGTTACATTTCATGTTCTAAAGATTTTTTCAGATACAACAAACAATATTTTACAATTTAACTTGTAGATGAATGAGTTTCCTGAGATATAATTTAACTAAGCAAACTCTTTCATACTAAAAATCTTATGACCTCTTTACCCATCTTAGGTTTTAAGATTGATATGAGAGGTATTCTGGAATAGAAATCTAAATTTAAGGCTAGAGTCAAGAGTGCCGAAGATAAGACTCTTATCCAAAGGAAAATCAAGCAATTGCTATGTCTTGCAAAGGCCAGTGAGCAGACAGAGGGGAGAGAATACAATTGCCCAAATAAAGACTCACTTTGGAACTCAGTGATTATATGTGTGCATATATGTGTATATATATGTATATTATACATGTGTATGCATGTATATATGTATATTATACATATATATGCATGTATATATATGAATATATATAAAACTGAAAACTGCACACGTCCCATATACACCACATACATGAAAGTGAACACACACACGTACATAATCATCTATATTCAGTTTCAAACAATTGTTAGGGAACCTGAGGAAGAAACTAAATGGAATATAATGGTTGCGTCTATGATAGCCATGGTACTAGAACTAGTAGTAGTTCTACTAGGGTGAGAATTGACATAGTAAAAGAAATAAGATACAAAGCAGTAAGAGAGAGCTACATTTTCCTTAAGGCCAGGCTGAATATTCACTAACAAGGAAATTTCTACAGTCATTATTTTAATCTGATTCATTCTCTTGGTGGGATATTCCAGAGTTACCACCTACAGAAATTCCACTTTTCCTTACCGAGGTTCTCTTTTTTTCTTTTCAGTCCAAATATTAGTCATTTTGGTAGAGAAGGCAGAAACAATTAACAATTGAGTAATTCCTCAGGAATCATGTTAAAAGGTTTCCAAATCATGAATGTATAGTTATATTTTGTTCACTAGATTTTAACCCACATACCTCACTTGTATAGAAATTATGCTTATTTGGATATTCAGTATATTTCTTCATACAAAGACAAAATCTATAAAATGTACACACACACAGATGCTATGGATACATGCACATATGTGCACACAAAAATATGTATACATGGTTTACCATTATTTTCTAGATCATTCAGAGGTCAGTATTAATTAAAACATCATAGATCTATGGCAAATTTTGGGCCACTTCTCCTAAGACAGGAATTTAAAAAGCCTTCAATTGTCATAACAATGGGAAGAAGTCTGAGAGCTGGAGTAAGGGAAGTTGGTGCTCAGAAATATTAACTACCATTTATATAGGATATCCTTATGAGATAATCTTAAAGCCAAATGAGGCTAAAATATTAATATGAGTTATTTAGCCAAGTTTTCCAGCAGGAAGAAGGAAATAAGCAGTGAACTAAAAAGCATACAAGATACAGAGGAGCAGGTTAATTGAAGCCATTGCAGCAGAAATTGAGAAGAATAAACAGGAGTTAGAAGATGAGAGCAAGCAATTGCAAGTGGAGTGGGCTGAGCTGGAATTATGGTGTAGAAAATGACTGGTTGAGAAAAACCCAAACAAATATTTCTATAATGTCATGTGCATAAGATACCTGTAGATGTTATCAAGGTATATAAATAAACTGCCTGTCATTAGAGCTAATTTCTTAGCAAATTATTCATAAAAGTTTATAACTTTGTGAGGCATTACAGACACCAAAACTAATGATTTGGCATTTCCATGGCCCAATTTGTCTAAAGAACTATCTTTTACACTTTACTGTTTTTTAATAGGCAATACAGTGCTCAAAAAGTCTTTTATACCAAGTCCAGGAGGTTGATAACATTGAGTATAACTGAGCATTGCTTTGTGTCTACCCTCAGGCAAATCTGGAGATTTTCTCAAGCCTCTTTATGAAAATGGAGAGACCTCACAAGAGATGCTAATGGACAGCTGACCCTGCTCCCTGCTCCATCACAGGTTGTAGAGTATTATTTCCCAAGTTACCCAGACATTTAGTTCTGAATGTGCAAAAATGGTTAAGTTCAAATGTTTTCAACTACTGACAGGCTCAAGAATTCAGAGGAGGTAGTACTAAGGGAAATGTAATTAATATATAATATCAAAACTTAAGCATAGCACCATAACACCTAATTTTTGATGATGTCAAATACTTAAAGTTCTCCCTTTTTATTTTCTGGTGAAAGGTGCGTAGTATACAAACCTCTACTAACTTCTTGGGCTTCTGAATAAAGGAAAGGACTACCTAATGACAGTAATAGCTTGACTGCTGAAGAATTATGTCAATTAATAAAAATTGCTTCATAGGAAAAAGATGAATTGTCTCTTCAAAGTTTTTTTAAGCATGGGGGACCAAAGCCATCCCATACTTAGAAGAAAATATTGCATTGTTTTATACAAGATATGCTGTACACGTTACAGAAGATTCATGTTTAATAACGCATCTTGTAAAAATCTTAGAGAGCTATAACCTTACAACATGACTTAACCCAAATACATTGAAAACCCCTTGGATTTAGACCTACAGGGAGGTGGTTTTGCTTTCTGTACCGTAGCACGCATAGTTGAAGCAAACATATTCCTTCAAACATAATACTCTTACATAATAGAAAGTGTTCTCTGTTTTCTGGATGAAAAGGCATGAGGTCTTTTGTATTAGCAAACGGAAATTGTTAACTATAAAAAGTCAAAAATCAAAGGTGCTCTCACGTATTTATAAGGACCTTGAATGGCTCAGATTCATCAGGAAAAAAAAAAAACATTCCTCAGAGAGTCTGATCTCAAGCTGATGTTTCTTTATTGAATTTGATTCTAAACCATCATTTTTGTTGAATCCTCTGTGCTTTCAGAATGCTGAAATGTAAAATATTTTTAACTTATGAAAGAGATAATTTATTTTCTCCTATACATTTTTAAGTAGCACCTTAAAAACTAGACAAATCCATCCAGGGTCAAAAGAACTCAACTCAATTCTCTATCACTGTGAAAATAGACTTAGTTCTTCATTAAAAAGCACTACAATAACTACAAAAATTATACCTCCTGGAGTATATATTTACATATCCATGCAAAAGGGGAATAGATTAAAAGATGTTTATGAATGTCTAAAACCTTGTCAGTTTAACGTAGTATTATAAATCAGGTTTGTGGGTGATATTTTGTCTGCTTCTAGACTTGTGAGCAAGTTATTAAGTTTTAGGTTACTTATATTTAAAATTCAAAAAGGAAATGATTGTGATTGCATTCAAAGAAAGAGAGGACATTTTGAAGCTTCTTTTTTTTTACTGATATCAAAACATAATATCACATTTGTAAAACACGTTGATGGCTTACAACCAAGTAAAATACCTCAATACCCCACTTTTCAAGATCAGTAATATTGGCCTAAGGGTATCACTCTATAGGAATTATAAAAAGTTGTATTTATGCCCTGAGATTATACCCTATAATGTGCAAACATTATAGGATAGACAAGTGGATATAAGGTTTCTTTCTAGGTTTCCTTATATACTCCAAATGGTAAAACTAGATGGAAGATTAAAATTCTAAATGTTGTTAATTTTAGAACCTGCGATGTCAGAGTTACTTTGTATGAATGAGTTTAGCTAATTTTCCACACTATGCATATCTAATAGATATTACTATTGCACAGGTGAGAAAACTGCATCTCTGATTATTATTATTCACTCTAGTCACAGAGATAAGAAAGGGCAAAATATCATAATAGAAGCCCAAATAGGTCTTATTTTAATGGAATATTTTTCCACTGGACTTCAACTGGTTTATCTTATTTATCCATCCATCTAAGATCAGTTGAAAAAAGAGACTTGCAGATGCAATATTTTAGCTAATATATCCAATCTCCTATTTGAAATCTCCTGCGTATCTAACAGAAAATTCAAATTTAGTATGTCTGAAATCAAGCTGACTGCTGCACATGTTCACACTGAAACAAAGGAAAACAAAATTCCTTCAACAGCTTTTCTCATCTCAATAAATGGTACTACACTGTGCCTGTATGACTCATGCCCAAAACCTAGAGGTCGACCTAGGTTCTTTTTTTCCCCATGACTCTCCATTTCCAAGATTTCCATTTCTTCCATGAACACTTCTCAAAGCCACACACATCTCTCTGTCAGAATACCACAATGCATTGCAAATCTGCCTCCCCACTTGTCATCTCCTCCCTAAATGCTCTATTTTCACAGTAGTCAGAGTGGCTTTTTTTTTTAAAAGCACACAAGATCTTGACTCTTCATTCCCTACTTTCTGCTTTAACTCCTTGTTTGGCTTTCCTCTGCTAATATAAAGAAAAATTTCCAACTTCTTTTTAATGACCATAGATCCTGGCTTGATGTTTTCTACCTACCTCTCCAACCACATGTCATACACTTCCCTTCTTTTCTTATCACACCCAAAACATTCTTAATTATTTCCACAGTCTTTGTATATGCCAACCCTTTTTCTGCCTCTAGAATTTTGTGCTTGTTTCTCTTTCTTTCTAAAATAAGCTTTCTGTGGCTTTTTGTAAAATTAGATCATTGTTCTTTGAAATCTCGGCTAAGAAGTTTTCTGAAATACCTTAATTAAAGTTCCTTCCCTGGTTACTAGCAGTCTCCTCACTTTGTTTATTTTTATTGTAATCTTTAATGATTGCTTTCTATTTGTTTGACTTCTTGATCAACTCAAATTTGTATCCTCAGCTCTTATCAAAATACTAGGTAACTACACACCTATTAAAACAACTAAACATAAAAATAGTGACAACAAAAGCTGGCAATGATGAAGAAACTGTATCATTCATACATTATTTGAATTGTAAAATGTTATAATACTCTGGAAATAATTTATCAGTTTCTTTAAAAACTAAACATATATTTATAATAAGATCCAGCAATTGCACCCCTGGAAATTTATCTAAGAGAAATGAAAACCTATATGTGATCTTTAATATCTTTTATAGCACCTTTAATTCTAACAGAGAAAAACTGGAAACATCCAAGATGTTGGACAGGTGAATGGTTGAATAAACTGTGGTATATCCATATGATTAAATACTACCAAGAAATAAAAAAGAATATACTTTTGACACGTGCAATAACTTGCATAGATCTGAAGGGCATTATGCTTAGTGAACAAAGCAAATATCAAAAGGACACATGGCATATTATTTCATGTATATAACTTTAATAAAATAACATACATATAGAAAACAGATTAGTGATTTCCAGAGGTTAGTGATGGTATGAGAATGTGAGATGAATATGGCTATAAAATGTGAGGAAGACACTTTTAGTGATGGAAGAGTTCTGTAAATTAATTGTAATAATGGTCACATTAATCAACATGTGATAAAATTGGCATAGACCTATGAATTCACATTGTATAAATGTCAATGCCTGGTCTTGATATTGTACTAAATTATACAAGATGAAACTCTTGAAATAAACTGTGTAGAATAGTACACGAGACCTCTCTGTATTTGAAACTCCCTATAGATCTATGATCTTTTCAAAATAAAAAGCTAAAAAATGCTAAGTGTTCAATAAATAAAATAGTAACTGTATTTTATCCAATTCTTACCAGATAAAAATGCTTCACATACATTAACTCATACAACTCAATCTACAGCAGGATCATATTGATGCCATTATTAGTCCTAATTTATAGCCTAGTAGCTTGTTCAAGGTCACATAGCTAATAGGAGGAAGGTTTATGATTTTAATCCAAGCAACCAGCTCCAGAGAATGTGCTACCAACTGACACATCACAGCGTTTCTCAAAAATAGTTCTGGATGGAAGGAAAGAAGGGAGTTAAGGAAGGAGAGGGAGAAGGAAGGAAGGAAGGAAGGGAGAGAGGAAGGAAAGAAGGAAGGAAAGAAGGAAGGCTGGAAGGGAGGGAGGGAGGAAACAGGGAAAGAAGGAGGGAAGGAAGATACAATAAAGGAAGGAAGATACAATAAAGGAAGGAAGATACAATAAAGGAAGGAAGGAAGGAAGATACAATAGCCAGTATATTTACTCAAAGAGAAGACATCATAAAACCCTTTTAACAAACACAGCCTGACTTCTCAAATTCCCTCTCCATTCAACTTCCTTGACTGTAGAGTCCTATTCAGGGTCAAGGGAAGGAGAAATCAAACTAGAGATCATAAAGCTGCATGTATGTGGCATTGTATTGCCAGAGTTCTCTGAGTAAACCTTTCTAGAGATGCACATTTTGCACTCTATTGGAAAAGTTATCTTAATGTTTCTGAAGATGCATTTGCCATATTGAAAGCAAGCAGTCACATACAATTTGATAGACACCAGCACAAATGACAAGAAAAACTTGGTAAAGTTGAAGAGACTGCCTTTGTTATATCTAATATCCTATCACCCCAGATCTATCTTCTCAAATCTCCACATTACTAAGCCTAACCCTATTTTTCTATTTTCTAGAGGAACCCACCACATTGATCAGGTTGATTTATTCACATTTTCCCAAAAATGCTAGGTAGATTCCTTCCTAAATCCATTAGTAAGTTATAGTCTGTATTCCCCATGGATGAACTGTGTTCACCAGTTATGACTCTTAGGAGGAACTTCATAGAAGATCTTCAGTGGCATCTATTGGTACATGTTGGACATTAACTAAAAATGTATAGTTTTAGCAACCAACAGATTCTATTCCTATACCTGTTGGTCATGTCCAGGCAGTTATGTGTAAAATAATTACACAATGTTTCAAAATTTCAAGATGTTTGCCTACCTACATAGTGTCCTTCACTCTCCTCTCCAGCTCTCCAAATAATATCCATAATTCAAAGACCAGTTAAATCCTACAGGCATATTCACAGAATAACTGCCCTGAAAACATTGCTTAAATTAATGAAGACCATCTATGGGCAATGCATCTTCAAGAGCTCAAGATCTGGTGAAAAAACGGAAACAAAGAAGAAATTTCAATACAATGTGATGAAAATTTTAAATTATTTCTCTCTTGCAAATTTCCATTGCTTGTTTGAACATTCAGGAGAATAGTACTGCTTTCACATTGAATGTATAAATAAATGTAAGAATGAAGGTTGGCCCTCCCTCCAAATTCATTAAACATTAAATTTTTTAAGTAAAAGATAAGAGGGCTGTATGAAAATTAAAATTCATAATTACTTCCAATATAGAAAATAATTGAAATAGATAAAAACACAACCAAATATAAATGGATATTGCTAAAAATCACCTTCTTAATTAAATTAGTAACAAAAGTGAAATTATTGTTCTATCCATATTGGTGACATTGCTTCTTAAATTATTCAAGTTAAAATATATTCTACTGGTGAGTTCAGGAAAAATTGACAATAAAGGAATAGTATCATACACAAAGAAATATAACTCACTGTTTTAGCCTAGCAACTAGTGTTTACAGAACAAGTTACAGATTATTCTGCAATACAAAACAATCTTAAAGTGTTTTTAACCTTAAATCAAAATTCAAATTAGAATTAGAAATGAAATGATGTTCTCATTTCAACAATGAATACAGAAGTGAAATCACTTGATTTTTCTGAAGACTGTATTTTTCAGTGTTCATCTGGATTTAACACTTTAAAGAATACCTTTTATTCCTTAAATAACATTCAGTTTGTGAAAGTAAGCACACCTTTTTCAGCTCCGCTTATTCTGCAGAAGGATCCTTCCATATCAAGGATTAACACAATATGCATCGTGGGTTCACAAAGTTCAGTTTGCAGCTATCCTTAGCAAATCATGAGAACCATCTGGACTGATTGATGTGGAGATTGAAAGTAATTGATCCTGCCATTGAGAAGCTTTTTGAAACATGAAATTAAACAAGATGATATTAAGCATTCTGAAGTTCATCAGAGTGGCACATCAAATGTGTTACTAGCTGTTCATTTTCCTTTGTATTTTTATAAAGACCCTTGGCTGGCAGAATGGAACAGAAATAGAAGCTAAAAGATCTAGATATTGATGTAGTGATCAAAGGCATACAGCTGGTTTACTTTGTTATAATAATATTTTATGTGGTACATGAAGACTTTGATCCCTTGACAAATGTCATTTGTAGGTGAGCAATTATTAATAGGATTATAAGTCTTAATATGCAAGGATCACCATTAATAAAAGTAGACTATTGTAAAGTGAATTAGCAATAATTTTACTTATGAATGAAAACTTATACTATTTCAGGTCATTTTCTTATTGTTTCTTGAAAAAAGAAGTCCTTTATAAGTCCAGTTAAATATTACCTAATTTTTGCATCAAATTTCATGGTAAACAAGGCTTATTTTCTTACTTTACTGATGTCTAAAAGCTAAATTTCACTGGTGATATATGATTTGTTTAAGACTAGGTAACTGATAAACTAAGCTGAGACCCAAAATTTGTTATTTTCTTTATTTCCAGCACAATACTTTCCATCATGGTATATTACATCTTGCTAAAGAAGCTATGTTTCTTTAGCAAGACAATTGAAAAGCATAAACATTGGTTTACTAGAAAGATTTTTAATATTCCATATTATTTACAACTGTTTGCTTATTTCCATGTATAAAATGAAATTGATTCAATAGACTTCTTCCACATTTGCATGATATTCAGCTATAACACTAACTCAGGCAATATTCATATGGCTCCAGAATTAAACCGGTATCTGACCTCCCAATTGAATTAGAAGATAGGCATTTTGTGATTTGAGGAAGACATCCTGTGAATTTACAAATGTCCAGAAAGTGATACAAAAGAAAAACAAAAGACTTTAGTCTAGTTAAAAGTAGTGCTACTATTTCTTGAAATTCTGAAAGCTGTAATAAGTATCACTCCCAAATCTGGGGATAAAGTACAGAAAATGGCATCTCCCAATATAATCTTGGACATATTTGTCATGAAGAAGCACAATGAAATATGACAAATTGTACAGCAACTTTTAAAAATTGCTAATAATTCTTTGTTTATCTCAGTAGTAAAATTTAAATACTGATCCAACCTGACACATATGAACATAACATACCTATTCTGAAAGACAAAGAATATGTATCAATATTTATATTTAATATAAATCATGGAATATAGAATTATGGAATTGTGCCTATTTACCTAGAAAATATTACCCCAGTTTTGTTTTTCTAAGCTTCAAGAGAGATTTCTTGGAGAAAATGAGATTTTATAAGCAATGCTAGCAAAAAAAGACAACTTAAAAGATTATGGAGAAAAAGGCGTATTTTAGACACAAAACACAGATTGAGAAACGCTTAGGGGCAAGAAGTAATGCATCACTGGCCAGTGTAAATGAACCGTTTAGGCAGTAAAATGTGTCCAAGCAAGTGGTGAGTATATCCTGTTCTCTTTTATATATCTAGACAAGTGATTTCAAACACCCACATGGAGCCCTGAGACCTTGGGTCTTCACCTAATGTAAGCCCCAATATAGGAGCTGAGGTCAAGTAATTGAGGGAATATGTCCAACAATCAATAAGCAAATTAGAATGAGCTAACTGTCACACATTCTTACCCTCATCCCCTTGCTGCATTAACTGAGCAAACAGCTCTCTCTAACTATGTAGGAAAAGTGTTAGTACTCAAATAAAAAGGCAAATTTAATAATCTGCTTAAGGCTGTATGAAAAAATGAAGCAATGTGTATCAGGTTTCTTCAAATATATGCATATTGCAATCCACCCTTATAAGTAGATTTACCCTCGATCGTAAGAGCTAAAAGCAGGCCGGGCACGGTGGCTCATGCTTATAATCCCAACACTTTGGGAGGCTGAGGTGGGGGGATCACGAGGTCAGGAGATCAAGACCATCCTGGCTAACATGGTGAACCCCGTCTCTACTAAAAATACAAAAAAATTAGTTGGGTGTGGTGGCGGGCGCCTGTAGTCCCAGCTACTCAGGAGGCTGAGGCAGGAGAGTGACGTGAACCCGGGAGGCAGAGGTTGCAGTGAGCCGAGATCACACCACTGTACTCCAGCCTGGGCGACAGAACGAGACTCTGTCTCAAGAAAAAAAAAAAAAAAAAGGAAACATTCTGCAAATGTTGAATTTAAATGCATATTTCTGCTTTCATACAGCTTATATGATAATAAAGCTATATGCACCAGCAGATATATTGTTTAATATTATATAACATATTATATATATTTTACACTGGATAATGGAAAAATGGTACCTATTATGTTGGTGACCACCATTTTGGCAGCCTTAGAAAAACTTCAGGGCCGGGCGCGGTGGCTCACGCCTGTAATCCCAGTACTTTGGGAGGCCGAGGCGAGCGGGTCACGAGGTCAGGAGATCGAGACCATCCTGGCAAACACGGTGAAACCCCCTCTCTACTAAAAATACAGAAAATTAGCCAGGTGTAGTGGCGGGAGCCTGTAGTCCCAGCTACTCGGGAGGCCGAGGCAGGAGAATGGCGTGAACCTGGGAGGCAGAGCTTGCAGTGAGCCGAGATTGCGCCACTGCAATCCAGCCTGGGCGACAGAGCGAGACTCTGTCTCAAAAAAACAAAAAACAAAAAAAAAACCTTCAGAGCATAAGCCAAAACAATTAGAAATAGCATGGCTTTAAATTAATTTTTCAAGAATCTTAAGGTGACAAATATTCTGTCATCTGTCATGCAAATCTAGTTCCACAGAAGGGCAAATTAGGAATCCATTACCTGGAATAACCATTCCTCATGCCTAGAAGAAGAATCTCTACAAGTAGGATTCTTGCTTTCAACATGCCCTTATAAATTGGAGTCAGACCGAATCATTTTTTCTTGGCAATGGACAAGAAAATCAGACTGTAACTGTAGCTTTGTCACTGAGAATTGGTCAACCATTTCAAAATAGGTAAGTTTTCTCCCCCTGATGTTTCTACTGGGGCTTGAAGGATTGATAAATATGCTTCTATTCTCTGTCAGAATTTTGAACCAAGGGAGAGATACGCAAAGATTCAGGCAGATGGAGATCAAGATGGCAGGTTTATTTTTAAAGGAGCTATGGGGAATCTTTGTGGTAACAATAAATTTTTTCTGTTACTGTAGACACACATACCTTCCCAGCCACAAGTGGTGCTAGACAACTGCACACCTCTCCATCCCACCTCCCATCCCAACAGATACATAGGCATTTTCTTCAGATGTTGATGAAAATAATTATTTTATCACTATATCCAGATAATTCCAACAAGCAATATGCTTGTTGAGGTGAAATAATTTTTCTAAGATACAAACAGGAAATATATACGATTGAAATAGACACTAGGTGATATTTCACATATGCAATATGAGCTCTGTTTCTTTGACAAGACAGATGAATGAAGAATTCATGTTTGAATGATTGGCATTAGTCTAAAGTATTAAATAATGAAATTGTCCATATTATCTGCCCAGTATGATCTTTTAAAATATCATCCACACAAATACAAGTGAGGTCATATTTTTTACAATGAGGCATCAAATTTAAAGGCAGCAAAAAAATAATGAATATACCTCTTAGGCTAATTGTTTACCTTAGTGGCTTTAATGATATGGAAAGTTGAAGTTTAGAGTGAGAAAAGCACCAAAAAAGAAAATAATCAGTCTCCTGACTTTCATATCTGGTAGTCTTAGAATGAATATCAGAACTGTCACAGGTCAAATAATGGCCCAGTACGTTTTCAAATAAGTGACACTGAACACCATGTTTTAGAAGTACATGATTGTCCTTCTTGATGTTAATCTCACAACTTAAGGACATGCTTGCCAAACATCATAATTTCTCTTAATAACTCATATCAGATAAATCTCCAGTGGAGACCTATGCTCTGGACTCCAGACTTATGCCCAGTAGCCTAATTACTATCTCCACTTGCAGGCAAAATAGGCATCTCAAAGTGAACATACCTCAAAAAGAGCTCTTAATCTCCTTCTACTATTCTCCCCACTTACCCAGCATCTTTCCCATTCTCACCTTCTCTCATCATGTTCCTCATATCAGGAGGTAATAGACTCCAACCTTATAGTTATACAGTTATTAAGCCATGAAACACCCTGTTTATACCCTTGGCAGCCCTTTTTTTTTAAATTATACTTTAAGTTCTGTGATACAGGTGCAGACATGCAGGTTTGTTACATAGGTATACATGTGCCATGGTGGTTTGCTGCGCCTATCAACCTGTCATCTACATTAGGTATTTCTGCTAATGCTATCCCTCCCTTACCCCCAACCCCCTGATAGGCCCTTGTGTGTAATGTTCCCCTCCCTGTATCCATGTGTTCTTATTGTTCAACTCCCACTTATGAGTGAGAATATGCAGTGTTTGGTTTTCTGTTCCTGTGTTAGTTTGCTGAGACTGTGGTTTCCAGCTTCATCTATGTCCCTGCAAAGGACATGAACACATTCTTTTTTATGGCTGCATAATATTCCATGGTATATATGTGACACATTTTCTTTATCCAGGCTGCTATCATTGATGGGCATTTGGGTTGGTTCCAAGTCTTTGCTATTGTGAATAGTGCTGCAGTAAACATACATGTGCTTGTGCCAACCCCATCAAAAAGTGGGCAAAGGATGTGAACAGACACTTCTCAAAAGAAGAAATTTATGCGGCCAACAAACATATGAAAAAAAGCTCATCATCACTGTGCCGGGTCCATCCCGCAGACCGTGGCTGAGCAACAGAAGAAAGGAGTACTCAGACACAAATATACAGGGTAAGAGCAGGCTAGGAGGTTGCGAGCACTAGGGGCAGAGGAGAGTTAGCAGTCTCGATAAGCCAGAGCTGCTTGTATTTATTCAGTACTGGTATAACGTCCAAGGCCTGGAGTCAACACAATTGCTGGGTAATTAACATTTTTGCTCCCTCTTACAGGGAGCAGTCTCGTGCTCAGAAGTTCAAAAGTCAGTTTCCTGATGACATAAGTAAACAAGCATATTTAGATAAACTTCTTCACTTTTCCTTGCACCTACTTCTCACCCTTAGCCTCAGAGAAAGAGAATTTTCTTCCTTCACCTTTATTCTCTCATGAAGCTTTTGCAAGACCTTCCAACCTTTCAAGAAGGCTTGCGTCTTTCCTTATAGCTTCTCCCACCACCCTGACCGATCTCCCACATCACTGGTCATTAGAGAAATGCAAATCAAAACCACAGTGAGATACCATCCCACGCCAGTTAGAATGGCGACCACTAAAAAGTCAGGAAACAATAGACACTGGAGAGGATATGGAAAAATAGGAATGCTTTTACACTGTTGATGGGAGTGTAAGTCAGTTCAACTATTGTGAAAGGCAGTGTGGTGATTTCTCAAGGTTCTAGAACCAGAAATACCATTTGACCCAGCAATCCCATTACTAGGTTTCTACCCAAAGTATTATAAATCATTCTACGTTTTTTTTGACATGGAATTTCACTCTTGTCATCCAGGTTGGAGTGCAATGGCATGATCTTGGCTCACTGCAACCACCACCTCCTGGGTTTTCAAGTGATTCCCTTGCCTCAGCTTCCTGAGGAGCTGGGACTACAGGCACCCGCCAACATGCCCGGCTAATGTTTGTATTTTTAGTAGAGACAGGGTTTCACCATGTTGGCCAGGCTGGTCTCAAACTCCTGACCTCAGGTAATCCACCCATCTCAGCCTCCCTAAGTGCCGTGGTTACAGGAGTAAGCCACCATTCCCAGCCACCCTCATTTTTTTATAGCTCATACTATGTTAACAAATTTTATCAATAGTAATTCAAAACATCTTCAGATTCTGTTCCTGTCTCACCACCATCACTACCCCCCTGATTCAAACCACCATCTCTCCACTCTCCAGTTAGGTTTACTGCTATAGCCGCCTAACTGGTCTTCCTACTTCCCTGTAGCCCCTTGCCTTCAGTGTATTCTTGTTTCTGCAACTAGGGTGATTCTTTAAGAATAAGTCAGACCGAGCCATTCTTCTCTTAAAACCCTCCAATCACTTCACTCTCCATCCCACTCAAGGTATTAGTTTCCTCAGGCTACTGTAACAAATTACCACCAACTGAGTAGGTTAAAAGTACAGAAATTTATTCTCTCACAGTTCTGGAGGCTAGGAGTTGAAAGTAAGGTGTCATCAGGGTCATGGTCTCTGAAGGCTCCAGGGGAGGATCCTTCCTTGTCTTTTCCTAGCTTCCCACAGTTGCCATCAATCCTCGGCATTCTCTGGCTTGTAGTTGCATGACTCCAATCTCTTCCTTCATCTTCACATACTTTACCCACTGTGTGTTTTTCTAAATATCCACGTTCTTACAAGCACACTAGTCATTTGATAAGGGCCCATCTGAATCCACTTAACTTGACTGACTAGGCAAGATTTTGTTTCCAAGTAATGTCATATTTACAAGTACTGAGAGTTGGGATTTGAACATCTTTTTGGGGAAGACACAATTCAACCCACATTACTCACATCCCAAAGCTCCTTACCATGCACGCATCTCCAGTCCTTTGGTATTCAAAGTGTGATACACAGACCAGTAGCACCAGCATCCCCTGAAACTTGTAAGAAATATAAACTCTCCAGACCACCTGAATCAGAATCTTTATTTTAATGTGAAACCTTGGTGATTTATATGCAAATTAGAATTTGAGAAGCATACCCCTCAAAACGACCTGCCTACTTTTCTTATTATTTCATCTGCTCCTCACTCCATATCACTCTGTCATTACTCTGCTTGTGTCATATTGGCCTTTTTGATATTCCTGTAGTGCCTGGACTATTCCTTCCCCAGATATTTGCATGGGTTATTTACTCACCTGCACCAGATATAAAGATATAGTTATTATATATAGTGATATATAATTATACATATGTTATCACACATATATAAAACACAGTGCAGTTTTCCTGGTTAATCTATTTTAAATATACATCCTATCAACCCCATTCTTTTTCCTTGCTTTTTCTAATTCAAAAGTATTTATTTTCACAAATTTTTATCCACAGCTAAATATTACAGTGACTATTCCAAGCATTTTTCTATAAAGAAAGGTGTAGTTTACAGATTTGTTCAAAGTGGAAAAATATTTTCATCAGTAGTCTTTCTTCCCTGGTGTTAGGTTCACCCCTGAATATGTTCTGAACTCTTCCGGAGAGGCAGTCCTTCATCTAAATGTCAGTGGGTGGCAAAATATTATATTCAAATCTGGATTATTCTGACACAGTGTCACTTCAGAAAGTAGCTTAGTTTCATTTCTGGTTGATCCCCTTTGTTAGAATTAGGAATTTTTTTTTAATCTTTTGTATGTAATGACCTTTATAATAATAATAAATCCTGCCCTGTGTTTGTCATTGGCATTAACCTCTGTCTACACCCTCTAATTCTCTAATTATGGCTCCAGTGGGTACAAAAGGTGAATTATGGTTATTTGGCTCATGCAGCAAATTAATTGGAGAAACTGATGACAAATAGTCTGTGAAGAACTACAAGGTCTTGCCCCATGCTGTCCCATTTTAGTTACCATTTAGTTATGTAGGCATTACACAAATGCCTCAAATTAGGACACCTTTGCTGTCTCAGTAGGTCGAGTGTATGAAAATTTACTTTATGCAGAAGAAATAAATTCTAATTTATTGGTTACCAGAATCTTAATGTATGAAGGTTCTAAGTAAATATTTGATGAATTGATGGTAGCAGTGTTAATTTTTAAATGTTCCAAGCTCCTAGTTTTTTGGTTTTGTTTTTTACAAAAGCCTTAAAGTTTGGTACTAAGGAAATCAAAGAATCAACTCCCACCATCATGCTTCAGGGAAAGGGAAAAATGTCTACCTTTGGGTCTAATCTGCCTCCCAGGCGAGCCTACAGGTACTAGAACTCTAACTGCAACTAGGATGGCACAGGGAAAATGCATGTATGTAATATGCTTGTCGGCTTCAGCAACAACTCATGTATACATACACATTTACTATATGTAAACAGGTCCCGTATAATACTTAAAACACAAGTGTTTGATCTATAAATATTTGATTCTTAGTATTTAAAATGCTTCTAATGTTTTAAAAGACAAAACTCCACCATGATATCACATTGAACATTAAAATTATTCCCACAGCAACACTTATTTCAGAGAAACAATTGAGAAGTCAGTTATCTTAGTCACCACTAAAGGCACCTGGTGAGAAAAGCCTGAACTAAATTTTAAATATTAAAAAATTAAACAGACATCTAGCACAGAGTTCAAACCTTTATGTTGAATTGTTTAAGAGTCATTACTGATTTCATGACGCTGATAAGTGTTTGAGATGAAATGATTTTTAAAAATGCAGAGAAAATGCTAACAGAATATTATATAGTTCCCCTAAAGATGCTTCTTCTAACCTCCAAGTATTAAATAAGATTGATCTAAATGTTAAGTACATATAAAGTATATATTTGCTAGTCATCTATAAATTTTAAGTACAATTCCAGTGATATACCTGTATCTTTTGGAAGAGAAGAACTAAACCTGTCGTTTCTTAGGCTAAGTAGACAATTCATAAGGTCCTTCCTTCCCCATTTATTCTGATTGCCAAGCTTTTGTTCAGTAAGCTCTTGGCATCTAGTAATTAACCAGTGACAGCAGACAGTAGTGACCAAGAGAGATGGAGAGAATGATGGTGTAAGACAGTATATAAGGACAGTAAGCCACTGTATTTGTGGAACCACTGCATGTCAAAACTCCTTAACTCTCTAACAAGGCATTTTTGGTCTTTTAAGATTAAGGACAGTCCTTACATAAGGGACTCAGTTTCAAACTAAAGTACATCAAAAAGCAAATTATACTTCACAAACAACTTTAAAGAGGTAGCCACAAACCCAGCTGTTTTAGATTGGCTTTCTAAATGAAGTCAGCACATGGATCCACGTGTGAGTGTCATGGACGTCAGTGATTATGTAACTGAAACTGAAAGAAAAAGGCACAGCTCTGCAGACACCCAAGAGAAGCTGGCATGTTTAATGTGGATGTGGAAGGGATAATGTCCATGGCAACTGATTGGAACACAACTATCAGCAGCCTCAACGCAGGCTAAGACTGGGTTAAGCCCCAGGAGATGCAGAGAATGACTGAGGAAGCTGTGGTCTAAGGGCACAGTACAGAAGGTAGCTTGGAGTGTGCTGTGTTTCCTAGAGCCTTTTAAGTTGGGTGGTTGAGTAAAGGAGGGTGGAGGCAGGCTGTTCTACTTCCAATCCATGGATAAATCTCATTTTCTCAATGTAATACAGAGGCTGTTCTTCTATGATTGGCAAACACTATTTGTTCTTATCATGGAAACAGCATACTGCTATCAAGAAATAGGGAAAAGACAGTAAAAAAAAATGTGTGGAAGGAATATGGAATACCATGCAGCCATAAAAAATGATGAGTTCATGTCCTTTGTAGGGACATGGATGAAGATGGAAACCATCATTCTCAGCAAACTATCGCAAGGACAAAAAACCAAACGCCGCATGTTCTCACTCATAGGTGGGAATTGCACAATGAGAACACTTGGACACAGGAAGGGGAACATCACACACCAGGGCCTGCTGTGTGGTGGGGGGAGGGAGGAGGGATAGCATTAGGAGATATACCTAATGGAAATGACGAGTTAGTGGGTGCAGCAAACCAACATGGCACATGTATACATATGCAACAAACCTGCACATTGTGCACATGTACCCTAGAACTTTAAGTATAATAAAAAAAAAGTGTGGAAAGAATAATATGGGTTTCTAACTGAATGCTTGCTTTTGAAGAGCCCCAAAACAAACAAACAAAAAATTCTAAGAGCAGCAAACATCTACGTCTGTTATATTACTGAATTACTCTTTTTTTAAAATCCTTATTTCATAGGAGAGATATTTACAATTTTGAATTACAACGTTTGAAAAACGTTGAAAATAACCTGAAAGGGGAAAGTTGACCTAAGCCATTTTATTCTCTTGAAAAAACCCCAAACTTTTGTATAATAGTAATCCCTGAACTGAGTATTTTTGAAGGTTTTTCAGATAATCTGATGTGCGAGGTTAGTTTGTTTTACTATTCAGTTGTTTGGAATAGTAGAGCATTATATGAGGCTCTTACTGGAGGCTTAATGGTATTAAGAGATTAAAAGCTTTCACATTGTTTGGATTTTACATCTATAAATAAAACAAGTTGTTATCATTTTGTAATATTTAGCTTATATACATTTTTGTGAGAGTTTTGTGGGACTTGGAAAGTGTATGGACTAGCATCAGACACAAATTATTTTTCCATCTTTCTCACTTGGAGTTTCAGGTAGCAGCATTTTAATCATCTCTTCCATTAAACCAAGATTACACAAAAGCGTTTGAGGACACTGAGGACTGGCACTTCTAATTTTGCTTCAGAAACCAGTACTCAAAATGTCTGGTTTGGAGGTCAGTTACACTGCTGTCTTTGTATAATCAGCCATTAAAAAATATTTTGGGGACATTTCTCGGAAGTCTCATCCCCATATTTTTGTTCTTAACACATCTCACCACAAACTCTACCACACCTATGGTTTGCAAACTTTGGGAAATGTCAGTATATGTCATTATCATGGTTATTAGTACTATTATTTGTTAAAAGCCCTTTGAAGGCAATTTATGTGACTTATATATAGTTAGTATTTCAATTTGGACATTCTCCAGTTATATGCAAAGATTAAAACTCGGCAGCTTCATTTTATAGAATTGGCATCTTTTATATGGCTATGGGGACTGCTTGGTGTCTATAAATTATTATGTATATTTGTTGGACTGAAATCAAACTTAAAATCTTCCACATTTCAAGTGTTTTTATTCTGAGCAGTACATACAAAAAATAACGCCACAGTTGTGTCTAATTCTGTATAGTTCAGCACCCTCCACAGGCTGTCAATCTCTGGTTTGATCTACTTTTACCAGATTTAACAGATCCTTGAATTTACTTTACTGTCTATACTTCCTTTTTGCTCACATCGGGAATCAGACTAAACATGCATCTACTTCATTGAGGAACTCCAGATTGAGACATGCTGGGATTGGCTCCATGGTTAGGGAAGATGGATGAAATGGAAACAAAACAGGAAACATTTGCTTGGCATCTAATAGCAGTTGCTGAGGGTCATTCTGCTCTTGTAGTTGTGCCTGGATCGTTTGTATAAAGGCCACTGTTACCTGTTCTTCAAATTCATTCAGGGGAGGCTAAACGTTTAAAATTTTGACAATCTGCTCGGTGCTGAGAGAGGCACACAGGGAGCAAATGGCCTCTGCATCCTCCTGGGTTTTCTTCTTTAATTGCAGGAGCTGGGCTGCTTGGATCAGAGGTTCCATGGTCTGAACTACTCCACTCTGGTGAAGGTTTCTTCCTCAAAGCCACTCCTCAAGCTGACTTATATTGTACCTGAGTTGCATGCCTGTGCTCCAAGAGCAGACGTCCTTCCGCAGGAGCAGGTCATTAAGAGTCACTGGGTTGATCATGAAGAAGAGCTGTTTGAATACCTGCAGGATGATCTCAGGGTCCAAGCCCTGGTCACACATGACTGTATGAAAGGCATTCATCTGGCGGATGATAGCTTCCAGGCGGTATGAGTTATCCCCATCTGCCATGCTGGAGGAGTGCTTCTGGGAGCCAGTGGGCTTCACACCAGATAGACCCTGAATGCTCTCATTTTCCAACATGGCAGAAACTATCATCAGCTGTAACACACCCTCGGCAATTTTAAAGAGCTGCTGGTAGATCTGAATGGAAAAGTCGCTCAGTACCTGACGGTATTCGGTGAGGTCAAATTTCTTAAGGCAGTGTTCGTTGTGCTTTGCCGTATTCTGAGTCATGAAGCCCTCATCCCCGCTGTACCGCTTCAGACGGTGAAGAAGGTGGCAGGTGTTGGATAACAGGAATGACGTCATCTCAAAGTCATCACTGTGCTTCTTCAGGACTTTCTTAGTGCCGTTGGTGGTGGAGGTCATCAGGGAGTGCACCTTGAGATCATCGTTGGTTTGGTCCGCGAGCCGGATGCACATGTAGAGGAGGTAGGCGGAGAGACAGGGCACTGTGTCCAACAGCATCTGGGGCTTCAAGTCTGTCACCAGGTTGAGGATGAGGAGGGCCTCGCCCTCTTTGTGGCACTCCAACATGCCCTGGAAATCCTTTTCTTTCCACTGAACTGTGACCTGCCTGTTGAACTCATGGTGCTTCCTCTCACTCTGGGCCAACGCCTGGGCAGCTTCTTCATGTAAATCTTCAGTTGCTTTTAGAGCTTCCTCTCATTCTTTTCCTCTTACTTTATTTTTCACCAAAGAACTTCCTATCAACTAGTATGTTGAATATTTTGCTTATTAACTTTGTTTATTGTCTTCTCCCTCGATTAGAATATTAGCCACTTGAGGACAAGGATTTGAGCCTGTTACATTCACTGCTGAATTTTAGGCTCCTGGAAGATAACCAGCATTCAATAGAGACCACACAATAAATATATGTCAAATAAATGAGTCTGTAAGTTCATCAATTTATTTGCCCATATGCATTAACTTTTGCCCATATATATCCAATAACTCTTGTTATATGAAATCAACTGTACTATTTGCTTCCTGTAATAGTTTAAAAATACATATGTGTGTATATAAATATATACAGAGATCATAGACCTAACTCCATCTATATATGTGTGTATGTGATATATATAAATATATACACACATATATATGACTGACATATATATAAATATATACACACACATATATATGACTGACATATATATAAATATATACACACACATAGATATGACTGATATATATATCTATCTTGTGTAAGTGGAATCAGGCAGTATTCAAACATACTTTCAATTAGTAATGACTATAGTTTAAATAAGAGAAAGTTTAAAGATTCTGATAGTTTAAATAAGAGAAAGCAAACATCACTACTACTAGTATTTGGGGAAAAAGATTACAAATAGAGATATTATGATAAAAGCATACAATATTTTTTATGTTTGTGCACTTAGATCGATGTTCAAACTTTGGCTCACCTATACATGTATAGCACATTGGAATATGTGCTACAGTATGCCATTTATAAAGATGGAAAATAATAGTTTATAAACATTATTATTTATTTAGCAACATCATAAGCTTGGTTTCAAAAAAAATACCTGAATTACATAGCATAATCCCAGTGCTGGAGAACAGAACAGTAGCTGCCAAGGGTTAGGGTTGGCTGGAAGATATGATTAGTGAGGGATAACGTGAAAACATGTACTTTGTTTGTGGTGATAGAGCAGTTCTGCATCCAGATAATGGTAATGGTTACATAAATCCACACTTCATAGATCTATACACACACATCACACATACATTCAAACACATCTGTACATGTAAAATCCTTAGAAATATGAATAGGGTCTGAACCTAAGTTAATGGTATGGAAACAATGTCAATTTCCTGATTTTGGCAATGTACTAGGTTAAGTTATATATAATCATTGGGGAAAGTTGCCTGAAAATAGCATAGTCATTCATTTTACTTCTTTTTTTAACTTCTTATGAGTCAAATTATTTTAAAACAAAAGGTATTAAGCAAAGACAAAAATTTGAAAGTTCAAAAATCAAAGCCCATATGAATTTGGACATATTATTTGATTTCTTTTGTAGACCTTGATTTCTTCACCTGTAAAAATGGAATAATAGTATGATTCCTATCTCATTATTGTCATGCTTAAATCATACCACTTAAGTAGGTGCCTGTATATATATATATATATATATATATATATATATATATACACACACACACATATATCTATATATATGACTGACTTTGACTGACTTAGGTCTATGATTTAAGATGCGGAAATTGGAATTTACCAGACCATTTGTGAATTGATTTGTTCTTATGCTTCACCAACTGTCATGGTAAAGGACACCTTAGCCCCAGCTCATAGTATGAAAACACGTAAATGCTTCTATGTGCCCTAAATTTCTCTTGGTTAAGCTTTATACTTTTTTTTTGTTTATGACACAGAAATATGATCACAAAGCACATGTGTACCACAATACAAATTTCATGTATTTTGTCTCTGTATCATGTTTTCTTTCCATTTATAAGTTAAAGTAAGCATATGAAATTACAGCTGTTTGGGAACAAAAGGATGGCAGTTTTTGCATGACTCAGGTTCCAAGCTTAATTTTCCTTTGTCATAGTGAGTTTGGGGTCCTGAGATTTTATTTTCCTTTCACACTTTCTACCAATATAAAGCTTCCTCATAGATGCCTTCTTTTTTCAAACATTAACAACCCTCGTGGTTTTCTCTCATTTTGAGTACAGAAAACATAATACTGTACAATAATTTTATCTGTCTTAAATACAAGACTGCTTATGATTCACTTAAAATAAAAAAATGGCTCCACATTTCTGGCTTTTAGTTGGATTATGATTTCAACCCCCAAAATCAGAGCTTTTTAACCTTGAGTTTGAGTTTCACAGACCCAGTAAAGTGGAAATATAGACTTTTTCTTAGGACAGTGTTATGACACTCAAAAGAATCGTGGCCAAACTTAATTACCTGTTGCAAACATCATTGCAGTTTTTTACTGAACTATCAGAGACTTTCTTGTGCCTATCACAGTGTATATGCTAAATACATATTACAGGGCCAGGCACGGTGGCCCATGCCTATAATCCCAATGCTTCGACAGGCCAAAGCAGGAGCATTGCTTGAGGCCAAGATTTTGACACCTGCCTGGGCAACATAGCACAACCCCATCTCTAAATTTTTTTTTTAATTAGCCAAGCATGGTGGCAGGTGCCTGTAGACCAAGCTACTTGGGAGGCTGAGATGGGAGGATCAATTGAGCCCAGGAGTAAGGTTACAGTGAACTATGATCACACCCCTGCACTTCAGCCTGGGTGACAGAGTGAGACCCTGATTCTAAAAATAAAAAATAAATTAAAAATACATAAATAAGTAGTATGGAATCAACAAATAAATAAATTGAAAAAAGGATTGAGTAAAATTACTTAGTAATGAGGCCTTTGTTGTCTATCCTTATATAAAATAAATCCCCAGGCCCCCACATCCCCATTACTGTTCTTATTTTTCTCCATACCATTCATAGTCATGTTATACTACATATGTATTTGTCGATGGTCTTTCTCTTACTGGTAGAATGTAAGCTCCATGATAGAAGAGACGTTGTTGATGTTTTCCTTTGTATTTTTTTCACTGCTTAGTTCCCAGTGCACACAGTAAGCACACAATAAATATTTACTGTATGGATATTTAAGCAAGTCACTTCCCTCAATTTCTTCAAATTATTTATGTCACTTTGAAGGTAAAATCTCTCTTCTATACATCATTTTTCCTTCAATCTCCACTTTTAATATCTGTCACTGGCAAACGTAATAAGTATACTCATTGTTCAGGTCAATAATGAGAAATTTTAAGCACTTTATTAAATATTTATTGAGTGTTCCTCTATAATGGACACTCTACTATACATTTCTGCCTTACTTGTGGAATGTATTCAATGTAATTATGCCACACAGGTAGACTTCCAGATCCTTGTGTCAAACTTACTTTCCTTGGCTTTGTTGGAAAACACATACTGTTATGAAGCTCACTTTAAGGCAAATATTTCTTGAAAATCCAAAACTGATAGATATATGTATGTAGGTTTCCTTCTTATGTGTCTTTTACAAGCAATGAAGTTGTATATCTCCTTTAGTGTTTAATGTGTTTCATCAGATAATGCCCTAGAAGTTTTATCAATTTTTCTGTCCACCTTTTGAAGGTGTATGAGAGTGAAAAAATGCAGTCTGCTGCTTCACTAATAAAACTAGGACAAACGCCATTCCAACTGAAATATGTGAAACACTTGGTTTTATTAATTTGAAGCATTTTAAACCTCTAAATTTGGACTCGAGTAAAGACATTTCATAGAAAAACTGAAAATTTTTGTTTATTTTTTAATCTTGATAACTTGTAATAGTTTACAGCCACAGTGGCAGCTTTTA
Organism: Pan troglodytes; assembly: GCF_028858775.2. Lineage (NCBI taxonomy): Eukaryota > Metazoa > Chordata > Mammalia > Primates > Hominidae > Pan > Pan troglodytes. The sequence continues at coordinate 15,056,816 of NC_072413.2, forward strand.
TATGTGTACATGCATTTAAATACAGTTTCATAAATAGCCATGTGGCAAAATATCTGCCACTAGGCAAAATAAAATATTGGCCACTAAATGAACATCTTTAAGTAATATTGAAAATAGATGTGAGGTAATTTTTTATCTAAAGTGACTGTAGTCTATATTAAGACATACTCACTGTAACAATTCAAGTTTTAAAATCCTTGTTTTATAACTCAAAAATGTGTCTTTTCCAAAAAACACATCTTTACATTTATTGCTATTGTACATTCATTTGGCAGGAAACAGGGATGTTTGATGTCTTGCAATGATAAAACAATCATATTCAATAGAAAATTATCTCACATTCTGCATGACTTTTGAACATTCTATAAGATAATTACATAAGTGAAAAACCAATTTGTAGATATCTGAGTGAGTACAACCATTTAATAAATGTGAATAAAGCATTTCAGAACATTTTAATGTACACTGCATTTTCTGATAGTAAGATTTTAGGTTAAAATAAGATTATACTTTAAAAAGCTTACCATTTTGAAAAAAATCATATCACTGTTGGCAATGCCTTTTTCATATTTGAGATGCTAGTCCAACATATTGCATATCCATTTGTTTTTGTTTGATTTTATTGTTATTACATTCATGGTAATACTAAAATACACACACACACAATTACTTAGGTTTTTTTTTCAATAAAAAGCCCAAAGAAAAATGCTGACAACGTTCAGTTGAAATTTTGAAATTGGGTTTTATAATTCTGCCCACATAGCAAAAGCTGAAATGGTCTATGAAGATGTAGTTTTTGAAAGAATGAAGCAAGTAGTAAAACCAACAAAACCAAGTGAAAATTATACAAGGAAACACAATAATAAGTTAACAAAAAAAATACACTTTTTCTTCATGTTGACAAGACATGATTTATTCCTTTCTAATATTTTCCCATCTCTTATAAATATATAAGCTTGCTTGTTAATACTTTGTCTAACTCTAATTTTTATTCTGTTACCAATGTCATTAATACTTTATTTTTCTTTATTTCTCTTGTAAAGTGACTTCTGAACTTCCTAGTTCGTTTAAACTATTGCAAGGTCAGAAAACCAAACACTGCATATTCTCACTCATAGGTGGGAATTAAACAATGAGAATACTTGGACACAGGCAAGGGAACATCACACACTGGGGCCTGTCATGGGGTGGGGGGCTGGGGGAGGGAGAGCATTAGGAGAAATACCTAATGTAAATGACAGGTTAATGGGTGAAGCAAACCAACACAGCATGGTGTATACATATGTAACAAACCTGCACGTTGTACACATGTACCCTAGAACTTAAAGTATAATAAAAATAAATAAATTCATAAATAAAATAAAATGAATAAAAAAGAAATACAAACATATTAATCATAAGTAAATGAAACATCTGATAATCTCATGTCTGGTAGTAATGTCACCTCTGAATATTTAAATATTCATCTACATATTTCTTTGCTAAATTTCCTTTTATTTCTCCTTTATATTAAACTTTTTTTTTAGAGAGCACAACTCCAAAGCATCTTTTATTAATATAGAAAGGTCATATTTAGCAAAAGACACAAGGCAGGGAAGTGTCAGGCCTGAGGCCTGAGCTGTGCTGAGGGAGAAGGAGGCTCCGGACAAGTGCTGGGAAGGGCTGAGTGGTGGGGGCCACAGAAAGTTCCAGTGGGCAACCACTGTCGGCAGGTCATGGGTGGGACTCACGGGGACCTCACTGCTAACTCTTGTTGCGTTGGTGGGGTGGGGTGGGGAGGGGGGTCCTTAGTGCTGCCACCTGGAGTGAGAACTACCCCTTGGTTCCTGGAGGGCACCCATCAAGGGACACAGGACAGGAAGCCCAGGATGGTTAGTGCAACTAGGGATGAAGGCCAGGGAGAAGCAGGTGCTCTGGAGTCCAGACACAGAGGCCTAGGAGCTTCCTGTTAAGTGTGGGCGTTCCACTCTGTCTCTACCAGGCATTCTGACTAGGGATGGATGATACCTCTCTTCGGGCGCTTCACGGCGCTCTTGCTGCCAGCATAGGTGGGCCAGATCCCTTTGCCCATCTCCCTGTGACCAACAGCAGTTCCGTGTAGGTGCTCTGGGAGCCCTGGGCACCAGGTGGTTTCATGGCCTGCACACAACCGATGGTAGGCGGTCCAAAGTCTTTAAACAGCAGTCTGAAAGGGGCAGTGGCTCCCGGCCCTGAGCCCGACGGCGACAGGACGCTTCCTGTAGGGACTGGAGTGCCTGGCCCAGGGGTGCTGGAGCCGGGGGTGCTGCTAGGGGCAGGGGTGGTAGGTTTGTAGGACATCCCCAACTCCTGGGCGCTGGGGAAGCCAGCAGGCTGCTCTTCAGGGGTTGGCTGTGGGACCGCTCAGCAGCGATCTGATTGGCAAGCAGGCTGCACGCCCCCTGGTAAATCTATATTAAACTTTTTAACTGCAATTTGTATTACTCTAAATACAGTTCAAATATTCTCCATGAAAATTTCACATTTGAGTTGAGACATCCTAAAATGTAAAATACACAATGGATTTCAAAGATTTCATATGAAAAAAGAATGCAAACTATGTCTAACAATTTTTATATTGATTACATATTGACCCAATATTTTGGATATATATTGGGCTAAATAAAATATACTATTAAAAAAATCATGCTACATTTTTGTTAAAAAATTTAAATAAACTATATATGAAATTATTTCTTGGGATAGAAAAGCGGACATGATTAAATATGTACTTAAACTTTTTTCAAAAACATATCTTTAAAACACATGTTCAAACACAACAAAAGTATTTTAATTTTGAATAGGTAAAATAAACTTATTCCTGCTAAAATTCAATCATGGCATGATTTCCTTTGTATGCATTTGAGGACTCTGTTTATAACCGAGATACAAACATAAAACTTTTGAAACTCTTCTAAGAATGTCTAACACAAATTACCTGTATAGATATCACGGCACAGACGATGCTGAGGCCGGACTGACTGAAGAAGAACAGGCTGAAGATGCTGTACTCGCACAGCAGCTGGCCCCCAGGTTACCCGCCCTTCATGTACATGGCGATGGTCACCTGGCTCACCAGCAAAGTGAACAACAGGTCGGTGGCAGCCAGCTGCATAACTGTGTAGAAGGTGGTCTCCTTCTGCTCCTTGCGTGACTTGCACAGCACCACGATGGCCACCAGGTTGCCCACCACCCTGAAAATGGACGGTCCCAGGCTGTCCAGCAGATCGGGCTCCAGGCCAAGGACACATTGGCCTGGGAAGGGGTTAACATGACAGTGGCTGGTGGTACGCAGCCCTGGAGTGTGAAGCTGAGTCTGGAGATGGCAGAAGAGAGACAAAGCCACCATGAGTAAAATGACCACCTGCAGGGCATTAGACCCACGCCCAGGAAACAGGATGCTAACATGACAAGGGAGGAACTCAATCCCACTCTCTGGATTGCAACCACTTACCAACAGCAGCCACCCAAATCTCCAGGCTCTCTCTGCTCCTGCCAGCAGCACACCCTTGCTGATCTTAATATTTATAAACTGAGCCTCCCATTCCTCTTCCTCCCCTCAACCTATCTCACTCCACTGACAAGACCCATCTCCAGGGAAAGGTAGCTCCCTAGTATTATTCCCGACCGATTCTGAGTTAATAAAATGCACATTGAAACCCTGGAAGACAATTTGGAAAGCGCTCTCTTTCCTCCTTGGCACCCCTGGCAGCGCCCCATCTCCGTGCCCTTTGCCCGATGGCCCACATCCCATGTCATGTGTAGTGGCCCCAGTGGTGGGGCCTAAGACAATGAAACCTAAGACTAATTGGTGTACCTGAGGAAGAAGTGAATTCTAAAAGCTAGGAAAACATATTTGGGGGAATAATCAAGGAAACCTTCCATGGCCTAGACATCCAAATAAAAGAAGCACAAATAACACCTGGGAAATTCATCACAAAAAGATCTTAGCCTAGGCACATTGTCATTGGGTCATCCAAAGTTAAGACAAAAGAAAGAATCTTAAGAGCTGTGAGACAGGAGCACTAGGTAACCTATAAAGGAAAACCTATCAAACTAACAGCAGATTTTGCAGCAGAAACCTTAAAAGCTAGATGGGATTGGGGCCCTTTCTTCAGCCTCCTCAAACAAAACAATTATCAGCCAAGAATTCTGTATCCAGCAAAACTAAACATCATATATGAAAGAAAGATACAGTCATTTTCAGACAAACAAATGCTGACAGAATTTGCCATTACCAAACCAGCACTGTAAGAACTGCTAAAAGGAGCTCTAAATCATGAAACAAACCCTGGAAACACATCAAAACAGAACTTCATTAAAGCATAAATCATACAAGACCTATAAAACAAAAATACAAGTTAAAAAGCAAAAACAAAAAACAAAAACAAAGTACAGAGGCAACAGAGAGCATAATGGTACCTCACTTTTTAATACTAATGTTGGTTGTAAATGGCTTCAATGCTCCACTTACAAGATACAGAACCACAGAATGGATAATAACTCACCAACTAACTATCTGCTGCCTTCAGGAGACTCACCTAACACATAACGACCTACATAAACTTAAGGAAAGTGGTAGAAAAAGGCATTTCATGCAAATGGACACCAAAAGCGAGCAGCGGTAGCTATTCTCATATGACACAAAACAAACTTTAAAGCAACAGTAGCTAAAAGAGACAAAGACAGACAGTATATAATGGTAAAGGTCTCATTCAACAGAAAAACATGACAATCCTAAACATACATGAACCTAACACTGGAGCTCCCAAATTTATAAACAATCACTAGTAAACATAAGAAATAAGATAGACAGCAACACAATAATAGTGGGGGACTTCATTACTCCACTGACAGCACTAGACAGGTCATCAAGACAGAAAGTCAACAAAGAAACACTGGATTTAAACTATACTTTGGAACAAATGGACTTAACAGATATATACAAAACATTTCATCCAACAACCACAGAATACACATTCCATTCAACAGCACATGGAATTTTCTCCAAGATAGACCATATGATAGGCCATAAAACGAGTCTCAATAAATTTAAGAAAATTGAAATTGTATCACGCACTCTCTCAGATCACAGTGGAATAAAACTGAAAATCAACTCCAAAAGGAATCTTCAAAACCATGCAAATACATGGAAATTAAATAACCTGCTCCTGAATGAGCACTGGGTGAAAAACAAAATCAAGATGGAAATGGAAAAAATTTCTTTGAACTGGATGACACAACCTATCAAGACCTCTGGGATACAGCAAAGGCAGTGCTAAGAGGAAAGTTTGTAGCCCTAAACACCTATGTCAAAAAGTATGAAAGAGCACAAACAGACAATCTAAGTTCACATCTCAGAGAACTGGAGAAGCAGGAACAAGCCAAACCCAATCCCAGCAAACAAAGGAAATGACCAAGATCAGAGCAGAACTAAATGAAATTGACACAGCAGCAACAACAACAACAACAAATACAAAACATGAATAAAACAAAAAGTTGGTTATTTGAAAAGATAAACAAAATCGATAGACCATTATAAGATTAACCAAGAAAAGAAGAGAGGAAATCCAAATAACCTCACTAAGAAATGAAAGAGGGGATATTACAACTGACACCACTGAAATATTAAAGATTATTCAAGGGTACTATGAACACCTTTTGGCACATAAACTAGAAAACCCAGAAGAGTTGCATAAATTCCTGGAAAAATACAACCCTCCTAGCTTAAATCAGGAAGAAGTAGATACCCCAAGCAGACCAATAAAACAAGCAGCAAGATTGAAATGGTAATTTTAAAATTACCAACAAAAAAAGCCAAGGACCAGACAGATTCACAGCAGAATTCTACCAGACATTCAAAGAATATTTTCTTTCATTCAAAGAAGAAATGATACCAATCCTTTCACACTATTCCACAAGACAGAGAGAGAAGAAACACTCCCTTCTTTCTATGAAGCCAGCATCACCCTAATACCAAAACCATGAAAGGACATAACCAAAAAAGAAAACTACAGACCAATATCCATGATGAATACAGATGCCAAAATCCTTAACAAAATACTATCTAACTGAATCCAACAACATATCAAAAAGATAATCCACCATGATCAAGTGGGTTTCATACCAGTGACACAGGAATGGTTTAACATATGCAAGTCAATAAATGTGATACACCAAATAAACAGAATTAAAAAAAATAACATGATTTTATCAACAGATGCAGAAAAAGCATTTGACAAAATCTAGCATTGCTTTATGATTAAAGCTCTCAGCAAAATAGGCATACAAGGAACATACCTTAATGTAATAAAAGCCATCTGTGACAGACCCACAGCCAACATAATACTGAATGGGGAAAAGGTGAAAGCATTCACTTTGAGAACTGGAACAAGACGAAGAGCCTATTCTCACCACTCCTCTTCAACATAGTACTGAAAGTCCTAGCCAGAGCAATCAGACAAAAGAAGGAAATAGAGGAAATCCAAATCGGTAAAGAGGAAGTCAAACTGTTACTGGTTGCTGACGATATGATCTTTTGCCTTGAAAACCCTACGGACTCCTCTAGAAAGCTCCTAGAACTGATAAAAGAATTCAGCAAAGTTTGCAGATACGAGATTAATGGACACAAATCAGTAGCTCTTCTATACATCAACAGCTATCAAGCTGAGAATCACATCAAGAACTCAACCCCTTTTACAATAGCTGCAAAAAACAAACAAACAAAAAAACAAACAAAACTTAGGAATATACCTAGCAAAGTAATCAAAAGACCTCTACAATGAAAATTACAAAACACTGCTGAAAGAAATCATAGATGGAGCCAAGCATGTTGGCGCATGCCTATAATCCCAGCTATTCAGTAAACTGAGGCAGGAGAATCGCTTGAACCCGGGAGACAGAAGTTGTAGTGAGCCGAGATCACACCATTGAATTCCCACCTCAGCGACAAGAGCAAAACTACCTCTGAAAAAAAAAAATAAGAAAGTAAAGAAATCATAGATGACACAAACAAATGGAAACGCATCCCCATGCTCATGGATGGGTAGAACCAATATTGTGAAAATTACCATTCTGTTAAAGGCAATCTACGAATTCAATGCAATCCCCATCTGAATACCACCATCATCCCTCACAGAATTACAAAAACAATTCTAAAATTAATATGGAACCAAAAGAGTGTCATGTAGCCAAACCAAGGCTAAGCAAAAAGAACAAACCTGGAGGCATCACACTACTTGATTTCAAACTGTACAATAAGGCCATAGTTACCAGAATAGCATGGTACTGGTTTAAAAATAGGCACATAGACCAATGGAACAGAAGAGAGAACTCAGAAATTAACCCAAATACTTACAGCCATCTGATCTTTGACAAAGCAAACAAAAACATAAAGTGGGAAAAGGACACCCTTTTCAACACATGACGTTGGGATAATTGGCGAGCCACATGTAGGGGAATAAAACTGGATTCTCATCTCTCACCTTATACAAAAATCTACTCAAGATGGATTAAGAACTTAAACCTAATTCCTGAACTGTAAAAATTCTAGAAGATAACACTGCATAAACCCTTCTAGACATTGGCATAGGCAAGGATTTCATGACCGAGAACCCAAATGCAAATGCAATAAAAACAAAGATAAATAGCTGGGACTTAATTAAACTAAAGAGCTTTTGCATGGCAAAGGGAACAGTCAGCAGAGTAAATAGACAAATCGCAGAGTGGGACCCCTGACCCTGACCCTGACCCCTAACCACTGACCCTGACCCCTAACCCCTGACCCAAACCCTAACCACTATCCCTAACCCTAACCCCTAACCCCAACCCTCACCCTAACCCAACCCTAACCCCTAATCCCTAACCCCTAACATCTCTTAAACCCTAACTCTAAACGTTGACTCCTAACCCCTAACTCTGACCCCAATCCCTATCTCCAACCTCTAACCCTAAACTTAACCCCTAACCCCTAACCCTAACACCAACCTTAACCCTAGGTTCGTTACTAAGTTTGTATTGACTATGTCAATGTTGATTATTATGATGGCTGTCTTTGGACTGCACAGCAGCGAGGGGATTGCGGATCTTATATTAATATTTTTGTATTGAGGCAGCGCATTAGCATTACAGGTGCTTTTTACATGAGCAATGGGGGTGTCATACTTTGGGTGTCATGTCTGCATTAGGAATGCCACATTTGTCTTCCGAGGCTGCGGTGTGGATCTCGCACTGCGGCCGCCTCGCCTTGGCTGGGGAGAATCTCGGTGGGCAGGATTCAGAGGGGCTTTTGGTTTCCCGTTTTCCACACTGAACCCTTCTAACTGGTCTCTGACCCTGATTATTCAGGGCTGCAAACAGGAATGATTTTATTCACCGTTGATGCGGCCCCGAGTTGTCCCAAAGCGAGGCAGTGCCCCCAAGGTCTGTGCTGAGGAGAACGCTGCTCTGCCTTCGCGGTGTCCCCCGGGTGTGTGCTGAGCAGAACGCAGCTCCGCCCTCGCGGTGCCCCCGGCCCGCCCGCCCGGGTCTGTGCTGAGGCGAACACTGCTCCGCCTTCGCTGTATCTCCGAAGTCTGTGCAGAGGAGAACTCAGCTCCGCCCTCGCGATGCTCTCCGGGTCTGTGCTGAGGAGAAGGCAGCTCCGCCCTAGCAAAGGCAGAGCGCCCTTCGCAAAGGCAGAGCGCCCTTGGCAAAGGCAGAGAGGCGCAGAGCGCCAGCGCAGGCACGGAGGGGGCGCAGGGCGCCGGCGCAGGCGCGGAGAGGCGCAGAGCAGGGCGGGTGGCACCAACAGCGGGTCCCTCAGGCCTCGAGCGCGCGCATTCCAGCGGCCACCCAGACCATGCTCCGCCGACTGGGCGCCCAAGCTGCAGTCGCCCTCTGTGTGCAGGCAGCAGCTGCCTGGCAACCCCCGAGCTCGCTCGCGCTGCCAGCATCGCAGAACCAGGGCCAGGTGTCCCAGTGGCTGCGGCCGAGCCAGGCATTCTGACCGGCGGCGGCGGCTGCACAGGAGCGAGAACTGAGAACCCGCCGCTCAACCCCACACGGGGTGACTGCTGAGGGCCTATACCAAGGGCCCCGATCTCCCTCAGGTGGAGGACTGGGCGGGAGGCACAGCCTGGGGGCCCTCGGACTGGGCGGGAGGCACAGCCTGGGGGCCCTCAGGCTGGGCGCGCTGGCGATCCCGAGGCCGACCAGGCCATGCACCTGCAGCCCGCCTGGGCACCCAAGCTGCAGCCGCCTTCTGTGTGCAGGCAGCAACCTCCAGGCAACTCCCGAGTCCGCCCTCACTTCCCACATCTCGGAACGAGGGCCAGATGTCCCTGTGGCTGCGGCCAAGCCAGGCGGTCTGCCCTGCAGCAGCTGCACGGGGGCGGGAACCGGCCCTCAGCCCTATCCCCCGTGGCTGCAGAGGGCCCTTGGCTAGAGGTGTCGAGCTCTGGCATAGGAGGAGCCGGGCGGGGGCAGGGTCTGGTGGGCTCTCAGGCCAGGGGCACTTGCGATCCACAGGCCGCCCAGGCCATGCTCCACCACCTGGGCGCCCAGCTACAGGCGCCAGGCAACTCCCAAGCTGGCTGGCGCGCCCAGCCTCGCAGACCCGGGCCTGGATGTCGCCGTGGCTGCGGCCAAACCAGGCAGTCTGCCTGGCAGCGGCTGCACCGGGGCAGGAACCGACCCTCAGCCCCATCCCCGGTGGCTGCGGACGGCCCCTGGAGCGGCCCCGACGTCTCTTCGGAGGAGAAGAGGGGCGGGAGTCACGGCGAGGCAGGCCCTCAGGCGGGAAGGGATGCGCGCCTGCGATTCCGGGACGTACCGCGCCAGCCCAGGAGAACCCGGAAGCCAGCAGCTCCTGTTTCTCTGTGTGATTCTGTGAGGAACCACCAAATTGTTTTCCACGGCAAGTGCATCATTTTCTATTCCTAGCAGCCAGTTCATGAGGGCTCCAATTTCTCCACCTCCTTAGCAACATTGATTTTCTGTGTCGTTGTTATGAAAGCCTTACTAGTGGATGCAAAGTGGTATCTCATTTGGGTTTTGTCTTGCATTTTATTAATGAATAACGGTGTTTAGCATCTTTTCTTATCCGTCTTAGACATTTGTGTATCTTCTTCGGAGAAATTTCTATTCAAGTCCTTTGCCTATTTTTTAATTGGGATGTTAGAAATTCTGATGTTGAGTTTTGGGATATTAAGCTTTTATCAGATACGCACTTTGATTTTATCAGATACATATTTTCTCACATACTATGGGTTGTCTTTTAACTCCCTTGATAGTATCCTTTGATGCATAAAGGTTTTTTATTTTGATTAAATCTAATGTACGTGTATTTTCTTTTGTTATCTGTGCTTTTCTGTCATATTTCAAAATACACTTAAAACTCAAAGGTCATAAAGGTTTACCTTGTGTTTTCTTCTAAGAGTTACATACTTTAGTCCTTATATGTAAGTCTTTTATTAATTTAGAATTAATTTTTGTGTGTACTGCAAGGTAGGGGTCTAACTTCTCTCTTGTGCACTGACATCCAGCTGTTGAAGAGACTGTTCTTTCCTCCCTTGACTAGACTTGGACAGCTTGTTGAACAGTCATTGACCATATATGTGAGCACTAATTTGTAGGATCTTAAATCTGTTCTATTGTATTGGTCTAAAAGTCTATTAGTCTTATGCCAGTACCACACTCTCTTGATTACTGTAGATTTGTAGTAGGCTGTGAAACTGAAAAATGTGAGTTTTCTAATATTCTTTTTCAAGAGTGTTTTGTCTGTCAGATCCTTTGAATTTTTGTATGAATTGTAGAATGAGTTTCTTTCTTTCTGCAGAAATGCCTTTGGGATTTTGATGGTATTGCATTGAATCTGTAGATTACTTTAGATGGTATTGTCATCTTAACAATATTGTCTTACAACCCGTGAACACAGAATGTCTTTCCAGTTATTTCCACTCTCTTTCGTTTTTTTCAGCAAAGTTTTGTGTATACCACCATGGTTAGATTTATGCCTGAATTACTTATTCTTTGATGCTATTATAAATGGAATTTTAAAAATATTTTCATAGTTCTTTACAACTATATAGAAATATAGCTCATTTGCCTATGTTTGTTTTGCATCCTGCCTCTTTTATTAGTTATAATTGGTTTTGTGTTTTATTTGGAGCTTTATACACATAAGATCATGTGTAGATATAATTTTACTTCTGTTTTGTATTTCTAATTTAGATGCCTTTTATTTCTTTGTCTTGCCTAATTGCTCTGGCTAAAATTGCCAGTGGTACATTGAATACAAGTGGCAAATGCACCATGCTTGCCTTGTTCTAGATGTTAGGAAAACAGCTTTCAGTGTTTCATCATTGATCATGATATTAACTGTTGGGTTTTTGTACATCCTATTGTCATGTTGCTGAAAATCCCTTCTATGCCTAGTTTATTGAGTATTTTTATTATAGAAGGGTGTTGTATTTCATCAATGTTTTCTCTGCATCAATTGAAATAATCACGTGCTTATTCATTTTACTGTTAGAGTATATTACACTGATTGATTTTTTATATGTTGAGCCACCCTTGCATTTTGGGGATAAATCTCACAGGGTGATAGTTTACAATCCTTTGATTATACAGTATTGCTGCTAGTATTTTGCTAGTATTGCTAGTATTTTGCTGAGATTTTTGCATATATATTCATAAGGGATATTGTGCTGTAGTTCTCTTTTTGTGCTCTCTTTGGCTTTGGTATAAGGATAATGCTGTTATCAAAAAATGAATTAGCAAGTATTCCTTCTTCATATATTATGTCAGAAGAGTTTGAGAAGAAATGGTATTAATTCTTCTTTAAATGTTAGTTTGACTCACCAGTTAATGCAGCTATTTGGTCATAAATGTTTCTTTGTTAATCACTTTCGATTACTAATTCAATCTCCTAGGTTATAGGTCTATTCAGATTTTCTCTTTCTTCTTGAGCCACTTTGGTAGTTTGTGTCTTTCTAGTGATTCGTCCATTTCATCCAGGGCAGCTAATTTGTTGTTAGACAATTGTTCACAGTATACTCCTGTAATCCTTTTGTATTTCTGTAAAGTTGGTAGTAATGGCTCTGCTTTCATTTATTATTTTAATAATTACTCTTCCATCTTTTGCTCAGTCAATATAGTGAAAGGCTTGATCTTTCAAATAATCTATGTTTATTCATTCTACTGCTCTCCAAACTTCTATTTTATTGATTTATGCTCTAATTATGCCCTCTATTATTTCTTTCATACTGCTAGCTTTGGATTTAGTCTTCTTTTGTCTTCTTCCACTGCCTTTAGGTATAGAGTGAGGATGTTGATTTGAGATTTTTCTTAAATGTAGTTGTTTATATCCATACATTTTCCTTTGAACTCTACTTTCACTGCATTCAATAAGTTTTGGTAGGTTTTGTTTTTATTTTAATTTATCTCAAGATATTTTACAATTTTGCTTGTGATTTATTTTTTTCACTCACTGGTAGTTGAAGACTGTATTGTTTAATTTCCACATTTTCGTGAATTTTCCAGTTTTCACTTATTTATCTGTTGTTTCTTCCATTGTGGTTGTAAATTATATTTTGTACGATTTCAAACTTTTAAAAATGATTAGGACATATTTTGTGGACGAAGATATGGCCCATCCTAGAGAACTTCCATATACACTTGAAAGGAATGTATATTCTGCTGTTGTTGGATGGACTGTCCTGTATACGCATATTAGCTCTCAGTGGCTTATACCATTGTTTAACTCTTGTATTTCTCATGAAGCTTCTGTCTGGTTTTTCTATCCATTAATTAAAATGAGATATTGAAGTGTCCAACTGTGACTATAGAACTGTGGGTTTATCCTTTCAATCCTGTTAATTATTTCAGCTTTACTGAGGTGTAATAGAGAAATAAAAATTGTACATGTGATGCATTTATATGCACATTCTGAAATGATTATCAAAACGAAGTCAATGAACATGTTAATTACCTCACAGAATAGTTACCTTTTTGTGCGCATGTGTGGGATAAGAAAACTTAACTCTATCCCCTGTGACTGCAGAGTGGACATTCCAGCTGCTCCAGGCTCCAGCAGAGGAAGACTGGGGCAGGTGGCACCACCAGGGAGGCCCTCAGGCCTGGTGTGCACGCATTCCAGAGGCCACCCAGACCAAGCTCCGCCGCCTGGGCGAACAAGCTGCAGTCGCCCTCTGTGTGCAGGCAGCAGCTGCCTGGCAACCCCTGAGCCCGCTTGCGCTCCCAGTCTCGCAGAACCAGGGCCAGGTGTCCCTGTGGCTGTGGCCAAGCCAGGCATTCTGCCCGGCGGTGGCGGCTGCACAGGGGCGAGAACTGAAAACCCGCCGCTCAACCCCACATGGGGTGACTGCCGAGTGCCCATGACAGTGGCCCCGATCTCTCTCAGGTGGAGGAGTGGGTTGGAGGCACGGCCTGGGGGCCCTCAGGCTGGGCGCGCTGGCGATCCCGAGGCCGACCAGGCCATGTACCTCCAGCCCGCCTGGGCTCCCAAGCTGCAGCCGCCTTTTGTGTGCAGGCAGCAGCCTCCAGGCAACTCCTGAGCCTGCCCGCACTCCCCACATCTCGGAAGCAGGGCCAGATGTCCCTGTGGCTGCGGCCAAGCCAGGCGGTCTGCCCTGCAGCAGCTGCATGGGGGCGGGAAGCGGCCCTCAGCCCCATCCCCAGTGGCTCTAGAGGGCCCCTGGCTAGAGGTCTCCAGCTCTGGCAGAGGAGGAGCCGGGCGGGGGCAGGGTCTGGCTTGACCATTTGGAATTACAATACACTTCACTCATCAACCACAGAACATACACTGGAGTATCATCTGCGTGCAGATGAGTATACTGCTCAAAGCGATTTACAGATTCAATGCTTTTCCTATCAAACTACTAATGTCATTTTGCACAAAAGAGAAAACAGCTATAATTTATATGGAACCTAAAAGGAGTCTGAATAGCCAAGCCAAAGCAATACTAAGACTAGAGACATAGGCTAGCCAAGCCAAAGCAATACTAAGGCTAGAGACATAGGCTAGAGACATCATATTTCATGACTTCAAACTATACCAGAAGACTATAGTAATCAAAACAACATGGTACTGGTAGAAAAACAGACACATAGACCAATGGAACAGACTAGAGTGCTAGAAACTAAGGCCACATGCCTGCAACCATCACATCTTTAACAAAGTTGACAAAAGTAAGCAATGGGAAAAAGACTTTATTTAATAAATAATGCGGGGATAACTGGCTAGTCATATGCAGAAGAATAAAACTAGACCCCCATATTTCACCAAATACAAAAATTAAGATGGATTAAAGAGTTAAATGAAAAATCTCAAGCTATAAAACGCCTAGAAAAAAACCTAGGAAATACTTTTCTTGATAACAGCTTTGGCAAATAATTTATGGCTAAGTCCTCAAAAGCAATTGCAACTAAAACAAAAAATGACAAGTGGGATTTAATTAAACTGAAAAACTTTTGCACAACAAGAGAAACTATCAAGGTAGTAAAGAGATAACCCACAGAATGAAAGAAAATATTCACAAACTACCCATCTAACAGAGGTCTATTATGCAGAACCTATAAGGAACTTAAACAAATCAACAAGCAAGCAGCAAGTAACTCCATTAAAAAGTGGGCAACAGGACATGAACGGACACTTTTCAAAAGAAGACATACACACAAGCACCCAACAAACATGTAAAAGTGCTCATCGTCATTATTTATTAGAGAAATGCAAATCAAAACCTAAATGAAATACCATTTCACACCGGTCAGAATGGCTTTTTTTGAAAAGTCAAAAGAAAAACACATATCGGTGAAGATTTAGAGAATAGAGAACACTTATACACTTTCTGAAGGAATGTAAATTAGTTCAGCCACTGTGGAAAGCAGGTTGGGGATTTCTTAAAGAACTAAGAGTTGATCTACCATTCAATCCAGTAACCCCATTACTGGGTATATATCCGAAAGAAAATAAATACCCTATCAAAAAGACACATGTAGCTATATTTTTATCACAGCAGTATTCACAATCACAAAGACATAGACTTAATCCAGATATCCATCAGTGGTGGATTGGATAAAGACTCATGGAATACTATACAGCCAGAAAAAACTCAAAATTATGCCATTTGAAGCAACATGAATGCATTGTTTCCAGAAAACTAATGCAAAAGCAAAAAACAAAATACCACATGTTCTCTTTCATAGGTGGGAGCTAAATGCTGGGTACACATGGTCATAATACAGAGGGGTGGGAGGGGCCGGGACTGGTGGCTCATGCCTATAATGCCAACACTTTGAGAGGCCAAGGTGAGCGGATCACCCGAGGTCAGGAGTTTGAGACCAGCCTGGCCAACGTGGTGAAACCCCGCCTCTAATGAAAACACGAAAATTAACTGGGCATGGTGGCTGGCGCCTGTAATCCCAGCTACTCGGGGGTCTGAGGCGGAGAGTCACTTGAACCCGGGGGGCGGAGGTTGTAGTGAGCCAAGATCGTGCCACATCACTCCAGCCTGGGCGACGGAGCAAAACTCTGTCTCAAAAACAAACAAACAAACAAAAAACAAAGAGGGAGGGGGGAGGGAATACAGATTGATTAAAACTACGGATTGGTTAGTGTCCTCTCTACCTTGCTAATGAATTCATTCATTTAATTCATAATTCATTCATTCAATTCATAATTCAGTTCCCCGTGAGAAAAAAATATTCACTTGTCATTAAAATCTCTCTGTATCTTACTGATTTCAGATAGAAGTTAAATTTCACCTTAATAATAGACACAAAAGAACTAGTTAAACTGACAAAAACTAATAAACGTTTGCTCAAATTTACTGAGAGAGTCATGGGTACTTCATATAATAGTGACATTCTACCAGTTTTAAGCAAAATAAATAAGGAAACAATCTTAACTCCATCGCCTACCGGAAGGGACGTGCCCCCGCTCCCAGGTGAGTGGGACCCTGCTCTCCGGGCGGGTTGCGCCACGGTCTCTGGTGTCTGGCACCTCTTGTTGGCAGCGTCGCCATTGCAGGCACAGGGCAGGCATTGGGGGGCGGGCAGCGGGCCAGGCCCAGGCGACTCCTTTGCCAGGGGCTGGGCAGGTGTGGAGAGGGGCGGAGTGGTGCTACCCTGGGCGATGGAGCCTCCCGCTCTGGACGGTTCGCCGCCCCTGCCCCAGGAAGGCGCTGCAGGATCTGGGTGGGGAAGGGGAGGGACGAGGGAACACAGGCCAGGCCAGGTGGCCCCTTAGACCTGGGTGATGCAGGAGGGGCTGTGGGAGACCAGAGAGGACCTGAAGCAGAAACTGGGAACTGATACCTCTGGCTGAATATTTGTCCTCTTGCTGAAGTTTGAAAGTCAGTTATTTCATTAAAGTTTAATTTTATTATAAAAATAACAACTATTAAAAATTCCCTGTAGTCACTGGAATGATAAATTTTGGTGCAGTTTCAGCATAACACTCTAATTATTCAAATTGCGGCCATGTTTCAAAATATATGCCATATATTTTTATGGCATCCACCCCTGTGTCCCTGTGTCCCGCATCCGCCTCTGTGTCCCTGCTGGCTCAGGAAACGAGCTTCTTCCTCCTTCCACAGACTCGAATCAGGCCGTCCTCCCTCCTGCGCCTGAGGCTGTCATGGGGACAGCCTGCCCTCGAATAGCCGGAGAACGCCCGGCCTGTGCCCTGTGCTCGGCCTGGTATCCTGGCTCGTGCCCCTCAGGGCCCCGCACAAAGCAGTGTGACAGGTGTGGAAGGACCCAGCACCAGGCAGCGGTGAGCGGATGGATGCTCCAGGGATGTGGGGCTGCTGGCAGTCAAGAACACATTGCCAAATTCCATGGCATAATTTTGGATATTTTTCCCTTATATTTTTGTGTAAGATTTTCAGACTTACACATTTTGAGTTTTTTAAAAAAATATAGTATAAACTACAATTCTGACTTCTATATTTTACATGTTGATAGCAAATCTTCATACCATTTTTGTGTTAAAGGGGGCTATTATTCCCTCTCCATAGTTTGGCCTTTGCACCCTTGTTGAAGATCATTTTGACCATATATACAAGGTTTTGTGGAGAGAGGGGTCTCTATTATTTTCTATGTCTACACGTCTTGATTTAATACATTTCTTTTCAGATTTTCTCCTTTTTACTTTTTGAGACAGGTTCTTTGTCATCCAGGCTGGGGTGCACTGGTGCGACCATGGCTCACTGCAGCCTTGCTCTCCCAGGCTTAAAAAATCCTCTCACTTCAGCCTCTGGAATAGCTGAGACTACAGGTTCATGTCACATTGCCAGGTTAATTTTAATTTTAATTTTTTTTTAGCGATGGGTGTTCTCACTAGGATATCCAGTGTGGTTTGAACTCCTGGGTTCAAGCAATCCTCCTACCTCAGCCTCACAAAGTGCTGAGGTTACACGTGTAAGCCATAGAACCTGGCCTCAAAATACCACATTTGAAAAGAGTTCAATAGCACTGCAATTAGTTTTTGATTTAAAAATTGTGAGGGCTCCACAATTGACATTATTTTACAAGTTTAATTGGCTATTTTCAATCTTGAGATTTCATATGTTTTAGAATTTTGTATTTCTGCAAGTAAATATTGTTATGATTTATATAGCTATTGCATTTAATCTGTTGTTGATTTCATTAGTATAGACTTAAGAATATTGTTTTCTAATTTATGAATATGGGATATCTTTTCAATTGTCTAATCTACAAATATAGAATATCTTCCCCATTGTTTGTGACTTTTCTTCAACAACATCTTGTAACTTCTAGTATACTAGTCTTACATCTCTTTGCTTGTTTATTCCGAAGTATATTCTTCTTAATGCTATTTTCAATGGAATTTTAAAAACTTGGATTGTACCGTGTAATGAAGAGAAATACACTTAATTTTGTATTCTGCAATTTTGCTAAATGCAACTATTAGTTCTAACAGGTATTGTTTTCAGCATATAGGTTTTTTTGTATATAACATCATATCATAAGTAACAGGTAATTTTACTTCTTCCTTTGGAATGTGGATCTTTTCTTTTTTTCATTGCCTAGTTGTTTTGCCAGGACTTTCACTGCTATTTTTGAATAGATGTGGCAACAATGAATATCTTGCCTTATTATTAATCTTAGAGGATAAACTTTCCACACTTCAGAATTCAGTATAATATTAGTGATGATTGTTTTTTTTTTTTTGTTTTTGTTGTTGTTTTTGTTTTTCTGAGATAGGATCTTGCTCTGTCAACCAGGCTGGAGTGCAGTGGCATGATCTGGGCTCACTGCAACCTCCACCTCCCGAGTTCAAGCTATTCTCATGCCTCAGCCTCCCTGGTAGCTGGGACTACAGGCACATACCACAAAGTCAAGCTAATGTTAATATTTTTTGTAGAGACAGGGATTCACCATGTTGGTCAGGCTGGTCTGGAACTCCTGACCTAAAATCATCCACCCACCTCAGCCACCCAAACTGCTGGGACTATAGGCATGAGCTGTTGAACCCAGTTGGTGATGAGTTATTTACATATATTTTGCTATGTTAGTTTCCTTTTATTTCTAGTTTATTGAGTGTTTTTTTTATCTTGAAAAGATGATTAATACTGTCAGTTGGCTTTTCTGCATTATTTGAGATGATTGTGTGGTTTACATCTTTTACTCTGTTAATGTGATATATTAAACTGATTGATTTAAACTCTCATTCCAATATAGCCAAATAGGAAGAGCTCTGGTCTTCAGCTCCCAGTGTGATCAATGCAAGATGGGTGATTTCTGCATTTCCAACTGAGCTACCTGATTCATCTCATTGGGACTGATTGGACAGTGAGTTCATCCCATGGAGGGTGAGCTGAAGCAGGGCAGGGGGTTGGGGGATTTTCCTTTCCTAGCCAAGGGAAGGCATGACAGACTGTACCTGGAAAAACAGGACACTCTTGCCCAAATGCTGGACTTTTTGCACAGTCTTAGCAACTGGCAGACCAGGAGATTCTCTCCTGTGCCTGATTCATTGGGTCCCACACCCATAGGGCCTTCCTTACTGCCAGTGCAGCAGTCTGAGATTAACCTTCATGCTGCAGCTGAGCAGGTGGAGGTGAATCCACAATTTTTGAGGTTTCAGTAGGTAAACAAAGTGGCCAGGAAGCTTGAACAGGGTAGAGCCACTCACAGCTCAGCAAGGCCTACTGCCTTTATAAACTCCACCTCTGCGGGCAGGGCATAGCTGAATAAAAGGCAGCAGAAACTTCTGCAGACTTAAACCTCCCATCTGACAGCTCTGAAGAGAGCAGTGGTTCTCCTGGCATGGTGTTTGTGCTCTGAGAATGGACATACTGCCTCCTCAAATGGGTCCCTGAACCCTGTGTAGCCTAACTGGGAGACATCTCATAGTAAGGGCCAACAGACACCTCATACAGGTGGGAGACCCTCTTCAGCGAAGCTTCCAGGGAAGGATCAAGCAGCAATATTTGCTGTTCTGCAGCCTTCTCTGTTGATACCCAGGCAAACAGGGTCTGGAGTGGACCTCCAGCAAACTCCAACAGACCTGCAGCTGAGGGACCTGACTGTCAGAAGGAAAACTAACAAACAGAAAGGAATAGCATCAACATAAACAAAAAGGACATCCACACCAAAACCCCATCTGTAGGTTACCAACATCAAATACCAAAGATAGATAAAACCACAAAGATGGGAAGAAACCAGAACAGAAAAGCTGAAAATCCTAAAAACCAGAGCACCTCTTTTCTTCCAAAGGATTGCAGCTCCTCACCAGCAATGGAACAAAGCTGGAGGGAAAGTGACTTTGACGAGTTGACAGAAGGAGGCTTCAGAAGGCTGGTAATAACAGACTTCTCCAAGCTAAAAGAGCATGTTCGAACACATCGCAAGGAAGCTAAAATCCTTGAAAAAAGGTCAGACTATGGCTAACTAGAATAAACAGTGTAGAGAATACCTTAAATGATCTTATGGAGCTGATAACCATGGCACAAGAACTTTGTGACACATGCACAAGCTTCAATAGCTGATTCAATCCAGTGGAAGAAAAGATATCAGTGATCGAAGATCAAATTAATAAAATAAAGTGAGAAGACAAGTTTAGAGTAAAAAGAGTGAAAAGAAATGAACAAAGCCTCCACGAAAAATGGGACTATGTGAAAAGACCAAATCTATGTTTGCTTGGTGTACCTAAATGTGACAGAGAGAATGGAACCAAGTTGGAAAACACTCCTTAGGATGTTATTCAGGAGAATTTTCCCAATGTAGCAAGGCAGGCCAGCATTCAAATTCAGGAAATACAGACAACACCACAAAGTTACTTCTGGATAAGAGCAACCCCAAGATACTAATTGTCAGATTCACCAGGGTTGAAATGAAGGAAAAAATGTTAAGGGCAGCCAGAGAGAAAGGTCGGGTTACCCACAAGGGGAAACCCATCAAACTAACAGCAGATCTCTCAGCAGAAACCCTAGAAGCCAGAAGAGAGTGGGGGTCAATATTCAACATTCTTAAAGATAAGAATTTTCAGCCCAGAATTTCATATCCAGCTAAACTAAGCTTCATAAGTGAGGGAGAAATAAAATCCTTTACAGACAAGCAAATGCTGAGAGATTTTGAGACCACCTGGCCTGCCTTAAAAGAGCTCCTGAAGGAAGCATTAAGCATGGAAAGGAACTACCGGTACCAGCCACTGCAAAAAATATGCCAAATTGTAAAGACCATCGATACTATGAAGAAGCTGCATCAATTAACAGGAAAAACAGTAAGCTAACATAACAATGACAGGGTCAAATTCACACATAACAGTATTGACCTTAAATGTAAATGGGCTAAATGACTCAATAAAAAGACATAGACTGTCAAATTGGATAAAGAGTCAAGACCCATCAGTGTGTTGTATTCAGGAGACCCATCTCACATGCAGAGACACACATAGGCTCAAAATAAAGGGATGGAGGAAGATCTACCAAGCAAATGGAACGCAAAAAAATTAAAAATTAAAAAAAAGCAGGGGTTGCAATCCTAGTCTCTGATAAAACAGAATTTAAACCAACAAAGATCAAAAGACACAAAGAAGGCCATTACATAATGGTAAAAGGATCAATTCAGCAAGAAGCGCTGACTACCCTAAATATATATGCACTCAATACAGGAGCACGCAGTTTCGTAAAGTAAGTCCTTAGATACCTACAAACAGACTTAGACTCCCACACAATAATAATGGGAGACTTTAACACTCCACTGTCAATATTAGACAGATCAACAAGACAGAAGGTTAACAAGGATATCCAGGACTTGAACTCAGCTCTGCACCAAGTGGGCCTAATAGAAATTTACAGTATTCTCCACCCCATATCACCAGAATAAACATTCTTCTCAGCACCACATCGCAGTTATTCTAAAATTGATCACATAATTGGAAGTAAGCACTCCTCATCAAATGTAAAAGAACAGACATCACAACAAACTGTCTCTCAGATCACAGTGCAATCAAATTAGAACTTAGAATTAAGAAACTCACTCAAAATGGCACAAACACATGGAAACAGAACAACCTGCTTCTGAATGGCTACTGGGCAAATAACGAAATGAAGGCAAAAATAAAGATGTTCTTTGAAACCAGCGAGAACAAAGACAAAAAACACCAGAATCTCTGGGACACATCTAAAGGAGTGTGCAGAGGGAAATTTATAGCACTAAATGCCCACAAGAGAAAGGAGGAAAGATCTAAAATTGACAGCCCCACATCACAATTAAAAGAACTAGAGAAACAGGAGCAAACAAATTCAAAAACAAGCAAAAGGCAAGAAAGATCAGAGCAGAACTAAAGGAGATAGAGACAAAAAAACCCTTAAAAAATCAATGAATTTAGGAGCTGATTTTTTGAAAGATCAACAAATTGATAGACCACTAGCAAGACTAATAAAGAAGAAAAAAGACAAGAATCAAATAGACACAATAAAAAAATGATAAATGGTATATCATCACTGATCCCACAGAAATACAAACTACCATCAGAGAATACTATAAACTCCTCTACACAAATAAACTAGAAAATCTAGAAGAAATGGATAAATTCCTGGACACATACACCCTCCCAAGATTAAACCAGGAAGAAGTTGAATCTCTGAATAGACCAATAACAGGATCTGAAAATTGAGGCAATAATTAATAGCATACGAACAAAAAAATATCCAGGACCAGATGGATTCACAGCTGAATCCTGCCAGAGGTACAAAAATGAGCTGGTACCATTCCTTCTGAAACTATTCCAATCAATAGAGAAAGAGGAAATCCTCCCTAATTCATTTTATGGGACCAGTATCATCCTGATACCAAACCCTGGCAGAGACAAAACAAAAAAAAGAGAATTTTAGACCAATATCCTTGATGAACATCGATGTGAAAATCCTCAATAAAATACTGGCAAATGGAATCCAACAGCATATCAAAAAGCTTATCCACCACGATCAAGTACTCTTCATCCCTGGAATGCAAGGCTGGTACAACATACACAAATTAATAAATGTAATCCATCATATAAACAGAATCAATGACAAAAACCACATGACTGTCTCCATAGATATAGAAAAGGCCTTTGACAAAATTCAACAGTCTTTCCTGCTAAAAACTCTCAATAAACTACATATTGATGAAATGTATCTCAAAATAATAACAGCTATTTATGACAAACCCACAGCCAGGGCAATCAGGCAAGAGAAAGAAACAAAGGTATTCAATTAGGAAGTCAAATTATCTCTGTTTGCAGATGACATGATTGTGTATTTAGAAAACCCCATCGTCTCAGCCCAAAATCTCCTTAAGCTGATAAGCAACTTTAGCAAAGTCTCAGGATAAGAAATCAATATGCAAAAATCACAACAATTTCTATACACCAATAACAGACAAACAGAGAGCCAAATCATGAGTGAGCTCCCATTGACAATTGCTACAAAGAGAATAAAATACCTTGGAATACATCTTACAAGGGATGTGAACGACCTCTTCAAGGAAAACTACAAATCACTGCTCAACGAAATAAAAGAGGACACAAACGAATGGAAGAACATTCCATGCTCATGGATAGGAATAACCAATATTGTGAAAATGGTCTTACTGCCCTAGGTAATTTACAGATTCAATGCCATCCCCATCAAGCTACGAATGACTTTCTTCACAGAATTAGAAAATACTACTTTAAAGTTCATATGGAACCAAAAAACAGCCCATATCGCTAAGACAATCTAAGCAAAAAGAACAAAGCCGGAGCCATCACACTATCTGACTTCAATCTATACTACAAGGCTACAGTAACCAAACAGCATGGTACTGATATCAAAACAGATCTATAGACCAATGGAACAGAACAGAGGCCTCAGAAATAACACCACACTTCTACAACCATCTGATCTTTGAAAAACCTGACAAAAACAAGCAATGGAGAAAGGATTCCCTATTTAATAAATGGTGCTGGGAAAACTAGCTAGTCATAGGTAGAAAGCTGAAACTGGATCCCTTCCTTACACCTTATACACAAATTAATTCAACAGGGATTAAAGACTTAAATGTTAGGCCTAAAACCATAAAAACCCTAGAAGAAATCCTAGGCTACATCATCCAGGTCATAGGCATGGGCAAAGATTTCATGACTAAAATACCAAAAGCAATGGCAACAAAAGCCATAATAGACAAATCAGATCTAATTAAACTAAAGTGCTTCTGCACAGTAAGAGAAACTACCAACAGCATGAATAGACAACCTACAGAATGGGAGAAAATTGTTGGCAATCTATCCATCTGACAAAGGGCGAGTATCAAGAATCTACAAAAAACTTAAACAAATTTACAAGAAAAAAACACCATCAAAAATTGGGCAAAGGATATGGACAGACACTTCTCAAAAGAAGACATCTATGCAGCCAACAGATACATGAGAAAATGCTCATCATCACTGGTCATCAGAGAAATGCAAATCAAAACCACAGTGAGATACAATCTCACGCCAGTTAGAATGGTGATTATTTGAAAGTCAGGAAACAACAGATTCTGGAAAGGATGTGGAAAAATAGGAAGGCTTTTACACTGTTGGAGGGATTGCAAATTAGTTCCACCATTTTGGAAGACAGTGTGGCCATTCCTCCAGGATCTAGAACTAGAAATACCATCTGACCCAGCAATCCCAT
Organism: Pan troglodytes; assembly: GCF_028858775.2. Taxonomy (NCBI): domain Eukaryota; kingdom Metazoa; phylum Chordata; class Mammalia; order Primates; family Hominidae; genus Pan; species Pan troglodytes. The sequence continues at coordinate 15,081,007 of NC_072413.2, forward strand.
TACTGGGCATATACCCAAAGGATTATAAATCATGCCACTATAAAGACACAAGCACACGTATGTTTATTGCAGCACTATTCACAATAGCAAAGACTTACAACCCAAATGTCCATCAATGATAGAACTGATTAAGAAAATGCAGCACGTATACACCATGGAATAGTACGCAGCCATAAAAACAGATGAGTTTTTGTCCTTTGCGGGGACTTGGATGAAGCCAGAAACCATCATTTTCAGCAAACTATCACAAGGACAGATAACCAAACACCACATGTTCTCACTCATAGGTGGGAATTTACCAATGAGAACACTTGGACACAAGGCAGGTAACATCACACAATGGGGCCTGTCAGGGGCTGGAGGGCTAGAGGAGAGATAGCAGTAGGAGAAATATCTAATGTAAATGATGAGTTGATGGGTGCAGCAAAACAACATGGCACATGTAAACCTATGTAACAAACCTGCATGTTGTCCACACGTACCCTAGAACTTAAAGTATAATAAAAAAATAAAAAACAAATAGATTGATTTACACGTGTTGAACAATACTTTCATTGAAGAGTTAACTCCTTCTTCATCATGGTGTATAATCCTTGCAATATATTATTGAATTTGGTGTTCTAATGTTCCGAGGAGAATTTTTACATCAATAGTCAACAGGAAAATTGATTTGTAGTTGTATTTTTTTTTCTTCTTAGTGTCTTTGTGGGGTTTGGTGTTGTGTTAATGCTGGGCTCATAAAATAAGTTGGAAATTGTTTTATCTTTTTCATTCTTCTGAAGTAGTTTAAGAAGGGTTGGTGTTAACCCTGCTTTAACATTTTGAAAAAAATATATATTTAATGAAGTGATCCGGGCCTGGGCTTTTTGAGGGGAGGTTGTTGTTACTACGTATATGCCTATTCAGATTTTTTTATGTTTTATTTTTAGTATAATCTGTATTTCTAGACATTTGTCTATTTCTCTTAGCTTATCATATTTTTTGGCATATACTTGGAATTAAACTTTTATAATCTCTTCTTTTCCTACTTTTGTGGCATCAGTAGTAATAGCTCCTCTTTTATTTATGAATTTAATTATTTGAGGTATCTTCTTTTTTCTTTTAATCTGTTTGTCGGTTTTCTTAATCTTTTCAATAAAACCAAACTTTAATTGATTTTTCTATGGCTTTTAATTGTTATTTATTCATAACTGCTGAAATTCTTATTCTTTGCTGATGTTTGATTACATTTACTAGTTGATTTAGATAGATTTTTTAAATGCAAACATTTACTACTACAATTGAATACAAGCTTTAGATGCATGCAATAATTTTGTTATGCTTTGTCTCCAGTTATGTTGAAATTTTCACTGTGATTTCTCCTTTAACCCATAATGTTGTTTAGGAGCATGTTACTTGATTTTTATGTATTTGCAAATTTTTAAATTTTTCTTCTGGTATTCACTTCTGGTTCCATTCCATTTTAGTTGTAAATGATACTTCGTATGATTTTAATTTTCTTGAATTGATTTCTTTGTGGTCTGATTTGTGATATAGTCTCAAGAATGTTCCATGTGCACGCCAGAATCATGCGCATTCTGTTGTTGAGAAGACCGTTTCTAAAAGTCTGTTGGATTTGGTTGAATCACTCCTTGCTCAATCCTCTGTCTTCATTTGGTCTCCCAGGTTGTCCTCTCCATTATTAAAGTCTCCTATCATTTTGGTGGTGGTCTCTATTCCTCCCTTTATTTTTATTTATAATTTTGTTTCTTACACAGACGAAGTGTTGCTATCTTGCCCAGGTTAGTCTCAACTCCTGGGCTCAAGCCATCCTCCTGCCTCTGCCCCCGCCAAGATGCAGGGATTACAAGCAGGCGTGAGCCACTGTACTCAGCCTATTTCTCCTTTTAATTCTGTCATTATTTGTGTTATGTGTTTGGAATAGTTGCTGATTCATGTGCATATTTTAATTATGATATCTTCTTGGAGATTTATTTTTATTATATAATGTCCTTGTTTGTCTTTATGACAGTTTTTTGCTTAAAGTCTAATCATCTAATGTAAATGTGACCCACTTTGTTCTATTTTGGTTGCTATTTAGGATGATTTGGTTACCATATAGAATATAATTTTCCATCCCTGCATTTTCATTCCATGTTTATCCTTAAATAAACATAATTTATTTGATTTTATATTTTTATTTTTATAAACAATTTATAAACAGAATTCATTCGATTTTATATTTTTATTTCTTCAGTGACTTTGTGTCTGTTATTGGAGAATTTAACATTGTTACATATAAGGTTATTATTTTCAGTTAAGGAGTTACTACTGCCATTTTGTTAATTGTATTGTGTTACTTTTGTAGTTCTTTTGTTTATTTATTTTATTTCTTGCTGTCTTCCTTTTTGTCTAATTAATTTTTGTACTAATATGTTTTTATTTCTTTTTCTTTTGTATACATTCTACATGTATTATCTTTGTGATTACTATACAGGTGACATGAAACGTCTCAAAGTTATAACAATCTAGTTTAATCTGATGTTATCTCAGTAGCATATAAAAACTCCAGTCTTTTACATGACTGTCTTTCCCAACACATATGTTGTTCTTGATGTCACAAATTAGGCCTTTTTACATGATGTATTCTTTAACATACATATAAAATATTTTTGTATATTGGTGTCAAATTCTATAAGGGGATTGAAATTACTTACCAACATCACAATAATACAGGATGCTATATTTCTCTATATATTTGCTTTACAACAGAGCTTTATAGCATTCTATGGCTTTTTTGGTACTCTAATTTTTTAATCTCAAAGGACTTTCTAGCATTTCTTGAAGAACAAACCTAGCGGTCATAAACTCCTTCATAGTGGTCATAATAAAGGGTATTCAATTAGGGAAAGAGGAAGTCAAATTGTCCCTATTTGCAGATGACATGATTGTATATCTAGAAACCCCCATCATCTCAGCCCAAAATCTCCTTAAGCTGATAAGCAACTTCAGCAATGTCTCAGGATACAAAATCAATGTACAAAAATCACAAGCATTCTTGTACACCAACAACAGGCAAACAGAGAGCCAAATCATGAGTGAATTCCCATTCACAATTGCTTCAGAGAGAATAAAATACCTAGGAATCCAACTTACAAGGGATGTGAAGGAACTCTTCAAGGAGAACTACAAATCACTGCTCAATGAAATAAAAGAGGATACAAACAAATGGAAGAATATTCCATGCTCATGGGTAGGAAGAATCAATATCATGAAAATGGCCATACTGCCCAAGGTAATTGATAGATTCAATGTCATCCCCATCAAGCTACCAATGACTTTCTTCACAGAATTGGAAAAAAACTACTTTAAAGTTCATATGGAACAAAAAAGGGCCCACATTGCCAAGTCAATCCTAAGGCAAAAGAACAAAGCTGGAGGCATCACGCTACCAGACTTCAAACTATACTACAAGGCTACAGTAACCAAAACAGAGATATAGACCAATGGAACAGAACAGAGCCCTCAGAAATAATGCTGCATATCTACAACTATCTGATCTTTGACAAACCTGACAAAAACAAAAAATGGGGAAAGGATTCCCTACATAATAAATGATGCTGGGAAAACTGGCTAGCCATATGTAGAAAGCTGAAACTGGATCGCTTCCTTACACCTTATATACAAATTAATTCAAGATGGATTAAAGACTTAAACGTTAGATCTAAAACCATAAAAACCCTAGAAGAAAACCTAGGCAATACCATTCAGGACATAGGCGTTGGCAAGGACTTCGTGTCTAAAACACCAAAAGCAATGGCAACAAAAGCCAAAATTGACAAATGGGATCTAATTAAACTAAAGAGCTCTGCACAGCAAAAGAAACTAGCATCAGAGTGAATAGACAACGTACAGAATGGGGGAAAAATTTTCCAATCTACTCATCTGACAAAGGGCTAATATCCAGAATCTACAAGGAACCCAAACAAATTTACAAGAAAAACCCAAACAACCCCATCAAAAAGTGGGTGAAGGATATGAACAGACACTTCTCAAAAGAAGACATTTATGCAGCCAAAAGACACATGAAAAAATGTTCATCATCACTGGCCATCAGAGAAATGCAAATCAAAGCCACAATGAGATACCATCTCATACCAGTTAGAATGATGATCACTAAAAAGTCAGGAAACAACAGGTGCTGGAGAGGATGTGGAGAAATAGGAACACTTTTACACTGTTGGTGGGACTGTAAACTAGTTCAAACTTTGTGGAAGTCAGTGTGGCGATTCCTCAGGGATCTAGAACTAGAAATACCGTTTGACCCAGCCATCCCATTACTGGTTATATACCCAAAGGACTATAAATCATGCTGCTATAAAGACACATGCACACGTATGTTGATTGCAGCACTATTCACAATAGCAAAGACTGGGAACCAACACAAATGTCCGACAATGATAGACTGGATTAAGAAAATGTGGCACATATACACCATGGAATACTATGCAGCCATAAAAAATGATGAGTTCATGTCCTTTGCAGGGACATGGAGGAAGCTGGAAACCATCATTCTCAGCAAGCTATCACAAAGACAAAAAACCAAACACCTGCATGTTCTCACTTATAGGTGGGAATTGAACAATGAGAACACGTGGACACAGGAAGGGGAACATCACACACCAGGGACGGTTGAGGGGTATGGGGATGGGGGAGGGATAGCATTAGGAGATATACCTGATGCTAAATGACGAGTTAATGGGTGCAGCACACCAACATGTCACGTGTTTACATATGTAACAAACCTGCACGTTGTGCACGTGTACTCTATAACTTAAAGTATAATAAAAAAGAAACAAGCAAAACAACTAATAAAAACTCTATACTGCCATTCTTTTCAACTTTTTGTTGTTTCTCTTCATTCCCTATTTTACAGTCTATGTATTGGAAATAAATACGTTGTAGTTATTATTTTTATTGTTTTATTGTTTACTCTTTCTATTTGAGATTTTTGCACCCCATAATTACCATATTATAATATTCAGTGTTTTTCCATGTGCTATTGCTAGTGAGTTGTGTACTTTCAGATGATTTCTTATTGCTCACTAACTTGTTTTCTTTTAGGTTAAGATATCCCTTTAGCATTTCTTGTAGGACAGGTCTGGTGTTAATGAAATCCCTCAGTTTTTGTTTGTTGGAAAAAGTTCTTATTTTTCCGTCAAGTTTAAAGGACGTTTTTGCCAGATACATTATTCTAAAGTAAAAGTCTTTTTTTCTTTCAGTTTTTTAATATGTCATGTCAATCTCCAGCCTGTAAATTTTCCCCTGAAAAGTCTGCTGTCAGATGTATTGGAGTTCCGCTGAATGTTATTTGTTTCTCTTCTCTCAATGCTTTTAGAATCATTTCTTTATCCTTAACTTTTGGGAGTTCAGTTTAGTGCCTTGAGGTGGTCTTCTTTGGGTTAAACCTGCTTTATGTTCTGTAACTTTCTGTTACTCGAATGTTGATATCAAATGTTGAGGAATTGTTTAATATTATTTAATATTATTTATTTAAATAAATATTCAACTCATCTCTTTTTCTACCTCCTCTTTAAGGCCAATAACTCTTAGATTTGCTATTTTGAGGCTATTTTAAAAATTCTATAGGCATGCTTTATTTTTTATTCCTTTTTGTCTCCTCTGACTTTGTATTTTTAAATAGTCTGGCTTCAAGTTCACTAAATCTATCTTCTCCTTGGTCAATTCTTTTAAGTAATTCTGATCCATTCTTCAGTATGACAATAGCATTTTAACCTCAGAATTTCTACTTTATTCTTTTTATTTCAATCTCATTGTTAAATTTATCTGATAGAATTTTGAATTCCTTCTCTGTGTTATATTGTACATTTCTTTGAATTACCTCAACCAGTTATTTTGGATTTCCTGTATGAAAGGTCACATATCTTTTTTTTTCCAGGATTTGTCCCTGGTACTTTATTTAGCTTGTTTGGTGAGGTCATGTTTTCCTGGATGGCCTTGATACTTGTAGATATTCATCTGTATCTGGGCATTGAAGAATTCAGTCTTTATTGTAGTCTACACAGTCTGGGCTTGTTAGTGCCCATTATCTTCGGGAACACTTTCCAGGTATTCAAAGAAACTTGGGTCCCAAACCCAATAGCACAGTAGTTTATGCAAACACGTAGAGGTACTGCCTTGGTGGCCTTGGATTAACATCAAGAAAAATTCTCTTGATTTATCAAGTAGAGAAGCTTGTTCTCTTCCCTTACTTTCTCTCAAATCAGCAGTCTCTCTTTCTGTGCTGAGACATGTGGAGCTGGGGTTGGGGTAACAGAAGAACTCCTGTGGCAGCCACCACTGAGACTGTGCTGGTTCACACCTGAAGTAGGCACAGAACTTGGTCTCACCCAAGGCCCACTGCAACCACTACTTGGCTACCATATAAGTTTATTCAAAGCCCTAGGACTCTGTGATTAATAGTTGGCAATGCCAGCCAGGTTTGTGTCTCTGCCTATAGGGTTGCAAGTTCCCCTAGCCATGAGTGGGTCCACAGATGCTATCTGGGAGCCAGAGATTAAAGCATAGAATCTTCAAAATTTAGCTGCTCTTCTATTTTATTGTAGCTAACCTGGCACTTAGGGAATAAGACAAAGTATTTTCTACTCTTCTTTCCCCTCTCTGCAGGCAGAAGAGCTTCTTCTATGACTGCCAACACTACTGGCCCGTGGGGGGTTTCCACCAAATCATCATCACTTTCTCACTTAAAGCCCAAGGACTCTTTAGTTAGCTTGTGATAAATTCTGCAATGCCTGGGACTCGACCTTTGGCCCAGGGCAAGTGCAGAAATGCTGACCAAGAAGACCCTAGGCCTGGACTCAGGGACTCTAAGAATCTGCTTGGTGATCTACCCCACTGTGGTTGAGCTGGTATACCAGGTACAATGTAGAGTTCCCTTTACTTTCCCCCCTGCCTTTCTCAAACAGAAGTCTTTCACCATAGTTACCATGGCTAGAAATGTACTGGGTCACACCTGAACTTAGCACTTCTCAGAGCCCAATGCCCATGGTGTATTACCTGGTTGTCACTGTTTTTTATTCTGGGTACGGGGGTTCTTTAGTCAGCAGGTGATAAATTCTGCCAGGTCTTTACTGACATGGCAGCACTGAGTTTGATGTAAAGTCCTCCAGTCACTGTGCTCTCCCTCTCCCAAATTCACAGGTTTCTGTGTGTTGTGTGGCTGCTGCTAGGCGGGGGGTGGGGGAGTGGTGTTGTGAGCACTCCCTTAGCTGCTCTGGCTGCTGTCTCGGTAGACCCCATACTCCCCACCCTCCACATTCCACTGGCTCTGAGCCCAGCTCGGAATATGACTTGCCTAATAATTGAAGTCCTTGTGGCCTACACTGCCCCTTAAGTTCTCTTAGAGTCCAATAGCACGTCAACTCATGATGGCAAGACTTGTAGAAACTCAAGCTCCCAACACTAGGATGGGAGGTTTTCCTCTTTCTAGGGCCAATACACATGCTCCTTCCATTGGCAGATGTCAGCTGAGTACAGTCTGGTTCTGCTTTTCACTGTGACAGGGTAGTACTGAGTTTATTGCAAAGCCTCACAAACTATGCGCTCCCTCTCCCAAACATACTATCTCTGCACGATGTAGCCACTAGTGGTGGTTGAAAAAGAGGTGGCATCCGAGCTTCTAGACCGTCTTTTATTTTTTTGTCTTCTCCAATGTCTGTTTCAGTGATATGAAGTTAATACCAGGTACTGTGATTGCTCACCCAATTTTTGGTCCCTTTGACAGTGCTTCTTGAATGTAGTTAGTTGTGAAAATTTGGTGTTTTTGTGTGGTGGATGAGAATGTAGGCTTCTATTCTGCCCTCTTACTCTGTCTCTGCCTTAAATTTTTTAGATTCGGGGAGTATATCTGCAGGTTTATTACATGGATATACTGTGTGATGCTGAGCAATGTGGGATATTATTGATCCCATCACCAAGGTAGTGAGCATATATTGTGGGATATAATTGATCCCATCACCTAGGCAGTAAGCATAGCACCTATGGTTTTTCACCCCCTGCCCTCCTCCTTCCCTCATTCATCTGGTAGTTCTCAGTGTCTATTGTTGTCATCTTTATATTCATGAGTACCCCATGTTTAGATCCTACTTATAGGCAAGAACATATGGTATTTGGTTTTCTGTTCCTGTATTAATTTCCTTATGATAATGGCCTCCAGATGTATGCATGTTACTGCACAGGACATAATTGTATTCTTTTTAACGTGTGCATAGTGTTTTATGGTGTATATGTGGCACATATTTCTATCCAATTTATTGATTCACACATAAGTAAATTCCATGCCTTCCCTATTGTGAATAGCAATATGACGCATATACAAGTGCATGTGGGGTTTCTTTTTGTAGAATTCTTAATTTTCTTTTGGATATATACTCAGTAATGGAATTGCTGGTTGAATGGCACTTCTGTTTTAAATTCTTTGAAAAATCTCCAAACTGCTTTTCACAGTGGCTGAACTAATTTACATTCTCACCAACAGTGTATAAGCATTTCATTTTCTCTGAAGTCTAACCAGAATTTGTCATTTTTTTACTTTTTAATAGTAGCCATTCTGACTAATATGAGATGGTATCTCACATTGACTTGCATTTCTCTGATGATTAGTGATGTTGGACATTAGGAAAACAACCCCATTAAAACATTGACAAGGGACATAAGCAGACACTTCTCAAAAGAAGACAAGCCAGGCACAGTGGCTCACGCCTGTAACCCCAGCACTTTGGGAGGCCAGGATGGGGGGATCACAGGGTCAGGAGATCGAGACCATCTTGGCTAACACGGTGAAACCCTGTCTCTACAAAAAATACAAAAAATTAGCCAGGCATGGTGGTGGGCGCCTGTAGTCCCAGCTACTCGGGAGGCTGAGGCAGGAGAATGGCGTCAACCCGGGAGGCAGAGCTTGCAGTGAGCCAAGATTGCACCACTGCACTCCAGCCTGGGCGACAGAGCGAGACTCCGTCTCAAAAAAAAAAAAAAGATACAGAAGTGGGATTCTTATTCTATCACATTAAGCTGCCTTTCCTTTGCAAATACAAAATCAAACCATTTGAAAAATCACTTTAATTGTAGAGATTGACAGTATCTTTCCCCTTCCCTATCTCCTTTCCTCTTTTGTGATTTTTTTTTTTCTGATCACTATGAATCCACTCCACAGAGTAACCTCCTTTCTTAATCTGTGTGAATTGTGGTGATGAGCTAGTCAGCTCTCTTAAAACCACTAACAAAAAAGTTTTAAATTTCCTAGTTAGTAATACATTTTTAGCATGCCACAAGATACTCTTAGAACAAGGACTTCTGGTCCAGGCATTATGGATTATGATGATTAGTTCTCTGGATTTCTATAAGCTTTGAAATTATGAGGTAAAAATCTAAAATAAGTCGGACTTCATGCTATTTATACATTTATTGGGTTTGTTAATTATTCCATAGGAAAACAGATGAAAGACTTTTGTAGAATTCAATTCTGCTTCACTATACTTAGGGTTACAAGAAGGCAATTATATTGATGTAATTGACAGACTGAATTAACCTCAGTCATCACATGTGATTTTTCTAGAGTTTTTTTTAATGGTGCTGACATTCTCTTCAATATGTCCATGCTTAGCTTGGGTTTCTGGGGGACAGATGAGTAGCTAGTACTACCCATCTAAAACATAATGTTCATTAGTTGGAATAATGGTGTGATATGATAGTCTTCAAGGTGATGCCCTCAATTTCTTTCCTCCCTGCATGCACATGCTGCTGTTTACATTGACAGGTAGAGTCGAATCTCCCATTTCTTGAATCTGTGCTGGTCACAATGACTTGCTTTTCCAATAGGATGGAGCAGAAGTCGTATTCTAGGACCTCCAAGGCTAGGTCCTAAGAAGCTTTGTAGTATTTGCCTGTGTGTCTTGGGACAAACTACCACGTTGTGAGCACTCCAGGTAACATGGAGAGGTCAGATAGGCATCACACTCAGCAGCCAATATGCACTGCCAGCCATGTAAGTGACCCGTCTAGACTCTTTAGCCTAATTGAGCTTTCAGGTGACTTCAGCAGCAGCCAACCAAACGCAACTGCAAGAAAGACTCCAAAAGACAACTTTTGTAGTGCCCATCAACCCACAAAACCATAAGAAATAACGTTATTAAAATTACTAAACAAATAATAACAATAAACAATATTAAACAGTAAATAATTCCTTAAGTTTTGGAATGGCTTACTATTCAGCAAGAGATGGCTAGAACAAGTACTAAATATTGCACAATACTGAATAAGTATACGTTTATTTGTATAATATATTTCTATATTTCAAAGCCATTGACATTTCTGGAAAGAGTGCAAAAGTGAGCACTGGTTAAATGGTTCCCAAGAGAAGTTGTCTGTTGTGTCTCAATAGCATCATTTACCAATGGGAGCTGTATTTTGTTTTTGGAAAATATACATTTTAATGTTCATTTTAAAAAATATACTAACCATTGTTTAGAAAGGCATATGCTATTTTGAAAAAAATTTGAGCGAACCAGAGAAGTGTAAACTTTAAGGCTCTAATCATATTTATATGCTATTTAACCCATAAGTCCAAAGTCTGATGACAAATATGTTTATGTAATACTGATATTTGGATAAATAAGTTAAACTAACAGCTTTCTTTTTAAATGACAGGCTTATAATTGGTATGATGTTGAGATGGCTGCAGTGGATGGGCTCATCACCAGAATAAAATTTTCTCTTTAATACTTTTTTAGAACATTAAGTGAGGACCAGAGAGTCTAAAACTGGGTTACACAGCAGCAATAAAATCAGAGTGACACTTACTTTGCAGCAGCAGGACTGGAATTCTTGCTGTTGGGGTTGGTGGCAGCAAACTCAATTATGGATGTCTCCAGCTTCATGCTTAGATGATGTGTTGGAACATTTCCTGTTTAGAACTCTCTAACACTTCCTGACTAGAGCTGTTTAAAATAGAAACAAACTCCTCTGATTTTGAATTTAGCCTATTTATTGTTACAATTTGTTCATATGTTTCTACTTTTTAGACTATGGCTTTCTTGTAGACAGAAGTTATATCTTATACCTCTTTTTCTTCAGCAGCAGTGTGCCTGGCACCTAGTTGAATTGTCAGGTTCGTTGAATGAGTAAAGCAAAATTATACTAGACTTAGATTATTAACTTTATCAATTTTACTCAGAAAATATATAGCTAAGTATGACATATGAATCAATTTACTCACTTATTCAACAACTATTTTAAGTGACTACAATATGTTATGAGCTAGGAATATGACAGTAAACAAATCTCACCTTGTCTCAAACTTCAGTGGATCCAGGAGTCTCTAGAAGTTTAATTCTTGCTCAATCAGCAATTCCGTTTCACTGAAGACTTGACAAGAAGGTTTGAGAAGGCAAGAGTGTGTGAACTCAGCAGATGTTTGTGATGCACCTACCTACTGTGTGCCAGAAGCTGTAGTGTCACAGGCTCTGCCTGTGTCTCCTAGGAAAGGTGAAAACTAAGGACAATATTTTACACAACAAATAATGGCAAGTATGTCATGTGATGGAGAGGGAAAGTGCTGGCTCCCAAGAGTATAACAGGCACTGAGCCTAGCGTGGGGTCCAGGCGTCTCTGGCATGGTGCCCTCCTAGGTCCTGGTTGTCCCTCCTTGTTGCTTCTGCTGTCTTCTTCAGTTACATCTGCTTCTCTGCATTTCCTCATTTTACAGTATGTGGGATGCAGTCATCTCTGAACAGCAGTAGGCAACTGTGCACCTGTTACACCATGCTTGATGCTCTGCATTGATGTACACTGGGCCCAGGTTTCCCTGGTGGACTGCTTGGGCCATTCTTGTCATCTGGCTCTGAAGTCTTTGCTCACAGAGGTGCACTTGCCAGATGGGTAAGCCAGAGATCTGGGGTCCTCTGATGAGGCCACTCTCACCCTGCTTATATGCCCTGACATACATAACAGATGAAGCTCAGGTGGGCGATGCACCTCAGGCCACAGTGTGGACTGTTGTAACCAAGCGAGTTATAGAGGAACGCCACACTTTGAGACAAATAAAGGAGTCCTTTATTAGCCAGCAACCGAGAGGCATGTAATGCTCAAAATTCTCTTGGCCCCGAGGAAGGGGCTGGTTTTGTTTTTGTACCATGGTCTAAATAGGGGAGGGGGGAGTTTAGCTGAAACAAGTTTTACAGAAGCAGAGCTGGCAAATAGTTAAAAAATTAATTGGTTACAATAGCAGTTACAAAACAAATAAACAGTTCCAGGTGCAGGGGCTTAAACTATCACAAAGAGAGAAATGCAGAGGTTTTGCGTGACATTCACTGAGTGCGTACCCAGGAGCAGCTGGTGCAGCTTGCCTCAATATCTTATCAGTAAGTGCATTCCTGGATCTGCTTTGAGTCAGTTTACACTAGTTATGCAATTAAGGGTGGGAGGTAAAGGGGGCTGCACGTGAAGAAACTAAAATGGAGTCTGTCCGGCTCTCTCTCCACTAGGAGAGAGTCACTCAGGTTAAAACAAGGCAGGGTATCACAGGACCATGTACAATTCTTCAAACTGCAGCTTCAACTCTCTTTCTTATTGCTCTCTTAGGACAGTATATTTAGATCAGAGTAAATGAAAGTAATGTTATTAGGAGATAAGGTTAAAATTGATCCCATTTGTAAAAAGGGAAGTAGATTATTTGTGAACTGTAATACTTTTTTTTTAGTGAAGAATCACCTTAAAACTTGAAACCTGGATAAAAGATAATTCCTTCATTCTGTAAAAGTTTAGTAGCAAACTATATGCCAGGACTGTGCTAGGTACTAGGGATACATGGTTGAATATATAGTATAAGATGCCTTGGAATGTCAGATAGTTTCATATAAATGGCTCATGCAGTATATAGACAGTGTGGTAAAAAGAGACTACTGAGATGCACAAAGGACAGACAATAAAGCGTCTTTGAATGGTAGATAAATGTGTTTGGACTTTTCACTCAGGGCTGTTGAAGTTTTTGAAGGTCAGTGGTCTCAGAGTTTTGGTGTTTTCAAGCCCTGCTAAGCACTTTCTTTCTAGCTGATGATTGGCCACCATTACTGATCATCTATTGGCTCTGTCTGATTCAGCAATCCCACCACTGAGTATTTATGCAAAGGAAAAGAAATCAATGTATCGGAAAGATAACTGTACTTGTGTATTTGTTGCAACACTATTCACAGTAGCACAGACGTAAAATGAAACTAAATACCCATCAACAAATGATTGGAGAAAGAAAATGTAGAAAATATACACAATGAAATACTATTCAGGCATAAGAAATAATAGAATCATAACTTTTGCAGACACATGGATGGAACTGGAGGCCATGGTTGTAAGTGAAGCAAGCCAGACACAGAGTAAACATCGTATTTTATCACTCATAAGCGGGTGCTAAAAGATGTGTAGATATTGACATAGAGAGTGGGATGATAATGGAGACTCAGCAGGGTGAGGGGATGGAAGGGGTGAACAGTGAGAAATTACTTAATGGGTACAATGTGCATTATTCTGGTGATGGATACCTAAAAGCCCTGACTTCACCACTATGCCATCCACGCTTACAGCAAAATTACACTTGGAACCCATAAATTTATACACAAAAAGTCTTAGACCTCTCTCTCTTCTCTCATAAGACTCAGAGCTCAGTGATCCCCTTGGATCCCCTCAGGCTGCTGAGTTTCAATTTTCCTACCTAAGGTGATTTTGGGCAGAGACAAGGGAGTGTTTCTGGAAGATGTTCTCAGGCACACGCTTCTAAAGAAACATTGGAGACTCTTCTACTGGCCTTTATCTAGTCACTGCTTTAAGCAAGGAATAAAACATCTGTGGCTAAAATTTGTAAAACTGTGTTTCCCACCCACCCTTCAGACCTGACAGAAGAGATTTTAGGATTTTAAGGGAACAGCTTTTTCCTGACTTAAAAGGGCACAGTAGTGCAAAGGCCAATGTCACGTAAGTACCTTTTCCCCATCTGTAAAATAACTTTCAGATACTATTCCCACAGCTGGAATCAGTACAGTGTTTTGACTGAGGTATTGGAAAAGCCTATGAGCTCATTATCATTTGAACATATGAGTAATGTAAAATTTAGGCAGAATTTTATTTGAAAGGATTATTTATGCAATTTTTAATTAACTGATTTATATTGCGGTTATTTCAAACAATAAAAATCAGGTCGTTGTGTGGTAAGCTAGAAATATTTACAATAACACATGGTCTTGATTATCTCACATGATGAAGACTAAAGCACAATAATTTATCTTAGGGAATTCTGTGACAGTTTCTCTTTCACTTTGCTTTAATAATAACTTCAAACTGTTGTACATATATAGAGAACTCCTGACTAAAGAGAATATTTTGTCTATTGTGCTATGTTTCTGTAACTTTTTAAGATCTAGAGGAACATATATTTAGTCTCAGTTGGCCAACTAAATGTTATGGAGTCAGCTTCTGTGTTATGTGCTGAGAATTGAAGGAATGGTGGAGACAAGCCTGCTGCCCTCACAGAGTCTGCGGAGAAAACCTGATGGAGTGTGGCAGGGAACATGCTGGGAGCATCCCAGGATGCCAAAAGCACACACAGATGGAACACCTGCCTTAGAACAGGGGTGGGTCAGACAAGGAGAGGTGTCAGGAAAAACAAGGAAAGTTTAAAATGCAGGAATAGAAACGCACTTGAGAAATCCATGGGGAATGAAAAGAGAATGGCTGAGCAGCAGCAGATTGTCAAAAAGGAAATCAAGAAGGATCAGCCAAAGAGGTTGATGGAGAACCAGGAGAAAGAAGGTGACACTGAAGCCAAGGGAAGGAAAGTGTTTCAGCATTTCTGGGAAAAAATGACATTCTCTGTCTTAACCTTGCTGTTTTATGAGTCATATAGCCACATTCCAGGTTCTGAGAAGTCCAGCACTAAAGATGTTTCTTTTAGTTTGCTTAACCCAGCATTTGCCAGAATAATCTGGGCTTAGTGTGAGTGTGTGTCCGTGTGTGTGCCTGTGTGTTCTACTAATATCTCACTGAGGCTAGTGCTCTATACAATATAATTTTTAAAACACTGGTTTTATCCATCTTTTTGTTCAGCTGCAGCAACACTTACAAAGGGCAACTTTGATCATGTGTCTTCATTACTAAAAGAAACAAAACAAACTAATGAATAAAGCCCACCTGGCAGTGACTCCTCACTACCTGTATGATGGAGCCCAACTGGCTTGGCCTGGGTGCCCTGTGCTGATGAGGCCGTGCTGTCTTCTGCCTGCTGCTTTGCCTCCCCTTTCCTCCTGGAGAAGGTAGAGATGTACTGAGCTTTGGCTCGTCTGGAACATGTGTCCTTCCCCTCATGTGGCCCATGTTTTCCTGAGTCCACTTTAATCTCGTTTAAGGGTATAGAACTTTCCTTAAAGCTTTTGGTCATGTCTCACTCTCTATGCTGTCTTCCTGCCACTTCTACAATGTACATACTTTACCGATACATTAATTATGCTATACTAGCCCAGGTTTTTACTTCTATATCATTTTATATCATCATCTTTTTTTCTTAGAGCTTAGTTCACTTATTTATTCAGTCTTTCCACAATATAATTGTATGTCATATAATTTCATATTGATTTTCATTGGTGTTTATATATCTTTTCTGCAAAAATGGAGGCTTTCTAAATAGATCTTCATTAATGTTGAAAGAACAAGGTTTTAAGTCTTGGTCTCAGCCAAAAGGAGTTCCCCGCATTACCAGGAGGGAAAGAAACACTTGAATTGTTGCATTAGATATTCTTACAGAGAAAGAGAACCACGTGTAATGGAAAATTGCTAACTTGGCCTCAGGGAGTCCAGGTTGATTCACTGAGAAAGTTTGAATTGGTTTAGAAAGCATAGTTCTGAGTTTTCTAGAAGAACAAAATTTAGAGTTGGGCATAAGAAGTAATGCCCATGTCAAAAAATTAGAAATATCTCAAATTAACAACCTAACATCACAACTGAAAGAATTAGAGAAGCAAGGAGAACTCAACCACAAAGCTTATAGAAGACAAGAAATAACTAAAATCAAAGCTGAACTGAAAGAAATTGAGACATGAAAAACTGTTCAAAAGATCACTTAATCAAGGTTTTTTGAAAAAATTACTAAGATAGGGCACTAGCTAGATTAATAAAGAAGATGAGAGAAGATTCAAATAAAGAAAATTAGAAATGATGAAGGGAATGTTACCACTGACCCCAGAGAAATAAAAATAACAACCAGTAACTACTACGAGCACCTCTATACACACAAACTAGAAACCCTAGAAGAGATTAATAAATTCCTGGACACATATACTCTCTCAAGACTGAACCAGGAAGAAATTCAGTCTCTGAGCAGACCAATTATGAGCTCCCAAAATTGAATCCATAATAAATAGCCTACCAACCCCCCAAAAAGCCCAGGACCTGATAGATTAACAAATTTTAACAGATGTACAAAGAAGAGCCAGTACCAGTCCTACTGAAACTATTTCAAGAAATAGAGGAGGAGGGACTCTTCCCCAACTTGTTCTATGAGGCCAGAATCATCCTGATACCAAAGCCTGGCAGTGACAAAACAAAAAAAGAAAACTTCAGGCCAGTATCCTTGATGAACATCCATTCAATAATCCACAACAAAATACTTGCAAACTGAATCTAGCAACACATCAAAAGGCTAATTCACCATAGTGAAATAAGCTTCTTCCCTGGAATGGAAGGGTGGTCCATCATGGGCAAATCAATAAAATGTGATTCATAACATAAATAAAACTAAAGAACCACGTGATTGTCTCAACAGATGCAGAAAAGACTTTCAGTAAAATTCAACAAAGCTTCATGTTAAAAATTCTCAATAAATGAGGTATCAAAGGAACATACCTCAAAATAATAAAGGCCACCTATGACAAACTCACAGCCAACATTATACTAAATGGGCAAAATCTGGAAGCATCCTCCTTGAAACCCGCACAAGACAAGGATGCCCTCTCTCACCACTCCTATTCAACATAGTATTAGAAGTCCTTTCTGGAGCAATCAGACAAGAGAAAGAAATAAAGCATATTTAAATAGAAAGAGAAGTCCAACTACCTCTGTTTGCAGACAACATAATTCTGTATCTAAACCCTATACTTGTGACCCAAAATTCCTTAAGCTGATAAACAACTTCCACAAAGTTTCAGGACACAAAATCAATGTACGAAATTTGCTAGCATTCCTATACACCAAGAAGAGCCAAACTAAGAGCCAAATCAGAGAGGCAATTTTATTCACAATTTCCACGAAAAGAATAAAGTACATACGAATACAGCTAACCAGGGAGGTGAAAAATCTCTACAATGAAAATTACAAAACACCTGTCAAAGAAGTCAGAGAAGACACAAATAAATGAAAAATCATTCCATGTTAATGGAAAGAAAGAATTAATATCATTTAAATGGTTGTACTGTCCAAAGCTATTCCTATTAAACTACCAATGACATGCTTCACAGAAGTAGAAAAAAGCTATTTAAAAATTCATATAGAACCAAGAAAGAACCTAAGTAGCCAAGGCAATCCTAAGCAAAAATAACAAAGCTTGAGGCATCACATTACCCGACTTCAAACTAACCTGCAGCACCACAGTAACCAAAACAGCATGGTACTAGTACAAAAACAGACACATACACCAGTGGAACAGAATAGAGAGGTTAGAAGTAAGACCACATACCTACAACTAGGTAATCTTTGACAAAGCTGGCAAAAACAATCAATGGGGAAAAGATTCCCTATTCAATAAATGGTGCTGGGATAACTGGCTAGCCATATGCAGAAGATTGAAGTTGGACTTCTTCCTTATACCATATACAAAAATCAACTCAAGATGGATTAAATACTTAAATGTAAAACCCAAAACTATAAAAACTCTGGAAGACAACCTAGACAATACCATCCTGGACATAGAAAGAGGCAAAGATTTCATGATAAAGACACCAAAAACAACAAATACAACTATTGACAAGTGGGATCTAATTAAACTTAAAAGCTTCTGCTCAGCAAAAGAAATTATCAATAGAGTGAACAACCTATAGAATGAGGAAAAAATATTTACAAACTATGTATCTGACAAAGATCTAATATTCAATATGAGGAACTTAAATTTACAAGAGAAAAACAAAAAACCCTATTAAAAAGTGGCCAAAGCCCTGACTTCTGAATAGCACTTCTGGACCCAGCCAGGGACTGAGGGATCTCACTGCCCTAAAGGAAAGAACACAGGCCTGTCTGGCTTTTCCACCTGCTAATTGTAGAGACCAAAGGCCTTGAGTGAACATAGGGAGTCGTCAGAAAGTGCATGCAGCAGGACTTGAGCAAGACCTGTGCTGTGATAGCTTCAGGTCTGATCCAGGGCAGTCATAGTGGTGGTGGCCAGAGGTGCTTGTGTCTTTCTTCTCCCAGCTTTAGGTGGCTTAGAACAGAGAGAAAGACTCTGTATCTTTGAGGGAAAATAAGGGTAGGGAAAGAGTCTGTGGCTAGTAATCCAGAAAATTCTCCTGGATTTTGTTGAAGGCTGTCAAGGTGGTACTTCTCTGAGTCTGGAAGAATTACAGCATTATTGGGTATAAGGTGCCCCATAAAGCAGATATGGCTTAGATCACAACACCCAACTCTTTTCAAATATGTGAAAAGCCTTCCCAAGAAAGACAGCTACAAATAATCCCAGACAGTGAAGACTACAATAAATACTCACCTTTTCTCTCTTTAAATTTTATTTTTTAAACTTCTCATATGGTGCTGCATGCCCAAGATTTTAATGTCCAGACACTGAAGAACATCTACTAGCATCAACACCATCCAGGAAAACATGACCTCACCAAGTGAACTAAATAAGGCACTGGGGACAAATCCTGGAGAAAAAGAGATATGTGATATTTCAGACAGAGAATTCAAAATAGCTGTATTAAAAAAAAACTGAAAGAAATTTAAGATAACAAAGTAAGGAAATTCCAAATTTTATCAGTTAAACTCAACAAAGAGATTGAAATAGTTACAGTAAATTAAGCAGAAATTCTGAGCTGAAAAATGCAATTGGCATGCTGAAGAATGCATTACAGCCATGTAATAGCAGAATGGATCAAGCAGAAGAAATAGTGAGCTTGAAGACAGGCTCTTTGAAAATACATAGAAGAGACAAAAGAAAAAGAATAAAAACAACAAATCATGCCGACAGGATCTAGAAAATAGCCTCACAAAGACAGATCTAAGAGTTATTTGTTTTAAAGAAGATGTAAAGAAAGAGGCAGGGGAGGATCTAGAAAATAGCCTCACGAAGACAGATCGAAGAGTTATTGGTTTTAAAGAAGATGCAGAGAAAGAGGCAGTGGTAGAAAAATTTAGTCAAAGGGATAATAACAGAGAACTTTCCAAACCTAGAGAAAGACATCCATATCCAACTACAAAAATGTTATAGAACATTAAGCAGATTTAACCCAAAAAAGACTACTTCAAAGCATTCAATAGTCTTCCAAAGGTCAAAGATAAAAGTTCTTAAGGAAGAAAGAGAAAAGAAACAAATAACCTACTGGGGAGCTCCAACACGTCTGGCAGCAGACTTTACAGTGGAAACTCTACTGGCCAGGAGAGAGAAGCAATAAATATTTAAAGTACTAAAGGAAAGAAACTTTTACCTTAGAATAGAATATACAGTGAAAATGTTCTTCAAAAAAAAAAAGAATACTGACTTTTTCAGACAAACAAAAGCTGAAGTATTTTATGAATACCATACCTGTCCTAAAGGAATGCTAAAGGGAGTACTTCAATCAGGAAGAAAAGGACATTAATGAGTAACAAATGATCACCTAAAGGTAAAAAAAATCCTCACTGCTAATAGGATACAAAACAAAACAGAATATTATAACACTATAGCTGTGTGGTGTGCAAACTACTCTTATTTAAATTAGGAATACTAAATAATATCCAATCAAAAGTAATAGCTACAACAACATTTCAAGACATAGCACAATAAAATATAAATAGAAACAACAAAAAGTTAAAAAGTTAAGGGATGAGCACGACCCGTCCTGAGCCGGCAGATGTGGTGGAAGCCCCGGAGCTCCGGAGCTCCCGGAAGGACTGGAGCGTGGGCGGAAAGGAGGTCGCCCCTAGAGCCGGAAGCCTGCGCAGGGGACAGAGGCCTCCGGCGGCGCCCCCCAGCAACAGCAGGGCGGTGCCACATTGGTCCTGAGCCAGGCCTGGCCGCCGGTGACGGCGGGACTCTCTGGGAGGCCGGCGGTCCTCGGGTGTAGAGGGAGACAGCTGCCCGGGGGCACAGGCGAGCGCCTCTGGGGGGTCCCGGATCCGAGACCCGCGGCCCCGAGGTGGCGGTGACGCCTGGAGTCATGCGGGCTTGGCTGGGCCGGGCTCTTGGGGCAGCCAGGCGCCGCTGCTGGCGTCTAGGCCACACCACCCTGAACGTGCCCGCTCGCCTCTGATCTGTTAAAGCTAAGCAGGGTCGGGACTGGTTAGTACTTGGATGGGATTCCGCTTGGTAATAGCGGTACCGTAGGCTTTTGGCTTCCCGCTCCCTCCTTCTTTCCCCCTTTTGTCTCCGTGCTTCCCAACTGCCCCCCGCCTCTGCTCCCCGTTGACCGCCCCCGTGCCCCAGCCGAAGCCCAGGACCTCCTCCTGAAGATCCGCCGCTGCAGCACCGCCAGGCAGCAGCATCCCACCTCTTCCGACTCGCGGCAGCCCCACCCAACCCGGGCGGGACGGGACCGACCCCGAGGGTGCAGGCGCGGGTTCCCTGAGGTCCCGGGTGTCTTCACGCTCCCCGGACTCCCAGGCAATTGTATTCATTCATTCAGCGTCACTGCAACCGTCCAAGCCGGTGGAAGGGGCGAGCAGGGGCAGCGGGTGCCACAGACCCCAGCCAAGACCTCAGCTCCAGAACCCGAGGGCTGCTTTCCCCAGAGGAAGGACATTTTCTTCGCCAGCCACGAGGAAATCCGTCCCTGTGCACCCTGTTTCTCAATGCCACCGACTTCGTGTAAACTCCAGTCCGGAGGACAGGAGAGAGACCCAGGCCTCGCCCCGTGGACAGGCTCGGTGCCACGGCTCCCGCCAGACACACGAGCACACTCTACAAATCTCGGGGCCCACCGCATCAAGGAGACAGAAAGAAGCAAACAAAGGAAGGACCTTATGAAACGCACCCCCAAAGCAACCAACCAATCGAAGAAAAAAAAAACACGTCTCAGGGCTCCATTGATTTTCCTGGGTGGGGGGCCCTGACCCCCTGTTCTAGCCCGGCCCAAGAACCCTCCACCCCACCCCGGCCTGCTGAAAGGTGCCTTGTCTACCTGAGCAGAGCCTCCCTCTCCAAGGCTCTGTCGCTGTCACTCCACAACTCCCTCACCCTCTCCCTTTCTCTACTTCCCCCTCCACCTCGCGCTCTACTGTGGTGCTCTCTCTTCCCCCCTCTCTCTCTCCTCCCCCCTTTTCTGTCTCTCTCTCTCTCTCTATCGCTGTCTCTCTCTCTGCCTCTGGTTCTATTTCTCCATCCCTCTCTCCCTTGCTCTCCTTCTGCAGCAGGAGGAGCTGCAGACAGAACCCCTCAGACACCAAGTTGTAGAAAGAGGGGCTTTATTCAGCTGGGAGCATCCACAGACTCATGTCTCCAAAAACCGAGCTCTCCGAGTGAGCAATTCCTGTCCCTCTTAAGGGCTTACAACTCTAAGGGGGTCCACGTGAGAGGGTCGTGATGGATTGAGGAAGCAGAGGGTACGTGACTAGGGGCTGCATGCACAGGTAATTAGATCAGAACAAAACAGGACAGGGATTTTCACAGTGCTTTTCTATACAATGTCTGTAATCTATAGATAACATAACCGAGTAGGTCAGGGGTCGATCTTTAACTACCAGGCCCAGGGTGTGGAGCAGGGCTGTCTGCCTGTGGATTTCATTTCTGCCTTTTAGATTTTACTTCTTCTTTCTTTGGAGGCAGAAATTGGGCATAACACAATATGAGGGGTGGTCTCCCTTCAAGCGCTCTGTGTCTGTGTCTTTGTGTGTCTGTGTGTGTGTGCCCGGGTGTGGTGTGTGTGTGTGTCTGCGTGCATGCACCCGTGTGTATCCGTGTGT
Source organism: Pan troglodytes (assembly GCF_028858775.2). NCBI lineage: Eukaryota > Metazoa > Chordata > Mammalia > Primates > Hominidae > Pan > Pan troglodytes. The sequence continues at coordinate 15,103,183 of NC_072413.2, forward strand.
GTCAGGGTGGGTTTGCTCGTGGTAGTGGTGGGGTGTGTCTGGGTGTCCGTCAGCCCCTCTTTCCCGGGATGAGGCTGCCGGGGCTCTAGTGCCAGGGCGGGGCAAAGCAGAGCCTTCTTGCCCCTTTGGCCATGGCGGGTCCTCCTCAGAACAAGCGACGATGGTGTGAGCATTGTGAGAAAAAGGGCCCATGGGGCTGGGCCGGCTGTTCGCCCCTGGGCAGCCCTGGCGGCTCTGGGTGTGTGGGGCAAGAGGGGGCCTTGCAGGAGGGGCGGCGAGGAATCCAAAATAAATTTTCCGCGGCAAGGCGGAGGACCGGAGGGGACCCCAGGACCGTGGGCCCCGGGCCCTGACGCCTCGGAGCACATCCCGTCCTAAGCGGGCCCCAGGTGTTGGAAGCTCGGGAGCTCAAGAGCATAGAGAAGGCCTGGAGTCTCAGCGAGAGGGTGGCTGCCTGGAGAGTCCAGAGCCCTGGCAGGGGATGGAGGCCTCTGGCGCCTGGGCTGTCTCGCGCATGGTCTGGCCGCCGGCGACATCGGGACGCTCTGGGAGGTCGGCAGAAAGCGCAGCGCGGCGATGGTGGTGCTTGGGCGTAGAGGGGGAGAGCAGCCCGGCCACAGGCAAGCGGCTCCGGGGTGCCTGATCCCAGCCTCGCGGCCCCGGGGTTGGTGGTGACGCCTGGAATCAGGCAGGCGCAGCTGGACTGGGCTCTTGGGCCAGCCAGGCGCCACTGCCATTGTCTACGGCCATACCACCCGGAAAACGAGAGAGACCCAAGCCGCGGCCCGTGGGCACGCTCAGCGCCACTGCTCCTGCCACAGTGAGGGGCGCACTCTACAACTTTCAGGGCCCACAGCACCAAGAGGACAGGGAGGAGCCCTTGCTGCCTGGCTCACGAAAGCCCCCTGTGGGAGAGCCCCAGGAGCGCAGGGCATGTGGGGAGCAGGAAGCACCTTTCCCCAAGCCCCGGCGTAGGTGAACTCAATAGAGGAGGGAGGAGGGTGACACCCACCAGGGGTGCTAATTAGTAACTACAGTGGCCTCAAAGAACTCAAATGAAAGGAAGACTTGCAAGTCTCTCACTTTAAGTCCAGAGCTAGAAATGATTAAGCTTAGTGAAGATGTAGAATTTTCATAGCTAGAGAGAAGTCAACGCTTGGCTTCAAAACTTCAAAGGATGGGCTGACTCTCTTTGAGGAGCACAGCAGCTGGTGACTTTAAGTTACAGCCAGTGCTCATTGACCACTCTGAAAATCTCAGGGCCCTTAAGAATTATGCAAAATCTATTCTTTCTGTGCTCTAGAAATGGAACATCACTGTCTGGGTGACAGCACATCTGTTAATAGCATGGTTTACTGAATATTTTAATCCCACTATTGAGACCTACTGCTCAGAAAAAAAAAAAAAAACGATTCTTTTAAAAAGATTGTTGGTTGGCCAGGCATAGTGGCTCATACTTGTAATCCCTGCACTTTGGGAGGCCGAGGATCATCTGAGGTCAGGAGTTCAAGACCAGCCTGGCCAAAATGATGAAACCCCATCTCTAATAAAAATACAAAAAAATTAGCCAGGCATGGTGGTAGTACCTGTAATTTCAGCTACTCGGGAGGCTGAGGCAGAAGAATGGCTTGAACCCTGGAGGCAGAGGTTGCAGTGAGCCGAGACCGCACCACTGTACTCCAGCCTGGGCAACAAGAGCAAAACTACGTCAAAAAAAAAAAAAAAAAAAAAGAAAAGAAAAGAAAAGAAAGAAAAAGAAAAAATAAAAGGAAAGAAAAGGAAAAAAGAAAAAAAGATGCTGCTTATTGACAATTCACCTAGCCACCCAGAAGCTTAGATGGAGATGTACTTGGAAATTAATGTTATTTTCATGGCTGCTAGTACAATATTTACCTTCAGCCTGTGGATCAAGGAGTGGTTTTGACTTTCAAGTGTTTTTATTAATTAATAATTGCATTTTGTAAAGGTATAGCTGTCATAGATAGTGATTTCTTTGATGAATCTGAATAAACTGAATTGAAAACCTTTTGGAAAGGATTCACCATTAATCCTTTCATGATATTTGAACCTCCTCCCGTGAATCACAAATGTCCTTAATAGCAATCCTTAAATGCCATTAAGGACATTTGTGATTGATGGGAGGAGGATGAAATATTAACATTAACAGGAGTTTGGAAGAAGTTGATTCCAGCCCTCATGGATGACTTTGAGGGCTCAGGATGTCAGTGGAGGAAGTCCCTGCAGATGTGGTAGAAATCACAAGACAACTAGAATTAGAATTAGGGCCTTAAGATGAGATGAAATTGCTGTAAACTCATGATGAAACTTGAACAAATAGGGAGTTGCTTCTTATGGACGAGCAAAGAAAATATTTTCTTGAGATGGAATCTAATCCTGGTGGAAATGCTATCAACATTGTTGAAATGACAACAAAGGATTTAGAATATTCCATAAACCTAGTTGATAAAGCAGCAGCAGGGTTTGAGAGGGTTTACTCCAATTTTGAAAGAAGTTCTACTGTTGATAAAATGCTGTCAAACAGCATCACATGCTACAGGGAAATCTTCTGTGAAAGGAACAAACTTCATTGTTTTAAAAAATTGACACATGCTTCCAACCTTCAGCAGCCCCCACACTGATTAGCCAGCAGTCATCAATATAGAGGCAAGACTCTCACCAGCAAAAAGATTATGACTTGGTAAGGCTCAGATATTCATTAGCATTTTTTAGCACTGACGTATTTTAACTTAAGGTATGTACACAGTTTTTTAGACATGCTATTAATTACTAATTAATAATTATTAAATACTCATTAGACTACAATATAGTTTAAGCATAACTTTTATAAGCACTGGGAAATAAAATGTTTATGCAACTAACTTGATTGTAACATTTGCCTTATTGAAGTGGTCTGGAACAAAACCCACACTATCTCTGAGGTGTGCTTGTAGGTTTTTGTTTGTAACATTTGCATTACTGCAGTTGTCTGGAACCAAACCCACACTATCTCTGAGGTGTGCTTCTAGGTTTTTGGTTGTTCTTTGTTTTGAGATGGGGTTTCGCTCTGTCGCCTAGGCCAGAGTGCAATGGCATGATCATAGCTCACTGCAGCCTCAAACTGCTGGGTCAAGTGATTTTTCTACCACAGCCTCCTGAGTAGCTGGGACTACAGGCATGCAGCACTATGCCTGGCTATTTTTTTAATACTTTTTTTGTAGAGACGGGATCTCACTATGTTGCCCACCTGGTCTTGAACTCTGGGGCTCAGGCAATCCAGCCACTTCAGCCTCCCAAAATGCAGCCATTACAGGCTTGAGCCACTGCACCCAGCTTGTCTGCAGTTCTTAAAACAAAAATGGCCAGGTGCGGTGTCTGACACCTGTAATCCCAGCACTTTGGGAGGCCAAGGCAGGTGAATCACAAGGTCAGGAGTTCAAGACCAGCCTGGCCAAGATGGTGAACGCAGTCTCTACTAAAAATACAAAAATTAGCCAGGCGCAGTGGCGGGCACCTGTAGTCCCAGCTACTCGGGAGGCCGAGGCAGGAGACTCGCTTGAACCCGGGAGGTGGAGGTTGCAGTAAGCTGAGATCATGCCACTGCACTCCTGCCTTGCAACAGAGCAAGACTCCATCAAAAAAAAAAAATGTAATTTAAAAGATTAAAAGTTACGATAGATTTTTACAAATGTATATATCTACCATTATAGTATCATACAGAATGGTTTTACTGCCGTGAAGATTCTCTGTGCTCTGTGTATCCATCTCTTCCTTCCCCTTGGTCCATGGCAATCACTGATCTTTCTACTGATCCCATAGTTTCACCGTTTCCAGAACGTCATATAATTGGAATCGAACAGTACGTAGACTTTTCGGATTGGCTTCTTATTTTAGCAATATGCATTTAAGTTTCCTCCATGTATTTTTTTGTGGCTTGATAGTTCATCTCCTGTTAGCAGTGAATAACATCCTGTTGCCATTATACTTTTGTCAAGACTCAGAACGTACAACGTGACGAGTAAACGTGAATGTGCACTGTAAGCTTTGAGTGATAATGAAGGATCATGGTAGGTTCCTGGTTGTCACAGGTGTGCTCCTGTGAGGCAGGAAGCTGTAGTGCGGAGGCTGTGTGTGGGGAAAGGGACATATGAGAAGTCTGTACTCTCTGCTCCGTTTAGCTGTGAACCTGCACTTCTCTAAAAAATAAAATTAGTTAAAATTAAAAGAAAAAATTAGAAAAATTAAACATTACAATGTGTCATATAGTTTTCAAATCACAAGACAGAAAAAGACATAATAAAAGAAACTATAGAAAACAACAAGGATAGGAATAAAACATCAGTGATAGAAGGCAGAAGACAGAAACGTGGAGCCAAACACATTAATTTATTTTAATCATTAATTATACTCATTTATACTAATTTATATTGATTTAACATATTAATTCTGACTAAATGGCATTAAAAGAGGTCTGAGGAATTTGCATGTCACATTCTGGATGACAGGATTCGATAATATTAACTCTTTAGTTTGCTGTAAATCATTTAAAAATATGCTCAAATTCCAATAAAAATTCCAAGAAAAATATTTTCGAACAAGAACATGTGATTTTAAATCCATATATTGAACACACACATACAATGAGAGCCATTATTATAAAATTTACTATAAGATATTTAAGATTATTATCACTATCCAAAATTAAACAAATTTGAAATGGCACAAAAATAAACACATTAATGAAAGAGAATTAAAAACACAGAAATTGAGTGTAATTTTATCTAGTAACAGGGTAACATTTTAAACCCACAAAACAGAGAGATTGTTCCATTTGTGGTATTAAAATATTGGGTAATGATTTGAGAATATAAAATGACAGAATTGAATCATGGTCCTACATCTTACATAAAAGTTAATTCCAGTATTAAATATAAAAAAAAGAGAGAGAGAAAAAAGAAAATTAGATGTGTGTGTGTTTTATGACTTTGAGAATGAATGTCTTCTAAAATAAAAATTTCAAACAGAAACCATATAAAAAGGAATAAACCTAACGTACCTAAAATGTAAATTCTTATACATTTTAACACCAGGTAAATAGCACAAAACAAACTGGGGAAACTTTTACAGCAATTATGTTACATGAAAGTTAAAATCCTTATGACATATACAATGTATAAAACAGTATGATTACTGCTATTATTAATAGCATTATGATTACCTGGTCTTCCCGCGCACCAGTCCTCTTCTGGTGCCCTGTGGTGAAGCAGAGCCCTCCCTCTCTGGCCACAGTGAGGGATCCAGCAGGAACCTGTGCCTAAACCCACAGAGGGTGTGAGCCAAGCCAGGACATCACATTCCCTCCTGCGAAATGATGCAGATACCCACTCACGACAGAGATTTGGTCCCTCACTGGAAAAGCTGTGTAACAATTATTGCAGAAACTTGTTTCTTATGTTCCCAGACACATGGAGAAAGCTGGTCTGGAAGACTGATGTCCACATGCTAAGAGAAGCAGTCACTCATAACACACACACTGCACACACCACACCGTGTGCACATGCACACACACCCCACACACAGACACCACACAAACAGCACACACACCATGTGCACATGCACACACACCCCTCACACCCACTGCCCACACCCCACAAACACACCTACTGCACACACACCATGTGCACATGCATACACCCCATACAGACACCACACACACTGCACACACACCACATATAGACACCACACACACTGCACACACATTATGTGCACACACCCCACACACACCACACACACTGCATACACACCATGTGCACACACACACCACAGACACCACACACACTGCACACACACCATATGCACATGCACACACTGCACACAAACACAATGCACACACACCATGTGCACACACACACCAGACAGACATACACCACACACAGTGCACACACCATGTGCACATGCACACACCCCACACAGACACCACACAAACTGCACACACACCATGTGCATATGCACAACCCAGACATCACACACACTACACACACCACTTCATGTGCACACACGCACCCCAGACACCACACACACTGCACACACACACCATGTGCACACACACACCCCATACACCACACACACACCACACACGCCATGTGCACATGCACACCCGAGACACCACACACTGCACACAGCAGACACACTACACACACACCATGTGCACACGCACACACCCACATACACACCACACGGCACACACCACGTCATGTGCACATGCACACCCCACATGCAGAAGCCACACACACGGCACACACGGCACACACACCATGTACACATGCACACACACCACACACCATGCACGTGCACACACACCCCTCAGACACCACACTGCACACACAACCAAGACACCACACGCACTGCACACACCCCCCACACACCATGTGCACACGTACACACACACCACACACTGCACACACACCATGTACACATGCACACACCCCACACAGACACCACCCAGACACCACACACACTGTACACAGCACACCATGTATACACACACACTGCACACACACCATGTACACATGCACACACACCCTGCACACAGACACCACACACTGCACACACCACACCATGTGCACCTGCACACACACCCTAGACACCACAGACACCACACACTGCACACACACCATGTATACATGCACACACCATGCACACACACCATGTGCACTTGCACACACACCCCAGACACCACACACAAACACCACACTGCACCCACACCATGTATACATGCACACACCCCACACACTGTACACACACCATGTGCACACATGCACACCTCTGACACCACACACACTGTGTACACACCATGTGCACACACACCCCCACAGACATCACACACCACACAGTATGTGCACACGTGCACACACCCCCACACCACACACATGAATCTACTACACATACACCACACACATACAGCACCACACACATCACACGCCCCATACATACTCCCCACACACCACACACACCACACATACTCCCCACACACTGCACACGTACATACAGTGCCACACACATAGAGCAAACACATACCTCACATACATACACCACACCACACACACATTCTACAAACACATCAAGCACACATCAAACACTACACACACCGCACACACACAGCACCATACACACACAAAACACACACATCACATACACCACACACATATCACATGCACACACCACACATAGTACACATACACACCAAACACACATACACCACAAACACAGCACATATACACACCATGCACCACCCACATACTACACGCAGTATACACACATAACACCCACAATACACTCCACACACACATATACATACCCCATGTACCTACTACACACACAGACCACACACACATATCATGCATACACCTGCACGCACCTCACAGAATACATACAATCCTCACTTTTAGAAATTAATTTGGCTTTTAAGGAGCCTGGATAGTAAAGTATTTTATTGGCGTTTGAGTGAGCCAAGAAAATGCGTATAAATACACATGCATAACTATGAGGGCACAAGCAGCACTTTCGAAATCACAACATTAGATTAAACCGTGTAATTTTTTTATTGTTTTTAAAAAGTCAACTCTTTCTCATTTTACTAGAAACTATTTACCAGAGTAAACTAATGAGATTCTTCCTGAGGTCAAAAGACTTTCTGGAAAAACTTCTCCTTGATGAAATTGCACTTAAAACATCACTTCCATAGTGAACTATTTCTTTAAGATGTTCTTGGTCCTTTTCCTGTTACGTGGAATCGTCAATTCAAATTTTAAAAGTGACTATGAGATGTTTTTCATCTATTATTTAAAAAATGTTGAAGGGCTTTTTAATTCTGCCTTCAGCAGAGATCGACACACTCTGATTATGATGTAAAACTGAATACGTTACTCTGACAGGCTTTCTCCTCTGCAGCGCCGCTACCATCATTATTAATAATGATGGAATGCTTTTACTCCATGCACAATCTATATTCTCTGCTTTATAAAGAATCGAAATCTAATTCTCACTATGAAGGCAGATAAAAGTAATCCCTTCAATCTACAGATGACTGAATCATTTACCAAAGCACTCAGACTTTAAATATAATTTATCAAATGTGTCTATATTTCTATGCATATAATTCATATAAAGAACATGTAGTTTAAATCATTGCACATTTTATGCTTTTAATCAGTTGTGATGGTCATTAGTATTTTTATCACATTTCCCCAAAGGTAGGCTAATTACTGTTATTATTTTCAGCTAAAAATATAAAAGGTATTTTCTATTTTTGATGACTTTGAAACATAACCCTTGGAATATAATATCTGTGTATAATATCTGTGGAAAGCATGAAAGTAATATTCAAACAGTATGCATTTTTTCCAGAATGAAAATTTCCTCTACAATAACATTCATCCTTTTTTCCTGATGGACACATAAAAGTCAACATTTCTAACATTGCTGGACGTTATTTACATTAAACTTGCCTCAGCTTCAGTTGTTGCAGAAACTGGGCAAGAGGCCACAAGGTACACAATACACACGCACAAAAAAAACTTGTGTTATTATACTTACCTAAGTGTCTAAAGAGGTGGATAAATATATTAGATTGCTCCAGAACAAGGATTTTTATGGGGCCTATTGGAAAGTATGACTGCAGTTTGAGTGAGATGCCTGTAAGAGATTCAATTTGGCCACTATTTATTGAGTATCCAATTTTAAAAGTACTGACAGAAGGCTCATGAGATAGAAATTTTCACCTAAGTCTACTGGAAGTGTGCTACTGGATGCTGTAGTAAACAGTGGTGTGGTAATTGTAAAACACATCTGATATCTAAACCTTTGTTTGTTTTTTACCTGAAATCTTTATGGGGGTGATTGTGTATGTCAATTTGAATCTTCCCATCAACAAGATAAATAAATAAATAGCGAGCCTACCTCGATAAATTAGTTCACCTTTTCGGCAGTGCTTCTCCTCCTTTGACAGCCACAAGATTCGCCCGGGGATCTCCTTAAAATGCAAAACCATAGACCACACTTTGACTAGCTTGGATAAGGGGCCAGAGCATTGAAATGAGTGTGTAGGTGACTGTGCTAAGATTCTCCTGCTCATTTGGGAACTGGCTCACCATATAAATACAGCTTAGGACCTCTAGTCCTTGCTGGAAAAGAAATACACATACATAGGATGTGACTGTGCATATGGAATATCTGTTGTGTTCTGGACATTGTGCTAGACAACAGAGATAAGGAGTCAAATAATCCCTTGTCTGTATCTGAAAAGAGCTTCCGACACAGTGGCTTCTGAGGTCTTTGAAACGAGATTCACTTTCAGATTTGATTATTTCATTTATGATTTGATATTTTCATTGAACCCCATGATATGATAAAGTTTTCCAGAACCTGCTGGAACAATTGACTTTGCTTTCAGCATTATGAAGCCACTGGGGCATATAAGTAGTTCATTTATGTTTGTATTTAACCAGACAGGAACAAGTTGAGCTACTTTTCTGGCCACCTTTGTTTAGACCTGTTTTTTTTAGTTATTTTTGTTTGTTTGTTTTTGAAACGGGTCTCACTCTGTCACCTAGGCTGGAATGCAGTGGCGTGATCAGAGCTCACTGCAGCCTCTACCTTCTAGGCTCAAGCAATCCTATCACCTCAGCCTCCTGAAAAGCTGTGACCACAGGCTCATACCACCATACCCAGCTAATTAAAAATATATTTTTTTGTACAGACAGGGTTTTTGCATGTTTCCTAGACTTGTCTCCAACTCCTGAGCTCAAGCAATCTGCCTGCCTCAGCCTCCTAAAGTGTAGAGCTGTGTTTTTAGTCTTTTTTGAGCTGTTTTACAATGCAGTTTTGAATTGATAAGTTTGGATTCATTCTGATATTTACAGATTTATCATCCTACTTCACAAGATGCTCATAGCCTTGATCCATTACAGTAGCCACCTTGTCCATCTCTGCTCATAGCCTAAACTAACAGAAGCCAGAGGGAAGAAATGGAAGCCAACAAGAGTCCAGAACACACATTTTATAAGAGCATAAGAAATTTAAAAATAGCAAAGTATATCATGAAGTTTCTAATAGATATGCGTGGCTAAAATTTATTCTTAATCAATATATTCTATAAACTGGGAGAAAATATTAAACACATGAAAAGTAAGGAACTTGGGCTGGGCGCGGTGACTCACACCTGTAATCCCAGCACTTTGGGAGGCTGAGGTGGGCGGATCACAAAGTCAGGAGATCAAGACCATCCTGGCTAACACGGTGAAACCCTGTCTCTACTAAAAATACAGAAAATTAGCCAGGCATGGTGGCGGGTGCCTGTAGTCCCAGCTACTTGGGAGGCTGAGGCAGGAGAATGCTGTCAACCTGGGAGGAGGAGCTTGCAGTGAACCAAGATCGCGCCACTGCACTCCAGCCTGGGTGACAGAGCAAGACTCCGTCTCAAAAAAAAAAAAAAGAAAGAAAAGTAAGGAACTTTTATCATTATTATATAACTAATATTGGTAAGCTATTGATTATTGCCACAATTTCAGATCCTGTTATTGGTCTATTCAGAAATTCAACTTCTTCCTGGTTTCGTCTTGGGAGAGGGTACGTGTCAAGGAATTTATCCATTTCTTCTAGATTTTCTAGTTGATTTGTGTAGAGGTGTTTGTAGTATTCTCTGATGGTAGTTTGTATTTCTGTGGGATCGGTGGTGATATCCCCTTTATCATTTTTTATTGCATCTATTTGATTCTTCTCTCTTTTTTTCTTTATTAGTCTTGCTAGCGGTCTATCAATTTTGTTGATCCTTTCAAAAAACCAGCTCCTGGGTTCATTAATTTTTTGAAGGGTTTTTTGTGTCTCTATTTCCTTCAGTTCTGCTCTGATTTTAGTTATTTCTTGCCTTCTGCTAGCTTTTGAAGGTGTTTGCTCTTGCTTTTCTAGTTCTTTTAATTGTGATGATAGGGTGTCGATTTTGGATCTTTCTTGCTTTCTCTTGTGGGCATTTAGTGCTATAAATTTCCCTCTACACACTGCTTTGAATGCGTCCCAGAGATTCTGGTATGTTGTGTCTTTGTTCTCGTTGGTTTCAAAGAACATCTTTATTTCTGCCTTCATTTCGTTATGCAACTAGTAGTCATTCAGGAGCAGGTTGTTCAGTTTCCATGTAGTTGAGCGGTTTTGAGTGAGATTCTTAATCCTGAGTTCTAGTTTGATTGCACTGTGGTCTGAGAGATAGTTTGTTATAATTTCTGTTCTTTTACATTTGCTGAGGAGAGCTTTACTTCCAAGTATGTGGTCAATTTTGGAATAGATGTGGTGTGGTGCTGAAAAAAAATGTATATTCTGTTGATTTGGGGTGGAGAGTTCTGTAGATGTCTATTAGGTCCACTTGGTGCAGAGCTGAGTTCAATTCCTGGGTATCCTTGTTGACTTTCTGTCTCGTTGATCTGTCTAATGTTGACAGTGGGGTGTTAAAGTCTCCCATTATTAATGTGTGGGAGTCTTACCACACCTTGAAATCACTGTGATTTCCATGAACTGACTGACAAAAACCACGAGGATGTAAGGAGGGTCAGAGGCTGTCTTACTGTCTGTAAGGCTGAGCTCACATCCACCTCACAGGAGCATTATGGAAATTCAAGACTGCAACGCATGTGCTGGATGCATGCAACGAAAAAATATAACACTTCACTTCTCTAACTGTAAGAAAATACCTACATTTTAGATTGAAATTGTTTGAGCTTTAGATTTGAAATTATCTGAAATCAAGACTATTCTAAAAAGAAAATCAAACATATGACCGGAAATCTAACATGAAGCACATACAGAGAATTGATAGATGCTTTTAAATTACACTGGTAGTAGAGAAAAATGTAACATAAATTTTTATGCTCTGATTATAAGAACAAACGGCATTTTAGAAAAGGCATTTGCCCCCTCTCTTAGAGCCTTCCACTCTGGCCCCCACAATGCCTGACAGAGCAAATCTGGGTCAGACTGGATGCAACCTGTGATTCCCAAAAGAGACAAACAAAACAAGGTTCAGGATGCTCAGTACTGCGATGGAATGCCAAGACACAGAAAAGCCATGTGTCAAGAAGGGGGGAGTTATTCTTTAGACACATCCTGATATATGTTTATCATTAAAGATCAGTGGCTTTTGTGAGTCTAAAAAATTAAGCCTTAAATGTTTTCATCAAATTCCAGTTAACTACCTGATTTATCTAGGTTATATTAACAGTATTATTTAGAATTTCACCTTGATATGAAGATGTCTGTGTAACTTTTACAATGATGTAAAACAAAGAGTAGGATTAGGGAGGGCACAGGCCACTGATGCAATGGATAACGCATCTGACTATGGATGAAGGAATTTAGCCTGGAATAAGGAACTTTTATTTCCAGCTTAGTGACGCACACAAATTTTAAAAATAAAATAAAAACCATGTTTTATGTGATTCATGTTTCTCCTAATGCAAAGAAGATGGGTACTATTAATAAAAATATTTTTAAAATTTGAGGGCTAAGGCCCCAGAAGTTCTGCTATGATTTTTAATGTTTCATAGAGTGATTATCATCACAGAAGCTCAAGCATTACATAAATACAAACGCGTATACCCCGACCTGGTAATTCTGCTTCTTGAAATTTATCTTCAGGTCCACCCGCACATCTACAAATTGATGCATATTCAATGTTATGTACTGCAGCACTGTTTATAAGAGCAAAAGACTGGAAACAGCCTAAATTTCCATCTATAAAAGACTAAATAAATAAAGGTACATCCCTAAAATGGAATATTATGTGGCTGTTAAAAAAGAGAGAGAGAGAAAGAGAGGAGAAGCAAGAAAAAGAGAAAACTTTCTACATTCAAACTAATAGTAGAAAACTCTCCAAGATACAATTTTAAAGAAAAAAAAATCAAAGTCAAGAAAACTATAGAGGAGGCTGCCTTTAGTGTAAGACAGTTGAAAATTATAAATATATTCATATGTTTATAAAGAAATTTTAGGAGGCTATAAAAAACAAAACAAAGGGAAAGAGGAACAGGAGCTGGGACACAGGTGAGCAAGATGCATGGCAGGCATATATCTTCATCTTCGTATGCTTTTATTTAAAAATGTTGGACCACGTGTACATGTTATCTATTTTAAAATTTAGATTTTAAAATACAAGCAAGAAAACAAGAAAATGAAAGCATAAAAAGAGCATGTGGAACTACCAGTAAAAGATACTAATCCATGGAGATAATGGCAAGGTAGCTCCTAGATGCGCTGATTTCTCTATCACATTGTATAAACAAGCCATCAACTATGGGATTTGTAATTAAAAATGAGCCTATTTGAAACACCACATTATAAAAAGCTATTAAGTAAATCTTTAAAGTGACAGTAAATGATGACTTAACATTTTAAAGAGATACAGTCACATCGCATGTGTGACTGCAGTCATCTGTATAAAATGTCATCATTACCTTCATCATTTCTTCTTCTCCTGCCGTTTTACTTTTTGCTTCTATGTCCCCTGTTTCATTGCATCTAATAAACCAGCTATTTGAGGCCAACAAAGCCATTTTCCCCTAAGTGAAACAAAATAACAAAATCGCCATGAGGATACTTCTTGTAGAAGAAACATTAAGTGTTTAGACTGAATGAATTTTTCCTCCCTAATTTAAAAATCACAGAAAAGAGCTTAGAGAAAAACCTGAAAAATATAATACAAGAACATATAGAAAAGGAAACCAAAATCACCTTTCATTTTGCTATTCAAAGATTGCCACAATAAATATTTGTAGTGTATCTTCCTAGTAGGACTAAACTCTAATTAGATGAGGTAGGATTGCTTCCTTTCTAAAAGATCTACTGAAGATAAAACTGATTTAGTTCTGTTTGAAAAATTAACTTTAAAGACAAGAACATAATTATGAATGCATACTTTATTCAAATATTAGCATTTTAAGTAAAATTTATTTTCTTCATAATTAGAAAACATGAAAAGGCATATACAATGCCTTTGGTGTTTTGAATTTAAGAATCAATGTCTGAGGGACTTTTGTGTGTGAAAATAAATATTCATACACATTTTTCGTTGTTTAATGTTTGATGTATTACACTGCTTTCTATTAAACAAAACTTTAAAAACTGATTTTCTTGTGTATCTAAATCTGGGTTATAAATTTGGTTAGCTTAACTCCCGTAACAAATATAATGTTTATTTATAACTTGTATTTGGTTGATTCTTTTGGAAAACTTGGAAAACAATAACATTTAGACAAAATATCTATAAATACAATGATTACAAAATATGTTAACTTTATATCACATCCAGTTAAAAACGTGCTGATAATATGGATTTAATTTCTTAGTCAAGTCACAAGGGCTGGGTGGTCTCTCATCTCAATGGCTCCCGGTGAGCCCTGGAACATGGCGGTGTGGTCCAAGGTGATTTAAACCTGTGCCACAGATTATTCAGCTGAGTCCTTTTTGCAATAGAGTTTTAAGACCCTCTTTCATTTAAATTTAAATTTTTGAAACTTAGTTTCCTTCCTAAAAATAAAATGAAATGAACTTTCCTAAAGTGTTGTAATATTAGTACTATCTAAGTCATCATCCTGGCCTTATGAAATATTGGCATTTTCTACTGGTGTAACTTTTATTAGAAGCATTCATCATAACTAGTAGGATCATCTCAAAGGGGTTGCAACACATTAGCAGGTAATGAAATCAATGTAGTGTTTCCTGAATGGTATCAGGTGGGTGGGGGGGGGGGGGAAAGAATACACACAGACACACAGAGGAAGGCAAAAAAGAGAATAAGAAATATCAAGATGCATAACACACGGATAAGTAAGTATTGTTAAGTACAACTCTTGCTTCAGTTATACATATGTGTGTGCTGGGCTGCAATGTAAAAATGCATTTCTCAATGGATTGGGTCAAAATAGTTTTCAAGTCACTGACTTAAGATTTTATCCTAGGGGATGAGGAAATTAGTCTAAGTGATTACCTCTTTCTGGTGGGATGTTTGTTTAATCTGTCATCTTAGAAAACACTGCTGAGTTCCTATTTTCAGTTCATTGTTGTACACTACCAAAGCTGCTACTCAAAGGCTGAGCTTATCTTCCATTTGCTTGTTCTGCATGGTGCCCACTGGTCCTTACTGTTTTTGATATAGTTATCTACTTTTTAAAGACAGTTTAGCACTCACATATTTTTGTTCAATCTTTACTTCTCACACAAACAGAAAAAGGAAATTATGTATTCTGTATCAACAAAGATTTAACAAAACATCCATACACTACAACTGTCTACTTACTAAAATTAAGAATTAGTATATTATCTTTTTTCTTCTTATATTAAAACTATCTTTTCATACACTATTTTAAGCTTATGAACTGAAAGTCTTTTAGAGATAATTTACTTCAATGAACTACTATTATTTATATTTTATAAGCAAATTGTCACAACTTGGTCTTAGCTAGCTCTACTGTTCGCTTACAGTCTCTAAAGTTTCTGAAAGCATCCATGACTTCTGCTACAAAGAAGATACTTAGGAACGATTCTCTTTTCCTACTCTGTGACCTAAAATTGACTGGTTCTTCAATGGAAATGAGATCCATATCGGGCACTAAGGGTATACAGAAATAATTGTGGGCAAAAGTACTAAAGCTATTTTTGTTGCACTATATATTGGGCTCTGTGTTCTTACTGATTTATTCCAATTTAATGTATTATACTATTGCATCCTACTTTTTCTTTTTAAATATATTATTATTGACTGCTACAGACTTTGTGTTAAACTGACAGGGAGTTTTTATAAACAATAACAGCACTCACATTTTGAAAGACTGCTTCCCATTGTTCTCTTGGTCCAATTGCATCTGAACGCCAACAACAAGTTCATCTGAATTTATACTAAGATATTTTCCATAGCCAGGTTTCAGGGCGATTCTGTACATTAATAAGATAGATAAAAGTTAAAAACTGAGAGAAAATTAATTACAGGACATTAAAACAGGACATGTGTATGTGTGTGGGTGTGTACATATCTAAAATTCCAGACTGGACATATTCCAAGTGTTCAAAAGATGCATGTGGCTGAGTGGTGACTCACTCCTGTAATCTCTGTGCTTTGGGAAGCCAATGGGAGAAGTGCTTGAGGCAAGAAGTTCAAGATCAGCCTGGACAACATAGTGAGACCCCATCTTTAAAAAAAATTTGAAAAGTTAGCTGGGCATGGTGGTGTGCACATATAATACCAGCTACTTGGGAGGCTGACGCAGGAGGAGTGCTTGAGCTCAGAAATTTGAGGTTATAGTGAGCTATGATCACACCACTGCCCTCCAGCCTGGGTGACAGATTGAGACTCTGTGCCTTCAAAAAAAAAAAAAAAAAAAAGCTACATGTGACTAGTTGTTGCCATATTGGACAGTACAGTTTTAAATTTAGTTTTATATTTTGCTTTTTTAATATAAACATTGTACCTTATATATTACATAATATTTTCAAAATTCATCATGCTTCAATTATACCTCTTTAGTTATAAACTTCAATAATAAATTACTAAAACTTTATGTCATCAAACAGTTTTCCAGAAAATGCTGCTTCCATTTACATTCTTACCTCAAATTAACAGAGTATGTTTTGTATCATGGATTTTTTTTTAAACGTTATGACTCTAAAAAAATACTTGAAAACCTGATACGAAAAAAACAGTATCCTATTAATTTGCATTTTAGTAGTTAACTAGAATAACAATTGTTTTCTTTTCCTTTCCTTTTTAGTTTTTAGATTATCTGGTAATGCCCCTTGTCCATTTTTCTATTCAGATCTGATTGTTCGCAATTTTTCTACTGGGGTCTTCAGTGCTATGAATTCTATACGAGATATATATGAAGAGTAAGAACTCACTGCCTATTAAGATTGTTGCAAATATTTTCTCATTTGTCAGTTTTCTTTATAACCCTTCTTTGTTTATAATTGTAAAGCCATTTAAAACTATTGAATTTTTCTTCCTCTGCTTTTATTCTTTTTCACCCTACTTATCAGACTTTCAAAGAAAGTATAGAAATAATCATCTTAATGTGATTTTTTTAAATTATGATTTCTTTTACCTTACCAAGAATCTCCTCGGATGCCAGAATTGACTTGTACTCCTTTATACATTAATGATTATATAACAGAAATCATTATCATGTTGATGTAACCAATTACTAAAATATGTAAATTCACTTTCAGTATCTTTTACCCAAAGAATCATTCTATACTTCTGCACAAGGTGAGAATAAAAAAGGTTACTTTATAAAATGACTGTAAAAATATTGAGTAAAAATATTCTTTTGGTCGTTATGATGCTGTAACATTCTCTGCTGGTTTCAACAATATTCCTTTTTTTTTAGTCTTCCTGTTTGTCTGTGGACTTCCAAACAGTGAGTTAAAATATCATAGCAACAGTGAACCAGGTTTTGTACTATTTGATTTATTTTTTAATCTATCTTATTTGGTGTATGAAATTATTAATCTTCATCTTTTAACTTACATATCTTTTTTCCAGCCTAGTATTATATATTGATAGGAAATCCACTAAAAGTAGATCACAAAATCTACTTTTCAAAAAAGCTATTTCATTTTTTATATCAAAATTACCATGGGCTTAAGACAGATACTAAAATTTTTAATGAATACAATTAAATTTTTTAAATAACTGGTTACTAATTATATTACAATATAAGTTCACCTGGAATCAGATAATTTGACAGCCATAAACTGCTCTGGAGGACTAGGGCCCTCATCAACTATTGGAGAAAAAACATTTGAAAATAAATTTGACATATGCTATAAATATAAAGACATTATTTTGCTTTAAAAAATGTGGCTATTTTCTTCTGCAACTAAATGTGAGAATATTCAGATACACTGATGTCACTGTAATACTGTATCTTTGGAATCAAGATCTATTTTATCTTCTTTTAACTACAGTGGTAATTTTATACACTGAGTAAGACAGGGTGATATAATGCTTATTTAATAACTTTCGAGATAGCTTCTCTTTATATTTTAAAATACAGTCAGAAATAAGCACTTATTTAAAAAAGCTAAATGCCTTCATTTATTCAATGGATCGCCTTGCTGACGAAATGATACTGCTTTTTATCTTCTAATTACTTCATATCTCATTAGTGCTTCCTCTAATGGGCTAAAGAAACTGTGGAAACTTCAAACTGTTAAATGCACCCAGGTTAGTTTTGGTAATAGGTCTGAATAAAAAAGAAATTCAAATATGTTTGACTCAAATAGGTTTTCTTTTTTCTTTCCACTTACTATTTTAATTATTCATATTGTTTTGATTTCCAAAGATACTCTTCTGGAACTATACGGAATGTTTTCAAATGCTTATATTAGAAAGAGGGACTTGCCAATGGCTGGTAAATATTAAGGAATTTAAAAAAATGGAAGAGTCAAATGCAATGGTCCATTCCTTTGGAAAATGTTTGAGACTAGTTAGAGTTTGGCCTAAGTGAATGAATGTCCTAAAATCTACACTTGTGGCAGGATCTTCCGTTCCAGACACAAACCTTCTTTGTGTGGAGCTCCCAGGGTAAAAAGACCATTGTTGAGTGCATGTATATAGGTTCCCTCATCCATTTCAATGGCTATGGTTCCTGAAATTTCACCAAAGTTTGTTACTGTTCACCAGATTCCTAAAAAATAAAATTGATATTTCAACTTTATATTTTAGTTTTGACACAGAGTTCTTTGTTATTATAACTTAGTTTTAAAAACTTTTTATTTTGCAGTCGTAAGAAATACTACGAAGATCTCACATATCCTTTACTCACTTTGTCTCAGTGATAACATCTTGCATAAGTATCATACATTGTTAGAATCAGGAAACTGACATTGATATAATCCATGAAGCTTATTCAGATTTCACCAGTTGTACATGTACTTGTTTGCATGTATGTGCACAGATTCATGCGACTACCAGCACAGTCAGGATTAGGTTTTTAAAATACACAATAGCAACATACAGCCAGGCATGGGGATGCATGCCTGTAATCCCAGCTACTCGGGGAGCTGTGAAAGAGGATCACTTGAGCCCAGGAGTTCAAGGTTATAGTGAGCTATGATCATGCCACTGCACTCTAGCCTGAGTGACAGAGCAAGGTCCTGTCTCAGAAAAAGACCAAAACAAAACAAAGGCAACATGTGAAGGTACAAAGTGATATATGGAGAACAGTCTCTCTCATGATAGACCCCAGCCATCTATTCATGCCTGCTTTCCAGAGGCAATGCCTATGATAATGCTTCTTAAAAATGCCTCTACAGGAAGACTTTCTAGCATAGTAATTATTATTATTTTTTTTTGAGATGGAGTCTTGCTCTGTCGCCCAGGCTGAAGTGCAGTGACGCGATCTTGACTCACTGCAACCTCCACCTCCTGGGTTCAAACAATTCTCTGCCTCAGCTTCCCGAGTAGCTGGGGTTACAAGAGCCTGCCACCATGCCCAAATAATTTTTTTTGTATTTTTAGTAGAGACGGGGTTTCACCACATTGGCCAGGGTGGTCTTGAATTCCTGACCTCTTGATCCACCCGTATCTGCCTCCCAAAGTGCTGGGATTACAGGTGTGAGCCACCGCGCCCAGCCAGTAATCTTAACTATGATTTTAGATTGAAAGCAAAATGAGCAGAATCTATGTCTATGTATACTAATGTCCAATTTGCCAATATAAATGTTAGACTCTAGCAACAATTATTTTAGCACTTCTTATAAAAGTTTATATCTTAATGTTAAAAAATATCCTCAAACCTCCTCCTAAATTGTACCTTAACTAGAGTAGAAATGAGTCAATCATTAACTGGATATGACATATTAAGGAATTCTTGTTAATTTTACAAGGTCTGATAATGACATAGTATAATGGATAAAAGTAAAGAACAAAGCAGGTGATGAGAGAAAGACATACCACGTTAAGAAATGTACATTTATTTTTTTCAAAGTTTTCAACTTCTTTGCCTTTGGTTTGAATGTCCTCCCGTAGCTCAGAGTAATTTGATCGTCTGAAGCCTTCTTCTCTCAGCTCGTCAAAGTCATTCTCCATCCAGCTTTGTTCCATTGCTGGTGAGGAGCTGCGTTCCTTTGAAGGAGGAGAGGCGCTCTGATTTTTAGAGTTTCCAGTTTTTCTGTTCTGTTTTTTCCCCATCTTTGTGGTTTTATCTACTTTTGGTCTTTGATGATGGTGATGTACAGAAGGGTT
The DNA here is from genome assembly GCF_028858775.2 of Pan troglodytes. Lineage (NCBI taxonomy): Eukaryota > Metazoa > Chordata > Mammalia > Primates > Hominidae > Pan > Pan troglodytes. Next base: position 15,123,461 of record NC_072413.2, read on the forward strand.
TTTGGTGTGTGGATGTCCTTTCTGTTTGTTAGTTTTCCTTCTAACAGACAGGACCCTCAGCTGTAGGTCTGTTGGAGTACCCTGCAGTGTGAGGTGTCAGTGTGCACCTGCTGGAGGGTGCCTCCCAGTTAGAATAACCAATATAGAGAAGTGCTTAAAGGAGCTGATGGAGCTGAAAACCAAGGCTTGAGAACTACGTGAAGAATGCAGAAGCCTCAGGAGCCAACGCGATCAACTGGAAGAAAGGGTATCAGCAATGGAAGATGAAATGAATGAAATGAAGCGAGAAGGAAAGTTTAGAGAAAAAGAATAAAAAGAAAAGAGCAAAACCTCCAAGACATATGGGACTATGTGAAAAGACCAAATCTACGTCTGATTGGTGTACCTGAAAGTGATGGGAAGAATGGAACCAAGTTGGAAAACACTCTGCAGGATATTATCCAGGAGAATTTCCCCAATCTAGCAAGGCAGGCCAACGTTCAGATTCAGGAAATACAGAGAATGCCACAAAGATACTCCTCGAGAAGAGCAACTCCAAGACACATAATTGTCAGATTCACCAAAGCTGAAATGAAGGAAAAAATGTTAAGGGCACCCAGAGAGAAAGGTCGGGTTACCCTCAAAGAGAAGCCCATCAGACTAACAGTGGATTTCTCGGTAGAAACCCTGCAAGCCAGAAGAGAGTGGAGGCCAATATTCAACATTCTTAAAGAAAAGAATTTTCAACCCAGAATTTCATATCCAGCCAAACTAAGCTTCATAAGTGAAGGAGAAATAAAATACTTTACAGACAAGCAAATGCTGAGAGATTTTGTCATCACCAGGCCTGCCCTAAAAGAGCTTCTGAAGGAGGCGCTAAACATGGAAAGGAACAACCGGTACCAGCCACTGCAAAATCATGCCAAAATGTAATGACCATCGAGACTAGGAAGAAACAGCATCAACTAATGAGCAAAATAACCAGCTAACATCATAATGACAGGATCAAATTCACACATAACACTATTAACTTTAAATGTAAATGGACTAAATACTCCAATTAAAAGACACAGACTGGCAAATTGGATAAAGAGTCAAGACCCATCAGTGTGCTGTATTCAGGAAACCCATCTCACGTGCAGAGACACACATAGGCTCAACATAAAAGGATGGAGGAAGATCTACCAAGCAAATGGAAAACAAAAAAAGGCAGGGGTTGCAATCCTAGTCTCTGATAAAACAGACTTTAAACCAACAAAGATCAAAAGAAACAAAGAAGGCCATTACATAATGGTAAAGGGATCAATTCAACAAGAAGAGCTCACTATCCTAAATATATATGCACCCAATACAGGAGCACCAAGATTCATAAAGCAAGTCCTGAGTGACCTACAAAGAGACTTAGACTCCCACACATTAATAATGGGAGACTTTAACACCCCACTGTCAACATTTGACAGATCAACGAGACAGAAAGTCAACAAGGATACCCAGGAATTGAACTCAGCTCTGCACCAAGCGGACCTAATAGACATCTCAGAACTCTCCACCCCAAATCAACAGAATATACATTTTTTTCAGCACCACACCACACCTATTCCAAAATTGACCACATACTTGGAAGTAAAGCTCTCCTCAGCAAATGTAAAAGAACAGAAATTATAACAAACTATCTCTCAGACCACAGTGCAATCAAAGTAGAACTCAGGATTAAGAATCTCGCTCAAAACCGCTCAACTACATGGAAACTGAACAACCTGCTCCTGAATGACTACTGGGTACATAACGAAATGAAGGCAGAAATAAAGATGTTCTTTGAAACCAACGAGAACAAAGACACAACATACCAGAATCTCTGGGAAACATTCAAAGCAGTGTGTAGAGGGAAATGTATAGCACTAAATGCCAACAAGAGAAAGCAGGAAAGATCCAAAATTAACACCCTAAAATCACAATTAAAAGAACTAGAAAAGCAAGAGCAAACACATTCAAAAGCTAGCAGAAGGCAAGAAATAACTAAAATCAGAGCAGAACTGAAGGAAATAGAGACACAAAAAACCCTTCAAAAAATTAATGAATCCAGGAGCTGGTTTTTTGAAAGGATCAACAAAATTGATAGACCGCTAGCAAGACTAATAAAGAAAAAAAGAGAGAAGAATCAAATAGACGCAATAAAAATGATAAAGGGGATATTACCACCGATCCCACAGAAATACAAACTACCATCAGTGAATACTATGAACACCTCTACGCAAATCAACTAGAAAATCTAGAAGAAATGGATAAATTCCTTGACACATACACTCTCCCAAGACTAAACCAGGAAGAAGTTGAATCTCTGAATAGATCAATAACAGGATCTGAAATTGTGGCAATAATCAATACCTTACCAAGCAAAAAGAGTCCAGGACCAGATGGATTCACAGCAGAATTCTACCAGAGGTACAAGGAGGAACTGGTACCATTCCCTCTGAAACTATTCCAATCAATAGAAAAAGAGGGAATCCTCCCTAACTCATTTTATGCGGCCAGCATCATTTTGATACCAAAGCCGGGCAGAGACACAACCAAAAAAGAGAATTTTAGGCCAATATCCTTGAAGAACATTGATGCGAAAATCCTCAATAAAATACTGGCAAAATGGATCCAGCAGTACATCAAAAAGCTTATCCACCATGATCAAGTGGGCTTCATCCCCGGGATGCAAGGCTGGTTCAATATACGCAAATCAATAAATGTAATCCAGCATATAAACAGAGCCAAAGACAAAAACCACATGATTATCTCAATAGATGCAGAAAAGGCCTTTGACAAAATTCAACAACCCTTCATGCTAAAAACTCTCAATAAATTAGGTATTGATGGGACATATTTCAAAATAATAAGAGCTATCTATGACAAACCCACAGCCAATATCATACTGAATGGGCAAAAACTGGAAGCATTCCCTTTGAAAACTGGCACAAGACAGGGATGCCTTCTCTCACCACTCCTATTCAACATAGTGTTGGAAGTTCTGGCCAGGGCAATTAGGCAGGAGAAGGAAATAAAGGGTATTCAATTAGGAAAAGAGGAAGTCAAATTGTCCCTGTTTGCAGATGACAAGATTGTATATCTAGAAAACCCCATTGTCTCAGCCCAAAATCTCCTTAAGCTGATAAGCAACTTCAGCAAAGTCTCAGGTTACAAAATCAATGTACAAAAATCACAAGCATTCTTATACACCAACAACAGACAAACAGAGAGCCAAATCATGAGTGAACTCCCATTCACAATTGCTTCAAAGAGAATAAAATACCTAGGAATCCAACTTACAAGGGATGTGAAGGACCTCTTCAAGGAGAACTACAAACCACTGCTCAAGGAAATAAAAGAGCATACAAACAAATGGAAGAACATTCCATCCCCATGGGTAGGAAGAATCAATATCGTGAAAATGGCCATATTGCCCAAGGTAATTTACAGATTCAATGCCATCCCCATCAAGCTACCAATGCCTTTCTTCACAGAATTGGAAAAAACTACTTTAAAGTTCATATGGAACCAAAAAAGAGCCCGCATCACCAAGTCAATCCTAAGCCAAAAGAACAAAGCTGGAGGCATCACACTACCTGACTTCAAACTATACTACAAGGCTACAGTAACCAAAACAGCATGGTACTGGTACCAAAACAGAGATATAGATCAATGGAACAGAACAGAGCCCTCAGAAATAACGCCGCATATCTACAACTATCTGATCTTTGACAAACCTGACAAAAACAAGCAATGGGGAAAGGATTCCCTATTTAATAAATGGTGCTGGGAAAACTGGCTAGCCATATGTAGAAAGCTGAAACTGGATCCCTTCCTTACACCTTATACAAAAATCAATTCAAGATGGATTAAAGATTTAAACGTTAGACCTAAAACCATAAAAACCCTAGAAGAAAACCTAGGCATTACCATTCAGGACATAGGCATGGGCAAGGACTTCATGTCTAAAACACCAAAAGCAATGGCAACAAAAGCCATAATTGACAAATGGGATGTAATTAAACTAAAGAGCTTCTGCACAGCAAAAGAAACTACCATCAGAGTGAACAGGCAACCTACAAAATGGGAGAAAATTTTCGCAACCTACTCATCTGACAAAGGGCTAACATCCAGAATCTACAGTGAACACAAACAAATTTACAAGAAAAAACCAACAACCCCATCAAAAAGTGGGCAAAGGACATGAACAGACACTTCTCAAAAGAAGACATTTATGTAGCCAAAAAACACATGAAAAAATGCTCACCATCACTGGCCATCAGAGAAATGCAAATCAAAACCACAATGAGATAGCATCTCACACCAGTTAGAATGGCAATCATTAAAAAGTCAGGAAACAACAGGTGCTGGAGAGGATGTGGAGAAATAGGAACACTTTTACACTGTTGGTGGGACTGTAAACTAGTTCAACCATTGTGGAAGTCAGTGTGGCGATTCCTCAGGGATCTAGAACTAGAAATGGCATTTGACCCAGCCATCCCATTACTGGGTATATACCCAAAGGACTATAAATCATGCTGCTATAAAGACACATGCACACGTATGTTTAGTGCGGCATTATTCGCAATAGCAAAGACTTGGAACCAACCCAAATGTCCAACAATGATAGACTGGATTAAGAAAATGTGGCACATATACACCATGGAATACTATGCAGCCATAAAAAATGATGAGTACATGTCCTTTGTAGGGACATGGATGAAATTGGAAATCATCATTCTCAGTAAACTATCACAAGAACAAAAAACCAAACATCACATATTCTCACTCATACGTGGGAATTGAACAATGAAATCACATGGACACAGGAAGGGGAACATCACACTCTGGGGACTGTTGTTGGGTGGGGGGAGGGGGGAGGGATAGCATTGGGAGATATACCTAATGCTAGATGACGAGTTAGTGGGTGCAGCACACCATCATGTCACATGTATACGTATGTAACTAACCTGCTCAATGTGCACATGTGCCCTAAAACTTAAAGTATAATAATAAAAAAATAAATAAAAAAAGAAGTGTACATTTATGTACTTATGGATAAAATGATGTAATATTTGTGATTTTACTTAAAATTTTCTAGGAAAAAACGTGTGTGGGGGTGTGTATGTAAATGAAATGAAATTGGCAAAAATATTGATAATTAATGCTGGGGCCTGGGCACATTGGCGACTCATTATATTTTTCTATGTATGGATTAGTTTGGATATTTCCATAATAAAAAGGTTTTAAAGATTCAGTTAATTCCACTGCACAAAATTTTCTATTCAACTAAACATTTCATGCTTTTCATAATCAATTTTAAAATACATAAAATTTTATCTAAAATGAAGTTGGACCCTTATGTAACACCAAATACAAAAAGTAACTTAAAATAGACCAAAGACCTAAATGTAAGAGCTAAAGTTACAAAACTTTTAGAAGAAAATGGGAAAAGCTTCACGACAATGAATTTGGCAATGATTTCTTATATAGAACATCAAAGGCACAGGCAACAAAAGAAAACACAGACAAACTGGACTTCATCAGAATTAAAAACTTTTGTGCATCAAGAACCACTGTCAACAGAATAAAAGGCAACCCAGAGAATGGAGAAAATATGTGTAAACTACATACATTATAAGGAATTAATATCCAGACTATATAGAGAACTCCAAAAAGACAAATACCACAATTCAAAACTGGGCAAAGGATATATACTGACATTGCACCAAAGATGATATACAAATGGCCAATAAGCACTCGAAAAGACGCTCAACATCACTAGTCACTAGGGAAATATAAATCAAAACCATAATGCAATACCACTTCACACCCATTAGAATGCTATTATCAAAACAAATAAAAAACAGAAATCAAGAAAACCAGAACAACAAATGTTGGGCAGGATGTGGAGAAACTGAAACCCTGTGCAATGCTGGTGGGAAGGTAAAATGGTGCATGTATTTAAATGCCACTGAAGTGTACACGTAAAAATAGAAAAACTGGCAAACTCTCTATTCTGTATATTTTACCTCCACAAACACACCAAGCCAATGGAGAAAAAGAAAATTAATCAAAATAGACAATTAAAAAGAAATAAAACTAATAAGCAATTTAGATGATTGAGTTATAGCTACAATTGTTTTCAGGAAAAGAAATAATGCTTTATTCAGAATCATTATCAACAGTGTTATGATTAGCAAGTCTTTCTTATAAATGTAATAGTTAATAATTTTAAATTAGTTTTATTTTCTATGTTCTATGCCACGTTCACCAAGTACACTTAATATTAAATAAAATTATTTAAATATAATATCTCTTTAATGTTTTGCAAATGAAGAAGAAATTTCTGGGAGACAAGCTCCTCAAAATTTTCACACTCTGTCCCAGTAGGGAAATGATACAATAACATTACTTATAATATTGTCAACTGAAAAAGAAATTACTTTGAACAGATGCCAGTATTTCTTCTCAATGAGATTTCAAAGAATAAGAAAGCTAAACACAGTATTATCAAGAATTAAATGTGAGCATTCTGCCTACTTTCTGCAAGTGGCCTACATTCAACATTTGGAGGTATGCTTATACGTTTAACGACTAAAGTAACATAACATAATACTTAACAGTGCCACTCAGGGGTTTTAGCTGTGAAAAAGCAGTGGATCCTAAGAACAGTGGGCACTGAAGTTGCCTGTCTCTATGTCAGGTTACAGCTCAAGCTGTGTATATGCTGCAGACGCCCAAGCTGAATTTAAGAGAATCCGCTCTAAAACGTTACTTGCTATTTAGACACATGCTTAAAGTTATTTCCTTTTAAACCTTAGGCAGATGGAGAAATATTCCCGCTGTATTGTCTCACAATGCATAACAAATCTTTTCACGTATTTTCAGATAGTTGAGAATGTTTCCATATGTCTGGCATGCCTGTAATCCAGCACTTTGAGAGGTGGAAGCAGGACAATCACTTAAGTCCAGGAGTTCAAAATCAGCCTAGGCAACAAAAGGAGACCCCTATCTCCACAAAAAAATTAAGAAATTAGCTGGGTATGGTGGTACAAGACAGTGGTCCCAGCTACTCGGGAGTTTGAGGTGAGAGGATTGCTTGAGCCTACGAGGTCGAGGGTGCGCTGAGCCATGATCATGTCACTGCACTCCAGCCTGAGCAACAAAGCAACAGCCTGTCTCAAAAAAAAAAAAAAAAAAAAAAAAAAAAAAATCCTGGCCCGATGCACCAGTGTCATGGCTGATAAGATACTCCCAGGGCACCCTCATTCTAGCATCAAGGCTGTGTGACAGCTCACCTCACCTTCTGACTAACCCAGTGCTTCTGTGCTAAGGGCCCCCTTAAACCTCTACCTTCATTATGTGCTTGGCAAAAAGGAATGATATATCTTAGATTTGGAAATGGAATTTTCTTCCCCAATCTTACTGTAGTCTAAGTACCCTTCACAGACCTTCTATTAACCCATAGCTTACTCAGCTTTAGTTCCTGGGTAAATCAAATCTGTGTTTTGCAAACTACGATGTTGTAAGTTCAATTGCTTCTGAATCTAGCAGAGCTCAGTGAAACTCTTTGCTTACAGACATGCTCATTTTTATTAATGTAACACACGGTATTCTCCATGTGAAAGACAGAATTTCTTTCATCCTATTTACCAATCCCTTCAGATCCTTGTGAGTAACCAACAGAACAGCTTTAAAAAATTAAAAGGGTTTTGTATTTCCCTTCACAAATAGGCACGTGCTTACTTATACGGCAAGTTTAGAAAATCCACAATGCAAAAGAAGGTGGAAGGACAAGGAGAAAAAGACGCAGAAGGACTTCCTCTTCCAGCCAAGATGGACTTGCCTTCCCACCATGACCAATGAGAAAACTGAAGCTGGATAGAATATTTGAGAAAACCGTTTTCGGGGATTGGAACACAGGCAGAACAGGACTGTGATATTTGAGAACAGGAAAACACAGGAGGTAAATCTCACACACACTTCTGTTTTCTGCCCAATGGCAGTTTCTCGACCACACAGAGAGAGGTAGAGACCTCCAAAAATGAGGCAATGCCACTGTCACTAAGCTGAGAGTCTTGCAGTGCTAACATGTTTGGAGTTCATAGAATAAGGTACTGGAGAAGAGGGAACTACATACAGGTGAGGCCTCAAAAGAGAATGCAAAAGTTCTCTGCAGGTCTGGGGCCAAGGGCTGGGGGTAGTGCATACAGCAGGCAGGCTCCACAAGGCCTCTGCAGAGTGGCTGGCACTTCTGAGGGCTGACTGGAGATGCCAGAGAGCACACAAATTTGGGACACAGCAGAGTGGAGAGAACTCATCAAGTATACATAGAACATGTGGCTGAGGGCCATGAGGATGAACCTTTCCTAGAGTAAGAGTCACTATCTAAGTCTACAGGCAAAAACCTAATAAATAAGCACAAACTAACAAAGGCCCAGGCTTGACAGGAGCAAAAGGGTGGTCAAATAATATAACTAGGCATCAAGACATTTAACAGAAATAAAGGTTAAAATGTTATGAAAATGAAAGACTGAATTTATAAGGAAGACTTAACAATCCTAATGCGTACACATGACAGCTTCAAAATACTTTAAGCAAAAACTGCTCAAGTAGACAGATCTAGAATTACAGCTGGAGATTTTAACATAACTCTCAATACATTGTAGGATGAGTAAAAAATCAGTAAGGATACAGAAGATGTGCATAGTCACAAGCTCCACCAGTTGATCTAACTGACATCTAAAGAACACTGAACCACCGGGCGCCACGGCTCACGCCCGTAATCCCAGCACTTTGGGAGGCCGAGGCGGGCGGATCGCCTGAGGTCAGGAGTTTGAGACCAGCTTGGCCAACGTGGTGAAACCCCGCCTCTATTAAAAATATAAAAAAAATTAGCCAGGCGTGGTGGCAGGTGCCTGTAATTCCAGCTCCTCCAGAGGCTGAGGCAGGAGAATCACTTGAACCTGGGAGGCGGAGGCTGCAGTAAGCTGAGATCGTTCCACTGCACTCCAGCCTGCTGGGCAACAGAGTGCGACTTCATCTCCAAAAAAATAAAAAAAATAAAAAATAAAAAACAACCCTGAACCAACATCTACAGAATACACATTCTTTTTAAGTGTACATGGAAATTCACTAAGAATGTATGTTCTCCAACTATACTATAAATGAATTAGAAATCAGCAACAATGACATACCTATAATATCTCTATGTAGTAGAAATTAAAAAACAATACACTTTTAAATAACTCGAGTGTCCATGAAAAGAAAAATCACAAGGAAAACTAGATGATATTTTGAATGGAATGAAAATGAAAGCAAAATGTGTTGACTATAACTAAAACTAACGTGGAATGAAGAGATCTAACTCTCTTCTTAAGAAGCAATAAAACAAGAGCAAAGTAAACTGAAAATAAGTTAAAGGGAGGAAACAAAAGACTGAAAATAAATGAAATAAAAAATGAAAAAAAGAGAAAATAAGTAATACTGAAACAGGCTTGTCCAACCTGAGGGCTGCATGTGGCCCAGGCCAGGTTTGAATGCAGCCCAACACAAATTCATAAACTTTCTTGAAACATTATGAGATTTTTTCCCTTTTTTTTGGCTCATCAGCTTATCGTTAATGTATTCCACGTGTGGCCCAAGACAATTCGTCTCCTTCCGTTGTGGCCCAGGGAAGCTAAAAGAGTGAATACCCCTGTATTAAAAGATCATTAATGATCTAAAATAAGTGATCTTATAAAGAATTGATAAACCTCCAGCTAGACTGACTGATCCAGGAAAAAATAGAAAAAACACAAATTACCAATATGAGGAGACTGCAATACAGATTAGATTCTACAGACATTAAAAGGATATTAAAGGAATATTCTGAAAAATTTTATGCCAATAAATCCAACAACTTGGATGAAATGAAATTTTCCTAAAAGACACAAATTACCAAAACTGACAACAGAAAAATCTGAAAATATCTCTTAAAAAATCTTAATTCTCTCACAAAAAACTAAAACCAAACCAAACAAAACCCTCTAGGTTCGGATGACTTCACTGGTAAATCCTATCAAACATGTAAAGAAGAAATCATACCTATCTTACACAGCTATTTCCAAAACAAGGAAGGAGACAGCACTTCCCATCTAATTTTATGACACCCAATATCACCTTGACACCAAAATCAAACAAAGACATTACAAGAAAAGGATACAAAAGTCCAATATCTCCATCAACACCAATATAGAAATCTTAAAAAAAAAAAAAAAAAAAAAAACCTAGAAATCAACTCTAGCAATATTCCAAAGGACAATGCACCACAACCAAGTGGGGTTTATCTCAGGGATGTAAAGTTAGTTTAAAAGTTGAAAATGAAACCAATGTAATTCATTGGCAGAATGAAGAAAGTTGTATAATCATCTCAACAGATACAGAAAGAGACATTTGACAGCATTAAACAACGTTATGATAAAAACTGCCAAGAAACAAAATTTAAAAGGAATGTCCTCATTTTGATAAAGGTTTTCTCTGTAGATCATATAGACATCATACCATATGGTGCACTACTGAAAGCTTTCTGCCTAAGCTTGGAAACAATGCAATTATGCCCATTCTCGTGACTTCTGTTCAACACTACGGAAGTCCTGGACAGTAAAATAAACCAATAAAAAGCAAGACAAGACATAAAGATTAGAAAGAAAGAAGTAAAATGATAGTCACAGGAAACATAATTGCAAATTTCTTAGTTTTCTATATAAACAAACCACTAGAAGTAATAAGTGAAACAGACTTATCAGACTATAAAGTCACTATACAAAAATCAATTGTATATCTACATACTGACAGCAAACAACTGGAAAGTCAAATTCAAAAGTTCTACTGACAGTAATGTAAAATTATAAAATACTTAAGAATAAATTTTTAAACAGGCATGCAAGACTGCTACATTGAAAATTATGAAATATTGAGGCCCAATATTAAGATGTTGATTCTCCCCCAAATGATCTGGACTCAATACAATTCTCCGAGAAAATCCAACAGGCTTCACTGTAGAAATTAATAAACTAATAGTAAGTACAAAGTTGGAGGACACACACTACCTGATCTCAAGACTTCATGAAATTATAGCAATCAAGAGAAATATACCAAAAGAAAAACAGACAATCGATAGAACAGAGTCCAGAAATAGACCAATACATAGAAAGTTAATTGACTTTTTATGAAGATATGATACTGGATTAATGGAAAAAGGAAACACCAGTGGTGCTGGCACAAATGGCTATCAAGATGATAAAAAAAAAAAAAGTAAATCTTGAAACCAAACTCACACCATGCGAAAAATTTATTTGAGATTAATGACAGATTTAATGTAAAAACTAAAACTATGATGCCTCTAAAATACACGGTAGAATATTTTCCTGACTTTGGGGTAAGCAAAGATCTCTTAGATGAAAGAGATAAGGCAGTAACCATAAAAGAAAAAAATAAACTAAGCTTTATAAAAATTAAAAGCTTCTGACCATCCTGGCTAACATGGTGAAACCCTGTCACTACTAAAAACTCAAAAAATTAGCTGGGAGTGGTGGCAGGTGCCTGTAGTCCCAGCTACTTGGGAGGCTAAGGCAGGAGAATGGCGTGAACCTGGGAGGTGGACCTAGCAGTGAACGAAGATCGCGCCACTGCCCTCCAGCCTGGGTGACAGAGCGAGACTCCATCTCAAAAAAAAAAAAAAAAAAAAAGCTGTCCATCCAAAAACCACCATTAAGAAACTGAAAAGGTAAAACTCAGACTGGGAGAAAAGACTGATAACACCATCAACTCTTGGCAAGGATGTAACTGGAGAACTAATTCATTCTTGGTGGGAGGATAAAATAGCACAACCACTTTAGAAAATTTTTGACAGTTTCTTATATAGTTAAACATTCACCTATCCTTTGACACAGCAATTCCACATCTACATGTCTACCCTAGATATTTACCCTAATTTTAGAATTGTTGATTTGCCATTTCAAAAGCAATGATTCTTCCAGAACATTAACTTTACACCATTCCATATTTTATATATTTTTTAAGCTACCATAATTAATGAAGATTCAAAATGCAACTTGCCAAGTTTTAAAAGAGAAAAAAAAGTATGGAAACAGCTAAACGGAAAACAGGCTGGTTAAGTGTGTTTGGGTCAGTTTATTTCTAGTATCATTTACAGGCTACCCTGATATTATATTTAAAATTTTCATTCATTTCAGAGTTCACAAAATAATGATTTTTCCTGTGAAGATACCTCGTTTAAGAGACAACTGACTTCTACAACTAAAATGTACACATGTTCAAAGAAAATAGCTTGTAAAATATATTTGGTTGAATAACATTTACATTAAGCCTTTAAAATTATGTATCAGAATCTCCGGCTATTAAGCAGTCTAATGGTGCCTACTAAGTCAGAGAGTTGTAATTCTTCTCTCCTGTGCTCTGTTCTGATAATGAAGTAAAGGAGTCAGTAGCATCTACTGTGCTAAAGAATAAATGGAATTTACAGCTGTAGGTAATATTTAAGCACTTTAAGACAAATATGAATACATCATAAATTTCTAACTAGGAAAATATTTTCAATGAGATCTCAAGAAATGTTAACTTTTTCCAGAATAAAGCACTGAAAACTGACTCACCAACATATCAAGCTGGGTTTCTTCATCTTCTTCTCTTTTTCTCTTCTTATCTTTGCTCTTTTTCTTCTTACTACAGGAAATAATTTATATAGATGAGTTTAAGTATATTGATTTGTGTGATAAATAAATATCATAAGATTGAAACTTGGAAGTCTTTTAAGTTGTTTCATTTATAAATTATTGATTTAGGAAGACTTACATTGCTATGCCCTCTTAAATACAGTACTGAGAATTTGCTTCAGGCTTTGTACATATTATGTTAAAGTTCAAAGCAGATTGTAGAGCCACACCGCCAGATTTTAAATCCCAATTCTGTCACTTCTTAGCTCTGCAATTTTTGGAAAAGGTACTGAATCTCTCTGTGAGTCAGTTTCCCCACTTAAAAAATTAGGATAACAACTTAACTCTTAAGGCTATTGTGAGGATTAAGGGGTAATATGTATCTTCACACATTGCTGGTGGAAATGTAAAATGGTGCAGCATCTACAGGAAATAGTTTGGGGTTCCTCAAAAAGTTAAAGAGTTACCATATGACCCAGCAATTTTACTCCTAACTATGTGTACCCAAGGGAAATGAAAACATACACCCACAAAAATACTTACATAAGAATATTCACACTAGCATTAGTCACAATAGTCAAAAAGGGGAAACAATCTAAATGTTCATCAACTGATGAATGGATGAACAAAATATTACATCCATACAATGGACTACACTACGCAGCCATAAAAAGGAACAAGTGCTACAACAATGATGGACCTCAAGAATGTTGTAAGTGAAAGAAGCCAGATACAAAAGGCCACATGTTACATGATTTCTTAGGAAATATTCAGAATAGGCAATTTCACATAGATAGCAGACTAGTGGTTGCCAAGGACTAGGAGAGGGGGAAGATGGGATGTGACAGCTTTAATGGGTAGGAAGAGATTTCCTTCTGAGACGACAAAAATGCTGAGCAACTAGACAGTGGTGAACCTCTTGGATATATACTAAAAACCACTGACTGTACAAAAGGGTGAATTTTATAATTATGAATTACATCACAATAAAAAAATAAAAACCCAAGAGGGATTTGAAAAAAGTTAATGTGCAAAATGCCTACAACAATTTCTTGGCGCATTGAAAGTGCTATATAAGCATTAATTATGATTATTACGATAATCTTAAGACACTCTTGTCTGCATTTTCATCATAAAGTTTTCAGAAGATAACTCACCACTCCTCACAGGAAATTCACAGAGTAAAAATCTCACATTCATTCAAGATATACCTGCCATTTATTCTGGCATCTTCATGAGGCCAGACTCCTCGAGAGGGTTCTCAAGGGCAGTGGCTTCAGCTCACTCCTTGATACTTTCTTTCCATCTCGCCTAACAATATCAAAACTTCTGTTTATCACGGAGGCCAGGAGGAAATGCTCAATATTTGTGTGTACAGTCAACCTCAGGCAAATCTGCCAGTTAAAAAAGAAGCGGGGATATGAATGCACAGGTATTTTTCTCCTAAAGAGCTAATAAATTACCACTACAACCTCCTCCTCACATTTGGCTCAATTTATTTACTGCATGTATGTTCTCTCATTTAATCCTCACAGTCTTCTAAAGGTATAAAAAATGGTCTGAAAGTATAAATGTGTAAACGGAGGTTCAAAGATACTTGATCTCTTAATGAGTAAATGGAAGTTCAGACATATTAACCAATTTGCCACAAATTACAAAATTAGTAAATGACAGAGTGCAGGTTCCAGCCCATATCCCTATCAAAGTCCATATACACCTCAACCACTGTGTGATTCATCCTGGTTTCACTCTACATATTAGCTTAGAAAAAAATTAATCAATAATTTTTCCAGGAAGAGACAATGGAGAAAAGAATAATCCCTAATAAAGGAAGTTATTATAATGAACTACAAGATCAGACTAAGGCAGACCCACCAGGCAGAGGCCTGGAGAGATGCCTCAGGGGACCCAAACTCGTGAGTACGGGGCCACGGGTCACCCGCCCGTCTATCCTGTTTCCAGGGTCGTCCGCGCAGGAGGCTGCCTCTCTCTGCACAGGTGCCAGGAAGGGCGGTCCGGCCTCCGTCCAGCCCAGACAGGGTCAGAGCAAAAGAAGCCTGGGAGGCCACGAAGCCGGCTCTCCGCATCACGGCTTCCACCGGATTCGCGGGGGTGGAGTGCATCCGAAAAGAACTGAGGAGGCTCCCGCCGGAGCTGCAGGACCCAGCTCTTCACCTCGGTTCCCTTGAGCACAAGCTTGGTAGACTTCACATAAGAGTACTAGGCCATGGCTCCGGGAGACTTCTGCGCGGAGAGGCTGAAGCCGGCTCAGGAAGAGTATGTGACCTGGAGCAGCACCAGGGCGAGGAGGAACAGAAGTGGAGGCGAAGTAAACACTCCCTGACAACGTAGGTCTGTCCAGAACCCGCCTCCGTCTTCACCCAAACGCTGAATGGCTGAGATTTCCACTTCCGGGTTTCTGCCGGGGAGCTACGGCGGCTGCAGAGGGCCGAAAGGTGTCCGCACGCATCTGCTCCCTGGCGCCCTCTCGAGGAGCCCCTGAGGATTCGTGCCTCCAAGAGGTGGGGAAAGCCCGCCGGAGGCGCCGGTGCTGACGGTGGCGGGGCTGCCGGGCACGCTGTGGAACTGCCTCCCGCTAGAGCTGCGGGCTGGCGACGGTCCCGTGGGGGCGGGAAGCGGCTCAGGCTGCCCTCTCCGGCCTGCGGCGGCGCGTCTGGGAGCGCGGGCCACTCGTGCGCGGGTGTGCCCCGCGCGACAGTGTGTGCAGGAAACAAGCAGGAAATACCCTAAAATGGAATGAAGCGCCATCTTGAGGGCCGCGGACGTCGCGAGTGCTGTGGGAATGTGGGCCGAGGTGGAGAGTTATGGTGGCGCGTGTTACAGGGTCAGGGGTCAGGAGGAAGCCTAATCGTGGAGCCGGCATCTGAGGAGGGTCTTGAACACTGGGCAGGCTTTTGCCCAATAGAGATGGAGGAAGCTAGTCCTGTCTGATGGAGGAAACAGGGCAGAGGCGTGGAGGGAGATGCGCAGTGCTGGTGTGAGGAGCCGCGAGCAGGCCAGGCCTGTAAAGCAGCGTGATGGGAACCAGGCTAGAGAAGGCAAGTCGGGGTCCTGTGGTCGCTGAAGAATTTGAATGAAATCAGTAAACAGGTGAGACGGATCCATCGCAAGAGCATGGGATGAAACGAGCAGTAGTCCACGGTGATTCCTCTGCAGCGGTGGGTATTATTAATCGCGTATGTGACACCAAAACGGTGGGTGTTATTGATAGCGTATGTGACACCAAAACGGTGGGTATTATTGATAGCGTATGTGACACCAAAACCACCCCCATTTAAGCTGTGGCTCTTTCCCTAAAGTAGAAAACAGAGACCAGTTGGGTTCCAAGCATCCACGAAGATCTTATTAAATTCGTGATCCCTGGTGGCACCATGGAGTCAGGATTGGCTCATCTCAAACCTGACTCAGAAACAAAACCATCCCAATGGGCGGAGATGAGCGTCCTTACCCGCTATCATAACGTATTTTCTGGTGTTTTCACAGTGCTGCGCTTCCTAATCCCCATTCTAGGGCAATCCACATGCCATGATGCCCAGAGGCATTAACAAAGGAGACACACAGGGGCTCCTCACGTTGGCTTTCCATGGTTTTGATGAAAATCTGTTTCCTCATCTCATACAATGTGGTTCGTAATAGTATCATTTAGGGTTGAAGAATTAAATGGTACAAATTATATAGGGTGCTTATGATAAACTACATGGAAAATGCCTAGGATATGTTAGCTATGCTCATCACCAACATCGTTATATGATGGTAATAATCAGATAGTCAGGAAGGCCAACACCAAAGAAATGGATACATGCTCTGAGGGAATGAATGTGGAGAGATCAGAAGGTCAAGAACAAAGCCGTACAACATGTCTGCAGTAAAGGGATAGAGAAAAGAAAGGCTATAAAAGAAGGAATGAAATAGTTAGAGTAAAATTATAAAATCAAAGCTAAGGAGAATTTCCAGAAAGGATAATATCATTTAATATCATAGAAGTTTAGGAACACAAGATGGAAAAAAGGCCTCTGGGTAACTGACATTGAGGCAGTCTTTAGGGATGCTCCATTTCTGATAGAGAAGTAGACACCAAGTCAGCTTGAAGCAGGGACTAGGTGAAGAAGCTGTTGTCTGGTCGCATGGGGAAATAAATAAGGGATGGCATATGCCATATTTCTGGATTTCTTTCTTTCTTGCCTAGCCTCTATATATGCATAGAGTTTGGTGAAAACTTACAAAAAATAAAAATGAAACCAATTTTGTTTGTTGACTCAAATACAATGCTTTGTGTTAGAATCAAGATAAATTCATGCCTCTCCCTTCATTATCACAGTCAGTTTTGAAATTAAACATCAGCTTTTCTTCTTCATTAAAATCATTTTCAACTCCTCCCAGGTGTTGGTGGTTTGGGGGAGTTACATAAGCAGTCAGGTCTTGATGAGTAGAGGAGGAGGGAACAAACACTTTCAGCAAAGGCAGAATTCTGAAATTCTGCTCGTATTTTTTTCCAGTAACTTTCCTATGTTTGTGAGGTTATTCAGTCATAATGATCCTAGTGAAATTTTTTTCAAGCTTGACTAATCGTAATCACTGTGGACGTTTGTTTAAAATGTGTATTCCCAGGCCTCTCTCCTGCTGATTCTGATTCAGGAGATCACGGATGGAACTCAGAATACATGTGTTTGACAAATACCACAAGTGGTTCTTATGGTCAGGGAAATTTGGGAATCTAACCAGAAATTTATGTTTTTATGACTGGCAGCTAGAAAAGATTCCTAGAGTCTTTGCTTTTTGAAAATAAAATATTTCTTTTTTAAAAGGAAAATTGTATGACTAGATACAACATTTATACATGTGGCACATGTACTATACTGTGTGCTTTTGTCATATTTACAGTTGAAGATGTGTAAGAACACTCTGAGAAAAATTATCTATTAAATGCAAAGAGGGGTAAGTCAGGGTGGGGGAGAAATAGGAAGGGTGTGCTTATTGTTGCTAATACTAGCTCTTAACCTCTTGAAAATTGTCTTTCATTTCAAATGAAAGTTTAAGGTGGCCTTTATGTTCGATTGGTATACTTATGTGAAGACTTAACAGCAAGGTACTGTACATTTCTAAATGTTTACTTCTTAATTTTGCTGGAAGAAATATACTACTCAATTGATTATTTTTAAAGCAAAGTAAAACAATTTATTTTGACAAGCGACACTGTATTTTCCCAGTTTTCTGGTGGCAAAGATTAGGCTTAACGTCACTAATCATCAGAGAAATGCAAATCAAAACCAAAACAAGATACCATCCTACACCAGTCGGAATAGCTACTATTAAAAAATCGAAAAACAGCAGATCTTGGGAGGCTGTGGAGAAAAGGGAACATTTACACATAATTGGTGCAAATGTAAATTAGTTCAACCACTGTTGAAAGCAGTTTGGAAATTTCTCAGAGAATTTTAAATAGAAATTCCTTTCAAGCCAACAACTCCATTACTGGTATATGACCCAAAGAAAGTCAGTTATTCTACCAAAAAGACATATGCACTTGCATGTTCATCGCAACACTATTCACAATAGCAAAGACATGGAGTCAGCCTAGGTGCCCATCAACAGTGGATTGGATCAATAAAATGTGGTACATCCACACAGTATTATTAGGCTATTCTTGCATTGCTATGAAGAAATACCTGAGACTGGGTAATTTGTAAGGAAAAGAGATTTA
The DNA here is from genome assembly GCF_028858775.2 of Pan troglodytes. NCBI lineage: Eukaryota > Metazoa > Chordata > Mammalia > Primates > Hominidae > Pan > Pan troglodytes. Next base: position 15,141,896 of record NC_072413.2, read on the forward strand.
ATTGGCTCATAGCTCTGCAGGCTGTACAGGAAGCATGGTGACGGCATCTGCCTGGCACCTGTGGAGTCTCCAGGGAGCTTATACTCATGATGGAAGGCCAAGAGGGAATAGGTATATCACATGGCCAGAGCAGGAGCAAGAGAGAATGGGAGTGGGGGTAAGTACCACACAACCTTACACAACCAGATCTTGAAAGAATTCACTATCACAAGGATGGCATCAGGCCATGAGAGATCCACCCCCATGACCCAAACACCTCCTACCAGGCCCCACCTCCAACACTGAGGATTACATTTCACCATGAGATTTATAGGGGCCACCTTCCAAACCATTTCACACACCATGGAATACTATGCAGCCATAAAAATAACAAAATCATGTCCTTTGAAGCAACTTGGATGCAGCTGAAGGCCATTATCCTAAGTAAATTAATGCAGGAATACAAAATGAAATACCACATGATCTCACCTATAAGTGGGAACTAAACACTGGGTACTCATGGACATAAAGATGGAAAGAATAAACACCGGGACTACTAGAGGGAGAAGGAGGAAGGCAAAGTTTGACAAACTATTGGGTACTATGCTCATGTATTAATCTGTTCTCACACTGCTATATAGAACTACCTGAGGCTGGGTAATTTATAAAGAAAAGAAGTTTAACTGACTCACAGTTCCACAGGCTGTACAGGAAGCATGGCTGGGAGGCTTCAGGAAACTTATAATCATGGCAGAAGGTGAAGGGGGAAGCAAGGCACGTTCTACCATGGTGGCAGGAGAGCAAGTGAGCCAGGGGGGATGTGCCATATGTTTAAACCATCAGATCTCATGATAACTCAGTTACCATCTAAGAAAAGCAAGGGGGAAATCTGCCCTCATGAGCTAATAACCTCCCACCAGGTCATTCCCCCTACTTTGGGAATTACAATTCAACATGAGATTTTTGTGGGGACACAGAGTCAAACCATACCAAATCAGCATCTGGATGATGGCATCATTCATATCCCAAAACTCAGCAATATGAGATATACCCATGTAACAAACTGGCACATGTACCCCTGAATGTAAAATACAAGTTAAAATTATTTTCAAAATAAATTAATTAATGAATAAATAAATATGATTAAATGAAATTAAAATTTTGAATTAAAAAATTTGAGAGTGATTTCAGCTTGACAGTTATGTAAGTTATGTAAATTGAAACAGTGAGTTCTGTAGGGTTTGGATCAATTGCATTATCTGTACTAAGTTGATGACCAGTTGTTTGGATGAAAAGAAAAGAGGTGAAACATATAGATCTAACAGGAAAAAAATGGACCAGTTTTTATGATAGCAAAAAGAAGAATGGAGGAAATAGGACTGAGGTTATAGTGATTGATAGATATTAATAGACGACTAAGTCAAAAGCCATTGATTGCAGAAAATATTGATTAATTTTGTTTTATTCCAGTCAGACAAAAAAATCCTATAACCTGCCTCTAGAGAAAACCCTTTTAGCCCTATAATTATCTTTATTCCAAGCACCATTCCATTCATTAAGTAGTGTATAGGGTGATTAATAAGTGAATTATTCACAGAATTAAGACAAAATTTTTGAGTATTACAGGATATTAATAGTATAGCCAATGAACTAAAATAAAATTTGACTAGAGGTGTGATCACCATGAATGCCATGTTGGTCTCTTGTTAGATTTGGCAACCTAAAGTTGACAAATTTATTAATAAATAAACATTCCTTGATGATTAATTTACATTTAGTAGACATGCTCTTTCTTCTTCCTTCCCTTTCTTATTCATTCATTCATTCATTCATTCATTCATTCCTACAGAGCAGTGACTTTCATTCTAAGATTCCCAGAATCCTAAGGAATTCTTGAATGTCATCATAGGGAGCCAGGTGTGAGGATTCCTAAAAGTTGTACTTAATACTTGAAAAATCTCGAAAAGTTATATATTTACACCAGAAAAAGCTATACAGGTTTTAAGTTATATAGATATAGTTGAATACTTTTTATTTCTATCCAGAACTAAGTCATTAGAGTTAATAATGTTGATTATTTCATACTGACCTAATGGGTAGCCTTTATATATCATTGATTACTTATTAGTAAAATAAGAACCCCCCCAAAATTACAAAATAAATATATTTTGTGGGTTTTTCTTAAGGCTTTTGAAACATAAAATCAGAGGAGAGGATTAAAAGTAATCCTTGATTATTAAAAAGGCAGGGAACTACTAACTTAGAAAATTGTATGAAAACAGCAAGATATATACATGGCCCTCAGGCCAGCTGCCTGTTTTAATAAAGTTTTATTGGAGCACATCCATGGATCTATGGTGCTTTCCTGCTACAATGGTAGAGTTGAATGGTTGCTATAGAGACCGTATGGTTTGCAAAGCCTAAAATATTTTTCATCTGGTCCTTTATAGCAAAAGTGAACCCAGTTTTAGAACATTCACTTTACAAATTAAGATACAGTGGATGCTGCCTTAACTGACCTCCACTTAACTGATTTCCAATCAGCACTTTCTTGTACCCCTGTACAACTTATTGACTGATGTCCACTGCAAATGGAAAGCCTTTGAGCTACTTTTAATGCCCGTACATTTCTCCTTCCATCACAGAAATTGTACAGTTTCTAAGAGGAAGCTGTGTTCATTCCTAAATATGTTTACACCATTTGTTCTTGTTCTTGTAGTTATGCAATTTAATTAAATATGATGTTGAGAGGCTGAGACGGGCGGATCACTAGGTCAGGAGATTGAAACCATGCTGGCTAACTCGGTGAAACCCCGTCTCTACTGAAAATACAAAAAAAATAGCTGTGCGTGGTGGCAGGTGCCTGTACTCCCAGCTACTGGGGAGGCTGAGGCAGGAGAATGGCAAGAACCCGGGAGGCGGAGCTTGCAGTGAGCAGACATCGCACTACTGCACTCCAGCCTGGGTGACAGAGCAAGACTCCATCTCAAAATAAATAAATAAATAAACAAATAAATAAATAAATATTACATAAACTGAGAAAATGAGTATAACAAGAGTAGTATTGTTGTTTCTCTGAGAAATAAACTAAATATGTTGGAAAAATGAGAAACTCAACAGTTGCTGTCAGCTTAACTGTTGGCAAGACAACTAGAAACAAATGGGAAAAATTGTGTAATCTAGGATTTCAGATTGCTTTACCCCAGTTGTCTTCACAGAAAGTGAACAAGAAATCAATGACAACATATCATTGGCATAGTTTCCACAAGAAACTCCACTCTGAATCCGTGCAAGGGTTTGACCTTGTCATCAAAATTCTGGCAAATTTATTACACATGTCTTTTAAATTAAAGTTAAGTTTTAAGGACTTACATCTAATACTTCTTATGATTCCTCCAACTAACTTAAATTTGTGATTAATCTGTTTATTACTGGTCCCAATCTGATTGAATAAGGGGATTTCTACCGTTTTTGCTAACCAAAAGTTTACTTTGATGAAGATGGAATTATAAATACAATAATTCAAGTTTAAAGAATTAGAATGGTAATGGTTAATACAATTTAGTATGCCTAAAAATCACTTGAAAAGCCTACTAACAATGTAAATTCTTGTGCCTTAGGCCTGAGATTTTGATTCAATAGGTCTAGCATGGGGCATAGGAATCTGTATTTTTAGGAATGATAAAGGAAAATTGCTTAAAATAGGGTAAATTATGACTTACAAATATAAAATGAACACTTGTCTAAGATTTTTGTTTAACTCATTTGTTTAATGAGGGAGCCAGTAAGATGTTATACTGAGTTTTATGGAAAATTAAAAGAGCCACACATATCTAGGCACTAAGGAACTCTGCAATAAATTTGCTTGATAGGTTCAAAACTGAATTCTTGATGGAAGGTGGGAAAAGGAAAATTAATTATACTTCCACCAAAATCAATCATTTGCCTGTCTATAAACATGAATATTTGCATTACTGTCAGTAATCTACAACTAACAGAATTGCAAATAACAAAGAAAACAAAAGGCACAGAGACCCCATAGAAACAGATAACTCAGGTTATTCTAGACAAGGCTGAGATTTCCATTAAAGACACTCTGGTAATTTCGTTGGTCCATCTTAAAATCTTTCCATTTCCTCCTGAAACAAATTGCTCAAGCAATTCAAATACAATGAATGTGGTCAGTGGGTCACACCTGGAGAAATCATTTTCTAACCTGTAATCAAGACTGCTGAATTACTCCCTTCACTGGAAAGAATAAAATATTACTACATAAATTCATATTATGATAATGGCCCACTATGAATGCTTTGGTGTTCTTAATTTTCTTAAGATTTATTAATATTTCTGAAGTAACTACTAAATGCCAAGCAATATATTTTCTAATTTAATCTTTCATTGACTTTTACTTTCACTTCAATTGAGCTACTCACTTTCATGGCTATAAACTTAACTTTTCAATCACTTAAAAATTGATTTCTAATGTTACAAACTTTAATGTTCCACTCTGTGACCTGCTCTTTCAGACTCTCTCTTCCTTACTGCCAATTCACCTTCTCTTCTATCTCTTCCAGTGCCTCAGTATCTTGACTCTTCCATTTTCTTTTTTCTTTGCTTTTATTAAGTGGATACATGATAATTTCACATGTTGATGGGGTACAATGTGGTATTTTGATACATGACACATTGTTGAAACCTCTGCTCCCTATCTTTCCCAGTCTGGTAACCACCCTTCTACTCTTTATTAGATCAGTGTTTTTAGATTTCACATATAAATGAGATCATGTGATATTTGTCTTACCGTGGTTAGCTTATTTCACTACCACAATGTCGTCTATGCTCATTCATGTTGTCACAAGTGACACGATTTTACCCTTTATTATGGCCAAATGTGCATATGATATAGTTTGGATATTTGTCCTGACCCATATCTCATGTTATATTGTAATCCCCACTGTTAGAGATGGGGCCTGGTAGGGGGTGTTTGGGTCATGGAGGTGGATCCCTCATGGCTTGGTGCTATCCTCATGATAGTGAACGAGTTCCCAAGCTTCCTGACTAGTCAAGCAGATGTTGGCATTATGCTCCCTGTACAGCCCATGGAACCAGGAGCCAATTATGTCTCTCTTCTTATAAATTATCCAATCTCAGGTATTTCTTTATTCTTGCAATGCAAGAATGACCAAATACAGCATATATGCCACATTTTCTTTCTCTATTCATTCATTGATGGACACTTAGGTTGATTCTAGGCTATTGTGAATATTGCTGTAATAAACATGAGAGTCCAGAAATCTCTTTGACATACTGATTTAATATTCTTTGAATATATACCCAGTAGTGGGATTGCTGGATTATGTGATAAGTCTGTTTTTAATGTTTTTGGAAGTTATATTGTATTCCATAACAATTGCTCTAATTTACATTTCCACCAACAGTGTATGAACATTCCCATTTCTTCACATCCTTGCCAGCATTTGTTATTTTTTGACTTTTTCATAAAAAGCATTCTAAGTAGGGTGAGATGATATCTCACTGCGGATTTGGCTTGCATTTCTCTGATTATTAGTGATGGTGAGCATTTTTTCATATACCTGTTGGTGATTTTTTTGTCTTATTTGGAGAAATGTCTATTCAGCTATCTTGACTATTTTCTAATCCAATTATTTGTATTTTTGCTATTGAGTTGTTTGAGTTTTCTATAAATTTGGGGTATTAACCCCTTATGAAGTGAATAGTTTGCAGATATTTTCTCCCATTTTGTAGGTTGTCTCTTCACTCTCATGATTGTTTCCTATGCAGTGCAGAAGTTTTTATTTGGTGTAATCCCATTTGTTTATTTTTGCTTTTGTTGTGCATGTCTTTTGATGTCTTTTCTAAAAAGTTCTTGCCCAGACCAATGACATATAACGTTTCACCTATGTTTTCTTCTACTAGTTTCATAAGTTTGGGGTCTTACATTTAAATATTTAATTTATTTTGAGTTGATTTTTTATATGATGAGAGATAGGGGTCTACTTTCATTCTTTTGTATGTGGATATGCACTTTTCCCAGCACCATTTGTTGAAAAGACTGTCTTTTCCCAATTGAATGTTTGCACCTTTGTCAACAATAAGTTGCATGTAAATATGTGGATTTATGCCTGAGCTCTCTATTTTTGTTCCACTGGTCTACATGCCTGTTTTTATGCCAATACCATGCTGTTTTAGTTAGGATCGCTTTGTAATATATTTTGAAATTAGATAGTGTAATACCTCTAGCATTGCTCTTTTTGCTTAAGATTTATTTGGCTATTTGGGGTGTTTTGTAGTTTCACATGGATTTTAAGATATTTTTTAATATCTGTGAAGAATGAAGTTGGAAATTTGATAGAGATTATATTGGATTTATAGATTGAATTGAGTAGTATGGTCATTTCAACAATATTAATTCTTCTAGTCCATGAACATGGGATATCTTTCTATTTATTTTATTTTTTTAAATTGCTTTTATCAATGTTTAATAATTTTCATCTTTCTGTGGCTTAATTTACTTATAGGTATTTTGTTTTTTTATAGCTATTTTAAATGGGATTATTTTCTTGATTCCTTTTTCAGATAGTCTGCTATTGGTGTAGAGATGTTACTGATTTTTTATGTAGCTTTTGTATCCTGAAACCTTATTGTATTCATTTACTATTTCTGATTCTCATTGGTGTATTTAGGGTTTTTTACATATATGATCATGTCGTCTGCAAAGAGGGACAATTTGACTTTTTTTTCCAATTTGGATGCCTTTTATTTCTTTCTCTTACATAATTGTTATGACTAGGACTTCCAGTACTGTGTTGAAAAAAGTGATTAAAGTGAACATCCTTGTCTTGTTCCAGATCCTAGAGGCAAAGCTTTCAAGTTTTCACCATTCAGTATAATGTTGTCTGTGGGTTATCACATATGGTCTTTATTTTATTATGTTCTTTTATAACTAATTTGTTAAAAAGTTTGATCATAAAAGGATGTCTAATTTTGTCAAATGCTTTTTCTGCATCTATTGAAATGATTATATGCTTTTTATCCTTCTTTGTTTAATGCGATGTATCACATTTTATTGATTTACATGTATTAGACTATCCTTACCTCCCTGGGTAAATACCACTTGATTATGGTGAATAATCTTTTTAATGTGCTTTTGAATTATCATTGCTAGAACTGCTGGTTTTGAATGTTTGCATCTATGTTTATCAATGATATTGGCCTGGAGTTTTCGAAGAGTTCCCTCCTTTTCATTTTTTTTGAAATAGTTTGTAAATAATTTGTATAAGTTTTTAAAATGTTTTGTAGAATTTGTCAGCAAAAACCACCAAGTCGTGAACTTTTCTTTCTTCCTCTATTTTTTTAGAGACAGGGTCTCACTCTATCACTGAGGCTGGCATACAGTGGTGCAGTCATAGCTGACTGCAGCCTCAAACTCCTGGTCTTATGTGATCCTCCTGCCTCAGCCTCCTGAGTACAAGTACATACCACTATACCTGGGGAATTTTTATTTTTATTTTTGGAGATGCAGTCTCATTGTGTTCCCCAGGCTAATCTTGAACTCCTGGCCTCTAGTGATTCTCCTGCCTTGGGCTCCTAAACTGTGAGATTACAGATGTGAGCTACTGTGTGAAGTCTTTTGTATTTTTCTTGACTGAGAGCCTAAATCACTCCTTCAATCTCATTATTTGTCATTGGTGTGTTCACATTTTCTACTTCTTCTTTCTTCAATTTTGATGGGTTATATGTCCAGAGCATACCTATTTCTTCTAAGTTTTTCAATTTATTGACGTATAATTGCTTGTAGTACTTACTCATGATTCCTTATATTTCTCTAGAGTCTATCATAGTATATCCTTTTTCATCTCTGATTTTATGTGAATTTTCTCTTTTTTTCTTAGTCTGACAAAACATTTGTCAATTTTACCTTTTCAAAAAGGATTCCTTCATTTAATTACTCATTTGTATTTTTTGTCTTCATTTTGTATATTTGTGCTCTGATCTTTATATTCTTTTGCTAATTTGGGTCTTAGTTTGTTCTTGATTTTATAGTTCCTTGAAATACATTGTTAGATGCTTTATTCATTATCTTTCTTCTTTATTGATGTCAAAATGTATTGCTATAAACGTCCCTCTAAGAACTGTTTTGCTGTATTTCATAAGTTTTCATATGTTCTGATTTCATTTTTATTTGTCTGAAGACGTTTTAAAATTAAATTTTTTTCATTGACCCTTTGGTTGTTTAGGGATATGTTGTTTAATTTGTATGTATTTGCACAATTTCTGAAGTTCCTCCTGTTGTTTACGTCTAGCTTTAGTCCATATGGTCAAAAAAAACAAGTGATATGATTTGATTTTTTGATTAGCTAAGACTTGTTTTGTGCTCTAACATATCTATCATGGACAATATTCCATATGCAGGTGAAAAGACTGTGAATTATGCAATTGTTGAATGAAATGTTATGTAAATAACTGTTAAATTCTTTTGATCTAGAGTGCAGTTTAAATGTTTCTTTGTTGACATTCTCTCTCAATGATCTGTTCATTGCTGAAAATGGGATGTTGAGGTTTCTTACTATTATTGTACAGTTTTTGGTCTCTCCTTTTAGATCTTTAATGTTTGCTTTATATATTTAGGTTCTCCAATGTTGAGGGCATTATATATTTACAATTATTGTATTCTCTTGTTGTACTGACCCCTTTATTATTACATAATGGCCTTGTTTGTCTGTGTTTACAGTTTTTTTACTTGAAGTCTATTTTATTTGATATAAATATAACTACTTCTGCATTCTTTTGATTTCCATTGTCATAAAATATATTTTTCCATCTGATCACTTTCAATTTATGTGTGTATTTACGGGTGATGGGAGTCTCTTGTAGAAAGAATATAGTTAGATATTGTTTTTAATCCATTTACCCATTCTCTGTCTTCTTACTGGATAATTTAATCTATGTACATTCAAGGTAATTATTGATAGATAAGGACTTGAACTGCCATATACTGTTTTCTTGTTGTCTTTTAGAATTTTTGTACCTTTTTGTCCCTTTGTTGTCTTCCTTTGTAGCTAAGTGATTTTCTCTGTGTGTTTTTGTTTCTTGTTCTTTTATTTTTAGTGTATCTAATAAAAATGTTTGCCTTTTGGCAATGCGAAGAATATTTTATAGTTACAATAGGTAATTTTGAATGGATAACAACTTAATTTTGATAATAAGAAATGGGGAAAAGTAATAACTCTGCTCTTTAACTCAATCACTCCCCCACATTTTGCATTTTTGATGTCTTAATTTACATCTTTTATATCACTTATCTCTTAACAAATTATTGTAGTTGTTATTATTTTTGTTTTGTATTTTAACCTTCTTACTAAAAACGTGTAAGTGGTTTACATTCAATTATTACTATATTAGAGCATCCTGAATTTGTCTGAATATTTATTTTTACCTGCAGATTTATACCTTCCAATTTTTTGTATTACAAATTAGTGCCCTCTTCTTTCAGTTTGAAGACTGTTCTTTAACATTTCTTTGGTATGATTTGGTATAATTTTTCCCATTATTTTAAATTCTTTGTTGAATTTCTCATAAATTTCCGTATTGTTTCTCTGTACTTTGTTGAAGTGCACAGATTTTTTTTTTTTTTAAAAAAACAGCTATTTGAATTTTTTTGTCTGCCACATCATTCATTTGCATGTCTTTAGGTTCAGTTGCTGACAACTTGTTTTCTCCATTTGGTGAGGCGGTTTTTCCTAGGCTATTCTTATTTTTTGTAGATGTACATCTCTGTCTACACATTGATGAATTAAATATTTATTTCAATCTTCTCAGTCTGGGTTTGTTTTTGACTGTTTCTCAGTGGGCTTGTTTAGAAATTCTGTGTGGATTTCCATTATATTCCATTTTAGCATTAGGAGGTGCCCAAAGCAAAGGTTAGACATAAGTCTTGCAATAGGGCTTCACCACTGATACAATATAACTGGATGGGCCCATGGGTGATCCACAGAAAGGCTGCTGTCTGTTGGGGGAGAACAAGTAAGGCCATCAAATCTGGACAGTCTGTGTATCCTGTTTCCCACAACGTGGTGCCCATAAACAACCTGTCTGGTATAATGTTTCCTCTGGTAGGAATGGCTAGCCACTCCTAAGTTTCATATAGTAAGTATCGCTAACCCAATCCCTTCTCTATGTCCCTAGCATGCCTCTGGTGGTTCAGCTCTGTTGACACTCATGGTGCTGCTTGTAGGCTGATGCAGGAGTGAGTCTACTGTGAAGGCACTCAGTATGGTGGAAAAAATATTCAACTTCTGCTCACTTTATTCAGTGTAAGAACTGTGAGTTCAGGAGGACTTTGTGCATATAATACCATTATGTCCAGGGGGAGAAGTATCACAGTCACAGAGTACTGTTTCCCTTACTGTCCAAGCATGGTTTTACTCCTCTTTGCAGTCCAAAGGGGCTTCATAGACTCACTCATGTATTCAGGGTTCGTTAGCTCTTGTAAAGGTAATTTCATATGTGGATAGTTGTTCATATAGATGTGTCCATAGGGGTATGATTACTGGAGAGATCGACTCCACTACCTTGCTCTGCCCAAATCCTTACCCTTTCCAACAAGAGTTTGCCACCTCCTAGTTTTCTTTTTTCTTAACCAAACTAAGTTTAGCCTTTTAATCCTTCACCCTTCTCCACTTCTAATGCCATTGCTTCTTTGTATGCTTATTGTATTTTCCATGCTATATGACTTTCAGCTGGTTATTTACAGTATGTAAGTTTTAATATCCTGTAAAAGGGGGATAACAATAGCATCCGTTTGATAAAGATGTTAAAGATACTAAATGACAATGTCCATGTTAAATAACTTTTTGAGATATATTGAGATGTTTCTGTACTTCCTTGTTCTGGCCTTCCTGTTGAACCAGAGGAATCTATTGCCATGAAAAGCATTAAAACTGTGATAGTAGAAATTAAAAGTGAGTAGGAACTTATTTAAAAATCATCATTCTCCTTTTCAATGCAAAAATAAGAACTAGAAACTTTTAATAAGGCAATAGTCTGGAGAAATAATTTATGGAAGATAACATGGGTTTTTTAATCTTAAAGGGTTCTTTTACATATTCAAGGGTCGAGATTGGCTGCCTTGAATCCTACTAAAATTTCAATGTAAGTTTTAGAGAGGGAGGAAAGAGTCAAAGAAAAAATTGCACTGGAAAAAGTTAAATAAGTAAGGAAGATATTATTCAAGCTATTGCAATACAGGAGAGAGGCCAGACCTAGTCTGAACTCAGCTCCCTGATACAAAGGGCCGTGGAGTTTTTGAAAGTGAGGGTAAGGGGGCGATCATAGGCCACCTGTCTTTGCTAACTGTCTTTTCTCAAAGGAAAAATAAACTTTCTTTTATCTTTATGATATAAGGTAATTTTTACAACTTGGAGCAAGATTAGGCTCTTACTCTCTCATGGAGACTGGGAAATAAGGTATTATCTTTCTGGAGGATTACATTTGAAAGGGATGGCTCCCAGATCCTTGAAAAAGGAAATTTTCTGCTTACAAGTTACACATGCCACTTCTACCTGCATTTCAGTGTCCAAACAGGTCACATATCTAAATCTGACCCTTCCTTCAATAGGACAGAAATGTATAATCTTCTAGGAGATAGGGTCACTGCAGTAGGAAGACCAGATAATGGGAGAATGATAATATAATCTACCACAATGACCACAGTGAAAACATTAGTAATCCTCAGGGTTAAACCAAGTCTTCTTGGACACTTAGGTTGATTCTAGGCTATTGTCAATAGTGGAATAGTAAAAAACAAAGAGAATAGCCCATTTATTTTTTGCAGAGAAGCTAGACAATTCACAGTAACTTACGGCCTAGACAATTTTGTTTCTTGATCAACACAACTCTTTATAGATGCCTGTGGTCCAAAAATGCGGATTCCTAATCGTCGCCAAAATGAAGGGATCCTCTGCAAGGCAACCTGGGAGGGAGTTTAGGATTGTTCTGAGGCAGTGAAAGCCATTGAGATTCACATGTAAGAGGGTAGAGAAAGGGAATCCACATGTTTTGATCCCTCCATGTGCTGGATATAACTTGGTCTTCATTATATTGCACCACCTTTGGTGTCAGAGAGAACTGGATTTGAATCCCAGTTCCATCACTCATTATGATTTGATGGTGAAAGTGTTTTTAACTCGTCTGAGCCTCAGTTTGCTCATCTATAAAAGATGGGATTATTATGAGACTTGCATAAGGTGTTTAAAAATCTGGGAATAATCCCTGTAATTTAAAAGATGGGGTTGTGATGAGGCTTCAATAAGGTAAGTGTGTAATATCTGGACACAATGTTACTAATTTTGTAGGTTTTCAATATATGGAGAAGGAGGATTATTTTTCTCTCATTTAATTTTTAGAACAAGTTTATAAAATTGGTATTATTCATATTTTTGAGATAACCAAAGGATCACTAAGTTTAAATAAATCACCATAGTCACAAAGCAGTTCACAATATATTGACTGGACAATTGCTAGTGAAAAGTATCAATGATGGTCACATTGAAAATCTTGTGTTAGGTTGTGGTTTTCTCTTGCATAAGCCTCTTCATTTGTTGAAACCATAGATTCTAAGTTTGCTCTATCAAAGTGATCATTAGAAAAATATAATGTACTTAGTGTATAAATTTTAGAAAATTTCCTTTTTAGTCCTGTTAATTTGATTGAATATGTGCATTTTGAATTATGAATATAAATATGAATATGTATGGCATATGAAATATGACTTGACATCACAGAGTAAACTTAGATCGTGGCAATGTTTTTTTCTGAAAGCACCTGCAGAAAAGTATCTTCTTTCTAGTTTCCAAGAAACTCAGAGGCCATGGGGCAAGAGGGGACTTTGGCTGTCAGATAGTGCATGAGGTACATTAGGATATAGTAATTGCATCATAATTCATATTCATAATTCACAGTGAGGAAACCTGAAATTTGCTTCCAGCTACCAATAAATGAAAGGTGGGGCGGGGTCGATGGGGGGTGTGGCTTTGTGAGCCAGTGCCTGGACTCACACGTCACAAATGGAAGGGCAGCGCGTGGAGGGAACTCAAGGCCTGATTGGTTCTTCCTAAGCAGGACACAATCAGGTTGGCAGGGCAACCGGCCTTCAGTTGGTGGCCTTCAGTGGGTGCCTTAAGTTGGTGGCATTTGGTTGCCTTTCCTGGGGAGGGGCAGCAGGTGCTCAGCTCTGCAGACGTAGGGGCAAGCGAAGGCCCAAGCTGCCTCGAGAAGAGCAGAGGTGACCCATGGGGACCACGATGACCGGTCGCATGTGCACCAAAGCCAGCCCCCGGCAGGGCCAGCGCAGTGGTTCTGCGGGGCCGTCCTGTGGCTCTGCTATCTATGAGTCGTTGGCCAGCAAAGGCACAGGCACCAGCAGAAAGGAGCAGAGACGCCCAGAACATCCTGTCCCCCAATGCCAGCCCCAAGCAGGGCCAGCTTAGGGTGCGGTAGGCAGAGCCATTCTGCAGCTCTGAGATCCATGAGGAGGAGGTGGGAGTAGCGCCAGGCTCCACTGCGTTGGAGCTCGCTCAATTTGAGCCCAATTTGATTCCGGAGCCATGACTTGCAGCACACTGGCGACCAGAAGACCCCCAAAGGTAGGGAGGCGACAGATACCGCTTGGCCTCAGGAGCTCCTCTGGCCGTTGCTGAACCAAGGTTCCCCAGAGACATCCACAGCCTGGGGCTCCTCCCTTCTTCACCTAGTTCCTTTCCTAGGCCCAGGCCCCAAGCATGAGGACTGGCTCTGCCTGGCGTCTCCATCCCTTGGTCTTTCTCTGTTGCATCCAGCTGGTTTCTTTTCTCCTCCCTACCCATATGCCCAGTTATGGGCCCTCTTCTTCCTAGAGGCTGGCCAAAAACTAAGTTTTCAAAGTACAAAATGGATGCTACAGATTTCGTTGCTTTAGAGGAGATGTCTGACAGCTCTTGTATTTAAACTTAAGTAGCTACACTGGGACTCACAGTTTCATATCTTGAGTTCTAGACCAGAGCTATCTACCCTAAAGCAACGGCAAGGGGTTAGAGGTACTCTTCTTGATTCGAATAATAAAAAATGATTTTTTTGTAGGGACAAGGCTCACTGTGTTGCCCAAGCTGGTCTCAAACCCCTGGCTTCAAGTGATTCACCCACCTTAGCCTCCCACACTGCTGGGATGACAGGCAATAGCCACCACACCTGGTCATTGGAGGTGCTCTTGCTTTGTGTGTTTCAGCTGGTCTTCAGGCGCAGCTGTCAGTAAGATGCTCCTGCAGTATAGTTCTAAGTCTTTCTGCACGGATTCAGTGGGTCCTGTGTTTTTTTACATGGAATAGCCCCTTTATTTTTTGCAGAGAAGCTAGATAATTCACAGTAACCTATGGCCTAGAAAATTTTATTTCTTGATCAACACAACTCTTTATAGATGCTTGTGGTCCAAAAATGCAGATTCCTAATCATCCCCATGAATAAGGGGGCCATTGCAAGGCAACCTGGGAGGGAGTTTAGGATTGCTCTGAGGCAGTGAAAGCTATTGAAATTCCCACATGAGGGGGCAGAAAAGGGAATCCACATATTTTAATCCCTCCATGTTCTGGGTGTAACTTGGTCCTCGTTAAATTGCACCATTTTTGGCATCAGAGAGAACCGGATTTGAATCCCAGTTCCATCCCTCATTATTATTTGATGGTGAATGTGGTTTTAACTTGTCTGAGCCTCAGTTTGCTGATCTATAAAAGATGTGATTATTACGAGGCTTCCATAACGTACATGTGTAAAAACCATGGCAAAATGCTTGTAATTTAAAAGAGACGGTTGTTAGGAGACTTCTATCAGGTAAGTATATAAAAACCTGGACACAATGCCTATAATTTTGTAAGTGTTCAATATATGGAGTAGGAGGATTATTTTTCTTTCATTTAATTTTTAGAGCAACTTTATAAAATTGGTGATACTCATATATTTGAGATAATCAAATCAAGGATCAGAAAGACTAAACAAATCACCGTAGTCACAAAGCAGTTCACAATACATTTACTGGATAATTTCTAGTTAAAAGTAGCAATGATGATCACATTGAAAATTTTGTATTATCTGGTGGTTTTCTCTTACATAAGCTTCTTGGAATTTAGTAAGATAAGTTGCACCTCAAAAAGCAGATCCATAGAATATTTTATTCCAGAGACTGTAGTGGGGGCCAAAGTATTGCATGTGTTTTCTTGGGAACAAGGTGTAGGCTGAGAATCTAAGCAAACTTCAGTTGGTGGTTTTCAGTTGGTGGGCAGTGGCAGAAGGAGGAGGAGCTCCGTCTGTGCTCTCTCTTCCCCCAGTCACAGCCCTCAGGCTTGTTGCATCCAGGCCCTTCTAAGTTAAACCAGACAGGTTGACAGGTTTATTTATCATTTAGCAGACAAGTCAGCTCAGGGTAGGCAGGTGAGGTGGGGTGTGGGCTGTTAGTACAGTGCTGCCCTTTGACCCAGGGCTGCCTGTGCCCATGGGGCTATTCCATATATTATATATATATAATATTTTATATATATGTATATAAGCCTGTTGGTTTGTTAAAACCATGGATTCTAGTTGCTCTATCAACGTGATCATTAGAAAAATGTGATGTGCTTAGTGTGTAAATTTTAGAACATTTCTTCTGTTAGTCTTGTTAATACTCAATTCTTTTCTAAAACACCTAGCCCAAATCTCCATAGGTTTTAATCGAATTATATTATAATTTGGATTTTCTGGCCTGCCTATCTTCCAAATAATAAAGTTCTTAATATTAATTTTGTATTGCTGCCATAACAAATTACCACAACTTTGTGGCTTAAATCAAAGACTTATGACCTATAGTTCTGTAGGGCAAATCTCTGACTGTGGTCTTACTGGGCTTAAGTCAAGGTGTTGTCAGGGCTGTATTGCTTTCTGGAGGCTCTAGAGAGAATCCATTTTCTTTTCCAACTTTTAGATGCTTTCCCTATGGCCCCCAAGATAATCAAGGATAATCCCCCTAACTCAAGAGTTAATCACATCTCCAAAGTCCCTTTTGCCCCATGTAAAGTAATATGGTCACAGATTCCAGGGACTAGAACATCTTTATGGGGTCATTATTTTGACTGTCACAAAGGCAAAGTCTTGGACTTATGCATATCTAGATTTTCTTTGCTTAATTTCTGAGCCTAGAACACATTAGACTCTAAATAAATGTGAATGAGTGATAAATATTATATTTACAGATTGCTGCCACATTGCAATTCTGTCCTCCCACTGGTGGTGGAATCCTATGTACTTTTTACCATCTCCATTTTGCATTCAGACTGAACATGGCTGTGTTACTCCTTTCACCTGGGTGATTTCAAACCATCTCTCTATTTCTATTTGTAGAGATCTTATCTATCAAGCCCTTCTCAAATGCCACTTCAAAAAACTTTTTCTAATCCCCAATTGTCTTAGTCAATTTATGCTCTTACAACAAAATAACACAGACTAGGCAATTTATGAAAACCAGACGTTTATCTGTCATAGTTCTGGAGACTAGGAAGTCCAAGATCAAGGCATTGGCAGGTCTGATGTCTGGCAAGGGCTGTTCTCTCCGTTCAAGATGGCGTTTTGATGCTGCATCTTCCAGAGACAGGGAACACTGTGTCCTCACATGGTGGAAGGCGGGAGGGCAAGAGGGATGAACTCCCTCCATGGAGCCCTTTCATGAGGGCTCCTAAACCCATTCCTGAGGTAGGAGTCCTGATGGCCTAATCACTTCCTGTAGGCTCCACCTCAACACTATCACATTGTCAATGCTGAATCTCGGAGGAGGCACAGTGAAACCACAGCACCAATCAAGTATGATCTTTCTCTCCTCAGAAACCCCCTCATATGTTTAGACCTCCCATGCACTTTTATACATTTTGTCTCATGGTTTCTTCCTGTACAAATAAGGTGCTATAAATGGATAGCTATACTTTTGGGTTTCATTTCAACAAAACACTCTTCCTAGTTTTTTGAACCCCAAGCGAAATACGAGGACAGGCCCCACCTTCCATTACAAAAGCTGAAAGGAGGGCATGATCCTTTTTCCAGCTTCTTGGCCACTCACGTGTGGGCACATATCTAGGCCCAGCCAACTGATGTCTCTTTATTAGAACTTGGAACCCGATGAAATGATGCAAAAGACCTGAAATAATCAGAGATGATTCTGAGAAATTGAGCAGAGATGAGATGCAGGTCCAGGAATGTGGTAGCAAGTGCCTAGGTTCAGCAGAGCCCAGCTACATGGTGACAAGTGTCAAATGGCAACATCCTAGTGGTGGCATCCCAAGATCTGCTTCCGTCGAATGAACTTGGCTGTGCTGAGTTTCCCTCAGTTCTTACCTTGCTTCTCCAGCATCTTCAATGATTTTGTGAACTATTCAATATCCTTTCATCGAATTCCTATTTTGCTTAAGTTGTCTAGAATTTGTTATTTTCAGTGAAAAATATAAACCAATTATCCCCTCACATTAAAACACACTCCACTTAGGCATCTCCTGTGATCTCACTGGAGAAAATTGTGGACGTTATTTGTAATTTGACTCAGAATGATAGGATTAGTTTGGTACTAGTAACAATGGAGATAAGTAACTAACTTTTTGTGAAACTTCTTCCTGGGGTGAAACAAAATCTATTGTGGAAACTCTTTCCAATCATCTCTGGAAATTTATTAAATGACCTAGTATGTAATGATAATTTACCATGATACTTGATAAAATAGTTTTGTGTGTTCAGAATAATTTCTTTGTTCTTTACCTTTGAAAATAATGCATCGATAGTTAATTTTCTCCTAAATTGTCTGTTTTTATTTCCATAAAAGGTATTTATTGAATGTCTCCTTACTTTTAATATAACTGGGCATTGTGTGATCAAAGCAAAATAAATATGTTCTTGTTTCTAGAATTACTAAAGCTTTGAAAATGGACTTATCAACCTCAAACCAATGGGACATATTCCCATGTGGCCTGCTCCCCTGTTAGGTTTCCCAGGGTAAGTGGTGATTCCTTTTCTGTCTTTTTAAAGATTTTAGAAATGCAGCTTCTGCTGTGGGCCACTAGGCGGAGTACTTCAGAGCAGGGTTTGTGGGAGTACAAAGCTAACTTCTGCTGCTTTTGCTTGATGCTTCTGCTGCTTCCTTGACTACTGTGGATGATAAGTAACTATTTTCTTCCTCTTCTTTCTTTTTTCCCCACACTCTTTGGAGTGAACTTGAAACATTTAGGAAGTTTGTTGATCAACATATACCGTGTTTATGAAAATCCGGCTAAGATAATATGGTAGGACTCCTTTGGTTATAAATAATAGAATTCAAACTCGAACTGATCTAAGCCAAAAAATATATATTAATTTGTGGACTCGTATAATGGAAAAATCCAGGGTGTAGCTTCAGAATGGCTGAACGTAGGGACTCAGGACTTGGTTCCTCTCAGCTTCCTTGCTTTTTCTTCCCCATTGATTTTATTCTCAGACAAGTTTTCCCTTTGTGCTGCAATGTGGCCATCATCACTCCTCCAGTTTACATTTCCTTAGTTCCACAGCCCCAGAATAAAGAAAAAACAGAAACACTTCTAATAATTTCAATAAGAGACTAGAGATTGACTTTGGGTGTGAGGCTTGGATTTCATGTCCATTTCTAGTTTCATCTGTGCCAGGATTAGAAGTATATTCATTGGCCAGGCCTGTGTCACGAGCACATACAGGGTTTCCACTGTCCACACAGTGCCTTTGCAAGTATTAGAAAATGGCTCCCCTTTCTCCAGTTAGATGCAGCCCTGTATCAGGGCATGTGGCTTGGAGAAGAGCATGCAGGCTGGATTTCAACCCCCCTTTCTCCCTTAGCTGGGTTTCTTCCTTGAGTGAACAACATACTTGTTAGTAGCTGTCCTGTGCTTATTCCTGAAACTGGGAGTGAAATCAGCCACCACGCCAAAACTGAAGGATAGAAGGTGGCTTCATCTAGGGTATCAGATAATGGCTAATAACAAAGGGAGGGGACAGTGGGTGCTGTGTGGGCAAAAGGAGCAAAAAATAACCCTAACCTGTCTAGACTTCATCTCAGAAGCCATATACAACCTTCTCCAATGGAAATATTTAACACTTCAGGAGTGCCAAGAAGGCTACAAGGAGCATATCTCTTAAGGACTTAAGTTAGGGCATTTTAGAATGTATGCTTTACGGATTTACCTTATAAATATATAACTGACTAATACAGAAAATATATTGCAGAGTAACATAGATGACAGAACTTGAAATACATGACATTCTACCGCAGTCTATCCTTATTTTCTAACTTATCAAAAGACTCAGAGGATCTTTTTTTTGTATTGATAAATTTCTAACCAGAGCCCTATTTACTTGTGTCTTGAAAAACAGAGTATTTGCAAATATGTCTGAAGAGGGAAGAGAAAGAAAATGATTCCAAAAAAGCTGATAACATTAAGACATCTGTTTATAGAAGATGTAAATTTGCAACCACAAATTAAAAGCTTATAGGAGCTACACAGAATGTGAAGAAAAATAAATGAAACCAAACCACTACAAGAAATAACCAAACTAAGAAGACAGCAAGAGAGGGAAAAAAAAGAACTGCAAAACATATGAAAAACAATTAACCAAACGCAAGTTACTCCTTACCCATCAACAATGACTTTAAATGTGAAAGGATTAAACTATCTAATTAAAAGACATAGAGTGGCACAATGCATAAAAGATACTCATCAGTACATATTTATAAGGGAGTCACTTTAGATATAAAGATACATAGAGGCTCAAAGTGAAGGGATGGGAAAAGATACTCTACGCAAATGGTAAACAAAAAAGAGCAAGGGTATCTATATTTAGATCAGAAAAAATAGACTTGAAATCAAAAACTGTCACTAGA
This sequence comes from Pan troglodytes, assembly GCF_028858775.2. NCBI lineage: Eukaryota > Metazoa > Chordata > Mammalia > Primates > Hominidae > Pan > Pan troglodytes. Next base: position 15,161,820 of record NC_072413.2, read on the forward strand.
GACTAGGAAGGTCATTATATAATGATAAAAGTTCACTTCAATGGGAAGATTGAAAATATATATCCACCCAACATTAGAACACCTAAATATATAAAGTTAATATCAACAAAGCTAAGGGGAGAAATCAGTAACACTAAAATAATAGTAGCCAACTTCAGTATCCCAAATTCAATAATGGATAGAATATCTAGGCAGGAATAAAAAAAGAGGAAACAGCTGACTTGAACAACACAGTATATTAAACACTGACAGATACACAACTTTCCATCCAACAGCAGCAGAATATACATTCTTCTCAAGTGCACACAGAATCTTCTCTGAGATAGATCAAATCTTAGGTCACAAGGCATGCTACAAATTTAAGAAGTTTGATATAACGCCAAGTATCTTCTCATTCCACAATGGAATAAAATTAGAAGTCAATAACAAAGAAAACAGAAACATTTACAAAAATGCAGAAACTAAACAACACATGCTTGAACAACCATTCGGTAAAAGAAGAAATCAAAAGGGAATTTTAAAAATATCTTGAGACAAATAAAAATGAACACACAATTCAAAAAAACTTACAGGATGCAGCAAAAGAAGTGCTAAGAGGGAAATGTTGCAGTGATAAATACCTACATTAAAAAATAAGAAAGATCTAACTCGAACAACCTAACTTTAAAAATAAACAATTAGAAAAAGAGAAACTAACTAAACCCAAAGTTAGCATAATGAAGTAAATAATAAAGATTAGAATATAAATAAAATAACTATAAAATAGAAAACAATAGAAAAATCAACAAAGCTAGAGTTGAATTTTTGGAAATACAAACAAAAATAACAAACCCTTAGCTACACTAATTAAAAAAGAGAAACTCAAGTAAATATAATCAGAAATGAAAATGGAGACATTATACGAAATGTACAGGAATACAAATGATTATAAAGGACACTTAAGCGATTATATGCCAATAAATTGGATAACCTAGAGGAAATGGATAAATTCTTAGAAAGATGCAATCTACCAAAATGGAACAAAAAAGAAATAGAACAGACCAAAAGCAAGCAAAGAGATCTAATCAGTAATCAAAAATTTCCCAACAAAGAAAAGCCCAGGTGCAGATGCTTTCATGGGCAACTTCTACCAAACATGCAAAGAAGAACTAACACCAAAACTTCTTAAACTCTTCAGAAAAAATAGAAGAGAGAATACTCTCAAACTCATTTCATGAGGCCGATGTTACCATGACTTAAAAGCTAGACGAAGACAACACCAGAAAAAATAATTACAGACCAGTATCCTTAACGAATATGATGCAAAAATTCTCAATAAAATACTAACTAGCAAACTGAATTCAAAAGCACATTGAAAAGGTCATACACCATGACCAATTGTAATTTATCTATGTGATACAAGGATGTTTCAATGTGTAAAAATTAATAATGTGATATACCGCATTAACAGAATGAAAGATAAAAATAACATTCCAATGGATGCAGAAAACACATTTGACAAAATTCAATATACTTTCATGATAAAACTCTCAACAAAATAAGTATACAAGAAACTTACCTCAACACTATAAAGGCTGTATATGAAAAACCTATATCTAATATTATAATCACTGGGGGAAAACTGAAAGCTTTTTCTTAATATCTGGAACAAGACAAGGATGTCTACTCTCATCACTCCTATTCAACATAGTACTAGAAATCCTAGCCAGAGCAATCAGGCAAGAGAAATAAAAGGCATCAAAATTGAAAGGAAAGATGTAGTTACCTCTGTTAACAGAAAACATGATTATTATACATTGAAAACTCTAAAGACTCCACAGAAAATGGTTACAAATAATACAGTCAGTCTTTCATATTTGCTGGGGATTTGTTTCAGGACCCCCTCAGATAACAAAATCTGTGATGATCAACTCCCTCACATAAAATCGTGAACATTTGGCCCTATGTATCCATGGGTTCACATCTGTGGATTCAAACCACCACAGATGGAAAATGTGTACAAGTTATGTTCATAGTTGATTGAGTTCATGGTTGCAGAACCCATGGATAGGAAGGACTGACTATATAATAAATTTACTAAAGTTGTAGGATACACAATCGACATACAAAAATCATTGCTATTTCTAAACACTAACAATGAATTGTCTGAAAGGAAAATTTAAAAAACAGTATCAAATAAACTACTTTGGAACTAACTAACCAAAGAAGTGAAAGACTTAAACACTACAAATTATAAAAGATTGATGACAGAAATTTAAACCAAAGTAAATTGAAAGACAACCCATGGATTGAAAGAGTTAGTATTGTATTATTAAAGTGTCCATATTACTCAAAGGAATCTACACATTTAATGTAATCCATATCAAAATTCCAATGGTATCTCTCACAGAAATAGAAAAAAAATCCTAAAATTCATATAGAATCACAAAAATTGCTGAGTGGCAGAAGCAATTTTGAGCAAGAACAAAGCTACAGGTATCACACTTCCTGACTTCAAATTAAATTACAAAGCTGTAGAAAGAAAAAACACTGTGTTACTGGCATAAAAACAGACACATAAACCAGTGAAACAAAATAGAGAACCTAGGCATAACCCACACATTTGCAGTAATTGATCACCCTGGAAGGTGACAAGGAGACACTATAGGGAGAGGATATGTTGTTGACCAAATGGTTTTAGGAAAGCTGGATGTCTACATGTAAATGAATGAAATCGGATCCCTAGCTCACACCTTATGTAAAAATTAACTCAAAATGGATTAAACGTTTAAATGTAATCACTGAAACCATAAAACTCCTAGAAGAAGACAAGAGAAAACATTCTTGACATTGGTCTTGGCAATAATTTGTTTAGATATGATGCCAAAAGCACAGGCAACAAAGGCAAAATAGATAAATGAATTACATTGAACTAAAAAGCTTCTGCACAGTAAAGAAAACAACTAATGAAATGATAATGCAACCTATGAAATGGGGAAAATGTTTTAAACCATATCTCTTATAAGGAGTTCAAAAAATAAGGACACATACACATCAATTCCAAAATTATGAATAACCTAATTTTATTTTAAGGCAAAGAAACTAAATAAATACATCTGAAAAGAAGAAACTCAAATGGCTAACAGGTATATGAAAATGTGCTCAACATCTCTAAACTTCAGAGTAATGCAAATCAAAACCACAATGAGATATCATGTCACACCTGTTAAAATGGCTATTATCAAAAAGAGAAAAGATAAGTGTTGGTAAGAATGTGGAGAAAAGAAAACCATTATACACTATTGATGGGAATGCAAATTAGTAAAACACAGAAAACAGTATTGAGGTTCCTCCATAGAAAATTGAAAATAGCACTGGCCTGGTGTGGTGTCTCACACCTGTAATCCCAGGATTTGGGGACGTCAAGGCAGGAGGCCAGGAGCTCCAGACCAGCCTGGGTAACATAGCAAGACCCCATCTCTGAAAAAAATTTAAAATTAACCAGACATGGTGTTTGTACACCTGTAGTCCCAGTTACTCAGGAGGCTGAGGTAGGAGGATCGCTTGATCCCAGGAGTTCAAGGCTGCAGTGAGCTATGATCTTGCCACTGGACTTTACCTTGGATGACAGAGTGAGACCCGGTTTCAAAAATAAAATAAAAAAAGAACTACCACATAATCCAACAATTTCACTTCTGGATATATGTCCAGTGAAATTGACATAAGAGTCTTAGAGAGGTGTCTGTCATCCCCTGTTCATCGCAGCATGACACACAATGACCAAAATATGAAAATAACCTAAGTGTCCTTTGGCAGAGGAACAGATGAATAGGTAAAGAAAATGTGACGTGTATACATAAAATGAAATATTATACAACCTTGAAAAAGAAGGAACTCCTTCTATTTGTGAAAACATGGATGGAGCTGGAAGATATTGCGCCAAGCAAAAATGCAAGACACAGAGACAAATACTTCATGATCTCACTTACATGAGGAATCTACAACAGTCAAATTCATAAAAACAGAGAATAGGACAGTGGTTGCCAGGGGCTCAGGGAGGGGAAATTGGGTGATGTTAATTAAATTGTGCAATGTTCAAGTTATAATAATTTCTGGAGATATAATGTACAACATGGAACAACACTGTATCATATTCTTGTGTTCTGCTAAAGGACTAGATCATAAATTAATTACTGTCAACACACACAATAGTAAGTATGTAGAGATAATATGCTAATTTGCTTGATTGTGGTGATCATTTCGAAAAGTATAGAAATATCAAAACATTAAGTTACCTTAAATTTATACAATTTGTATATGTCATGTTATCATCATAAAGCTGTTAAGAAAGATTTAGTGAATCATGTCAACCACCTGGGAACTTTCTCATGACAGGGAGGGCTGGAGTAGGAAAATGGAATTTTGGAACAAGGATAGGGTGAGGGACATGGGAAATGATTGATCAAGTATTTAAGAAATGACCTGGGTGGAAGCTACATCAAAGGGTATGAGATTTAGCGCATCAGTCCTCAAACTTTTTGGTTTCAGGAACATTTTACATTTTTAAAAGTTATTGAGGACCCCAAAGAGCTTTTATTTATTTGGATTATATCTATCTATCTTTATCATATTAAACATTAAAACTGAGAAATTAAAACAAATAAAATAATGTGTTTACATAAATCACATTTTTATTTAACATTATCATTTTTAAGCAGTAAAGTTGGTGAGAACAGTGACATTGTTTTATATTTTTAGGTATGTCTTTAAAGTCTGGTTTAATAGAAGAAAACTTGGTTTTCCTTTCTGCTTCTATGTTTAATTTCTTGTGACATCCCATGTCAGGTAGCCTCTGGGAAACTCCAATTATACTTGTGAGAGAATGAAAGTGGAAAAGTTAAACAAAACCTGTGTCTTTTTATGAAAAGACTTTTGACCTTGCAGAGCCCCTGGAAGAGACTCAGGGACTTCTCAGGGTTCTCTGGCTCGTGTGTTCACAGAGTAGAGGGTAAGTCCGCAAGAGAAAGCAGTGATTGGCTGTGGGAGGTCTTGCTGAGAGGTGGTAGAGAAGAGGTTGGATGTGTAGAAAGTATGGTCGTTATTTTCATTTCTTTTCCCTTTCCTTTGGCCTCTTGTTGCTGGGATTTCCTCTTTAGATGTTCGTATCACAAATTAGAAATAGCATTAATGAACATTCTTGATACTGCCTAATGAAAGTTTCTGTTTTGTCTTCCTGAGTCTTGATACATTTCAAGAAGTCTTCTATCTCATTTATTGTTCCCACCAAAATTTGGAATTTAGAAAGAGCCGATATAGCTATATTTAGATGATTTATCTCCCTGAAGACATTTTGGGATCATTTATAAATCTCTGTAAACAATGCTCTGATGTTCCTTTATTTTGTTTAGAGACTTGGTCTTGCCGTGTTGTCTGGAGTGGAGTGGCTCCAGCGTAGCTCACAATACACAATACAATCAAACTCCTGGGCTCAAAATGATCCTTCCACTCAGCCTCCACAGTAGCTAGGTCTGCAGGTGTGTGCCAGCACGCCTAGCTTTTGATTACTATATTATTTTTGTAGAAATGAGGGTTTCATTATGCTGCCCAGGCTGGTCTTCCAACTCCTGGCCTCAAGCGATCCTCCTGCCTTCCGCCGTCTGAGGAGCTGAGATTACAGGTGTAAGCCACCATGCTGGTCCTGATGTCATTTAAATACAAACATGATACTGTATTCCTTGTAGAAAGTGCTACATAAATATAGTTTTTTTGAAATAGGATCTTGCTGTGTCACCCAGGCTGGAATGCAGTGGTATGATCACACTCACTGCAGCCTTGACCTGCTGGGCTTAAGTGATCCTCCCACCTCAGCCTTCCAAGTAGCTGGGACCTGAGGTATGAGCCACGAAGCCCAGAGAATTTTTCAATTTTTGGGAAAGATCGGCGTGTCACTGTGTTGCCCAGGCTTGTCCTGAACTCTTGGGCTCAAGTTACCCTCCGCCCAGGTCTCCCAAAGTGCTGGGATTACAGGCCTGAACCACTGCACCGGGTCCTAAAAATTTATTCACTTTATTTGTTTGTGCACAAGGTGCTGCTGTTTCCCTTCTAATAACATGAGACAGCTCACTTAAGAACATCAAGAACACGACATTCTCTTAAAAAAATCACAGTAGTTCCTTTTCCATAACTATTAAGTTTTCAAGATGTTATCAGGTTTATCTCATAGAAAGAATGTGTAAAATTTTTCATGTAGAAACATAATCTTTTAGCAATGAGTTAGTTAAAAAATTTGGCATTGTCAGAATGAAGATTTCCTTTTCCCTATAATTTTATTTATTATAATTATATTTTTAGTGATATCAATTGCTTTATAAAAACTCATTGCATTATATACCCAATGACTGTGAAATCGTCTGCTTTGAAGCACAGTGAAGTCATCAATCAGCATACTGGGTCTAACACAGTTCCTTCCATTTTAAGAAAGCTATTTACACTCCAATTTGCAAGTCGGATTTTACAAAAATTAAAACATTTAGAAAATATACTAACTATGATTGTTTTTAAAAGTAGTGGTTTTTTATGGTAAGGAAATAAATTGAAGCTCTGTTTTGGAAAGTGCAGAAAACAAATCAGCATCTCTATAAATAGATTTTACTGCTGGTTTAGAAATTACCTTATGTGCTTTATAGATGATGGAAAATGAAATCAGCTGCAGTTAGCAGTGTGCATGCATCGTACTTGCTGTGTCACTTTCAGAAAGATTATGGAATATTGGCAGGTCAGGATTCTCAAAATGATAAGTTCTAAGAAGAGGCTAAATGAAAAAGAATTTTAAAAGCAAGGCTAATTGTTTAATATATACATGGACGAGTTATGGGGAAATCCTGGACTGGGAGCTAGCAGATCTATGTTCTGACTTTTACTAAGTCATTGGCTGCTACAGCAGGCCAAGCAAACATAACTGCCAAGTCTGCCTGGGAGTTGGGTTGATTGGCAATTGGCACAGGGAGAGAGAACAATTGCCAGAATAATGGCCAAATAGTCAGGGTTTCATGTTAAGTGAAGCAGGACGTGCATTTGTATCCCAAGGGCAAAACTGACGCTAGAATCTGGGCCTCCTGGCTGAATCTGAGTTCACAGTCTGATGAGTAGGATGAAGTAGTCTCAGAAATCCAAGCCAGCCAGAACCCATGAGGTGTGCTCTGCAGATATTGGCTGGCGAGCTGCATTAAGATGTTTCATTCCATTGAGCAAACATTTCCTTGATTGGTTAGGTTAGCATCACACAAGAGCAGAGACAAATTCTTCAGAATTTGTCCATGAAGCTATAGTCCCAGAGCTTATATTTCAAGGGCGGAGGGAGGAAACAACATCTCAGGATGGTAGGTGATTACAGCTAAACCGAATTCTGAAAATAAAAGGAAACCTATGTCTTTGTCTGCTCAGGCTGCTTCTACAAGCAACTGTAGACTGAGTGGTTTGAACAGCACATACTTGTTTCTCACAGTTGTGGGAATTCAAAGATTAAAATCTGGGCCAGCAGAGCCAGTGTCTGGTGAAGGCCCTGTTACTGGTTTGCAGGTGTTCTTGTTGTATCTTCACATGGCTGAGAGAAGAGGGCTCTAGTCTTCTACTCTTCTTATTAGGATGCTAACCCCATTGTGGGAACTCCATCCTCATCAAAACCAAATTACTTCCCAAAGGTCCTTCTTCTAATGCCATTCTGTTGCTAGAGTTTCAACATGTGCATTTGTTGATGCAAACATGCAGTGCACAGCATCTTATCTAATCAAGTCAGTTGTCCCTTGAATAAAATTCTAGCTCCTATAACAAAACTTCAAATTATGACTTGGTTGTTGCCAAAACTATCTATCTGGATTTGCTAGAAATCAAACATACTTGAATATTTCCTCTAAAGATTTTCTCATTCCTACCCTATTGTGTATATTTACAGAATTCTTAAATAATTACATACTCAAGGCTTCTATTAGCTCTGACGAGAGCTTCTATTAGCTTTGACTATTGCAAGCAGCTTTATAGCACTGTAGGTAAAAGCATGTGCTTTGAAATCATACAATAAATTTATTGAATGCTAAGCACTTTATAATCACTATTTAATTTTATCATCTTAATAACCTTCATTATTACCTCCATTAAACCCTATTTGTTGGCTACCTATATTATTCTGATTTTGCAAATCTAAATTGGAGAGGCTTTTGCAATGTCACATAAGTTAATAAGTGGCATAGCTGGGGTTTGAATTAAAGTCTACCTGATTCCAAGATCTATTTACCATTGTTCTACAATATGTAGTTTTTAGGTCCCTGAGAATGCTAACAGTCTTTCTTTTGAAATCTGCATTATTTCTGGATAGCAGCTTTATTAATACGTGATTACAGTACCATATTTCAGGCAACAAAATTCTTTGAAATCTTTCATTTCCATAGGGAGATAAGGATCAGTTCTGTGGCATTGTCAGCCAGAAAACATCATTTGGAGACTATCTTGTACAAGAAGTAGAAGACACAGCTGGGGGCCTGCGGAGGACAGAAAGCTCACAGCTTCTGTCAATACCCCTTTCACTTCCTCCTCAAGGAGATTGACCTCTGTGGTTGGTCAAGCTTAAGGATCTTTTATGGGCCACAGCTAATGGTGAAATCTTCCTAACTCTAGGTGAAGATTAATGGGCAAGTTGGAGAGTTAAGGTAGTTTATGGCTGCTCCTTTTAGAAAAAGTCTGATCATTGCTCTCTTATTTGTGAAACCCCTCTGTTCCCCCAAATGCTTGGTAAGACATGCCTGAAGACCAATCCTGTGTCAGTAGACTTCATATCCACTCTCTTCTACCAATCACACAACTACAGACAAATAAGAAAAATAAAGCAAAGCTCAGACACACTCCCCTGGCACATAGGCCACTCTCTGGCTGGCTGCTTTTCTCTACCATGCCGCCTCCTGGGCATTTGGCTCTTTCTTAGATCAAACAGAGACATGGGTTTGGGATTAAAGAGAAGTAGGTGAAAGGGGTCTCTGGCCTGTTTTGGCATTAGACCAAGTAAATAACAGAGTTCTGGCTTAGGCTCAGCTCTGTAGAGCTTTCTCTGTGTTTGGGGAAAATCTCCAATAGTAATGAAGAGGTATTTTACTGTGCTTCGTTTTCTGTACATATATCTCTTTCTTAGGTATGTTGTGAGGAGATTCGTTCCCTGGACAAATGCCATCTTAATCACCTTCATTATTACCAATTTTATTTTATTTGCAGAATTAAAATTTAAATAGACATTCAGGAAACAAGTCTGGTGAGAGAATTATGTTATGAGGTTAATCTTTCAGCATCTGCCTTAGGGTCATTGATTATTTTCCCCCTTGTTTTTCACCAAGCTCCAGGCTTGCAAAAGAATTGTGATGTGGTCTGAGGCAAACTTACTGATTGGCTAGTGGTAAGTTAAACCATAACCTGTAGGACCACTGGGAACCATTGCTTGTCACCGGCCAGAAATCCACTGTTTGGAGGTGTGCGCTGGGAAGGCTGTTCATACTTATTGATACATGCTTTGTTCTTGGCACTATGTTAAGTACTGGACACATGAAACAATTTGGAATATCGTTACATTCAACCCTCACAATAGTCTGATGTATGTGTTATTAGTCCCGTATTAGAGACGAGTAAACAAGATTAGAGGAAGAGAAGTACAGAGCTGGAACCACACAGGCGGCACTGGTACTGGAAGCAGTTCCATCTCACCCTGGACCACCATTTCTATGCTGTGTCTCCACTAGAGGATCCTCTCTTTGGTTCTTCTGAGTCATTAGTCATCAATAATTTATCTCCAAACTGTAGGTTTCACAGGAGGAGATGCCACTTGAAGGTTCATGGCTTAAAATGGAGATGAAATGTGGAACATGGTGGGAAGCACCGGGAGGGGTTTATTGATAAATTTCAAGTACTTTGTGGGGCTCTGAAAGACTGTCTTCAAATTCTTTGTCCTACTACCTCTTTCATATTCAAATGTCATGTGGGTATATCTTTTGGGTTAAATTAAGGAAAATCTCCATGAAAAGTAAAAAACAAACAAAAAAACCCCAAAAGAATAGAAAGAGGTACTATGAAAAACCAACTCAGATTTCTCAGAGTTTTATTAACTCAAAGAAGCCTTGGTCCAGTTGGAAGAAGACAGAATTGATTTTGACAATCTCTAGCAAACGCTTTAGCGTTCAATGCACTCTAGACCATGAGTATAAAGAAGTTCACTTAATAGGTTCACCAAATTAGTTAGTTTGTGTAGTTCAAAGGGAAACAGACACACAGGACTGTGAGGTTTTGACAGCTGTAAAGGCAAGTCTGGGTCCAGTGAGCCCAGGCAGGCCATGAAGGGGCAGGGCAGGAGAAGGACGGTGCTGGGAGGCTAGGGAACTGGCCACCTCTGTGCTGGCTGAAGATCACAAAAATCAACACAACTTTCTGCAAATGCTGCCCGTGCCTGACGGAATTAAACAGAGCTCTGAGAAAGACAGCACCGGGGCCGAGGATGGGTCCTGAGCTGCCTACAGTCATCAATATCTTGGCCAGTGGCTATGCACTCAGGGGCAATTTGGCTAGCTTTCTTGATCCACACCAGAAAACTCGCTTTTGAAGTGGTTTGGAAAGCTCCAAAAGAGAAGTGCTTCATGCTATTGGTATTGCTGCCTAAAGGAAAAGATTCTGCTTTTCATCAGCTGCTGATTTTCGCTCTCTGTATTTCTCTAGCATCTGTTGCTGGTGGCCCTGGTTATGCTAACAAGTAGATAGTGTAGCTGCAGCAGCAGAACAGAAAAGACTCTCCTGGATTCTCAGTTCCAGGCTGGCCTGGGAACAGGCTTAGGGATGTTTCAATGTTTGAATGCAGGTGAGCTGGAGATCTGTGGCAATTCTTTTGACATGAGGCTGGACATTCTTTATAGCTTCCCCAGACACAGGAATTGGCAGGGCTTGAAAAAGAATCACTGGCAGGAGGTTCATTTTCTTTATTGCTACCTCCCCAGCCATAAAATTAAAAGCTTTTTACCTAAATAACGTTAGCCAACTTGTGGGAGTAGGAGATCATTTCCTTCAGAGTCTTTCCCGATTGGAGTCTAGTCCTAGGATGGTTTGAACGGTCCATTTGAATTTGAGGAGCTTTCTAATTGATGCTTCTCATGCCCTCTCCGACCAGTCTTATTTGGTGTCATCTGCCTTTCCCCTTCCTCCCTACAAAACCTCAGAGTCTTGAAACAAAAATCTTAGTATTGTAAACTTCATCATGCTAATTTCGTCAATTCAAACGAACCTTCCCTTGTTTGAGTTTCCTCCAACTGTGTGACTTAGGGCTGTTGAACTCTTTCAAATACACAGGAAAATGGAAACCTGTTTTGGTGTCTAGTGATTGTATAATAAAACATTTTCAGATGCTAATCACATGCTTTGTGCTTTGTTAATGAATGAAATTCCAAGGATATTCCTATTTGAAAGGTTTAAAAATATAATAACTGTCATTATATCTAATTCTGCCTACATTTCTGGTGTGAAATGAGAAGTCAGGAGCCTTGCCATCTACACAGTGCATGGTTCTACCAGCTATTTCTGTGTCACTTCAAGCAAATCACTTCTTTTCTGCCTTTTCTTTCTTTTTATGTAAAATGTGGATAACTATCTGTCTCACTGAATTCATAGAGTGACTGCATTATGTACAACAAAATTTATTGAAAAGCGTAAAGCTCTATAATTAGGTAGAATATTACCTGTGATTTATAAGCTTTTTAAATCCTGGGGCAGTGGGGGAAGTATTCCTCTTACTGTAAAAGGACATCCCTCTAATAATCTCCCTTCTTTTCCTGACTTTTCAGGGATTCTGTTCATTGCTTTTCCATTTGTCATCTGCATCTTCAATCTCTCTCCTTCTTGATGCATTTGGTCAGCATTTAAATATAAAATTTTCATTTAAAAAAATCTTCTATCTTGGAGGAACCTTAACTTTGACTCTGTGTGTCTAGCTATCAAGCCATCTCCTCCTTTCTTGGCAAATTTTTCTGAAGGATTTTCCACATTTGCTATCTCCTTTTGCTCATTTTCCTTTCACTCTTTATTCAGGTCAGTTTGGCTTTCACTTTCATCAAGCCTATGAAACTGCTTGTGCTAAGGTCACCATATAAGAGTGCTAGGGGCTTCCATCACAAGCTGCCACAGATTGAGTGGTTTATCTTCTCGCAGCTCTGAAGACTGGAAATCCAGGATGGAATGTCAGCAGGTTTGCCTTCTTCTGAGAACTGCTGCCTTGCAGATGCCTCCCTTCCTGCTGTGTCCTCAGGTTGTGTTGCCTGTGTCTCAATCTCTTTTTACATGGACACCTGCCATATTGGTTTAGGGTCCACCCATATGGCTTCATTTGACCTCACTTACCTCTTTGAATGCCTTCTCTAAATCAGTCCCTCTGAGGCAGTGGGGATCAGCTCTTCAACATAGGAATCTGAGGGGACACAGTTCAGCACCCCCAAAATTGGTGATTCCTAAACATCATGAACACTATTCCTCTTTCTCTCTTTCTTTCTCTTTCTTTCTTTCTTTTTCTTTCTTTCTTTCTTTCTTTCTTTCTTTCTTTCTTTCTTCTTTCTTTCTTTCTTCTTTCTTTCTTTCTTTCTTCTCTCTCTCTTTCTTTCTCTCTCTCTTTCTTTCTTTCCTCTTTCTTTCTCCCTTCCTTCCTTCCTTCCCTCCCTTTCCTTTCCTTTCCTCACTCTCCCTTCATTCTTTCCTTCCCTTTCCTTTCCTTTCCCTTCCTTTCCTCACTCTCCCTTCCTTCTTTCCTTTCCTTTCCTCGCTCTTCCTTCCTTCTTTCCTTCCTTCGTTCTCTCTCTTTCTCCCTTCCTTCCTTCTATTTATTTACTTTTGTTTATATAAAATTTATGGGATACATGTGCAATTTTGTTCCATGCATAGTGGTCAGTTCAAAGCTATTAGGGTATCCATCACCCAAGTAACATATATTGTACATATTATGTAATATATAAGTCCAATGGGGTCTCAGGAACATTCAGTAGAGTAGACCCCTGACCTCTTCCTCTAGCTTGAACTATTTTCTTATCAGCTTCTCCCTCTTTGCCCAAACTTTAAATGTTGAAGTTCCTAAATCCTGGGTCCTCTTCTGTTCTTATTCCACACTAGGCTTGTCCAACCCATGGTCTATGGGCCATGTGTGGCCCAGGACAGCTTTGAATGCAGCCCAACACAAATTTGTAAACATTCTTCAAGCATTATAAGATATTTTATGATTTTATTTAGCTCATCAGCTATTGTTAATATTAGTATATTTTATGTGTGGCCCAAGACAATTCTTCTTATTCAAATGCAGCCAGGGAAGCCAAAAGATTGGACACAGACTGCCTACACAGACTCTAGATGAGGTTTTATTAATTACTATGGCTTTAGATACCATTTATATGCATATGACTCCTACAGACCTCTCCTCCCAAGCTCCAAAACATTATGTGCACCTGCCATCTTGAAATCTCCCCTGGGATTTTCACAGGCATTCCTAAAATCAGATTTCAAAACTCTTGAGTTCTGCCCCCACATCTATGCCACTTCCTCAATCATTTCTCTTTTGTTAGTTTATTTCTTTTTCAGCCTTACCATTCTTCATAAAAATTATCTCCATTTACCCATTTGCTTCTTCCAGAAAGCATCATCATCCTTAATGCTTTCTTCTTCCTGCAACCCCCCCTACCATCACAACTTGCAACCAAATACTGTTATTTCACCTTCAAAATATGTGCTAAAATTATCTGCTTCTGTCATCTGCATCTTTCACCTGGTGTGCAAACATATACTCCTCTTTCCAACTTTTTGCCTCTCCAATACCTTCTCTATGGCACACCCAGAGAGGTTCTTCAAAAATTTCAATTAGATCATGTCTCTCCTTCGTTTAAAAATCTTTAATGATTTTCTACCCACGAAATAATTCTGCTAGTCTGCAAGCTCTAAAGATGCAAGGACTAGGTTTGCCTTATTTATTTCTGTTTATGCAGAGCCTAGCCTTGCATTTAGTAGGAATTTAACACATTGACCTAGATCTTGTCCACCTTCTCAGCCTCACCTCTCATGGAAGCACTCATAGACCTCAGTCCAGTTACTCTTTTCTCAGATCCCTGAGCTGGCCTGGTACAGGGCTGCCTCAGCCGTGATGCGTTCACTCCTGATTTGTTGGCTGGTATCTGCTTATATTCTTGCTACTGTAACTGATGTCCAAGGCAGTCACATAGGCATCCCTGGGAGCTTGCTAGAGCTCAGGCACCACCCTAGATACAATGAATCAGAATCTGCATGTTGACAAGGTCCCCAGGTGGTTCATATGCACATTCAAGTTTACGGTGCTTTGCTCTGGATCCCAGCCTGAGTGTTAGTTCTTTAAAGAGACCTTTCCCAACTGGCCAAATCTTATTAAGTCATGTGATGGATTCACCCACATGGTCTGTGATACAGAAGGGAAAAGGAGTTGAGGCCTATTGATCAGAAGCTGCTCACTTTAGAGTTTTACCTAAGGGTGATCCTATCAAAAGTTCTGGATTTTGTAGAGAAGCATACAAAGTATGTGAATAGTTTGATTTGAGCAAATTGAAAATTGCCAGTTTTCTTTGCTTTAACAAATGTTTGCTTTCCCTCTGAAAATCCCTTGTTACAGGTCCTTAGTTTTAGTTTGCTACATTATGATATGATGGGAATAGTGCACAGCAGTGATCCTCAGTTGGTTTGGATTTTCAATACATAATTGATCCATGGTTGTGGCATGCATTGTAGAATGTCCAGCTAGAACACCTATTCTTTCGATTACTTTCATTACTTTCAATGGCAAAACCACAATTACTTTTGCACTAACCTGATAGCTTTGCCACAAGTCAGTTGTTCAGTTTTCTTTTTTTGTTGTTGTTTGTTTTTATTTTTGCAAACACTTTAGATACTACATAGTGGATGGATTAGTTTGTGGTTCCTGGGATCTTCTGTGTATTCTGTTGAAGCTCAATAATCACATTGCTGCCGACCTCCAAAATTTTACAAAGGACTGCATAGTGAGTATTCAGCCGATAAACTAAACCACAGCTTATTACTGTGAGAAGAAAGAAAGCACACCAATTAAAAGTAAACACTGTTTAAACCTATCTCAATGAATTTCTAAAGTGTCATATATTTATTATATTCTCTACTTGTAAAATATTTTGTTGTGTGTATTGCCAAGTATTTCAGGATTTTATGGGTATAATGTATTCTATTAATTTAACTGGAAACCTTGTAGTTATTCAACAAGCAAACTAAAAGTGTTGGCAGAGATGTAATTTCGAAAAGAGTGTTTCAAAGCTTCTCTTTCAAAAGAAAAGTTCAACTCTGTGAGTTGAGTACACACATCACAAAGTAGTTACTGAGAATTCTTCTGTCTACTTTTTATGGGAAGATATTTCCTTTTCCAACATAGGCCTCAAAGCGCTCCAAGTTTCCACTTACAGATTCTACAAAAAGAGTGTTTCAAAACTGTTCTATGAAAGGGAATGTTCAACTCTGTGAGTTGAATGCAAACTTCATAAAGAAGTTTCTGAGAATGCTTCTGTCTAGTTTTTATGTGAAGATATTCCCGTTTCCAAAGAAAGACTCAAAGCTATCCAAATAACCACTTGCAGATTCTACAAAAATAGTGATTCAAAACTACTGTATCAAAAGAAAGGTTCAACTCTGTGAGTTGACTACACACATCGCAAAGAAGTTTCTGAGAATGCTTCTGTCTAGTTCCTATGTGAGGATATTTCCTTTTTCACCATAGACCTCAAAGCGCTCCAAATGTCCATTTCCAGATACTACCAAAAGAGTGTTTCAAAACTGCTGTATGAAAGGGAATGTTCAACTCTGTGAGTTGAATGCAAACATCACAAAACTTCCTTAGAATGCTTCTGTCTAGTTTTTATGTGAAGATATTCCCGTTTCCAATGAAGGAATCAAAGCAGGCTAAATATCCACTTGCAGATTCTAAGAAAAGAGTGTTTCAAAACTTCTCTTTCAAAAGAAAATTTCAACTCCATGAGTTGAGTACACACATCACAAAGTAGTTTCTGAGAATACTTCTGTCTAGTTCTTATGGGAAGATATTTCCTTTTTCACCAGAGGCCTCAAAGCGCTCCAAGTTTCCACTTAAACAGATTCTACAAAAAGAGTGTTTCAAAACTGCTCTATGAAACGAAATGTTCCACTCTGTGAGCTGAATGCAAACCTCATAAAGAGGTTTCTGAGATGCTTCTGTCTAGTTTTTATGTGAAGATATTCCCGTTTCCAATGAAAGCCTGAAAGCTATACAAATAACCACTTGCAGATCATACAAAAAGAGTGTTCAAACCTGCTGTATCAAAAGAAAGGTTCAATTTGTGAGTTGACTACACACATCACAAAGAAGTTTCTCAGAATGCTTCTGTCTAGTTTTTATGTGAGGATACTACCTTTTTCACCGTAGGCCTCAAAGCGCTCCAAATGTCCATTTCCAGCTACTACAAAATGAGTGTTTCAGAACTGCTGTATGAAAGGGAATGTTCAACTCTGTGAGTTGAATGCAAACAACACAAAGAAGTTTCAGAGAATGCTTCTGTCTAGTTTTTATGTGAAGATATTCCCGTTTCCAAAAAAATCCTCAAAGCTAGCCAAATATCCACTTGCAGACTCTACAAAAAGAATGTTTGAAAACTGCTCTATCAAAAGAAAAGTTCAAATCTGTGAATTGAGTACACACATCATAAAGTAGTTTCTGAGAATTCTTCTGTCTAGATTTTATGGGAAGATATTTCCTTTTTCACCACAGGCCTCAAACCGCTCCAAGTTTCCACTTCACATTCTACAAAAAGAGTGTTTCAAAACTGCTCTATGAAAAGGAAAGTTCAATTTTGTGGGTTGAATGCAAGCATCACAAAGAATTTCTGAGAATGCTTCTGTCTAGTTGTTACTTGAAGATATTCCCGTTTCCAATAAAAGCCTCAATCTCGGTGAGTTGAATGCACACATCACAACGAAGTTTCTGAGAATGTTTCTGTCTAGTTTTTATGTGAAGATATTCCCGTTTCCGTCGAAGGCCTCAGAGCAGGTTAAACATCCACTTGCAGATTCTACGAAAAGAGTGTTTCAAAACTTCTCTTTCAAAACAAAAGTTCAACCCTGTGTGTTGAGTACACACATCACAAAGTAGTTACTGAGAATTCTTCTGTCTAGTTTTTATGCAAAGATATTTCCTTTTTCACCATAGGGGTAAAAGTGCTCCAAGTTTCCACTTACAGATCCCTCAAAAAGAATGTTTCAAAACTGCTCTATGAAAAGGAATGTTCAACTCTGTGAGTTGAATGCAAA
This sequence comes from Pan troglodytes, assembly GCF_028858775.2. Lineage (NCBI taxonomy): Eukaryota > Metazoa > Chordata > Mammalia > Primates > Hominidae > Pan > Pan troglodytes. Next base: position 15,179,175 of record NC_072413.2, read on the forward strand.
CATCATAAAGAAGTTTCTGAGAATGCTTCTGTCTAGTTTTTATGTGAAGATATTCCCGTTTCCAAAGAAAGACTCAAAGCTATCCAAATAACCACTTGCAGATTCTACAAAAAGAGTGATTCAAAACTACTGTATCAAAAGAAAGGTTCAACTCTGTGAGTTGACTACACACATCACAAAGAAGTTTCTGAGAATGCTTCTGTCTAGTTTTTATATGAGGATATTTCCTTTTTCACCTTAGGCCTCAAAACGCTCCAAATGTCCATTTCCAGATACTACCAAAAGAGTGTTTCAAAACTGCTTAATGAAAGGGAATGTTCAACTCTGTGAGTTGAATGCAAACATCACAAAAAACTTCCTTAGAATGCTTCTGTCTAGTTTTTATGTGAAGATATTCCCGTTTCCAACGAAGGAATCAAAGCAGGCTAAATATCCACTTGCAGATTCTAAGAAAAGAGTGTTTCAAAACTTCTCTTTCAAAAGAAAATTTCAACTCCATGAGTTGAGTACACACATCACAAAGTAGTTTCTGAGAATACTTCTGTCTAGTTCTTATGGGAAGATATTTCCTTTTTCACCATAGGCCTCAAAGCACTCCAAGTTTCCCCTTACAGATTCTACAAAAAGAGTGTTTCAAAATTGCTCTATGAAATGGAATGTTCAACTCTGTGAGTTGAATGCAAACTTCATAAAGAAGTTTCTGAGAATGCTTCTGTCCAGTTTTTATGTGAAGATATTCCCGTTTCCAAAGAAAGCCTCAAAGCTATCCAAATAACCACTTGCAGATTCTACAAAACGAGTGTTACAAACTGCTGTATCAAAAGAAAGGTTCAGCTCTGTGAGTTGACTACACACATCACAAAGAACTTTCAGAGAATGCTTCTGTCTAGTTTTTATGTGAGGATATTTCCTTTTTCACCATAGGCCTCAAAGCTCTCCAAATGTCCACTTCCAGATATTACAAAAAGTATGTTTCAAAACTGCTGTATGAAAGGAGATGTTCAACTCTGTGAGTAGAATGCAAACATCACAAAGAAGTTCCTGAGAATGCTTCTGTCTAGTTTTTATGTGAAGATATTCCCGTTTCCAATGAAATCCTCAAAGCTAGCCAAATATCCACTTGCAGACTCTAAAAAAAGAGTGTTTGAAAACTCCTCTATCAAAAGAAAGGTTCAACTCTGTGAGTTGAGTACACAAATCACAAAGTAGTTTCTGAGAATTCTTCTGTCTAGTTTTTATGGGAAGATATTTCCTTTTTCAACACAGGCCTCAAACCGCTCCAAGTTTCCACTTACAAATTCTACAAAAAGAGTGCTTCAAAACTGCTCTACGAAATGGAATGTTCAATTTTGTGGGTTGAATGCAAGCATCACAAAGAAGTTTCTGAGAATGCTTCTGTCTAGTTGTTACTTGAAGATATTCCCGTTTCCAATGAACCCTCAAAGTTATCCATATATCCACTTACAGATTCTATAAAAAGTGTGTTACAAAAAATGCTGTATCTAAAGAAAGGTTCAACTCTATGAGTTGAGTACAGACAGCACAAAGATGTTTCTGAATAAGCGTCTCTCTAGTTTTTAGGTGAAGATATTTCCTTTTTCACCATTGGCCTCAAAGCGCTCCAAATTTCCAATTCCAGATACTTCAAGAAGAGTGTTTCAAAACTGCTCTATGAAAAGGAATGTTGAACTCTGTGAGTTGAATGCAAGCATCACAAAGAAGTTTCTGAGAATGATTCTGTCTAGTTTTTATGGGAAAATATTCCGATTTCCAACGAAATCCTCAAACCTATTCAAATATGCACTTGCAGACTCTACAAAAAGAGGGTTTCAAATCTGATCTATGAGAAGAAAAGTTCAACCCGGTGAGTTGAGTACACCCATCACAAAGAAGTTTCAGAGAATGCTTCTGTCTAGTTTTTATGTGAAGATATTTCCTTTTTCACCATAGGCCTCAAAGCGCTCCAAATGTCCAATTCCAGATACTACAAAAAGAGTGTTTCAAAACTGCTCTATGAAAAGAAATGTTCAACTCTGTGAGTTGAATGCAAGCATCACAAACAAGTTTCTGAGGATGCTTCTCTCTAGTGTTTCTGTGAAGATACACACGTTTCCAAGAAAGGCCTCAAAGCTGTCCAGGTATCCACTTGCAAATTCTACAAAAAGAGTGTTTCCAATCTGCTCTATCAAAAGAAAGTTTCAACTCCATGTGTTGAATGCACACATCACAGAGAAGTTTCTGAGAATGCTTCTATCTAGTTTTATGTGAAGATATTCCGTTTCCGATGAAATCGTCAATGCAGTCCCAATATCCGCTTGTACATTCTACAAGAAGAGTGGTTCCAAACTGCTTTATCAAAGGAAAGGTTTAAGTCTCTGAGTTGAGTACACACATCAAAAAGTCGTTTTTGAGAATGCTTCTGTCTACTTTTTATGGGAAGATATTTCCTTTTTCACCATATGTCTCGAATCACTCCAAATGTCCACTTGCAGATTCTACAAAAAGAAAGTTTCCAAACTGATCTATGAAAAGGAATGTACAATTTGGTGAGTTGAATGCAAACTTCATAAAGAACTTTCTGAGAATGCTTCTGTCTTGTTCTTATGTGAAGATATTACCGTTTCCAACGAAAGCCTCAAATCTATCCAAATATCCACTTACAGATACTACAAAAAGAGTGCTTCAAAACTGCTGTATCAAAAGAAAGGTTCAACTCTGTGAGTTGACTACACAAATCACAAAGGAGTTTCTGAGAATGCTTCTGTCTAGTTTTTATGTGAAGATATTTCCTCTTTCATGACAGGCCTCGAACCGCTCCAAATGTGCACTTCCAGATACTACAAAAAGAGTGTTTAAGAACTGCTCTATCAAAAGAAAGGTTCAACTCTATGAGTTGAATGCACACATCACAACGAAGTTTCTGAGAATGCTTCTGTCTAGTTTTTATGTGAAGATATTCCCATTTCCAATGAAGGCCTCAAAGCAGGCTAAATATCCACTTGCAGATTCTACGAAAAGAGTGTTTCAAAACTTCTCTTTCAAAAGAAAAGTTCAACTCTGTGAGTTGAGTACACACATCACGAAGTGGTAACTGAGAATTCTTCTTTCTAGTTTTTATGGGAAGATATTTCCTTTTTCACCTTAGGCCTAAAAGTGCTCCATATTTCCAATTACAGATCCTACAAAAAGAGTGTTTAAAAACTGCTCTATGAAAGGAAATGTTCACCTCTGTTACTTGCATACATACAACACAAACAAGATTCTGAGAATGCTTCTGTCTAGTTTTTATGGGAAGATATTTCCTTTTTCACCTAAGGCATCAAAGCACTTCAAATGTCCACTTCCAGATACAACAAAAAGAGTGTTTCAAACCTGCTCTATGAAAGGGAATATTCAACTCCGTGACTTGAATTCATATATCACAAAGAAGTTTCTGAGAATGCTTCTATCTAGATTTTATATGAAGTTATTCCCGTTTCCAATGAAATCTCCAAAGCTATCCAAATATCCACTTGCAGATTCTACAAAAAGAGTGTTTCCAAAATGCTGTATCAAAACAAAGTTTCAACTCTATTACTTGAGGACACACATCACAAATAAGTTTCTGAGAATTCTTCTGTCTAGTTTTTATTGGAAGATAATTCCTTTTTCACCATAGGCCTGAAATCGCTCAAAATATCAACTTCCTCAAACTACAGAAAGAGTGTTTCAAACTTGCTCTATTAAAGGCAATGTTCAACTCTGTGACTTGAATGAGAACATCACAAAGAAGTTTCTGAGAATGCTGCTGTCTACATTTTATATGTAATCCCGTTTCCAACGAAACCCTCGAAGCTATCCAAATATCCACTTGCAGATTCTACAAAAAGAGTATTTCAAAACTGCTCTATCAATAGAAAGTTTCTACTCTGTTAATTGCGTACATACATCACAAACAAGTTTCTGAGAATCCTTCTGTCTAGTTTTTATGGGAAGATATTTCCTTTTTCACTATAGGCGTCAAAGCGCTCAAACTGTCCACTTACAGATTCTACAAAAAGAGTGTTTCAAACCTGCTCTATGAAAGGGAATGTTCAACTCTGTGACTTGAATGCAGACATTACAAAGCAGTTTCTTAGAATGCTTCTGTCTAGATTTTACATGAAGATATTACTGTTTCTAGTGAAATCTTCAAAGCTATCCAAATATCCACTTTCAGATTCTACAAAAAGAATGTTTCAAAACTGCTCTGTCAAAAGAAAGGTTCAACACTGTTAGTTGAGGACACACATCACAAACAAGTTTCTGAGAATGCTTCTGTCTAGTTTTTATGGGAAGATATTTCCTTTTACACTATAGGCGTCAAAGCGCTCGAAATGTCCACTTCCAGATACCACAAAAGGAGTGTTTCAAACCGGCTCTATGAAAGGGAATGTTCAACTCTGTGACTTGAATGCAGACATCACAAAGCAGTTTCTGAGAATGCTTCTGTCTAGATTTTATATGAAGATATTCCCATTTCAAACGAAATCCTCAAAGCTATCCAAATATCCACTTGCAGATTATACAAAAAGATTGTTTCAAAACTGCTCTGTCAAAAGATAGGTTCAACTCTGTTAGTTGAGTACACACATCACAAACAAGATTCTGAGAATGCTTTCATCTAGTTTTTAATGGAAGATATTTCCTTTTTAACCGTAGGCCTCAAAGCACTCGAAATGTCCACTTCCACATACTACAAAAAGAGTGTTTCAAGCCTGCTCTATGAAAGGGAATGTTCAACTCTGTGACTTGAATGCAAACATCACAAAGAAGTTTCTGAGATTGCTGCTGTCTACTTCTTATATGTAATTACGTTTCCAACGAAATCCTCAAAGCTATCCAAATATCTACTTGCAGATTCTACAAAAAGAGTGTTTCAAAACTGCTCTGTCAAAAGATAGGTTCAACTCTGTTAGTTGCGTACATACATCACAAACAAGATTCTGAGAAGGCTTCTGTCTAGTTTTTATGGGAAGATATTTCCTTTTTCACCCTAGACGTAAAACTGATCGAAATGTCCACTTCCAGATACCACAAAAGGAGTGTTTCAAACCGGCTCTATGAAAGGGAATTTTCAACACTGTGACTTGAATGCAGACATCATAAAGCAGTTTCTGAGAATGCTTCTGTCTAGATTTTATATGAAGGTATTCCCGTTTCCAATGAAATCTCCAAAGCTATCCAAATATCCACTTGCAAATTCTGCAAAAAGAGTTTTTCCAAAATGCTGTATCAAAACAAAGGTTCAACTCTGTTAGTTGAGGACACACATCACAAGTAAGTTTCTGAGAATGCTTCTGCCTAGTTTCTATTGGAAAATATTTCCTTTTTCACCATAGGCCTGAAATCACTCAAAATATCAACTTCCTCATACTACAGAAAGAGTGTTTCAAACCTTCTCTATCAAAGGCAATGTTCAACTCTGTGACTTGAATGAGAATATCACAAAGAAGTTTCTGAGAATATTGCTGTCTACTTTTTATATGTAATCCCGTTTCCAACGAAAGCCTCAAAGCTATCCAAATATCAACTTGCAGATTCTACTGAAAGAGTATTTCAAAACTACTCTATCAGTAGAAAGGTTCAGCTCTGTTAGTTGCGTACATACATCACAAACAAGTTACTGGAATCCTTTTGTCTAGTTTTTAGGGGAAGATATTTCCTTTTTCACGATAGGCATCAAAGCGCTTGAACTGTCCACTTACAGATACTACAAAAAGAGTGTTTCAAATCTGCTCTATGAAAGGGAATGTTGAACTCTGTGACTTGAATGAAGACATTACAAAGCAGTTTCTGAGAATGCTTCCCTCTAGATTTTACATAAAGGTATTCCCGTTTCCAATGAAATCCACAAAGCTATCCAAATATCCACTTGCAGATTCTACAAAAAGAGTGTTTCAAAACTGCTCTGTTGAAAGAAAGGTTCAACTCTGTTAGTTGACTACTCACATCACAAACAAGTTTCTGAGAATGCTTCTGTCTAGTTTTTATGGGAAGATATTTCCTTTTTCACCATAGGCATCAAAGTGATCTAATTGTCCACTTCCATATACCACAAAAGGTGTGTTTCAAACCGGCTCTATGAAAAGGAATGTTCAAATCTGTGACTTGAATGCAGACATCACAAAGCAGTTCCTGAGAATGCTTCTGTCTAGATTATATATATAGATATTCCCGTTTCCAACGATATCCTCAAACCTATCCAAATATCCAATTGCAGATTCTACAAAAACAGTGTTTCAAAACTGCTCTGTTAAAAGATAGGTTCAACTCTGTTAGTTGCATACATACATCACAAACAAGATTGTGAGAATGCTTCTGTCTAGTTTTTATGGAAAGATATTTCCTTTTTCAACATAGGCGTAAAAGTGATCGAAATGTCCACTTCCAGATACCATAAAACAAGTGTTTCAAACCGGCTCTATGAAAGGGAATGTTCAACTCTGTGACTTGAATGCAGACATCACAAAGCAGTTTCTGAGAATGCTTCTGTCTAGATTTTATATGAACGCATTCCCGTTTCCAAGGAAATCCTCAAAGCTGTCCAAGTATCCACTTGCAGATTCTACAAAAAATGTGTTTCAAAACTGCTCTGTCAAAAGATAGGTTCAACTCTGTTAGTTGAGTACACACATCACAAACAAGATTCTGAGAATGCTTTCGTCTAGTTTTTATGGGAAGATATTTCCTTTTTAACCGTAGGCCTCAAAGCGCTCCAAATGTCTACTTCCACATACTACAAAAAGAGTGTTTCGAGCCTGTTATATGAAAGGGAATGTTCAACTCTGTGACTTGAATGCAAACATCACAAAGAAGTTTCTGAGAATGCTGCTGTCTACTTCTTATATGTAATTACGTTCCCAACGAAATCCTCAAAGCTATCCAAATATCTACTTGCAGATTCTACAAAAAGAGTGTTTCAAAACTGCTCTGTCAAAAGATAGGTTCAACTCTGTTAGTTGCGTACATACATCACAAACAAGATTCTGAGAAGGCTTCTGTCTAGTTTTTATGGGAAGATATTTCCTTTTTCACCCTAGACGTAAAACTGATCGAAATGTCCACTTCCAGATACCACAAAAGGAGTGTTTCAAACCGGCTCTATGAAAGGGAATGTTCAACTCTGTGACTTGAATGCAGACATCATAAAGCAGTTTCTGAGAATGCTTCTGTCTAGATTTTATATGAAGGTATTCCCGTTTCCAATGAAATCTTCAAAGCTATCCAAATATCCACTTGCAGATTATACAAAAAGAGTGTTTCCAGACTGCTGTATCAAAACAAAGGTTCAACTATGTTAGTTGAGGAAACACATCATAAATAAGTTTCTCAGAATGCTTCTGTCAGGTTTTTATTTGAAGATATTTCCTTTCTCACCATAGGCCTGAAAACGCTCGAAATGTCCACTTCCAGATTCTATAGAAAGAGTGTTTCAAACCTGCTCTATGAAAGGGAATGTTCAACTCTGTGACTTGAATGCCAACATCACAAAGAAGTTTCTGAGAATGCTGCTGTCTACTTTTTATATGTATTCCCGTTTCCAACGAAATCCTCAAAGCTATCCAAATATCCACTTGAAGATTCTACAAAAAGAGCGTTTCAAAACTGCTCTGTCAAAAGGAAGGTTCAACTCTGTTAGTTGAGTACATACATCACAAAGAAGTTTCTGAGAATGCTTCTGTCTAGTTTTTAGTTGAGTATATTTCCTTTTTCACCATAGGCTTGAAACCGCTCGAAATATCCACTTCCAGATAGTACAGAAAGAGTGTTTCAAACCTGCTCTATGAAAGGGAATGTTCAACTCTGTGACTTGAATGCAGATATTACAAAGCAGTTTCTGAGAATGCTTCTGTCTAGATTTTGCATGAAGATATTCCCGTTTCCAAAGAAATCCTCAAAGCTATCGAAATATCCACTTGCAGATTCTACAAAAAGAGTTTTCCAAAACTGCTCTGTCAAAAGATAGGTTCAACTCTGTTAGTTGAGGACACACATCACAAACAAGTTTCTGAGAATGCTTCTGTCTAGTTTTTATGGGAAGATATTTCCTTTTTCACCATAAGTGTCAAAGCGCATGAAATGTCCACTTCCAGATACCACAAAAGGAGTGTTTCAAACCGGCTCTATGAAAGGGAATATTCAGCTCTGTGACTGGAATGCAGACATCACAAAGCAGTTTCTGAGAATGTTTCTGTCTAGATTTTATATGAAGATATTCCCGTTTCCAACGAAATCCTCAAAGCTATCCAAATATCCACTTGCAGATTCTACAAAAAGAGTGTTTCAAAATGGCTCTGTCAAAAGAAAGGTTCAACTCTGTTAGTTGAGGACACACATCACAAACAAGTTTCTGAGAATGCTTCTATATAGTTTTTATGGGAAGATATTTCCTTTTTCACCGTAGGCCCCAAAGCGCTCCAAATGTCCACTTCCAGATACTGCAAAAAGAGTGTTTCAAACCTGCTCTATGAAAGGGAATGTTCAACTCTATGAGTTGAATGCAAACATCACAAAGAACTTTCTGAGAATACTTCTGCCTAGATTTTATATGAAGATATTCCCGTTTCCAACGAAATCTTCAAAGCTATACAAATGTCCACTTGCAGATTCTACAAAAGGAGTGTTTCCAAAATGCTGTATCCAAACAAGGCTTCAACTCTGTTAATTGAGGACCTACATCACAAAGAAGTTTCTGAGAATGCTTCTGCCTAGATTTTACATGAAGAGATTCCCGTTACCAACGGAATCCACCAAGCTATCAAAATATCCACTTGAAATTCTACAAAAAGAGTGTTTCAATACTGCTGTATCAAAACAAAGGTTCAACTGTGTAAGTTGAGGACACACATCCCAAATGAGTTTCTGAGAATGATTCTGTCTAGTTTTTTTTTTGAAGATATTTCCTTTCTCAACATAGGCCTTAATGCGTTCGAAATGTTCACTTACAGATAGCACAGAAAGAGTGTTTCAAACCTGCTCTATGAAGGGAATGTTCAATTATGTGACTTGAATGAAAACATCACAAAGAAGTTTCTGAGAATGCTACTGTCTACTTTTTATATGTAATCCCGTTTCCAACGAAATCCTCAAAGCTATCCAAATATCCACTTGCAGATTCTACAAAAAGAATTTTCCAAAGCTGCTCTGTCAAAAGAAAGGTTCAACTCTGTTAGTTGAGGACACACATCACAACCACGTTTCTGAGAATGCTTCTGTCTAGTTTTTATGGGAAGATATTTCCTTTTTCACCAGAGGTGCCAAAGCGCACGAAATATCCACTTCCAGATACCACAAAAGGAGTGTTTCAAACCGGCTCTATGTAAGAGAATGTTCAGCTCTGTGACTTGAATGCAGACATCACAAAGTACTTTCTGAGAATGCTTCCGTCTAGATTTTATATGAAGATATTCCCGTTTCCAAAGAAATCCTCAAAGCTATCAAAATATCCAATTGTAGATTCTACAAAAAGGGTTTTCCAAAACTGCTCTGTCAAAAGGAAGGTTCAGCTCTGTTAGTTGAGGACACATATCACAAAAAAGTTTCTGAGAATGCTTCTGTCTAGTTTTTATGGGAAGATATTTTTCACCATAGGTGTCAAAGCGCACGAAATATCCACTTCCAGATACCACAAAAGGAGAGTTTCAAATCGGCTCTATGAAAGGGAATGTTGAGCTCTGTGACTTGAATGCAGACATCACAAAGCAGTTTCTGAGAATGCTTCTGTCTAGATTTTATATGAAGATATTCCCGTTTCCAATGAAATCCTCAAAGCTATCCAAATATCCACTTGCAGATTCTACAAAAAGAGTGTTTCCAAAATGCTGGATCAAAACAAAGGTTCAACTCTGTTAGTTGAGGACACACATCACAAAGAAGTTTCTGAGAATGCTTCCGTCTAGATTTTATGGGAAGATATTTCCTTTTTCACCATAGGCCTCAGAGCACTTGAAATGTCCATTTCCACATACAACACAAAGAGTGTTTCAAACCTGCTGTATAAATGGGAATGTTCAACTCTATGAGTTGAATGCAAACATCACAAAGAAGTTTCTGAGAATGCTGCTGTCTACTTTTTATATGTAATCCCGTTTCCAATGAAATACTCAAAACTATCCAAATATCCAATTGCCGATTCCACAAAAAGAGTGTTTAAAAACTACTATCTAAAAAGAAAGGTTCAACTCTGTTAGTTGAATACACACGTCACAAACCAGTTTCTGAGAATGCTTCTGTCTAGTTTTTATTTGAAGACATTTCCTTTCTCACCATAGGCCTGAATGTGCTCGAAATATCTACTTACAGAGAGTTCAGAAAGAGTGTTTCAAACCTGCTCTATAAAAGGAAATGTTCAACTCTGTGACTTGAATGCAAACATCACGAAGAAGTTTCAGAGAATGCTACTGTCTACTTTTTATATGTAATACCGTTTCCAACGAAATCCTCAAAGCTATCCAAATATCCAATTGCAGATTCCACAAAAAGAGCGTTTCAAAACTGCTCTGTAAAAAGAAAGGTTCAACTCTGTTAGTTGAATACACACATCACAAACAAGTTTCTGAGAATGCTTCTGTCTAGTTTTTATGGTAAGATATTTCCTTTTCACCATAGGCCTCAAAGAGTTCCAAATGTCCACTTCCACATACTACAAAAAGAGTGTTTCAAACCTGCTCTATGAAAGGGAATCTTCAACTCAATGTGTTGAATGCAAACATCACAAATGAGTTTCTGAGAATGCTTCTGTCTAGATTTTATATGAAGATATTCCCGTTTCCAACGAAATCTTCAAAGCTATCCAAATATCCACTTGCAGATTCTACAAAAAGTGTGTTTCCAAAATACGGTATCCAAACAAAGGTTCAACTCTGTTACTTGAGGACATACATCACAAAGAAGTTTCTGAGAATGTTTCTCTCAAGATTTTATAGGAAGATATTCCCGTTTCCAATGAAATCCTCAAAGCTATCCAAATATCCACTTGCAAATTCTACAAAAAGAGTGTTTCAAAACTGCTCTATCAATAGAAAGGTGCAAAACTGTTAGTTGCGTTCACACATCACAAACAAGATTCTGAGAATGCTTCTGTCTAGTTTTTAAGGGAAGATATTTCCTTTTTCACCATAGGCGTCAAAGCACTCCAAGTGTCCACTTCCAGATACTACAAAAAGAGTGTTTCAAACTTGCTCTATGAAAGGAATGTTCAACTCAATGAGTTGAATGCAAACATCCAGAGACGTTTCTGAGAATGCTTGTCTAGATTTTATAGGAAGATATTGCCGTTTCCAACGAAATCCTCAAATCTATCCAAATATCCACTTGCAGATTCTACAAAAAGAGTGTTTCAAATCTGCTCTGTCAAAAGGATGGTTCAACTCTGTTAGTTGAGTACTCACATCACAAAGAAGTTTTTGAGAATGCTTCTGTCTAGATTTTATGGGAAGATATTTCCTTTTTCACCTTAGGCCTCAGAGCGCTTGAAATGTCCATTTCCACATACCACACAAAGAGTGTTTCAAACGTGCTGTATGAAAGGGAATGTTCAACTCTATGAGTTGAATGCAAACATCACAAAGAAGTTTCTGAGAATGCTTCTGTCTAGATTTTATATGAAGATATTCCCTATTCCAAAGAAATTTTCAAATCTCTCCAAATATCCACTTGTAGATCCTACAAAAAGAGTGTTTCCAAACTGCTGTATCAAAACAAAGGTTCAACTCTGTTAGTTGAGGACACACATCACAAATAACTTTCTGAGAATGCTTCTGTCTAGTTTTTATTTGAAGACATTTCCTTTCTCACCATAGGCCTGAAAGCGCTCGAAATGTCCACTTCCAGATACTACAGAAAGAGTGTTTCAAACCTGCTCTATGAAAGAGAATGTTCAACTCTGTTACTTGAATGCAAACATCACAAAGCAGTTCTGAGAATGTTTCCGTCTAGATTTTACATGAAGATATTTCCGTTTCCAAAGAAATCCTCAAAGCTGTCCAAATATCCACCTGCAGATTCTACAAAAAGAGTTTTTCAAAACTGCTCTGTCAAAAGATAGGTTCAACTCTGTTAGTTGAGTACACACATCACAAACAAGATTCTGAGAATGCTTTCGTATAGTTTTTTTGGGAAGATATTTCCTTTTTCACATTGGGCACAAAGCGCTCCAAATGTCCACTTCCAAATATTACAAAAAGAGTGTTTCAAACCTGCTCTATGAAAGGGAATGTTCAACACTATGAGTTGTATGCAAACATCACAAAGAAGTTTCTGAGAATGCTTCTGTCTTGATTTTATATGAAGATATTCCCGTTTCCAATGAAATCTTCAAAGCTATTCAAATATCCACTTGCAGATTCTACAAAAAGAGTGTTTCCAAACTGCTGTATCAAAACAAAGTTTCAACTCTGTTAGTTGAGGACACACATCACAAATAAATTTCTGAGAATGCTTCTGTCTAGTTTTTATTTGAAGACATTTCCTTTCTCACCATAGGCCTGAAAGCGCATGAAATGTCCACTTCCAGAAACTACAGAAAGAGTGTTTCAAACCTGCTCTAGGAGAGGGAATGTTCAACTATATGACTTGAATGGAAACATCACAAAGAAGTTTCTGAGAATGCTCCTGTCTACTTTTTATATGTAATCCCATTTACAACGAAATCCTCAAAGCTATCCAAATATCTACTTGCAGATTCGACAAAAAGAGTGTTTCAAAACTGCTCTGTCAAAAGATAGGGTCAACACTGTTAGTTGAGTACACACATCACAAACAAGATTCTGAGAATGCTTTCGTCTAGTTTTTTTGGGAAGATATTTCCTTTTTCACCATAGGCCACAAAGCGCTCCAGATGTCCACTTCCAAATATTACAAAAAAAGTGTTTCAAACCTGCTCTATGAAAGCGAATGTTCAACTCTATGAGTTGAATGCAAACATCACAAAGAAGTTTCTGAGAATGCTTCTGTCTTGATTTTCTATGAAGATATTCCCGTTTCCAAGGAAATCTTCAAAGCTATCCAAATATCCACTTGCAGATTCTACAAAAATATTGTTTCCAACCTGCTGTATCAAAACAACGGTTCAACTCTGTTAGTTGAGGACACACATCGCATATAACTTTCTGAGAATGCTTCTGTCTAGTTTTTATTTGAAGATATTTCCTTTCTCACCATAGGCCTCAAAGCGCTCGAAATGTCCATTTCCAGATACTACAGAAAGAGTGTTTCAAACCTGCTCTATGAAAGGGAATCTTTAACTCTCTGACTTGAATGCAAACATCACAAAGAAGTGTCTGAGAATGCTGCGGTCTACTATTTATATGTAATCCCGTTTCCACCGAAATCCTCAAACCCATCCAAATATCCACTTGCAGATTCTACAAAAAGAGTGTTTCAAAGCTGCTCTCTCAAAAAAAAGGTTCAACTCTGTTAGTTGAGTACACACATCACAAAGTAGTTTCTGAGAATGCTTCTGTCTAGATTTTATGGGAAGATATTTCCTTTTTCTCCTTAGGCCTCAGAGCGCTTGAAATGTCCATTTCCACATATTACACAAAGAGTGTTTCAAACCTGCTGTATGAAAGGGAATGTTCAACTCTATGAGTTGAATGCAAACATCACAAAGAAGTTTCTGAGAATGCTTCTGTCTTGATTTTATATGAAGATATTCCCGATTCCAAAGAAATCTTCAAAGATATCCAAATATCCACCTGCAGATACCACAAAAAGAGTGTTTCCAAACTGCTCTATGAAGAGAAACGTTAAACTCCGTCAGCTGAAGGCACACATCACAAAGTAGTTTCTGAGAATGATTCTGACTAGTTTTTATACGAAGACATTTACTTTTCTACCATTGGCCTTAAAACGCTTGAAATCCCCACCAGCAAATTCCACAAAGAGAGAGTTTTGAATCTCCTGTGTCTAAAGGAAGGTTCAAGTCTGTGAGTTGAATACACACAACACAAAGAAGTTAGTGAAAATTCTTCTGTCTAGCATTATATGAATAAATCCCGTTTCCAAAGAAGGCCTCAAAGAGGTCCAAATATCCACTTGCAGACATTACAAACAGAGTGTTTCCAAATTGCTCTATGAAAAGAAAGGTTATAATCTGTAAGTTGAATGCACACATCACAAATTAGTTTCTGAGAAAGATTCTGTCCAGTTTTTATAGGAAGATATTTCCTTTTCTACTATTGGCCTCAAATCGCCTGAAATCTACACATGCAAATTACACACAAAGAGTGTTTCAAAACTGCTGTGTCTAACGAAAGGTTCAACTCTGTGAGTTGAATAGACACAACACAAAGAAGTTAGTGAGAATTCTTCTGTCTAGCATTATATGAAGAAAGCCCGTTTCCGACGAAGGCCTCAAAGAGGCCACATATCCACTTGCAGACTTTACAAACAGAGTGTTTCCAAACTGCACTATGAAAAGAAAGGTTAAACTCTGTAAGTTGAAAGCACACATCAGAAATTAGTTTCTGAGAATGATTCTGTCTAGTTTTCATACGAAGATATTTCCTTTTCTAGGATTGGCCACAATCACTTCAAATCTCCAATTGCAAAATCCAGAAAAAGAGTGTATCAAATCTGCTCTGTCTAAAGGAAGGTTGAACTCTGTGAGTTGAATACACACAACACAAAGAACTTACTGAGAATTCTTCTGTCTAGCATTATATGAAGAATCACGCTTCCAACGAAGGTCTCAAAGAGGTCCAAATATCCACTTGCAGACTATACAAACAGAGTGTTTCCAAACTGCTCTATGAAAAGAAAGGTGAAACTCTGTGAGTTGAATGCACACATCACAAGGAAGTTTCTGACAATGATTCTGTGTAGTTTTTATATGAAGATATTCCTTTTTCTACCATTGGCCCCAAATCACTTGAAATCTCCACATGCAAATACCACAAAAAGAGTGTTTCAAATCTGCTCTGTCTAAAGGAAGGTTCAACTCTGTGGGCTGAATACACACAACATCAAGAAGTTACTGAGAATTCTTCTGTCTAGCATTATACGAAGAAATCCCGTTTCCAATGAAGGCCTCAAAGAGGTCCAACTATCGACTCCCAGACTTACAAACAGAGTGTTTCCAAACTGCTCTATGAAAAGAAAGGTTAAACTCTGTGAGATGAACGCACACATCACACAGTAGTTTCTGAGAATGATTCTGTCTAGTTTTTAAATGAAGATATTTCATTTTCTACCATTCCCCTTAAAGCGATTGAAATCTCCACCCGCAAATTCCACAAAAAGAGAGTGTCGAATCTGCTCTGTCTAAAGGAAGGTTGAACTCTGTGAGTTGAATACACACAACACAAAGAACTTACTGAGAATTCTTCTGTCTAGCATTATACGAAGAATCCCGTTTCCAACGAAGGTCTCAAAGAGGTCCAAATATCTACTTGCAGACTGTACAAACAGAGTGTTTCCAAACTGCTCTAGGAAAAGAAAGGTGAAACTCTGTGAGTTGAATGCACACATCACAAAGAAGTTTCTGACAATGATTCTGAGTAGTTTTTATATGAAGATATTCCCTTTTCTACCATTGGCCTCAAATCGTTGAAATCTCCATGTGCAAATTACACGAAAAGAGTGTTTCAAAACTGCTCTGTCTAAAGGAAGGTTCAAATCTGTGAGTTGAATCCATGCAACACAAAGAAGTTACTGAGAATTCTTCTGTCTAGCAGTATATTAAGAAATCCCGTTTCCTACGAAGGCCTCAATGAGGTCCAAATATCCACTTCCAGACTCTATAAACAGAGTGATTCCAAAATGCTCTTTGAAAAGAAAGGTTAAACTCTGTGAGCTGAACACACACATCACAAATTAGATTCTGAGAACGAATCTGTCTAATTTTATAGGAAAATATTTCCTTTTCTACCATTGGCCTCAAATCGCTTGAAATCTCCAATTGCAAAATCCACAAAAAGGGAGCTTCAAATCTGCTATGTGAAAAGAAAGGTTCATCACTGTGAGTTGAATACACACAATACAAAGAAGTTACTGAGAATTCTTCTGTCTTGCATTCTATGAAGAAAACCCGTTTCCAATGAAGGCCTCAAAGAGGACCAAATATCCAATTGCAGACTTTACAAACAGAGTGTTTACAAACTGCTCTATGAAAAGAAAGGCTAAACTCTGTCAGTTGAACGCACACATTCCAAAGTAGATTCTGAGAATGATTCCGTCTAGTTTTTATACGAAGATATTTCCTTTTCTACCATTGGCCTCAAATCGCTTGAAATCTCCTCATGCAAATACCACAAAAAGAGTGTTTCAAATTTGCTCTGTCTAAAGGAAGGTTCAACTCTGTGAATTTAATACACACAACAAAAAGAAGTTACTGAAAATTCTTCTGTCTAGCATTATATGAAGTATCCCCGTTTCCAACGAAGGCCTCAAAGAGGTCGAAATTTCCCCTTGAAGACTTTACAAACAGAGTGTCTCCAAACTGCTCTATGAAAAGCGAGGTTAAACCCTGTGAGTTGAACGCACACATCACAAAGTAGTTTCTGAGAATGATTCTGTCTAGTTTTTATAGGAAAAAATGTCCTTTTCTACTATTGGCCTCAAATCGGTTGAAATCTCCACATGCAAATTCCACAAAAAGAGCGTTTCAAAACTGCTCTGTCTAAAGGAAGTTTCAACTCTGTGAGTTGAATACACACAACACAAAGAAGTTACTGAGAATTCTTCTTTCTAGCATTATATGAAGAAATCCCGTTTCCGACGAAGGCCTCAAAAAAGTCCAAATATCCACTTGCAAACATTACCAACAGAGTGTTTCCAAACTGCTCTATGAAAAGAATGGTTAAACTCCGTGAATTGAACACACACATCACATAGTAGTTTCTGAGAATGATTCTTTCTAAAGGAAGGTTCAAATCCGTGAATTGAATACACGCAACACAAAGAAGTTACTGACAATTCTTCTGTCTTGAATTATATGAAGAAAACCTGCTTCGAAGGAAGGCCACAAAGAGTTCCAAATATCCACTTGCTGACTTTACAAACAGAGTGTTTCCAAACTGCTCTATGAAAAGAAAGGTAAAAGTCTGTCATTTGAAAGCACACATTCCAATGTAGTTTCTGAGAATGATTCTGTTTAGTTTTTGTACGAAGATACGTCATTTTCTACCATTGGCCACAAATCGCTTGAAATGTCAACATACAAATTCCACAAAAAGAGTGTATCAAATCTGCTCTGTCTAAAGGAAGGTTAAACTCTGTGACTTGAATACAAACAACACAAAGAAGTTACTGAAAATTCTTCTGTCTAGCATTATATGAAGAAAACCCTTTTCCAATGAAGGCCTCAAAGAGTTCCAAATATCCACTTGCAAAATTTACAAACCGAGTGTTTCCAAACTGCTCTATGAAAAGAAAGGCTAAATTCTCAGAGTTGAACGCGCACATCACAAAGTAGTTTCTGAGAATGATTCTGTCTAGATTTATACGAAGATATATCCTTTTCTACCACTGGCCTCAAAGCGCATGAAATCTCCACTTGCAAAATACACAAAAAGAGAGTTTAAAATCTGCTCTGTCTAAAGAAATGTTCAAATCCGTGAGTTGAATACACGCAACAGAAACAAGTTACTGAAAATTCTTCTGTCTTGCATTATTTGAAGAAAACACGCTTCCAATGAAGGCCTCAAAGAGTTCCAAATATCCACTTGCAGACTTTACAAGCAGAGAGTTTCCAAACTGCTCTATGAAAAGAAAGGTTAAGCACTGTGAGTTGAAAGCACACATCACAAAGTAGTTTCTGAGAATGACTCCCTCTAATTTTTATAGGAAGATATTTCCTTTACTACTATTGGCCTCAAATCGCTTGAAATCTCCACATGCAAATTCCACAAAAAGAACGTTTCAAACCTGCTCTGTCTAAAGAAAGTTTCAAATCTGTGAGTTGAATACACACAACACAAAGAAGTTACTGGGAATTCTTCAGTCTAGCATTATATGAAGAAATCCCGCTTCCAACGAAGGCCTCAAAGAGGTCCAAATATCCACTTGCAGACTTTACAAACATAGCGTTCCCAAACTGCTCTATGAAAAGAAAGGTTAAACTGTGTCAGTTGAAGGTACACAACACAAAGCAGTTTCTGAGAATGATTCTGTCTAATTTTTATACGAAGATATATCCCTTTCTACCATTGGCCTCAAATCGCTGGAAATCTCCAATTGCAAATTCCACAGAAAGAGAGATTCAAATCTCCTCTGTCCAAAAAAGGTTCATCTCTGTGGGTTGAATACACACAACACAAAGAAGTTACTGAGAATTCTTCTGTCTAGCATTATATGAAGAAATCCGGTTTCCAACGAAGGCCTCAAAGAGGTCCAAATATCCACTTGCAGACTTTATAAATAGAGTGTTTCCAAGCTGCTCTATGAAAAGAAAGCTTAAACTCTTTGAGCTCAGCGCACACATCACAAAGTAGTTTCTGAGAATGATTCTGTCTAGTTTTTATACGAAGATATTTGCTGTTCTACCATTGGCCACAAATCGCTTGAAATCTCCAATTGCAAATTCAACAAAAAGAGATTTTCAAATCTGCTGTGTCTAAAGAAAGGTTCAACTCTGAGCTGAATACACACAACACAAAGAAGTTACTGAGAATTCTTCAGTCTAGCATTATATGAAGAAATCCCATTTCCAAAGAAGGCCTCAAAGAGGTCGAAATATCTACTTGCAGTCTTTACTAACAGAGTGATTCCAAACTGCTCTATGAAAAGAAAGGTTAAACTCTGTGAGCTGTACGCACACATCACAAAGTAGGTTCTGAGAATGATAATATCTAGTTTTTATACGAAGATATTTCCTTTTTTACCATTGGCCAGAAATCGCTTGAAATCTCCACATGCAAATTCCACAAAAAGAGTGTTTCAAATCTACACTGTCTAAAGGATGGTTCAACTCTGTGAGTTGAATACACACAACACAAATAAGTTACTGAGAATTCTTCTGTCTAGCAGTATATGAAGAAATCCCATTTCCAACGAAGGCCTAAAATAGGTCCAAATATTCACTTGCCAACATTAAAAACAGAGCGTTTCCAAACTGCTCTATGAAAAGAAAGGTTAAACCCTGTCAGTGGAAGGCACACATCACAAAGTAGTTTATGAGAATGATTCCGTCTAGTTTTTATACGAAGATATTTCCTTTTATACCATTGGCCTCAAATCGCTTGAAATCTCCCCCATACAAATTCCACAAAAAGAATGTTTCAAATCTACTCTGTCTAAAGGATTGTTCAACTCTGTGAGTTGAATACACACAACATAAAGTAGTTAGTGACAATTCTTCTGTCTAGCATTATATGAAGTATTCCCGTTTCCAACGAAGGCCTCAAAGAGGGTCAAATATCCACTTGTAGACTTTACAAACAGAATGTTTCTAAACTGCTCTAGGAACAGAAACGTTAAACTCTGTCAGTTGAAGGCACACATCACAAAGTATTTTCTGAGAATGATTCTGTCTAGTTTTTATATGAAGATATTTCCTTTTCTACCATTGGCCTCAAATCGCTTGAAATCCCCCATTGCAAATTCCACAAACAGAGAGTTTCAAATCTGCTGTGTCTAAGGAAAGGTTCAACTCTGTGAGCTGAATGCACACAACACAAAGAAGTTACTGAGAATTCTTCTGTCTAGTATTATATGAAAAAATCCCGTTTCCAACGAAGACCTCAAGGAATTCCAAATATCCACTTGCAGACTTTACAAACAGATTGATTTCAAACTGCTCTATGAAAAGAAAGGTTAAACTCTGTCAGTTGAAGGCACACATCACAAAGTAGTTTCTGAGAATGATTCTGTATAGTTTTTATGCACAGATATTTCCTTTTGTACCATTTGCCTCAAATCGCTTGAAATCTCCACATGCAAATTCCACAAAAAGAGAGTTTCAAATCTACTCTGTCAAAAGGATGGCTCAACTCTGTGAGTTAAATACACACAACACAAAGAAGTTACTGAGTATTCCTCAGTCTAGCATTATATGAAGAAATCCCGTTTCCAACGAAGGCCCCAAAGGTCCAAATATCCACTTGCCGAGTTCACAAACAGAGTGTTTCCAAACGGCTCTATGAAAAGAAAGTTTAAAGTACGTGAGCTGAACGCACTCATCACAAAATAGTTTCTAAAAATGATTCTGTCTAGTTTTTATATGAAGATATTTCCTTTTCTACCATTGGCCACAAATCGCTTGAAATCTCCAATTGCAAAATCCACAAAAAGGGAGCTTCAAATCTGCTATGTGAAAAGAAAGGTTCATCTCTGTGTGTTGAATACACACAACACAAAGAAGTTACTGAGAATTCCTCTGTCTAGCATTATATGAAGGAATCCCGTTTCCAAGGACGGCCTCTAAGAGGTCCAAATATGCACTTGCAGACTTTACAAAGTGTTTTCAAACAGCTCCATGAAAAGGCAGGTTAAGCTCTGGCAAGTGGATGCCCACATTAGAAAGTATTTTCTGAGAATGATTCTGTCTAGTTTTTATACGAAGATATTTCCTATTTTACCATTGTCCAGAAATCGCTTGAAATCTCCACATGCAAATTCCACAAAAAGAGTGTTTCAAATCTACACTGTCTAAAGGATGGTTCAACTCTGTGAGTTGAATACACACAACACAAATAAGTTACTGAGAATTCTTCTGTCTAGCATTATATGAAGAAATCCCATTTCCAACGAAGGCCTCAGATAGGTCCAAATATTCACTTGCCGACATTAAAAACAGAGTGTTTCCAAACTGCTCTATGAAAAGAAAGGTTAAACTCTGTCAGTGGAAGGCACACATCACAAAGTAGTTTCTGAGAATGATTCCGTCTAGTTATTATACGAAGATATTTCCTTTTATACCATTGGCCTCAAATCGCTTGAAATCTCCACATACAAATTCCACAAAAAGAGTGTTTCAAATCTACTCTGTCTAAAGGATTCAACTCACAGAGTTGAATACACACAACATAAAGAAGTTACTGACAATTCTTCTGTCTAGCATTATATGAAGTAATCCCATTTCCAAGGAAGGCCTCAAAGAGGTTCAAATATCCACTTGTAGACATTACAAACAGAATGTTTCTAAACTGCTCTATGAAAAGAAAGGTTAAACTCTGTCAGTTGAAGGCACACATTACAAAGTAGTTCCTGAGAATGATTCTGTCTAGTTTTTATAAGAAGATATTTCCTTTTCGACCATTGGCCTCAATTTGCTTGATATCTCCACATGCAAATTAAACAAAGAGAGTGAATCAAATCTATTCTGTCTAAAGGAAGGTTCAACTCGGTGAGTTGAAAACACACAACACAAAGATGTTACTGAGAATTCTCCTGTCTAGCGTTTTATGAAGAAATCCCGTTTCCAAGGACGGCCTCAAAGAGGTCCAAATATCCACTTGCAGACTTTACAAACAGAGTGTTTCCAAACTGTTGTATGAAAAGAAAGGTTAAACTCTGTGTGCTGAACGCACACATCACGAAGTAGTTTCTGAGAATTATTCTGTCTAGTTTTTTTACGAAGATATTTCCTTTTCTACGATTGGCGGCAAACCGATTTAAATCTCCATTTGGAAATTGCAGAAAAAGAGAGTTGCAAATCTGCTCTGTCTAAAGAAAGGTTCAACTCTGTGAGTTGAATACACACAATGCAAAGAAGTTACTGAGAACTCTTCTGTCTAGCGTTATATGAAGAAATCCCTTTTCCAACGAAGGCCTCAAAGAGGTCCAAATATCCACTTGCAGATTTTCCAAACAGAGAGTTTCCAAACTGCTCTATGAAAAGAAAGGTTAAACTCTTAGAGCTGAACGCACACATCACAAAGTATTTTCTGAGAATGATTCTGTCTAGTTTTTATACGAAGATATTTCCTTTTCTACCATTGGCCTCAAATCGCTTGAAATCTGCAATTGCAAATTCCACAAAAACAGAGTTTCAAATCTGCTCTGCCCAAAGAAAGGTTCAACTCCGTGAGTTGAATGCACACAACACAAAGAAGTTACTGAGAATTCTTCTCTCTAGCATTATATGAAGAAATGCCATTTCCAACGAAAGCCACAAAGAGGTCCAAATATCTACTTGCAGACATTACAAACAGAGTGTTTCCAAACTGCTCTATGAAAAGAGAGGTTAAACTCTGTGAGCTGAACGCACACATCACAAAGTAGTTTCTGAGAATGATTCTGTCTAGTTTTTATACGAAGATATTTCCTTTTCTACCATTGGCCTCGAATCGCTTGAAATCTCCAATTGCAAATTCCACAAAAAGAGAGTTTCAAATCTGCTCAATCTAAAGAAAGGTTCAACTCTGTGAGCTGAATACACACAACACAAAAAAGTTACTGAGAATTCTTCTGTCTAACATTATATGAAGAAATCCCGTTTCCAACGAAGGCCTCAAAGAGTTCCAAATATCCACTTGCAGACTTTACAAACAGATTGATTTGAAGCTGCTCTATGAAAAGAAACGTTAAAATCTGTCAGTTGAAGGCACACATCACAAAATACTTTCTGAGAATGATTCTGTCTACTTTTTATATGTAGATATTTAATTTTCTACAATTGGCCTCAAATCGCTTGAAATCCTCAATTGCAAATTCCAGAAAAAGAGAGTTTCAAATCTGCTGTGTCTAAAGAAAGGTTCTACTCTGTGAGATGAATACACGCATCACAAAGAAGTTACTGAGAATTCTTCTGTCTACCATTATATGAAGAAATCCCGTTTCCAATGAAGGCCTCAAAGAGGTCCAAATATCCGCTTGCAGACTTTACAAACAGATTGATTTCAAACTACACTATGAAAAGAAAGGTTAAACTCTGTGAGCTGAAGGCACACATCAGAAAGTAGTTTTTGAGAATGATTCTGTCTAGTTTTTATTCGAAGATATTTCCTTTGGTACCATTGGACTCAAATCGCTTGAAATCTCCACATGCAAAATCCAAAAAAGAGTGTTTCAAATCTACTCTGTCTAAAGGATGTTTCAACTCTGTGAGTTGAATACACACAACAAAAAGAAGTTACTGAGAATTCTTCTGTCTAGCATTATATGAAGACATCCCGTTTCCAACGAAGGCCTCAAAGTGCTCCAAATATCCACTTGCAGACTTTACAAACAGAGTGTTTCCAAACTGCTCTATGAAAAGAAATGTTAAACTACGTGAGCTGAACGCACACATCACCAAGTAGTTTCTGAGAATGATTCTGTCTAGTTTTTATGCGAAGACATTTCCTTTTCTACCATTGTCCTCAAATAGCATGAAATCTCCAAATGCAATATCCACAAAAAGAGAGTTTCAAATCTTCTCTGTCTAAAGAAAGTTTCAACTCTGTGAGCTGAATACACACAACACAAAGAAGTTACTGAGAATTCTACTGTCTAGCATTATATGAAGAAATCCCGTTTCCTACGAAGGCCACAAAGAGGTCCTAATATCCACTTGCAGACTTTACAAACACAGTGTCTGCAAACTGCTCTATGAAAAGAAAGTTTAAACTCTGTGAGCTAAACACACACATCACAAAGTAGTTTCTGAGAATAATGCTGTCTGGTTTTTAAACGAATATATTTCCTTCTCTACTATTGGCCTCAAATAGCTTGAAATCTCCATTTGCAAATTCCACAAAAAGAGAGTT
This sequence comes from Pan troglodytes, assembly GCF_028858775.2. Lineage (NCBI taxonomy): Eukaryota > Metazoa > Chordata > Mammalia > Primates > Hominidae > Pan > Pan troglodytes. The sequence continues at coordinate 15,202,826 of NC_072413.2, forward strand.
TCAAATCTGCTCTATCCAAAGAAAAGTTCAACACTCTGAGTTGAATACACACAACAGAAAGGAGTTACTGAGAATTCTTCTCTCTAGTATTATATGAAGACATCCCGTTTCCAACGAAGGCCACAAAGAAGTCCAAATATCCCCTTGCAGACTTTACAAACAGAGTGTTTCCAAACTGCTCTATGAAAAGAAAGGTTAAACTCTGTGAGTTGAATGCACACATCACAAAGTAGTTTCTGAGAATGATTCTGTCTAGTTTTTATACGAAGATATTTCCTTTTCTACTGTTGGCCTCAAATCGCTTGAAATCTCCAATTGCAAAATCCACAAAAAGAGTGTTTCAAATCTGCTGTGCCTGAAGAAATGTTCAACGCTGTGAGCTGAATACACAGAACACAAAAAAGTTACTGAGAATTCTTCTGTCTAGCATTATGTGAAGAAATCCCGTTTCCAACGAAGGCCTCAAAGAGGTCCAAATATCCACGAGCAGAGTTTACAAACAGATTGATTTCAAACTGCTCTATGAAAAGAATCGTTAAATTCTATCAGTTGAAGGCACACATCACAAAGTATTTTCTGAGAATGATACTGTCTAGTTTTTATATGAAGATATTTTCTTTTCTACTATTGGCCTCAAATCGCTTGAAATCTCCACATGCAAATTCCACAAAAAGAGTGTTTCAAATCTTCTCTGTCTAATGGATGGTTCAACTCTGTGAGTTGAATACACACAACACAAAGGATTTACTGAGAATTCCTCTGTCTAGTATTATGTGAAGAATTCCCGTTTCAAACAAAGGCCTCAAAGAGGTGCAAATATCCACTTACAGACTTACAAACAGCGTGTTTCCAAACTGCTCTATGAAAAGAAAGGTTAAACTCTGTGAGCTGAATGCACACATCACATAGTAGTTTCTGAGAATGATTCTGTGTAGTTTTTATGCAAAGATATTTCCTTTTCTACCATTGTCCTCAAATCGCATGAAATCTCCAAATGCAAAATCCACAAAAAGAGAGTTTCAAATCTTCTCTGTCTAAAGAAAGTTTCAACTCTGTGACCTGAATACACACAACACAAAGAAGCTACTGAGAATTCTTCTGTCTAGCATTAAATGAAGAAATCCCGTTTCCTACGAAGGCCAGAAAGAGGTCCTTATATCCACTTGCAGACCTTACAAACACAGTTTCTGCAAACTGCTCTAGGAAAAGAAAGTTTAAACTCTGTGAGCTAAACACACACATCACAAAGTAGTTTCCGAGAATGATTCTTTGTGGTTTTTATACGAAGATATTTCCTTCTCTACCATTGGCCTCAAATCGCTTGAAATCTCCAATTGAAATTCCACAAAAAGAGAGTTTCAAATCTGCTCTGTCTAAAGAAAGGTTCAACTCTGTGTGTTGAATACACACAACACAAAGAAGTTACTGAGAATTTTTCTGTCTAGCATTATATGAAGGAATCGCGTTTCCAACGAGGCCCACAAACAGTTCCAAATATCCACTTGCAGACTTTACAGAGTGTTTTCAACTGCTCCATGAAAAGGAAGGTTAAGCTCTATCAAGTGGATGCGCACATTAGAAATCAGTTTCCGAGAATGATTCTGTCTAGTTTTTATAACAATATATTCCCTTTTCTACCATTGGCCTCAATTCGCTTGATATCTCTACATGCAAATTCCACAAAAAGAGAGTATCAAATCTATTCTGTCTAAAGGAAGGTTCTACTCTGTGAGTTGAATACACACAGAACAAAGGCGTTACTGAGAATTCTCCTGTCTGGCCTTTTATGAAGAAATCCCGTTTCCAAGGATGGCCCGAAAGAGGTCCAAATATCCCCTTGCAGACTTTACAGAAAGACTGTTTCCAAACTGCTCTGTGAAAAGAAAGGTTAAACTCTGTCAGTTGAAGGCACACATCACAAAGTAGTTTCGGAGAATGATTCTGTCTAGTTTTTATACGAAGATATTTCCTTTTCTACCATTGACGACAAATCGCATGAAATCTCCAATTGCAAATTCCACAAAAAGAGAGATTCAATTCTGCTCTGTCCAAAGAAAGGTTCAACTCCGTGAGTTGAATACACACAACACAAAGAAGTTACTGAGAATTCTTCTGTCTTGCATTTCATGAAAAATCCCGTTTCCAACGAAGGCCTCAAAGAGGTCCAAATATCCACTTGCAGACATTACAAACAGAGTGTTTCCAAACTGCTCTATGAAAAGAATGGTTAAACTCTGTGAGCTGAACGCACACATCACCAAATACTTTCTGAGAATGATTGTGTCTAGTTTTTATACGAAGATATTTCCATTTCTTCCATTGGCCTCAAATCGCTTGAAATCTCCAATTGAAAATTCCACAAAAAGAGAGCTTCAAATCTGCTCTGTCCAAAGAAAGGCTCAACTCTGTGAGTTGAATACACACAACACAAAGAAGTTACTGAGAATTCTTCTGTCTAGCACTATATGAAGAAAATCCGTTTCCAACGAAGGCCTCAAATTGGTCCATATATCCAATTGCAGACTTTACAAACAGATTGATTCCACACTGCTCTGTGAAAAGAAATGTTAAACTCTGTCAGTTGAAGGCACACATTACAAAGTAGTTTATGAGAATAATTCTGTCTAGTTTTTTTACGAAGATATTTCCTTTTCTACCATAGGCCACAAATCACATGAAATCTCCAATTGCAAATTCCACAAAAAGAGTGTTTCAAATCTATTCTGTCTAAAGGATGGTTCAACTCTGTGAGTTGAATACACGCAACACAAAGAAGTTACTGGGAATTCTTCTGTCTAGCATTATGTGAAGAAATCCCGTTTCCAACGAAGGCTTCAAATAGGTCCAAATATCCAATTGCAGACTTTACAAACAGAGGTTTTCCAAACTGCTCTATGAAAAGAAAGGATAAACTCTGTCAGTTGAAGGCACACATCATAAAGTAGTTTCAGAGAATGATTCTGTCTAGTTTTTATACGAAGATATTTCCTTTTCTACAATTTTCCTCAAATCGCTTGAAATCTCCAATTGCAAATTCCACGAAAAGAGAGTTTCAAATATGCTCTGTCCAAAGAAAGTTTCAACTCTGTGAGTTGAATACACACAACACAAAGAAGTTACTGAGAATTCTTCTGTCTAGCACTATATGAAGAAATCACGTTACCAACGAATGCCTCAAAGAGGTCCAAATATACACTTGCAGACATTACAAACAGAGTGTTTTCAAACTGCTCTATGTAAAGAAAGGTTAAACTCTGTCAGTTGAAGGCACACATCACTAAGTACTTTCGCCGTATGATTCTGTCTAGTTTTTATACGAAGATATTTCCTTTTCTACCATTGGCCTCAAATCGCATGAAATCTCCAATTGCAAATTCCACAAAAAGAGAGATTCAATTCTGCTCTCTGCAAAGGAAGGTTCAATTCTGTGAGTTGAATACAGCCAACACAAAGAAGGTACTGAGAATTCTTCTGTCTAGCATTCTATGAAGAAATCCAGTTTCCAACGAAGGCTTCAAAGAGGTCCAAATATCCACTTGCAGACTTTACAACCAGAGCGTTTCCAAACTGCTCTCTGAAAAGAATGGTTAAACTCTGTGAGCTGAACGCAAACATCACAAAGTACTTTCTGAGAATGATTGTGTCTAGTTTTTATACGAAGATATTTCCTTTTCTACCATTGGCTTCAAATCGCTTGAAATCTCCAATTGCAAGTTCTCAAAAAGATAATTTCAAATCTGCTCTCTCCACAGAAAGGTTCAATTCTGTGAGTGGAATATACACAACACAAAGAAGTTACTGAGAATGCTTCTGTCTAGCATTATATGAAGAAATCCCGATTCCAACGAAGGCCTCAAAGAGGTCCAAATATCCACTTGCAGACTTTACAAACAGAGCGTTTCCAAACTGCTCTCTTAAAAGAATGGTTAAACTCTGTGAGCTGAACGCAAACATCACAAAGTACTTTCTGAGAATGATTGTGTCTAGTTTTTATACGAAGATATTTCCTTTTCTACCATTGGCTTCAAATCGCTTGTAATCTCCAATTGCAAGTTCTCAAAAAGATAATTTCAAATCTGCTCTCTCCACAGAAAGGTTCAATTCTGTGAGTGGAATATACACAACACAAAGAAGTTACTGAGAATGCTTCTGTCTAGCATTATATGAAGAAATCCCGATTCCAACGAAGGCCTCAAAGAGGTCCAAATATCCACTTGCAGACTTTACAAACAGAGCGTTTCCAAACTGCTCTATGAAAAGAAACGTTAAACTCTGTCAATTGAAGGCACACATCACAAAGTAGTTTCTGAGAATGATTCTGTCTTGTTTTTATACAAAGATATTTCCTTTTCTACCATTGGCCTCAAATCGCTTGAAATCTCCAATTGCAAATTCCACAAAATGAGTGTTTCAAGTCTGCTGTGTCTAAAGAAAGGTTCAACTCCGTGAGCTGAATACACACAACACAAAGAAGTTACTGAGAATTCTTCTGTATACCATTATATGAAGAATTCCCGTTTCCATCGATGGCCTCAAAGAGGTCCGTATATCCGCTTGCAGACTTTACAAACAGATTGATTTCAAACTGCTCTGTGAATAGAAACTTTAAAATCTGTCAGTTGAAACCACACAACACAAAGTAGTTTCTGAAAATGATTCTGTCTAGTTTTTATACGAAGATATTTACTTTTCTACCATTGGCCTCGAATCGCCTGAAATCTCCACATGCAAATTCCACAAAAAGAGAGTTTCAAATCTACTCTGTCGAAAGGATGGTTCAACTCTGTGAGTTGAATACACACAGCACAAAGAAGTTACTGAGAATTCTTCTGTCTAGCATTATATGAAAAAATCCCATTTCCAACGAAGGCTTCAAAGAGGTCCAAATATCCACTTGCAGACTTTACAAGCAGAGCGTTTCCAAACTGCTCTATGAAAGAATGGTTAAACTCTGTGAGCTGAACGCACACATCACAAAGTACTTTCTGAGAATGATTGTGTCTAGTTTGCATACGAAGATATTTCCTTTTCTACCATTGGCCTCAAATCGCTTGAAATCTCCAATTGAAAATACCACAAAAAGAGAGCTTCAAATCTGCTCTGTCCAAAGATAGGCTCAACTCTGTGTGTTGAATACACACAACACAAACAAGTTACTGAGAATTCTTCTGTCTAGCATTATATGAAGAATATTCGCTTCCAACGAAGGCCTCAAAGAGGTCCATATATCCAATTGCAGACTTTACAAACAGATTGATTCCACACTGCTCTATGACAAGAAATGTTGAAGTCTGTCAGTTGAAGGCACACATCACAAAGCAGTTTCTGAGAATGATTCAGTCTAGTTTTTTACGAAGATATTTCCTTTTCTACCATAGGCCCAAATCGCTTGAAATTTCCACATGCAAATTCCACAAAAAGAGTGTTTCAAATCTACTCTGTCTAAAGGATGGTTCAACTCTGTTAGTTGAATACACGCAACACAAAGAAGTTACTGGGAATTCTTCTGTCTAGCATTATGTGAAGAAATCCCGTTTCAAACGAAGGCCTCAAATAGGTCCAAATATCCACTTGCAGACATTACAAACAGAGTTTTTACAAAGTGCTCTATGCAAAGAGGGAATAACCTCTGTCAGTTGAAGGCACACATCACAAAGTAGTTTCAGAGAATGATTCTGTCTAGTTTTTATACGAAGATATTTCCTTTCCTACAATTTCCCTCAAATCGCTTGAAATCTCCAATTGAAATTCCACGAAAAGAGAGTTTCAAATCTGCTCTGTCCAAAGAAAGTTTCAACTCTGTGAGTTGAATACACACAACACAAAGAAGTTACTGAGAATTCTTCTGTCTAGCACTACATGACGATATCATGTTTCCAACGAATGCCTCAAAGAGGTCCAAATATACACTTGCAGACATTACAAACAGCGTGTTTTCAAACTGCTCTATGTAAAGAAAGGTTAAACTCTGTCAGTTGAAGGCACACATCACTTAGTAGTTTCGCAGAATGATTTTGTCTAGTTTTTATACGAAGATATTTCCTTTTCTACCATTGGCCTCAAATCGCATGAAATCTCCAATTGCAAATTCCACAAAAAGAGAGATTCAATTCTGCTCTCTCCAAAGGAAGCTTCAACTCTGTGAGTTGAATACACCCAACGCAAAGAAGTTACTGAGAATTCCTCTGACTAGCATTCTATGAAGAAATCCAGTTTCCAACGAAGGCTTGAAAGAGGTCCAAATATCCACTTGCAGACTTTACCACCAGAGCGTTTCCAAACTGCGCTATGAAAAGAATGGTTAAACTCTGTGAGCTGAACGCACACATCACAAAGTACTTTCTGAGAATGATTCTGTCTAGCTTTTATACGAAGATATTTCCTTTTCTTCCATTGGCCTCAAATCGCTTGAAATCTCCTCATGCAAATTCCACAAAAAGAGTGGTTCAAATCTCCTCTTTCTAAGAGATCGTTCACCTCTGTGAGTTGAATACACACAACACAAAGGAGTTACTGAGAATTCTTCTGCCTAGCATTATACAAAGAATTCCGGTTTACAACGAAGGCCTCAAAAAGTTCCAAATATCCACTTACAGACTTTACAAACAGACTGTTTCCAAACTCCTCTATGAAAAGAAACGTTAAACTATGTCAGTTGAAGGCACACATCACAATGAATTTTCTGAGAATGATCCAGTACAGTTTGTATACGACGATATTTCCGTTTCTACCATTGGCCTCAAATCGCTTGAAATCTCCAATTGCAAATCCCACAAAAAAGAGAGTTTCAAATCTGCTCTGTCTAAAGAAAGGTTCAACTCTGTGAATTGAATACACACAACACAAAGGTGTTACTGAGTATTCTTCTTCCTAGCATTATATGAAGAAATCCCTTTTGCAACGAAGGCCTCAAAGTGGTCCAAATATCCACTTGCAGACTTTACAAACAGATTGATTTCAAACTGCTCTATGAAAAGAAAGGTTAAACTCTGTGAGCTGAATGCACTCATCACAAATTAGTTTCTGAGAATGCTTCTGTCTAGTATTTATACGAAGATATTTCCTGTTATGCCAATGGACACAAACCGCATGAAATCTCCAATTGCAAATTCCACAAAAAGAGATTTTCAAATCTGCTGTGTCTAAAGAAATGTTCAACTCTGTGAGCTGAATACACACAACACAAAGCAGTTACTGAGAATTCTTCTGTCTTGCATTATATGAAGAAATCCCGTTTCCAACGAAGGCGTCAAAGAGATCCATATATCCACTTGCAGACTTTACAAACTGATTGATTTCAAACTGCTCTATGAAAAGAAATGTTAAACTCTGTCAGTTGAAGGCAAACATCACAAAGTAGTTTCAGAGGATGATTCTGTCTAGTTTTTATACGAAGATATTTCCTTTTCTGCCATAGGCCTCAAATCGCTTGAAATCTCCGCATGCAAATTCCACAAAAAGAGAGTTTCAAATCTACACTGTCGAAAGAAAGCTTCAACTCTGTGAGTTGAATACACGCAACACAAAGCAGTTATTGAGAAATCTTCTGTCTAGCATTATATGAAGAAATCCCTTTTCCAACGAAGGCCTCAAAGAGGTCCAAATATCCACTTGCAGACTTTACAAACAGAGTGTTTCCTAACTGCTCTATGAAAAGAAATGTTAAACACTGTGAGCTGAAGGCACACATCACAAAGTAGTTTCTGAGAATGATTCTGTCTTGTTTTTATACGAAGATATTTCCTTTTCATCCATTGGCCTCAAATCGCTTGAAATCTCCACATGAAAATTCCAGAAAAGGAGTGTTTCAAATCTACTCTGTCTAAAGGAAGGTTCAAATCTGTGAGTTGAATACACACAACAGAAAGAAGTTACTGAGAATTCTTCTGTCTAGCATTATAAAAAGAAATCCCGTTTGCAACGAAGGCCTCAAAGAGGTCCAAATATCCACTTACAGACTTTACAAACAGACTGTTTCCAAACTCCTCTATGAAAAGAAACGTTAAACTCTCTCAGTTGAAGGCACACATCACAAAGTAGTTTCGGAGAATGATTCTGTCTAGTTTTTATACGAAGATATTTACTTTTCTACAATTGGCCTCAAATCGCTTGAAATCTCCAATTGCAAATTCTACAAAAAGAGAGTTTCAAATCTGCTCTCTCCAAAGAAAGGTTCAACTCTGTGAGCTTAATACACACAACACAAAGATGTTACTGAGAATTCTTCTGTAAAGCATAATATGAAGAAATCCCGTTTCCAACGAAGGCCTCCAAAAGGTCCAAATATCCACTTCCAGACATTACAAACAGAGTGTTTCCAAACAGCTCTATGAAAAGAAACTTTAAACTCTGTGAACTGAACACACACATCACAAAGTAGTTTCTGAGAATGATTCTGTCTAATTTTTATAAGAAGATACTTCCTTTTCTGCCAATTTACTCAAATCGCTTGAAGTCTCCAATTGCAGATTCCACACAAAGAGAGTTTCCAATCCGCTGTGTGTAAAGAAAGGTTCAACTCTGTGAGCTGAATACACACAACACAAAGAAGTTACTGAGAATTCTTCTGTCTAGCATTCTATGAAGAAATCCCATTTCCAACGAAGTCCTCAAATAGGTCCAAATATCCACTTGCAGACTTTACAAACAGAGTGTTTCCAAACTGCTCAATGAAAAGAAACCTTAAACACTGTCAGTTGAAGGCACACATCACAAAATAGTTTCTGAGAATGATTCTGTCTAGTTTTTATACGAAGATATTTCCTTTTCTAACATTGGCCTCAAATCGCTTGAAATGTCCGCATGCAAATTCCACAAAAAGAGAGTTATAAATCTGCTCTGAAAAAAGAAATATTCAACTCTGTGGGTTGAATATACACAAGCGAAAAAGTAAATGAGAATTCTTCTGTCTAACATTATATGAAGAAATCCCTTTTCCAACGAAGGCCTCAAAGAGGTCCAAATATCCACTTGCAGACTTTACAAACAGAGTGTTTCCAAACTGCTCTATGAACAGAAAGGTTAAACTCTGTGAGCTGAACGCACACATCACGAAGTAGTTTCTGAGAATGATTCTGTCTAGTATTTATACGAAGATATTTCCTTTTCTACCATTGGCCTCAAATCGCTTGAAATCTCCAATTGTAATTTCCAAAAAAAGAGAGTTTCAAATCTGCTCTGTCCAAAGAAAGGTTCAACTCTGTGAGCTGAATACACACAACACAAAGAAGTTACTGAGAATTCTTCTGTCTAGCATTATATGAAGAAATCCCGGTTCCAACGAGGACTCAAAGAGGTCCAAGTATCCACTTGCAGAGTTTACAAACAGAGTGTTTCCAAACTGCTCTATGAACAGAAGTTTAAACTCTGTCAGCGGAATGCACACATCACAAAATAGTTTCTGAGAATGATTCTGTCTAGTTTTTATACGAAGATATTTCCTTTTCTAACATTGGCTACAAATCGCTTGAAGTCTCCAATTGCAGATTCCACAAAAAGAGAGTTTCCAATCTGCTGCGTGTAAAGAAATGTTCAACTCTGTGAGCTGCATACACACAACACAAAGAAGTTACTGAGAATTCTTCTGTCTAGCATTCTATGTAGAAATCCCATTTCCAACGAAGTCCTCAAATAGTTCCAAATATCCACTTGCAGACTTTACAATCAGAGTGTTTCCAAACTGCTCAATGAAAAGAAACGTTAAACACTGTCAGTTGAAGGCACACATCACAAAGTAGTTTCTGAGAATGATTCTGTCTAGTGTTTATACGAAGATACTTCCTTTTCTAAAGTTGGAACCAAATCGCTTGAAATCTCCAATTGCAAATTCTCAAAAAGAGTTTCCAATATTCTCTGTCTAAAGAAAGGTCCAACTCTGTGAGTTGAATACACAAAACACAACGAAGTTACTGAGAATTCTTCTGTCTAGCATTATATGAAGATATCCCGTTTCAAACGAAGGCCTCAAAGAGGTCGAAATATCCACTTGCAGACTTTTCAAACAGAGTGTTTCCAAACTGCTCTATGAAAAGAAAGGTTAAACTCTGTGAGCTGAACGCACACATCACAAAGTAGATTCTGAGAATGATTCTGTCTAGTTTATATGCGAACATATTTCCTTTTCTACCATAGGCCTCAAATAGCTTGAAATCTCTAATTGCAATTTCCACAAAAAGAGTTTCAAATCTGCTCTGTCTAAAGAAAGGTTCAACTCTGTGAGATGAATACACACAAAACAAAGAAGTTACTGTGAATTCTTCTGTCTAGCAGTATATGAAGAAATCCCATTTCCAACGAAGGCCTCAAAGAGCTCCAAATATCCACTTGCACACATTTCAAACAGAGTGTTTCCAAAATGCTCTATGAACAGAAAGGTTAAACTCTGTGAACTGAACGCACACATCACTAAGTAGTTTCTGAGAATGATTCTGTCTAGTTTTTATACGAAGATATTTCCTTTTCTAACATTGGCCTCAAATCGCTTGAAATCTCAAATTGCAAATTTCAGAAAAAGAGAGTTTCAAACCTGCTGAGTGTAAGGAAATGTTCAACTCTGTGACCTGAATACACACAACACAAATGAGTTACTGAGAATTCTTCTGTCTAGCATTATATGAAGATATCCCGTTTCCAACGAAGTCCTCAGAGAGGTCCAAATATCCACTTACAGACTTACAAACAGAGTGTTTCCAAACTGCTCTATGAAAAGAAAGGTTAAACTCTGTGAGTTGAAGGCACACATCACAATGAATTTTCTGAGAATGATTCTGTCTAGTTTTTATACGAAGATATTTCCTTTTCTAAACTTGGCCTCAAATCGCATGAAATCTCCAGATGAAATTCCACAAAAAGAGAGTTTCAAATCTGCTCTGTCCAAAGAAAAGTTCAACTCTGTGAGTTGAATACACACAACACCAAGATGTTACTGAGAATTGTTCTGTGTAGCATTATATGAAGAAATCCCGTTTCCAACGAAGTCCTCAGAGACGTCCAAATATGCACTTGCAGAATTTACCAACAGAGTGTTTCCAAACTGCTCTATGAAAAGAAAGGTTAAACTCTGTGAGCTGAACACACACATCACAAAGTAGTTTCTGAGAATGATTCTGTCTAGTTTTTATACGAAGGTATTTCCTTTCAAACATTGGCCTCAAATCGTTTGAAATCTCCAATTGTAAATTCCAGAAAAAGAGAGTTTCAAATCTGCTATGTGTAACGAAAGGGTGAACTCTCTGGGCTGAATACACACAACACAAAGAAGTCACTGAGAATTCTTCTGTCTAGCATTATGTTTAGAAATCCCTTTTCAAACGAAGGCCTCAAAGAGGTCCAAATATCCACTTGCAGACTTTACAAAGAGAGTGTTTCCAAACTGCTCTATGAACAGAAAGGTAAAACTCTGTGAGCTGAACGGACACATCACAAAGTAGTTTCTGAGAATGAGTCTGTCTAGTTTTTATACGAAGCTATTTCCTTTTCTACCATTGGCCTCAAATCGCTTGAAATCTCCAATTGCAATTTCCACAAAAAGAGAGCTTCAAATCTGCTCTGTCCAAAGAAAGGTTCAACTCTGTGAGCTGAATACACACAACACAAAGAAGTTACTGAGAATTCTTCTGTCTAGCATTATATGAAGAAATCCCGTTTCCAGCGATGTCCTCAGAGAGGTCCAAATATCCACTTGCAGACTTTACAAACAGAATGTTTCCAAACTGCTCTATGAAAAGAAAGGTTAAACTCTTTGAGCTGAACGCACACATCAGAAACTAGTTTCTGAGAATGATTCTGTCTAGTTTTTATACGAAGATATTTCCTTTTCTAACATTGGCCTAAAATCGCTTGAAATCTCCAATTGCAATTTCCACAAAAAGAGAGTTTCAAGTCGGCTCTGTCCAGAGAATGGTTCAGCTCTGTGAGCTGAATACACAGAACAGAAAGAAGTTACTGAGAATTCTTCTGTCTCGCATTCTATGAAGAAATCCCGTTTCCAACGAAGTCCTCAAATAGGTCCAAATATCCACTTCCAGACTTTACAAACAGAGTGTTTCCAAACTGCTCTATGAAAAGAAACGTTAAACTCTGTGAGCTGAATGCACACATCACAAAGTAGTTTCTGAGAATGATTCTGTCTAGTTTTTATACGAAGATATTTCCTTTTCTACAATTGGCCTCAAATCACTTGAAATCTCCAATTGCAATTTCCACAAAAAGTGAGTTTCAAATCTGCTCTGTCCAAAGAAAGGTTCAACTCTGTGAGTTGAATACACACAACGTAAAGAAGTTACTGAGAATTCTTCTGCCTAGCATTATATGAAGAATTCCCGTTTCCAACGAAGGCCTCAAAGAGGTCCAAATATCCACTCGCAGACTTTACAAACAGAGTGTTTCCAAACTACTCTATGAAAAGAAAGTTTAAACTCTGTCAGTTGAAGGCACACATCACAAAGTAGTTTCTGAGAATGATTCTGTCTAGTTTTTATACGAAGATATTTCCTTTTCTAACATTCGCCCCAAATCGCTTGGAATCTCCAATTGCAAATTCCACAAAAAGAGAATTTCCAATATTCTCTGTCTAAAGAAAGGTTCAACTCTGTGAGTTGAATACACACAACACAAAATTTACTGAGTATTCTTCTGTCTAGCATTATATGAAGAAATCCCGTTTCCAACGAAGGCCTCAAGGAGGTCCAAATATCCACTTGCAGACTTTACAAACAGAGTGTTTCCAAACTGCTCTATGAAAAGAAAGGTTAAACTCTGTGAGCTCAACGCACACATCACAAAGTAAATTCTTTTTTTTTTTATTTTTTATTTATTATACTTAAATTTTAGGGTACATGTGCACATTGTGCAGGTTAGTTACATATGTATGCATGTGCCATGCTGGTGCGCTGCACCCACTATCTCGTCATCTAGGATTACGTATATCTCCCAATGCTATCCCTCCCCCCTCCCCCCTCCCCACCACAGTCCCCAGAGTGTGATATTCCCCTTCCTGTGTCCATGTGGTCTCATTGTTCAATTCCCACCTGTGAGTGAGAATATGAAGTGTTTGGTTTTTTGTTCTTGCGATAGTTTACTGAGAATGATGGTTTCCAATTTCATCCATGTCCCTACAAAGGATATGAACTCATCATTTTTTATGGCTGCATAGTATTCCATGGTGTATATGTGCCACATTTTCTTAATCCAGTCTATCATTGTTGGAGATTTGGGTTGGTTCCAAGTCTTTGCTATTGTGAATAATGCCGCAATAAACATACGTGTGCATGTGTCTTTATAGCAGCATGATTTATAGTCATTTGGGTATATACCCAGTAATGGGATGGCTGGGTCAAATGGTATTTCTAGTTCTACATCCCTGAGGAATCGCCACACTGACTTCCACAATGGTTGAACTAGTTTACAGTCCCACCAACAGTGTAAAAGTGTTCCTATTTCTCCACATCCTCTCCAGCACCTGTTGTTTCCTGACTTTTGAATGATTGCCATTCTAACTGGTGTGAGATGATATCTCATAGTGGTTTTGATTTGCATTTCTCTGATGGCCATTGATGATGAGCATTTTTTCATGTGTTTTTTGGCTGCATAAATGTCTTCTTTTGAGAAGTGTCTGTTCATATCCTTCACCCACTTTTTGATGGGGTTGTTTGTTTTTTTGTTGTAAATTTGTTTGAGTTCACTGTAGATTCTGGATATTAGCCCTTTGTCATATGAGTAGGTTGCAAAAATTTTCTCCCATGTTGTAGGTTTCCTATTCACTCTGATGGTAGTTTCTTTTGCTGTGCAGAAGCTCTTTAGTTTAATTAGATTCCATTTTTCAATTTTGGCTTTTGTTGCCATTGCTTTTGGTGTTTTGGACATGAAGTCCTTGCCCACGCCTATGTCCTGAATGGTAATGCCTAGGTTTTCTTCTAGGGTTTTTATGGTTTTAGGTCTAACGTTTAAATCTTTAATCCATCTTGAATTGATTTTTGTATAAGGTGTAAGGAAGGGATCCAGTTTCAGCTTCTACATATGGCTAGCCAGTTTTCCCAGCACCATTTATTAAATAGGGAATCCTTTCCCCATTGCTTCTTTTTCTCAGGTTTGTCAAAGATCAGATAGTTGTAGGTAAGCAGCGTTATTTCTGAGGGCTCTGTTCTGTTCCATTTATCTATATTTCTGTGTTGGTACCAGTACCATGCTGTTTTGGTTACTGTAGCCTTTTAGTATAGTTTGAAGTCAGGTAGCGTGATGCCTCCAGCTTTGTTCTTTTGGCTTAGGATTGACTTGGCGATGCGGGCTCTCTTTTGGTTCCATATGAACTTTAAAGTAGTTTTTTCCAATTCTGTGAAGAAAGTCATTGGTAGCTTGATGGGGATGGCATTGAATCTGTAAATTACCTTGGGCAGTATGGCCATTTTCACGATATTGATTCTTCCTACCCATGAGCATGGAATATTCTTCCATTTGTTTGTATCCTCTTTTATTTCCTTGAGCAGTGGTTTGTAGTTCTCCTTGAAGAGGTGCTTCACATCCCTTGTAAGTTGGATTCCTAGGTATTTTATTCTCTTTGAAGCAATTGTGAATGGGAGTTCACTCATGATTTGGCTCTCTGTTTGTCTGTTGTTGGTGTATAAGAATGCTTGTGATTTTTGTACATTGATTTTGTATCCTGAGACTTTGCTGAAGTTGCTTATCAGCTTAAGGAGGTTTTGGGCTGAGACGATGGGGTTTTCTAGATAAACAATCATGTCGTCTGCAAACAGGGACAATTTGACTTCCTCTTTTCCTAATTGAACACCCTTTATTTCCTTCTCCTGCCTGATTGCCCTGGCCAGAACTTCCAACACTATGTTGAATAGGAGCGGTGAGAGAGGGCATCCTTGTCTTGTGCCAGTTTTCAAAGGGAATGCTTCCAGTTTTTGCCCATTCAGTATGATATTGGCTGTGGGTTTGTCATAGATAGCTCTTATTATTTTGAAATACGTCCCATCAATACCTAATTTATTGAGAGTTTTTGGCATGAAGGGTTGTTGAATTTTGTCAAAGGCCTTTTCTGCATCTATTGAGATAATCATGTGGTTTTTGTCTTTGGCTCTGTTTATATGCTGGATTACATTTATTGATTTGCATATATTGAACCAGCCTTGCATCCCAGGGATGAAGCCCCCTTGATCATGGTGGATAAGCTTTTTGATGTGCTGCTGGATTCGGTTTGCCAGTATTTTATTGAGGATTTTTGCATCAATGTTCATCAAGGATATTGGTCTAAAATTCTCTTTTTTGGTTGTGTCTCTGCCCGGCTTTGGTATCAGAATGATTCTGGCCTCATAAAATGAGTTAGGGAGGATTCCCTCTTTTTCTATTGATTGGAATAGTTTCAGAAGGAATGGTACCAGTTCCTCCTTGTACCTCTGGTAGAATTCGGCTGTGAATCCATCAGGTCCTGGACTCTTTTTGGTTGGTAAACTATTGATTATTGCCACAATTTCAGCTCCTGTTATTGGTCTATTCAGAGATTCAACTTCTTCCTGGTTTAGTCTTGGGAGAGTGTATGTGTCGAGGAATGTGTCCATTTCTTCTAGATTTTCTAGTTTATTTGCATAGAGGTGTTTGTAGTATTCTCTGATGGTAGTTTGTATTTCTGTGGGATCGGTGGTGATATCCCCTTTATCATTTTTTATTGCGTCTATTTGATTCTTCTCTCTTTTTTTCTTTATTAGTCTTGCTAGTGGTCTATCAATTTTGTTGATCCTTTCAAAAAACCAGCTCCTGGATTCATTGATTTTTTGAAGGGTTTTTTGTGTCTCTATCTGTTTCAGTTCTGCTCTGATTTTAGTTATTTCTTGCATTCTGCTAGCTTTTGAATGTGTTTGCTCTTGCTTTTCCAGTTCTTTTAATTGTGATGTTAGGGTGTCAATTTTGGATCTTTCCTGCTTTCTCTTTTGGGCATTTAGTGCTATACATTTCCCTCTACACACTGCTTTGAATGAGTCCCAGAGATTCTGGTATGTTGTGTCTTTGTTCTCATTGGTTTCAAAGAACATCTTTATTTCTGCCTTCATTTCGTTATGTACCCAGTAGTCATTCAGGAGCAAGTTGTTCAGTTTCCATGTAGTTGAGCAGCTTTGAGTGAGATTCTTAATCCTGAGTTCTAGTTTGATTGCACTGTGGTCTGAGAGATAGTTTGTTATAATTTCTGTTCTTTTACATTTGCTGAGGAGAGCTTTACTTCCAAGTATGTGGTCAATTTTGGAATAGGTGTGGTGTGGTGCTGAAAAAAATGTATATTCTGTTGATTTGGGGTGGAGAGTTCTATAGATGTCTATTAGGTCCGCTTGGTGCAGAGCTGAGTTCAATTCCTGGGTATCCTTGTTGACTTTCTGTCTCGTTGATCTGTCTAACGTTGACAGTGGGGTGTTAAAGTCTCCCATTATTAATGTGTGGGAGTCTAAGTCTCTTTGTAGGTCACTCAGGACTTGCTTTATGAATCTGGGTGCTCCTGTATTGGGTGCATATATATTTAGGATAGTTAGCTCCTCTTGTTGAATTGATCCCTTTACCACTATGTAATGGCCTTCTTTGTCTCTTTTGATCTTTGTTGGTTTAAAGTCTGTTTTATCAGAGACTAGGATTGCAACCCCTGCCTTTTTTTGTTTTCCATTTGCTTGGTAGATCTTCCTCCATCCTTTTATTTTGAGCCTATGTGTGTCTCTGCACGTGAGATGGGTTTCCTGAATACAGCACACTGATGGGTCTTGACTCTTTATCCAACTTGCCAGTCTGTGTCTTTAATTGGAGAATTTAGTCCATTTACATTTAAAGTTAATATTGTTATGTGTGAATTTGATCCTGTCATTATGATGTTAGCTGGTGATTTTGCTCATTAGTTGATGCAGTTTCTTCCTAGTCTTGATGGTCTTTACATTTTGGCATGATTTTGCAGCGGCTGGTACCGGTTGTTCCTTTCCATGTTTAGCGCTTCCTTCAGGAGCTCTTTTAGGGCAGGCCTGGTGGTGACAAAATCGGTCAGCATTTGCTTGTCTGTAAAGTATTTTATTTCTCCTTCACTTATGAAGCTTAGTTTGGCTGGATATGAAATTCTGGGTTGAAAATTCTTTTCTTTAAGAATGTTGATTATTGGCCCCCTCTCTCTTCTGGCTTGTAGGGTTTCTGCCGAGAGATCCGCTGTTAGTCTGATGGGCTTCCCTTTGAGGGTAACCCGACCTTTCTCTCTGGCTGCCCTTAACATTTTTTCCTTCATTTCAACTTTGGTGAATCTGACAATTATGTGTCTTGGAGTAGCTCTTCTCGAGGAGTATCTTTGTGGCGTTCTCTGTATTTCCTGAATCTGAACGTTGGCCTGCCTTGCTAGATTGGGGAAGTTCTCCTGGATAATATCCTGCAGAGTGTTTTCCAACTTGTTTTCATTCTCCGCATCACTTTCAGGTACACCAATCAGACGTAGATTTGGTCTTTTCACATAGTCCCATGTTTCTTGGAGGCTTTGCTCATTTCTTTTTATTCTTTTTTCTCTAGACTTCCCTTCTCGCTTCATTTCATTCATTTCATCTTCCATTGCTGATACCCTTTCTTCCAGTTGATCGCATCGGCTCCTGAGGTTTCTGCATTCTTCACGTAGTTCTCGAGCCTTGGTTTTCAGCTCCATCAGCTCCTTTAAGCACTTCTCTGTATTGGTTATTCTAGTTATACATTCTTCTAAATTTTTTTCAAAGTTTACAACTTCTTTGCCTTTGGTTTGAATGTCCCCCCATAGCTCAGAGTAATTTGATCGTCTAAAGCCTTCTTCTCTCAGCTCGTCAAAATTATTCTCCATCCAGCTTTGTTCCGTTGCTGGTGAGGAACTGCGTTCCTTTTGAGGAGGAGAGGCGCTCTGCATTTTAGAGTTTCCTGTTTTTCTGTTCTGTTTTTTCCCCATCTTTGTAGTTTTATCTACTTTTGGTCTTTGATGATGGTGATGTACAGATGGGTTTTCGGTGTGGATGTCCTTTCTGTTTGTTAGTTTTCCTTCGAAAAGACAGGACCCTCAGCTGCAGGTCTGTTGGAATAACCTGCCCTGTGAGGTGCCAGTGTGCCCCTGCTGTGGGCTGCCTCCCAGTTAGGCTGCTCGGGGGTCAGGGGTCATGGACCCACTTGAGGAGGCAGTCTGCCCATTCTCAGATCTCCAGCTACGTGCTGGGAGAACCACTGCTCTCTTCAAAGCTGTCAGACAGGGACATTTAAGTCTGCAGAGGTTACTGCTGTCTTTTTGTTTGTCTGTGATCTGCCCCCAGAGGTGGAGCCTACAGAGGCAGGCAGGCCTCCTTGAGCTCTGGTGGGCTCCACCCAGTTCGAGCTTCCGGGCTGCTTTGTTTACCTAAGCAAGACTGGGCAATGGCGGGGGCCCCTCCCACAGCCTCGCTGCCGCCTTGCAGTTTGATCTCAGACTGCTGTGCTAGCAATCATGGAGACTCCGTGGGCATAGGACCCTCCGAGCCAGGTGTGGGATATAGTCTTGTGGTGCGCTGTTTTTTAAGCAGGACTGAAAAGCGCAATATTCGGGTGGGAGTGACCCGATTTTCCAGGTGCGTCCGTCACCCGTTTCTTTGACTGGGAAAGGGAACTCCCTGACCCCTTGAGCTTCCCAGGTGAGGCAATGACTCGCCCTGCTTCCGCTCGCGCAAGGTGCACGCACCCACTGGCCTGCGCCCACTGTCTGGCACTCCCTAGTGAGACGAACACGGTACCTCAGATGGAAATGCAGAAATCACCGTCTTCTGCGTCACTCAAACTGGGAGCTGTAGACCAGCGCTGTTTCTATTCGGCCATCTTGGCACCACCCCCACAAAATAGATTCTGAGAATGATTCTGTCTAGTTTTTATACGAAGATAGTTCCTTTTCTACCATAGGCCTCAAAGAGCTTGAAATCTCTAATTGCAATTTCCACAAAAAGAGAGTTTCAAATCTGCTATGTGTAAAGAAAAGTTCAACTCTGTGAGGTGAATACACACAACACAAAGAAGTTACTGGCAATTCTTCTGTCTAGCATTATATGAAGAAATCCCGTTTCCAACGAAGGCCTCAAAGAGGTGCAAATATCCACTTGCAGAATTTACAAACAGAGTGTTTCCAAACTGCTCTATGAAAAGAAAGGTTAAACACTGTCAGCTGAACGCACACATCACAAAGTAGATTCTGAGAATGATTCTGTTTAGTTTTTATACGAAGATATTTCCTTTTCTACCATTGGTCTCAAATCGCTTGAAATCTCCAATTGCAATTTCCACAAAAAGAGAGTTTCAAATCTGCTCTGTCAAAAGAAAGGTTCAACTCTGTGAGCTGAATACACACAACACAAAGAAGTTACTGAAAATTCTTCTGTCTAGCATTATATGAAGAAATCCCGGTTGCAACGAAGGCCTCAAAGAGGTCCAAATATCCACTTGCAGAATTTACAAACAGAGTGTTTCCAAACCGCTCTATGAACAGAAAGGTTAAACTCTGTGAGCTGAACGCACACATCTCAAAGTAGTTTCTGAGAATGATTCTGTCTAGTGTTTATACGAAGATATTTCCTTTTCTAACATTGGCCTCAAATCGCTTGAAATCTCAAATTGCAAATTCCAGAAAAAGAGAGTTTCAAACCTGCTGAGTGTAAGGAAAGGTTCAACTCTGTGACCTGAATACACACAACACAAAGGAGTTACTGAGAATTCTTCTGTCTAGCATTATATGAAGAAATCCCGTTTCCAACGAAGTCCTCAGAGAGGTCCAAATATCCACTTACAGACTTTACAAACAGAGTGTTTCCAAACTGCTCTATGAAAAGAAAGGTTAAACTCTGTGAAATGAACGCACACATCACAAACATGATTCTGAGAATGATTCTATCTAGTTTTTCTACGAAGATATTTCCTTTTCTACCATTGGCCTCAAATCGCTAGAAATCTCCAATTGCCATTTCCACAAAAATAGAGTTTCAAATCTGCTCTGTACAAAGAATAGTTCAGCTCTGTGAGCTGAATACACACAACAGAAAGAAGTTACTGAGAATTCTTCTGTCTAGCATTATATGAAGAAATCCCGTTTCCAACGAAGGCCTCAAAGAGGTCCAAATATCCACTTGCAGCATTACAGAGTGTCTCCAAACTGCTCTATGAAAAGAAAGGTTAAATTCTAAGTTGAAGGCACATATCACAAAGTAGTTTCTGAGAATGATTCTGTGCAGTTTTTATACGAAGATATTTCCTTTTCTATCATGGGCCTCAAATCCCTTGAAATCTCCAATTGCAATTTCCACAAAAGAGTGTTTCAAAACTGCTCTGTCCAAAGAAAGTTTCAACTCTGTGAGCTGAATACACACAACAGAAAGAAGTTACTGAGAATTCTTCTGTCTAGCATTCTATGAAGAAATCCCGTTTCCAACGAAGTCCTCACAAAGGTCCAAATATGCACTTGTAGAATTTACAAACAGAGTGTTTCCAAACTGCTCTATGAAAAGAAAGGTGAAACTCTGTGAGCTGAACGCACACATCACAAAGTAGTTTCTGAGAATGATTCTGTCTAGTTTTTATACGAAAATATTTCCTTTCAAACATTGGCCTCAAATCGTTTGAAGTCTCCAGTTGTAAATTGCACAAAAAGAGAGTTTCAAATCTGCTATGTGTAACGGAAGGGTCAACTCTCTGAGCTGAATACACACAACACAAAGAAGTGACTGAGAATTCTTCTGTCTAGCAATATTTGAAGAAATCCCGTTTCCAACGATGGCCTCAAAGAGGTCCAAATATCCACTTGCAGACTTTACAAAGAGAGTGTTTCCAAACTGCACTATGAACAGAAAGGTAAAATTCTGTGAGCAGAATGGACACATTAGAAAGTAGTTTCTGAGAATGATTCTGTCCAGTTTTTATAGGAAGATATTTGCTTTTCTAATATTGGCCTGAAATCGCTTGAAATCTCCACATGCAAATTCCACAAAAAGAGAGTTTCAAATCTGCTCTGCCCAAAGAAAGTTTCAACTATGTGAGTTGAATACACACAACTCCAAGATGTTACTGAGAATTCTTCTGTCTAGCATTATATGAAGAAATCCCGTTTCCAACGAAGGCCTCAAATAGGCCCAAATATCCACTTGCAGACTTTACAAACAGAGTGTTTCCAAACTGCTCTATGAACAGAAAGGTTAAACCCTGTAAGCTGAACGCACACATCACAAAGTAGTTTCTGAGAATGATTCTGTCTAGTTTTTATGCGAAGATATTTCCTTTTCTACCATTGGCCTCAAATCGCTTGAACTCTTCAATTGCAATTTCCACAAAAAGAGAGTTTCAAACCTGCCCTGTCTAAAGAAAGGTTCAACTTTGTGAGTTGAATACACACAACACAAAGAAGTTACTGACAATTCTTCTGTCTAGCATTATATGAAGAAATCCCGTTCCCAACAAAGGCCTCAAAGAGGTACAAATATACACTTGGAGAATTTACAAACAGAGTGTTTCCAAACTGCTCTATGAAAAGAAATTTTAAACTCTGTAAGCTGAACGTGCACATCACAAAGTAGATTCTGAGAATGATTCTGTCTAGTTTTTAGACGAAGATATTTCCTTTTCTACCATTGGCCTCAAATCGCTTGAAATCTCCAATTGCAATTTCCACAAAAAGACAGTTTCAAATCTGCTCTGTCCAAAGAAAGTTTCAACTCTGTGAGCTGAATACACACAACAAAAAGAAGTTACTGAGAATTCTTCTGTCTGGCATTATAAGAAGAAATCCCTTTTCCAACGAAGTTCTCAAAGAGGTGCAAATATCCACATTTAGACTTTACAAACAGAGTGTTTCCAAACTGCTCTATGAACAGAAAGGTTAAACTCTGTGAGCTGAACGCACACATCACAAAGTAGTTTCTGAGAATGATTCTGTCTAGTTTTTATACGAAGATATTTCCTTTTCTACCATTGTTCTCAAATCGCTTGAAGTCTCCAATTTCAATTTCCACAAAAAGAGAATTTCAAATCTGCTCTGTCTAAAGAACGGTTCAACCCTGTGAGTTGAATACACACAAGACAAAGAAGTTACTGAGCATTCTTCTGTCTAGCATTACATGAAGAAATCCCGTTTCCAACAAAGGCCTCAAAGAGGAACAAATATACACTTGAAGACTTTACAAACAGAGTGTTTCCAAACTTCTCTATGATCAGAAAAGTTAAACTCTGTGAGCTGAACGCACACATCACAAAGTAGTTTCTGAGAATAATTCTGTCTAGTTTTTAAACGAAGATATTTCCTTTTCTACCATTGGCCTCAAATCGCTTGAAATCTCAAATTGCAGATTCCAGAAAAAGACAGTTTCAAACCTGCAGTGTGTAAGGAAAGGTTCAACTCTGTGAGCTGAATACACACAACACAAAGAAGTTACTGAAAATTCCTCTGTCTAGCATTATATGAAGAAATCCCGTTTCCAACGAACGACTCAAAGTGGTCAAAATATCCACTTGCAGACGTTACAAACAGACTGTTTCCAAACTGCTCCATGAACAGAAAGGTTAAACGCTGTGAGCTGAACGCACACATCACTAAGTAGTTTCTGAGAATGATTCTGTCTTGTTTTTCTACGAAGATATTTACTTTTCTACCATTGGCCTCAAATCGCTTGCAATCTCCAATTTCAATTTCCAAAAAAAGAGAGTTGCAAATGTACTCTGTCCAAAGAAAAGTTTAACTCTGTGAGCTGAATACACACAAGAGAAAGGAGTTACTGAAAATTCTTCTGTCTAGCATTATATGAAGAAATCCAGTTTCCAACCACGGCCTCAAAGAGGTCCAAATATCCACTTGCAGACTTTACAAACAGAGTGTTTCCAAACTGCTCTATGAACAGAAAGTTTAAACGCTGGGAGCTGAACGCACACATCACAAAGTAGATTCTGAGAATGATTCTGTCTAGTTTTTATACGAAGATATTTCCTTTTCTACCATTGTTCTCAAATCGCTTGAAGTCTCCAATTGCAGATTCCACAAAAAGAGAGTTTCAAATCTGCTGTGTGTAACGAAACGTTCAACTCTGTGAGCTGAATGCACACAACACAAAGAAGTTACTGAGAATTCTTCTGTCTAGCATTATATGAAGAAATCCCGGTTCCAACGAAGGCCTCAAAGAGGTCCAAATATCCACTTGCAGATTTACAAACACAGTGTTTCCAAACTGCTCTATGAACAGAAAGGTTAAACTCTGTGAGCTGAATGCACACATGACAAAGTAGTTTCTGAGAATGATTCTGTCTAGTTTTTATACGAAGATATTTCGTTTTCTACCATTGGCCTCAAATCGCTTGAAATCTCCAATTGTAATTTCCGCAAAAAGAGAGTTTCAAATATGTTCTGTCCAAAGAAAGGTTAAATTCTGTGAGCTGAATACACACAACACAAAGCAGTTACTGAGAATTCTTCTGTCTAGCATTCTATGAAGAAATCCCGGTTGCAACGAAGGCCTCAAAGAGGTCCAAATATCCACTTGCAGACTTTACAAACAGAGTGTTTCCAAACTGCTATATGAATAGAAATTTAAACTCTGTGAGCGGAACGCACACATCACAAAATTGTTTCTGAGAATGATTCTGTCTAGTTTTTATACGAAGATATTTCCTTTTCTAACATTGGTCTCAAATCGCTTGAAGTCTCCAATTGCAGATTCCACAAAAAGAGATTTTCCAATCCTCTGTGTGTAAAGAAAGGTTCAACTCTGTGAGCTGAATACACACAACACAAAGAAGTTACTGAGAATTCTTCTGTCTAGCATTTTTGAAGAAATCCCATTTCCAACGAAGTCCTCAAATAGGTCCAAATATCCACTTGCAGACTTTTCAAACAGAGTGTTTCCAAACTGCTCAATGAAAAGAAACCTTAAACACTGTCAGTTGAAGGCACACATCACAAAATAGTTTCTGAGAATGATTCTGTCTAGTTTTTATACGAAGATATTTCCTTTTCTAACATTGGCCACAAATCGCTTGAAATGTCCGCATGGAAATTCCACAAAAAGAGAGTTATAAATCTGCTCTGAAAGAAGAAATATTCAACTCTGTGGGTTGAATATACGCAAGCGAAAAATAAATGAGAATTCTTCTGTCTAACATTATATGAAGAAATCCCTTTTCCAACGAAGGCCTCAAAGAGGTCAAAATATCCACTTGCAGACATTACAAACAGAGTGTTTCCAAACTGCTCTATGAACAGAAAGGTTAAACTCTGTGAGCTGAACGCACACATCACAAAGTAGTTTCTGAGAATGATTCTGTCTAGTTTTTATACGAAGATATTTCCTTTTCTAACATTGGCCACAAATCGCTTGAAATGTCCGCATGGAAATTCCACAAAAAGAGAGTTATAAGTCTGCTCTGAAAAAAGAAATATTCAACTCTGTGGGTTGAATAAACACAAGCGAAAAAGTAAATGAGAATTATTCTGTCTAACATTATATGAATAAATCCCTTTACCAACGAAGGCCTCAAAGAGGTCCAAATATCCACTTGCAGACTTTACAAACGGATTGTTTCCAAACTGCTCTATGAACAGAAAGGTTAAACTCTGTGAGCTGAACGCACACATCACAAAGTAGTTTCTGAGAATGATTCTGCCTAGTTTTTATACGAAGATATTTCCTTTTCTACCATTGGCCTCAAATCGCTTGAAATCTTCAATTGTAATTTCCACAAAAAGAGAGTTTCAAATCTGCTCTGTCCAAAGAAAGGTTCAACTCTGTGAGCTGAATACACACAACACAAAGAAGTTACTGAGAATTCTTCTGTCTAGCATTATATGAAGAAATCCCGGTTCCAACGAAGGCCTCAAAGAGGTCCAAATATCCACTTGCAGACTTTACAAACAGAGTGTTTCCAAACTGCTCTATGAACAGAAGTTTAAACTCTGTGAGCGGAATGCACACATCACAAAATAGTTTCTGAGAATGATTCTGTCTAGTTTTTATACGAAGATATTTCCTTTTCTAATATTGGTGTCAAATCGCTTGAAGTCTCCAATTGCAGATTCCACAAAAAGAGAGTTTCCAACCTGCTGTGTGTAAAGAAAGGTTCAACTCTGTGAGCTGAATACACACAACACAAAGAAGTTACTGAGAATTCTTCTGTCTAGCATTCTATGAAGAAATCCCATTTCCAACGAAGTCCTCTAATAGGTCCAAGTATCCACTTGCAGACTTTACAAACGGAGTGTTTCCAAACTGCTCAATGAAAAGAAACCTTAAACACTGTCAGTTGAAGGCACACATCACAAAATAGTTTCTGAGAATGATTCTGTCTAGTTTTTATACGAAAATATTTCCTTTTCTAACATTGGCCACAAATCGCTTGAAATGTCCGCATGGAAATTCCACAAAAAGAGAGTTATAAGTCTGCTCTGAAAAAAGAAATGTTCAACTCTGTGGGTTGAATATACACAAGCGAAAAAGTAAATGAGAATTCTTCTGTCTAACATTATATGAAGAAATCCCTTTTCCAACGAAGGCCTCAAAGAGGTCCAAATATCCACTTGCAGACTTTACAAACGGAGTGTTTCCAAACTGCTCTATGAACAGAAAGGTTAAACTCTGTGAGCTGAACGCACACATCACAAAGTAGTTTCTGAGAATGATTCTGCCTAGTTTTTATACGAAGATATTTCCTTTTCTACCATTGGCCTCAAATCGCTTGAAATCTTCAATTGTAATTTCCACAAAAAGAGAGTTTCAAATCTGCTCTGTCCAAAGAAAGGTTCAACACTGTGAGCTGAATACACACAACACAAAGAAGTTACTGAGAATTCTTCTGTCTAGCATTATATGAAGAAATCCCGGTTCCAACGAAGGCCTCAAAGAGGTCCAAATATCCACTTGCAGACTTTACAAACAGAGTGTTTCCAAACTGCTCTATGAACAGAAGTTTAAACTCTGTGAGCGGAATGCACACATCACAAAATAGTTTCTGAGAATGATTCTGTCTAGTTTTTATACGAAGATATTTCCTTTTCTAATATTGGTGTCAAATCGCTTGAAGTCTCCAATTGCAGATTCCACAAAAAGAGAGTTTCCAACCTGCTGTGTGTAAAGAAAGGTTCAACTCTGTGAGCTGAATACACACAACACAAAGAAGTTACTGAGAATTCTTCTGTCTAGCATTCTATGAAGAAATCCCATTTCCAACGAAGTCCTCTAATAGGTCCAAGTATCCACTTGCAGACTTTACAAACGGAGTGTTTCCAAACTGCTCAATGAAAAGAAACCTTAAACACTGTCAGTTGAAGGCACACATCACAAAATAGTTTCTGAGAATGATTCTGTCTAGTTTTTATACGAAGATATTTCCTTTTCTAACATTGGCCACAAATCGCTTGAAATGTCCGCATGGAAATTCCACAAAAAGAGAGTTATAAGTCTGCTCTGAAAAAAGAAATGTTCAACTCTGTGGGTTGAATATACACAAGCGAAAAAGTAAATGAGAATTCTTCTGTCTAACATTATATGAAGAAATCCCTTTTCCAACGAAGGCCTCAAAGAGGTCCAAATATCCACTTGCAGACTTTACAAACGGAGTGTTTCCAAACTGCTCTATGAACAGAAAGGTTAAACTCTGTGAGCTGAATGCACACATCACAAAGTAGTTTCTGAGAATGATTCTGCCTAGTTTTTATACGAAGATATTTCCTTTTCTACCATTGGCCTCAAATCGCTTGAAATCTTCAATTGTAATTTCCACAAAAAGAGAGTTTCAAATCTGCTCTGTCCAAAGAAAGGTTCAACTCTGTGAGCTGAATACACACAACACAAAGAAGTTACTGAGAATTCTTCTGTCTAGCATTATATGAAGAAATCCCGGTTCCAACGAAGGCCTCAAAGAGGTCCAAATATCCACTTGCAGACTTTACAAACAGAGTGTTTCCAAACTGCTCTATGAACAGAAAGGTTAAACTCTGTGAGCTGAACGCACACATCACAAAGTAGTTTCTGAGAATGATTCTGTCTAGTTTTTATATGAAGATATTTCCTTTTCTACCATTGGCCTCAAATCGCTTGAAGTCTCCAATTGCAGATTCCACAAAAAGAGAGTTTCCAACCTGCTGTGTGTAAAGAAAGGTTCAACTCTGTGAGCTGAATACACACAACACAAAGAAGTTACTGAGAATTCTTCTGTCTAGCATTCTATGAAGAAATCCCGGTTCCAACGAAGGCCTCAAAGAGGTCCAAATATCCACTTGCAGACTTTACAAACAGAGTGTTTCCAAACTGCTCTATGAACAGAAAGGTTAAACTCTGTGAGCTGAACGCACACATCACAAAGTAGTTTCTGAGAATGATTCTGTCTAGTTTTATATGAAGATATTTCCTTTTCTACCATTGGCCTCAAATCGCTTGAAGTCTCCAATTGCAGATTCCACAAAAAGAGAGTTTCCAACCTGCTGTGTGTAAAGAAAGGTTCAACTCTGTGAGCTGAATACACACAACACAAAGAAGTTACTGAGAATTCTTCTGTCTAGCATTCTATGAAGAAATCCCATTTCCAACGAAGTCCTCTAATAGGTCCAAGTATCCACTTGCAGACTTTACAAACGGAGTGTTTCCAAACTGCTCAATGAAAAGAAACCTTAAACACTGTCAGTTGAAGGCACACATCACAAAATAGTTTCTGAGAATGATTCTGTCTAGTTTTTATACGAAGATATTTCCTTTTCTAATATTGGTGTCAAATCGCTTGAAGTCTCCAATTGCAGATTCCACAAAAAGAGAGTTTCCAACCTGCTGTGTGTAAAGAAAGGTTCAACTCTGTGAGCTGAATACACACAACACAAAGAAGTTACTGAGAATTCTTCTGTCTAGCATTCTATGAAGAAATCCCATTTCCAACGAAGTCCTCTAATAGGTCCAAGTATCCACTTGCAGACTTTACAAACGGAGTGTTTCCAAACTGCTCAATGAAAAGAAACCTTAAACACTGTCAGTTGAAGGCACACATCACAAAATAGTTTCTGAGAATGATTCTGTCTAGTTTTTATACGAAGATATTTCCTTTTCTAACATTGGCCACAAATCGCTTGAAATGTCCGCATGGAAATTCCACAAAAAGAGAGTTATAAGTCTGCTCTGAAAAAAGAAATGTTCAACTCTGTGGGTTGAATATACACAAGCGAAAAAGTAAATGAGAATTCTTCTGTCTAACATTATATGAAGAAATCCCTTTTCCAACGAAGGCCTCAAAGAGGTCCAAATATCCACTTGCAGACTTTACAAACGGAGTGTTTCCAAACTGCTCTATGAACAGAAAGGTTAAACTCTGTGAGCTGAACGCACACATCACAAAGTAGTTTCTGAGAATGATTCTGCCTAGTTTTTATACGAAGATATTTCCTTTTCTACCATTGGCCTCAAATCGCTTGAAATCTTCAATTGTAATTTCCACAAAAAGAGAGTTTCAAATCTGCTCTGTCCAAAGAAAGGTTCAACTCTGTGAGCTGAATACACACAACACAAAGAAGTTACTGAGAATTCTTCTGTCTAGCATTATATGAAGAAATCCCGGTTCCAACGAAGGCCTCAAAGAGGTCCAAATATCCACTTGCAGACTTTACAAACAGAGTGTTTCCAAACTGCTCTATGAACAGAAGTTTAAACTCTGTGAGCGGAATGCCCACATCACAAAATAGTTTCTGAGAATGATTCTGTCTAGTTTTTATACGAAGATATTTCCTTTTCTAATATTGGTGTCAAATCGCTTGAAGTCTCCAATTGCAGATTCCACAAAAAGAGAGTTTCCAACCTGCTGTGTGTAAAGAAAGGTTCAACTCTGTGAGCTGAATACACACAACACAAAGAAGTTACTGAGAATTCTTCTGTCTAGCATTCTATGAAGAAATCCCATTTCCAACGAAGTCCTCTAATAGGTCCAAGTATCCACTTGCAGACTTTACAAACGGAGTGTTTCCAAACTGCTCAATGAAAAGAAACCTTAAACACTGTCAGTTGAAGGCACACATCACAAAATAGTTTCTGAGAATGATTCTGTCTAGTTTTTATACGAAGATATTTCCTTTTCTAACATTGGCCACAAATCGCTTGAAATGTCCACATGGAAATTCCACAAAAAGAGAGTTATAAGTCTGCTCTGAAAAAAGAAATGTTCAACTCTGTGGGTTGAATATACACAAGCGAAAAAGTAAATGAGAATTCTTCTGTCTAACATTATATGAAGAAATCCCTTTTCCAACGAAGGCCTCAAAGAGGTCCAAATATCCACTTGCAGACTTTACAAACGGAGTGTTTCCAAACTGCTCTATGAACAGAAAGGTTAAACTCTGTGAGCTGAACGCACACATCACAAAGTAGTTTCTGAGAATGATTCTGCCTAGTTTTTATACGAAGATATTTCCTTTTCTACCATTGGCCTCAAATCGCTTGAAATCTTCAATTGTAATTTCCACAAAAAGAGAGTTTCAAATCTGCTCTGTCCAAAGAAAGGTTCAACTCTGTGAGCTGAATACACACAACACAAAGAAGTTACTGAGAATTCTTCTGTCTAGCATTATATGAAGAAATCCCGGTTCCAACGAAGGCCTCAAAGAGGTCCAAATATCCACTTGCAGACTTTACAAACAGAGTGTTTCCAAACTGCTCTATGAACAGAAAGGTTAAACTCTGTGAGCTGAACGCACACATCACAAAGTAGTTTCTGAGAATGATTCTGTCTAGTTTTTATATGAAGATATTTCCTTTTCTACCATTGGCCTCAAATCGCTTGAAGTCTCCAATTGCAGATTCCACAAAAAGAGAGTTTCCAACCTGCTGTGTGTAAAGAAAGGTTCAACTCTGTGAGCTGAATACACACAACACAAAGAAGTTACTGAGAATTCTTCTGTCTAGCATTCTATGAAGAAATCCCGGTTCCAACGAAGGCCTCAAAGAGGTCCAAATATCCACTTGCAGACTTTACAAACAGAGTGTTTCCAAACTGCTCTATGAACAGAAAGGTTAAACTCTGTGAGCTGAACGCACACATCACAAAGTAGTTTCTGAGAATGATTCTGTCTAGTTTTATATGAAGATATTTCCTTTTCTACCATTGGCCTCAAATCGCTTGAAGTCTCCAATTGCAGATTCCACAAAAAGAGAGTTTCCAACCTGCTGTGTGTAAAGAAAGGTTCAACTCTGTGAGCTGAATACACACAACACAAAGAAGTTACTGAGAATTCTTCTGTCTAGCATTCTATGAAGAAATCCCATTTCCAACGAAGTCCTCTAATAGGTCCAAGTATCCACTTGCAGACTTTACAAACGGAGTGTTTCCAAACTGCTCAATGAAAAGAAACCTTAAACACTGTCAGTTGAAGGCACACATCACAAAATAGTTTCTGAGAATGATTCTGTCTAGTTTTTATACGAAGATATTTCCTTTTCTAATATTGGTGTCAAATCGCTTGAAGTCTCCAATTGCAGATTCCACAAAAAGAGAGTTTCCAACCTGCTGTGTGTAAAGAAAGGTTCAACTCTGTGAGCTGAATACACACAACACAAAGAAGTTACTGAGAATTCTTCTGTCTAGCATTCTATGAAGAAATCCCATTTCCAACGAAGTCCTCTAATAGGTCCAAGTATGCACTTGCAGACTTTACAAACGGAGTGTTTCCAAACTGCTCAATGAAAAGAAACCTTAAACACTGTCAGTTGAAGGCACACATCACAAAATAGTTTCTGAGAATGATTCTGTCTAGTTTTTATACGAAGATATTTCCTTTTCTAACATTGGCCACAAATCGCTTGAAATGTCCGCATGGAAATTCCACAAAAAGAGAGTTATAAGTCTGCTCTGAAAAAAGAAATGTTCAACTCTGTGGGTTGAATATACACAAGCGAAAAAGTAAATGAGAATTCTTCTGTCTAACATTATATGAAGAAATCCCTTTTCCAACGAAGGCCTCAAAGAGGTCCAAATATCGACTTGCAGACTTTACAAACGGAGTGTTTCCAAACTGCTCTATGAACAGAAAGGTTAAACTCTGTGAGCTGAACGCACACATCACAAAGTAGTTTCTGAGAATGATTCTGCCTAGTTTTTATACGAAGATATTTCCTTTTCTACCATTGGCCTCAAATCGCTTGAAATCTTCAATTGTAATTTCCACAAAAAGAGAGTTTCAAATCTGCTCTGTCCAAAGAAAGGTTCAACTCTGTGAGCTGAATACACACAACACAAAGAAGTTACTGAGAATTCTTCTGTCTAGCATTATATGAAGAAATCCCGGTTCCAACGAAGGCCTCAAAGAGGTCCAAATATCCACTTGCAGACTTTACAAACAGAGTGTTTCCAAACTGCTCTATGAACAGAAGTTTAAACTCTGTGAGCGGAATGCCCACATCACAAAATAGTTTCTGAGAATGATTCTGTCTAGTTTTTATACGAAGATATTTCCTTTTCTAATATTGGTGTCAAATCGCTTGAAGTCTCCAATTGCAGATTCCACAAAAAGAGAGTTTCCAACCTGCTGTGTGTAAAGAAAGGTTCAACTCTGTGAGCTGAATACACACAACACAAAGAAGTTACTGAGAATTCTTCTGTCTAGCATTCTATGAAGAAATCCCATTTCCAACGAAGTCCTCTAATAGGTCCAAGTATCCACTTGCAGACTTTACAAACGGAGTGTTTCCAAACTGCTCAATGAAAAGAAACCTTAAACACTGTCAGTTGAAGGCACACATCACAAAATAGTTTCTGAGAATGATTCTGTCTAGTTTTTATACGAAGATATTTCCTTTTCTAACATTGGCCACAAATCGCTTGAAATGTCCACATGGAAATTCCACAAAAAGAGAGTTATAAGTCTGCTCTGAAAAAAGAAATGTTCAACTCTGTGGGTTGAATATACACAAGCGAAAAAGTAAATGAGAATTCTTCTGTCTAACATTATATGAAGAAATCCCTTTTCCAACGAAGGCCTCAAAGAGGTCCAAATATCCACTTGCAGACTTTACAAACGGAGTGTTTCCAAACTGCTCTATGAACAGAAAGGTTAAACTCTGTGAGCTGAACGCACACATCACAAAGTAGTTTCTGAGAATGATTCTGCCTAGTTTTTATACGAAGATATTTCCTTTTCTACCATTGGCCTCAAATCGCTTGAAATCTTCAATTGTAATTTCCACAAAAAGAGAGTTTCAAATCTGCTCTGTCCAAAGAAAGGTTCAACTCTGTGAGCTGAATACACACAACACAAAGAAGTTACTGAGAATTCTTCTGTCTAGCATTATATGAAGAAATCCCGGTTCCAACGAAGGCCTCAAAGAGGTCCAAATATCCACTTGCAGACTTTACAAACAGAGTGTTTCCAAACTGCTCTATGAACAGAAAGGTTAAACTCTGTGAGCTGAACGCACACATCACAAAGTAGTTTCTGAGAATGATTCTGTCTAGTTTTATATGAAGATATTTCCTTTTCTACCATTGGCCTCAAATCGCTTGAAGTCTCCAATTGCAGATTCCACAAAAAGAGAGTTTCCAACCTGCTGTGTGTAAAGAAAGGTTCAACTCTGTGAGCTGAATACACACAACACAAAGAAGTTACTGAGAATTCTTCTGTCTAGCATTCTATGAAGAAATCCCATTTCCAACGAAGTCCTCTAATAGGTCCAAGTATCCACTTGCAGACTTTACAAACGGAGTGTTTCCAAACTGCTCAATGAAAAGAAACCTTAAACACTGTCAGTTGAAGGCACACATCACAAAATAGTTTCTGAGAATGATTCTGTCTAGTTTTTATACGAAGATATTTCCTTTTCTAATATTGGTGTCAAATCGCTTGAAGTCTCCAATTGCAGATTCCACAAAAAGAGAGTTTCCAACCTGCTGTGTGTAAAGAAAGGTTCAACTCTGTGAGCTGAATACACACAACACAAAGAAGTTACTGAGAATTCTTCTGTCTAGCATTCTATGAAGAAATCCCATTTCCAACGAAGTCCTCTAATAGGTCCAAGTATGCACTTGCAGACTTTACAAACGGAGTGTTTCCAAACTGCTCAATGAAAAGAAACCTTAAACACTGTCAGTTGAAGGCACACATCACAAAATAGTTTCTGAGAATGATTCTGTCTAGTTTTTATACGAAGATATTTCCTTTTCTAACATTGGCCACAAATCGCTTGAAATGTCCGCATGGAAATTCCACAAAAAGAGAGTTATAAGTCTGCTCTGAAAAAAGAAATGTTCAACTCTGTGGGTTGAATATACACAAGCGAAAAAGTAAATGAGAATTCTTCTGTCTAACATTATATGAAGAAATCCCTTTTCCAACGAAGGCCTCAAAGAGGTCCAAATATCCACTTGCAGACTTTACAAACGGAGTGTTTCCAAACTGCTCTATGAACAGAAAGGTTAAACTCTGTGAGCTGAACGCACACATCACAAAGTAGTTTCTGAGAATGATTCTGCCTAGTTTTTATACGAAGATATTTCCTTTTCTACCATTGGCCTCAAATCGCTTGAAATCTTCAATTGTAATTTCCACAAAAAGAGAGTTTCAAATCTGCTCTGTCCAAAGAAAGGTTCAACTCTGTGAGCTGAATACACACAACACAAAGAAGTTACTGAGAATTCTTCTGTCTAGCATTATATGAAGAAATCCCGGTTCCAACGAAGGCCTCAAAGAGGTCCAAATATCCACTTGCAGACTTTACAAACAGAGTGTTTCCAAACTGCTCTATGAACAGAAAGGTTAAACTCTGTGAGCTGAACGCACACATCACAAAGTAGTTTCTGAGAATGATTCTGCCTAGTTTTTATACGAAGATATTTCCTTTTCTACCATTGGCCTCAAATCGCATGAAATCTTCTATTGTAATTTCCACAAAAAGAGAGTTTCAAATCTGCTCTGTCCAAAGAAAGGTTCAACTCTGTGAGCTGAATACACACAACACAAAGAAGTTACTGAGAATTCTTCTGTCTAGCATTATATGAAGAAATCCCGGTTCCAACGAAGGCCTCAAAGAGGTCCATATATCCACTTGCAGACTTTACAAACAGAGTGTTTCCAAACTGCTCTATGAACAGAAGTTTAAACTCTGTGAGCGGAATGCACACATCACAAAATAGTTTCTGAGAATGATTCTGTCTAGTTTTTATACGAAGATATTTCCTTTTCTAATATTGGTGTCAAATCGCTTGAAGTCTCCAATTGCAGATTCCACAAAAAGAGAGTTTCCAACCTGCTGTGTGTAAAGAAAGGTTCAACTCTGTGAGCTGAATACACACAACACAAAGAAGTTACTGAGAATTCTTCTGTCTAGCATTCTATGAAGAAATCCCATTTCCAACGAAGTCCTCTAATAGGTCCAAGTATCCACTTGCAGACTTTACAAACGGAGTGTTTCCAAACTGCTCAATGAAAAGAAACCTTAAACACTGTCAGTTGAAGGCACACATCACAAAATAGTTTCTGAGAATGATTCTGTCTAGTTTTTATACGAAGATATTTCCTTTTCTAACATTGGCCACAAATCGCTTGAAATGTCCGCATTGAAATTCCACAAAAAGAGAGTTATAAGTCTGCTCTGAAAAAAGAAATATTCAACTCTGTGGGTTGAATATACACAAGCGAAAAAGTAAATGAGAATTCTTCTGTCTAACATTATATGAAGAAATCCCTTTTCCAACGAAGGCCTCAAAGAGGTCCAAATATCCACTTGCAGACTTTACAAACGGAGTGTTTCCAAACTGCTCTATGAACAGAAAGGTTAAACTCTGTGAGCTGAACGCACACATCACAAAGTAGTTTCTGAGAATGATTCTGCCTAGTTTTTATACGAAGATATTTCCTTTTCTACCATTGGCCTCAAATCGCTTGAAATCTTCAATTGTAATTTCCACAAAAAGAGAGTTTCAAATCTGCTCTGTCCAAAGAAAGGTTCAACTCTGTGAGCTGAATACACACAACACAAAGAAGTTACTGAGAATTCTTCTGTCTAGCATTATATGAAGAAATCCCGGTTCCAACGAAGGCCTCAAAGAGGTCCAAATATCCACTTGCAGACTTTACAAACAGAGTGTTTCCAAACTGCTCTATGAACAGAAAGGTTAAACTCTGTGAGCTGAACGCACACATCACAAAGTAGTTTCTGAGAATGATTCTGTCTAGTTTTTATATGAAGATATTTCCTTCTCTACCATTGGCCTCAAATCGCTTGAAATCTCCAATTGTAATTTCCTCAAAAAGAGAGTTTCAAATATGCTCTGTCCAAAGAAAGGTTAAACTCTGTGAGCTGAATACACACAACACAAAGCAGTTACTGAGAATTCTTCTGTCTAGCATTCTATGAAGAAATCCCGGTTGCAACGAAGGCCTCAAAGAGGTCCAAATATCCAGTTGCAGACTTTACAAACAGAGTGTTTCCAAACTGCTCTATGAACAGAAGTTTAAACTCTGTGAGCGGAATGCACACATCACAAAATAGTTTCTGAGAATGATTCTGTCTAGTTTTTATACGAAGATATTTCCTTTTCTAATATTGGTGTCAAATCGCTTGAAGTCTCCAATTGCAGATTCCACAAAAAGAGAGTTTCCAACCTGCTGTGTGTAAAGAAAGGTTCAACTCTGTGAGCTGAATACACACAACACAAAGAAGTTACTGAGAATTCTTCTGTCTAGCATTCTATGAAGAAATCCCATTTCCAACGAAGTCCTCTAATAGGTCCAAGTATCCACTTGCAGACTTTACAAACGGAGTGTTTCCAAACTGCTCAATGAAAAGAAACCTTAAACACTGTCAGTTGAAGGCACACATCACAAAATAGTTTCTGAGAATGATTCTGTCTAGTTTTTATACGAAGATATTTCCTTTTCTAACATTGGCCACAAATCGCTTGAAATGTCCGCATGGAAATTCCACAAAAAGAGAGTTATAAGTCTGCTCTGAAAAAAGAAATGTTCAACTCTGTGGGTTGAATATACACAAGCGAAAAAGTAAATGAGAATTCTTCTGTCTAACATTATATGAAGAAATCCCTTTTCCAACGAAGGCCTCAAAGAGGTCCAAATATCCACTTGCAGACTTTACAAACGGAGTGTTTCCAAACTGCTCTATGAACAGAAAGGTTAAACTCTGTGAGCTGAACGCACACATCACAAAGTAGTTTCTGAGAATGATTCTGCCTAGTTTTTATACGAAGATATTTCCTTTTCTACCATTGGCCTCAAATCGCTTGAAATCTTCAATTGTAATTTCCACAAAAAGAGAGTTTCAAATCTGCTCTGTCCAAAGAAAGGTTCAACTCTGTGAGCTGAATACACACAACACAAAGAAGTTACTGAGAATTCTTCTGTCTAGCATTATATGAAGAAATCCCGGTTCCAACGAAGGCCTCAAAGAGGTCCAAATATCCACTTGCAGACTTTACAAACAGAGTGTTTCCAAACTGCTCTATGAACAGAAAGGTTAAACTCTGTGAGCTGAACGCACACATCACAAAGTAGTTTCTGAGAATGATTCTGTCTAGTTTTTATATGAAGATATTTCCTTTTCTACCATTGGCCTCAAATCGCTTGAAGTCTCCAATTGCAGATTCCACAAAAAGAGAGTTTCCAACCTGCTGTGTGTAAAGAAAGGTTCAACTCTGTGAGCTGAATACACACAACACAAAGAAGTTACTGAGAATTCTTCTGTCTAGCATTCTATGAAGAAATCCCATTTCCAACGAAGTCCTCTAATAGGTCCAAGTATCCACTTGCAGACTTTACAAACGGAGTGTTTCCAAACTGCTCAATGAAAAGAAACCTTAAACACTGTCAGTTGAAGGCACACATCACAAAATAGTTTCTGAGAATGATTCTGTCTAGTTTTTATACGAAGATATTTCCTTTTCTAACATTGGCCACAAATCGCTTGAAATGTCCGCATGGAAATTCCATAAAAAGAGAGTTATAAGTCTGCTCTGAAAAAAGAAATATTCAACTCTGTGGGTTGAATATACACAAGCGAAAAAGTAAATGAGAATTCTTCTGTCTAGCATTATATGAAGAAATCCCGGTTCCAACGAAGGCCTCAAAGAGGTCCAAATATCCACTTGCAGACTTTACAAACAGAGTGTTTCCAAACTGCTCTATGAACAGAAAGGTTAAACTCTGTGAGCTGAACGCACACATCACAAAGTAGTTTCTGAGAATGATTCTGTCTAGTTTTTATATGAAGATATT
Organism: Pan troglodytes; assembly: GCF_028858775.2. Classification (NCBI taxonomy): domain Eukaryota; kingdom Metazoa; phylum Chordata; class Mammalia; order Primates; family Hominidae; genus Pan; species Pan troglodytes. The sequence goes on from NC_072413.2 coordinate 15,240,030, forward strand.
TCCTTTTCTACCATTGGCCTCAAATCGCTTGAAGTCTCCAATTGCAGATTCCACAAAAAGAGAGTTTCCAACCTGCTGTGTGTAAAGAAAGGTTCAACTCTGTGAGCTGAATACACACAACACAAAGAAGTTACTGAGAATTCTTCTGTCTAGCGTTCTATGAAGAAATCCCATTTCCAACGAAGTCCTCTAATAGGTGCAAGTATCCACTTGCAGACTTTACAAACGGAGTGTTTCCAAACTGCTCAATGAAAAGAAACCTTAAACACTGTCAGTTGAAGGCACACATCACAAAATAGTTTCTGAGAATGATTCTGTCTAGTTTTTATACGAAGATATTTCCTTTTCTAACATTGGCCACAAATCGCTTGAAATGTCCGCATGGAAATTCCATAAAAAGAGAGTTATAAGTCTGCTCTGAAAAAAGAAATATTCAACTCTGTGGGTTGAATATACACAAGCGAAAAAGTAAATGAGAATTCTTCTGTCTAACATTATATGAAGAAATCCCTTTTCCAACGAAGGCCTCAAAGAGGTCCAAATATCCACTTGCAGACTTTACAAACGGAGTGTTTCCAAACTGCTCTATGAACAGAAAGGTTAAACTCTGTGAGCTGAACGCACACATCCAAAGTAGTTTCTGAGAATGATTCTGCCTAGTTTTTATACGAAGATATTTCCTTTTCTACCATTGGCCTCAAATCGCTTGAAATCTTCAATTGTAATTTCCACAAAAAGAGAGTTTCAAATCTGCTCTGTCCAAAGAAAGGTTCAACTCTGTGAGCTGAATACACACAACACAAAGAAGTTACTGAGAATTCTTCTGTCTAGCATTATATGAAGAAATCCCGGTTCCAACGAAGGCCTCAAAGAGGTCCAAATATCCACTTGCAGACTTTACAAACAGAGTATTTCCAAACTGCTCTATGAACAGAAGTTTAAACTCTGTGAGCGGAATGCACACATCACAAAATAGTTTCTGAGAATGATTCTGTCTAGTTTTTATACGAAGATATTTCCTTTTCTAATATTGGTGTCAAATCGCTTGAAGTCTGCAATTGCAGATTCCACAAAAAGAGAGTTTCCAACCTGCTGTGTGTAAAGAAAGGTTCAACTCTGTGAGCTGAATACACACAACACAAAGAAGTTACTGAGAATTCTTCTGTCTAGCATTCTATGAAGAAATCCCATTTCCAACGAAGTCCTCTAATAGGTCCAAGTATCCACTTGCAGACTTTACAAACGGAGTGTTTCCAAACTGCTCAATGAAAAGAAACCTTAAACACTCTCAGTTGAAGGCACACATCACAAAATAGTTTCTGAGAATGATTCTGTCTAGTTTTTATACGAAGATATTTCCTTTTCTAACATTGGCCACAAATCGCTTGAAATGTCCGCATGGAAATTCCACAAAAAGAGAGTTATAAGTCTGCTCTGAAAAAAGAAATGTTCAACTCTGTGGGTTGAATATACACAAGCGAAAAAGTAAATGAGAATTCTTCTGTCTAACATTATATGAAGAAATCCCTTTTCCAACGAAGGCCTCAAAGAGGTCCAAATATCCACTTGCAGACTTTACAAACGGAGTGTTTCCAAACTGCTCTATGAACAGAAAGGTTAAACTCTGTGAGCTGAACGCACACATCACAAAGTAGTTTCTGAGAATGATTCTGCCTAGTTTTTATACGAAGATATTTCCTTTTCTACCATTGGCCTCAAATCGCTTGAAATCTTCAATTGTAATTTCCACAAAAAGAGAGTTTCAAATCTGCTCTGTCCAAAGAAAGGTTCAACTCTGTGAGCTGAATACACACAACACAAAGAAGTTACTGAGAATTCTTCTGTCTAGCATTATATGAAGAAATCCCGGTTCCAACGAAGGCCTCAAAGAGGTCCAAATATCCACTTGCAGACTTTACAAACAGAGTGTTTCCAAACTGCTCTATGAACAGAAGTTTAAACTCTGTGAGCGGAATGCCCACATCACAAAATAGTTTCTGAGAATGATTCTGTCTAGTTTTTATACGAAGATATTTCCTTTTCTAATATTGGTGTCAAATCGCTTGAAGTCTCCAATTGCAGATTCCACAAAAAGAGAGTTTCCAACCTGCTGTGTGTAAAGAAAGGTTCAACTCTGTGAGCTGAATACACACAACACAAAGAAGTTACTGAGAATTCTTCTGTCTAGCATTCTATGAAGAAATCCCATTTCCAACGAAGTCCTCTAATAGGTCCAAGTATCCACTTGCAGACTTTACAAACGGAGTGTTTCCAAACTGCTCAATGAAAAGAAACCTTAAACACTGTCAGTTGAAGGCACACATCACAAAATAGTTTCTGAGAATGATTCTGTCTAGTTTTTATACGAAGATATTTCCTTTTCTAACATTGGCCACAAATCGCTTGAAATGTCCACATGGAAATTCCACAAAAAGAGAGTTATAAGTCTGCTCTGAAAAAAGAAATGTTCAACTCTGTGGGTTGAATATACACAAGCGAAAAAGTAAATGAGAATTCTTCTGTCTAACATTATATGAAGAAATCCCTTTTCCAACGAAGGCCTCAAAGAGGTCCAAATATCCACTTGCAGACTTTACAAACGGAGTGTTTCCAAACTGCTCTATGAACAGAAAGGTTAAACTCTGTGAGCTGAACGCACACATCACAAAGTAGTTTCTGAGAATGATTCTGCCTAGTTTTTATACGAAGATATTTCCTTTTCTACCATTGGCCTCAAATCGCTTGAAATCTTCAATTGTAATTTCCACAAAAAGAGAGTTTCAAATCTGCTCTGTCCAAAGAAAGGTTCAACTCTGTGAGCTGAATACACACAACACAAAGAAGTTACTGAGAATTCTTCTGTCTAGCATTATATGAAGAAATCCCGGTTCCAACGAAGGCCTCAAAGAGGTCCAAATATCCACTTGCAGACTTTACAAACAGAGTGTTTCCAAACTGCTCTATGAACAGAAAGGTTAAACTCTGTGAGCTGAACGCACACATCACAAAGTAGTTTCTGAGAATGATTCTGTCTAGTTTTTATATGAAGATATTTCCTTTTCTACCATTGGCCTCAAATCGCTTGAAGTCTCCAATTGCAGATTCCACAAAAAGAGAGTTTCCAACCTGCTGTGTGTAAAGAAAGGTTCAACTCTGTGAGCTGAATACACACAACACAAAGAAGTTACTGAGAATTCTTCTGTCTAGCATTCTATGAAGAAATCCCGGTTCCAACGAAGGCCTCAAAGAGGTCCAAATATCCACTTGCAGACTTTACAAACAGAGTGTTTCCAAACTGCTCTATGAACAGAAAGGTTAAACTCTGTGAGCTGAACGCACACATCACAAAGTAGTTTCTGAGAATGATTCTGTCTAGTTTTATATGAAGATATTTCCTTTTCTACCATTGGCCTCAAATCGCTTGAAGTCTCCAATTGCAGATTCCACAAAAAGAGAGTTTCCAACCTGCTGTGTGTAAAGAAAGGTTCAACTCTGTGAGCTGAATACACACAACACAAAGAAGTTACTGAGAATTCTTCTGTCTAGCATTCTATGAAGAAATCCCATTTCCAACGAAGTCCTCTAATAGGTCCAAGTATCCACTTGCAGACTTTACAAACGGAGTGTTTCCAAACTGCTCAATGAAAAGAAACCTTAAACACTGTCAGTTGAAGGCACACATCACAAAATAGTTTCTGAGAATGATTCTGTCTAGTTTTTATACGAAGATATTTCCTTTTCTAATATTGGTGTCAAATCGCTTGAAGTCTCCAATTGCAGATTCCACAAAAAGAGAGTTTCCAACCTGCTGTGTGTAAAGAAAGGTTCAACTCTGTGAGCTGAATACACACAACACAAAGAAGTTACTGAGAATTCTTCTGTCTAGCATTCTATGAAGAAATCCCATTTCCAACGAAGTCCTCTAATAGGTCCAAGTATGCACTTGCAGACTTTACAAACGGAGTGTTTCCAAACTGCTCAATGAAAAGAAACCTTAAACACTGTCAGTTGAAGGCACACATCACAAAATAGTTTCTGAGAATGATTCTGTCTAGTTTTTATACGAAGATATTTCCTTTTCTAACATTGGCCACAAATCGCTTGAAATGTCCGCATGGAAATTCCACAAAAAGAGAGTTATAAGTCTGCTCTGAAAAAAGAAATGTTCAACTCTGTGGGTTGAATATACACAAGCGAAAAAGTAAATGAGAATTCTTCTGTCTAACATTATATGAAGAAATCCCTTTTCCAACGAAGGCCTCAAAGAGGTCCAAATATCCACTTGCAGACTTTACAAACGGAGTGTTTCCAAACTGCTCTATGAACAGAAAGGTTAAACTCTGTGAGCTGAACGCACACATCACAAAGTAGTTTCTGAGAATGATTCTGCCTAGTTTTTATACGAAGATATTTCCTTTTCTACCATTGGCCTCAAATCGCTTGAAATCTTCAATTGTAATTTCCACAAAAAGAGAGTTTCAAATCTGCTCTGTCCAAAGAAAGGTTCAACTCTGTGAGCTGAATACACACAACACAAAGAAGTTACTGAGAATTCTTCTGTCTAGCATTATATGAAGAAATCCCGGTTCCAACGAAGGCCTCAAAGAGGTCCAAATATCCACTTGCAGACTTTACAAACAGAGTGTTTCCAAACTGCTCTATGAACAGAAAGGTTAAACTCTGTGAGCTGAACGCACACATCACAAAGTAGTTTCTGAGAATGATTCTGCCTAGTTTTTATACGAAGATATTTCCTTTTCTACCATTGGCCTCAAATCGCATGAAATCTTCTATTGTAATTTCCACAAAAAGAGAGTTTCAAATCTGCTCTGTCCAAAGAAAGGTTCAACTCTGTGAGCTGAATACACACAACACAAAGAAGTTACTGAGAATTCTTCTGTCTAGCATTATATGAAGAAATCCCGGTTCCAACGAAGGCCTCAAAGAGGTCCATATATCCACTTGCAGACTTTACAAACAGAGTGTTTCCAAACTGCTCTATGAACAGAAGTTTAAACTCTGTGAGCGGAATGCACACATCACAAAATAGTTTCTGAGAATGATTCTGTCTAGTTTTTATACGAAGATATTTCCTTTTCTAATATTGGTGTCAAATCGCTTGAAGTCTCCAATTGCAGATTCCACAAAAAGAGAGTTTCCAACCTGCTGTGTGTAAAGAAAGGTTCAACTCTGTGAGCTGAATACACACAACACAAAGAAGTTACTGAGAATTCTTCTGTCTAGCATTCTATGAAGAAATCCCATTTCCAACGAAGTCCTCTAATAGGTCCAAGTATCCACTTGCAGACTTTACAAACGGAGTGTTTCCAAACTGCTCAATGAAAAGAAACCTTAAACACTGTCAGTTGAAGGCACACATCACAAAATAGTTTCTGAGAATGATTCTGTCTAGTTTTTATACGAAGATATTTCCTTTTCTAACATTGGCCACAAATCGCTTGAAATGTCCGCATTGAAATTCCACAAAAAGAGAGTTATAAGTCTGCTCTGAAAAAAGAAATATTCAACTCTGTGGGTTGAATATACACAAGCGAAAAAGTAAATGAGAATTCTTCTGTCTAACATTATATGAAGAAATCCCTTTTCCAACGAAGGCCTCAAAGAGGTCCAAATATCCACTTGCAGACTTTACAAACGGAGTGTTTCCAAACTGCTCTATGAACAGAAAGGTTAAACTCTGTGAGCTGAACGCACACATCACAAAGTAGTTTCTGAGAATGATTCTGCCTAGTTTTTATACGAAGATATTTCCTTTTCTACCATTGGCCTCAAATCGCTTGAAATCTTCAATTGTAATTTCCACAAAAAGAGAGTTTCAAATCTGCTCTGTCCAAAGAAAGGTTCAACTCTGTGAGCTGAATACACACAACACAAAGAAGTTACTGAGAATTCTTCTGTCTAGCATTATATGAAGAAATCCCGGTTCCAACGAAGGCCTCAAAGAGGTCCAAATATCCACTTGCAGACTTTACAAACAGAGTGTTTCCAAACTGCTCTATGAACAGAAAGGTTAAACTCTGTGAGCTGAACGCACACATCACAAAGTAGTTTCTGAGAATGATTCTGTCTAGTTTTTATATGAAGATATTTCCTTCTCTACCATTGGCCTCAAATCGCTTGAAATCTCCAATTGTAATTTCCTCAAAAAGAGAGTTTCAAATATGCTCTGTCCAAAGAAAGGTTAAACTCTGTGAGCTGAATACACACAACACAAAGCAGTTACTGAGAATTCTTCTGTCTAGCATTCTATGAAGAAATCCCGGTTGCAACGAAGGCCTCAAAGAGGTCCAAATATCCAGTTGCAGACTTTACAAACAGAGTGTTTCCAAACTGCTCTATGAACAGAAGTTTAAACTCTGTGAGCGGAATGCACACATCACAAAATAGTTTCTGAGAATGATTCTGTCTAGTTTTTATACGAAGATATTTCCTTTTCTAATATTGGTGTCAAATCGCTTGAAGTCTCCAATTGCAGATTCCACAAAAAGAGAGTTTCCAACCTGCTGTGTGTAAAGAAAGGTTCAACTCTGTGAGCTGAATACACACAACACAAAGAAGTTACTGAGAATTCTTCTGTCTAGCATTCTATGAAGAAATCCCATTTCCAACGAAGTCCTCTAATAGGTCCAAGTATCCACTTGCAGACTTTACAAACGGAGTGTTTCCAAACTGCTCAATGAAAAGAAACCTTAAACACTGTCAGTTGAAGGCACACATCACAAAATAGTTTCTGAGAATGATTCTGTCTAGTTTTTATACGAAGATATTTCCTTTTCTAACATTGGCCACAAATCGCTTGAAATGTCCGCATGGAAATTCCACAAAAAGAGAGTTATAAGTCTGCTCTGAAAAAAGAAATGTTCAACTCTGTGGGTTGAATATACACAAGCGAAAAAGTAAATGAGAATTCTTCTGTCTAACATTATATGAAGAAATCCCTTTTCCAACGAAGGCCTCAAAGAGGTCCAAATATCCACTTGCAGACTTTACAAACGGAGTGTTTCCAAACTGCTCTATGAACAGAAAGGTTAAACTCTGTGAGCTGAACGCACACATCACAAAGTAGTTTCTGAGAATGATTCTGCCTAGTTTTTATACGAAGATATTTCCTTTTCTACCATTGGCCTCAAATCGCTTGAAATCTTCAATTGTAATTTCCACAAAAAGAGAGTTTCAAATCTGCTCTGTCCAAAGAAAGGTTCAACTCTGTGAGCTGAATACACACAACACAAAGAAGTTACTGAGAATTCTTCTGTCTAGCATTATATGAAGAAATCCCGGTTCCAACGAAGGCCTCAAAGAGGTCCAAATATCCACTTGCAGACTTTACAAACAGAGTGTTTCCAAACTGCTCTATGAACAGAAAGGTTAAACTCTGTGAGCTGAACGCACACATCACAAAGTAGTTTCTGAGAATGATTCTGTCTAGTTTTTATATGAAGATATTTCCTTTTCTACCATTGGCCTCAAATCGCTTGAAGTCTCCAATTGCAGATTCCACAAAAAGAGAGTTTCCAACCTGCTGTGTGTAAAGAAAGGTTCAACTCTGTGAGCTGAATACACACAACACAAAGAAGTTACTGAGAATTCTTCTGTCTAGCATTCTATGAAGAAATCCCATTTCCAACGAAGTCCTCTAATAGGTCCAAGTATCCACTTGCAGACTTTACAAACGGAGTGTTTCCAAACTGCTCAATGAAAAGAAACCTTAAACACTGTCAGTTGAAGGCACACATCACAAAATAGTTTCTGAGAATGATTCTGTCTAGTTTTTATACGAAGATATTTCCTTTTCTAACATTGGCCACAAATCGCTTGAAATGTCCGCATGGAAATTCCATAAAAAGAGAGTTATAAGTCTGCTCTGAAAAAAGAAATATTCAACTCTGTGGGTTGAATATACACAAGCGAAAAAGTAAATGAGAATTCTTCTGTCTAGCATTATATGAAGAAATCCCGGTTCCAACGAAGGCCTCAAAGAGGTCCAAATATCCACTTGCAGACTTTACAAACAGAGTGTTTCCAAACTGCTCTATGAACAGAAAGGTTAAACTCTGTGAGCTGAACGCACACATCACAAAGTAGTTTCTGAGAATGATTCTGTCTAGTTTTTATATGAAGATATTTCCTTTTCTACCATTGGCCTCAAATCGCTTGAAGTCTCCAATTGCAGATTCCACAAAAAGAGAGTTTCCAACCTGCTGTGTGTAAAGAAAGGTTCAACTCTGTGAGCTGAATACACACAACACAAAGAAGTTACTGAGAATTCTTCTGTCTAGCGTTCTATGAAGAAATCCCATTTCCAACGAAGTCCTCTAATAGGTGCAAGTATCCACTTGCAGACTTTACAAACGGAGTGTTTCCAAACTGCTCAATGAAAAGAAACCTTAAACACTGTCAGTTGAAGGCACACATCACAAAATAGTTTCTGAGAATGATTCTGTCTAGTTTTTATACGAAGATATTTCCTTTTCTAACATTGGCCACAAATCGCTTGAAATGTCCGCATGGAAATTCCATAAAAAGAGAGTTATAAGTCTGCTCTGAAAAAAGAAATATTCAACTCTGTGGGTTGAATATACACAAGCGAAAAAGTAAATGAGAATTCTTCTGTCTAACATTATATGAAGAAATCCCTTTTCCAACGAAGGCCTCAAAGAGGTCCAAATATCCACTTGCAGACTTTACAAACGGAGTGTTTCCAAACTGCTCTATGAACAGAAAGGTTAAACTCTGTGAGCTGAACGCACACATCCAAAGTAGTTTCTGAGAATGATTCTGCCTAGTTTTTATACGAAGATATTTCCTTTTCTACCATTGGCCTCAAATCGCTTGAAATCTTCAATTGTAATTTCCACAAAAAGAGAGTTTCAAATCTGCTCTGTCCAAAGAAAGGTTCAACTCTGTGAGCTGAATACACACAACACAAAGAAGTTACTGAGAATTCTTCTGTCTAGCATTATATGAAGAAATCCCGGTTCCAACGAAGGCCTCAAAGAGGTCCAAATATCCACTTGCAGACTTTACAAACAGAGTATTTCCAAACTGCTCTATGAACAGAAGTTTAAACTCTGTGAGCGGAATGCACACATCACAAAATAGTTTCTGAGAATGATTCTGTCTAGTTTTTATACGAAGATATTTCCTTTTCTAATATTGGTGTCAAATCGCTTGAAGTCTGCAATTGCAGATTCCACAAAAAGAGAGTTTCCAACCTGCTGTGTGTAAAGAAAGGTTCAACTCTGTGAGCTGAATACACACAACACAAAGAAGTTACTGAGAATTCTTCTGTCTAGCATTCTATGAAGAAATCCCATTTCCAACGAAGTCCTCTAATAGGTCCAAGTATCCACTTGCAGACTTTACAAACGGAGTGTTTCCAAACTGCTCAATGAAAAGAAACCTTAAACACTCTCAGTTGAAGGCACACATCACAAAATAGTTTCTGAGAATGATTCTGTCTAGTTTTTATACGAAGATATTTCCTTTTCTAACATTGGCCACAAATCGCTTGAAATGTCCGCATGGAAATTCCACAAAAAGAGAGTTATAAGTCTGCTCTGAAAAAAGAAATGTTCAACTCTGTGGGTTGAATATACACAAGCGAAAAAGTAAATGAGAATTCTTCTGTCTAACATTATATGAAGAAATCCCTTTTCCAACGAAGGCCTCAAAGAGGTCCAAATATCCACTTGCAGACTTTACAAACGGAGTGTTTCCAAACTGCTCTATGAACAGAAAGGTTAAACTCTGTGAGCTGAACGCACACATCACAAAGTAGTTTCTGAGAATGATTCTGCCTAGTTTTTATACGAAGATATTTCCTTTTCTACCATTGGCCTCAAATCGCTTGAAATCTTCAATTGTAATTTCCACAAAAAGAGAGTTTCAAATCTGCTCTGTCCAAAGAAAGGTTCAACTCTGTGAGCTGAATACACACAACACAAAGAAGTTACTGAGAATTCTTCTGTCTAGCATTATATGAAGAAATCCCGGTTCCAACGAAGGCCTCAAAGAGGTCCAAATATCCACTTGCAGACTTTACAAACAGAGTGTTTCCAAACTGCTCTATGAACAGAAGTTTAAACTCTGTGAGCGGAATGCCCACATCACAAAATAGTTTCTGAGAATGATTCTGTCTAGTTTTTATACGAAGATATTTCCTTTTCTAATATTGGTGTCAAATCGCTTGAAGTCTCCAATTGCAGATTCCACAAAAAGAGAGTTTCCAACCTGCTGTGTGTAAAGAAAGGTTCAACTCTGTGAGCTGAATACACACAACACAAAGAAGTTACTGAGAATTCTTCTGTCTAGCATTCTATGAAGAAATCCCATTTCCAACGAAGTCCTCTAATAGGTCCAAGTATCCACTTGCAGACTTTACAAACGGAGTGTTTCCAAACTGCTCAATGAAAAGAAACCTTAAACACTGTCAGTTGAAGGCACACATCACAAAATAGTTTCTGAGAATGATTCTGTCTAGTTTTTATACGAAGATATTTCCTTTTCTAACATTGGCCACAAATCGCTTGAAATGTCCACATGGAAATTCCACAAAAAGAGAGTTATAAGTCTGCTCTGAAAAAAGAAATGTTCAACTCTGTGGGTTGAATATACACAAGCGAAAAAGTAAATGAGAATTCTTCTGTCTAACATTATATGAAGAAATCCCTTTTCCAACGAAGGCCTCAAAGAGGTCCAAATATCCACTTGCAGACTTTACAAACGGAGTGTTTCCAAACTGCTCTATGAACAGAAAGGTTAAACTCTGTGAGCTGAACGCACACATCACAAAGTAGTTTCTGAGAATGATTCTGCCTAGTTTTTATACGAAGATATTTCCTTTTCTACCATTGGCCTCAAATCGCTTGAAATCTTCAATTGTAATTTCCACAAAAAGAGAGTTTCAAATCTGCTCTGTCCAAAGAAAGGTTCAACTCTGTGAGCTGAATACACACAACACAAAGAAGTTACTGAGAATTCTTCTGTCTAGCATTATATGAAGAAATCCCGGTTCCAACGAAGGCCTCAAAGAGGTCCAAATATCCACTTGCAGACTTTACAAACAGAGTGTTTCCAAACTGCTCTATGAACAGAAAGGTTAAACTCTGTGAGCTGAACGCACACATCACAAAGTAGTTTCTGAGAATGATTCTGTCTAGTTTTTATATGAAGATATTTCCTTTTCTACCATTGGCCTCAAATCGCTTGAAGTCTCCAATTGCAGATTCCACAAAAAGAGAGTTTCCAACCTGCTGTGTGTAAAGAAAGGTTCAACTCTGTGAGCTGAATACACACAACACAAAGAAGTTACTGAGAATTCTTCTGTCTAGCATTCTATGAAGAAATCCCGGTTCCAACGAAGGCCTCAAAGAGGTCCAAATATCCACTTGCAGACTTTACAAACAGAGTGTTTCCAAACTGCTCTATGAACAGAAAGGTTAAACTCTGTGAGCTGAACGCACACATCACAAAGTAGTTTCTGAGAATGATTCTGTCTAGTTTTATATGAAGATATTTCCTTTTCTACCATTGGCCTCAAATCGCTTGAAGTCTCCAATTGCAGATTCCACAAAAAGAGAGTTTCCAACCTGCTGTGTGTAAAGAAAGGTTCAACTCTGTGAGCTGAATACACACAACACAAAGAAGTTACTGAGAATTCTTCTGTCTAGCATTCTATGAAGAAATCCCATTTCCAACGAAGTCCTCTAATAGGTCCAAGTATCCACTTGCAGACTTTACAAACGGAGTGTTTCCAAACTGCTCAATGAAAAGAAACCTTAAACACTGTCAGTTGAAGGCACACATCACAAAATAGTTTCTGAGAATGATTCTGTCTAGTTTTTATACGAAGATATTTCCTTTTCTAATATTGGTGTCAAATCGCTTGAAGTCTCCAATTGCAGATTCCACAAAAAGAGAGTTTCCAACCTGCTGTGTGTAAAGAAAGGTTCAACTCTGTGAGCTGAATACACACAACACAAAGAAGTTACTGAGAATTCTTCTGTCTAGCATTCTATGAAGAAATCCCATTTCCAACGAAGTCCTCTAATAGGTCCAAGTATGCACTTGCAGACTTTACAAACGGAGTGTTTCCAAACTGCTCAATGAAAAGAAACCTTAAACACTGTCAGTTGAAGGCACACATCACAAAATAGTTTCTGAGAATGATTCTGTCTAGTTTTTATACGAAGATATTTCCTTTTCTAACATTGGCCACAAATCGCTTGAAATGTCCGCATGGAAATTCCACAAAAAGAGAGTTATAAGTCTGCTCTGAAAAAAGAAATGTTCAACTCTGTGGGTTGAATATACACAAGCGAAAAAGTAAATGAGAATTCTTCTGTCTAACATTATATGAAGAAATCCCTTTTCCAACGAAGGCCTCAAAGAGGTCCAAATATCGACTTGCAGACTTTACAAACGGAGTGTTTCCAAACTGCTCTATGAACAGAAAGGTTAAACTCTGTGAGCTGAACGCACACATCACAAAGTAGTTTCTGAGAATGATTCTGCCTAGTTTTTATACGAAGATATTTCCTTTTCTACCATTGGCCTCAAATCGCTTGAAATCTTCAATTGTAATTTCCACAAAAAGAGAGTTTCAAATCTGCTCTGTCCAAAGAAAGGTTCAACTCTGTGAGCTGAATACACACAACACAAAGAAGTTACTGAGAATTCTTCTGTCTAGCATTATATGAAGAAATCCCGGTTCCAACGAAGGCCTCAAAGAGGTCCAAATATCCACTTGCAGACTTTACAAACAGAGTGTTTCCAAACTGCTCTATGAACAGAAGTTTAAACTCTGTGAGCGGAATGCCCACATCACAAAATAGTTTCTGAGAATGATTCTGTCTAGTTTTTATACGAAGATATTTCCTTTTCTAATATTGGTGTCAAATCGCTTGAAGTCTCCAATTGCAGATTCCACAAAAAGAGAGTTTCCAACCTGCTGTGTGTAAAGAAAGGTTCAACTCTGTGAGCTGAATACACACAACACAAAGAAGTTACTGAGAATTCTTCTGTCTAGCATTCTATGAAGAAATCCCATTTCCAACGAAGTCCTCTAATAGGTCCAAGTATCCACTTGCAGACTTTACAAACGGAGTGTTTCCAAACTGCTCAATGAAAAGAAACCTTAAACACTGTCAGTTGAAGGCACACATCACAAAATAGTTTCTGAGAATGATTCTGTCTAGTTTTTATACGAAGATATTTCCTTTTCTAACATTGGCCACAAATCGCTTGAAATGTCCACATGGAAATTCCACAAAAAGAGAGTTATAAGTCTGCTCTGAAAAAAGAAATGTTCAACTCTGTGGGTTGAATATACACAAGCGAAAAAGTAAATGAGAATTCTTCTGTCTAACATTATATGAAGAAATCCCTTTTCCAACGAAGGCCTCAAAGAGGTCCAAATATCCACTTGCAGACTTTACAAACGGAGTGTTTCCAAACTGCTCTATGAACAGAAAGGTTAAACTCTGTGAGCTGAACGCACACATCACAAAGTAGTTTCTGAGAATGATTCTGCCTAGTTTTTATACGAAGATATTTCCTTTTCTACCATTGGCCTCAAATCGCTTGAAATCTCCAATTGCAATATCCACAAAAAGAGAGTTTCAAACCAGCTGTGTGTAAGGAAAGGTTCAACTGTGTGAGCTGAATACACACAACACAAAGAAGTTACTGAGAATTCTTCTGTCTAGCATTATATGAAGAAATACCGTTTCCAACGAAGTCCTCAAAGAGGTCCAAATATCCACTTGCAGACTTTACAAACAGTGTTTCCAAACTGCTCTATGAAAAGAAAGGTTAAACGCTGTGAGCTGAACGCACACATCACAAAGTAGTTTCTGAGAATGATTCGGTCTAGTTTTTATACGAAGATATTTCCTTTTCTACCATTGGCCTCAAATGGCTTCAAATCTCCAAATTCAACTGCCACAAAAAGAGAGTTTGAAATCTGCTCTGTCGAAAGAAAGGTTCAACTCGGTGAGCCCAATACACACAACACAAAGAAGTTACTGAGAATTCTTCTGTCTTGCATTATATGAAGAAATCCCGTTTGCAACGAAGGCCTCAAAGAGGTGCAAATATCCACTTGTAGACTTTAGAAACAGAGTGTTTCCAAACGGCTCTATGAAAAGAAAGGTTAAACGCGGTGAGCTGAACGCACACATCACAAAGTAGTTTCTGAGAATGATTCTGTCTAGTTTTTATACGAAGATATTTCCTTTTCTACCATTGACCTCAAATCGCTTGAAATCTCCAATTGCAAATTCCAGAAAAAGAGAGTTTCAAATCTGCTCTGTCCAAAGAAAGGTTCAACTCCATGAGCTGAATACACACAACACAAAGATGTTACTGAAAATTCTTCTGTCTAGCATTATATGAAGAAATCCCGTTTCCAAGGAAGTCCTATGAGAGGTCCAAATATCCACTTGCAGACATTACAAACAGAGTGTTTCCAAACCGCTCAATGAAAAGAAAGGTTAAACTCTGTGAGCTGAACGCACACATCACAAAGTAGTTTCTGAGAATGATTCTGTCTAGTTTTTAAACGAAGATATTTCCTTTTCTAACATTGGCCTCAAATCGCTTGAAATCTCCAATTGCAAATTCCAGTAAAAGAGACTTTCAAACCTGCTGTGTGTAAGGAAAGTTTCAACTCTGTGAGCTGAATACACACAACACAAAGAAGTTACTGAGAATTCTTCTCTCTAGCATTATAAGAAGAAATCCCGTTTCCAACGAAGGACTCAAAGAGGTGAAAATATCCACTTGTAGACTTTACAAACAGAGTGTTTCCAAACTTCTCTATGAACAGAAAGGTTAAACTCTGTGAGCTGAACGCACACATCACAAAGTAGTTTCTGAGAATGATTCTGTCTAGTTTTTTACGAAGATATTTCCTTTTCTACCATTGGCCTCAAATCGCTTCAAATCTCCAATTGCAATATCCACAAAAAGAGAGTTTCAAACCTGCTGTGTGTAAGGAAAGGTTCAACTCTGTGAGCTGAATACACACAACACAAAGAAGTTATTGAGAATTCTTCTGTCTAGCATTATATGAAGAAATCCCGTTTCCAACGAAGTCCTCAAAGAGGTGCAAATATCCACTTGTAGACATTACAAACAGAGTGTTTCCAAACTGCTCTATGAAAAGAAAGGTTAAACGCTGTGAGCTGAACGCACACATCACAAAGTAGTTTCTGAGAATGATTCTGTCTAGTTTTTCTACGAAGATATTTCCTTTTCTACCATTGGCCTCAAATCGCTTGAAATTTCCAATTGCAATTTCCACAAAAAGAGAGTTTCAAATCTGCTCTGTACTGAGAAAGGTTCAACTCTGTGGGTTGAATACACACAACACAAAGTAGTTACTGAGAATTATTCTGTCTAGCACTATATGAAGAAATCCTGTTTCCAACGAACGCATCAAAGAGGTAAAAATATCCACTTGCAGACTTTACAAACAGTGTGTTTCCAAACTGCTCTATGAACAGAAACGTTAAACACTGTCAGTTGAAGGCACACATCACAAAGTAGTTTCTGAGAATTTTTCTGAATGGTTTTTATACGAAGATATTTCCTTTTCTAGCATTAGCCACAAATCGCTTGAAATCTCCACATGCAAATTCCTCAAAAAGAGAGTTACAATCCTGCTCTGTCAAAAGAAATGTTCAAATCTGTGAGTTGAATACACACAAGACAAAGAAGTTAATGAGAATTCTTCTGTCTAGCATTAAATGAAGAAATCCCGTTTCCAACGAAGTCCTCAAAGAGGTCCAAATATCCACTTGCAGACATTACAAACAGACTGTTTCTAAACTGCTCTATGAAAAGAAAGCTTAAACTCTGTGAGCTTAACGCACACATCACAAAGTAGTTTCTGAGAATGATTCTGTCTAGTTTTTATACGAAGATATTTCCTTTTCTACCATTGGCCTCAAATCGCTTGAAATCTCCAATTGCAATTTCCACAAAAAGAGAGTTTCAAATCTGCTCTGTCCAAAGAAAGGTTCAACTCTGTGAGCTAAATACACAAAACACAAAGAAGTTACTGAGAATTCTTCTGTCTAGCATTATAAGTAGGAATCCCGTTTCCCACGAAGGCCCCAAAGAGGTCCAATATCCATTGGCAGACTTCACAAACAGAGTGTTTTTAAACTGCTCTATGAACTGAAAGGCTAAACTCTGTGAGCTGAATGCACACATCACAAAGTAGTTTCTGAGAATGATTCTGTCTAGTTTTTTGCGAAGATATTTCCTTTTCTAACATTGGCCTCAAATCGCATGAAATCTCAAATTGCAAATTCCAGAAAAAGAGAGTTTCAAACCTGCAGTGTGTAAGGAAAGGTTCACTTCTGTGAGCTGAAAACACACAACACAAAGAAGTTACTGAGAATTCTTCTGTCTAACATTATAAGAATAAATCCCGTTTCCAACGAAGGCCTCACAGAGGTGCAAATATCCAATTGTAGACTTTTCAAACAGAGTGTTTCCAAACTGCTATATGAACAGAAAGGTTAAACTCTCTGAGCTGAATGCACACATCACAAAGTAGTTTCTGAGAATGCTTCTGTCTAGTTTTTATACGAAGATATTTCCTTTTCTTCCAATGGCCTCAATTCGCTTGAAATCTCCAATTGCAATTTCCACAAAAAGAGAGTTTCAAATCTGCTCTGTCCAAAGAAAGGTTCAACTCTATGAGCTGAATACACACAACACAAAGAAGTTACTGAGAATTCTTCTGTCTAGCATTATAAGAAGAAATCCCGTTTCTAACGAAGGCCTCAAAGAGCTCCGAATATACACTTGCAGACTTTACAAACCGTGTGTTTCCAAACTGCTCTATGAAAAGAAATGTTAAACTCTGTGAGCTGAATGCACACATCACAAAGTATTTTCTAAGAATGATTCTGTCTAGTTTTTATGCGAAGATATTCTCTTTTACAACATTGGCCTCAAATCGCTTGAAATCTCAAATTGCAAATTCCAGAAAAAGAGAGTTTCAATCCTGCTGTGTGTAAGGAAAGGTTCAACTCTGTGAGCTGAATACACTCAACACAAAGAAGTTACTGAGAATTCTTCTGTCTTGCATTATACGAAGAAACCCCGTTTCCAACGAAGTCCTCAAAGAGGTCCAAATATCCACTTGCAGACTTTTCAAACAGCATATTTCCAAACTGCTCTATGAAAAGAAAGGTTAAACGCTGTGAGCTGAACGCACACATCACAAATTACTTTCTGAGAATGATTCTGTCTAGTTTTTTTCCGAAGATATTTCCTTTTCTACCATTGTCCTCAAATCGCTTGAAATCTCCAATTGCAATTTCCACAAAAAGAGAGTTTCAAATCTGCTCTGTGCAAAGAAATGTTCACCTCTGTGAGCTGAATACACACAACACAAAGAAGTTACTGAAAATTCTTCTGTATAGCATTTTATGAATAATTCCCGTTTCCAACGAAGTCCTCAGAGAGGTCCAAATATCCACTTGCAGACTTTACAAACAGAGTGTTTCCAAACTGCTCTATGAACAGAAAGGTTAAACTCTGTGAGCTGAACGCACACATCACAAAGTAGTTTCTGAGAATTATACTGTCTAGTTTTTATACGAAGATATCTCCTTTTCTAACATTGGCCTCAAGTCGCTTGAAATCTCCAATTGCAATTTCCTCAAAAAGAGAGTTTCAAATCTGCTCTTTCCAAAGAAAGGTTCAACTCTGTGAGCTGAATACACACTACATAAAGAAGTTACTGAGAATTCTTCTGTCTAGCATTATAAGAAGAAATCCCGTTTCCAAAGAAGGCCTCAAAGAGTTGCAAATATCCACCTGTTGACTTTACAAACAGAGTGTTTCCAAACTGATCTATGAACAGAAAGGTCAAACTCTTTGAGCTGCATTCACACATCACAATGTAGACTCTGAGAATCATTCTGTCTAGTTTTTATACGAAGATATTTCCTTTTCTACCATTGGCCTGAAATCGCTTGAAAACTCCAATTGCAAATTGTAGAAAAAGAGAGTTTCAAACCTGCTGTGCATAAGGAAAGGCTCAACTCTGTGAGCTGAATACACACAACACAAAGTTGTTACTGAGAATTCTTCTGTCTAGCATTCTATGAAGAAATCCCGTTTCCAACGAAGGCCTAAAAGAAGTGCCAATATCCACTTGTAGACTTTACAAACAGAGTTTATCCAAACTGCTCTATGAACAGAAAGGTTAAACTCTGTGAGCTGAATGCACACATCACAAAGTAGTTTCTGAGAATGATTCTGTCTGTTTTTCATGCGAAGATATTTCCTTTTCTACCACTGGCTTCATATCGCTTGAAATCTCCTATTTCAATTTCCACAAAAAGAGAGTTTCAAATCTGCTCTGTACAAAGAAAGGTTCAACTCTGTGAGCTGAATACACACAACACAAAGAAGTTACTGAGAATTCTTCTGTCTAGCATTCTATGAAGTAATACCCTTTCCAACGTAGTCCTCAAAGAGTTGCAAATATCTACTTGCAGACTTTACAAACAGAGTGTTTCCAAACTGCTCTATGAAAAGAAACGTTAAACACTGTCAGTTGAAGGCACACATCAGAAAGTAGTTTCTGAGAATGATTCTCTCCAGTTTTCATAAGAAGATATTTCCTTTTCTTACATTGGCCGCAAATCGCTTGAAATATCCACATGCAAATTCCAGAAAAAGAGAGTTACAAATCTGCTCTGACAAAAGAAATGTTCAACTCTGTGAATTGAATACAGACAAGATAATGAAGTTACTGAGAATTCTTCTGTCTTGCATTAAATGAAAAAATCCCGTTACCAACGAAGGCCTCAAAGAGGTCAAAATATCCACTTGCAGCCTTTACAAACAGAGTGTTTCCAAACTGCTCTATGAAGAGAAATGTTAAAATCTGTGAGCTGAACGCACACATCACAAAGTAGTTTCTGAGAATGATTCTGTCTAGTTTTTATACGAAGATATTTCCTTTTCTAATATTGGCCTCTAATCGCTTGAAATCTCAAATTGCAAATTCCAGAAAAAGAGAATTTCAACGCTGCTGTGTGTAAGGAAAGGTTCAACTCTGTGACCTGAATACACACAACACAAAGAAGTTACTGAGAATTCTTCTGTGTAGCATTATATGAAGAAATCCGGTTTCCACCGAAGTCTTCAAAGAGGTCCAAATATCCACTTGCAGACTTTTCAAACAGCATGTTTCCAAAGTGCTCTATGAAAAGAAATGTTAAACTCGGTGAGCTGAACGCACACATCACAAAGTAGTTTCTGAGAATGATTCTGTCTAGTTTTTATACGAAGATATTTCCTTTTCTAACATTGGCCTCAAATCGCTTGAAATCTCAAATTGCAAATTCCAGAAAAAGACAGTTTCAAACATGCAGTGTGTAAGGAAAGGTTCAAATCTGTGAGTTGAATACACACAACACAAAGAAGTTACTGAGAATTCTTCTGTCTAGCATTATATGAAGAAATACCTTTTCCAACGAAGTCCTCAAAGAGGTGCAAATATCCACTTGTAGACATTACAAACAGAGTGTTTCCAAACTGCTCTATGAAAAGAAAGGTTAAACGCTGTGAGCTGAACGCACACGTCACAAAGTAGTTTCTGAGAATGATTCTGTCTAGTTTTTATACGAAGATATTTCCTTTTCTACCATTGGCCCCAAAACACTTGAAATCTGCTATTTCAATTTCCACAAAAAGAGAGTTTCAAATCTGCTCTGTACTAAGAAAGGTTCAACTCTGTGGGTTGAATACACACAACACAAAGTAGTTACTGAGAATTATTCTGTCTAGCACTATATGAAGAAATCCCGTTTCCAACGAACGTATCAAAGAGGTAAAAATATCCACTTGCAGACTTTACAAACAGTGTGTTTCCAAACTGCTATATGAACAGAAACGTTAAACACTGTCAGTTGAAGGCACACATCACAAAGTAGTTTCTGAGAATTTTTCTGAATGGTTTTTATACGAAGATATTTCCTTTTCTAGCATTAGCCACAAATCGCTTGAAATCTCCACATGCAAATTCCTCAAAAAGAGAGTTACAATCCTGCTCTGTCAAAAGAAATGTTCAAATCTGTGAGTTGAATACACACAAGACAAAGAAGTTACTGAGAATTCTTCTGTCTAGCATTATATGAAGAAATCCCGTTTCCAACGAAGTCCTCAAAGAGGTCCAAATATCCACTTGCAGACATTACAAACAGAGTGTTTCTAAACTGATCTATGAAAAGAAAGCTTAAACTCTGTGAGCTGAACGCACACATGACAAAGTAGTTGCTGAGAATGATTCTGTCTAGTTTTTATACGTAGATATTTCCTTTTCTACCCTTGTCCTCAAATCGCCTGAAATCTCCAATTGCAATTTCCACAAAAAGCAAGTTTTAAATCTGCTCTGTCCAAGGAAAGGTTCAACTCTGTGAGCTGAATACACACAACACAAAGAAGTTACTGAGAATTCTTCTGTCTAGCATGATATGAAGAAATGCCGTTTCCAACGAAGACCTCAGAGAGGTCCAAATATCCACTTGCAGACTTCAGAAAGAGAGTGTTTCCAAACTGCTCTATGAAAAGAAAGATTAAACTCTGTGAGCTGAACGCACACATCTCAACCTAGATTCTGAGAATGATTCTGTCTAGTTTTTATACGAAGGTATTTCCTTTTCTACCATTGGCCACAAATCGCTTGAAATCTCCACTTGCAATTTCCACAAAAAGAGAGTTTCAAATCTGCTCTGTCCAAAGAAAGGTTCAACTCTGTGAGCTCAATACACACAGCACAAAGAAGTTACTGCGAATTTTTCTGTCAGCATTATAAGAAGAAATCCCGTTTCCAACGAAGGCCTCAAAGAGTTGCAAATATCCACTTTTAGACTTTACAAACAGAGTGTTTCCAAACTGCTCTATGAACAGAAAGGTTAATCTCTGTGAGCTGAATGCGCACTTCAAAATGTAGTTTCCGAGAATCATTCTGTCTAGTTTTTATACGAAGATATTTCCTTTTCTACCATTTGCCTCAAATCGCTTGAAATCTCCAATTGCAATTTCCACAAAAAGAGAGTTTCGAATCTGCTCTGTCCAGAGAAATGTTCAACTCTGTGAGGTGAAAACACACAACACAAAGAAGTTACTGAAAATTCTTCTGTCTAACATTATGTGAAGAAGTCCCGTATCCAACGAAGGCCTCAAAGAGGTCCAAGTATCCACTTGCAGACTTTACAAACAGAGTGTTTCCAAACTGCTCTATGAACAGAAATGTTAAACTCTGTGAGCTGAACGCACACATCACAAAGTAGTTTCTGAGAATGATTCTGTCGAGTTTTTATACGAAGATATTTCCTTTTCTTACATTTGCGTCAAATCGCTTGAAATCTCAAATTGCAAATTCCAGAAAAAGAGAGTTTCAAACCTGCTGTGTGTAAGGAAAGGTTCAATTCTGTGAGCTGAATACACACAACACAAAGAAGTTACTGAGAATTCTTCTGTCTAGCATTATATGAAGAATTCCCGTTTCCAATGAAGTCCTCAAAGAGGTCCAAATATCCACTTGCAGACTTTACAAACAGAGTGTTTCCAAACTGTTCTATGAACAGAAAGGTAAAACTCTGTGAGCTGAAGCCACACATCACAAAATAGTTTCTGAGAATGATTCTCTCTAGTTTTTAAACGAAGATATTTCCTTTTCTACCATTGGCCTCAAATCGCTTGAAATCTCCAATTGCAAATTCCAGAAAAAGAGAGTTTCAAATCTGCTGTGTGTATGGAAAGTTTCAACTCTGTGAGCTGAACAAACACAACACAAAGAAGTTCCTGAGAATTCTTCTCTCTAGCATTATAAGAAGAAATCCCGTTTCCAACGAAGGCCTCAAAGAGTTGCAAATATCCACTTGGAGACTTTACAAACAGAGTGTTTCCAAACTGCTCTATGAACAGAAAGTTTAAACTCTGTGAGCTGAACGCACACATGACAAAGTAGTTTCTGAGAATGATTCTGTCTAGTTTTTATACGAAGATATTTCCTTTTCTACCATTGTCCTCAAATCGCTTGAAATCTCCAATTGCAATTTCCACAAAAAGGGAGTTTCAAATCTGCTCTTTCCAAGGAAAGGTTCAACTCTGTGAGCTGAATACACACAACACAAAGAAGTTACTGAGAATTCTTCTGTCTAGCATTACATGAAGAAATCCCGTTTCCAACGAAGTCCTCAAAGAGGTGCAAATATCCACTTGTAGACTTTACAAACAGAGTGTTTCCAAACTGGTCTATGAACTTTAAGGTTAAACTCTGTGAGCTGAATGGACACATCACAAAGTAGTTTCTGAGAATGATTCTGACTAGTTTTTATACGAAGGTATTTCCTTTTCTACCATTGACCTCAAATCGCTTGAAATCTCCAATTGCAATTTCCAGAAAAGGAGAGTTTCAAATCTGCTCTTTCCAAAGAAAGGTTCAACTCTGTGAGCTGAATACACACAACACAAAGAAGTTACTGAAAATTCTTCTGTCTAGCATTATATGAAGAAATCCCGTTTGCAACGAAGTCCTATGAGAGGTCCAAATATCCACTTGCAGACTTTACAAATGGAGTGTTTCCAAACTGCTCTATGAAAAGAAAGGTTAAACTCTGTGAGCTGCATGCACACATCACAATGGAGTTTCTGAGAATGATTCTGTCTAGTTTTTATACGAAGATATTTCCTTTTCTACCATTGGCCTCAAATCGCTTGAAATCTCCAATTGTAATTTCCACAAAAAGAGAGTTTCAAATCTGCTCTGTCCAAAGAAAGGTTCCACTCTGTGACCTGAATACACACAAAACAAGGAAGTTACTGAAAATTCTTCTGTCTCGCATTATATGAAGAAATCCCGTTTCCAACGAAGGCCTCAAAGAGGTCCAAATATCCACTTGCAGAATTTACTAACAGAGTGTTTCCAAACTGCTCTATGAACAGAAAGGTTAAACTCTGTGAGCTGAACGCACACATCACAAAGTAGTTTCTGAGAATGATTCTGTCTCGTTTTTATACGAAGATATTTCCATTTCTAACATTGGCCACAAATCGCTTGAATTCTCTAATTTCAAATTCCAGAAAAAGAGAGTTTCAAACCTGCAGTGTGTAAGGAAAGGTTCAACTCTGTGAGTTGAATGCACACAACACAAAGAATTTACTGAGAATTCTTCTGTCTAGCATTCTATGAAGAAATCCCGTTTCCAACGAATTCCTCAAAGAGGTCCAAATATCCACTTGCAGACTTTACAAATAGAGTATTTCCAAACTGCTCTATGAAAGGAAAGGTTAAACGCTGTGAGCTGAACGCACACATCACAAAGTACTTTCTGAGAATGATTCTGTCTAATTTTTTACGCAGATATTTCCTTTTCTACCATTGGCCTCAAATCGCTTGAAATCTCCAATTGCAATTTCCACAAAAAGAGAGTTTCAAATCTGCTCTGTCCAAAGAAATGTTCAACTCTGTGAGCTGAATACACACAATACAAAGAAGTTACTGAGAATTCTTCTGTCTAGCATTATAAGAAGAAATCCCGTTTCCAACAAAGGCCTCAAAGAGTTGCAAATATCCACTTGTAGACTTTACAAACAGCGTGTTTCCAAACTGCTCTATGAACAGGAATTTTAAACTCTGTGAGCTGAATGCACACATCACAAAGTAGTTTCTGAGAATGATTCTGTCTAGTTTTTATACGAAGATATTTCCTTTTCTACCATTGGCCTCAAATCGCTTGAAATCTCCAATTGCAATTTTCACAAAAAGAGAGTTTCAAATATGCTCTGTCCAAAGAAAGGTTCAACTCTGTTAGCTGAATACACACAGCACAAAGAAGTTACTGAAAATTCTTCTGTCTAGCCTTATATTAAGAAATCCCGTTTCCGAGGGAGGAGCCAAGATGGCCGAATAGGAACAGCTCCGGTCTACAGCTCCCAGCGTGAGCGAAGCAGAAGACGGTGATTTCTGCATTTCCATCTGAGGTACCCGGTTCATCTCACTAGGAAATGCCAGACAGTGGGCGCAGTCCAGTGGGTGCGCGCACAGTGCGCAAGCCGAAGCAGGGCGAGGCATTGCCTCACCTGGGAAGCGCAAGGGGTCAGGGAGTTCCCTTTCCGAGCCAAAGAATGGGGTGACTGACGCACCTGGAAAACTCGGGTCACTCCCACCCGAATATTGCGCGTTTCAGACCGGCTTAAAAAACGGCGCACCACGAGACTATATCCCACACCTGGCTCGGAGGGTCCTACGCCCTTGGAATCTCGCTGATTGCTAGCACAGCAATCTGAGATCAAACTGCAAGGCGGCAGCGAGGCTGGGGGAGGGGCGCCTGCCATTGCCCAGGCTTGCTTAGGTAAACAAAGCTGCCGGGAAGCTCGAACTGGGTGTACCCCACCACAGCTCAAGTAGGCCTGCCTGTCTCTGTAGGCTGCACCTCTGGGGGCAGGGCACAGACAAACAAAAAGACAGCAGTAACCTCTGCAGACTTAAATGTCCCTGTCTGACAACTTTGAAGAGAGCAGTGGTTCTCCCAGCACGCAGCTAGAGATCTGAGAACGGGCAGACTGCCTCCTCAAGTGGGTCCCTGACCCCTGACCCCCGAGCAGCCTAACTGGGAGGCACCCCCCAGCAGGGGCACACTGACACCTCACATGGCTGGGTATTCCAACAGACCTGCAGCTGAGGGTCCTGTCTTTTAGAAGGAAAACTAACAAACAGAAAGGACATCCACACCGAAAACCCATCTGTACATCACCATCATCAAAGACCAAAAATAGATAAAACCACAAAGATGGGGAAAAAACAGAACAGAAAAACTGGAAACTCTAAAATGCAGAGCACCTCTCCTCCTCCAAAGGAACGCAGTTCCTCACCAGCAACGGAACAAAGCTGGATGGAGAATGATTTTGACGAACTGAGAGAAGAAGGCTTCAGACGATCAAATTACTCTGAGCTAAGGGAGGACATTCAACCCAAAGGCAAGAAGTTGAAAACTTTGAAAAAAATTTAGAAGAATGTATACCTAGAATAACCAATACAGAGAAGTGCTTAAAGGAGCTGATGGAGCTGAAAACCAAGGCTCGAGAACTACGTGAAGAATGCAGAAGCCTCAGGAGCCGATGCGATCAACTGGAAGAAAGGGTATCAGCAATGGAAGATGAAATGAATGAAACGAAGCGAGAAGGGAAGTCTAGAGAAAAAAGAATAAAAAGAAATGAGCAAAGCCTCCAAGAAATATGGGTCTATGTGAAAAGACCAAATCTACGTCTGATTGGTGTACCTGAAAGTGATGCGGAGAATGAAACCAAGTTGGAAAACACTCTGCAGGATATTATCCAGGAGAACTTCCCCAATCTAGCAAGGCAGGCCAACGTTCAGATTCAGGAAATACAGAGAACGCCACAAAGATACTCCTCGAGAAGAGCAACTCCAAGACACATAATTGTCAGATTCACCAAAGTTGAAATGAAGGAAAAAATGTTAAGGGCAGCCAGACAGAAAGGTCGGGTTACCCTCAAAGGGAAGCCCATCAGACTAACAGCGGATCTCTTGGCAGAAACCCTTCAAGCCAGAAGAGAGTGGGGGCCAATATTCAACATTCTTAAAGAAAAGAATTTTCAACCCAGAATTTCATATCCAGCCAAACTAAGCTTCATAAGTGAAGGAGAAATAAAATACTTTACAGACAAGCAAATGCTGACCGATTTTGTCACCACCAGGCCTGCCCTAAAAGAGCTCCTGAAGGAAGCGCTAAACATGGAAAGGAACAACCGGTACCAGCCGCTGCAAAATCATGCCAAAATGTAAAGACCATCAAGACTAGGAAGAAACTGCATCAACTAACGAGCAAAATCACCAGCTAACATCATAATGACAGGATCAAATTCACACATAACAATATTAACTTTGAATGTAAATGGACTAAATTCGCCAATTAAAAGACACAGACTGGCAAGTTGGATAAAGAGTCAAGACCCATCAGTGTGCTGTATTCAGGAAACCCATCTCACGTGCAGAGACACACATAGGCTCAAAATAAAAGGATGGAGGAAGATCTACCAAGCAAATGAAAGACAAAAAAAGGCAGGGGTTGCAATCCTAGTCTCTGATAAAACAGACTTTAAAACAACAAAGATCAAAAGAGACAAAGAAGGCCATTACATAATGGTAAAGGGATCAATTCAACAAGAGGAGCTAACTATCCTAAATATTTATGCACCCAATACAGGAGCACCCAGATTCATAAAGCAAGTCCTGAGTGACCTACAAAGAGACTTAGACTCCCACACATTAATAATGGGAGACTTCAACACACCACTGGCAACATTAGACAGATCAACGAGACAGAAAGTCAACAAGGATACCCAGGAATTGAACTCAGCTCTGCACCAAGCAGACCTAATAGACATCTACAGAACTCTCCACCCCAAATCAACAGAATATACATTTTTTTCAGCACCACACCACACCTATTCCAAAATTGACCACATAGTTGGAAGTAAAGCTCTCCTCAGCAAATCTAAAAGAACAGAAATTATAACAAACTATCTCTCAGACCACAGTGCAATCAAACTAGAACTCAGGATTAAGAATCTCACTCAAAGCCGCTCAACTACATGGAAACTGAACAACCTGCTCCTGAATGACTGCTGGGTACATAACAAAATGAAGGCAGAAATAAAGATGTTCTTTGAAACCAACGAGAACAAAGACACAACATACCAGAATCTCTGGGACGCATTCAAAGCAGTGTGCAGAGGGAAATTTATAGCACTAAATGCCCACAAGAGAAAGCAGGAAAGATCCAAAATTGACACCCTAACATCACAATTAAAAGAACTAGAAAAGCAAGAGCAAACACATTCAAAAGCTAGCAGAAGGCAAGAAATAACTAAAATCAGAGCAGAACTGAAGGAAATAGAGACACAAAAAACCCTTCAAAAAATTAATGAATCCAGGAGCTGGTTTTTTGAAAGGATCAACAAAATTGATAGACCGCTAGCAAGACTAATAAAGAAAAAAAGAGAGAAGAATCAAATAGACGCAATAAAAAATGATAAAGGGGATATCACCACTGATCCCACAGAAATACAAACTACCATCAGAGAATACTACAAACACCTCTTCGCAAATAAACTAGAAAATCTAGAAGAAATGGATACATTCCTTGACACATACACTCTCCCAAGACTAAACCAGGAAGAAGTTGAATCTCTGAGTAGACCAATAACAGGAGCTGAAATTGTGGCAATAATCAATAGTTTACCAACCAAAAAGAGTCCAGGACCAGATGGATTCACAGCCGAATTCTACCAGAGGTACAAGGAGGAACTGGTACCATTCCTTCTGAAACTATTCCAATCAATAGAAAAAGAGGGAATCCTCCCTAACTCATTTTATGCGGCCAGCATCATTCTGATACCAAAGCCTGGCAGAGACACAACCAAAAAAGAGAATTTTAGACCAATATCCTTGATGAACATTGATGCAAAAATCCTCAATAAAATACTGGCAAACCGAATCCAGCAGCACATCAAAAAGCTTATCCACCATGATCAAGTGGGCTTCATCCCTGGGATGCAAGCCTGGTTCAACATACGCAAATCAATAAATGTAATCCAGCATATAAACAGAGCCAAAGACAAAAACCACATGATTATCTCAATAGATGCAGAAAAAGCCTTTGACAAAATTCAACAACCCTTCATGCTAAAAACTCTCAATAAATTAGGTATTGATGGGACATATTTCAAAATAATAAGAGCTACCTATGACAAACCCACAGCCAATATCATACTGAATGGGCAAAAACTGGAAGCATTCCCTTTGAAAACTGGCACAAGACAGGGATGCCCTCTCTCACCACTCCTATTCAACATAGTGTTGGAAGTTCTGGCCAGGGCAATCAGGCAGGAGAAGGAAATAAAGGGTATTCAATTAGGAAAAGAGGAAGTCAAATTGTCCCTGTTTGCAGACGACATGATTGTTTATCTAGAAAACCCCATCATCTCAGCCCAAAATCTCCTTAAGCTGATAAGCAACTTCAGCAAAGTCTCAGGTTACAAAATCAATGTACAAAAATCACAAGCATTCTTATACACCAACAAAAGACAAACAGAGAGCCAAATCATGAGTGAACTCCCATTCACAATTGCTTCAAAGAGAATAAAATACCTAGGAATCCAACTTACAAGGGATGTGAAGCACCTCTTCAAGGAGAAATACAAACCACTGCTCAAGGAAATAAAAGAGGATACAAACAAATGGAAGAACATTCCTTGCTCATGGGTAGGAAGAATCAATATCGTGAAAATGGCCATACTGCCCAAGGTAATTTACAGATTCAATGCCATCCCCATCAAGCTACCAATGGCTTTCTTCACAGAATTGGAAAAAACTACTTTAAAGTTCATATGGAACCAAAAGAGAGCCCGCATCGCCAAGTCAATCCTAAGCCCAAAGAACAAAGCTGGAGGCATCACACTACCTGACTTCAAACTATACTACAAGGCTACAGTAACCAAAACAGCATGGTACTGGTACCAAAACAGAAATATAGATCAATGGAACAGAACAGAGCCCTCAGAAATAACGCCGCTTACCTACAACTATCTGATCTTTGACAAACCTGAGAAAAACAAGCAATGGGGAAAGGATTCCCTATTTAATAAATGGTGCTGGGAAAACTGGCTAGCCATATGTAGAAAGCTGAAACTGGATCCCTTCCTTACACCTTATACAAAAATCAATTCAAGATGGATTAAAGATTTAAACGTTAGACCTAAAACCATAAAAACCCTAGAAGAAAACCTAGGCAATACCATTCAGGACATAGGCGTGGGCAAGGACTTCATGTCCAAAACACCAAAAGCAATGGCAACAAAAGCCAAAATTGACAAATGGGATCTCATTAAACTAAAGAGCTTCTGCACAGCAAAAGAAACTACCATCAGAGTGAATAGGCAACCTACAACATGGGAGAAAATTTTTGCAACCTACTCATCTGACAAAGGGCTAATATCCAGAATCTACAGTGAACCCAAACAAATTTACAAGAAAAAAACAAACAACCCCATCAAAAAGAGGGCGAAGGACATGAACAGGCACTTCTCAAAAGAAGACATTTATGCAGCCAAAAAACACATGAAAAAATGCTCATCATCAATGGCCATCAGAGAAATGCAAATCAAAACCACTATGAGATATCATCTCACACCAGTTAGAATGGCAATCATTCAAAAGTCAGGAAACAACAGGTGCTGGAGAGGATGTGGAGAAATAGGAACACTTTTACACTGTTGGTGGGACTGTAAACTAGTTCAACCATTGTGGAAGTCAGTGTGGCGATTCCTCAGGGATGTAGAACTAGAAATACCATTTGACCCAGCCATCCCATTACTGGGTATATACCCAAATGACTATAAATCATGCTGCTATAAAGACACATGCACACGTATGTTTATTGCGGCATTATTCACAATAGCAAAGACTTGGAACCAACCCAAATCTCCAACAATGATAGACTGGATTAAGAAAATGTGGCACATATACACCATGGAATACTATGCAGCCATAAAAAGTGATGAGTTCATATCCTTTGTAGGGACATGGATGAAATTGGAAACCATCATTCTCAGTAAACTATTGCAAGAACAAAAAACCAAACACCGCATATTCTCACTCATAGGTGGGAATTGAACAATGAGATCACATGGACACAGGAAGGGGAATATCACACTCTGGGGACTGTGGTGGGGTGGGGGGAGGGGGGAGGGATAGCATTGGGAGATATACATAATGCTAGATGACGAGTTAGTGGGTGCAGCGCACCAGCATGGCGCATGTATACATATGTAACTAACCTGCACAATGTGCACATGTACCCTAAAACTTAAAGAATAATAAAAAATAAAAATAAAAATAAAAATAAAAAATAAAAATAAAAATAAATAAAAATAGAAGGAACAATACTTACTTCTAAACTATATAAAGCTGAATTAAACACAGTTGCATACCAATGTAATAATATGATCAGAGTAAACCAATTCTGGAGAATGCCAGAGCAGTGAAAATTTGGTCAGTTGAGGAGATCTTTTGTGTCTTAACCCAGTCATTGACATTAACTAGAGCTATGAAGCCATTGGCAACATTTACAAGAACAAATGCAAACACTACCTGAATTGATAAAATGATGAGCAGAACACATATGTTTGAACAACAAAAAAAAAATCAGGCTTAATAACACTGGTTGTGATTCCCTTAATATCCAGACATTAACTTCGATAAACACTTGATTTATAAATGTGCAGTAACATTTTCTGCCTTTAAATTCTCTAATGTCAACAGGAAAGCACCAGCATATGCCAATGGATGAATTCAAAGCTGTCTTTAGAGAAAATATTATTAATCTCAAAACAGCTGAAACTCATTCCTCTTTATAGACTATCTGTCCTTGCTATATGCTGAAATGTTTTATACTGATGTTGAAGTGAAAAGTGAATTCTCGTGTTAGTATGCAAATAAAGCTATATTTTTTTCAAAAAAAAAAATAAAAGAAATATCATTTCCAATGAAGGCCTCAAAGAGGTCCAAATATCCACTTGCAGACGTTACAAACAGAGTGTTTCCAAACTGCTCTATGAACAGAAAGATTAAAATCTGTGAGCAGAACGGACACATCACAAAGAAGTTTCTGAGAATGATTCTGTCTAGTTTTTATACGAAGATATTTCCTTTTCTAACATTGGCTTCAAATCGCTTGAAATCTCAAATTGCAAATTCCAGAAAAAGGGAGTTTCAAACCTGCAGTGTGTAAGGACATGTTCAACTCTGTGAGTTGAATACATACAACACAAAGAAGTTACTGAGAATTCATCTGTCTACCATTATATGAAGAAAACCCGTTTCCAACGAAGACCTCAAAGAGGTCCAAATATCCACTTGCAGACATTACAAACAGAGTGTTTCCAAACTGCTCTATGAAAAGAAAGGTTAAACGCTGTGAGCTGAACCCACACATCACAAAGTAGTTTCTGAGAAAGATTCTGTCTAGTTTTTATACGAAGATATTTCCTTTTCTGCCATAGGCCTCAAATCGCTTGAAATCTCCAATTGCAATTTCCACAAAAAGAGAGATTCAAATCTGCTCTGTCCAAAGAAAGTTCAACTCTGTGAGCTGAATACACACAACACAAAGAAGCTACTGAAAATTCTTCTGTTTACAATTATATGAGGAAAACTCTTTTCCAACAAAGGCATCAAAGAGGTACAAATATCGACTTGCAGACTTTACAAACAGAGTGTTTCCAAACTGCTCTATGAACAGAAAGGTTAAACTCTGTGAGCTGAACGCACACATCACAAAGTAGTTTCTGAGAATGATTCTGTCTAATTTTTATACGAAGATATTTCCCTTTCTAAAATTGGCCTCAAATCGCTTCAAATCTCCAATTGCAAATTCCAGAAAAAGAGAATTTCAAACCTGCTGTGTGTAAGGAAAAGTTCAATTCTGTGAGCTGAATACACACAACACAAAGAAGTTACTGAGAATCCTTCTGTCTAGCATTATAAGAAGAAATCCCTTTTCCAACGAAGGCCTCAAAGAGGTGCAAATATCCACTTGTACACTTTACAAACAGAGTGTTTCCAAACTGCTCTATGAACAGAAAGGGTAAACTCTCTGAGCTGAATGGACACATCACAAAGTAGTTTCTGAGAATGATTCTGTCCAGTTTTTATACGAAGATATTTCCTTTTCTACCATTGGCCTCAAATCGCTTGAAATCTCCAATTGCAATTTCCACAAAAAGAGAGTTTAAAATCTGCTCTGTCCAAAGAAAGGTTCAACTCTGTGAGCTGAATACACACAACACAAAGAAGTTACTGAAAATTCTTCTGTCTAGGATTATATGAAGAAATCCCATTTCAAATGAAGGCCTCAAAGAGGTCCAAATATCCACTTGCAGACTTTACAAACAGAGTGTTTCTGAACTGCTCTAAGAAAAGAAAGGTTAAACTCTGTGAGCTGAACGCACACATCACAAACTAGATTCTGAGAATTATTCTGTCTAGTTTTTATACGAAGATATTTCCTTTTCTAACATTGGCTTCAAATCGCTTGAAATCTCAAATTGCAAATTCCAGAAAAAGAGAGTTTCAAACCTGCAGTGTGTAAGGACATGTTCAACTCTGTGAGTTGAATACACACAACACAAAGAAGTTACTGAGAATTCTTCTGTCTAGCATTATATGAAGAAAACCCGTTTCCAACGAAGACCTCAAAGAGGTCCAAATATCCACTTGCAGACATTACAAACAGAGTGTTTCCAAACTGCTCTATGAAAAGAAAGGTTAAACGCTGTGAGCTGAACCCACACATCACAAAGTAGTTTCTGAGAAAGATTCTGTCTAGTTTTTATACGAAGATATTTCCTTTTCTGCCATAGGCCTCAAATCGCTTGAAATCTCCAATTGCAATTTCCACAAAAAGAGAGATTCAAATCTGCTCTGTCCAAAGAAAGTTCAACTCTGTGAGCTGAATACACACAACACAAAGAAGCTACTGAAAATTCTTCTGTTTACAATTATATGAGGAAAACTCTTTTCCAACAAAGGCATCAAAGAGGTACAAATATCGACTTGCAGACTTTACAAACAGAGTGTTTCCAAACTGCTCTATGAACAGAAAGGTTAAACTCTGTGAGCTGAACGCACACATCACAAAGTAGTTTCTGAGAATGATTCTGTCTAATTTTTATACGAAGATATTTCCCTTTCTAAAATTGGCCTCAAATCGCTTCAAATCTCCAATTGCAAATTCCAGAAAAAGAGAATTTCAAACCTGCTGTGTGTAAGGAAAAGTTCAATTCTGTGAGCTGAATACACACAACACAAAGAAGTTACTGAGAATCCTTCTGTCTAGCATTATAAGAAGAAATCCCTTTTCCAACGAAGGCCTCAAAGAGGTGCAAATATCCACTTGTACACTTTACAAACAGAGTGTTTCCAAACTGCTCTATGAACAGAAAGGGTAAACTCTCTGAGCTGAATGGACACATCACAAAGTAGTTTCTGAGAATGATTCTGTCCAGTTTTTATACGAAGATATTTCCTTTTCTACCATTGGCCTCAAATCGCTTGAAATCTCCAATTGCAATTTCCACAAAAAGAGAGTTTAAAATCTGCTCTATCCAAAGAAAGGTTCAACTCTGTGAGCTGAATACAAACAACACAAAGAAGTTACTGAAAATTCTTCTGTCTAGGATTATATGAAGAAATCCCATTTCCAATGAAGGCCTGAAAGAGGTCCAAATATCCACTTGCAGACTTTACAAACACAGTGTTTCCAAACTGCTCTATGAACAGAAAGGTTAAACTCTGTGAGCTGAACGCACATATCACAAAGTAGTTTCTGAGAATGATTCTCTCTAGTTTTTATACGAAGATATTTCCTTTTCTAACATTGGCTTCAATTCGCTTGAAATCTCAAATTGCAAATTCCAGAAAAAGAGAGTTTCAAAACTGCAGTGTGTAAGGAAAGGTTCAACTCTGTGAGTTGAATACACACAACACAAAGAAGTTACTGAGAATTCTTCTGTCTAGCATTATATGAAGAAATCCCGTTTCCAATGAAGTCCTCAAAGAGGTCCAAATATCCACTTGCAGAATTTACAAACACAGTTTTCCAAACTGCTCTATGAAAAGAAAGGTTAAACGCTGTGAGCTGAATGCACACATCACAAAGTAGTTTCTGAGGATGATTCTGTCTAGTTTTTATATGAAGATATTTCCTTTTCAAACAGTGGCGTCAAATCGATTGAAATCTCCAAATGCAACTTCCACAAAAAGAGAGTTTCAAATCTGCTCTGTCCAAAGAAAGGTTCAACTCTGTGAGCTGAATACACACATCACAAACAAGTTACTGAGAATTCTTCTGTCTAGCATTATAAGAAGAAATTCCATTTCCAACAAAGGCCTCGAAGAGGTGCAAATATCCACTTATAGACATTACAAACAGCGTGTTTCCAAACTGTTCTATGAACACAAATTTTAAACTCTGTGAGCTGAATGCACACATCACAAAGTAGTTTCTGAGAATGATTCTGTCTAGTTTTTATACGAAGATATTACCTTTTCTACCGTTGGCCTCAATTCGCTTGAAATCTCCAATTGCAATTTCCACAAAAAGAGAGTTTCAAATCTGCTCTGTACAAAGAAAGGTTCAACTCTGTTAGCTGAATACACACAACACAAAGAAGTTACTAAAAATTCTTCTGTCTAGCATTATATGAAGAAATCCCATTTCCAACGAAGGCCACAAAGACGTCAAAATACCCACTTGCAGACTTTACAAACAGACTGTTTCCAAAGTGCTCTATAAACAGAAAGGTTAAACTCTGTGAGCTGAATGCACACATCACAAAGTAGTTTCTGAGAATGATTCTGTCTAGTTTTTATACGAAAATATTTCCTTTTCTAATATTGACCTCAATTCGCTTGAAATCTCAAATTGCAAATTCCAGAAAAAGAGTTTCAAACCTGCAGTTTGTAGGGAAAGGTTCAACTCTGTGAGTTCAATACACACAACACAAAGAAGTTACTGAGAATTCTTCTGTCCATCATTTTATGAGGAAATCCCGTTTCCAACGAAGTCCTCAAAGAGGTCCAAGTATACACCTGCAGACTTTACAAACAGAGTGTTTCCAAACTGCTCTATGAAAAGAAAGGTTAAACGATGTGAGCTGAACGCACACATCACAAAGTAGTTTCTAAGAATGATTCCGTCTAATTTTTATACGAAGATATTTCCTTTTCTACAATTGGCCACAAATCGCTTGAAATCTGCAATTGCAATTTCCACAAAAGAGAGTTTCAAATCTGCTCTGTCCAAAGAATGGTTCAGCTGTGTGAGCTAAATACACACAACACAAAGAATTTACTGAGAATTCTTCTGTCTAGCATTATATGAAGAAATCCCGTTTCCAACGAAGGCCTCAAAGAGGTGCAAATATCCACTTGTAGACTTTACAAACAGAGTGTTTCCAAACTGCTCTATGAAAAGAAAGGTTAAACTCTGTGAGCGGAATGCAGACATCACAAATTAGTTTCTGAGAATGATTCTGTCTAGTTTTTATACAAAGATATTACCTCTTCTACCATTGGCCTCAAATCGCTGGAAATCTCGAATTGCAAATTCCAGAAAAAGAGAGTTTCAAACCTGCAGTTTGTAAGGAAAGGTTCAACTCTGTGAGCTGAATACACACAACACAAAGTAGTTACTGAGAATTCTTCTGTCTAGCATTATATGAAGAAATCCCGTTTCCAACTAAGGCCTCAAAGAGGTGCAAATATCGACTTGTAGACTTACAAACAGAGTGTTTCCAAACTGCTCTATGAACAGAAAGTTAAAAGTCTGTGGGCTGAATGTAGACATCACAAAGTAGTTTCTGAGAATGATTCTGTTTAGTTTATGTACGAAGATATTTCCTTTTGTACCATTGGCCTCAAATCGCTTAAAATCTCCATTTGCAATTTCCACAAAAAGAGAGTTTCAAACTGCTCTGTCCAAAGAAAGGTTCAACTCTCTGAGGTGAATACACACAACACAAAGAAGTTACTGAAAATTCTTCTGTCTAGCATTATATGAAGAAATCCCGTTTCCAAACGAAGGCCTCAAAGAGGTCCAAATATCCACTTGCAGACTTTGTTTACAAACAGACTGTTTCCAAACTGCTCTATGAACAGAAAGGTTAAACTCTGTGAGCTGAAGGCACACATCACAAAGTAGTTTCTGAGAATGATTCTGTCTAGTTTTTATACGAAGATATTTCCTTTTCGAACATTGGTCCCAAATCGCTTGAAATCTCAAATTGCAAATTCCAGGAAAAGAGAGTTTCAAACCTGCTGTGTGTAAGGAAATGTTCAACTCTGTGAGCTCAATACACACAACACAAAGAAGTTACTGAGAATTCTTCTGTCTAGCATTAAAAGAAGAAATCCCGTTTCCAACGAAGGCCTCAAAGAGGTGCAAATATGCACTTGTAGACTTTACAAACAGAGTGTTTCCAAACTGCTCTATGAACGGAAAGGTTAAACTCTGTGAGCTGAATGCACACATCACAAAGTAGTTTCTGAGAATGATTCTGTCTAATTTTTATACGCAGATATTTCGTTTTCTACCATTGGCCTCAAATTACTTGAAATCTCCAATTGCAATTTCCACATAAAGAGAGTTTCAAATCTGCTCTGTCCAAAGAAAGGTTCAACTCTGTGAGCTGAATACACACAACACAAAGAAGTTACTGAGAATTCTTCTGTCTAGCATTATATGAAGAAATCCCGTTTCCAACGAAGTCCTCAGAGAGGTCCAGATATCCACTTGCAGACTTTACAAACAGAGTGTTTCCAAACTGCTCTATGAAAAGAAAGGTTAAACTCTGTGAGCTTAACGCACACATCACAAACTAGATTCTGAGAATGATTCTGTCTAATTTTTATAAGAAGATATTTCCTTTTTTACCATTGGACTCAAAGCGCTTGAAATCTCGAATTGCAAATTCCAGAAAAAGAGAGTTTCAAACCTGCAGTGTGTAAGGAAAGGTTCAACGCTGTGAGCTGAATACACACAACACAAAGAAGTTACTGAGAATTCTTCTGTCTAGCATTATATGAAGAAATCCCTTTTCCAACGAAGGCCTCAAAGAGGTGCAAATATCAACTTGTAGACTTTACAAACAGAGTGTTTCCAAACTGCTCTATGAACAGAAAGGTTAAAGTCTGTGGGCTGAATGCAGACATCACAAAGTAGTTTCTGAGAATGATTCCGTCTAGTTTATGTACGAAGATATTTCCTTTTGTACCATTGGCCTCAAATCGCTTGAAATCTCCATTTGCAATTTCCACAAAAAGAGAGTTTCAAACTGCTCTGTCCAAGGAAAGGTTCAACTCTCTGAGGTGAATACACACAACACAAAGAAGTTACCGAAAATTCTTCTGTCTAGCATTATATGAAGAAATCCCGTTTAAAACGAAGGCCTCAAAGAGGTCCAAATATCCACTTGCAGACTTTGTTTACAAACAGAGTGTTTCCAAACTGCTCTATGAACAGAAATTTTAAACTCTGTGAGCTGAACGCAGACATCACAAAGTAGTTTCTGAGAATGATTCTGTTTAGTATTTATACGAAGATATTTCCTTTTCGAACATTGGTCTGAAATCGCTTGAAATCTCAAATTGCAAATTCCAGAAAAAGAGAGTTTCAAACCTGCTGTGTGTAAGGAAATGTTTAACTCTGTGAGCTCAATACACACAACACAAAGAAGTTACTGACAATTCTTCTGTCTAGCATTAAAAGAAGAAATCCCGTTTCCAACGAAGGCCTCAAAGAGGTGCAAATATCCACTTGTAGACTTTACAAACAGAGTGTTTCCAAACTGCTCTATGAAAAGAAAGGTTAAACTCTGTGAGCTGAATGCACACATCACATAGTAGTTTCTGAGAATGATTCTGTCTGATTTTTGTACGAAGATATTTCCTTTTCTACCATTGGCCCCAAATCGCTTGAAATCTCCAATTGCAATTTCCACAAAAAGAGAGTTTCAAATCTGCTCTGTCCAAAGAAAGGTTCAAATCTGTAAGATGAATAGACACAACACAAAGAAGTTACTGAAAATTCTTCTGTCTAGCATTATATGAAGAAATCCCGTTTCCAACGAAGGCCTCAAAGAGGTCCAAATATACACTTGCAGGCTTTACAAACAGACTGTTTCCAAACTGCTCAATTAAAGGAAAGGTTAAACGCAGTGAGATGAATGCACACATGACAAAGTAGTTTCTGAGAATTATTCTGTCTAATTTTTATACGAAGGTATTTCCTTTTCTACCATTGGCCTCAAATCGCTTAAAATCTCCATTTGCAATTTCCACAGAAAGAGAGTTTCAGACTGCTCTGTCCAAAGAAAGGTTCAACTCTCTGAGGTGAATACACACAACACAAAGAAGTTACTGAAAATTCTTCTGTCTAGCATTATATGAAGAAATCCCGTTTCCAAACGAAGGCCTCAAAGAGGTCCAAATATCCACTTGCAGACTTTGTTTACAAACAGACTGTTTCCAAACTGCTCTATGAACAGAAAGGTTAAACTCTGTGAGCTGAACGCACACATCACAAAGTAGTTTCTGAGAATGATTCTGTATAGTTTTTATACGAAGATATTTCCTTTTCGAACATTGGCCTCAAATCGCTTGAAATCTCAAATTGCAAATTCCAGAAAAAGAGAGTTTCAAACCTGCTGTGTGTATAGAAATGTTCAACCCTGTGATCTGAATACACACAACACAAAGAAGTTACTGAGAATTCTTCTGTCTAGCATTAGAAGAAGAAATCCCGTTTCCAAGGAAGGCCTCAAAGATGTGCAAATATCCACTTGTAGACTTTACAAACAGAGTGTTTGCAAACTGCTCTATGAATAGAAGGGTTAAACTCTGTGAGGTGAATGCACACATCACAAAGTAGTTTCTGAGAATGATTCTGTCTAATTTTTATATGAAGATATTTCCTTTTCTACCATTGGCCTCAAATCGCTTGAAATCTCCAGTTGCAATTTCCACAAAAAGAGAGTTTCAAACCTGCTCTGTCGAAAGAAAGGTTCAATTCTGTGAGATGAATACACACAATACAAAGAAGTTGCTGAAAATTCTTCTGTCTAGCATTATATGAAGAAATCCCGTTTCCAAAGAAGGCCTCTTAGAGGAACAAATATGCACTTGCAGACGTTAAAAACAGAGTGTTTCCAAACTGCTCTTTGAAAAGAAAGGTTAAATGCTGTAAGCTGAGCGCACATATCACATAGTAGTTTCTGAGAATGATTCTGTCTCGTTTTTTTACGAAGATATTTCCTTTTCTACCATTGGCCTAAAATCGCTTGAAATCTCCAATTGCAATTTCCACAAAAAGAGAGTTTCAAGTCTCCTCTGCCCAAAGAAAGGTTCAATTCTGTGAGCTGAATACGCACAACACAAAGAAGTTACTGAGAATTCTTCTGTCTAGCATTATATGAAGAAATCCCGTTTCTAGCAAAGGCCTCAAAGAAGTGCAAATATCCACTTGTAGACTTTAAAAACAGAGTGTTTCCAAACTGATCTATGAACAGAAAGGTTAAACTCCGTGAGCTGAAGGCACACATCACAAAGTAGTTTCTGAGAATGATTCTGTCTAGCTTTTCTGCGAAGATATTTCCTTTTCTACCATTGGCCTCAAATCGCTTGAAATCTCCAATTGCAATTCCCACAGAAGGAGAGTTTCAAATCTGCTCTGACCAAAGAAAGGTTCAACTCTGTGAGCTGAATACACACAACACAAAGAAGTTACTGAAAATTCTTCTGTCTAGAATTATATGAATAAATCCCGTTTCCAACGATGTCCTCAAAGAGGTCCAAATATCCACTTGCAGACTTTACAAACAGAGTGTTTCCAAACTGCTCTATGAACAGAAACGTTAAACTCTGTGAGCTGAATGAACACATCACATAGTAGTTTCTCAGAATGATTCTGTCTAGTTTTTATACCAAGATATTTCCTTTTCTAACATTGTCCTTAAACCGCTTGAAATCTCCAATTGCAATTTCCACAAAAAGAGAGTTTCAAATCTGCTCTGTCCAAAGAAAGGTTCAACTCTGTGAGCTGAATACACACAACACAAAGAAGTTACTGAAAATTCTTCTGTCTAGCATTATATGAAGAAATCCCGTTTCCAACGAAGTCCTCAAAGTGGTTCAAATATCCACTTGCAGAGTTTACAAACAGAGTGTTTCCAAACTGCTCTATGAACAGAAAGGTTAAACTCTGTGAGCTGAATGCACACATCACAAAGTAGTTTCTGAGAATGATTCTGTCTACTTTTTATAAGAAGATATTTCCTTTTCTAACATTGGCCTAAACCGCTTGAAATCTCCAATTGCAATTTCCACAAAAAGAGAGTATCAAATCTGCTCTGTGCAAAGAAAGGTTCAACACTGTGAGCTGAATACACACAACACAAAGAAGTTACTGAAAATTCTTCTGTCTAGCATTATATGAAGAAACCCTTTTCCAACGAAGTCCTCAAAGAGTTCCAAATATCCACTTGCAGACTTTGCAAACAGAGTGTTTCCAAACTGCTCTATGAACAGAAAGGTTAAACTCTGTGAGCTGAATGCACACATCACATAGTAGTTTCTGAGAATGATTCTGTCTAGATTTTTTGCCAAGATATTTCCTTTTCTAACATTGGCCTAAAATCGATTGAAATCTCCAATTGCAATTTCCACAAAAAGAGATTTTCAAATGTGCTCTGTCCAAAGAAAGATTCAACTCTGTGAGCTGAATACACACAACACAACGAAGTTAATGAAAATTCTTCTGTCTAGCATTATATGAAGAAATCCCGTTTCCAACGAAGTCCTCAAAGAGGTCCAAATATCCACTTGCAGAC
Source organism: Pan troglodytes (assembly GCF_028858775.2). Lineage (NCBI taxonomy): Eukaryota > Metazoa > Chordata > Mammalia > Primates > Hominidae > Pan > Pan troglodytes. The sequence continues at coordinate 15,280,563 of NC_072413.2, forward strand.
TTTACAAACAGAGTGTTTCCCAACTGCTCTATGAACAGAAAGGTTAAACTCTGTGAGCTGAATGCACACACCACATAGTAGTTTCTGAGAATGATTCTGTCTAGTTTTTATACTGAGATATTTCCTTTTCTAACATTGGCCTAAAACCGTTTGAAATCTCCAATTGCAATTTCCACAAAAAGAGAGATTCAAATCTGCTCTGTCCAAAGAAAGGTTCAACTCTGTGAGCTGAATACACACAACAAAAAGAAGTTACTGAAAATTCTTCTGTCTAGCATTATATGAAGAAAACCCGTTTCCAACGAAGTCCTCAAAGAGGTCCAAATATCCACTTGCAGACTTTACAAACAGAGTGTTTCCAAACTGCTCTAGGAATAGAAAGGTTAAACTCTGTGAGCTGAATGCACACACCACATAGTAGTTTCTGAAAATGATTTTGTCTAGTTTTTATACGAAGATATTTCCTTTTCTAACATTGGCCTAAAATCGCTTGAAATCTCCAATTGCAATTTCCAAAAAAAGAGAGTTTCAAATCTGCTCTGTCCTAAGAAAAGATCAACTCTTTGAGCTGAATACACACAACACAAAGAAGTTACTGAAAATTCTTCTGTCTAGCATTATATGAAGAAATCCCGTTTCCAGCGAAGTCCTCAAAGAGGTCCTAATATCCACTTGCAGACTTTACAAACAGAGTGTTTCCAAACTGCTCTATGAACAGAAAGGTTATACTCTGTGAGCTGAATGCACACATCACATAGTAGTTTCTGAGAATGATTCTGTCTAGTTTTTATACCAAGATATTTCCTTTTCTAACACTGGCCAAAAACAGCTTGACATCTCCAATTGCAATTTCCACAAAAAGAGAGTTTCAAATATGCTCTGTCCAAAGAAAGGTTCAACTCTGTGAGCTGAATACACACAACACAAAGAAGTTACTGAAAATTCTTCTGTCTAGCATTATATGAAGAAATACCGTTTCCAACGAAGTCCTCAAAGCGGTCCAAATATCCACTTGCCGATTTTACAAACAGAGTGTTTCCAAACTGCTCTATGAACAGAAAGGTTAAACTCTGTGAGCTGAATGCGCACATCACATAGTAGTTTCTGAGAATGATTCTGTCTAGTTTTTTTACCAAGATATTTCCTTTTCTAACATTGGCCTAAAATCGCTTGAAATCTCCAATTGCAATTTCCACAAAAAGAGAGTTTCAAATATGCTCTGTCCAAAGAAAGGTTCAACTCTGTGAGCTGAATACACACAACACAAAGAAGTTACTGAAAATTCTTCTGTCTAGCATTATATGAAGAAATCCCGTTTCCAACGAAGTCCTCAAAGTGGTCCAAATATCCACTTGCAGACTGTACAAACAGAGTGTTTCCAAACTCCTCTAGGAACAGAAAGGTTAAACTCTGTGAGCTGAATACACACAACACAAAGAAGTTACTGAAAATTTTTCTGTCTAGCCTTATATGAAGAAATCCCGTTTCCAACGAAGTCCTCAAAGAGGTCCAAATATCCACTTGCAGACTTTACAAACAGAGTGTTTCCAAACTGCTCTATGAAAAGAAAGGTTAAACTCTGTGAGCTGAATGCACACAGCACATAGTAGTTTCTGAGAATGATTCTGTCTAGTTTTTATACCAAGATATTTCCTTTTCTAACATTGGCCTTAAATCGCTTGAAATCTCCAATTGCAATTTCCACAAAAAGAGAGTTTCAAATCTGCTCTGCCCAAAGAAAGGTTCAAATCTGTGAGCTGAATACACACAACACAAAGAATTTACTGAGAATTCTTCTGTCTAGCATTATAGGAAGAAATCCCGTTTCCAACGAAGGCCTCAAAGAGGAACAAATATGCACTTGCAGACGTTAAAAACAGAGTGTTTCCAAACTGCTCTTTGAAAAGAAAGGTTAAATGCTGTAAGCTGAGCGCACATATCACATAGTAGTTTCTGAGAATGATTCTGTCTCGTTTTTTTACGAAGATATTTCCTTTTCTACCATTGGCCTAAAATCGCTTGAAATCTCCAATTGCAATTTCCACAAAAAGAGAGTTTCAAATCTGCTCTGTCCAAAGAAAGGTTCAACACTGTGAGCTGAATACACACAACACAAAGAAGTTACTGAAAATTCTTCTGTCTAGCATTATATGAAGAAACCTTTTTCCAACGAAGTCCTCAAAGAGTTCCAAATATCCACTTGCAGACTTTGCAAACAGAGTGTTTCCAAACTGCTCTATGAACAGAAAGGTTAAACTCTGTGAGCTGAATGCACACATCACATAGTAGTTTCTGAGAATGATTCTGTCTAGATTTTTTGCCAAGATATTTCCTTTTCTAACATTGGCCTAAAATCGCTTGAAATCTCCAATTGCAATTTCCACAAAAAGAGAGTTTCAAATGTGCTCTGTCCAAAGAAAGGTTCAACTCTGTGAGCTGAATACACACAACACAACGAAGTTAATGAAAATTCTTCTGTCTAGCATTATATGAAGAAATCCCGTTTCCAACGAAGTCCTCAAAGAGGTCCAAATATCCACTTGCAGACTTTACAAACAGAGTGTTTCCAAACTGCTCTATGAACAGAAAGGTTAAACTCTGTGAGCTGAATGCACACACCACATAGTAGTTTCTGAGAATGATTCTGTCTAGTTTTTATACTGAGATATTTCCTTTTCTAACATTGGCCTAAAACCGCTTGAAATCTCCAATTGCAATTTCCACAAAAAGAGAGTTTCAAATCTGCTCTGTCCAAAGAAAGGTTCAACTCCGTGAGCTGAATACACACAACAAAAAGAAGTTACTGAAAATTCTTCTGTCTAGCATTATATGAAGAAAACCCGTTTCCAACGAAGTCCTCAAAGAGGTCCAAATATCCACTTGCAGACTTTACAAACACAGTGTTTCCAAACTGCTCTAGGAATAGAAAGGTTAAACTCTGTGAGCTGAATGCACACACCACATAGTAGTTTCTGAAAATGATTCTGTCTAGTTTTTATACGAAGATATTTCCGTTTCTAACATTGGCCTAAAATCGCTTGAAATCTCCAATTGCAATTTCCAAAAAAAGAGAGTTTCAAATCTGCTCTGTCCTAAGAAAAGTTCAACTCTTTGAGCTGAATACACACAACACAAAAGAGTTACTGAAAATTCTTCTGTCTAGCATTATATGAAGAAATCCCGTTTCCAGCGAAGTCCTCAAAGAGGTCCTAATATCCACTTGCAGACTTTACAAACAGAGTGTTTCCAAACTGCTCTATGAACAGAAAGGTTATACTCTGTGAGCTGAATGCACACATCACATAGTAGTTTCTGAGAATGATTCTGTCTAGTTTTTATACCAAGATATTTCCTTTTCTAACATTGGCCAAAAACCGCTTGACATCTCCAATTGCAATTTCCACAAAAAGAGAGTTTCAAATATGCTCTGTCCAAAGAAAGGTTCAACTCTGTGAGCTGAATACACACAACACAAAGAAGTTACTGAAAATTCTTCTGTCTAGCATTATATGAAGAAATACCGTTTCCAACGAAGTCCTCAAAGCGGTCCAAATATCCACTTGCCGATTTTACAAACAGAGTGTTTCCAAACTGCTCTATGAACAGAAAGGTTAAACTCTGTGAGCTGAATGCGCACATCACATAGTAGTTTCTGAGAATGATTCTGTCTAGTTTTTTTACCAAGATATTTCCTTTTCTAACATTGGCCTAAAATCGCTTGAAATCTCCAATTGCAATTTCCACAAAAAGAGAGTTTCAAATGTGCTCTGTCCAAAGAAAGGTTCAACTCTGTGAGCTGAATACACACAACACAAAGAAGTTACAGAAAATTCTTCTGTCTAGCATTATATGAAGAAATCCCGTTTCCAACGAACTCCTCAAAGTGGTTCAAATATCCACTTGCAGACTTTACAAACAGAGTGTTTCCAAACTGCTCTATGAACAGAAAGGTTAAACTCTGTGAGCTGAATGCACACATCACAAAGTAGTTTCTGAGAATGATTCTGTCTACTTTTTATAAGAAGATATTTCCTTTTCTAACATTGGCCTAAAATGACTTGAAGTCTCCAATTGCAATTTCGACAAAAAGAGAGTTTCAAATGTGCTCTGTCCAAAGAAAGGTTCAACACTGTGAACTGAATAGACACAACACAAAGAAGTTACTGGAATTTCTTCTGTCTAGCATTATATGAAGAATTCCTGTTTCCAACGAAGTCCAAAAAGAGGTCCAAATATCCACTTGCAGACTTTGCAAACAGAGTGTTTCCAAACTGCTCTATGAACAGAAAGGTGAAACTCTGTGAGCTGAATGCACACATCACATGGTAGTTTCCGAGAATGATTCTGTCTAGTTTTCAAACCAAGATATTTCCTTTTCTAACGTTGGCCTAAAATCGCTTGAAATCTCCAATTGCAATTTCCACAAAAAGCGAGTTTCAAATGTGCTCTGTCCAAAGAAAGGTTCAACTCTGTGAGCTGAATACACACAACACAAAAAGTTACTGAAAATTCTTCTGTCTAGCATTATAGGAAGAAATCCCGTTTTCAACGAAGTCCAAAAAGAGGTCCAAATATCCACTTGCAGACTTTACAAACAGAGTGTTTCCAAACTGCTCTAGGAACAGAAAGGTTAAACTGTGTGAGCTGAATGCACACACCACATAGTAGTTTCTGAGAATGATTCTGTCTAGTTTTTATACCGAGATATTTCCTTTTCTAACATTGGCCTAAAACCGCTTGAAATCTCCAATTGCAATTTCGACAAAAAGAGAGTTTCAAATCTGCTCTGTCCAAAGAAAGGTTCAACTCTGTGAGCTGAATACACACAACAAAAAGAAGTTACTGAAAATTCTTCTGTCTGGCATTATATGAAGAAAACCCGTTTCCAACGAAGTCCTCAAAGAGGTCCAAATATCCACTTGCAGACTTTACAAACAGAGTGTTTCCAAACTGCTCTAGGAACAGAAAGGTTAAACTCTGTGAGCTGAATGCACACACCACATAGTAGTTTCTGAAAATGATTCTGTCTAGTTTTTATACCAAGATATTTCCTTTTCTAACATTGGCCTAAAATCGCTTGAAATCTCCAAATGCAATTTCCACAAAAAGAGAGTTTCAAATCTGCTCTGTCCTAAGAAAAGTTCAACTCTTTGAGCTGAATACAGAAAACACAAAGGAGTTACTGAAAATTCTTCTGTCTAGCATTATATGAAGTAATCCCGTTTCCAACGAAGTCCTCAAAGAGGTCCAAATATCCACTTGCAGACTTTACAAACAGAGTGTTTCCAAACTGCTCTATGAACAGAAAGGTTATACTCTGTGAGCTGAATGCACACATCACATAGTAGTTTCTGAGAATGATTCTGTCTAGTTTTTATACCAAGATATTTCCTTTTTCTAACATTGGCCAAAAACCGCTTGACATCTCCAATTGCAATTTCCACAAAAAGAGAGTTTCAAATCTGCTCTGTCCAAAGAAAGGTTCAACTCCGTGAGCTGAATACACACAACACAAAGAAGTTACTGAAAATTCTTCTGTCTAGCATTATATGAAGAAATCCCGTTTCCAACGAAGTCCTCAAAGCGGTCCAAATATCCACTTGCCGATTTTACAAACAGAGTGTTTCCAAACTGCTCTATGAACAGAAAGGTTAAACTCTGTGAGCTGAATGCACACATCACATAGTAGTTTCTGAGAATGATCCTGTCTAGTTTTTTTACCAAGATATTTCCTTTTCTAACATTGGCCTAAAATCGCTTGAAATCTCCAATTGCAATTTCCACAAAAAGAGAGTTTCAAATGTGCTCTGTCCAAAGAGAGGTTCAACTCTGTGAGCTGAATACACACAACACAAAGAAGTTACTGAAAATTCTTCTGTCTAGCATTATATGAGGAAATCCTGTTTCCAACGAAGTCCTCAAAGTGGTCCAAATATCCACTTGCAGACTTTACAAACAGAGTGTTTCCAAACTGCTCTAGGAACAGAAAGGTTAAACTCTGTGAGCTGAATGCACACACCACACAGTAGTTTCTGAGAATGATTCTGTCTAGTTTTTATACGAAGTTATTTCCTTTTCTAACATTGGCCTAAAATCGCTTGAAATCTCCAATTGCAATTTCCACAAAAGAGAGTTTCAAATCTGCTCTGTCCAAAGAAAAGTTCAACTCTGTGAGCTGAATACACACAACACAAAGAAGTTACTGAAAATTCTTCTGACTAGCATTATATGAAGAAATCCCGTTTCCAACGAAGTCCACAAAGAGGTCCAAATATCCACTTGCAGACTCTACAAACAGAGTGTTTCCAAACTACTCTATGAACAGAAAGGTTAAACTCTGTGAGCTTAATGCACCCATCACATAGTAGTTTCTGAGAATGATTCTGTCTTGTTTTTATACGAAGATATTTCCTTTTCTAACATTGGCCTAAAGTCGCTTGAAATCTCCAGTTGCAATTTCCACAAAAAGAGAGTTTCAAATGTGCTCTGTTCAAAGAAAGGTTCAACACTATGAGCTGAATACACACAACACAAAGAAGTTACTGAAAATTCTTCTGTCTAGCATTATATGAAGAAATCCCGTTTTCAACGAAGTCCAAAAAGAGGTCCAAATATCCACTTGCAGACTTTACAAACAGAGTGTTTCCAAACTGCTCTATGAACAGAAAGGTTAAACTGTGTGAGCTGAATGCACACACCACATAGTAGTTTCTGAGAATGATTCTGTCTAGTTTTTATACCGAGATATTTCCTTTTCTAACATTGGCCTAAAACCGCTTGAAATCTCCAATTGCAATTTCGACAAAAAGAGAGTTTCAAATCTGCTCTGTCCAAAGAAAGGTTCAACTCTGTGAGCTGAATACACACAACAAAAAGAAGTTACTGAAAATTCTTCTGTCTGGCATTATATGAAGAAAACCCGTTTCCAACGAAGTCCTCAAAGAGGTCCAAATATCCACTTGCAGACTTTACAAACAGAGTGTTTCCAAACTGCTCTAGGAACAGAAAGGTTAAACTCTGTGAGCTGAATGCACACACCACATAGTAGTTTCTGAAAATGATTCTGTCTAGTTTTTATACCAAGATATTTCCTTTTCTAACATTGGCCTAAAATCGCTTGAAATCTCCAAATGCAATTTCCACAAAAAGAGAGTTTCAAATCTGCTCTGTCCTAAGAAAAGTTCAACTCTTTGAGCTGAATACAGAAAACACAAAGGAGTTACTGAAAATTCTTCTGTCTAGCATTATATGAAGAAATCCCGTTTCCAACGAAGTCCTCAAAGAGGTCCAAATATCCACTTGCAGACTTTACAAACAGAGTGTTTCCAAACTGCTCTATGAACAGAAAGGTTATACTCTGTAAGCTGAATGCACACATCACATAGTAGTTTCTGAGAATGATTCTGTCTAGTTTTTATACCAAGATATTTCCTTTTTCTAACATTGGCCAAAAACCGCTTGACATCTCCAATTGCAATTTCCACAAAAAGAGAGTTTCAAATCTGCTCTGTCCAAAGAAAGGTTCAACTCCGTGAGCTGAATACACACAACACAAAGAAGTTACTGAAAATTCTTCTGTCTAGCATTATATGAAGAAATCCCATTTCCAACGAAGTCCTCAAAGCGGTCCAAATATCCACTTGCCGATTTTACAAACAGAGTGTTTCCAAACTGCTCTATGAACAGAAAGGTTAAACTCTGTGAGCTGAATGCACACATCACATAGTAGTTTCTGAGAATGATTCTGTCTAGTTTTTTTACCAAGATATTTCCTTTTCTAACATTGGCCTAAAATCGCTTGAAATCTCCAATTGCAATTTCCACAAAAAGAGAGTTTCAAATGTGCTCTGTCCAAAGAAAGGTTCAACTCTGTGAGCTGAATACACACAACACAAAGAAGTTACTGAAAATTCTTCTGTCTAGCATTATATGAAGAAATCCCGTTTCCAACGAAGTCCTCAAAGTGGTCCAAATATCCACTTGCAGACTTTACAAACAGAGTGTTTCCAAACTGCTCTAGGAACAGAAAGGTAAAACTCTGTGAGCTGAATGCACACACCACACAGTAGTTTCTGAGAATGATTCTGTCTAGTTTTTATACGAAGTTATTTCCTTTACTAACATTGGCCTAAAATCGCTTGAAATCTCCAATTGTAATTTCCACAAAAGAGAGTTTCAAATCTGCTCTGTCCAAAGAAAGGTTCAAATCTGTGAGCTGAATACACACAACACAAAGAAGTTACTGAAAATTTTTCTGTCTAGAATTATATGAATAAATCCCGTTTCCAACGAATTCCTCAAAGAGGTCCAAATATCCACTTGCAGACTTTACAAACAGAGTGTTTCCAAACTGCTCTATGAACAGAAACGTTAAACTCTGTGAGCTGAATGAACACATCACATACTAGTTTCTCAGAATGATTCTGTCTAGTTTTTATACCAAGATATTTCCTTTTCTAACATTGGCCTTAAACCACTTGAAATCTCCAATTGCAATTTCCACAAAAAGAGAGTTTCAAATTTGCTCTGTCCAAAGAAAGGTTCAACTCTGTGAGCTGAATACACACAACACAAAGAAGTTACTGAAAATTCTTCTGTCTAGCATTATATGAAGAAATCCCGTTTCCAACGAACTCCTCAAAGTGGTTCAAATATCCACTTGCAGACTTTACAAACAGAGTGTTTCCAAACTGCTCTATGAACAGAAAGGTTAAACTCTGTGAGCTGAATGCACACATCACAAAGTAGTTTCTGAGAATGATTCTGTCTACTTTTTATAAGAAGATATTTCCTTTTCTAACATTGGCCTAAAATGACTTGAAGTCTCCAATTGCAATTTCGACAAAAAGAGAGTTTCAAATGTGCTCTGTCCAAAGAAAGGTTCAACACTGTGAACTGAATAGACACAACACAAAGAAGTTACTGGAAATTCTTCTGTCTAGCATTATATGAAGAATACCTGTTTCCAACGAAGTCCAAAAAGAGGTCCAAATATCCACTTGCAGACTTTACAAACAGAGGGTTTCCAAACTGCTCTATGAACAGAAAGGTGAAACTCTGTGAGCTGAATGCACACATCACATAGTAGTTTCTGAGAATGATTCTGTCTAGTTTTTAAACCAAGATATTTCCTTTTCTAACGTTGGCCTAAAATCGCTTGAAATCTCCAATTGCAATTTCCACAAAAAGAGAGTTTCAAATGTTCTCTGTCCAAAGAAAGGTTCAACTTTGTGAGCTGAATACACACAACACAAAGAAGTTACTGAAAATTCTTCTGTCTAGCATTATAGGAAGAAATCCCGTTTCCAACGAAGTCCTCAAAGAGGTCCAAATATCCACTTGCAGACTTTACAAACAGAGTGTTTCCAAACTGCTCTAGGAACAGAAAGGTTAAACTCTGTGAGCTGAATGCACACACCACATAGTAGTTTCTGAGAATGATTCTGTCTAATTTTTATACGAAGATATTTCCTTTTCTACAATTGGCCTAAAATCGCTTGAAATCTCCAATTGCAATTTCCACGAAAAGAGCGTTTCAAATCTGCTCTGTCCAAAGAAAAGTTCAACTCTTTGAGCTGAATACACACAACACCAAGAAGTTACTGAAAACTCTTCTGTCTAGCATTATATGAAGAAATCCCGTTTCCAACGAAGTCCTCAAAGAGGTCCAAATATCCACTTGCAGACTTTACAAACAGAGTGTTTCCAAACTGCTCTATGAACAGAAAGTTTAAACTCTGTGAGCTGAATACACACATCACATAGTAGTTTCTGAGAATGATTCTGTCTAGTTTTCATACCAAGATATTTCCTTTTCTAACATTGGCCTAAAACCGCTTGAAATCTCCAATTGCAATTTCCACAAAAAGAGAGTTTCAAATCTGCTCTGTCCAAAGAAAGGTTCAACACTGTGAGCTGAATACACACAACACAAAGAAGTTACTGAAAATTCTTCTGTCTAGCATTATATGAAGAAATCCCGTTTCCAACGAAGTCCTCAAAGAGGTCCAAATATCCACTTGCAGACTTTACAAACAGAGTGTTTCCAAACTGCTCTATGAACAGAAAGGTTAAACTCTGTGAGCTGAATGCACACACCACATAGTAGTTTCTGAGAATGATTCTGTCTAGTTTTTATACCGAGATATTTCCTTTTCTAACATTGGCCTAAAATCGCTTGAAATCTCCAATTGCAATTTCCACTAAAAGAGAGTTTCAAATCTACTCTGTCCAAAGAAAAGTTCAACTCTGTGAGCTGAATACACACAACACAAAGAATTTACTGAAAATTCTTCTGTCTAGCATTATATGAAGAAATCCCGTTTCCAACGAAGTCCACAAAGAGGTCCAAGTATCCACTTTCAGACTTTACAAACAGAGTGTTTCCAAACTGCTCTGTGAACAGAAAGGTGAAACTCTGTGAGCTGAATGCACACATCACATAGTAGTTTCTGAGAATGATTCTGTCTAGTTTTTATACCAAGATATTTCCTTTACTAACATTGGCCTAAAATCGCTTGAAATCTCCAATTGCAATTTCCACAAAAAGAGAGTTTCAAATCTGCTCTGTCCAAAGAAAGGTTCAATTCTGTGAGCTGAATACACACAACACAAAGTAGTTACTGAAAATTCTTCTGTCTAGCATTATATGGAGAAATCCGGTTTCCAAGGAAGGCCTCAAAGAGGTGCAAATATCCACTTGTAGACTTTACAAAGAGAGTGTTTGCAAACTGCTCTATGAACAGAAAGATTAAACTCTGTGAGCTGAACGCACACATCACAAAGTAGTTTCTGAGAAAGATTCTGTCTAGTTTTTATACGAAGATATTTCCTTTTCTACCATTGGCCTCAAATCGCTTGAAATCTGCAATTGCAATTTCCGCAAAAAGAGAGTTTCAAATCTGCTCTGTCCAAAGAAAACTTCAATTCTGTGAGCTGAATACACACAACACAAAGAAGTTACTGAAAATTCTTCTGTCTAGCATTATATGAAGAAATCCCGTTTCCAACGAAGTCCTCAAAGTGGTCCAAATATCCACTTGCAGACTTTACAGAGTGTTTCCAAACTGCTCTACGAACAGAAAGGTTAAACTCTGTGAGCTGAACGCACACATCACAAAGTAGTTTCTGAGAATGATTCTGTCTAGTTTTTATACGAAGATATTTCCTTTTCTACCATTAGCCTCAAATCGCTTGAAATCTCCAATTGCAATTTCCACAAAAAGAGAGTTTCACATGTGCTCTGTCCAAAGAAAGGTTCAACTCTGTGAGCTGAATACACACAACACAAAGAAGTTACTGAAAATTCTTCTGTCTAGCATTATATGAAGAAATCCCTTTTCCAACGAAGTCCTCAAAGAGGTCCAAAAATCCTCTTGCAGACTTTACAAACAGAGTGTTTCCAAACTGCTCTATGAACAGAAAGGTTAAACTCTGTGAGCTGAATGCACACATCACAAAGTAGTTTCTGAGAATGATTCTGTCTACTTTTTATAAGAAGATATTTCCTTTTCTAACATTGGCCTAAAATGACTTGAAGTCTCCAATTGCAATTTCGACAAAAAGAGAGTTTCAAATGTGCTCTGTCCAAAGAAAGGTTCAACACTGTGAACTGAATAGACACAACACAAAGAAGTTACTGGAAATTCTTCTGTCTAGCATTATATGAAGAATACCTGTTTCCAACGAAGTCCAAAAAGAGGTCCAAATATCCACTTGCAGACTTTACAAACAGAGGGTTTCCAAACTGCTCTATGAACAGAAAGGTGAAACTCTGTGAGCTGAATGCACACATCACATAGTAGTTTCTGAGAATGATTCTGTCTAGTTTTTAAACCAAGATATTTCCTTTTCTAACGTTGGCCTAAAATCGCTTGAAATCTCCAATTGCAATTTCCACAAAAAGAGAGTTTCAAATGTTCTCTGTCCAAAGAAAGGTTCAACTTTGTGAGCTGAATACACACAACACAAAGAAGTTACTGAAAATTCTTCTGTCTAGCATTATAGGAAGAAATCCCGTTTCCAACGAAGTCCTCAAAGAGGTCCAAATATCCACTTGCAGACTTTACAAACAGAGTGTTTCCAAACTGCTCTAGGAACAGAAAGGTTAAACTCTGTGAGCTGAATGCACACACCACATAGTAGTTTCTGAGAATGATTCTGTCTAATTTTTATACGAAGATATTTCCTTTTCTACAATTGGCCTAAAATCGCTTGAAATCTCCAATTGCAATTTCCACGAAAAGAGCGTTTCAAATCTGCTCTGTCCAAAGAAAAGTTCAACTCTTTGAGCTGAATACACACAACACCAAGAAGTTACTGAAAACTCTTCTGTCTAGCATTATATGAAGAAATCCCGTTTCCAACGAAGTCCTCAAAGAGGTCCAAATATCCACTTGCAGACTTTACAAACAGAGTGTTTCCAAACTGCTCTATGAACAGAAAGTTTAAACTCTGTGAGCTGAATACACACATCACATAGTAGTTTCTGAGAATGATTCTGTCTAGTTTTCATACCAAGATATTTCCTTTTCTAACATTGGCCTAAAACCGCTTGAAATCTCCAATTGCAATTTCCACAAAAAGAGAGTTTCAAATCTGCTCTGTCCAAAGAAAGGTTCAACACTGTGAGCTGAATACACACAACACAAAGAAGTTACTGAAAATTCTTCTGTCTAGCATTATATGAAGAAATCCCGTTTCCAACGAAGTCCTCAAAGAGGTCCAAATATCCACTTGCAGACTTTACAAACAGAGTGTTTCCAAACTGCTCTATGAACAGAAAGGTTAAACTCTGTGAGCTGAATGCACACACCACATAGTAGTTTCTGAGAATGATTCTGTCTAGTTTTTATACCGAGATATTTCCTTTTCTAACATTGGCCTAAAATCGCTTGAAATCTCCAATTGCAATTTCCACTAAAAGAGAGTTTCAAATCTACTCTGTCCAAAGAAAAGTTCAACTCTGTGAGCTGAATACACACAACACAAAGAATTTACTGAAAATTCTTCTGTCTAGCATTATATGAAGAAATCCCGTTTCCAACGAAGTCCACAAAGAGGTCCAAGTATCCACTTTCAGACTTTACAAACAGAGTGTTTCCAAACTGCTCTGTGAACAGAAAGGTGAAACTCTGTGAGCTGAATGCACACATCACATAGTAGTTTCTGAGAATGATTCTGTCTAGTTTTTATACCAAGATATTTCCTTTACTAACATTGGCCTAAAATCGCTTGAAATCTCCAATTGCAATTTCCACAAAAAGAGAGTTTCAAATCTGCTCTGTCCAAAGAAAGGTTCAATTCTGTGAGCTGAATACACACAACACAAAGTAGTTACTGAAAATTCTTCTGTCTAGCATTATATGGAGAAATCCGGTTTCCAAGGAAGGCCTCAAAGAGGTGCAAATATCCACTTGTAGACTTTACAAAGAGAGTGTTTGCAAACTGCTCTATGAACAGAAAGATTAAACTCTGTGAGCTGAACGCACACATCACAAAGTAGTTTCTGAGAAAGATTCTGTCTAGTTTTTATACGAAGATATTTCCTTTTCTACCATTGGCCTCAAATCGCTTGAAATCTGCAATTGCAATTTCCGCAAAAAGAGAGTTTCAAATCTGCTCTGTCCAAAGAAAACTTCAATTCTGTGAGCTGAATACACACAACACAAAGAAGTTACTGAAAATTCTTCTGTCTAGCATTATATGAAGAAATCCCGTTTCCAACGAAGTCCTCAAAGTGGTCCAAATATCCACTTGCAGACTTTACAGAGTGTTTCCAAACTGCTCTACGAACAGAAAGGTTAAACTCTGTGAGCTGAACGCACACATCACAAAGTAGTTTCTGAGAATGATTCTGTCTAGTTTTTATACGAAGATATTTCCTTTTCTACCATTAGCCTCAAATCGCTTGAAATCTCCAATTGCAATTTCCACAAAAAGAGAGTTTCACATGTGCTCTGTCCAAAGAAAGGTTCAACTCTGTGAGCTGAATACACACAACACAAAGAAGTTACTGAAAATTCTTCTGTCTAGCATTATATGAAGAAATCCCTTTTCCAACGAAGTCCTCAAAGAGGTCCAAAAATCCTCTTGCAGACTTTACAAACAGAGTGTTTCCAAACTGCTCTAGGAACAGAAAGGTTAAACTCTGTGAGCTGAATGCACACACCACATAGTAGTTTCTGAGAATGATTCTGTCTAGTTTTTATACCAAGATATTTCCTTTTCTAACATTGGCCTAAAATCGCTTGAAATCTCCAATTGCAATTTCCACTAAAAGAGAGTTTCAAATCTGCTCTGTCCAAAGAAAAGTTCAACTCTGTGAGCTGAATACACACAACACAAAGAAGTTACTGAAAATTCTTCTGTCTAGCATTATATGAAGAAATCCCGTTTCCAACGAAGTCCACAAAGAGGTCCAAATATCCACTTGCAGACTTTACAAACAGAGTGTTTCCAAACTGCTCTGTGAACAGAAAGGTGAAACTCTGTGAGCTGAATGCACACATCACATAGTAGTTTCTGAGAATGATTCTGTCTAGTTTTTATACCAAGATATTTCCTTTACTAACATTGGCGTAAAATCACTTGAAATCTCCAATTGCAATTTCCACAAAAAGAGAGTTTCAAATCTGCTCTGTCCAAAGAAAGGTTCAATTCTGTGAGCTGAATACACACAACACAAAGTAGTTACTGAAAATTCTTCTGTCTAGCATTATATGGAGAAATCCGGTTTCCAAGGAAGGCCTCAAAGAGGTGCAAATATCCACTTGTAGACTTTACAAAGAGAGTGTTTGCAAACTGCTCTATGAACAGAAAGATTAAACTCTGTGAGCTGAACGCACACATCACAAAGTAGTTTCTGAGAAAGATTCTGTCTAGTTTTTATACCAAGATATTTCCTTTTCTACCATTGGCCTCAAATCGCTTGAAATCTCCAATTGCAATTTCCACAAAAAGAGAGTTTCAAATCTGCTCTGTCCAAAGAAAACTTCAATTCTGTAAGCTGAATACACACAACACAAAGAAGTTACTGAAAATTCTTCTGTCTAGCATTATATGAAGAAATCCCGTTTCCAACGAAGTCCACAAAGAGGTCCAAATATCCACTTGCAGACTTTACAAACAGAGTGTTTCCAAACTGCTCTGTGAACAGAAAGGTGAAACTCTGTGAGCTGAATGCACACATCACATAGTAGTTTCTGAGAATGATTCTGTCTAGTTTTTATACCAAGATATTTCCTTTACTAACATTGGCCTAAAACCGCTTGAAATCTCCAATTGCAATTTCCACAAAAAGAGAGTTTCAAATCTGCTCTGTCCAAAGAAAGGTTCAACTCTGTGAGCTGAATACACACAACACAAAGAAGTTACTGAAAAATCTTCTGTCTAGCATTATATGAAGAAATCCCGTTTCCAAAGACGTCCACAAAGAGGTCCAAATATCCACTTGCAGACTCTACAAACAGAGTGTTTCCAAACTGCTCTATGAACAGAAAGGTGAAACTCTGTGAGCTGAATGCACCCATCACATAGTAGTTTCTGAGAATGATTCTGTCTTGTTTTTATACGTAGATATTTCCTTTTCAAACATTGGCCTAAAATCGCTTGAAATCTCCAATTGCAATTTCAACAAAAAGAGAGTTTCAAATGTGCTCTGTCCAAAGAAAGCTTCAACACTGTGAGCTGAATACACACAACACAAAGAAGTTACTGAAAATTCTTCTGTCTAGCATTATATGAAGAAATCCCGTTTCCAACGAAGTCCACAAAGAGGTCCAAATATCCACTTGCAGACTTTACAAACAGAGTGTTTCCAAACTGCTCTGTGAACAGAAAGGTGAAACTCTGTGAGCTGAATGCACACATCACATAGTAGTTTCTGAGAATGATTCTGTCTAGTTTTTATACCAAGATATTTCCTTTACTAACATTGGCGTAAAATCACTTGAAATCTCCAATTGCAATTTCCACAAAAAGAGAGTTTCAAATCTGCTCTGTCCAAAGAAAGGTTCAATTCTGTGAGCTGAATACACACAACACAAAGTAGTTACTGAAAATTCTTCTGTCTAGCATTATATGGAGAAATCCGGTTTCCAAGGAAGGCCTCAAAGAGGTGCAAATATCCACTTGTAGACTTTACAAAGAGAGTGTTTGCAAACTGCTCTATGAACAGAAAGATTAAACTCTGTGAGCTGAACGCACACATCACAAAGTAGTTTCTGAGAAAGATTCTGTCTAGTTTTTATACCAAGATATTTCCTTTTCTACCATTGGCCTCAAATCGCTTGAAATCTCCAATTGCAATTTCCACAAAAAGAGAGTTTCAAATCTGCTCTGTCCAAAGAAAACTTCAATTCTGTAAGCTGAATACACACAACACAAAGAAGTTACTGAAAATTCTTCTGTCTAGCATTATATGAAGAAATCCCGTTTCCAACGAAGTCCACAAAGAGGTCCAAATATCCACTTGCAGACTTTACAAACAGAGTGTTTCCAAACTGCTCTGTGAACAGAAAGGTGAAACTCTGTGAGCTGAATGCACACATCACATAGTAGTTTCTGAGAATGATTCTGTCTAGTTTTTATACCAAGATATTTCCTTTACTAACATTGGCCTAAAACCGCTTGAAATCTCCAATTGCAATTTCCACAAAAAGAGAGTTTCAAATCTGCTCTGTCCAAAGAAAGGTTCAACTCTGTGAGCTGAATACACACAACACAAAGAAGTTACTGAAAAATCTTCTGTCTAGCATTATATGAAGAAATCCCGTTTCCAAAGACGTCCACAAAGAGGTCCAAATATCCACTTGCAGACTCTACAAACAGAGTGTTTCCAAACTGCTCTATGAACAGAAAGGTGAAACTCTGTGAGCTGAATGCACCCATCACATAGTAGTTTCTGAGAATGATTCTGTCTTGTTTTTATACGTAGATATTTCCTTTTCAAACATTGGCCTAAAATCGCTTGAAATCTCCAATTGCAATTTCAACAAAAAGAGAGTTTCAAATGTGCTCTGTCCAAAGAAAGCTTCAACACTGTGAGCTGAATACACACAACACAAAGAAGTTACTGAAAATTCTTCTGTCTAGCATTATATGAAGAAATCCCGTTTTCAACGAAGTCCAAAAAGAGGTCCAAATATCCACTTGCAGACTTTACAAACAGAGTGTTTACAAACTGCTCTAGGAACAGAAAGGTTAAACTCTGTGAGCTGAATGCACACACCACATTGTAGTGTCTGAGAATGATTCTGTCTAGTTTTTATACCAAGATATTACATTTTCTAACATTGGCCTAAAATCGCTTGAAATCTCCAATTGCAATTTCCACAAAAAGAGAGTTTCACATGTGCTCTGTCCAAAGAAAGGTTCAACTCTGTGAGCTGAATACACACAACACAAAGAAGTTACTGAAAATTCTTCTGTCTAGCATTATATGAAGAAATCCCGTTTCCAACGAAGTCCGCAATGAGGTCCAAATATCCACTTGCAGACTTTACAAACAGAGTGTTTCCAAACTGTTCTAGGAACAGAAAGGTTAAACTCTGTGAGCTGAATGCACACACCACATAGTAGTTTCTGAGAATGATTCTGTCTAGTTTTTATACCAAGATATTTCCTTTTCTAACATTGGCCTAAAATCGCTTGAAATCTCCAATTGCAATTTCCACTAAAAGAGAGTTTCAAATCTGCTCTGTCCAAAGAAAAGTTCAACTCTGTGAGCTGAATACACACAACACAAAGAATTTACTGAAAATTCTTCTGTCTAGCATTATATGAAGAAACCCGTTTCCAACGAAGTCCACAAAGAGGTCCAAATATCCACTTGCAGACTTTACAAACAGAGAGTTTCCAAACTGCTCTGTGAACAGAAAGGTGAAACTCTGTGAGCTGAATGCACACATCACATAGTAGTTTCTGACAATGATTCTGTCTAGTTTTTATACCAAGATATTTCCTTTACTAACATTGGCCTAAAATCGCTTGAAATCTCCAATTGCAATTTCCACAAAAAGAGAGTTTCAAATCTGCTCTGTCCAAAGAAAGGTTCAATTCTGTGAGCTGAATACACACAACACAAAGTAGTTACTGAAAATTCTTCTGTCTAGCATTATGTGGAGAAATCCGGTTTCCAAGGAAGGCCTCAAAGAGGTGCAAATATCCACTTGTAGACTTTACAAAGAGAGTGTTTGCAAACTGCTCTATGAACAGAAAGATTAAACTCTGTGAGCTGAACGCACACATCACAAAGTAGTTTCTGAGAAAGATTCTGTCTAGTTTTTATACGAAGATATTTCCTTTTCTACCATTGGCCTCAAATCGCTTGAAATCTCCAATTGCAGTTTCCACAAAAAGAGAGTTTCAAATCTGCTCTGTCCAAAGAAAACTTCAATTCTGTGAGCTGAATACACACAACACAAAGAAGTTACTGAAAATTCTTCTGTCTAGCATTATATGAAGAAATCCCGTTTCCAACGAAGTCCACAAAGAGGTCCAAATATCCACTTGCAGACTTTACAAACAGAGTGTTTCCAAACTGCTCTGTGAACAGAAAGGTGAAACTCTGTGAGCTGAATGCACACATCACATAGTAGTTTCTTAGAATGATTCTGTCTAGTTTTTATACCAAGATATTTCCTTTACTAATATTGGCCTAAAACCGCTTGAAATCTCCAATTGCAATTTCCACAAAAAGAGAGTTTCAAATCTGCTCTGTCCAAAGAAAGGTTCAACTCTGTGAGCTGAATACACACAACACAAAGAAGTTACTGAAAATTCTTCTGTCTAGCATTATATGAAGAAATCCCGTTTCCAACGAAGTCCTCAAAGTGGACCAAATATCCACTTGCAGACTTTACAGAGTGTTTCCAAACTGCTCTAAGAACAGAAAGGTTAAACTCTGTGAGCTGAACGCACACATCACAAAGTAGTTTCTGAGAATGATTCTGTCTAGTTTTTATACGAAGATATTTCCTTTTCTACCATTGGCCCCAAATCGCTTGAAATCTCCAATTGCAATTTCGACAAAAAGAGAGTTTCACATGTGCTCTGTCCAAAGAAAGGTTCAACTCTGTGAGCTGAATACACACAACACAAAGAAGTTACTGAAAATTCTTCTGTCTAGCATTTTATGAAGAAATCCCTTTTCCAACGAAGTCCTCAAAGAGGACCAAACATCCACTTGCAGACTTTACAAACAGAGTGTTTCCAAACTGCTCTAGGAACAGAAAGCTTAAACTCTGTGAGCTGAATGCACACACCACATAATAGTTTCTGAGAATGATTCTGTCTAGTTTTTATACCAAGATATTTTCTTTTCTAACATTGGCCTAAAATCGCTTGAAATCTCCAATTGCAATTTGCACAAAAAGAGAGTTTCAAATCTGCTCTGTCCAAAGAAAAGTTCAACTCTGTGAGCTGAATACACACAACACAAAGAAGTTACTGAAAATTCTTCTGTCTAGCATTATATGAAGAATTCCCGTTTCCAACGAAGTCCACAAAGAGGTCCAAATATCCACTTGCAGACTTTACAAACAGAGTGTTTCCAAACTGCTCTGTGAACAGAAAGGTGAATCTCTGTGAGCTGAATGCACACATCACATAGTACTTTCTGAGAATGATTCTGTCTAGTTTTTATACCAAGATATTTCCTTTACTAACATTGGCCTAAAATCGCTTGAAATCTCCAATTGCAATTTCCACAAAAAGAGAGTTTCAAATCTGCTCTGTCCAAAGAAAGGTTCAATTCTGTGAGCTGAATACACACAACACAAAGTAGTTACTGAAAATTCTTCTGTCTAGCATTATATGAAGAAATCCGGTTTCCAAGGAAGGCCTCAAAGAGGTGCAAATATCCACTTGTAGACTTTACAAAGAGAGTGTTTGCAAACTGCTCTATCAACAGAAAGATTAAACTCTGTGAGCTGAACGCACACATCAGAAAGTAGTTTCTGAGAATGATTCTGTCTAGTTTTTATACCAAGATATTTCCTTTTCTACCATTGGCCTAAAATCGCTTGAAATCTCCAATTGCAATTTCCACAGAAAGAGAGTTTCAAATCTGATCTGTCCAAAGAAAGGTTCAACTCTGTGAGCTGAATACACACAACACAAAGAAGTTACTGAAAATTCTTCTGTCTAGCATTATATGAAAAAAACCCGTTTCCAAAGTAGTCCTCAAAGAGGTCCAAATATCCACTTGCAGACTTTACAAACAGAGTGTTTCCAAACTGCTCTGTGAACAGAAAGGTGAAACTCTGTGAGCTGA
This sequence comes from Pan troglodytes, assembly GCF_028858775.2. Taxonomy (NCBI): domain Eukaryota; kingdom Metazoa; phylum Chordata; class Mammalia; order Primates; family Hominidae; genus Pan; species Pan troglodytes. Next base: position 15,300,838 of record NC_072413.2, read on the forward strand.
ATGCACACATCACATAGTAGTTTCTGAGAATGATTCTGTCTAGTTTTTATACCAAGATATTTCCTTTACTAACATTGGCCTAAAACCGCTTGAAATCTCCAATTGCAATTTCCACAAAAAGAGAGTTTCAAATCTGCTCTGTCCAAAGAAAGGTTCAACTCTGTGAGCTGAATACACACAACACAAAGAAGTTACTGAAAATTCTTCTGTCTAGCATTATATGAAGAAATCCCGTTTCCAACGAAGTCCACAAAGAGGTCCAAATATCCACTTGCACACTTTACAAACAGAGTGTTTACAAACTGCTCTGTGAACAGAAAGGTGAAACTCTGTGAGCTGAATGCACACATCACATAGTAGTTTCTGAGAATGATTCTGTCTAGTTTTTATACCAAGATATTTCCTTTATTAATATTGGCCTAAAACCGCTTGAAATCTCCAATTGCAATTTCCACAAAAAGAGAGTTTCAAATCTGCTCTGTCCAAAGAAAGGTTCAACTCTGTGAGCTGAATACACAAAACACAAAGAAGTTACTGAAAATTCTTCTGTCTAGCATTATATGAAGAAATCCCGTTTCCAACGAAGTCCGCAAAGTGGTCCAAATATCCACTTGCAGACTTTACAGAGTGTTTCCAAACTGCTCTAAGAACAGAAAGGTTAAACTCTGTGAGCAGAACGCACACATCACAAAGTAGTTTCTGAGAATGATTCTGTCTAGTTTTTATACGAAGATATTTCCTTTTCTACCTTTGGCCTCAAATCGCTTGAAATCTCCAATTGCAATTTCTACAAAAAGAGAGTTTCACATGTGCTCTGTCCAAAGAAAGTTTCAACTCTGTGAGCTGAATACACACAACACAAAGAAGTTACTGAAAATTCTTCTGTCTAGCATTATATGAAGAAATCCCTTTTCCAACGAAGTCCTCAAAGAGGTCCAAACATCCACTTGCAGACTTTACAAACAGAGTGTTTCCAAACTGCTCTAGGAACAGAAAGCTTAAATTCTGTGAGCTGAATGCACACACCACATAGTAGTTTCTGAGAATGATTCTGTCTAGTTTTTATCCCAAGATATTTCCTTTTCTAACATTGGCCTAAAATCGCTTGAAATCACCGATTGCAATTTCCACAAAAAGAGAGTTTCAAATCTGCTCTGTCCAAAGAAAAGTTCAACTCTGTGAGCTGAATACACACAACACAAAGAAGTTACTGAAAATTCTTCTGTCTAGCATTATATGAAGAAATCCCGTTTCCAACGAAGACCACAAAGAGGTCCAAATATCCACTTGCAGACTTTACAAACAGAGTGTTTCCAAACTGCTCTGTGAACAGAAAGGTGAAACTCTGTGAGCTGAATGCACACATCACATAGTAGTTTCTGAGAATGATTCTGTCTAGTTTTTATACCAAGATATTTCCTTTACTAACATTGGCCTAAAATCGCTTGAAATCTCCAATTGCAATTTCCACAAAAAGAAAGTTTCAAATCTGCTCTGTCCAAAGAAAGGTTCAATTCTGTGAGCTGAATACACACAACAAAAAGTAGTTACTGAAAATTCTTCTGTCTAGCATTATATGAAGAAAACCCGTTTCCAACGAAGTCCTCAAAGAGGTCCAAATATCCACTTGCAGACTTTACAAACAGAGTGTTTCCAAACTGCTCTGTGAACAGAAAGGTGAAACTCTGTGAGCTGAATGCACACATCACATAGTAGTTTCTGAGAATGATTCTGTCTAGTTTTTATCCCAAGATATTTCCTTTTCTAACATTGGCCTAAAACCGCTTGAAATCTCCAATTGCAATTTCCACAAAAAGAGAGTTTCACATGTGCTCTGTCCAAAGAAAGGTTCAACTCTGTGAGCTGAATACACACAACACAAAGAAGTTACTGAAAATTCTTCTGTCTAGCATTATATGAAGAAATCCCGTTTCCAAAGACGTCCACAAAGAGGTCCAAATATCCACTTGCAGACTCTACAAACAGAGTGTTTCCAAACTGCTCTATGAACAGAAAGGTGAAACTCTGTGAGCTGAATGCACCCATCACATAGTAGTTTCTGAGAATGATTCTGTCTTGTTTTTATACGTAGATATTTCCTTTTCAAACATTGGCCTAAAATCGCTTGAAATCTCCAATTGCAATTTCAACAAAAAGAGAGTTTCAAATGTGCTCTGTCCAAAGAAAGGTTCAACACTGTGAGCTGAATACACACAACACAAAGAAGTTACTGAAAATTCTTCTGTCTAGCATTATATGAAGAAATCCCGTTTTCAACGAAGTCCAAAAAGAGGTCCAAATATCCACTTGCAGACTTTACAAACAGAGTGTTTACAAACTGCTCTAGGAACAGAAAGGTTAAACTCTGTGAGCTGAATGCACACACCACATTGTAGTGTCTGAGAATGATTCTGTCTAGTTTTTATACCAAGATATTACATTTTCTAACATTGGCCTAAAATCGCTTGAAATCTCCAATTGCAATTTCCACAAAAAGAGAGTTTCACATGTGCTCTGTCCAAAGAAAGGTTCAACTCTGTGAGCTGAATACACACAACACAAAGAAGTTACTGAAAATTCTTCTGTCTAGCATTATATGAAGAAATCCCGTTTCCAACGAAGTCCGCAATGAGGTCCAAATATCCACTTGCAGACTTTACAAACAGAGTGTTTCCAAACTGTTCTAGGAACAGAAAGGTTAAACTCTGTGAGCTGAATGCACACACCACATAGTAGTTTCTGAGAATGATTCTGTCTAGTTTTTATACCAAGATATTTCCTTTTCTAACATTGGCCTAAAATCGCTTGAAATCTCCAATTGCAATTTCCACTAAAAGAGAGTTTCAAATCTGCTCTGTCCAAAGAAAAGTTCAACTCTGTGAGCTGAATACACACAACACAAAGAATTTACTGAAAATTCTTCTGTCTTGCATTATATGAAGAAACCCGTTTCCAACGAAGTCCACAAAGAGGTCCAAATATCCACTTGCAGACTTTACAAACAGAGTGTTTCCAAACTGCTCTGTGAACAGAAAGGTGAAACTCTGTGAGCTGAATGCACACATCACATAGTAGTTTCTGACAATGATTCTGTCTAGTTTTTATACCAAGATATTTCCTTTACTAACATTGGCCTAAAATCGCTTGAAATCTCCAATTGCAATTTCCACAAAAAGAGAGTTTCAAATCTGCTCTGTCCAAAGAAAGGTTCAATTCTGTGAGCTGAATACACACAACACAAAGTAGTTACTGAAAATTCTTCTGTCTAGCATTATGTGGAGAAATCCGGTTTCCAAGGAAGGCCTCAAAGAGGTGCAAATATCCACTTGTAGACTTTACAAAGAGAGTGTTTGCAAACTGCTCTATGAACAGAAAGATTAAACTCTGTGAGCTGAACGCACACATCACAAAGTAGTTTCTGAGAAAGATTCTGTCTAGTTTTTATACGAAGATATTTCCTTTTCTACCATTGGCCTCAAATCGCTTGAAATCTCCAATTGCAGTTTCCACAAAAAGAGAGTTTCAAATCTGCTCTGTCCAAAGAAAACTTCAATTCTGTGAGCTGAATACACACAACACAAAGAAGTTACTGAAAATTCTTCTGTCTAGCATTATATGAAGAAATCCCGTTTCCAACGAAGTCCACAAAGAGGTCCAAATATCCACTTGCAGACTTTACAAACAGAGTGTTTCCAAACTGCTCTGTGAACAGAAAGGTGAAACTCTGTGAGCTGAATGCACACATCACATAGTAGTTTCTGAGAATGATTCTGTCTAGTTTTTATACCAAGATATTTCCTTTAATAATATTGGCCTAAAACCGCTTGAAATCTCCAATTGCAATTTCCACAAAAAGAGAGTTTCAAATCTGCTCTGTCCAAAGAAAGGTTCAACTCTGTGAGCTGAATACACACAACACAAAGAAGTTACTGAAAATTCTTCTGTCTAGCATTATATGAAGAAATCCCGTTTCCAACGAAGTCCTCAAAGTGGACCAAATATCCACTTGCAGACTTTACAGGGTGTTTCCAAACTGCTCTAAGAACAGAAAGGTTAAACTCTGTGAGCTGAACGCACACATCACAAAGTAGTTTCTGAGAATGATTCTGTCTAGTTTTTATACGAAGATATTTCCTTTTCTACCATTGGCCCCAAATCGCTTGAAATCTCCAATTGCAATTTCGACAAAAAGAGAGTTTCACATGTGCTCTGTCCAAAGAAAGGTTCAACTCTGTGAGCTGAATACACACAACACAAAGAAGTTACTGAAAATTCTTCTGTCTAGCATTTTATGAAGAAATCCCTTTTCCAACGAAGTCCTCAAAGAGGACCAAACATCCACTTGCAGACTTTACAGACAGAGTGTTTCCAAACTGCTCTAGGAACCGAAAGCTTAAACTCTGTGAGCTGAATGCACACACCACATAATAGTTTCTGAGAATGATTCTGTCTAGTTTTTATACCAAGATATTTTCTTTTCTAACATTGGCCTAAAATCGCTTGAAATCTCCAATTGCAATTTGCACAAAAAGAGAGTTTCAAATCTGCTCTGTCCAAAGAAAAGTTCAACTCTGTGAGCTGAATACACACAACACAAAGAAGTTACTGAAAATTCTTCTGTCTAGCATTATATGAAGAAATCCCGTTTCCAACGAAGTCCACAAAGAGGTCCAAATATCCACTTGCAGACTTTACAAACAGAGTGTTTCCAAACTGCTCTGTGAACAGAAAGGTGAATCTCTGTGAGCTGAATGCACACATCACATAGTACTTTCTGAGAATGATTCTGTCTAGTTTTTATACCAAGATATTTCCTTTACTAACATTGGCCTAAAATCGCTTGAAATCTCCAATTGCAATTTCCACAAAAAGAGAGTTTCAAATCTGCTCTGTCCAAAGAAAGGTTCAATTCTGTGAGCTGAATACACACAACACAAAGTAGTTACTGAAAATTCTTCTGTCTAGCATTATATGAAGAAATCCGGTTTCCAAGGAAGGCCTCAAAGAGGTGCAAATATCCACTTGTAGACTTTACAAAGAGAGTGTTTGCAAACTGCTCTATGAACAGAAAGATTAAACTCTGTGAGCTGAACGCACACATCAGAAAGTAGTTTCTGAGAATGATTCTGTCTAGTTTTTATACCAAGATATTTCCTTTTCTACCATTGGCCTAAAATCGCTTGAAATCTCCAATTGCAATTTCCACAGAAAGAGAGTTTCAAATCTGATCTGTCCAAAGAAAGGTTCAACTCTGTGAGCTGAATACACACAACACAAAGAAGTTACTGAAAATTCTTCTGTCTAGCATTATATGAAAAAAACCCGTTTCCAACGAAGTCCTCAAAGAGGTCCAAATATCCACTTACAGACTTTACAAACAGAGTGTTTCCAAACTGCTCTGTGAACAGAAAGGTGAAACTCTGTAAGCTGAATGCACACATCACATAGTAGTTTCTGAGAATGATTCTGTCTAGTTTTTATACCAAGATATTTCCTTTACTAACATTGGCCTAAAACCGCTTGAAATCTCCAATTGCAATTTCCACAAAAAGAGAGTTTCAAATCTGCTCTGTCCAAAGAAAGGATCAACTCTGTGAGCTGAATACACACAACACAAAGAAGTTACTGAAAATTCTTCTGTCTAGCATTATATGAAGAAATCCCGTTTCCAACGAAGTCCACAAAGAGGTCCAAATATCCACTTGCACACTTTACAAACAGAGTGTTTACAAACTGCTCTGTGAACAGAAAGGTGAAACTCTGTGAGCTGAATGCACACATCACATAGTAGTTTCTGAGAATGATTCTGTCTAGTTTTTATACCAAGATATTTCCTTTATTAATATTGGCCTAAAACCGCTTGAAATCTCCAATTGCAATCTCCACAAAAAGAGAGTTTCAAATCTGCTCTGTCCAAAGAAAGGTTCAACTCTGTGAGCTGAATACACAAAACACAAAGAAGTTACTGAAAATTCTTCTGTCTAGCATTATATGAAGAAATCCCGTTTCCAACGAAGTCCTCAAAGTGGTCCAAATATCCACTTGCAGACTTTACAGAGTGTTTCCAAACTGCTCTAAGAACAGAAAGGTTAAACTCTGTGAGCAGAACGCACACATCACAAAGTAGTTTCTGAGAATGATTCTGTCTAGTTTTTATACGAAGATATTTCCTTTTCTACCTTTGGCCTCAAATCGCTTGAAATCTCCAATTGCAATTTCGACAAAAAGAGAGTTTCACATGTGCTCTGTCCAAAGAAAGGTTCAACTCTGTGAGCTGAATACACACAACACAAAGAAGTTACTGAAAATTCTTCTGTCTAGCATTATATGAAGAAATCCCTTTTCCAACGAAGTCCTCAAAGAGGTCCAAACATCCACTTGCAGACTTTACAAACAGAGTGTTTCCAAACTGCTCTAGGAACAGAAAGCTTAAACTCTGTGAGCTGAATGCACACACCACATAGTAGTTTCTGAGAATGATTCTGTCTAGTTTTTATACCAAGATATTTCCTTTACTAACATTGGCCTAAAATCGCTTGAAATCTCCAATTGCAATTTCCACAAAAAGAAAGTTTCAAATCTGCTCTGTCCAAAGAAAGGTTCAATTCTGTGAGCTGAATACACACAACAAAAAGTAGTTACTGAAAATTCTTCTGTCTAGCATTATATGAAGAAAACCCGTTTCCAACGAAGTCCTCAAAGAGGTCCAAATATCCACTTGCAGACTTTACAAACAGAGTGTTTCCAAACTGCTCTGTGAACAGAAAGGTGAAACTCTGTGAGCTGAATGCACACATCACATAGTAGTTTCTGAGAATGATTCTGTCTAGTTTTTATACCAAGATATTTCCTTTACTAACATTGGCCTAAAACCGCTTGAAATCTCCAATTGCAATTTCCACAAAAAGAGAGTTTCAAATGTGCTCTGTCCAAAGAAAGGTTCAACACTGTGAGCTGAATACACACAACACAAAGAAGTTACTGAAAATTCTTCTGTCTAGCATTATATGAAGAAATCCCGTTTTCAACGAAGTCCAAAAACAGGTCCAAATATCCACTTGCAGACTTTACAAACAGAGTGTTTACAAACTGCTCTAGGAACAGAAAGGTTAAACGCTGTGAGCTGAATGCACACACCACATAGTAGTGTCTGAGAATGATTCTGTCTAGTTTTTATACCAAGATATTACATTTTCTAACATTGGCCTAAAATCGCTTGAAATCTCCAATTGCAATTTCCACAAAAAGAGAGTTTCACATGTGCTCTGTCCAAAGAAAGGTTCAAATCTGTGAGCTGAATACACACAACACAACGAAGTTACTCAAAATTCTTCTGTCTAGCATTATATGAAGAAATCCCGTTTCCAACGAAGTCCGCAATGAGGTCCAAATATCCACTTGCAGACTTTACAAACAGAGTGTTTCCAAACTGTTCTAGGAACAGAAAGGTTAAACTCTGTGAGCTGAATGCACACACCACATAGTAGTTTCTGAGAATGATTCTGTCTAGTTTTTACACCAAGATATTTCCTTTTCTAACATTGGCCTAAAATCGCTTGAAATCTCCAATTGCAATTTCCACAAAAAGAGAGTATCAAATCTGCTCTGTCCAAAGAAAAGTTCAATTCTGTGAGCTGAATACACACAACACAAAGTAGTTACTGAAAATTCTTCTGTCTAGCATTATATGGAGAAATCCGGTTTCCAAGGAAGGCCTCAAAGAGGTGCAAATATCCACTTGTAGACTTTACAAAGAGAGTGTTTGCAAACTGCTCTATGAACAGAAAGATTAAACTCTGTGAGCTGAACGCACACATCACAAAGTAGTTTCTGAGAAAGATTCTGTCTAGTTTTTATACGAAGATATTTCCTTTTCTACCATTGGCCTCAAATCGCTTGAAATCTCCAATTGCAATTTCCACAAAAAGAGAGTTTCAAATCTGCTCTGTCCAAAGAAAGGTTCAATTCTGTGAGCTGAATACACACAACACAAAGTAGTTACTGAAAATTCTTCTGTCTAGCATTATATGGAGAAATCCGGTTTCCAAGGAAAGCCTCAAAAAGGTGCAAATATCCACTTGTAGACTTTACAAAGAGAGTGTTTGCATACTGCTCTATGAACAGAAAGATTAAACTCTGTGAGCTGAACGCACACATCACAAAGTAGTTTCTGAGAAAGATTCTGTCTAGTTTTTATACGAAGATATTTCCTTTTCTACCATTGGCCTCAAATCGCTTGAAATCTCCAATTGCAATTTCCACAAAAAGAGAGTTTCAAATCTGCTCTGTCCAAAGAAAACTTCAATTCTGTGAGCTGAATACACACAACACAAAGAAGTTACTGAAAATTCTTCTGTCTAGCATTATATGAAGAAATCCCGTTTCCAACGAAGTCCACAAAGAGGTCCAAATATCCACTTGCAGACTTTACAAACAGAGTGTTTCCAAACTGCTCTGTGAACAGAAAGGTGAAACTCTGTGAGCTGAATGCACACATCACATAGTAGTTTCCGAGAATGATTCTGTCTAGTTTTTATACCAAGATATTTCCTTTACTAACATTGGCCTAAAACCGCTTGAAATCTCCAATTGCAATTTCCACAAAAAGAGAGTTTCAAATCTGCTCTGTCCAAAGAAAGTTTCAACTCTGTGAGCTGAATACACACAACACAAAGAAGTTACTGAAAATTCTTCTGTCTAGCATTATATGAAGAAATCCCGTTTCCAACGAAGTCCTCAAAGAGGTCCAAATATCCACTTGCAGTCTTTACAGAGTGTTTCCAAACTGCTCTAAGAACAGAAAGGTTAAACGCTGTGAGCTGAACGCACACATCACAAAGTAGTTTCTGAGAATGATTCTGTCTAGTTTTTATACGAAGATATTTCCTTTTCTACCATTGGCCTCAAATCGCTTGAAATCTCCAATTGCAATTTCCACAAAAAGAGAGTTTCACATGTGCTCTGTCCAAAGAAAGGTTCAACTCTGTGAGCTGAATACACACAACACAAAGAAGTTACTGAAAATTCTTCTGTCTAGCTTTATATGAAGAAATCCCTTTTCCAACGAAGTCCTCAAAGAGGTCCAAACATCCACTTGCAGACTTTACAAACAGAGTGTTTCCAAACTGCTCTAGGAACAGAAAGCTTAAACTCTGTGAGCTGAATGCACACACCACATAGTAGTTTCTGAGAATGATTCTGTCTAGTTTTTATACCAAGATATTTCCTTTTCTAACATTGGCCTAAAATCGCTTGAAATCTCCAATTGCAATTTCCACAAAAAGAGAGTTTCAAATCTGCTCTGTCCAAAGAAAAGTTCAACTCTGTGAGCTGAATACACACAACACAAAGAAGTTACTGAAAATTCTTCTGTCTAGCATTATATGAAGAAATCCCGTTTCCAACGAAGTCCACAAAGAGGTCCAAATATCCACTTGCAGACTTTACAAACAGAGTGTTTCCAAACTGCTCTGTGAACAGAAAGGTGAAACTCTGTGAGCTGAATGCACACATCACATAGTAGTTTCTGAGAATGATTCTGTCTAGTTTTTATACCAAGATATTTCCTTTACTAACATTGGCCTAAAACCGCTTGAAATCTCCAATTGCAATTTCCACAAAAAGAGAGTTTCAAATCTGCTCTGTCCAAAGAAAGTTTCAACTCTGTGAGCTGAATACACACAACACAAAGAAGTTACTGAAAATTCTTCTGTCTAGCATTATATGAAGAAATCCCGTTTCCAACGAAGTCCTCAAAGAGGTCCAAATATCCACTTGCAGACTTTACAGAGTGTTTCCAAACTGCTCTAAGAACAGAAAGGTTAAACGCTGTGAGCTGAACGCACACATCACAAAGTAGTTTCTGAGAATGATTCTGTCTAGTTTTTATACGAAAATATTTCCTTTTCTACCATTGGCCTCAAATCGCTTGAAATCTCCAATTGCAATTTCCACAAAAAGAGAGTTTCACATGTGCTCTGTCCAAAGAAAGGTTCAACTCTGTGAGCTGAAAACACACAACACAAAGAAGTTACTGAAAATTCTTCTGTCTAGCTTTATATGAAGAAATCCCTTTTCCAACGAAGTCCTCAAAGAGGTCCAAACATCCACTTGCAGACATTACAAACAGAGTGTTTCCAAACTGCTCTAGGAACAGAAAGCTTAAACTCTGTGAGCTGAATGCACACACCACATAGTAGTTTCTGAGAATGATTCTGTCTAGTTTTTATACGAAGATATTTCCTTTTCTACCATTGGCCTCAAATCGCTTGAAATCTCCAATTGCAATTTCCACAAAAAGAGAGTTTCAAATCTGCTGTGTCCAAAGAAAACTTCAACTCTGTTAGCTGAATACACACAACACAAAGAAGTTACTGAAAATTCTTCTGTCTAGCATTATATGAAGAAATCCCGTTTCCAAAGACGTCCACAAAGAGGACCAAATATCCACTTGCAGACTCTACAAACAGAGTGCTTCCAAACTGCTCTAGGAACAGAAAGGTGAAACTCTGTGAGCTGAACGCACACATCACAAAGTAGTTTCTGAGAATGATTCTGTCTAGTTTTTATACGAAGATATTTCCTTTTCTACCATTGGCCTCAAATCGCTTGAAATCTCCAATTGCAATTTCCACAAATAGAGAGTTTCAAATCTGCTCTGTCCAAAGAAAACTTCAACTCTGTGAGCTGAATACACACAACACAAAGAAGTTACTGAAAATTCTTCTGTCTAGCATTATATGAAGAAATCCCGATTCCAACGAAGTCCACAAAGAGGTCCAAATATCCACTTGCAGACTTTACAAACAGAGTGTTTCCAAACTGCTCTGTGAACAGAAAGGTGAAACTCTGTGAGCTGAATGCACACATCACATAGTAGTTTCTGAGAATGATTCTGTCTAGTTTTTATAACAAGATATTTCCTTTACTATCATTGGCCTAAAACCGCTTGAAATCTCCAATTGCAATTTCCACAAAAAGAGAGTTTCAAATCTGCTCTGTCCAAAGAAAGGTTCAACTCTGTGAGCTGAATACACACAACACAAAGAAGTTACTGAAAATTCTTCTGTCTAGCATTATATGAAGAAATCCCTTTTCCAACGAAGTCCTCAAAGAGGTCCAAATATCCACTTGCAGACTTTACAAACAGAGTGTTTCCAAACTGCTCTAGGAACAGAAAGCTTAAACTCTGTGAGCTGAATGCACACACCACATAGTAGTTTCTGACAATGATTCTGTCTAGTTTTTATACCAAGATATTTCCTATTCTAACATTGGCCTCAAATCGCTTGAAATCTCCAATTGCAATTTCCACAAAAAGAGAGTTTCAAATCTGCTCTGTCCAAAGAAAACTTCAACTCTGTGAGCTGAATACACACAACACAAAGAAGTTACTGAAAATTCTTCTGTCTAGCATTATATGAAGAAATCCCGTTTCCAACGAAGTCCACAAAGAGGTCCAATTATCCACTTGCAGACTTTACAAACAGAGTGTTTCCAAACTGCTCTGTGAACAGAAAGTTGAAACTCTGTGAGCTGAATGCACACATCACATAGTAGTTTCTGAGAATGATTCTGTCTAGTTTTTATACCAAGATATTTTCTTTACTAACATTGGCCTAAAATCGCATGAAATCTCCAATTGCCATTTCCACAGAAAGAGAATTTCAAATCTGCTCTGTCCAAAGAAATGTTCAACTCTTTGAGCTGAATACACACAACACAAAGTAGTTACAGAAAATTCTTCTGTCTAGCATTATATGAAGAAATCCCGTTTCTAACGAAGTCCTCAAAGAGGTCCAAATATCCACTTGCAGACTTTACAAACAGAGTGTTTCCAAACTGCTCTATGAACAGAAAGGTTAAACTCTGTGAGCTGAATGCACCCATCACATAGTAGTTTCTGAGAATGATTCTGTCTAGTTTTTATACCAAGATATTTCCTTTTCTAACATTGGCTTAAAATCGCTTGAAATCTCCAATTGCAATTTCCACAAAAAGAGAGTTTCAAATGTGCTCTGTCCAAAGAAAGGTTCAACTCTGTGAGCTGAATACACACAACACAAAGAAGTTACTGAGAATTCTTCTGTCTAGCATTATATGAAGAAATCCCTTTCCCAACGAAGTCCACAAAGAGGTCCAAATATACACTTGCCGATTTTACAAACAGAGTGTTTCCAAACTGCTCTATGAACAGAAAGGTTAAACTCTGTGAGCTGAATGCACTCATCACATAGTAGTTTCTGAGAATGATTCTGCCTAGTTTTTTTACCAAGATATTTCCTTTTCTAACATTGGCCTAAAATCGCTTGAAATCTCCAATTGCAATTTCCTCAAAAAGAGAGTTTCAAATGTGCTCTGTCCAAAGAAATGTTCTACTCTGTGAGCAGAATACACACAACACAAAGAAGTTACTGAAAATTCTTCTGTCTAGCATTATATGAAGAAATCCCGTTTCCAACGAAGTCCTCAAAGAGGTCCAAATATCCACTTGCAGACATTACAAACAGAGTGTTTCCAAACTGCTCTATGAACAGAAAGGTGAAACTCTGTGAGCTGAATGCACACATCACATAGTAGTTTCTCAGAATGATTCTGTCTAGTTTTTATACCAAGATATTTCCTTTTCAAACATTGGCCTAAAACCGCATGAAATCTCCAATTGCAATTTCCACAAAAAGAGAGTTTCAAATCTGCTCTGTCCAAAGAAAGGTTCAACTCTGTGAGCTGAATACACACAACACAAAGAAGTTACTGAAAATTCTTCTGTCTAGCATTATATGAAGTAATCCCGTTTCCAACGAAGTCCTCAAAGTGGTCCAAATATCCACTTGCAGACCTTACAAACAGAGTTTTTCCAAACTGCTCTATGAACAGAAAGGTTAAACTCTGTGAGCTGAACGCACACATCACAAAGTACTTTCTGAGAATGATTCTGTCTAGTTTTTATACGAAGATATTTCCTTTTCTACCATTGGCCTAAAATCGCTTGAAATCTCCAATTGCAATTTCCACAAAAAGAGAGTATCAAGTCTGCTCTGCCCAAAGAAAAGTTCAACTCTGTGAGCTGAATACACACAACACAAAGAAGTTACTGAGAATTCTTCTGTCTAGCATTATATGAAGAAATCCCGTTTCCAACGAAATCCTCAAAGAGGTCCAAATATCCACTTGCAGACTTTACAAACAGAGTGTTTCCAAACTGCTCTATGAACAGAAAGGTTAAACTCTGTGAGCTGAATGCACACATCACATAGTAGTTTCTGAGAATGATTCTGTCTAGTTTTTACACCAAGATATTCCCTTTTCTAACATTGGCCTAAAACCGCTTGAAATCTCCAATTGCAAATTCCACAAAAAGAGAGTTTCAAATCTGCTCTGTCCAAAGAAAGGTTCAACTCTGTGAGCTGAATACACACAACACAAAGAAGTCACTGAAAATTCTTCTGTCTAGCATTATATGAAGAAATCCCTTTTCCAAAGAAGTCCTCAAAGAGGTCCAAATATGCACTTGCAGACTTTAAAAACAGAGTGTTTCCGAACTGCTCTATGAAAAGAAAGGTTAAATGCTGTCAGCTGAAGGCACACATCACATAGTAGTTTCTGAGAATGATTCTGTCTAGTTTTTTTACGAAGATGTTTCCTTTTCTACCATTGGCCTAATATCGCTTGCAATCTCCGATAGCAATTTCCACAAAAAGAGAGTTTAAAGTCTGCTCTGTGCAAAGAAAGGTTCAACTCTGTGAGCTGAATACACACAACACAGAGAAGTTACTGAGAATTCTTCTGTCTAGCATTATATGAAGAAAACCCGTTTCCAAGGAAGGCCTCAAAGAGGTGCAAATATCCACTTGTAGACTTTACAAACAGAGTGTTTCCAAACTGCTCTATGAACAGAAAGGTTAAACTCTGTGAGCTGAACGCACACATCACAAAGTAGTTTCTCAGAATGATTCTGTCTAGTTTTTATATGAAGATATTTCCTTTTCTAACATTGGCATCAAATCGCTTGAAATCTCCAACTGCAAATTCCAGTAAAAGAGAGTTTCAAACCTGCTGTGTGTAAGTAAAGGTGCAACTCTGTGAGCTGAATACACACAACACAAAGAAGTTACTGAGAATTCTTCTGTCTAGCATTATAAGGAGAAATCCCGTTTCCAACGAAGGCCTCAAAGAGGTGAAAATATCCACTTGTAGACTTTACAAACAGAGTGTTTCCAAACTGCTCTATGAACAGAAAGGTTAAACTCTGTGAGCTGAATGCACACATCACATAGTAGTTTCTGAGAATGATTCTGTCTAGTTTTTATACCAAGATATTTCCTTTTCTAACATTGGCCTAAAACCGCTTGAAATCTCCAATTGCAATTTCCACAAAAAGAGAGTTTCAAATCTGCTCTGTCCAAAGAAAGGTCCAACTCTGTGAGCTGAATACACACAACACAAAGAAGTTACTGGAAATTCTTCTGTCTAGCATTATATGAAGAAATCCCGTTTCCAACGAAGTCCTCAAAGAGGTCCAAATATCCACTTGCAGACTTTGCAAACAGAGTGTCTCCAAACTGCTCTATGAACAGAAAGGTTAAACTCTGTGAGCTGAATGCACACATCACATAGTAGTTTCTGAGAATGATTCTGTCTAGTTTTTATACCAAGATATTTCCTTTTCTAACATTGGCCTAAAACCGCTTGAAATCTCCAATTGCAATTTCCACAAAAAGAGAGTTTGAAATCTGCTCTGTCCAAAGAAAGGTTCAACTCTGTTAGCTGAATACACACAACACAAAGAAGTTACTGAAAATTCTTCTGTCTAGCATTATATGAAGAAATCCCGTTCCCAACGAAGTCCACAAAGAGGTCCAAATATCCACTTGCCGATTTTATAGAGTGTTTCCAAACTGCTCTATGAACAGAAAGGTTAAACTCTGTGAGCTGAATGCACACATCACATAGTAGTTTCTGAGAATGATTCTGTCTAGTTTTTATACCAAGATATTTCCTTTTCTAACATTGGCCTAAAACCGCATGAAATCTCCAATTGCAATTTCCACAAAAAGAGAGTTTCAAATCTGCTCTGTCCAAAGAAAGGTTCAACTCTGTGAGCTGAATACACACAACACAAAGAAGTTACTGAAAATTATTCTGTCTAGCATTATATGAAGTAATCCCGTTTCCAACGAAGTCCTCAAAGTGGTCCAAATATCCACTTGCAGACCTTACAAACAGAGTGTTTCCAAACTGCTCTATGAACAGAAAGGTTAAACTCTGTGAGCTGAACGCACACATCACAAAGTAGTTTCTGAGAATGATTCTGTCTAGTTTTTATACGAAGATATTTCCTTTTCTACCATTGGCCTCAAATCCCTTGAAATCTCCAATTGCAATTTCCACAGAAAGACAGTTTCAAATCTGCTCTGTCCAAAGAAAGGTTCAACTCTGTGACCTGAATACACACAACACAAAGTAGTTACTGAAAATTATTCTGTCTAGCATTATAAGAAGAAATCCCGTTTCCAACGAAGTCCTCAAAGAGGTCCAAATATCCACTTGCAGACTTTACAAACAGAGTGTTTCCAAACTGCTCTATGAACAGAAAGGTTAAACTCTGTGAGCTGAATGCACACACCACATAGTAGTTTCTGAGAATGATTCTGTCTAGTTATTATACGAAGATATTTCCTTTTCTAACATTGTCCTAAAATCGCTTGAAAGATCCAATTGCAATTTCCACAAAAAGAGACTTTCAAATCTGCTCTGTCCAAAGAAAAGTACAACTCTGTGAGCTGAATACACACAACAGAAAGAAGTTACTGAAAATTATTCTGTCTAGCGTTATATGAAGAAATCCCGTTTCCAACGAAGTCCTCAAAGAGGTCCAAATATCCACTTGCAGACTTTACAAACTGAGTGTTTCCAAACTGCTCTATGAACAGAAAGGTTAAACACTGTGAGCTGAATGCACACATCACATAGTAGTTTCTGAGAATGATTCTCTCTAGTTTTTATACCAAGATATTTCTTTTACTAACATTGGCCTAAAATCGCTTGAAATCTCCAATTGCAATTTCCACAAAAAGAGAGTTTCAAATCTGCTCTGTCCAAAGAAAGGTTCAACTCTGTGAGCTGAATACACACAACACAAAGTAGTTACTGAAAATTCTTCGGTCTAGCATTATATGAAGAAATCCCGTTTCCAACGAAGTCCTCAAAGAGGTCCAAATATCCACTTGCAGACTTTACAAACAGAGTGTTTCCAAACTGCTCTATGAACAGAAAGGTTAAACGCTGTGAGCTGAATGCACACATCACCTAGTAGTTTCTGAGAATGATTCTGTCTAGTTTTTATACCAAGATATTTCCTTTTCTAACATTGGCCTAAAATCGCTTGAAATCTCCAATTGCAATTTCCACAAAAAGAGAGTTTCAAATCTGCTCTGTCCAAAGTAAAGTTCAACTCTGTGAGCTGAATACACACAACACAAAGAAGTTACTGAAAATTCTTCTGTCTAGCATTATATGAAGAAATCCCGTTTCTAAAGAAGGCCTCAAAGAGGTGCAAATATCCACTTGTAGACTTTAAAAACAGAGTGTTTCCAAACTGCTCTATGAACAGAAAGGTTAAACTCTGTGAGCTGAAGGCACACATCACAAGGTAGATTCTGAGAATGATTCTGTCTAGTTTTTATACGAAGATATTTCCTTTTCTAACATTGGCCTCAAATCGCTTGAAATCTCAAATTGCAAATTCCAGACAAAGAAAGTTTCAAACCTGCTGTGTGTACGGAAAGGTTCAACTCTGTGAGCTGAATACACACAACACAAAGAAGGTACTGAAAATTCTTCTGTCTAGCATTATATGAAGAAATCCCGTTTACAACGAAGTCCTCAAAGAGGACCAAATATCCACTTGCAGACTTTAAAAACAGAGTGTTTCCAAGCTGCTCTATCAACAGAAAGGTTAAACTCTGTGAGCTGAATGCACACATCACATGTTAGTTTCTGAGAATGATTCTGTCTAGTTTTTATACCAAGATATTTCCTTTTCTACCATTGGCCTAAAATCGCGTGAAATCTCCAATTGCAATTTTCACAAAAAGAGAGTTTCAAATCTGCTCTGTCCAAAGAAAGGTTCAACTCTGTGAGCTGAATACACACAACACAAAGAAGTTACTGAAAATTCTTCCGTCTAGCATTATATGAAGAAATCCCGTTTCCAACGAAGTCCTCAAAAAGGTCCAAATATCCACTAGCAGACTTTAAATACAGAGTGTTTCCAAACTGCTCTATGAAAAGAAAGGTTAAATGCTGTGAGCTGAACGCACACATCACATAGTAGTTTCTGAGAATGATTCTGTCTAGTTTTTATACCAAGATATTCCCTTTTCTAACATTGGCCTAAAACCGCTTGAAATCTCCAATTGCAAATTCCACAAAAAGAGAGTTTCAAATCTGCTCTGTCCAAAGAAAGGTTCAACTCTGTGAGCAGAATACACACAACACAAAGAAGTTACTGAAAATTCTTCTGTCTAGCATTATATGAAGAAATCCCGTTTCCAACGAAGTCCTCAAAGAGGTCCAAATATCCACTTGCAGACATTACAAACAGAGTGTTTCCAAACTTCTCTATGAACAGAAAGGTGAAACTCTGTGAGCTGAATGCACACATCACATAGTAGTTTCTCAGAATGATTCTGTCTAGTTTTTATACCAAGATATTTCCTTTTCAAACATTGGCCTAAAACCGCATGAAATCTCCAATTGCAATTTCCACAAAAAGAGAGTTTCAAATCTGCTCTGTCCAAAGAAAGGTTCAACTCTGTGAGCTGAATACACACAACACAAAGAAGTTACTGAAAATTCTTCTGTCTAGCATTATATGAAGTAATCCCGTTTCCAACGAAGTCCTCAAAGTGGTCCAAATATCCACTTGCAGACCTTACAAACAGAGTGTTTCCAAACTGCTCTATGAACAGAAAGGTTAAACTCTGTGAGCTGAACGCACACATCACAAAGTACTTTCTGAGAATGATTCTGTCTAGTTTTTATACGAAGATATTTCCTTTTCTACCATTGGCCTAAAATCGCTTGAAATCTCCAATTGCAATTTCCACAAAAAGAGAGTATCAAGTCTGCTCTGCCCAAAGAAAAGTTCAACTCTGTGAGCTGAATACACACAACACAAAGAAGTTACTGAGAATTCTTCTGTCTAGCATTATATGAAGAAATCCCGTTTCCAACGAAATCCTCAAAGAGGTCCAAATATCCACTTGCAGACTTTACAAACAGAGTGTTTCCAAACTGCTCTATGAACAGAAAGGTTAAACTCTGTGAGCTGAATGCACACATCACATAGTAGTTTCTGAGAATGATTCTGTCTAGTTTTTACACCAAGATATTCCCTTTTCTAACATTGGCCTAAAACCGCTTGAAATCTCCAATTGCAAATTCCACAAAAAGAGAGTTTCAAATCTGCTCTGTCCAAAGAAAGGTTCAACTCTGTGAGCTGAATACACACAACACAAAGAAGTCACTGAAAATTCTTCTGTCTAGCATTATATGAAGAAATCCCTTTTCCAAAGAAGTCCTCAAAGAGGTCCAAATATGCACTTGCAGACTTTAAAAACAGAGTGTTTCCGAACTGCTCTATGAAAAGAAAGGTTAAATGCTGTCAGCTGAAGGCACACATCACATATTAGTTTCTGAGAATGATTCTGTCTAGTTTTTTTACGAAGATGTTTCCTTTTCTACCATTGGCCTAATATCGCTTGCAATCTCCGATAGCAATTTCCACAAAAAGAGAGTTTAAAGTCTGCTCTGTGCAAAGAAAGGTTCAACTCTGTGAGCTGAATACACACAACACAGAGAAGTTACTGAGAATTCTTCTGTCTAGCATTATATGAAGAAAACCCGTTTCCAAGGAAGGCCTCAAAGAGGTGCAAATATCCACTTGTAGACTTTACAAACAGAGTGTTTCCAAACTGCTCTATGAACAGAAAGGTTAAACTCTGTGAGCTGAACGCACACATCACAAAGTAGTTTCTCAGAATGATTCTGTCTAGTTTTTATATGAAGATATTTCCTTTTCTAACATTGGCATCAAATCGCTTGAAATCTCCAACTGCAAATTCCAGTAAAAGAGAGTTTCAAACCTGCTGTGTGTAAGTAAAGGTGCAACTCTGTGAGCTGAATACACACAACACAAAGAAGTTACTGAGAATTCTTCTGTCTAGCATTATAAGGAGAAATCCCGTTTCCAACGAAGGCCTCAAAGAGGTGAAAATATCCACTTGTAGACTTTACAAACAGAGTGTTTCCAAACTGCTCTATGAACAGAAAGGTTAAACTCTGTGAGCTGAATGCACACATCACATAGTAGTTTCTGAGAATGATTCTGTCTAGTTTTTATACCAAGATATTTCCTTTTCTAACATTGGCCTAAAACCGCTTGAAATCTCCAATTGCAATTTCCACAAAAAGAGAGTTTCAAATCTGCTCTGTCCAAAGAAAGGTTCAACTCTGTGAGCTGAATACACACAACACAAAGAAGTTACTGGAAATTCTTCTGTCTAGCATTATATGAAGAAATCCCGTTTCCAACGAAGTCCTCAAAGAGGTCCAAATATCCACTTGCAGACTTTGCAAACAGAGTGTCTCCAAACTGCTCTATGAACAGAAAGGTTAAACTCTGTGAGCTGAATGCACACATCACATAGTAGTTTCTGAGAATGATTCTGTCTAGTTTTTATACCAAGATATTTCCTTTTCTAACATTGGCCTAAAACCGCTTGAAATCTCCAATTGCAATTTCCACAAAAAGAGAGTTTGAAATGTGCTCTGTCCAAAGAAAGGTTCAACTCTGTTAGCTGAATACACACAACACAAAGAAGTTACTGAAAATTCTTCTGTCTAGCATTATATGAAGAAATCCCGTTCCCAACGAAGTCCACAAAGAGGTCCAAATATCCACTTGCCGATTTTATAGAGTGTTTCCAAACTGCTCTATGAACAGAAAGGTTAAACTCTGTGAGCTGAATGCACACATCACATAGTAGTTTCTGAGAATGATTCTGTCTAGTTTTTATACCAAGATATTTCCTTTTCTAACATTGGCCTAAAACCGCATGAAATCTCCAATTGCAATTTCCACAAAAAGAGAGTTTCAAATCTGCTCTGTCCAAAGAAAGGTTCAACTCTGTGAGCTGAATACACACAACACAAAGAAGTTACTGAAAATTATTCTGTCTAGCCTTATATGAAGTAATCCCGTTTCCAACGAAGTCCTCAAAGTGGTCCAAATATCCACTTGCAGACCTTACAAACAGAGTGTTTCCAAACTGCTCTATGAACAGAAAGGTTAAACTCTGTGAGCTGAACGCACACATCACAAAGTAGTTTCTGAGAATGATTCTGTCTAGTTTTTATACGAAGATATTTCCTTTTCTACCATTGGCCTCAAATCCCTTGAAATCTCCAATTGCAATTTCCACAGAAAGACAGTTTCAAATCTGCTCTGTCCAAAGAAAGGTTCAACTCTGTGACCTGAATACACACAACACAAAGTAGTTACTGAAAATTATTCTGTCTAGCATTATAAGAAGAAATCCCGTTTCCAACGAAGTCCTCAAAGAGGTCCAAATATCCACTTGCAGACTTTACAAACAGAGTGTTTCCAAACTGCTCTATGAACAGAAAGGTTAAACTCTGTGAGCTGAATGCACACACCACATAGTAGTTTCTGAGAATGATTCTGTCTAGTTATTATACGAAGATATTTCCTTTTCTAACATTGTCCTAAAATCGCTTGAAATCTCCAATTGCAATTTCCACAAAAAGAGACTTTCAAATCTGCTCTGTCCAAAGAAAAGTACAACTCTGTGAGCTGAATACACACAACACAAAGAAGTTACTGAAAATTATTCTGTCTAGCGTTATATGAAGAAATCCCGTTTCCAACGAAGTCCTCAAAGAGGTCCAAATATCCACTTGCAGACTTTACAAACTGAGTGTTTCCAAACTGCTCTATGAACAGAAAGGTTAAACACTGTGAGCTGAATGCACACATCACATAGTAGTTTCTGAGAATGATTCTCTCTAGTTTTTATACCAAGATATTTCTTTTACTAACATTGGCCTAAAATCGCTTGAAATCTCCAATTGCAATTTCCACAAAAAGAGAGTTTCAAATCTGCTCTGTCCAAAGAAAGGTTCAACTCTGTGAGCTGAATACACACAACACAAAGTAGTTACTGAAAATTCTTCGGTCTAGCATTATATGAAGAAATCCCGTTTCCAACGAAGTCCTCAAAGAGGTCCAAATATCCACTTGCAGACTTTACAAACAGAGTGTTTCCAAACTGCTCTATGAACAGAAAGGTTAAACGCTGTGAGCTGAATGCACACATCACCTAGTAGTTTCTGAGAATGATTCTGTCTAGTTTTTATACCAAGATATTTCCTTTTCTAACATTGGCCTAAAATCGCTTGAAATCTCCAATTGCAATTTCCACAAAAAGAGAGTTTCAAATCTGCTCTGTCCAAAGTAAAGTTCAACTCTGTGAGCTGAATACACACAACACAAAGAAGTTACTGAAAATTCTTCTGTCTAGCATTATATGAAGAAATCCCGTTTCTAAAGAAGGCCTCAAAGAGGTGCAAATATCCACTTGTAGACTTTAAAAACAGAGTGTTTCCAAACTGCTCTATGAACAGAAAGGTTAAACTCTGTGAGCTGAAGGCACACATCACAAGGTAGATTCTGAGAATGATTCTGTCTAGTTTTTATACGAAGATATTTCCTTTTCTAACATTGGCCTCAAATCGCTTGAAATCTCAAATTGCAAATTCCAGACAAAGAAAGTTTCAAACCTGCTGTGTGTACGGAAAGGTTCAACTCTGTGAGCTGAATACACACAACACAAAGAAGGTACTGAAAATTCTTCTGTCTAGCATTATATGAAGAAATCCCGTTTACAACGAAGTCCTCAAAGAGGACCAAATATCCACTTGCAGACTTTAAAAACAGAGTGTTTCCAAGCTGCTCTATCAACAGAAAGGTTAAACTCTGTGAGCTGAATGCACACATCACATGTTAGTTTCTGAGAATGATTCTGTCTAGTTTTTATACCAAGATATTTCCTTTTCTACCATTGGCCTAAAATCGCGTGAAATCTCCAATTGCAATTTTCACAAAAAGAGAGTTTCAAATCTGCTCTGTCCAAAGAAAGGTTCAACTCTGTGAGCTGAATACACACAACACAAAGAAGTTACTGAAAATTCTTCCGTCTAGCATTATATGAAGAAATCCCGTTTCCAACGAAGTCCTCAAAAAGGTCCAAATATCCACTAGCAGACTTTAAATACAGAGTGTTTCCAAACTGCTCTATGAAAAGAAAGGTTAAATGCTGTGAGCTGAACGCACACATCACATAGTAGTTTCTGAGAATGATTCTGTCTAGTTTTTATACCAAGATATTCCCTTTTCTAACATTGGCCTAAAACCGCTTGAAATCTCCAATTGCAAATTCCACAAAAAGAGAGTTTCAAATCTGCTCTGTCCAAAGAAAGGTTCAACTCTGTGAGCTGAATACACACAACACAAAGAAGTCACTGAAAATTCTTCTGTCTAGCATTATATGAAGAAATCCCTTTTCCAACGAAGTTCTCAAAGAGGTCCAAATATCCACTTGCAGACTTTAAATACAGAGTGTTTCCGAACTGCTCTATGAAAAGAAAGGTTAAATGCTGTCAGCTGAATGCACACATCACATAGTAGTTTCTGAGAATGATTCTCTCTTGTTTTTTTACGAAGAAGTTTCCTTTTCTACCATTGGCCTAATATCGCTTGCAATCTCCGATTGCAATTTCCACAAAAAGAGAGTTTCAAGTCTGCTCTGTGCAAAGAAAGGTTCAACTCTGTGAGCTGAATACACACAACACAAAGAAGTTACTGAGAATTCTTCTGTCTAGCATTATATGAAGAAAACCCGTTTCAAAGGAAGGCCTCAAAGAGGTGCAAATATCCACTTGTAGAATTTACAAACAGAGTGTTTCCAAACTGCTCTATGAACAGAAAGGTTAAACTCTGTGAGCTGAATGCACCCATCACATAGTAGTTTCTGAGAATGATTCTGTCTAGTTTTTATACCAAGATATTTCCTTTTCTAACATTGGCTTAAAATCGCTTGAAATCTCCAATTGCAATTTCCACAAAAAGAGAGTATCTCATGTGCTCTGTCCAAAGAAAGGTTCAACTCTGTGAGCTGAATACACACAACACAAACTAGTTACTGAAAATTCTTCTGTCTAGCATTATAAGAAGAAATCCCGTTTCCAACGAAGTCCTCAAAGAGGTCCAAATATCCACTTGCACACTTTACAAACAGAGTGTTTCCAAACTGCTCTATGAACAGAAAGGTGAAACTCTGTGAGCTGAAGGCACACATCACAAAGTAGTTTCTGAGAATGATTCTGTCTAGTTTTTATACGAAGATATTTCCTTTTCTACCATTGGCCTCAAATCGCTTGAAATCTCCAATTGCAATTTCCACAAAAAGAGAGTTTCAAATGTGCTCTGTCCAAAGAAAGGTTCAACTCTGTGAGCTGAATACACACAACACAAAGAAGTTACTGAGAATTCTTCTGTCTAGCATTATATGAAGAAATCCC
Source organism: Pan troglodytes (assembly GCF_028858775.2). Taxonomy (NCBI): domain Eukaryota; kingdom Metazoa; phylum Chordata; class Mammalia; order Primates; family Hominidae; genus Pan; species Pan troglodytes. Next base: position 15,324,502 of record NC_072413.2, read on the forward strand.
GTTCCCAACGAAGTCCACAAAGAGGTCCATATATCCACTTGCCGATTTTACAAACAGAGTGTTTCCAAACTGCTCTATGAACAGAAAGGTTAAACTCTGTGAGCTGAATGCACTAATCACATAGTAGTTTCTGAGAATGATTCTGTCTAGTTTTTTTACCAAGATATTTCCTTTTCTAACATTGGCCTAAAATCGCTTGAAATCTCCAATTGCAATTTCCTCAAAAAGAGAGTTTCAAATGTGCTCTGTCCAAAGAAATATTCTACTCTGTCAGCAGAATACACACAACACAAAGAAGTTACTGAAAATTCTTCTGTCTAGCATTATATGAAGAAATCCCGTTTCCAACGAAGTCCTCAAAGAGGTCCAAATATCCACTTGCAGACTTTACAAACAGAGTGTTTCCAAACTGCTCTATGAACAGAAAGGTGAAACTCTGTGAGCTGAATGCACACATCACATAGTAGTTTCCGAGAATGATTCTGTCTAGTTTTTATACCAAGATATTTCCTTTTCTAACATTGGCCTAAAACCGCATGAAATCTCCAATTGCAATTTCCACAAAAAGAGAGTTTCAAATCTGCTCTGTCCAAAGAAAGGTTCAACTCTGTGAGCTGAATACACACAACACAAAGAAGTTACTGAAAATTCTTCTGTCTAGCATTATATGAAGTAATCCCGTTTCCAACGAAGTCCTCAAAGTGGTCCAAATATCCACTTGCAGACCTTACAAACAGAGTGTTTCCAAACTGCTCTATGAACAGAAAGGTTAAACTCTGTGAGCTGAACGCACACATCACAAAGTAGTTTCTGAGAATGATTCTGTCTAGTTTTTATACGAAGATATTTCCTTTTCTACCATTGGCCTAAAATCGCTTGAAATCTCCAATTGCAATTTCCACAAAAAGAGAGTATCAAGTCTGCTCTGCCGAAAGAAAAGTTCAACTCTGTGAGCTGAATACACACAACACAAAGAAGTTACTGAGAATTCTTCTGTCTAGCAGTATATGAAGAAATCCCGTTTCCAACGAAGTCCTCAAAGAGGTCCAAATATCCACTTGCAGACTTTACAAACAGAGTGTTTCCAAACTGCTCTATGAACAGAAAGGTTAAACTCTGTGAGCTGAATGCACACATCACATAGTAGTTTCTGAGAATGGTTCTGTCTAGTTTTTTTACCAAGATATTTCCTTTTCTAACATTGGCCTAAAATCGCTTGAAATCTCCAATTGCAATTTCCTCAAAAAGAGAGTTTCAAATGTGCTCTGTCCAAAGAAATGTTCTACTCTGTGAGCAGAATACACACAACACAAAGAAGTTACTGAAAATTCTTCTGTCTAGCATTATATGAAGAAATCCCGTTTCCAACGAAGTCCTCAAAGAGGTCCAAATATCCACTTGCAGACTTTACAAACAGAGTGTTTCCAAACTGCTCTATGAACAGAAAGGTTAAACTCTGTGAGCTGAATGCACACATCACATAGTAGTTTCTGAGAATGATTCTGTCTAGTTTTTATACCAAGATATTTCCTTTTCTAACATTGGCCTAAAACCGCATGAAATCTCCAATTGCAATTTCCACAAAAAGAGAGTTTCAAATCTGCTCTGTCCAAAGAAAGGTTCAACTCTGTGAGCTGAATACACACAACACAAAGAAGTTACTGAAAATTCTTCTGTCTAGCATTATATGAAGAAATCCCTTTTCCAACGAAGTCCTCAAAGAGGTCCAAATATCCACTTGCAGACTTTACAAACAGAGTGTTTCCAAACTGCTCTAGGAACAGAAAGCTTAAACTCTGTGAGCTGAATGCACACACCACATAGTAGTTTCTGACAATGATTCTGTCTAGTTTTTATACCAAGATATTTCCTATTCTAACATTGGCCTCAAATCGCTTGAAATCTCCAATTGCCATTTCCACAAAAAGAGAGTTTCAAATCTGCTCTTTCCAAAGAAAACTTCAACTCTGTGAGCTGAATACACACAACACAAAGAAGTTACTGAAAATTCTTCTGTCTAGCATTATATGAAGAAATCCCGTTTCCAACGAAGTCCACAAAGAGGTCCAATTATCCACTTGCAGACTTTACAAACAGAGTGTTTCCAAACTGCTCTGTGAACAGAAAGTTGAAACTCTGTGAGCTGAATGCACACATCACATACTAGTTTCTGAGAATGATTCTGTCTAGTTTTTATACCAAGATATTTCCTTTTCTAACATTGGCCTAAAATCGCTTGAAATCTCCAATTGCAATTTCCTCAAAAAGAGAGTTTCAAATGTGCTCTGTCCAAAGAAATGTTCTACTCTGTGAGCAGAATACACACAACACAAAGAAGTTACTGAAAATTCTTCTGTCTAGCATTATATGAAGAAATCCCGTTTCCAACGAAGTCCTCAAAGAGGTCCAAATATCCACTTGCAGACATTACAAACAGAGTGTTTCCAAACTGCTCTATGAACAGAAAGGTGAAACTCTGTGAGCTGAATGCACACATCACATAGTAGTTTCTGAGAATGATTCTGTCTAGTTTTTATACCAAGATATTTCCTTTTCTAACATTGGCCTAAAACCGCATGAAATCTCCAATTGCAATTTCCACAAAAAGAGAGTTTCAAATCTGCTCTGTCCAAAGAAAGGTTCAACTCTGTGAGCTGAATACACACAACACAAAGAAGTTACTGAAAATTCTTCTGTCTAGCATTATATGAAGTAATCCCGTTTCCAACGAAGTCCTCAAAGTGGTCCAAATATCCACTTGCAGACCTTACAAACAGAGTGTTTCCAAACTGCTCTATGAACAGAAAGGTTAAACTCTGTGAGCTGAACGCACACATCACAAAGTACTTTCTGAGAATGATTCTGTCTAGTTTTTATACGAAGATATTTCCTTTTCTACCATTGGCCTAAAATCGCTTGAAATCTCCAATTGCAATTTCCACAAAAAGAGAGTATCAAGTCTGCTCTGCCCAAAGAAAAGTTCAACTCTGTGAGCTGAATACACACAACACAAAGAAGTTACTGAGAATTCTTCTGTCTAGCATTATATGAAGAAATCCCGTTTCCAACGAAGTCCTCAAAGAGGTCCAAATATCCACTTGCAGACTTTACAAACAGAGTGTTTCCAAACTGCTCTATGAACAGAAAGGTTAAACTCTGTGAGCTGAATGCACACATCACATAGTAGTTTCTGAGAATGATTCTGTCTAGTTTTTACACCAAGATATTCCCTTTTCTAACATTGGCCTAAAACCGCATGAAATCTCCAATTGCAAATTCCACAAAAAGAGAGTTTCAAATCTGCTCTGTCCAAAGAAAGGTTCAACTCTGTGAGCTGAATACACACAACACAAAGAAGTTACTGAAAATTCTTCTGTCTAGCATTATATGAAGTAATCCCGTTTCCAACGAAGTCCTCAAAGTGGTCCAAATATCCACTTGCAGACCTTACAAAGAGAGTGTTTCCAAACTGCTCTATGAACAGAAAGGTTAAACTCTGTGAGCTGAACGCACACATCACAAAGTACTTTCTGAGAATGATTCTGTCTAGTTTTTATACGAAGATATTTCCTTTTCTACCATTGGCCTAAAATCGCTTGAAATCTCCAATTGCAATTTCCACAAAAAGAGAGTATCAAGTCTGCTCTGCCCAAAGAAAAGTTCAACTCTGTGAGCTGAATACACACAACACAAAGAAGTTACTGAGAATTCTTCTATCTAGCATTATATGAAGAAATCCCGTTTCCAACGAAGTCCTCAAAGAGGTCCAAATATCCACTTGCAGACTTTACAAACAGAGTGTTTCCAAACTGCTCTATGAACAGAAAGGTTAAACTCTGTGAGCTGAATGCACACATCACAAGGTAGTTTCTGAGAATGATTCTGTCTAGTTTTTACACCAAGATATTCCCTTTTCTAACATTGGCCTAAAACCGCTTGAAATCTCCAATTGCAAATTCCACAAAAAGAGAGTTTCAAATCTGCTCTGTCCAAAGAAAGGTTCAAGTCTGTGAGCTGAATACACACAACACAAAGAAGTCACTGAAAATTCTTCTGTCTAGCATTATATTGAGAAATCCCTTTTCCAAAGAAGTCCTCAAAAAGGTCCAAATATGCACTTGCAGACTTTAAAAACAGAGTGTTTCCGAACTGCTCTATGAAAAGAAAGGTTAAATGCTGTCAGCTGAAGGCACACATCACATAGTAGTTTCTGAGAATGATTCTGTCTAGTTTTTTTACGAAGATGTTTCCTTTTCTACCATTGGCCTAATATCGCTTGCAATCTCCGATAGCAATTTCCACAAAAAGAGAGTTTCAAGTCTGCTCTGTGCAAAGAAAGGTTCAACTCTGTGAGCTGAATACACACAACACAGAGAAGTTACTGAGAATTCTTCTGTCTAGCATTATATGAAGAAAACCCGTTTCCAAGGAAGGCCTCAAAGAGGTGCAAATATCCACTTGTAGACTTTACAAACAGAGTGTTTCCAAACTGCTCTATGAACAGAAAGGTTAAACTCTGTGAGCTGAACGCACACATCACAAAGTAGTTTCTCAGAATGATTCTGTCTAGTTTTTATATGAAGATATTTCCTTTTCTAACATTGGCATCAAATCGCTTGAAATCTCCAACTGCAAATTCCAGTAAAAGAGAGTTTCAAACCTGCTGTGTGTAAGTAAAGGTGCAACTCTGTGAGCTGAATAAACACAACACAAAGAAGTTACTGAGAATTCTTCTGTCTAGCATTATAAGGAGAAATCCCGTTTCCAACGAAGGTCTCAAAGAGGTGAAAATATCCACTTGTAGACTTTACAAACAGAGTGTTTCCAAACTGCTCTATGAACAGGAAGGTTAAACTCTGTGAGCTGAATGCACACATCACATAGTAGTTTCTGAGAATGATTCTGTCTAGTTTTTATACCAAGATATTTCCTTTTCTAACATTGGCCTAAAACCGCTTGAAATCTCCAATTGCAATTTCCACAAAAAGAGAGTTTCAAATCTGCTCTGTCCAAAGAAAGGTTCAACTCTGTGAGCTGAATACACACAACACAAAGAAGTTACTGGAAATTCTTCTGTCTAGCATTATATGAAGAAATCCCGTTTCCAACGAAGTCCTCAAAGAGGTCCAAATATCCACTTGCAGACTTTGCAAACAGAGAGTCTCCAAACTGCTCTATGAACAGAAAGGTTAAACTCTGTGAGCTGAATGCACACATCACATAGTAGTTTCTGAGAATGATTCTGTCTAGTTTTTATACCAAGATATTTCCTTTTCTAACATTGGCCTAAAACCGCTTGAAATCTACAATTGCAATTTCCACAAAAAGAGAGTTTCAAATGTGCTCTGTCCAAAGAAAGGTTCAACTCTGTGAGCTGAATACACACAACACAAAGAAGTTACTGAAAATTCTTCTGTCTAGCATTATATGAAGAAATCCCGTTCCCAACGAAGTCCACAAAGAGGTCCAAATATCCACTTGCCGATTTTATAGAGTGTTTCCAAACTGCTCTATGAACAGAAAGGTTAAACTCTGTGAGCTGAACGCACACATCACAAAGTACTTTCTGAGAATGATTCTGTCTAGTTTTTATACGAAGATATTTCCTTTTCTACCATTGGCCTAAAATCGCTTGAAATCTCCAATTGCAATTTCCACAAAAAGAGAGTATCAAGTCTGCTCTGCCCAAAGAAAAGTTCAACTCTGTGAGCTGAATACACACAACACAAAGAAGTTACTGAGAATTCTTCTGTCTAGCATTATATGAAGAAATCCCGTTTCCAACGAAGTCCTCAAAGAGGTCCAAATATCCACTTGCAGACTTTACAAACAGAGTGTTTCCAAACTGCTCTATGAACAGAAAGGTTAAACTCTGTGAGCTGAATGCACACATCACATAGTAGTTTCTGAGAATGATTCTGTCTAGTTTTTACACCAAGATATTCCCTTTTCTAACATTGGCCTAAAACCGCATGAAATCTCCAATTGCAAATTCCACAAAAAGAGAGTTTCAAATCTGCTCTGTCCAAAGAAAGGTTCAACTCTGTGAGCTGAATACACACAACACAAAGAAGTTACTGAAAATTCTTCTGTCTAGCATTATATGAAGTAATCCCGTTTCCAACGAAGTCCTCAAAGTGGTCCAAATATCCACTTGCAGACCTTACAAAGAGAGTGTTTCCAAACTGCTCTATGAACAGAAAGGTTAAACTCTGTGAGCTGAACGCACACATCACAAGGTAGATTCTGAGAATGATTCTGTCTAGTTTTTATACGAAGATATTTCCTTTTCTAACATTGGCCTCAAATCGCTTGAAATCTCAAATTGCAAATTCCAGACAAAGAAAGTTTCAAACCTGCTGTGTGTACGGAAAGGTTCAACTCTGTGAGCTGAATACACACAACACAAAGAAGGTACTGAAAATTCTTCTGTCTAGCATTATATGAAGAAATCCCGTTTACAACGAAGTCCTCAAAGAGGACCAAATATCCACTTGCAGACTTTAAAAACAGAGTGTTTCCAAGCTGCTCTATCAACAGAAAGGTTAAACTCTGTGAGCTGAATGCACACATCACATGTTAGTTTCTGAGAATGATTCTGTCTAGTTTTTATACCAAGATATTTCCTTTTCTACCATTGGCCTAAAATCGCGTGAAATCTCCAATTGCAATTTTCACAAAAAGAGAGTTTCAAATCTGCTCTGTCCAAAGAAAAGTTCAACTCTGTGAGCTGAATACACACAACACAAAGAAGTTACTGAGAATTCTTCTGTCTAGCATTATATGAAGAAATCCCGTTTCCAACGAAGTCCTCAAAGAGGTCCAAATATCCACTTGCAGACTTTACAAACAGAGTGTTTCCAAACTGCTCTATGAACAGAAAGGTTAAACTCTGTGAGCTGAATGCACACATCACATAGTAGTTTCTGAGAATGATTCTGTCTAGTTTTTATACCAAGATATTCCCTTTTCTAACATTGGCCTAAAACCGCTTGAAATCTCCAATTGCAAATTCCACAAAAAGAGAGTTTCAAATCTGCTCTGTCCAAAGAAAGGTTCAACTCTGTGAGCTGAATACACACAACACAAAGAAGTCACTGAAAATTCTTCTGTCTAGCATTATATGAAGAAATCCCTTCTCCAACGAAGTTCTCAAAGAGGTCCAAATATCCACTTGCAGACTTTAAATACAGAGTGTTTCCGAACTGCTCTATGAAAAGAAAGGTTAAATGCTGTCAGCTGAATGCACACATCACATAGTAGTTTCTGAGAATGATTCTGTCTAGTTTTTTTACGAAGAAGTTTCCTTTTCTACCATTGGCCTAATATCGTTTGCAATCTCCGATTGCAATTTCCACAAAAAGAGAGTTTCAAGTCTGCTCTGTGCAAAGAAAGGTTCAACTCTGTGAGCTGAATACACACAACACAAAGAAGTTACTGAGAATTCTTCTGTGTAGCATTATATGAAGAAAACCCGTTTCCAAGGAAGGCCTCAAAGAGGTGCAAATATCCACTTGTAGACTTTAGAAACAGAGTGTTTCCAAACTGCTCTATGAACAGAAAGGTTAAACTCTGTGAGCTGAACGCACACATCACAAAGTAGTTTCTCAGAAAGATTCTGTCTAGTTTTTATATTAAGATATTTCCTTTTCTAACATTGGCATCAAATCGCTTGAAATCTCCAATTGCAAATTCCAGTAAAAGAGAGTTTCAAACCTGCTGTGTGTAAGGAAAGGTTCAACTCTGTGAGCTGAATACACACAACACAAAGAAGTTACTGAGAATTCTTCTGTCTAGCATTATAAGGAGAAATCCCGTTTCCAACGAGGGCCTCAAAGAGGTCCAAATATCCACTTGCAGACTTTGCAAACAGAGTGTTTCCAAACTGCTCTATGAACAGAAAGGTTAAACTCGGTGAGCTGAATGCACACATCAAATAGTAGTTTCTGAGAATGATTCTGTCTAGTTTTTATACCAAGATATTTCCTTTTCTAACATTGGCCTAAAATCGCTTGAAATCTCCAATTGCAATTTCCACAAAAAGAGAGTTTCAAATCTGCTCTGTCCAAAGAAAGGTTCAACTCTGTGAGCTGAATACACACAACACAAAGAAGTTACTGAAAATTCTTCTGTCTAGCATTATATGAAGAAATCCCGTTTCCAACGAAGTCCTCAAAGAGGTCCAAATATCCACTTGCAGACTTTGCAAACAGAGTGTCTCCAAACTGCTCTATGAACAGAAAGGTTAAACTCTGTGAGCTGAATGCACACATCACATAGTAGTTTCTGAGAATGATTCTTTCTAGTTTTTATACCAAGATATTTCCTTTTCTAACATTGGCCTAAAACCGCTTGAAATCTACAATTGCAATTTCCACAAAAAGAGAGTTTCAAATGTGCTCTGTCCAAAGAAAGTTTCAACTCTGTGAGCTGAATACACACAACACAAAGAAGTTACTGAAAATTCTTCTGTCTAGCATTATATGAAGAAATCCCGTTCCCAACGAAGTCCACAAAGAGGTCCAAATATCCACTTGCCGATTTTACAAACAGAGTGTTTGCAAACTGCTCTATGAACAGAAAGGTTAAACTCTGTGAGCTGAATGCACACATCACATAGTAGTTTCTGAGAATGATTCTGTCTAGTTTTTTTACCAAGATATTTCCTTTTCTAATATTGGCCTAAAATCGCTTGAAATCTCCAATTGCAATTTCCTCAAAAAGAGAGTTTCAAATGTTCTCTGTCCAAAGAAATGTTGTACTCTGTGAGCAGAATACACACAACACAAAGAAGTTACTGAAAATTCTTCTGTCTAGCATTATATGAAGAAATCCCGTTTCCAACGAAGTCCTCAAAGAGGTCCAAATATCCACTTGCAGACTTTACAAACAGAGTGTTTCCAAACTGCTCTATGAACAGAAAGGTGAAACTCTGTGAGCTGAATGCACACATCACATAGTAGTTTCTGAGAATGATTCTGTCTAGTTTTTATACCAAGATATTTCCTTTTCTAACATTGGCCTAAAACCGCATGAAATCTCCAATTGCAATTTCCACAAAAAGAGAGTTTCAAATCTCCTCTGTCGAAAGAAAGGTGCAACTCTGTGAGCTGAATACACACAACACAAAAAGTTACTGAAAATTCTTCTGTCTAGCATTATATGAAGTAATCCCTTTTCCAACGAAGTCCTCAAAGTGGTCCAAATATCCCCTTGCAGACCTTACAAACAGAGTGTTTCCAAACTGCTCTATGAACAGAAAGGTTAAACTCTGTGAGCTGAACCCACACATAACAAAGTAGTTTCTGAGAATGATTCTGTCTAGTTTTTATACGAAGATATTTCCTTTTCTACCATTGGCCTAAAATCCCTTGAAATCTCCAATTGCAATTTCCACAAAAAGAGAGTATCAAGTCTGCTCTGCCCAAAGAAAAGTTCAACTCTGTGAGCTGAATACACACAACACAAAGAAGTTACTGAGAATTCTTCTGTCTAGCATTATATGAAGAAATTCCGTTTCCAAAGAAGTCCTCAAAGAGGTCCAAATATCCACTTGCAGACTTTACAAACAGAGTGTTTCCAAACTGCTCTATGAACAGAAAGGTTAAACTCTGTGAGCTGAATGCACACATCACATAGTAGTTTCTGAGAATGATTCTGTCTAGTTTTTATACCAAGATATTCCCTTTTCTAACATTGGCCTAAAACCGCTTGAAATCTCCAATTGCAAATTCCACGAAAAGAGAGTTTCAAATCCGCTCTGTCCAAAGAAAGGTTCAACTCTGTGAGCTGAATACACACAACACAAAGAAGTCACTGAAAATTCTTCTCTCTAGCATTATATGAAGAAATCCCTTTTCCAACGAAGTCCTCAAAGATGTCCAAATATCCACTTGCAGACTTTAAAAACAGATTGTTTCCGAACTGCTCTATGAAAAGAAAGGTTAAATGCCGTCAGCTGAATGCACACATCACATAGTAGTTTCTGAGAATGATTCTGTCTAGTTTTTTTACAAAGATGTTTCCTTTTCTACCATTGGCCTAATATCGCTTGGAATCTCCGATTGCAATTTCCACAAAAAGAGAGTTTCAAGTCTGCTCTGTGCAAAGAAAGGTTCAACTCTGTGAGCTGAATACACACAACACAAAGAAGTTACTGAGAATTCTTCTGTCTAGCATTATATGAAGAAAACCCGTTTCCAAGGAAGGCCTCAAAGAGGTGCAAATATCCACTTGTAGACTTTACAAACAGAGTGTTTCCAAACTGCTCTATGAACAGAAAGGTTAAACTCTGTGAGCTGAACGCACACATCACAAACTAGTTTCTCAGAATGATTCTGTCTAGTTTTTATACGAAGATATTTCCTTTTCTAACATTGGCCTAAAACCGCTTGAAATCTCCAATTGCAATTTCCACAAAAAGAGAGTTTCACATGTGCTCTGTCCAAAGAAAGGTTCAACTCTGTGAGCTGAAAACAAACAACACAAAGAAGTTACTGAAAATTCTTCCGTCTAGCATTATATGAAGAAATCCCGTTTCCAACGAAGTCCTCAAAGCGGTCCCAATATCCACTTGCAGACTTTACAAACAGAGTGTTTCCAAACTGCTCTATGAACAAAAATGTTAAACTCTGTGAGCTGAATGCACACATCACATAGTAGTTTCTGAGAATGATTCTGTCTAGTTTTTCTGCCAAGATATTTCCTTTTCTATCATTGGCTTAAAATCGCTTGAAATCTCCAATTGCAATTTGGAAAAAAAGAGAGTTTCAAATCTGCTCTGTCCAAAGGAAGGTTAAACTCTGTGAGCTGAATACACACAACACAAAGAAGTTACTGAAAATTCTTCTGTCTAGCATTATATGAAGAAATCCCATTTCCAAAGAAGTCCTCAAGAGTTGCAAATATCCACTTGTAGACTTTACAAACAGAGTGTTTAAAAACTGCTCTATGAACAGAAAGGTTAAACTCTGTGAGGTGAAAGCAAATATCACATAGTAGTTTCTGAGAATGATTCTGTCTCGTTTTTATACGAAGATATTTCCTTTTCTAACATTGGCCTCAAATCGCTTGAAATCTCCAATTGCAAATTCCAGAAGACGAGAGTTTCAAACCTGCTGTGTCTAAGGAAAGGTTCAACTCTGTGAGCCGAATACACACAACACAAAGCAGTTACTGAAAATTCTTCTGTCTAGCATTATATGAAGAAATCCCGTTTCCAACGATGTCCTCAAAGAGGTCCAAATAGCCACTTGCAGACTTTACATACAGAGTGTTTCCAAACTGCTCTATGAAGAGAAAGGTTAAACTCTGTGAGGTGAACGCACACATCACAAAGTAGTTTCTGAGAATGATTCTGTCTAGTTTTTATACGAAGATATTTCCTTTTCTAACATTGGCCTCTAATCGCATGAAATCTCAAATTGCAAATTCCAGAAAAAGACAGTTTCAAACATGCAGTGGTAAGGAAAGGTTCAAATCTGTGGGTTGAATACACACAACACAAAGAAGTTACTGAGAATTCTTCTGTCTAGCATTATATGAAGAAATCCCGTTTCCAACGAAAGCCTCAAAGAGGTGCAAATATCCACTTGTAGACTTTACAGAGTGTTTCCTAACTGCTCTATGAACAGAAAGGTTATACTCTGTGAGCAGAATGCCCACATCACATAGTAGTTTCTGAGAATGATTCTGTCTAGTTTTTATACCAAGCTATTTCCTTTTCTAACATTGGCCTAAAATCGCTTGAAATCTACAATTGCAATTTCCAGAAAAAGAGAGTTTCAAATCTGCTCTGTCCAAAGAAAGTTTCAACTCTGTGAGCTGAAAACACACAACACAAAGAAGTTACTGAAAATTCTTCTGTCTAGCATTATATGAAGAAATCCCGTTTCCAACGAAGTCCTCAAAGAGTTCCAAATATCCAGTTGCAGACTTTACAAACAGAGTGTTTCCAAACTGCTCTAGGAACAGAAAGGTTAAACTCTGTGAGCTGAACGCACACATCACATAGTAGTTTCTGAGAATGATTCTGTCTAGTTTTTATACGAAGATATTTCCTTTTCTAACATTGGCCTCAAATCGCATGAAATCTCAAATTGCAAATTCCAGAAAAAGACAGTTTCAAACATGCAGTGGTAAGGAAAGGCTCAAATCTGTGTGTTCAATACACACAACACAAAGAAGTTACTGAGAATTCTTCTGTCTAGCATTATATGAAGAAATCCCGTTTCCAACGAAAGCCTCAAAGAGGTGCAAATATACACTTGTAGACTTTACAGAGTGTTTCCTAACTGCTCTATGAACAGAAAGGTTATACTCTGTGAGCTGAATGCCCACATCACATAGTAGTTTCTGAGAATGATTCTGTCTAGTTTTTATACCAAGCTATTTCCTTTTCTACCATTGGCCTAAAATCGCTTGAAATCTCCAATTGCAATTTCCACAAAAAGAGAGTATCAAGTCTGCTCTGCCCAAAGAAAAGTTCAACTCTGTGAGCTGAATGCACACAACACAAAGAAGTTACTGAGAATTCTTCTGTCTAGCATTATATGAAGAAATTCCGTTTCCAAAGAAGTCCTCAAAGAGGTCCAAATATCCACTTGCAGACTTTACAAACAGAGTGTTTCCAAACTGCTCTATGAACAGAAAGGTTAAACTCTGTGAGCTGAATGCACACATCACATAGTAGTTTCTGAGAATGATTCTGTCTAGTTTTTATACCAAGATATTCCCTTTTCTAACATTGGCCTAAAACCGCTTGAAATCTCCAATTGCAAATTCCACGAAAAGAGAGTTTCACATGTGCTCTGTCCAAAGAAAGGTTCAACTCTGTGAGCTGAAAACAAACAACACAAAGAAGTTACTGAAAATTCTTCCGTCTAGCATTATATGAAGAAATCCCGTTTCCAACGAAGTCCTCAAAGCGGTCCCAATATCCACTTGCAGACTTTACAAACAGAGTGTTTCCAAACTGCTCTATGAACAAAAATGTTAAACTCTGTGAGCTGAATGCACACATCACATAGTAGTTTCTGAGAATGATTCTGTCTAGTTTTTCTGCCAAGATATTTCCTTTTCTATCATTGGCTTAAAATCGCTTGAAATCTCCAATTGCAATTTGGAAAAAAAGAGAGTTTCAAATCTGCTCTGTCCAAAGGAAGGTTAAACTCTGTGAGCTGAATACACACAACACAAAGAAGTTACTGAAAATTCTTCTGTCTAGCATTATATGAAGAAATCCCATTTCCAAAGAAGTCCTCAAGAGTTGCAAATATCCACTTGTAGACTTTACAAACAGAGTGTTTAAAAACTGCTCTATGAACAGAAAGGTTAAACTCTGTGAGGTGAAAGCAAATATCACATAGTAGTTTCTGAGAATGATTCTGTCTCGTTTTTATACGAAGATATTTCCTTTTCTAACATTGGCCTCAAATCGCTTGAAATCTCCAATTGCAAATTCCAGAAGACGAGAGTTTCAAACCTGCTGTGTCTAAGGAAAGGTTCAAATCTGTGAGCCGAATACACACAACACAAAGCAGTTACTGAAAATTCTTCTGTCTAGCATTATATGAAGAAATCCCGTTTCCAACGATGTCCTCAAAGAGGTCCAAATAGCCACTTGCAGACTTTACATACAGAGTGTTTCCAAACTGCTCTATGAAGAGAAAGGTTAAACTCTGTGAGGTGAACGCACACATCACAAAGTAGTTTCTGAGAATGATTCTGTCTAGTTTTTATACGAAGATATTTCCTTTTCTAACATTGGCCTCTAATCGCATGAAATCTCAAATTGCAAATTCCAGAAAAAGACAGTTTCAAACATGCAGTGGTAAGGAAAGGTTCAAATCTGTGGGTTGAATACACACAACACAAAGAAGTTACTGAGAATTCTTCTGTCTAGCATTATATGAAGAAATCCCGTTTCCAACGAAAGCCTCAAAGAGGTGCAAATATCCACTTGTAGACTTTACAGAGTGTTTCCTAACTGCTCTATGAACAGAAAGGTTATACTCTGTGAGCAGAATGCCCACATCACATAGTAGTTTCTGAGAATGATTCTGTCTAGTTTTTATACCAAGCTATTTCCTTTTCTAACATTGGCCTAAAATCGCTTGAAATCTACAATTGCAATTTCCAGAAAAAGAGAGTTTCAAATCTGCTCTGTCCAAAGAAAGTTTCAACTCTGTGAGCTGAAAACACACAACACAAAGAAGTTACTGAAAATTCTTCTGTCTAGCATTATATGAAGAAATCCCGTTTCCAACGAAGTCCTCAAAGAGTTCCAAATATCCAGTTGCAGACTTTACAAACAGAGTGTTTCCAAACTGCTCTAGGAACAGAAAGGTTAAACTCTGTGAGCTGAACGCACACATCACATAGTAGTTTCTGAGAATGATTCTGTCTAGTTTTTATACGAAGATATTTCCTTTTCTAACATTGGCCTCAAATCGCATGAAATCTCAAATTGCAAATTCCAGAAAAAGACAGTTTCAAACATGCAGTGGTAAGGAAAGGTTCAAATCTGTGTGTTCAATACACACAACACAAAGAAGTTACTGAGAATTCTTCTGTCTAGCATTATATGAAGAAATCCCGTTTCCAACGAAAGCCTCAAAGAGGTGCAAATATACACTTGTAGACTTTACAGAGTGTTTCCTAACTGCTCTATGAACAGAAAGGTTATACTCTGTGAGCTGAATGCCCACATCACATAGTAGTTTCTGAGAATGATTCTGTCTAGTTTTTATACCAAGCTATTTCCTTTTCTAACATTGGCCTAAAATCGCTTGAAATCTACAATTGCAATTTCCAGAAAAAGAGAGTTTCAAATCTGCTCTGTCCAAAGAAAGGTTCAACTCTGTGAGCTGAAAACACACAACACAAAGAAGTTACTGAAAATTCTTCTGTCTAGCATTATATGAAGAAATCCCATTTCCAACGAAGTCCTCAAAGAGGTCCAAATATCCAGTTGCAGACTTTACAAACAGAGTGTTTCCAAACTGCTCTATGAACAAAAATGTTAAACTCTGTGAGCTGAATGCACACATCACATAGTAGTTTCTGAGAATGATTCTGTCTAGTTTTTATACCAAGATATTTCCTTTTCTAACATTGGCTTAAAATCGCTTGAAATCTCCAATTGCAATTTCGAAAAAAAGAGAGTTTCAAATCTGCTCTGTCCAAAGGAAGGTTCAACTCTGTGAGCTGAATCCACACAACACAAAGAAGTTACTGAAAATTCTTCTTTCTAGCATTATATGAAGAAATCCCGTTTCCAACGAAGTCCTCAAAGAGGTCCAAATATCCACTTGCAGACTTTACAAACAGAGTGTTTCCAAACTGCTCTATGAAGAGAAAGGTTTAACTCTGTGAGCTGAATGCACACATGCGATAGTAGTTTCTGAGAATGATTCTGTCTAGTTTTTATACCAAGATATTTCCTTTTCTAACATTGGCCCCAAATCGCTAGAAATCTCCAATTGCAAATTCCTGAAAAAGAGATTTTAAAATCTGCTGTGTCCAAAGAAAGGTTTAACTCTCTGAGCTGAATACACACAACACAAAGAAGTTACTGAAAATTCTTCTGTCTAGCATTATATGAAGAAATCCCGTTTCCAACGAAGTCCTCAAAGACGTCCAAATATCCACTTGCACTCTTTACAAACAGAGTGTTTCCAAACTGCTCTATGAACAGAAAGGTTAAACTCTGTGAGCTGAACGCACACATCACAAAGTAGTTTCTGAGAATGATTCTGTCTATTTTTTATACGAAGATATTTCCTTTACTAACATTGGTCTGAAATCGCATGAAATCTCAAATTGCAAATTCCAGAAAAAGACAGTTTCAAACATGCAGTAGTAAGGAAAGTTTCAAATCTGTGAGTTGAATACACACAACACAAAGAAGTTACTGAGAATTCTTCTGTCTAGCATTATATGAAGAAATCCCGTTTCCAACGAAAGCCTCAAAGAGGTGCAAATATCCACTTGTAGACTTTACAGAGTGTTTCCTAACTGCTCTATGAACAGAAAGGTTAAACTCTGTGAGCTGAATGCACACATCACATAGTAGTTACTGAGAATGATTCTGTCTAGTTTTATACCAAGATATTTCCTTTTCTAACATTGGCCTAAAATCGCTTGAAATCTACAATTGCAATTTCCAGAAAAAGAGAGTTTCAAATCTGCTCTGTCCAAAGAAAGGTTCAACTCTGTGAGCTGAATACACACAACACAAAGAAGTTACTGAGAATTTTTCTGTCTAGTTTTATATGAAGAAATCCTTTTTCCAACGAAGTCCTCTGAGAGGTCCATATATCCACTTGCAGACATTACAAACAGAGTGTTTCCAAACTGCTCTATGAAAAGAAAGGTTAAACTCTGTGAGCTGAACGCACACATCACAAACTACATTCTGAGAATGATTCTGTCTAGTTTTTATACGAAGATATTTCCTTTTCTACCACTGGCCTCAAATCGCTTGAAATCTCCAATTGCAATTTCCACAAAAAGGGACTTTCAAATCTGCTCTGTCCGAAGAAAGGTTCAACTCTGTGAGCTGAATACACACAACACAAAGAAGTTACTGAAAATCCTTCTGTCTAGCATTATATGAAGAAATCCCATTTCCAAAGAAGTCCTCAAGAGTTGCAAATATCCACTTGTAGACTTTACAAACAGAGTGTTTAAAAACTGCTCTATGAACAGAAAGGTTAAACTCTGTGAGGTGAAAGCAAATATCACATAGTAGTTTCTGAGAATGATTCTGTCTCGTTTTTATACGAAGATATTTCCTTTTCTAACATTGGCCTCAAATCGCTTGAAATCTCCAATTGCAAATTCCAGAAGACGAGAGTTTCAAACCTGCTGTGTCTAAGGAAAGGTTCAAATCTGTGAGCCGAATACACACAACACAAAGCAGTTACTGAAAATTCTTCTGTCTAGCATTATATGAAGAAATCCCGTTTCCAACGATGTCCTCAAAGAGGTCCAAATAGCCACTTGCAGACTTTACATACAGAGTGTTTCCAAACTGCTCTATGAAGAGAAAGGTTAAACTCTGTGAGGTGAACGCACACATCACAAAGTAGTTTCTGAGAATGATTCTGTCTAGTTTTTATACGAAGATATTTCCTTTTCTAACATTGGCCTCTAATCGCATGAAATCTCAAATTGCAAATTCCAGAAAAAGACAGTTTCAAACATGCAGTGGTAAGGAAAGGTTCAAATCTGTGGGTTGAATACACACAACACAAAGAAGTTACTGAGAATTCTTCTGTCTAGCATTATATGAAGAAATCCCGTTTCCAACGAAAGCCTCAAAGAGGTGCAAATATCCACTTGTAGACTTTACAGAGTGTTTCCTAACTGCTCTATGAACAGAAAGGTTATACTCTGTGAGCAGAATGCCCACATCACATAGTAGTTTCTGAGAATGATTCTGTCTAGTTTTTATACCAAGCTATTTCCTTTTCTAACATTGGCCTAAAATCGCTTGAAATCTACAATTGCAATTTCCAGAAAAAGAGAGTTTCAAATCTGCTCTGTCCAAAGAAAGTTTCAACTCTGTGAGCTGAAAACACACAACACAAAGAAGTTACTGAAAATTCTTCTGTCTAGCATTATATGAAGAAATCCCGTTTCCAACGAAGTCCTCAAAGAGTTCCAAATATCCAGTTGCAGACTTTACAAACAGAGTGTTTCCAAACTGCTCTAGGAACAGAAAGGTTAAACTCTGTGAGCTGAACGCACACATCACATAGTAGTTTCTGAGAATGATTCTGTCTAGTTTTTATACGAAGATATTTCCTTTTCTAACATTGGCCTCAAATCGCATGAAATCTCAAATTGCAAATTCCAGAAAAAGACAGTTTCAAACATGCAGTGGTAAGGAAAGGTTCAAATCTGTGTGTTCAATACACACAACACAAAGAAGTTACTGAGAATTCTTCTGTCTAGCATTATATGAAGAAATCCCGTTTCCAACGAAAGCCTCAAAGAGGTGCAAATATACACTTGTAGACTTTACAGAGTGTTTCCTAACTGCTCTATGAACAGAAAGGTTATACTCTGTGAGCTGAATGCCCACATCACATAGTAGTTTCTGAGAATGATTCTGTCTAGTTTTTATACCAAGCTATTTCCTTTTCTACCATTGGCCTAAAATCGCTTGAAATCTACAATTGCAATTTCCAGAAAAAGAGAGTTTCAAATCTGCTCTGTCCAAAGAAAGGTTCAACTCTGTGAGCTGAAAACACACAACACAAAGAAGTTACTGAAAATTCTTCTGTCTAGCATTATATGAAGAAATCCCATTTCCAACGAAGTCCTCAAAGAGGTCCAAATATCCAGTTGCAGACTTTACAAACAGAGTGTTTCCAAACTGCTCTATGAACAAAAATGTTAAACTCTGTGAGCTGAATGCACACATCACATAGTAGTTTCTGAGAATGATTCTGTCTAGTTTTTATACCAAGATATTTCCTTTTCTAACATTGGCTTAAAATCGCTTGAAATCTCCAATTGCAATTTCGAAAAAAAGAGAGTTTCAAATCTGCTCTGTCCAAAGGAAGGTTCAACTCTGTGAGCTGAATCCACACAACACAAAGAAGTTACTGAAAATTCTTCTTTCTAGCATTATATGAAGAAATCCCGTTTCCAACGAAGTCCTCAAAGAGGTCCAAATATCCACTTGCAGACTTTACAAACAGAGTGTTTCCAAACTGCTCTATGAAGAGAAAGGTTTAACTCTGTGAGCTGAATGCACACATGCGATAGTAGTTTCTGAGAATGATTCTGTCTAGTTTTTATACCAAGATATTTCCTTTTCTAACATTGGCCCCAAATCGCTAGAAATCTCCAATTGCAAATTCCTGAAAAAGAGATTTTAAAATCTGCTGTGTCCAAAGAAAGGTTTAACTCTCTGAGCTGAATACACACAACACAAAGAAGTTACTGAAAATTCTTCTGTCTAGCATTATATGAAGAAATCCCGTTTCCAACGAAGTCCTCAAAGACGTCCAAATATCCACTTGCACTCTTTACAAACAGAGTGTTTCCAAACTGCTCTATGAACAGAAAGGTTAAACTCTGTGAGCTGAACGCACACATCACAAAGTAGTTTCTGAGAATGATTCTGTCTATTTTTTATACGAAGATATTTCCTTTACTAACATTGGCCTCAAATCGCATGAAATCTCAAATTGTAAATTCCAGAAAAAGACAGTTTCAAACATGCAGTAGTAAGGAAAGTTTCAAATCTGTGAGTTGAATACACACAACACAAAGAAGTTACTGAGAATTCTTCTGTCTAGCATTATATGAAGAAATCCCGTTTCCAACGAAAGCCTCAAAGAGGTGCAAATATCCACTTGTAGACTTTACAGAGTGTTTCCTAACTGCTCTATGAACAGAAAGGTTAAACTCTGTGAGCTGAATGCACACATCACATAGTAGTTACTGAGAATGATTCTGTCTAGTTTTATACCAAGATATTTCCTTTTCTAACATTGGCCTAAAATCGCTTGAAATCTACAATTGCAATTTCCAGAAAAAGAGAGTTTCAAATCTGCTCTGCCCAAAGAAAGGTTCAACTCTGTGAGCTGAATACACACAACACAAAGAAGTTACTGAGAATTTTTCTGTCTAGTTTTATATGAAGAAATCCTTTTTCCAACGAAGTCCTCTGAGAGGTCCATATATCCACTTGCAGACATTACAAACAGAGTGTTTCCAAACTGCTCTATGAAAAGAAAGGTTAAACTCTGTGAGCTGAACGCACACATCACAAACTACATTCTGAGAATGATTCTGTCTAGTTTTTATACGAAGATATTTCCTTTTCTACCACTGGCCTCAAATCGCTTGAAATCTCCAATTGCAATTTCCACAAAAAGGGACTTTCAAATCTGCTCTGTCCGAAGAAAGGTTCAACTCTGTGAGCTGAATACACACAACACAAAGAAGTTACTGAAAATCCTTCTGTCTAGCATTATATGAAGAAATCCTGTTTCCAACGAAGTCCTCAAAGAGGTCCAAATATCCACTTGCAGACTTTACAAACAGAGTGTTTCAAAACTACTCTATGAACAGAAAGGTTAAACTCTGTGAGCTGAATGCACACATCACATAGTAGTTACTGAGAATGATTCTGTCTAGTTTTATACCAAGATATTTCCTTTTCTAACATTGGCCTCAAATCGCTTGAAATCTCCAATTGCAAATTCCAGAAGAAGAGAGTTTGAAACCTGCTGTGTCTAAGGAAAGGTTCAACTCTGTGAGCTGAATACACACAACACAAAGAAGTTACTGAGAATCTTTCTGTCTAGTTTTATATGAAGAAATCCCTTTTCCAACGATGTCCTCAGAGAGGACCAAATATCCACTTGTAGACTTTACAAACAGAGTGTTTCCAAACTGCTCTATGAACAGAAAGGTTAAACTCTGTGAGCTGAACGCACACATCACAAACTAGATTCTGAGGATGATTCTGTCTAGTTTTTATACGAAGATATTTCCTTTTCTACCACTGGCCTCAAATCGCTTGAAATCTCCAATTGCAATTTCCACAAAAAGGGACTTTCAAATCTGCTCTGTCTAAAGAAAGGTTCAACACTGTGAGCTGAATACACACAACACAAAGAAGTTACTGAAAATTCTTCTGTCTGGCATTATATGAAGAAATCCCGTTTCCAAAGAAGTCCTCAAAGAGGTCCAAATATCCACTTGCAGACTTTACAAACAGAGTGTTTCCAAACTGCTCTATGAACAGAAACGTTAAACACTGTGAGCTGAATGCACACATCACATAGTAGTTTCTGAGAATGATTCTGTCTAGTTTTTATACGAAGATATTTCCTTTTCTAACATTGGCCTCAAATCGCTTGAAATCTCCAATTGCAATTTCGACAAGGAGAGAGTTTCAAGTCTGCTCTGTCCAAAGAAAGGTTCAACTCTGTGAGCTGAATACGCACAACACAAAGAAGTTACTGAGAATTCTTCTGTCTAGCATTATATGAAGAAATCCCGTTTCCAACGAAGGCCTCAAAGAGGTCTAAATATCCACTTGCAGACTTTACAAACAGAGTGTTTCCAAACTGCTCTATGAAAAGAAAGGTTAAACTGTGTGAGCTGAACGCACACATCACAAACTAGATTCTGAGAATGATTCTGTCTAGTTTTTATGCGAAGATATTTCCTTTTCTACCACTGGCCTCAAATCGCTTGAAATCTCCAATTGCAATTTCCACAAAAAGGGACTTTCAAATCTGCTCTGTCCGAAGAAAGGTTCAACTCTGTGAGCTGAATACACACAACACAAAGAAGTTACTGAAAATTCTTCTGTCTAGCATTATATGAAGAAATCCTGTTTCCAACGAAGTCCTCAAAGAGGTCCAAATATCCACTAGCAGACTTTACAGAGTGTTTCCAAAGTAATCTATGAACAGAAATGTTAAACTCTGTGAGCTGAATGCACACATCACATAGTAGTTTCTGAGAATGATTCTGTCTAGTTTTTATACCAAGATATTTCCTTTTCTAACATTGGCTTAAAATCGCTTGAAATCTCCAATTGCAATTTCGAAAAAAAGAGAGTTTCAAATCTTCTCTATCCAAAGGAAGGTTCAACTCTGTGAGCTGAATACACACAACACAAAGAAGTTACTGAGAATTCTTCTGTCTAGTTTTATATGAAGAAATCCATTTTCCAACGAAGTCCTCAGAGAGTTCCAAATATCCACTTGTGGACTTTACAAACAGAGTGTTTCCAAACTGGTCTATGAACAGAAAGGTTAAACTCTGTGAGCTGAACGCACACATCACAAACTAGATTCTGAGGATGATCCTGTCTAGTTTTTATACGAAGATATTTCCTTTTCTACCACTGGCCTCAAATCGCTTGAAATCTCCAATTGCAATTTCCACAAAAAGGGACTTTCAAATCTGCTCTGTCCAAAGAAAGGTTCAACTCTGTGAGCTGAATACACACAACACAAAGAAGTTACTGAAAATTCTTCTGTCTAGCATTATATGAAGAAATCCCGTTTCCAAAGAAGTCCTCAAAGAGGTCCAAATATCCACTTGCAGACTTTACAAACAGAGTGTTTCCAAACTGCTCTATGAACAGAAAGGTTAAACTCTGTGAGCTGAACGCACACATCACAAAGTAGTTTCTGAGACTGATTCTGTCTAGTTTTTATACGAAGATATTTCCTTTTCTAACATTGGCCTCGAATCGCATGAAATCTCAAATTGCAAATTCCAGAAAAAGACAGTTTCAAACATGCAGTGGTAAGGAAAGGTTCAAATCTGTGGGTTCGATACACACAACACAAAGAAGTTACTGAGAATTTTTCTGTCTAGCATTATATGAAGAAATCTCGTTTCCAAGGAAAGCCTCAAAGAGGTGCAAATATCCACTTGTAGACTTTACAGAGTGTTTCCTAACTGCTCCATGAACAGAAAGGTTATACTCTGTGAGCTGAATGCCCACATCACATAGTAGTTTCTGAGAATGATTCTGTGTAGTTTTTATACCAAGCTATTTCCTTTTCTAACATTGGCCTAAAATCGCTTGAAATCTACAATTGCAATTTCCAGAAAAAGGGAATTTCAAATCTACTCTGTCCAAAGAAAGGTTCAACTCTGTGAGCTGAAAACACACAACACAAAGAAGTTACTGAAAATACTTCTGTCTAGCATTATATGAAGAAATCCCGTTTCCAACGAAAGCCTCAAAGAGGTCCAAATATCCACTTGCAGACTTTACAAACAGAGTGTTTCCAAACTGCTCTATGAACAGAAAGGTTAAACTCTGTGAGCTAAACGCACACATCACAAAGTAGTTTCTGAGAATGATTCTGTCTAGTTTTTATACGAAGATATTTCCTTTTCTAACATTGGCCTCAAATCGCATGAAATCTCAAATTGCAAATTCCAGAAAAAGACAGTTTCAAACATGCAGTGGTAAGGAAAGGTTCAAATCTGTGGGTTCGATACACACAACACAAAGAAGTTACTGAGAATTTTTCTGTCTAGCATTATATGAAGAAATCCCGTTTCCAACGAAAGCCTCAAAGAGGTGCAAATATCCACTTGTAGACTTTACAGAGTGTTTCCTAACTGCTCTATGAACAGAAAGGTTATACTCTGTGAGCTGAATGCCCACATCACATAGTAGTTTCTGAGAATGATTCTGTCTAGTTTTTATACCAAGCTATTTCCTTTTCTAACATTGGCCTAAAATCGCTTGAAATCTACAATTGCAATTTCCAGAAAAAGAGAGTTTCAAATCTGCTCTGTCCAAAGAAAGGTTCAACTCTGTGAGCTGAAGACTCACAACACAAAGAAGTTACTGAAAATTCTTCTGTCTAGCATTATATGAAGAAATCCCGTTTCCAACGAAAGCCTCAAAGAGGTCCAAATATCCACTTGCAGACTTTACAAACAGAGTGTTTCCAAACTGCTCTATGAACAAAAATGTTAAACTCTGTGAGCTGAATGCACACATCACATAGTAGTTTCTGAGAATGATTCTGTCTAGTTTTTATACCAAGATATTTCCTTTTCTAACATTGGCTTAAAATCGCTTGAAATCTCCAATTGCAATTTCGAAAAAAAGAGAGTTTCAAATCTTCTCTGTCCAAAGGAAGGTTGAACTCTGTGAGCTGAATACACACAACACAAAGAAGTTACTGAAAATTCTTCTGTCTAGCATTATATGAAGAAATCCCGTTTCCAACGAAGTCCTCAAGAGGTGCAAATATCCACTTGTAGACTTTACAACAGAGTGTTTAAAAACTGCTCTATGAACAGAAAGGTTAAATTCTGTGAGGTGAATGCACACATCACATAGTAGTTTCTGAGAATGATTCTGTCTAGTTTTTATACGAAGATATTTCCTTTTCTAACATTGGCCTCAAATCGCTTGAAATCTCCAATTGCAAATTCCAGAAGAAGAGAGTTTGAAAACTGCTGTGTCTAAGGAAAGGTTCAACTCTGTGAGCTGAATACACACAACACAAAGAAGTTACTGAGAATTCTTCTGTCTAGTTTTATATGAAGAAATCCATTTTCGAACGAAGTCCTCAGAGATTTTCAAATATCCACTTGTGGACTTTACAAACAGAGTGTTTCCAAACTGCTCTGTGAACAGAAAGGTTAAACTCTGTGAGCTGAACGCACACATCACAAACTAGATTCTGAGGATGATTCTGTCTAGTTTTTATACGAAGATATTTCCTTTTCTACCACTGGCCTCAAATCGCTTGAAATCTCCAATTGCAATTTCTACAAAAAGGGACTTTCAAATCTGCTCTGTCCAAAGAAAGGTTCAACTCTGTGAGCTGAATACACACAACACAAAGAAGTTACTGAAAATTCTTCTGTCTGGCATTATATGAAGAAATCCCGTTTCCAAAGAAGTCCTCAAAGAGGTCCAAATATCCACTTGCAGACTTTACAAACAGAGTGTTTCCAAACTGCTCTATGAACAGAAATGTTAAACTCTGTGAGCTGAATGCACACATCACATAGTAGTTTCTGAGAATGATTCTGTCTAGTTTTTATACGAAGATATTTCCTTTTCTAACATTGGCCTAAAATCGCTTGAAATCTACAATCGCAATTTCCACAAAAAGAGAGTTTCAAATCTGCTCTGTCCAAAGAAAGGTTCAACTCTGTGAGCTGAAAACACACAACACAAAGAAGTTACTGAAAATTCTTCTGTCTAGCATTATATGAAGAAATCCCGTTTCCAACGAAGTCCTCAAAGAGGTCCAAATAGCCACTTGCAGACTTTACGTACAGAGTGTTTCCAAACTGCTCTATGAAGAGAAAGGTTAAACTCTGTGAGCTGAATGCACACGTCTGATAGTAGTTTCTGAGAATGATTCTGTCTAGTTTTATACCAAGATATTTCCTTTTCTAACATTGGCCTCAAGTCGCTTGAAATCTCCAATTGCAAATTCCAGAAAAAGAGAGTTTCAAATCTGCTCTGTCCAAAGAAAGTTTCAACTCTGTGAGCTGAATACACACAACACAAAGAAGTTACTGAAAATTCTTCTGTCTAGCATTATATGAAGAAATCCCGTTTCCAACGAAGTCTTCAAAGAGGTCCAAATATCCACTTGCAGACTTTACAAACAGAGTGTTTCCAAACTGCTCTATGAACAGAAAGGTTAAACTCTGGGAGCTGAACGCACACATCACAAAGTAGTTTCTGAGAATGATTCTGTCTAGTTTTTATACGAAGATATTTCCTTTTCTAACATTGGCCTCAAATCGCATGAAATCTCAAATTGCAAATTCCAGAAAAAGACAGTTTCAAACATGCAGTGGTAAGGAAAGGTTCAAATCTGTGGGTTCGATACACACAACACAAAAAAGTTACTGAGAATTTTTCTGTCTAGCATTATATGAAGAAATCCCGTTTCCAACGAAAGCCTCAAAGAGGTGCAAATATCCACTTGTAGACTTTACAAACAGAGTGTTTCCAAACTGCTCAATGAACAAAAATGTTAAACTCTGTGAGCTGAATGCACACATCACATAGTAGTTTCTGAGAAAGATTCTGTCTAGTTTTTATACCAAGATATTTCCTTTTCTAACATTAGCTTAAAATCGCTTGAAATCTTAAATTGCAATTTCGAAAAAAAGAGAGTTTCAAGTCTGCTCTGTCAAAAGGAAGGTTCAACTCTGTGAGCTGAATACATACAACACAAAGAAGTTACTGAAAATTCTACTGTCTAGCATTATATGAAGAAATCCCGTTTCCAACGAAGTCCTCAAGAGGTGCAAATATCCACTTGTAGACTTTACAAACAGAGTGTTTAAAAACTGATCTATTAACAGAAAGTTTAAACTCTGTGAGGTGAATGCACACACCACATAGTAGTTTCTGAGAATGATTCTGTCTAGTTTTTATACGAAGATATTTCCTTTTCTAACATTGGCCTCAAATCGCTTGAAAACTCCAATTGCAATTTCCACAAAAAGGGACTTTCAAATCTGCTCTGTCCAAAGAAAGGTTCAACTCTGTGAGCTGAATACACACAACACAAAGAAGTTACTGAAAATTCTTCTGTCTAGCATTACATGAAGAAATCCCGTTTCCAACGAAGTCCTCAAAGAGGTCCAAATATCCACTTGCAGACTTTACAAACAGAGTGTTTCCAAACTGCTCTATGAACAGAAAGGTTAAACTCTGTGAGCTGAATGCACACATCACATAGTCGTTTCTGAGAATGATTCTGTCTAGTTTTATACGAAGATATTTCCTTTTCTAACATTGGCCTATAATCGCTTGAAATCTCCAGTTGCAATTTCGACAAGGAGAGAGTTTCAAGTCTGCTCTGTCCAAAGAAAGGTTCAACTCTGTGAGCTGAATAGGCACAACACAAAGAAGTTCCTGAGAATTCTTCTGTCTAGCATTATATGAAGAAATCCCGTTTCCAACGAAGTCCTCAAAGACGTCCAAATATCCACTTGTAGACTTTACAAACAGAGTGTTTCCAAACTGCTCTATGAACAGAAAGGTTAAACTCTGTGAGGTGAATGCACACATCACATAGTAGTTTCTGAGAATGATTCTGTCTAGTTTTTATACCAAACTATTTCCTTTTCTAACATCGCAAATTCCAGAAAAAGAGAGTTTCAAACCTGCTGTGTGTAAGGAAACGTTCAACTCTGTGAGCTGAATACACACAACACAAAGAAGTTACTGAGAATACTTCTGTCTAGCTTTATATGAAGAAATCCCTTTTCCAACGAAGTCCTCAGAGAGGTCCAAATATCCACTTGCAGACTTTACAAACAGAGTGTTTCCAAACTGCTCTATGAAAAGAAAGGTTAAACTCTGTGAGCTGAACGAACAAAACACAAACTATATTCTGAGAATGATTCTGTCTAGTTTTTATACGAAGATATTTCCTTTTCTACCACTGGCCTCAAATCGCTAGAAATCTCCAATTGTAATTTCCACAAAAAGGGACTTTCAAATCTGCTCTGTCCAAAGAAAGTTTCAACTCTGTGAGCTGAATACACAGAACACAAAGAAGTTACTGAAAATTCTTCTGTCTAGCATTATATGAAGAAATCCCGTTTCCAACGAAGTCCTCAAAGAGGTCCAAATATCCACTTGCAGACTTTACAAACAGAGTGTTTCCAAACTGCTCCATGAACAGAAAGGTTAAACTCTGTGAGCTGAATGCACACATCACATAGCAGTTTCTGAGAATGATTCTGTCTAGTTTTTATACCAAGCTATTTCCTTTTCTAACATTGGACTAATATCGCTTGAAATCTACAATTGCAATTTCCACAAAAAGAGAGTGTCAAATCTCCTCTGTCCAAAGAAAGGTTCAAATCTGTGAGCTGAATACACACAACACAAAGAAGTTACTGAAAATTTTTCTGTCTAGCATTATATGTAGAAATCCCGTTTCCAACGAAGTCCTCAAAGAGGTCCAAATATCCACTTCCAGAATTTACAAACAGAGTGTTTCCAAACTGCTCTATGAACAGAAAGGTTAAAATCTGTGAGTTGAATGCACACATCACCTAGTAGTTTCTGAGAATGATTCTGTCTAGTTTTTATGCCAAGATATTTCCTTTTCTAACTTTGGCCTAAAATCGCTTGAAATCTCCAATTGCGAATTCCAGAAAAAGAGAGTTTCAAATCTGCTCTGTCCAAAGAAAGGTTCAACTCTGTGAGCTGAATACAGACAACACAAAGAAGTTACTGAAAATTCTTCTGTCTAGCATTATATGAAGAAATCCCGTTTCCAACGAAGTCCTCAAAGAGGTCCAAATATCCACTTGCAGACTTTACAAACAGAGTGTTTCCAAACTGCTCTATGAACAGAAAGGTTAAACTCTGTGAGCTGAACGCACACATCACAAAGTAGTTTCTGAGAATGATTCTGTCTAGTTTTAATACGAAGATATTTCCTTTTCTAACATTGGCCTCAAATCGCTTGAAATCTCAAATTGCAAATTCCAGAAAAAGACAGTTTCAAACCTGCAGTGTATAAGGAAATTTTCAAATCTGTGAGTTGAATACACACAACACAAAGAAGTTACTGAGAATTCTTCAATCTAGCATTATAGGAAGAAATCCCGTTTCCAACGAAGGCCTCAAAGAGGTGCAAATATCCACTTGTAGACTTTACAAACAGAGTGTTTCCAAACTGCTCTATGAACAGAAAGGTTGAACACTGTGAGCTGAACGCACACATCACAAAGTGGTTTCTGAGAATGATTCTGTGCAGTTTTTATACGAAGATATTTCCTTTTCTAACATTGGCCTCAAATCGCTTGAAATCTCAAATTACAAATTCCAGAAAAAGACAGTTTCAAACCTGCAATGTGTAAGGAAAGTTTCAAATCTGTGAGGTGAATATACAAACCACAAAGAAGTTACTGAGAATTCTTCTGTCTAGCATTATAGGAAGAAATCCTGTTTCCAACGAAGGCCTCAAAGAGGTGCAAATATCCACTTGTAGACTTTACAAACAGATTGTTTTCAAACTGCTCTATGAACAGAAAGGTTAAACTCTGTGAGCTGAACGCATACATCACAAAGTAGTTTCTGAGAATGATTCCGTCTAGTTTTTATACCAAGATATTTCCTTTTATAACATTGGCCTCAAATCGCTTGAAATCTCCCATTGCAAATTCCAGAAAAAGAGAGTTTCAAACCTGCTGTGTGTAAGGAAAAGTTCAACTCTGTGAGCTGAATACACACAATACAAAGAAGTTACTGAGAATACTTCTGTCTAGCTTTATATGAAGAAAACCCTTTTCCAACGAAGTCCTCACGGAGGTCCAAATATCCACTTGCAGACTTTACAAACAGAGTGTTTCCAAACTGCTCTATGAAAAGAAAGGTTAAACTCTGTGAGCTGAACGAACAAAACACAAACTATATTCTGAGAATGATTCTGTCTAGTTTTTATACGAAGATATTTCCTTTTCTACCACTAGCCTCAAATAGCTAGAAATCTCCAATTGCAATTTCCACAAAAAGGGACTTTCAAATCTGCTCTGTCCAAAGAAAGGTTCATCTCTGTGAGCTGAATACACACAACACAAAAAGTTACTGAAAATTCTTCTGTCTAGCATTATATGAAGAAATCCCTTTTCCAACGAAGTCCTCGAAGAGTTCCAAATATCCATTTGCAGACTTTACAAACAGAGTGTTTCCAAACTGCTCTATGAACAGAAAGGTTAAACGCTGTGAGCTGAATGCACACATCACATAGTAGTTTCTGAGAATGATTCTGTCTAGTTTTTATACCAAGGTATTTCCTTTTCTAACATTGGCCTAAAATCGCTTGAAATCTCCAATTTCAATTTCCCCAAAAAGAGAGTTTCAAATCTGCTCTGTCCAAAGAAAGGTTCAACTCTGTGAGCTGAATACACACAACACAAAGAAGTTACTGAAAATTCTTCTGTCTAGCATTATATGAAGAAATCCCGTTTCCAACGAAGTCCTCAAAGAGGTCCAAATATCGACTTGCAGACTTTACAAACAGAGTGTTTCCAAACTGCTCTATGAACAGAAAGGTTAAACTCTGTGAGCTGAATGCACACATCACATAGTAGTTTCTGAGAATGATTCTGTCTTGTTTTTATACCAAGATATTTCCTTTTCTAACATTGGCCTCAAAACACTTGAAATCTCAAATTGCAAATTCAGAAAAAGACAGTTTCAAACCTGCTGTGTCTAAGTAAAGGTTCAAATCTGTGAGCTGAATACACACAACACAAAGAAGTTACTGAGAATTCTTCTGTCTAGCATTATATGAAGAAATCCCATTTCCAACGAAGTCCTCAGAGAGCTCCAAATATCCACTTGCAGACTTTACAAACAGAGTGTTTCCAAACTGCTCTATGAACAGAAAGGTTAAACTCTGTGAGCTGAATGCACACATCACAGAGTAGTTTCTGAGAATGGTTCTGTCTAGTTTTTATACCTAGATATTTCCTTTTCTAACATTGGCCTAAAATCGCTTGAAATCTCCAATTGCAATTTCCATAAAAAGAGAGTTTCAAATATGGTCTGTCCAAAGAAAGGTTCAACTTCATGAGCTGAATACACACAACACAAAGAAGTTACTGAAAATTCTTCTGTCTAGCATTATATGAAGAAATCCCGTTTCCAACGAAGTCCTCAAAGAGGTCCAAATATCCACTTTCAGACTTTACAAATAGAGTGTTTCCAAACTGCTCTATGAACAGAAAGGTTAAACTCTGTCAGCTGAACGCACACATCACATAGTTCTTTATGAGAATGATTCTGTCTAGTTTTTATACCAAGATATTTCCTTTTCTAACATTGGCCTAAAATCGCTTGAGATCTCCAATTTCAATTTCCACAAAAAGAGAGTTTCAAATCTGCTCTGTCCAAAGAACGGTTCAACTCTGTGAGCTGAATACACACAACACAAAGAAGTTACTGAAAATTCTTCTGTCTAGCATTACATGAAGTAATCCCGTTTCCAAAGATGTCCTCAAAGAGGTCCAAATATGCACTTGCAGACTTTACAAACAGAGTGTTTCCAAACTGCTCTATGAACAGAAAGGTTAAACTCTGTGAGCTGAATGCACACATCACATAGTAGTTTCTGAGAATGATTCTGTCTAGTTTTTATACCAAGATATTTCCTTTTCTACCATTGGCCTCAAATCGCTTGAAATCTCCAATAGCAAATTCCAGAAAAAGAGAGTTTCAAATCTGCTCTGTCCAAAGAAAGGTTCAATTATGTGAGCTGAATACACACAACACAAAGAAGTTACTGAAAATTCTTCTGTCTAGCATTATATGAAAAAATCCCGTTTCCAACGAAGTCCAAAGATAACTCCAAATATCCACTTGCAGACTTTACAAACAGAGTGTTTCCAAACTGCTCTATGAAAAGAAAGGTTAAACTCTGTGAGCCGAATGCACACATTACAAACTAGACTCTGAGAATGATTCTGTCTAGTTTTTATACGAAGATATTTCCTTTTCTAACATTGGCCTCAAATCGCTTGAAATCTCAAATTGCAATTTCCAGAAAAAGAGAGTTTCAAACCTGCTGTGTCTAAGGAAAGGTTCAATTCTGTGAGCTGAATACACACAACACAAAGAAGTTACTGAGAATTCTTCTGTCTACCATTATATGAAGAAATCCCGTTTCCAACGAAGTCCTCAGAGAGGTCCAAATATCCACTTGCGGACTTTAGAAACAGAGTGTTTCCAAACTGCTCTAGGAAAAGAAAGGTTAAACTCTGTGAGCTGAACTCACACATCACAAACTAGATTCTGAGAATGATCCTGTCTAGTTTTTATATGAAGATATTTCCTTTTCTACCATTGGCCTCAAATCGCTTGAAATCTCAAATTGCAAATTCCAGAAAAAGACAGTTTCAAACAAGCAGTGTGTAAGGAAAGGTACAAATCTGTGAGTTGAAAACACACAACACAAAGAAGTTACTGAGAATTCTTCTGTCTAGCATTATATGAAGAAATCCCATTTCCAATGAAGTCCTCAAAGAGGTCCAAATATCCACTTGTAGAATTTACAAACAGAGTGTTTCCAAACTGCTCTATGAACAGAAAGGTTAAACTCCGTGAGCTGAATGCACACATAACATAGTAGTTTCAGAGAATGGTTCTGTCTAGTTTTTATACCAAGATATTTCCTTTTCTAACATTGGCCTAAAATCGCTTGAAATCTCCAATTTCAATTTCCACAAAAAGAGAGTTTCAAATCTGCTCTGTCCAAAGAAAGGTTCAACTCTGTGAGCTGAATACACACAACACAAAGAAGTTACTGAAAATTCTTCTGTCTAGCATTACATGAAGTAATCCCGTTTCCAAAGAAGTCCTCAAAGAGGTCCAAATATGCACTTGCAGACTTTAAAAACAGAGTGTTTCCAAACTGCTCTATGAACAGAAAGGTTAAACTCTGTGAGGTGAATGCACAGATCACATAGGAGTTTCTGAGAATGATTCTGTCTAGTTTTTATACGAAGATATTTCCTTTTCTAACATTGGCCTCAAATCGCTTGAAATCGCCAATTGCAATTTCCAGAAAAAGAGAGTTTCAAACCTGCTGTGTCTAAGGAAAGGTTCAATTCTGTGAGCTGAATACACACAACACAAAGAAGTTACTGAGAATTCTTCTGTCTAGCATTATATGAAGAAATCCCGTTTCCAATGAAGTCCTCAAAGAGGTCCAAATATCCACTTGCAGACTTTACAAACAGAGTGTTTCCAAACTGCTCTATGAACAGAAAGGTTAAACTCTGTGAGCTGAATGCACACATAACATAGTAGTTTCTGAGAATGGTTCTGTCTAGTTTTTATACCAAGATATTTCCTTTTCTAACATTGGCCTAAAATCGCTTGAAATCTCCAATTGCAATTTCCACAAAAAGAGAGTTTCAAATCTGCTCTGTCCAAAGAATGGTTCAACTCTGTGAGCTGAATACACACAACACAAAGAAGTTACTGAAAATTCTTCTGCCTAGCATTACATGAAAAAATCCCGTTTCCAAAGAAGTCCTCAAAGAGGTCCAAATATCCACTTGCAGACTATACAAACAGAGTGTTTCCAAAATGCTCTATGAACGGAAAGGTTAAACTCTGTGAGGTGAATGCACAGATCACATAGGAGTTTCTGAGAATGATTCTGTCTAGTTTTTATACGAAGATATTTCCTTTTCTAACATTGGCCTGAAATCGCTTGAATTCTCCAATTGCAATTTCCACAAAAAGAGAGTTTCAAATCTGCTCTGTCCAAAGAAAGGTTCAACTCTGTGAGCTGAATACACACAACACAAAGAAGTTACTGAAAATTCTTCTGTCTAGCATTATATGATGAAATCCCATTTCCAACGAAGTCCTCAAAGAGGTCCAAATATCCACTTGCAGTCTTTACAAACAGAGTGTTTCCAAACTGCTCTATGAACTGAAAGGTAACTCTGTGAGCTGAATGCACACATCACGTAGTAGTTTCTGAGAATGATTCTGTCTAGTTTTTATACCAACATATTTCCTTTTCTACCATTGGCCTAAAATCGCTTGAATTCTCCAATTGTAATTTCCACAAAAAGAGAGTTTCAAATCTGCTCTGTGCAAGGAAATGTTCAACTCTGTGAGCTGAATACACACAACACAAAGAAGTTACTGAAAATTCTTCTGTCTAGCATTATATGAAGAAATCCCGTTTCCAACGAAGTCCTCAAAGAGGTCCAAATATCGACTTGCAGACTTTACAAACAGAGTGTTTCCAAACTGCTCTATGAACAGAAAGGTTAAACTCTGTGAGCTGAATGCACACATCACATAGTAGTTTCTGAGAATGATTCTGTCTTGTTTTTATACCAAGATATTTCCTTTTCTAACATTGGCCTCAAAACACTTGAAATCTCAAATTGCAAATTCAGAAAAAGACAGTTTCAAACCTGCTGTGTCTAAGTAAAGGTTCAAATCTGTGAGCTGAATACACACAACACAAAGAAGTTACTGAGAATTCTTCTGTCTAGCATTATATGAAGAAATCCCATTTCCAACGAAGTCCTCAGAGAGCTCCAAATATCCACTTGCAGACTTTACAAACAGAGTGTTTCCAAACTGCTCTATGAACAGAAAGGTTAAACTCTGTGAGCTGAATGCACACATCACATAGTAGTTTCTGAGAATGGTTCTGTCTAGTTTTTATACCTAGATATTTCCTTTTCTAACATTGGCCTAAAATCGCTTGAAATCTCCAATTGCAATTTCCATAAAAAGAGAGTTTCAAATATGGTCTGTCCAAAGAAAGGTTCAACTTCATGAGCTGAATACACACAACACAAAGAAGTTACTGAAAATTCTTCTGTCTAGCATTATATGAAGAAATCCCGTTTCCAACGAAGTCCTCAAAGAGGTCCAAATATCCACTTTCAGACTTTACAAATAGAGTGTTTCCAAACTGCTCTATGAACAGAAAGGTTAAACTCTGTGAGCTGAACGCACACATCACATAGTTCTTTATGAGAATGATTCTGTCTAGTTTTTATACCAAGATATTTCCTTTTCTAACATTGGCCTAAAATCGCTTGAGATCTCCAATTTCAATTTCCACAAAAAGAGAGTTTCAAATCTGCTCTGTCCAAAGAAAGGTTCAACTCTGTGAGCTGAATACACACAACACAAAGAAGTTACTGAAAATTCTTCTGTCTAGCATTACATGAAGTAATCCCGTTTCCAAAGATGTCCTCAAAGAGGTCCAAATATCCACTTGCAGACTTTACAAACAGAGTGTTTCCAAACTGCTCTATGAACAGAAAGGTTAAACTCTGTGAGCTGAATGCACACATCACATAGTAGTTTCTGAAAATGATTCTGTCTAGTTTTTATACCAAGATATTTCCTTTTCTACCATTGGCCTCAAATCGCTTGAAATCTCCAATAGCAAATTCCAGAAAAAGAGAGTTTCAAATCTGCTCTGTCCAAAGAAAGGTTCAATTATGTGAGCTGAATACACACAACACAAAGAAGTTACTGAAAATTCTTCTGTCTAGCATTATATGAAGAAATCCCGTTTCCAACGACGTCCAAAGATAACTCCAAATATCCACTTGCAGACTTTACAAACAGAGTGTTTCCAAACTGCTCTATGAAAAGAAAGGTTAAACTCTGTGAGCTGAATGCACACATTACAAACTAGGCTCTGAGAATGATTCTGTCTAGTTTTTATACGAAGATATTTCCTTTTCTAACATTGGCCTCAAATCGCTTGAAATCTCCAATTGCAATTTCCAGAAAAAGAGAGTTTCAAACCTGCTGTGTCTAAGGAAAGGTTCAATTCTGTGAGCTGAATACACACAACACAAAGAAGTTACTGAGAATTCTTCTGTCTAGCATTATATGAAGAAATCCCGTTTCCAACGAATTCCTCAGAGAGGTCCAAATATCCACTTGCGGACTTTAGAAACAGAGTGTTTCCAAACTGCTCTAGGAAAAGAAAGGTTAATCTCTGTGAGCTGAACTCACACATCACAAACTAGATTCTGAGAATGATCCTGTCTAGTTTTTATACGAAGATATTTCCTTTTCTACCATTGGCCTCAAATCGCTTGAAATCTCAAATTGCAAATTCCAGAAAAAGACAGTTTCAAACAAGCAGTGTGTAAGGAAAGGTACAAATCTGTGAGTTGAAAACACACAACACAAAGAAGTTACTGAGAATTCTTCTGTCTAGCATTATATGAAGAAATCCCATTTCCAATGAAGTCCTCAAAGAGGTCCAAATATCCACTTGTAGAATTTACAAACAGAGTGTTTCCAAACTGCTCTATGAACAGAAAGGTTAAACTCCGTGAGCTGAATGCACACATAACATAGAAGTTTCTGAGAGTGGTTCTGTCTAGTTTTTATACCAAGATATTTCCTTTTCTAACATTGGCCTAAAATCGCTCGACATCTCCAATTTCAATTTCCACAAAAAGAGAGTTTCAAATCTGCTCTGTCCAAAGAAAGGTTCAACTCTGTGAGCTGAATACACACAACACAAAGAAGTTACTGAAAATTCTTCTGTTTAGCATTACATGAAGTAATCCCGTTTCCAAAGAAGTCCTCAAAGAGGTCCAAATATCCACTTGCAGACTTTAAAAACAGAGTGTTTCCAAACTGCTCTATGAACAGAAAGGTTAAACTCTGTGAGCTGAATGCACACATCCCGTGGTCGTTTCTCAGAATGATTGTGTCTAGTTTTTATACCAAGATATTTCCTTTTCTAAAATTGGCCTAAAATCGCTTGAAATCTCCAATTGCAATTTCGACAAAAAGGGAGATTCAAATTGCTCTGTCCAAAGAAAGTTTCAACTCTGTTGGCTGAATACACACAACACAAAGAAGTTACTGAGAATTCTTCTGTCTAGCATTATATGAAGAAATCCCGTTTCCAACGAAGTCCTCAAAGAGGTCCAAATATCCACTTGCAGACATTACAAACAGAGTGTTTCCAAACTGCTCAATGAACAGAAAGGTTAAACTCTGTGAGCTGAACGCACACATCACATAGTAGTTTCTGAAAATGATTC
The DNA here is from genome assembly GCF_028858775.2 of Pan troglodytes. Taxonomy (NCBI): domain Eukaryota; kingdom Metazoa; phylum Chordata; class Mammalia; order Primates; family Hominidae; genus Pan; species Pan troglodytes. Next base: position 15,360,580 of record NC_072413.2, read on the forward strand.
TGTCTAGTTTTTATACGAAGATATTTCCTTTTCTAACATTGGCCTCAAATCGCTTGAAATCTCCAATTGCAAATTCCAGAAAAAGACAGTTTCAAATATGCAGTGTGTAAGGAAAGGTTCAAATCTGTGAGTTGAATACACACAACACAAAGAAGTTACTGAGAATTCTTCTGTCTTGCATTAAATGAAGAACTCCCGTTTCCAACGAAGGCCTCAAAGAGGTGCAAATATCCACTTGCAGACTTTACAAACAGAGTGTTTCCAAACTGCTCTATGACCAGAAAGGTTAAACTCTGTGAGCTGAATGCACACACCACATAGTAGTTTCTGAGAATGATTCTGTGTAGTTTTTATACCAAGATATTTCCTTTTCTAAGGTTGTCCTAAAATCGCTTGAAATCTCCAATTGCAATTTCCACAAGAAGAGAGTTTCAAATCCGCTCTGTCCAAAGAAGGGTTCAACTCTGTGAGCTGAATACACACAACACAAAGAAGTTACTGAAAATTCTTCTGTCTAGCATTTCATGAAGCAATCCCGTTTCCAACGAAGTCCTCAAGGAGGTCCAATTATCCACTTGCAGACTTTACCAACAGAGTGTTTCCAAACTGCTCTATGAACAGAAAGGTTAAACTCTGTGAGCTGAATGCACACATCACATAGTAGTTTCTGAGAATGATTCTGTCTAGTTTTTATACCAAGATATTTCCTATTCTAACATTGGCCTAAAATCGCTTGAAATCTCCAATTGCAATGTCCACAAAAAGAGAGTTTCAAATCTGCTCTGTCCGAAGAAACTTTCAACCCTGTGAGCTGAATACACACAACACAAAGAAGTTACTGAGAATTCTTCTGTCTAGCATTATATGAAGAAATCCCGTTTCCAACGATGTCCTCAAAGAGGTCCAAATATCCACTTGTAGACTTTACAAACAGAGTGTTTCCAAAGTGCTGTATGAACAGAAAGGTTAAACTCTGTGAGCTGAATGCACACATCCCATAGTAGTTTCTGAGAATGATTCTGTCTAGTTTTTATACCAAGATATTTCCTTTTCTAACATTGGCCTAAAATCGCTTGAAATCTCCAATTGCAATATCGACAAAAAGAGAGTTTCAAATTGCTCTGTCCAAAGAAAGATTCAACTCTGTGAGCTGAATACACACAACACAAAGAAGTTACTGAAAATTCTTCTGTCTACCATTACATGAAGAAATCCCGTTTCCAACGAAGTCCTCAAAGAGGTCCAAATATCCACTTGCAGACTTTACAAACAGAGTGTTTCCAAAGTGCTGTATGAACAGAAAGGTTAAACTCTGTGAGCTGAATGCACACATCACATTGTAGTTTCTGAGAATGATTCTGTCTAATTTTTATACCAAGATATTTCCTTTTCTAACATTGGCCTCAAATCGCTTGAAATCTCAAATTCCACATTCCAGAAAAAGACAGTTTAAAACCTGCAGTGTGTAAGGAAAGGTTCAAACCTGTGAGTTGAATACGCACAACACAAAGAAGTTACTGAGAATTCTTCTGTCTAGCATTATATGAAGAAAACCCGTTTCCAACGAAGGCCTCAAAGAGGTGCAAATATCCACTTGCAGACTTTACAAACAGAGTGTTTCCAAACCGCTGTATGAACAGAAAGGTTAAACTCTGTGAGCTGAATGCACACATCACATAGTAGTTTCTGAGAATCATTCTGTCTAGTTTTTATACCAAGATATTTCCTTTTCTAACATTGGCCTAAAATCGCTTGAAATCTCCAATTGCAATTTCCCCAAAAAGAGAGTTTCAAATCTGCTCTTTCCAAAGAAAGGTTCAACTCTGTGAGCTGAATACACACAACACAAAGAAGTTACTGAAAATTCTTCTGTCTAGCATTATATGAAGAAATCCCGTTTCCAACGAAGTCCTCAAAGAGGTCCAAATATCCACTTGCAGACTTTGCAAACAGAGTGTTTCCAAACTGCTCTATGAACAGAAAGGTTAAACTCTGTGAGCTGAATGCACACATCACATAGTAGTTTCTGAGAATCATTCTGTCTAGTTTTTATAAAAAAATATTTCCTTTTCTAACATTGGCCTAAAATCGCTTGAAATCTCCAATTGCAATTTTCACAAAAAGAGAGTTTCAAATCTGCTCTGTCCAAAGAAAGGTTCAACTCTGTGAGCTGAATACAAACAACACAAAGAAGTTACTGAAAATTCTTCTGTCTAGCATTATATGAAGAAATCCCGTTTCCAACGAAGTCCTCAAAGAGGTCCAAATATCCACTGGCAGACTTTACAAACAGAGTGTTTCCAAACTGCTCTATGAACAGAAAGGTTAAATTCTGTGAGCTGAATGCACACATCACATAGTAGTTTCTGAGAATGATTCTGTCTAGTTTTTATACCAAGATATTTCCTTTTCTAACATTGGCCTAAAATGCTTGAAATCTCCAATTGCAATGTCCACAAAAAGAGAGTTTCAAATCTGCTCTGTCCAAAGTAAGGTTTAACTCTGTGAGCTGAATACACACAACACAAAGAAGTTACTGAAAATTCTTCTGTCTAGCATTATATGAAGAAATCCCGTTTCCAACGAAGTCCTCAAAGAGTTCCAAATATCCACTTGCATGCTTTACAAACAGAGTGTTTGCAAACTGCTCTATGAACAGAAAGGTTAAACCCTGTGAGCTGAATGCACACATCACAAAATAGTTTCTGAGAATGATTCTGTCTAGATTCTATACGAAGATATTTCCTTTTCTAAAATTGGCCTCAAATCGCTTGAAATCTCAAATTCCAAATTCCAGAAAAAGACAGTTTCAAACCTGCAGTGTGTAAGGAAAGCTTCAAATCTCTGAGGTGAATACACACAACACAAAGAAGTTACTGAGAATTCTTCTGTCTAGCATTATATGAAGAAATCCCGTTTCAAAAGAAGGCCTCAAAGAGGTGCAAATATCCACTTGTAGACTTTACAAACAGAGTGTTTCCAAACTGCTTTATGAACAGAAAGGTTAAACTGTGTGAGCTGAACGCACACATCACAAAGTAGTTTCTGAGAATGATTCTGTCTAGTTTTTATACGAAGATATTTCCTTTTCTAACATTGTCCTAATATCGCTTGAAATCTCTAAATGCTATTTCCACAAAAAGAGAGTTTCATATATGCTCTGTCCAAAGAAGGGTTCAACTCTGTGGGCTGAATACACACAACACAAAGAAGTTACTGAAAATTCTTCTGTCTAGCATTGTATGAAGAAATCCCGTTTCCAACGGAGTCCACAAAGAGGTCCAAATATCCACTTGCAGCCTTTACAAACAAAGTGTTTCCAAACTGCTCTATGAACAGAGAGGTTAAACTCTGTGAGCTGAACGCACACATCACAAAGTAGTTTCTGAGAATGATTCTGTCTAGTTTCTATACGAAGATATTTCCTTTTCTACCATTGGCCTCAAATCGCTTGAAATCTCAAATTGCAAATTCCAGAAAAAGACAGTTTCAAACATGCAGTGTGTAAGGAAAGTTTCAAGTCTGTGAGTTGAATACACACAACACAAAGAAGTTACTGAGAATTCTTCTGTCTAGCATTATATGAAGAAATCCCATTTCCAACGAAGGCCTCAAAGAGGTCCAAATATCCACTGGCAGACTTTACAAACAGAGTGTTTCCAAGCTGCTCCATGAACAGAAAGGTTAAACTATGTGAGCTGAATGCACACATCACATAGTAGTTTCTGAGAATGATTCTGTCTAGTTTTTATACGAAGATATTTCCTTTTCTAAGATTGGCCTAAAACCGCTTGAAATCTCCAATTGCAATTTCGACAAAAAGAGAGTTTCAAATTGCTCTGTCCAAAGTAAGGTTCAACTCTGTGAGCTGAATACACACAACACAAAGAAGTTACTGAAAATTCTTCTGTCTAGTATTATATGAAGAAATCCCGTTTCCAACGAAGTCCTCAAAGAGGTCCAAATATCCACTTGCAGCCTTTACAAACAGAGTGTTTCCAAACTGCTCTATGAATATAAAGGTCAAACTCCGTGAGCTGGTTGCACACATCACATAGTAGTCTCTGAGAATGATTCTGTCTAGTTTTTATACGAAGATACTTCCTTTTCTAACATTGGCCTCAAATCGCTTCAAATCTCAAATTCCAAATTCCAGAAAAAGACAGTTTCAAACCTGCAGTGTGTAAGGAAGAGTTCAAATCTGTGAGTTGAATACGCACAACACAAAGAAGTTACTGATAATTCTTCTGTCTAGCATTATATGAAGAAATCCCGTTTCCAACGAAGGCCTCAAAGAGGTGCAAATATCCACTTGTAGACTTTACAAACAGAGTGCTTCCAAACTGCTCTATGAACAGAAAGGTTAAACTCAGTGAGCTGAACGCACACATCACAAAGTAGTTTCTGAGAATGATTCCGTCTAGTTTTTATACGAAGATATTTCCTTTTCTAACATTGGCCTAAAATCGCTTGAAATCTCCAATTGCAATTTCGACAAAAAGAGAGTCTCAAATCTGCTCTGTCCAAAGAAAGGTTCAACTCTGTGAGCTGAATGCACACAACACAAAGAAGATACTGAAAATTCTTCTGTCTAGGATTATATGAAGAAATCCCGTTTCCGACGAAGTCCAGAAAGAGGTCCAAATATCCACTTGCAGACTTTACAAACAGAGTGTTTCCAAACTGCTCTATGAACAGAAAGGTTAAACTCTGTGAGCTGAATGCACACATCACATAGTAGTTTCTGAGAATGATTCTGTGTAGTTTTTATACCAAGATATTTCCTTTTCTAACATTGGCCTAAAATCGCTTGAAATCTCCAATTGCAATTTCCACAAAAAGAGAGTTTCAAATCTGCTCTGTCCAAAGAAAGGTTCAACTCTGTGAGCTGAAAACACACAACACAAAGAAGTTACTGAAAATTCTTCTGTCTAGCATTATAAGAAGAAATCCGTTTCCAACGACGTCCTCAAAGAGGTCCAAATATCCACTTGCAGACTTTACAAACAGAGTGTTTCCAAACTGCTCTATGAACAGAAAGGTTAAACTCTGTGAGCTGACTGCACACATCACATAGTAGTTTCTGAGAATGATTCTGTCTAGTTTTTACACGAAGATATTTCGTTTTCTAACATTGTCCAAAAATCGCTTGAAATCTCCAATTGCAATTTCCACAAAAAGAGAGTTTCAAATCTGCTCTGTCCAAAGAAAGTTTCAACTCTGTGAGCTGAATACACACAACACAAAGAAGTTACTGAGAATTCTTCTGTCTAACATTATATGAAGAAATCCCGTTTCCAACGAAGTCCTCAAAGAGGTCCAAATATCCACTTGTAGACTTTACAAACAGAGAGTTTCCAAACTGCTCTATGAATAGAAAGGTTAAACTCTGTGAGCTGAATGCACACATCCCATAGTAGTTTCTCAGAATGATTCTGTCTAGATTTTATACCAAGATATTTCCTTTTCTAACATTGGCCTAAAATCGCTTGAAATCTCGAATTGCAATTTCGACAAAAAGAGAGTTTCAAATTGCTCTGTCCAAAGAAAGGTTCAACTCTGTGAACTGAATACACACAACACAAAGAAGTTACTGAGAATTCTTCTGTCTAGCATTATATGAAGAAATCCCGTATCCAACGAAGTCCTCAAACACGTCCAAATATCCACTTGCAGACTTTACAAACAGAGTGTTTGCAAACTGCTCTATGAACAGAAAGGTTAAACTCCGTGAGCTGAACGCACACATCACAAAGTAGTTTCTGAGAATGATTCTGTCTAGCTTTTATACGAAGATATTTCCTTTTCTAACATTGGCCTCAAATCGCTTGAAGTCTCCAATTGCAAATTCCAGAACAAGACAGTTTCAAATATGCAGTGTGTAAGGAAAGGTTCAAATCTGTGAGTTGAATACACACAACACAAAGAAGTTACTGAGAATTCTTCTGTCTTGCATTAAATGAAGAACTCCCGTTTCCAACGAAGGCCTCAAAGAGGTGCAAATATCCACTTGCAGACTTTACAAACAGAGTGTTTCCAAACCGCTCTATGAACAGAAAGGTTAAACTCTGTGAGCTGAATGCACACACCACATAGTAGTTTCTGAGAATGATTCTGTGTAGTTTTTATACCAAGATATTTCCTTTACTAACATTGTCCTAAAATCGCTTGAAATCTCCAATTGCAATTTCCACAAAAAGAGAGTTTCAAATCCGCTCTGTCCAAAGAAGGGTTCAACTCTGTGAGCTGAATACACACAACAGAAAGAAGTTACTGAAAATTCTTCTGTCTAGCATTTCATGAAGCAATCCCGTTTCCAACGAAGTCCTCAAAGAGGTCCAATTATCCAATTGCAGACTTTACAAACAGAGTGTTTCCAAACTGCTCTATGAACAGAAAGGTTAAACTCTGTGAGCTGAATGCGCACATCACATAGTAGTTTCTGAGAATGATTCTGTCTAGTTTTTATACCAAGATATTTCCTTTTCTAACATTGGCCTAAAATCGCTTGAAGTCTCCAATTGCAATGTCCACAAAAAGAGAGTTTCAAATCTCCTCTGTCCGAAGAAAGTTTCAACCCTGTGAGCTGAATACACACAACACAAAGAAGTTACTGAGAATTCTTCTGTCTAGCATTATATGAAGAAATCCCGTTTCCAACGAAGTCCTCAAAGAGGTCCAAATATCCACTTGTAGACTTTACAAACAGAGTGTTTCCAAAGTGCTGTATGAACAGAAAGGTTAAACTCTGTGAGCTCAATGCAAACATCCCATAGTAGTTTCTGAGAATGATTCTGTCTAGTTTTTATACCAAGATATTTCCTTTTATAACATTGGCCTAAAATCGCTTGAATTCTCCAATTGCAATTTCGACAAAAAGAGAGTTTCAAATTGCTCTGTCCAAAGAAAGGTTCAACTCTGTGAGCTGAATACACACAACACAAAGAAGTTACTGAAAATTCTTCTGTCTACCATTACATGAAGAAATCCCGTTTCCAACGAAGTCCTCAAAGAGGTCCAAATATCCACTTGCAGACTTTACAAACAGAGTGTTTCCAAAGTGCTGTATGAACAGAAAGGTTAAACTCTGTGAGCTGAATGCACACATCACATTGTAGTTTCTGAGAATGATTCTGTCTAGTTTTTATACCAAGATATTTCCTTTTCTAACATTGGCCTCAAATCGCTTGAAATCTCAAATTGCAAATTCCAGAAAAAGACAGTTTCAAACCTGCAGTGTGTAAGGAAAGGTTCAAATCTGTGAGTTGAATACACACAACACAAAGAAGTTACTGAGAATTCTTCTGTCTAGCATTATATGAAGAAATCCCGTTTCCAACGAAGGCCTCAAAGAGGTGCAAATATCCACTTGTAGACTTTACAAATAGAGTGTTTCCAAACTGCTCTATGAACAGAAATGTTAAACTCTGTGAGCTGAACGTACACATCACAAAGTAGTTTCTGAGAATGTTTCTGTCTAGTTTTTATATGAAGATACTTCCTTTTCTAACATTGGCCTAAAATCGCTTGAAATCTCCATTTGCAATTTCCACAAAAAGAGAGTTTCAAATCTGCTCTGTCCAAAGAAAGGTTCAACTCTGTGAGCTGAATACACAGAACACAAAGAAGTTACTGAAAATTCTTCTGTCTCGCATTATATGAAGAAATCCCGTTTCCAACGAAGTCCTCAAAGAGGTCCAAATATCCACTTGCAGACTTTACAAACAGAGTGTTTCCAAACTGCTCTATGAACAGAAAGGTTAAACTCTGTGAGCTGAATGCACACATCACATAGTAGTTTCTGAGAATGATTCTGTCTAGTTTTTATACCAAGATATTTCCTTTTCTAACATTGGTCTGAAATCGCTTGAAATGTCCAATTGCAATTTCGACAAAAAGAGAGTTTCAAATCTGCTCTGTCCAAAGAAAGGTTCAACCCTGTGAGCTGAATACACACAACACAAGGAAGTTACTGAGAATCCTTATGTCTAGCATTATATGAAGAAATCCCGATTCCAATGATGTCCTCAAAGAGGTCCAAATATCCACTTGTAAACTTTACAAACAGAGTGTTTCCAAACAGCTCTATTAACTGAAAGGTTAAACTCTGTGAGCTGAATGCACACATCCCATAGTAGTTTCAGAGAATGATTCTGTCTAGTTTTTATACCAAGATATTTCCATTTCTAACATTGGCCTAAAATCGCCTGAAATCTCAAATTGCAAACTCCAGAAAAAGACAGTTTCAAACATGCAGTGTGTAAGGAAAGGTTCAAATCTGTGAGTTGAATACACACAACACAAAGAAGTTACTGAGAATTCTTCTGTCTTGCCTTATATGAAGAAATCCTGTTTCCAACGAAGGCCTCAAAGAGGTGCAAATATCCACTTGTAGACTTTACAAACAGAGTGTTTCGAAACTGCTCTATGAACAGAAAGGTTAAACTCTGAGAGCTGAATGCACACATCACATAGTCGTTTCTGAGAATGATTCTGTCTAGTTTTTATACGAAGATATTACCTTTTCTAACATTGGCCTAAAATCGCTTGAAATCTCCAATTGCAATTTCCAAAAAAAGAAGTTTCAAATCCGCTTTGTCCAAAGAAAGGTTCAACTCTGTGAGCTGAATACACACAACACAAAGAAGTTACTGAAAATTCTTGTGTCTAGCATTATATGAAGAAATCCCGTTTCCAACGAAGTCCTCAAAGAGGTCCAAACATCCACTTGCAGACTTTACAAACAGAGTGTTCCCAAACTGCTCTATGAAGAGAAAGGTTAAACTCTGTGAACTGAATGCACACATCACATAGTAGTTTCTGAGAATGATTCTGTCTAGTTTTTATACCAAGATATTTCCTTTTCTAACATTGTCCTAAAATCGCTTGAAATCTCCAGTTGCAATTTTGACAAAAAGAGAGTTTCAAATCTGTTCTGTACAAAGAAAGGTTCAACACTGTGAGCTGAATACACACAACACAAAGAAGTTACTGAAAATTCTTCTGTCTAGCATTATATGAAGAAATCCCGTTTCCAACGAAGTCCTCAAAGAGGTCCAAATATCCACTTGCAGACTTTACAAACAGAGTGTTTCCAAACTGCTCTATGAACAGAAAGGTTAAACTTTGTGAGCTGAATGCACACATCACATAGTAGTTTCTGAGAATGATTCTGTCTAGTTTTTATACCAAGATATTTCCTTTTCTAACATTGGTCTGAAATCGCTTGAAATCTCCAATTGCAATTTCGACAAAAAGAGAGTTTCAAATCTCCTCTGTCCAAAGAAAGGTTCAACCCTGTGAGCTGAATACACACAACACAAAGAAGTTACTGAGAATTCTTCTGTCTAGCATTATATGAAGAAATCCCGTTTCCAACGATTTCCTCAAAGAGGTCCAAATATCCACTTGTAAACTTTACAAACAGAGTGTTTCCAAACAGCTCTATGAACTGAAAGGTGCATTCAGCTCTGTGAGCTGAATGCACACATCCCATAGTAGTTTCAGAGAATGATTCTGTCTAGTTTTTATACCAAGATATTTCCATTTCTTACATTGGCCTAAAATCGCTTGAAATCTCCAATTGCAATTTCGACAAAAAGAGAGTTTCAAATTGCTCTGTGCAAAGAAAGGTTCAACTCTGTGAGCTGAATACACACAACACAAAGAAGTTACTGAAAATTCTTCTGCCTACCATTATATGAAGAAATCCCGTTTCCAACGAATTCCTCAAAGAGGTCCAAATATCCAATTGCAGACTTTACAAACAGAGTGTTTCGAAACTGCTCTATGAACAGAAAGGTTAAACTCTGTGAGCTGAATGCGCACATCACATAGTAGTTTCTGAGAATGATTCTGTCTAGTATTGATACCAAGATATTTCCTTTTCTAACATTCGCCTAAAATCGCTTGAAACCTCCAATTGCAATTTCGACAAAAAGAGAGTTTCCAATCTGCTCTGTCCAAAGAAATGTTCAACTCTGTGAGCTGAATACACACAACACAAAGAAGTTACTGAAAATTCTTCTGTCTAGCATTATATGAAGAAATCCCGTTTCCAAAAAAGTCCTCAAAGAGGTCCAATTATCCACATGCAGACTTTACAAAAGAGTGTTTGCAAACTGCTCTATGAACAGAAAGGTTGAACTCAGTGAGCTGAACGCACACATCACAAAGTAGTTTCTGAGAATGATTCTGTCTAGTTTTTATACCAAGATATTTCCTTTTCTAACATTGGCCTGAAATCGCTTGAAATCTCAAATTGCAAACTCCAGAAAAAGACAGTTTCAAACATGCAGTGTGTAAGGAAATGTTCAAATCTGTGAGTTGAATACACACAACTCAAAGAAGTTACTGAGAATTCTTCTGTCTTGCCTTATATGAAGAAATACCGTTTCCAACGAAGGCCTCAAAGAGGTGCAAATATCCACTTGTAGACTTTACAAACAGAGTGTTTCCAAACTGCTCTATGACCAGAAAGGTTAAACTCTGTAAGCTGAATGCACACTTCACATAGTAGTTTCTGAGAATGATTCTGTCTAGTTTTTATACCAAGATATTTCCTTTTCAAACATTGGCCTCAAATCGCTTGAAATCTCCAATTGCAATTTCCACAAAAAGAGAGTTTCAAATCCGTTCTGTCCAAAGAAAGTTTCAACTCTGTGAGCTGAATACACACAACACTAAGAAGTTACTGAAAATTCTTCCATCTGGCATTATGTGAAGAAATCCCGTTTTCAACGAAGTCCTCAAAGAGGTCCAAATATCCACTTGCAGACTTTACAAAAAGAGTGTTTCCAAACTGCTCTATGAACAGAAAGGTTAAACTCTGTGAGCTGAACGCACACATCACAAAGGAGTTACTGAGAATGATTCTGTCTAGTTTTTATACCAAAATATTTCCTTTTCTAACATTCGCCTCAAATCGCCTGAAATCTCAAATTGCAAACTCCAGAAAAAGACAGTTTCAAACATGCAGTGTGTAAGGAAAGGTTCAAATCTGTGAGTTGAATACACACAACACAAAGAAGTTACTGAGAATTCTTCTGTCTTGCCTTTATGAAGAAATCCCGTTTCCAAAGAAGGCCTCAAAGAGGTGCAAATATCCACTTGTAGACTTTACAAACAGAGTGTTTCCAAACTGCTCTATGAACAGAAAGGTTAAACTCTGTGAGCTGAATGCACACATCACATAGTCGTTTCTGAGAATGATTCTGTCTAGTTTTTATACGAAGATATTACCTTTTCTAAGATTGGCCTAAAATCGCTTGAAATCTCCAAATGCAATTTCCACAAAAAGAGAGTTTCAAATCTGCTCTGTCCAAAGAAAGGTTCAACTCTGAGAGATGAATACACACAACACAAAGAAGTTACTGAAAATTCTTCTGTCTAGCATTATATGAAGAAATCCCGTTTCCAACGAAGTCCTCAAAGAGGTCCAAATATCCACTTGCAGACTTTACAAACAGAGTGTTTCCAAACTGCTCTATGAACAGAAAGGTTAAACTCTGTGAGCTGAATGCACACATCACATAGTAGTTTCTGAGAATGATTCTGTCAAATTTTTATACCAAGATATTTCCTTTTCTAACATTGTCCTAAAATCGCTTGAAATCTCCAATTGCAATTTCGACAAAAAGAGAGTTTCAAATCTGTTCTGTACAAAGAAAGGTTCAACACTGTGAGCTGAATACACACAACACAAAGAAGTTACTGAAAATTCTTCTGTCTAGCATTATATGAAGAAATCCCGTTTCCAACGAAGTCCTCAAAGAGGTCCAAATATCCACTTGCACACTTTACATACAGAGTGTTTCCAAAGTGCTCTATGAACAGAAAGGTTAAACTCTGTGAGCTGAATGCACACATCCCATAGTAGTTTCTGAGAATGATTCTGTCTAGTTTTTATACCAAGATATTTCCGTTTCTAACATTGTCCTCAAATTACTTGAAATATCCAATTGCAATTTCCACAAAAAGAGAGTTTCAAATTGCTCTGTCCAAAGAAAGGTTCAACTCTGTGAGCTGAATACACACAACACAAAGAAGTTACTGAAAATTCTTCTGTCTAGCATTATATGAAGGAATCCCGTTTCCAACGAAGTCCTCAAAGAAGTCCAAATATCCACTTGCAGACTTTACAAACAGAGTGTTTCCAAAGTGATCTATGAACAGAAAGGTTAAACTCTGTGAGCTGAATGCACACATCACATAGTAGTTTCTGAGAATGATCCTGTCCAGTTTTTATACCAAGATATTTCCTTTTCTAACATTGGCCTAAAATCGCTTGAAATCTCCAATTGCAATTTCGACAAAAAGAGAGTTTCAAATTGCTCTGTCCAAAGAAAGGTTCAACTCTGTGAGATGAATACACACAACACTAAGAAGTTACTGAAAATTCTTCCATCTGGCATTATGTGAAGAAATCCAGTTTTCAACGAAGTCCTCAAAGAGGTCCAAATATCCACTTGTAGACTTTACAAACAGAGTGTTTCCAAAATGCTCTATGAACAGAAAGGTTAAACTCTGTGAGCTGAACGCACACATCACAAAGTAGTTTCTGAGAATGATTCTGTCTAGTTTTTATACCAAAATATTTCCTTTTCTAACATTGGCCTCAAATCGCCTGAAATCTCAAATTGCAATCTCCAGAAAAAGACAGTTTCAAACATGCAGTGTGTAAGGAAAGGTTCAAATCTGTGAGTTGAATACACACAACACAAAGAAGTTACTGAGAATTCTTCTGTCTTGCCTTATATGAAGAAATCCCGTTTCCAACGAAGGCCTCAAAGAGGTGCAAATATCCACTTGTAGACTTTACAAACAGAGTGTTTCCAAACTGCTCTATGAACAGAAAGGTTAAACTCTGTGAGCTGAATGCACACATCACATAGTCGTTTCTGAGAATGATTCTGTCTAGTTTTTATACCAAGATATTTCCTTTTCTAACATTGGCCTAAAATCGCTTGAAATCTCCAATTGCAATTTCCACAAAAAGAACTTTCAAATCCGCTTTGCCCAAAGAAAGGTTCAACTCTGTGAGCTGAATACACACAACACAAAGAAGTTACTGAAAATTCTTCTGTCTAGCATTATATGAAGAAATACCGTTTCCAACGAAGTCCTCAAAGAGGTCCAAACATCCACTTGCAGACTTTACAAACAGAGTGTTCCCAAACTGCTCTATAAAGAGAAAGGTTAAATTCTGTGAGCTGAATGCACACATCACATAGTAGTTTCTGAGAATGTTTCTGTCTAGTTTTTATACCAAGATATTTCCTTTTCTAACATTGGCCTAAAATCGCTTGAAATCTCCAATTGCAATTTCCACAAAAAGAGAGTTTCAAATCTGCTCTGTCCAAAGAAAGGTTCAACTCTGAGAGCTGAATACACACAACACAAAGAAGTTACTGAAAATTTTTCCATCTGGCATTATGTGAAGAAATCCAGTTTTCAACGAAGTCCTCAAAGAGGTCCAAATATCCACTTGCAGACTTTACAAACAGAGTGTTTCCAAACTGCTCTATGAACAGAAAGGTTAAACTCTGTGAGCTGAACGCACACATCACAAAGTAGTTTCTGAGAATGATTCTGTCTAGTTTTTATACGAAAATATTTCCTTTTCTAACATTGGCCTCAAATCGCCTGAAATCTCAAATTGCAAACTCCAGAAAAAGACAGTTTCAAACATGCAGTGTGTAAGGAAAGGTTCAAATCTGTGAGTTGAATACACACAACACAAAGAAGTTACTGAGAATTCTTCTGTCTTGCCTTATATGAAGAAATCCCGTTTCCAACGAAGGCCTCAAAGAGGTGCAAATATCCACTTGTAGACTTTACAAACAGAGTGTTTCCAAACTGCTCTAGGAACAGAAAGGTTAAACTCTGTGAGCTGAATGCACACATCACATAGTCGTTTCTGAGAATGATTCTGTCTAGTTTTTATACCAAGATATTTCCTTTTCTAACATTGGCCTAAAATCGCTTGTAATCTCCAATTGCAGTTTCCACAAAAAGAAGTTTCAAATCCGCTTTGTCCAAAGAAAGGTACAACTCTGTGAGCTGAATACACACAACACAAAGAAGTTACTGAAAATTCTTGTGTCTAGCATTATATGAAGAAACCCCGTTTCCAACGAAGTCCTCAAAGAGGTCCAAACATCCACTTGCAGACTTTACAAACAGAGTGTTCCCAAACTGCTCTATGAAGAGAAAGTTAAATTCTGTGAGCTGAATGCACACATCACATAGTAGTTTCTGAGAATGATTCTGTCTAGTTTTTATACCAAGATATTTCCTTTTCTAACATTGGCCTAAAATCGCTTGAAATCTCCAACTGCAATTTCCACAAAAAGAGAGTTTCAAATCTGCTCTGTCCAAAGAAAGGTTCAATTCTGAGAGCTGAATACAGACCACACAAAGAAGTTACTGAAAATTCTTCTGTCTAGCATTATATGAAGAAATCCCGTTTCCAACGAAGTCCTCAAAGAGGTCCAAATATCCACTTGCAGACTTTACAAACAGAGTGTTTCCAAACTGCTCTATGAACAGAAAGGTTAAACTCTGTGAGATGAATGCACACATCACATAGTAGTTTCTGAGAATGATTCTGTCAAATTTTTATACCAAGATATTTCCTTTTCTAACATTGGCCTAAAATCGCTTGAAATCTCCAATTGCAATTTCCACAAAAAGAGAGTTTCAAATCTGTTCTGTACAAAGAAAGGTTCAACACTGTGAGCTGAATACACACAACACAAAGAAGTTACTGAAAATTCTTCTGTCTAGCATTATATGAAGAAATCCCGTTTCCAACGAAGTCCTCAAAGAGGTCCAAATATCCACTTGCAGACTTTACATACAGAGTGTTTCCAAAGTGCTCTATGAACAGAAAGATTAAACTCTGTGAGCTGAATGCACACATCACATAGTCGTTTCTGAGAATGATTCTGTCTAGTTTTTATACCAAGATATTTCCTTTTTTAACATTGGTCTGAAATCACTGGAAATCTCCAATTGCAATTACGACAAAAAGAGAGTTTCAAATCTGCTCTGTCCAAAGAAAGGTTCAAACCTGTGAGCTGAATACACACAAGACAAAGAAGTTACTGAAAATTCTTCTGTCTAGCATTATATGAACAAATCCCGTTTCCAACGATTTCCTCAAAGAGGTCCAAATATCCACTTGTAAACTTTACAAACAGAGTGTTTCCAAACAGCTCTTTGAACAGAAAGGTTAAACTCTGTGAGCTGAATGCACACATCCCATAGTAGTTTCTGAGAATCATTCTGTCTAGTTTTTATACCAAGATATTTCCTTTTCTAACATTGGCCTAAAATCGCTTGAAATCTCAAATTGCAAATTCCAGAAAAAGACAGTTTCAAACATGCAGTGTGTAAGGAAAAGTTCAAATCTGTGAGTTGAATACACCCAACACAATGAAGTTACTGAGAATTCTTCTGTCTAGCATTATATGAAGAAATCCCGTTTCCAACGAAGTCCTCAAAGTGGTCCAAATATCCACTTGCAGACTTTAGAAACAGAGTGTTTCCAAACTGCTCTATGAACAGAAAGGTTAAACTCTGTGAGCTGAATGCAAACATCCCATAGTAGTTTCTGAGGATGATTCTGTCTAGTTTTTATTCCAAGATATTTCCTTTTCTAACATTGGCCTAAAATCGCTTGAAATCTCCAATTGCAATTTCCACAAAAAGAGAGTTTCAAATCTGCTCTGTCCAAAGAAAGGTTCAATTCTGAGAGCTGAATACAGACCACACAAAGAAGTTACTGAAAATTCTTCTGTCTAGCATTATATGAAGAAATCCCGTTTGCAACGAATTCCACAAAGAGGTCCAAATATCCACTTGCAGACATTACAAACAGAGTGTTTCCAAACTGCTCTATGAACAGAAAGGTTAAACTCTGTGAGATGAATGCACCCATCACATAGTAGTTTCTGAGAATGATTCTGTCAAATTTTTATACCAAGATATTTCCTTTTCTAACATTGTCCTAAAATCGCTTGAAATCTCCAATTGCAATTTCGACAAAAAGAGAGTTTCAAATCTGTTCTGTACAAAGAAAGGTTCAACACTGTGAGCTGAATACACACAACACAAACAAGTTACTGAAAATATTTCTGTCTAGCATTATATGAAGAAATCCCGTTTCCAACGAAGTCCTCAAAGAGGTCCAAATATCCACTTGCAGACTTTACATACAGAGTGTTTCCAAAGTGCTCTATGAACAGAAAGGTTAAACTCTGTGAGCTGAATGCACACATCCCATAGTAGTTTCTGAGAATGATTCTGTCTAGTTTTTATACCAAGATATTTCCGTTTCTAACATTGTCCTCAAATTACTTGAAATATCCAATTGCAATTTCCACAAAAAGAGAGTTTCAAATTGCTCTGTCCAAAGAAAGGTTCAACTCTGTGAGCTGAATACACACAACACAAAGAAGTTACTGAAAATTCTTCTGTCTAGCATTATATGAAGAAATCCCGTTTCCAACGAAGTCCTCAAAGAAGTCCAAATATCCACTTGCAGACTTTACAAACAGAGTGTTTCCAAAGTGATCTATGAACAGAAAGGTTAAACTCTGTGAGCTGAATGCACACATCACATAGTAGTTTCTGAGAATGATCCTGTCCAGTTTTTATACCAAGATATTTCCTTTTCTAACATTGGCCTAAAATCGCTTGAAATCTCCAATTGCAATTTCGACAAAAAGAGAGTTTCAAATTGCTCTGTCCAAAGAAAGGTTCAACTCTGTGAGATGAATACACACAACACTAAGAAGTTACTGAAAATTCTTCCATCTGGCATTATATGAAGAAATCCCGTTTCCAACGAAGTCCTCAAAGAGGTCCAAACATCCACTTGCAGACTTTACCAACAGAGTGTTCCCAAACTGCTCTATGAAGAGAAAGGTTAAATTCTGTGAGCTGAATGCACACATCACATAGTAGTTTCTGAGAATGATTCTGTCTAGTTTTTATACCAAGATATTTCCTTTTCTAACATTGGCCTAAAATCGCTTGAAATCTCCAATTGCAATTTCCACAAAAAGAGAGTTTCAAATCTGCTCTGTCCAAAGAAAGGTTCAACTCTGAGAGCTGAGTACACACAACACAAAGAAGTTACTGAAAATTCTTCCATCTGGCATTATGTGAAGAAATCCAGTTTTCAACGAAGTCCTCAAAGAGGTCCAAATATCCACTTACAGACTTTACAAACAGAGTGTTTCCAAACTGCTCTGTGAACAGAAAGGTTAAACTCTGTGAGCTGAACGCACACATCACAAAGTAGTTTCTGAGAATGATTCTGTCTAGTTTTTATACGAAAATATTTCCATTTCTAACATTGGCCTCAAATCGCCTGAAATCTCAAATTGCAAACTCCAGAAAAAGACAGTTTCAAACATGCAGTGTGTAAGGAAATTTTCAAATCTGTGAGTTGAATACACACAACACAAAGAAGTTACTGAGAATTCTTCTGTCTTGCCTTATATGAAGAAATCCCGTTTCCAACGAAGGCCTCAAACAGGTGCAAATATCCACTTGTAGACTTTACAAACAGAGTGTTTCCAAACTGCTCTAGGAACAGAAAGGTTAAACTCTGTGAGCTGAATGCACACATCACATAGTCGTTTCTGAGAATGATTCTGTCTAGTTTTTATACCAAGATATTTCCTTTTCTAACATTGGCCTCAAATCGCTTGAAATCTCAAATTGCAAATTCCAGAAAAAGACAGTTTCAAACATGCAGTGTGTAAGGAAAAGTTCAAATCTGTGAGTTGAATACACCCAACACAATGAAGTTACTGAGAATTCTTCTGTCTAGGATTATATGAAGAAATCCCGTTTCCACCGAAGTCCTCAAAGTGGTCCAAATATCCACTTGCAGACTTTAGAAACAGAGTGTTTCCAAACTGCTCTATGAACAGAAAGGTTAAACTCTGTGAGCTGAATGCAAACATCCCATAGTAGTTTCTGAGGATGATTCTGTCTAGTTTTTATTCCAAGATATTTCCTTTTCTAACATTGGCCTAAAATCGCTTGAAATCTCCAATTGCAATTTCCACAAAAAGAGAGTTTCAAATCTGCTCTGTCCAAAGAAAGGTTCAATTCTGAGAGCTGAATACAGACCACACAAAGAAGTTACTGAAAATTCTTCTGTCTAGCATTATATGAAGAAATCCCGTTTGCAACGAATTCCTCAAAGAGGTCCAAATATCCACTTGCAGACATTACAAACAGAGTGTTTCCAAACTGCTCTATGAACAGAAAGGTTAAACTCTGTGAGATGAATGCACACATCACATAGTAGTTTCTGAGAATGATTCTGTCAAATTTTTATACCAAGATATTTCCTTTTCTAACATTGGCCTAAAATCGCTTGAAATCTCCAATTGCAATTTCGACAAAAAGAGAGTTTCAAATCTGTTCTGTACAAAGAAAGGTTCAACACTGTGAGCTGAATACACACAACACAAAGAAGTTACTGAAAATTCTTCTGTCTAGCATTATATGAAGAAATCCCGTTTCCAACGAAGTCCTCAAAGAGGTCCAAATATCCACTTGCAGACTTTACATACAGAGTGTTTCCAAAGTGCTCTATGAACAGAAAGATTAAACTCTCTGAGCTGAATGCACACATCACATAGTAGTTTCTGAGAATGATTCTGTCTAGTTTTTATACCAAGATATTTCCTTTTTTAACATTGGTCTGAAATCGCTTGAAATCTCCAATTGCAATTACGACAAAAAGAGAGTTTCAAATCTGCTCTGTCCAAAGAAAGGTTCAACCCTGTGAGCTGAATACACACAAGACAAAGAAGTTACTGAAAATTCTTCTGTCTAGCATTATATGAAGAAATCCCGTTTCCAACGATTTCCTCAAGGAGGTCCAAATATCGACTTGTAAACTTTACAAACAGAGTGTTTCCAAACAGCTCTTTGAACAGAAAGGTTAAACTCCTCTGTGAGCTGAATGCACACATCCCATAGTAGTTTCTGAGAATGATTCTGTCTAGTTTTTATACCAAGATATTTCCTTTTCTAACATTGGCCTAAAATCGCTTGAAATCTCCAATTGCAATTTCGACAAAAAGAGAGTTTCAAATTGCTCTGTCCAAAGAAAGGTTCAACTCTGTGAGCTGAATACACACAACACAAAGAAGTTACTGAAAATTCTTCTGCCTACCATTATATGAAGAATTCCCGTTTCCTACGAATTCCTCAAAGAGGTCCAAATATCCAATTACAGACTTTCCAAACAGAGTGTTTCGAAACTGCTCTATGAACAGAAAGGTTAAACTCTGTGAGCTGAATGCGCACATCACATAGTAGTTTCTGACAATGATTCTGTCTAGTATTTATACCAAGATATTTCCTTTTCTAACATTGGCCTAAAATCGCTTGAAATCTCCAATTGCAATTTCGACAAAAAGAGAGTTTCCAATCTTCTCTGTCCAAAGAAATGTTCAACTCTGTGAGCTGAATACACACAACACAAAGAAGTTACTGAAAATTCTTCTGTCTAGCATTATATGAAGAAATCCCGTTTCCAACAAAGTCCTCAAAGAGGTCCAATTATCCACTTGCAGACTTTACAAACAGAGTGTTTCCAAACTGCTCTATGAACAGAAAGGTTAAACTCTGTGAGCTGAATGCACACATGACAAAGTAGTTTCTGAGAATGATCCTGTCTAGTTTTTATACCAAGATATTTCCTTTTCTAACATTGGCCTAAAATCGCCTGAGATCTCCAATCGCAATTTCCACAAAAAGAGAGTTTCAAATCTACTCTGTCCAAAGAAAGGTTCAACTGTGTGAGCTGAATACACACAACACAAAGAAGTTACTGCAAATTCTTCTATCTAGCATTATATGAAGAAATCCCGTTTCCAACGAAGTCCTCAAAGAGGTCCAAATATCCACTTGCAGACTTTACAAACAGAGTGTTTCCAAACTGCTCTCTGAACAGAAAGCTTAAACTCTGTGAGCTGAACGCACACATCACAAAGTAGTTTCTGAGAATGATTCTGTCTAGTTTTTCTACCAAGATATTTCCTTTTCTAACATTGGCCTCAAATCGCTTGAAATCTCAAATTGCAAATTCCATTAAAAGACAGTTTCAAACATGCAGTGTGTAAGGAAAAGTTCAAATCTGTGAGTTGAATACACCCAACACAATGAAGTTACTGAGAATTCTTCTGTCTAGCATTATATGAAGAAATCCCGTTTCCAACGAAGTCCTCAAAGTGGTCCAAATATCCACTTGCAGACTTTAGAAACAGAGTGTTTCCAAACTGCTCTATGAAAAGAAAGGTTAAACTCTGTGAGCTGAATGCAAACATCCCATAGTAGTTTCTGAGGATGATTCTGTCTAGTTTTTATTCCAAGATATTTCCTTTTCTAACATTGGCCTAAAATCGCTTGAAATCTCCAATTGCAATTTCCACAAAAAGAGAGTTTCAAATCTGCTCTGTCCAAAGAAAGGTTCAACTCTGTGAGCTGAATACACACAACACGAAGAAGTTACTGAAAACTCTTCTGTCTAGCATTATATGAAGAAATCCCGTTTCCAACGAAGTCTTCAAAGAGGTCCTAATATCCACTTGCAGACTTTACAAACAGAGTGTTTCCAAACTGCTCTATGAACAGAAAGGTTAAACTCTGTGAGCTGAATGCACACATCACATAGTAGTTTCTGAGAGTGATTCTGTCTAGTTTTTATACCAAGATATTTCCTTTTCTAACATTGGCCTAAAATCGCTTGAAATCACCAATTGCAATTTCCACAAAAAGAGAGTTTCAAATCTGCTCTGTCCAAAGAAAGGTTCAACTCTGTGAGCTGAATACACACAACACAAAGAAGTTACTGAAAATTCTTCTGTCTAGCATTATATGAAGAAATCCCGTTTCCAACGAAGTCCTCAAAGAGGTCCAAATATCCACTTGCAGACTTTACAAACAGAGTGTTTCCAAACTGCTCTATGAACAGAAAGGTTAAACTCTGTGAGCTGAATGCACACATCACATAGCAGTTTCTGAGAATGATTCTCTCTAGTTTTTATACCAAGATATTTCCTTTTCTAATATTGGCTTAAATCGCTTGAAATCTCCAATTGCAATTTCCACAAAAAGAGAGTTTCAAATCTGCTCTGTCCAAAGAAAGGTTCAACTCTGTGAGCTGAATACACACAACACAAAGAAGTTACTGAAAATTCTTCTGTCTAGCATTATATGAAGAAATCCCGTTTCTAACGAAGTCCTCAAAGAGGTCCAAATATCCACTTGCAGACTTTACCAACAGAGTGTTTCCAAACTGCTCTATGAACAGAAAGGTTAAACTCTGTTAGCTGAACGCACACATCACAAAGTAGTTTCTGAGAATGATTCTGTCTAGTTTTTATACCAAGATATTTCCTTTTCTAACATTGGCCTAAAATCTCTTGAAATCTCCAATTGCAATTTCGACAAAAAGAGAGTTTCAAATCTGCACTGTCCAAAGAAAGGTTCAACTCTGTGAGCTGAATACACACAACACAAAGAAGTTACTGAAAATTATCCAGTGTAGCATTACATGAAGAAATCCCGTTTCCAACGAAGTCCTCAAAGAGGTCCAAATATCCACTTGCAGACTTTACAAACAGAGTGTTTCCAAACTGCTCTATGAACAGAAAGGTTAAACTCTGTGAGCTGAACGCACACATCACATAGTAGTTTCTGAGAATGATTCAGTCTAGTTTCTATGCGAAGATATTTCCTTTTCTAATATTGGCCTAAAATCGCTTGAAATCTCCAATTGCAATTTCGACAAAAAGAGTTTCAAATTGCTCTGTCCAAAGAAAAGTTCAACTCTGTGAGCTGAATACACACAACACAAAGAATTTACTGAACATTCTTCTGTCTAGCATTATATGAAGAAATCCCGTTTCCAACGAAGTCCTCAAAGAGGTCCAAATACCCAATTGCAGACTTTACAAACAGAGTGTTTCCGAACTGCTATATGAACAGAAAGGTTTAACTCTCTGAGCTGCATGCACACATCACATAGTAGTTTCTGAGAATGATTCTGTCTAGTTTTTATACCAAGATATTTCCTTTTCTAACATTGGCCTCAAATCGCTTGAAATCTCGAATTGCAATTTCCACAAAAAGAGAGTTTCAAATCTGCTCTGTCCAAAGAAAGGTTCAACTCTGTGAGCTGAATACACACCACACGAAGAAGTTACTGAAAACTCTTCTGTCTAGCATTATATGAAGAAATCCCGTTTCCAACGAAGTCTTCAAAGAGGTCCTAATATCCACTTGCAGACTTTAGAAACAGAGTGTTTCCAAACTGCTCTATGAACAGAAAGGTTAAACTCTGTGAGCTGAATGCACACATCACATAGTAGTTTCTGAGAGTGATTCTGTCTAGTTTTTATACCAAGATATTTCCTTTTCTAACATTGGCCTAAAACCGCTTGAAATCACCAATTGCAATTTCCACAAAAAGAGAGTTTCAAATCTGCTCTGTCCAAAGAAAGGTTCAACTCTGTGAGCTGAATACACACAACACAAAGAAGTTACTGAAAATTCTTCTGTCTAGCATTATATGAAGAAATCCCGTTTCCAACGAAGTCCTCAAAGAGGTCCAAATATCCACTTGCAGACTTTACAAACAGAGTGTTTCCAAACTGCTCTATGAACAGAAAGGTTAAACTCTGTGAGCTGAATGCACACATCACATAGCAGTTTCTGAGAATGATTCTCTCTAGTTTTTATACCAAGATATTTCCTTTTCTAATATTGGCTTAAATCGCTTGAAATCTCCAATTGCAATTTCCACAAAAAGAGAGTTTCAAATCTGCTCTGTCCAAAGAAAGGTTCAACTCTGTGAGCTGAATACACACAACACAAAGAAGTTACTGAAAATTCTTCTGTCTAGCATTATATGAAGAAATCCCGTTTCTAACGAAGTCCTCAAAGAGGTCCAAATATCCACTTGCAGACTTTACAAACAGAGTGTTTCCAAACTGCTCTATGAACAGAAAGGTTAAACTCTGTTAGCTGAACGCACACATCACAAAGTAGTTTCTGAGAATGATTCTGTCTAGTTTTTATACCAAGATATTTCCTTTTCTAACATTGGCCTAAAATCTCTTGAAATCTCCAATTGCAATTTCGACAAAAAGAGAGTTTCAAATCTGCACTGTCCAAAGAAAGGTTCAACTCTGTGAGCTGAATACACACAACACAAAGAAGTTACTGAAAATTATCCAGTGTAGCATTATATGAAGAAATCCCGTTTCCAACGAAGTCCTCAAAGAGGTCCAAATATCCACTTGCAGACTTTACAAACAGAGTGTTTCCAAACTGCTCTATGAACAGAAAGGTTAAACTCTGTGAGCTGAACGCACACATCACATAGTAGTTTCTGAGAATGATTCAGTCTAGTTTCTATGCGAAGATATTTCCTTTTCTAATATTGGCCTAAAATCGCTTGAAATCTCCAATTGCAATTTCGACAAAAAGAGTTTCAAATTGCTCTGTCCAAAGAAAAGTTCAACTCT
Organism: Pan troglodytes; assembly: GCF_028858775.2. Lineage (NCBI taxonomy): Eukaryota > Metazoa > Chordata > Mammalia > Primates > Hominidae > Pan > Pan troglodytes. The sequence continues at coordinate 15,384,147 of NC_072413.2, forward strand.
GTGAGCTGAATACACACAACACAAAGAAGTTACTGAAAATTCCGCTGTCTAGCATTATATGAAGAAATCCCGTTTCCAACGAAGTCCTCAAAGAGGTCCAAATATCCAATGGCAAACTTTACAAACAAAGTGTTTCCAAACTGCTCTATGAACAGAAAGGTTAAACTCTGTGAGCTGCATGCACACATCACATAATAGTTTCTGAGAATGATTCTGTCTAGTTTTTATACCAAGATATTTCCTTTTCTAACTTTGGCCTCAAATCGCTTGAAATCTCGAATTGCAATTTCCACAAAAAGAGAGTTTCAAATCTGCTCTGTCCAAAGAAAGGTTCAACTCTGTGAGCTGAATACACACAACACAAAGAATTTACTGAAAATTCTTCTGTCTAGCATTATATGAAAAAATCCCGTTTCCAACGAAGTCCTCAAAGAGGTCCAAATATCCACTTGCAGACTTTACAAACAGAGTGTTTCCAAACTGCATTATGAGCAGAAAGGTTAAACTCTGTGAGCTGAACGCACACATCACAAAGTAGTTTCTGAGAATGATTATGTCTAGTTTTTATACGAAGATACTTCTTTTTCTACCATTGCCCTCAAATCGCTTGAAATCTCAAATTGCAAATTGCAGAAAAAGACAGTTTCAAACATGCAGTGTGTAAGGAAAGGTTCAAATCTGTGCGTTGAATACACACAGCACAAAGAAGTTACTGAGAATTCTTCTGTCTAGCATTATATGAAGAAATCCCGTTTCCAACGAAGGCCTCAAAGAGGTGCAAATATCCACTTGTAGACTTTACAAACAGAGTGTTTCCAAACTGCTCTATGAACAGAAAGGTTAAACTCTGTGAGCTGAACGCACACATCACAAAGTAGTTTCTGAGAATGATTCTGTCTAGTTTTTATTCGAAGATATTTCCTTTTCTAACATGGGCTTAAAATCGCTTGAAATATCCAATTGCAATTTCCACAAAAAGAGAGTTTCAAATCTGCTCTGTCCAAAGAAAGGTTCAACTCTGTGAGCTGAATACACACAACACAAAGAAGTTACTGAAAATTCTTCTGTTTAGCATTATATGAAGAAATCCCGTTTCCTACGAAGTCCTCAAAGAGGTCCAAATATCCACCTGCAGACTGTACAAGCAGAGTGTTTCCAAACTGCTCTATGAACAGAAAGGTTAAACTCTGTGAGCTGAATGCACACATCACATAGTAGTTTCTGAGAATGATTCTGTCTAGTTTTTATACCAAGATATTTCCTTTTCTAACATTGGCCTAAAATCGCTTGAAATCTCCAATTGCAATTTCCACAAAAAGAGAGTTTCAAATCTGCTCTGTCCAAAGAAAGGTTCAACCCTGTGAGCTGAATGCACACATCACAAAGTAGTTTCTGAGAATGATTCTGTCTAGTTTCTATAGGAGGATATTTCCTTTTCTAACATTGGCCTCAAATCGCTTGAAATCTCAAATTCCAAATTCCAGAAAAAGACAGTTTCAAACCTGCAGTGTGTAAGTAAAGGTTCAAATCTGTGAGTTGAATACACACAACACAAAGAAGTTACTGAGAATTCTTCTGTCTAGCATTATATGAAGAATTCCCGTTTCCAAAGAAGGCCTCAAAGAGGTGCAAATATCCAGCTGTAGACTTTACAAACAGAGTGTTTCCAAACTGCTCAATGAACAGAAACGTTAAACTCTGTGAGCTGAACGCACCCATCACATAGTAGTTTGTTAGAACTATTCTGTCTAGTTTTCATACGAAGATATTTCCTTTTCTAACATTGGCCTAAAATAGCTTGAAATCTCCAATTGCAATTTCGACAAAAAGAGAGTTTCAAATCTGCTCTGTCCAAAAAAAGTTTCAACTCTGTGAGCTGAATACACACAACACAAAGAAGTTACTGAAAATTTCTCTGTCTAGCATTATATGAAGAAATCCCGTTTCCAACGAAGTCCACAAAGAGGTCCAAATATCCACTTCCAGACTTTACAAACAGAGTGTTTCCAAACTGCTCTATGAACAGAAAGGTTAAACACTGTGAGCTGAATGTACACATCACATAGTAGTTTCTGGGAATCATTCAGTCTAGTTCTTATACCAAGATATTTCCTTTTCTAACATTGGCCTAATATCGCTTGAAATCTCCAATTGCAATTTCCACAAAAAGAGAGTTTCAATTCTGCTCTGTCCAAAGAAAGGTTCAACTCTGTGAGCTGAATACACACAACACAAAGAAGTTACTGAAAATTCTTCTGTCTAGCATTATATGAAGAAATCACGTTTCCAACAAAGTCCTCAAAGAGGTCCAAATATCCACTTGCAGACTTCACAAACAGAGTGATTCCAAACTGCTCTATGAACAGAAAAGTTAAACTCTGTGAGCTGAATTCACACATCACATAGTAGTTTCTGAGAAAGATTCTGTCTAGTTTTATACCAAGATATTTCCTTTTCTAACATTGGCCTCAAATCGCTTGAAATCTCCAATAACAATTTCCACAAAAAGAGAGTTTCAAATCTGCTCTGTCCAAAGAAAGGTTCAACTCTGTGAGCTGAATACACACAACACAAAGAAGTTACTGAAAATTCTTCTGTCTAGCATTATATGAAGAAATCCCGTTTCCAACAAAGTCCTCAAAGTGGTCCAAATATCCACTTGCAGACATTACAAACAGAGTGTTCCCAAACTGCTCTATGAACAGAAAGGTTAAACTCTGTGAGCTGAACGCACACATCACAAAGTAGTTTCTGAGAATGATTATGTCTAGTTTTTATACGAAGATACTTCTTTTTCTACCATTGCCCTCAAATCGCTTGAAATCTCAAATTGCAAATTGCAGAAAAAGACAGTTTCAAACATGCAGTGTGTAAGGAAAGGTTCAAATCTGTGAGTTGAATACACACAGCACAAAGAAGTTACTGAGAATTCTTCTGTCTAGCATTATATGAAGAAATCCCGTTTCCAACGAAGGCCTCAAAGAGGTGCAAATATCCACTTGTAGACTTTACAAACAGAGTGTTTCCAAACTGCTCTATGAACAGAAAGGTTAAACTCTGTGAGCTGAACGCAAACATCACAAAGTAGTTTCTGAGAATGATTCTGTCTAGTTTTTATTCGAAGATATTTCCTTTTCTAACATGGGCCTAAAATCGCTTGAAATCTCCAATTGCAATTTCCACAAAAAGAGAGTTTCAAATCTGCTCTGTCCAAAGAAAGGTTCAACTCTGTGAGCTGAATACACACAACACAAAGAAGTTACTGAAAATTCTTCTGTTTAGCATTATATGAAGAAATCCCGTTTCCTACGAAGTCCTCAAAGAGGTCCAAATATTCACTTGCAGACTTTACAAACAGAGTGTTTCCAAACTGCTCCATGAGCAGAAAGGTTAAACTCTGTGAGCTGAACGCCCACATCACAAAGTAGTTTCTGAGAATGATTCTGTCTAGTTTTTCTACGAAGATACTTCCTTTTCTACCATTGCCCTCATATCGCTTGAAATCACAAATTGCAAATTCCAGAAAAAGACAGTTTCAAACATGCAGTGTGCAAGGAAAGGTTCAACTCTGTGAGCTGAATACACAGAACACAAAGAAGTTACTGAGAATTCCTCTGTCTAGCATTATATGAAGAAATACCGTTTCCAATGAAGTCCTCAAAGGGGTCCTAATATCCAATTGCAGACTTTACAAACAGAATGTTTCCAAACTGCTCTATGAATAGAAATTTTAAACTCAGTGAGCTGAATGAACACATCACATAGTAGTTTCTGAGAATGATTCTGTCTAGTTTTTATACCAAGATATTTCCTTTTCTAACATTGGCCTAAAATCGCTTGAAATCTCCAATTGCAATTTCCACAAAAAGAGAGTTTCAAATCTGCTCTGTCCAAATAAAGGTTCAACTCTGTGAGCTGAATACACACAACACAAAGAAGTTACTGAAAATTCTTCTGTCTAGCATTATATGAAGAAATCCCGTTTCCAACGAAGTCCTCAAAGAGGTCCAAATACCCACTTGCTGACTTTACAAACAGAGTGTTTCCAAACTGCTATATGAACAGAAAGGTTAAACTCTGTGAGCTGAATGCACACATCACATAGTAGTTTCTGAGAATGATTCTGTCTAGTTTTTATACGAAGATATTTCCTTTTCTAACATTGGCCTAAAATCGCTTGGAATCTCCAATTGCAATTTCCACAAAAAGAGAGTTTCAAATCTGCTCTGTCCAAAGAAAAGTTCAACTCTGTGAGCTGAATACACACAACACAAAGAAGTTACTGAAAATTCTTCTGTCTAGCATTATATGAAGAAATCCCGTTTCCAACGAAGTCCTCAAAGAGGTCCAAATATCCACTTGCAGACTTTACAAACAGAGTGTTTCCAAACTACTCTATGAACAGAAAGGTTAAACTCTGTGAGCAGAACGCACACATCACAAAGTAGTTTCTGAGAATGATTCTGTCTAGTTTTTTTACGAAGATACTTCCTTTTCTACCATTGCCCTCAAATCGCTTGAAATCTCAAATTGCAAATTGCAGAAAAAGACAGTTTCAAACATGCAGTGTGTAAGGAAAGGTTCAAATCTGTGAGTTGAATACATACAACACAAAGAAGTTACTGAGAATTCTTCTGTCTAGCATTATATGAAGAAATCCCATTTCCAAAGAAGGCCTCAAAGATGTGCAAATATCCACTTGTTGACTTTACAAACAGAGTGTTTCCAAACTGCTCTATGAACAGAAAGGTTAAACTCTGTGAGCTGAACGCACACATTACAAAGTAGTTTCTGAGAATGATTCTGTCTCGTTTTTATATGAAGATATTTCCTTTTCTAACATTGGCCTAAAATCGCATGAAATCTCCAATTGCAATTTCGACAAAAAGAGAGTTTCAAATCTGCTCTGTACAAAGAAAGTTCAACTCTGTGAGCTGAATACACACAACACAAAGAAGTTACTGAAACTTCTTCTGTCTAGCATTATATGAAGAAATCCCGTTTCCAACAAAGTCCTCAAAGAAGTCCAAATATGCACTTGCAGACTTTACAAACTGAGTGTTTCCAAACTGCTCTATGAACAGAAAAGTTAAACTCTGTGAGCTGAATGCACACATCACACAGTAGTTTCTGAGAAAGATTCTGTCTAGTTTTATACCAAGATATTTGCTTTTCTGACATTGTCCTCAAATCGCTTGAAATCTCCAATTGCAATTTCCACAAAAAGAGAGTTTCAAATCTGCTCTGTCCAAAGAAAGGTTCAACTCTGTGAGCTGAATACACACAACACAAAGAAGTTACTGAAAATTCTTCTGTCTAGCATTATATGAAGAAATCCCGTTTCCAACGAAGTCATCAAAGAGGTCCAAATATCCACTTGCAGACTTTACAAACAGAGTGTTTCCAATCTGCTCTATGAACAGAAAGGTTAAACCCTGTGAGTTGAACGCACACATTACAAAATAGTTTCTGAGAATGATTCTGTCTAGTTTTTATATGAAGCTATTTCCTTTTCTAACATTGGCCTAAAATCGCATGAAATCTCCAATTGCAATTTCCACAAAAAGAGAGTTTCAAATCTGCTCTGTCCAAAGAAAGGTTCAACTCTATGAGCTGAATACAGACAACACAAAGAAGTTACTGAAAATTCTTCTGTCTAGCATTATATGAAGAAATCCCGTTTCCAACGAAGTCCTCAAAGAGGTCCAAATATCCACTTGCAGATTTTACAAACAGTGTTTCCAAACTGCTCTATGAACAGAAAGGTTAAACTCTGTGAGCTGAACGCACACATCACAAAGTAGTTTCTGAGAATGATTCTGTCTAGTTTTTATACGAAGATATTTCCTTTTCTACATTTGCCTTCAAATCGCTTGAAATCTCAAATTGCAAATTCCAGAAAAAGACAGTTTCAAACATGCAGTGTGTAAGGAAAGGTTCAAATCTGTGAGTTGAATACACACAACACAAAGAAGTTACTGAGAATTCTTCTGTCTAGCATTATATGAAGAAATCCCGTTTCCAACGAAGTCCACAAAGAGGTCCAAATATCCACTTGCAGACTTTACAAACAGAGGGTTTCCAAACTGCTCTATGAACAGAAAGGTTAAATTCTGTGAGCTGAATGCACACATCACATAGTAGTTTCTGAGAATCATTTTGTCTAGTTCTTATACCATGATATTTCCTTTTCTAACATTGGCCTAAAATCGCTTGAAATCTCCAAATGCAATTTCCACAAAAAGAGAGTTTCAAATCTCCTCTGTTCAAAGAAAGGTTCAACTCTGTGAGCTGAATACACACAACACAAAGAAGTTACTGAAATTTCTTCTGTCAAGAATTATATGAATAAATCCCGTTTCCAACGAAGTCCTCAAAGAGGTCAAAATATCCACTTGCAGACTTTACAAACAGAGTGTTTCCAAACTACTCTATGAACAGAAAGGTTAAACTCTGTGAGCTGAACGCACACATCAAAAAGTAGTTTCTCAGAATGATTCTGTCTAGTTTTTATACCAACATATTTCCTTCTCTACATTTGCCCTCAAATCGCTTGAAATTTCAAATTGCAAATTCCAGAAAAAGACAGTTTCAAACATGCAGTGTGTAAGGAAAGGTTCAAATCTGTGAGTTGAATACACACAACACAAAGAAGTTACTGAAAATTCTTCTGTCTAGCATTATATGAAGAAATCCCGTTTCCAACGAAGGCCTCAAAGAGGTGCAAATATCCACTTGTAGACTTTACAAACAGAGTGTTTCCAAACTGCTCTATGAACAGAAATGTTAAACTCTGTGAGCTGAATGCACACATCACATAGTAGTTTCTGAGAATGATTCTGTCTAGTTTTTATACCAAGATATTTCCTTTTCTAACATTGGCCTAAAATGGCTTGAAATCTCCAATTGCAATTTCCGCAGAAAGAGACTTTCAAATCTGCTCTGTCCAAAGAAAGCTTCAACTCTGTGAGCTGAATACACACAACACAAAGAAGTTACTGAATATTCTTCTGTCTAGCATTATATGAAGAGATCCCGTTTCCAACGAAGTCCACAAAGAGGTCCAAATATCCACTTGCAGACTTTAAAAAACACAGTGTTTCCAAACTGCTCTATGAACAGAAAGGTTAAACTCTGTGAGCTGAATGCACACATCACATAGTAGTTTCTGAGAATGATCCTGTCTAGTTTTTTTACCACGATATTTCATTTTCTAACATTGGCCTAAAATCGCTTGAAATCTCCAATTGCAATTTCCCCAAAAAGAGAGTTTCAAATCTGCTCTGTCCAAAGAAAGGTTCAACTCTGTGAGCTGAATACACACAACACAAAGAAGTTACTGAAAATTCTTCTGTCTAGCATTATATGAAGAAATCCTGTTTCCTACAAAGTCCTCAAAGTGGTCCAAATATCCACTTGCAGACTTTACAAATAGGGTGTTTCCAAACTGCTCTATGAACAGAAAGGTTAAACTCTGTGAGCTGAACGCACACATCACAAAGTAGTTTCTGAGAATGATTCTGTCTAGTTTTTATACGAAGATTCTTCCTTTTCTACGATCGCCCTCATATCGCTTGAAATCTCAAATTGCAAATTGCAGAAAAAGACACTTTCAAACATGCAGTGTGTGAGGAAAGGTTCAAATCTGTGAGCTGAATACTCACAACACAAAGAAGTTACTGAAAATTCTTCTGTCTAGCATTATATGAAGAAATCCCGTTTCCAACGATGTCCTCAAAGAAGTCCAAATATGAACTTGCAGACTTTACAAACAGAGTGTTTCCAAAATGCTCTATGAACAGAAAGGTTAAACTCTGTGAGCTGAATGCACACATCACATAGTAGTTTCTGAGAATGATTCTGTCTAGTTTTTATACCAACATATTTCCTTTTCTAACATTGGCCTAAAATCGCTTGAAATCTCCAATTGCAATTTCCACAAAAACAGAGTTTCAAATCTGCTCTGTCCAAAAAAAGTTTCAACTCTGTGAGCTGAATACACACAACACAAAGAAGTTACTGAAAATTCTTCTGTCCAGCATTATATGAAGAAAACCCGTTTCCAACGAAGTCCTCAAAGAGGTCCAAATATCCACTTGCAGACTTTACAAACAGAGTGTTTCCAAACTGCTCTATGAACAGAAAGGTTAAACTCTGTGAGCTGAACGCACACATCACAAAGTAGTTTCTGAGAATGATTCTGTTTAGTTTTGTACGAAGATATTTCCTTTTCTAACATTGGCCTCAAATCGCTTGAAATCTCAAATTGCAAATTCCAGAAAAAGACAGTTTCAAACATGCAGTGTGTAAGGAAAAGTTCAAATCAGTGAGCTGAATACACGCAAAAAAAAAATTACTGAAAATTCTTCTGTCTAGCATTATATGAAGAAATCCCGTTTCCAACGAAGTCCTCAAAGAAGTCCAAATATCCACTTGCAGACTTTACAAACAGAGTGTTTCCAAACTGCTCTATGAACAGAAAGGTTAAACTCTGTGAGCTGAATGCACACATCACATAGTAGTTTCTGAGAATGATTCTGTCTAGTTTTTATACGAAGATATTTCCTTTTCTAATATTGGCCTAAAATCACATGAAATATCCAATTGCAATCTCGACAAAAAGAGAGTTTCAAATCTGCTCTGTCCAAAGAAAGGTTCAACTCTGTGAGCTGAATACACACAACACAAAGTAGTTACTGAGAATTCTTCTGTCTAGCATTATATGAAGAAATCCCGTTTCCAACGAAGTCCTCAAAGAGGTCCAAATATCCACTTGTAGACATTACAGAGTGTTTCCAAACTGCTCTAAGAACAGAAAGGTTAAACTCTGTGAGCTGAATGCACACATCACATTGTAGTTTCTGAGAATGATTCTGTCTAGTTTTTATACGAAGATATTTCCTTTTCTAACATTGGCCTAAATTCGCTTGAAATATCCAATTGCAATCTCGACAAAAAGAGAGTTTCAAATCTGCTCTGTCCAAAGAAAGGTTCAACTCTGTGAGCTGAATACACACAACACAAAGAAGTTACTGAGAATTCTTCTGTCTAGCATTATATGAAGAATTCCCGTTTCCAACGAAGTCCTCAAAGAGGTCCAAATATCCACTTGCAGACTTTACAAACAGAGTGTTTCCAAACTGCTCTATGAACAGAAAGTTTAAACTCTGTGAGCTGAATGCACACATCACATAGTAGTTTCTGAGAATGATTCTGTCTAGTTTTTATAGCAAGATATTTCCTTTTCTAACATTGGCCGAAAATCGCTTGAAATCTCCAATTGCAATTTCCACAAAAAGAGAGTATCAAATCTGCTCTGTCCAAAGAAAGATTCAACTCTGTGAGCTGAATACACACAACACAAAGAAGTTACTGAAAATTTTTCTGTCTAGCATTATATGAAGAAATCCCGTTTCCAACGAAGTCCTCAAAGAAGTCCAAATATCCACTTGCAGACTTTACACACAGAGTGTTTCCAAACTGCTCTATGAACAGAAAGGTTAAACTCTGTGAGCTGAATGCACACATCACATAGTAGTTTCTGAGAATGATCCTGTCAAGTTTTTATACCAAGGTATTTCCTTTTCTACCATTGCCCTCAAATCGCTTGAAATCTCACATTGCAAATTCCAGAAAAAGACAGTTTCAAACATGCAGTGTGCAAGGAAAGGTTCAAATCTGTGAGGTGAATACACACAACACAAAAAGTTACTGAGAATTACTCTGTCTAGCATTATATGAAGAAATCCCGTTTCCAATGAAGTCCTCAAAGAGGTCCAAATATCCACTTGCAGACTTTACAAACAGAATGTTTCCAAACTGCTCTATGAATAGAAATTTTAAACTCAGTGAGCTGAATGAACACATCACATAGTAGTTTCTGAGAATGATTCTGTCTAGTTTTTATACGAAGATATTTCCTTTTCTAACATTGGCCTATAATCGCTTGAAATCTCCAATTGCAATTTCCACAAAAAGAGAGTTTCAAATCTGCTCTGTCCAAAGAAAGGTTCAACTCTGTGAGCTGAATACACACAACACAAAGAAGTTACTGAAATTTCTTCTGTCTAGAATTATATGAAGAAATCCCGTTTCCAACGAAGTCCTCAAAGAGGTCAAAATATCCACTTGCAGACTTTACAAGCAGAGTGTTTCCAAACTACTCTATGAACAGAAAGGTTAAACTCTGTGAGCTGAACGCACACATCACAAAGTAGTTCCTCAGAATGATTCTGTCTAGTTTTTATACCAACATATTTCCTTTTCTAACATTGCCCTCAAATCGCTTGAAATCTCAAATTGCAAATTCCAGAAAAAGACAGTTTCAAACATGGAGTGTGTAAGGAAAGGTTCAAATCTGTGAGTTGAATACACACAACACAAAGAAGTTACTGAAAATTCTTCTGTCTAGCATTATATGAAGAAATCCCGTTTCAAACGAAGGCCTCAAAGAGGTGCAAATATCCACTTGTAGAGTGTACAGAGTGTTTCCAAACTGCTCTATGAACAGAAATTTTAAACTCTGTGAGCTGAATGCACACATCACATAGTAGTTTCTGAGAATGATTCTGTCTAGTTTTTATAGCAAGATATTTCCTTTTCTAACATTGGCCTAAAATCGCATGAAATCTCCAATTGCAATTTCCACAGAAAGAGAGTTTCAAATCTGCTCTGTCCCAAGAAAGGTTCAACTCTGTGAGCTGAATACACACAACACAAAGAAGTTACTGAATATTCTTCTGTCTAGCATTATATGAAGAGATCCCGTTTCCAACGAAGTCCACAAAGAGGTCCAAATATCCACTTGCAGACTTTAAAAAACACAGTGTTTCCAAACTGCTCTATGAACAGAAAGGTTAAACTCTGTGAGCTGAATGCACACATCACATAGTAGTTTCTGAGAATGATCCTGTCTAGTTTTTATACCAAGATATTTCCTTTTCTAACATTGGCCTAAAATCGCTTGAAATCTCCAATTGCAATTTCCCCAAAAAGAGAGTTTCAAATCTGCTCTGTCCAAAGAAAGGTTCAACTCTGTGAGCTGAATACACACAACACAAAGAAGTTACTGAAAATTCTTCTGTCTAGCATTATATGAAGAAATCCTGTTTCCTACAAAGTCCTCAAAGAGGTCCAAATATCCACTTGCAGACTTTACAAATAGGGTGTTTCCAAACTGCTCTATGAACAGAAAGGTTAAACTCTGTGAGCTGAACGCACACATCACAAAGTAGTTTCTGAGAATGATTCTGTCTAGTTTTTATACGAAGATTCTTCCTTTTCTACGATTGCCCTCATATCGCTTGAAATCTCAAATTGCAAATTGCAGAAAAAGACACTTTCAAACATGCAGTGTGTGAGGAAAGGTTCAAATCTGTGAGCTGAATACTCACAACACAAAGAAGTTACTGAAAATTCTTCTGTCTAGCATTATATGAAGAAATCCCGTTTCCAACGATGTCCTCAAAGAAGTCCAAATATGAACTTGCAGACTTTACAAACAGAGTGTTTCCAAAATGCTCTATGAACAGAAAGGTTAAACTCTGTGAGCTGAATGCACACATCACATAGTAGTTTCTGAGAATGATTCTGTCTAGTTTTTATACCAACATATTTCCTTTTCTAACATTGGCCTAAAATCGCTTGAAATCTCCAATTGCAATTTCCACAAAAAGAGAGTTTCAAATCTGCTCTGTCCAAAAAAAGTTTCAACTCTGTGAGCTGAATACACACAACACAAAGAAGTTACTGAAAATTCTTCTGTCCAGCATTATATGAAGAAAACCCGTTTCCAACGAAGTCCTCAAAGAGGTCCAAATATCCACTTGTAGACATTACAGAGTGTTTCCAAACTGCTCTAAGAACAGAAAGGTTAAACTCTGTGAGCTGAATGCACACATCACATTGTAGTTTCTGAGAATGATTCTGTCTAGTTTTTATAGCAAGATATTTCCTTTTCTAACATTGGCCTAAATTCGCTTGAAATATCCAATTGCAATCTCGACAAAAAGAGAGTTTCAAATCTGCTCTCTCCAAAGAAAGGTTCAACTCTGTGAGCTGAATACACACAACACAAAGAAGTTACTGAGAATTCTTCTGTCTAGCATTATATGAAGAATTCCCGTTTCCAACGAAGTCCTCAAAGAGGTCCAAATATCCACTTGCAGACTTTACAAACAGAGTGTTTCCAAACTGCTCTATGAACAGAAAGTTTAAACTCTGTGAGCTGAATGCACACATCACATAGTAGTTTCTGAGAATGATTCTGTCTAGTTTTTATAGCAAGATATTTCCTTTTCTAACATTGGCCTAAAATCGCTTGAAATATCCAATTTCAATCTCGACAAAAAGAGAGTTTCAAATCTGCTCTGTCCAAAGAAAGGTTCAACTCCGTGAGCTGAATACTCACAACACAAAGAAGTTACTGAAAATTCTTCTGTCTAGCATTATATGAAGAAATCCCGTTTCCAACGAAGTCCTCAAAGAGGTCCAAATATCCACTTGCCCACTTTACAAACAGAGTGTTTCCAAACTGCTCTATGAATAGAAAGGTTCAACTCTGTGAGCTGAATGCACACATCACATAGTAGTTTCTGAGAATGATTCTGTCTAGTTTTTATACCAAGATATTTCCTTTTCTAACATTGGCCTAAAATCGCTTGAAATCTCCAATTGCAATTTCCACAAAAAGAGAGTTTCACATCTGCTCTGTCCAAAGAAAGGTTCAACTCTGTGAGCTGAATTCACACAACACAAAGAAGTTACTGAAAATTCTTCTCTCTAGCATTATATGAAGAAAACCCTTTTCCAACGAAGTCCTCAAAGAGGTCCAAATATCCACTTGCAGACTTTACAAACAGAGTGTTTCCAAACTGCTCTATGAACAGAAAGGTTAAACTCTGTGAGCTGAACGCACACATCACAAAGTAGTTTCTGAGAATGATTCTGTCTAGTTTTTATACGAAGATATTTCCTTTTCTAACATTGGCCTCAAATCGCTTGAAATCTCAAATTGCAAATTCCAGAAAAAGACAGTTTCAAACATGCAGTGTGTAAGGAAAGGTTCAAATCTGTGAGTTGAATACACACAACACAAAAAAGTTACTGAGAATTCTTATGTCTAGCATTATATGAAGAAATCCCGTTTCCAACGAAGGCCTCAAAGAGGTGCAAATATCCACTTGTAGACATTACAGAGTGTTTCCAAACTGCTCTATGAACAGAAAGGTTAAACTCTGTGAGCTGAATGCACACATCACATAGTAGTTTCTGAGAATGATTCTGTCTAGTTTTTATACGAAGATATTTCCTTTTCTAATATTGGCCTAAAATCGATGGAAATATCAAATTGCAATCTCGACAAAAAGAGAGTTTCAAATCTGCTCTGTCCAAAGAAAGGTTCACCTCTGTGAGCTGAATACACACAACACAAAGAAGTTACTGAGAATTCTTCTGTCTAGCATTATATGAAGAATTCCCGTTTCCAACGAAGTCCTCAAAGAGGTCCAAATATCCACTTGTAGACATTCCAGAGTGTTTCCAAACTGGTCTATGAACAGAAAGGTTAAACTCTGTGAGCTGAATGCACACATCACATAGTAGTTTCTGAGAATGATTCTGTCTAGTTTTTATACCAAGATATTTCCTTTTCTAACATTGGCCTAAAATCGCTTGAAATCTCCAATTGCAATTTCCACAAAAAGAGAGTTTCAAATCTGCTCTGTCCAAAGAAAGGTTCAACTCTGTGAGCTGAATACACACAACACAAAGAAGTTACTGAAAATTCTTCTGTCTAGCATTATATGAAGAAACCCCGTTTCCAACGAAGTCCTCAAAGAGGTCCAAATATCCACTTGCAGACTTTACAAACAGAGTGTTTCCAAACTGCTCTATGAACAGAAAGTTGAAACTCTGTGAGCTGAACGCACACATCACAAAGTAGTTTCTGAGAATGATTCTGTCTAGTTTTTATACGAAGATATTTCCTTTACTAACATTGGCCTCAAATCGCTTGAAATCTCAAATTGCAGATTCCAGAAAAAGACAGTTTCAAACATGCAGTGTGTAAGGAAAGGTTCAAATCTGTGAGTTGAATACACACAACACAAAAAAGCTACTGAGAATTCTTCTGTCTAGCATTATATGAAGAAATCCCGATTCCAACGATGTCCTCAAATAGGTCCAAATATCCACTTGCAGACTTTACAAACAGAGAGTTTCCAAACTGCTCTATAAACAGAAAGGTTAAACTCTGTGAGCTGAATGCACACATCACATAGTTGTTTCTGAGAATGATTCTGTCTAGTTTTTATAACAAGATATTTCCTTTTGTAACATTGGCCTAAAATCCCTTGAAATCTCCAAATGCAAATTCCAGAAAAAGAGAGTTTCAAATCTGCTCTGTCCAAAGAAAGGTTCAACTCTGTGAGCTGAATACACACAACACAAAGAAGTTACTGAGAATTCTTCTGTCTAGCATTATATGAAGAAATCCCGTTTCCAACGAAGGACTCAAAGAGGTGTAAATATCCACTTGTAGACTTTACAAACAGAGTGTTTCCAAACTGCTTTACGAACAGAAAGGTTAAACTCTGTGAGCTGAATGCACACATCACAAAGTAGTTTCTGAGAATGATTCTGTCTAGTTTTTATACGAAGATATTTCCTTTTCTAACATTGGCCTCAAATCGCTTGAAATCTCAAATTGCAAATTCCAGAAAAAGACAGTTTAAAACATGCAGTGTGTAAGGAAAGGTTCTAATCTGTGAGTTGAATACACACAACTCAAAGAACTTACTGAGAATTCTTCTGTCTAGCATTATATGAAGAAATCCCGTTTCCAACGAAGGCCTTAAAGAGGTGTAAATATCCACTTGTAGACTTTACAGAGTTTTTCCAAACTCCTCTATGAACAGAAAGGTTAAACTCTGTGAGCTGAATGCACGCATCAAATAGTAGTTTCTGAGAATGATTCTGTCTAGTTTTTATACCAAGATATTTCCTTTTCTAACATTTTCCTCAAATCGCTTGAAATCTCCAATTGCAATTTCCACAAATAGAGAGCTTCAAATCTGCTCTGTCCAAAGAAAGGTTCAACTCTGTGAGCTGAATACACACAACACAAAGAAGTTATTGCAAATTCTTCTGTCTAGTATTAGATGAATAAATCCCGTTTCCAACGATGTCCTCAAAGAGGTCCAAATATCCACTTGCAGACTTTACAAACAGAGTGTTGCCAAACTGCTCTATGAATAGAAAGGTTAAACTCTGTGAGCTGAATGCACAGATCACAATGTAGTTTCTGAGGATGATTCTGTCTAGTTTTATACGAAGATATTTCCTTTTCTAACATTGGCCCCAAATCGCTTGAAATCTCAATTTGCAAATTCCAAAAAAGACAGTTTCAAACCTGCAGTGTGTAAGGAAAGGTTCAAGCCTGTGAGTTGAATACACACAACACAAAGAAGTTACTGAGAATTCTTCTGTCTAGCATTATATGAAGAAATCCCGTTTCCAACGAAGGAATCAAAGAGGTGTAAATATCCACTTGTAGACTTTACAAACAGAGTGTTTCCAAACTGCCTTAGGAACAGAAAGGTTAAACTCTGTGAGCTGAATGCACACATCACAAATTAGTTTCTCAGAATGATTCTGTCTAGTTTTTATACGAAGATATTTCCTTTTCTAACATTGGCCTCAAATCGCTTGAAATCTCAAATTGCAAATTCCAGAAAAAGACAGTTTCAAACATGCAGTGTGTAAGGAAAGGTTCAAATCTGTGAGTTGAATACACACAACTCAAAGAAGTTACTGAGAATTCTTCTGTCTAGCATTATATGAAGAAATCCCGTTTCCAACGAAGGCCTTAAAGAGGTGCAAATATCCACTTGTAGACTTCACAGAGTTTTTCCAAACTGCTCTATGAACAGAAAGGTTAAACTCTGTGAGCTCAATGCACACATCAAATAGTAGTTTCTGAGAATGATTCTGTCTAGTTTTTATACCAAGATATTTCCTTTTCTAACATTGGCCTCAAATCGCTTGAAATCTCCAATTGCAATTTCCACAAATAGAGAGCTTCAAATCTTCTCTGTCCAAAGAAAGGTTCAACTCTGTGAGCTGAATACACACAACACAAAGAAGTTAATGCAAATTCTTCTGTCTAGCATTATATGAATAAATCCCGTTTCCAACGAAGTCCTCAAAGAGGTCCAAATATCCACTTGCAGACTTTACAAACAGAGTGTTGCCAAACTGCTCTATGAATAGAAAGGTTAAACTCTGTGAGCTGAATGCACAGATCACAATGTAGTTTCTGAGGATGATTCTGTCTAGTTTTTATACGAAGATATTTCCTTTTCTAATATTGGCCCCAAATCGCTTCAAATCTCAAATTGCAAATTCCAAAAAAGACAGTTTCAAACCTGCAGTGTGTAAGGAAAGGTTCCAGTCTGTGAGTTGAATACACACAACACAAAGAAGTTACTGAGAATTCTTCTGTCTAGCATTATGTGAAGAAAACCCGTTTCCAACGAAGGACTCAAAGAGGTGTAAATATCCACTTGTAGACTTTACAAACAGAGTGTTTCCAAACTGCTTTAGGAACAGAAAGTTGAAACTCTGTGAGCTGAACGCACACATCACAAAGTAGTTTCTGAGAATGATTCTGTCTAGTTTTTATACGAAGATATTTCCTTTACTAACATTGGCCTCAAATCGCTTGAAATCTCAAATTGCAGATTCCAGAAAAAGACAGTTTCAAACATGCAGTGTGTAAGGAAAGGTTCAAATCTGTGAGTTGAATACACACAACTCAAAGAAGTTACTGAGAATTCTTCTGTCTAGCATTATATTAAGTAATCCCGTTTCCAACGAAGGCCTCAAAGAGGTGCAAATATCCACTTGTAGACTTTACAGAGTGTTTCCAAACTGCTCTATGAACAGAAAGGTTAAATTCTGTGAGCTGAATGCACACATCAAATAGTAGTTTCTGAGAATGATTCTGTCTAGTTTTTATACCAAGATATTTCCTTTTCTAACATTGGCCTAAAATCGCTTGAAATCTCCAATTGCAATTTCGACAAAAAGAGAGTTTCAAATCTGCTCTGTCCAAAGAAAGGTTCAACTCTGTGAGCTGAATACACACAACACAAAGAAGTTACTGAGAATTCTTCTGTCTAGCATTATATGAAGAAATTCCGTTTCCAACGAAGTCCTCAAAGAGGTCCAAATATCCAATTGTAGACTTTACAGAGCGTTTCCAAACTGCTCTATGAACCGAAAGGTTAAACTCCGTGAGCTGAATGCACACATCCCATAGTAGTTTCTGAGAATGATTCTGTCTAGTTTTTATACCAAGATATTTCCTTTTCTAACATTGGCCTCAAATCGATTGAAATCCCCAATTGCAAATTCCAGAAAAAGAGTTTCAAATCTGCTCTGTCCAAAGAAAGGTTCAACTCTGTGAGCTGAATACACACAACACAAAGAAGTTACTGAAAATTCTTCTGTCTAGCATTTTATGAAGAAATCCCGTTTCCAACCAAGTCCTCAAAGAGGTCCAAATATCCACTTGCAGACTTTACAAACATAGTGTTTCCATACTGCTCTATGAAGAGAAAGGTTAAACTCTGTGAGCTGAACGCACACATCACAAAGTAGTTTCTGAAAATGGTTCTGTCTAGTTTTTATACGAAGATATTTCCTTTTCTACCAATGGCCTCAAATCGCTTGAAATCTCAAATTGCAAATTCTATAAAAAGACAGTTTCAAACATGCAGTGTGTAAGGAATTGTTCAAATCTGTGAGTTGAATACACACAACACAAAGAAGTTACTGAAAATTCTTCTGTCTAGCATTACATGAAGAAATCCCGTTTCCAACGAAGGCCTCAAAGAGGTGCAAATATCCACTTGTAGACTTTACAAACAGAGTGTTTCCAAACTGCTCTATGAACAGAAAGGTTAACCTCTGTGAGCTGAACGCACACATCACAAAGCTGTTTCTGAGAATGATTCTGTCTAGTTTTTATGTGAAGATATTTCCTTTTCTAACATTGGCCTCAAATCGCATGAAATCTCAAATTGCAAATTCCAGAAAAAGAGAGTTTCAAACCTGCTGTGTGTAAGGAAAGGTTCAACTCTGTGAGCTGAATACAAACAACACAAAGAAGTTACTGAGAATTCTTCTGTCTAGCTTTATATGAAGAAATCCCTTTTCCAACGATATCCTCAGAGAGGTCCAAATATCCACTTGCAGACTTTACAAACAGAGTGTTTCCAAACTGCTCTATGAAAACAAAGTTTAAACTCTGTTAGCTGAACGCACACATCACAAACTAGATTCTGAGAATGATTCTGTCTAGTTTTTATACCAAGATATTTCCTTTTCTACCATTGGCCTAAAATCGCTTGAAATCTCCAATTGCAATTTACACAAAAAGAGAATTTCAAATCCGCTCTGTCCAAAGAAAGGTTCAACTCTGTGAGATGAATACACACAACACAAAGAAGTTACTGAAAATTCTTCTGTCTAGCATTATATGAAGAAATCCCTTTTCCAACGAAGTCCTCAAAGAGGTGCAAATATGCACTTGTAGAATTTACAGAGTGTTTCCAAACTGCTCTATGAACACAAAGGTTAAACTCTGTGAGCTGAATGCACACATCACATAGTAGTTTCTGAGAATGATTCTGTCTAGCTTTTATGCCAAGATATTTCCTTTTCTAACATTGGCCTAAAATCGCTTGAAATCTCCAACTGCAATTTCGACAAAAAGAGAGTTTCAAATCTGCTCTGTCCAAAGAAAGGTTCAACTCTGTGAGCTGAATACACACAACACAAAGAAGTTACCGAGAATTCTTCTGTCTAGCATTATATGAAGAAATCCCGTTTCCAACGAAGTCCTCAAAGAGGTCCAAATATCCACTTGCAGACTTTACAAACAGAGTGTTTCCAAACTGCTCTATGAACAGAAAGGTTAAACTCTATGAGCTGAATGCACACATCACATAGTAGTTTCTGAGAATGATTCTGTCTAGTTTTTATACGAAGATATTTCCTTTTCTAACATTGGCCTAAAATCGATTGAAATCTCCAATTGCAATTTCCGCAAAAAGAGAGTTTCAAATCTGCTCTGTCCAAAGAAAGGTTCAACTCTGTGAGCTGAATACACACAACACAAAGAAGTTACTGAGAATTCTTCTGTCTAGCATTATATGAAGAAATCCCGTTTCCAACGAAGTCCTAAAAGAGGTCCAAATATCCACTTGCAGACTTTAGAAACAGAGTGTTTCCAAACTGCTCTATGAACAGAAAGGTTAAACTCTGTGAGCTGAATGCACACATCACATAGTAGTTTCTGAGAATGATTCTGTCTAGTTTTTATACCAAGATATTTCCTTTTCTAACATTGGCCTCAAATCGCTTGGAATCTCCAATTGCAATTTCCACAAAACGAGAGTTTCAGATCTGCTCTGTCCAAAGAAAGGTTCAACTCTGTGAGCTGAATACACACAACACAAAGAAGTTACTGAAAATTGTTCTGTCTAGCATTATATGAAGAAATCCCGTTTCCAATGAAATCCTCAAAGAGGTCCAAATATCCACTTGCAGCCTTTTCAAACAGAGTGTTTCCAAACTGCTCTATGAACAGAAAGGTTAAACTCTGTGAGCTGAATGCACACATCACATAGTAGTTTCTGAGAATCATTCTGTCTAGTTTTTCTACCAAGATATTTCCTTTTCTACCATAGGCCTAAAATCGCTTGAAATCTCCAATTGCAAATTCCAGAAAAAGAGAGTTTCAAATCTGCTCTGTCCAAAGAAATGGTCAACTCTGTGAGCTGAATACACACAACACAAAAAAGATACTGAAAACTCTTCTGTCTAGCATTATATGAATAAATCTCTTTTCCAAAGAAGTCCTCAAAGAGGTCCAAATATCCACTTGCAGACTTTACAAACAGAGTGTTTCCAAACTGCTCTATGAACAGAAAGGTTAAACTCTGTGAGCTGAACGCACACA
The DNA here is from genome assembly GCF_028858775.2 of Pan troglodytes. Taxonomy (NCBI): domain Eukaryota; kingdom Metazoa; phylum Chordata; class Mammalia; order Primates; family Hominidae; genus Pan; species Pan troglodytes. The sequence goes on from NC_072413.2 coordinate 15,404,173, forward strand.
TCACAAAGTAGTTTCTGAGAATGATTCTGTCTAGTTTCTATACAAAGTTATTTCCTTTTCTAAAATTGGCCTCAAATCGCTTGAAATCTCAAATTGCAAATTCCAGAAAAACACAGTTTCAAACATGCAGTGTGTAAGGAAATGTTCAAGTCTGTGAGTTGAATACACAAAACCCAAAGAAGTTACTCAGAATTCTTCTGTCTAGCATTATATGAAGAAATCCCTTTTCCAACGAAGGCCTCTAAGAGGTGCAAATATCCACTTGTAGACATTACAAACAGAGTGTTTCCAAACTGCTCTATGAACAGAAAGGTTAAACTCTGTGAGCTGAATGCACACATCACATAGTAGTTTCTGAGAATGATTCTGTCTAGTTTTTATACCAAGATATTTCCTTTTCTAACATTGGCCTAAAATCGCCTGAAATCTCCAATTGCAATTTCCACAAAAAGAGAGTTTCAATTCTGCTCTGTCCAAAGAAATGTTCAACTCTGTGAGCTGAATACACACAACACAAAGAATTTACTGAAAATTCTTCTTTCTAGCATTATATGAAGAAATCCCCTTTACGAAGAAGTCCTCAAAGAGGTCCAAATATCCACTTGCAGACTTTAAAAACAGAGTGTTTCCAAACTACTCTATGAACAGAAAGGTAAAACTCTGTGTGCTGAACGCACTCATCACAAAGTAGTTTCTGAGAATGATCCTGTCTAGTTTTTATACGAAGATATTTCCTTTTCTAAAATTGGCCACAAATCGCTTGAAATCTCAAATTGCAAATTCCAAAAAAGACAGTTTCAAACCTGCAGTGTGTAAGGAAAGGTTCAAATCTGTGAGTTGAATACACACAACACAAAGAAGTTACAGAGAATTCTTCTGTCTAGCATTATATGAAGAAATCCCGTTTCCAACGAAGTCCTCAAAGAGGTCCAAATATCCACTTGCAGACTTTAGAAACAGAGTGTTTCCAAACTGCTCTATGAACAGAAAGGTTAAACTCTGTGAGCTGAATGCACACATCACATAGTAGTTTCTGAGAATGATTCTGTCTAGTTCTTATACCAAGATATTTCCTTTTCTAACATTGGCCTCAAATCGCTTGGAATCTCCAACTGCAATTTCCACAAAACGAGAGTTTCAGATCTGCTCTGTCCAAAGAAAGGTTCAAGTCTATGAGCTGAATACACACAACACAAAGAAGTTACTGAAAATTCTTCTGTCTAGCATTATATGAAGAAATCCCCTTTCCGAAGAAGTCCTCAAAGAGGTCCAAATATCCACTTGCAGACTTTACAAACAGAGTGTTTCCAAACTGCTCCATGAACAGAAAGGTTAAGCTCTGTGAGCTGAACGCACACATCACAAAGTAGTTTCTGAGAATGATTCTGTCTAGTTTATATACGAAGATATTTCCTTTTCTAACATTGGCCTCAAATCGCTTGAAATCTCAAATTGCAAATTCCAGGAAAAGGCAGTTTCAAACCTGCAGTGTGTAAGGAAAGATTCAAATCTGTGAGTTGAATACACACAACACAAAGAAGTTACTGAGAATTGTTCTGTCTAATATTATATGAAAATATCCCGTTTCCAACGAAGGCCTCAAAGAGGTGCAAATATCCACTTGTAGACTTTACAAACAGAGTGTTTCCAAACTGCTCTGTGAACAGAAAGGTTAAACTCTGTGAGCTGAACGCACACGTCACAAAGTAGTTTCTGAGAATGATTCTCTCCAGTTTTTATATGAATATATTTCCTTTTCTAACATTGGCCTCAAATCGCTTGAAATCTCCAATTGCAAATTCCAGAAAAAGAGAGTTTCAAACCTGCTGTGTCTAAGGAAAGGTTCAACTCTGTGAGCTGAATACACACAACACAAAGAAGTTACTGAGAATTCTTCTCTCTAGCATTATATGAAGAAATCCCATTTCCAACGAAGTCCTCAGACAGGTAAAAATATCCACTTGCAGACTTTACAAACAGAGTGTTTCCAAACTGCTCTATGAAACGAAAGGATAAACACTGTGAGCTGAACGCACACATCACAAACTAGATTCTGAGAATGATTCTGTCTAGTTTTTATACTAAGATATTTCCTTTTCTACCATTGGCCTCAAATCGCTTGAAATCTCCAATTGCAATTTCCACACAAAGAGAGTTTCAAATCTGCTTTGTCCAAGGAAAGGTTCAACTCTGAGAGGTGAATACACACAACAAAAAGAAGTTACTGAAAATTCTTCTGTCTAGCATTATATGAAGAAATCCCGTTTCCAACGAAGTCCTCAAAGAGGTTCAAATATCCACTGCAGACTTGACAAACAGACTGTTTCCAAACTGCTCTATGAACAGAAAGGTTAAACTCCGTGAGCTGAATGCACACATCACATAGTAGTTTCTGAGAATGATTCTGTCTAGTTTTTACACGAAGATGTTTCCTTTTCTAACACTGGCCTAAAATCGCTTGAAATCTCCAATTGCAATTTCGACAAAAACAGAGTTTCATATCTGCTCTGTCCAAAGAAAAGTTCAACTCTGTGAGCTGAAGACACACAACACACAGAAGTTACTGCAACTTCTTCTGTCTAGCATTATATGAAGAAATCCCGTTTCCAACGAAGTCCTCAAAGAGGTCCAAATATCCACTTGCAGACTTTACAGAGTGTTTCCAAACTGCTTTATGAACAGAAAGGTTAAAATCTGTGAGCTGAACGCACACATCACAAAGTAGTTTCTGAGAATGATTCTGTCTAGTTTTTATACGAAGATATTTCCTTTTCTAACATTGGCCTCAAATCGCTTGAAATCTCAAATTGCAAATTCCAGAAAAAGGCAGTTTCAAACCTGCAGTGTGTAAGGAAAGGTTCAAATCTGTGAGTTGAATACACACAACACAAAGAAGTTACTGAGAATTCTTCTGTCTAACATTATATGAAAAAATCCCGTTTCCAACGAAGGCCTCAAAGCGGTGCAAATATCCACTTGTAGACTTTACAAATAGAGTGTTTCCAAACTGCTCTATGAACAGAAAGGTTAAACTCTGTGAGCTGAACGCACACGTCACAAAGTAGTTTCTGAGAATGATTCTCTCCAGTTTTTATATGAATATATTTCCTTTTCTAACATTGGCCTCAAATCGCTTGAAATCTCAAATTGCAAACTCCAGAAAAAGAGAGTTTCAAACCTGCTGTGTCTAAGGAAAGGTTCAACTCTGTGAGCTGAATACACACAACACAAAGAAGTTACTGAGAATTCTTCTGTCTAGCATTATATGAAGAAAACCCGTTTCCAACGAAGTCCTCAAAGAGGTCCAAATATCCACTTGCAGACTTTACAAACAGAGTGTTTCCAAACTGCTCTATGAACAGAAAGGTTAAACTGTGTGAGCTGAATGAACACATCACATAGTAATTTCAGAGAATGATTCTGTCTAGTTTTCATACGAATTCATTTCCTTTTCTAACATTGGCCTCAAATCGCTTGAATTCTCAAATTGCAAATTCCAGAAAAACACAGTTTCAAACATGCAGTGTGTAAGGAAATGTTCAAATCTGTGAGTTGAATACACAAAACCCAAAGAAGTTACTGAGAATTCTCCTGTCTAGCATTATATGAAGAAATCCCGTTTCCAACGAAGGCCTCAAAGAGGTCCAAATATCCACTTGTAGACATTACAAACAGAGTGTTTCCAAACTGCTCTATGAACAGAAAGGTTAAACTCTGTGAGCTGAACGCACACATCACAAAGTAGTTTCTGAGAATGATTCTGTGTAGTTTCTATACGAAGTTATTTCCTTTTCTAAAATTGGCCTCAAATCGCTTGAAATCTCAAATTGCAAATTCCAGAAAAACACAGTTTCAAACATTCATTGTGTAAGGAAATGTTCAAATCTGTGAGTTGAATACACAAAACACAAAGATGTTACTGAGAATTCTTCTCTCTAGCATTATAGGAAGAAATCCCGTTTCCAACGAAGTCCTCAGAGAGGTAAAAATATCCACTTGCAGACTTTACAAACAGAGTTTTTCCAAACTGCTCTATGAAACGAAAGGATAAACACTGTGAGCTGAACGCACACATCACAAACTAGATTCTGAGAATGATTCTGTCTAGTTTTTATACGAAGATATTTCCTTTTCTAAAATTGGCCTCAAATCGCTTGAAATCTCCAATTGCAATTTCCACCCAAAGAGAGTTTCAAATCTGCTTTCTCCAAGGAAAGGTTCAACTCTGTGAGGTGAATACACACAACAAAAAGAAGTTACTGAAAATTCTTCTGTCTAGCATTATATGAAGAAATCCCGTTTCCAACGAAGTCCTCAAAGAGGTCCAAATATCCACTGCAGACTTGACAAACAGAGTGTTTCCAAACTGCTCTATGAACAGAAAGGTTAAACTCCGTAAGCTGAATGCACACATCACATAGTAGTTTCTGAGAATGATTCTGTATAGTTTTTACACGAAGATATTTCCTTTTCTAACACTGGCCTAAAATCGCTTGAAATCTCCAGTTGCAATTTCGACAAAAACAGAGTTTCAAATCTGCTCTGTCAAAAGAAAGGTTCAACTCTGTGAGCTGAATACACACAACACAAAGAAGTTACTGAAAATTCTTCTGTCTAGCATTATATGTTTAAATCCCGTTTCTAACGAGGTCCTCAAAGAGGTCCAAATATCCACTTGCAGACTTTACAAACAGAGAGTTTCCAAACTGCTCCATGAACAGACAGGTTAAACTCTGTGAGCTGAATGCACACATCCCATAGTATTTCCTGAGAATGATTCTGTCAAGTTTTTATACCAAGATATTTCCTTTTCTAACATTGGCCTAAAATCGCTTGAAATCTCCAATTGCAAATTCCAGAAAAAGACAGTTTCAAACATGCAGTGTGTAAGGAAAGGTTCAAATCTGTGAGTTGAATACACACAACAAAAAGAAGTTACTGAGAATTCTTCTGTCTAGCATTATATGAAGAAATCCCGTTTCCAACGAAGTCCTTAAAGAGGTCCAAATATCCACTTGCAAACTTTAAAAACAGAGTGTTTCCAAACTGCTCTATGAACAGAAAGGTTAAACTCTGTGAGCTCAATGCACACCTCACATAGTAGTTTCTGAGAATGATTCTGTCTAGTTTTTATGCGAAGATATTTCCTTTTCTTACATTGGCCTAAAATCGCTTGAAATCTCCAATTGCAATTTCGACAGAAAGAGAGTTTCAAATCTGCTCTGTCCAAAGAAAGTTTCAACTCTGTGAGCTGAATACACTCAACACAAAGACGTTACTGAGAATTCTTCTGTCTAGCATTATATGAAGAACTCCCGTTTCCAACGAAGTCCTCAAAGAGGTCCAAATATCCACTTGCAGACTTTTAAAACAGAGTGTTTCCAAACTGCTCTATGAACAGAAAAGTTAAACTCTGTGAGCTGAATGCACACATCCCATAGTAGTTTCTGAGAATGATTCTGTCTAGTTTTTATACCAAGATATTTCCTTTTCTACCATTGGCCAAAAATCGCTTGAAATCTCCAATTGCAAATTCCAGAAAAAGAGAGTTTCAAATCTGCTCTGTCCAAAGAAATTGTCAACTCTGCGAGCTGAATACACACAACACAAAGAAGATACTGAAAATTCTTCTGTCTAGCATTATATGAATAAATCCCGTTTCCAACGAAGTCCTCAAAGAGGTCCAAATATCCACTTGCAGACTTTACAAACAGAGTGTTTCCAAACTGCTCTATGAACAGAAAGGTTCAACTGTGTGAGCTGAATGAACACATCACATAGTAGTTTCTGAGAATGATTCTGTCTAGTTTTCATACGAATTCATTTCCTTTTCTAACATTGGCCTCAAATCGCTTGAATTCTCAAATTGCAAATTCCAGAAAAACACAGTTTCAAACATGCAGTGTGTAAGGAAATGTTCAAATCTGTGAGTTGAATACACAAAACCCAAAGAAGTTACTGAGAATTCTTCTGTCTAGCATTATATGAAGAAATCCCGTTTCCAACGAAGGCCTCAAAGAGGTCCAAATATCCACTTGTAGACATTACAAACAGAGTGTTTCCAAACTGCTCTATGAACAGAAAGGTTAAACTCTGTGAGCTGAATGCACACATCACATAGTAGTTTCTGAGAATGATTCTGTCTAGTTTTTATACGAAGATATTTCCTTTTCTAACATTGGCCTAAAATGGCTTGAAAACTCCAATTGCAATTTCGACAAAAAGAGAGTTTCAAATCTGCTCTGTCCAAAGAAAGGTTCAACTCTGTGAGCTGAAGACACACAACACATAGAAGTTACTGAAAATTCTTCTGTCTAGCAGTATATGAAGAAATCCCGTTTCCAACGAAGTCCTCAAAGAGGTCCAAATATCAACTTGCAGACTTTACAAACAGAGTGTTTCCAAACTGCCCTATGAAGAGAAAGCTTAAACTCTGTGAGCTGAATGCACACATCACATAGTAGTTTCTGGGATTAATTCTGTCTAGTTTTTATACCAAGATATTGCCTTTTCTAACATTGGCCTAAAATCGCTTGAATTCTCCAATTGCAATTTCCACAAATAGAGAGTCTCAAATCTGCTCTGTCCAAAGAAAGATTCAACTCTGTGAGCTGAATACACACAACACAAAGAAGTTACTGAAAATTCTTCTGTCTAGCATTATATGAAGAAATCCCTTTTCCAACGAAGTCCTCAAAGAGGTCCAAATATCCACTTGCAAACTTTACAAACAGAGTGTTTCCAAACTGCTCTATGAACAGAAAGGTTAAACTCTGTGAACTGAATGCACACATCACATAGTAGTTTCTAAGAATGATTCTGTCTAGTTTTTATACGAAGCTATTTCCTTTTCTTACATTGGCCTAAAATGGCTTGAAATCTCCAATTGCAATTTCGACAAAAAGAGAGTTTCAAATCTGCTCTGTCCAAAGAAAGTTTCAAATCTGTGAGCTGAATACACACAACACAAAAAAGTTAATGAAAATTCTTGTGTCTAGCATTATATGAAGAAATCCCTTTTCCATCGAAGTACTGAAAGAGGTCCAAATATCCACTTGCAGACTTTACAAACAGAGTGTTTCCAAACTGCTCTATGAACAGAAAGGTTAAACTCTGTGAGCTGAATGCACACATCCCATAGAAGTTTCTGAGAATGATTCTGTCTAGTTTTTATACCAAGATATTTCCTTTTCTACCATTGGCCTAAAATCGCTTGAAATCTCCAATTGCAATTTCCACAAAAAGGGAGTTTCAAATCTGCTCTGTCCAAAGAAAGGTTCAACTCTGTGAGCTGAATACACACAACACAAAGAAGTTACTGAAAATTCTTCTGTCTAGCATTATATGAAGAAATCCCGTTTCCAACGAAGTCGTCAAAGAGGACCAAATATCCACTTGCAGACTTTACAAACAGAGTGTTTCCAAACTGCTCTGTGAACACAAAGGTTAAACTCTGTGAGCTGAATGCACACATCACATAGTAGTTTCTGAGAATGATTCTGTCTAGTTTTTCTACCAAGATATTTCCTTTTCTACCATTGGCCTCAAATCGCTTGGAATCTCCAATTGCAATTTCCACAAAACGAGAGTTTCAGATCTGCTCTGTCCAAGGAAATGGTCAACTCTGCGAGCTGAATACACACAACACAAAGAAGATACTGAAAATTCTTCTGTCTAGCATTATATGAATAAATCCCGTTTCCAACGAAGTCCTCAAAGAGGTCCAAATATCCACTTGCAGACTTAACAAACAGAGTGTTTCCAAACTGCTCTATGAACAGAAAGGTTAAACTCTGTGAGCTGAACGCACACATCACAATGTAGTTTCTGAGAATGATTCTGTCTAGTTTCTATACGAAGTTATTTCCTTTTCTAAAATTGGCCTCAAATCGCTTGAAATCTCAAATTGCAAATTCCAGAAAAACACAGTTTCAAACATGCAGTGTGTAAGGAAATGTTCAAATTTGTGAGTTGAATACACAAAACCCAAAAAATTTACTGAGAATTCTTCTGTCTAGCATTATATGGAGAAATCCCTTTTCCAACGAAGGCCTCTAAGAGGTCCAAATATCCACTTGTAGAAATTACAAACAGAGTGTTTCCAAACTGCTCTATGAACAGAAATGTTAAACTCTTTGAGCTGAATGCACACATCACATAGTAGTTTCTGAGAATGATTCTGTCTAGTTTTTATACCAAGATATTTCCTTTTCTAACATTGGCCTAAAATCGCCTGAAATCTCCAATTGCAATTTCCACCAAAAGAGAGTTTTAATTCTGCTCTGTCCAAAGAAAGGTTCAACTCTGTGAGCTGAATACACAAAACACAAAGAAGTTACTGAAAATTCTTCTGTCTAGCATTATATGTTTAAATCCCGTTTTTAACGAGGTCCTCAAAGAGGTCCAAATATCCACTTGCAGACTTTACAAACAGAGAGTTTCCAAACTGCTCTATGAACAGACAGGTTAAACTCTGTGAGCTGAATGCACACATCCCATAGTAGTTTCTGTGAATGATTCTGTCTAGTTTTTATACCAAGATATTTCCTTTTCTAACATTGGCCTAAAATCGCTTGAAATCTCCAATTGCAAATTCCAGAAAAAGACATTTTCAAACATGCAGTGTGTAAGGATAGGTTCAAATCTCTGAGTTGAATACACACAACACAAAGAAGTTACTGAGAATTCTTCTGTCTAGCATTATATGAAGAAATCCCGTTTCCAACGAAGTCCTCAAAGAGGTCCAAATATCCACTTGCAGACTTTACAAACAGAGTGTTTCCAAACTGCTCTATGAACAGAAAGGTTAAACTCTGTGAGCTGAATGCACACATCACATAGTAGTTTCTGAGAATGATTCTGTCTAGTTTTTATACCAAGATATTTCCTTTCCTAACATTGGCATAAAATCGCTTGAAATCTCCATTTGCAGTTTCGACAAAAAGAGTGTTTCAAATCTGCTCTGTCCAAAGAAAGGTTCAACTCTGTGAGCTGAAGACACACAATACAAAGAAGTTACTGAAAATTCTTCTGTCTAGCAGTATATGAAGAAATCCCGTTTCCAACGAAGTCATCAAAGAGGTCCAAATATCAACTTGCAGGCTTTACAAACAGAGTGATTCCAAACTGCCCTATGAACAGAAAGCTTGAACTCTGTGAGCTGAATGCACACATCACATAGTAGTTTCTGGGATTGATTCTGTCTAGTTTTTATACCAAGATATTGCCTTTTCTAACATTGGCCTAATTTCGCCTGAAATCTCCAATTGCAATTTCCACAAAAAGAGAGTTTCAAATCTGCTCTGTCCAAAGAAAGGTTCAGCTCTCTGAGCTGAATACACACAACACAAAGAAGTTACTGAAAATTCTTCTGTCTAGCATTATATGAAGAAATCCCGTTTCCAACGATGTCCTCAAATAGGTCCAAATACCCACTTGCAGACTTTACAAACAGAGTGTTTCCAAACTGCTCTATGAACGGAAAGGTTAAACTCTGTGAGCTGAATGCACTCATCACATAGCAGTTACTGAGAATGATTCTGTCTAATTTTTATACGAAGATATTTCCTTTTCTAACATTGGCCTAAAATCGCTTGAAATCTCCAATTGCAATTTCCACAAAAAGAGAGTTTCAAATCTCCTCTGTCCAAAGAAAGTTTCAACTCTGTGAGCTGAAGACACACAACACACAGAAGTTACTGAAACTTCTTCTGTCTAGCATTATATGAACAAATCCCGTTTCCAACGAAGTCCACAAAGAGGACCAAATATCCACTTGCAGACTTTACACACAGAATGTTTCCAAACTGCTCTCTGAAAACAAAGGTTAATCTCTGTGAGCTGAACGCACACATCACAAAGTAGTTTCTGAGAATGACTCTGTCTAGTTTTTATACGAAGATATTTCCTTTTCTAACATTGGCCTAAAATCGCTTGAAATCTCCAATTGCAATTTCGACAAAAAGAGAGTTTCAAATCTGCTCTGCCAAAGAAAGGTTCAACTCTGTGAGCTGAAGACACACAACACACAGAAGTTACTGACAATTCTTCTGTCTAGCATTATATGAGGAAATCCCGTTTCCAACGATCTCCTCAAAGACGTCCAAATATCCACTTGCAGACTTTGCAAACAGAGGGTTTCCAAAATGCTCTATGAAAAGAAAGGTTAAACTCTGTGAGCTGAACACACACATCACAATCAGGATTCTGAGAATGATTCTGTCTACTTTTTATACGAAGATATTTCCTCTTCTACCATTGTCCTCAAATCGTTTGAAATCTCCATTTGCAATTTCCACAAAAAGGGAGTTTCAAATCTGCTCTGTCCAAAGAAAGGTTCAACTCTGTGAGCTGAATACACACAACACAAAGAAGTTACTGAAAATTCTTCTGTCTAGCATTATATGAAGAAATCCCGTTTCCAACGAAGTCCTCAAAGAGGTCCAAATATCCACTTGCAGACTTTACAAACAGAGTGTTTAAAAACTGCTCTATGAACAAAAAGGTTAAACTCTGTGAGCTGAATGCACACATCACAAAGTAGTTTCTGAGAAAGATTCTGTCTAGTTTTTATACCAGTATATTTCCTTTTCTAACATTGCCCTAAAATCCCTTGAAATCTCCAATTGCAATTTCGACAAAAAGAGAGTTTCAAATCTGTTCTATCCAAAGAAAAGTTCAACTCTGTGAGCTGAATACACACAACACAAAGAAGTTATAGAGAATTCTTCTGTCTAGCATTATATGAAGAATTCCCGTTTCCAACGAAGTCCTCAAAGAGGTCCAAATATCCACTTGCAGACTTTACAAACAGAGTGTTTCCAAACTGCTCTATGAAAAGAAAGGTTAAACTCTGTGAGCTGAATGCACACATCCCATAGTAGTTTCTGAGAATGATTCTGTCTAGTTTTTATACCAAGATATTTCCTTTTCTAACATTGGCCTCAAATCCCTTGAAATCTCCAATTGCAAATTCCACAAAAAGAGAGTTTCAAATCTGCTCTCTGCCAAGAAAGGTTAAACACTGTGAGCTGAATACACACAACACAAAGAAGTTACTGAAAATTCTTCTGTCTAGCATTATATGAAGAAATCCCGTTAACAACGAAGTCCTCAAGGAGTTCCAAATATCCACTTGCAGACTTTACAGAGTGTTTCCAAACTGCTCTATGAACAGAAAGGTTAAGCTCTGTGCGCTGAACGCACACATCACTAAGTAGTTTCTGAGAATGATTCTGTGTAGTTTTTATACGAAGATATTTCCTTTTCTAACATTGGCCACAAATCGCTTGAAATCTCAAATTGCAAATTTCAGAAAAAGACCGTTTCAAACCTGAAGTGTGTAAGGAAAGCTTCAAATCTGTGAGTTGAATACACACAACACAAAGAAGTTACTGAGAATTCTTCTGTCTAGCATTATATGAAGAAATCACGTTTCCAACGAAGGCCTCAAAGAGGTGCAAATATCCACTTGTAGACTTTACAAACAGAGTGTTTCCAAACTGCTCTATGAACAGAAAGGTTAAACTCTGTGAGCTGAACGCACACATCACAAAGTAGTTTCTGAGAATGTTTCTCTCTTGTTTTTATATGAATATATTTCCGTTTCTAACATTGGCCTCAAATCGCTTGAAATCTCAAATTGCAAATTACAGAAAAAGAGAGTTTCAAATCTGCTCTGTCCCAAGAAAGGTTAAATTCTGTGAGCTGAATACACACAACACAAAGAAGTTACTGAAAATTCTTCTGTCTAGCATTATATGAAGAAAGGCCGTTCCCAACGAAGTCCTCAAAGAGGTCCAAATATCCACTTGCAGACTTTACAAACAGAGTGTTTCCAAACTGCTCTATGAACAGAAAGGTTAAACTCTGTGAGCTGAATGCACACATCACATAGTAGTTTCTGAGAATGATTCTGTCTAGTTTTTATACCAAGATATTTCCTTTTCTAACATTGGCCTCAAATCGCATGAAATCTCCAATTGCAATTTCCACAAAAAGAGAGTTTCAAATCTGCTCTGTCCAAAGAAAGTTTCAACTCTGTGAGCTGAATACACACTACACAAAGAAGTTACTGAAAATTCTTCTGTCTAGCATTATATGATGAAATCCCGTTTACAAAGAAGTCCTCAAAGAGGTCCAAATATCCACTTGCAGACTTTACAAACAGAGTGTTTCCAAACTGCTCTATGAACAGAAAGGTTAAACTCTGTGAGCTGAATGCACACATCACATAGTAGTTTCTGAGAAAGATTCTGTCTAGTTTTTATACCAAGATATTTCCTTTTCTAACATTGGCCTCAAAGCGATTGAAATCTCCAATTGCAATTTCCACAAAAAGAGAGTTTCAAATCTGCTCTGTCCAAAGAAAGGTTCAACTCTGTGAGCTGAATACACACAACACAAAGAAGTTACTGAAAATTCTTCTGTCTAGCATTATATGAAGAAATCCTGTTTCCAACGAAGTCCTCAAAGAGGTCCAAATATCCACTTGCAGACTTTACAAACTGAGTGTTTCCAAACTGCTCTATGAACAGAAAGGTTAAACTCTGTGAGCTGAACGCACACATCACAAAGTAGTTTCTGAGAATGATTCTGTCTAGTTTTTATACGAAGATATTTCCTTTTCTACAATTGGCCTCAAATCGCTTGAAATTCCAAATTGCAAATTCCAGAAAAAGACAGTTTCATACATGCAGTGTGTAAGGAAAGTTTCAAATCTGTGAGTTGAATACACACAACACAAAGAAGTTACTGAAAATTCTTCTGTCTAGCATTATATGAAGAAATCCCGTTTCCAACAAAGTCCTCAAAGAGGTCCAAATATCCACTTGCAGACTTTACAAACAGAGTGTTTCCAAACTGCTCTATGAACAGAAAGGTTAAACTCTGTGAGCTGAAGGCACACATCACAAAGTAGTTTCTGAGAATGATTCTGTCTAGTTTTTATTCGAAGATATTTCCTTTTCTGCCATTGGCCTCAAATCGCTTGAAATCTCAAATTGCAAATTCCAGAAAAAGACAGTTTCAAACATGCAGTGCGTAAGCAAAGTTTCAAATCTGTGAGCTGAATACACACAACACAAAGAAGTTACTGAAAATTCTTCTGTCTAGCATTATATGAAGAAATCCCGTTTCCAAAGAAGTCCTCAAAGAGGTCCAAATATCCACTTGCAGACTTTACAAACAGAGTGTTTCCAAACTGCTCTATGAACAGAAATGTTAAACTCTGTGAGCTGAACGCACACATCACTAACTAGAATCTGAGAATGATTCTGTCTAGTTTTTATACGAAGATATTTCCTTTTCTAACATTGGCCTAAAATCGCTTGAAATCTCCAATTGCAATTTCGACAAAAAGAGAGTTTCAAATCTGCTCTGTCCAAAGAAAGTTTCAACTCTGTGAGCTGAATACACACAACACAAAGTTACTGAAAATTCTTCTGTCAAGCATTATATGAAGAAATCCCATTCCCAACGAAGTCCACAAAGAGGTACAAATATCCACTTGCAGACTTTACAAACATAATATTTCCAAACTGCTATATGAACAGAAAGGTTAAACTCTGTGAGCTGAATGCACACATCACATAGTAGTTTCTGAGAATGATTCTGTCAAGTTTTTATACCAAGATATTTCCTTTTCTATCATTGGCCTCAAATCGCTTGAAATCTCCAATTGCAATTTCCACAAAAAGAGAGTTTCAAATCTGCTCTGTCCAAAGAAAGGTTCAACTCTGTGAGCTGAATACACACAACACAAAGAAGTTACTTAAAATTTTTCTGTCTAGCATTATATGAAGAAATGCCGTTCCCAACGAAGTCCTCAAAGAGGTCCAAATATCCACTTGCAGACTTTACAAACAGAGTGTTTCCAAACTGCTCTATGAACAGAAAGGTTAAACTCTGTGAGCTGACTGCACACATCACATAGTAGTTTCTGAGAAAGATTCTGTCTCGTTTTTATACCAAGATATTTCCTTTTCTAACATTGGCCTCAAATCGCTTGAAATCTCCGATTGCAATTTAAACAAAAAGAGAGTTTTAAATCTGCTCTGTCCAAAGAAAGGTTCAACTCTGTGAGCTGAATACACACAACACAAAGAAGTTACTGAAAATTCTTCTGTCTAGCATTATATGAAGAAATCCCGTTTCCAACGAATTCCTCAAAGAGGTCCAAATATCCACTTGCAGACTTTACAAACAGAGTGTTTCCAAACTGCTCTATGAACAGAAAGGTTAAACTCTGTGAGCTGAACGCACACATCACAAAGTAGTTTCTGAGAATGATTCTGTCTAGTTTTTATACGAAGATATTTCCTTTTCTACCATTGGACTCAAATCGCTTGAAATTCCAAATTGCAAATTCCAGAAAAAGACAGTTTCAAACATGCAGTGTGTAAGGAAAGTTTCAAATCTGTGAGTTGAATACACACAACACAAAGAAGTTACTGAAAATTCTTCTGTCTAGCATTATATGGAGAAATCCCGTTTCCAACGAAGTCGTCAAAGAGGTCCAAATATCCACTTGCAGACTTTACAAACAGAGTGTTTCCAAACTGCTCTATGAACAGAAAGGTTAAATTCTGTGAGCTGAATGCACACATCACATAGTAGTTTCTGAGAAAGATTCTGTCTAGTTTTTATACCAAGATATTTCCTTTTCTAACATTGGCCTAAAATCGCTTGAAATCTCCAATCGCAATTTTGACAAAAAGAGAGTTTCAAATTGCTCTGTCCAATGAAAGGTTCAACTCTGTGAGCTGAATACACACTACACAAAGAAGTTACTGAAAATTCTTCTGTCTAGCATTATATGAAGAAATCCCGTTTCCAACGAAGTCCTCAAAGAGGTCCAAATATCCACTTGCAGACTTTACAAACAGAGTGTTTCCAAACTGCTCTATGAACAGAAAGGTTAAACTCTGTGAGCTGAACGCACACATCACAAAGTAGTTTCTGAGAATGATTCTGTCTAGTTTTTATACGAAGTTATTTCCTTTTCTATCATTGGCCTCAAATCGCTTGAAATTCCAAATTGCAAATTCCAGAAAAAGACAGTTTCAAACATGCAGTGTGTAAGGAAAGTTTCAAATCTGTGAGTTGAATACACACAACACAAAGAAGTTACTGAAAATTCTTCTGTCTAGCATTGTATGAAGAACTCTCATTTCCAACGAAGGCCTCAAAGAGGTGAAAATATCCAATTGTAGACTTTACAAACAGAGTCTTTCAAAACTGCTCTATGAACAGAAAGGTTAAACTCTGTGAGCTGAATGCACACATCACATAGTAGTTTCTGAGAACGATTCTGTCTAGTTTTTATACCAAGATATTTCCTTTTCTAACATTGGCCTAAAATCGCTTGAAATCTCCAATCGCAATTTCGACAAAAAGAGAGTTTCAAATTGCTCTGTCCAAAGAAAGGTTCAACTCTGTGAGCTGAATACACACTACACAAAGAAGTTACTGAAAATTCTTCTGTCTAGCATTATATGATGAAATCCCTTTTACAAGGAAGTCCTCAAAGAGGTCCAAATATCCACTTACAGACTTTACAAACAGAGTGTTTCCAAACTGCTATATGAACAGAAAGGTTAAACTCTGTGAGCTGAATGCACACATCACATAGTAGTTTCTGAGAATGATTCTGTCTAGTTTTTATAGGAAGATATTTCCTTTTCTAACATTGGCCTAAAATCGCTTGAAATCTCCAATTGCAATTTCCACAAAAAGAGAGTTTCAAATTGCTCTGTCCAAAGAAAGTTTCAACTCTGTGAGCTGAATACACACAACACAAAGAAGTTACTGAAAATTCTTCTGTCTAGCATTATATGAAGAAATCCCGTTTCCAAAGAAGTCCTCAAAGAGGTCCAAATATCCACTTGCAGACTTTACAAACAGAGTGTTTCCAAACTGCTCTATGAACAGAAATGTTAAACTCTGTGAGCTGAACGCACACATCACTAACTAGAATCTGAGAATGATTCTGTCTAGTTTTTATACGAAGATATTTCCTTTTCTAACATTGGCCTAAAATCGCTTGAAATCTCCAATTGCAATTTCGACAAAAAGAGAGTTTCAAATCTGCTCTGTCCAAAGAAAGTTTCAACTCTGTGAGCTGAATACACACAACACAAAGTTACTGAAAATTCTTCTGTCAAGCATTATATGAAGAAATCCCATTCCCAACGAAGTCCACAAAGAGGTACAAATATCCACTTGCAGACTTTACAAACATAATATTTCCAAACTGCTCTATGAACAGAAAGGTTAAACTCTGTGAGCTGACTGCACACATCACATAGTAGTTTCTGAGAAAGATTCTGTCTAGTTTTTATACCAAGATATTTCCTTTTCTAACATTGGCCTCAAATCGCTTGAAATCTCCGATTGCAATTTACACAAAAAGAGAGTTTTAAATCTGCTCTGTCCAAAGAAAGGTTCAACTCTGTGAGCTGAATACACACAACACAAAGAAGTTACTGAAAATTCTTCTGTCTAGCATTATATGAAGAAATCCCGTTTCCAACGAATTCCTCAAAGAGGTCCAAATATCCACTTGCAGACTTTACAAACAGAGTGTTTCCAAACTGCTCTATGAACAGAAAGGTTAAACTCTGTGAGCTGAACGCACACATCACAAAGTAGTTTCTGAGAATGATTCTGTCTAGTTTTTATACGAAGATATTTCCTTTTCTACCATTGGACTCAAATCGCTTGAAATTCCAAATTGCAAATTCCAGAAAAAGACAGTTTCAAACATGCAGTGTGTAAGGAAAGTTTCAAATCTGTGAGTTGAATACACACAACACAAAGAAGTTACTGAAAATTCTTCTGTCTAGCATTATATGGAGAAATCCCGTTTCCAAAGAAGTCGTCAAAGATGTCCAAATATCCACTTGCAGACTTTACAAACAGAGTGTTTCCAAACTGCTCTATGAACAGAAAGGTTAAACTCTGTGAGCTGAATGCACACATCACATAGTAGTTTCTGAGAAAGATTCTGTCTAGTTTTTATACCAAGATATTTCCTTTTCTAACATTGGCCTAAAATCGCTTGAAATCTCCAATCGCAATTTTGACAAAAAGAGAGTTTCAAATTGCTCTGTCCAATGAAAGGTTCAACTCTGTGAGCTGAATACACACTACACAAAGAAGTTACTGAAAATTCTTCTGTCTAGCATTATATGAAGAAATCCCGTTTCCAACGAAGTCCTCAAAGAGGTCCAAATATCCACTTGCAGACTTTACAAACAGAGTGTTTCCAAACTGCTCTATGAACACAAAGGTTAAACTCTGTGAGCTGAACGCACACATCACAAAGTAGTTTCTGAGAATGATTCTGTCTAGTTTTTATACGAAGTTATTTCCTTTTCTACCATTGGCCTCAAATCGCTTGAAATTCCAAATTGCAAATTCCAGAAAAAGACAGTTTCAAACATGCAGTGTGTAAGGAAAGTTTCAAATCTGTGAGTTGAATACACACAACACAAAGAAGTTACTGAAAATTCTTCTGTCTAGCATTGTATGAAGAAATCTCATTTCCAACGAAGGCCTCAAAGAGGTGAAAATATCCAATTGTAGACTTTACAAACAGAGTCTTTCAAAACTGCTCTATGAACAGAAAGGTTAAACTCTGTGAGCTGAATGCACACATCACATAGTAGTTTCTGAGAACGATTCTGTCTAGTTTTTATACCAAGATATTTCCTTTTCTAACATTGGCCTAAAATCGCTTGAAATCTCCAATCGCAATTTCGACAAAAAGAGAGTTTCAAATTGCTCTGTCCAAAGAAAGGTTCAACTCTGTGAGCTGAATACACACTACACAAAGAAGTTACTGAAAATTCTTCTGTCTAGCATTATATGATGAAATCCCTTTTACAAGGAAGTCCTCAAAGAGGTCCAAATATCCACTTGCAGACTTTACAAACAGAGTGTTTCCAAACTGCTCTATGAACAGAAAGGTTAAACTCTGTGAGCTGAATGCACACATCACATAGTAGTTTCTGAGAAAGATTCTGTCTAGTTTTTATACCAAGATATTTCCTTTTCTAACATTGGCCTCAAATCGCTTGAAATCTCCGATTGCAATTTCCACAAAAAGAGAGTTTCAAATCTGCTCTGTCCAAAGAAAGGTTCAACTCTGTGAGCTGAATACACACAACACAAAGAAGTTACTGAAAATTCTTCTGTCTAGCATTATATGAAGAAATCCCGTTTCCAACGAAGTCCTCAAAGAGGTCCAAATATCCACTTGCAGAATTTACAAACAGAGTGTTTCCAAACTGCTCTATGAACAGAAAGGTTAAACTCTGTGAGCTGAACGCACACATCACAAAGTAGTTTCTGAGAATGATTCTGTCTAGTTTTTATACCAAGATATTTCCTTTTCTAACATTGGCCTCAAATCGCTTGAAATCTCCGATTGCAATTTCCACAAAAAGAGAGTTTCAAATCTGCTCTGTCCAAAGAAAGGTTCAACTCTGTGAGCTGAATACACACAACACAAAGAAGTTACTGAAAATTCTTCTGTCTAGCATTATATGAAGAAATCCCGTTTCCAACGAAGTCCTCAAAGAGGTCCAAATATCCACTTGCAGAATTTACAAACAGAGTGTTTCCAAACTGCTCTATGAACAGAAAGGTTAAACTCTGTGAGCTGAACGCACACATCACAAAGTAGTTTCTGAGAATGATTCTGTCTAGTTTTTATACGAAGATATTTCCTTTTCTACCATTGGTCTCAAATCGCTTGAAATTCCAAATTGCAAATTCCAGAAAAAGACAGTTTCAAACATGCAGTGTGTAAGGAAAGTTTCAAATCTGTGAGTTGAATACACACAACACAAAGAAGTTACTGAAAATTCTTCTGTCTAGCATTATATGAAGAAATCCCGTTTCCAACGAAGTCCTCAAAGAGGTCCAAATATCCACTTGCAGACTTTACAAACAGAGTGTTTCCAAACTGCTCTATGAACAGAAAGGTTAAACTCTGTGAGCTGAACGCACACATCACAAAGTAGTTTCTGAGAATGATTCTGTCTAGTTTTTATACGAAGATATTTCCTTTTCTACCATTGGCCTCAAATCGCTTGAAATCTCAAATTGCCAATTCCAGAAAAAGACAGTTTCAAACATGCAGTGCGTAAGGAAGGTTTCAAATCTGTGAGTTGAATACACACAACACAAAGAAGTTACTGAAAATTCTTCTATCTAGCATTGTATGAAGAAATCTCGTTTCCAACGAAGGCCTCAAAGAGGTGAAAATATCCAATTGTAGATTTTACAAACAGAGTGTTTCCAAACTGCTATATGAACAGAAAGGTTAAACTCTGTGAGCTGAATGCACACATCACATAGTAGTTTCTGAGAATGATTCTGTCTAGTTTTTATAGGAAGATATTTCCTTTTCTAACATTGGCCTAAAATCGCTTGAAATCTCCAATTGCAATTTCCACAAAAAGAGAGTTTCAAATTGCTCTGTCCAAAGAAAGTTTCAACTCTGTGAGCTGAATACACACAACACAAAGAAGTTACTGAAAATTCTTCTGTCTAGCATTATATGAAGAAATCCCGTTTCCAAAGAAGTCCTCAAAGAGGTCCAAATATCCACTTGCAGACTTTACAAACAGAGTGTTTCCAAACTGCTCTATGAACAGAAATGTTAAACTCTGTGAGCTGAACGCACACATCACTAACTAGAATCTGAGAATGATTCTGTCTAGTTTTTATACGAAGATATTTCCTTTTCTAACATTGGCCTAAAATCGCTTGAAATCTCCAATTGCAATTTCGACAAAAAGAGAGTTTCAAATCTGCTCTGTCCAAAGAAAGTTTCAACTCTGTGAGCTGAATACACACAACACAAAGTTACTGAAAATTCTTCTGTCAAGCATTATATGAAGAAATCCCATTCCCAACGAAGTCCACAAAGAGGTACAAATATCCACTTGCAGACTTTACAAACATAATATTTCCAAACTGCTCTATGAACAGAAAGGTTAAACTCTGTGAGCTGACTGCACACATCACATAGTAGTTTCTGAGAAAGATTCTGTCTAGTTTTTATACCAAGATATTTCCTTTTCTAACATTGGCCTAAAATCGCTTGAAATCTCCAATCGCAATTTTGACAAAAAGAGAGTTTCAAATTGCTCTGTCCAATGAAAGGTTCAACTCTGTGAGCTGAATACACACTACACAAAGAAGTTACTGAAAATTCTTCTGTCTAGCATTATATGAAGAAATCCCGTTTCCAACGAAGTCCTCAAAGAGGTCCAAATATCCACTTGCAGACTTTACAAACAGAGTGTTTCCAAACTGCTCTATGAACACAAAGGTTAAACTCTGTGAGCTGAACGCACACATCACAAAGTAGTTTCTGAGAATGATTCTGTCTAGTTTTTATACGAAGTTATTTCCTTTTCTACCATTGGCCTCAAATCGCTTGAAATTCCAAATTGCAAATTCCAGAAAAAGACAGTTTCAAACATGCAGTGTGTAAGGAAAGTTTCAAATCTGTGAGTTGAATACACACAACACAAAGAAGTTACTGAAAATTCTTCTGTCTAGCATTGTATGAAGAAATCTCATTTCCAACGAAGGCCTCAAAGAGGTGAAAATATCCAATTGTAGACTTTACAAACAGAGTCTTTCAAAACTGCTCTATGAACAGAAAGGTTAAACTCTGTGAGCTGAATGCACACATCACATAGTAGTTTCTGAGAACGATTCTGTCTAGTTTTTATACCAAGATATTTCCTTTTCTAACATTGGCCTAAAATCGCTTGAAATCTCCAATCGCAATTTCGACAAAAAGAGAGTTTCAAATTGCTCTGTCCAAAGAAAGGTTCAACTCTGTGAGCTGAATACACACTACACAAAGAAGTTACTGAAAATTCTTCTGTCTAGCATTATATGATGAAATCCCTTTTACAAGGAAGTCCTCAAAGAGGTCCAAATATCCACTTGCAGACTTTACAAACAGAGTGTTTCCAAACTGCTCTATGAACAGAAAGGTTAAACTCTGTGAGCTGAATGCACACATCACATAGTAGTTTCTGAGAAAGATTCTGTCTAGTTTTTATACCAAGATATTTCCTTTTCTAACATTGGCCTCAAATCGCTTGAAATCTCCGATTGCAATTTCCACAAAAAGAGAGTTTCAAATCTGCTCTGTCCAAAGAAAGGTTCAACTCTGTGAGCTGAATACACACAACACAAAGAAGTTACTGAAAATTCTTCTGTCTAGCATTATATGAAGAAATCCCGTTTCCAACGAAGTCCTCAAAGAGGTCCAAATATCCACTTGCAGACTTTACAAACAGAGTGTTTCCAAACTGCTCTATGAACAGAAAGGTTAAACTCTGTGAGCTGAATGCACACATAAACAAAGTAGTTTCTGAGAATGATTCTGTCTAGTTTTTATACGAAGATATTTCCTTTTCTACCATTGGTCTCAAATCGCTTGATATTCCAAATTGCAAATTCCAGAAAAAGACAGTTTCAAACATGCAGTGTGTAAGGAAAGTTTCAAATCTGTGAGTTGAATACGCACAACACAAAGAAGTTACTGAAAATTCTTCTGTCTAGCATTATATGAAGAAATCCCGTTTCCAACGAAGTCCTCGAAGAGGTGCAAATATCCAATTGTAGACTTTACAAACAGAGTGTTTCCAAACTGCTCTATGAACAGAAAGGTTAAACTCTGTGAGCTGAACGCACACATCACAAAGTAGTTTCTGAGAATGATTCTGTCTAGTTTTTATACGAAGATATTTCCTTTTCTACCATTGGCCTCAAATCGCTTGAAATCTCAAATTGCAAATTCCAGAAAAAGACAGTTTCAAACATGCAGTGCGTAAGGAAAGTTTCAAATCTGTGAGTTGAATACACACAACACAAAGAAGTTACTGAAAATTCTTCTGTCTAGCATTATATGAAGAAATCTCGTTTCCAACGAAGGCCTCAAACAGGTGCAAATATCCAATTGTAGACTTTACAAACAGAGTGTTTCAAAACTGCTCTATGAACAGAAAGGTTAAACTCTGTGAGCTGAATGCACACATCCCATAGTAGTTTCTGAAAATGATTCTGTCTAGTTTTTATACCAAGATATTTCCTTTTCTAACATTCGCCTAAAATCGCTTGAATTCTCCAATTGCAATTTCCACAAAAAGAGAGTTTCAAATTGCTGTGTCCAAAGAAAGTTTCAACTCTGTGAGCTGAATACACACAACACAAAGAAGTTACTGAGAATTCTTCTGTCTAGCATTATATGAAGAAATCCCGTTTCCAAAGAAGTCCTCAAAGAGGTCCAAATATCCACTTGCAGACTTTACAAAGAGAGTGTTTCCAAACTGCTCTATGAACAGAAAGGTTAAACTCTGTGAGCTGAACGCACACATCACAAAGTAGTTTCTGAGAATGATTCTGTCTAGTTTTTGTACGAAGATATTTTCTTTTCTACCATTTGTCTCAAATCGCTTGAAATTCCAAATTGCAAATTCCAGAAAAAGACAGTTTCAAACATGCAGTGTGTAAGGAAAGTTTCAAATCTGTGAGTTGAATACACACAACACAAAGAAGTTACTGAAAATTCTTCTGTCTAGCATTATATGAAGAAATCCCGTTTCCAACGAAGTCCTCAAAGAGGTCCAAATATCCACTTGCAGACTTTACAAACAGAGTATTTCCAAACTGCTCTATGAACAGAAAGGTTAAACTCTGTGAGCTGAACGCACACATCACAAAGCAGTTTCTGAGAATGATTCTGTCTAGTTGTTATAGGAAGATATTTCCTTTTCTACCATTGGCCTCAAATCGCTTGAAATCTCAAATTGCAAATTCCAGAAAAAGACAGTTTCAAACATGCAGTGCGTAAGGAAAGTTTCAACTCTGTGAGCTGAATACACACAACATAAAGAAGTTACTGAGAATTCTTCTGTCTAGCATTATATGAAGAAATCCCGTTTCCAACGAAGTCCTCAAAGAGGTCCAAATATCCACTTGCAGACTTTACAAACAGAGTGTTTCCAAACTGCTATATGAACAGAAAGGTTAAACTCTGTGAGCTGAATGCGCACATCACATAGTAGTTTCTGAGAATGATTCTGTCTAGTTGTTATAGGAAGATATTTCCTTTTCTACCATTGGCCTCAAATCGCTTGAAATCTCAAATTGCAAATTCCAGAAAAAGACAGTTTCAAACATGCAGTGCGTAAGGAAAGTTTCAACTCTGTGAGCTGAATACACACAACATAAAGAAGTTACTGAGAATTCTTCTGTCTAGCATTATATGAAGAAATCCCGTTTCCAACGAAGTCCTCAAAGAGGTCCAAATATCCACTTGCAGACTTTACAAACAGAGTGTTTCCAAACTGCTATATGAACAGAAAGGTTAAACTCTGTGAGCTGAATGCGCACATCACATAGTAGTTTCTGAGAATGATTCTGTCTAGTTGTTATAGGAAGATATTTCCTTTTCTACCATTGGCCTCAAATCGCTTGAAATCTCAAATTGCAAATTCCAGAAAAAGACAGTTTCAAACATGCAGTGCGTAAGGAAAGTTTCAACTCTGTGAGCTGAATACACACAACATAAAGAAGTTACTGAGAATTCTTCTGTCTAGCATTATATGAAGAAATCCGGTTTCCAACGAAGTCCTCAAAGAGGTCCAAATATCCACTTGCAGACTTTACAAACAGAGTGTTTCCAAACTGCTATATGAACAGAAAGGTTAAACTCTGTGAGCTGAATGCGCACATCACATAGTAGTTTCTGAGAATGATTCTGTCTAGTTTTTATACGAAGATATTTCCTTATCTAATATTGGCCTAAAATCGCTTGAAATCTCCAATTGCAATTTCCACAAAAAGAGAGTTTCCAATTGCTCTGTCCAAAGAAAGTTTCAACTCTGTGAGCTGAATACACACAACACAAAGAAGTTACTGAAAATTCTTCTGACTAGCATTATATGAAGAAATCCCGTTTCCAAAGAAGTCCTCAAAGAGGTCCAAATACCCACTTGCAGATTTACAAACAGAGTGTTTCCAAACTGCTCTATGAACAGAAAGGTTAAAGACTGTGAGCTGATTGCACACATCACATAGTAGTTTCTGAGAATGATTCTGTCTAATTTTTATACGAAGATATTTCCTTTTCAAACATTGGCCTAAAATCGCTTGAAATCTCCAATTGCAATTTCGACAAAAAGAGAGTTTCAAATTGCTCTGTCCAAAGAAATGTTCAACTCTGTGAGCTGAATACACACAACACAAAGAAGTTACTGAAAATTCTTCTGTCTAGCATTATATGAAGAAATCTCGTTTGCAACGAAGTCTTCAAAGAGGTCCAAGTATCCACTTGCAGACTTTACAA
Organism: Pan troglodytes; assembly: GCF_028858775.2. Lineage (NCBI taxonomy): Eukaryota > Metazoa > Chordata > Mammalia > Primates > Hominidae > Pan > Pan troglodytes. The sequence goes on from NC_072413.2 coordinate 15,428,558, forward strand.
AGAGAGTGTTTCCAAACTGCTCTATGAACAGAAAGATTAAACTCTGTGAGCTGATCGCACACATCACAAAGTAGTTTCTGAGAATGATTCTGTCTAGTTTTTATACGAAGATATTCCCTATTCTAACATTGGCCTAAAATCGCTTGAAATCTCCAATTGCAATTTCGACAAAAAGAGAGTTTCAAATCTGCTCTGTCCAAAGAAAGTTTCAACTCTGTGAGCTGAATACACACAACACAAAGAAGTTACTGAAAATTCTTCTGTCTAGCATTATATGAAGAAATCCCGTTTCCAAAGAATTTCTCAAAGAGGTCCAAATATCCACTTGCAGACTTTACAAACAGAGTGTTTCCAAACTGCTCTATGAACAGAAAGGTTAAACTCTGTGAGCTGAATGCACACATCACAAAGTAGTTTCTGAGAATGATTCTGTCTAGTTTTTATACGAAGATATTTCCTTTTCTACCATTGGTCTCAAATCGCTTGATATTCCAAATTGCAAATTCCAGAAAAAGACAGTTTCAAACATGCAGTGTGTAAGGAAAGTTTCAAATCTGTGAGTTGAATACACACAACACAAAGAAGTTACTGAAAATTCTTCTGTCTAGCATTATATGAAGAAATCCCGTTTCCAACGAAGTCCTCTAAGAGGTGCAAATATCCAATTGTAGACCTTACAAACAGAGTGTTTCCAAACTGCTCTATGAACAGAAAGGTTAAACTCTGTGAGCTGAACGCACACATCACAAAGTAGTTTCTGAGAATGATTCTGTCTAGTTTTTATACGAAGATATTTCCTTTTCTACCATTGGCCTCAAATCGCTTGAAATCTCAAATTGCAAATTCCAGAAAAAGACAGTTTCAAACATGCACTGCGTAAGGAAAGTTTTAAATCTGTGAGTTGAATACACACAACACAAAGAAGTTACTGAAAATTCTTCTGTCTAGCATTATATGAAGAGATCTCGTTTCCAACGAAGGCCTCAAACAGGTGCAAATATCCAATTGTAGACTTTACAAACAGAGTGTTTCGAAACTGCTCTATGAACAGAAAGGTTAAACTCTGTGAGCTGAATGCACACATCCCATAGTAGTTTCTGAAAATGATTCTGTCTAGTTTTTATACCAAGATATTTCCTTTTCTAACATTCGCCTAAAATCGCTTGAAATCTCCAATCGCAATTTCGACAAAAAGAGAGTTTCAAATTGCTCTGTCCAAAGAAAGGTTCAACTCAGTGAGCTGAATACACACAACACAAAGAAGTTACTGAGAATTCTTCTGTCTAGCATTATATGAAGAATTCCCGTTTCCAACGAAGTCCTCAATGAGGTCCAAATATCCACTTGCAGACTTTACAAACAGAGTGTTTCCAAACTGCTATATGAACAGAAAGGTTAAACTCTGTGAGCTGAATGCACACATCACATAGTAGTTTCTGAGAATGATTCTGTCTAGTTTTTATAGGAAGATATTTCCTTTTCTACCATTGGCCTCAAATCGCTTGAAATCTCAAATTGCAAATTCCAGAAAAAGACAGTTTCAAACATGCAGTGCGTAAGGAAAGTTTCAACTCTGTGAGCTGAATACACACAACACAAAGAAGTTACTGAAAATTCTTCTGTCTAGCATTATATGAAGAAATCCCGTTTCCAACGAAGTCCTCAAAGAGGTCCAAATATCCACTTGCAGACTTTACAAACAGAGTGTTTCCAAACTGCTCTATGAACAGAAAGGTTAAACTCTGTGAGCTGAACGCACACATCACAAAGTAGTTTCTGAGAATGATTCTGTCTAGTTTTTATACGAAGATATTTCCTTTTCTACTATTGGCCTCAAATCTTTTGAAATCTCAAATTGCAAATTCCAGAAAAAGACAGTTTCAAACATGCAGTGCGTAAGGAAGGTTTCAAATCTGTGAGTTGAATACACACAACCCAAAGAAGTTACTGAAAATTCTTCTGTCTAGCATTATATGAAGAAATCTCGTTTCCAACGAAGGCCTCTAAGAGGTGAAAATATCCAATTGTAGACTTTACAAACAGAGTGTTTCAAAACTGCTCTATGAACAGAAAGGTTAAACTCTGTGAGCTGAATGCACACATCACATAGTAGTTTCTGAGAATGATTCTGTCTAGTTTTTATACCAAGATATTTCCTTTTCTAACATTGGCCTAAAATCGCTTGAAATCTCCAATCGCAATTTCGACAAAAAGAGAGATTCAAATTGCTCTGTCCAAAGAAAGGTTCAACTCTGTGAGCTGAATACGCACTACACAAAGAAGTTACTGAAAATTCTTCTGTCTAGCATTATATGATGAAATCCCGTTTACAAGGAAGTCCTCAAAGAGGTCCAAATATCCACTTGCAGACTTTACAAACAGAGTGTTTCCAAACTGCTCTATGAACAGAAAGGTTAAACTGTGTGAGCTGAATGCACACATCACATAGTAGTTTCTGAGAAAGATTCTGTCTAGTTTTTATACCAAGATATTTCCTTTTCTAACATTGGCCTCAAATCGCTTGAAATCTCCAATTGCAATTTCCACAAAAAGAGAGGTTCAAATCTGCTCTGTCCAAAGAAAGGTTCAACTCTGTGAGCTGAATACACACAACACAAAGAAGTTACTGAAAATTCTTCTGTCTAGCATTATATGAAGAAATCCCGTTTCCAAAGAATTTCTCAAAGAGGTCCAAATATCCACTTGCAGACTTTACAAACAGAGTGTTTCCAAACTGCTCTATGAACAGAAAGGTTAAACTCTGTGAGCTGAATGCACACATCACAAAGTAGTTTCTGAGAATGATTCTGTCTAGTTTTTATACGAAGATATTTCCTTTTCTACCATTGGTCTCAAATCGCTTGATATTCCAAATTGCAAATTCCAGAAAAAGACAGTTTCAAACATGCAGTGTGTAAGGAAAGTTTCAAATCTGTGAGTTGAATACGCACAACACAAAGAAGTTACTGAAAATTCTTCTGTCTAGCATTATATGAAGAAATCCCGTTTCCAACGAAGTCCTCTAAGAGGTGCAAATATCCAATTGTAGACTTTACAAACAGAGTGTTTCCAAACTGCTCTATGAACAGAAAGGTTAAACTCTGTGAGCTGAACGCACACATCACAAAGTAGTTTCTGAGAATGATTCTGTCTAGTTTTTATACGAAGATATTTCCTTTTCTACCATTGGCCTCAAATCGCTTGAAATCTCAAATTGCAAATTCCAGAAAAAGACAGTTTCAAACATGCAGTGCGTAAGGAAAGTTTCAAATCTGTGAGTTGAATACACACAACACAAAGAAGTTACTGAAAATTCTTCTGTCTAGCATTATATGAAGAAATCTCGTTTCCAACGAAGGCCTCAAACAGGTGCAAATATCCAATTGTAGACTTTACAAACAGAGTGTTTCAAAACTGCTCTATGAACAGAAAGGTTAAACTCTGTGAGCTGAATGCACACATCCCATAGTAGTTTCTGAAAATGATTCTGTCTAGTTTTTATACCAAGATATTTCCTTTTCTAACATTCGCCTAAAATCGCTTGAATTCTCCAATTGCAATTTCCACAAAAAGAGAGTTTCAAATTGCTGTGTCCAAAGAAAGTTTCAACTCTGTGAGCTGAATACACACAACACAAAGAAGTTACTGAGAATTCTTCTGTCTAGCATTATATGAAGAAATCCCGTTTCCAAAGAAGTCCTCAAAGAGGTCCAAATATCCACTTGCAGACTTTACAAAGAGAGTGTTTCCAAACTGCTCTATGAACAGAAAGGTTAAACTCTGTGAGCTGAACGCACACATCACAAAGTAGTTTCTGAGAATGATTCTGTCTAGTTTTTGTACGAAGATATTTTCTTTTCTACCATTTGTCTCAAATCGCTTGAAATTCCAAATTGCAAATTCCAGAAAAAGACAGTTTCAAACATGCAGTGTGTAAGGAAAGTTTCAAATCTGTGAGTTGAATACACACAACACAAAGAAGTTACTGAAAATTCTTCTGTCTAGCATTATATGAAGAAATCCCGTTTCCAACGAAGTCCTCAAAGAGGTCCAAATATCCACTTGCAGACTTTACAAACAGAGTGTTTCGAAACTGCTCTATGAACAGAAAGGTTAAACTCTGTGAGCTGAATGCACACATCCCATAGTAGTTTCTGAAAATGATTCTGTCTAGTTTTTATACCAAGATATTTCCTTTTCTAACATTCGCCTAAAATCGCTTGAAATCTCCAATCGCAATTTCGACAAAAAGAGAGTTTCAAATTGCTCTGTCCAAAGAAAGGTTCAACTCAGTGAGCTGAATACACACAACACAAAGAAGTTACTGAGAATTCTTCTGTCTAGCATTATATGAAGAATTCCCGTTTCCAACGAAGTCCTCAAAGAGGTCCAAATATCCACTTGCAGACTTTACAAACAGAGTGTTTCCAAACTGCTATATGAACAGAAAGGTTAAACTCTGTGAGCTGAATGCACACATCACATAGTAGTTTCTGAGAATGATTCTGTCTAGTTTTTATAGGAAGATATTTCCTTTTCTACCATTGGCCTCAAATCGCTTGAAATCTCAAATTGCAAATTCCAGAAAAAGACAGTTTCAAACATGCAGTGCGTAAGGAAAGTTTCAACTCTGTGAGCTGAATACACACAACACAAAGAAGTTACTGAAAATTCTTCTGTCTAGCATTATATGAAGAAATCCCGTTTCCAACGAAGTCCTCAAAGAGGTCCAAATATCCACTTGCAGACTTTACAAACAGAGTGTTTCCAAACTGCTCTATGAACAGAAAGGTTAAACTCTGTGAGCTGAACGGACACATCACAAAGTAGTTTCTGAGAATGATTCTGTCTAGTTTTTATACGAAGATATTTCCTTTTCTACTATTGGCCTCAAATCTTTTGAAATCTCAAATTGCAAATTCCAGAAAAAGACAGTTTCAAACATGCAGTGCGTAAGGAAGGTTTCAAATCTGTGAGTTGAATACACACAACCCAAAGAAGTTACTGAAAATTCTTCTGTCTAGCATTATATGAAGAAATCTCGTTTCCAACGAAGGCCTCTAAGAGGTGAAAATATCCAATTGTAGACTTTACAAACAGAGTGTTTCAAAACTGCTCTATGAACAGAAAGGTTAAACTCTGTGAGCTGAATGCACACATCACATAGTAGTTTCTGAGAATGATTCTGTCTAGTTTTTATACCAAGATATTTCCTTTTCTAACATTGGCCTAAAATCGCTTGAAATCTCCAATCGCAATTTCGACAAAAAGAGAGATTCAAATTGCTCTGTCCAAAGAAAGGTTCAACTCTGTGAGCTGAATACGCACTACACAAAGAAGTTACTGAAAATTCTTCTGTCTAGCATTATATGATGAAATCCCGTTTACAAGGAAGTCCTCAAAGAGGTCCAAATATCCACTTGCAGACTTTACAAACAGAGTGTTTCCAAACTGCTCTATGAACAGAAAGGTTAAACTGTGTGAGCTGAATGCACACATCACATAGTAGTTTCTGAGAAAGATTCTGTCTAGTTTTTATACCAAGATATTTCCTTTTCTAACATTGGCCTCAAATCGCTTGAAATCTCCAATTGCAATTTCCACAAAAAGAGAGGTTCAAATCTGCTCTGTCCAAAGAAAGGTTCAACTCTGTGAGCTGAATACACACAACACAAAGAAGTTACTGAAAATTCTTCTGTCTAGCATTATATGAAGAAATCCCGTTTCCAAAGAATTTCTCAAAGAGGTCCAAATATCCACTTGCAGACTTTACAAACAGAGTGTTTCCAAACTGCTCTATGAACAGAAAGGTTAAACTCTGTGAGCTGAATGCACACATCACAAAGTAGTTTCTGAGAATGATTCTGTCTAGTTTTTATACGAAGATATTTCCTTTTCTACCATTGGTCTCAAATCGCTTGATATTCCAAATTGCAAATTCCAGAAAAAGACAGTTTCAAACATGCAGTGTGTAAGGAAAGTTTCAAATCTGTGAGTTGAATACGCACAACACAAAGAAGTTACTGAAAATTCTTCTGTCTAGCATTATATGAAGAAATCCCGTTTCCAACGAAGTCCTCTAAGAGGTGCAAATATCCAATTGTAGACTTTACAAACAGAGTGTTTCCAAACTGCTCTATGAACAGAAAGGTTAAACTCTGTGAGCTGAACGCACACATCACAAAGTAGTTTCTGAGAATGATTCTGTCTAGTTTTTATACGAAGATATTTCCTTTTCTACCATTGGCCTCAAATCGCTTGAAATCTCAAATTGCAAATTCCAGAAAAAGACAGTTTCAAACATGCAGTGCGTAAGGAAAGTTTCAAATCTGTGAGTTGAATACACACAACACAAAGAAGTTACTGAAAATTCTTCTGTCTAGCATTATATGAAGAAATCTCGTTTCCAACGAAGGCCTCAAACAGGTGCAAATATCCAATTGTAGACTTTACAAACAGAGTGTTTCAAAACTGCTCTATGAACAGAAAGGTTAAACTCTGTGAGCTGAATGCACACATCCCATAGTAGTTTCTGAAAATGATTCTGTCTAGTTTTTATACCAAGATATTTCCTTTTCTAACATTCGCCTAAAATCGCTTGAATTCTCCAATTGCAATTTCCACAAAAAGAGAGTTTCAAATTGCTGTGTCCAAAGAAAGTTTCAACTCTGTGAGCTGAATACACACAACACAAAGAAGTTACTGAGAATTCTTCTGTCTAGCATTATATGAAGAAATCCCGTTTCCAAAGAAGTCCTCAAAGAGGTCCAAATATCCACTTGCAGACTTTACAAAGAGAGTGTTTCCAAACTGCTCTATGAACAGAAAGGTTAAACTCTGTGAGCTGAACGCACACATCACAAAGTAGTTTCTGAGAATGATTCTGTCTAGTTTTTGTATGAAGATATTTTCTTTTCTACCATTTGTCTCAAATCGCTTGAAATTCCAAATTGCAAATTCCAGAAAAAGACAGTTTCAAACATGCAGTGTGTAAGGAAAGTTTCAAATCTGTGAGTTGAATACACACAACACAAAGAAGTTACTGAAAATTCTTCTGTCTAGCATTATATGAAGAAATCCCGTTTCCAACGAAGTCCTCAAAGAGGTCCAAATATCCACTTGCAGACTTTACAAACAGAGTGTTTCGAAACTGCTCTATGAACAGAAAGGTTAAACTCTGTGAGCTGAATGCACACATCCCATAGTAGTTTCTGAAAATGATTCTGTCTAGTTTTTATACCAAGATATTTCCTTTTCTAACATTCGCCTAAAATCGCTTGAAATCTCCAATCGCAATTTCGACAAAAAGAGAGTTTCAAATTGCTCTGTCCAAAGAAAGGTTCAACTCAGTGAGCTGAATACACACAACACAAAGAAGTTACTGAGAATTCTTCTGTCTAGCATTATATGAAGAATTCCCGTTTCCAACGAAGTCCTCAAAGAGGTCCAAATATCCACTTGCAGACTTTACAAACAGAGTGTTTCCAAACTGCTATATGAACAGAAAGGTTAAACTCTGTGAGCTGAATGCACACATCACATAGTAGTTTCTGAGAATGATTCTGTCTAGTTTTTATAGGAAGATATTTCCTTTTCTACCATTGGCCTCAAATCGCTTGAAATCTCAAATTGCAAATTCCAGAAAAAGACAGTTTCAAACATGCAGTGCGTAAGGAAAGTTTCAACTCTGTGAGCTGAATACACACAACACAAAGAAGTTACTGAAAATTCTTCTGTCTAACATTATATGAAGAAATCCCGTTTCCAACGAAGTCCTCAAAGAGGTCCAAATATCCACTTGCAGACTTTACAAACAGAGTGTTTCCAAACTGCTCTATGAACAGAAAGGTTAAACTCTGTGAGCTGAACGCACACATCACAAAGTAGTTTCTGAGAATGATTCTGTCTAGTTTTTATACGAAGATATTTCCTTTTCTACTATTGGCCTCAAATCTTTTGAAATCTCAAATTGCAAATTCCAGAAAAAGACAGTTTCAAACATGCAGTGCGTAAGGAAGGTTTCAAATCTGTGAGTTGAATACACACAACCCAAAGAAGTTACTGAAAATTCTTCTGTCTAGCATTATATGAAGAAATCTCGTTTCCAACGAAGGCCTCTAAGAGGTGAAAATATCCAATTGTAGACTTTACAAACAGAGTGTTTCAAAACTGCTCTATGAACAGAAAGGTTAAACTCTGTGAGCTGAATGCACACATCACATAGTAGTTTCTGAGAATGATTCTGTCTAGTTTTTATACCAAGATATTTCCTTTTCTAACATTGGCCTAAAATCGCTTGAAATCTCCAATCGCAATTTCGACAAAAAGAGAGATTCAAATTGCTCTGTCCAAAGAAAGGTTCAACTCTGTGAGCTGAATACGCACTACACAAAGAAGTTACTGAAAATTCTTCTGTCTAGCATTATATGATGAAATCCCGTTTACAAGGAAGTCCTCAAAGAGGTCCAAATATCCACTTGCAGACTTTACAAACAGAGTGTTTCCAAACTGCTCTATGAACAGAAAGGTTAAACTGTGTGAGCTGAATGCACACATCACATAGTAGTTTCTGAGAAAGATTCTGTCTAGTTTTTATACGAAGATATTTCCTTTTCTACCATTGGCCTCAAATCGCTTGAAATCTCAAATTGCAAATTCCAGAAAAAGACAGTTTCAAACATGCAGTGCGTAAGGAAAGTTTCAAATCTGTGAGTTGAATACACACAACACAAAGAAGTTACTGAAAATTCTTCTGTCTAGCATTATATGAAGAAATCTCGTTTCCAACGAAGGCCTCAAACAGGTGCAAATATCCAATTGTAGACTTTACAAACAGAGTGTTTCAAAACTGCTCTATGAACAGAAAGGTTAAACTCTGTGAGCTGAATGCACACATTCCATAGTAGTTTCTGAAAATGATTCTGTCTAGTTTTTATACCAAGATATTTCCTTTTCTAACATTCGCCTAAAATCGCTTGAATTCTCCAATTGCAATTTCCACAAAAAGAGAGTTTCAAATTGCTGTGTCCAAAGAAAGTTTCAACTCTGTGAGCTGAATACACACAACACAAAGAAGTTACTGAGAATTCTTCTGTCTAGCATTATATGAAGAAATCCCGTTTCCAAAGAAGTCCTCAAAGAGGTCCAAATATCCACTTGCAGATTTTACAAAGAGAGTGTTTCCAAACTGCTCTATGAACAGAAAGGTTAAACTCTGTGAGCTGAACGCACACATCACAAAGTAGTTTCTGAGAATGATTCTGTCTAGTTTTTGTACGAAGATATTTTCTTTTCTACCATTTGTCTCAAATCGCTTGAAATTCCAAATTGCAAATTCCAGAAAAAGACAGTTTCAAACATGCAGTGTGTAAGGAAAGTTTCAAATCTGTGAGTTGAATACACACAACACAAAGAAGTTACTGAAAATTCTTCTGTCTAGCATTATATGAAGAAATCCCGTTTCCAACGAAGTCCTCAAAGAGGTCCAAATATCCACTTGCAGACTTTACAAACAGAGTGTTTCGAAACTGCTCTATGAACAGAAAGGTTAAACTCTGTGAGCTGAATGCACACATCCCATAGTAGTTTCTGAAAATGATTCTGTCTAGTTTTTATACCAAGATATTTCCTTTTCTAACATTCGCCTAAAATCGCTTGAAATCTCCAATCGCAATTTCGACAAAAAGAGAGTTTCAAATTGCTCTGTCCAAAGAAAGGTTCAACTCAGTGAGCTGAATACACACAACACAAAGAAGTTACTGAGAATTCTTCTGTCTAGCATTATATGAAGAATTCCCGTTTCCAACGAAGTCCTCAAAGAGGTCCAAATATCCACTTGCAGACTTTACAAACAGAGTGTTTCCAAACTGCTATATGAACAGAAAGGTTAAACTCTGTGAGCTGAATGCACACATCACATAGTAGTTTCTGAGAATGATTCTGTCTAGTTTTTATAGGAAGATATTTCCTTTTCTACCATTGGCCTCAAATCGCTTGAAATCTCAAATTGCAAATTCCAGAAAAAGACAGTTTCAAACATGCAGTGCGTAAGGAAAGTTTCAACTCTGTGAGCTGAATACACACAACACAAAGAAGTTACTGAAAATTCTTCTGTCTAGCATTATATGAAGAAATCCCGTTTCCAACGAAGTCCTCAAAGAGGTCCAAATATCCACTTGCAGACTTTACAAACAGAGTGTTTCCAAACTGCTCTATGAACAGAAAGGTTAAACTCTGTGAGCTGAACGGACACATCACAAAGTAGTTTCTGAGAATGATTCTGTCTAGTTTTTATACGAAGATATTTCCTTTTCTACTATTGGCCTCAAATCTTTTGAAATCTCAAATTGCAAATTCCAGAAAAAGACAGTTTCAAACATGCAGTGCGTAAGGAAGGTTTCAAATCTGTGAGTTGAATACACACAACCCAAAGAAGTTACTGAAAATTCTTCTGTCTAGCATTATATGAAGAAATCTCGTTTCCAACGAAGGCCTCTAAGAGGTGAAAATATCCAATTGTAGACTTTACAAACAGAGTGTTTCAAAACTGCTCTATGAACAGAAAGGTTAAACTCTGTGAGCTGAATGCACACATCACATAGTAGTTTCTGAGAATGATTCTGTCTAGTTTTTATACCAAGATATTTCCTTTTCTAACATTGGCCTAAAATCGCTTGAAATCTCCAATCGCAATTTCGACAAAAAGAGAGATTCAAATTGCTCTGTCCAAAGAAAGGTTCAACTCTGTGAGCTGAATACGCACTACACAAAGAAGTTACTGAAAATTCTTCTGTCTAGCATTATATGATGAAATCCCGTTTACAAGGAAGTCCTCAAAGAGGTCCAAATATCCACTTGCAGACTTTACAAACAGAGTGTTTCCAAACTGCTCTATGAACAGAAAGGTTAAACTGTGTGAGCTGAATGCACACATCACATAGTAGTTTCTGAGAAAGATTCTGTCTAGTTTTTATACCAAGATATTTCCTTTTCTAACATTGGCCTCAAATCGCTTGAAATCTCCAATTGCAATTTCCACAAAAAGAGAGGTTCAAATCTGCTCTGTCCAAAGAAAGGTTCAACTCTGTGAGCTGAATACACACAACACAAAGAAGTTACTGAAAATTCTTCTGTCTAGCATTATATGAAGAAATCCCGTTTCCAAAGAATTTCTCAAAGAGGTCCAAATATCCACTTGCAGACTTTACAAACAGAGTGTTTCCAAACTGCTCTATGAACAGAAAGGTTAAACTCTGTGAGCTGAATGCACACATCACAAAGTAGTTTCTGAGAATGATTCTGTCTAGTTTTTATACGAAGATATTTCCTTTTCTACCATTGGTCTCAAATCGCTTGATATTCCAAATTGCAAATTCCAGAAAAAGACAGTTTCAAACATGCAGTGTGTAAGGAAAGTTTCAAATCTGTGAGTTGAATACGCACAACACAAAGAAGTTACTGAAAATTCTTCTGTCTAGCATTATATGAAGAAATCCCGTTTCCAACGAAGTCCTCTAAGAGGTGCAAATATCCAATTGTAGACTTTACAAACAGAGTGTTTCCAAACTGCTCTATGAACAGAAAGGTTAAACTCTGTGAGCTGAACGCACACATCACAAAGTAGTTTCTGAGAATGATTCTGTCTAGTTTTTATACGAAGATATTTCCTTTTCTACCATTGGCCTCAAATCGCTTGAAATCTCAAATTGCAAATTCCAGAAAAAGACAGTTTCAAACATGCAGTGCGTAAGGAAAGTTTCAAATCTGTGAGTTGAATACACACAACACAAAGAAGTTACTGAAAATTCTTCTGTCTAGCATTATATGAAGAAATCTCGTTTCCAACGAAGGCCTCAAACAGGTGCAAATATCCAATTGTAGACTTTACAAACAGAGTGTTTCAAAACTGCTCTATGAACAGAAAGGTTAAACTCTGTGAGCTGAATGCACACATCCCATAGTAGTTTCTGAAAATGATTCTGTCTAGTTTTTATACCAAGATATTTCCTTTTCTAACATTCGCCTAAAATCGCTTGAATTCTCCAATTGCAATTTCCACAAAAAGAGAGTTTCAAATTGCTGTGTCCAAAGAAAGTTTCAACTCTGTGAGCTGAATACACACAACACAAAGAAGTTACTGAGAATTCTTCTGTCTAGCATTATATGAAGAAATCCCGTTTCCAAAGAAGTCCTCAAAGAGGTCCAAATATCCACTTGCAGACTTTACAAAGAGAGTGTTTCCAAACTGCTCTATGAACAGAAAGGTTAAACTCTGTGAGCTGAACGCACACATCACAAAGTAGTTTCTGAGAATGATTCTGTCTAGTTTTTGTACGAAGATATTTTCTTTTCTACCATTTGTCTCAAATCGCTTGAAATTCCAAATTGCAAATTCCAGAAAAAGACAGTTTCAAACATGCAGTGTGTAAGGAAAGTTTCAAATCTGTGAGTTGAATACACACAACACAAAGAAGTTACTGAAAATTCTTCTGTCTAGCATTATATGAAGAAATCCCGTTTCCAACGAAGTCCTCAAAGAGGTCCAAATATCCACTTGCAGACTTTACAAACAGAGTGTTTCGAAACTGCTCTATGAACAGAAAGGTTAAACTCTGTGAGCTGAATGCACACATCCCATAGTAGTTTCTGAAAATGATTCTGTCTAGTTTTTATACCAAGATATTTCCTTTTCTAACATTCGCCTAAAATCGCTTGAAATCTCCAATCGCAATTTCGACAAAAAGAGAGTTTCAAATTGCTCTGTCCAAAGAAAGGTTCAACTCAGTGAGCTGAATACACACAACACAAAGAAGTTACTGAGAATTCTTCTGTCTAGCATTATATGAAGAATTCCCGTTTCCAACGAAGTCCTCAAAGAGGTCCAAATATCCACTTGCAGACTTTACAAACAGAGTGTTTCCAAACTGCTATATGAACAGAAAGGTTAAACTCTGTGAGCTGAATGCACACATCACATAGTAGTTTCTGAGAATGATTCTGTCTAGTTTTTATAGGAAGATATTTCCTTTTCTACCATTGGCCTCAAATCGCTTGAAATCTCAAATTGCAAATTCCAGAAAAAGACAGTTTCAAACATGCAGTGCGTAAGGAAAGTTTCAACTCTGTGAGCTGAATACACACAACACAAAGAAGTTACTGAAAATTCTTCTGTCTAACACTATATGAAGAAATCCCGTTTCCAACGAAGTCCTCAAAGAGGTCCAAATATCCACTTGCAGACTTTACAAACAGAGTGTTTCCAAACTGCTCTATGAACAGAAAGGTTAAACTCTGTGAGCTGAACGCACACATCACAAAGTAGTTTCTGAGAATGATTCTGTCTAGTTTTTATACGAAGATATTTCCTTTTCTACTATTGGCCTCAAATCTTTTGAAATCTCAAATTGCAAATTCCAGAAAAAGACAGTTTCAAACATGCAGTGCGTAAGGAAGGTTTCAAATCTGTGAGTTGAATACACACAACCCAAAGAAGTTACTGAAAATTCTTCTGTCTAGCATTATATGAAGAAATCTCGTTTCCAACGAAGGCCTCTAAGAGGTGAAAATATCCAATTGTAGACTTTACAAACAGAGTGTTTCAAAACTGCTCTATGAACAGAAAGGTTAAACTCTGTGAGCTGAATGCACACATCACATAGTAGTTTCTGAGAATGATTCTGTCTAGTTTTTATACCAAGATATTTCCTTTTCTAACATTGGCCTAAAATCGCTTGAAATCTCCAATCGCAATTTCGACAAAAAGAGAGATTCAAATTGCTCTGTCCAAAGAAAGGTTCAACTCTGTGAGCTGAATACGCACTACACAAAGAAGTTACTGAAAATTCTTCTGTCTAGCATTATATGATGAAATCCCGTTTACAAGGAAGTCCTCAAAGAGGTCCAAATATCCACTTGCAGACTTTACAAACAGAGTGTTTCCAAACTGCTCTATGAACAGAAAGGTTAAACTGTGTGAGCTGAATGCACACATCACATAGTAGTTTCTGAGAAAGATTCTGTCTAGTTTTTATACCAAGATATTTCCTTTTCTAACATTGGCCTCAAATCGCTTGAAATCTCCAATTGCAATTTCCACAAAAAGAGAGGTTCAAATCTGCTCTGTCCAAAGAAAGGTTCAACTCTGTGAGCTGAATACACACAACACAAAGAAGTTACTGAAAATTCTTCTGTCTAGCATTATATGAAGAAATCCCGTTTCCAAAGAATTTCTCAAAGAGGTCCAAATATCCACTTGCAGACTTTACAAACAGAGTGTTTCCAAACTGCTCTATGAACAGAAAGGTTAAACTCTGTGAGCTGAATGCACACATCACAAAGTAGTTTCTGAGAATGATTCTGTCTAGTTTTTATACGAAGATATTTCCTTTTCTACCATTGGTCTCAAATCGCTTGATATTCCAAATTGCAAATTCCAGAAAAAGACAGTTTCAAACATGCAGTGTGTAAGGAAAGTTTCAAATCTGTGAGTTGAATACGCACAACACAAAGAAGTTACTGAAAATTCTTCTGTCAAGCATTATATGAAGAAATCCCGTTTCCAACGAAGTCCTCTAAGAGGTGCAAATATCCAATTGTAGACTTTACAAACAGAGTGTTTCCAAACTGCTCTATGAACAGAAAGGTTAAACTCTGTGAGCTGAACGCACACATCACAAAGTAGTTTCTGAGAATGATTCTGTCTAGTTTTTATACGAAGATATTTCCTTTTCTACCATTGGCCTCAAATCGCTTGAAATCTCAAATTGCAAATTCCAGAAAAAGACAGTTTCAAACATGCAGTGCGTAAGGAAAGTTTCAAATCTGTGAGTTGAATACACACAACACAAAGAAGTTACTGAAAATTCTTCTGTCTAGCATTATATGAAGAAATCTCGTTTCCAACGAAGGCCTCAAACAGGTGCAAATATCCAATTGTAGACTTTACAAACAGAGTGTTTCAAAACTGCTCTATGAACAGAAAGGTTAAACTCTGTGAGCTGAATGCACACATCCCATAGTAGTTTCTGAAAATGATTCTGTCTAGTTTTTATACCAAGATATTTCCTTTTCTAACATTCGCCTAAAATCGCTTGAATTCTCCAATTGCAATTTCCACAAAAAGAGAGTTTCAAATTGCTGTGTCCAAAGAAAGTTTCAACTCTGTGAGCTGAATACACACAACACAAAGAAGTTACTGAGAATTCTTCTGTCTAGCATTATATGAAGAAATCCCGTTTCCAAAGAAGTCCTCAAAGAGGTCCAAATATCCACTTGCAGACTTTACAAAGAGAGTGTTTCCAAACTGCTCTATGAACAGAAAGGTTAAACTCTGTGAGCTGAACGCACACATCACAAAGTAGTTTCTGAGAAAGATTCTGTCTAGTTTTTGTACGAAGATATTTTCTTTTCTACCATTTGTCTCAAATCGCTTGAAATTCCAAATTGCAAATTCCAGAAAAAGACAGTTTCAAACATGCAGTGTGTAAGGAAAGTTTCAAATCTGTGAGTTGAATACACACAACACAAAGAAGTTACTGAAAATTCTTCTGTCTAGCATTATATGAAGAAATCCCGTTTCCAACGAAGTCCTCAAAGAGGTCCAAATATCCACTTGCAGACTTTACAAACAGAGTATTTCCAAACTGCTCTATGAACAGAAAGGTTAAACTCTGTGAGCTGAACGCACACATCACAAAGCAGTTTCTGAGAATGATTCTGTCTAGTTGTTATAGGAAGATATTTCCTTTTCTACCATTGGCCTCAAATCGCTTGAAATCTCAAATTGCAAATTCCAGAAAAAGACAGTTTCAAACATGCAGTGCGTAAGGAAAGTTTCAACTCTGTGAGCTGAATACACACAACATAAAGAAGTTACTGAGAATTCTTCTGTCTAGCATTATATGAAGAAATCCCGTTTCCAACGAAGTCCTCAAAGAGGTCCAAATATCCACTTGCAGACTTTACAAACAGAGTGTTTCCAAACTGCTATATGAACAGAAAGGGTAAACTCTGTGAGCTGAATGCGCACATCACATAGTAGTTTCTGAGAATGATTCTGTCTAGTTGTTATAGGAAGATATTTCCTTTTCTACCATTGGCCTCAAATCGCTTGAAATCTCAAATTGCAAATTCCAGAAAAAGACAGTTTCAAACATGCAGTGCGTAAGGAAAGTTTCAACTCTGTGAGCTGAATACACACAACATAAAGAAGTTACTGAGAATTCTTCTGTCTAGCATTATATGAAGAAATCCCGTTTCCAACGAAGTCCTCAAAGAGGTCCAAATATCCACTTGCAGACTTTACAAACAGAGTGTTTCCAAACTGCTATATGAACAGAAAGGTTAAACTCTGTGAGCTGAATGCGCACATCACATAGTAGTTTCTGAGAATGATTCTGTCTAGTTTTTATACGAAGATATTTCCTTATCTAATATTGGCCTAAAATCGCTTGAAATCTCCAATTGCAATTTCCACAAAAAGAGAGTTTCCAATTGCTCTGTCCAAAGAAATGTTCAACTCTGTGGGCTGAATACACACAACACAAAGAACTTACTGAAAATTCTTCTGTCTAGCATTATATGAAGAAATCTCGTTTGCAACGAAGTCTTCAAAGAGGTCCAAGTATCCACTTGCAGACTTTACAAACAGAGTGTTTCCAAACTGCTCTATGAACAGAAAGATTAAACTCTGTGAGCTGATCGCACACATCACAAAGTAGTTTCTGAGAATGATTCTGTCTAGTTTTTATACGAAGATATTCCCTATTCTAACATTGGCCTAAAATCGCTTGAAATCTCCAATTGCAATTTCGACAAAAAGAGAGTTTCAAATCTGCTCTGTCCAAAGAAAGTTTCAACTCTGTGAGCAGAATACACACAACACAAAGTTACTGAAAATTCTTCTGTCTAGCATTGTATGAAGAAATCACATTTCCAACGAAGTCCACAAAGTAGTCCAAATATCCACTTGCAGACTTTACAAACAGAGTGTTTCCAAACTGCTCTATGAACAGAAAGGTTAAACTCTTTGAGCTGAATGCACACATCACATAGTTGTTTCTGAGAATGATTCTGTCTAGTTTTTATACCAAGATATTTCCTTTTCTATCATTGGCCTCAAATCGCTTGAAATCTCAAATTGCAATTTCCACAAAAAGAGAGTTTCAAATCTGCTCTGTCCAAAGGAAGGTTCAACTCTGTGAGCTGAATACACACAACAGAAAGAAGTTACTGAAAATTCTTCTGTCTAGCATTATATGAAGAAAGGCCGTTCCCAACGAAGTCCTCAAAGAGGTCCAAATTTCCACTTGCAGACATTACAAACAGAGTGTTTCCAAACTGCTCTATGAACAGAAAGGTTAAAATCTGTGAGCTGAATGCACACATCACATAGTAGTTTCTGAGACTGATTCTGTCTAGTTTTTATACCAAGATATTTCCTTTTCTAACATTGGCCTCAAATCGCTTGTAATCTCCAATTGCAATTTCCACAAAAAGAGAGTTTCAAATCTGCTCTGTCCAAAGAAAGTTTCAACTCTGTGAGCTGAATACACACAACACAAAGAAGTTACTGAAAATTCTTCTGTCTAGCATTATATGAAGAAATCCCGTTTCCAACGACGTCCTCAAAGAGGTCCAAATATCCACTTGCAGACTTTACAAACAGAGTGTTTCCAAACTGCTCTATGAACAGAAAGGTTAAACTCTGTGAGCTGAACGCACACATCACAAAGTAGTTTCTGAGAATGATTCTGTCCAGTTTTTATACGAAGTTATTTCCTTTTCTACAATTGGCCTCAAATCGCTTGAAATTCCAAATTGCAAATTCCAGAAAAAGACAGTTTCAAACATGCAGTGTGTAAGGAAAGTTTCAAATCTGTGAGTTGTATACACACAACACAAAGAAGTTACTGAAAATTCTTCTGTCTAGCATTATATGAAGAAATCCCGTTCCCAACGAATTCCTCAAAGAGGTCCAAATATCCACTTGCAGACTTTACAAACAGAGTGTTTCCAAACTGCTCTATGAACAGAAAGGTTAAACTCTGTGAGCTGAACGCACACATCACAAAGTAGTTTCTGAGAATGATTCTGTCTAGTTTTTATACGAAGATATTTCCTTTTCTACCATTGGTCTCAAATCGCTTGAAATTCCAAATTGCAAATTCCAGAAAAAGACAGTTTCATACATGCAGTGTGTAAGGAAAGTTTCAAATCTGTGAGTTGAATACACACAACACAAAGAAGTTACTGAAAATTCTTCTGTCTAGCATTATATGAAGAAATCCCGTTTCCAACGAAGTCCTCAAAGAGGTCCAAATATCCACTTGCAGACTTTGCAAACAGAGTGTTTCCAAACTGCTCTATGAACAGAAAGGTTAAACTCTGTGAGCTGAACGCACACATCACAAAGTAGTTTCTGAGAATGATTCTGTCTAGTTTTTATACGAAGATATTTCCTTTTCTAACATTGGCCTAAAATCGCTTGAAATCTCCAATTGCAATTTCGACAAAAAGAGAGTTTCAAATCTGCTCTGTCCAAAGAAAGGTTCAACTCTGTGAGCTGAATACACACAACACAAAGAAGTTACTGAGAATTCGTCTGTCTAGCATTATATGAAGAAATCCCATTTCCAACGACGTCCTCAAAGAGGTCCAAATATCCACTTGCAGACTTTACAAACAGAGTGTTTCCAAACTGCTCTATGAACAGAAAGGTTGAGCTCTGTGAACTGAATGCACACATCACATAGTAGTTTCTGAGAATGATTCTGTCTAGTTTTTATACCAAGATATTTCCTTTTCTAACATTGGCCTAAAATCGCTTGAAATCTCCAATCGCAATTTCCACAAAAAGACAGATTCAAATTGCTCTGTCCAAGGAAAGTTTCAACTCTGTGAGCTGAATACACACAACACAAAGAAGTTACTGAAAATTCTTCTGTCTAGCATTATATGAAGAAATCCCGTTTCCAACGAAGTCCTCAAAGAGGTCCAAATATCCACTTGCAGACTTTACAAACAGAGTGTTTCCAAACTGCTCTATGAACAGAAAGGTTAAACTCTGTGAGCTGAATGCACACATCACATAGTAGTTTCTGAGAAAGATTCTGTCTAGTTTTTATACCAAGATATTTCCTTTTCTAACATTGGCCTCAAATCGCTTGAAATCTCCAATTGCAATTTCCACAAAAAGAGAGATTCAAATTGCTCTGTCCAAGGAAAGTCTCAACTCTGTGAGCTGAATACACACAACACAAAGAAGTTACTGAAAATTCTTCTGTCTAGCATTATATGAAGAATCCCGTTTCCAACGAAGTCCTCAAAGAGGTCCAAATATCCACTTGCAGACTTTACAAACAGAGTGTTTCCAAACTGCTCTATGGACAGAAAGGTTAAACTCTGTGAGCTGAACGCACACATCACTAACTAGATTCTGAGAATGATTCTGTCTAGTTTTTATACGAAGATACTTCCTTATCTACCATTGGCCTCAAATTTCTTGAAATCTCCAATTGCAATTTCCACAAAAAGAGAGTTTCAAATCTGCTCTATCCAAAGAAAGGTTCAACTCTGTGAGCTGAATACACACAACACAAAGAAGTTACTGAAAATTCTTCTGTCTAGCATTATATGAAGAAATCCCGTTTCCAACGAAGTCCTCAAAGAGGTCCAAATATCCACTTGCAGACTTTACAAACAGAGTGTTTCCAAACTGCTCTATGAACAGAAAGGTTAAACTCTGTGAGCTGAATGCACACATCACATAGTAGTTTCTGAGAATGATTCTGTCTAGTTTTTATACCAAGATATTTCCTTTTCAAACATTGGCCTAAAATCGCTTGAAATCTCCAATTGCAATTTCCACAAAAAGAGAGTTTCAAATCTGCTCTGTCCAAAGAAAGGTTCAAATCTGTGAGCTGAATACACACAACACAAAGAAGTTACTGAAAATTCTTCTGTCTAGCATTATATGAAGAAATCCCGTTTCCAACGAATGCCTCAAAGAGGTCCAAATATCCACTTGCAGACATTACAAACAGAGTGTTTCCAAACTGCTCTATGAACAGAAAGGTTAAACTGTGTGAGCTGAATGCACACATCACATACTAGTTTCTGAGAATGATTCTGTCTAGTTTTTATACCAAGATATTTCCTTTTCTAACATTGGCCTCAAATCGCATGAAATCTCCAATTGAAATTTCCACAAAAAGAGAGTTTCAAATCTGCTCTGTCCAAAGAAAGGTTCAACCCTGGGAGCTGAATACACACTACACAAAGAAGTTACTGAAAATTCTTCTGTCTAGCATTATATGAAGAAATCCCGTTTCCAACGAAGTCCTCAAAGAGGTCCAAATATCCACTTGCAGACTTTACAAACAGAGTGTTTCCAAACTGCTCTATGAACAGAAATGTTAAACTCTGTGAGCTGAATGCACACATCACATAGTAGTTTCTGAGAATGATTCTGTCTAGTTTTTATACCAAGATATTTCCTTTTCTAACATTGGCCTAAAATCGCTTGAAATCTCCAATTGCAATTTCCACAAAAAGAGAGTTTCAAATCTGCTCTGTCCAAAGAAAGGTTCAACTCTGTGAGCTGAATACACACAACAGAAAGAAGTTACTGAAAATTCTTCTGTCTAGCATTATATGAGGAAATCCTGTTTCCAACGAATTCCTCAAAGAGGTCCAAATATCCACTTGCAGACTTTACAAACAGAGTGTTTCCAAACTGCTCTATGAACAGAAAGGTTAAACTCTGTGAGCTGAATGCACACATCACATACTAGTTTCTGAGAATGACTCTGTCTAGTTTTTATACCAAGATATTTCCTTTTCTAACATTGGCCTCAAATCGCATGAAATCTCCAATTGAAATTTCCACAAAAAGAGAGTTTCAAATCTGCTCTGTCCAAAGAAAGGTTCAACCCTGTGAGCTGAATACATACTACACAAAGAAGTTACTGATAATTCTTCTGTCTGGCATTATGTGATGAAATCCCGTTTCCAAGGAAGTCTTCAAAGAGGTCCAAATATCCACTTGCAGACTTTACAAACAGAGTGTTTCCAAACTGCTCTATGAACAGAAAGGTTAAACTCTGTGAGCTGAATGCACACATCACATAGTAGTTTCTGAGAAAGATTCTGTCTAGTTTTTATACCAAGATATTTCCTTTTCTAACATTGGCCTCAAATCGCTTGAAATCTCCAATTGCAATTTCCACAAAAAGAGAGTTTCAAATCTGCTCTGTCCAAAGAAAGGTTCAACTCTGTGAGCTGAATACACACAACACAAAGAAGTTACTGAAAATTCTTCTGTCTAGCATTATATGAAGAAATCCCGTTTCCAACGAAGTCCTCAAAGAGGTCCAAATATCCACTTGCAGACTTTACAAACAGAGTGTTTCCAAACTGCTCTACGAACAGAAAGGTTAAACTCTGTGAGCTGAACGCACACATCACAAAGAAGTTTCTGAGAATGATTCTGTCTAGTTTTTATACGAAGATATTTCCTTTTATACCATTGGCCTCAAATCGCTTGAAATCTCAAATTGCAAATTCCAGAAAAAGACAGTTTCAAACTTGCAGTGTGTAAGGAAAGTTTCAAATCTGTGAGTTGAATACACACAACACAAAGAAGTTACTGAAAATTCTTCTGTCTGGCATTATATGAAGAAATCCCGTTTCCAACGAAGTCCTCAAAGAGGTCCAAATATCCACTTGCAGACTTTACAAACAGAGTGTTTCCAAACTGCTCTATGAACAGAAAGGTTAAACTCTGTGAGCTAAATGCACACATCACATAGTAGTTTCTGAGAATGATTCTTTCTAGTTTTTATACCAAGATATTTCCTTTTCTAATATTGGCCTAAAATCGCTTGAAATCTGCAATCGCAATTTCAACAAAAAGAGAGTTTCAAATTGCTCTGTCCAAAGAAAGGTTCAACTCAGTTAGATGAATACACTCAACACAAAGCAGTTACTGAGAATTCTTCTGTCTAGCATTATATGAAGAAATCCCGTTTCCAACGAAGTCCTCAAAGAGGTCCAAATATCCACTTGCAGACTTTACAAACAGGGTGTTTCCAAACTGCTCTATGAACAGAAAGGTTAAACTCTGTGAGCTGAATGCGCACATCACATAGTAGTTTCTGAGAATGATTCTGTCTAGTTTTTATACCAAGATATTTCCTTTTCTAACATTTGCCTAAAATCGCTTGAAATCTCCAATTGCAATTTCCACAAAAAGAGAGTTTCAAATTGCTCTGTCCAAGGAAAGTCTCAACTCTGTGAGCTGAATACACACAACACAAAGAAGTTACTGAAAATTCTTCTGTCTAACATTATATGAAGAAATCCCGTTTCCAACGAAGTCCTCAAAGAGGTCCAAATATCCACTTGCAGACTTTACAAACAGAGTGTTTCCAAACTGCTCTATGAACAGAAAGGTTAAACTCTGTGAGCTGAATGCACACATCACATAGTAGTTTCTGAGAAAGATTCTGTCTAGTTTTTATACCAAGATATTTCCTTTTCTAACATTGGCCTCAAATCGCATGAAATCTCCAATTGAAATTTCCACAAAAAGAGAGTTTCAAATCTGCTCTGTCCAAAGAAAGGTTCAACTCTGTGAGCTGAATACACACAACACAAAGAAGTTACTGAAAATTCTTCTGTCTAGCATTATATGAAGAAATCCTGTTTCCAACGAATTCCTCAAAGAGGTCCAAATATCCACTTGCAGACTTTACAAACAGAGTGTTTCCAAACTGCTCTATGAACAGAAAGGTTAAACTCTGTGAGCTGAATGCACACATCACATACTAGTTTCTGAGAATGATTCTGTCTAGTTTTTATACCAAGATATTTCCTTTTCTACCCTTGGCCTCAAATCGCATGAAATCTCAAATTGCAAATTCCAGAAAAAGACAGTTTCAAACATGCAGTGTGTAAGGAAAGTTTCAAATCTGTGAGTTGAATACACACAACACATAGAAGTTATTGAAAATTCTTCTGTCTAGCATTATATGAAGAAATCCCGTTTCCAACGAAGTCCTCAAAGAGGTCCAAATATCCACTTGCAGACTTTACAAACAGAGTGTTTCCAAACTGCTCTATGAACAGAAAGGTTAAACTCTGTGAGCTGAACGCACACATCACAAAGTAGTTTCTGAGAATGATTCTGTCTAGTTTTTATACGAAGATATTTCCTTTTCTACCATTGGCCTCAAACCGCTTGAAATCTCAAATTGCAAATTCCAGAAAAAGACAGTTTCAAACATGCAGTGCGTAAGGAAAGTTTCAAATCTGTGAGTTGAATACACACAACACAAAGAAGTTACTGAAAATTCTTCTGTCTAGCATTATATGAAGAAATCCCGTTTCCAACGAAGTCCTCAAAGAGGTCCAAATATCCACTTGCAGACTTTACAAACAGAGTGTTTCCAAAGTGCTCTATGAACAGAAAGGTTAAATTCTGTGAGCTGAATACACACATCACATAGCAGTTTTTGAAAATGATTCTGTCTAGTTTTTATACCAAGATATTTCCTTTTCTAACATTAGCCTAAAATCGCTTGAAATCTCCAATTGCAATTTCCACAAAAAGAGAGTTTCAAATCTGCTCTGTCCAAAGAAAGGTTCAACTCTGTGAGCTGAATACACACAACACAAAGAAGTTACTGAGAATTCGTCTGTCTAGCATTATATGAAGAAATCCCATTTCCAACGAAGTCCTCAAAGAGGTCCAAATATCCACTTGCAGACTTTACTAAGAGAGTGTTTCCAAACTGCTCTATGAACAGAAAGGTTAAGCTCTGTGAGCTGAATGCACATATCACATAGTAGTTTCTGAGAATGATTCTGTCTAGTTTTTATACCATGATATTTCCTCTTCTAACATTGGCCTAAAATCGCTTGAAATCTCCAATTGCAATTTCCACAAAAAGAGAGTTTCAAATCTGCTCTGTCCAAAGAAAGTTTCAACTCTGTGAGCTGAATACACACAACACAAAGAAGTTACTGAAAATTCTTCTGTCTAGCATTATATGAAGAAATCCCGTTTCCAACGAATTCCTCAAAGAGGTCCAAATATCCACTTGCAGACTTTACAAACTGAGAGTTTCCAAACTGCTGTATGAACAGAAAGGTTAAACTCTGTGAGCTGAATGCACACATCACAAAGTAGTTTCTGAGAATGATTCTGTCTAATTTTTATACGAAGATATTTCCTTTTCTACCCTTGGCCTCAAATCGCTTGAAATCTCAAATTGCAAATTCCAGAAAAAGGCAGTTTCAAACATGCAGTGTGTAAGGAAAGTTTCAAATCTGTGAGTTGAATACACACAACACAAAGAAGTTACTGAAAATTCTTCTGTCTAGCATTATATGAAGAAATCCAGTTTCAAAAGAAGTCCTCAAAGAGGTCCAAATATCCACTTGCAGACTTTACAAACAGAGTGTTTCCAAACTGCTCTATGAACAGAAAGGTTAAATTCTGTGAGCTGAATACACACATCACATAGCAGTTTTTGAAAATGATTCTGTCTAGTTTTTATACCAAGATATTTCCTTTTCTAACATTGGCCTAAAATCGCTTGAAATCTCCAATTGCAATTTCCACAAAAAGAGAGTTTCAAATCTGCTCTGTCCAAAGAAAGGTTCAACTCTGTGAGCTGAATACACACAACACAAAGAAGTTACTGAGAATTCGTCTGTCTAGCATTATATGAAGAAATCCCATTTCCAACGAAGTCCTCAAAGAGGTCCAAATATCCACTTGCAGACTTTACAAAGAGAGTGTTTCCAAACTGCTCTATGAACAGAAAGGTTAAGCTCTGTGAGCTGAATGCACACATCACATAGTATTTTCTGAGAATGATTCTGTCTAGTTTTTATACGAAGATATTTCCTTTTCTAACATTGGCCTAAAATCGCTTGAAATCTCCAATTGCAATTTCCACAAAAAGAGAGTTTCAAATCTGCTCTGTCCAAAGAAAGTTTCAACTCTGTGAGCTGAATACACACAACACAAAGAAGTTACTGAAAATTCTTCTGTCTAGCATTATATGAAGAAATCCCGTCTCCATCGAATTCCTCAAAGAGGTCCAAATATCCACTTGCAGACTTTACAAACAGCGTGTTTCCAAACTGCTCTATGAACAGAAAGGTTAAACTCTGTGAGCTGAATGCACACATCACATACTAGTTTCTGAGAATGATTCTGTCTAGTTTTTATACCAAGATATTTCCTTTTCTAACATTGGCCTCAAATCGCATGAAATCTCCAATTGAAATTTCCACAAAAAGAGAGTTTCAAATCTGCTCTGTCCAAAGAAAGGTTCAACCCTGTGAGCTGAATACACACTACACAAAGAAGTTACTGAAAATTCTTGTGTCTAGCATTATGTGATGAAATCCCGTTTCCAAGGAAGTCTTCAAAGAGGTCCAAATATCCACTTGCAGACTTTACAAACAGAGTGTTTCCAAACTGCTCTATGAACAGAAAGGTTAAACTCTGTGAGCTGAATGCACACATCACATAGTAGTTTCTGAGAAAGATTCTGTCTAGTTTTTATACCAAGATATTTCCTTTTCTAACATTGGCCTCAAATCGCATGAAATCTCCAATTGCAATTTCCACAAAAAGAGAGTTTCAAATCTGCTCTGTCCAAAGAAAGGTTCAACTCTGTGAGCTGAATACACACTACACTAAGAAGTTACTGAGAATTCTTCTGTCTAGCATTATGTGATGAAATCCCGTTTCCAAGGAAGTCCTCAAAGAGGTCCAAATATCCACTTGCAGACTTTACAAACAGAGTGTTTCCAAACTGCTCTATGAACAGAAAGGTTAAACTCTGTGAGCTGAATGCACACATCACATAGTAGTTTCTGAGAAAGATTCTGTCTAGTTTTTATACCAAGATATTTCCTTTTCTAACATTGGCCTCAAATCGCTTGAAATCTCCAATTGCAATTTCCACAAAAAGAGAGTTTCAAATCTGCTCTGTCCAAAGAAAGTTTCAACTCTGTGAGCTGAATACACACAACACAAAGAAGTTACTGAAAATTCTTCTGTCTAGCATTATATGAAGAAATCCCGTTTCCAACGAAGTCCTCAAAGAGTTCCAAATATCCACTTGCAGACTTTACAAACAGAGAGTTTCCAAACTGCTCTATGAACAGAAAGGTTAAACTCTGTGAGCTGAACGCACACATCACAAAGTAGTTTCTGAGAATGATTCTGTCTAGTTTTTATACGAAGATATTTCCTTTTCTACCCTTAGCCACAAATCGCTTGAAATCTCAAATTGCAAATTCCAGAAAAAGACAGTTTCAAACATGCAGTGTGTAAGGAAAGTTTCAAATCTGTGAGTTGAATACACACAACACATAGAAGTTATTGAAAATTCTTCTGTCTAGCATTATATGAAGAAATCCCGTTTCCAACGAAGTCCTCAAAGAGGTCCAAATATCCACTTGCAGACTTTACAAACAGAGTGTTTCCAAACTGCTCTATGAACAGAAAGGTTAAACTCTGTGAGCTGAACGCACACATCACAAAGTAGTTTCTGAGAAAGATTCTGTCTAGTTTTTATACGAAGATATTTCCTTTTCTACCATTGGCCTCAAATCGCTTGAAATCTCAAATTGCAAATTCCAGAAAAAGACAGTTTCAAACATGCAGTGCGTAAGGAAAGTTTCAAATCTGTGAGTTGAATACACACAACACAAAGAAGTTACTGAAAATTCTTCAGTCTAGCATTATATGAAGAAATCCCGTTTCCAACGAAGTCCTCAAAGAGGTCCAAATATCCACTTGCAGACTTTACAAACAGAGTGTTTCCAAACTGCTCTATGAACAGAAAGGTTAAATTCTGTGAGCTGAATACACACATCACATAGCAGTTTTTGAAAATGATTCTGTCTAGTTTTTATACCAAGATATTTCCTTTTCTAACATTGGCCTAAAATCGCTTGAAATCTCCAATTGCAATTTCCACAAAAAGAGAGTTTCAAATCTGCTCTGTCCAAAGAAAGGTTCAAATCTGTGAGCTGAATACACACAACACAAAGAAGTTACTGAGAATTCGTCTGTCTAGCATTATATGAAGAAATCCCATTTCCAACGAAGTCCTCAAAGAGGTCCAAATATCCACTTGCAGACTTTACAAAGAGAGTGTTTCCAAACTGCTCTATGAACAGAAAGGTTAAGCTCTGTGAGCTGAATGCACACATCACATAGTAGTTTCTGAGAATGATTCTGTCTAGTTTTTATACCATGATATTTCCTCTTCTAACATTGGCCTAAAATCGCTTGAAATCTCCAATTGCAATTTCCACAAAAAGAGAGTTTCAAATCTGCTCTGTCCAAAGAAAGTTTCAACTCTGTGAGCTGAATACACACAACACAAAGAAGTTACTGAAAATTCTTCTGTCTAGCATTATATGAAGAAATCCCGTTTCCAACGAATTCCTCAAAGAGGTCCAAATATCCACTTGCAGACTTTACAAACAGAGAGTTTCCAAACTGCTGTATGAACAGAAAGGTTAAACTCTGTGAGCTGAACGAACACATCACAAAGTAGTTTCTGAGAATGATTCTGTCTAATTTTTATACGAAGATATTTCCTTTTCTACCCTTGGCCTCAAATCGCTTGAAATCTCAAATTGCAAATTCCAGAAAAAGGCAGTTTCAAACATGCAGTGTGTAAGGAAAGTTTCAAATCTGTGAGTTGAATACACACAACACATAGAAGTTATTGAAAATTCTTCTGTCTAGCATTATATGAAGAAATCCCCTTTCCAACGAAGTCCTCAAAGAGGTCCAAATATCCACTTGCAGACTTTACAAACAGAGTGTTTCCAAACTGCTCTATGAACAGAAATGTTAAACTCTGTGAGCTGAACGCACACATCACAAAGTAGTTTCTGAGAATGATTCTGTCTAGTTTTTATACGAAGATATTTCCTTTTCTACCATTGGCCTCAAATCGCTTGAAATCTCAAATTGCAAATTCCAGAAAAAGACAGTTTCAAACATGCAGTGCGTAAGGAAAGGTTCAAATCTGTGAGTTGAATACACACAACACAAAGAAGTTACTGAAAATTCTTCTGTCTAGCATTATATGAAGAAATCCCGTTTCAAACGAAGTCCTCAAAGAGGTCCAAATATCCACTTGCAGACTTTACAAACAGAGTGTTTCCAAACTGCTCTATGAACAGAAAGGTTAAATTCTGTGAGCTGAATACACACATCACATAGCAGTTTTTGAAAATGATTCTGTCTAGTTTTTATACCAAGATATTTCCTTTTCTAACATTGGCCTAAAATCGCTTGAAATCTCCAATTGCAATTTCCACAAAAAGAGAGTTTCAAATCTGCTCTGTCCAAAGAAAGGTTCAACTCTGTGAGCTGAATACACACAACACAAAGAAGTTACTGAGAATTCGTCTGTCTAGCATTATATGAAGAAATCCCATTTCCAACGAAGTCCTAAAAGAGGTCCAAATATCCACTTGCAGACTTTACAAAGAGAGTGTTTCCAAACTGCTCTATGAACAGAAAGGTTAAGCTCTGTGAGCTGAATGCACACATCACATAGTAGTTTCTGAGAATGATTCTGTCTAGTTTTTATACCATGATATTTCCTTTTCTAACATTGGCCTAAAATCGCTTGAAATCTCCAATCGCAATTTCGACAAAAAGAGAGTTTCAAATTGCTCTGTCCAAAGAAAGGTTCAAATCAGTAAGCTGAATACACACAACACAAAGAAGTTACTGAGAATTATTCTGTCTAGCATTATATGAAGAATTCCCGTTTCCAACGAAGTCCTCAATGAGGTCCAAATACCCACTTGCAGACTTTACAAACAGAGTGTTTCCAAACTGCTATATGAACAGAAAGGTTAAACTCTGTGAGCTGGATGCACACATCACATAATAGTTTCTGAGAATGATTCTGTCTAGTTTTTATACCAGGATATTTGCTTTTCTAACATTGGCCTAAAATCGCTTGAAATCTCCAATTGCAATTTCCACAAAAAGAGAGATTCAAATTGCTCTGTCCAAGGAAAGTTTCAACTCTGTGACCTGAATACACACAACACAAAGAAGTTACTGAAAATTCTTCTGTCTAGCATTATATGAAGAAATCCCGTTTCCAACGAAGTCCTCAAAGAGGTCCAAATATCCACTTGCAGACTTTACAAACAGAGTGTTTCCAAACTGCTCTATGAACAGAAAGGTTAAACTCTGGGAGCTGAATGCACACATCACATAGTAGTTTCTGAGAATGATTCTGTCTAGTTTTTATACCAAGATATTTCCTTTTCTAACATTGGCCTCAAATCGCATGAAATCTCCAATTGCAATTTCCACAAAAAGAGAGTTTAAAATCTGCTCTATCCAAAGAAAGGTTCAACTCTGTGAGCTGAATACACACTACACAAAGAAGTTACTGAAAAATCTTCTGTCTAGCATTATATAATGAAATCCCTTTTCCAAGGAAGTCCTCAAAGAGGTCCAAATATCCACTTGCAGACTTTACAAACAGAGTGTTTCCAAACTGCTCTATGAACAGAAAGGTTAAACTCTGTGAGCTGAATGCACACATCACATAGTAGTTTCTGAGAAAGATTCTGTCTAGTTTTTATACCAAGATATTTCCTTTTCTAACATTGGCCTCAAATCGCTTGAAATCTCCAATTGCAATTTCCACAAAAAGAGAGTTTCAAATCTGCTCTCTCCAAAGAAAGGTTCAACTCTGTGAGCTGAATACACACAACACAAAGAAGTTACTGAAAATTCTTCTGTCTAGCATTATATGAAGAAATCCCGTTTCCAACGAAGTCCTCAAAGAGGTCCAAATATCCACTTGCAGACTTTACAAACAGAGAGTTTCCAAACTGCTCTATGAACAGAAAGGTTAAACTCTGTGAGCTGAACGCACACATCACAAAGTAGTTTCTGAGAATGATTCTGTCTAGTTTTTATACGAAGATATTTCCTTTTCTACCCTTGGCCTCAAATCGCTTGAAATCTCAAATTGCAAATTCCAGAAAAAGACAGTTTCAAACATGCAGTGTGTAAGGAAAGTTTCAAATCTGTGAGTTGAATACACACAACACATAGAAGTTACTGAAAATTCTTCTGTCAAGCATTATGTGAAGAAATCCCGTTTCCAACGAAGTCCTCAAAGAGGTCCAAATATCCACTTGCAGACTTTACAAACAGAATGTTTCCAAACTGCTCTATGAACAGAAAGGTTAAATTCTGTGAGCTGAACGCACACATCACAAAGTAGTTTCTGAGAATGATTCTGTCTAGTTTTTATACGAAGATATTTCCTTTTCCTCCATTGGCCTCTAATCGCTTGAAATCTCAAATTGCAAATTCCAGAAAAAGACAGTTTCAAACATGCAGTGCGTAAGGAAAGTTACAAATCTGTCAGTTGAATGCACACAACACAAAGAAGTTACTGAAAATTCTTCTGTCTAGCATTATATGAAGAAATCCCGTTTCCAACGAAGTCCTCAAAGAGGTCCAAATATCCACTTGCAGACTTTACAAACAGAGTGTTTCCAAACTGCTCTATGAACAGAAAGGTTAAACTCTGTGAGCTGAATGCACACATCACATAGTAGTTTCTGAGAAAGATTCTGTCTAGTTTTTATACCAAGATATTTCCTTTTCTAACATTGGCCTCAAATCGCTTGAAATCTCCAATTGCAATTTCCACAAAAAGAGAGTTTCAAATCTGCTCTGTCCAAAGAAAGGTTCAACTCTGTGAGCTGAATACACACAACACAAAGAAGTTACTGAAAATTCTTCTGTCTAGCATTATATGAAGAAATCCCGTTTCCAACGAAGTCCTTAAAGAGGTCCAAATATCCACTTGCAGACTTTACAAACAGAGAGTTTCCAAACTGCTCTATGAACAGAAAGGTTAAACTCTGTGAGCTGAACGCACACATCACAAAGTAGTTTCTGAGAATGATTCTGTCTAGTTTTTATACGAAGATATTTCCTTTTCTACCCTTGGCCTCAAATCGCTTGAAATCTCAAATTGCAAATTCCAGAAAAAGACAGTTTCAAACATGCAGTGTGTAAGGAAAGTTTCAAATCTGTGAGTTGAATACACACAACACATAGAAGTTACTGAAAATTCTTCTGTCAAGCATTATATGAAGAAATCCCGTTTCCAACGATGTCCTCAAAGAGGTCCAAATATCCACTTGCAGACTTTACAAACAGAGTGTTTCCAAACTGCTCTATGAACAGAAAGGTTAAATTCTGTGAGCTAAACGCACACATCACATAGCAGTT
This sequence comes from Pan troglodytes, assembly GCF_028858775.2. Lineage (NCBI taxonomy): Eukaryota > Metazoa > Chordata > Mammalia > Primates > Hominidae > Pan > Pan troglodytes. The sequence continues at coordinate 15,459,888 of NC_072413.2, forward strand.
TCTGAGAATGATTCTGTCTAGTTTTTATACCAAGATATTTCCTTTTCTAACATTGGCCTAAAATCGCTTGAAATCTCCAATTGCAATTTCCACAAAAAGAGAGTTTCAAATCTGCTCTGTCCAAAGAAAGGTTCAACTCTGTGAGCTGAATACACACAACACAAAGAAGTTACTGAGAATTCGTCTGTCTAGCATTATATGAAGAAATCCCATTTCCAACGAAGTCCTCAAAGAGGTCCAAATATCCACTTGCAGACTTTACAAAGAGAGTGTTTCCAAACTGCTCTATGAACAGAAAGGTTAAGCTCTGTGAGCTGAATGCACACATCACATAGTAGTTTCTGAGAATGATTCTGTCTAGTTTTTATACCAAGATATTTCCTTTTCTAACATTGGCCTCAAATCGCTTGAAATCTCCAATCGCAATTTCGACAAAAAGAGAGTTTCAAATTGCTCTGTCCAAAGAAAGGTTCAAATCAGTAAGCTGAATACACACAACACAAAGAAGTTACTGAGAATTCTTCTGTCTAGCATTATATGAAGAAATCCCGTTTCCAACGAAGTCCTCAATGAGGTCCAAATATCCACTTGCAGACTTTACAAACAGAGTGTTTCCAAACTGCTATATGAACAGAAAGGTTAAACTCTGTGAGCTGAATGCACACATCACATAATAGTTTCTGAGAATGATTCTGTCTAGTTTTTATACCAGGATATTTGCTTTTCTAACATTGGACTAAAATCGCTTGAAATCTCCAATTGCAATTTCCACAAAAAGAGAGATTCAAATTGCTCTGTCCAAGGAAAGTTTCAACTCTGTGAGCTGAATACACACAACACAAAGAAGTTACTGAAAATTCTTCTGTCTAGCATTATATGAAGAAATCCCATTTCCAACGAAGTCCTCAAAGAGGTCCAAATATCCACTTGCAGACTTTACAAACAGAGTGTTTCCAAACTGCTCTATGAACAGAAAGGTTAAACTCTGTGAGCTGAATGCACACATCACATAGTAGTTTCTGAGAAAGATTCTGTCTAGTTTTTATACCAAGATATTTCCTTTTCTAACATTGGCCTCAAATCGCTTGAAATCTCCAATTGCAATTTCCACAAAAAGAGAGTTTCAAATCTGCTCTGTCCAAAGAAAGGTTCAACTCTGTGAGCTGAATACACACAACACAAAGAAGTTACTGAAAATTCTTCTGTCTAGCATTATATGAAGAAATCCCATTTCCAACGAAGTCCTCAAAGAGCTCCAAATATCCACTTGCAGACTTTACAAACAGAGTGATTCCAAACTGCTCTATGAACAGAAAGGTTAAACTCTGTGAGCTGAACACACACATCACATAGTAGTTTCTGAGAATGATTCTGTCTAGTTTTTATTCGAAGATATTTCCTTTTCTACCATTGGCCTCAAATCGCTTGAAATCTCAAATTGCAAATTCCAGAAAAAGACAGTTTCAAACATGCAGTGTGTAAGGAAAGTTTCAAATCTGTGAGTTGAATACACACAACACAAAGAAGTTACTGAAAATTCTTCTGTCTAGCATTATATGAAGAAATCCCGTTTCCAACGAAGTCCTCAAAGAGGTCCAAATATCCACTTGCAGACTTTACAGAGTGTTTCCAAACGGCTCTATGAACAGAAAGGTTAAACTCTGTGAGCTGAATGCACACATCACATAGTAGTTTCTGAGAATGATTCTGTCTAGTTTTTATACCAAGATATTTCCTTTTCTAATATTGGCCTAAAATCGCTTGAAATCTGCAATCGCAATTTCGACAAAAAGAGAGTTTCAAATTGCTCTGTCCAAAGAAAGGTTCAACTCAGTTAGCTGAATACACTCAACACAAAGCAGTTACTGAGAATTCTTCTGTCTAGCATTATATGAAGAAATCCCGTTTCCAACGAAGTCCTCAAAGAGGTCCAAATATCCACTTGCAGACTTTACAAACAGAGTGTTTCCAAACTGCTCTATGAACAGAAAGGTTAAACTCTGTGAGCTGAATGCACACATCACATAGTAGTTTCTGAGAAAGATTCTGTCTAGTTTTTATACCAAGATATTTCCTTTTCTAACATTGGCCTCAACTCGCATGAAATCTCTAATTGAAATTTCCCCAAAAAGAGAGTTTCAAATCTGCTCTGTCCAAAGAAAGGTTCAACTCTGTGAGCTGAATACACACTACACTAAGAAGTTACTGAAAATTCTTCTGTCTAGCATTATGTGATGAAATCCCGTTTCCAAGGAAGTCCTCAAAGAGGTCCAAATATCCACTTGCAGACTTTACAAACAGAGTGTTTCCAAACTGCTCTATGAACAGAAAGCTTAAACTCTGTGAGCTGAATGCACACATCACATAGTAGTTTCTGAGAAAGATTCTGTCTACTTTTTATACCAAGATATTTCCTTTTCTAACATTGGCCACAAATCGCTTGAAATCTCCAATTGCAATTTGCACAAAAAGAGAGTTTCAAATCTGCTCTGTCCAAAGAAAGGTTCAACTCTGTGAGCTGAATACAAACAACACAAAGAAGTTACTGAAAATTCTTCTGTCTAGCATTATATGAAGAAATCCCGTTTCCAACGAAGTCCTCAAAGAGGTCCAAATATCCACTTGCAGACTTTACAAACAGAGTGTTTCCAAACTCTCTATGAACAGAAAGGTTAAATTCTGTGAGCTGAACGCACACATCACAAAGTAGTTTCTGAGAATGATTCTGTCTAGTTTTTATACGAAGATATTTCCTTTTCTACCATTGGCCTCAAATCGCTTGAAATCTCAAATTGCAAATTCCAGAAAAAGACAGTTTCAAACATGCAGTGTGTAAGGAAAGTTTCAAATCTGTGAGTTGAATACACACAACACAAAGAAGTTACTGAGAATTCTTCTGTCTAGCATTATATGAAGAAATCCCGTTTCCAACGAAGTCCTCAAAGTGGTCCAAATATCCACTTGCAGACTTTACAAACGGAGTGTTTCCAAACTGCTCTATGAACAGAAAGGTGAAATTCTGTGAGCTGAATGCACACATCACATAGTAGTTTCTGAGAATGATTCTGTCTAGTTTTTATACCAAGATATTTCCTTTTCTAAGATTGGCCTAAAATCGCTTGAAATCTGCAATCGCAATTTCGGCATAAAGAGAGTTTCAAATTGCTCTGTCCAAAGAAAGGTTCAACTCAGTTAGCTGAATACACTCAACAAAAGGAGTTACTGAGAATTCTTCTGTCTAGCATTACATGAAGAAATCCCGTTTCCAACGAAGTCCTCAAAGAGGTCCAAATATCCACTTGCAGACTTTACAAACAGAGTGTTTCCAAACTGCTCTATGAACAGAAAGGTTAAACTCTGTGAGCTGAATGCGCACATCACATAGTAGTTTCTGAGAATGATTCTGTCTAGTTTTTATACCAAGATATTTCCTTTTCTAACATTGGCCTCAAATCGCTTGAAATCTCCAATTGCAATTTCCACAAAAAGAGAGCTTCAAATTGCTCTGTCCAAAGAAAGTCTCAACTCTGTGAGCTGAATACACACAACACAAAGAAGTTACTGAAAATTCTTCTGTCTAACATTATATGAAGAAACCCCGTTTCCAAAGAAGTCCTCAAAGAGATCCAAATATCCACTTGCAGACTTTACAAACAGAGTGTTTCCAAACTGCTCTATGAACAGAAAGGTTAAACTCTGTGAGCTGAATGCACACATCACATAGTAGTTTCTGAGAAAGATTCTGTCTAGTTTTTATACCAAGATATTTCCTTTTCTAACATTGGCCTCAAATCGCATGAAATCTCCAATTGAAATTTCCCCAAAAAGAGAATTTCAAATCTGCTCTGTCCAAAGAAAGGTTCAACTCTGTGAGCTGAATACACACTACACTAAGAAGTTACTGAAAATTCTTATGTCTAGCATTATGTGATGAAATCCCGTTTCCAAGGAAGTCCTCAAAGAGGTCCAAATATCCACTTGCAGACTTTACAAACAGAGTGTTTCCAAACTGCTCTATGAACAGAAAGGTTAAACTCTGTGAGCTGAATGCACACATCACATAGTAGTTTCTGAGAAACATTCTGTCTAGTTTTTATACCAAGATATTTCCTTTTCTAAGATTGGCCTCAAATCGCTTGAAATCTCCAATTGCAATTTCCACAAAAAGAGAGTTTCAAATCTGCTCTGTCCAAAGAAAGGTTCAACTCTGTGAGCTGAATACACACAACACAAAGAAGTTACTGAAAATTCTTCTGTCTAGCATTATATGAAGAAATCCCGTTTCCAACGAAGTCCTCAAAGAGGTCCAAATATCCACTTGCAGACTTTACACACAGAGTGTTTCCAAACTGCTCTATGAACAGAAAGGTTAAACTCTGTGAGCTGAACGCACACATCACAAAGTAGTTTCTGAGAATGATTCTGTGTAGTTTTTATACGAAGATATTTCCTTTTCTACCATTGGCCTAAAATCGCTTGAAATCTGCAATCGCAATTTCGACAAAAAGAGAGTTTCAAATTGCTCTGTCCAAAGAAATGTTCAACTCAGTTAGCTGAATACACTCAACACAAAGCAGTTACTGAGAATTCTTCTGTCTGGCATTATATGAAGAAATCCCGTTTCCAACGAAGTCCTCAAAGAGGTCCAAATATCCACTTGCAGACTTTACAAACAGAGTGTTTCCAAACTGCTCTATGAACAGAAAGGTTAAACTCTGTGAGCTGAATGCGCACATCACATAGTAGTTTCTGAGAATGATTCTGTCTAGTTTTTATACGAAGATATTTCCTTTCCTACCATTGGTCACAAATCACTTGAAATCTCAAATTGCAAATTCCAGAAAAAGACAGTTTCAAACATGCAGTGTGTAAGGAAAGTTTCAAATCTGTGAGTTGAATACACACAACACAAAGAAGTTACTGAAAATTCTTCTGTCTAGCATTATATGAAGAAATCCCGTTTCCAACGATGTCCTCAAAGAGGTCCAAATATCCACTTGCAGACTTTACAAACAGAGTGTTTCCAAACTGCTATAAGAACAGAAAGGTTAAACTCTGTGAGCTGAATGCACACATCACATAAGAGTTTCTGAGAATGATTCTGTCTGGTTTTTATACCAAGATATTTCCTTTTCTAACATTGGACTCAAATCGCTTGAAATCTCCAATTGCAATTTCCACAAAAAGAGAGTTTCAAATTGCTCTGTCCAAGGAAAGTTTCAACTCTGTGAGCTGAATAGAGACAACACAAAGAAGTTACTGAAAATTCTACTGTCTAGCATTATATGAAGAAATCCCGTTTCCAAAGAAGTCCTCAAAGAGGTCCAAATATCCCCTTGCAGGCTTTACAAACAGAGTGTTTCCAAACTGCTCTATGAAAAGAAAGGTTAAACTCTGTGAGCTGAACGCACACATCAGATAGTAGTTTCTGAGAAAGATTCTGTCTAGTTTTTATTCCAAGATATTTCCTTTTCTAACATTGGCCTCAAATCGCTTGAAATCTCCAGTTGCAATTTCCACAAAAAGAGAGTTTCAAATCTGCTCTGTCCAAAGAAAGTTTCAACTCTGTGAGCTGAATACACACAACACAAAGAAGTTACTGAAAATTCTTCTGTCTAACATTATATGAAGAAATCCCGTTTCCAAGGAAGTCCTCAAAGAGGTCCAAATATCCACTTCCAGACTTTACAAACAGAGTGTTTCCAAACTGCTCTATGAACAGAAAGGTTAAACTCTGTGAGCTGAATGCACACATCACATAGCAGTTTCTGAGAATGATTCTGTCTAGTTTTTATACCAAGATATTTCCTTTTCTAACATTGGCCTAAAATCGCTTGAAATCCCCAATTGCAATTTCCCCAAAAAGAGAGTTTCAAATCTGCTCTGTCCAAAGACAGGTTCAACTCTGTGAGCTGAATACACACAACACAAAGAAGTTACTGAAAATTCTTCTGTCTAGCATTATATGAAGAAATCCCGTTTCCAACGAAGTCCTCAAAGAGGTCCAAATATCCACTTGCAGACTTTACAAACAGAGTGTTTCCAAACTGCTCTATGAACAGAAAGGTTAAACTCTGTGAGCTGAACGCACACATCACAAAGTAGTTTCTGAGAATGATTCTGTCTAGTTTTTATACGAAGATATTTCCTTTTCTACCATTGGCCTCAAATCACTTGAAATCTCAAATTGCAAATTCCAGAAAAAGACAGTTTCAAACATGCAGTGTGTAAGGAAAGTTTCAAATCTGTGAGTTGAATACACACAACACAAAGAAGTTACTGAAAATTCTTCTGTCTAGCATTATATGAAGAAATCCCGTTTCCAACGAAGTCCTGAAAGAGGTCCAAATATCCACTTGCAGACTTTAGAAACAGAGTGTTTCCAAACTGCTCTATGAACAGAAAGGTTAAACTCTGTGAGCTGAACGCACACATCACAAACTAGTTTCTGAGAATGATTCTGTCTAGTTTTTATACGAAGATATTTCCTTTTCTACCATTGGTCACAAATCGCTTGAAATCTCAAATTGCAAATTCCAGAAAAAGACAGTTTCAAACATGCAGTGTGTAAGGAAAGTTTAAAATCTGTGAGTTGAATACACACAACACAAAGAAGTTACTGAAAATTCTTCTGTCTAGCATTATATGAAGAAATCCCGTTTCCAACGAAGTCCTCAAAGAGGTCCAAATATCCACTTGCAGACTTTACAAACAGAGTGTTTCCAAACTGCTATAAGAACAGAAAGGTTAAACTCTGTGAGCTGAATGCACACATCACATAATAGTTTCTGAGAATGATTCTGTCTAATTTTTATAGCAAGATATTTCCTTTTCTAACATTGGCCTCAAATCGCTTGAAATCTCCAATTGCAATTTCCACAAAAAGAGAGTTTCAAATTGCTCTGTCCAAGGAAAGTTTCAACTCTGTGAGCTGAATACACACAACACAAAGAAGTTACTGAAAATTCTACTGTCTAGCATTATATGAAGAAATCCCGTTTCCAAAGAAGTCCTCAAAGAGGTCCAAATATCCACTTGCAGACTTTACAAACAGAGTGTTTCCAAACTGCTCTATGAAAAGAAAGGTTAAACTCTGTGAGCTGAATGCACACATCACATAGCAGTTTCTGAGAATGATTCTGTCTAGTTTTTATACCAAGATATTTCCTTTTCTAACATTGGCCTAAAATCGCTTGAAATCTCCAATTGCAATTTCCACAAAAAGAGAGTATCAAATCTGCTCTGTCCAAAGAAAGGTTCAACTCTGTGAGCTGAATACACACAACACAAAGAAGTTATTGAGAATTCGTCTGTCTAACATTATATGAAGAAATCCCATTTCCAACGAAGTCCTCAAAGAGGTCCAAATATCCACTTGCAGACATTACAAACAGAGTGTTTCCAAACTGCTCTATGAACAGAAAGGTTAACCTCTGTGAGCTGAATGCACACATAACATAGTAGTTTGTGAGAATGATTCTGTCTAGTTTTTATACCAAGATATTTCCTTTTCTAACATTGGCCTCAAATCGCTTGAAATCTCCAATTGCAATTTCCACAAAAAGAGAGTTTCAAATCTGCTCTGTCCAAAGAAAGTTTCAACTCTGTGAGCTGAATACACACAACACAAAGCAGTTACTGAGAATTCTTCTGTCTAGCATTATATGAAGAAATCCCGTTTCCAAGGAAGTCCTCAAAGAGGTCCAAATATCCACTTGCAGACTTTACAAACAGAGTGTTTCCAAACTGCTCTATGAACAGAAAGGTTAAACTCTGTGAGCTGAACGCACACATCACAAAGTAGTTTCTGAGAATGATTCTGTCTAGTTTTTATACGAAGATATTTCCTTTTCTTACATTGGCCTAAAATCGCTTGAGATCTCCAATTTCAATTTCCACAAAAAGAGAGTTTCAAATCTGCTCTCTCCAAAGAAAGGTTCAACTCTGTGAGCTGAATACACACAACACAAAGACGTTACTGAAAATTCTTCTGTCTAGCATTATATGAAGAAATCCCGTTTCCAACGAAGTCCTCAAAAAGGTCCAAATATCCACTTGCAGACTTTACAAACAGAGTGTATCCAAACTGCTCTATGAACAGAAAGGTTAAACTCTGTGAGCTGAACGCACACATCACAAAGTAGTTTCTGAGAATGATTCTATCTAGTTTTCATACGAAGATATTTCCTTTTCTACCATTGGCCTCAAATCACTTGAAATCTCAAATTGCAAATTCCAGAAAAAGACAGTTTCAAACATGCAGTGTGTAAGGAAAGTTTCAAATCTGTGAGTTGAATACACACAACACAAAGAAGTTACTGAAAATTCTTCTGTCGAGCATTATATGAAGAAATCCCGTTTCCAACGAAGTCCTCAAAGAGGTCCAAATATCCACTTGCAGACTTTACAAACAGAGTGTTTCCAAACTGCTCTATGAACAGAAAGGTTAAACTCTGTGAGCTGAACGCACACATCACAAAGTAGTTTCGGAGAATGATTCTGTCTAGTTTTCATACGAAGATATTTCCTTTTCTGCCATTGGCCTCAAATCGCTTGAAATCTCAAATTGCAAATTCCAGAAAAAGACAGTTTCAAACATGCAGTGCGTAAGGAAAGTTTCAACTCTGTGAGTTGAATACACACAACACAAAGAAGTTACTGAAAATTCTTCTGTCTAGCATTATATGAAGAAATCCCGTTTCCAACGAAGTCCTCAAAGAGGTCCAAATATCCACTTGCAGACTTTTCAAACAGAGTGTTTCCAAACTGCTCTATGAACAGAAAGGTTAAACTCTGTGAGCTAAATGCACAAATCACATAGCACTTTCTGAGAATGATTCTGTCTAGTTTTTATACCAAGATATTTCCTTTTCTAACATTGGCCTCAAATCGCTTGAAATCTCCAATTGCAATTTCCACAAAAAGAGAGTTTCAAATCTGCTCTGTCCAAAGAAAGGTTCAACTCTGTGAGCTGAATACACACAACACAAAGAAGTTACTGAGAATTCGTCTGTCTAGCAGTATATGAAGAAATCCCATTTCCAACGAAGTACTCAAAGAGGTCCAAATATCCACTTGCAGACTTTACAAACAGAGTGTTTCCAAACTGCTCTATGAACAGAAAGGTTAAACTCTGTGAGCTGAATGCACACTTCACATAGTAGTTTCTGAGAATGATTCTGTCTAGTTTTTATACGAAGATATTTCCTTTTCAATCAATGCGCTAAAATCGCTTGAAATCTCCAATTGCAATTTCGACAAAAAGAGAGTTTCAAATTGCTCTGTCCAAAGAAAGGTTCAACTCTGAGAGCTGAATACACACAACACAAAGTAGTTACTGAAAATTCTTCTGTCTAGCCTTATATCAAGAAATCTCGTTTCCAACGAAGTCTTCAAAGAGGTCCAAATATCCACTTGCAGACTTTACAGAGTGTTTCCAAACTGCTCTATGAACAGAAAGGTTAAACTCTGTGAGCTGATTGCACACATCACATAGTAGTTTCTGAGAATGATTCTGTCTAGTTTTTATACCAAGATATTTCCTTTTCTAACATTGGCCTCAAATCGCTTGAAATCTCCAATTGCAATTTCCACAAAAAGAGAGTTTCAAATCTGCTCTGTCCAAAGAAAGTTTCAACTCTGTGAGCTGAATACACACAACACAAAGAAGTTACTGAAAATTCTTCTGTCTTGCATTATATGAAGAAATCCCGTTTCCAAAGAAGTCCTCAAAGAGGTCCAAATATCCACTTGCAGACTTTACAAACAGAGTGTTTCCAAACTGCTCTATGAACAGAAAGGTTAAACTCTGTGAGCTGAATGCACACATCACAAAGTAGTTTCTGAGAAAGATTCTGTCTAGTTTTTATACCAAGATATCTCCTTTTCTAACATTGGCCTCAAATCGCTTCAAATCTCCAATTGCAATTTGCACAAAAAGAGAGTTTCAAATGTGCTCTGTCCAAAGAAAGGTTCAACTCTGTGAGCTGAATACACACAACAAAAAGAAGTTACTGAAAATTCTTCTGTCTAGCATTATATGAAGAAATCCCGTTCCCAAAGAAGTCCTCAAAGAGGTCGAAATATCCACTTGCAGACTTTACAAACAGAGTGTTTCCAAACTGCTCTATGAACAGAAAGGTTAAACTCTGTGAGCTGAATGCACACATCACATAGGAGTTTCTGAGAATGATTCTGTCTAGTTTTTATACCAAGATATTTCCTTTTCTAACATTGGCCTCAAATCGCTTGTAATCTCCAATTGCAATTTCGACAAAAAGAGAGTTTCAAATCTGCTCTGTCAAAAGAAAGGTTCAACTCTGTGAGCTGAATACACACAACACAAAGAAGTTACTGAAAATTTTTCTGTCTAGCATTATATGATTAAATCCCGTTTCTAACGAGGTCCTCAAAGAGGTCCAAATATCCACTTGCAGACTTTACAAACAGAGTGTTTCCAAACTGCTCTATGAACAGAAAGGTTAAACTCTGTGAGCTGAACGCACACATCACAAAGTAGTTTCTGAGAATGATTCTGTCTAGTTTTTATACGAAGTTATTTCCTTTTCTACAATTGGCCTCAAATCGCTTGAAATTCCAAATTGCAAATTCCAGAAAAAGACAGTTTCAAACATGCAGTGTGTAAGGAAAGTTTCAAATCTGTGAGTTGTATACACACAACACAAAGAAGTTACTGAAAATTCTTCTGTCTAGCATTATATGAAGAAATCCCGTTTCCAACGAATTCCTCAAAGAGGTGCAAATATCCACTTGCAGACTTTACAAACAGAGTGTTTCCAAACTGCTCTATGAACAGAAAGGTTAAACTCTGTGAGCTGAACGCACACATCACAAAGTAGTTTCTGAGAATGATTCTGTCTAGTTTTTATATGAAGACATTTCCTTTTCTACTATTGGCCTCAAATCGCTTGAAATCTCAAATTGCAAATTCCAGAAAAAGACACTTTCAAACATGCAGTGCGTAAGGAAGGTTTCAAATCTGTGAGTTGAATACAAACAACCCAAAGAAGTTACTGAAAATTCTTCTGTCTAGCATTATATGAAGAAATCTCGTTTCCAACGAAGGCCTCAAAGAGGTGAAAATATCCAATTGTAGACTTTACAAACAGAGTGTTTCAAAACTGCTCTATGAACAGAAAGGTTAAACTCTGTGAGCTGAATGCACACATCACATAGTAGTTTCTGAGAAAGATTCTGTCTAGTTTTTATACCAAGATATTTCCTTTTCTAACATTGGCCTAAAATCGCTTGAAATCTCCAATCGCAATTTCGACAAAAAGAGAGTTTCAAATTGCTCTGTCCAAAGAAAGGTTCAACTCTGTGAGCTGAATACACACTACACAAAGAAGTTACTGAAAATTCTTCTGTCTAGCATTATATGATGAAATCCCGTTTACAAGGAAGTCCTCAAAGTGGTCCAAATATCCACTTGCAGACTTTACAAACAGAGTGTTTCCAAACTGCTCTATGAACAGAAAGGTTAAACTCTGTGAGCTGAATGCACACATCACATAGTGGTTTCTGAGAAAGATTCTGTCTAGTTTTTATACCGAGATATTTCCTTTTCTAACATTGGCCTCAAATCGCTTGAAATCTCCAATTGCAATTTCCACAAAAAGAGAGTTTCAAATCTGCTCTGTCCAAAGAAAGGTTCAACTCTGTGAGCTGAATACACACAACACAAAGAAGTTACTGAAAATTCTTCTGTCTAGCATTATACGAAGAAATCCCGTTTCCAACGAATTCCTCAAAGAGGTCCAAATATCCACTTGCAGACTTTACAAACAGAGTGTTTCCAAACTGCTATATGAACAGAATGGTTAAACTCTGTGAGCTGAACGCACACATCACAAAGTAGTTTCTGAGAATGATTCTGTCTAGTTTTTATACGAAGATATTTACTTTTCTACCATGGATCTCAAATCGCTTGAAATTCCAAATTGCAAATTCCAGAAAAAGACAGTTTCAAACATGCAGTGTGTAAGGAAAGTTTCAAATCTGTGAGTTTAATACACACAACACAAAGAAGTTACTGAAAATTCTTCTGTCTAGCATTATATGAAGAAATCCCGTTTCCAACGAAGTCCTCAAAGAGGTCCAAATATCCACTTGCAGACTTTACAAACAGAGTGTTTCCAAACTGCTCTATGAACAGAAAGGTTAAACTCTGTGAGCTGAACGCACACATCACAAAGTAGTTTCTGAGAATGATTCTGTCTAGTTTTTATACGAAGATATTTCCTTTTCTACTATTGGCCTCAAATCGCTTGAAATCTCAAATTGCAAATTCCAGAAAAAGACACTTTCAAACATGCAGTGCGTAAGGAAGGTTTCAAATCTGTGAGTTGAATACAAACAACCCAAAGAAGTTACTGAAAATTCTTCTGTCTAGCATTATATGAAGAAATCTCGTTTCCAACGAAGGCCTCAAAGAGGTGAAAATATCCAATTGTAGACTTTACAAACAGAGTGTTTCAAAACTGCTCTATGAACAGAAAGGTTAAACTCTGTGAGCTGAATGCACACATCACATAGTAGTTTCTGAGAATGATTCTGTCTTGTTTTTATACCAAGATATTTCCTTTTCTAACATTGGCCTAAAATCGCTTGAAATCTCCAATCGCAATTTCGACAAAAACAGAGTTTCAAATTGCTCTGTCCAAAGAAAGGTTCAACTCTGTGAGCTGAATACACACTACACAAAGAAGTTACTGAAAATTCTTCTGTCTAGCATTATATGATGAAATCCCGTTTACAAGGAAGTCCTCAAAGTGGTCCAAATATCCACTTGCAGACTTTACAAACAGAGTGTTTCCAAACTGCTCTATGAACAGAAAGGTTAAACTCTGTGAGCTGAATGCACACATCACATAGTGGTTTCTGAGAAAGATTCTGTCTAGTTTTTATACCGAGATATTTCCTTTTCTAACATTGGCCTCAAATCGCTTGAAATCTCCAATTGCAATTTCCACAAAAAGAGAGTTTCAAATCTGCTCTGTCCAAAGAAAGGTTCAACTCTGTGAGCTGAATACACACAACACAAAGAAGTTACTGAAAATTCTTCTGTCTGGCATTATACGAAGAAATCCCGTTTCCAACGAAGTCCTCAAAGAGGTCCAAATATCCACTTGCAGACTTTACAAACAGAGTGTTTCCAAACTGCTATATGAACAGAAAGGTTAAACTCTGTGAGCTCAATGCACACATCACATAGTAGTTTCTGAGAATGATTCTCTCTAGTTTTTATACGAAGATATTTCCTTTACTAACATTGGCCTAAAATCGCTTGAAATCTCCAATTGCAATTTCCACAAAAAGAGAGTTTCAAATTGCTCTGTCTAAAAAAAGTTTCAACTCTGTGAGCTGAATACACGCAACGCAAAGAAGTTACTGAAAATTCTTCTGTCTAGCATTATATGAAGAAATCCCGTTTCCAACAAAGTCCTCATATAGGTCCAAATACCCACTTGCAGACTTTCAAACAGATTGTTTCCAAACTGCTCTATGAACAGAAATGTTAAACTCTGTGAGCTGAATGCGCACATCACATAATAGTTTCTGAGAATTATTCTGTCTAGTTTTTATACCAAGATATTGCCTTTTCTAACATTGGCCTAAAATCGCTTGAAATCTCCAATCGCAATTTCGACAAAAAGAGAGTTTCAAATTGCTCTGTCCAAAGAAAGATTCAACTCTGTGAGCTGAATACACACTACACAAAGAAGTTACTGAAAATTCTTCTGTCTAGCATTATATGATGAAATCCCGTTTACAAGGAAGTCCTGAAAGAGGTCCAAATATCCACTTGCAGACTTTACAAACAGAGTGTTTCCAAACTGCTATATGAACAGAAAGGTAAAACTCTGTGAGCTGAATGCACACATCACATAGTAGTTTCTGAGAATGATTCTGTCTAGTTTTTATACGAAGATATTTCCTTTTCTAACATTGGCCTAAAATCGCTTGAAATCTCCAATTGCAATTTCCACAAAAAGAGAGTTTCAAATTGCTCTGTCCAAAGAAAGTTTCAACTCTGTGAGCTGAATACACACAACACAAAGAAGTTACTGAAAATTCTTCTGTCTAGCATTATATGAAGAAATCCCGTTTCCAAAGAAGTCCTCAAAGAGGTCCAAATATCCACTTGCAGACTTTAAAAACAGAGTGTTTCCAAACTGCTCTATGAACAGAAAGGTTAAACTCTGTGAGCTGAATGCACACATCACATAGTAGTTTCTGAGAAAGATTCTGTCTAGTTTTTATACCAAGATATTTCCTTTTCTAACATTGGCCTCTAACCGCTTGAAATCTCCAATTGCAATTTCCACAAAAAGAGAGTTTCAAATCTGCTCTGTCCAAAGAAAGGTTCAAGTCTGTGAGCTGAATACACACAACACAAAGAAGTTACTGAGAATTCTTCTGTCTAGCATTATATGAAGAAATCCCGTTTCCAACGAAGTCCTCAAAGAGGTCCAAATATCCACTTCCAGAATTTACAAACAGAGTGTTTCCAAACTGCTCTATGAACAGAAAGATTAAACTCTGTGAGCTGATCGCACACATCACGAAGTAGTTTCTGAGAATGATTCTGTCTAGTTTTTATACGAAGATATTTCCATTTCTACCATTGGCCTCAAATCGCTTGAAATTCCAAATAGCAAATTCCAGAAAAAGACAGTTTCAAACATGCAGTGTGTAAGGAAAGTTTCAAATCTGTGAGTTGAATACACACAACACAAAGAAGTTACTGTAAATTCTTCTGTCTAGCATTATATGAAGAAATCTCGTTTGCAAAGAAGTCTTCAAAGAGGTCCAAATATCCACTTGCAGACTTTAAAAACAGAGTGTTTCCAAACTGCTCTATGAACAGAAAGATTAAACTCTGTGAGCTGATCGCACATATCACAAAGTAGTTTCTGAGAATGATTCTGTCTAGTTTTTATACGAAGATATTTCCTTTTCTAACATTGGCCTAAAATCGCTTGAAATCTCCAATTGCAATTTCGTCAAAAAGAGAGTTTCAAATCTGCTCTGTCCAAAGAAAGTTTCAAATCTGTGAGCAGAATACACACAACACAAAGTTACTGAAAATTCTTCTGTCTAGCATTGTATGAAGAAATCCCATTTCCAACGAAGTCCACAAAGAAGTCCATATATCCACTTGCAGACTTTACAAATGGAGTGTTTCCAAACTGCTCTATGAACAGAAAGGTTAAACTCTGTGAGCTGAATGCACACATCACATAGTAGTTTCTGAGAATGATTCTGTCTAGTTTTTATACCAAGATATTTCCTTTTCTATCATTGGCCTCAAATCGCTTGAAATCTCCAATTGCAATTTCCACAAAAAGAGAGTTTCAAATCTGCTCTGTCCAAAGAAAGGTTCAACTCTGTGAGCTGAATACACACAACACAAAGAAGTTACTGAAAATTCTTCTGTCTAGCATTATATGAAGAAATCCCGTTTCCAACGATGTCCTCAAAGAGGTCCAAATATCCACTTGCAGACTTTACAAACAGAGTGTTTCCAAACTGCTCTATGAACAGAAAGGTTAAACTCTGTGAGCTGAACGCACACATCACAAAGTAGTTTCTGAGAATGATTCTGTCTAGTTTTTCTACGAAGTTATTTCCTTTTCTACCATTGGCCTCAAATCGCTTGAAATTCCAAATAGCAAATTCCAGAAAAAGACCGTTTGAAACATGCAGTGTGTAAGGAAAGTTTCAAATCTGTGAGTTGAATACACACAACACAAAGAAGTTACTGAAAATTCTTCTGTCTAGCATTATATGAAGAAATCCCGTTTCCAACGAAGTCCTCAAAGAGGTCCAAATATCCACTTGCAGACTTTACAAACAGATTGTTTCCAAACTGCTCTATGAACAGAAAGGTTAAACTCTGTGAGCTGAACGCACACATCACAAAGTAGTTTCTGAGAATGATTCTGTCTAGTTTTTATACAAAGATATTTCCTTTTCTACCTCTGGCCTCAAATCGCTTGAAATCTCAAATTGCAAATTCCAGAAAAAGACAGTTTCAAACATGCAGTGCCTAAGGAAAGTTTCAAATATGTGAGTTGAATACACACAACACAAAGAAGTTACTGAAAATTCTTCTGTCTAGCATTATATGAAGAAATCTCGTTTCCAACGAAGGCCTCAAAAAGGTGCAAATATCCAATTGTAGACTTTACAAACAGAGTGTTTCCAAACTGCTCTATTAACAGAAAGGTTAAACTCTGTGAGCTGATTGCACACATCACATAGTAGTTTCTGAGAATGATTCTGTCTAATTTTTATACGAAGATATTTCCTTTTCAAACATTGGCCTAAATTCGCTTGAAATCTCCAATTGCAATTTCGACAAAAAGAGAGTTTCAAATTGCTCTGTCCAAAGAAAGGTTCAATTCTGTGAGCTGAATCCACACAACACAAAGAAGTTACTGTAAATTCTTCTGTCTAGCATTATATGAAGAAATCTCGTTTGCAAAGAAGTCTTCAAAGAGGTCCAAATATCCACTTGCAGACTTTAAAAACAGAGTGTTTCCAAACTGCTCTATGAACAGAAAGATTAAACTCTGTGAGCTGATCGCACACATCACAAAGTAGTTTCTGAGAATGATTCTGTCTAGTTTTTATACGAAGATATTTCCTTTTCTAACATTGGCCTAAAATCGCTTGAAATCTCCATTTGCAATTTCGTCAAAAAGAGAGTTTCAAATCTGCTCTGTCCAAAGAAAGTTTCAAATCTGTGAGCAGAATACACACAACACAAAGTTACTGAAAATTCTTCTGTCTAGCATTATATGAAGAAATCCCGTTTCCAACGATGTCCTCAAAGAGGTCCAAATATCCACTTGCAGACTTTACAAACCGAGTGTTTCCAAACTGCTCTATGAACAGAAAGGTTAAACTCTGTGAGCTGAACGCACACATCACAAAGTAGTTTCTGAGAATGATTCTGTCTAGTTTTTATACGAAGTTATTTCCTTTTCTACCATTGGCCTCAAATCGCTTGAAATTCCAAATAGCAAATTCCAGAAAAAGACCGTTTCAAACATGCAGTGTGTAAGGAAAGTTTCAAATCTGTGAGTTGAATACACACAAAACAAAGAAGTTACTGAAAATTCTTCTGTCTAGCATTATATGAAGAAATCCCGTTTCCAACGAAGTCCTCAAAGAGGTCCAAATATCCACTTGCAGACTTTACAAACAGAGTGTTTCCAAACTGCTCTATGAACAGAAAGGTTAAACTCTGTGAGCTGAACGCACACATCACAAAGTAGTTTCTGAGAATGATTCTGTCTAGTTTTTATACGAAGATATTTCCTTTTCTACTATTGGCCTCAAATCGCTTGAAATCTCAAATTGCAAATTCCAGAAAAAGACAGTTTCAAATATGCAGTGCGTAATGAAGGTTTCAAATCTGTGAGTTGTATACACACAACCCAAAGAAGTTACTGAAAATTCTTCTGTCTAGCATTATATGAAGAAATCTCGTTTCCAACGAAGGCCTCAAAGAGGTGAAAATATCAAATTGTAGACTTTACAAACAGAGTGTTTCAAAACTGCTCTATGAACAGAAAGGTTAAACTCTGTGAGCTGAATGCACACATCACATAATAGTTTCTGAGAATGATTCTGTCTAGTTTTTATACCAAGATATTGCCTTTTCTATCATTGGCCCAAAACCGCTTGAAATCTCCAATCGCAATTTCGACAGAAAGAGAGTTTCAAATTGCTCTGTCCAAAGAAAGGTTCAACTCTGTGAGCTGAATACACACTACACAAAGAAGTTACTGAAAATTCTTCTGTCTGGCATTATATGATGAAATCCCGTTTACAAGGAAGTCCTGAAAGAGGTCCAAATATCCACTTGCAGACTTTACAAACTGAGTGTTTCCAAACTGCTCTATGAACAGAAAGGTAAAACTCTGTGAGCTGAATGCACACATCACATAGTAGTTTCTGAGAATGATTCTGTCTAGTTTTTATACGAAGATATTTCCTTTTCTAACATTGGCCTAAAATCGCTTGAAATCTCCAATTGCAATTTCCACAAAAAGAGAGTTTCAAATTGCTCTGTCCAAAGAAAGTTTCAACTCTGTGAGCTGAATACACACAACACAAAGAAGTTACTGAAAAGTCTTCTGTCTAGCATTATGTGAAGAAATCCCGTTTCCAAAGAAGTCCTCAAAGAGGTCCAAATATCCACTTGCAGACTTTAAAAACAGAGTGTTTCCAAACTGCTCTATGAACAGAAAGGTTAAACTCTGTGAGCTGAATGCACACATCACATAGTAGTTTCTGAGAAAGATTCTGTCTAGTTTTTATACCAAGATATTTCCTTTTCTAACATTGGCCTCTAACCGCTTGAAATCTCCAATTGCAATTTCCACAAAAAGAGAGTTTCAAATCTGCTCTGTCCAAAGAAAGGTTCAAGTCTGTGAGCTGAATACACACAACACAAAGAAGTTACTGAAAATTCTTCTGTCTAGCATTATATGAAGAAATCCCGTTTCCAACGAAGTCCTCAAAGAGGTCCAAATATCCACTTCCAGAATTTACAAACAGAGTGTTTCCAAACTGCTCTATGAACAGAAAGATTAAACTCTGTGAGCTGATCGCACACATCACAAAGTAGTTTCTGAGAATGATTCTGTCTAGTTTTTATACGAAGATATTTCCATTTCTAACATTGGCCTAAAATCGCTTGAAATCTCCAATTGTAATTTCGACAAAAAGAGAGTTTCAAATATGCTCTGTCCAAAGAAAGTTTCAACTCTGTGAGCAGAATACACACAACACAAAGTTACTGAAAATTCTTCTGTCTAGCATTGTATGAAGAAATCCCATTTCCAAGGAAGTCCACAAAGAAGTCCAAATATCCACTTGCAGACTTTACAAACAGAGTGTTTCCAAACTGCTCTATGAACAGAAAGGTTAAACACTGTGAGCTGAATGCACACATCACATAGTAGTTTCTGAGAATGATTCTGTCTAGTTTTTATACCAAGATATTTCCTTTTCTATCATTGGCCTCAAATCGCTTGAAATCTCCAATTGCAATTTCCACAAAAAGAGAGTTTCAAATCTGCTCTGTCCAAAGGAAGGTTCAACTCTGTGAGCTGAATGCACACAACACAAAGAAGTTACTGAAAATTCTTCTGTCTAGCATTATATGAAGAAATCCCGTTTCCAACGATGTCCTCAAAGAGGTCCAAATATCCACTTGCCAACTTTACAAACAGAGTGTTTCCAAACTGCTCTATGAACAGAAAGGTTAAACTCTGTGAGCTGAATGCACACATCACAAAGTAGTTTCTGAGAATGATTCTGTCTACTTTTTATACGAAGTTATTTCCTTTTCTACCATTGGCCTCAAATCGCTTGAAATTCCAAATAGCAAATTCCAGAAAAAGACCGTTTCAAACATGCAGTGTGTAAGGAAAGTTTCAAATCTGTGAGTTGAATACACACAACACAAAGAAGTTACTGAAAATTCTTCTGTCTAGCATTATATGAAGAAATCTCGTTTCCAACGAAGGCCTCAAACAGGTGCAAAAATCCAATTGTAGACTTTACAAACAGAGTGTTTCCAAACTGCTCTATGAACAGAAAGGTTAAACTCTGTCAGCTGATTGCACACATCACATAGTAGTTTCTGAGAATGATTCTGTCTAATTTTTATACGAAGATATTTCCTTTTCAAACATTGGCCTAAAACCGCTTGAAATCTCCAATTGCAATTTCGACAAAAAGAGAGTTTCAAATTGCTCTGTCCAAAGAAAGGTTCAATTCCCTGAGCTGAATACACACAACACAAAGAAGTTACTGAAAATTCTTCTGTCTAGCATTATATGAAGAAATCTCGTTTGCAAAGAAGTCTTCAAAGAGGTCCAAATATCCACTTGCAGACTTTAAAAACAGAGTGTTTCCAAACTGCTCTATGAACAGAAAGATTAAACTCTGTGAGCTGATCGCACACATCACAAAGTAGTTTCTGAGAATGATTCTGTCTAGTTTTTATACGAAGATATTTCCTTTTCTATCATTGGCCTCAAATCGCTTGAAATCTCCAATTGCAATTTCCACAAAAAGAGAGTTTCAAATCTGCTCTGTCCAAAGAAAGGTTCAACTCTGTGAGCTGAATACACACAACACAAAGAAGTTACTGAAAATTCTTCTGTCTAGCATTATATGAAGAAATGCCGTTCCCTACGAAGTCCTCAAAGAGGTCCAAATATCCACTTGCAGACTTTACAAACAGAGTGTTTACAAACTGCTCTATGAACAGAAAGGTTAAACTCTGTGAGCTGAATGCACACATCACATAGTAGTTTCTGAGAATGATTCTGTCTAGTTTTTATACCAAGATATTTCCTTTTCTAACATTGGCCTCAAATCGCTTGAAATCTCCAATTTCAATTTCCACAAAAAGAGAGTTTCAAATCTGCTCTGTCCAAAGAAAGTTTCAACTCTGTGAGCTGAATGCACACAACACAAAGAAGTTACTGAAAATTCTTCTGTCTAGCATTATATGAAGAAATCCCGTTTCCAACGAAGTCCTCAAAGAGGTCCAAATATCCAGTTGCAGACTTTACAAACAGAGTGTTTCCAAACTGCTCTATGAACAGAAATGTTAAACTCTGTGAGCTGAATGCACCCATCACATAGTAGTTTCTGAGAATGATTCTGTCTAGTTTTTATACGAAGATATTTCCTTTTCTAACATTGGCCTAAAATCGCTTGAAATCTCCAATCGCAATTTCGACAAAAAGAGAGTTTCAAATTGCTCTGTCCAAAGAAAGGTTCAACTCTGTGAGCTGAATACACACTACACAAAGAAGTTACTGAAAATTCTTCTGTCTAGCACTATATGATGAAATCCCGTTTACAAGGAAGTCCTCAAAGAGGTCCAAATATCCACTTGCAGACTTTACAAACAGAGTGTTTCCAAACTGCTCTATGAACAGAAAGGTTAAACTCTGTGAGCTGAATGCACACATCACATAGTAGTTTCTGAGAATGATTCTGTCTAGTTTTTATACGAAGATATTTCCTTTTCTACCATTGGTCTCAAATCGCTTGAAATTCCAAATAGCAAATTCCAGAAAAAGACAGTTTCAAACATGCAGTGTGTAAAGAAAGTTTCAAATCTGTGAGTTGAATACACACAACACAAAGAAGTTACTGAAAATTCTTCTGTCTAGCATTATATGAAGAAATCCCGTTTCCAAAGAAGTCCTCAAAGAGGTCCAAATATCCACTTGCAGACTTTACAAACAGAGTGTTTCCAAACTGCTCTATGAACAGAAAGGTTAAACTCTGTGAGCTGAATGCACACATCACATAGTAGTTTCTGAGAAAGATTCTGTCTAGTTTTTATACCAAGATATTTCCTTTTCTAACATTGGCCTCTAACCGCTTGAAATCTCCAATTGCAATTTCCACAAAAAGAGAGTTTCAAATCTGGTCTCTCCAAAGAAAGGTTCAACTCTGTGAGCTGAATACACACAACACAAAGAAGTTACTGAAAATTCTTCTGTCTAGCATTATGTGAAGAAATCCCGTTTCCAATGAAGTCCTCAAAGAGGTCCAAATACCCACTTGCAGATTTTACAAACAGAGTGTTTCCAAACTACTCTATGAACAGAAAGGTTAAACACTGTGAGCTGATTGCACACATTACACAGTAGTTTCTAAGAATGATTCTGTCTAATTTTTATACGAAGATATTTCCTTTTCAAATATTGGCCTAAAATCGCTTGAAATCTCCAATTGCAATTTCGACAAAAAGAGAGTTTCAAATTGCTCTGTCCAAAGAAAGGTTCAACTCTGTGAGCTGAATACACACAACACAAAGAAGTTACTGAAAATTCTTCTGTCTAGCATTGTATGAAGAAATCCCGTTTCCAACGAAGTCCTCAAAGAGGTCCAATATCCACTTGCAGACTTTACAAACACAGTGCTTCCAAACTGCTCTATGAACAGAAAGGTTACACTCTGTGAGCTGAACGCAGACATCACAAAGTAGTTTCTGAGAATGATTGTGTCTAGCTTTTATACGAAGATATTTCCTTTACTTACATTGGCCTAAAATCGCTTGAGATCTCCAATTTCAATTTCCACAAAAAGAGAGTTTCAAATATGCTCTGTCCAAAGAAAGGTTCAACTCTGTGAACTGAATACACACAACACAAGGAAGTTACTGAAAATTCTTCTGTCTAGCATTATATGAAGAAATCCCGTTTCCAACGAAGTCCTCAAAGAGGTCCAAATATCCACTTGCAGACTTTACAAACAGAGTGTTTCCAAACTGCTCTATCAACAGAAAGGTTAAATTCTGTGAGCTGAATGCACACATCACATAGTAGTTTCTGAGAATGATTCTGTCTAGTTTTTATACCAAGATATTTCCTTTTGTAACATTGGCCTCAAATCGCATGAAATCTCCAATTGCAATTTCCACAAAAAGAGAGTTTCAAATCTGCTCTGTCCAAAGAAAGGTTCAACTCTGTGAGCTGAATACACACTACAAAAAGAAGTTACTGAAAATTCTTCTGTCAAGCATTATGTGATGAAATCCCGTTTCCAAGGAAGTCCTCAAAGAGGTCCAAATATCCACTTCCAGACTTTACAAACAGAGTGTTTCCAAACTGCTCTATGAACAGAAAGGTTAAACTCTGTGAGCTGAATGCACACATCACATAGTAGTTTCTGAGAAAGATTCTGTCTAGTTTTTATACGAAGATACTTCCTTTTCTAACATTGGCCTAAAATCGCTTGAAATCTCCAATTGCAATTTCCACAAAAAGAGAGTTTCAAATTGCTCTGTCCAAGGAAAGTCTCAACTCTGTGAGCTGAATACACACAACACAAAGAAGTTACTGAAAATTCTTCTGTCTAACACTATATGAAGAAATCCAGTTTCCAACGAATTCCTCAAAGAGGTCCAAATATCCACTTGCAGACTTTACAAAGAGAGTGTTTCCAAACTGCTCTATGAACAGAAAGGTTAAACTCTGTGACCTGAACGCACACACCACTAACTAGATTCTGAGAATGATTCTGTCTAGTTTTTATACGAAGATACTTACTTTTCTACCATTGGCCTCAAATTTCTTGAACTCTCCAATTGCAATTTCCACTAAAAGAGAGTTTCAAATCTGCTCTGTCCAAAGAAAGGTTCAACTCTGTGAGCTGAATACACACAACACAAAGAAGTTACTGAGAATTCGTCTGTCTAGCAGTATATGAAGAAATCCCGTTTCCAACGAAGTCCTCAAAGAGGTCCAAATATCCACTTGCAGACTTTACAAACGGAGTGTTTCCAAACTGCTCTATGAACAGAAAGGTTAAACTCTGTGAGCTGAATGCACACTTCACATACTAGTTTCTGAGAATGATTCTGTCTAGTTTTTATACGAAAATATTTCCTTTTCTACCATTGGCCTCAAATCGCTTGAAATCTCAAATTGCAAATTCCAGAAAAAGACAGTTTCAAACATGCAGTGCGTAAGCAAAGTTTCAAATCTGTGAGTTGAATACACACAACACAAAGAAGTTACTGAAAATTCTTCTGTCTAGCATTATATGAAGAAATCCCGTTTCCAACGAAGTCCTCAAAGAGGTCCAAATATCCACTTGCAGACTTTACAAACAGAGTGTTTCCAAACTGCTCTATGAACAGAAAGGTTAAACTCTGTGAGCTGAATACACACATCACATAGCAGTTTCTGAGAATGATTCTGTCTAGTTTTTATACCAAGATATTTCCTTTTCTAACATTGGCCTAAAATCGCTTGAAATCTCCAATTGCAATTTCCACAAAAAGAGAGTTTCAAATTGCTCTGTCCAAGGAAAGTCTCAACTCTGTGAGCTGAATACACACAACACAAAGAAGTTACTGAAAATTCTTCTGTCTAGCATTATATGAAGAATTCCGTTTCCAACGAAGTCCTCAAAGAGGTCCAAATATCCACTTGCAGACTTTACAAACAGAGTGTTTCCAAACTGCTCTATGGACAGAAAGGTTAAACTCTGTGAGCTGAACGCACACATCACTAACTAGATTCTGAGAATGATTCTGTCTAGTTTTTATACGAAGATACTTCCTTATCTACCATTGGCCTCAAATTTCTTGAAATCTCCAATTGCAATTTCCACAAAAAGAGAGTTTCAAATCTGCTCTATCCAAAGAAAGGTTCAACTCTGTGAGCTGAATACACACAACACAAAGAAGTTACTGAAAATTCTTCTGTCTAGCATTATATGAAGAAATCCCGTTTCCAACGAAGTCCTCAAAGAGGTCCAAATATCCACTTGCAGACTTTACAAACAGAGTGTTTCCAAACTGCTCTATGAACAGAAAGGTTAAACTCTGTGAGCTGAATGCACACATCACATAGTAGTTTCTGAGAATGATTCTGTCTAGTTTTTATACCAAGATATTTCCTTTTCAAACATTGGCCTAAAATCGCTTGAAATCTCCAATTGCAATTTCCACAAAAAGAGAGTTTCAAATCTGCTCTGTCCAAAGAAAGGTTCAAATCTGTGAGCTGAATACACACAACACAAAGAAGTTACTGAAAATTCTTCTGTCTAGCATTATATGAAGAAATCCCGTTTCCAACGAATGCCTCAAAGAGGTCCAAATATCCACTTGCAGACATTACAAACAGAGTGTTTCCAAACTGCTCTATGAACAGAAAGGTTAAACTCTGTGAGCTGAATGCACACATCACATACTAGTTTCTGAGAATGATTCTGTCTAGTTTTTATACCAAGATATTTCCTTTTCTAACATTGGCCTCAAATCGCATGAAATCTCCAATTGAAATTTCCACAAAAAGAGAGTTTCAAATCTGCTCTGTCCAAAGAAAGGTTCAACCCTGTGAGCTGAATACACACTACACAAAGAAGTTACTGAAAATTCTTCTGTCTAGCATTATATGAAGAAATCCCGTTTCCAACGAAGTCCTCAAAGAGGTCCAAATATCCACTTGCAGACTTTACAAACAGAGTGTTTCCAAACTGCTCTATGAACAGAAAGGTTAAACTCTGTGAGCTGAATGCACACATCACATAGTAGTTTCTGAGAATGATTCTGTCTAGTTTTTATACCAAGATATTTCCTTTTCTAACATTGGCCTAAAATCGCTTGAAATCTCCAATTGCAATTTCCACAAAAAGAGAGTTTCAAATCTGCTCTGTCCAAAGAAAGGTTCAACTCTGTGAGCTGAATACACACAACAGAAAGAAGTTACTGAAAATTCTTCTGTCTAGCATTATATGAGGAAATCCTGTTTCCAACGAATTCCTCAAAGAGGTCCAAATATCCACTTGCAGACTTTACAAACAGAGTGTTTCCAAACTGCTCTATGAACAGAAAGGTTAAACTCTGTGAGCTGAATGCACACATCACATACTAGTTTCTGAGAATGATTCTGTCTAGTTTTTATACCAAGATATTTCCTTTTCTAACATTGGCCTCAAATCGCATGAAATCTCCAATTGAAATTTCCACAAAAAGAGAGTTTCAAATCTGCTCTGTCCAAAGAAAGGTTCAACCCTGTGAGCTGAATACATACTACACAAAGAAGTTACTGATAATTCTTCTGTCTGGCATTATGTGATGAAATCCCGTTTCCAAGGAAGTCTTCAAAGAGGTCCAAATATCCACTTGCAGACTTTACAAACAGAGTGTTTCCAAACTGCTCTATGAACAGAAAGGTTAAACTCTGTGAGCTGAATGCACACATCACATAGTAGTTTCTGAGAAAGATTCTGTCTAGTTTTTATACCAAGATATTTCCTTTTCTAACATTGGCCTCAAATCGCTTGAAATCTCCAATTGCAATTTCCACAAAAAGAGAGTTTCAAATCTGCTCTGTCCAAAGAAAGGTTCAACTCTGTGAGCTGAATACACACAACACAAAGAAGTTACTGAAAATTCTTCTGTCTAGCATTATATGAAGAAATCCCGTTTCCAACGAAGTCCTCAAAGAGGTCCAAATATCCACTTGCAGACTTTACAAACAGAGTGTTTCCAAACTGCTCTACGAACAGAAAGGTTAAACTCTGTGAGCTGAACGCACACATCACAAAGTAGTTTCTGAGAATGATTCTGTCTAGTTTTTATACGAAGATATTTCCTTTTATACCATTGGCCTCAAATCGCTTGAAATCTCAAATTGCAAATTCCAGAAAAAGACAGTTTCAAACATGCAGTGTGTAAGGAAAGTTTCAAATCTGTGAGTTGAATACACACAACACAAAGAAGTTACTGAAAATTCTTCTGTCTGGCATTATATGAAGAAATCCCGTTTCCAACGAAGTCCTCAAAGAGGTCCAAATATCCACTTGCAGACTTTACAAACAGAGTGTTTCCAAACTGCTCTATGAACAGAAAGGTTAAACTCTGTGAGCTGAATGCACACATCACATAGTAGTTTCTGAGAATGATTCTTTCTAGTTTTTATACCAAGATATTTCCTTTTCTAATATTGGCCTAAAATCGCTTGAAATCTGCAATCGCAATTTCAACAAAAAGAGAGTTTCAAATTGCTCTGTCCAAAGAAAGGTTCAACTCAGTTAGATGAATACACTCAACACAAAGCAGTTACTGAGAATTCTTCTGTCTAGCATTATATGAAGAAATCCCGTTTCCAACGAAGTCCTCAAAGAGGTCCAAATATCCACTTGCAGACTTTACAAACAGGGTGTTTCCAAACTGCTCTATGAACAGAAAGGTTAAACTCTGTGAGCTGAATGCGCACATCACATAGTAGTTTCTGAGAATGATTCTGTCTAGTTTTTATACCAAGATATTTCCTTTTCTAACATTTGCCTAAAATCGCTTGAAATCTCCAATTGCAATTTCCACAAAAAGAGAGTTTCAAATTGCTCTGTCCAAGGAAAGTCTCAACTCTGTGAGCTGAATACACACAACACAAAGAAGTTACTGAAAATTCTTCTGTCTAACATTATATGAAGAAATCCCGTTTCCAACGAAGTCCTCAAAGAGGTCCAAATATCCACTTGCAGACTTTACAAACAGAGTGTTTCCAAACTGCTCTATGAACAGAAAGGTTAAACTCTGTGAGCTGAATGCACACATCACATAGTAGTTTCTGAGAAAGATTCTGTCTAGTTTTTATACCAAGATATTTCCTTTTCTAACATTGGCCTCAAATCGCATGAAATCTCCAATTGAAATTTCCACAAAAAGAGAGTTTCAAATCTGCTCTGTCCAAAGAAAGGTTCAACTCTGTGAGCTGAATACACACAACACAAAGAAGTTACTGAAAATTCTTCTGTCTAGCATTATATGAAGAAATCCTGTTTCCAACGAATTCCTCAAAGAGGTCCAAATATCCACTTGCAGACTTTACAAACAGAGTGTTTCCAAACTGCTCTATGAACAGAAAGGTTAAACTCTGTGAGCTGAATGCACACATCACATACTAGTTTCTGAGAATGATTCTGTCTAGTTTTTATACCAAGATATTTCCTTTTCTACCCTTGGCCTCAAATCGCATGAAATCTCAAATTGCAAATTCCAGAAAAAGACAGTTTCAAACATGCAGTGTGTAAGGAAAGTTTCAAATCTGTGAGTTGAATACACACAACACATAGAAGTTATTGAAAATTCTTCTGTCTAGCATTATATGAAGAAATCCCGTTTCCAACGAAGTCCTCAAAGAGGTCCAAATATCCACTTGCAGACTTTACAAACAGAGTGTTTCCAAACTGCTCTATGAACAGAAAGGTTAAACTCTGTGAGCTGAATGCACACATCACATAGTAGTTTCTGAGAATGATTCTGTCTAGTTTTTATACCAAGATATTTCCTTTTCAAACATTGGCCTAAAATCGCTTGAAATCTCCAATTGCAATTTCCACAAAAAGAGAGTTTCAAATCTGCTCTGTCCAAAGAAAGGTTCAAATCTGTGAGCTGAATACACACAACACAAAGAAGTTACTGAAAATTCTTCTGTCTAGCATTATATGAAGAAATCCCGTTTCCAACGAAGTCCTCAAAGAGGTCCAAATATCCACTTGCAGACTTTACAAACAGAGTGTTTCCAAACTGCTCTATGAACAGAAAGGTTAAACTCTGTGAGCTGAATGCACACATCACATAGTAGTTTCTGAGAATGATTCTGTCTAGTTTTTATACCAAGATATTTCCTTTTCTAACATTGGCCTAAAATCGCTTGAAATCTCCAATTGCAATTTCCACAAAAAGAGAGTTTCAAATCTGCTCTGTCCAAAGAAAGGTTCAACTCTGTGAGCTGAATACACACAACAGAAAGAAGTTACTGAAAATTCTTCTGTCTAGCATTATATGAGGAAATCCTGTTTCCAACGAATTCCTCAAAGAGGTCCAAATATCCACTTGCAGACTTTACAAACAGAGTGTTTCCAAACTGCTCTATGAACAGAAAGGTTAAACTCTGTGAGCTGAATGCACACATCACATACTAGTTTCTGAGAATGATTCTGTCTAGTTTTTATACCAAGATATTTCCTTTTCTAACATTGGCCTCAAATCGCATGAAATCTCCAATTGAAATTTCCACAAAAAGAGAGTTTCAAATCTGCTCTGTCCAAAGAAAGGTTCAACCCTGTGAGCTGAATACATACTACACAAAGAAGTTACTGATAATTCTTCTGTCTGGCATTATGTGATGAAATCCCGTTTCCAAGGAAGTCTTCAAAGAGGTCCAAATATCCACTTGCAGACTTTACAAACAGAGTGTTTCCAAACTGCTCTATGAACAGAAAGGTTAAACTCTGTGAGCTGAATGCACACATCACATAGTAGTTTCTGAGAAAGATTCTGTCTAGTTTTTATACCAAGATATTTCCTTTTCTAACATTGGCCTCAAATCGCTTGAAATCTCCAATTGCAATTTCCACAAAAAGAGAGTTTCAAATCTGCTCTGTCCAAAGAAAGGTTCAACTCTGTGAGCTGAATACACACAACACAAAGAAGTTACTGAAAATTCTTCTGTCTAGCATTATATGAAGAAATCCCGTTTCCAACGAAGTCCTCAAAGAGGTCCAAATATCCACTTGCAGACTTTACAAACAGAGTGTTTCCAAACTGCTCTACGAACAGAAAGGTTAAACTCTGTGAGCTGAACGCACACATCACAAAGTAGTTTCTGAGAATGATTCTGTCTAGTTTTTATACGAAGATATTTCCTTTTATACCATTGGCCTCAAATCGCTTGAAATCTCAAATTGCAAATTCCAGAAAAAGACAGTTTCAAACATGCAGTGTGTAAGGAAAGTTTCAAATCTGTGAGTTGAATACACACAACACAAAGAAGTTACTGAAAATTCTTCTGTCTGGCATTATATGAAGAAATCCCGTTTCCAACGAAGTCCTCAAAGAGGTCCAAATATCCACTTGCAGACTTTACAAACAGAGTGTTTCCAAACTGCTCTATGAACAGAAAGGTTAAACTCTGTGAGCTGAATGCACACATCACATAGTAGTTTCTGAGAATGATTCTTTCTAGTTTTTATACCAAGATATTTCCTTTTCTAATATTGGCCTAAAATCGCTTGAAATCTGCAATCGCAATTTCAACAAAAAGAGAGTTTCAAATTGCTCTGTCCAAAGAAAGGTTCAACTCAGTTAGATGAATACACTCAACACAAAGCAGTTACTGAGAAATCTTCTGTCTAGCATTATATGAAGAAATCCCGTTTCCAACGAAGTCCTCAAAGAGGTCCAAATATCCACTTGCAGACTTTACAAACAGGGTGTTTCCAAACTGCTCTATGAACAGAAAGGTTAAACTCTGTGAGCTGAATGCGCACATCACATAGTAGTTTCTGAGAATGATTCTGTCTAGTTTTTATACCAAGATATTTCCTTTTCTAACATTTGCCTAAAATCGCTTGAAATCTCCAATTGCAATTTCCACAAAAAGAGAGTTTCAAATTGCTCTGTCCAAGGAAAGTCTCAACTCTGTGAGCTGAATACACACAACACAAAGAAGTTACTGAAAATTCTTCTGTCTAACATTATATGAAGAAATCCCGTTTCCAACGAAGTCCTCAAAGAGGTCCAAATATCCACTTGCAGACTTTACAAACAGAGTGTTTCCAAACTGCTCTATGAACAGAAAGGTTAAACTCTGTGAGCTGAATGCACACATCACATAGTAGTTTCTGAGAAAGATTCTGTCTAGTTTTTATACCAAGATATTTCCTTTTCTAACATTGGCCTCAAATCGCATGAAATCTCCAATTGAAATTTCCACAAAAAGAGAGTTTCAAATCTGCTCTGTCCAAAGAAAGGTTCAACTCTGTGAGCTGAATACACACAACACAAAGAAGTTACTGAAAATTCTTCTGTCTAGCATTATATGAAGAAATCCTGTTTCCAACGAATTCCTCAAAGAGGTCCAAATATCCACTTGCAGACTTTACAAACAGAGTGTTTCCAAACTGCTCTATGAACAGAAAGGTTAAACTCTGTGAGCTGAATGCACACATCACATACTAGTTTCTGAGAATGATTCTGTCTAGTTTTTATACCAAGATATTTCCTTTTCTACCCTTGGCCTCAAATCGCATGAAATCTCAAATTGCAAATTCCAGAAAAAGACAGTTTCAAACATGCAGTGTGTAAGGAAAGTTTCACATCTGTGAGTTGAATACACACAACACATAGAAGTTATTGAAAATTCTTCTGTCTAGCATTATATGAAGAAATCCCGTTTCCAACGAAGTCCTCAAAGAGGTCCAAATATCCACTTGCAGACTTTACAAACAGAGTGTTTCCAAACTGCTCTATGAACAGAAAGGTTAAACTCTGTGAGCTGAACGCACACATCACAAAGTAGTTTCTGAGAATGATTCTGTCTAGTTTTTATACGAAGATATTTCCTTTTCTACCATTGGCCTCAAACCGCTTGAAATCTCAAATTGCAAATTCCAGAAAAAGACAGTTTCAAACATGCAGTGCGTAAGGAAAGTTTCAAATCTGTGAGTTGAATACACACAACACAAAGAAGTTACTGAAAATTCTTCTGTCTAGCATTATATGAAGAAATCCCGTTTCCAACGAAGTCCTCAAAGAGGTCCAAATATCCACTTGCAGACTTTACAAACAGAGTGTTTCCAAAGTGCTCTATGAACAGAAAGGTTAAATTCTGTGAGCTGAATACACACATCACATAGCAGTTTTTGAAAATGATTCTGTCTAGTTTTTATACCAAGATATTTCCTTTTCTAACATTAGCCTAAAATCGCTTGAAATCTCCAATTGCAATTTCCACAAAAAGAGAGTTTCAAATCTGCTCTGTCCAAAGAAAGGTTCAACTCTGTGAGCTGAATACACACAACACAAAGAAGTTACTGAGAATTCGTCTGTCTAGCATTATATGAAGAAATCCCATTTCCAACGAAGTCCTCAAAGAGGTCCAACTATCCACTTGCAGACTTTACTAAGAGAGTGTTTCCAAACTGCTCTATGAACAGAAAGGTTAAGCACTGTGAGCTGAATGCACATATCACATAGTAGTTTCTGAGAATGATTCTGTCTAGTTTTTATACCATGATATTTCCTCTTCTAACATTGGCCTAAAATCGCTTGAAATCTCCAATTGCAATTTCCACAAAAAGAGAGTTTCAAATCTGCTCTGTCCAAAGAAAGTTTCAACTCTGTGAGCTGAATACACACAACACAAAGAAGTTACTGAAAATTCTTCTGTCTAGCATTATATGAAGAAATCCCGTTTCCAACGAATTCCTCAAAGAGGTCCAAATATCCACTTGCAGACTTTACAAACTGAGAGTTTCCAAACTGCTGTATGAACAGAAAGGTTAAACTCTGTGAGCTGAATGCACACATCACAAAGTAGTTTCTGAGAATGATTCTGTCTAATTTTTATACGAAGATATTTCCTTTTCTACCCTTGGCCTCAAATCGCTTGAAATCTCAAATTGCAAATTCCAGAAAAAGGCAGTTTCAAACATGCAGTGTGTAAGGAAAGTTTCAAATCTGTGAGTTGAATACACACAACACAAAGAAGTTACTGAAAATTCTTCTGTCTAGCATTATATGAAGAAATCCAGTTTCAAACGAAGTCCTCAAAGAGGTCCAAATATCCGCTTGCAGACTTTACAAACAGAGTGTTTCCAAACTGCTCTATGAACAGAAAGGTTAAATTCTGTGAGCTGAATACACACATCACATAGCAGTTTTTGAAAATGATTCTGTCTAGTTTTTATACCAAGATATTTCCTTTTCTAACATTGGCCTAAAATCGCTTGAAATCTCCAATTGCAATTTCCACAAAAAGAGAGTTTCAAATCTGCTCTGTCCAAAGAAAGGTTCAACTCTGTGAGCTGAATACACACAACACAAAGAAGTTACTGAGAATTCGTCTGTCTAGCATTATATGAAGAAATCCCATTTCCAACGAAGTCCTCAAAGAGGTCCAAATATCCACTTGCAGACTTTACAAAGAGAGTGTTTCCAAACTGCTCTATGAACAGAAAGGTTAAGCTCTGTGAGCTGAATGCACACATCACATAGTATTTTCTGAGAATGATTCTGTCTAGTTTTTATACGAAGATATTTCCTTTTCTAACATTGGCCTAAAATCGCTTGAAATCTCCAATTGCAATTTCCACAAAAAGAGAGTTTCAAATCTGCTCTGTCCAAAGAAAGTTTCAACTCTGTGAGCTGAATACACACAACACAAAGAAGTTACTGAAAATTCTTCTGTCTAGCATTATATGAAGAAATCCCGTCTCCATCGAATTCCTCAAAGAGGTCCAAATATCCACTTGCAGACTTTACAAACAGCGTGTTTCCAAACTGCTCTATGAACAGAAAGGTTAAACTCTGTGAGCTGAATGCACACATCACATACTAGTTTCTGAGAATGATTCTGTCTAGTTTTTATACCAAGATATTTCCTTTTCTAACATTGGCCTCAAATCGCATGAAATCTCCAATTGAAATTTCCACAAAAAGAGAGTTTCAAATCTGCTCTGTCCAAAGAAAGGTTCAACCCTGTGAGCTGAATACACACTACACAAAGAAGTTACTGAAAATTCTTCTGTCTAGCATTATGTGATGACATCCCGTTTCCAAGGAAGTCTTCAAAGAGGTCCAAATATCCACTTGCAGACTTTACAAACAGAGTGTTTCCAAACTGCTCTATGAACAGAAAGGTTAAACTCTGTGAGCTGAATGCACACATCACATAGTAGTTTCTGAGAAAGATTCTGTCTAGTTTTTATACCAAGATATTTCCTTTTCTAACATTGGCCTCAAATCGCTTGAAATCTCCAATTGCAATTTCCACAAAAAGAGAGTTTCAAATCTGCTCTGTCCAAAGAAAGGTTCAACTCTGTGAGCTGAATACACACAACACAAAGAAGTTACTGAAAATTCTTCTGTCTAGCATTATATGAAGAAATCCCGTTTCCAACGAAGTCCTCAAAGAGGTCCAAATATCCACTTGCAGACTTTACAAACAGAGTGTTTCCAAACTGCTCTACGAACAGAAAGGTTAAACTCTGTGAGATGAACGCACACATCACAAAGTAGTTTCTGAGAATGATTCTGTCTAGTTTTTATACGAAGATATTTCCTTTTATACCATTGGCCTCAAATCGTTTGAAATCTCAAATTGCAAATTCCAGAAAAAGACAGTTTCAAACATGCAGTGTGTAAGGAAAGTTTCAAATCTGTGAGTTGAATACACACAACACAAAGAAGTTACTGAGAATTCTTCTGTCTAGCATTATATGAAGAAATTCTGTTTCCAACGAAGTCCTCAAAGAGGTCCAAATATCCACTTGCAGACTTTACAAACAGAGTGTTTCCAAACTGCTCTATGAACAGAAAGGTTAAACTCTGTGAGCTGAATGCACACATCACATAGTAGTTTCTGAGAATGATTCTGTCTAGTTTTTATACCAAGATATTTCCTTTTCTAATATTGGCCTAAAATCGCTTGAAATCTGCAATCGCAATTTCGACAAAAAGAGAGTTTGAAATTGCTCTGTCCAAAGAAAGGTTCAACTCAGTTAGCTGAATACACTCAACACAAAGCAGTTACTGAGAATTCTTCTGTCTAGCATTATATGAAGAAATCCCGTTTCCAATGAAGTCCTCAAAGAGGTCCAAATATCCACTTGCAGACTTTACGAACAGAGTGTTTCCAAACTGCTCTATGAACAGAAAGGTTAAACTCTGTGAGCTGAATGCGCACATCACATAGTAGTTTCTGAGAAAGATTCTGTCTAGTTTTTATACCAAGATATTTCCTTTTCTAACATTGGCCTCAAATCGCTTGAAATCTCCAATTGCAATTTCCACAAAAAGAGAGTTTCAAATCTGCTCTGTCCAAAGAAAGGTTCAACTCAGTTAGTTGAATACACACAACACAAAGAAGTTACTGAGAATTCTTCTGTCTAGCATTATATGAAGAAATCCCGTTTCCAACGAAGTCCTCAAAGAGGTGCAAATATCCACTTGCAGACTTTACAAACAGAGTGTTTCCAAACTGCTCTATGAACAGAAAGGTTAAACTCTGTGAGCTGAATGCGCATATCACATAGTAGTTTCTGAGAATGATTCTGTCTAGTTTTTATACCAAGGTATTTCCTTTTCTAATATTGGCCTAAAATCGCTTGAAATCTCCAATTGCAATTTCCACAAAAAGAGAGTTTCAAATTGCTCTGTCCAAGGAAAGTCTCAACTCTGTGAGCTGAGTACACACAACACAAAGAAGTTACTGAAAATTCTTCTGTCTAGCATTATATGAAGAATCCCTTTTCCAACGAAGTCCTCAAAGAGGTCCAAATATCCACTTGCAGACTTTACAAACAGAGTGTCTCCAAACTGCTCTATGAACAGAAAGGTTAAACTCTGTGAGCTGAATGCACACATCACATAGTAGTTTCTGAGAATGATTCTTTCTAGTTTTTATACCAAGATATTTCCTTTTCTAATATTGGCCTCAAATCGCTTGAAATCTCAAATTGCAAATTCCAGAAAAAGACAGTTTCAAACATGCAGTGTGTAAGGAAAGTTTCAAATCTGTGAGTTGAATACACACAACACAAAGAAGTTACTGAGAATTCTTCTGTCTAGCATTATATGAAGAAATTCTGTTTCCAACGAAGTCCTCAAAGAGGTCCAAATATCCAATTGCAGACTTTACAAACAGAGTGTTTCCAAACTACTCTATGAACAGAAAGGTTAAACTCTGTGAGCTGAATGCACACATCACATAGTAGTTTCTGAGAATGATTCTGTCTAGTTTTTATACCAAGATATTTCCTTTTCTAACATTGGCCTCAAATCGCTTGAAATCTCCAATTGCAATTTCCACAAAAAGAGAGTTTCAAATTGCTCTGTCCAAGGAAAGTCTCAACTGTGTGAGCTGAATACACACAACACAAAGAAGTTACTGAAAATTCTTCTGTCTAACATTATATGAAGAAATCCCGTTTCCAACGAAGTCCTCAAAGAGGTCAAAATATCCACTTGCAGACTTTACAAACAGAGTGTTTCCAAACTGCTCTATGAACAGAAAGGTTAAACTCTGTGAGCTGAATGCACACATCACATAGTAGTTTCTGAGAAAGATTCTGTCTAGTTTTTATACCAAGATATTTCCTTTTCTAACATTGGCCTCAAATCGCATGAAATCTCCAATTGAAATTTCCCCAAAAAGAGAGTTTCAAATCTGCTCTGTCCAAAGAAAGGTTCAACTCTGTGAGCTGAATACACACTACACTAAGAAGTTACTGAGAATTCTTCTGTCTAGCATTATGTGATGAAATCCCGTTTCCAAGGAAGTCCTCAAAGAGGTCCAAATATCCACTTGCAGACTTTACAAACAGAGTGTTTCCAAACTGCTCTATGAACAGAAAGGTTAAACTCTGTGAGCTGAATGCACACATCACATAGTAGTTTCTGAGAAAGATTCTGTCTAGTTTTTATACCAAGATATTTCCTTTTCTAACATTGGCCTCAAATCGCTTGAAATCTCCAATTGCAATTTCCACAAAAAGAGAGTTTCAAATCTACTCTGTCCAAAGAAAGTTTCAACTCTGTGAGCTGAATACACACAACACAAAGAAGTTACTGAAAATTCTTCTGTCTAGCATTATATGAAGAAATCCCGTTTCCAACGAAGTCCTCAAAGAGTTCCAAATATCCACTTGCAGACTTTACAAACAGAGAGTTTCCAAACTGCTCTATGAACAGAAAGGTTAAACTCTGTGAGCTGAACGCACACATCACAAAGTAGTTTCTGAGAATGATTCTGTCTAGTTTTTATACGAAGATATTTCCTTTTCTACCCTTAGCCACAAATCGCTTGAAATCTCAAATTGCAAATTCCAGAAAAAGACAGTTTCAAACATGCAGTGTGTAAGGAAAGTTTCAAATCTGTGAGTTGAATACACACAACACATAGAAGTTATTGAAAATTCTTCTGTCTAGCATTATATGAAGAAATCCCGTTTCCAACGAAGTCCTCAAAGAGGTCCAAATATCCACTTGCAGACTTTACAAACAGAGTGTTTCCAAACTGCTCTATGAACAGAAAGGTTAAACTCTGTGAGCTGAACGCACACATCACAAAGTAGTTTCTGAGAATGATTCTGTCTAGTTTTTATACGAAGATATTTCCTTTTCTACCATTGGCCTCAAATCGCTTGAAATCTCAAATTGCAAATTCCAGAAAAAGACAGTTTCAAACATGCAGTGCGTAAGGAAAGTTTCAAATCTGTGAGTTGAATACACACAACACAAAGAAGTTACTGAAAATTCTTCAGTCTAGCATTATATGAAGAAATCCCGTTTCCAACGAAGTCCTCAAAGAGGTCCAAATATCCACTTGCAGACTTTACAAACAGAGTGTTTCCAAACTGCTCTATGAACAGAAAGGTTAAATTCTGTGAGCTGAATACACACATCACATAGCAGTTTTTGAAAATGATTCTGTCTAGTTTTTATACCAAGATATTTCCTTTTCTAACATTGGCCTAAAATCGCTTGAAATCTCCAATTGCAATTTCCACAAAAAGAGAGTTTCAAATCTGCTCTGTCCAAAGAAAGGTTCAAATCTGTGAGCTGAATACACACAACACAAAGAAGTTACTGAGAATTCGTCTGTCTAGCATTATATGAAGAAATCCCATTTCCAACGAAGTCCTCAAAGAGGTCCAAATATCCACTTGCAGACTTTACAAAGAGAGTGTTTCCAAACTGCTCTATGAACAGAAAGGTTAAGCTCTGTGAGCTGAATGCACACATCACATAGTAGTTTCTGAGAATGATTCTGTCTAGTTTTTATACCATGATATTTCCTCTTCTAACATTGGCCTAAAATCGCTTGAAATCTCCAATTGCAATTTCCACAAAAAGAGAGTTTCAAATCTGCTCTGTCCAAAGAAAGGTTCAACTCTGTGAGCTGAATACACACAACACAAAGAAGTTACTGAAAATTCTTCTGTCTAGCATTATATGAAGAAATCCCGTTTCCAACGAATTCCTCAAAGAGGTCCAAATATCCACTTGCAGACTTTACAAACAGAGAGTTTCCAAACTGCTGTATGAACAGAAAGGTTAAACTCTGTGAGCTGAACGAACACATCACAAAGTAGTTTCTGAGAATGATTCTGTCTAATTTTTATACGAAGATATTTCCTTTTCTACCCTTGGCCTCAAATCGCTTGAAATCTCAAATTGCAAATTCCAGAAAAAGGCAGTTTCAAACATGCAGTGTGTAAGGAAAGTTTCAAATCTGTGAGTTGAATACACACAACACATAGAAGTTATTGAAAATTCTTCTGTCTAGCATTATATGAAGAAATCCCCTTTCCAACGAAGTCCTCAAAGAGGTCCAAATATCCACTTGCAGACTTTACAAACAGAGTGTTTCCAAACTGCTCTATGAACAGAAATGTTAAACTCTGTGAGCTGAACGCACACATCACAAAGTAGTTTCTGAGAATGATTCTGTCTAGTTTTTATACGAAGATATTTCCTTTTCTACCATTGGCCTCAAATCGCTTGAAATCTCAAATTGCAAATTCCAGAAAAAGACAGTTTCAAACATGCAGTGCGTAAGGAAAGGTTCAAATCTGTGAGTTGAATACACACAACACAAAGAAGTTACTGAAAATTCTTCTGTCTAGCATTATATGAAGAAATCCCGTTTCAAACGAAGTCCTCAAAGAGGTCCAAATATCCACTTGCAGACTTTACAAACAGAGTGTTTCCAAACTGCTCTATGAACAGAAAGGTTAAATTCTGTGAGCTGAATACACACATCACATAGCAGTTTTTGAAAATGATTCTGTCTAGTTTTTATACCAAGATATTTCCTTTTCTAACATTGGCCTAAAATCGCTTGAAATCTCCAATTGCAATTTCCACAAAAAGAGAGTTTCAAATCTGCTCTGTCCAAAGAAAGGTTCAACTCTGTGAGCTGAATACACACAACACAAAGAAGTTACTGAGAATTCGTCTGTCTAGCATTATATGAAGAAATCCCATTTCCAACGAAGTCCTCAAAGAGGTCCAAATATCCACTTGCAGACTTTACAAAGAGAGTGTTTCCAAACTGCTCTATGAACAGAAAGGTTAAGCTCTGTGAGCTGAATGCACACATCACATAGTAGTTTCTGAGAATGATTCTGTCTAGTTTTTATACCATGATATTTCCTTTTCTAACATTGGCCTAAAATCGCTTGAAATCTCCAATCGCAATTTCGACAAAAAGAGAGTTTCAAATTGCTCTGTCCAAAGAAAGGTTCAAATCAGTAAGCTGAAAACACACAACACAAAGAAGTTACTGAGAATTATTCTGTCTAGCATTATATGAAGAATTCCCGTTTCCAACGAAGTCCTCAATGAGGTCCAAATACCCACTTGCAGACTTTACAAACAGAGTGTTTCCAAACTGCTATATGAACAGAAAGGTTAAACTCTGTGAGCTGAATGCACACATCACATAATAGTTTCTGAGAATGATTCTGTCTAGTTTTTATACCAGGATATTTGCTTTTCTAACATTGGCCTAAAATCGCTTGAAATCTCCAATTGCAATTTCCACAAAAAGAGAGATTCAAATTGCTCTGTCCAAGGAAAGTTTCAACTCTGTGAGCTGAATACACACAACACAAAGAAGTTACTGAAAATTCTTCTGTCTAGCATTATATGAAGAAATCCCGTTTCCAACGAAGTCCTCAAAGAGGTCCAAATATCCACTTGCAGACTTTACAAACAGAGTGTTTCCAAACTGCTCTATGAACAGAAAGGTTAAACTCTGTGAGCTCAATGCACACATCACATAGTAGTTTCTGAGAAAGATTCTGTCTAGTTTTTATACCAAGATATTTCCTTTTCTAACATTGGCCTCAAATCGCATGAAATCTCCAATTGCAATTTCCACAAAAAGAGAGTTTAAAATCTGCTCTATCCAAAGAAAGGTTCAACTCTGTGAGCTGAATACACACTACACAAAGAAGTTACTGAAAAATCTTCTGTCTAGCATTATATAATGAAATCCCTTTTCCAAGGAAGTCCTCAAAGAGGTCCAAATATCCACTGGCAGACTTTACAAACAGAGTGTTTCCAAACTGCTCTATGAACAGAAAGGTTAAACTCTGTGAGCTGAATGCACACATCACATAGTAGTTTCTGAGAAAGATTCTGTCTAGTTTTTATACCAAGATATTTCCTTTTCTAACATTGGCCTCAAATCGCTTGAAATCTCCAATTGCAATTTCCACAAAAAGAGAGTTTCAAATCTGCTCTGTCCAAAGAAAGGTTCAACTCTGTGAGCTGAATACACACAACACAAAGAAGTTACTGAAAATTCTTCTGTCTAGCATTATATGAAGAAATCCCGTTTCCAACGAAGTCCTCAAAGAGGTCCAAATATCCACTTGCATACTTTACAAACAGAGAGTTTCCAAACTGCTCTATGAACAGAAAGGTTAAACTCTGTGAGCTGAACGCACACATCACAAAGTAGTTTCTGAGAATGATTCTGTCTAGTTTTTATACGAAGATATTTCCTTTTCTACCCTTGGCCTCAAATCACTTGAAATCTCAAATTGCAAATTCCAGAAAAAGACAGTTTCAAACATGCAGTGTGTAAGGAAAGTTTCAAATCTGTGAGTTGAATACACACAACACATAGAAGTTACTGAAAATTCTTCTGTCAAGCATTATGTGAAGAAATCCCGTTTCCAACGAAGTCCTCAAAGAGGTCCAAATATCCACTTGCAGACTTTACAAACAGAATGTTTCCAAACTGCTCTATGAACAGAAAGGTTAAATTCTGTGAGCTGAACGCACACATCACAAAGTAGTTTCTGAGAATGATTCTGTCTAGTTTTTATACGAAGATATTTCCTTTTCTACCATTGGCCTCTAATCGCTTGAAATCTCAAATTGCAAATTCCAGAAAAAGACAGTTTCAAACATGCAGTGCGTAAGGAAAGTTACAAATCTGTGAGTTGAATGCACACAACACAAAGAAGTTACTGAAAATTCTTCTGTCTAGCATTATATGAAGAAATCCCGTTTCCAACGAAGTCCTCAAAGAGGTCCAAATATCCACTTGCAGACTTTACAAACAGAGTGTTTCCAAACTGCTCTATGAACAGAAAGGTTAAACTCTGTGAGCTGAATGCACACATCACATAGTAGTTTCTGAGAAAGATTCTGTCTAGTTTTTATACCAAGATATTTCCTTTTCTAACATTGGCCTCAAATCGCTTGAAATCTCCAATTGCAATTTCCACAAAAAGAGAGTTTCAAATCTGCTCTGTCCAAAGAAAGGTTCAACTCTGTGAGCTGAATACACACAACACAAAGAAGTTACTGAAAATTCTTCTGTCTAGCATTATATGAAGAAATCCCGTTTCCAACGAAGTCCTCAAAGAGGTCCAAATATCCACTTGCAGACTTTACAAACAGAGAGTTTCCAAACTGCTCTATGAACAGAAAGGTTAAACTCTGTGAGCTGAACGCACACATCACAAAGTAGTTTCTGAGAATGATTCTGTCTAGTTTTTATACGAAGATATTTCCTTTTCTACCCTTGGCCTCAAATCGCTTGAAATCTCAAATTGCAAATTCCAGAAAAAGACAGTTTCAAACATGCAGTGTGTAAGGAAAGTTTCAAATCTGTGAGTTGAATACACACAACACATAGAAGTTACTGAAAATTCTTCTGTCAAGCATTATATGAAGAAATCCCGTTTCCAACGATGTCCTCAAAGAGGTCCAAATATCCACTTGCAGACTTTACAAACAGAGTGTTTCCAAACTGCTCTATGAACAGAAAGGTTAAATTCTGTGAGCTGAACGCACACATCACATAGCAGTTTCTGAGAATGATTCTGTCTAGTTTTTATACCAAGATATTTCCTATTCTAACATTGGCCTAAAATCGCTTGAAATCTCCAATTGCAATTTCCACAAAAAGAGAGTTTCAAATCTGCTCTGTCCAAAGAAAGGTTCAACTCTGTGAGCTGAATACACACAACACAAAGAAGTTACTGAGAATTCGTCTGTCTAGCATTATATGAAGAAATCCCATTTCCAACGAAGTCCTCAAAGAGGTCCAAATATCCACTTGCAGACTTTACAAAGAGAGTGTTTCCAAACTGCTCTATGAACAGAAAGGTTAAGCTCTGTGAGCTGAATGCACACATCACATAGTAGTTTCTGAGAATGATTCTGTCTAGTTTTTATACCAAGATATTTCCTTTTCTAACATTGGCCTCAAATCGCTTGAAATCTCCAATCGCAATTTCGACAAAAAGAGAGTTTCAAATTGCTCTGTCCAAAGAAAGGTTCAAATCAGTAAGCTGAATACA
Source organism: Pan troglodytes (assembly GCF_028858775.2). Classification (NCBI taxonomy): domain Eukaryota; kingdom Metazoa; phylum Chordata; class Mammalia; order Primates; family Hominidae; genus Pan; species Pan troglodytes. The sequence continues at coordinate 15,501,807 of NC_072413.2, forward strand.
CACAACACAAAGAAGTTACTGAGAATTCTTCTGTCTAGCATTATATGAAGAAATCCCGTTTCCAACGAAGTCCTCAATGAGGTCCAAATATCCACTTGCAGACTTTACAAACAGAGTGTTTCCAAACTGCTATATGAACAGAAAGGTTAAACTCTGTGAGCTGAATGCACACATCACATAATAGTTTCTGAGAATGATTCTGTCTAGTTTTTATACCAGGATATTTGCTTTTCTAACATTGGACTAAAATCGCTTGAAATCTCCAATTGCAATTTCCACAAAAAGAGAGATTCAAATTGCTCTGTCCAAGGAAAGTTTCAACTCTGTGAGCTGAATACACACAACACAAAGAAGTTACTGAAAATTCTTCTGTCTAGCATTATATGAAGAAATCCCATTTCCAACGAAGTCCTCAAAGAGGTCCAAATATCCACTTGCAGACTTTACAAACAGAGTGTTTCCAAACTGCTCTATGAACAGAAAGGTTAAACTCTGTGAGCTGAATGCACACATCACATAGTAGTTTCTGAGAAAGATTCTGTCTGGTTTTTATACCAAGATATTTCCTTTTCTAACATTGGCCTCAAATCGCTTGAAATCTCCAATTGCAATTTCCACAAAAAGAGAGTTTCAAATCTGCTCTGTCCAAAGAAAGGTTCAACTCTGTGAGCTGAATACACACAACACAAAGAAGTTACTGAAAATTCTTCTGTCTAGCATTATATGAAGAAATCCCATTTCCAACGAAGTCCTCAAAGAGCTCCAAATATCCACTTGCAGACTTTACAAACAGAGTGATTCCAAACTGCTCTATGAACAGAAAGGTTAAACTCTGTGAGCTGAACACACACATCACATAGTAGTTTCTGAGAATGATTCTGTCTAGTTTTTATTCGAAGATATTTCCTTTTCTACCATTGGCCTCAAATCGCTTGAAATCTCAAATTGCAAATTCCAGAAAAAGACAGTTTCAAACATGCAGTGTGTAAGGAAAGTTTCAAATCTGTGAGTTGAATACACACAACACAAAGAAGTTACTGAAAATTCTTCTGTCTAGCATTATATGAAGAAATCCCGTTTCCAACGAAGTCCTCAAAGAGGTCCAAATATCCACTTGCAGACTTTACAGAGTGTTTCCAAACGGCTCTATGAACAGAAAGGTTAAACTCTGTGAGCTGAATGCACACATCACATAGTAGTTTCTGAGAATGATTCTGTCTAGTTTTTATACCAAGATATTTCCTTTTCTAATATTGGCCTAAAATCGCTTGAAATCTGCAATCGCAATTTCGACAAAAAGAGAGTTTCAAATTGCTCTGTCCAAAGAAAGGTTCAACTCAGTTAGCTGAATACACTCAACACAAAGCAGTTACTGAGAATTCTTCTGTCTAGCATTATATGAAGAAATCCCGTTTCCAACGAAGTCCTCAAAGAGGTCCAAATATCCACTTGCAGACTTTACAAACAGAGTGTTTCCAAACTGCTCTATGAACAGAAAGGTTAAACTCTGTGAGCTGAATGCACACATCACATAGTAGTTTCTGAGAAAGATTCTGTCTAGTTTTTATACCAAGATATTTCCTTTTCTAACATTGGCCTCAACTCGCATGAAATCTCTAATTGAAATTTCCCCAAAAAGAGAGTTTCAAATCTGCTCTGTCCAAAGAAAGGTTCAACTCTGTGAGCTGAATACACACTACACTAAGAAGTTACTGAAAATTCTTCTGTCTAGCATTATGTGATGAAATCCCGTTTCCAAGGAAGTCCTCAAAGAGGTCCAAATATCCACTTGCAGACTTTACAAACAGAGTGTTTCCAAACTGCTCTATGAACAGAAAGCTTAAACTCTGTGAGCTGAATGCACACATCACATAGTAGTTTCTGAGAAAGATTCTGTCTACTTTTTATACCAAGATATTTCCTTTTCTAACATTGGCCTCAAATCGCTTGAAATCTCCAATTGCAATTTGCACAAAAAGAGAGTTTCAAATCTGCTCTGTCCAAAGAAAGGTTCAACTCTGTGAGCTGAATACAAACAACGCAAAGAAGTTACTGAAAATTCTTCTGTCTAGCATTATATGAAGAAATCCCGTTTCCAACGAAGTCCTCAAAGAGGTCCAAATATCCACTTGCAGACTTTACAAACAGAGTGTTTCCAAACTCTCTATGAACAGAAAGGTTAAATTCTGTGAGCTAAACGCACACATCACAAAGTAGTTTCTGAGAATGATTCTGTCTAGTTTTTATACGAAGATATTTCCTTTTCTACCATTGGCCTCAAATCGCTTGAAATCTCAAATTGCAAATTCCAGAAAAAGTTTCAAACATGCAGTGTGTAAGGAAAGTTTCAAATCTGTGAGTTGAATACACACAACACAAAGAAGTTACTGAGAATTCTTCTGTCTAGCATTATATGAAGAAATCCCGTTTCCAACGAAGTCCTCAAAGTGGTCCAAATATCCACTTGCAGACTTTACAAACGGAGTGTTTCCAAACTGCTCTATGAACAGAAAGGTTAAATTCTGTGAGCTGAATGCACACATCACATAGTAGTTTCTGAGAATGATTCTGTCTAGTTTTTATACCAAGATATTTCCTTTTCTAAGATTGGCCTAAAATCGCTTGAAATCTGCAATCGCAATTTCGGCATAAAGAGAGTTTCAAATTGCTCTGTCCAAAGAAAGGTTCAACTCAGTTAGCTGAATACACTCAACAAAAGGAGTTACTGAGAATTCTTCTGTCTAGCATTACATGAAGAAATCCCGTTTCCAACGAAGTCCTCAAAGAGGTCCAAATATCCACTTGCAGACTTTACAAACAGAGTGTTTCCAAACTGCTCTATGAACAGAAAGGTTAAACTCTGTGAGCTGAATGCGCACATCACATAGTAGTTTCTGAGAATGATTCTGTCTAGTTTTTATACCAAGATATTTCCTTTTCTAACATTGGCCTCAAATCGCTTGAAATCTCCAATTGCAATTTCCACAAAAAGAGAGTTTCAAATTGCTCTGTCCAAAGAAAGTCTCAACTCTGTGAGCTGAATACACACAACACAAAGAAGTTACTGAAAATTCTTCTGTCTAACATTATATGAAGAAACCCCGTTTCCAAAGAAGTCCTCAAAGAGATCCAAATATCCACTTGCAGACTTTACAAACAGAGTGTTTCCAAACTGCTCTATGAACAGAAAGGTTAAACTCTGTGAGCTGAATGCACACATCACATAGTAGTTTCTGAGAAAGATTCTGTCTAGTTTTTATACCAAGATATTTCCTTTTCTAACATTGGCCTCAAATCGCATGAAATCTCCAATTGAAATTTCCCCAAAAAGAGAATTTCAAATCTGCTCTGTCCAAAGAAAGGTTCAACTCTGTGAGCTGAATACACACTACACTAAGAAGTTACTGAAAATTCTTCTGTCTAGCATTATGTGATGAAATCCCGTTTCCAAGGAAGTCCTCAAAGAGGTCCAAATATCCACCTGCAGACTTTACAAACAGAGTGTTTCCAAACTGCTCTATGAACAGAAAGGTTAAACTCTGTGAGCTGAACGCACACATCACAAAGTAGTTTCTGAGAATGATTCTGTCTAGTTTTTATACGAAGATATTTCCTTTTCTACCATTGGCCTAAAATCGCTTGAAATCTGCAATCGCAATTTCGACAAAAAGAGAGTTTCAAATTGCTCTGTCCAAAGAAATGTTCAACTCAGTTAGCTGAATACACTCAACACAAAGCAGTTACTGAGAATTCTTCTGTCTAGCATTATATGAAGAAATCCCGTTTCCAACGAAGTCCTCAAAGAGGTCCAAATATCCACTTGCAGACTTTACAAACAGAGTGTTTCCAAACTGCTCTATGAACAGAAAGGTTAAACTCTGTGAGCTGAATGCGCACATCACATAGTAGTTTCTGAGAATGATTCTGTCTAGTTTTTATACGAAGATATTTCCTTTCCTACCATTGGTCACAAATCACTTGAAATCTCAAATTGCAAATTCCAGAAAAAGACAGTTTCAAACATGCAGTGTGTAAGGAAAGTTTCAAATCTGTGAGTTGAATACACACAACACAAAGAAGTTACTGAAAATTCTTCTGTCTAGCATCATATGAAGAAATCCCGTTTCCAACGATGTCCTCAAAGAGGTCCAAATATCCACTTGCAGACTTTACAAACAGAGTGTTTCCAAACTGCTATAAGAACAGAAAGGTTAAACTCTGTGAGCTGAATGCACACATCACATAAGAGTTTCTGAGAATGATTCTGTCTGGTTTTTATACCAAGATATTTCCTTTTCTAACATTGGACTCAAATCGCTTGAAATCTCCAATTGCAATTTCCACAAAAAGAGAGTTTCAAATTGCTCTGTCCAAGGAAAGTTTCAACTCTGTGAGCTGAATAGAGACAACACAAAGAAGTTACTGAAAATTCTACTGTCTAGCATTATATGAAGAAATCCCGTTTCCAAAGAAGTCCTCAAAGAGGTCCAAATATCCCCTTGCAGGCTTTACAAACAGAGTGTTTCCAAACTGCTCTATGAAAAGAAAGGTTAAACTCTGTGAGCTGAACGCACACATCAGATAGTAGTTTCTGAGAAAGATTCTGTCTAGTTTTTATTCCAAGATATTTCCTTTTCTAACATTGGCCTCAAATCGCTTGAAATCTCCAGTTGCAATTTCCACAAAAAGAGAGTTTCAAATCTGCTCTGTCCAAAGAAAGTTTCAACTCTGTGAGCTGAATACACACAACACAAAGAAGTTACTGAAAATTCTTCTGTCTAACATTATATGAAGAAATCCCGTTTCCAAGGAAGTCCTCAAAGAGGTCCAAATATCCACTTGCAGACTTTACAAACAGAGTGTTTCCAAACTGCTCTATGAACAGAAAGGTTAAACTCTGTGAGCTGAATGCACACATCACATAGCAGTTTATGAGAATGATTCTGTCTAGTTTTTATACCAAGATATTTCCTTTTCTAACATTGGCCTAAAATCGCTTGAAATCCCCAATTGCAATTTCCCCAAAAAGAGAGTTTCAAATCTGCTCTGTCCAAAGACAGGTTCAACTCTGTGAGCTGAATACACACAACACAAAGAAGTTACTGAAAATTCTTCTGTCTAGCATTATATGAAGAAATCCCGTTTCCAACGAAGTCCTCAAAGAGGTCCAAATATCCACTTGCAGACTTTACAAACAGAGTGTTTCCAAACTGCTCTATGAACAGAAAGGTTAAACTCTGTGAGCTGAACGCACACATCACAAAGTAGTTTCTGAGAATGATTCTGTCTAGTTTTCATACGAAGATATTTCCTTTTCTACCATTGGCCTCAAATCACTTGAAATCTCAAATTGCAAATTCCAGAAAAAGACAGTTTCAAACATGCAGTGTGTAAGGAAAGTTTCAAATCTGTGAGTTGAATACACACAACACAAAGAAGTTACTGAAAATTCTTCTGTCTAGCATTATATGAAGAAATCCCGTTTCCAACGAAGTCCTGAAAGAGGTCCAAATATCCACTTGCAGACTTTAGAAACAGAGTGTTTCCAAACTGCTCTATGAACAGAAAGGTTAAACTCTGTGAGCTGAACGCACACATCACAAAGTAGTTTCTGAGAATGATTCTGTCTAATTTTTATACGAAGATATTTCCTTTTCTACCATTGGTCACAAATCGCTTGAAATCTCAAATTGCAAATTCCAGAAAAAGACAGTTTCAAACATGCAGTGTGTAAGGAAAGTTTAAAATCTGTGAGTTGAATACACACAACACAAAGAAGTTACTGAAAATTCTTCTGTCTAGCATTATATGAAGAAATCCCGTTTCCAACGAAGTCCTCAAAGAGGTCCAAATATCCACTTGCAGACTTTTCAAACAGAGTGTTTCCAAACTGCTCTATGAACAGAAAGGTTAAACTCTGTGAGCTAAATGCACAAATCACATAGCACTATCTGAGAATGATTCTGTCTAGTTTTTATACCAAGATATTTCCTTTTCTAACATTGGCCTCAAATCGCTTGAAATCTCCAATTGCAATTTCCCCAAAAAGAGAGTTTCAAATCTGCTCTGTCCAAAGAAAGGTTCAACTCTGTGAGCTGAATACACACAACACAAAGAAGTTACTGAGAATTCGTCTGTCTAGCAGTATATGAAGAAATCCCATTTCCAACGAAGTACTCAAAGAGGTCCAAATATCCACTTGCAGACTTTACAAACAGAGTGTTTCCAAACTGCTCTATGAACAGAAAGGTTAAACTCTGTGAGCTGAATGCACACTTCACATAGTAGTTTCTGAGAATGATTCTGTCTAGTTTTTATACGAAGATATTTCCTTTTCAATCAATGCCCTAAAATCGCTTGAAATCTCCAATTGCAATTTCGACAAAAAGAGAGTTTCAAATTGCTCTGTCCAAAGAAAGGTTCAACTCTGAGAGCTGAATACACACAACACAAAGTAGTTACTGAAAATTCTTCTGTCTAGCATTATATCAAGAAATCTCGTTTCCAACGAAGTCTTCAAAGAGGTCCAAATATCCACTTGCAGACTTTACAGAGTGTTTCCAAACTGCTCTATGAACAGAAAGGTTAAACTCTGTGAGCTGATTGCACACATCACATAGTAGTTTCTGAGAATGATTCTGTCTAGTTTTTATACCAAGATATTTCCTTTTCTAACATTGGCCTCAAATCGCTTGAAATCTCCAATTGCAATTTCCACAAAAAGAGAGTTTCAAATCTGCTCTGTCCGAAGAAAGTTTCAACTCTGTGAGCTGAATACACACAACACAAAGAAGTTACTGAAAATTCTTCTGTCTTGCATTATATGAAGAAATCCCGTTTCCAAAGAAGTCCTCAAAGAGGTCCAAATATCCACTTGCAGACTTTACAAACAGAGTGTTTCCAAACTGCTCTATGAACAGAAAGGTTAAACTCTGTGAGCTGAACGCACACATCACAAAGTAGTTTCTGAGAATGATTCTGTCTAGTTTTTATACGAAGGTATTTCCTTTTCTACCATTGGCCTCAAATCGCTTGAAATCTCAAATTGCAAATTCCAGAAAAAGACAGTTTCAAACATGCAGTGCGTAAGGAAAGTTTCAAATCTGTGAGTTGAATACACACAACACAAAGAAGTTACTGAAAATTCTTCTGTCTAGCATTATATGAAGAAATCCCGTTTCCAACGAAGTCCTCAAGGAGGTCCAAATATCCACTTGCAGACTTTACAAACAGAGTTTTTCCAATCTGCTCTATGAACAGAAAGGTTAAACTCTGTGAGCTGAATGCACACATCACATAGTAGTTTCTGAGAATGATTCTGTCTAGTTTTTATACCAAGATATTTCCTTTTCTAACATTGGCCTAAAATCGCTTGAAATCTCCAATCGCAATTTCGCCAAAAGAGAGTTTCAAATTGCTCTGTCCAAAGAAAGGTTCAACTCAGTTAGCTGAATACACACAACACAAAGAATTTACTGAGAATTCTTCTGTCTAGCATTATATGAAGAAATCCCGTTTCCAACGAAGTCCTCAAAGAGGTCCAAATATCCACTTGCAGACTTTACAAACAGAGTGTTTCCAAACTGCTCTATGAACAGAAAGGTTAAACTCTGTTAGCTGAATGCGCACATCACATAGTAGTTTCTGAGAATGATTCTGTCTAGTTTTTATACCAAGATATTTCCTTTTCTAACATTGGCCTAAAATCGCTTGAAATCTCCAATTGCAATTTCCACAAAAAGAGAGTTTCAAATTGCTCTGTCCAAGGAAAGTCTCAACTCTGTGAGCTGAATACACACAACACAAAGAAGTTACTGAAAATTCTTCTGTCTAACATTATATGAAGAAATCCCGTTTCCAACGAAGTCCTCAAAGAGGTCCAAATATCCACTTGCAGACTTTACAAACAGAGTGTTTCCAAACTGCTCTATGAACAGAAAGTTTAAACTCTGTGAGCTGAACGCACACACCACTAACTAGACTCTGAGAATGATTCTGTCTAGTTTTTATACGAAGATTCTTCCTTTTCTACCATTGGCCTCAAATTTCTTGAAATCTCCAATTGCAATTTCCACAAAAAGAGAGTTTCAAATCTACTCTGTCCAAAGACAGGTTCAACTCTGTGAGCTGAATACACACAACACAAAGAAGTTACTGAAAATTCTTCTGTCTAGCATTATATGAAGAAATCCCGTTTCCAACGAATTCCTCAAAGAGGTCCAAATATCCACTTGCAGACATTACAAACAGAGTGTTTCCAAACTGCTCTATGAACAGAAAGGTTAAACTCTGTGAGCTGAATGCACACATCACATAGTAGTTTCTGAGAATGATTCTGTCTAGTTTTTATACCAAGATATTTCCTTTTCTAACATTGGCCTAAAATCACTTGAAATCTCCAATTGCAATTTCCACAAAAAGAGAGTTTCAAATCTGCTCTGTCCAAAGAAAGGTTCAACTCTGTTAGCTGAATACACACAACACAAGGAAGTTACTGAAAATTCTTCTGTCTAGCATTATATGAAGAAATCCCGTTTCCAACGAAGTCCTCAAAGAGGTCCAAATATCCACTTGCAGACTTTACAAACAGAGTGTATCCAAACTGCTCTATGAACAGAAAGGTTAAACTCTGTGAGCTGAACGCACACATCACAAAGTAGTTTCTGAGAATGATTCTGTCTAGTTTTTATACGAAGATATTTCCTTTTCTACCATTGGCCTCAAATCAATTGAAATCTCAAATTGCAAATTCCAGAAAAAGACAGTTATAAACATGCAGTGTGTAAGGAAAGCTTCAAATCTGTGAGTTGAATACACACAACACAAAGAAGTTACTGAAAATTCCTCTGTCTAGCAATATATGAAGAAATCCCGTTTCCAACGAAGTCCTCAAAGAGGTCCAAATATCCACTTGCAGACTTTAGAAACAGAGTGTTTCCAAACTGCTCTATGAACAGAAAGGTTAAACTCTGTGAGCTGAATGCACACATCACATAGCAGTTTCTGAGAATGATTCTGTCTAGTTTTTATACCAAGATATTTCCTTTTCTAACATTGGCCTCAAATCGCATGAAATCTCCAATTGCAATTTCCACAAAAAGAGAGTTTCAAATCTGCTCTATCCAAAGAAAGTTTCAACTCTGTGAGCTGAATACACACTACACAAAGAAGTTACTGAAAATTCTTCTGTCTAGCATTATGTGATGAAATCCCGTTTCCAAGAATCCTCAAAGAGGTCCAAATATCCACTACCAGACTTTACAAACAGAGTGTTTCCAAACTGCTCTATGAACAGAAAGGTTAAACTCTGTGAGCTGAATGCACACATCACATAGTAGTTTCTGAGAATGATTCTGTCTAGTTTTTATACCAAGATATTTCCTTTTCTAACATTGGCCTCAAATCGCTTGAAATCTCCAATTGCAATTTCCACAAAAAGAGAGTTTCTAATCTGCTCTGTCCAAAGAAAGGTTCAACTCTGTGAGCTGAGTACACACAACACAAAGAAGTTACTGAAAATTCTTCTGTCTAGCGTTATATGAAGAAATCCCGTTTCCAACGAAGTCCTCAAAGAGGTCCAAATATCCACTTGCAGACTTTACAAACAGAGTGTTTCCAAACTGCTCTATGAACAGAAAGGTTAAACTCTGTGAGCTGAACGCACACATCACAAAGTAGTTTCTGAGAATGATTCTGTCTAGTTTTTATACGAAGGTATTTCCTTTTCTACCATTGGCCTCAAATCGCTTGAAATCTCAAATTGCAAATTCCAGAAAAAGACAGTTTCAAACATGCAGTGCGTAAGGAAAGTTTCAAATCTGTGAGTTGAATACACACAACACAAAGAAGTTACTGAAAATTCTTCTGCCTAGCATTATATGAAGAAATCCCGTTTCCAACGAAGTCCTCAAACAGGTCCAAATATCCACTTGCAGACTTTACAAACAGAGTTTTTCCAATCTGCTCTATGAACAGAAAGGTTAAACTCTGTGAGCTGAATGCACACATCACATAGTAGTTTCTGAGAATGATTCTGTCTAGTTTTTATACCAAGATATTTCCTTTTCTAACATTGGCCTAAAATCGCTTGAAATCTCCAATCGCAATTTCGCCAAAAGAGAGTTTCAAATTGCTCTGTCCAAAGAAAGGTTCAACTCAGTTAGCTGAATAAACACAACACAAAGAATTTACTGAGAATTCTTCTGTCTAGCATTATATGAAGAAATCCCGTTTCCAACGAAGTCCTCAAAGAGGTCCAAATATCCACTTGCAGACTTTACAAACAGAGTGTTTCCAAACTGCTCTATGAACAGAAAGGTTAAACTCTGTTAGCTGAATGCGCACATCACATAGTAGTTTCTGAGAATGATTCTGTCTAGTTTTTATACCAAGATATTTCCTTTTCTAACATTGGCCTAAAGTCGCTTGAAATCTCCAATTGCAATTTCCACAAAAAGAGAGTTTCAAATCTGCTCTGTCCAAAGAAAGGTTCAACTCTGTGAGCTGAATACACACAACACAAGGAAGTTACTGAAAATTCTTCTGTCTAGCATTATATGAAGAAATCCCGTTTCCAACGAAGTCCTCAAAGAGGTGCAAATATCCACTTGCAGACTTTACAAACAGAGTGTTTCCAAACTGCTCTATGAACAGAAAGGTTAAACTCTGGGAGCTGAATGCACACATCACATAGTAGTTTCTGAGAATGATTCTGTCTAGTTTTTATACCAAGATATTTCCTTTTCTAACATTGGCCTCAAATCGCATGAAATCTCCAATTGCAATTTCCACAAAAAGAGAGTTTCAAATCTGCTCTATCCAAAGAAATTTTCAACCCTGTGAGCTGAATACACACTACACAAAGAAGTTACTGAAAATTCTTCTGTCTAGCATTATGTGATGAAATCCCGTTTCCAAGAAGTCCTCAAAGAGGTCCAAATATCCACTTCCAGACTTTACAAACAGAGTGTTTCCAAACTGCTCTATGAACAGAAAGGTTAAACTCTGTGAGCTGAATGCACACATCACATAGTAGTTTCTGAGAAAGATTCTGTCTAGTTTTTGTACCAAGATATTCCCTTTTCTAACATTGGCCTCAAATCGCTTGAAATCTCCAATTGCAATTTCCACAAAAAGAGAGTTTCAAATCTGCTCTGTCCAAAGAAAGGTTCAACTCTCTGAGCTGAATACACACAACACAAAGAAGTTACTGAAAATTCTTCTGTCTAGCATTATATGAGGAAATCCCGTTTCCAACGAAGTCCTCAAAGAGGTCCAAATATCCACTTGCAGACTTTACAAACAGAGTGTATCCAAACTGCTCTATGAACAGAAAGGTTAAACTCTGTGAGCTGAACGCACACATCACAAAGTAGTTTCTGAGAATGATTCTGTCTAGTTTTTATACGAAGATATTTCCTTTTCTACCATTGGCCTCAAATCAATTGAAATCTCAAATTGCAAATTCCAGAAAAAGACAGTTATAAACATGCAGTGTGTAAGGAAAGCTTCAAATCTGTGAGTTGAATACACACAACACAAAGAAGTTACTGAAAATTCCACTGTCTAGCATTATATGAAGAAATCCCGTTTCCAACGAAGTCCTCAAAGAGGTCCAAATATCCACTTGCAGACTTTAGAAAGAGAGTATTTCCAAACTGCTCTATGAACAGAAAGGTTAAACTCTGTGAGCTGAATGCACACATCACATAGCAGTTTCTGAGAATGATTCTGTCTAGTTTTTATACCAAGATATTTCCTTTTCTAACATTGGCCTCAAATCGCATGAAATCTCCAATTGCAATTTCCACAAAAAGAGAGTTTCAAATCTGCTCTGTCCAAAGAAAGGTTCAACTCTGTGAGCTGAATACACACAACACAAAGAAGTTACTGAAAATTCTTCTGTCTAGCATTATATGAAGAAATCCCGTTTCCAACGAAGTCCTCAAAGAGGTCCAAATATCCACTTGCAGACTTTACAAACAGAGTGTATCCAAACTGCTCTATGAACAGAAAGGTTAAACTCTGTGAGCTGAACGCACACATCACAAAGTAGTTTCTGAGAATGATTCTGTCTAGTTTTTATACGAAGATATTTCCATTTCTACCATTGGCCTCAAATCAATTGAAATCTCAAATTGCAAATTCCAGAAAAAGACAGTTATAAACATGCAGTGTGTAAGGAAAGCTTCAAATCTGTGAGTTGAATACACACAACACAAAGAAGTTACTGAAAATTCCTCTGTCTAGCAATATATGAAGAAATCCCGTTTCCAACGAAGTCCTCAAAGAGGTCCAAATATCCACTTGCAGACTTTAGAAACAGAGTGTTTCCAAACTGCTCTATGAACAGAAAGGTTAAACTCTGTGAGCTGAATGCACACATCACATAGCAGTTTCTGAGAATGATTCTGTCTAGTTTTTATACCAAGATATTTCCTTTTCTAACATTGGCCTCAAATCGCATGAAATCTCCAATTGCAATTTCCACAAAAAGAGAGTTTCAAATCTGCTCTATCCAAAGAAAGTTTCAACTCTGTGAGCTGAATACACACTACACAAAGAAGTTACTGAAAATTCTTCTGTCTAGCATTATGTGATGAAATCCCGTTTCCAAGAATCCTCAAAGAGGTCCAAATATCCACTACCAGACTTTACAAACAGAGTGTTTCCAAACTGCTCTATGAACAGAAAGGTTAAACTCTGTGAGCTGAATGCACACATCACATAGTAGTTTCTGAGAAAGCTTCTGTCTAGTTTTTATACCAAGATATTTCCTTTTCTAACATTGGCCTAAAATCGCTTGATATCTCCAATTGCAATTTCCACAAAAAGAGAGTTTCAAATTGCTCTGTCAAAAGAAAGGTTCAACTCTGTGAGCTGAATACACACAACACAAAGAAGTTACTGAAAATTCTTCTGTCTAGCATTATATGAAGAAATCCCGTTCCCAAAGAAGTCCTCAAAGAGGTCCAAATATCCACTTGCAGACTTTACAAACAGAGTGTTTCCAAACTGCTCTATGAACAGAAAGGTTAAACTCTGTGAGCTGAATGAACACGTCACATGGTAGTTTCTGAGAATGATTCTGTCTAGTTTTTATACCAAGATATTTCCTTTTCTAACATTGGCCTGAAATCGCTTGAAATCTCCAATTGCACTTTCCACAAAAAGAGAGTCTCAAATCTGCTCTGTCCAAAGAAAGTTTCAACTCTGTGAGCTGAATACACACAACACAAAGCAGTTACTGAAAATTCTTCTGTCTAGCATTATATGAAAAAATCCCGTTTCCAACGGAGTCCTCAAAGAGGTCCAAATATCCACTTGCAGACTTTACAAACAGAGTGTTACCAAACTGCTCTATGAACAGAAAGGTTAAACTCTGTGAGCTGAACGCACACATCACAAAGTAGTTTCTGAGAATGATTCTGTCTAGTTTTTATACGAAGATATTTCCTTTTCTACAATGGCCTCAAATCGCTTGAAATCTCAAATTGCAAATTCCAGAAAAAGACAGTTTCAAACATGCAGTGTGTAAGGAAAGTTTCAAATCTGTGAGATGAATACGCACAACACAAAGAAGTTACTGAGAATTCTTCTGTCTAGCATTATATGAAGAAATCCCGTTTCCAACGAAGGCCTCAAAGAGGTGCAAATATCCACTTGTAGACATTACAAACAGAGTGTTTCCAAACTGCTCTATGAATATAAAGGTTAAACTCTGTGAGCTGAATGCACACATCTCATAGTAGTTTCTGAGAATGATTCTGTCTAGTTTTTATACGAAGATATTTCCTTTTCTAACATTGGCCTAAAATCGCTTGAAATCTCCAATTGCAATTTCGACAAAAAGAGAGTTTCAAATTGCTCTGTCAAAAGAAAGGTTCAACTCTGTGAGCTGAATACACACAACACAAAGAAGTTACTGAAAATTCTTCTGTCTAGCATTATATGAAGAAATCCCGTTCCCAAAGAAGTCCTCAAAGAGGTCCAAATATCCACTTGCAGACTTTACAAACAGAGTGTTTCCAAACTGCTCTATGAACAGAAAGGTTAAACTCTGTGAGCTGAATGCACACGTCACATAGTAGTTTCTGAGAATGATTCTGTCTAGTTTTTATACCAAGATATTTCCTTTTCTAACATTGGCCTCAAATCGCTTGAAATCTCCAATTGCAATTTCCACAAAAAGAGAGTCTCAAATCTGCTCTGTCCAAAGAAAGTTTCAACTCTGTGAGTTGAATACACACAACACAAAGGAGTTACTGAAAATTCTTCTGTCTAGCATTATATGAAGTAATCCCGTTTCCAAAGAAGTCCTCAAAGACGTCCAAATATCCACTTGCAGACTTTACAAACAGAGTGTTTCCAAACTGCTCTATGAACAGAAAGGTTAAACTCTGTGAGCTGAATGCACACATCACATAGTAGTTTCTGCGAATGATTCTGTCTAGTTTTTATACGAAGACATTTCCTTTTCTAACATTGGCCTAATATCGCTTGAAATCTCCAAATGCAATTTCCACAAAAAGGGAGTTTCAAATCCGCTCTGTCCAAAGAAAGGTTCAACTCTGTGAGCTGAATACACACAACACAAAGAAGTTACTTAGAATTCTTCGGTCTAGCATTATATGAAGTAATCCCTTTTCCATCGAAGTCCTCAAAGAGGTCCAAATATCCACATGCAGACTTTACAAACAGAGGGTTTCCAAACTGCTCTATGAACAGAAAGGTTGTGAGCTGAATGTACACATCACATAGTAGTTTCTGAGAAAGATTCTGTCTAGTTTTTATACGAAGACATTTCCTTTTCTAACATTGGCCTCAAATCGCTTGAAATCTCCAATTGCAATTTCCACAAAAAGAGAGTTTCAAATCTGCTCTGTCCAAAGAAAGGTTCAACTCTGTGAGCTGAATACACACTACACAAAGAAGTTACTGAAAATTCTTCTGTCTAGCATTATGTGATGAAATCCCGTTTCCAAGAAGTCCTCAAAGAGGTCCAAATATCCACTTCCAGACTTTACAAACAGAGTGTTTCCAAACTGCTCTATGAACAGAAAGGTTAAACTCTGTGAGCTGAATGCACACATCACATAGTAGTTTCTGAGAAAGATTCTGTCTAGTTTTTGTACCAAGATATTTCCTTTTCTAACATTGGCCTCAAATCGCTTGAAATCTCCAATTGCAATTTCCACAAAAAGAGAGTTTCAAATCTGCTCTGTCCAAAGAAAGGTTCAACTCTGTGAGCTGAATACACACAACACAAAGAAGTTACTGAAAATTCTTCTGTCTAGCATTATATGAAGAAATCCCGTTTCCAACGAAGTCCTCAAAGAGGTCCAAATATCCACTTGCAGACTTTACAAACAGAGTGTATCCAAACTGCTCTATGAACAGAAAGGTTAAACTCTGTGAGCTGAACGCACACATCACAAAGTAGTTTCTGAGAATGATTCTGTCTAGTTTTTATACGAAGATATTTCCTTTTCTACCATTGGCCTCAAATCAATTGAAATCTCAAATTGCAAATTCCAGAAAAAGACAGTTATAAACATGCAGTGTGTAAGGAAAGCTTCAAATCTGTGAGTTGAATACACACAACACAAAGAAGTTACTGAAAATTCCACTGTCTAGCATTATATGAAGAAATCCCGTTTCCAACGAAGTCCTCAAAGAGGTCCAAATATCCACTTGCAGACTTTAGAAAGAGAGTGTTTCCAAACTGCTCTATGAACAGAAAGGTTAAACTCTGTGAGCTGAATGCACACATCACATAGCAGTTTCTGAGAATGATTCTGTCTAGTTTTTATACCAAGATATTTCCTTTTCTAACATTGGCCTCAAATCGCATGAAATCTCCAATTGCAATTTCCACAAAAAGAGAGTTTCAAATCTGCTCTGTCCAAAGAAAGGTTCAACTCTGTGAGCTGAATACACACAACACAAAGAAGTTACTGAAAATTCTTCTGTCTAGCATTATATGAAGAAATCCCGTTTCCAACGAAGTCCTCAAAGAGGTCCAAATATCCACTTGCAGACTTTACAAACAGAGTGTATCCAAACTGCTCTATGAACAGAAAGGTTAAACTCTGTGAGCTGAACGCACACATCACAAAGTAGTTTCTGAGAATGATTCTGTCTAGTTTTTATACGAAGATATTTCCTTTTCTACCATTGGCCTCAAATCAATTGAAATCTCAAATTGCAAATTCCAGAAAAAGACAGTTATAAACATGCAGTGTGTAAGGAAAGCTTCAAATCTGTGAGTTGAATACACACAACACAAAGAAGTTACTGAAAATTCCTCTGTCTAGCAATATATGAAGAAATCCCGTTTCCAACGAAGTCCTCAAAGAGGTCCAAATATCCACTTGCAGACTTTAGAAACAGAGTGTTTCCAAACTGCTCTATGAACAGAAAGGTTAAACTCTGTGAGCTGAATGCACACATCACATAGCAGTTTCTGAGAATGATTCTGTCTAGTTTTTATACCAAGATATTTCCTTTTCTAACATTGGCCTCAAATCGCATGAAATCTCCAATTGCAATTTCCACAAAAAGAGAGTTTCAAATCTGCTCTATCCAAAGAAAGTTTCAACTCTGTGAGCTGAATACACACTACACAAAGAAGTTACTGAAAATTCTTCTGTCTAGCATTATGTGATGAAATCCCGTTTCCAAGAATCCTCAAAGAGGTCCAAATATCCACTACCAGACTTTACAAACAGAGTGTTTCCAAACTGCTCTATGAACAGAAAGGTTAAACTCTGTGAGCTGAATGCACACATCACATAGTAGTTTCTGAGAAAGCTTCTGTCTAGTTTTTATACCAAGATATTTCCTTTTCTAACATTGGCCTAAAATCGCTTGATATCTCCAATTGCAATTTCCACAAAAAGAGAGTTTCAAATTGCTCTGTCAAAAGAAAGGTTCAACTCTGTGAGCTGAATACACACAACACAAAGAAGTTACTGAAAATTCTTCTGTCTAGCATTATATGAAGAAATCCCGTTCCCAAAGAAGTCCTCAAAGAGGTCCAAATATCCACTTGCAGACTTTACAAACAGAGTGTTTCCAAACTGCTCTATGAACAGAAAGGTTAAACTCTGTGAGCTGAATGAACACGTCACATGGTAGTTTCTGAGAATGATTCTGTCTAGTTTTTATACCAAGATATTTCCTTTTCTAACATTGGCCTGAAATCGCTTGAAATCTCCAATTGCACTTTCCACAAAAAGAGAGTCTCAAATCTGCTCTGTCCAAAGAAAGTTTCAACTCTGTGAGCTGAATACACACAACACAAAGCAGTTACTGAAAATTCTTCTGTCTAGCATTATATGAAAAAATCCCGTTTCCAACGGAGTCCTCAAAGAGGTCCAAATATCCACTTGCAGACTTTACAAACAGAGTGTTACCAAACTGCTCTATGAACAGAAAGGTTAAACTCTGTGAGCTGAACGCACACATCACAAAGTAGTTTCTGAGAATGATTCTGTCTAGTTTTTATACGAAGATATTTCCTTTTCTACAATGGCCTCAAATCGCTTGAAATCTCAAATTGCAAATTCCAGAAAAAGACAGTTTCAAACATGCAGTGTGTAAGGAAAGTTTCAAATCTGTGAGATGAATACGCACAACACAAAGAAGTTACTGAGAATTCTTCTGTCTAGCATTATATGAAGAAATCCCGTTTCCAACGAAGGCCTCAAAGAGGTGCAAATATCCACTTGTAGACATTACAAACAGAGTGTTTCCAAACTGCTCTATGAATATAAAGGTTAAACTCTGTGAGCTGAATGCACACATCACATAGTAGTTTCTGAGAATGATTCTGTCTAGTTTTTATACGAAGATATTTCCTTTTCTAACATTGGCCTAAAATCGCTTGAAATCTCCAATTGCAATTTCGACAAAAAGAGAGTTTCAAATTGCTCTGTCAAAAGAAAGGTTCAACTCTGTGAGCTGAATACACACAACACAAAGAAGTTACTGAAAATTCTTCTGTCTAGCATTATATGAAGAAATCCCGTTCCCAAAGAAGTCCTCAAAGAGGTCCAAATATCCACTTGCAGACTTTACAAACAGAGTGTTTCCAAACTGCTCTATGAACAGAAAGGTTAAACTCTGTGAGCTGAATGCACACGTCACATAGTAGTTTCTGAGAATGATTCTGTCTAGTTTTTATACCAAGATATTTCCTTTTCTAACATTGGCCTCAAATCGCTTGAAATCTCCAATTGCAATTTCCACAAAAAGAGAGTCTCAAATCTGCTCTGTCCAAAGAAAGTTTCAACTCTGTGAGTTGAATACACACAACACAAAGGAGTTACTGAAAATTCTTCTGTCTAGCATTATATGAAGTAATCCCGTTTCCAAAGAAGTCCTCAAAGACGTCCAAATATCCACTTGCAGACTTTACAAACAGAGTGTTTCCAAACTGCTCTATGAACAGAAAGGTTAAACTCTGTGAGCTGAATGCACACATCACATAGTAGTTTCTGCGAATGATTCTGTCTAGTTTTTATACGAAGACATTTCCTTTTCTAACATTGGCCTAATATCGCTTGAAATCTCCAAATGCAATTTCCACAAAAAGGGAGTTTCAAATCCGCTCTGTCCAAAGAAAGGTTCAACTCTGTGAGCTGAATACACACAACACAAAGAAGTTACTTAGAATTCTTCGGTCTAGCATTATATGAAGTAATCCCTTTTCCATCGAAGTCCTCAAAGAGGTCCAAATATCCACATGCAGACTTTACAAACAGAGGGTTTCCAAACTGCTCTATGAACAGAAAGGTTGTGAGCTGAATGTACACATCACATAGTAGTTTCTGAGAAAGATTCTGTCTAGTTTTTATACGAAGACATTTCCTTTTCTAACATTGGCCTCAAATCGCTTGAAATCTCCAATTGCAATTTCCACAAAAAGAGAGTTTCAAATCTGCTCTGTCCAAAGAAAGGTTCAACTCTGTGAGCTGAATACACACTACACAAAGAAGTTACTGAAAATTCTTCTGTCTAGCATTATGTGATGAAATCCCGTTTCCAAGAAGTCCTCAAAGAGGTCCAAATATCCACTTCCAGACTTTACAAACAGAGTGTTTCCAAACTGCTCTATGAACAGAAAGGTTAAACTCTGTGAGCTGAATGCACACATCACATAGTAGTTTCTGAGAAAGATTCTGTCTAGTTTTTGTACCAAGATATTTCCTTTTCTAACATTGGCCTCAAATCGCTTGAAATCTCCAATTGCAATTTCCACAAAAAGAGAGTTTCAAATCTGCTCTGTCCAAAGAAAGGTTCAACTCTGTGAGCTGAATACACACAACACAAAGAAGTTACTGAAAATTCTTCTGTCTAGCATTATATGAAGAAATCCCGTTTCCAACGAAGTCCTCAAAGAGGTCCAAATATCCACTTGCAGACTTTACAAACAGAGTGTATCCAAACTGCTCTATGAACAGAAAGGTTAAACTCTGTGAGCTGAACGCACACATCACAAAGTAGTTTCTGAGAATGATTCTGTCTAGTTTTTATACGAAGATATTTCCTTTTCTACCATTGGCCTCAAATCAATTGAAATCTCAAATTGCAAATTCCAGAAAAAGACAGTTATAAACATGCAGTGTGTAAGGAAAGCTTCAAATCTGTGAGTTGAATACACACAACACAAAGAAGTTACTGAAAATTCCTCTGTCTAGCAATATATGAAGAAATCCCGTTTCCAACGAAGTCCTCAAAGAGGTCCAAATATCCACTTGCAGACTTTAGAAACAGAGTGTTTCCAAACTGCTCTATGAACAGAAAGGTTAAACTCTGTGAGCTGAATGCACACATCACATAGCAGTTTCTGAGAATGATTCTGTCTAGTTTTTATACCAAGATATTTCCTTTTCTAACATTGGCCTCAAATCGCATGAAATCTCCAATTGCAATTTCCACAAAAAGAGAGTTTCAAATCTGCTCTATCCAAAGAAAGTTTCAACTCTGTGAGCTGAATACACACTACACAAAGAAGTTACTGAAAATTCTTCTGTCTAGCATTATGTGATGAAATCCCGTTTCCAAGAATCCTCAAAGAGGTCCAAATATCCACTACCAGACTTTACAAACAGAGTGTTTCCAAACTGCTCTATGAACAGAAAGGTTAAACTCTGTGAGCTGAATGCACACATCACATAGTAGTTTCTGAGAAAGCTTCTGTCTAGTTTTTATACCAAGATATTTCCTTTTCTAACATTGGCCTAAAATCGCTTGATATCTCCAATTGCAATTTCCACAAAAAGAGAGTTTCAAATTGCTCTGTCAAAAGAAAGGTTCAACTCTGTGAGCTGAATACACACAACACAAAGAAGTTACTGAAAATTCTTCTGTCTAGCATTATATGAAGAAATCCCGTTCCCAAAGAAGTCCTCAAAGAGGTCCAAATATCCACTTGCAGACTTTACAAACAGAGTGTTTCCAAACTGCTCTATGAACAGAAAGGTTAAACTCTGTGAGCTGAATGAACACGTCACATGGTAGTTTCTGAGAATGATTCTGTCTAGTTTTTATACCAAGATATTTCCTTTTCTAACATTGGCCTGAAATCGCTTGAAATCTCCAATTGCACTTTCCACAAAAAGAGAGTCTCAAATCTGCTCTGTCCAAAGAAAGTTTCAACTCTGTGAGCTGAATACACACAACACAAAGCAGTTACTGAAAATTCTTCTGTCTAGCATTATATGAAAAAATCCCGTTTCCAACGGAGTCCTCAAAGAGGTCCAAATATCCACTTGCAGACTTTACAAACAGAGTGTTACCAAACTGCTCTATGAACAGAAAGGTTAAACTCTGTGAGCTGAACGCACACATCACAAAGTAGTTTCTGAGAATGATTCTGTCTAGTTTTTATACGAAGATATTTCCTTTTCTACAATGGCCTCAAATCGCTTGAAATCTCAAATTGCAAATTCCAGAAAAAGACAGTTTCAAACATGCAGTGTGTAAGGAAAGTTTCAAATCTGTGAGATGAATACGCACAACACAAAGAAGTTACTGAGAATTCTTCTGTCTAGCATTATATGAAGAAATCCCGTTTCCAACGAAGGCCTCAAAGAGGTGCAAATATCCACTTGTAGACATTACAAACCGAGTGTTTCCAAACTGCTCTATGAATATAAAGGTTAAACTCTGTGAGCTGAATGCACACATCACATAGTAGTTTCTGAGAATGATTCTGTCTAGTTTTTATACGAAGATATTTCCTTTTCTAACATTGGCCTAAAATCGCTTGAAATCTCCAATTGCAATTTCGACAAAAAGAGAGTTTCAAATTGCTCTGTCAAAAGAAAGGTTCAACTCTGTGAGCTGAATACACACAACACAAAGAAGTTACTGAAAATTCTTCTGTCTAGCATTATATGAAGAAATCCCGTTCCCAAAGAAGTCCTCAAAGAGGTCCAAATATCCACTTGCAGACTTTACAAACAGAGTGTTTCCAAACTGCTCTATGAACAGAAAGGTTAAACTCTGTGAGCTGAATGCACACGTCACATAGTAGTTTCTGAGAATGATTCTGTCTAGTTTTTATACCAAGATATTTCCTTTTCTAACATTGGCCTCAAATCGCTTGAAATCTCCAATTGCAATTTCCACAAAAAGAGAGTCTCAAATCTGCTCTGTCCAAAGAAAGTTTCAACTCTGTGAGTTGAATACACACAACACAAAGGAGTTACTGAAAATTCTTCTGTCTAGCATTATATGAAGTAATCCCGTTTCCAAAGAAGTCCTCAAAGACGTCCAAATATCCACTTGCAGACTTTACAAACAGAGTGTTTCCAAACTGCTCTATGAACAGAAAGGTTAAACTCTGTGAGCTGAATGCACACATCACATAGTAGTTTCTGCGAATGATTCTGTCTAGTTTTTATACGAAGACATTTCCTTTTCTAACATTGGCCTAATATCGCTTGAAATCTCCAAATGCAATTTCCACAAAAAGGGAGTTTCAAATCCGCTCTGTCCAAAGAAAGGTTCAACTCTGTGAGCTGAATACACACAACACAAAGAAGTTACTTAGAATTCTTCGGTCTAGCATTATATGAAGTAATCCCTTTTCCATCGAAGTCCTCAAAGAGGTCCAAATATCCACATGCAGACTTTACAAACAGAGGGTTTCCAAACTGCTCTATGAACAGAAAGGTTGTGAGCTGAATGTACACATCACATAGTAGTTTCTGAGAAAGATTCTGTCTAGTTTTTATACGAAGACATTTCCTTTTCTAACATTGGCCTCAAATCGCTTGAAATCTCCAATTGCAATTTCCACAAAAAGAGAGTTTCAAATCTGCTCTGTCCAAAGAAAGGTTCAACTCTGTGAGCTGAATACACACTACACAAAGAAGTTACTGAAAATTCTTCTGTCTAGCATTATGTGATGAAATCCCGTTTCCGAGGAAGTCCTCAAAGAGGTCCAAATATCCACTTGCAGACTTTACAAACAGAGTGTTTCCAAACTGCTCTATGAACAGAAAGGTTACCCTCTGTGAGCTGAATGCACACATCACATAGTAGTTTCTGAGAAAGATTCTGTCTAGTTTTTATACCAAGATATTTCCTTTTCTAACATTGGCCTCAAATCGCTTGAAATCTCCAATTGCAATTTCCACAAAAAGAGAGTTTCAAATCTCCTCTGTCCAAAGAAAGTTTCAACTCTGTGAGCTGAATACACACAACACAAAGAAGTTACTGAGAATTCTTCTGTCTAGCATTATATGAAGAAATCCCGTTTCCAACGAAGTCCTCAAAGAGGTCCAAATATCCACTTGCAGACTTTACAAACAGAGTGTTTCCAAACTGCTATATGAACAGAAAGGTTAAACTCTGTGGGCTGAATGCACACATCACATAGTAGTTTCTGAGAATGATTCTGTCTAGTATTTATACCAAGATATTTCATTTTCTAACATTGGCCTAAAATCGCTTGAATTCTCCAATTGCAATTATCACAAAAAGAGAGTTTCAAATCTGCTCTGTCCAAAGAATGTTTCAACTCTGTGAGCTGAATACACACAACACAAAGTTACTGAAAATTCTTCTGTCTAGCATTATATGAAGAAATCCCGTTTCCAACGAAGTCCTCAAAGAGGTCCAAATATCAACTTGCAGACTTTACAAACAGAGTGTTTCCAAACTGCTCTATGAACAGAAAGGTTAAACTCTGTGAGCTGAACGCACACATCACAAAGTAGTTTCTGAGAATGATTCTGTCTAGTTTTTATACGAAGATATTTCCTTTTCTTACATTGGCCTAAAATCGCTTGAGATCTCCAATTTCAATTTCCACAAAAAGACAGTTTCAAATCTGCTCTGTCCAAAGAAAGGTTCAACTCTGTGAGCTGAATCCACACAACACAAAGAAGTTACTGAAAATTCTTCTGTCTAGCATTATATGAAGAAATCCCGTTCCCAAAGAAGTCCTCAAAGAGGTCCAAATATCCACTTGCAGACTTTACAAACAGAGTGTTTCCAAACTGCTCTATGAACAGAAAGGTTAAACTCTGTCAGCTGATTGCACACATCACATAGTAGTTTCTGAGAATGATTCTGTCTAGTTTTTATACGAAGATATTTCCTTTTCAAACATTGGCCTCAAATCACTTGAAATCTCAAATTCCAAATTCCAGAAAAAGACAGTTTCAAACCTGCAGTGTGTAAGGAAAGGTTCAAATCTGTGAGATGAATACACACAACACAAAGAAGTTACTGAGAATTCTTCTCTCTAGCATTATATGAAGAAATCCCGTTTCCAACGAAGGCCTCAAAGTGGTGCAAATATCCACTTGTAGACTTTAGAAACAGAGTGTTTCCAAACTGCTCTATGAACAGAAAAGTTAAACTCTGTGAGCTGAACGCACACATCACAAAAGGTTAAACTCTGTGAGCTGAATGCACACATCACATAGTAGTTTCTGAGAATGATTCTGTATAGTTTTTTTACGAAGATATTTCCTTTTCTAACATTGGCCTAAAATCGCTTGAAATCTCCAATTGCAATTTCCCCAAAAAGAGAGTTTCAAATCTGCTCTGTGCAAAGAAAGTTTCAACTCTGTGAGCTGAATACACACAACACAAAGAAGTTACTGAAAATTCTTCTGTCTAGCATTATATGAAGAAATCCCGTTTCCAAGGAAGTCCTCAAAGAGGTCCAAATATCCACTTGCAGACTTTACAAACAGAGTGTTTCCAAACTGCTCTATGAACAGAAAGGTTAAACTCTGTCAGCTGAATGCACACATCACATAGTAGTTTCTGAGAATGATTCTGTCTAGTTTCTATACGAAGATATTTCCTTTTCTAACATTGTCCTCAAATCGCTTGAAATCTCAAATTCCAAATTCCAGAAAAAGACAGTTTCAAACCAGCAGTGTGTAAGGAAAGGTTCAAATCTGTGAGTTGAATACACACAACACAAAGAAGTTACTGAGAATTCTTCTGTCTAGCATTACATGAAGAAATCCCGTTTCCAACGAAGGCCTCAAAGTGGAGCAAATATCCACTTGTAGACTTTAGAAACAGAGTGTTTCCAAACTGCTCTATGAACAGAAAAGTTAAACTCTGTGAGCTGAACGCACACATCACAAAGTTGTTTCTGAGAATGATTCTGTCTAGTTTTTATACCAAGATATTTCGTTTTCTAACATTGGCCTAAAATCGCTTGAAATCTCCAATTGCAATTTCCACAAAAAGAGAGTTTCAAATCTGCTCTGTCCAAAGAAAGGTTCAACTCTGTGAGCTGAATACACACAACACAAAGAAGTTACTGAAAATTCTTCTGTCTAGCATTATATGAAGAAATCCCGTTTCCAACGAAGTCCTCAAAGAGGTCCAAATATCCACTTTGCAGAATTTACAAACAGAGTGTTTCCAAACTGCTGTATGAACAGAAAGGTTAAACTCTGTGAGCTGAATGCACACATCGCATAGTAGTTTTTATACCAAGATATTTCCTTTTCTCACATTGGCCTCAAAACGCTTGAAATCTCCAATTGCAATTTCCACAAAAAGAGAGTTTCAAATCTGCTCTGTCCAAAGAAAGGTTCAACTCTGTGAGCTGAATACACACAACACAAAGAAGTTACTCAAAATTCTTCTGTCTAGCATTATATAAAGAAATCCCTTTTCCAACGAAGTCCTCAAAGAGTTCCAAATATCCCCTTGCAGACTTTACAAACAGAGTGTTTCCAAACTGCTCTATGAACAGAAAGGTTAAACTCTGTGAGCTGAATGCACACATCACATAGTAGTTTCTGAGAATGATTCTGTCTAGTTTCTATACGAAGATATTTCCTTTTCTAACATTGGCCTTAAATCGCTTGAAATCTCAAATTCCAAATTCCAGAAAAAGACAGTTTCAAACCTGCAGTGTGTAAGGAAAGGTTCAAATCTGTGAGATGAATACACACAACACAAAGAAGTTACTGAGAATTCTTCTGTCTAGCATTATATGAAGAAATCCCGTTTCCAACGAAGGCCTCAAAGTGGTGCAAATATCCACTTATAGACTTTAGAAACAGAGTGTTTCCAAACTGCTCTATGAACAGAAAAGTTAAACTCTGTGAGCTGAACGCACACATCACAAAAGGTTAAACTCTGTGAGCTGAATGCACACATCACATAGTAGTTTCTGAGAATGATTCTGTATAGTTTTTATACGAAGATATTTCCTTTTCTAACATTGGCCTAAAATCGCTTGAAATCTCCAATTGCAATTTCCCCAAAAAGAGAGTTTCAAATCTGCTCTGTGCAAAGAAAGGTACAACTCTGTGAGCTGAATACACACAACACAAAGAAGTTACTGAAAATTCTTCTGTCTAGCATTATATGAAGAAATCCCGTTTCCAACGAAGGCCTCAAAGAGTTCCAAATATCCACTTGCCGACTTTTCAAACAGAGTGTTTCCAAACTGCTGTATGAACAGAAAGGTTAAACTCTGTGAGCTGAATGCACACATCACATAGTAGTTTCTGAGAATGATTCTGTCTAGTTTTTATACCAAGATATTTCCTTTTCTCACATTGGCCTCAAATCGCTTGAAATCTCCAATTGCAATTTCCACAAAAAGAGAGTTTCAAATCTGCTCTGTCCAAAGAAAGATTCAACTCTGTGAGCTGAATACACACAACACAAAGAAGTTACTCAAAATTCTTCTGTCTAGCATTATATAAAGAAATCCCGTTTCCAACGAAATCCTCAAAGAGGTCCAAATATCCCCTTGCAGACTTTACAAACAGAGTGTTTCCAAACTGCTCTATGAACAGAAAGGTTAAAGTCTGTGAGCTGAATGCACACATCACATAGTAGTTTCTGAGAATGATTCTGTCTAGTTTCTATACGAAGATATTTCCTTTTCTAACATTGTCCTCAAATCGCTTGAAATCTCAAATTCCAAATTCCAGAAAAAGACAGTTTCAAACCTGCAGTGTGTAAGGAAAGGTTCAAATCTGTGAGTTGAATACACACAACACAAAGAAGTTACTGAGAATTCTTCTGTCTAGCATTATATGAAGAAATCCCGTTTCCAACGAAGGCCCCAAAGTGGTGCAAATATCCACTTGTAGACTTTAGAAACAGAGTGTTTCCAAACTGCTCTATGAACAGAAAAGTTAAACTCTGTGAGCTGAACGCACACATCACAAAGTTGTTTCTGAGAATGATTCTGTCTAGTTTTTATACGAAGATATTTCCTTTTCTAACATTGGCCTAAAATCGCTTGAAATCTCCAATTGCAATTTCCACAAAAAGAGAGTTTCAAATCTGCTCTGTCCAAAGAAAGGTTCAACTCTGTGAGCTGAATACACACAACACAAAGAAGTTACTGAAAATTCTTCTGTCTAGCATTATATGAAGAAATCCCGTTTCCAACGAAGTCCTCAAAGAGTTCCAAATATCCACTTGCAGACTTTAGAAACAGAGTGTTTCCAAACTGCTGTATGAACAGAAAGGTTAAACTCTGTGAGCTGAATGCACACATCACATAGTAGTTTCTGAGAATGATTCTGTCTAGTTTTTATACGAAGATACTTCCTTTTCTAACATTGGCCTCAAATAGCTTGAAATCTCCAATTGCAATTTCCCCAAAAAGAGAGTTTCAAATCTGCTCTGTCCAAAGAAAGGTTCAACTCTGTGAGCTGAATACACACAACACAAAGAAGTTACTGAAAATTCTTCTGTCTAGCATTATATGAAGAAATCCCGTTTCCAACGAAGTCCTCAAAGAGGTCCAAATATCCACTTGCAGACTTTACAAACAGAGTGTTTCCAAACTGCTGTATGAATAGAAAGGTTAAACTCTGTGAGCTGAATGCAAACATCACATAGTAGTTTCTGAGAATGATTCTGTCTAGTTTTTATACCAAGATATTTCCTTTTCTCACATTGGCCTCAAATCGCTTGAAATCTCCAATTGCAATTTCCACAAAAAGAGAGTTTCAAATCTGCTCTGTCCAAAGAAAGGTTCAACTCTGTGAGCTGAATACACACAACACAAAGAAGTTACTCAAAATTCTTCTGTCTAGCATTATATAAAGAAATCCCTTTTCCAACGAAGTCCTCAAAGAGCTCCAAATATCCCCTTGCAGACTTTACAAACAGAGTGTTTCCAAACTGCTCTATGAACAGAAAGGTTAAACTCTGTGAGCTGAATGCACACATCACATAGTAGTTTCTGAGAATGATTCTGTCTAGTTTCTATACGAAGATATTTCCTTTTCTAACATTGGCCTCAAATCGCTTGAAATCTCAAATTCCAAATTCCAGAAAAAGACAGTTTCAAACCTGCAGTGTGTAAGGAAAGGTTCAAATCTGTGAGATGAATACACACAACACAAAGAAGTTACTGAGAATTCTTCTGTCTAGCATTATATGAAGAAATCCCGTTTCCAACGAAGGCCTCAAAGTGGTGCAAATATCCACTTGTAGACTTTAGAAACAGAGTGTTTCCAAACTGCTCTATGAACAGAAAAGTTAAACTCTGTGAGCTGAACGCACACATCACAAAAGGTTAAACTCTGTGAGCTGAATGCACACATCACATAGTAGTTTCTGAGAATGATTCTGTCTAGTTTTTATACCAAGATATTTCCTTTTCTCACATTGGCCTCAAATCGCTTGAAATCTCCAATTGCAATTTCCACAAAAAGAGAGTTTCAAATCTGCTCTGTCCAAAGAAAGATTCAACTCTGTGAGCTGAATACACACAACACAAAGAAGTTACTCAAAATTCTTCTGTCTAGCATTATATAAAGAAATCCCGTTTCCAACGAAATCCTCAAAGAGGTCCAACTATCCCCTTGCAGACTTTACAAACAGAGTGTTTCCAAACTGCTCTATGAACAGAAAGGTTAAAGTCTGTGAGCTGAATGCACACATCACATAGTAGTTTCTGAGAATGATTCTGTCTAGTTTCTATACGAAGATATTTCCTTTTCTAACATTGTCCTCAAATCGCTTGAAATCTCAAATTCCAAATTCCAGAAAAAGACAGTTTCAAACCTGCAGTGTGTAAGGAAAGGTTCAAATCTGTGAGTTGAATACACACAACACAAAGAAGTTACTGAGAATTCTTCTGTCTAGCATTATATGAAGAAATCCCGTTTCCAACGAAGGCCCCAAAGTGGTGCAAATATCCACTTGTAGACTTTAGAAACAGAGTGTTTCCAAACTGCTCT
Source organism: Pan troglodytes (assembly GCF_028858775.2). Classification (NCBI taxonomy): domain Eukaryota; kingdom Metazoa; phylum Chordata; class Mammalia; order Primates; family Hominidae; genus Pan; species Pan troglodytes. The sequence goes on from NC_072413.2 coordinate 15,530,519, forward strand.
ATGAACAGAAAAGTTAAACTCTGTGAGCTGAACGCACACATCACAAAGTTGTTTCTGAGAATGATTCTGTCTAGTTTTTATACGAAGATATTTCCTTTTCTAACATTGGCCTAAAATCGCTTGAAATCTCCAATTGCAATTTCCACAAAAAGAGAGTTTCAAATCTGCTCTGTCCAAAGAAAGGTTCAACTCTGTGAGCTGAATACACACAACACAAAGAAGTTACTGAAAATTCTTCTGTCTAGCATTATATGAAGAAATCCCGTTTCCAACGAAGTCCTCAAAGAGGTCCAAATATCCAGTTGCAGACTTTACAAACAGAGTGTTTCCAAACTGCTGTATGAACAGAAAGGTTAAACTCTGTGAGCTGAATGCACACATCACATAGTAGTTTCTGAGAATGATTCTGTCTAGTTTCTATACGAAGATATTTCCTTTTCTAACATTGGCCTCAAATCGCTTGAAATCTCAAATTCCAAATTCCAGAAAAAGACAGTTTCAAACCTGCAGTGTGTAAGGAAACGTTCAAATCCGTGAGATGAATACACACAACACAAAGAAGTTACTGAGAATTCTTCTGTCTAGCATTATATGAAGAAATCCCGTTTCCAACGAAGGCCTCAAAGTGGTGCAAATATCCACTTGTAGACTTTAGAAACAGAGTGTTTCCAAACTGCTCTATGAACAGAAAAGTTAAACTCTGTGAGCTGAACGCACACATCACAAAAGGTTAAACTCTGTGAGCTGAATGCACACATCACATAGTAGTTTCTGAGAATGATTCTGTATAGTTTTTATACGAAGATATTTCCTTTTCTAACATTGGCCTAAAATCGCTTGAAATCTCCAATTGCAATTTCCCCAAAAAGAGAGTTTCAAATCTGCTCTGTGCAAAGAAAGGTTCAACTCTGTGAGCTGAATACACACAACACAAAGAAGTTACTGAAAATTCTTCTGTCTAGCATTATATGAAGAAATCCCGTTTCCAACGAAGTCCTCAAAGAGGTCCAAATATCCACTTGCAGACTTTACAAACAGAGTGTTTCCAAACTGCTCTATGAACAGAAAGGTTAAACTCTGTGAGCTGAATGCACACATCACATAGTAGTTTCTGAGAATGATTCTGTCTAGTTTTTATACCAAGATATTTCCTTTTCTAACATTGGCCTCAAATCGCTTGAAATCTCCAATTTCAAATTCCAGAAAAAGAGAGTTTCAAATCTGCTCTGTCCAAAGAAAGGTTCAACTCTGTGAGCTGAATACACACAACACAAAGAAGTTACTGAAAACTCTTCTGTCTAGCATTATATGAAGAAATCCCGTTTCCAACGAAGGCCTCAAAGAGTTCCAAATATCCACTTGCAGACTTTACAAACAGAGTGTTTCCAAACTGCTCTATGAACAGAAAGGTTAAAATCTGTGAGCTGAATGCACACATCACATAGTAGTTTCTGAGAATCATTCTGTCTAGTTTTTATACCAAGATATATCCTTTTCTCACATTGGCCTCAAATCGCTTGAAATCTCAAATTCCAAATTCCAGAAAAAGACAGTTTCAAACCTGCAGTGTGTAAGGAAAGGTTCAAATCTGTGAGTTGAATACACACAACACAAAGAAGTTACTGAGAATTCTTCTGTCTAGCATTATATGAAGAAATCCCGTTTCCAACGAAGGCGTCAAAGTGGAGCAAATATCCACTTGTAGACTTTAGAAACAGAGTGTTTCCAAACTGCTCTATGAACAGAAAAGTTAAACTCTGTGAGCTGAACGCACACATCACAAAGTTGTTTCTGAGAATGATTCTGTCTAGTTTTTATACCAAGATATTTCGTTTTCTAACATTGGCCTAAAATCGCTTGAAATCTCCAATTGCAATTTCCACAAAAAGAGAGTTTCAAATCTGCTCTGTCCAAAGAAGGGTTCAACTCTGTGAGCTGAATACACACAACACAAAGAAGTTACTGAAAATTCTTCTGTCTAGCATTATATGAAGAAATCCCGTTTCCAACGAAGTCCTCAAAGAAGTCCAAATATCCACTTGCAGACTTTACAAACAGAGTGTTTCCAAACTGCTCTATGAACAGAAAGGTTAAACTCTGTGAGCTGAATGCACACATCACATAGTAGTTTCTGAGAATGATTCTGTCTAGTTTTTATACGAAGATATTTCCTTTTCTCACATTGGCCTCAAATCGCTTGAAATCTCCAATTGCAATTTCCACAAAAAGAGAGTTTCAAATCTGCTCTGTCCAAAGAAAGGTTCAACTCTGTGAGCTGAATGCACACAACACAAAGAAGTTACTGAAAACTCTTCTGTCTAGCATTATATGATGAAATCCCGTTTCCAACGAAGGCCTCAAAGAGTTCCAAATATCCACTTGCAGACTTTACAAACAGAGTGTTTCCAAACTGCTGTATGAACAGAAAGGTTAAACTCTGTGAGCTGAATGCACACATCACATAGTAGTTTCTGAGAATCATTCTGTCTAGTTTTTATACGAAGTTATTTCCTTTTCTCACATTGGCCTCAAATCGCTTGAAATCTCAAATTCCAAATTCCAGAAAAAGACAGTTTCAAACCTGCAGTGTGTAAGGAAAGGTTCAAATCTGTGAGTTGAATACACACAACACAAAGAAGTTACTGAGAATTCTTCTGTCTAGCATTATATGAAGAAATCCCGTTTCCAACGAAGGCCCCAAAGTGCTGCAAATATCCACTTGTAGACTTTAGAAACAGAGTGTTTCCAAACTGCTCTATGAACAGAAAAGTTAAACTCTGTGAGCTGAACGCACACATCACAAAGTTGTTTCTGAGAATGATTCTGTCTAGTTTTTATACGAAGATATTTCCTTTTCTAACATTGGCCTAAAATCGCTTGAAATCTCCAATTGCAATTTAAACAAAAAGAGAGTTTCAAATCTGCTCTGTCCAAAGAAAGGTTCAACTCTGTGAGCTGAATACACACAACACAAAGAAGTTACTGAAAATTATTCTGTCAAGCATTATATGAAGAAATCCCGTTTCCAACGAAGTCCTCAAAGAGGTCCAAATATCCACTTGCAGACTTTAAAAACAGAGTGTTTCCAAACTGCTGTATGAACAGAAAGGTTAAACTCTGTGAGCTGAATGCACACATCACATAGTAGTTTCTGAGAATGATTCTGTCTAGTTTTTATACCAAGATACTTCCTTTTCTCACATTGGCCTCAAATCGCTTGAAATCTCCAATTGCAATTTCCACAAAAAGAGAGTTTCAAATCTGCTCTGTCCAAAGAAAGGTTCAACTCTGTGAGCTGAATACACACAACACAAAGAAGTTACTCAAAATTCTTCTGTCTAGCATTATATAAAGAAATCCCTTTTCCAACGAAGTCCTCAAAGAGGTCCAAATATCCCCTTGCAGACTTTACAAACAGAGTGTTTCCAAACTGCTCTATGAACAGAAAGGTTAAACTCTGTGAGCTGAATGCACACATCACATAGTAGTTTCTGAGAATGATTCTGTCTAGTTTCTATACGAAGATATTTCCTTTTCTAACATTGGCCTCAAATCACTTGAAATCTCAAATTCCAAATTCCAGAAAAAGACAGTTTCAAACCTGCAGTGTGTAAGGAAAGGTTCAAATCTGTGAGATGAATACACACAACACAAAGAAGTTACTGAGAATTCTTCTGTCTAGCATTATATGAAGAAATCCCGTTTCCAACGAAGGCCTCAAAGTGGTGCAAATATCCACTTGTAGACTTTAGAAACAGAGTGTTTCCAAACTGCTCTATGAACAAAAAAGTTAAACTCTGTGAGCTGAACGCACACATCACAAAAGGTTAAACTCTGTGAGCTGAATGCACACATCACATAGTAGTTTCTGAGAATGATTCTGTATAGTTTTTATACGAAGATATTTCCTTTTCTAACATTGGCCTAAAATCGCTTGAAATCTCCAATTGCAATTTCCCCAAAAAGAGAGTTTCAAATCTGCTCTGTGCAAAGAAAGGTTCAACTCTGTGAGCTGAATACACACAACACAAAGAAGTTACTGAAAATTCTTCTGTCTAGCATTATATGAAGAAATCCCGTTTCCAACGAAGTCCTCAAAGAGGTCCAAATATCCACTTGCAGACTTTACAAACAGAGTGTTTCCAAACTGCTGTATGAACACAAAGGTTAAACTCTGTGAGCTGAATGCACACATCACATAGTAGTTTCTGAGAATGATTCTGTCTAGTTTTTATACCAAGATATTTCCTTTTCTAACATTGGCCTCAAATCGCTTGAAATCTCCAATTTCAAATTCCAGAAAAAGAGAGTTTCAAATCTGCTCTGTCCAAAGAAAGGTTCAACTCTGTGAGCTGAATACACACAACACAAAGAAGTTACTGAAAACTCTTCTGTCTAGCATTATATGAAGAAATCCCGTTTCCAAAGAAGGCCTCAAAGAGTTCCAAATATCCACTTGCAGACTTTACAAACAGAGTGTTTCCAAACTGCTGTATGAACAGAAAGGTTAAACTCTGTGAGCTGAATGCACACATCACATAGTAGTTTCTGAGAATGATTCTGTCTAGTTTTTATACCAAGATATTTCCTTTTCTCACATTGGCCTCAAATTGCTTGAAATCTCCAATTGCAATTTCCACAAAAAGAGAGTTTCAAATCTGCTCTATGCAAAGAAAGGTTCAACTCTGTGAGCTGAATACACACAACACAAAGAAGTTACTCAAAATTCTTCTGTCTAGCATTATATAAAGAAATCCCGTTTCCAACGAAATCCTCAAAGAGGTCCAAATATCCCCTTGCAGACTTTACAAACAGAGTGTTTCCAAACTGCTCTATGAACAGAAAGGTTAAACTCTGTGAGCTGAATACACACATCACATAGTAGTTTCTGAGAATGATTCTGTCTAGTTTCTATACGAAGATATTTCCTTTTCTAACATTGTCCTCAAATCGCTTGAAATCTCAAATTCCAAATTCCAGAAAAACACAGTTTCAAACCTGCAGTGTGTAAGGAAAGGTTCAAATCTGTGAGTTGAATACACACAACACAAAGAAGTTACTGAGAATTCTTCTGTCTAGCATTACATGAAGAAATCCCGTTTCCAACGAAGGCCTCAAAGTGGAGCAAATATCCACTTGTAGACTTTAGAAACAGAGTGTTTCCAAACTGCTCTATGAACAGAAAAGTTAAACTCTGTGAGCTGAACGCACACATCACAAAGTTGTTTCTGAGAATGATTCTGTCTATTTTTTATACCAAGATATTTCGTTTTCTAACATTGGCCTAAAATCGCTTGAAATCTCCAATTGCAATTTCCACAAAAAGAGAGTTTCAAATCTGCTCTGTCCAAAGAAAGGTTCAACTCTGTGAGCTGAATACACACAACACAAAGAAGTTACTGAAAATTCTTCTGTCTAGCATTATATGAAGAAATCCCGTTTCCAACGAAGTCCTCAAAGAGGTCCAAATATCCACTTGCAGAATTTACAAACAGAGTGTTTCCAAACTGCTGTATGAACAGAAAGGTTAAACTCTGTGAGCTGAATGCACACATCACATAGTAGTTTCTGAGAATGATTCTGTATAGTTTTTATACGAAGATACTTCCTTTTCTAACATTGGCCTCAAATCGCTTGAAATCTCCAATTGCAATTTCCCCAAAAAGAGAGTTTCAAATCTGCTCTGTCCAAAGAAAGGTTCAACTCTGTGAGCTGAATACACACAACACAAAGAAGTTACTGAAAATTATTCTGTCTAGCATTATATGAAGAAATCCCGTTTCCAACGAAGTCCTCAAAGAGGTCCAAATATCCACTTGCAGACTTTACAAACAGAGTGTTTCCAAACGGCTGTATGAACAGAAAGGTTAAAATCTGTGAGCTGAATGCACACATCACATAGTAGTTTCTGAGAATCATTCTGTCTAGTTTTTATAACAAGATATTTCATTTTCTCACATTGGCCTCAAATCGCTTGAAATCTCAAATTCCAAATTCCAGAAAAAGACAGTTTCAAACCTGCAGTGTGTAAGGAAACGTTCAAATCTGTGAGTTGAATACACACAACACAAAGAAGTTACTGAGAATTCTTCTGTCTAGCATTATATGAAGAAATACCGTTTCCAACGAAGGCCCCAAAGTGCTGCAAATATCCACTTGTAGACTTTAGAAACAGAGTGTTTCCAAACTGCTCTATGAACAGAAAAGTTAAACTCTGTGAGCTGAACGCACACATCACAAAGTTGTTTCTGAGAATGATTCTGTCTAGTTTTTATACGAAGATATTTCCTTTTCTAACATTGGCCTAAAATCGCTTGAAATCTCCAATTGCAATTTCCACAAAAAGAGAGTTTCAAATCTGCTCTGTCCAAAGAAAGGTTCAACTCTGTGAGCTGAATACACACAACACAAAGAAGTTACTGAAAATTCTTCTGTCTAGCATTATATGAAGAAATCCCGTTTCCAACGAAGTCCTCAAAGAGGTCCAAATATCCACTTGCAGACTTTACAAACAGAGTGTTTCCAAACTGCTGTATGAACAGAAAGGTTAAACTCTGTGAGCTGAATGCACACATCACATAGTAGTTTCTGAGAATGATTCTGTCTAGTTTTTATACCAAGATATTTCCTTTTCTCACATTGGCCTCAAATCGCTTGAAATCTCCAATTGCAATTTCCACAAAAAGAGAGTTTCAAATCTGCTCTGTCCAAAGAAAGGTTCAACTCTGTGAGCTGAATACACACAACACAAAGAAGTTACTCAAAATTCTTCTGTCTAGCATTATATAAAGAAATCCCTTTTCCAACGAAGTCCTCAAAGAGGTCCAAATATCCCCTTGCAGACTTTACAAACAGAGTGTTTCCAAACTGCTCTATGAACAGAAAGGTTAAACTCTGTGAGCTGAATGCACACATCACATAGTAGTTTCTGAGAATGATTCTGTCTAGTTTCTATACGAAGATATTTCCTTTTCTAACATTGGCCTCAAATCACTTGAAATCTCAAATTCCAAATTCCAGAAAAAGACAGTTTCAAACCTGCAGTGTGTAAGGAAAGGTTCAAATCTGTGAGATGAATACACACAACACAAAGAAGTTACTGAGAATTCTTCTGTCTAGCATTATATGAAGAAATCCCGTTTCCAACGAAGGCCTCAAAGTGGTGCAAATATCCACTTGTAGACTTTAGAAACAGAGTGTTTCCAAACTGCTCTATGAACAGAAAAGTTAAACTCTGTGAGCTGAACGCACACATCACAAAAGGTTAAACTCTGTGAGCTGAATGCACACATCACATAGTAGTTTCTGAGAATGATTCTGTATAGTTTTTATACGAAGATATTTCCTTTTCTAACATTGGCCTAAAATCGCTTGAAATCTCCAATTGCAATTTCCCCAAAAAGAGAGTTTCAAATCTGCTCTGTGCAAAGAAAGTTTCAACTCTGTGAGCTGAATACACACAACACAAAGAAGTTACTGAAAATTCTTCTGTCTAGCATTATATGAAGAAATCCCGTTTCCAACGAAGTCCTCAAAGAGGTCCAAATATCCACTTGCAGACTTTACAAACAGAGTGTTTCCAAACTGCTCTATGAACAGAAAGGTTAAACTCTGTCAGCTGAATGCACACATCACATAGTAGTTTCTGAGAATGATTCTGTCTAGTTTCTATACGAAGATATTTCCTTTTCTAACATTGTCCTCAAATCGCTTGAAATCTCAAATTCCAAATTCCAGAAAAAGACAGTTTCAAACCTGCAGTGTGTAAGGAAAGGTTCAAATCTGTGAGTTGAATACACACAACACAAAGAAGTTACTGAGAATTCTTCTGTCTAGCATTACATGAAGAAATCCCGTTTCCAACGAAGGCCTCAAAGTGGAGCAAATATCCACTTGTAGACTTTAGAAACAGAGTGTTTCCAAACTGCTCTATGAACAGAAAAGTTAAACTCTGTGAGCTGAACGCACACATCACAAAGTTGTTTCTGAGAATGATTCTGTCTAGTTTTTATACCAAGATATTTCGTTTTCTAACATTGGCCTAAAATCGCTTGAAATCTCCAATTGCAATTTCCACAAAAAGAGAGTTTCAAATCTGCTCTGTCCAAAGAAAGGTTCAACTCTGTGAGCTGAATACACACAACACAAAGAAGTTACTGAAAATTATTCTGTCTAGCATTATATGAAGAAATCCCGTTTCCAACGAAGTCCTCAAAGAGGTCCAAATATCCACTTGCAGAATTTACAAACAGAGTGTTTCCAAACTGCTGTATGAACAGAAAGGTTAAACTCTGTGAGCTGAATGCACACATCACATAGTAGTTTCTGAGAATGATTCTGTATAGTTTTTATACGAAGATACTTCCTTTTCTAACATTGGCCTCAAATCGCTTGAAATCTCCAATTACAATTTCCACAAAAAGAGAGTTTCAAATCTGCTCTGTCCAAAGAAAGGTTCAACTCTGTGAGCTGAATACACACAACACAAAGAAGTTACTCAAAATTCTTCTGTCTAGCATTATATAAAGAAATCCCGTTTCCAACGAAATCCTCAAAGAGGTCCAAATATCCCCTTGCAGACTTTACAAACAGAGTGTTTCAAAACTGCTGTATGAAGAGAAAGGTTAAACTCTGTGAGCTGAATGCACACATCACGTAGTAGTTTCTGAGAATGATTCTGTCTAGTTTTTATACCAAGATATTTCCTTTTCTCACATTGGCCTCAAATCGCTTGAAATCTCCAATTGCAATTTCCACAAAAAGAGAGTTTCAAATCTGCTCTGTCCAAAGAAAGGTTCAACTCTGTGAGCTGAATACACACAACACAAAGAAGTTACTCAAAATTCTTCTGTCTAGCATTATATAAAGAAATCCCATTTCCAACGAAATCCTCAAAGAGGTCCAAATATAACCTTGCAGACTTTACAAACAGAGTGTTTACAAACTGCTCTATGAACAGAAAGGTTAAACTCTGTGAGCTGAATGCACACATCACATAGTAGTTTCTGAGAATGATTCTGTCTAGTTTCTATACGAAGATATTTCCTTTTCTAACATTGTCCTCAAATCGCTTGAAATCTCAAATTCCAAATTCCAGAAAAAGACAGTTTCAAACCTGCAGTGTGTAAGGAAAGGTTCAAATCTGTGAGTTGAATACACACAACACAAAGAAGTTACGGAGAATTCTCCTGTCTAGCATTATATGAAGAAATCCCGTTTCCAACGAAGGCGTCAAAGTGGAGCAAATATCCACTTGTAGACTTTAGAAACAGAGTGTTTCCAAACTGCTCTATGAACAGAAAAGTTGAACTCTGTGAGCTGAACGCACACATCACAAAGTTGTTTCTGAGAATGATTCTGTCTAGTTTTTATACCAAGATATTTCGTTTTCTAACATTGGCCTAAAATCGCTTGAAATCTCCAATTGCAATTTCCACAAAAAGAGAGTTTCAAATCTGCTCTGTCCAAAGAATGGTTCAACTCTGTGAGCTGAATACACACAACACAAAGAAGTTACTGAAAATTCTTCTATCTAGCATTATATGAAGAAATCCCGTTTCCAACGAAGTCCTCAAAGAGTTCCGAATATCCACTTGCAGACTTTACAAACAGAGTGTTTCCAAACTGCTCTATGAACAGAAAGGTTAAACTCTGTGAGCTGAATGCACACATCACATAGTAGTTTCTGAGAATGATTCTGTCTAGTTTTTATACCAAGATATTTCCTTTTCTAACATTGGCCTCAAATCGCTTGAAATCTCCAATTTCAAATTCCAGAAAAAGAGAGTTTCAAATCTGCTCTGTCCAAAGAAATGTTCAACTCTGTGAGCTGAATACACACAACACAAAGAAGTTACTGAAAATTCTTCTGTCTAGCATTATATGAAGAATTCCCGTTTCTAACGAAGGCCTCAAAGAGATCCAAATATCCACTTGCAGACTTTACAAACAGAGTGTTTCCAAACTGCTGTATGAACAGAAAGGTTAAACTCTGTGAGCTGAATGCACACATCACATAGTAGTTTCTGAGAATGATTCTGTCTAGTTTTTATACGAAGATATTTCCTTTTCTAAGATTGGCCTAAAATCGCTTGAAATCTCCAATTGCAATTTCCCCAAAAAGAGAGTTTCAAATCTGCTCTGTCCAAAGAAAGGTTCAACTCTGTGAGCTGAATACACACAACACAAAGAAGTTACTGAAAATTCTTCTGTCTAGCATTATATGAAGAAATCCCTTTTCCAAAGAAGTCCTCAAAGAGGTCCAAATATCCACTTGCAGACTTTACAAACAGAGTGTTTCCAAACGGCTGTATGAACAGAAAGGTTAAACTCTGTGAGCTGAATGCACACATCACATAGTAGTTTCTGAGAATGATTCTGTCTAGTTTTTATACCAAGATATTTCCTTTTCTCACATTCGCCTCAAATCGCTTGAAATCTCCAATTGCAATTTCCACAAAAAGAGAGTTTCAAATCTGCTCTGTCCAAAGAAAGGTTCAACTCTGTGAGCTGAATACACACAACACAAAGAAGTTACTCAAAATTCTTCTGTCTAGCATTATATAAAGAAATCCCGTTTCCAACGAAATCCTCAAAGAGGTCCAAATATAACCTTGCAGACTTTACAAACAGAGTGTTTCCAAACTGCTCTATGAACAGAAAGGTTAAACTCTGTGAGCTGAATGCACACATCACATAGTAGTTTCTGAGAATGATTCTGTCTAGTTTCTATACGAAGATATTTCCTTTTCTAACACTGTCCTCAAATCGCTTGAAATCTCAAATTCCAAATTCCAGAAAAAGACAGTTTCAAACCTGCACTGTGTAAGGAAAGGTTCAAATCTGTGAGTTGAATACACACAACACAAAGAAGTTACGGAGAATTCTTCTGTCTAGCATTATATGAAGAAATCCCGTTTCCAACGAAGGCGTCAAAGTGGAGCAAATATCCACCTGTAGACTTTAGAAACAGAGTGTTTCCAAACTGCTCTATGAACAGAAAAATTAAACTCTGTGAGCTGAACGCACACATCACAAAGTTGTTTCTGAGAATGATTCTGTCTAGTTTTTATACCAAGATATTTCGTTTTCTAACATTGGCCTAAAATTGCTTGAAATCTCCAATTGCAATTTCCACAAAAAGAGAGTTTCAAATCTGCTCTGTCCAAAGAAAGGTTCAACTCTGTGAGCTGAATACACACAACACAAAGAAGTTACGGAAAATTCTTCTATCTAGCATTATATGAAGAAATCCCGTTTCCAACGAAGTCCTCAAAGAGTTCCAAATATCCACTTGCAGACTTTACAAACAGAGTGTTTCCAAACTGCTCTATGAACAGAAAGGTTAAACTCTGTGAGCTGAATGCACACATCACATAGTAGTTTCTGAGAATGATTCTGTCTAGTTTTTATACGAAGATACTTCCTTTTCTAACATTGGCCTAAAATCGCTTGAAATCTCCAATTGCAATTTCCACAAAAAGAGAGTTTCAAATCTGCTCTGTCCAAAGAAAGGTTCAACTCTGTGAGCTGAATACACACAACACAAAGAAGTTACTGAAAATTCTTCTGTCTAGCATTATATGAAGAAATCCCGTTTCCAACGAAGTCCTCAAAGAGGTCCAAATATCCACTTGCAGACTTTACAAACAGAGTTTTTCCAAACTGCTCTATGAACAGAAAGGTTAAACTCTGTGAGCTGAATGCACACATCACATAGTAGTTTCTGAGAATGATTCTGTCTAGTTTTTATACCAAGATATTTCCTTTTCTAACATTGGCCTCAAATCGCTTGAAATCTCCAATTTCAAATTCCAGAAAAAGAGAGTTTCAAATCTGCTCTGTCCAAAGAAATGTTCAACTCTGTGAGCTGAATACACACAACACAAACAAGTTACTGAAAATTCTTCTGTCTAGCATTATATGAAGAATTCCCTTTTCTAACGATGGCCTCAAAGAGATCCAAATATCCACTTGCAGACTTTACAAACAGAGTGTTTCCAAACTGCTGTATGAACAGAAAGGTTAAACTCTGTGAGCTGAATGCACACATCACATAGTAGTTTCTGAGAATGATTCTGTCTAGTTTTTATACGAAGATATTTCCTTTTCTAACATTGGCCTAAAATCGCTTGAAATCTCCAATTGCAATTTCCCCAAAAAGAGAGTTTCAAATCTGCTCTATCCAAAGAAAGGTTCAACTCTGTGAGCTGAATACACACAACACAAAGAAGTTACTGAAAATTCTTCTGTCTAGCATTATATGAAGAAATCCCGTTTCCAACGAAGTCCTCAAAGAGGTCCAAATATCCACTTGCAGACTTTACAAACAGAGTGTTTCCAAACTGCTGTATGAACAGAAAGGTTAAAATCTGTGAGCTGAATGCACACATCACATAGTAGTTTCTGAGAATGATTCTGTCTAGTTTTTATACCAAGATATTTCCTTTTCTCACATTGGCCTCAAATCGCTTGAAACCTCAAATTCCAAATTCCAGAAAAAGACAGTTTCAAACCTGCAGTGTGTAAGGAAAGGTTCAAATCTGTGAGTTGAATACACACAACACAAAGAAGTTACTGAGAATTCTTCTGTCTACCATTATATGAAGAAATCCCGTTTCCAACGAAGGCCCCAAAGTGGTGCAAATATCCACTTGTAGACTTTAGAAACAGAGTGTTTCCAAACTGCTCTATGAACAGAAAAGTTAAACTCTGTGAGCTGAACGCACACATCACAAAGTTGTTTCTGAGAATGATTCTGTCTAGTTTTTATACGAAGATATTTCCTTTTCTAACATTGGCCTCAAATCGCTTTAAATCTCCAATTGCAATTTCCACAAAAAGAGAGTTTCAAATCTGCTCTGTCCAAAGAATGGTTCAACTCTGTGAGCTGAATACACACAACACAAAGAAGTTACTGAAAATTCTTCTGTCTAGCATTATATGAAGAAATCCCGTTTCCAACGAAGTCCTCAAAGAGGTCCAAATATCCACTTGCAGACTTTACAAACAGAGTGTTTCCAAACTGCTGTATGAACAGAAAGGTTAAACTCTGTGAGCTGAATGCACACATCACATGGTAGTTTCTGAGAATGATTCTGTCTAGTTTTTATACCAAGATATTTCCTTTTCTCACATTGGCCTCAAATCGCTTGAAATCTCCAATTGCAATTTCCACAAAAAGAGAGTTTCAAATCTGCTCTGTGCAAAGAAAGTTTCAACTCTGTGAGCTGAATACACACAACACAAAGAAGTTACTCAAAATTCTTCTGTCTAGCATTATATAAAGAAATCCCTTTTCCAACGAAATCCTCAAAGAGGTCCAAATATAACCTTGCAGACTTTACAAACAGAGTGTTTCCAAACTGCTCTATGAACGGAAACGTTAAACTCTGTGAGCTGAATGCACACATCACATAGTAGTTTCTGAGAATGATTCTGTCTAGTTTCTATACGAAGATATTTCCTTTTCTAACATTGGCCTCAAATCGCTTGAAATCTCAAATTCCAAATTCCAGAAAAAGACAGTTTCAAACCTGCAGTGTGTAAGGAAAGGTTCAAATCTGTGACTTGAATACACACAACACAAAGAAGTTACTGAGAATTCTTCTGTCTAGCATTATATGAAGAAATCCCGTTTCCAACGAAGGCGTCAAACTGGAGCAAATATCCACTTGTAGACTTTAGAAACAGAGTGTTTCCAAACTGCTCTATGAACAGAAAAGTTAAACTCTGTGAGCTGAACGCACACATCACAAAGTTGTTTCTGAGAATGATTCTGTCTAGTTTTTATACCAAGATATTTCGTTTTCTAACATTGGCCTAAAATCGCGTGAAATCTCCAATTGCAATTTCCACAAAAAGAGAGATTCAAATATGCTCTGTCCAAAGAAAGGTTCAACTCTGTGAGCTGAATACACACAACACAAAGAAGTTACTGAAAATTCTTCTATCTAGCATTATATGAAGAAATCCCGTTTCCAACGAAGTCCTCAAAGAGTTCCAAATATCCACTTGCAGACTTTACAAACAGAGTGTTTCCAAACTGCTGTATGAACAGAAAGGTTAAACTCTGTGAGCTGAATGCACACATCACATAGTAGTTTCTGAGAATGATTCTGTCTAGTTTTTATACGAAGATACTTCCTTTTCTAACATTGGCCTCAAATCGCTTGAAATCTCCAATTGCAATTTCCACAAAAAGAGAGTTTCAAATCTGCTCTGTCCAAAGAAAGGTTCAACTCTGTGAGCTGAATACACACAACACAAAGAAGTTACTGAAAATTCTTCTGTCTAGCATTATATGAAGAAATCCCGTTTCCAACGAAGTCCTCAAAGAGATCCAAATATCCACTTGCAGACTTTACAAACAGAGTGTTTCCAAACTGCTGTATGAACAGAAAGGTTAAACTCTGTGAGCTGAATGCACACATCACATAGTAGTTTCTGAGAATGATTCTGTCTAGTTTTTATACCAAGATATTTCCTTTTCTCACATTGGCCTCAAATCGCCTGAAATCTCCAATTGCAATTTCCACAAAAAGAGAGTTTCAAATCTGCTCTGTCCAAACAAAGGTTCAACTCTGTGAGCTGAATACACACAACACAAAGAAGTTACTCAAAATTCTTCTGTCTAGCATTATATAAAGAAATCCCGTTTCCAACGAAATCCTCAAAGAGGTCCAAATATAACCTTGCAGACTTTACAAACAGAGTGTTTCCAAACTGCTCTATGAACAGAAAGGTTGAACTCTGTGAGCTGAATGCACACATCACGTAGTAGTTTCTGAGAATGATTCTGTCTACTTTCTATACGAAGATATTTCCTTTTCTAACATTGGCCTCAAATCGCTTGAAATCTCAAAATCCAAATTCCAGAAAAAGACAGTTTCAAACCTGCAGTGTGTAAGGAAAGGTTCAAATCTGTGAGTTGAATACACACAACACAAAGAAGTTACTGAGAATTCTTCTGTCTACCATTATATGAAGAAATCCCGTTTCCAACGAAGGCGTCAAAGTGGAGCAAATATCCACTTGCAGACTTTAGAAACAGAGTGTTTCCAAACTGCTCTATGAACAGAAAAGTTAAACTCTGTGAGCTGAACGCACACGTCACAAAGTTGTTTCTGAGGATGATTCTGTCTAGTTTTTATACCAAGATATTTCGTTTTCTAACATTGGCCTAAAATCGCTTGAAATCTCCAATTGCAATTTCCACAAAAAGAGAGTTTCAAATCTGCTCTGTCCAAAGAAAGGTTCAACTCTGTGAGCTGAATACACACAACACAAAGAAGTTACTGAAAATTCTTCTATCTAGCATTATATGAAGAAATCCCGTTTCCAACGAAGTCCTCAAAGAGTTCCAAATATCCACTTGCAGACTTTACAAACAGAGTGTTTCCAAACTGCTCTATGAACAGGAAGGTTAAACTCTGTGAGCTGAATGCACACATCACATAGTAGTTTCTGAGAATGATTCTGTCTAGTTTTTATACGAAGATACTTCCTTTTCTAACATTGGCCTCAAATCGCTTGAAATCTCCAATTGCAATTTCCCCAAAAAGAGAGTTTCAAATCTGCTCTGTCCAAAGAAAGGTTCAACTCTGTGAGCTGAATACACACAACACAAAGAAGTTACTGAAAATTCTTCTGTCTAGCATTATATGAAGAAATCCCGTTTACAACGAAGTCCTCAAAGAGGTCCAAATATCCACTTGCAGACTTTACAAACAGAGTGTTTCCAAACTGCTCTATGAACCGAAAGGTTAAACTCTGTGAGCTGAATGCACACATCACATAGTAGTTTCTGAGAATGATTCTGTCTAGTTTTTATACCAAGATATTTCCTTTTCTAACATTGGCCTCAAATCGCTTGAAATCTCCAATTTCAAATTCCAGAAAAAGAGAGTTTCAAATCTGCTCTGTCCAAAGAAATGTTCAACTCTGTGAGCTGAATACACACAACACAAAGAAGTTACTGAAAATTCTTCTGTCTAGCATTATATGAAGAATTCCCTTTTCTAACGAAGGCCTCAAAGAGATCCAAATATCCACTTGCAGACTTTACAAACAGAGTGTTTCCAAACTGCTGTATGAACAGAAAGGTTAAACTCTGTGAGCTGAATGCACACATCACATAGTAGTTTCTGAGAATGATTCTGTCTAGTTTTTATACGAAGATATTTCCTTTTCTAACATTGGCCTAAAATCGCTTGAAATCTCCAATTGCAATTTCCCCAAAAAGAGAGTTTCAAATCTGCTCTATCCAAAGAAAGGTTCAACTCTGTGAGCTGAATACACACAACACAAAGAAGTTACTGAAAATTCTTCTGTCTAGCATTATATGAAGAAATCCCGTTTCCAACGAAGTCCTCAAAGAGGTCCAAATATCCACTTGCAGACTTTACAAACAGAGTGTTTCCAAACTGCTGTATGAACAGAAAGGTTGAAATCTGTGAGCTGAATGCACACATCACATAGTAGTTTCTGAGAATGATTCTGTCTAGTTTTTATACCAAGATATTTCCTTTTCTCACATTGGCCTCAAATCGCTTGAAACCTCAAATTCCAAATTCCAGAAAAAGACAGTTTCAAACCTGCAGTGTGTAAGGAAAGGTTCAAATCTGTGAGTTGAATACACACAACACAAAGAAGTTACTGAGAATTCTTCTGTCTAGTATTATATGAAGAAATCCCGTTTCCAACGAAGGCCCCAAAGTGGTGCAAATATCCACTTGTAGACTTTAGAAACAGAGTGTTTCCAAACTGCTCTATGAACAGAAAAGTTAAACTCTGTGAGCTGAACGCACACATCACAAAGTTGTTTCTGAGAATGATTCTGTCTAGTTTTTATACGAAGATATTTCCTTTTCTAACATTGGCCTCAAATCGCTTTAAATCTCCAATTGCAATTTCCACAAAAAGAGAGTTTCAAATCTGCTCTGTCCAAAGAAAGGTTCAACTCTGTGAGCTGAATACACACAACACAAAGAAGTTACTGAAAATTCTTCTGTCTAGCATTATATGAAGAAATCCCGTTTCCAACGAAGTCCTCAAAGAGGTCCAAATATCCACTTGCAGACTTTACAAACAGAGTGTTTCCAAACTGCTGTATGAACAGAAAGGTTAAACTCTGTGAGCTGAATGCACACATCACATGGTAGTTTCTGAGAATGATTCTGTCTAGTTTTTATACCAAGATATTTCCTTTTCTCACATTGGCCTCAAATCGCTTGAAATCTCCAATTGCAATTTCCACAAAAAGAGAGTTTCAAATCTGCTCTGTCCAAAGAAAGGTTCAACTCTGTGAGCTGAATACACACAACACAAAGAAGTTACTCAAAATTCTTCTGTCTAGCATTATATAAAGAAATCCCTTTTCCAACGAAATCCTCAAAGAGGTCCAAATATAACCTTGCAGACTTTACAAACAGAGTGTTTCCAAACTGCTCTATGAACGGAAAGGTTAAACTCTGTGAGCTGAATGCACACATCACATAGTAGTTTCTGAGAATGATTCTGTCTAGTTTCTATACGAAGATATTTCCTTTTCTAACATTGGCCTCAAATCGCTTGAAATCTCAAATTCCAAATTCCAGAAAAAGACAGTTTCAAACCTGCAGTGTGTAAGGAAAGGTTCAAATCTGTGAGTTGAATACACACAACACAAAGAAGTTACTGAGAATTCTTCTGTCTAGCATTATATGAAGAAATCCCGTTTCCAACGAAGGCGTCAAACTGGAGCAAATATCCACTTGTAGACTTTAGAAACAGAGTGTTTCCAAACTGCTCTATGAACAGAAAAGTTAAACTCTGTGAGCTGAACGCACACATCACAAAGTTGTTTCTGAGAATGATTCTGTCTAGTTTTTATACCAAGATATTTCGTTTTCTAACATTGGCCTAAAATCGCTTGAAATCTCCAATTGCAATTTCCACAAAAAGAGAGATTCAAATCTGCTCTGTCCAAAGAAAGGTTCAACTCTGTGAGCTGAATACACACAACACAAAGAAGTTACTGAAAATTCTTCTATCTAGCATTATATGAAGAAATCCCGTTTCCAACGAAGTCCTCAAAGAGTTCCAAATATCCACTTGCAGACTTTACAAACAGAGTGTTTCCAAACTGCTGTATGAACAGAAAGGTTAAACTCTGTGAGCTGAATGCACACATCACATAGTAGTTTCTGAGAATGATTCTGTCTAGTTTTTATACGAAGATACTTCCTTTTCTAACATTGGCCTCAAATCGCTTGAAATCTCCAATTGCAATTTCCACAAAAAGAGAGTTTCAAATCTGCTCTGTCCAAAGAAAGGTTCAACTCTGTGAGCTGAATACACACAACACAAAGAAGTTACTGAAAATTCTTCTGTCTAGCATTATATGAAGAAATCCCGTTTCCAACGAAGTCCTCAAAGAGATCCAAATATCCACTTGCAGACTTTACAAACAGAGTGTTTCCAAACTGCTGTATGAACAGAAAGGTTAAACTCTGTGAGCTGAATGCACACATCACATAGTAGTTTCTGAGAATGATTCTGTCTAGTTTTTATACCAAGATATTTCCTTTTCTCACATTGGCCTCAAATCGCTTGAAATCTCCAATTGCAATTTCCACAAAAAGAGAGTTTCAAATCTGCTCTGTCCAAACAAAGGTTCAACTCTGTGAGCTGAATACACACAACACAAAGAAGTTACTCAAAATTCTTCTGTCTAGCATTATATAAAGAAATCCCGTTTCCAACGAAATCCTCAAAGAGGTCCAAATATAACCTTGCAGACTTTACAAACAGAGTGTTTCCAAACTGCTCTATGAACAGAAAGGTTGAACTCTGTGAGCTGAATGCACACATCACGTAGTAGTTTCTGAGAATGATTCTGTCTACTTTCTGTACGAAGATATTTCCTTTTCTAACATTGGCCTCAAATCGCTTGAAATCTCAAATTCCAAATTCCAGAAAAAGACAGTTTCAAACCTGCAGTGTGTAAGGAAAGGTTCAAATCTGTGAGTTGAATACACACAACACAAAGAAGTTACTGAGAATTCTTCTGTCTACCATTATATGAAGAAATCCCGTTTCCAACGAAGGCGTCAAAGTGGAGCAAATATCCACTTGCAGACTTTAGAAACAGAGTGTTTCCAAACTGCTCTATGAACAGAAAAGTTAAACTCTGTGAGCTGAACGCACACGTCACAAAGTTGTTTCTGAGGATGATTCTGTCTAGTTTTTATACCAAGATATTTCGTTTTCTAACATTGGCCTAAAATCGCTTGAAATCTCCAATTGCAATTTCCACAAAAAGAGAGTTTCAAATCTGCTCTGTCCAAAGAAAGGTTCAACTCTGTGAGCTGAATACACACAACACAAAGAAGTTACTGAAAATTCTTCTATCTAGCATTATATGAAGAAATCCCGTTTCCAACGAAGTCCTCAAAGAGTTCCAAATATCCACTTGCAGACTTTACAAACAGAGTGTTTCCAAACTGCTCTATGAACAGGAAGGTTAAACTCTGTGAGCTGAATGCACACATCACATAGTAGTTTCTGAGAATGATTCTGTCTAGTTTTTATACGAAGATACTTCCTTTTCTAACATTGGCCTCAAATCGCTTGAAATCTCCAATTGCAATTTCCCCAAAAAGAGAGTTTCAAATCTGCTCTGTCCAAAGAAAGGTTCAACTCTGTGAGCTGAATACACACAACACAAAGAAGTTACTGAAAATTCTTCTGTCTAGCATTATATGAAGAAATCCCGTTTCCAACGAAGTCCTCAAAGAGGTCCAAATATCCACTTGCAGACTTTACAAACAGAGTGTTTCCAAACTGCTCTATGAACAGAAAGGTTAAACTCTGTGAGCTGAATGCACACATCACATAGTAGTTTCTGAGAATGATTCTGTCTAGTTTTTATACCAAGATATTTCCTTTTCTAACATTGACCTCAAATCGCTTGAAATCTCCAATTTCGAATTCCAGAAAAAGAGAGTTTCAAATCTGCTCTGTCCAAAGAAATGTTCAACTCTGTGAGCTGAATACACACAACACAAAGAAGTTACTGAAAATTCTTCTGTCTAGCATTATATGAAGAATTCCCGTTTCTAACGAAGGCCTCAAAGAGATCCAAATATCCACTTGCAGACTTTACAAACAGAGTGTTTCCAAACTGCTGTATGAACAGAAAGGTTAAACTCTGTGAGCTGACTGCGCACATCACATAGTAGTTTCTGAGAATGATTCTGTCTAGTTTTTATACGAAGATATTTCCTTTTCTAACATTGGCCTAAAATCGCTTGAAATCTCCAATTGCAATTTCCCCAAAAAGAGAGTTCAAAATCTGCTCTGTCCAAAGAAAGGTTCAACTCTGTGAGCTGAATACACACAACACAAAGAAGTTACTGAAAATTCTTCTGTCTAGCATTATATGAAGAAATCCCGTTTCCAACGAAGTCCTCAAAGAGGTCCAAATATCCACTTGCAGACTTTACAAACAGAGTGTTTCCAAACTGCTGTATGAACAGAAAGGTTAAAATCTGTGAGCTGAATGCACACATCACATAGTAGTTTCTGAGAATCATTCTGTCTAGTTTTTATACCAAGATATTTCCTTTTCTCACATTGGCCTCAAATCGCTTCAAATCTCAAATTCCAAATTCCAGAAAAAGACAGTTTCAAACCTGCAGTGTGTAAGGAAAGGTTCAAATCTGTCAGTTGAATACACACTACACAAGGAAGTTACTGAGAATTCTTCTGTCTAGCATTATATGAAGAAATCCCGTTTCCAACGAAGGCCCCAAAGTGGTGCAAATATCCACTTGTAGACTTTAGAAACAGAGTGTTTCCAAACTGCTCTATGAACAGAAAAGTTAAACTATGTGAGCTGAACGCACACATCACAAATTTGTTTCTGAGAATGATTCTGTCTAGTTTTTATACGAAGATATTTCCTTTTCTAACATTCGCCTAAAATCGCTTGAAATCTCCAATTGCAATTTCCACAAAAAGAGAGTTTCAAATCTGCTCTGTCCAAAGAAAGGTTCAACTCTGTGAGCTGAATACACACAACACAAAGAAGTTACTGAAAATTCTTCTGTCTAGCATTATATGAAGATATCCCGTTTCCAACGAAGTCCTCAAAGAGGTCCAAATATCCACTTGCAGACTTTACAAACAGAGTGTTTCCAAACTGCTGTATGAAGAGAAAGGTTAAACTCTGTGAGCTGTATGCACACATCACATAGTAGTTTCTGAGAATGATTCTGTCTAGTTTTTATACCAAGATATTTCCTTTTCTCACATTGGCCTCAAATCGCTTGAAATCTCCAATTGCAATTTCCACAAAAAGAGAGTTTCAAATCTGCTCTGTCCAATGAAAGGTTCAACTCTGTGAGCTGAATACACACAACACAAAGAAGTTACTCAAAATTCTTCTGTCTAGCATTATATAAAGAAATCCCGTTTCCAACGAAATCCTCAAAGAGGTCCAAATATAACCTTGCAGACTTTACAAACAGAGTGTTTCCAAACTGCTCTATGAACAGAAAGGTTAAACTCTGTGAGCTGAATGCACACATCACATAGTAGTTTCTGAGAATGATTCTGTCTAGTTTCTATACGAAGATATTTCCTTTTCTAACACTGTCCTCAAATCGCTTGAAATCTCAAATTCCAAATTCCAGAAAAAGACAGTTTCAAACCTGCAGTGTGTAAGGAAAGGTTCAAATCTGTGAGTTGAATACACACAACACAAAGAAGTTACGGAGAATTCTTCTGTCTAGCATTATATGAAGAAATCCCGTTTCCAAAGAAGTCCTCAAAGAGGTCCAAATATCCACTTGCAGACTTTACAAACAGAGTGTTTCCAAACTGCTGTATGAACAGAAAGGTTAAACTCTGTGAGCTGAATGCACACATCACATGGTAGTTTCTGAGAATGATTCTGTCTAGTTTTTATACCAAGATATTTCCTTTTCTCACATTGGCCTCAAATCGCTTGAAATCTCCAATTGCAATTTCCACAAAAAGAGAGTTTCAAATCTGCTCTGTGCAAAGAAAGGTTCAACTCTGTGAGCTGAATACACAGAACACAAAGAAGTTACTCAAAATTCTTCTGTCTAGCATTATATAAAGAAATCCCTTTTCCAACGAAATCCTCAAAGAGGTCCAAATATAACCTTGCAGACTTTACAAACAGAGTGTTTCCAAACTGCTCTATGAACGGAAAGGTTAAACTCTGTGAGCTGAATGCACACATCACATAGTAGTTTCTGAGAATGATTCTGTCTAGTTTCTATACGAAGATATTTCCTTTTCTAACATTGGCCTCAAATCGCTTGAAATCTCAAATTCCAAATTCCAGAAAAAGACAGTTTCAAACCTGCAGTGTGTAAGGAAAGGTTCAAATCTGTGAGTTGAATACACACAGCACAAAGAAGTTACTGAGAATTCTTCTGTCTAGCATTATATGAAGAAATCCCGTTTCCAACGAAGGCGTCAAACTGGAGCAAATATCCACTTGTAGACTTTAGAAACAGAGTGTTTCCAAACTGCTCTATGAACAGAAAAGTTAAACTCTGTGAGCTGAACGCACACATCACAAAGTTGTTTCTGAGAATGATTCTGTCTAGTTTTTATACCAAGATATTTCGTTTTCTAACATTGGCCTAAAATCGCTTGAAATCTCCAATTGCAATTTCCACAAAAAGAGAGATTCAAATATGCTCTGTCCAAAGAAAGGTTCAACTCTGTGAGCTGAATACACACAACACAAAGAAGTTACTGAAAATTCTTCTATCTAGCATTATATGAAGAAATCCCGTATCCAACGAAGTCCTCCAAGAGTTCCAAATATCCACTTGCAGACTTTACAAACAGAGTGTTTCCAAACTGCTGTATGAACAGAAAGGTTAAACTCTGTGAGCTGAATGCACACATCACATAGTAGTTTCTGAGAATGATTCTGTCTAGTTTTTATACGAAGATACTTCCTTTTCTAACATTGGCCTCAAATCGCTTGAAATCTCCAATTGCAATTTCCACAAAAAGAGAGTTTCAAATCTGCTCTGTCCAAAGAAAGGTTCAACTCTGTGAGCTGAATACACACAACACAAAGAAGTTACTGAAAATTCTTCTGTCTAGCATTATATGAAGAAATCCCGTTTCCAACGAAGTCCTCAAAGAGATCCAAATATCCACTTGCAGACTTTACAAACAGAGTGTTTCCAAACTGCTGTATGAACAGAAAGGTTAAACTCTGTGAGCTGAATGCACACATCACATAGTAGTTTCTGAGAATGATTCTGTCTAGTTTTTATACCAAGATATTTCCTTTTCTCACATTGGCCTCAAATCGCTTGAAATCTCCAATTGCAATTTCCACAAAAAGAGAGTTTCAAATCTGCTCTGTCCAAACAAAGGTTCAACTCTGTGAGCTGAATACACACAACACAAAGAAGTTACTCAAAATTCTTCTGTCTAGCATTATATAAAGAAATCCCGTTTCCAACGAAATCCTCAAAGAGGTCCAAATATAACCTTGCAGACTTTACAAACAGAGTGTTTCCAAACTGCTCTATGAACAGAAAGGTTGAACTCTGTGAGCTGAATGCACACATCACGTAGTAGTTTCTGAGAATGATTCTGTCTACTTTCTATACGAAGATATTTCCTTTTCTAACATTGGCCTCAAATCGCTTGAAATCTCAAATTCCAAATTCCAGAAAAAGACAGTTTCAAACCTGCAGTGTGTAAGGAAAGGTTCAAATCTGTGAGTTGAATACACACAACACAAAGAAGTTACTGAGAATTCTTCTGTCTAGCATTATATGAAGAAATCCCGTTTCCAACGAAGGCGTCAAAGTGGAGCAAATATCCACTTGCAGACTTTAGAAACAGAGTGTTTCCAAACTGCTCTATGAACAGAAAAGTTAAACTCTGTGAGCTGAACGCACACGTCACAAAGTTGTTTCTGAGGATGATTCTGTCTAGTTTTTATACCAAGATATTTCGTTTTCTAACATTGGCCTAAAATCGCTTGAAATCTCCAATTGCAATTTCCACAAAAAGAGAGTTTCAAATCTGCTCTGTCCAAAGAAAGGTTCAACTCTGTGAGCTGAATACACACAACACAAAGAAGTTACTGAAAATTCTTCTATCTAGCATTATATGAAGAAATCCCGTTTCCAACGAAGTCCTCAAAGAGTTCCAAATATCCACTTGCAGACTTTACAAACAGAGTGTTTCCAAACTGCTCTATGAACAGGAAGGTTAAACTCTGTGAGCTGAATGCACACATCACATAGTAGTTTCTGAGAATGATTCTGTCTAGTTTTTATACGAAGATACTTCCTTTTCTAACATTGGCCTCAAATCGCTTGAAATCTCCAATTGCAATTTCCCCAAAAAGAGAGTTTCAAATCTGCTCTGTCCAAAGAAAGGTTCAACTCTGTGAGCTGAATACACACAACACAAAGAAGTTACTGAAAATTCTTCTGTCTAGCATTATATGAAGAAATCCCGTTTCCAACGAAGTCCTCAAAGAGGTCCAAATATCCACTTGCAGACTTTACAAACAGAGTGTTTCCAAACTGCTCTATGAACCGAAAGGTTAAACTCTGTGAGCTGAATGCACACATCACATAGTAGTTTCTGAGAATGATTCTGTCTAGTTTTTATACCAAGATATTTCCTTTTCTAACATTGGCCTCAAATCGCTTGAAATCTCCAATTTCAAATTCCAGAAAAAGAGAGTTTCAAATCTGCTCTGTCCAAAGAAATGTTCAACTCTGTGAGCTGAATACACACAACACAAAGAAGTTACTGAAAATTCTTCTGTCTAGCATTATATGAAGAATTCCCTTTTCTAACGAAGGCCTCAAAGAGATCCAAATATCCACTTGCAGACTTTACAAACAGAGTGTTTCCAAACTGCTGTATGAACAGAAAGGTTAAACTCTGTGAGCTGAATGCACACATCACATAGTAGTTTCTGAGAATGATTCTGTCTAGTTTTTATACGAAGATATTTCCTTTTCTAACACTGGCCTAAAATCGCTTGAAATCTCCAATTGCAATTTCCCCAAAAAGAGAGTTTCAAATCTGCTCTATCCAAAGAAAGGTTCAACTCTGTGAGCTGAATACACACAACACAAAGAAGTTACTGAAAATTCTTCTGTCTAGCATTATATGAAGAAATCCCGTTTCCAACGAAGTCCTCAAAGAGGTCCAAATATCCACTTGCAGACTTTACAAACAGAGTGTTTCCAAACTGCTGTATGAACAGAAAGGTTAAAATCTGTGAGCTGAATGCACACATCACATAGTAGTTTCTGAGAATGATTCTGTCTAGTTTTTATACCAAGATATTTCCTTTTCTCACATTGGCCTCAAATCGCTTGAAACCTCAAATTCCAAATTCCAGAAAAAGACAGTTTCAAACCTGCAGTGTGTAAGGAAAGGTTCAAATCTGTGAGTTGAATACACACAACACAAAGAAGTTACTGAGAATTCTTCTGTCTAGCATTATATGAAGAAATCCCGTTTCCAACGAAGGCCCCAAAGTGGTGCAAATATCCACTTGTAGACTTTAGAAACAGAGTGTTTCCAAACTGCTCTATGAACAGAAAAGTTAAACTCTGTGAGCTGAACGCACACATCACAAAGTTGTTTCTGAGAATGATTCTGTCTAGTTTTTATACGAAGATATTTCCTTTTCTAACATTGGCCTCAAATCGCTTTAAATCTCCAATTGCAATTTCCACAAAAAGAGAGTTTCAAATCTGCTCTGTCCAAAGAAAGGTTCAACTCTGTGAGCTGAATACACACAACACAAAGAAGTTACTGAAAATTCTTCTGTCTAGCATTATATGAAGAAATCCCGTTTCCAAAGAAGTCCTCAAAGAGGTCCAAATATCCACTTGCAGACTTTACAAACAGAGTGTTTCCAAACTGCTGTATGAACAGAAAGGTTAAACTCTGTGAGCTGAATGCACACATCACATGGTAGTTTCTGAGAATGATTCTGTCTAGTTTTTATACCAAGATATTTCCTTTTCTCACATTGGCCTCAAATCGCTTGAAATCTCCAATTGCAATTTCCACAAAAAGAGAGTTTCAAATCTGCTCTGTCCAAAGAAAGGTTCAACTCTGTGAGCTGAATACACACAACACAAAGAAGTTACTCAAAATTCTTCTGTCTAGCATTATATAAAGAAATCCCTTTTCCAACGAAATCCTCAAAGAGGTCCAAATATAACCTTGCAGACTTTACAAACAGAGTGTTTCCAAACTGCTCTATGAACGGAAAGGTTAAACTCTGTGAGCTGAATGCACACATCACATAGTAGTTTCTGAGAATGATTCTGTCTAGTTTCTATACGAAGATATTTCCTTTTCTAACATTGGCCTCAAATCGCTTGAAATCTCAAATTCCAAATTCCAGAAAAAGACAGTTTCAAACCTGCAGTGTGTAAGGAAAGGTTCAAATCTGTGAGTTGAATACACACAACACAAAGAAGTTACTGAGAATTCTTCTGTCTAGCATTATATGAAGAAATCCCGTTTCCAACGAAGGCGTCAAACTGGAGCAAATATCCACTTGTAGACTTTAGAAACAGAGTGTTTCCAAACTGCTCTATGAACAGAAAAGTTAAACTCTGTGAGCTGAACGCACACATCACAAAGTTGTTTCTGAGAATGATTCTGTCTAGTTTTTATACCAAGATATTTCGTTTTCTAACATTGGCCTAAAATCGCTTGAAATCTCCAATTGCAATTTCCACAAAAAGAGAGATTCAAATCTGCTCTGTCCAAAGAAAGGTTCAACTCTGTGAGCTGAATACACACAACACAAAGAAGTTACTGAAAATTCTTCTATCTAGCATTATATGAAGAAATCCCGTTTCCAACGAAGTCCTCAAAGAGTTCCAAATATCCACTTGCAGACTTTACAAACAGAGTGTTTCCAAACTGCTGTATGAACAGAAAGGTTAAACTCTGTGAGCTGAATGCACACATCACATAGTAGTTTCTGAGAATGATTCTGTCTAGTTTTTATACGAAGATACTTCCTTTTCTAACATTGGCCTCAAATCGCTTGAAATCTCCAATTGCAATTTCCACAAAAAGAGAGTTTCAAATCTGCTCTGTCCAAAGAAAGGTTCAACTCTGTGAGCTGAATACACACAACACAAAGAAGTTACTGAAAATTCTTCTGTCTAGCATTATATGAAGAAATCCCGTTTCCAACGAAGTCCTCAAAGAGATCCAAATATCCACTTGCAGACTTTACAAACAGAGTGTTTCCAAACTGCTGTATGAACAGAAAGGTTAAACTCTGTGAGCTGAATGCACACATCACATAGTAGTTTCTGAGAATGATTCTGTCTAGTTTTTATACCAAGATATTTCCTTTTCTCACATTGGCCTCAAATCGCTTGAAATCTCCAATTGCAATTTCCACAAAAAGAGAGTTTCAAATCTGCTCTGTCCAAACAAAGGTTCAACTCTGTGAGCTGAATACACACAACACAAAGAAGTTACTCAAAATTCTTCTGTCTAGCATTATATAAAGAAATCCCGTTTCCAACGAAATCCTCAAAGAGGTCCAAATATAACCTTGCAGACTTTACAAACAGAGTGTTTCCAAACTGCTCTATGAACAGAAAGGTTGAACTCTGTGAGCTGAATGCACACATCACGTAGTAGTTTCTGAGAATGATTCTGTCTACTTTCTGTACGAAGATATTTCCTTTTCTAACATTGGCCTCAAATCGCTTGAAATCTCAAATTCCAAATTCCAGAAAAAGACAGTTTCAAACCTGCAGTGTGTAAGGAAAGGTTCAAATCTGTGAGTTGAATACACACAACACAAAAAAGTTACTGAGAATTCTTCTGTCTACCATTATATGAAGAAATCCCGTTTCCAACGAAGGCGTCAAGGTGGAGCAAATATCCACTTGCAGACTTTAGAAACAGAGTGTTTCCAAACTGCTCTATGAACAGAAAAGTTAAACTCTGTGAGCTGAACGCACACGTCACAAAGTTGTTTCTGAGGATGATTCTGTCTAGTTTTTATACCAAGATATTTCGTTTTCTAACATTGGCCTAAATTCGCTTGAAATCTCCAATTGCAATTTCCACAAAAAGAGAGTTTCAAATCTGCTCTGTCCAAAGAAAGGTTCAACTCTGTGAGCTGAATACACACAACACAAAGAAGTTACTGAAAATTCTTCTATCTAGCATTATGTGAAGAAATCCCGTTTCCAACGAAGTCCTCAAAGAGTTCCAAATATCCACTTGCAGACTTTACAAACAGAGTGTTTCCAAACTGCTCTATGAACAGGAAGGTTAAACTCTGTGAGCTGAATGCACACATCACATAGTAGTTTCTGAGAATGATTCTGTCTAGTTTTTATACGAAGATACTTCCTTTTCTAACATTGGCCTCAAATCGCTTGAAATCTCCAATTGCAATTTCCCCAAAAAGAGAGTTTCAAATCTGCTCTGTCCAAAGAAAGGTTCAACTCTGTGAGCTGAATACACACAACACAAAGAAGTTACTGAAAATTCTTCTGTCTAGCATTATATGAAGAAATCCCGTTTCCAACGAAGTCCTCAAAGAGGTCCAAATATCCACTTGCAGACTTTACAAACAGAGTGTTTCCAAACTGCTCTATGAACAGAAAGGTTAAACTCTGTGAGCTGAATGCACACATCACATAGTAGTTTCTGAGAATGATTCTGTATAGTTTTTATACCAAGATATTTCCTTTTCTAACATTGGCCTCAAATCGCTTGAAATCTCCAATTTCGAATTCCAGAAAAAGAGAGTTTCAAATCTGCTCTGTCCAAAGAAATGTTCAACTCTGTGAGCTGAATACACACAACACAAAGAAGTTACTGAAAATTCTTCTGTCTAGCATTATATGAAGAATTCCCGTTTCTAACGAAGGCCTCAAAGAGATCCAAATATCCACTTGCAGACTTTACAAACAGAGTGTTTCCAAACTGCTGTATGAACAGAAAGGTTAAACTCTGTGAGCTGACTGCGCACATCACATAGTAGTTTCTGAGAATGATTCTGTCTAGTTTTTATACGAAGATATTTCCTTTTCTAACATTGGCCTAAAATCGCTTGAAATCTCCAATTGCAATTTCCCCAAAAAGAGAGTTTCAAATCTGCTCTGTCCAAAGAAAGGTTCAACTCTGTGAGCTGAATACACACAACACAAAGAAGTTACTGAAAATTCTTCTGTCTAGCATTATATGAAGAAATCCCGTTTCCAACGAAGTCCTCAAAGAGGTCCAAATATCCACTTGCAGACTTTACAAACAGAGTGTTTCCAAACTGCTGTATGAACAGAAAGGTTAAAATCTGTGAGCTGAATGCACACATCACATAGTAGTTTCTGAGAATCATTCTGTCTAGTTTTTATACCAAGATATTTCCTTTTCTCACATTGGCCTCAAATCGCTTCAAATCTCAAATTCCAAATTCCAGAAAAAGACAGTTTCAAACCTGCAGTGTGTAAGGAAAGGTTCAAATCTGTCAGTTGAATACACACAACACAAGGAAGTTACTGAGAATTCTTCTGTCTAGCATTATATGAAGAAATCCCGTTTCCAACGAAGGCCCCAAAGTGGTGCAAATATCCACTTGTAGACTTTAGAAACAGAGTGTTTCCAAACTGCTCTATGAACAGAAAAGTTAAACTCTGTGAGCTGAACGCACACATCACAAATTTGTTTCTGAGAATGATTCTGTCTAGTTTTTATACGAAGATATTTCCTTTTCTAACATTCGCCTAAAATCGCTTGAAATCTCCAATTGCAATTTCCACAAAAAGAGAGTTTCAAATCTGCTCTGTCCAAAGAAAGGTTCAACTCTGTGAGCTGAATACACACAACACAAAGAAGTTACTGAAAATTCTTCTGTCTAGCATTATATGAAGATATCCCGTTTCCAACGAAGTCCTCAAAGAGGTCCAAATATCCACTTGCAGACTTTACAAACAGAGTGTTTCCAAACTGCTGTATGAAGAGAAAGGTTAAACTCTGTGAGCTGTATGCACACATCACATAGTAGTTTCTGAGAATGATTCTGTCTAGTTTTTATACCAAGATATTTCCTTTTCTCACATTGGCCTCAAATCGCTTGAAATCTCCAATTGCAATTTCCACAAAAAGAGAGTTTCAAATCTGCTCTGTCCAATGAAAGGTTCAACTCTGTGAGCTGAATACACACAACACAAAGAAGTTACTGAAAATTCTTCTGTCTAGCATTATATGAAGAAATCCCGTTTCCAACGAAGTCCTCAAAGAGGTCCAAATATCCACTTGCAGACTTTACAAACAGAGTGTTTCCAAACTGCTGTATGAGCAGAAAGGTTAAACTCTGTGAGCTGAATGCACACATCACATAGTAGTTTCTGAGAATGATTCTGTCTAGTTTTTATACCAAGATATTTCCTTTTCTCACATTGGCCTCAAATCGCTTGAAATCTCCAATTGCAATTTCCACAAAAAGAGAGTTTCAAATCTGCTCTGTCCAAAGAAAGGTTCAACTCTGTGAGCTGAATACACACAACACAAAGAAGTTACTCAAAATTCTTCTGTCTAGCATTATATAAAGAAATCCCTTTTCCAACGAAATCCTCAAAGAGGTCCAAATATAACCTTGCAGACTTTACAAACAGAGTGTTTCCAAACTGCTCTATGAACGGAAAGGTTTAACACTGTGAGCTGAATGCACACATCACATAGTAGTTTCTGAGAATGATTCTGTCTAGTTTCTATACGAAGATATTTCCTTTTCTAACATTGGCCTCAAATCGCTTGAAATCTCATATTCCAAATTCCAGAAAAAGACAGTTTCAAACCTGCAGTGTGTAAGGAAAGGTTCAAATCTGTGAGTTGAATACACACAACACAAAGAAGTTACTGAGAATTCTTCTGTCTAGCATTATATGAAGAAATCCCGTTTCCAACGAAGGCATCAAAGTGGAGCAAATATCCACTTGCAGACTTTAGAAACAGAGTGTTTCCAAACTACTCTATGAACAGAAAAGTTAAACTCTGTGAGCTGAACGCACACATCACAAAGTTGTTTCTGAGAATGATTCTGTCTAGTTTTTATACCAAGATATTTCGTTTTCTAACATTGGCCTAAAATCGCTTGAAATCTCCAATTGCAATTTCCACAAAAAGAGAGTTTCAAATCTGCTCTGTCCAAAGAAAGGTTCAACTCTGTGAGCTGAATACACACAACACAAAGAAGTTACTGAAAATTCTTCTGTCTAGCATTATATGAAGAAATCCCGTTTCCAACGAAGTCCTCAAAGAGGTCCAAATATCCACTTGCAGACTTTACAAACAGAGTGTTTCCAAACTGCTGTATGAACAGAATGGTTAAACTCTGTGAGCTGAATGCACACATCACATAGTAGTTTCTGAGAATGATTCTGTCTAGTTTTTATACCAAGATATTTCCTTTTCTCACATTGGCCTCAAATCGCTTGAAATCTCCAATTGCAATTTCCACAAAAAGAGAGTTTCAAATCTGCTCTGTCCAAAGAAAGGTTCAACTCTGTGAGCTGAATACACACAACACAAAGAAGTTACTCAAAATTCTTCTGTCTAGCATTATATAAAGAAATCCCGTTTCCAACGAAATCCTCAAAGAGGTCCAAATATCCCCTTGCAGACTTTACAAACAGAGTGTTTCCAAACTGCTCTATGAACAGAAAGGTTAAACTCTGTGAGCTGAATGCACACATCACATAGTAGTTTCTGAGAATGATTCTGTCTAGTTTTTATACCAAGATATTTCCTTTTCTCACATTGGCCTCAAATCGCTTGAAATCTCCAATTGCAATTTCCACAAAAAGAGAGTTTCAAATCTGCTCTGTCCAAAGAAAGGTTCAACTCTGTGAGCTGAATGCACACAACACAAAGAAGTTACTGAAAACTCTTCTGTCTAGCATTATATGAAGAAATCCCGTTTCCAACGAAGGCCTCAAAGAGTTCCAAATATCCAATTGCAGACTTTACAAACAGAGTGTTTCCAAACTGCTGTATGAACAGAAAGGTTAAACTCTGTGAGCTGAATGCACACATCACATAGTAGTTTCTGAGAATCATTCTGTCTAGTTTCTATACGAAGATATTTCCTTTTCTAACACTGTCCTCAAATCGCTTGAAATCTCAAATTCCAAATTCCAGAAAAAGACAGTTTCAAACCTGCAGTGTGTAAGGAAAGGTTCAAATCTGTGAGTTGAATACACACAACGCAAAGAAGTTACGGAGAATTCTTCTGTCTAGCATTATATGAAGAAATCCCGTTTCCAACGAAGGCCCCAAAGTGGTGCAAATATCCACTTGTAGACTTTAGAAACAGAGTGTTTCCAAACTGCTCTATGAACAGAAAAGTTAAACTCTGTGAGCTGAACGCACACATCACAAATTTGTTTCTGAGAATGATTCTGTCTAGTTTTTATACGAAGATATTTCCTTTTCTAACATTCGCCTAAAATCGCTTGAAATCTCCAATTGCAATTTCCACAAAAAGAGAGTTTCAAATCTGCTCTGTCCAAAGAAAGGTTCAACTCTGTGAGCTGAATACACACAACACAAAGAAGTTACTGAAAATTCTTCTGTCTAGCATTATATGAAGATATCCCGTTTCCAACGAAGTCCTCAAAGAGGTCCAAATATCCACTTGCAGACTTTACAAACAGAGTGTTTCCAAACTGCTGTATGAAGAGAAAGGTTAAACTCTGTGAGCTGTATGCACACATCACATAGTAGTTTCTGAGAATGATTCTGTCTAGTTTTTATACCAAGATATTTCCTTTTCTCACATTGGCCTCAAATCGCTTGAAATCTCCAATTGCAATTTCCACAAAAAGAGAGTTTCAAATCTGCTCTGTCCAATGAAAGGTTCAACTCTGTGAGCTGAATACACACAACACAAAGAAGTTACTCAAAATTCTTCTGTCTAGCATTATATAAAGAAATCCCGTTTCCAACGAAATCCTCAAAGAGGTCCAAATATCCACTTGCAGACTTTACAAACAGAGTGTTTCCAAACTGCTCTATGAACGGAAAGGTTAAACTCTGTGAGCTGAATGCACACATCACATAGTAGTTTCTGAGAATGATTCTGTCTAGTTTCTATACGAAGATATTTCCT
Source organism: Pan troglodytes (assembly GCF_028858775.2). Taxonomy (NCBI): domain Eukaryota; kingdom Metazoa; phylum Chordata; class Mammalia; order Primates; family Hominidae; genus Pan; species Pan troglodytes. The sequence continues at coordinate 15,563,706 of NC_072413.2, forward strand.
TTTCTAACACTGTCCTCAAATCGCTTGAAATCTCAAATTCCAAATTCCAGAAAAAGACAGTTTCAAACCTGCAGTGTGTAAGGAAAGGTTCAAATCTGTGAGTTGAATACACACAACACAGAGAAGTTACGGAGAATTCTTCTGTCTAGCATTATATGAAGAAATCCCGTTTCCAACGAAGGCGTCAAAGTGGAGCAAATATCCACTTGTAGACTTTAGAAACAGAGTGTTTCCAAACTGCTCTATGAACAGAAAAGTTAAACTCTGTGAGCTGAACGCACACATCACAAAGTTGTTTCTGAGAATGATTCTGTCTAGTTTTTATACGAAGATATTTCCTTTTCTAACATTGGCCTCAAATCGCTTGAAATCTCCAATTGCAATTTCCACAAAAAGAGAGTATCAAATCTGCTCTGTCCAAAGAAAGGTTCAACTCTGTGAGCTGAATACACACAACACAAAGAAGTTACTGAAAATTCTTCTGTCTAGCATTATATGAAGAAATCCCGTTTCCAACGAAGTCCTCAAAGAGGTCCAAATATCCACTTGCAGACTTTACAAACAGAGTGTTTCCAAACTGCTGTATGAACAGAAAGGTTAAACTCTGTGAGCTGAATGCACACATCACATAGTAGTTTCTGAGAATGATTCTGTCTAGTTTTTATACCAAGATATTTCCTTTTCTCACATTGGCCTCAAATCGCTTGAAATCTCCAATTGCAATTTCCACAAAAAGAGAGTTTCAAATCTGCTCTGTCCAAAGAAAGGTTCAACTCTGTGAGCTGAATACACACAACACAAAGAAGTTACTCAAAATTCTTCTGTCTAGCATTATATAAAGAAATCCCTTTTCCAACGAAATCCTCAAAGAGGTCCAAATATAACCTTGCAGACTTTACAAACAGAGTGTTTCCAAACTGCTCTATGAACGGAAAGGTTTAACACTGTGAGCTGAATGCACACATCACATAGTAGTTTCTGAGAATGATTCTGTCTAGTTTCTATACGAAGATATTTCCTTTTCTAACATTGGCCTCAAATCGCTTGAAATCTCATATTCCAAATTCCAGAAAAAGACAGTTTCAAACCTGCAGTGTGTAAGGAAAGGTTCAAATCTGTGAGTTGAATACACACAACACAAAGAAGTTACTGAGAATTCTTCTGTCTAGCATTATATGAAGAAATCCCGTTTCCAACGAAGGCGTCAAAGTGGAGCAAATATCCACTTGCAGACTTTAGAAACAGAGTGTTTCCAAACTACTCTATGAACAGAAAAGTTAAACTCTGTGAGCTGAACGCACACATCACAAAGTTGTTTCTGAGAATGATTCTGTCTAGTTTTTATACCAAGATATTTCGTTTTCTAACATTGGCCTAAAATCGCTTGAAATCTCCAATTGCAATTTCCACAAAAAGAGAGATTCAAATCTGCTCTGTCCAAAGAAAGGTTCAACTCTGTGAGCTGAATACACACAACACAAAGAAGTTACTGAAAATTCTTCTATCTAGCATTATATGAAGAAATCCCGTTTCCAACGAAGTCCTCAAAGAGTTCCAAATATCCACTTGCAGACTTTACAAACAGAGTGTTTCCAAACTGCTGTATGAACAGAAAGGTTAAACTCTGTGAGCTGAATGCACACATCACATAGTAGTTTCTGAGAATGATTCTGTCTAGTTTTTATACGAAGATACTTCCTTTTCTAACATTGGCCTCAAATCGCTTGAAATCTCCAATTGCAATTTCCACAAAAAGAGAGTTTCAAATCTGCTCTGTCCAAAGAAAGGTTCAACTCTGTGAGCTGAATACACACAACACAAAGAAGTTACTGAAAATTCTTCTGTCTAGCATTATATGAAGAAATCCCGTTTCCAACGAAGTCCTCAAAGAGATCCAAATATCCACTTGCAGACTTTACAAACAGAGTGTTTCCAAACTGCTGTATGAACAGAAAGGTTAAACTCTGTGAGCTGAATGCACACATCACATAGTAGTTTCTGAGAATGATTCTGTCTAGTTTTTATACCAAGATATTTCCTTTTCTCACATTGGCCTCAAATCGCTTGAAATCTCCAATTGCAATTTCCACAAAAAGAGAGTTTCAAATCTGCTCTGTCCAAACAAAGGTTCAACTCTGTGAGCTGAATACACACAACACAAAGAAGTTACTCAAAATTCTTCTGTCTAGCATTATATAAAGAAATCCCGTTTCCAACGAAATCCTCAAAGAGGTCCAAATATAACCTTGCAGACTTTACAAACAGAGTGTTTCCAAACTGCTCTATGAACAGAAAGGTTGAACTCTGTGAGCTGAATGCACACATCACGTAGTAGTTTCTGAGAATGATTCTGTCTACTTTCTGTACGAAGATATTTCCTTTTCTAACATTGGCCTCAAATCGCTTGAAATCTCAAATTCCAAATTCCAGAAAAAGACAGTTTCAAACCTGCAGTGTGTAAGGAAAGGTTCAAATCTGTGAGTTGAATACACACAACACAAAGAAGTTACGGAGAATTCTTCTGTCTACCATTATATGAAGAAATCCCATTTCCAACGAAGGCGTCAAAGTGGAGCAAATATCCACTTGCAGACTTTAGAAACAGAGTGTTTCCAAACTGCTCTATGAACAGAAAAGTTAAACTCTGTGAGCTGAACGCACACGTCACAAAGTTGTTTCTGAGGATGATTCTGTCTAGTTTTTATACCAAGATATTTCGTTTTCTAACATTGGCCTAAAATCGCTTGAAATCTCCAATTGCAATTTCCACAAAAAGAGAGTTTCAAATCTGCTCTGTCCAAAGAAAGGTTCAACTCTGTGAGCTGAATACACACAACACAAAGAAGTTACTGAAAATTCTTCTATCTAGCATTATATGAAGAAATCCCGTTTCCAACGAAGTCCTCAAAGAGTTCCAAATATCCACTTGCAGACTTTACAAACAGAGTGTTTCCAAACTGCTCTATGAACAGGAAGGTTAAACTCTGTGAGCTGAATGCACACATCACATAGTAGTTTCTGAGCATGATTCTGTCTAGTTTTTATACGAAGATACTTCCTTTTCTAACATTGGCCTCAAATCGCTTGAAATCTCCAATTGCAATTTCCCCAAAAAGAGAGTTTCAAATCTGCTCTGTCCAAAGAAAGGTTCAACTCTGTGAGCTGAATACACACAACACAAAGAAGTTACTGAAAATTCTTCTGTCTAGCATTATATGAAGAAATCCCGTTTCCAACGAAGTCCTCAAAGAGGTCCAAATATCCACTTGCAGACTTTACAAACAGAGTGTTTCCAAACTGCTCTATGAACAGAAAGGTTAAACTCTGTGAGCTGAATGCACACATCACATAGTAGTTTCTGAGAATGATTCTGTCTAGTTTTTATACCAAGATATTTCCTTTTCTAACATTGGCCTCAAATCGCTTGAAATCTCCAATTTCGAATTCCAGAAAAAGAGAGTTTCAAATCTGCTCTGTCCAAAGAAAGGTTCAACTCTGTGAGCTGAATACACACAACACAAAGAAGTTACTGAAAATTCTTCTGTCTAGCATTATATGAAGAAATCCCGTTTCCAACGAAGTCCTCAAAGAGGTCCAAATATCCACTTGCAGACTTTACAAACAGAGTGTTTCCAAACTGCTGTATGAACAGAAAGGTTAAAATCTGTGAGCTGAATGCACACATCACATAGTAGTTTCTGAGAATCATTCTGTCTAGTTTTTATACCAAGATATTTCCTTTTCTCACATTGGCCTCAAATCGCTTCAAATCTCAAATTCCAAATTCCAGAAAAAGACAGTTTCAAACCTGCAGTGTGTAAGGAAAGGTTCAAATCTGTCAGTTGAATACACACAACACAAGGAAGTTACTGAGAATTCTTCTGTCTAGCATTATATGAAGAAATCCCGTTTCCAACGAAGGCCCCAAAGTGGTGCAAATATCCACTTGTAGACTTTAGAAACAGAGTGTTTCCAAACTGCTCTATGAACAGAAAAGTTAAACTCTGTGAGCTGAACGCACACATCACAAATTTGTTTCTGAGAATGATTCTGTCTAGTTTTTATACGAAGATATTTCCTTTTCTAACATTCGCCTAAAATCGCTTGAAATCTCCAATTGCAATTTCCACAAAAAGAGAGTTTCAAATCTGCTCTGTCCAAAGAAAGGTTCAACTCTGTGAGCTGAATACACACAACACAAAGAAGTTACTGAAAATTCTTCTGTCTAGCATTATATGAAGATATCCCGTTTCCAACGAAGTCCTCAAAGAGGTCCAAATATCCACTTGCAGACTTTACAAACAGAGTGTTTCCAAACTGCTGTATGAAGAGAAAGGTTAAACTCTGTGAGCTGTATGCACACATCACATAGTAGTTTCTGAGAATGATTCTGTCTAGTTTTTATACCAAGATATTTCCTTTTCTCACATTGGCCTCAAATCGCTTGAAATCTCCAATTGCAATTTCCACAAAAAGAGAGTTTCAAATCTGCTCTGTCCAATGAAAGGTTCAACTCTGTGAGCTGAATACACACAACACAAAGAAGTTACTGAAAATTCTTCTGTCTAGCATTATATGAAGAAATCCCGTTTCCAACGAAGTCCTCAAAGAGGTCCAAATATCCACTTGCAGACTTTACAAACAGAGTGTTTCCAAACTGCTGTATGAGCAGAAAGGTTAAACTCTGTGAGCTGAATGCACACATCACATAGTAGTTTCTGAGAATGATTCTGTCTAGTTTTTATACCAAGATATTTCCTTTTCTCACATTGGCCTCAAATCGCTTGAAATCTCCAATTGCAATTTCCACAAAAAGAGAGTTTCAAATCTGCTCTGTCCAAAGAAAGGTTCAACTCTGTGAGCTGAATACACACAACACAAAGAAGTTACTCAAAATTCTTCTGTCTAGCATTATATAAAGAAATCCCTTTTCCAACGAAATCCTCAAAGAGGTCCAAATATAACCTTGCAGACTTTACAAACAGAGTGTTTCCAAACTGCTCTATGAACGGAAAGGTTTAACACTGTGAGCTGAATGCACACATCACATAGTAGTTTCTGAGAATGATTCTGTCTAGTTTCTATACGAAGATATTTCCTTTTCTAACATTGGCCTCAAATCGCTTGAAATCTCATATTCCAAATTCCAGAAAAAGACAGTTTCAAACCTGCAGTGTGTAAGGAAAGGTTCAAATCTGTGAGTTGAATACACACAACACAAAGAAGTTACTGAGAATTCTTCTGTCTAGCATTATATGAAGAAATCCCGTTTCCAACGAAGGCGTCAAAGTGGAGCAAATATCCACTTGCAGACTTTAGAAACAGAGTGTTTCCAAACTACTCTATGAACAGAAAAGTTAAACTCTGTGAGCTGAACGCACACATCACAAAGTTGTTTCTGAGAATGATTCTGTCTAGTTTTTATACCAAGATATTTCGTTTTCTAACATTGGCCTAAAATCGCTTGAAATCTCCAATTGCAATTTCCACAAAAAGAGAGTTTCAAATCTGCTCTGTCCAAAGAAAGGTTCAACTCTGTGAGCTGAATACACACAACACAAAGAAGTTACTGAAAATTCTTCTGTCTAGCATTATATGAAGAAATCCCGTTTCCAACGAAGTCCTCAAAGAGGTCCAAATATCCACTTGCAGACTTTACAAACAGAGTGTTTCCAAACTGCTGTATGAACAGAATGGTTAAACTCTGTGAGCTGAATGCACACATCACATAGTAGTTTCTGAGAATGATTCTGTCTAGTTTTTATACCAAGATATTTCCTTTTCTCACATTGGCCTCAAATCGCTTGAAATCTCCAATTGCAATTTCCACAAAAAGAGAGTTTCAAATCTGCTCTGTCCAAAGAAAGGTTCAACTCTGTGAGCTGAATACACACAACACAAAGAAGTTACTCAAAATTCTTCTGTCTAGCATTATATAAAGAAATCCCGTTTCCAACGAAATCCTCAAAGAGGTCCAAATATCCCCTTGCAGACTTTACAAACAGAGTGTTTCCAAACTGCTCTATGAACAGAAAGGTTAAACTCTGTGAGCTGAATGCACACATCACATAGTAGTTTCTGAGAATGATTCTGTCTAGTTTTTATACCAAGATATTTCCTTTTCTCACATTGGCCTCAAATCGCTTGAAATCTCCAATTGCAATTTCCACAAAAAGAGAGTTTCAAATCTGCTCTGTCCAAAGAAAGGTTCAACTCTGTGAGCTGAATGCACACAACACAAAGAAGTTACTGAAAACTCTTCTGTCTAGCATTATATGAAGAAATCCCGTTTCCAACGAAGGCCTCAAAGAGTTCCAAATATCCAATTGCAGACTTTACAAACAGAGTGTTTCCAAACTGCTGTATGAACAGAAAGGTTAAACTCTGTGAGCTGAATGCACACATCACATAGTAGTTTCTGAGAATCATTCTGTCTAGTTTCTATACGAAGATATTTCCTTTTCTAACACTGTCCTCAAATCGCTTGAAATCTCAAATTCCAAATTCCAGAAAAAGACAGTTTCAAACCTGCAGTGTGTAAGGAAAGGTTCAAATCTGTGAGTTGAATACACACAACGCAAAGAAGTTACGGAGAATTCTTCTGTCTAGCATTATATGAAGAAATCCCGTTTCCAACGAAGGCGTCAAAGTGGAGCAAATATCCACTTGTAGACTTTAGAAACAGAGTGTTTCCAAACTGCTCTATGAACAGAAAAGTTAAACTCTGTGAGCTGAACGCACACATCACAAAGTTGTTTCTGAGAATGATTCTGTCTAGTTTTTATACGAAGATATTTCCTTTTCTAACATTGGCCTCAAATCGCTTGAAATCTCCAATTGCAATTTCCACAAAAAGAGAGTATCAAATCTGCTCTGTCCAAAGAAAGGTTCAACTCTGTGAGCTGAATACACACAACACAAAGAAGTTACTGAAAATTCTTCTGTCTAGCATTATATGAAGAAATCCCGTTTCCAACGAAGTCCTCAAAGAGGTCCAAATATCCACTTGCAGACTTTACAAACAGAGTGTTTCCAAACTGCTGTATGAACAGAAAGGTTAAACTCTGTGAGCTGAATGCACACATCACATAGTAGTTTCTGAGAATGATTCTGTCTAGTTTTTATACCAAGATATTTCCTTTTCTCACATTGGCCTCAAATCGCTTGAAATCTCCAATTGCAATTTCCACAAAAAGAGAGTTTCAAATCTGCTCTGTCCAAAGAAAGGTTCAACTCTGTGAGCTGAATACACACAACACAAAGAAGTTACTCAAAATTCTTCTGTCTAGCATTATATAAAGAAATCCCTTTTCCAACGAAATCCTCAAAGAGGTCCAAATATAACCTTGCAGACTTTACAAACAGAGTGTTTCCAAACTGCTCTATGAACGGAAAGGTTTAACTCTGTGAGCTGAATGCACACATCACATAGTAGTTTCTGAGAATGATTCTGTCTAGTTTCTATACGAAGATATTTCCTTTTCTAACATTGGCCTCAAATCGCTTGAAATCTCATATTCCAAATTCCAGAAAAAGACAGTTTCAAACCTGCAGTGTGTAAGGAAAGGTTCAAATCTGTGAGTTGAATACACACAACACAAAGAAGTTACTGAGAATTCTTCTGTCTAGCATTATATGAAGAAATCCCGTTTCCAACGAAGGCGTCAAAGTGGAGCAAATATCCACTTGCAGACTTTAGAAACAGAGTGTTTCCAAACTACTCTATGAACAGAAAAGTTAAACTCTGTGAGCTGAACGCACACATCACAAAGTTGTTTCTGAGAATGATTCTGTCTAGTTTTTATACCAAGATATTTCGTTTTCTAACATTGGCCTAAAATCGCTTGAAATCTCCAATTGCAATTTCCACAAAAAGAGAGTTTCAAATCTGCTCTGTCCAAAGAAAGGTTCAACTCTGTGAGCTGAATACACACAACACAAAGAAGTTACTGAAAATTCTTCTGTCTAGCATTATATGAAGAAATCCCGTTTCCAACGAAGTCCTCAAAGAGGTCCAAATATCCACTTGCAGACTTTACAAACAGAGTGTTTCCAAACTGCTGTATGAACAGAATGGTTAAACTCTGTGAGCTGAATGCACACATCACATAGTAGTTTCTGAGAATGATTCTGTCTAGTTTTTATACCAAGATATTTCCTTTTCTCACATTGGCCTCAAATCGCTTGAAATCTCCAATTGCAATTTCCACAAAAAGAGAGTTTCAAATCTGCTCTGTCCAAAGAAAGGTTCAACTCTGTGAGCTGAATACAGACAACACAAAGAAGTTACTCAAAATTCTTCTGTCTAGCATTATATAAAGAAATCCCGTTTCCAACGAAATCCTCAAAGAGGTCCAAATATCCCCTTGCAGACTTTACAAACAGAGTGTTTCCAAACTGCTCTATGAACAGAAAGGTTAAACTCTGTGAGCTGAATGCACACATCACATAGTAGTTTCTGAGAATGATTCTGTCTAGTTTTTATACCAAGATATTTCCTTTTCTCACATTGGCCTCAAATCGCTTGAAATCTCCAATTGCAATTTCCACAAAAAGAGAGTTTCAAATCTGCTCTGTCCAAAGAAAGGTTCAACTCTGTGAGCTGAATGCACACAACACAAAGAAGTTACTGAAAACTCTTCTGTCTAGCATTATATGAAGAAATCCCGTTTCCAACGAAGGCCTCAAAGAGTTCCAAATATCCAATTGCAGACTTTACAAACAGAGTGTTTCCAAACTGCTGTATGAACAGAAAGGTTAAACTCTGTGAGCTGAATGCACACATCACATAGTAGTTTCTGAGAATGATTCTGTCTAGTTTTTATACGAAGATATTTCCTTTTCTCACATTGGCCTCAAATCGCTTGAAATCTCCAATTGCAATTTCCACAAAAAGAGAGTTTCAAATCTGCTCTGTCCAAAGAAAGGTTCAACTCTGTGAGCTGAATACACACAACACAAAGAAGTTACTCAAAATTCTTCTGTCTAGCATTATATAAAGAAATCCCTTTTCCAACGAAGTCCTCAAAGAGGTCCAAATATCCCCTTGCAGACTTTATAAACAGAGTGTTTCCAAACTGCTCTATGAACAGAAAGGTTAAACTCTGTGAGCTGAATGCACACATCACATAGTAGTTTCTGAGAATGATTCTGTCTAGTTTCTATACGAAGATATTTCCTTTTCTAACATTGGCCTCAAATCGCTTGAAATCTCAAATTCCAAATTCCAGAAAAAGACAGTTTCAAACCTGCAGTGTGTAAGGAAAGGTTCAAATCCGTGAGATGAATACACACAACACAAAGAAGTTACTGAGAATTCTTCTGTCTAGCATTATATGAAGAAATCCCGTTTCCAACGAAGGCCTCAAAGTGGTGCAAATATCCACTTGTAGACTTTAGAAACAGAGTGTTTCCAAACTGCTCTATGAACAGAAAAGTTAAACTCTGTGAGCTGAACGCACACATCACAAAAGGTTTAACTCTGTGAGCTGAATGCACACATCACATAGTAGTTTCTGAGAATGATTCTGTATAGTTTTTATACGAAGATATTTCCTTTTCTAACATTGGCCTAAAATCGCTTGAAATCTCCAATTGCAATTTCCCCAAAAAGAGAGTTTCAAATCTGCTCTGTGCAAAGAAAGGTTCAACTCTGTGAGCTGAATACACACAACACAAAGAAGTTACTGAAAATTCTTCTGTCTAGCATTATATGAAGAAATCCCGTTTCCAACGAAGGCCTCAAAGAGTTCCAAATATCCACTTGCAGACTTTTCAAACAGAGTGTTTCCAAACTGCTGTATGAACAGAAAGGTTAAACTCTGTGAGCTGAACGCACACATCACAAAGTTGTTTCTGAGAATGATTCTGTCTAGTTTTTATACGAAGATTTTCCTTTTCTAACATTGGCCTAAAATCGCTTGAAATCTCCAATTGCAATTTCCACAAAAAGAGAGTTTCAAATCTGCTCTGTGCAAAGAAAGGTTCAACTCTGTGAGCTGAATACACACAACACAAAGAAGTTACTGAAAATTGTTCTGTCTAGCATTATATGGACAAATCCCATTTCCAACGAAGTCCTCAAAGAGGTCCAAATATCCACTTGCAGACTTTACAAACAGAGTGTTTCCAAACTGCTGTATGAACAGAAAGGTTAAACTCTGTGAGGTGAATGCACACATCACATAGTAGTTTCTGAGAATGATTCTGTCTAGTTTTTATACCAAGATATTTCCTTTTCTCACATTGGCCTCAAATCGCTTGAAATCTCCAATTGCAATTTCCACAAAAAGAGAGTTTCAAATCTGCTCTGTCCAAAGAAAGATTCAACTCTGTGAGCTGAATACACACAACACAAAGAAGTTACTCAAAATTCTTCTGTCTAGCATTATATAAAGAAATCCCGTTTCCAACGAAATCCTCAAAGAGGTCCAAATATCCCCTTGCAGACTTTACAAACAGAGTGTTTCCAAACTGCTCTATGAACAGAAAGGTTACAGTCTGTGAGCTGAATGCACACATCACATAGTAGTTTCTGAGAATGATTCTGTCTAGTTTCTATACGAAGATATTTCCTTTTCTAACATTGTCCTCAAATCGCTTGAAATCTCAAATTCCAAATTCCAGAAAAAGACAGTTTCAAACCTGCAGTGTGTAAGGAAAGGTTCAAATCTGTGAGTTGAATACACACAACACAAAGAAGTTCCTGAGAATTCTTCTGTCTAGCATTATATGAAGAAATCCCGTTTCCAACGAAGGCGTCAAAGTGGAGCAAATATCCACTTGTAGACTTTAGAAACAGAGTGTTTCCAAACTGCTCTATGAACAGAAAAGTTAAACTCTGTGAGCTGAACGCACACATCACAAAGTTGTTTCTGAGAATGATTCTGTCTAGTTTTTATACCAAGATATTTCGTTTTCTAACATTGGCCTAAAATCGCTTGAAATCTCCAATTGCAATTTCCACAAAAAGAGAGATTCAAATCTGCTCTGTCCAAAGAGAGGTTCAACTCTGTGAGCTGAATACACACAACACAAAGAAGTTACTGAAAATTCTTCTATCTAGCATTATATGAAGAAATCCCGTTTCCAACGAAGTCCTCAAAGAGTTCCAAATATCCACTTGCAGACTTTACAAACAGAGTGTTTCCAAACTGCTGTATGAACAGAAAGGTTAAACTCTGTGAGCTGAATGCACACATCACATAGTAGTTTCTGAGAATGATTCTGTCTAGTTTTTATACGAAGATACTTCCTTTTCTAACATTGGCCTCAAATCGCTTGAAATCTCCAATTGCAATTTCCCCAAAAAGAGAGTTTCAAATCTGCTCTGTCCAAAGAAAGGTTCAACTCTGTGAGCTGAATACACACAACACAAAGAAGTTACTGAAAATTCTTCTGTCTAGCATTATATGAAGAAATCCCGTTTCCAACGAAGTCCTCAAAGAGGTCCAAATATCCACTTGCAGACTTTACAAACAGAGTGTTTCCAAACTGCTCTATGAACAGAAAGGTTAAACTCTGTGAGCTGAATGCACACATCACATAGTAGTTTCTGAGAATGATTCTGTCTAGTTTTTATACCAAGATATTTCCTTTTCTAACATTGGCCTCAAATCGCTTGAAATCTCCAATTTCGAATTCCAGAAAAAGAGAGTTTCAAATCTGCTCTGTCCAAAGAAATGTTCAACTCTGTGAGCTGAATACACACAACACAAAGAAGTTACTGAAAATTCTTCTGTCTAGCATTATATGAAGAATTCCCGTTTCTAACGAAGGCCTCAAAGAGATCCAAATATCCACTTGCAGACTTTACAAACAGAGTGTTTCCAAACTGCTGTATGAACAGAAAGGTTAAACTCTGTGAGCTGAATCCACACATCACATAGTAGTTTCTGAGAATGATTCTGTCTAGTTTTTATACGAAGATATTTCCTTTTCTAACATTGGCCTAAAATCGCTTGAAATCTCCAATTGCAATTTCCCCAAAAAGAGAGTTTCAAATCTGCTCTGTCCAAAGAAAGGTTCAACTCTGTGAGCTGAATACACACAACACAAAGAAGTTACTGAAAATTCTTCTGTCTAGCATTATATGAAGAAATCCCGTTTCCAACGAAGTCCTCAAAGAGGTCCAAATATCCACTTGCAGACTTTACAAACAGAGTGTTTCCAAACTGCTGTATGAACAGAAAGGTTAAAATCTGTGAGCTGAATGCACACATCACATAGTAGTTTCTGAGAATCATTCTGTCTAGTTTTTATACCAAGATATTTCCTTTTCTCACATTGGCCTCAAATCGCTTGAAATCTCAAATTCCAAATTCCAGAAAAAGACAGTTTCAAACCTGCAGTGTGTAAGGAAAGGTTCAAATCTGTGAGTTGAATACACACAACACAAGGAAGTTACTGAGAATTCTTCTGTCTAGCATTATATGAAGAAATCCCGTTTCCAACGAAGGCCCCAAAGTGGTGCAAATATCCACTTGTAGACTTTAGAAACAGAGTGTTTCCAAACTGCTCTATGAACAGAAAAGTTAAACTCTGTGAGCTGAACGCACACATCACAAAGTTGTTTCTGAGAATGATTCTGTCTAGTTTTTATACGAAGATATTTCCTTTTCTAACATTCGCCTAAAATCGCTTGAAATCTCCAATTGCAATTTCCACAAAAAGAGAGTTTCAAATCTGCTCTGTCCAAAGAAAGGTTCAACTCTGTGAGCTGAATACACACAACACAAAGAAGTTACTGAAAATTCTTCTGTCTAGCATTATATGAAGATATCCCGTTTCCAACGAAGTCCTCAAAGAGGTCCAAATATCCACTTGCAGACTTTACAAACAGAGTGTTTCCAAACTGCTGTATGAAGAGAAAGGTTAAACTCTGTGAGCTGAATGCACACATCACATAGTAGTTTCTGAGAATGATTCTGTCTAGTTTTTATACCAAGATATTTCCTTTTCTCACATTGGCCTCAAATCGCTTGAAATCTCCAATTGCAATTTCCACAAAAAGAGAGTTTCAAATCTGCTCTGTCCAAAGAAAGGTTCAACTCTGTGAGCTGAATACACACAACACAAAGAAGTTACTCAAAATTCTTCTGTCTAGCATTATATAAAGAAATCCCGTTTCCAACGAAATCCTCAAAGAGGTCCAAATATAACCTTGCAGACTTTACAAACAGAGTGTTTCCAAACTGCTCTATGAACAGAAAGGTTAAACTCTGTGAGCTGAATGCACACATCACATAGTAGTTTCTGAGAATGATTCTGTCTAGTTTCTATACGAAGATATTTCCTTTTCTAACACTGTCCTCAAATCGCTTGAAATCTCAAATTCCAAATTCCAGAAAAAGACAGTTTCAAACCTGCAGTGTGTAAGGAAAGGTTCAAATCTGTGAGTTGAATACACACAACACAAAGAAGTTACGGAGAATTCTTCTGTCTAGCATTATATGAAGAAATCCCGTTTCCAACGAAGGCGTCAAAGTGGAGCAAATATCCACTTGTAGACTTTAGAAACAGAGTGTTTCCAAACTGCTCTATGAACAGAAAAGTTAAACTCTGTGAGCTGAACGCACACATCACAAAGTTGTTTCTGAGAATGATTCTGTCTAGTTTTTATACGAAGATATTTCCTTTTCCAACATTGGCCTCAAATCGCTTGAAATCTCCAATTGCAATTTCCACAAAAAGAGAGTATCAAATCTGCTCTGTCCAAAGAAAGGTTCAACTCTGTGAGCTGAATACACACAACACAAAGAAGTTACTGAAAATTCTTCTGTCTAGCATTATATGAAGAAATCCCGTTTCCAACGAAGTCCTCAAAGAGGTCCAAATATCCACTTGCAGACTTTACAAACAGAGTGTTTCCAAACTGCTGTATGAACAGAAAGGTTAAACTCTGTGAGCTGAATGCACACATCACATAGTAGTTTCTGAGAATGATTCTGTCTAGTTTTTATACCAAGATATTTCCTTTTCTCACATTGGCCTCAAATCGCTTGAAATCTCCAATTGCAATTTCCACAAAAAGAGAGGTTCAAATCTGCTCTGTCCAAAGAAAGGTTCAACTCTGTGAGCTGAATACACACAACACAAAGAAGTTACTCAAAATTCTTCTGTCTAGCATTATATAAAGAAATCCCTTTTCCAACGAAATCCTCAAAGAGGTCCAAATATAACCTTGCAGACTTTACAAACAGAGTGTTTCCAAACTGCTCTATGAACGGAAAGGTTTAACTCTGTGAGCTGAATGCACACATCACATAGTAGTTTCTGAGAATGATTCTGTCTAGTTTCTATACGAAGATATTTCCTTTTCTAACATTGGCCTCAAATCGCTTGAAATCTCATATTCCAAATTCCAGAAAAAGACAGTTTCAAACCTGCAGAGGGTAAGGAAAGGTTCAAATCTGTGAGTTGAATACACACAACACAAAGAAGTTACTGAGAATTCTTCTGTCTAGCATTATATGAAGAAATCCCGTTTCCAACGAAGGCGTCAAAGTGGAGCAAATATCCACTTGCAGACTTTAGAAACAGAGTGTTTCCAAACTACTCTATGAACAGAAAAGTTAAACTCTGTGAGCTGAACGCACACATCACAAAGTTGTTTCTGAGAATGATTCTGTCTAGTTTTTATACCAAGATATTTCGTTTTCTAACATTGGCCTAAAATCGCTTGAAATCTCCAATTGCAATTTCCACAAAAAGAGAGTTTCAAATCTGCTCTGTCCAAAGAAAGGTTCAACTCTGTGAGCTGAATACACACAACACAAAGAAGTTACTGAAAATTCTTCTGTCTAGCATTATATGAAGAAATCCCGTTTCCAACGAAGTCCTCAAAGAGGTCAAAATATCCACTTGCAGACTTTACAAACAGAGTGTTTCCAAACTGCTGTATTAACAGAATGGTTAAACTCTGTGAGCTGAATGCACACATCACATAGTAGTTTCTGAGAATGATTCTGTCTAGTTTTTATACCAAGATATTTCCTTTTCTCACATTGGCCTCAAATCGCTTGAAATCTCCAATTGCAATTTCCACAAAAAGAGAGTTACAAATCTGCTCTGTCCAAAGAAAGGTTCAACTCTGTGAGCTGAATACACACAACACAAAGAAGTTACTCAAAATTCTTCTGTCTAGCATTATATAAAGAAATCCCGTTTCCAACGAAATCCTCAAAGAGGTCCAAATATCCCCTTGCAGACTTCACAAACAGAGTGTTTCCAAACTGCTCTATGAACAGAAAGGTTAAACTCTGTGAGCTGAATGCACACATCACATAGTAGTTTCTGAGAATGATTCTGTCTAGTTTTTATACCAAGATATTTCCTTTTCTCACATTGGCCTCAAATCGCTTGAAATCTCCAATTGAAATTTCCACAAAAAGAGAGTTTCAAATCTGCTCTGTCCAAAGAAAGGTTCAACTCTGTGAGCTGAATGCACACAACACAAAGAAGTTACTGAAAACTCTTCTGTCTAGCATTATATGAAGAAATCCCGTTTCCAACGAAGGCCTCAAAGAGTTCCAAATATCCAATTGCAGACTTTACAAACAGAGTGTTTCCAATCTGCTGTATGAACAGAAAGGTTAAACTCTGTGAGCTGAATGCACACATCACATAGTAGTTTCTGAGAATGATTCTGTCTAGTTTCTATACGAAGATATTTCCTTTTCTAACACTGTCCTCAAATCGCTTGAAATCTCAAATTCCAAATTCCAGAAAAAGACAGTTTCAAACCTGCAGTGTGTAAGGAAAGGTTCAAATCTGTGAGTTGAATACACACAACACAAAGAAGTTACGGAGAATTCTTCTGTCTAGCATTATATGAAGAAATCCCGTTTCCAACGAAGGCGTCAAAGTGGAGCAAATATCCACTTGTAGACTTTAGAAACAGAGTGTTTCCAAACTGCTCTATGAACAGAAAAGTTAAACGCTGTGAGCTGAACGCACACATCACAAAGTTGTTTCTGAGAATGATTCTGTCTAGTTTTTATACGAAGATATTTCCTTTTCTAACATTGGCCTCAAATCGCTTGAAATCTCCAATTGCAATTTCCACAAAAAGAGAGTATCAAATCTGCTCTGTCCAAAGAAAGGTTCAACTCTGTGAGCTGAATACACACAACACAAAGAAGTTACTGAAAATTCTTCTGTCTAGCATTATATGAAGAAATCCCGTTTCCAACGAAGTCCTCAAAGAGGTCCAAATATCCACTTGCAGACTTTACAAACAGAGTGTTTCCAAACTGCTGTATGAACAGAAAGGTTAAACTCTGTGAGCTGAATGCACACATCACATAGTAGTTTCTGAGAATGATTCTGTCTAGTTTTTATACCAAGATATTTCCTTTTCTCACATTGGCCTCAAATCGCTTGAAATCTCCAATTGCAATTTCCACAAAAAGAGAGGTTCAAATCTGCTCTGTCCAAAGAAAGGTTCAACTCTGTGAGCTGAATACACACAACACAAAGAAGTTACTCAAAATTCTTCTGTCTAGCATTATATAAAGAAATCCCTTTTCCAACGAAATCCTCAAAGAGGTCCAAATATAACCTTGCAGACTTTACAAACAGAGTGTTTCCAAACTGCTCTATGAACGGAAAGGTTTAACTCTGTGAGCTGAATGCACACATCACATAGTAGTTTCTGAGAATGATTCTGTCTAGTTTCTATACGAAGATATTTCCTTTTCTCACATTGGCCTCAAATCGCTTGAAATCTCATATTCCAAATTCCAGAAAAAGACAGTTTCAAACCTGCAGTGTGTAAGGAAAGGTTCAAATCTGTGAGTTGAATACACACAACACAAAGAAGTTACTGAGAATTCTTCTGTCTAGCTTTATATGAAGAAATCCCGTTTCCAACGAAGGCGTCAAAGTGGAGCAAATATCCACTTGCAGACTTTAGAAACAGAGTGTTTCCAAACTACTCTATGAACAGAAAAGTTCAACTCTGTGAGCTGAACCCACACATCACAAAGTTGTTTCTGAGAATGATTCTGTCTAGTTTTTATACCAAGATATTTCGTTTTCTAACATTGGCCTAAAATCGCTTGAAATCTCCAATTGCAATTTCCACAAAAAGAGAGTTTCAAATCTGCTCTGTCCAAAGAAAGGTTCAACTCTGTGAGCTGAATACACACAACACAAAGAAGTTACTGAAAATTCTTCTGTCTAGCATTATATGAAGAAATCCCGTTTCCAACGAAGTCCTCAAAGAGGTCCAAATATCCACTTGCAGACTTTACAAACAGAGTGTTTCCAAACTGCTGTATGAACAGAATGGTTAAACTCTGTGAGCTGAATGCACACATCACATAGTAGTTTCTGAGAATGATTCTGTCTAGTTTTTATACCAAGATATTTCCTTTTCTCACATTGGCCTCAAATCGCTTGAAATCTCCAATTGCAATTTCCACAAAAAGAGAGTTTCAAATCTGCTCTGTCCAAAGAAAGTTTCAACTCTGTGAGCTGAATACACACAACACAAAGAAGTTACTCAAAATTCTTCTGTCTAGCATTATATAAAGAAATCCCGTTTCCAACGAAATCCTCAAAGAGGTCCAAATATCCCCTTGCAGACTTTACAAACAGAGTGTTTCCAAACTGCTCTATGAACAGAAAGGTTAAACTCTGTGAGCTGAATGCACACATCACATAGTAGTTTCTGAGAATGATTCTGTCTAGTTTTTATACCAAGATATTTCCTTTTCTCACATTGGCCTCAAATCGCTTGAAATCTCCAATTGCAATTTCCACAAAAAGAGAGTTTCAAATCTGCTCTGTCCAAAGAAAGGTTCAACTCTGTGAGCTGAATGCACACAACACAAAGAAGTTACTGAAAACTCTTCTGTCTAGCATTATATGAAGAAATCCCGTTTCCAACGAAGGCCTCAAAGAGTTCCAAATATCCAATTGCAGACTTTACAAACAGAGTGTTTCCAAACTGCTGTATGAACAGAAAGGTTAAACTCTGTGAGCTGAATGCACACATCACATAGTAGTTTCTGACAATGATTCTGTCTAGTTTTTATACCAAGATATTTCCTTTTCTCACATTGGCCTCAAATCGCTTGAAATCTCCAATTGCAATTTCCACAAAAAGAGAGGTTCAAATCTGCTCTGTCCAAAGAAAGGTTCAACTCTGTGAGCTGAATACACACAACACAAAGAAGTTACTCACAATTCTTCTGTCTAGCATTATATAAAGAAATCCCTTTTCCAACGAAGTCCTCAAAGAGGTCCAAATATCCCCTTGCAGACTTTACAAACAGAGTGTTTCCAAACTGCTCTATGAACAGAAAGGTTAAACTCTGTGAGCTGAATGCACACATCACATAGTAGTTTCTGAGAATGATTCTGTCTAGTTTCTATACGAAGATATTTCCTTTTCTAACATTGGCCTCAAATCGCTTGAAATCTCAAATTCCAAATTCCAGAAAAAGACAGTTTCAAACCTGCAGTGTGTAAGGAAAGGTTCAAATCCGTGAGATGAATACACACAACACAA
Organism: Pan troglodytes; assembly: GCF_028858775.2. Classification (NCBI taxonomy): domain Eukaryota; kingdom Metazoa; phylum Chordata; class Mammalia; order Primates; family Hominidae; genus Pan; species Pan troglodytes. The sequence continues at coordinate 15,582,223 of NC_072413.2, forward strand.
AGAAGTTACTGAGAATTCTTCTGTCTAGCATTATATGAAGAAATCCCGTTTCCAACGAAGGCCTCAAAGTGGTGCAAATATCCACTTGTAGACTTTAGAAACAGAGTGTTTCCAAACTGCTCTATGAACAGAAAAGTTAAACTCTGTGAGCTGAACGCACACATCACAAAGTTGTTTCTGAGAATGATTCTGTCTAGTTTTTATACCAAGATATTTCGTTTTCTAACATTGGCCTAAAATCACTTGAAATCTCCAATTGCAATTTCCACAAAAAGAGAGATTCAAATTGCTCTGTCCAAAGAGAGGTTCAACTCTGTGAGCTGAATACACACAACACAAAGAAGTTACTGAAAATTCTGCTATCTAGCATTATATGAAGAAATCCCGTTTCCAACGAAGTCCTCAAAGAGTTCCAAATATCCACTTGCAGACTTTACAAACAGAGTGTTTCCAAACTGCTGTATGAACAGAAAGGTTAAACTCTGTGAGCTGAATGCACACATCACATAGTAGTTTCTGAGAATGATTCTGTCTAGTTTTTATACGAAGATACTTCCTTTTCTAACATTGGCCTCAAATCGCTTGAAATCTCCAATTGCAATTTCCCCAAAAAGAGAGTTTCAAATCTGCTCTGTCCAAAGAAAGGTTCAACTCTGTGAGCTGAATACACACAACACAAAGAAGTTACTGAAAATTCTTCTGTCTAGCATTATATGAAGAAATCCCGTTTCCAACGAAGTCCTCAAAGAGGTTCAAATATCCACTTGCAGACTTTACAAACAGAGTGTTTCCAAACTGCTGTATGAATAGAAAGGTTAAACTCTGTGAGCTGAATGCACACATCACATAGTAGTTTCTGAGAATGATTCTGTCTAGTTTTTATACCAAGATATTTCCTTTTCTCACATTGGCCTCAAATCGCTTGAAATCTCCAATTGCAATTTCCACAAAAAGAGAGTTTCAAATCTGCTCTGTCCAAAGAAAGGTTCAACTCTGTGAGCTGAATACACACAACACAAAGAAGTTACTCAAAATTCTTCTGTCTAGCATTATATAAAGAAATCCCGTTTCCAACGAAATCCTCAAAGAGCTCCAAATATAACCTTGCAGACTTTACAAACAGAGTGTTCCCAAACTGCTCTATGAACAGAAAGGTTAAATTCTGTGAGCTGAATGCACACATCACATAGGAGTTTCTGAGAATGATTCCGTCTAGTTTCTATACGAAGATATTTCCTTTTCTAACATTGTCCTCAAATCGCTTGAAATCTCAAATTCCAAATTCCAGAAAAAGACAGTTTCAAACCTGCAGTGTGTAAGGAAAGGTTCAAATCTGTGAGTTGAATACACACAACACAAAGAAGTTACTGAGAATTCTTCTGTCTAGCATTATATGAAGAAATCCCGTCTCCAACGAACTCGTCAAATTGGAGCAAATATCCACTTGTAGACTTTAGAAACAGAGTGTTTCCAAACTGCTCTATGAACAGAAAAGTTAAACTCTGTGAGCTGAACGCACACATCACAAAGTTGTTTCTGAGAATGATTCTGTCTAGTTTTTATACCAAGATATTTCGTTTTCTAACATTGGCCTAAAATCGCTTGAAATCTCCAATTGCAATTTCCACAAAAAGAGAGTTTCAAATCTGCTCTGCCCAAAGAAAGGTTCAACTCTGTGAGCTGAATACACACAACACAAAGAAGTTACTGAAAATTCTCTATCTAGCATTATATGAAGAAATCCCGTTTCCAACGAAGTCCTCAAAGAGTTCCAAATATCCACTTGCAGACTTTACAAACAGAGTGTTTCCAAACTGCTGTATGAACAGAAAGGTTAAACTCTGTGAGCTGAATGCACACATCACATAGTAGTTTCTGAGAATGATTCTGTCTAGTTTTTATACGAAGATACTTCCTTTTCTAACATTGGCCTCAAATCGCTTGAAATCTCCAATTGCAATTTCCCCAAAAAGAGAGTTTCAAATCTGCTCTGTCCAAAGAAAGGTTCAACTCTGTGAGCTGAATACACACAACACAAAGAAGTTACTGAAAATTCTTCTGTCTAGCATTATATGAAGAAATCCCGTTTCCAACGAAGTCCTCAAAGAGGTCAAAATATCCACTTGCAGACTTTACAAACAGAGTGTTTCCAAACTGCTGTATTAACAGAATGGTTAAACTCTGTGAGCTGAATGCACACATCACATAGTAGTTTCTGAGAATGATTCTGTCTAGTTTTTATACCAAGATATTTCCTTTTCTCACATTGGCCTCAAATCGCTTGAAATCTCCAATTGCAATTTCCACAAAAAGAGAGTTACAAATCTGCTCTGTCCAAAGAAAGGTTCAACTCTGTGAGCTGAATACACACAACACAAAGAAGTTACTCAAAATTCTTCTGTCTAGCATTATATAAAGAAATCCCGTTTCCAACGAAATCCTCAAAGAGGTCCAAATATCCCCTTGCAGACTTCACAAACAGAGTGTTTCCAAACTGCTCTATGAACAGAAAGGTTAAACTCTGTGAGCTGAATGCACACATCACATAGTAGTTTCTGAGAATGATTCTGTCTAGTTTTTATACCAAGATATTTCCTTTTCTCACATTGGCCTCAAATCGCTTGAAATCTCCAATTGAAATTTCCACAAAAAGAGAGTTTCAAATCTGCTCTGTCCAAAGAAAGGTTCAACTCTGTGAGCTGAATGCACACAACACAAAGAAGTTACTGAAAACTCTTCTGTCTAGCATTATATGAAGAAATCCCGTTTCCAACGAAGGCCTCAAAGAGTTCCAAATATCCAATTGCAGACTTTACAAACAGAGTGTTTCCAATCTGCTGTATGAACAGAAAGGTTAAACTCTGTGAGCTGAATGCACACATCACATAGTAGTTTCTGAGAATGATTCTGTCTAGTTTCTATACGAAGATATTTCCTTTTCTAACACTGTCCTCAAATCGCTTGAAATCTCAAATTCCAAATTCCAGAAAAAGACAGTTTCAAACCTGCAGTGTGTAAGGAAAGGTTCAAATCTGTGAGTTGAATACACACAACACAAAGAAGTTACGGAGAATTCTTCTGTCTAGCATTATATGAAGAAATCCCGTTTCCAACGAAGGCGTCAAAGTGGAGCAAATATCCACTTGTAGACTTTAGAAACAGAGTGTTTCCAAACTGCTCTATGAACAGAAAAGTTAAACGCTGTGAGCTGAACGCACACATCACAAAGTTGTTTCTGAGAATGATTCTGTCTAGTTTTTATACGAAGATATTTCCTTTTCTAACATTGGCCTCAAATCGCTTGAAATCTCCAATTGCAATTTCCACAAAAAGAGAGTATCAAATCTGCTCTGTCCAAAGAAAGGTTCAACTCTGTGAGCTGAATACACACAACACAAAGAAGTTACTGAAAATTCTTCTGTCTAGCATTATATGAAGAAATCCCGTTTCCAACGAAGTCCTCAAAGAGGTCCAAATATCCACTTGCAGACTTTACAAACAGAGTGTTTCCAAACTGCTGTATGAACAGAAAGGTTAAACTCTGTGAGCTGAATGCACACATCACATAGTAGTTTCTGAGAATGATTCTGTCTAGTTTTTATACCAAGATATTTCCTTTTCTCACATTGGCCTCAAATCGCTTGAAATCTCCAATTGCAATTTCCACAAAAAGAGAGGTTCAAATCTGCTCTGTCCAAAGAAAGGTTCAACTCTGTGAGCTGAATACACACAACACAAAGAAGTTACTCAAAATTCTTCTGTCTAGCATTATATAAAGAAATCCCTTTTCCAACGAAATCCTCAAAGAGGTCCAAATATAACCTTGCAGACTTTACAAACAGAGTGTTTCCAAACTGCTCTATGAACGGAAAGGTTTAACTCTGTGAGCTGAATGCACACATCACATAGTAGTTTCTGAGAATGATTCTGTCTAGTTTCTATACGAAGATATTTCCTTTTCTCACATTGGCCTCAAATCGCTTGAAATCTCATATTCCAAATTCCAGAAAAAGACAGTTTCAAACCTGCAGTGTGTAAGGAAAGGTTCAAATCTGTGAGTTGAATACACACAACACAAAGAAGTTACTGAGAATTCTTCTGTCTAGCTTTATATGAAGAAATCCCGTTTCCAACGATGGCGTCAAAGTGGAGCAAATATCCACTTGCAGACTTTAGAAACAGAGTGTTTCCAAACTACTCTATGAACAGAAAAGTTCAACTCTGTGAGCTGAACCCACACATCACAAAGTTGTTTCTGAGAATGATTCTGTCTAGTTTTTATACCAAGATATTTCGTTTTCTAACATTGGCCTAAAATCGCTTGAAATCTCCAATTGCAATTTCCACAAAAAGAGAGTTTCAAATCTGCTCTGTCCAAAGAAAGGTTCAACTCTGTGAGCTGAATACACACAACACAAAGAAGTTACTGAAAATTCTTCTGTCTAGCATTATATGAAGAAATCCCGTTTCCAACGAAGTCCTCAAAGAGGTCCAAATATCCACTTGCAGACTTTACAAACAGAGTGTTTCCAAACTGCTGTATGAACAGAATGGTTAAACTCTGTGAGCTGAATGCACACATCACATAGTAGTTTCTGAGAATGATTCTGTCTAGTTTTTATACCAAGATATTTCCTTTTCTCACATTAGCCTCAAATCGCTTGAAATCTCCAATTGCAATTTCCACAAAAAGAGAGTTTCAAATCTGCTCTGTCCAAAGAAAGTTTCAACTCTGTGAGCTGAATACACACAACACAAAGAAGTTACTCAAAATTCTTCTGTCTAGCATTATATAAAGAAATCCCGTTTCCAACGAAATCCTCAAAGAGGTCCAAATATCCCCTTGCAGACTTTACAAACAGAGTGTTTCCAAACTGCTCTATGAACAGAAAGGTTAAACTCTGTGAGCTGAATGCACACATCACATAGTAGTTTCTGAGAATGATTCTGTCTAGTTTTTATACCAAGATATTTCCTTTTCTCACATTGGCCTCAAATCGCTTGAAATCTCCAATTGCAATTTCCACAAAAAGAGAGTTTCAAATCTGCTCTGTCCAAAGAAAGGTTCAACTCTGTGAGCTGAATGCACACAACACAAAGAAGTTACTGAAAACTCTTCTGTCTAGCATTATATGAAGAAATCCCGTTTCCAACGAAGGCCTCAAAGAGTTCCAAATATCCAATTGCAGACTTTACAAACAGAGTGTTTCCAAACTGCTGTATGAACAGAAAGGTTAAACTCTGTGAGCTGAATGCACACATCACATAGTAGTTTCTGACAATGATTCTGTCTAGTTTTTATACCAAGATATTTCCTTTTCTCACATTGGCCTCAAATCGCTTGAAATCTCCAATTGCAATTTCCACAAAAAGAGAGGTTCAAATCTGCTCTGTCCAAAGAAAGGTTCAACTCTGTGAGCTGAATACACACAACACAAAGAAGTTACTCACAATTCTTCTGTCTAGCATTATATAAAGAAATCCCTTTTCCAACGAAGTCCTCAAAGAGGTCCAAATATCCCCTTGCAGACTTTACAAACAGAGTGTTTCCAAACTGCTCTATGAACAGAAAGGTTAAACTCTGTGAGCTGAATGCACACATCACATAGTAGTTTCTGAGAATGATTCTGTCTAGTTTCTATACGAAGATATTTCCTTTTCTAACATTGGCCTCAAATCGCTTGAAATCTCAAATTCCAAATTCCAGAAAAAGACAGTTTCAAACCTGCAGTGTGTAAGGAAAGGTTCAAATCCGTGAGATGAATACACACAACACAAAGAAGTTACTGAGAATTCTTCTGTCTAGCATTATATGAAGAAATCCCGTTTCCAACGAAGGCCTCAAAGTGGTGCAAATATCCACTTGTAGACTTTAGAAACAGAGTGTTTCCAAACTGCTCTATGAACAGAAAAGTTAAACTCTGTGAGCTGAACGCACACATCACAAAGTTGTTTCTGAGAATGATTCTGTCTAGTTTTTATACCAAGATATTTCGTTTTCTAACATTGGCCTAAAATCACTTGAAATCTCCAATTGCAATTTCCACAAAAAGAGAGATTCAAATTGCTCTGTCCAAAGAGAGGTTCAACTCTGTGAGCTGAATACACACAACACAAAGAAGTTACTGAAAATTCTGCTATCTAGCATTATATGAAGAAATCCCGTTTCCAACGAAGTCCTCAAAGAGTTCCAAATATCCACTTGCAGACTTTACAAACAGAGTGTTTCCAAACTGCTGTATGAACAGAAAGGTTAAACTCTGTGAGCTGAATGCACACATCACATAGTAGTTTCTGAGAATGATTCTGTCTAGTTTTTATACGAAGATACTTCCTTTTCTAACATTGGCCTCAAATCGCTTGAAATCTCCAATTGCAATTTCCCCAAAAAGAGAGTTTCAAATCTGCTCTGTCCAAAGAAAGGTTCAACTCTGTGAGCTGAATACACACAACACAAAGAAGTTACTGAAAATTCTTCTGTCTAGCATTATATGAAGAAATCCCGTTTCCAACGAAGTCCTCAAAGAGGTTCAAATATCCACTTGCAGACTTTACAAACAGAGTGTTTCCAAACTGCTGTATGAATAGAAAGGTTAAACTCTGTGAGCTGAATGCACACATCACATAGTAGTTTCTGAGAATGATTCTGTCTAGTTTTTATACCAAGATATTTCCTTTTCTCACATTGGCCTCAAATCGCTTGAAATCTCCAATTGCAATTTCCACAAAAAGAGAGTTTCAAATCTGCTCTGTCCAAAGAAAGGTTCAACTCTGTGAGCTGAATACACACAACACAAAGAAGTTACTCAAAATTCTTCTGTCTAGCATTATATAAAGAAATCCCGTTTCCAACGAAATCCTCAAAGAGCTCCAAATATAACCTTGCAGACTTTACAAACAGAGTGTTCCCAAACTGCTCTATGAACAGAAAGGTTAAATTCTGTGAGCTGAATGCACACATCACATAGGAGTTTCTGAGAATGATTCCGTCTAGTTTCTATACGAAGATATTTCCTTTTCTAACATTGTCCTCAAATCGCTTGAAATCTCAAATTCCAAATTCCAGAAAAAGACAGTTTCAAACCTGCAGTGTGTAAGGAAAGGTTCAAATCTGTGAGTTGAATACACACAACACAAAGAAGTTACTGAGAATTCTTCTGTCTAGCATTATATGAAGAAATCCCGTCTCCAACGAACTCGTCAAATTGGAGCAAATATCCACTTGTAGACTTTAGAAACAGAGTGTTTCCAAACTGCTCTATGAACAGAAAAGTTAAACTCTGTGAGCTGAACGCACACATCACAAAGTTGTTTCTGAGAATGATTCTGTCTAGTTTTTATACCAAGATATTTCGTTTTCTAACATTGGCCTAAAATCGCTTGAAATCTCCAATTGCAATTTCCACAAAAAGAGAGTTTCAAATCTGCTCTGCCCAAAGAAAGGTTCAACTCTGTGAGCTGAATACACACAACACAAAGAAGTTACTGAAAATTCTCTATCTAGCATTATATGAAGAAATCCCGTTTCCAACGAAGTCCTCAAAGAGTTCCAAATATCCACTTGCAGACTTTACAAACAGAGTGTTTCCAAACTGCTGTATGAACAGAAAGGTTAAACTCTGTGAGCTGAATGCACACATCACATAGTAGTTTCTGAGAATGATTCTGTCTAGTTTTTATACGAAGATACTTCCTTTTCTAACATTGGCCTCAAATCGCTTGAAATCTCCAATTGCAATTTCCCCAAAAAGAGAGTTTCAAATCTGCTCTGTCCAAAGAAAGGTTCAACTCTGTGAGCTGAATACACACAACACAAAGAAGTTACTGAAAATTCTTCTGTCTAGCATTATATGAAGAAATCCCGTTTCCAACGAAGTCCTCAAATAGGTCCAAATATCCACTTGCAGACTTTACAAACAGAGTGTTTCCAAACTGCTCTATGAACAGAAACGTTAAACTCTGTGAGCTGAATGCACACATCACATAGTAGTTTCTGAGAATGATTCTGTCTAGTTTTTATACCAAGATATTTCCTTTTCTAACATTGGCCTCAAATCGCTTGAAATCTCCAATTTCAAATTCCAGAAAAAGAGAGTTTCAAATCTGCTCTGTCCAGAGAAATGTTCAACTCTGTGAGCTGAATACACACAACACAAAGAAGTTACTGAAAATTCTTCTGTCTAGCATTATATGAAGAATTCCCGTTTCTAACGAAGGCCTCAAAGAGATCCAAATATCCACTTGCAGACTTTACAAACAGAGTGTTTCCAAACTGCTGTATGAACAGAAAGGTTAAACTCTGTGAGCTGAATGCACACATCACATAGTAGTTTCTGAGAATGATTCTGTCTAGTTTTTATACGAAGATATTTCCTTTTCTAACATTGGCCTAAAATCGCTTGAAATCTCCAATTGCAATTTCCCCAAAAAGAGAGTTTCAAATCTGCTCTGTCCAAAGAAAGGTTCAACTCTGTGAGCTGAATACACACAACACAAAGAAGTTACTGAAAATTCTTCTGTCTAGCATTATATGAAGAAATCCCGTTTCCAACGAAGTCCTCAAAGAGGTCCAAATATCCACTTGCAGACTTTACAAACAGAGTGTTTCCAAACTGCTGTATGAACAGAAAGGTTAAAATCTGTGAGCTGAATGCACACATCACATAGTAGTTTCTGAGAATCATTCTGTCTAGTTTTTATACCAAGATATTTCCTTTTCTCACATTGGCCTCAAATCGCTTGAAATCTCAAATTCCAAATTCCAGAAAAAGACAGTTTCAAACCTGCAGTGTGTAAGGTAAGGTTCAAATCTGTGAGATGAATACACACAACACAAAGAAGTTACTGAGAATTCTTCTGTCTAGCATTATATGAAGAAATCCCGTTTCCAACGAAGGCCTCAAAATGGTGCAAATATCCACTTGTAGACTTTAGAAACAGAGTGTTTCCAAACTGCTCTATGAACAGAAAAGTTAAACTCTGTGAGCTGAATGCACACATCACATAGTAGTTTCTGAGAATGATTCTGTATAGTTTTTATACGAAGATATTTCCTTTTCTAACATTGGCCAAAAATCGCTTGAAATCTCCAATTGCAATTTCCCCAAAAAGGGAGTTTCAAATCTGCTCTGTGCAAAGAAAGGTTCAACTCTGTGAGCTGAATACACACAACACAAAGAAGTTACTGAAAATTCTTCTGTCTAGCATTATATGAAGAAATCCCGTTTCCAACGAAGTCCTCAAAGAGGTCCAAATATCCACTTGCAGACTTTACAAACAGAGTGTTTCCAAACTGCTCTATGAACAGAAAGGTTAAACTCTGTGAGCTGAATGCACACATCACATAGTAGTTTCTGACAATGATTCTGTCTAGTTTTTATACCAAGATATTTCCTTTTCTAACATTGGCCTCAAATCGCTTGAAATCTCCAATTTCAAATTCCAGAAAAAGAGAGTTTCAAATCTGCTCTGTCCAAAGAAAGGTTCAACTCTGTGAGCTGAATACACACAACACAAAGAAGTTACTGAAAATTCTTCTGTCTAGCATTATATGAAGAAATTCCGTTTCCAACGAAGTCCTCAAAGAGGTCCAAATATCCACTTGCAGACTTTACAAACAGAGTGTTTCCAAACTGCTGTATGAACAGAAAGGTTAAGCTCTGTGAGCTGAATGCACACATCACATAGTAGTTTCTGAGAATGATTCTGTCTAGTTTTTATACCAAGATATTTCCTTTTCTCACATTGGCCTCAAATCGCTTGAAATCTCCAATTGCAATTTCCACAAAAAGAGAGTTTCAAATCTGCTCTATCCAAAGAAAGGTTCAACTCTGTGAGCTGAATACACACAACACAAAGAAGTTACTCAAAATTCTTCTGTCTAGCATTATATAAACAAATCCCGTTTCCAACGAAATCCTCAAAGAGGTCCAAATATAACCTTGCAGATATTACAAACAGAGTGTTTCCAAACTGCTCTATGAACAGAAAGGTTAAACTCTGTGAGCTGAATGCACACATCACATAGTAGTTTCTGAGAATGATTCTGTCTAGTTTCTATACGAAGATATTTCCTTTTCTAACATTGTCCTCAAATCGCTTGAAATCTCAAATTCCAAATTCCAGAAAAAGACAGTTTCAAACCTGCAGTGTGTAAGGAAAGGTTCAAATCTGTGAGTTGAATACACACAACACAAAGAAGTTACTGAGAATTCTTCTGTCTAGCATTATATGAAGAAATCCCGTTTCCAACGAAGGCGTCAAAGTGGAGCAAATATCCACTTGCAGACTTTAGAAACAGAGTATTTCCAAACTGCTCTATGAACAGAAAATTTAAACTCTGTGAGCTGAACGCACACATCACAAAGTTGTTTCTGAGAATGATTCTGTCTAGTTTTTATACGAAGATATTTCGTTTTCTAACATTGGCCTAAAATCGCTTGAAATCTCCAATTGCAATTTCCACAAAAAGAGAGTTTCAAATCTGCTCTGTCCAAAGAAAGGTTCAACTCTGTAAGCTGAATACACACAACACAAAGAAGTTACTGAAAATTCTTCTGTCTAGCATTATGTGAAGAAATCCCGTTTCCAACGAAGTCCTCAAAGAGGTCCAAATATCCACTTGCAGACTTTACAAACAGAGTGTCTCCAAACTGCTGTATGAACAGAAAGGTTTAACTCTGTGAGCTGAATGCACACATCACATAGTAGTTTCTGAGAATGATTCTGTCTAGTTTTTATACCAAGATATTTCCTTATCTCACATTGGCCTTAAATCGCTTCAAATCTCCAATTACAATTTCCACAAAAACAGAGTTTCAAATCTGCTCTGTCCAAAGAAAGGTTCAACTCTGTGAGCTGAATACACACAACACAAAGAAGTTACTCAAAATTCTTCTGTCTAGCATTATATAAAGAAATCCCGTTTCCAACGAAATCCTCAAAGAGGTCCAAATATCCCCTTGCAGACTTTACAAACAGAGTGTTTCAAAACTGCTGTATGAACAGAAAGGTTAAACTCTGTGAGCTGAATGCACACATCACATAGTAGTTTCTGAGAATCATTCTGTCTAGTTTTTATACCAAGATATTTCCTTTTCTCACATTGGCCTCAAATCGCTTGAAATCTCCAATTGCAATTTCCACAAAAAGAGAGTTTCAAATCTGCTCTGTCCAAAGAAAGGTTCAACTCTGTGAGCTGAATACACACAACACAAAGAAGTTACTCAAAATTCTTCTGTCTAGCATTATATAAAGAAATCCCATTTCCAACGAAATCCTCAAAGAGGTCCAAATATAACCTTGCAGACATTACAAACAGAGTGTTTCCAAACTGCTCTATGAACAGAAAGGTTAAACTCTGTGAGCTGAATGCACACATCACATAGTAGTTTCTGAGAATGATTCTGTCTAGTTTCTATACGAAGATATTTCCTTTTCTAACATTGTCCTCAAATCGCTTGAAATCTCAAATTCCAAATTCCAGAAAAAGACAGTTTCAAACCTGCAGTGTGTAAGGAAAGGTTCAAATCTGTGAGTTGAATACACACAACACAAAGAAGTTACGGAGAATTCTTCTGTCTAGCATTATATGAAGAAATCCCGTTTCCAACGAAGGCGTGAAAGTGGAGCAAATATCCACTTGTAGACTTTAGAAACAGAGTATTTCCAAACTGCTCTATGAACAGAAAAGTTAAACTCTGTGAGCTGAACGCACACATCACAAAGTTGTTTCTGAGAATGATTCTGTCTAGTTTTTATACCAAGATATTTCGTTTTCTAACATTGGCCTAAAATCGCTTGAAATCTCCAATTGCAATTTCCACAAAAAGAGAGTTTCAAATCTGCTCTGTCCAAAGAAAGGTTCAACTCTGTGAGCTGAATACACACAACACAAAGAAGTTACTGAAAATTCTTCTATCTAGCATTATATGAAGAAATCCCGTTTCCAACGAAGTCCTCAAAGAGTTCCAAATATCCACTTGCAGACTTTACAAACAGAGTGTTTCCAAACTGCTCTATGAACAGAAAGGTTAAACTCTGTGAGCTGAATGCACACATCACATAGTAGTTTCTGAGAATGATTCTGTCTAGTTTCTATACGAAGATATTTCCTTTTCTAACATTGGCCTCAAATCGCTTGAAATCTCAAATTCCAAATTCCAGAAAAAGACAGTTTCAAACCTGCAGTGTGTAAGGAAAGGTTCAAATCCGTGAGATGAATACACACAACACAAAGAAGTTACTGAGAATTCTTCTGTCTAGCATTATATGAAGAAATCCCGTTTCCAACGAAGGCCTCAAAGTGGTGCAAATATCCACTTGTAGACTTTAGAAACAGAGTGTTTCCAAACTGCTCTATGAACAGAAAAGTTAAACTCTGTGAGCTGAACGCACACATCACAAAGTTGTTTCTGAGAATGATTCTGTCTAGTTTTTATACCAAGATATTTCGTTTTCTAACATTGGCCTAAAATCACTTGAAATCTCCAATTGCAATTTCCACAAAAAGAGACATTCAAATTGCTCTGTCCAAAGAGAGGTTCAACTCTGTGAGCTGAATACACACAACACAAAGAAGTTACTGAAAATTCTTCTATCTAGCATTATATGAAGAAATCCCGTTTCCAACGAAGTCCTCAAAGAGTTCCAAATATCCACTTGCAGACTTTACAAACAGAGTGTTTCCAAACTGCTGTATGAACAGAAAGGTTAAACTCTGTGAGCTGAATGCACACATCACATAGTAGTTTCTGAGAATGATTCTGTCTAGTTTTTATACGAAGATACTTCCTTTTCTAACATTGGCCTCAAATCGCTTGAAATCTCCAATTGCAATTTCCCCAAAAAGAGAGTTTCAAATCTGCTCTGTCCAAAGAAAGGTTCAACTCTGTGAGCTGAATACACACAACACAAAGAAGTTACTGAAAATTCTTCTGTCTAGCATTATATGAAGAAATCCCGTTTCCAACGAAGTCCTCAAAGAGGTTCAAATATCCACTTGCAGACTTTACAAACAGAGTGTTTCCAAACTGCTGTATGAATAGAAAGGTTAAACTCTGTGAGCTGAATGCACACATCACATAGTAGTTTCTGAGAATGATTCTGTCTAGTTTTTATACCAAGATATTTCCTTTTCTCACATTGGCCTCAAATCGCTTGAAATCTCCAATTGCAATTTCCACAAAAAGAGAGTTTCAAATCTGCTCTGTCCAAAGAAAGGTTCAACTCTGTGAGCTGAATACACACAACACAAAGAAGTTACTCAAAATTCTTCTGTCTAGCATTATATAAAGAAATCCCGTTTCCAACGAAATCCTCAAAGAGCTCCAAATATAACCTTGCAGACTTTACAAACAGAGTGTTCCCAAACTGCTCTATGAACAGAAAGGTTAAATTCTGTGAGCTGAATGCACACATCACATAGTAGTTTCTGAGAATGATTCCGTCTAGTTTCTATACGAAGATATTTCCTTTTCTAACATTGTCCTCAAATCGCTTGAAATCTCAAATTCCAAATTCCAGAAAAAGACAGTTTCAAACCTGCAGTGTGTAAGGAAAGGTTCAAATCTGTGAGTTGAATACACACAACACAAAGAAGTTACTGAGAATTCTTCTGTCTAGCATTATATGAAGAAATCCCGTTTCCAACGAACTCGTCAAATTGGAGCAAATATCCACTTGTAGACTTTAGAAACAGAGTGTTTCCAAACTGCTCTATGAACAGAAAAGTTAAACTCTGTGAGCTGAACGCACACATCACAAAGTTGTTTCTGAGAATGATTCTGTCTAGTTTTTATACCAAGATATTTCGTTTTCTAACATTGGCCTAAAATCGCTTGAAATCTCCAATTGCAATTTCCACAAAAAGAGAGTTTCAAATCTGCTCTGTCCAAAGAAAGGTTCAACTCTGTGAGCTGAATACACACAACACAAAGAAGTTACTGAAAATTCTCTATCTAGCATTATATGAAGAAATCCCGTTTCCAACGAAGTCCTCAAAGAGTTCCAAATATCCACTTGCAGACTTTACAAACAGAGTGTTTCCAAACTGCTGTATGAACAGAAAGGTTAAACTCTGTGAGCTGAATGCACACATCACATAGTAGTTTCTGAGAATGATTCTGTCTAGTTTTTATACGAAGATACTTCCTTTTCTAACATTGGCCTCAAATCGCTTGAAATCTCCAATTGCAATTTCCCCAAAAAGAGAGTTCAAATCTGCTCTGTCCAAAGAAAGGTTCAACTCTGTGAGCTGAATACACACAACACAAAGAAGTTACTGAAAATTCTTCTGTCTAGCATTATATGAAGAAATCCCGTTTCCAACGAAGTCCTCAAAGAGGTCCAAATATCCACTTGCAGACTTTACAAACAGAGTGTTTCCAAACTGCTGTATGAACAGAAAGGTTAAACTCTGTGAGCTGAATGCACACATCACATAGTAGTTTCTGAGAATGATTCTGTCTAGTTTTTATACGAAGATATTTCCTTTTCTAACATTGGCCTAAAATCGCTTGAAATCTCCAATTGCAATTTCCCCAAAAAGAGAGTTTCAAATCTGCTCTGTCCAAAGAAAGGTTCAACTCTGTGAGCTGAATACACACAACACAAAGAAGTTACTGAAAATTCTTCTGTCTAGCATTATATGAAGAAATCCCGTTTCCAACGAAGTCCTCAAAGAGGTCCAAATATCCACTTGCAGACTTTACAAACAGAGTGTTTCCAAACGGCTGTATGAACAGAAAGGTTAAAATCTGTGAGCTGAATGCACACATCACATAGTAGTTTCTGAGAATGATTCTGTCTAGTTTTTATACCAAGATATTTCCTTTTCTCACATTGGCCTCAAATCGCTTGAAATCTCAAATTCCAAATTCCAGAAAAAGACAGTTTCAAACCTGCAGTGTGTAAGGAAAGGTTCAAATCTGTGAGATGAATACACACAACACAAAGAAGTTACTGAGAATTCTTCTGTCTAGCATTATATGAAGAAATCCCGTTTCCAACGAAGGCCTCAAAGTGGTGCAAATATCCACTTGTAGACTTTAGAAACAGAGTGTTTCCAAACTGCTCTATGAACAGAAAAGTTAAACTCTGTGAGCTGAATGCACACATCACATAGTAGTTTCTGAGAATGATTCTGTATAGTTTTTATACGAAGATATTTCCTTTTCTAACATTGGCCTAAAATCGCTTGAAATCTCCAATTGCAATTTCCCCAAAAAGAGAGTTTCAAATCTGCTCTGTGCAAAGAAAGGTTCAACTCTGTGAGCTGAATACACACAACACAAAGAAGTTACTGAAAATTCTTCTGTCTAGCATTATATGAAGAAATCCCGTTTCCAACGAAGTCCTCAAAGAGGTCCAAATATCCACTTGCAGACTTTACAAACAGAGTGTTTCCAAACTGCTCTATGAACAGAAAGGTTAAACTCTGTGAGCTGAATGCACACATCACATAGTAGTTTCTGACAATGATTCTGTCTAGTTTTTATACCAAGATATTTCCTTTTCTAACATTGGCCTCAAATCGCTTGAAATCTCCAATTTCAAATTCCAGAAAAAGAGAGTTTCAAATCTGCTCTGTCCAAAGAAAGGTTCACCTCTGTTAGCTGAATACACACAACACAAAGAAGTTACTCAAAATTCTTCTGTCTAGCATTATATAAAGAAATCCCATTTCCAACGAAATCCTCAAAGAGGTCCAAATATAACCTTGCAGACATTACAAACAGAGTGTTTCCAAACTGCTCTATGAACAGAAAGGTTAAACTCTGTGAGCTGAATGCACACATCACATAGTAGTTTCTGAGAATGATTCTGTCTAGTTTCTATACGAAGATATTTCCTTTTCTAACATTGTCCTCAAATCGCTTGAAATCTCAAATTCCAAATTCCAGAAAAAGACAGTTTCAAACCTGCAGTGTGTAAGGAAAGGTTCAAATCTGTGAGTTGAATACACACAACACAAAGAAGTTACGGAGAATTCTTCTGTCTAGCATTATATGAAGAAATCCCGTTTCCAACGAAGGCGTGAAAGTGGAGCAAATATCCACTTGTAGACTTTAGAAACAGAGTATTTCCAAACTGCTCTATGAACAGAAAAGTTAAACTCTGTGAGCTGAACGCACACATCACAAAGTTGTTTCTGAGAATGATTCTGTCTAGTTTTTATACCAAGATATTTCGTTTTCTAACATTGGCCTAAAATCGCTTGAAATCTCCAATTGCAATTTCCACAAAAAGAGAGTTTCAAATCTGCTCTGTCCAAAGAAAGGTTCAACTCTGTGAGCTGAATACACACAACACAAAGAAGTTACTGAAAATTCTTCTATCTAGCATTATATGAAGAAATCCCGTTTCCAACGAAGTCCTCAAAGAGTTCCAAATATCCACTTGCAGACTTTACAAACAGAGTGTTTCCAAACTGCTCTATGAACAGAAAGGTTAAACTCTGTGAGCTGAATGCACACATCACATAGTAGTTTCTGAGAATGATTCTGTCTAGTTTTTATACGAAGATACTTCCTTTTCTAACATTGGCCTCAAATCGCTTGAAATCTCCAATTGCAATTTCCCCAAAAAGAGAGTTCAAATCTGCTCTGTCCAAAGAAAGGTTCAACTCTGTGAGCTGAATACACACAACACAAAGAAGTTACTGAAAATTCTTCTGTCTAGCATTATATGAAGAAATCCCGTTTCCAACGAAGTCCTCAAAGAGGTCCAAATATCCACTTGCAGACTTTACAAACAGAGTGTTTCCAAACTGCTGTATGAACAGAAAGGTGAAACTCTGTGAGCTGAATGCACACATCACATAGTAGTTTCTGAGAATGATTCTGTCTAGTTTTTATACGAAGATATTTCCTTTTCTAACATTGGCCTAAAATCGCTTGAAATCTCCAATTGCAATTTCCCCAAAAAGAGAGTTTCAAATCTGCTCTGTCCAAAGAAAGGTTCAACTCTGTGAGCTGAATACACACAACACAAAGAAGTTACTGAAAATTCTTCTGTCTAGCATTATATGAAGAAATCCCGTTTCCAACGAAGTCCTCAAAGAGGTCCAAATATCCACTTGCAGACTTTACAAACAGAGTGTTTCCAAACGGCTGTATGAACAGAAAGGTTAAAATCTGTGAGCTGAATGCACACATCACATAGTAGTTTCTGAGAATGATTCTGTCTAGTTTTTATACCAAGATATTTCCTTTTCTCACATTGGCCTCAAATCGCTTGAAATCTCAAATTCCAAATTCCAGAAAAAGACAGTTTCAAACCTGCAGTGTGTAAGGAAAGGTTCAAATCTGTGAGTTGAATACACACAACACAAAGAAGTTACTGAGAATTCTTCTGTCTAGCATTATATGAAGAAATCCCGTTTCCAACGAAGGCCCCAAAGTGGTGCAAATATCCACTTGTAGACTTTAGAAACAGAGTGTTTCCAAACTGCTCTATGAACAGAAAAGTTAAACTCTGTGAGCTGAACGCACACATCACAAAGTTGTTTCTGAGAATGATTCTGTCTAGTTTTTATACGAAGATATTTCCTTTTCTAACATTGGCCTAAAATCGCTTGAAATCTCCAATTGCAATTTCCACAAAAAGAGAGTTTCAAATCTGCTCTGTCCAAAGAAAGGTTCAACTCTGTGAGCTGAATACACACAACACAAAGAAGTTACTGAAAATTCTTCTGTCTAGCATTATATGAAGAAATCCCGTTTCCAACGAAGTCCTCAAAGAGGTCCAAATATCCACTTGCAGACTTTACAAACAGAGTGTTTCCAAACTGCTGTATGAACAGAAAGGTTAAACTCTGTGAGCTGAATGCACACATCACATAGTAGTTTCTGAGAATGATTCTGTCTAGTTTTTATACCAAGATATTTCGTTTTCTAACATTGGCCTAAAATCGCTTGAAATCTCCAATTGCAATTTCCACAAAAAGAGAGTTTCAAATCTGCTCTGTCCAAAGAAAGGTTCAACTCTGTGAGCTGAATACACACAACACAAAGAAGTTACGGAAAATTCTTCTATCTAGCATTATATGAAGAAATCCCGTTTCCAACGAAGTCCTCAAAGAGTTCCAAATATCCACTTGCAGACTTTACAAACAGAGTGTTTCCAAACTGCTCTATGAACAGAAAGGTTAAACTCTGTGAGCTGAATGCACACATCACATAGTAGTTTCTGAGAATGATTCTGTCTAGTTTTTATACCAAGATATTTCCTTTTCTCACATTGGCCTCAAATCGCTTGAAATCTCCAATTTCAAATTCCAGAAAAAAGAGAGTTTCAGATCTGCTCTGTCCAAAGAAATGTTCAACTCTGTGAGCTGAATACACACAACACAAAGAAGTTACTCAAAATTCTTCTGTCTAGCATTATATAAAGAAATCCCTTTTCCAACGAAATCCTCAAAGAGGTCCAAATATAACCTTGCAGACTTTACAAACAGAGTGTTTCCAAACTGCTCTATGAACGGAAAGGATAAACTCTGTGAGCGGAATGCACACATCACATAGTAGTTTCTGAGAATGATTCTGTCTAGTTTCTATACGAAGATATTTCCTTTTCTAACATTGTCCTCAAATCACTTGAAATCTCAAATTCCAAATTCCAGAAAAAGACAGTTTCAAACCTGCAGTGTGTAAGGAAAGGTTCAAATCTGTGAGATGAATACACACAACACAAAGAAGTTACTGAGAATTCTTCTGTCTAGCATTATATGAAGAAATCCCGTTTCCAACGAAGGCCTCAAAGTGGTGCAAATATCCACTTGTAGACTTTAGAAACAGAGTGTTTCCAAACTGCTCTATGAACAGAAAAGTTAAACTCTGTGAGCTGAATGCACACATCACATAGTAGTTTCTGAGAATGATTCTGTATAGTTTTTATACGAAGATATTTCCTTTTCTAACATTGGCCTAAAATCGCTTGAAATCTCCAATTGCAATTTCCCCAAAAAGAGAGTTTCAAATCTGCTCTGTGCAAAGAAAGGTTCAACTCTGTGAGCTGAATACACACAACACAAAGAAGTTACTGAAAATTCTTCTGTCTAGCATTATATGAAGAAATCCCGTTTCCAACGAAGTCCTCAAAGAGGTCCAAATATCCACTTGCAGACTTTACAAACAGAGTGTTTCCAAACTGCTCTATGAACAGAAAGGTTAAACTCTGTGAGCTGAATGCACACATCACATAGTAGTTTCTGACAATGATTCTGTCTAGTTTTTATACCAAGATATTTCCTTTTCTAACATTGGCCTCAAATCGCTTGAAATCTCCAATTTCAAATTCCAGAAAAAGAGAGTTTCAAATCTGCTCTGTCCAAAGAAAGGTTCACCTCTGTTAGCTGAATACACACAACACAAAGAAGTTACTGAAAATTCTTCTGTCTAGCATTATATGAAGAAATCCCGTTTCCAACGAAGTCCTCAAAGAGGTCCAAATATCCACTTGCAGACTTTACAAACAGAGTGTTTCCAAACTGCTGTATGAACAGAAAGGTTAAGCTCTGTGAGCTGAATGCACACATCACATAGTAGTTTCTGAGAATGATTCTGTCTAGTTTTTATACCAAGATATTTCCTTTTCTCACATTGGCCTCAAATCGCTTGAAATCTCCAATTGCAATTTCCACAAAAAGAGAGTTTCAAATCTGCTCTGTCCAAAGAAAGGTTCAACTCTGTGAGCTGAATACACACAACACAAAGAAGTTACTCAAAATTCTTCTGTCTAGCATTATATAAAGAAATCCCGTTTCCAACGAAATCCTCAAAGAGGTCCAAATATAACCTTGCAGACATTACAAACAGAGTGTTTCCAAACTGCTCTATGAACAGAAAGGTTAAACTCTGTGAGCTGAATGCACACATCACATAGTAGTTTCTGAGAATGATTCTGTCTAGTTTCTATACGAAGATATTTCCTTTTCTAACATTGTCCTCAAATCGCTTGAAATCTCAAATTCCAAATTCCAGAAAAAGACAGTTTCAAATCTGCAGTGTGTAAGGAAAGGTTCAAATCTGTGAGTTGAATACACACAACACAAAGAAGTTACTGAAAATTCTTCTGTCTAGCATTATATGAAGAAATCCCGTTTCCAACGAAGGCCCCAAAGTGGAGCAAATATCCACTTGCAGACTTTAGAAACAGAGTATTTCCAAACTGCTCTATGAACAGAAAATTTAAACTCTGTGAGCTGAACGCACACATCACAAAGTTGTTTCTGAGAATGATTCTGTCTAGTTTTTATACGAAGATATTTCCTTTTCTAACATTGGCCTAAAATCGCTTGAAATCTCCAATTGCAATTTCCCCAAAAAGAGAGTTTGAAATCTGCTCTGTCCAAAGAAAGGTTCAACTCTGTGAGCTGAATACACACAACACAAAGAAGTTACTGAAAATTCTTCTGTCTAGCATTATATGAAGAAATCCCGTTTCCAACGAAGTCCTCAAAGAGGTCCAAATATCCACTTGCAGACTTTACAAACAGAGTGTTTCCAAACGGCTGTATGAACAGAAAGGTTAAAATCTGTGAGCTGAATGCACACATCACATAGTAGTTTCTGAGAATCATTCTGTCTAGTTTTTATACCAAGATATTTCCTTTTCTCACATTGGCCTCAAATCGCTTGAAATCTCAAATTCCGAATTCCAGAAAAAGACAGTTTCAAACCTGCAGTGTGTAAGGAAAGGTTCAAATCTGTGAGTTGAATACACACAACACAAAGAAGTTACTGAGAATTCTTCTGTCTAGCATTATATGAAGAAATCCCGTTTCCAACGAAGGCCCCAAAGTGGTGCAAATATCCACTTGTAGACTTTAGAAACAGAGTGTTTCCAAACTGCTCTATGAACAGAAAAGTTAAACTCTGTGAGCTGAACGCACACATCACAAAGTTGTTTCTGAGAATGATTCTGTCTAGTTTTTATACGAAGATATTTCCTTTTCTAACATTGGCCTAAAATCGCTTGAAATCTCCAATTGCAATTTCCACAAAAAGAGAGTTTCAAATCTGCTCTGTCCAAAGAAAGATTCAACTCTGTGAGCTGAATACACACAACACAAAGAAGTTACTGAAAATTCTTCTGTCTAGCATTATATGAAGAAATCCCGTTTCCAACGAAGTCCTCAAAGAGGTCCAAATATCCACTTGCAGACTTTACAAACAGAGTGTTTCCAAACTGCTGTATGAACAGAAAGGTTAAACTCTGTGAGCTGAATGCACACATCACATAGTAGTTTCTGAGAATGATTCTGTCTAGTTTTTATACCAAGATATTTCGTTTTCTAACATTGGCCTAAAATCGCTTGAAATCTCCAATTGCAATTTCCCCAAAAAGAGAGTTTCAAATCTGCTCTGTCCAAAGAAAGGTTCAACTCTGTGAGCTGAATACACACAATACAAAGAAGTTACGGAAAATTCTTCTATCTAGCATTATATGAAGAAATCCCGTTTCCAACGAAGTCCTCAAAGAGTTCCAAATATCCACTTGCAGACTTTACAAAAAGAGTGTTTCCAAACTGCTCTATGAACAGAAAGGTTAAACTCTGTGAGCTGAATGCACACATCACATAGTAGTTTCTGAGAATGATTCTGTCTAGTTTTTATACGAAGATACTTCCTTTTCTAACATTGGCCTCAAATCGCTTGAAATCTCCAATTGCAATTTCCACAAAAAGAGAGTTTCAAATCTGCTCTGTCCAAAGAAAGGTTCAACTCTGTGAGCTGAATACACACAACACAAAGAAGTTACTGAAAATTCTTCTGTCTAGCATTATATGAAGAAATCCCGTTTCCAACGAAGTCCTCAAAGAGGTCCAAATATCCACTTGCAGACTTTACAAACAGAGTGTTTCCAAACGGCTGTATGAACAGAAAGGTTAAAATCTGTGAGCTGAATGCACACATCACATAGTAGTTTCTGAGAATGATTCTGTCTAGTTTTTATACCAAGATATTTCCTTTTCCTCATTGGCCTCAAATCGCTTGAAATCTCAAATTCCAAATTCCAGAAAAAGACAGTTTCAAACCTGCAGTGTGTAAGGAAAGGTTCAAATCTGTGAGTTGAATACACACAACACAAAGAAGTTACTGAGAATTCTTCTGTCTAGCATTATATGAAGAAATCCCGTTTCCAACGAAGGCCCCAAAGTGGTGCAAATATCCACTTGTAGACTTTAGAAACAGAGTGTTTCCAAACTGCTCTATGAACAGAAAAGTTAAACTCTGTGAGCTGAACGCACACATCACAAAGTTGTTTCTGAGAATGATTCTGTCTAGTTTTTATACGAAGATATTTCCTTTTCTAACATTGGCCTAAAATCGCTTGAAATCTCCAATTGCAATTTCCACAAAAAGAGAGTTTCAAATCTGCTCTGTCCAAAGAAAGGTTCAACTCTGTGAGCTGAATACACACAACACAAAGAAGTTACTGAAAATTCTTCTGTCTAGCATTATATGAAGAAATCCCGTTTCCAACGAAGTCCTCAAAGAGGTCCAAATATCCACTTGCAGACTTTACAAACAGAGTGTTTCCAAACTGCTGTATGAACAGAAAGGTTAAACTCTGTGAGCTGAATGCACACATCACATAGTAGTTTCTGAGAATGATTCTGTCTAGTTTTTATACCAAGATATTTCGTTTTCTAACATTGGCCTAAAATCGCTTGAAATCTCCAATTGCAATTTCCACAAAAAGAGAGTTTCAAATCTGCTCTGTCCAAAGAAAGGTTCAACTCTGTGAGCTGAATACACACAACACAAAGAAGTTACGGAAAATTCTTCTATCTAGCATTATATGAAGAAATCCCGTTTCCAACGAAGTCCTCAAAGAGTTCCAAATATCCACTTGCAGACTTTACAAACAGAGTGTTTCCAAACTGCTCTATGAACAGAAAGGTTAAACTCTGTGAGCTGAATGCACACATCACATAGTAGTTTCTGAGAATGATTCTGTCTAGTTTTTATACCAAGATATTTCCTTTTCTCACATTGGCCTCAAATCGCTTGAAATCTCCAATTTCAAATTCCAGAAAAAGAGAGTTTCAAATCTGCTCTGTCCAAAGAAAAGTTCACCTCTGTTAGCTGAATACACACAACACAAAGAAGTTACTGAAAATTCTTCTGTCTAGCATTATATGAAGAAATCCCGTTTCCAACGAAGTCCTCAAAGAGGTCCAAATATCCACTTGCAGACTTTACAAACAGAGTGTTTCCAAACTGCTGTATGAACAGAAAGGTTAAGCTCTGTGAGCTGAATGCACACATCACATAGTAGTTTCTGAGAATGATTCTGTCTAGTTTTTATACCAAGATATTTCCTTTTCTCACATTGGCCTCAAATCGCTTGAAATCTCCAATTGCAATTTCCACAAAAAGAGAGTTTCAAATCTGCTCTGTCCAAAGAAAGGTTCAACTCTGTGAGCTGAATACACACAACACAAAGAAGTTACTCAAAATTCTTCTGTCTAGCATTATATAAAGAAATCCCGTTTCCAACGAAATCCTCAAAGAGGTCCAAATATAACCTTGCAGACATTACAAACAGAGTGTTTCCAAACTGCTCTATGAACAGAAAGGTTAAACTCTGTGAGCTGAATGCACACATCACATAGTAGTTTCTGAGAATGATTCTGTCTAGTTTCTATACGAAGATATTTCCTTTTCTAACATTGTCCTCAAATCGCTTGAAATCTCAAATTCCAAATTCCAGAAAAAGACAGTTTCAAACCTGCAGTGTGTAAGGAAAGGTTCAAATCTGTGAGTTGAATACACACAACACAAAGAAGTTACTGAGAATTCTTCTGTCTAGCATTATATGAAGAAATCCCGTTTCCAACGAAGGCGTCAAAGTGGAGCAAATATCCACTTGCAGACTTTAGAAACAGAGTATTTCCAAACTGCTCTATGAACAGAAAATTTAAACTCTGTGAGCTGAACGCACACATCACAAAGTTGTTTCTGAGAATGATTCTGTCTAGTTTTTATACGAAGATATTTCGTTTTCTAACATTGGCCTAAAATCGCTTGAAATCTCCAATTGCAATTTCCACAAAAAGAGAGTTTCAAATCTGCTCTGTCCAAAGAAAGGTTCAACTCTGTGAGCTGAATACACACAACACAAAGAAGTTACTGAAAATTCTTCTGTCTAGCATTATATGAAGAAATCCCGTTTCCAACGAATTCCTCAAAGAGGTCCAAATATCCACTTGCAGACTTTACAAACAGAGTGTTTCCAAACTGCTGTATGAACAGAAAGGTTAAACTCTGTGAGCTGAATGCACACATCACATAGTAGTTTCTGAGAATGATTCTGTCTAGTTTTTATACCAAGATATTTCCTTATCTCACATTGGCCTTAAATCGCTTCAAATCTCCAAATACAATTTCCACAAAAAGAGAGTTTCAAATCTGCTCTCTCCAAAGAAAGGTTCAACTCTGTGAGCTGAATACACACAACACAAAGAAGTTACTCAAAATTCTTCTGTCTAGCATTATATAAAGAAATCCCGTTTCCAACGAAATCCTCAAAGAGGTCCAAATATCCCCTTGCAGACTTTACAAACAGAGTGTTTCAAAACTGCTGTATGAACAGAAAGGTTAAACTCTGTGAGCTGAATGCACACATCACATAGTAGTTTCTGAGAATGATTCTGTCTAGTTTTTATACCAAGATATTTCCTTTTCTCACATTGGCCTCAAATCGCTTGAAATCTCCAATTGCAATTTCCACAAAAAGAGAGTTTCAAATCTGCTCTGTCCAAAGAAAGGTTCAACTCTGTGAGCTGAATACACACAACACAAAGAAGTTACTCAAAATTCTTCTGTCTAGCATTATATAAAGAAATCCCATTTCCAACGAAATCCTCAAAGAGGTCCAAATATAACCTTGCAGACTTTACAAACAGAGTGTTTCCAAACTGCTCTATGAACAGAAAGGTTAAACTCTGTGAGCTGAATGCACACATCACATAGTAGTTTCTGAGAATGATTCTGTCTAGTTTCTATACGAAGATATTTCCTTTTCTAACATTGTCCTCAAATCGCTTGAAATCTCAAATTCCAAATTCCAGAAAAAGACAGTTTCAAACCTGCAGTGTGTAAGGAAAGGTTCAAATCTGTGAGTTGAATACACACAACACAAAGAAGTTACGGAGAATTCTTCTGTCTAGCATTATATGAAGAAATCCCGTTTCCAACGAAGGCGTCAAAGTGGAGCAAATATCCACTTGTAGACTTTAGAAACAGAGTGTTTCCAAACTGCTCTATGAACAGAAAAGTTAAACTCTGTGAGCTGAACGCACACATCACAAAGTTGTTTCTGAGAATGATTCTGTCTAGTTTTTATACCAAGATATTTCGTTTTCTAACATTGGCCTAAAATCGCTTGAAATCTCCAATTGCAATTTCCACAAAAAGAGAGTTTCAAATCTGCTCTGTCCAAAGAAAGGTTCAACTCTGTGAGCTGAATACACACAACACAAAGAAGTTACTGAAAATTCTTCTATCTAGCATTATATGAAGAAATCCCGTTTCCAACGAAGTCCTCAAAGAGTTCCAAATATCCACTTGCAGACTTTACAAACAGAGTGTTTCCAAACTGCTCTATGAACAGAAAGGTTAAACTCTGTGAGCTGAATGCACACATCACATAGTAGTTTCTGAGAATGATTCTGTCTAGTTTTTATACGAAGATACTTCCTTTTCTAACATTGGCCTCAAATCGCTTGAAATCTCCAATTGCAATTTCCCCAAAAAGAGAGTTCAAATCTGCTCTGTCCAAAGAAAGGTTCAACTCTGTGAGCTGAATACACACAACACAAAGAAGTTACTGAAAATTCTTCTGTCTAGCATTATATGAAGAAATCCCGTTTCCAACGAAGTCCTCAAAGAGGTCCAAATATCCACTTGCAGACTTTACAAACAGAGTGTTTCCAAACTGCTCTATGAACAGAAAGGTTAAACTCTGTGAGCTGAATGCACACATCACATAGTAGTTTCTGAGAATGATTCTGTCTAGTTTTTATACCAAGATATTTCCTTTTCTAACATTGGCCTCAAATCGCTTGAAATCTCCAATTTCAAATTCCAGAAAAAGAGAGTTTCAAATCTGCTCTGTCCAAAGAAATGTTCAACTATGTGAGCTGAATACACACAACACAAAGAAGTTACTCAAAATTCTTCTGTCTAGCATTATATGAAGAATTCCCGTTTCTAACGAAGGCCTCAAAGAGATCCAAATATCCACTTGCAGACTTTACAAACAGAGTGTTTCCAAACGGCTGTATGAACAGAAAGGTTAAAATCTGTGAGCTGAATGCACACATCACATAGTAGTTTCTGAGAATCATTCTGTCTAGTTTTTATACCAAGATATTTCCTTTTCTCACATTGGCCTCAAATCGCTTGAAATCTCAAATTCCGAATTCCAGAAAAAGACAGTTTCAAACCTGCAGTGTGTAAGGAAAGGTTCAAATCTGTGAGTTGAATACACACAACACAAAGAAGTTACTGAAAATTCTTCTGTCTAGCATTATATGAAGAAATCCCGTTTCCAACGAAGGCGTCAAAGTGGAGCAAATATCCACTTGTAGACTTTAGAAACAGAGTGTTTCCAAACTGCTCTATGAACAGAAAAGTTAAACTCTGTGAGCTGAACGCACACATCACAAAGTTGTTTCTGAGAATGATTCTGTCTAGTTTTTATACGAAGATATTTCCTTTTCTAACATTCGCCTAAAATCGCTTGAAATCTCCAATTGCAATTTCCACAAAAAGAGAGTTTCAAATCTGCTCTGTCCAAAGAAAGGTTCAACTCTGTGAGCTGAATACACACAACACAAAGAAGTTACTGAAAATTCTTCTGTCTAGCATTATATGAAGAAATCCCGTTTCCAACGAAGTCCTCAAAGAGGTCCAAATATCCACTTGCAGACTTTACAAACAGAGTGTTTCCAAACTGCTGTATGAAGAGAAAGGTTAAACTCTGTGAGCTGAATGCACACATCACATAGTAGTTTCTGAGAATGATTCTGTCTAGTTTTTATACCAAGATATTTCCTTTTCTCACATTGGCCTCAAATCGCTTGAAATCTCCAATTGCAATTTCCACAAAAAGAGAGTTTCAAATCTGCTCTGTCCAAAGAAAGGTTCAACTCTGTGAGCTGAATACACACAACACAAAGAAGTTACTCAAAATTCTTCTGTCTAGCATTATATAAAGAAATCCCGTTTCCAACGAAATCCTCAAAGAGGTCCAAATATAACCTTGCAGACTTTACAAACAGAGTGTTTCCAAACTGCTCCATGAACAGAAAGGTTAAACTCTGTGAGCTGAATGCACACATCACATAGTAGTTTCTGAGAATGATTCTGTCTAGTTTCTATACGAAGATATTTCCTTTTCTAACACTCTCCTCAAATCGCTTGAATTCTCAAATTCCAAATTCCAGAAAAAGACAGTTTCAAACCTGCAGTGTGTAAGGAAAGGTTCAAATCTGTGAGTTGAATACACACAACACAAAGAAGTTACGGAGAATTCTTCTGTCTAGCATTATATGAAGAAATCCCGTTTCCAACGAAGGCGTCAAAGTGGAGCAAATATCCACTTGTAGACTTTAGAAACAGAGTGTTTCCAAACTGCTCTATGAACAGAAAAGTTAAACTCTGTGAGCTGAACGCACACATCACAAAGTTGTTTCTGAGAATGATTCTGTCTAGTTTTTATACGAAGATATTTCCTTTTCTAACATTGGCCTCAAATAGCTTGAAATCTCCAATTGCAATTTCCACAAAAAGAGAGTTTCAAATCTGCTCTGTCCAAAGAAAGGTTCAACTCTGTGAGCTGAATACACACAACACAAAGAAGTTACTGAAAATTCTTCTGTCTAGCATTATATGAAGAAATCCCGTTTCCAACGAAGTCCTCAAAGAGGTCCAAATATCCACTTGCAGACTTTACAAACAGAGTGTTTCCAAACTGCTGTATGAACAGAAAGGTTAAACTCTGTGAGCTGAATGCACACATCACATAGTAGTTTCTGAGAATGATTCTGTCTAGTTTTTATACCAAGATATTTCCTTTTCTCACATTGGCCTCAAATCGCTTGAAATCTCCAATTGCAATTTCCACAAAAAGAGAGTTTCAAATCTGCTCTGTCCAAAGAAAGGTTCAACTCTGTGAGCTGAATACACACAACACAAAGAAGTTACTCAAAATTCTTCTGTCTAGCATTATATAAAGAAATCCCTTTTCCAACGAAATCCTCAAAGAGGTCCAAATATAACCTTGCAGACTTTACAAACAGAGTGTTTCCAAACTGCTCTATGAACGGAAAGGTTTAACTCTGTGAGCTGAATGCACACATCACATAGTAGTTTCTGAGAATGATTCTGTCTAGTTTCTATACGAAGATATTTCCTTTTCTAACATTGGCCTCAAATCGCTTGAAATCTCAAATTCCAAATTCCAGAAAAAGACAGTTTCAAACCTGCAGTGTGTTAGGAAAGGTTTAAATCTGTGAGTTGAATACACACAACACAAAGAAGTTACTGAGAATTCTTCTGTCTAGCATTATATGAAGAAATCCCGTTTCCAACGAAGGCCTCAAAGTGGTGCAAATATCCACTTGTAGACTTTAGAAACAGAGTGTTTCCAAACTGCTCTATGAACAGAAAAGTTAAACTCTGTGAGTTGAACGCACACATCACAAAGTTGTTTCTGAGAATGATTCTGTCTAGTTTTTATACCAAGATATTTCGTTTTCTAACATTGGCCTAAAATCGCTTGAAATCTCCAATTGCAATTTCCACAAAAAGAGAGTTTCAAATCTGCTCTGTCCAAAGAAAGATTCAACTCTGTGAGCTGAATACACACAACACAAAGAAGTTACTGAAAATTCTTCTGTCTAGCATTATATGAAGAAATCCCGTTTCCAACGAAGTCCTCAAAGAGTTCCAACTATCCACTTGCAGACTTTACAAACAGAGTGTTTCCAAACTGCTGTATGAACAGAAAGGTTAAACTCTGTGAGCTGAATGCACACATCACATAGTAGTTTCTGAGAATGATTCTGTCTAGTTTTTATACCAAGATATTTCCTTTTCTAACATTGGCCTAAAATCGCTTGAAATCTCCAATTGCAATTTCCACAAAAAGAGAGTTTCAAATCTGCTCTGTCCAAAGAAAGATACAACTCTGTGAGCTGAATACACACAACACAAAGAAGTTACTGAAAATTCTTCTGTCTAGCATTATATGAAGAAATCCCGTTTCCAACGAAGTCCTCAAAGAGGTCCAAATATCCACTTGCAGACTTTACAAACAGAGTGTTTCCAAACTGCTGTATGAACAGAAAGGTTAAACTCTGTTAGCTGAATGCACACATCACATAGTAGTTTCTGAGAATCATTCTGTCTAGTTTTTATACCAAGATATTTCCTTTTCTCACATTGGCCTCAAATCGCTTGAAATCTCAAATTCCAAATTCCAGAAAAAGACAGTTTCAAACCTGCAGTGTGTAAGGAAAGGTTCAAATCTGTGAGTTGAATACACACAACACAAAGAAGTTACTGAGAATTCTTCTGTCTAGCATTATATGAAGAAATCCCGTTTCCAACGAAGGCCCCAAAGTGCTGCAAATATCCACTTGTAGACTTTAGAAACAGAGTGTTTCCAAACTGCTCTATGAACAGAAAAGTTAAACTCTGTGAGCTGAACGCACACATCACAAAGTTGTTTCTGAGAATGATTCTGTCTAGTTTTTATACGAAGATATTTCCTTTTCTAACATTGGCCTAAAATCGCTTGAAATCTCCAATTGCAATTTCCACAAAAAGAGAGTTTCAAATCTGCTCTGTCCAAAGAAAGGTTCAACTCTGTGAGCTGAATACACACAACACAAAGAAGTTACTGAAAATTCTTCTGTCTAGCATTATATGAAGAAATCCCGTTTCCAACGAAGTCCTCAAAGAGGTCCAAATATCCACTTGCAGACTTTACAAACAGAGTGTTTCCAAACTGCTGTATGAACAGAAAGGTTAAACTCTGTGAGCTGAATGCACACATCACATAGTAGTTTCTGAGAATGATTCTGTCTAGTTTTTATACCAAGATATTTCCTTTTCTCACATTGGCCTCAAATCGCTTGAAATCTCCAATTGCAATTTCCACAAAAAGAGAGTTTCAAATCTGCTCTGTGCAAAGAAAGGTTCAACTCTGTGAGCTGAATACACACAACACAAAGAAGTTACTCAAAATTCTTCTGTCTAGCATTATATAAAGAAATCCCTTTTCCAACGAAGTCCTCAAAGAGCTTCAAATATCCCCTTGCAGACTTTACAAACAGAGTGTTTCCAAACTGCTCTATGAACAGAAAGGTTAAACTCTGTGAGCTGAATGCACACATCACATAGTAGTTTCTGAGAATGATTCTGTCTAGTTTCTATACGAAGATATTTCCTTTTCTAACATTGTCCTCAAATCGCTTGAAATCTCAAATTCCAAATTCCAGAAAAAGACAGTTTCAAACCTGCAGTGTGTAAGGAAAGGTTCAAATCTGTGAGTTGAATACACACAACACAAAGAAGTTACTGAGAATTCTTCTGTCTAGCATTACATGAAGAAATCCCGTTTCCAACGAAGGCCTCAAAGTGGAGCAAATATCCACTTGTAGACTTTAGAAACAGAGTGTTTCCAAACTGCTCTATGAACAGAAAAGTTAAACTCTGTGAGCTGAACGCACACATCACAAAGTTGTTTCTGAGAATGATTCTGTCTAGTTTTTATACGAAGATATTTCCTTTTCTAACATTGGCCTCAAATAGCTTGAAATCTCCAATTGCAATTTCCACAAAAAGAGAGTTTCAAATCTGCTCTGTCCAAAGAAAGGTTCAACTCTGTGAGCTGAATACACACAACACAAAGAAGTTACTGAAAATTCTTCTGTCTAGCATTATATGAAGAAATCCCGTTTCCAACGAAGTCCTCAAAGAGGTCCAAATATCCACTTGCAGACTTTACAAACAGAGTGTTTCCAAACTGCTGTATGAACAGAAAGGTTAAACTCTGTGAGCTGAATGCACACATCACATAGTAGTTTCTGAGAATGATTCTGTCTAGTTTTTATACCAAGATATTTCCTTTTCTCACATTGGCCTCAAATCGCTTGAAATCTCCAATTGCAATTTCCACAAAAAGAGAGTTTCAAATCTGCTCTGTCCAAAGAAAGGTTCAACTCTGTGAGCTGAATACACACAACACAAAGAAGTTACTCAAAATTCTTCTGTCTAGCATTATATAAAGAAATCCCTTTTCCAACGAAATCCTCAAAGAGGTCCAAATATAACCTTGCAGACTTTACAAACAGAGTGTTTCCAAACTGCTCTATGAACGGAAAGGTTTAACTCTGTGAGCTGAATGCACACATCACATAGTAGTTTCTGAGAATGATTCTGTCTAGTTTCTATACGAAGATATTTCCTTTTCTAACATTGGCCTCAAATCGCTTGAAATCTCAAATTCCAAATTCCAGAAAAAGACAGTTTCAAACCTGCAGTGTGTAAGGAAAGGTTCAAATCCGTGAGATGAATACACACAACACAAAGAAGTTACTGAGAATTCTTCTGTCTAGCATTATATGAAGAAATCCCGTTTCCAACGAAGGCCTCAAAGTGGTGCAAATATCCACTTGTAGACTTTAGAAACAGAGTGTTTCCAAACTGCTCTATGAACAGAAAAGTTAAACTCTGTGAGCTGAACGCACACATCACAAAGTTGTTTCTGAGAATGATTCTGTCTAGTTTTTATACCAAGATATTTCGTTTTCTAACATTGGCCTAAAATCACTTGAAATCTCCAATTGCAATTTCCACAAAAAGAGACATTCAAATTGCTCTGTCCAAAGAGAGGTTCAACTCTGTGAGCTGAATACACACAACACAAAGAAGTTACTGAAAATTCTTCTATCTAGCATTATATGAAGAAATCCCGTTTCCAACGAAGTCCTCAAAGAGTTCCAAATATCCACTTGCAGACTTTACAAACAGAGTGTTTCCAAACTGCTGTATGAACAGAAAGGTTAAACTCTGTGAGCTGAATGCACACATCACATAGTAGTTTCTGAGAATGATTCTGTCTAGTTTTTATACGAAGATACTTCCTTTTCTAACATTGGCCTCAAATCGCTTGAAATCTCCAATTGCAATTTCCCCAAAAAGAGAGTTTCAAATCTGCTCTGTCCAAAGAAAGGTTCAACTCTGTGAGCTGAATACACACAACACAAAGAAGTTACTGAAAATTCTTCTGTCTAGCATTATATGAAGAAATCCCGTTTCCAACGAAGTCCTCAAAGAGGTTCAAATATCCACTTGCAGACTTTACAAACAGAGTGTTTCCAAACTGCTGTATGAATAGAAAGGTTAAACTCTGTGAGCTGAATGCACACATCACATAGTAGTTTCTGAGAATGATTCTGTCTAGTTTTTATACCAAGATATTTCCTTTTCTCACATTGGCCTCAAATCGCTTGAAATCTCCAATTGCAATTTCCACAAAAAGAGAGTTTCAAATCTGCTCTGTCCAAAGAAAGGTTCAACTCTGTGAGCTGAATACACACAACACAAAGAAGTTACTCAAAATTCTTCTGTCTAGCATTATATAAAGAAATCCCGTTTCCAACGAAATCCTCAAAGAGCTCCAAATATAACCTTGCAGACTTTACAAACAGAGTGTTCCCAAACTGCTCTATGAACAGAAAGGTTAAATTCTGTGAGCTGAATGCACACATCACATAGTAGTTTCTGAGAATGATTCCGTCTAGTTTCTATACGAAGATATTTCCTTTTCTAACATTGTCCTCAAATCGCTTGAAATCTCAAATTCCAAATTCCAGGAAAGACAGTTTCAAACCTGCAGTGTGTAAGGAAAGGTTCAAATCTGTGAGTTGAATACACACAACACAAAGAAGTTACTGAGAATTCTTCTGTCTAGCATTATATGAAGAAATCCCGTTTCCAACGAACTCGTCAAATTGGAGCAAATATCCACTTGTAGACTTTAGAAACAGAGTGTTTCCAAACTGCTCTATGAACAGAAAAGTTAAACTCTGTGAGCTGAACGCACACATCACAAAGTTGTTTCTGAGAATGATTCTGTCTAGTTTTTATACCAAGATATTTCGTTTTCTAACATTGGCCTAAAATCGCTTGAAATCTCCAATTGCAATTTCCACAAAAAGAGAGTTTCAAATCTGCTCTGTCCAAAGAAAGGTTCAACTCTGTGAGCTGAATACACACAACACAAAGAAGTTACTGAAAATTCTCTATCTAGCATTATATGAAGAAATCCCGTTTCCAACGAAGTCCTCAAAGAGTTCCAAATATCCACTTGCAGACTTTACAAACAGAGTGTTTCCAAACTGCTGTATGAACAGAAAGGTTAAACTCTGTGAGCTGAATGCACACATCACATAGTAGTTTCTGAGAATGATTCTGTCTAGTTTTTATACGAAGATACTTCCTTTTCTAACATTGGCCTCAAATCGCTTGAAATCTCCAATTGCAATTTCCCCAAAAAGAGAGTTTCAAATCTGCTCTGTCCAAAGAAAGGTTCAACTCTGTGAGCTGAATACACACAACACAAAGAAGTTACTGAAAATTCTTCTGTCTAGCATTATATGAAGAAATCCCGTTTCCAACGAAGTCCTCAAATAGGTCCAAATATCCACTTGCAGACTTTACAAACAGAGTGTTTCCAAACTGCTCTATGAACAGAAACGTTAAACTCTGTGAGCTGAATGCACACATCACATAGTAGTTTCTGAGAATGATTCTGTCTAGTTTTTATACCAAGATATTTCCTTTTCTAACATTGGCCTCAAATCGCTTGAAATCTCCAATTTCAAATTCCAGAAAAAGAGAGTTTCAAATCTGCTCTGTCCAGAGAAATGTTCAACTCTGTGAGCTGAATACACACAACACAAAGAAGTTACTGAAAATTCTTCTGTCTAGCATTATATGAAGAATTCCCGTTTCTAACGAAGGCCTCAAAGAGATCCAAATATCCACTTGCAGACTTTACAAACAGAGTGTTTCCAAACTGCTGTATGAACAGAAAGGTTAAACTCTGTGAGCTGAATGCACACATCACATAGTAGTTTCTGAGAATCATTCTGTCTAGTTTTTATACCAAGATATTTCCTTTTCTCACATTGGCCTCAAATCGCTTGAAATCTCAAATTCCAAATTCCAGAAAAAGACAGTTTCAAACCTGCAGTGTGTAAGGTAAGGTTCAAATCTGTGAGATGAATACACACAACACAAAGAAGTTACTGAGAATTCTTCTGTCTAGCATTATATGAAGAAATCCCGTTTCCAACGAAGGCCTCAAAGTGGTGCAAATATCCACTTGTAGACTTTAGAAACAGAGTGTTTCCAAACTGCTCTATGAACAGAAAAGTTAAACTCTGTGAGCTGAATGCACACATCACATAGTAGTTTCTGAGAATGATTCTGTATAGTTTTTATACGAAGATATTTCCTTTTCTAACATTGGCCAAAAATCGCTTGAAATCTCCAATTGCAATTTCCCCAAAAAGGGAGTTTCAAATCTGCTCTGTGCAAAGAAAGGTTCAACTCTGTGAGCTGAATACACACAACACAAAGAAGTTACTGAAAATTCTTCTGTCTAGCATTATATGAAGAAATCCCGTTTCCAACGAAGTCCTCAAAGAGGTCCAAATATCCACTTGCAGACTTTACAAACAGAGTGTTTCCAAACTGCTCTATGAACAGAAAGGTTAAACTCTGTGAGCTGAATGCATACATCACATAGTAGTTTCTGACAATGATTCTGTCTAGTTTTTATACCAAGATATTTCCTTTTCTAACATTGGCCTCAAATCGCTTGAAATCTCCAATTTCAAATTCCAGAAAAAGAGAGTTTCAAATCTGCTCTGTCCAAAGAAAGGTTCAACTCTGTGAGCTGAATACACACAACACAAAGAAGTTACTGAAAATTCTTCTGTCTAGCATTATATGAAGAAATCCCGTTTCCAACGAAGTCCTCAAAGAGGTCCAAATATCCACTTGCAGACTTTACAAACAGAGTGTTTCCAAACTGCTGTATGAACAGAAAGGTTAAGCTCTGTGAGCTGAATGCACACATCACATAGTAGTTTCTGAGAATGATTCTGTCTAGTTTTTATACCAAGATATTTCCTTTTCTCACATTGGCCTCAAATCGCTTGAAATCTCCAATTGCAATTTCCACAAAAAGAGAGTTTCAAATCTGCTCTATCCAAAGAAAGGTTCAACTCTGTGAGCTGAATACACACAACACAAAGAAGTTACTCAAAATTCTTCTGTCTAGCATTATATAAAGAAATCCCGTTTCCAACGAAATCCTCAAAGAGGTCCAAATATAACCTTGCAGATATTACAAACAGAGTGTTTCCAAACTGCTCTATGAACAGAAAGGTTAAACTCTGTGAGCTGAATGCACACATCACATAGTAGTTTCTGAGAATGATTCTGTCTAGTTTCTATACGAAGATATTTCCTTTTCTAACATTGTCCTCAAATCGCTTGAAATCTCAAATTCCAAATTCCAGAAAAAGACAGTTTCAAACCTGCAGTGTGTAAGGAAAGGTTCAAATCTGTGAGTTGAATACACACAACACAAAGAAGTTACTGAGAATTCTTCTGTCTAGCATTATATGAAGAAATCCCGTTTCCAACGAAGGCGTCAAAGTGGAGCAAATATCCACTTGCAGACTTTAGAAACAGAGTATTTCCAAACTGCTCTATGAACAGAAAATTTAAACTCTGTGAGCTGAACGCACACATCACAAAGTTGTTTCTGAGAATGATTCTGTCTAGTTTTTATACGAAGATATTTCGTTTTCTAACATTGGCCTAAAATCGCTTGAAATCTCCAATTGCAATTTCCACAAAAAGAGAGTTTCAAATCTGCTCTGTCCAAAGAAAGGTTCAACTCTGTAAGCTGAATACACACAACACAAAGAAGTTACTGAAAATTCTTCTGTCTAGCATTATGTGAAGAAATCCCGTTTCCAACGAAGTCCTCAAAGAGGTCCAAATATCCACTTGCAGACTTTACAAACAGAGTGTCTCCAAACTGCTGTATGAACAGAAAGGTTTAACTCTGTGAGCTGAATGCACACATCACATAGTAGTTTCTGAGAATGATTCTGTCTAGTTTTTATACCAAGATATTTCCTTATCTCACATTGGCCTTAAATCGCTTCAAATCTCCAATTACAATTTCCACAAAAACAGAGTTTCAAATCTGCTCTGTCCAAAGACAGGTTCAACTCTGTGAGCTGAATACACACAACACAAAGAAGTTACTCAAAATTCTTCTGTCTAGCATTATATAAAGAAATCCCGTTTCCAACGAAATCCTCAAAGAGGTCCAAATATCCCCTTGCAGACTTTACAAACAGAGTGTTTCAAAACTGCTGTATGAACAGAAAGGTTAAACTCTGTGAGCTGAATGCACACATCACATAGTAGTTTCTGAGAATCATTCTGTCTAGTTTTTATACCAAGATATTTACTTTTCTCACATTGGCCTCAAATCGCTTGAAATCTCCAATTGCAATTTCCACAAAAAGAGAGTTTCAAATCTGCTCTGTCCAAAGAAAGGTTCAACTCTGTGAGCTGAATACACACAACACAAAGAAGTTACTCAAAATTCTTCTGTCTAGCATTATATAAAGAAATCCCATTTCCAACGAAATCCTCAAAGAGGTCCAAATATAACCTTGCAGACATTACAAACAGAGTGTTTCCAAACTGCTCTATGAACAGAAAGGTTAAACTCTGTGAGCTGAATGCACACATCACATAGTAGTTTCTGAGAATGATTCTGTCTAGTTTCTATACGAAGATATTTCCTTTTCTAACATTGTCCTCAAATCGCTTGAAATCTCAAATTCCAAATTCCAGAAAAAGACAGTTTCAAACCTGCAGTGTGTAAGGAAAGGTTCAAATCTGTGAGTTGAATACACACAACACAAAGAAGTTACGGAGAATTCTTCTGTCTAGCATTATATGAAGAAATCCCGTTTCCAACGAAGGCGTGAAAGTGGAGCAAATATCCACTTGTAGACTTTAGAAACAGAGTATTTCCAAACTGCTCTATGAACAGAAAAGTTAAACTCTGTGAGCTGAACGCACACATCACAAAGTTGTTTCTGAGAATGATTCTGTCTAGTTTTTATACCAAGATATTTCGTTTTCTAACATTGGCCTAAAATCGCTTGAAATCTCCAATTGCAATTTCCACAAAAAGAGAGTTTCAAATCTGCTCTGTCCAAAGAAAGGTTCAACTCTGTGAGCTGAATACACACAACACAAAGAAGTTACTGAAAATTCTTCTATCTAGCATTATATGAAGAAATCCCGTTTCCAACGAAGTCCTCAAAGAGTTCCAAATATCCACTTGCAGACTTTACAAACAGAGTGTTTCCAAACTGCTCTATGAACAGAAAGGTTAAACTCTGTGAGCTGAATGCACACATCACATAGTAGTTTCTGAGAATGATTCTGTCTAGTTTTTATACGAAGATACTTCCTTTTCTAACATTGGCCTCAAATCGCTTGAAATCTCCAATTGCAATTTCCCCAAAAAGAGAGTTCAAATCTGCTCTGTCCAAAGAAAGGTTCAACTCTGTGAGCTGAATACACACAACACAAAGAAGTTACTGAAAATTCTTCTGTCTAGCATTATATGAAGAAATCCCGTTTCCAACGAAGTCCTCAAAGAGGTCCAAATATCCACTTGCAGACTTTACAAACAGAGTGTTTCCAAACTGCTGTATGAACAGAAAGGTTAAACTCTGTGAGCTGAATGCACACATCACATAGTAGTTTCTGAGAATGATTCTGTCTAGTTTTTATACGAAGATATTTCCTTTTCTAACATTGGCCTAAAATCGCTTGAAATCTCCAATTGCAATTTCCCCAAAAAGAGAGTTTCAAATCTGCTCTGTCCAAAGAAAGGTTCAACTCTGTGAGCTGAATACACACAACACAAAGAAGTTACTGAAAATTCTTCTGTCTAGCATTATATGAAGAAATCCCGTTTCCAACGAAGTCCTCAAAGAGGTCCAAATATCCACTTGCAGACTTTACAAACAGAGTGTTTCCAAACGGCTGTATGAACAGAAAGGTTAAAATCTGTGAGCTGAATGCACACATCACATAGTAGTTTCTGAGAATGATTCTGTCTAGTTTTTATACCAAGATATTTCCTTTTCTCACATTGGCCTCAAATCGCTTGAAATCTCAAATTCCAAATTCCAGAAAAAGACAGTTTCAAACCTGCAGTGTGTAAGGAAAGGTTCAAATCTGTGAGTTGAATACACACAACACAAAGAAGTTACTGAGAATTCTTCTGTCTAGCATTATATGAAGAAATCCCGTTTCCAACGAAGGCCCCAAAGTGGTGCAAATATCCACTTGTAGACTTTAGAAACAGAGTGTTTCCAAACTGCTCTATGAACAGAAAAGTTAAACTCTGTGAGCTGAACGCACACATCACAAAGTTGTTTCTGAGAATGATTCTGTCTAGTTTTTATACGAAGATATTTCCTTTTCTAACATTGGCCTAAAATCGCTTGAAATCTCCAATTGCAATTTCCACAAAAAGAGAGTTTCAAATCTGCTCTGTCCAAAGAAAAGTTCAACTCTGTGAGCTGAATACACACAACACAAAGAAGTTACTGAAAATTCTTCTGTCTAGCATTATATGAAGAAATCCCGTTTCCAACGAAGTCCTCAAAGAGGTCCAAATATCCACTTGCAGGCTTTACAAACAGAGTGTTTCCAAACTGCTGTATGAACAGAAAGGTTAAACTCTGTGAGCTGAATGCACACATCACATAGTAGTTTCTGAGAATGATTCTGTCTAGTTTTTATACCAAGATATTTCGTTTTCTAACATTGGCCTAAAATCGCTTGAAATCTCCAATTGCAATTTCCACAAAAAGAGAGTTTCAAATCTGCTCTGTCCAAAGAAAGGTTCAACTCTGTGAGCTGAATACACACAACACAAAGAAGTTACGGAAAATTCTTCTATCTAGCATTATATGAAGAAATCCCGTTTCCAACGAAGTCCTCAAAGAGTTCCAAATATCCACTTGCAGACTTTACAAACAGAGTGTTTCCAAACTGCTCTATGAACAGAAAGGTTAAACTCTGTGAGCTGAATGCACACATCACATAGTAGTTTCTGAGAATGATTCTGTCTAGTTTTTATACCAAGATATTTCCTTTTCTCACATTGGCCTCAAATCGCTTGAAATCTCCAATTTCAAATTCCAGAAAAAAGAGAGTTTCAGATCTGCTCTGTCCAAAGAAATGTTCAACTCTGTGAGCTGAATACACACAACACAAAGAAGTTACTCAAAATTCTTCTGTCTAGCATTATATAAAGAAATCCCTTTTCCAACGAAATCCTCAAAGAGGTCCAAATATAACCTTGCAGACTTTACAAACAGAGTGTTTCCAAACTGCTCTATGAACGGAAAGGTTAAACTCTGTGAGCGGAATGCACACATCACATAGTAGTTTCTGAGAATGATTCTGTCTAGTTTCTATACGAAGATATTTCCTTTTCTAACATTGTCCTCAAATCACTTGAAATCTCAAATTCCAAATTCCAGAAAAAGACAGTTTCAAACCTGCAGTGTGTAAGGAAAGGTTCAAATCTGTGAGATGAATACACACAACACAAAGAAGTTACTGAGAATTCTTCTGTCTAGCATTATATGAAGAAATCCCGTTTCCAACGAAGGCCTCAAAGTGGTGCAAATATCCACTTGTAGACTTTAGAAACAGAGTGTTTCCAAACTGCTCTATGAACAGAAAAGTTAAACTCTGTGAGCTGAATGCACACATCACATAGTAGTTTCTGAGAATGATTCTGTATAGTTTTTATACGAAGATATTTCCTTTTCTAACATTGGCCTAAAATCGCTTGAAATCTCCAATTGCAATTTCCCCAAAAAGAGAGTTTCAAATCTGCTCTGTGCAAAGAAAGGTTCAACTCTGTGAGCTGAATACACACAACACAAAGAAGTTACTGAAAATTCTTCTGTCTAGCATTATATGAAGAAATCCCGTTTCCAACGAAGTCCTCAAAGAGGTCCAAATATCCACTTGCAGACTTTACAAACAGAGTGTTTCCAAACTGCTCTATGAACAGAAAGGTTAAACTCTGTGAGCTGAATGCACACATCACATAGTAGTTTCTGACAATGATTCTGTCTAGTTTTTATACCAAGATATTTCCTTTTCTAACATTGGCCTCAAATCGCTTGAAATCTCCAATTTCAAATTCCAGAAAAAGAGAGTTTCAAATCTGCTCTGTCCAAAGAAAGGTTCACCTCTGTTAGCTGAATACACACAACACAAAGAAGTTACTCAAAATTCTTCTGTCTAGCATTATATAAAGAAATCCCATTTCCAACGAAATCCTCAAAGAGGTCCAAATATCCACTTGCAGACTTTACAAACAGAGTGTTTCCAAACTGCTGTATGAACAGAAAGGTTAAACTCTGTGAGCTGAATGCACACATCACATAGTAGTTTCTGAGAATGATTCTGTCTAGTTTTTATACGAAGATATTTCCTTTTCTAACATTGGCCTAAAATCGCTTGAAATCTCCAATTGCAATTTCCCCAAAAAGAGAGTTTCAAATCTGCTCTGTCCAAAGAAAGGTTCAACTCTGTGAGCTGAATACACACAACACAAAGAAGTTACTGAAAATTCTTCTGTCTAGCATTATATGAAGAAATCCCGTTTCCAACGAAGTCCTCAAAGAGGTCCAAATATCCACTTGCAGACTTTACAAACAGAGTGTTTCCAAACGGCTGTATGAACAGAAAGGTTAAAATCTGTGAGCTGAATGCACACATCACATAGT
Source organism: Pan troglodytes (assembly GCF_028858775.2). NCBI lineage: Eukaryota > Metazoa > Chordata > Mammalia > Primates > Hominidae > Pan > Pan troglodytes. The sequence goes on from NC_072413.2 coordinate 15,623,183, forward strand.
AGTTTCTGAGAATGATTCTGTCTAGTTTTTATACCAAGATATTTCCTTTTCTCACATTGGCCTCAAATCGCTTGAAATCTCAAATTCCAAATTCCAGAAAAAGACAGTTTCAAACCTGCAGTGTGTAAGGAAAGGTTCAAATCTGTGAGTTGAATACACACAACACAAAGAAGTTACTGAGAATTCTTCTGTCTAGCATTATATGAAGAAATCCCGTTTCCAACGAAGGCCCCAAAGTGGTGCAAATATCCACTTGTAGACTTTAGAAACAGAGTGTTTCCAAACTGCTCTATGAACAGAAAAGTTAAACTCTGTGAGCTGAACGCACACATCACAAAGTTGTTTCTGAGAATGATTCTGTCTAGTTTTTATACGAAGATATTTCCTTTTCTAACATTGGCCTAAAATCGCTTGAAATCTCCAATTGCAATTTCCACAAAAAGAGAGTTTCAAATCTGCTCTGTCCAAAGAAAAGTTCAACTCTGTGAGCTGAATACACACAACACAAAGAAGTTACTGAAAATTCTTCTGTCTAGCATTATATGAAGAAATCCCGTTTCCAACGAAGTCCTCAAAGAGGTCCAAATATCCACTTGCAGGCTTTACAAACAGAGTGTTTCCAAACTGCTGTATGAACAGAAAGGTTAAACTCTGTGAGCTGAATGCACACATCACATAGTAGTTTCTGAGAATGATTCTGTCTAGTTTTTATACCAAGATATTTCGTTTTCTAACATTGGCCTAAAATCGCTTGAAATCTCCAATTGCAATTTCCACAAAAAGAGAGTTTCAAATCTGCTCTGTCCAAAGAAAGGTTCAACTCTGTGAGCTGAATACACACAACACAAAGAAGTTACGGAAAATTCTTCTATCTAGCATTATATGAAGAAATCCCGTTTCCAACGAAGTCCTCAAAGAGTTCCAAATATCCACTTGCAGACTTTACAAACAGAGTGTTTCCAAACTGCTCTATGAACAGAAAGGTTAAACTCTGTGAGCTGAATGCACACATCACATAGTAGTTTCTGAGAATGATTCTGTCTAGTTTTTATACCAAGATATTTCCTTTTCTCACATTGGCCTCAAATCGCTTGAAATCTCCAATTTCAAATTCCAGAAAAAAGAGAGTTTCAGATCTGCTCTGTCCAAAGAAATGTTCAACTCTGTGAGCTGAATACACACAACACAAAGAAGTTACTCAAAATTCTTCTGTCTAGCATTATATAAAGAAATCCCTTTTCCAACGAAATCCTCAAAGAGGTCCAAATATAACCTTGCAGACTTTACAAACAGAGTGTTTCCAAACTGCTCTATGAACGGAAAGGTTAAACTCTGTGAGCGGAATGCACACATCACATAGTAGTTTCTGAGAATGATTCTGTCTAGTTTCTATACGAAGATATTTCCTTTTCTAACATTGTCCTCAAATCACTTGAAATCTCAAATTCCAAATTCCAGAAAAAGACAGTTTCAAACCTGCAGTGTGTAAGGAAAGGTTCAAATCTGTGAGATGAATACACACAACACAAAGAAGTTACTGAGAATTCTTCTGTCTAGCATTATATGAAGAAATCCCGTTTCCAACGAAGGCCTCAAAGTGGTGCAAATATCCACTTGTAGACTTTAGAAACAGAGTGTTTCCAAACTGCTCTATGAACAGAAAAGTTAAACTCTGTGAGCTGAATGCACACATCACATAGTAGTTTCTGAGAATGATTCTGTATAGTTTTTATACGAAGATATTTCCTTTTCTAACATTGGCCTAAAATCGCTTGAAATCTCCAATTGCAATTTCCCCAAAAAGAGAGTTTCAAATCTGCTCTGTGCAAAGAAAGGTTCAACTCTGTGAGCTGAATACACACAACACAAAGAAGTTACTGAAAATTCTTCTGTCTAGCATTATATGAAGAAATCCCGTTTCCAACGAAGTCCTCAAAGAGGTCCAAATATCCACTTGCAGACTTTACAAACAGAGTGTTTCCAAACTGCTCTATGAACAGAAAGGTTAAACTCTGTGAGCTGAATGCACACATCACATAGTAGTTTCTGACAATGATTCTGTCTAGTTTTTATACCAAGATATTTCCTTTTCTAACATTGGCCTCAAATCGCTTGAAATCTCCAATTTCAAATTCCAGAAAAAGAGAGTTTCAAATCTGCTCTGTCCAAAGAAAGGTTCACCTCTGTTAGCTGAATACACACAACACAAAGAAGTTACTCAAAATTCTTCTGTCTAGCATTATATAAAGAAATCCCATTTCCAACGAAATCCTCAAAGAGGTCCAAATATAACCTTGCAGACATTACAAACAGAGTGTTTCCAAACTGCTCTATGAACAGAAAGGTTAAACTCTGTGAGCTGAATGCACACATCACATAGTAGTTTCTGAGAATGATTCTGTCTAGTTTCTATACGAAGATATTTCCTTTTCTAACATTGTCCTCAAATCGCTTGAAATCTCAAATTCCAAATTCCAGAAAAAGACAGTTTCAAACCTGCAGTGTGTAAGGAAAGGTTCAAATCTGTGAGTTGAATACACACAACACAAAGAAGTTACGGAGAATTCTTCTGTCTAGCATTATATGAAGAAATCCCGTTTCCAACGAAGGCGTGAAAGTGGAGCAAATATCCACTTGTAGACTTTAGAAACAGAGTATTTCCAAACTGCTCTATGAACAGAAAAGTTAAACTCTGTGAGCTGAACGCACACATCACAAAGTTGTTTCTGAGAATGATTCTGTCTAGTTTTTATACCAAGATATTTCGTTTTCTAACATTGGCCTAAAATCGCTTGAAATCTCCAATTGCAATTTCCACAAAAAGAGAGTTTCAAATCTGCTCTGTCCAAAGAAAGGTTCAACTCTGTGAGCTGAATACACACAACACAAAGAAGTTACTGAAAATTCTTCTATCTAGCATTATATGAAGAAATCCCGTTTCCAACGAAGTCCTCAAAGAGTTCCAAATATCCACTTGCAGACTTTACAAACAGAGTGTTTCCAAACTGCTCTATGAACAGAAAGGTTAAACTCTGTGAGCTGAATGCACACATCACATAGTAGTTTCTGAGAATGATTCTGTCTAGTTTTTATACGAAGATACTTCCTTTTCTAACATTGGCCTCAAATCGCTTGAAATCTCCAATTGCAATTTCCCCAAAAAGAGAGTTCAAATCTGCTCTGTCCAAAGAAAGGTTCAACTCTGTGAGCTGAATACACACAACACAAAGAAGTTACTGAAAATTCTTCTGTCTAGCATTATATGAAGAAATCCCGTTTCCAACGAAGTCCTCAAAGAGGTCCAAATATCCACTTGCAGACTTTACAAACAGAGTGTTTCCAAACTGCTGTATGAACAGAAAGGTTAAACTCTGTGAGCTGAATGCACACATCACATAGTAGTTTCTGAGAATGATTCTGTCTAGTTTTTATACGAAGATATTTCCTTTTCTAACATTGGCCTAAAATCGCTTGAAATCTCCAATTGCAATTTCCCCAAAAAGAGAGTTTCAAATCTGCTCTGTCCAAAGAAAGGTTCAACTCTGTGAGCTGAATACACACAACACAAAGAAGTTACTGAAAATTCTTCTGTCTAGCATTATATGAAGAAATCCCGTTTCCAACGAAGTCCTCAAAGAGGTCCAAATATCCACTTGCAGACTTTACAAACAGAGTGTTTCCAAACGGCTGTATGAACAGAAAGGTTAAAATCTGTGAGCTGAATGCACACATCACATAGTAGTTTCTGAGAATGATTCTGTCTAGTTTTTATACCAAGATATTTCCTTTTCTCACATTGGCCTCAAATCGCTTGAAATCTCAAATTCCAAATTCCAGAAAAAGACAGTTTCAAACCTGCAGTGTGTAAGGAAAGGTTCAAATCTGTGAGTTGAATACACACAACACAAAGAAGTTACTGAGAATTCTTCTGTCTAGCATTATATGAAGAAATCCCGTTTCCAACGAAGGCCCCAAAGTGGTGCAAATATCCACTTGTAGACTTTAGAAACAGAGTGTTTCCAAACTGCTCTATGAACAGAAAAGTTAAACTCTGTGAGCTGAACGCACACATCACAAAGTTGTTTCTGAGAATGATTCTGTCTAGTTTTTATACGAAGATATTTCCTTTTCTAACATTGGCCTAAAATCGCTTGAAATCTCCAATTGCAATTTCCACAAAAAGAGAGTTTCAAATCTGCTCTGTCCAAAGAAAGGTTCAACTCTGTGAGCTGAATACACACAACACAAAGAAGTTACTGAAAATTCTTCTGTCTAGCATTATATGAAGAAATCCCGTTTCCAACGAAGTCCTCAAAGAGGTCCAAATATCCACTTGCAGACTTTACAAACAGAGTGTTTCCAAACTGCTGTATGAACAGAAAGGTTAAACTCTGTGAGCTGAATGCACACATCACATAGTAGTTTCTGAGAATGATTCTGTCTAGTTTTTATACCAAGATATTTCGTTTTCTAACATTGGCCTAAAATCGCTTGAAATCTCCAATTGCAATTTCCACAAAAAGAGAGTTTCAAATCTGCTCTGTCCAAAGAAAGGTTCAACTCTGTGAGCTGAATACACACAACACAAAGAAGTTACGGAAAATTCTTCTATCTAGCATTATATGAAGAAATCCCGTTTCCAACGAAGTCCTCAAAGAGTTCCAAATATCCACTTGCAGACTTTACAAACAGAGTGTTTCCAAACTGCTCTATGAACAGAAAGGTTAAACTCTGTGAGCTGAATGCACACATCACATAGTAGTTTCTGAGAATGATTCTGTCTAGTTTTTATACCAAGATATTTCCTTTTCTCACATTGGCCTCAAATCGCTTGAAATCTCCAATTTCAAATTCCAGAAAAAAGAGAGTTTCAGATCTGCTCTGTCCAAAGAAATGTTCAACTCTGTGAGCTGAATACACACAACACAAAGAAGTTACTCAAAATTCTTCTGTCTAGCATTATATAAAGAAATCCCTTTTCCAACGAAATCCTCAAAGAGGTCCAAATATAACCTTGCAGACTTTACAAACAGAGTGTTTCCAAACTGCTCTATGAACGGAAAGGATAAACTCTGTGAGCGGAATGCACACATCACATAGTAGTTTCTGAGAATGATTCTGTCTAGTTTCTATACGAAGATATTTCCTTTTCTAACATTGTCCTCAAATCACTTGAAATCTCAAATTCCAAATTCCAGAAAAAGACAGTTTCAAACCTGCAGTGTGTAAGGAAAGGTTCAAATCTGTGAGATGAATACACACAACACAAAGAAGTTACTGAGAATTCTTCTGTCTAGCATTATATGAAGAAATCCCGTTTCCAACGAAGTCCTCAAAGAGGTCCAAATATCCACTTGCAGACTTTACAAACAGAGTGTTTCCAAACTGCTGTATGAACAGAAAGGTTAAACTCTGTGAGCTGAATGCACACATCACATAGTAGTTTCTGAGAATGATTCTGTCTAGTTTTTATACCAAGATATTTCGTTTTCTAACATTGGCCTAAAATCGCTTGAAATCTCCAATTGCAATTTCCACAAAAAGAGAGTTTCAAATCTGCTCTGTCCAAAGAAAGGTTCAACTCTGTGAGCTGAATACACACAACACAAAGAAGTTACGGAAAATTCTTCTATCTAGCATTATATGAAGAAATCCCGTTTCCAACGAAGTCCTCAAAGAGTTCCAAATATCCACTTGCAGACTTTACAAACAGAGTGTTTCCAAACTGCTCTATGAACAGAAAGGTTAAACTCTGTGAGCTGAATGCACACATCACATAGTAGTTTCTGAGAATGATTCTGTCTAGTTTTTATACCAAGATATTTCCTTTTCTCACATTGGCCTCAAATCGCTTGAAATCTCCAATTTCAAATTCCAGAAAAAGAGAGTTTCAAATCTGCTCTGTCCAAAGAAAAGTTCACCTCTGTTAGCTGAATACACACAACACAAAGAAGTTACTGAAAATTCTTCTGTCTAGCATTATATGAAGAAATCCCGTTTCCAACGAAGTCCTCAAAGAGGTCCAAATATCCACTTGCAGACTTTACAAACAGAGTGTTTCCAAACTGCTGTATGAACAGAAAGGTTAAGCTCTGTGAGCTGAATGCACACATCACATAGTAGTTTCTGAGAATGATTCTGTCTAGTTTTTATACCAAGATATTTCCTTTTCTCACATTGGCCTCAAATCGCTTGAAATCTCCAATTGCAATTTCCACAAAAAGAGAGTTTCAAATCTGCTCTGTCCAAAGAAAGGTTCAACTCTGTAAGCTGAATACACACAACACAAAGAAGTTACTCAAAATTCTTCTGTCTAGCATTATATAAAGAAATCCCGTTTCCAACGAAATCCTCAAAGAGGTCCAAATATAACCTTGCAGACATTACAAACAGAGTGTTTCCAAACTGCTCTATGAACAGAAAGGTTAAACTCTGTGAGCTGAATGCACACATCACATAGTAGTTTCTGAGAATGATTCTGTCTAGTTTCTATACGAAGATATTTCCTTTTCTAACATTGTCCTCAAATCGCTTGAAATCTCAAATTCCAAATTCCAGAAAAAGACAGTTTCAAACCTGCAGTGTGTAAGGAAAGGTTCAAATCTGTGAGTTGAATACACACAACACAAAGAAGTTACTGAGAATTCTTCTGTCTAGCATTATATGAAGAAATCCCGTTTCCAACGAAGGCGTCAAAGTGGAGCAAATATCCACTTGCAGACTTTAGAAACAGAGTATTTCCAAACTGCTCTATGAACAGAAAATTTAAACTCTGTGAGCTGAACGCACACATCACAAAGTTGTTTCTGAGAATGATTCTGTCTAGTTTTTATACGAAGATATTTCGTTTTCTAACATTGGCCTAAAATCGCTTGAAATCTCCAATTGCAATTTCCACAAAAAGAGAGTTTCAAATCTGCTCTGTCCAAAGAAAGGTTCAACTCTGTGAGCTGAATACACACAACACAAAGAAGTTACTGAAAATTCTTCTGTCTAGCATTATATGAAGAAATCCCGTTTCCAACGAATTCCTCAAAGAGGTCCAAATATCCACTTGCAGACTTTACAAACAGAGTGTTTCCAAACTGCTGTATGAACAGAAAGGTTAAACTCTGTGAGCTGAATGCACACATCACATAGTAGTTTCTGAGAATGATTCTGTCTAGTTTTTATACCAAGATATTTCCTTATCTCACATTGGCCTTAAATCGCTTCAAATCTCCAAATACAATTTCCACAAAAAGAGAGTTTCAAATCTGCTCTCTCCAAAGAAAGGTTCAACTCTGTGAGCTGAATACACACAACACAAAGAAGTTACTCAAAATTCTTCTGTCTAGCATTATATAAAGAAATCCCGTTTCCAACGAAATCCTCAAAGAGGTCCAAATATCCCCTTGCAGACTTTACAAACAGAGTGTTTCAAAACTGCTGTATGAACAGAAAGGTTAAACTCTGTGAGCTGAATGCACACATCACATAGTAGTTTCTGAGAATGATTCTGTCTAGTTTTTATACCAAGATATTTCCTTTTCTCACATTGGCCTCAAATCGCTTGAAATCTCCAATTGCAATTTCCACAAAAAGAGAGTTTCAAATCTGCTCTGTCCAAAGAAAGGTTCAACTCTGTGAGCTGAATACACACAACACAAAGAAGTTACTCAAAATTCTTCTGTCTAGCATTATATAAAGAAATCCCATTTCCAACGAAATCCTCAAAGAGGTCCAAATATAACCTTGCAGACTTTACAAACAGAGTGTTTCCAAACTGCTCTATGAACAGAAAGGTTAAACTCTGTGAGCTGAATGCACACATCACATAGTAGTTTCTGAGAATGATTCTGTCTAGTTTCTATACGAAGATATTTCCTTTTCTAACATTGTCCTCAAATCGCTTGAAATCTCAAATTCCAAATTCCAGAAAAAGACAGTTTCAAACCTGCAGTGTGTAAGGAAAGGTTCAAATCTGTGAGTTGAATACACACAACACAAAGAAGTTACGGAGAATTCTTCTGTCTAGCATTATATGAAGAAATCCCGTTTCCAACGAAGGCGTCAAAGTGGAGCAAATATCCACTTGTAGACTTTAGAAACAGAGTGTTTCCAAACTGCTCTATGAACAGAAAAGTTAAACTCTGTGAGCTGAACGCACACATCACAAAGTTGTTTCTGAGAATGATTCTGTCTAGTTTTTATACCAAGATATTTCGTTTTCTAACATTGGCCTAAAATCGCTTGAAATCTCCAATTGCAATTTCCACAAAAAGAGAGTTTCAAATCTGCTCTGTCCAAAGAAAGGTTCAACTCTGTGAGCTGAATACACACAACACAAAGAAGTTACTGAAAATTCTTCTATCTAGCATTATATGAAGAAATCCCGTTTCCAACGAAGTCCTCAAAGAGTTCCAAATATCCACTTGCAGACTTTACAAACAGAGTGTTTCCAAACTGCTCTATGAACAGAAAGGTTAAACTCTGTGAGCTGAATGCACACATCACATAGTAGTTTCTGAGAATGATTCTGTCTAGTTTTTATACGAAGATACTTCCTTTTCTAACATTGGCCTCAAATCGCTTGAAATCTCCAATTGCAATTTCCCCAAAAAGAGAGTTCAAATCTGCTCTGTCCAAAGAAAGGTTCAACTCTGTGAGCTGAATACACACAACACAAAGAAGTTACTGAAAATTCTTCTGTCTAGCATTATATGAAGAAATCCCGTTTCCAACGAAGTCCTCAAAGAGGTCCAAATATCCACTTGCAGACTTTACAAACAGAGTGTTTCCAAACTGCTCTATGAACAGAAAGGTTAAACTCTGTGAGCTGAATGCACACATCACATAGTAGTTTCTGAGAATGATTCTGTCTAGTTTTTATACCAAGATATTTCCTTTTCTAACATTGGCCTCAAATCGCTTGAAATCTCCAATTTCAAATTCCAGAAAAAGAGAGTTTCAAATCTGCTCTGTCCAAAGAAATGTTCAACTATGTGAGCTGAATACACACAACACAAAGAAGTTACTGAAAATTCTTCTGTCTAGCATTATATGAAGAATTCCCGTTTCTAACGAAGGCCTCAAAGAGATCCAAATATCCACTTGCAGACTTTACAAACAGAGTGTTTCCAAACTGCTGTATGAACAGAAAGGTTAAACTCTGTGAGCTGAATGCACACATCACATAGTAGTTTCTGAGAATGATTCTGTCTAGTTTTTATACCAAGATATTTCCTTTTCTCACATTGGCCTAAAATCGCTTGAAATCTCCAATTGCAATTTCCACAAAAAGAGAGTTTCAAATCTGCTCTGTCCAAAGAAAGGTTCAACTCTGTGAGCTGAATACACACAACACAAAGAAGTTACTCAAAATTCTTCTGTCTAGCATTATATAAAGAAATCCCTTTTCCAACGAAATCCTCAAAGAGGTCCAAATATAACCTTGCAGACTTTACAAACAGAGTGTTTCCAAACTGCTCTATGAACGGAAAGGTTTAACTCTGTGAGCTGAATGCACACATCACATAGTAGTTTCTGAGAATGATTCTGTCTAGTTTCTATACGAAGATATTTCCTTTTCTAACATTGGCCTCAAATCGCTTGAAATCTCAAATTCCAAATTCCAGAAAAAGACAGTTTCAAACCTGCAGTGTGTTAGGAAAGGTTTAAATCTGTGAGTTGAATACACACAACACAAAGAAGTTACTGAGAATTCTTCTGTCTAGCATTATATGAAGAAATCCCGTTTCCAACGAAGGCCTCAAAGTGGTGCAAATATCCACTTGTAGACTTTAGAAACAGAGTGTTTCCAAACTGCTCTATGAACAGAAAAGTTAAACTCTGTGAGTTGAACGCACACATCACAAAGTTGTTTCTGAGAATGATTCTGTCTAGTTTTTATACCAAGATATTTCGTTTTCTAACATTGGCCTAAAATCGCTTGAAATCTCCAATTGCAATTTCCACAAAAAGAGAGTTTCAAATCTGCTCTGTCCAAAGAAAGATTCAACTCTGTGAGCTGAATACACACAACACAAAGAAGTTACTGAAAATTCTTCTGTCTAGCATTATATGAAGAAATCCCGTTTCCAACGAAGTCCTCAAAGAGTTCCAACTATCCACTTGCAGACTTTACAAACAGAGTGTTTCCAAACTGCTGTATGAAAAGAAAGGTTAAACTCTGTGAGCTGAATGCACACATCACATAGTAGTTTCTGAGAATGATTCTGTCTAGTTTTTATACCAAGATATTTCCTTTTCTAACATTGGCCTAAAATCGCTTGAAATCTCCAATTGCAATTTCCACAAAAAGAGAGTTTCAAATCTGCTCTGTCCAAAGAAAGATACAACTCTGTGAGCTGAATACACACAACACAAAGAAGTTACTGAAAATTCTTCTGTCTAGCATTATATGAAGAAATCCCGTTTCCAACGAAGTCCTCAAAGAGGTCCAAATATCCACTTGCAGACTTTACAAACAGAGTGTTTCCAAACTGCTGTATGAACAGAAAGGTTAAACTCTGTTAGCTGAATGCACACATCACATAGTAGTTTCTGAGAATCATTCTGTCTAGTTTTTATACCAAGATATTTCCTTTTCTCACATTGGCCTCAAATCGCTTGAAATCTCAAATTCCAAATTCCAGAAAAAGACAGTTTCAAACCTGCAGTGTGTAAGGAAAGGTTCAAATCTGTGAGTTGAATACACACAACACAAAGAAGTTACTGAGAATTCTTCTGTCTAGCATTATATGAAGAAATCCCGTTTCCAACGAAGGCCCCAAAGTGCTGCAAATATCCACTTGTAGACTTTAGAAACAGAGTGTTTCCAAACTGCTCTATGAACAGAAAAGTTAAACTCTGTGAGCTGAACGCACACATCACAAAGTTGTTTCTGAGAATGATTCTGTCTAGTTTTTATACGAAGATATTTCCTTTTCTAACATTGGCCTAAAATCGCTTGAAATCTCCAATTGCAATTTCCACAAAAAGAGAGTTTCAAATCTGCTCTGTCCAAAGAAAGGTTCAACTCTGTGAGCTGAATACACACAACACAAAGAAGTTACTGAAAATTCTTCTGTCTAGCATTATATGAAGAAATCCCGTTTCCAACGAAGTCCTCAAAGAGGTCCAAATATCCACTTGCAGACTTTACAAACAGAGTGTTTCCAAACTGCTGTATGAACAGAAAGGTTAAACTCTGTGAGCTGAATGCACACATCACATAGTAGTTTCTGAGAATGATTCTGTCTAGTTTTTATACCAAGATATTTCCTTTTCTCACATTGGCCTCAAATCGCTTGAAATCTCCAATTGCAATTTCCACAAAAAGAGAGTTTCAAATCTGCTCTGTGCAAAGAAAGGTTCAACTCTGTGAGCTGAATACACACAACACAAAGAAGTTACTCAAAATTCTTCTGTCTAGCATTATATAAAGAAATCCCTTTTCCAACGAAGTCCTCAAAGAGCTTCAAATATCCCCTTGCAGACTTTACAAACAGAGTGTTTCCAAACTGCTCTATGAACAGAAAGGTTAAACTCTGTGAGCTGAATGCACACATCACATAGTAGTTTCTGAGAATGATTCTGTCTAGTTTCTATACGAAGATATTTCCTTTTCTAACATTGTCCTCAAATCGCTTGAAATCTCAAATTCCAAATTCCAGAAAAAGACAGTTTCAAACCTGCAGTGTGTAAGGAAAGGTTCAAATCTGTGAGTTGAATACACACAACACAAAGAAGTTACTGAGAATTCTTCTGTCTAGCATTACATGAAGAAATCCCGTTTCCAACGAAGGCCTCAAAGTGGAGCAAATATCCACTTGTAGACTTTAGAAACAGAGTGTTTCCAAACTGCTCTATGAACAGAAAAGTTAAACTCTGTGAGCTGAACGCACACATCACAAAGTTGTTTCTGAGAATGATTCTGTCTAGTTTTTATACGAAGATATTTCCTTTTCTAACATTGGCCTCAAATAGCTTGAAATCTCCAATTGCAATTTCCACAAAAAGAGAGTTTCAAATCTGCTCTGTCCAAAGAAAGGTTCAACTCTGTGAGCTGAATACACACAACACAAAGAAGTTACTGAAAATTCTTCTGTCTAGCATTATATGAAGAAATCCCGTTTCCAACGAAGTCCTCAAAGAGGTCCAAATATCCACTTGCAGACTTTACAAACAGAGTGTTTCCAAACTGCTGTATGAACAGAAAGGTTAAACTCTGTGAGCTGAATGCACACATCACATAGTAGTTTCTGAGAATGATTCTGTCTAGTTTTTATACCAAGATATTTCCTTTTCTCACATTGGCCTCAAATCGCTTGAAATCTCCAATTGCAATTTCCACAAAAAGAGAGTTTCAAATCTGCTCTGTCCAAAGAAAGGTTCAACTCTGTGAGCTGAATACACACAACACAAAGAAGTTACTCAAAATTCTTCTGTCTAGCATTATATAAAGAAATCCCTTTTCCAACGAAATCCTCAAAGAGGTCCAAATATAACCTTGCAGACTTTACAAACAGAGTGTTTCCAAACTGCTCTATGAACGGAAAGGTTTAACTCTGTGAGCTGAATGCACACATCACATAGTAGTTTCTGAGAATGATTCTGTCTAGTTTCTATACGAAGATATTTCCTTTTCTAACATTGGCCTCAAATCGCTTGAAATCTCAAATTCCAAATTCCAGAAAAAGACAGTTTCAAACCTGCAGTGTGTTAGGAAAGGTTTAAATCTGTGAGTTGAATACACACAACACAAAGAAGTTACTGAGAATTCTTCTGTCTAGCATTATATGAAGAAATCCCGTTTCCAACGAAGGCCTCAAAGTGGTGCAAATATCCACTTGTAGACTTTAGAAACAGAGTGTTTCCAAACTGCTCTATGAACAGAAAAGTTAAACTCTGTGAGTTGAACGCACACATCACAAAGTTGTTTCTGAGAATGATTCTGTCTAGTTTTTATACCAAGATATTTCGTTTTCTAACATTGGCCTAAAATCGCTTGAAATCTCCAATTGCAATTTCCACAAAAAGAGAGTTTCAAATCTGCTCTGTCCAAAGAAAGATTCAACTCTGTGAGCTGAATACACACAACACAAAGAAGTTACTGAAAATTCTTCTGTCTAGCATTATATGAAGAAATCCCGTTTCCAACGAAGTCCTCAAAGAGTTCCAACTATCCACTTGCAGACTTTACAAACAGAGTGTTTCCAAACTGCTGTATGAACAGAAAGGTTAAACTCTGTGAGCTGAATGCACACATCACATAGTAGTTTCTGAGAATGATTCTGTCTAGTTTTTATACCAAGATATTTCCTTTTCTAACATTGGCCTAAAATCGCTTGAAATCTCCAATTGCAATTTCCACAAAAAGAGAGTTTCAAATCTGCTCTGTCCAAAGAAAGATACAACTCTGTGAGCTGAATACACACAACACAAAGAAGTTACTGAAAATTGTTCTGTCTAGCATTATATGAAGAAATCCCGTTTCCAACGAAGTCCTCAAAGAGGTCCAAATATCCACTTGCAGACTTTACAAACAGAGTGTTTCCAAACTGCTGTATGAACAGAAAGGTTAAACTCTGTTAGCTGAATGCACACATCACATAGTAGTTTCTGAGAATCATTCTGTCTAGTTTTTATACCAAGATATTTCCTTTTCTCACATTGGCCTCAAATCGCTTGAAATCTCAAATTCCAAATTCCAGAAAAAGACAGTTTCAAACCTGCAGTGTGTAAGGAAAGGTTCAAATCTGTGAGTTGAATACACACAACACAAAGAAGTTACTGAGAATTCTTCTGTCTAGCATTATATGAAGAAATCCCGTTTCCAACGAAGGCCCCAAAGTGCTGCAAATATCCACTTGTAGACTTTAGAAACAGAGTGTTTCCAAACTGCTCTATGAACAGAAAAGTTAAACTCTGTGAGCTGAACGCACACATCACAAAGTTGTTTCTGAGAATGATTCTGTCTAGTTTTTATACGAAGATATTTCCTTTTCTAACATTGGCCTAAAATCGCTTGAAATCTCCAATTGCAATTTCCACAAAAAGAGAGTTTCAAATCTGCTCTGTCCAAAGAAAGGTTCAACTCTGTGAGCTGAATACACACAACACAAAGAAGTTACTGAAAATTCTTCTGTCTAGCATTATATGAAGAAATCCCGTTTCCAACGAAGTCCTCAAAGAGGTCCAAATATCCACTTGCAGACTTTACAAACAGAGTGTTTCCAAACTGCTGTATGAACAGAAAGGTTAAACTCTGTGAGCTGAATGCACACATCACATAGTAGTTTCTGAGAATGATTCTGTCTAGTTTTTATACCAAGATATTTCCTTTTCTCACATTGGCCTCAAATCGCTTGAAATCTCCAATTGCAATTTCCACAAAAAGAGAGTTTCAAATCTGCTCTGTGCAAAGAAAGGTTCAACTCTGTGAGCTGAATACACACAACACAAAGAAGTTACTCAAAATTCTTCTGTCTAGCATTATATAAAGAAATCCCTTTTCCAACGAAGTCCTCAAAGAGCTTCAAATATCCCCTTGCAGACTTTACAAACAGAGTGTTTCCAAACTGCTCTATGAACAGAAAGGTTAAACTCTGTGAGCTGAATGCACACATCACATAGTAGTTTCTGAGAATGATTCTGTCTAGTTTCTATACGAAGATATTTCCTTTTCTAACATTGTCCTCAAATCGCTTGAAATCTCAAATTCCAAATTCCAGAAAAAGACAGTTTCAAACCTGCAGTGTGTAAGGAAAGGTTCAAATCTGTGAGTTGAATACACACAACACAAAGAAGTTACTGAGAATTCTTCTGTCTAGCATTACATGAAGAAATCCCGTTTCCAACGAAGGCCTCAAAGTGGAGAAAATATCCACTTGTAGACTTTAGAAACAGAGTGTTTCCAAACTGCTCTATGAACAGAAAAGTTAAACTCTGTGAGCTGAACGCACACATCACAAAGTTGTTTCTGAGAATGATTCTGTCTAGTTTTTATACCAAGATATTTCGTTTTCTAACATTGGCCTAAAATCGCTTGAAATCTCCAATTGCAATTTCCACAAAAAGAGAGTTTCAAATCTGCTCTGTCCAAAGAAAGGTTCAACTCTGTGAGCTGAATACACACAACACAAAGAAGTTACTGAAAATTCTTCTGTCTAGCATCATATGAAGAAATCCCGTTTCCAACGAAGTCCTCAAAGAGGTCCAAATATCAACTTGCAGAATTTACAAACAGAGTGTTTCCAAACTGCTGTATGAACAGAAAGGTTAAACTCTGTGAGCTGAATGCACACATCACATAGTAGTTTCTGAGAATGATTCTGTATAGTTTTTATACGAAGATACTTCCTTTTCTAACATTGGCCTCAAATCGCTTGAAATCTCCAATTGCAATTTCCCCAAAAAGAGAGTTTCAAATCTGCTCTGTCCAAAGAAAGGTTCAACTCTGTGAGCTGAATACACACAACACAAAGAAGTTACTGAAAATTCTTCTGTGTAGCATTATATGAAGAAATCCCGTTTCCAACGAAGTCCTCAAAGAGGTCCAAATATCCACTTGCAGACTTTACAAACAGAGTGTTTCCAAACTGCTGTATGAACAGAAAGGTTAAAATCTGTGAGCTGAATGCACACATCACATAGTAGTTTCTGAGAATCATTCTGTCTAGTTTTTATAACAAGATATTTCATTTTCTCACATTGGCCTCAAATCGCTTGAAATCTCAAATTCCAAATTCCAGAAAAAGACAGTTTCAAACCTGCAGTGTGTAAGGAAACGTTCAAATCTGTGAGTTGAATACACACAACACAAAGAAGTTACTGAGAATTCTTCTGTCTAGCATTATATGAAGAAATACCGTTTCCAACGAAGGCCCCAAAGTGCTGCAAATATCCACTTGTAGACTTTAGAAACAGAGTGTTTCCAAACTGCTCTATGAACAGAAAAGTTAAACTCTGTGAGCTGAACGCACACATCACAAAGTTGTTTCTGAGAATGATTCTGTCTAGTTTTTATACGAAGATATTTCCTTTTCTAACATTGGCCTAAAATCGCTTGAAATCTCCAATTGCAATTTCCACAAAAAGAGAGTTTCAAATCTGCTCTGTCCAAAGAAAGGTTCAACTCTGTGAGCTGAATACACACAACACAAAGAAGTTACTGAAAATTCTTCTGTCTAGCATTATATGAAGAAATCCCGTTTCCAACGAAGTCCTCAAAGAGGTCCAAATATCCACTTGCAGACTTTACAAACAGAGTGTTTCCAAACTGCTCTATGAACAGAAAGGTTAAACTCTGTGAGCTGAATGCACACATCACATAGTAGTTTCTGAGAATGATTCTGTCTAGTTTTTATACCAAGATATTTCCTTTTCTCACATTGGCCTCAAATCGCTTGAAATCTCCAATTGCAATTTCCACAAAAAGAGAGTTTCAAATCTGCTCTGTCCCAAGAAAGGTTCAACTCTGTGAGCTGAATACACACAACACAAAGAAGTTACTCAAAATTCTTCTGTCTAGCATTATATAAAGAAATCCCTTTTCCAACGAAGTCCTCAAAGAGGTCCAAATATCCCCTTGCAGACTTTACAAACAGAGTGTTTCCAAACTGCTCTATGAACAGAAAGGTTAAACTCTGTGAGCTGAATGCACACATCACATAGTAGTTTCTGAGAATGATTCTGTCTAGTTTCTATACGAAGATATTTCCTTTTCTAACATTGGCCTCAAATCACTTGAAATCTCAAATTCCAAATTCCAGAAAAAGACAGTTTCAAACCTGCAGTGTGTAAGGAAAGGTTCAAATCTGTGAGATGAATACACACAACACAAAGAAGTTACTGAGAATTCTTCTCTCTAGCATTATATGAAGAAATCCCGTTTCCAACGAAGGCCTCAAAGTGGTGCAAATATCCACTTGTAGACTTTAGAAACAGAGTGTTTCCAAACTGCTCTATGAACAGAAAAGTTAAACTCTGTGAGCTGAACGCACACATCACAAAAGGTTAAACTCTGTGAGCTGAATGCACACATCACATAGTAGTTTCTGAGTATGATTCTGTATAGTTTTTATACGAAGATATTTCCTTTTCTAACATTGGCCTAAAATCGCTTGAAATCTCCAATTGCAATTTCCCCAAAAAGAGAGTTTCAAATCTGCTCTGTGCAAAGAAAGTTTCAACTCTGTGAGCTGAATACACACAACACAAAGAAGTTACTGAAAATTCTTCTGTCTAGCATTATATGAAGAAATCCCGTTTCCAACGAAGTCCTCAAAGAGGTCCAAATATCCACTTGCAGACTTTACAAACAGAGTGTTTCCAAACTGCTCTATGAACAGAAAGGTTAAACTCTGTCAGCTGAATGCACACATCACATAGTAGTTTCTGAGAATGATTCTGTCTAGTTTCTATACGAAGATATTTCCTTTTCTAACATTGTCCTCAAATCGCTTGAAATCTCAAATTCCAAATTCCAGAAAAAGACAGTTTCAAACCTGCAGTGTGTAAGGAAAGGTTCAAATCTGTGAGTTGAATACACACAACACAAAGAAGTTACTGAGAATTCTTCTGTCTAGCATTAAATGAAGAAATCCCGTTTCCAACGAAGGCCTCAAAGTGGAGCAAATATCCACTTGTAGACTTTAGAAACAGAGTGTTTCCAAACTGCTCTATGAACAGAAAAGTTAAACTCTGTGAGCTGAACGCACACATCACAAAGTTGTTTCTGAGAATGATTCTGTCTAGTTTTTATACCAAGATATTTCGTTTTCTAACATTGGCCTAAAATCGCTTGAAATCTCCAATTGCAATTTCCACAAAAAGAGAGTTTCAAATCTGCTCTGTCCAAAGAAAGGTTCAACTCTGTGAGCTGAATACACACAACACAAAGAAGTTACTGAAAATTCTTCTGTCTAGCATTATATGAAGAAATCCCGTTTCCAACGAAGTCCTCAAAGGGGAACAAATATCCACTTTGCAGAATTTACAATCAGAGTGTTTCCAAACTGCTGTATGAACAGAAAGGTTAAACTCTGTGAGCTGAATGCACACATCGCATAGTAGTTTTTATACCAAGATATTTCCTTTTCTCACATTGGCCTCAAAACGCTTGAAATCTCCAATTGCAATTTCCACAAAAAGAGAGTTTCAAATCTGCTCTGTGCAAAGAAAGTTTCAACTCTGTGAGCTGAATACACACAACACAAAGAAGTTACTGAAAATTCTTCTGTCTAGCATTATATGAAGAAATCCCGTTTCCAACGAAGTCCTCAAAGAGGTCCAAATATCCACTTGCAGACTTTACAAACAGAGTGTTTCCAAACTGCTCTATGAACAGAAAGGTTAAACTCTGTCAGCTGAATGCACACATCACATAGTAGTTTCTGAGAATGATTCTGTCTAGTTTCTATACGAAGATATTTCCTTTTCTAACATTGTCCTCAAATCGCTTGAAATCTCAAATTCCAAATTCCAGAAAAAGACAGTTTCAAACCTGCAGTGTGTAAGGAAAGGTTCAAATCTGTGAGTTGAATACACACAACACAAAGAAGTTACTGAGAATTCTTCTGTCTAGCATTAAATGAAGAAATCCCGTTTCCAACGAAGGCCTCAAAGTGGAGCAAATATCCACTTGTAGACTTTAGAAACAGAGTGTTTCCAAACTGCTCTATGAACAGAAAAGTTAAACTCTGTGAGCTGAACGCACACATCACAAAGTTGTTTCTGAGAATGATTCTGTCTAGTTTTTATACCAAGATATTTCGTTTTCTAACATTGGCCTAAAATCGCTTGAAATCTCCAATTGCAATTTCCACAAAAAGAGAGTTTCAAATCTGCTCTGTCCAAAGAAAGGTTCAACTCTGTGAGCTGAATACACACAACACAAAGAAGTTACTGAAAATTCTTCTGTCTAGCATTATATGAAGAAATCCCGTTTCCAACGAAGTCCTCAAAGGGGTACAAATATCCACTTTGCAGAATTTACAATCAGAGTGTTTCCAAACTGCTGTATGAACAGAAAGGTTAAACTCTGTGAGCTGAATGCACACATCGCATAGTAGTTTTTATACCAAGATATTTCCTTTTCTCACATTGGCCTCAAAACGCTTGAAATCTCCAATTGCAATTTCCACAAAAAGAGAGTTTCAAATCTGCTCTGTCCAAAGAAAGGTTCAACTCTGTGAGCTGAATACACACAACACAAAGAAGTTACTCAAAATTCTTCTGTCTAGCATTATATAAAGAAATCCCTTTTCCAACGAAGTCCTCAAAGAGGTCCAAATATCCCCTTGCAGACTTTACAAACAGAGTGTTTCCAAACTGCTCTATGAACAGAAAGGTTAAAGTCTGTGAGCTGAATGCACACATCACATAGTAGTTTCTGAGAATGATTCTGTCTAGTTTCTATACGAAGATATTTCCTTTTCTAACATTGTCCTCAAATCGCTTGAAATCTCAAATTCCAAATTCCAGAAAAAGACAGTTTCAAACCTGCAGTGTGTAAGGAAAGGTTCAAATCTGTGAGTTGAATACACACAACACAAAGAAGTTACTGAGAATTCTTCTGTCTAGCATTATATGAAGAAATCCCGTTTCCAACGAAGGCCCCAAAGTGGTGCAAATATCCACTTGTAGACTTTAGAAACAGAGTGTTTCCAAACTGCTCTATGAACAGAAAAGTTAAACTCTGTGAGCTGAACGCACACATCACAAAGTTGTTTCTGAGAATGATTCTGTCTAGTTTTTATACGAAGATATTTCCTTTTCTAACATTGGCCTAAAATCGCTTGAAATCTCCAATTGCAATTTCCACAAAAAGAGAGTTTCAAATCTGCTCTGTCCAAAGAAAGGTTCAACTCTGTGAGCTGAATACACACAACACAAAGAAGTTACTGAAAATTCTTCTGTCTAGCATTATATGAAGAAATCCCGTTTCCAACGAAGTCCTCAAAGAGTTCCAAATATCCACTTGCAGACTTTACAAACAGAGTGTTTCCAAACTGCTGTATGAACGGAAAGGTTTAACTCTGTGAGCTGAATGCACACATCACATAGTAGTTTCTGAGAATGATTCTGTCTAGTTTTTATACCAAGATATTTCCTTTTCTCACATTGGCCTCAAATCGCTTGAAATCTCCAATTGCAATTTCCACAAAAAGAGAGTTTCAAATCTGCTCTGTCCAAAGAAAGGTTCAACTCTGTGAGCTGAATACACACAACACAAAGAAGTTACTCAAAATTCTTCTGTCTAGCATTATATAAAGAAATCCCTTTTCCAACGAAGTCCTCAAAGAGCTCCAAATATCCCCTTGCAGACTTTACAAACAGAGTGTTTCCAAACTGCTCTATGAACAGAAAGGTTAAACTCTGTGAGCTAAATGCACACATCACATAGTAGTTTCTGAGAATGATTCTGTCTAGTTTCTATACGAAGATATTTCCTTTTCTAACATTGTCCTCAAATCGCTTGAAATCTCAAATTCCAAATTCCAGAAAAAGACAGTTTCAAACCTGCAGTGTGTAAGGAAAGGTTCAAATCTGTGAGATGAATACACACAACACAAAGAAGTTACTGAGAATTCTTCTGTCTAGCATTATATGAAGAAATCCCGTTTCCAACGAAGGCCTCAAAGTGGTGCAAATATCCACTTGTAGACTTTAGAAACAGAGTGTTTCCAAACTGCTCTATGAACAGAAAAGTTAAACTCTGTGAGCTGAACGCACACATCACAAAAGGTTAAACTCTGTGAGCTGAATGCACACATCACATAGTAGTTTCTGAGAATGATTCTGTATAGTTTTTATACGAAGATATTTCCTTTTCTAACATTGGCCTAAAATCGCTTGAAATCTCCAATTGCAATTTCCCCAAAAAGAGAGTTTCAAATCTGCTCTGTGCAAAGAAAGGTTCAACTCTGTGAGCTGAATACACACAACACAAAGAAGTTACTGAAAATTCTTCTGTCTAGCATTATATGAAGAAATCCCGTTTCCAACGAAGGCCTCAAAGAGTTCCAAATATCCACTTGCAGACTTTTCAAACAGAGTGTTTCCAAACTGCTGTATGAACAGAAAGGTTAAACTCTGTGAGCTGAACGCACACATCACAAAGATGTTTCTGAGAATGATTCTGTCTAGTTTTTATACGAAGATATTTCCTTTTCTAACATTGGCCTAAAATCGCTTGAAATCTCCAATTGCAATTTCCACAAAAAGAGAGTTTCAAATCTGCTCTGTCCAAAGAAAGGTTCAACTCTGTGAGCTGAATACACACAACACAAAGAAGTTACTGAAAATTGTTCTGTCTAGCATTATATGAAGAAATCCCATTTCCAACGAAGTCCTCAAAGAGGTCCAAATATCCACTTGCAGACTTTACAAACAGAGTGTTTCCAAACTGCTGTATGAACACAAAGGTTAAACTCTGTGAGCTGAATGCACACATCACATAGTAGTTTCTGAGAATGATTCTGTCTAGTTTTTATACCAAGATATTTCCTTTTCTCACATTGGCCTCAAATCGCTTGAAATCTCCAATTGCAATTTCCCCAAAAAGAGAGTTTCAAATCTGCTCTGTGCAAAGAAAGGTTCAACTCTGTGAGCTGAATACACACAACACAAAGAAGTTACTGAAAATTCTTCTGTCTAGCATTATATGAAGAAATCCCGTTTCCAACGAAGTCCTCAAAGAGGTCCAAATATCCACTTGCAGACTTTACAAACAGAGTGTTTCCAAACTGCTCTATGAACAGAAAGGTTAAACTCTGTGAGCTGAATGCACACATCACATAGTAGTTTCTGAGAATGATTCTGTCTAGTTTTTATACCAAGATATTTCCTTTTCTAACATTGGCCTCAAATCGCTTGAAATCTCCAATTTCAAATTCCAGAAAAAGAGAGTTTCAAATCTGCTCTGTCCAAAGAAAGTTTCAACTCTGTGAGCTGAATACACACAACACAAAGAAGTTACTGAAAACTCTTCTGTCTAGCATTATATGAAGAAATCCCGTTTCCAACGAAGGCCTCAAAGAGTTCCAAATATCCACTTGCAGACTTTACAAACAGAGTGTTTCCAAACTGCTCTATGAACAGAAAGGTTAAAATCTGTGAGCTGAATGCACACATCACATAGTAGTTTCTGAGAATCATTCTGTCTAGTTTTTATACCAAGATATATCCTTTTCTCACATTGGCCTCAAATCGCTTGAAATCTCAAATTCCAAATTCCAGAAAAAGACAGTTTCAAACCTGCAGTGTGTAAGGAAAGGTTCAAATCTGTGAGTTGAATACACACAACACAAAGAAGTTACTGAGAATTCTTCTGTCTAGCATTATATGAAGAAATCCCGTTTCCAACGAAGGCCTCAAAGTGGAGCAAATATCCACTTGTAGACTTTAGAAACAGAGTGTTTCCAAACTGCTCTATGAACAGAAAAGTTAAACTCTGTGAGCTGAACGCACACATCACAAAGTTGTTTCTGAGAATGATTCTGTCTAGTTTTTATACCAAGATATTTCGTTTTCTAACATTGGCCTAAAATCGCTTGAAATCTCCAATTGCAATTTCCACAAAAAGAGAGTTTCAAATCTGCTCTGTCCAAAGAAGGGTTCAACTCTGTGAGCTGAATACACACAACACAAAGAAGTTACTGAAAATTCTTCTGTCTAGCATTATATGAAGAAATCCCGTTTCCAATGAAGTCCTCAAAGAGGTCCAAATATCCACTTGCAGACTTTACATACAGAGTGTTTCCAAACTGCTCTATGAACAGAAAGGTTAAACTCTGTGAGCTGAATGCACACATCACATAGTAGTTTCTGAGAATGATTCTGTCTAGTTTTTATACCAAGATATTTCCTTTTCTCACATTGGCCTCAAATCGCTTGAAATCTCCAATTGCAATTTCCACAAAAAGAGAGTTTCAAATCTGCTCTGTCCAAAGAAAGGTTCAACTCTGTGAGCTGAATGCACACAACACAAAGAAGTTACTGAAAACTCTTCTGTCTAGCATTATATGAAGAAATCCCGTTTCCAACGAAGGCCTCAAAGAGTTCCAAATATCCACTTGCAGACTTTACAAACAGAGTGTTTCCAAACTACTGTATGAACAGAAAGGTTAAACTCTGTGAGCTGAATGCACACATCACATAGTAGTTTCTGAGAATCATTCTGTCTAGTTTTTATACGAAGTTATTTCCTTTTCTCACATTGGCCTCAAATCGCTTGAAATCTCAAATTCCAAATTCCAGAAAAAGACAGTTTCAAACCTGCAGTGTGTAAGGAAACGTTCAAATCTGTGAGTTGAATACACACAACACAAAGAAGTTACTGAGAATTCTTCTGTCTAGCATTATATGAAGAAATCCCGTTTCCAACGAAGGCCCCAAAGTGCTGCAAATATCCACTTGTAGACTTTAGAAACAGAGTGTTTCCAAACTGCTCTATGAACAGAAAAGTTAAACTCTGTGAGCTGAACGCACACATCACAAAGTTGTTTCTGAGAATGATTCTGTCTAGTTTTTATATGAAGATATTTCCTTTTCTAACATTGGCTTGAAATCTCCAATTGCAATTTAAACAAAAAGAGAGTTTCAAATCTGCTCTGTCCAAAGAAAGGTTCAACTCTGTGAGCTGAATACACACAACACAAAGAAGTTACTGAAAATTCTTCTGTCAAGCATTATATGAAGAAATGCCGTTTCCAACGAAGTCCTCAAAGAGGTCCAAATATCCACTTGCAGACTTTAAAAACAGAGTGTTTCCAAACTGCTGTATGAACAGAAAGGTTAAACTCTGTGAGCTGAATGCACACATCACATAGTAGTTTCTGAGAATGATTCTGTCTAGTTTTTATACCAAGATATTTCCTTTTCTCACATTGGCCTCAAATCGCTTGTAATCTCCAATTGCAATTTCCACAAAAAGAGAGTTTCAAATCTGCTCTGTCCAAAGAAAGGTTCAACTCTGTGAGCTGAATACACACAACACAAAGAAGTTACTCAAAATTCTTCTGTCTAGCATTATATAAAGAAATCCCTTTTCCAACGAAGTCCTCAAAGAGGTCCAAATATCCCCTTGCAGACTTTACAAACAGAGTGTTTCCAAACTGCTCTATGAACAGAAAGGTTAAACTCTGTGAGCTGAATGCACACATCACATAGTAGTTTCTGAGGATGATTCTGTCTAGTTTCTATACGAAGATATTTCCTTTTCTAACATTGGCCTCAAATCACTTGAAATCTCAAATTCCAAATTCCAGAAAAAGACAGTTTCAAACCTGCAGTGTGTAAGGAAAGGTTCAAATCTGTGAGATGAATACACACAACACAAAGAAGTTACTGAGAATTCTTCTGTCTAGCATTATATGAAGAAATCCCGTTTCCAACGAAGGCCTCAAAGTGGTGCAAATATCCACTTGTAGACTTTAGAAACAGAGTGTTTCCAAACTGCTCTATGAACAAAAAAGTTAAACTCTGTGAGCTGAACGCACACATCACAAAAGGTTAAACTCTGTGAGCTGAATGCACACATCACATAGTAGTTTCTGAGAATGATTCTGTATAGTTTTTATACGAAGATATTTCCTTTTCTAACATTGGCCTAAAATCGCTTGAAATCTCCAATTGCAATTTCCCCAAAAAGAGAGTTTCAAATCTGCTCTGTGCAAAGAAAGGTTCAACTCTGTGAGCTGAATACACACAACACAAAGAAGTTACTGAAAATTCTTCTGTCTAGCATTATATGAAGAAATCCCGTTTCCAACGAAGTCCTCAAAGAGGTCCAAATATCCACTTGCAGACTTTACAAACAGAGTGTTTCCAAACTGCTGTATGAACACAAAGGTTAAACTCTGTGAGCTGAATGCACACATCACATAGTAGTTTCTGAGAATGATTCTGTCTAGTTTTTATACCAAGATATTTCCTTTTCTAACATTGGCCTCAAATCGCTTGAAATCTCCAATTTCAAATTCCAGAAAAAGAGAGTTTCAAATCTGCTCTGTCCAAAGAAAGGTTCAACTCTGTGAGCTGAATACACACAACACAAAGAAGTTACTGAAAACTCTTCTGTCTAGCATTATATGAAGAAATCCCGTTTCCAACGAAGGCCTCAAAGAGTTCCAAATATCCACTTGCAGACTTTACAAACAGAGTGTTTCCAAACTGCTGTATGAACAGAAAGGTTAAACGCTGTGAGCTGAATGCACACATCACATAGTAGTTTCTGAGAATGATTCTGTCTAGTTTCTATACGAAGATATTTCCTTTTCTAACATTGGCCTCAAATCGCTTGAAATCTCAAATTCCAAATTCCAGAAAAAGACAGTTTCAAACCTGCAGTTTGTAAGGAAAGGTTCAAATCCGTGAGATGAATACACACAACACAAAGAAGTTACTGAGAATTCTTCTGTCTAGCATTATATGAAGAAATCCCGTTTCCAACGAAGGCCTCAAAGTGGTGCAAATATCCACTTGTAGACTTTAGAAACAGAGTGTTTCCAAACTGCTCTATGAACAGAAAAGTTAAACTCTGTGAGCTGAACGCACACATCACAAAAGGTTAAACTCTGTGAGCTGAATGCACACATCACATAGTAGTTTCTGAGAATGATTCTGTATAGTTTTTATACGAAGATATTTCCTTTTCTAACATTGGCCTAAAATCGCTTGAAATCTCCAATTGCAATTTCCCCAAAAAGAGAGTTTCAAATCTGCTCTGTGCAAAGAAAGGTTCAACTCTGTGAGCTGAATACACACAACACAAAGAAGTTACTGAAAATTCTTCTGTCTAGCATTATATGAAGAAATCCCGTTTCCAACGAAGTCCTCAAAGAGGTCCAAATATCCACTTGCAGACTTTACAAACAGAGTGTTTCCAAACTGCTCTATGAACAGAAAGGTTAAACTCTGTGAGCTGAATGCACACATCACATAG
The DNA here is from genome assembly GCF_028858775.2 of Pan troglodytes. Classification (NCBI taxonomy): domain Eukaryota; kingdom Metazoa; phylum Chordata; class Mammalia; order Primates; family Hominidae; genus Pan; species Pan troglodytes. The sequence goes on from NC_072413.2 coordinate 15,649,116, forward strand.
TAGTTTCTGAGAATGATTCTGTCTAGTTTTTATACCAAGATATTTCCTTTTCTAACATTGGCCTCAAATCGCTTGAAATCTCCAATTTCAAATTCCAGAAAAAGAGAGTTTCAAATCTGCTCTGTACAAAGAAAGGTTCAACTCTGTGAGCTGAATACACACAACACAAAGAAGTTACTGAAAACTCTTCTGTCTAGCATTATATGAAGAAATCCCGTTTCCAACGAAGGCCTCAAAGAGTTCCAAATATCCACTTGCAGACTTTACAAACAGAGTGTTTCCAAACTGCTCTATGAACAGAAAGGTTAAAATCAGTGAGCTGAATGCACACATCACATAGTAGTTTCTGGGAATCATTCTGTCTAGTTTTTATACCAAGATATATCCTTTTCTCACATTGGCCTCAAATCGCTTGAAATCTCATATTCCAAATTCCAGAAAAAGACAGTTTCAAACCTGCAGTGTGTAAGGAAAGGTTCAAATCTGTGAGTTGAATACACACAACACAAAGAAGTTACTGAGAATTCTTCTCTCTAGCATTATATGAAGAAATCCCGTTTCCAACGAAGGCGTCAAAGTGGAGCAAATATCCACTTGTAGACTTTAGAAACAGAGTGTTTCCAAACTGCTCTATGAACAGAAAAGTTAAACTCTGTGAGCTGAACGCACACATCACAAAGTTGTTTCTGAGAATGATTCTGTCTAGTTTTTATACCAAGATATTTCGTTTTCTAACATTGGCCTAAAATCGCTTGAAATCTCCAATTGCAATTTCCACAAAAAGAGAGTTTCAAATCTGCTCTGTCCAAAGAAGGGTTCAACTCTGTGAGCTGAATACACACAACACAAAGAAGTTACTGAAAATTCTTCTGTCTAGCATTATATGAAGAAATCCCGTTTCCAACGAAGTCCTCAAAGAGGTCCAAATATCCACTTGCAGACTTTACAAACAGAGTGTTTCCAAACTGCTCTATGAACAGAAAGGTTAAACTCTGTGAGCTGAATGCACACATCACATAGTAGTTTCTGAGAATGATTCTGTCTAGTTTTTATACCAAGATATTTCCTTTTCTCACATTGGCCTCAAATCGCTTGAAATCTCCAATTGCAATTTCCACAAAAAGAGAGTTTCAAATCTGCTCTGTCCAAAGAAAGGTTCAACTCTGTGAGCTGAATGCACACAACACAAAGAAGTTACTGAAAACTCTTCTGTCTAGCATTATATGAAGAAATCCCGTTTCCAACGAAGGCCTCAAAGAGGTCCAAATATCCACTTGCAGACTTTACAAACAGAGTGTTTCCAAACTGCTGTATGAACAGAAAGGTTAAACTCTGTGAGCTGAATGCACACATCACATAGTAGTTTCTGAGAATCATTCTGTCTAGTTTTTATACGAAGTTATTTCCTTTTCTCACATTGGCCTCAAATCGCTTGAAATCTCAAATTCCAAATTCCAGAAAAAGACAGTTTCAAACCTGCAGTGTGTAAGGAAAGGTTCAAATCTGTGAGTTGAATACACACAACACAAAGAAGTTACTGAGAATTCTTCTGTCTAGCATTATATGAAGAAATCCCGTTTCCAACGAAGGCCCCAAAGTGCTGCAAATATCCACTTGTAGACTTTAGAAACAGAGTGTTTCCAAACTGCTCTATGAACAGAAAAGTTAAACTCTGTGAGCTGAACGCACACATCACAAAGTTGTTTCTGAGAATGATTCTGTCTAGTTTTTATACGAAGATATTTCCTTTTCTAACATTGGCCTAAAATCGCTTGAAATCTCCAATTGCAATTTAAACAAAAAGAGAGTTTCAAATCTGCTCTGTCCAAAGAAAGGTTCAACTCTGTGAGCTGAATACACACAACACAAAGAAGTTACTGAAAATTCTTCTGTCAAGCATTATATGAAGAAATCCCGTTTCCAACGAAGTCCTCAAAGAGGTCCAAATATCCACTTGCAGACTTTAAAAACAGAGTGTTTCCAAACTGCTGTATGAACAGAAAGGTTAAACTCTGTGAGCTGAATGCACACATCACATAGTAGTTTCTGAGAATGATTCTGTCTAGTTTTTATACCAAGATATTTCCTTTTCTCACATTGGCCTCAAATCGCTTGAAATCTCCAATTGCAATTTCCACAAAAAGAGAGTTTCAAATCTGCTCTGTCCAAAGAAAGGTTCAACTCTGTGAGCTGAATACACACAACACAAAGAAGTTACTCAAAATTCTTCTGTCTAGCATTATATAAAGAAATCCCTTTTCCAACGAAGTCCTCAAAGAGGTCCAAATATCCCCTTGCAGACTTTACAAACAGAGTGTTTCCAAACTGCTCTATGAACAGAAAGGTTAAACTCTGTGAGCTGAATGCACACATCACATAGTAGTTTCTGAGAATGATTCTGTCTAGTTTCTATACGAAGATATTTCCTTTTCTAACATTGGCCTCAAATCACTTGAAATCTCAAATTCCAAATTCCAGAAAAAGACAGTTTCAAACCTGCAGTGTGTAAGGAAAGGTTCAAATCTGTGAGATGAATACACACAACACAAAGAAGTTACTGAGAATTCTTCTGTCTAGCATTATATGAAGAAATCCCGTTTCCAACGAAGGCCTCAAAGTGGTGCAAATATCCACTTGTAGACTTTAGAAACAGAGTGTTTCCAAACTGCTCTATGAACAAAAAAGTTAAACTCTGTGAGCTGAACGCACACATCACAAAAGGTTAAACTCTGTGAGCTGAATGCACACATCACATAGTAGTTTCTGAGAATGATTCTGTATAGTTTTTATACGAAGATATTTCCTTTTCTAACATTGGCCTAAAATCGCTTGAAATCTCCAATTGCAATTTCCCCAAAAAGAGAGTTTCAAATCTGCTCTGTGCAAAGAAAGGTTCAACTCTGTGAGCTGAATACACACAACACAAAGAAGTTACTGAAAATTCTTCTGTCTAGCATTATATGAAGAAATCCCGTTTCCAACGAAGTCCTCAAAGAGGTCCAAATATCCACTTGCAGACTTTACAAACAGAGTGTTTCCAAACTGCTCTATGAACAGAAAGGTTAAACTCTGTGAGCTAAATGCACACATCACATAGTAGTTTCTGAGAATGATTCTGTCTAGTTTTTATACCAAGATATTTCCTTTTCTAACATTGGCCTCAAATCGCTTGAAATCTCCAATTTCAAATTCCAGAAAAAGAGAGTTTCAAATCTGCTCTGTCCAAAGAAAGGTTCAACTCTGTGAGCTGAATACACACAACACAAAGAAGTTACTGAAAACTCTTCTGTCTAGCATTATATGAAGAAATCCCGTTTCCAACGAAGGCCTCAAAGAGTTCCAAATATCCACTTGCAGACTTTACAAACAGAGTGTTTCCAAACTGCTGTATGAACAGAAAGGTTAAACTCTGTGAGCTGAATGCACACATCACATAGTAGTTTCTGAGAATGATTCTGTCTAGTTTTTATACCAAGATATTTCCTTTTCTCACATTGGCCTCAAATTGCTTGAAATCTCCAATTGCAATTTCCACAAAAAGAGAGTTTCAAATCTGCTCTATCCAAAGAAAGGTTCAACTCTGTGAGCTGAATACACACAACACAAAGAAGTTACTCAAAATTCTTCTGTCTAGCATTATATAAAGAAATCCCGTTTCCAACGAAATCCTCAAAGAGGTCCAAATATCCCCTTGCAGACTTTACAAACAGAGTGTTTCCAAACTGCTCTATGAACAGAAAGGTTAAACTCTGTGAGCTGAATGCACACATCACATAGTAGTTTCTGAGAATGATTCTGTCTAGTTTCTATACGAAGATATTTCCTTTTCTAACATTGTCCTCAAATCGCTTGAAATCTCAAATTCCAAATTCCAGAAAAAGACAGTTTCAAACCTGCAGTGTGTAAGGAAAGGTTCAAATCTGTGAGTTGAATACACACAACACAAAGAAGTTACTGAGAATTCTTCTGTCTAGCATTACATGAAGAAATCCCGTTTCCAACGAAGGCCTCAAAGTGGAGCAAATATCCACTTGTAGACTTTAGAAACAGAGTGTTTCCAAACTGCTCTATGAACAGAAAAGTTAAACTCTGTGAGCTGAACGCACACATCACAAAGTTGTTTCTGAGAATGATTCTGTCTAGTTTTTATACCAAGATATTTCGTTTTCTAACATTGGCCTAAAATCGCTTGAAATCTCCAATTGCAATTTCCACAAAAAGAGAGTTTCAAATCTGCTCTGTCCAAAGAAAGGTTCAACTCTGTGAGCTGAATACACACAACACAAAGAAGTTACTGAAAATTCTTCTGTCTAGCATTATATGAAGAAATCCCGTTTCCAACGAAGTCCTCAAAGAGTTCCAAATATCCACTTGCAGACTTTACAAACAGAGTGTTTCCAAACTGCTGTATGAACGGAAAGGTTTAACTCTGTGAGCTGAATGCACACATCACATAGTAGTTTCTGAGAATGATTCTGTCTAGTTTTTATACCAAGATATTTCCTTTTCTCACATTGGCCTCAAATCGCTTGAAATCTCCAATTGCAATTTCCACAAAAAGAGAGTTTCAAATCTGCTCTGTCCAAAGAAAGGTTCAACTCTGTGAGCTGAATACACACAACACAAAGAAGTTACTCAAAATTCTTCTGTCTAGCATTATATAAAGAAATCCCTTTTCCAACGAAGTCCTCAAAGAGCTCCAAATATCCCCTTGCAGACTTTACAAACAGAGTGTTTCCAAACTGCTCTATGAACAGAAAGGTTAAACTCTGTGAGCTAAATGCACACATCACATAGTAGTTTCTGAGAATGATTCTGTCTAGTTTCTATACGAAGATATTTCCTTTTCTAACATTGTCCTCAAATCGCTTGAAATCTCAAATTCCAAATTCCAGAAAAAGACAGTTTCAAACCTGCAGTGTGTAAGGAAAGGTTCAAATCTGTGAGATGAATACACACAACACAAAGAAGTTACTGAGAATTCTTCTGTCTAGCATTATATGAAGAAATCCCGTTTCCAACGAAGGCCTCAAAGTGGTGCAAATATCCACTTGTAGACTTTAGAAACAGAGTGTTTCCAAACTGCTCTATGAACAGAAAAGTTAAACTCTGTGAGCTGAACGCACACATCACAAAAGGTTAAACTCTGTGAGCTGAATGCACACATCACATAGTAGTTTCTGAGAATGATTCTGTATAGTTTTTATACGAAGATATTTCCTTTTCTAACATTGGCCTAAAATCGCTTGAAATCTCCAATTGCAATTTCCCCAAAAAGAGAGTTTCAAATCTGCTCTGTGCAAAGAAAGGTTCAACTCTGTGAGCTGAATACACACAACACAAAGAAGTTACTGAAAATTCTTCTGTCTAGCATTATATGAAGAAATCCCGTTTCCAACGAAGGCCTCAAAGAGTTCCAAATATCCACTTGCAGACTTTTCAAACAGAGTGTTTCCAAACTGCTGTATGAACAGAAAGGTTAAACTCTGTGAGCTGAACGCACACATCACAAAGATGTTTCTGAGAATGATTCTGTCTAGTTTTTATACGAAGATATTTCCTTTTCTAACATTGGCCTAAAATCGCTTGAAATCTCCAATTGCAATTTCCACAAAAAGAGAGTTTCAAATCTGCTCTGTCCAAAGAAAGGTTCAACTCTGTGAGCTGAATACACACAACACAAAGAAGTTACTGAAAATTGTTCTGTCTAGCATTATATGAAGAAATCCCATTTCCAACGAAGTCCTCAAAGAGGTCCAAATATCCACTTGCAGACTTTACAAACAGAGTGTTTCCAAACTGCTGTATGAACACAAAGGTTAAACTCTGTGAGCTGAATGCACACATCACATAGTAGTTTCTGAGAATGATTCTGTCTAGTTTTTATACCAAGATATTTCCTTTTCTCACATTGGCCTCAAATCGCTTGAAATCTCCAATTGCAATTTCCCCAAAAAGAGAGTTTCAAATCTGCTCTGTGCAAAGAAAGGTTCAACTCTGTGAGCTGAATACACACAACACAAAGAAGTTACTGAAAATTCTTCTGTCTAGCATTATATGAAGAAATCCCGTTTCCAACGAAGTCCTCAAAGAGGTCCAAATATCCACTTGCAGACTTTACAAACAGAGTGTTTCCAAACTGCTCTATGAACAGAAAGGTTAAACTCTGTGAGCTGAATGCACACATCACATAGTAGTTTCTGAGAATGATTCTGTCTAGTTTTTATACCAAGATATTTCCTTTTCTAACATTGGCCTCAAATCGCTTGAAATCTCCAATTTCAAATTCCAGAAAAAGAGAGTTTCAAATCTGCTCTGTCCAAAGAAAGTTTCAACTCTGTGAGCTGAATACACACAACACAAAGAAGTTACTGAAAACTCTTCTGTCTAGCATTATATGAAGAAATCCCGTTTCCAACGAAGGCCTCAAAGAGTTCCAAATATCCACTTGCAGACTTTACAAACAGAGTGTTTCCAAACTGCTCTATGAACAGAAAGGTTAAAATCTGTGAGCTGAATGCACACATCACATAGTAGTTTCTGAGAATCATTCTGTCTAGTTTTTATACCAAGATATATCCTTTTCTCACATTGGCCTCAAATCGCTTGAAATCTCAAATTCCAAATTCCAGAAAAAGACAGTTTCAAACCTGCAGTGTGTAAGGAAAGGTTCAAATCTGTGAGTTGAATACACACAACACAAAGAAGTTACTGAGAATTCTTCTGTCTAGCATTATATGAAGAAATCCCGTTTCCAACGAAGGCCTCAAAGTGGAGCAAATATCCACTTGTAGACTTTAGAAACAGAGTGTTTCCAAACTGCTCTATGAACAGAAAAGTTAAACTCTGTGAGCTGAACGCACACATCACAAAGTTGTTTCTGAGAATGATTCTGTCTAGTTTTTATACCAAGATATTTCGTTTTCTAACATTGGCCTAAAATCGCTTGAAATCTCCAATTGCAATTTCCACAAAAAGAGAGTTTCAAATCTGCTCTGTCCAAAGAAGGGTTCAACTCTGTGAGCTGAATACACACAACACAAAGAAGTTACTGAAAATTCTTCTGTCTAGCATTATATGAAGAAATCCCGTTTCCAATGAAGTCCTCAAAGAGGTCCAAATATCCACTTGCAGACTTTACATACAGAGTGTTTCCAAACTGCTCTATGAACAGAAAGGTTAAACTCTGTGAGCTGAATGCACACATCACATAGTAGTTTCTGAGAATGATTCTGTCTAGTTTTTATACCAAGATATTTCCTTTTCTCACATTGGCCTCAAATCGCTTGAAATCTCCAATTGCAATTTCCACAAAAAGAGAGTTTCAAATCTGCTCTGTCCAAAGAAAGGTTCAACTCTGTGAGCTGAATGCACACAACACAAAGAAGTTACTGAAAACTCTTCTGTCTAGCATTATATGAAGAAATCCCGTTTCCAACGAAGGCCTCAAAGAGTTCCAAATATCCACTTGCAGACTTTACAAACAGAGTGTTTCCAAACTACTGTATGAACAGAAAGGTTAAACTCTGTGAGCTGAATGCACACATCACATAGTAGTTTCTGAGAATCATTCTGTCTAGTTTTTATACGAAGTTATTTCCTTTTCTCACATTGGCCTCAAATCGCTTGAAATCTCAAATTCCAAATTCCAGAAAAAGACAGTTTCAAACCTGCAGTGTGTAAGGAAACGTTCAAATCTGTGAGTTGAATACACACAACACAAAGAAGTTACTGAGAATTCTTCTGTCTAGCATTATATGAAGAAATCCCGTTTCCAACGAAGGCCCCAAAGTGCTGCAAATATCCACTTGTAGACTTTAGAAACAGAGTGTTTCCAAACTGCTCTATGAACAGAAAAGTTAAACTCTGTGAGCTGAACGCACACATCACAAAGTTGTTTCTGAGAATGATTCTGTCTAGTTTTTATATGAAGATATTTCCTTTTCTAACATTGGCTTGAAATCTCCAATTGCAATTTAAACAAAAAGAGAGTTTCAAATCTGCTCTGTCCAAAGAAAGGTTCAACTCTGTGAGCTGAATACACACAACACAAAGAAGTTACTGAAAATTCTTCTGTCAAGCATTATATGAAGAAATGCCGTTTCCAACGAAGTCCTCAAAGAGGTCCAAATATCCACTTGCAGACTTTAAAAACAGAGTGTTTCCAAACTGCTGTATGAACAGAAAGGTTAAACTCTGTGAGCTGAATGCACACATCACATAGTAGTTTCTGAGAATGATTCTGTCTAGTTTTTATACCAAGATATTTCCTTTTCTCACATTGGCCTCAAATCGCTTGTAATCTCCAATTGCAATTTCCACAAAAAGAGAGTTTCAAATCTGCTCTGTCCAAAGAAAGGTTCAACTCTGTGAGCTGAATACACACAACACAAAGAAGTTACTCAAAATTCTTCTGTCTAGCATTATATAAAGAAATCCCTTTTCCAACGAAGTCCTCAAAGAGGTCCAAATATCCCCTTGCAGACTTTACAAACAGAGTGTTTCCAAACTGCTCTATGAACAGAAAGGTTAAACTCTGTGAGCTGAATGCACACATCACATAGTAGTTTCTGAGGATGATTCTGTCTAGTTTCTATACGAAGATATTTCCTTTTCTAACATTGGCCTCAAATCACTTGAAATCTCAAATTCCAAATTCCAGAAAAAGACAGTTTCAAACCTGCAGTGTGTAAGGAAAGGTTCAAATCTGTGAGATGAATACACACAACACAAAGAAGTTACTGAGAATTCTTCTGTCTAGCATTATATGAAGAAATCCCGTTTCCAACGAAGGCCTCAAAGTGGTGCAAATATCCACTTGTAGACTTTAGAAACAGAGTGTTTCCAAACTGCTCTATGAACAAAAAAGTTAAACTCTGTGAGCTGAACGCACACATCACAAAAGGTTAAACTCTGTGAGCTGAATGCACACATCACATAGTAGTTTCTGAGAATGATTCTGTATAGTTTTTATACGAAGATATTTCCTTTTCTAACATTGGCCTAAAATCGCTTGAAATCTCCAATTGCAATTTCCCCAAAAAGAGAGTTTCAAATCTGCTCTGTGCAAAGAAAGGTTCAACTCTGTGAGCTGAATACACACAACACAAAGAAGTTACTGAAAATTCTTCTGTCTAGCATTATATGAAGAAATCCCGTTTCCAACGAAGTCCTCAAAGAGGTCCAAATATCCACTTGCAGACTTTACAAACAGAGTGTTTCCAAACTGCTGTATGAACACAAAGGTTAAACTCTGTGAGCTGAATGCACACATCACATAGTAGTTTCTGAGAATGATTCTGTCTAGTTTTTATACCAAGATATTTCCTTTTCTAACATTGGCCTCAAATCGCTTGAAATCTCCAATTTCAAATTCCAGAAAAAGAGAGTTTCAAATCTGCTCTGTCCAAAGAAAGGTTCAACTCTGTGAGCTGAATACACACAACACAAAGAAGTTACTGAAAACTCTTCTGTCTAGCATTATATGAAGAAATCCCGTTTCCAACGAAGGCCTCAAAGAGTTCCAAATATCCACTTGCAGACTTTACAAACAGAGTGTTTCCAAACTGCTGTATGAACAGAAAGGTTAAACGCTGTGAGCTGAATGCACACATCACATAGTAGTTTCTGAGAATGATTCTGTCTAGTTTCTATACGAAGATATTTCCTTTTCTAACATTGGCCTCAAATCGCTTGAAATCTCAAATTCCAAATTCCAGAAAAAGACAGTTTCAAACCTGCAGTTTGTAAGGAAAGGTTCAAATCCGTGAGATGAATACACACAACACAAAGAAGTTACTGAGAATTCTTCTGTCTAGCATTATATGAAGAAATCCCGTTTCCAACGAAGGCCTCAAAGTGGTGCAAATATCCACTTGTAGACTTTAGAAACAGAGTGTTTCCAAACTGCTCTATGAACAGAAAAGTTAAACTCTGTGAGCTGAACGCACACATCACAAAAGGTTAAACTCTGTGAGCTGAATGCACACATCACATAGTAGTTTCTGAGAATGATTCTGTATAGTTTTTATACGAAGATATTTCCTTTTCTAACATTGGCCTAAAATCGCTTGAAATCTCCAATTGCAATTTCCCCAAAAAGAGAGTTTCAAATCTGCTCTGTGCAAAGAAAGGTTCAACTCTGTGAGCTGAATACACACAACACAAAGAAGTTACTGAAAATTCTTCTGTCTAGCATTATATGAAGAAATCCCGTTTCCAACGAAGTCCTCAAAGAGGTCCAAATATCCACTTGCAGACTTTACAAACAGAGTGTTTCCAAACTGCTCTATGAACAGAAAGGTTAAACTCTGTGAGCTGAATGCACACATCACATAGTAGTTTCTGAGAATGATTCTGTCTAGTTTTTATACCAAGATATTTCCTTTTCTAACATTGGCCTCAAATCGCTTGAAATCTCCAATTTCAAATTCCAGAAAAAGAGAGTTTCAAATCTGCTCTGTACAAAGAAAGGTTCAACTCTGTGAGCTGAATACACACAACACAAAGAAGTTACTGAAAACTCTTCTGTCTAGCATTATATGAAGAAATCCCGTTTCCAACGAAGGCCTCAAAGAGTTCCAAATATCCACTTGCAGACTTTACAAACAGAGTGTTTCCAAACTGCTCTATGAACAGAAAGGTTAAAATCAGTGAGCTGAATGCACACATCACATAGTAGTTTCTGGGAATCATTCTGTCTAGTTTTTATACCAAGATATATCCTTTTCTCACATTGGCCTCAAATCGCTTGAAATCTCATATTCCAAATTCCAGAAAAAGACAGTTTCAAACCTGCAGTGTGTAAGGAAAGGTTCAAATCTGTGAGTTGAATACACACAACACAAAGAAGTTACTGAGAATTCTTCTCTCTAGCATTATATGAAGAAATCCCGTTTCCAACGAAGGCGTCAAAGTGGAGCAAATATCCACTTGTAGACTTTAGAAACAGAGTGTTTCCAAACTGCTCTATGAACAGAAAAGTTAAACTCTGTGAGCTGAACGCACACATCACAAAGTTGTTTCTGAGAATGATTCTGTCTAGTTTTTATACCAAGATATTTCGTTTTCTAACATTGGCCTAAAATCGCTTGAAATCTCCAATTGCAATTTCCACAAAAAGAGAGTTTCAAATCTGCTCTGTCCAAAGAAGGGTTCAACTCTGTGAGCTGAATACACACAACACAAAGAAGTTACTGAAAATTCTTCTGTCTAGCATTATATGAAGAAAACCCGTTTCCAACGAAGTCCTCAAAGAGGTCCAAATATCCACTTGCAGACTTTACAAACAGAGTGTTTCCAAACTGCTCTATGAACAGAAAGGTTAAACTCTGTGAGCTGAATGCACACATCACATAGTAGTTTCTGAGAATGATTCTGTCTAGTTTTTATACCAAGATATTTCCTTTTCTCACATTGGCCTCAAATCGCTTGAAATCTCCAATTGCAATTTCCACAAAAAGAGAGTTTCAAATCTGCTCTGTCCAAAGAAAGGTTCAACTCTGTGAGCTGAATGCACACAACACAAAGAAGTTACTGAAAACTCTTCTGTCTAGCATTATATGAAGAAATCCCGTTTCCAACGAAGGCCTCAAAGAGGTCCAAATATCCACTTGCAGACTTTACAAACAGAGTGTTTCCAAACTGCTGTATGAACAGAAAGGTTAAACTCTGTGAGCTGAATGCACACATCACATAGTAGTTTCTGAGAATCATTCTGTCTAGTTTTTATACGAAGTTATTTCCTTTTCTCACATTGGCCTCAAATCGCTTGAAATCTCAAATTCCAAATTCCAGAAAAAGACAGTTTCAAACCTGCAGTGTGTAAGGAAAGGTTCAAATCTGTGAGTTGAATACACACAACACAAAGAAGTTACTGAGAATTCTTCTGTCTAGCATTATATGAAGAAATCCCGTTTCCAACGAAGGCCCCAAAGTGCTGCAAATATCCACTTGTAGACTTTAGAAACAGAGTGTTTCCAAACTGCTCTATGAACAGAAAAGTTAAACTCTGTGAGCTGAACGCACACATCACAAAGTTGTTTCTGAGAATGATTCTGTCTAGTTTTTATACGAAGATATTTCCTTTTCTAACATTGGCCTAAAATCGCTTGAAATCTCCAATTGCAATTTAAACAAAAAGAGAGTTTCAAATCTGCTCTGTCCAAAGAAAGGTTCAACTCTGTGAGCTGAATACACACAACACAAAGAAGTTACTGAAAATTCTTCTGTCAAGCATTATATGAAGAAATCCCGTTTCCAACGAAGTCCTCAAAGAGGTCCAAATATCCACTTGCAGACTTTAAAAACAGAGTGTTTCCAAACTGCTGTATGAACAGAAAGGTTAAACTCTGTGAGCTGAATGCACACATCACATAGTAGTTTCTGAGAATGATTCTGTCTAGTTTTTATACCAAGATATTTCCTTTTCTCACATTGGCCTCAAATCGCTTGAAATCTCCAATTGCAATTTCCACAAAAAGAGAGTTTCAAATCTGCTCTGTCCAAAGAAAGGTTCAACTCTGTGAGCTGAATACACACAACACAAAGAAGTTACTCAAAATTCTTCTGTCTAGCATTATATAAAGAAATCCCTTTTCCAACGAAGTCCTCAAAGAGGTCCAAATATCCCCTTGCAGACTTTACAAACAGAGTGTTTCCAAACTGCTCTATGAACAGAAAGGTTAAACTCTGTGAGCTGAATGCACACATCACATAGTAGTTTCTGAGAATGATTCTGTCTAGTTTCTATACGAAGATATTTCCTTTTCTAACATTGGCCTCAAATCACTTGAAATCTCAAATTCCAAATTCCAGAAAAAGACAGTTTCAAACCTGCAGTGTGTAAGGAAAGGTTCAAATCTGTGAGATGAATACACACAACACAAAGAAGTTACTGAGAATTCTTCTGTCTAGCATTATATGAAGAAATCCCGTTTCCAACGAAGGCCTCAAAGTGGTGCAAATATCCACTTGTAGACTTTAGAAACAGAGTGTTTCCAAACTGCTCTATGAACAAAAAAGTTAAACTCTGTGAGCTGAACGCACACATCACAAAAGGTTAAACTCTGTGAGCTGAATGCACACATCACATAGTAGTTTCTGAGAATGATTCTGTATAGTTTTTATACGAAGATATTTCCTTTTCTAACATTGGCCTAAAATCGCTTGAAATCTCCAATTGCAATTTCCCCAAAAAGAGAGTTTCAAATCTGCTCTGTGCAAAGAAAGGTTCAACTCTGTGAGCTGAATACACACAACACAAAGAAGTTACTGAAAATTCTTCTGTCTAGCATTATATGAAGAAATCCCGTTTCCAACGAAGTCCTCAAAGAGGTCCAAATATCCACTTGCAGACTTTACAAACAGAGTGTTTCCAAACTGCTCTATGAACAGAAAGGTTAAACTCTGTGAGCTAAATGCACACATCACATAGTAGTTTCTGAGAATGATTCTGTCTAGTTTTTATACCAAGATATTTCCTTTTCTAACATTGGCCTCAAATCGCTTGAAATCTCCAATTTCAAATTCCAGAAAAAGAGAGTTTCAAATCTGCTCTGTCCAAAGAAAGGATCAACTCTGTGAGCTGAATACACACAACACAAAGAAGTTACTGAAAACTCTTCTGTCTAGCATTATATGAAGAAATCCCGTTTCCAACGAAGGCCTCAAAGAGTTCCAAATATCCACTTGCAGACTTTACAAACAGAGTGTTTCCAAACTGCTGTATGAACAGAAAGGTTAAACTCTGTGAGCTGAATGCACACATCACATAGTAGTTTCTGAGAATGATTCTGTCTAGTTTTTATACCAAGATATTTCCTTTTCTCACATTGGCCTCAAATTGCTTGAAATCTCCAATTGCAATTTCCACAAAAAGAGAGTTTCAAATCTGCTCTATCCAAAGAAAGGTTCAACTCTGTGAGCTGAATACACACAACACAAAGAAGTTACTCAAAATTCTTCTGTCTAGCATTATATAAAGAAATCCCGTTTCCAACGAAATCCTCAAAGAGGTCCAAATATCCCCTTGCAGACTTTACAAACAGAGTGTTTCCAAACTGCTCTATGAACAGAAAGGTTAAACTCTGTGAGCTGAATGCACACATCACATAGTAGTTTCTGAGAATGATTCTGTCTAGTTTCTATACGAAGATATTTCCTTTTCTAACATTGTCCTCAAATCGCTTGAAATCTCAAATTCCAAATTCCAGAAAAAGACAGTTTCAAACCTGCAGTGTGTAAGGAAAGGTTCAAATCTGTGAGTTGAATACACACAACACAAAGAAGTTACTGAGAATTCTTCTGTCTAGCATTACATGAAGAAATCCCGTTTCCAACGAAGGCCTCAAAGTGGAGCAAATATCCACTTGTAGACTTTAGAAACAGAGTGTTTCCAAACTGCTCTATGAACAGAAAAGTTAAACTCTGTGAGCTGAACGCACACATCACAAAGTTGTTTCTGAGAATGATTCTGTCTAGTTTTTATACCAAGATATTTCGTTTTCTAACATTGGCCTAAAATCGCTTGAAATCTCCAATTGCAATTTCCACAAAAAGAGAGTTTCAAATCTGCTCTGTCCAAAGAAAGGTTCAACTCTGTGAGCTGAATACACACAACACAAAGAAGTTACTGAAAATTCTTCTGTCTAGCATTATATGAAGAAATCCCGTTTCCAACGAAGTCCTCAAAGAGGTCCAAATATCCACTTGCAGAATTTACAAACAGAGTGTTTCCAAACTGCTGTATGAACAGAAAGGTTAAACTCTGTGAGCTGAATGCACACATCACATAGTAGTTTCTGAGAATGATTCTGTATAGTTTTTATACGAAGATACTTCCTTTTCTAACATTGGCCTCAAATCGCTTGAAATCTCCAATTGCAATTTCCCCAAAAAGAGAGTTTCAAATCTGCTCTGTCCAAGGAAAGGTTCAACTCTGTGAGCTGAATACACACAACACAAAGAAGTTACTGAAAATTATTCTGTCTAGCATTATATGAAGAAATCCCGTTTCCAACGAAGTCCTCAAAGAGGTCCAAATATCCACTTGCAGACTTTACAAACAGAGTGTTTCCAAACGGCTGTATGAACAGAAAGGTTAAAATCTGTGAGCTGAATGCACACATCACATAGTAGTTTCTGAGAATCATTCTGTCTAGTTTTTATAACAAGATATTTCATTTTCTCACATTGGCCTCAAATCGCTTGAAATCTCAAATTCCAAATTCCAGAAAAAGACAGTTTCAAACCTGCAGTGTGTAAGGAAACGTTCAAATCTGTGAGTTGAATACACACAACACAAAGAAGTTACTGAGAATTCTTCTGTCTAGCATTATATGAAGAAATACCGTTTCCAACGAAGGCCCCAAAGTGCTGCAAATATCCACTTGTAGACTTTAGAAACAGAGTGTTTCCAAACTGCTCTATGAACAGAAATGTTAAACTCTGTGAGCTGAACGCACACATCACAAAGTTGTTTCTGAGAATGATTCTGTCTAGTTTTTATACGAAGATATTTCCTTTTCTAACATTGGCCTAAAATCGCTTGAAATCTCCAATTGCAATTTCCACAAAAAGAGAGTTTCAAATCTGCTCTGTCCAAAGAAAGGTTCAACTCTGTGAGCTGAATACACACAACACAAAGAAGTTACTGAAAATTCTTCTGTCTAGCATTATATGAAGAAATCCCGTTTCCAACGAAGTCCTCAAAGAGGTCCAAATATCCACTTGCAGACTTTACAAACAGAGTGTTTCCAAACTGCTGTATGAACAGAAAGGTTAAACTCTGTGAGCTGAATGCACACATCACATAGTAGTTTCTGAGAATGATTCTGTCTAGTTTTTATACCAAGATATTTCCTTTTCTCACATTGGCCTCAAATCGCTTGAAATCTCCAATTGCAATTTCCACAAAAAGAGAGTTTCAAATCTGCTCTGTCCAAAGAAAGGTTCAACTCTGTGAGCTGAATACACACAACACAAAGAAGTTACTCAAAATTCTTCTGTCTAGCATTATATAAAGAAATCCCTTTTCCAACGAAGTCCTCAAAGAGGTCCAAATATCCCCTTGCAGACTTTACAAACAGAGTGTTTCCAAACTGCTCTATGAACAGAAAGGTTAAACTCTGTGAGCTGAATGCACACATCACATAGTAGTTTCTGAGAATGATTCTGTCTAGTTTCTATACGAAGATATTTCCTTTTCTAACATTGGCCTCAAATCACTTGAAATCTCAAATTCCAAATTCCAGAAAAAGACAGTTTCAAACCTGCAGTGTGTAAGGAAAGGTTCAAATCTGTGAGATGAATACACACAACACAAAGAAGTTACTGAGAATTCTTCTCTCTAGCATTATATGAAGAAATCCCGTTTCCAACGAAGGCCTCAAATTGGTGCAAATATCCACTTGTAGACTTTAGAAACAGAGTGTTTCCAAACTGCTCTATGAACAGAAAAGTTAAACTCTGTGAGCTGAACGCACACATCACAAAAGGTTAAACTCTGTGAGCTGAATGCACACATCACATAATAGTTTCTGAGAATGATTCTGTATAGTTTTTATTCGAAGATATTTCCTTTTCTAACATTGGCCTAAAATCGCTTGAAATCTCCAATTTCAATTTCCCCAAAAAGAGAGTTTCAAATCTGCTCTGTGCAAAGAAAGTTTCAACTCTGTGAGCTGAATACACACAACACAAAGAAGTTACTGAAAATTCTTCTGTCTAGCATTATATGAAGAAATCCCGTTTCCAACGAAGTCCTCAAAGAGATCCAAATATCCACTTGCAGACTTTACAAACAGAGTGTTTCCAAACTGCTCTATGAACAGAAAGGTTAAACTCTGTCAGCTGAATGCACACATCACATAGTAGTTTCTGAGAATGATTCTGTCTAGTTTCTGTACGAAGATATTTCCTTTTCTAACATTGTCCTCAAATCGCTTGAAATCTCAAATTCCAAATTCCAGAAAAAGACAGTTTCAAACCTGCAGTGTGTAAGGAAAGGTTCAAATCTGTGAGTTGAATACACACAACACAAAGAAGTTACTGAGAATTCTTCTGTCTAGCATTACATGAAGAAATCCCGTTTCCAACGAAGGCCTCGAAGTGGAGCAAATATCCACTTGTAGACTTTAGAAACAGAGTGTTTCCAAACTGCTCTATGAACAGAAAAGTTAAACTCTGTGAGCTGAACGCACACATCACAAAGTTGTTTCTGAGAATGATTCTGTCTAGTTTTTATACCAAGATATTTCGTTTTCTAACATTGGCCTAAAATCGCTTGAAATCTCCAATTGCAATTTCCACAAAAAGAGAGTTTCAAATCTGCTCTGTCCAAAGAAAGGTTCAACTCTGTGAGCTGAATACACACAACACAAAGAAGTTACTGAAAATTCTTCTGTCTAGCATTATATGAAGAAATCCCGTTTCCAACGAAGTCCTCAAAGAGGTCCAAATATCCACTTGCAGAATTTACAAACAGAGTGTTTCCAAACTGCTGTATGAACAGAAAGGTTAAACTCTGTGAGCTGAATGCACACATCACATAGTAGTTTCTGAGAATGATTCTGTCTAGTTTTTATACGAAGATACTTCCTTTTCTAACATTGGCCTCAAATCGCTTGAAATCTCCAATTACAATTTCCACAAAAAGAGAGTTTCAAATCTGCTCTGTCCAAAGAAAGGTTCAACTCTGTGAGCTGAATACACACAACACAAAGAAGTTACTCAAAATTCTTCTGTCTAGCATTATATAAAGAAATCCCGTTTCCAACGAAATCCTCAAAGAGGTCCAAATATCCCCTTGCAGACTTTACAAACAGAGTGTTTCAAAACTGCTGTATGAACAGAAAGGTTAAACTCTGTGAGCTGAATGCACACATCACATAGTAGTTTCTGAGAATGATTCTGTCTAGTTTTTATACCAAGATATTTCCTTTTCTCACATTGGCCTCAAATCGCTTGAAATCTCCAATTGCAATTTCCACAAAAAGAGAGTTTCAAATCTGCTCTGTCCAAAGAAAGGTTCAACTCTGTGAGCTGAATACACACAACACAAAGAAGTTACTCAAAATTCTTCTGTCTAGCATTATATAAAGAAATCCCATTTCCAACGAAATCCTCAAAGAGGTCCAAATATAACCTTGCAGACTTTACAAACAGAGTGTTTCCAAACTGCTCTATGAACAGAAAGGTTAAACTCTGTGAGCTGAATGCACACATCACATAGTAGTTTCTGAGAATGATTCTGTCTAGTTTCTATACGAAGATATTTCCTTTTCTAACATTGTCCTCAAATCGCTTGAAATCTCAAATTCCAAATTCCAGAAAAAGACAGTTTCAAACCTGCAGTGTGCAAGGAAAGGTTCAAATCTGTGAGTTGAATACACACAACACAAAGAAGTTACGGAGAATTCTTCTGTCTATCATTATATGAAGAAATCCCGTTTCCAACGAAGGCGTCAAAGTGGAGCAAATATCCACCTGTAGACTTTAGAAACAGAGTGTTTCCAAACTGCTCTATGAACAGAAAAATTAAACTCTGTGAGCTGAACGCACACATCACAAAGTTGTTTCTGAGAATGATTCTGTCTAGTTTTTATACCAAGATATTTCGTTTTCTAACATTGGCCTAAAATTGCTTGAAATCTCCAATTGCTATTTCCACAAAAAGAGAGTTTCAAATCTGCTCTGTCCAAAGAAAGGTTCAACTCTGTGAGCTGAATACACACAACACAAAGAAGTTACGGAAAATTCTTCTATCTAGCATTATATGAAGAAATCCCGTTTCCAACGAAGTCCTCAAAGAGTTCCAAATATCCACTTGCAGACTTTACAAACAGAGTGTTTCCAAACTGCTCTATGAACAGAAAGGTTAAACTCTGTGAGCTGAATGCACACATCACATAGTAGTTTCTGAGAATGATTCTGTCTAGTTTTTATACGAAGATATTTCCTTTTCTAACATTGGCCTAAAATCGCTTGAAATCTCCAATTGCAATTTCCCCAAAAAGAGAGTTTCAAATCTGCTCTATCCAAAGAAAGGTTCAACTCTGTGAGCTGAATACACACAACACAAAGAAGTTACTGAAAATTCTTCTGTCTAGCATTATATGAAGAAATCCCGTTTCCAACGAAGTCCTCAAAGAGGTCCAAATATCCACTTGCAGACTTTACAAACAGAGTGTTTCCAAACTGCTGTATGAACAGAAAGGTTAAAATCTGTGAGCTGAATGCACACATCACATAGTAGTTTCTGAGAATGATTCTGTCTAGTTTTTATACCAAGATATTTCCTTTTCTCACATTGGCCTCAAATCGCTTGAAATCTCAAATTCCAAATTCCAGAAAAAGACAGTTTCAAACCTGCAGTGTGTAAGGAAAGGTTCAAATCTGTGAGTTGAATACACACAACACAAAGAAGTTACTGAGAATTCTTCTGTCTAGCATTATATGAAGAAATCCCGTTTCCAACGAAGGCCCCAAAGTGGTGCAAATATCCACTTGTAGACTTTAGAAACAGAGTGTTTCCAAACTGCTCTATGAACAGAAAAGTTAAACTCTGTGAGCTGAACGCACACATCACAAAGTTGTTTCTGAGAATGATTGTGTCTAGTTTTTATACGAAGATATTTCCTTTTCTAACATTGGCCTCAAATCGCTTTAAATCTCCAATTGCAATTTCCACAAAAAGAGAGTTTCAAATCTGCTCTGTCCAAAGAATGGTTCAACTCTGTGAGCTGAATACACACAACACAAAGAAGTTACTGAAAATTCTTCTGTCTAGCATTATATGAAGAAATCCCGTTTCCAACGAAGTCCTCAAAGAGGTCCAAATATCCACTTGCAGACTTTACAAACAGAGTGTTTCCAAACTGCTGTATGAACAGAAAGGTTAAACTCTGTGAGCTGAATGCACACATCACATGGTAGTTTCTGAGAATGATTCTGTCTAGTTTTTATACCAAGATATTTCCTTTTCTCACATTGGCCTCAAATCGCTTGAAATCTCCAATTGCAATTTCCACAAAAAGAGAGTTTCAAATCTGCTCTGTCCAAAGAAAGGTTCAACTCTGTGAGCTGAATACACACAACACAAAGAAGTTACTCAAAATTCTTCTGTCTAGCATTATATAAAGAAATCCCTTTTCCAACGAAATCCTCAAAGAGGTCCAAATATAACCTTGCAGACTTTACAAACAGAGTGTTTCCAAACTGCTCTATGAACGGAAAAGTTAAACTCTGTGAGCTGAATGCACACATCACATAGTAGTTTCTGAGAATGATTCTGTCTAGTTTCTATACGAAGATATTTCCTTTTCTAACATTGGCCTCAAATCGCTTGAAATCTCAAATTCCAAATTCCAGAAAAAGACAGTTTCAAACCTGCAGTGTGTAAGGAAAGGTTCAAATCTGTGAGTTGAATACACACAACACAAAGAAGTTACGGAGAATTCTTCTGTCTAGCATTATATGAAGAAATACCGTTTCCAACGAAGGCGTCAAACAGGAGCAAATATCCACTTGTAGACTTTAGAAACAGAGTGTTTCCAAACTGCTCTATGAACAGAAAAGTTAAACTCTGTGAGCTGAACGCACACATCACAAAGTTGTTTCTGAGAATGATTCTGTCTAGTTTTTATACCAAGATATTTCGTTTTCTAACATTGGCCTAAAATCGCTTGAAATCTCCAATTGCAATTTCCACAAAAAGAGAGATTCAAATCTGCTCTGTCCAAAGAAAGTTTCAACTCTGTGAGCTGAATACACACAACACAAAGAAGTTACTGAAAATTCTTCTATCTAGCATTATATGAAGAAATCCCGTTTCCAACGAAGTCCTCAAAGAGTTCCAAATATCCACTTGCAGACTTTACAAACAGAGTGTTTCCAAACTGCTGTATGAACAGAAAGGTTAAACTCTGTGAGCTGAATGCACACATCACATAGTAGTTTCTGAGAATGATTCTGTCTAGTTTTTATACGAAGATACTTCCTTTTCTAACATTGGCCTCAAATCGCTTGAAATCTCCAATTGCAATTTCCACAAAAAGAGAGTTTCAAATCTGCTCTGTCCAAAGAAAGGTTCAACTCTGTGAGCTGAATACACACAACACAAAGAAGTTACTGAAAATTCTTCTGTCTAGCATTATATGAAGAAATCCCGTTTCCAACGAAGTCCTCAAAGAGATCCAAATATCCACTTGCAGACTTTACAAACAGAGTGTTTCCAAACTGCTGTATGAACAGAAAGGTTAAACTCTGTGAGCTGAATGCACACATCACATAGTAGTTTCTGAGAATGATTCTGTCTAGTTTTTATACCAAGATATTTCCTTTTCTCACATTGGCCTCAAATCGCTTGAAATCTCCAATTGCAATTTCCACAAAAAGAGAGTTTCAAATCTGCTCTGTCCAAACAAAGGTTCAACTCTGTGAGCTGAATACACACAACACAAAGAAGTTACTCAAAATTCTTCTGTCTAGCATTATATAAAGAAATCCCGTTTCCAACGAAATCCTCAAAGAGGTCCAAATATAACCTTGCAGACTTTACAAACAGAGTGTTTCCAAACTGCTCTATGAACAGAAAGGTTGAACTCTGTGAGCTGAATGCACACATCACGTAGTAGTTTCTGAGAATGATTCTGTCTACTTTCTATACGAAGATATTTCCTTTTCTAACATTGGCCTCAAATCGCTTGAAATCTCAAATTCCAAATTCCAGAAAAAGACAGTTTCAAACCTGCAGTGTGTAAGGAAAGGTTCAAATCTGTGAGTTGAATACACACAACACAAAGAAGTTACTGAGAATTCTTCTGTCTACCATTATATGAAGAAATCCCGTTTCCAACGAAGGCGTCAAAGTGGAGCAAATATCCACTTGCAGACTTTAGAAACAGAGTGTTTCCAAACTGCTCTATGAACAGAAAAGTTAAACTCTGTGAGCTCAACGCACACGTCACAAAGTTGTTTCTGAGGATGATTCTGTCTAGTTTTTATACCAAGATATTTCGTTTTCTAACATTGGCCTAAAATCGCTTGAAATCTCCAATTGCAATTTCCACAAAAAGAGAGTTTCAAATCTGCTCTGTCCAAAGAAAGGTTCAACTCTGTGAGCTGAATACACACAACACAAAGAAGTTACTGAAAATTCTTCTATCTAGCATTATATGAAGAAATCCCGTTTCCAACGAAGTCCTCAAAGAGTTCCAAATATCCACTTGCAGACTTTACAAACAGAGTGTTTCCAAACTGCTCTATGAACAGGAAGGTTAAACTCCGTGAGCTGAATGCACACATCACATAGTAGTTTCTGAGAATGATTCTGTCTAGTTTTTATACGAAGATACTTCCTTTTCTAACATTGGCCTCAAATCGCTTGAAATCTCCAATTGCAATTTCCCCAAAAAGAGAGTTTCAAATCTCCTCCGTCCAAAGAACGGTTCAACTCTGTGAGCTGAATACACACAACACAAAGAAGTTACTGAAAATTCTTCTGTCTAGCATTATATGAAGAAATCCCGTTTCCAACGAAGTCCTCAAAGAGGTCCAAATATCCACTTGCAGACTTTACAAACAGAGTGTTTCCAAACTGCTCTATGAACTGAAAGGTTAAACTCTGTGAGCTGAATGCACACATCACATAGTAGTTTCTGAGAATGATTCTGTCTAGTTTTTATACCAAGATATTTCCTTTTCTAACATTGGCCTCAAATCGCTTGAAATCTCCAATTTCAAATTCCAGAAAAAGAGAGTTTCAAATCTGCTCTGTCCAAAGAAATGTTCAACTCTGTGAGCTGAATACACACAACACAAAGAAGTTACTGAAAATTCTTCTGTCTAGCATTATATGAAGAATTCCCTTTTCTAACGAAGGCCTCAAAGAGATCCAAATATCCACTTGCAGACTTTACAAACAGAGTGTTTCCAAACTGCTGTATGAACAGAAAGGTTAAACTCTGTGAGCTGAATGCACACATCACATAGTAGTTTCTGAGAATGATTCTGTCTAGTTTTTATACGAAGATATTTCCTTTTCTAACATTGGCCTAAAATCGCTTGAAATCTCCAATTGCAATTTCCCCAAAAAGAGAGTTTCAAATCTGCTCTATCCAAAGAAAGGTTCAACTCTGTGAGCTGAATACACACAACACAAAGAAGTTACTGAAAATTCTTCTGTCTAGCATTATATGAAGAAATCCCGTTTCCAACGAAGTCCTCAAAGAGGTCCAAATATCCACTTGCAGACTTTACAAACAGAGTGTTTCCAAACTGCTGTATGAACAGAAAGGTTAAAATCTGTGAGCTGAATGCACACATCACATAGTAGTTTCTGAGAATGATTCTGTCTAGTTTTTATACCAAGATATTTCCTTTTCTCACATTGGCCTCAAATCGCTTGAAATCTCAAATTCCAAATTCCAGAAAAAGACAGTTTCAAACCTGCAGTGTGTAAGGAAAGGTTCAAATCTGTGAGTTGAATACACACAACACAAAGAAGTTACTGAGAATTCTTCTGTCTAGCGTTATATGAAGAAATCCCGTTTCCAACGAAGGCCCCAAAGTGGTGCAAATATCCACTTGTAGACTTTAGAAACAGAGTGTTTCCAAACTGCTCTATGAACAGAAAAGTTAAACTCTGTGAGCTGAACGCACACATCACAAAGTTGTTTCTGAGAATGATTCTGTCTAGTTTTTATACGAAGATATTTCCTTTTCTAACATTGGCCTCAAATCGCTTTAAATCTCCAATTGCAATTTCCACAAAAAGAGAGTTTCAAATCTGCTCTGTCCAAAGAAAGGTTCAACTCTGTGAGCTGAATACACACAACACAAAGAAGTTACTGAAAATTCTTCTGTCTAGCATTATATGAAGAAATCCCGTTTCCAACGAAGTCCTCAAAGAGGTCCAAATATCCACTTGCAGACTTTACAAACAGAGTGTTTCCAAACTGCTGTATGAACAGAAAGGTTAAACTCTGTGAGCTGAATGCACACATCACATGGTAGTTTCTGAGAATGATTCTGTCTAGTTTTTATACCAAGATATTTCCTTTTCTCACATTGGCCTCAAATCGCTTGAAATCTCCAATTGCAATTTCCACAAAAAGAGAGTTTCAAATCTGCTCTGTCCAAAGAAAGGTTCAACTCTCTGAGCTGAATACACACAACACAAAGAAGTTACTCAAAATTCTTCTGTCTAGCATTATATAAAGAAATCCCTTTTCCAACGAAATCCTCAAAGAGGTCCAAATATAACCTTGCAGACTTTACAAACAGAGTGTTTCCAAACTGCTCTATGAACGGAAAGGTTAAACTCTGTGAGCTGAATGCACACATCACATAGTAGTTTCTGAGAATGATTCTGTCTAGTTTCTATACGAAGATACTTCCTTTTCTAACATTGGCCTCAAATCGCTTGAAATCTCCAATTGCAATTTCCACAAAAAGAGAGTTTCAAATCTGCTCTGTCCAAAGAAAGGTTCAACTCTGTGAGCTGAATACACACAACACAAAGAAGTTACTGAAAATTCTTCTGTCTAGCATTATATGAAGAAATCCCGTTTCCAACGAAGTCCTCAAAGAGATCCAAATATCCACTTGCAGACTTTACAAACAGAGTGTTTCCAAACTGCTGTATGAACAGAAAGGTTAAACTCTGTGAGCTGAATGCACACATCACATAGTAGTTTCTGAGAATGATTCTGTCTAGTTTTTATACCAAGATATTTCCTTTTCTCACATTGGCCTCAAATCGCTTGAAATCTCCAATTGCAATTTCCACAAAAAGAGAGTTTCAAATCTGCTCTGTCCAAACAAAGGTTCAACTCTGTGAGCTGAATACACACAACACAAAGAAGTTACTCAAAATTCTTCTGTCTAGCATTATATAAAGAAATCCCGTTTCCAACGAAATCCTCAAAGAGGTCCAAATATAACCTTGCAGACTTTACAAACAGAGTGTTTCCAAACTGCTCTATGAACAGAAAGGTTGAACTCTGTGAGCTGAATGCACACATCACGTAGTAGTTTCTGAGAATGATTCTGTCTACTTTCTGTACGAAGATATTTCCTTTTCTAACATTGGCCTCAAATCGCTTGAAATCTCAAATTCCAAATTCCAGAAAAAGACAGTTTCAAACCTGCAGTGTGTAAGGAAAGGTTCAAATCTGTGAGTTGAATACACACAACACAAAGAAGTTACTGAGAATTCTTCTGTCTACCATTATATGAAGAAATCCCGTTTCCAACGAAGGCGTCAAAGTGGAGCAAATATCCACTTGCAGACTTTAGAAACAGAGTGTTTCCAAACTGCTCTATGAACAGAAAAGTTAAACTCTGTGAGCTCAACGCACACGTCACAAAGTTGTTTCTGAGGATGATTCTGTCTAGTTTTTATACCAAGATATTTCGTTTTCTAACATTGTCCTCAAATCGCTTGAAATCTCCAATTGCAATTTCCACAAAAAGAGAGTTTCAAATCTGCTCTGTCCAAAGAAAGGTTCAACTCTGTGAGCTGAATACACACAACACAAAGAAGTTACTGAAAATTCTTCTATCTAGCATTATATGAAGAAATCCCGTTTCCAACGAAGTCCTCAAAGAGTTCCAAATATCCACTTGCAGACTTTACAAACAGAGTGTTTCCAAACTGCTCTATGAACAGGAAGGTTAAACTCTGTGAGCTGAATGCACACATCACATAGTAGTTTCTGAGAATGATTCTGTCTAGTTTTTATACGAAGATACTTCCTTTTCTAACATTGGCCTCAAATCGCTTGAAATCTCCAATTGCAATTTCCCCAAAAAGAGAGTTTCAAATCTGCTCTGTCCAAAGAAAGGTTCAACTCTGTGAGCTGAATACACACAACACAAAGAAGTTACTGAAAATTCTTCTGTCTAGCATTATATGAAGAAATCCCGTTTCCAACGAAGTCCTCAAAGAGGTCCAAATATCCACTTGCAGACTTTACAAACAGAGTGTTTCCAAACTGCTCTATGAACAGAAAGGTTAAACTCTGTGAGCTGAATGCACACATCACATAGTAGTTTCTGAGAATGATTCTGTCTAGTTTTTATACGAAGATACTTCCTTTTCTAACATTGGCCTCAAATCGCTTGAAATCTCCAATTGCAATTTCCACAAAAAGAGAGTTTCAAATCTGCTCTGTCCAAAGAAAGGTTCAACTCTGTGAGCTGAATACACACAACACAAAGAAGTTACTGAAAATTCTTCTGTCTAGCATTATATGAAGAAATCCCGTTTCCAACGAAGTCCTCAAAGAGATCCAAATATCCACTTGCAGACTTTACAAACAGAGTGTTTCCAAACTGCTGTATGAACAGAAAGGTTAAACTCTGTGAGCTGAATGCACACATCACATAGTAGTTTCTGAGAATGATTCTGTCTAGTTTTTATACCAAGATATTTCCTTTTCTCACATTGGCCTCAAATCGCTTGAAATCTCCAATTGCAATTTCCACAAAAAGAGAGTTTCAAATCTGCTCTGTCCAAACAAAGGTTCAACTCTGTGAGCTGAATACACACAACACAAAGAAGTTACTCAAAATTCTTCTGTCTAGCATTATATAAAGAAATCCCGTTTCCAACGAAATCCTCAAAGAGGTCCAAATATAACCTTGCAGACTTTACAAACAGAGTGTTTCCAAACTGCTCTATGAACAGAAAGGTTGAACTCTGTGAGCTGAATGCACACATCACGTAGTAGTTTCTGAGAATGATTCTGTCTACTTTCTATACGAAGATATTTCCTTTTCTAACATTGGCCTCAAATCGCTTGAAATCTCAAATTCCAAATTCCAGAAAAAGACAGTTTCAAACCTGCAGTGTGTAAGGAAAGGTTCAAATCTGTGAGTTGAATACACACAACACAAAGAAGTTACTGAGAATTCTTCTGTCTACCATTATATGAAGAAATCCCGTTTCCAACGAAGGCGTCAAAGTGGAGCAAATATCCACTTGCAGACTTTAGAAACAGAGTGTTTCCAAACTGCTCTATGAACAGAAAAGTTAAACTCTGTGAGCTCAACGCACACGTCACAAAGTTGTTTCTGAGGATGATTCTGTCTAGTTTTTATACCAAGATATTTCGTTTTCTAACATTGGCCTAAAATCGCTTGAAATCTCCAATTGCAATTTCCACAAAAAGAGAGTTTCAAATCTGCTCTGTCCAAAGAAAGGTTCAACTCTGTGAGCTGAATACACACAACACAAAGAAGTTACTGAAAATTCTTCTATCTAGCATTATATGAAGAAATCCCGTTTCCAACGAAGTCCTCAAAGAGTTCCAAATATCCACTTGCAGACTTTACAAACAGAGTGTTTCCAAACTGCTCTATGAACAGGAAGGTTAAACTCCGTGAGCTGAATGCACACATCACATAGTAGTTTCTGAGAATGATTCTGTCTAGTTTTTATACGAAGATACTTCCTTTTCTAACATTGGCCTCAAATCGCTTGAAATCTCCAATTGCAATTTCCCCAAAAAGAGAGTTTCAAATCTCCTCTGTCCAAAGAACGGTTCAACTCTGTGAGCTGAATACACACAACACAAAGAAGTTACTGAAAATTCTTCTGTCTAGCATTATATGAAGAAATCCCGTTTCCAACGAAGTCCTCAAAGAGGTCCAAATATCCACTTGCAGACTTTACAAACAGAGTGTTTCCAAACTGCTCTATGAACTGAAAGGTTAAACTCTGTGAGCTGAATGCACACATCACATAGTAGTTTCTGAGAATGATTCTGTCTAGTTTTTATACCAAGATATTTCCTTTTCTAACATTGGCCTCAAATCGCTTGAAATCTCCAATTTCAAATTCCAGAAAAAGAGAGTTTCAAATCTGCTCTGTCCAAAGAAATGTTCAACTCTGTGAGCTGAATACACACAACACAAAGAAGTTACTGAAAATTCTTCTGTCTAGCATTATATGAAGAATTCCCTTTTCTAACGAAGGCCTCAAAGAGATCCAAATATCCACTTGCAGACTTTACAAACAGAGTGTTTCCAAACTGCTGTATGAACAGAAAGGTTAAACTCTGTGAGCTGAATGCACACATCACATAGTAGTTTCTGAGAATGATTCTGTCTAGTTTTTATACGAAGATATTTCCTTTTCTAACATTGGCCTAAAATCGCTTGAAATCTCCAATTGCAATTTCCCCAAAAAGAGAGTTTCAAATCTGCTCTATCCAAAGAAAGGTTCAACTCTGTGAGCTGAATACACACAACACAAAGAAGTTACTGAAAATTCTTCTGTCTAGCATTATATGAAGAAATCCCGTTTCCAACGAAGTCCTCAAAGAGGTCCAAATATCCACTTGCAGACTTTACAAACAGAGTGTTTCCAAACTGCTGTATGAACAGAAAGGTTAAAATCTGTGAGCTGAATGCACACATCACATAGTAGTTTCTGAGAATGATTCTGTCTAGTTTTTATACCAAGATATTTCCTTTTCTCACATTGGCCTCAAATCGCTTGAAATCTCAAATTCCAAATTCCAGAAAAAGACAGTTTCAAACCTGCAGTGTGTAAGGAAAGGTTCAAATCTGTGAGTTGAATACACACAACACAAAGAAGTTACTGAGAATTCTTCTGTCTAGCGTTATATGAAGAAATCCCGTTTCCAACGAAGGCCCCAAAGTGGTGCAAATATCCACTTGTAGACTTTAGAAACAGAGTGTTTCCAAACTGCTCTATGAACAGAAAAGTTAAACTCTGTGAGCTGAACGCACACATCACAAAGTTGTTTCTGAGAATGATTCTGTCTAGTTTTTATACGAAGATATTTCCTTTTCTAACATTGGCCTCAAATCGCTTTAAATCTCCAATTGCAATTTCCACAAAAAGAGAGTTTCAAATCTGCTCTGTCCAAAGAAAGGTTCAACTCTGTGAGCTGAATACACACAACACAAAGAAGTTACTGAAAATTCTTCTGTCTAGCATTATATGAAGAAATCCCGTTTCCAACGAAGTCCTCAAAGAGGTCCAAATATCCACTTGCAGACTTTACAAACAGAGTGTTTCCAAACTGCTGTATGAACAGAAAGGTTAAACTCTGTGAGCTGAATGCACACATCACATGGTAGTTTCTGAGAATGATTCTGTCTAGTTTTTATACCAAGATATTTCCTTTTCTCACATTGGCCTCAAATCGCTTGAAATCTCCAATTGCAATTTCCACAAAAAGAGAGTTTCAAATCAGCTCTGTCCAAAGAAAGGTTCAACTCTGTGAGCTGAATACACACAACACAAAGAAGTTACTCAAAATTCTTCTGTCTAGCATTATATAAAGAAATCCCTTTTCCAACGAAATCCTCAAAGAGGTCCAAATATAACCTTGCAGACTTTACAAACAGAGTGTTTCCAAACTGCTCTATGAACGGAAAGGTTAAACTCTGTGAGCTGAATGCACACATCACATAGTAGTTTCTGAGAATGATTCTGTCTAGTTTCTATACGAAGATATTTCCTTTTCTAACATTGGCCTCAAATCGCTTGAAATCTCAAATTCCAAATTCCAGAAAAAGACAGTTTCAAACCTGCAGTGTGTAAGGAAAGGTTCAAATCTGTGAGTTGAATACACACAACACAAAGAAGTTACTGAGAATTCTTCTGTCTAGCATTATATGAAGAAATCCCGTTTCCAACGAAGGCGTCAAACTGGAGCAAATATCCACTTGTAGACTTTAGAAACAGAGTGTTTCCAAACTGCTCTATGAACAGAAAAGTTAAACTCTGTGAGCTGAACGCACACATCACAAAGTTGTTTCTGAGAATGATTCTGTCTAGTTTTTATACCAAGATATTTCGTTTTCTAACATTGGCCTAAAATCGCTTGAAATCTCCAATTGCAATTTCCACAAAAAGAGAGATTCAAATCTGCTCTGTCCAAAGAAAGGTTCAACTCTGTGAGCTGAATACACACAACACAAAGAAGTTACGGAAAATTCTTCTATCTAGCATTATATGAAGAAATCCCGTTTCCAACGAAGTCCTCAAAGAGTTCCAAATATCCACTTGCAGACTTTACAAACAGAGTGTTTCCAAACTGCTGTATGAACAGAAAGGTTAAACTCTGTGAGCTGAATGCACACATCACATAGTAGTTTCTGAGAATGATTCTGTCTAGTTTTTATACGAAGATACTTCCTTTTCTAACATTGGCCTCAAATCGCTTGAAATCTCCAATTGCAATTTCCACAAAAAGAGAGTTTCAAATCTGCTCTGTCCAAAGAAAGGTTCAACTCTGTGAGCTGAATACACACAACACAAAGAAGTTACTGAAAATTCTTCTGTCTAGCATTATATGAAGAAATCCCGTTTCCAACGAAGTCCTCAAAGAGATCCAAATATCCACTTGCAGACTTTACAAACAGAGTGTTTCCAAACTGCTGTATGAACAGAAAGGTTAAACTCTGTGAGCTGAATGCACACATCACATAGTAGTTTCTGAGAATGATTCTGTCTAGTTTTTATACCAAGATATTTCCTTTTCTCACATTGGCCTCAAATCGCTTGAAATCTCCAATTGCAATTTCCACAAAAAGAGAGTTTCAAATCTGCTCTGTCCAAAGAAAGGTTCAACTCTGTGAGCTGAATACACACAACACAAAGAAGTTACTCAAAATTCTTCTGTCTAGCATTATATAAAGAAATCCCGTTTCCAACGAAATCCTCAAAGAGGTCCAAATATAACCTTGCAGACTTTACAAACAGAGTGTTTCCAAACTGCTCTATGAACAGAAAGGTTGAACTCTGTGAG
The DNA here is from genome assembly GCF_028858775.2 of Pan troglodytes. Lineage (NCBI taxonomy): Eukaryota > Metazoa > Chordata > Mammalia > Primates > Hominidae > Pan > Pan troglodytes. The sequence goes on from NC_072413.2 coordinate 15,679,907, forward strand.
CTGAATGCACACATCACGTAGTAGTTTCTGAGAATGATTCTGTCTACTTTCTGTACGAAGATATTTCCTTTTCTAACATTGGCCTCAAATCGCTTGAAATCTCAAATACCAAATTCCAGAAAAAGACAGTTTCAAACCTGCAGTGTGTAAGGAAAGGTTCAAATCTGTGAGTTGAATACACACAACACAAAGAAGTTACTGAGAATTCTTCTGTCTACCATTATATGAAGAAATCCCGTTTCCAACGAAGGCGTCAAAGTGGAGCAAATATCCACTTGCAGACTTTAGAAACAGAGTGTTTCCAAACTGCTCTATGAACAGAAAAGTTAAACTCTGTGAGCTGAACGCACACGTCACAAAGTTGTTTCTGAGGATGATTCTGTCTAGTTTTTATACCAAGATATTTCGTTTTCTAACATTGTCCTCAAATCGCTTGAAATCTCCAATTGCAATTTCCACAAAAAGAGAGTTTCAAATCTGCTCTGTCCAAAGAAAGGTTCAACTCTGTGAGCTGAATACACACAACACAAAGAAGTTACTGAAAATTCTTCTATCTAGCATTATATGAAGAAATCCCGTTTCCAACGAAGTCCTCAAAGAGTTCCAAATATCCACTTGCAGACTTTACAAACAGAGTGTTTCCAAACTGCTCTATGAACAGGAAGGTTAAACTCTGTGAGCTGAATGCACACATCACATAGTAGTTTCTGAGAATGATTCTGTCTAGTTTTTATACGAAGATACTTCCTTTTCTAACATTGGCCTCAAATCGCTTGAAATCTCCAATTGCAATTTCCCCAAAAAGAGAGTTTCAAATCTGCTCTGTCCAAAGAAAGGTTCAACTCTGTGAGCTGAATACACACAACACAAAGAAGTTACTGAAAATTCTTCTGTCTAGCATTATATGAAGAAATCCCGTTTCCAACGAAGTCCTCAAAGAGGTCCAAATATCCACTTGCAGACTTTACAAACAGAGTGTTTCCAAACTGCTCTATGAACAGAAAGGTTAAACTCTGTGAGCTGAATGCACACATCACATAGTAGTTTCTGAGAATGATTCTGTCTAGTTTTTATACCAAGATATTTCCTTTTCTAACATTGGCCTCAAATCGCTTGAAATCTCCAATTTCGAATTCCAGAAAAAGAGAGTTTCAAATCTGCTCTGTCCAAAGAAATGTTCAACTCTGTGAGCTGAATACACACAACACAAAGAAGTTACTGAAAATTCTTCTGTCTAGCATTATATGAAGAATTCCCGTTCTAACGAAGGCCTCAAAGAGATCCAAATATCCACTTGCAGACTTTACAAACAGAGTGTTTCCAAACTGCTGTATGAACAGAAAGTTTAAACTCTGTGAGCTGAATGCGCACATCACATAGTAGTTTCTGAGAATGATTCTGTCTAGTTTTTATACGAAGATATTTCCTTTTCTAACATTCGCCTAAAATCGCTTGAAATCTCCAATTGCAATTTCCCCAAAAAGAGAGTTTCAAATCTGCTCTGTCCAAAGAAAGGTTCAACTCTGTGAGCTGAATACACACAACACAAAGAAGTTACTGAAAATTCTTCTGTCTAGCATTATATGAAGAAATCCCTTTTCCAACGAAGTCTTCAAAGAGGTCCAAATATCCACTTGCAGACTTTACAAACAGAGTGTTTCCAAACTGCTGTATGAACAGAAAGGTTAAAATCTGTGAGCTGAATGCACACATCACATAGTAGTTTCTGAGAATCATTCTGTCTAGTTTTTATACCAAGATATTTCCTTTTCTCACATTGGCCTCAAATCGCTTGAAATCTCCAATTCCAAATTCCAGAAAAAGACAGTTTCAAACCTGCAGTGTGTAAGGAAAGGTTCAAATCTGTCAGTTGAATACACACAACACAAGGAAGTTACTGAGAATTCTTCTGTCTATCATTATATGAAGAAATCCCGTTTCCAACGAAGGCCCCAAAGTGGTGCAAATATCCACTTGTAGACTTTAGAAACAGAGTGTTTCCAAACTGCTGTATGAACAGAAAAGTTAAACTCTGTGAGCTGAACGCACACATCACAAAGTTGTTTCTGAGAATGATTCTGTCTAGTTTTTATACGAAGATATTTCCTTTTCTAACATTCGCCTAAAATCGCTTGAAATCTCCAATTGCAATTTCCACAAAAAGAGAGTTTCAAATCTGCTCTGTCCAAAGAAAGGTTCAACTCTGTGAGCTGAATACACACAACACAAAGAAGTTACTCAAAATTCTTCTGTCTAGCATTATATAAAGAAATCCCGTTTCCAACGAAATCCTCAAAGAGGTCCAAATATCCCCTTTCAGACTTTACAAACAGAGTGTTTCCAAACTGCTCTATGAACAGAAAGGTTAAACTCTGTGAGCTGAATGCACACATCACATAGTAGTTTCTGAGAATGATTCTGTCTAGTTTCTATACGAAGATATTTCCTTTTCTAACTCTGTCCTCAAATCGCTTGAAATCTCAAATTCCAAATTCCAGAAAAAGACAGTTTCAAACCTGCAGTGTGTAAGGAAAGGTTCAAATCTGTGAGTTGAATACACACAACACAAAGAAGTTACGGAGAATTCTTCTGTCTAGCATTATATGAAGAAATCCCGTTTCCAACGAAGGCGTCAAAGTGGAGCAAATATCCACTTGTAGACTTTAGAAACAGAGTGTTTCCAAACTGCTCTATGAACAGAAAAGTTAAACTCTGTGAGCTGAACGCACACATCACAAAGTTGTTTCTGAGAATGATTCTGTCTAGTTTTTATACGAAGATATTTCCTTTTCTAACATTGCCCTCAAATCGCTTGAAATGTCCAATTGCAATTTCCACAAAAAGAGAGTATCAAATCTGCTCTGTCCAAAGAAAGGTTCAACTCTGTGAGCTGAATACACACAACACAAAGAAGTTACTGAAAATTCTTCTGTCTAGCATTATATGAAGAAATCCCGTTTCCAACGAAGTCCTCAAAGAGGTCCAAATATCCACTTGCAGACTTTACAAACAGAGTGTTTCCAAACTGCTGTATGAACAGAAAGGTTAAACTCTGTGAGCTGAATGCACACATCACATAGTAGTTTCTGAGAATGATTCTGTCTAGTTTTTATACCAAGATATTTCCTTTTCTCACATTGGCCTCAAATCGCTTGAAATCTCCAATTGCAATTTCCACAAAAAGAGAGTTTCAAATCTGCTCTGTCCAAAGAAAGGTTCAACTCTGTGAGCTGAATACACACAACACAAAGAAGTTACTCAAAATTCTTCTGTCTAGCATTATATAAAGAAATCCCGTTTCCAACGAAATCCTCAAAGAGGTCCAAATATCCCCTTGCAGACTTTACAAACAGAGTGTTTCCAAACTGCTCTATGAACAGAAAGGTTAAACTCTGTGAGCTGAATGCACACATCACATAGTAGTTTCTGAGAATGATTCTGTCTAGTTTTTATACCAAGATATTTCCTTTTCTCACATTGGCCTCAAATCGCTTGAAATCTCCAATTGCAATTTCCACAAAAAGAGAGTTTCAAATCTGCTCTGTCCAAAGAAAGGTTCAACTCTGTGAGCTGAATGCACACAACACAAAGAAGTTACTGAAAACTCTTCTGTCTAGCATTATATGAAGAAATCCCGTTTCCAACGAAGGCCTCAAAGAGTTCCAAATATCCAATTGCAGACTTTACAAACAGAGTGTTTCCAAACTGCTGTATGAACAGAAAGGTTAAACTCTGTGAGCTGAATGCACACATCACATAGTAGTTTCTGAGAATCATTCTGTCTAGTTTTTATACCAAGATATTTCCTTTTCTCACATTGGCCTCAAATCGCTTGAAATCTCAAATTCCAAATTCCAGAAAAAGACAGTTTCAAACCTGCAGTGTGTAAGGAAAGGTTCAAATCTGTCAGTTGAATACACACAACACAAGGAAGTTACTGAGAATTCTTCTGTCTAGCATTATATGAAGAAATCCCGTTTCCAACGAAGGCCCCAAAGTGGTGCAAATATCCACTTGTAGACTTTAGATACAGAGTGTTTCCAAACTGCTCTATGAACAGAAAAGTTAAACTCTGTGAGCTGAACGCACACATCACAAAGTTGTTTCTGAGAATGATTCTGTCTAGTTTTTATACGAAGATATTTCCTTTTCTAACATTCGCCTAAAATCGCTTGAAATCTCCAATTGCAATTTCCACAAAAAGAGAGTTTCAAATCTGCTCTGTCCAAAGAAAGGTTCAACTCTGTGAGCTGAATACACACAACACAAAGAAGTTACTGAAAATTCTTCTGTGTAGCATTATATGAAGATATCCCGTTTCCAACGAAGTCCTCAAAGAGGTCCAAATATCCACTTGCAGACTTTACAAACAGAGTGTTTCCAAACTGCTGTATGAAGAGAAAGGTTTAACTCTGTGAGCTGAATGCACACATCACATAGTAGTTTCTGAGAATGATTCTGTCTAGTTTTTATACCAAGATATTTCCTTTTCTCACATTGGCCTCAAATCGCTTGAAATCTCCAATTGCAATTTCCACAAAAAGAGAGTTTCAAATCTGCTCTGTCCAATGAAAGGTTCAACTCTGTGAGCTGAATACACACAACACAAAGAAGTTACTCAAAATTCTTCTGTCTAGCATTATATAAAGAAATCCCGTTTCCAACGAAATCCTCAAAGAGGTCCAAATATAACCTTGCAGACTTTACAAACAGAGTGTTTCCAAACTGCTCTATGAACGGAAAGGTTTAACTCTGTGAGCTGAATGCACACATCACATAGTAGTTTCTGAGAATGATTCTGTCTAGTTTCTATACGAAGATATTTCCTTTTCTAACATTGGCCTCAAATCGCTTGAAATCTCATATTCCAAATTCCAGAAAAAGACAGTTTCAAACCTGCAGTGTGTAAGGAAAGGTTCAAATCTGTGAGTTGAATACACACAACACAAAGAAGTTACTGAGAATTCTTCTGTCTAGCATTATATGAAGAAATCCCGTTTCCAACGGAGGCGTCAAAGTGGAGCAAATATCCACTTGCAGACTTTAGAAACAGAGTGTTTCCAAACTACTCTATGAACAGAAAAGTTAAACTCTGTGAGCAGAACGCACACATCACAAAGTTGTTTCTGAGAATGATTCTGTCTAGTTTTTATACCAAGATATTTCGTTTTCTAACATTGGCCTAAAATCGCTTGAAATCTCCAATTGCAATTTCCACAAAAAGACAGTTTCAAATCTGCTCTGTCCAAAGAAAGGTTCAACTCTGTGAGCTGAATACACACAACACAAAGAAGTTACTGAAAATTCTTCTGTCTAGCATTATATGAAGAAATCCCGTTTCCAACGAAGTCCTCAAAGAGGTCCAAATATCCACTTGCAGACTTTACAAACAGAGTGTTTCCAAACTGCTGTATGAACAGAATGGTTAAACTCTGTGAGCTGAATGCACACATCACATAGTAGTTTCTGAGAATGATTCTGTCTAGTTTTTATACCAAGATATTTCCTTTTCTCACATTGGCCTCAAATCGCTTGAAATCTCCAATTGCAATTTCCACAAAAAGAGAGTTTCAAATCTGCTCTGTCCAAAGAAAGGTTCAACTCTGTGAGCTGAATACACACAACACAAAGAAGTTACTCAAAATTCTTCTGTCTAGCATTATATAAAGAAATCCCGTTTCCAACGAAATCCTCAAAGAGGTCCAAATATCCCCTTGCAGACTTTACAAACAGAGTGTTTCCAAACTGCTCTAAGAACAGAAAGGTTAAACTCTGTGAGCTGAATGCACACATCACATAGTAGTTTCTGAGAATGATTCTGTCTAGTTTTTATACCAAGATATTTCCTTTTCTCACATTGGCCTCAAATCGCTTGAAATCTCCAATTGCAATTTCCACAAAAAGAGAGTTTCAAATCTGCTCTGTCCAAAGAAAGGTTCAACTCTGTGAGCTGAATGCACACAACACAAAGAAGTTACTGAAAACTCTTCTGTCTAGCATTATATGAAGAAATCCCGTTTCCAACGAAGGCCTCAAAGAGTTCCAAATATCCAATTGCAGACTTTACAAACAGAGTGTTTCCAAACTGCTGTATGAACAGAAAGGTTAAACTCTGTGAGCTGAATGCACACATCACATAGTAGTTTCTGAGAATGATTCTGTCTAGTTTCTATACGAAGATATTTCCTTTTCTAACACTGTCCTCAAATCGCTTGAAATCTCAAATTCCAAATTCCAGAAAAAGACAGTTTCAAACCTGCAGTGTGTAAGGAAAGGTTCAAATCTGTGAGTTGAATACACACAACACAAAGAAGTTACGGAGAATTCTTCTGTCTAGCATTATATGAAGAAATCCCGTTTCCAACGAAGGCGTCAAAGTGGAGCAAATATCCACTTGTAGACTTTAGAAACAGAGTGTTTCCAAACTGCTCTATGAACAGAAAAGTTAAACTCTGTGAGCTGAACGCACACATCACAAAGTTGTTTCTGAGAATGATTCTGTCTAGTTTTTATACGAAGATATTTCCTTTTCTAACATTGGCCTCAAATCACTTGAAATCTCCAATTGCAATTTCCACAAAAAGAGAGTATCAAATCTGCTCTGTCCAAAGAAAGGTTCAACTCTGTGAGCTGAATACACACAACACAAAGAAGTTACTGAAAATTCTTCTGTCTAGCATTATATGAAGAAATCCCGTTTCCAACGAAGTCCTCAAAGAGGTCCAAATATCCACTTGCAGACTTTACAAACAGAGTGTTTCCAAACTGCTGTATGAACAGAATGGTTAAACTCTGTGAGCTGAATGCACACATCACATAGTAGTTTCTGAGAATGATTCTGTCTAGTTTTTATACCAAGATATTTCCTTTTCTCACATTGGCCTCAAATCGCTTGAAATCTCCAATTGCAATTTCCACAAAAAGAGAGTTTCAAATCTGCTCTGTCCAAAGAAAGGTTCAACTCTGTGAGCTGAATACACACAACACAAAGAAGTTACTCAAAATTCTTCTGTCTAGCATTATATAAAGAAATCCCGTTTCCAACGAAATCCTCAAAGAGGTCCAAATATCCCCTTGCAGACTTTACAAACAGAGTGTTTCCAAACTGCTCTATGAACAGAAAGGTTAAACTCTGTGAGCTGAATGCACACATCACATAGTAGTTTCTGAGAATGATTCTGTCTAGTTTTTATACCAAGATATTTCCTTTTCTCACATTGGCCTCAAATCGCTTGAAATCTCCAATTGCAATTTCCACAAAAAGAGAGTTTCAAATCTGCTCTGTCCAAAGAAAGGTTCAAATCTGTGAGCTGAATGCACACAACACAAAGAAGTTACTGAAAACTCTTCTGTCTAGCATTATATGAAGAAATCCCGTTTCCAACGAAGGCCTCAAAGAGTTCCAAATATCCAATTGCAGACTTTACAAACAGAGTGTTTCCAAACTGCTGTATGAACAGAAAGGTTAAACTCTGTGAGCTGAATGCACACATCACATAGTAGTTTCTGAGAATCATTCTGTCTAGTTTTTATACCAAGATATTTCCTTTTCTCACATTGGCCTCAAATCGCTTGAAATCTCAAATTCCAAATTCCAGAAAAAGACAGTTTCAAACCTGCAGTGTGTAAGGAAAGGTTCAAATCTGTGAGTTGAATACACACAACACAAGGAAGTTACTGAGAATTCTTCTGTCTAGCATTATATGAAGAAATCCCGTTTCCAACGAAGGCCCCAAAGTGGTGCAAATATCCACTTGTAGACTTTAGATACAGAGTGTTTCCAAACTGCTCTATGAACAGAAAAGTTAAACTCTGTGAGCTGAACGCACACATCACAAAGTTGTTTCTGAGAATGATTCTGTCTAGTTTTTATACGAAGATATTTCCTTTTCTAACATTCGCCTAAAATCGCTTGAAATCTCCAATTGCAATTTCCACAAAAAGAGAGTTTCAAATCTGCTCTGTCCAAAGAAAGGTTCAACTCTGTGAGCTGAATACACACAACACAAAGAAGTTACTGAAAATTCTTCTGTGTAGCATTATATGAAGATATCCCGTTTCCAACGAAGTCCTCAAAGAGGTCCAAATATCCACTTGCAGACTTTACAAACAGAGTGTTTCCAAACTGCTGTATGAAGAGAAAGGTTTAACTCTGTGAGCTGAATGCACACATCACATAGTAGTTTCTGAGAATGATTCTGTCTAGTTTTTATACCAAGATATTTCCTTTTCTCACATTGGCCTCAAATCGCTTGAAATCTCCAATTGCAATTTCCACAAAAAGAGAGTTTCAAATCTGCTCTGTCCAATGAAAGGTTCAACTCTGTGAGCTGAATACACACAACACAAAGAAGTTACTCAAAATTCTTCTGTCTAGCATTATATAAAGAAATCCCGTTTCCAACGAAATCCTCAAAGAGGTCCAAATATAACCTTGCAGACTTTACAAACAGAGTGTTTCCAAACTGCTCTATGAACAGAAAGGTTAAACTCTGTGAGCTGAATGCACACATCACATAGTAGTTTCTGAGAATGATTCTGTCTAGTTTCTATACGAAGATATTTCCTTTTCTAACTCTGTCCTCAAATCGCTTGAAATCTCAAATTCCAAATTCCAGAAAAAGACAGTTTCAAACCTGCAGTGTGTAAGGAAAGGTTCAAATCTGTGAGTTGAATACACACAACACAAAGAAGTTACGGAGAATTCTTCTGTCTAGCATTATATGAAGAAATCCCGTTTCCAACGAAGGCGTCAAAGTGGAGCAAATATCCACTTGTAGACTTTAGAAACAGAGTGTTTCCAAACTGCTCTATGAACAGAAAAGTTAAACTCTGTGAGCTGAACGCACACATCACAAAGTTGTTTCTGAGAATGATTCTGTCTAGTTTTTATACGAAGATATTTCCTTTTCCAACATTGGCCTCAAATCGCTTGAAATCTCCAATTGCAATTTCCACAAAAAGAGAGTATCAAATCTGCTCTGTCCAAAGAAAGGTTCAACTCTGTGAGCTGAATACACACAACACAAAGAAGTTACTGAAAATTCTTCTGTCTAGCATTATATGAAGAAATCCCGTTTCCAACGAAGTCCTCAAAGAGGTCCAAATATCCACTTGCAGACTTTACAAACAGAGTGTTTCCAAACTGCTGTATGAACAGAAAGGTTAAACTCTGTGAGCTGAATGCACACATCACATAGTAGTTTCTGAGAATGATTCTGTCTAGTTTTTATACCAAGATATTTCCTTTTCTCACATTGGCCTCAAATCGCTTGAAATCTCCAATTGCAATTTCCACAAAAAGAGAGTTTCAAATCTGCTCTGTCCAAAGAAAGGTTCAACTCTGTGAGCTGAATACACACAACACAAAGAAGTTACTCAAAATTCTTCTGTCTAGCATTATATAAAGAAATCCCGTTTCCAACGAAATCCTCAAAGAGGTCCAAATATCCCCTTGCAGACTTTACAAACAGAGTGTTTCCAAACTGCTCTATGAACAGAAAGGTTAAACTCTGTGAGCTGAATGCACACATCACATAGTAGTTTCTGAGAATGATTCTGTCTAGTTTTTATACCAAGATATTTCCTTTTCTCACATTGGCCTCAAATCGCTTGAAATCTCCAATTGCAATTTCCACAAAAAGAGAGTTTCAAATCTGCTCTGTCCAAAGAAAGGTTCAACTCTGTGAGCTGAATGCACACAACACAAAGAAGTTACTGAAAACTCTTCTGTCTAGCATTATATGAAGAAATCCCGTTTCCAACGAAGGCCTCAAAGAGTTCCAAATATCCAATTGCAGACTTTACAAACAGAGTGTTTCCAAACTGCTGTATGAACAGAAAGGTTAAACTCTGTGAGCTGAATGCACACATCACATAGTAGTTTCTGAGAATCATTCTGTCTAGTTTTTATACCAAGATATTTCCTTTTCTCACATTGGCCTCAAATCGCTTGAAATCTCAAATTCCAAATTCCAGAAAAAGACAGTTTCAAACCTGCAGTGTGTAAGGAAAGGTTCAAATCTGTCAGTTGAATACACACAACACAAGGAAGTTACTGAGAATTCTTCTGTCTAGCATTATATGAAGAAATCCCGTTTCCAACGAAGGCCCCAAAGTGGTGCAAATATCCACTTGTAGACTTTAGATACAGAGTGTTTCCAAACTGCTCTATGAACAGAAAAGTTAAACTCTGTGAGCTGAACGCACACATCACAAAGTTGTTTCTGAGAATGATTCTGTCTAGTTTTTATACGAAGATATTTCCTTTTCTAACATTCGCCTAAAATCGCTTGAAATCTCCAATTGCAATTTCCACAAAAAGAGAGTTTCAAATCTGCTCTGTCCAAAGAAAGGTTCAACTCTGTGAGCTGAATACACACAACACAAAGAAGTTACTGAAAATTCTTCTGTGTAGCATTATATGAAGATATCCCGTTTCCAACGAAGTCCTCAAAGAGGTCCAAATATCCACTTGCAGACTTTACAAACAGAGTGTTTCCAAACTGCTGTATGAAGAGAAAGGTTTAACTCTGTGAGCTGAATGCACACATCACATAGTAGTTTCTGAGAATGATTCTGTCTAGTTTTTATACCAAGATATTTCCTTTTCTCACATTGGCCTCAAATCGCTTGAAATCTCCAATTGCAATTTCCACAAAAAGAGAGTTTCAAATCTGCTCTGTCCAATGAAAGGTTCAACTCTGTGAGCTGAATACACACAACACAAAGAAGTTACTCAAAATTCTTCTGTCTAGCATTATATAAAGAAATCCCGTTTCCAACGAAATCCTCAAAGAGGTCCAAATATAACCTTGCAGACTTTACAAACAGAGTGTTTCCAAACTGCTCTATGAACGGAAAGGTTTAACTCTGTGAGCTGAATGCACACATCACATAGTAGTTTCTGAGAATGATTCTGTCTAGTTTCTATACGAAGATATTTCCTTTTCTAACATTGGCCTCAAATCGCTTGAAATCTCATATTCCAAATTCCAGAAAAAGACAGTTTCAAACCTGCAGTGTGTAAGGAAAGGTTCAAATCTGTGAGTTGAATACACACAACACAAAGAAGTTACTGAGAATTCTTCTGTCTAGCATTATATGAAGAAATCCCGTTTCCAACGGAGGCGTCAAAGTGGAGCAAATATCCACTTGCAGACTTTAGAAACAGAGTGTTTCCAAACTACTCTATGAACAGAAAAGTTAAACTCTGTGAGCAGAACGCACACATCACAAAGTTGTTTCTGAGAATGATTCTGTCTAGTTTTTATACCAAGATATTTCGTTTTCTAACATTGGCCTAAAATCGCTTGAAATCTCCAATTGCAATTTCCACAAAAAGAGAGTTTCAAATCTGCTCTGTCCAAAGAAAGGTTCAACTCTGTGAGCTGAATACACACAACACAAAGAAGTTACTGAAAATTCTTCTGTCTAGCATTATATGAAGAAATCCCGTTTCCAACGAAGTCCTCAAAGAGGTCCAAATATCCACTTGCAGACTTTACAAACAGAGTGTTTCCAAACTGCTGTATGAACAGAATGGTTAAACTCTGTGAGCTGAATGCACACATCACATAGTAGTTTCTGAGAATGATTCTGTCTAGTTTTTATACCAAGATATTTCCTTTTCTCACATTGGCCTCAAATCGCTTGAAATCTCCAATTGCAATTTCCACAAAAAGAGAGTTTCAAATCTGCTCTGTCCAAAGAAAGGTTCAACTCTGTGAGCTGAATACACACAACACAAAGAAGTTACTCAAAATTCTTCTGTCTAGCATTATATAAAGAAATCCCGTTTCCAACGAAATCCTCAAAGAGGTCCAAATATCCCCTTGCAGACTTTACAAACAGAGTGTTTCCAAACTGCTCTAAGAACAGAAAGGTTAAACTCTGTGAGCTGAATGCACACATCACATAGTAGTTTCTGAGAATGATTCTGTCTAGTTTTTATACCAAGATATTTCCTTTTCTCACATTGGCCTCAAATCGCTTGAAATCTCCAATTGCAATTTCCACAAAAAGAGAGTTTCAAATCTGCTCTGTCCAAAGAAAGGTTCAACTCTGTGAGCTGAATGCACACAACACAAAGAAGTTACTGAAAACTCTTCTGTCTAGCATTATATGAAGAAATCCCGTTTCCAACGAAGGCCTCAAAGAGTTCCAAATATCCAATTGCAGACTTTACAAACAGAGTGTTTCCAAACTGCTGTATGAACAGAAAGGTTAAACTCTGTGAGCTGAATGCACACATCACATAGTAGTTTCTGAGAATGATTCTGTCTAGTTTCTATACGAAGATATTTCCTTTTCTAACACTGTCCTCAAATCGCTTGAAATCTCAAATTCCAAATTCCAGAAAAAGACAGTTTCAAACCTGCAGTGTGTAAGGAAAGGTTCAAATCTGTGAGTTGAATACACACAACACAAAGAAGTTACGGAGAATTCTTCTGTCTAGCATTATATGAAGAAATCCCGTTTCCAACGAAGGCGTCAAAGTGGAGCAAATATCCACTTGTAGACTTTAGAAACAGAGTGTTTCCAAACTGCTCTATGAACAGAAAAGTTAAACTCTGTGAGCTGAACGCACACATCACAAAGTTGTTTCTGAGAATGATTCTGTCTAGTTTTTATACGAAGATATTTCCTTTTCTAACATTGGCCTCAAATCACTTGAAATCTCCAATTGCAATTTCCACAAAAAGAGAGTATCAAATCTGCTCTGTCCAAAGAAAGGTTCAACTCTGTGAGCTGAATACACACAACACAAAGAAGTTACTGAAAATTCTTCTGTCTAGCATTATATGAAGAAATCCCGTTTCCAACGAAGTCCTCAAAGAGGTCCAAATATCCACTTGCAGACTTTACAAACAGAGTGTTTCCAAACTGCTGTATGAACAGAATGGTTAAACTCTGTGAGCTGAATGCACACATCACATAGTAGTTTCTGAGAATGATTCTGTCTAGTTTTTATACCAAGATATTTCCTTTTCTCACATTGGCCTCAAATCGCTTGAAATCTCCAATTGCAATTTCCACAAAAAGAGAGTTTCAAATCTGCTCTGTCCAAAGAAAGGTTCAACTCTGTGAGCTGAATACACACAACACAAAGAAGTTACTCAAAATTCTTCTGTCTAGCATTATATAAAGAAATCCCGTTTCCAACGAAATCCTCAAAGAGGTCCAAATATCCCCTTGCAGACTTTACAAACAGAGTGTTTCCAAACTGCTCTATGAACAGAAAGGTTAAACTCTGTGAGCTGAATGCACACATCACATAGTAGTTTCTGAGAATGATTCTGTCTAGTTTTTATACCAAGATATTTCCTTTTCTCACATTGGCCTCAAATCGCTTGAAATCTCCAATTGCAATTTCCACAAAAAGAGAGTTTCAAATCTGCTCTGTCCAAAGAAAGGTTCAAATCTGTGAGCTGAATGCACACAACACAAAGAAGTTACTGAAAACTCTTCTGTCTAGCATTATATGAAGAAATCCCGTTTCCAACGAAGGCCTCAAAGAGTTCCAAATATCCAATTGCAGACTTTACAAACAGAGTGTTTCCAAACTGCTGTATGAACAGAAAGGTTAAACTCTGTGAGCTGAATGCACACATCACATAGTAGTTTCTGAGAATCATTCTGTCTAGTTTTTATACCAAGATATTTCCTTTTCTCACATTGGCCTCAAATCGCTTGAAATCTCAAATTCCAAATTCCAGAAAAAGACAGTTTCAAACCTGCAGTGTGTAAGGAAAGGTTCAAATCTGTGAGTTGAATACACACAACACAAGGAAGTTACTGAGAATTCTTCTGTCTAGCATTATATGAAGAAATCCCGTTTCCAACGAAGGCCCCAAAGTGGTGCAAATATCCACTTGTAGACTTTAGATACAGAGTGTTTCCAAACTGCTCTATGAACAGAAAAGTTAAACTCTGTGAGCTGAACGCACACATCACAAAGTTGTTTCTGAGAATGATTCTGTCTAGTTTTTATACGAAGATATTTCCTTTTCTAACATTCGCCTAAAATCGCTTGAAATCTCCAATTGCAATTTCCACAAAAAGAGAGTTTCAAATCTGCTCTGTCCAAAGAAAGGTTCAACTCTGTGAGCTGAATACACACAACACAAAGAAGTTACTGAAAATTCTTCTGTGTAGCATTATATGAAGATATCCCGTTTCCAACGAAGTCCTCAAAGAGGTCCAAATATCCACTTGCAGACTTTACAAACAGAGTGTTTCCAAACTGCTGTATGAAGAGAAAGGTTTAACTCTGTGAGCTGAATGCACACATCACATAGTAGTTTCTGAGAATGATTCTGTCTAGTTTTTATACCAAGATATTTCCTTTTCTCACATTGGCCTCAAATCGCTTGAAATCTCCAATTGCAATTTCCACAAAAAGAGAGTTTCAAATCTGCTCTGTCCAATGAAAGGTTCAACTCTGTGAGCTGAATACACACAACACAAAGAAGTTACTCAAAATTCTTCTGTCTAGCATTATATAAAGAAATCCCGTTTCCAACGAAATCCTCAAAGAGGTCCAAATATAACCTTGCAGACTTTACAAACAGAGTGTTTCCAAACTGCTCTATGAACAGAAAGGTTAAACTCTGTGAGCTGAATGCACACATCACATAGTAGTTTCTGAGAATGATTCTGTCTAGTTTCTATACGAAGATATTTCCTTTTCTAACTCTGTCCTCAAATCGCTTGAAATCTCAAATTCCAAATTCCAGAAAAAGACAGTTTCAAACCTGCAGTGTGTAAGGAAAGGTTCAAATCTGTGAGTTGAATACACACAACACAAAGAAGTTACGGAGAATTCTTCTGTCTAGCATTATATGAAGAAATCCCGTTTCCAACGAAGGCGTCAAAGTGGAGCAAATATCCACTTGTAGACTTTAGAAACAGAGTGTTTCCAAACTGCTCTATGAACAGAAAAGTTAAACTCTGTGAGCTGAACGCACACATCACAAAGTTGTTTCTGAGAATGATTCTGTCTAGTTTTTATACGAAGATATTTCCTTTTCCAACATTGGCCTCAAATCGCTTGAAATCTCCAATTGCAATTTCCACAAAAAGAGAGTATCAAATCTGCTCTGTCCAAAGAAAGGTTCAACTCTGTGAGCTGAATACACACAACACAAAGAAGTTACTGAAAATTCTTCTGTCTAGCATTATATGAAGAAATCCCGTTTCCAACGAAGTCCTCAAAGAGGTCCAAATATCCACTTGCAGACTTTACAAACAGAGTGTTTCCAAACTGCTGTATGAACAGAAAGGTTAAACTCTGTGAGCTGAATGCACACATCACATAGTAGTTTCTGAGAATGATTCTGTCTAGTTTTTATACCAAGATATTTCCTTTTCTCACATTGGCCTCAAATCGCTTGAAATCTCCAATTGCAATTTCCACAAAAAGAGAGTTTCAAATCTGCTCTGTCCAAAGAAAGGTTCAACTCTGTGAGCTGAATACACACAACACAAAGAAGTTACTCAAAATTCTTCTGTCTAGCATTATATAAAGAAATCCCGTTTCCAACGAAATCCTCAAAGAGGTCCAAATATCCCCTTGCAGACTTTACAAACAGAGTGTTTCCAAACTGCTCTATGAACAGAAAGGTTAAACTCTGTGAGCTGAATGCACACATCACATAGTAGTTTCTGAGAATGATTCTGTCTAGTTTTTATACCAAGATATTTCCTTTTCTCACATTGGCCTCAAATCGCTTGAAATCTCCAATTGCAATTTCCACAAAAAGAGAGTTTCAAATCTGCTCTGTCCAAAGAAAGGTTCAACTCTGTGAGCTGAATGCACACAACACAAAGAAGTTACTGAAAACTCTTCTGTCTAGCATTATATGAAGAAATCCCGTTTCCAACGAAGGCCTCAAAGAGTTCCAAATATCCAATTGCAGACTTTACAAACAGAGTGTTTCCAAACTGCTGTATGAACAGAAAGGTTAAACTCTGTGAGCTGAATGCACACATCACATAGTAGTTTCTGAGAATCATTCTGTCTAGTTTTTATACCAAGATATTTCCTTTTCTCACATTGGCCTCAAATCGCTTGAAATCTCAAATTCCAAATTCCAGAAAAAGACAGTTTCAAACCTGCAGTGTGTAAGGAAAGGTTCAAATCTGTCAGTTGAATACACACAACACAAGGAAGTTACTGAGAATTCTTCTGTCTAGCATTATATGAAGAAATCCCGTTTCCAACGAAGGCCCCAAAGTGGTGCAAATATCCACTTGTAGACTTTAGATACAGAGTGTTTCCAAACTGCTCTATGAACAGAAAAGTTAAACTCTGTGAGCTGAACGCACACATCACAAAGTTGTTTCTGAGAATGATTCTGTCTAGTTTTTATACGAAGATATTTCCTTTTCTAACATTCGCCTAAAATCGCTTGAAATCTCCAATTGCAATTTCCACAAAAAGAGAGTTTCAAATCTGCTCTGTCCAAAGAAAGGTTCAACTCTGTGAGCTGAATACACACAACACAAAGAAGTTACTGAAAATTCTTCTGTGTAGCATTATATGAAGATATCCCGTTTCCAACGAAGTCCTCAAAGAGGTCCAAATATCCACTTGCAGACTTTACAAACAGAGTGTTTCCAAACTGCTGTATGAAGAGAAAGGTTTAACTCTGTGAGCTGAATGCACACATCACATAGTAGTTTCTGAGAATGATTCTGTCTAGTTTTTATACCAAGATATTTCCTTTTCTCACATTGGCCTCAAATCGCTTGAAATCTCCAATTGCAATTTCCACAAAAAGAGAGTTTCAAATCTGCTCTGTCCAATGAAAGGTTCAACTCTGTGAGCTGAATACACACAACACAAAGAAGTTACTCAAAATTCTTCTGTCTAGCATTATATAAAGAAATCCCGTTTCCAACGAAATCCTCAAAGAGGTCCAAATATAACCTTGCAGACTTTACAAACAGAGTGTTTCCAAACTGCTCTATGAACGGAAAGGTTTAACTCTGTGAGCTGAATGCACACATCACATAGTAGTTTCTGAGAATGATTCTGTCTAGTTTCTATACGAAGATATTTCCTTTTCTAACATTGGCCTCAAATCGCTTGAAATCTCATATTCCAAATTCCAGAAAAAGACAGTTTCAAACCTGCAGTGTGTAAGGAAAGGTTCAAATCTGTGAGTTGAATACACACAACACAAAGAAGTTACTGAGAATTCTTCTGTCTAGCATTATATGAAGAAATCCCGTTTCCAACGGAGGCGTCAAAGTGGAGCAAATATCCACTTGCAGACTTTAGAAACAGAGTGTTTCCAAACTACTCTATGAACAGAAAAGTTAAACTCTGTGAGCAGAACGCACACATCACAAAGTTGTTTCTGAGAATGATTCTGTCTAGTTTTTATACCAAGATATTTCGTTTTCTAACATTGGCCTAAAATCGCTTGAAATCTCCAATTGCAATTTCCACAAAAAGAGAGTTTCAAATCTGCTCTGTCCAAAGAAAGGTTCAACTCTGTGAGCTGAATACACACAACACAAAGAAGTTACTGAAAATTCTTCTGTCTAGCATTATATGAAGAAATCCCGTTTCCAACGAAGTCCTCAAAGAGGTCCAAATATCCACTTGCAGACTTTACAAACAGAGTGTTTCCAAACTGCTGTATGAACAGAATGGTTAAACTCTGTGAGCTGAATGCACACATCACATAGTAGTTTCTGAGAATGATTCTGTCTAGTTTTTATACCAAGATATTTCCTTTTCTCACATTGGCCTCAAATCGCTTGAAATCTCCAATTGCAATTTCCACAAAAAGAGAGTTTCAAATCTGCTCTGTCCAAAGAAAGGTTCAACTCTGTGAGCTGAATACACACAACACAAAGAAGTTACTCAAAATTCTTCTGTCTAGCATTATATAAAGAAATCCCGTTTCCAACGAAATCCTCAAAGAGGTCCAAATATCCCCTTGCAGACTTTACAAACAGAGTGTTTCCAAACTGCTCTAAGAACAGAAAGGTTAAACTCTGTGAGCTGAATGCACACATCACATAGTAGTTTCTGAGAATGATTCTGTCTAGTTTTTATACCAAGATATTTCCTTTTCTCACATTGGCCTCAAATCGCTTGAAATCTCCAATTGCAATTTCCACAAAAAGAGAGTTTCAAATCTGCTCTGTCCAAAGAAAGGTTCAACTCTGTGAGCTGAATGCACACAACACAAAGAAGTTACTGAAAACTCTTCTGTCTAGCATTATATGAAGAAATCCCGTTTCCAACGAAGGCCTCAAAGAGTTCCAAATATCCAATTGCAGACTTTACAAACAGAGTGTTTCCAAACTGCTGTATGAACAGAAAGGTTAAACTCTGTGAGCTGAATGCACACATCACATAGTAGTTTCTGAGAATGATTCTGTCTAGTTTCTATACGAAGATATTTCCTTTTCTAACACTGTCCTCAAATCGCTTGAAATCTCAAATTCCAAATTCCAGAAAAAGACAGTTTCAAACCTGCAGTGTGTAAGGAAAGGTTCAAATCTGTGAGTTGAATACACACAACACAAAGAAGTTACGGAGAATTCTTCTGTCTAGCATTATATGAAGAAATCCCGTTTCCAACGAAGGCGTCAAAGTGGAGCAAATATCCACTTGTAGACTTTAGAAACAGAGTGTTTCCAAACTGCTCTATGAACAGAAAAGTTAAACTCTGTGAGCTGAACGCACACATCACAAAGTTGTTTCTGAGAATGATTCTGTCTAGTTTTTATACGAAGATATTTCCTTTTCTAACATTGGCCTCAAATCACTTGAAATCTCCAATTGCAATTTCCACAAAAAGAGAGTATCAAATCTGCTCTGTCCAAAGAAAGGTTCAACTCTGTGAGCTGAATACACACAACACAAAGAAGTTACTGAAAATTCTTCTGTCTAGCATTATATGAAGAAATCCCGTTTCCAACGAAGTCCTCAAAGAGGTCCAAATATCCACTTGCAGACTTTACAAACAGAGTGTTTCCAAACTGCTGTATGAACAGAATGGTTAAACTCTGTGAGCTGAATGCACACATCACATAGTAGTTTCTGAGAATGATTCTGTCTAGTTTTTATACCAAGATATTTCCTTTTCTCACATTGGCCTCAAATCGCTTGAAATCTCCAATTGCAATTTCCACAAAAAGAGAGTTTCAAATCTGCTCTGTCCAAAGAAAGGTTCAACTCTGTGAGCTGAATACACACAACACAAAGAAGTTACTCAAAATTCTTCTGTCTAGCATTATATAAAGAAATCCCGTTTCCAACGAAATCCTCAAAGAGGTCCAAATATCCCCTTGCAGACTTTACAAACAGAGTGTTTCCAAACTGCTCTATGAACAGAAAGGTTAAACTCTGTGAGCTGAATGCACACATCACATAGTAGTTTCTGAGAATGATTCTGTCTAGTTTTTATACCAAGATATTTCCTTTTCTCACATTGGCCTCAAATCGCTTGAAATCTCCAATTGCAATTTCCACAAAAAGAGAGTTTCAAATCTGCTCTGTCCAAAGAAAGGTTCAAATCTGTGAGCTGAATGCACACAACACAAAGAAGTTACTGAAAACTCTTCTGTCTAGCATTATATGAAGAAATCCCGTTTCCAACGAAGGCCTCAAAGAGTTCCAAATATCCAATTGCAGACTTTACAAACAGAGTGTTTCCAAACTGCTGTATGAACAGAAAGGTTAAACTCTGTGAGCTGAATGCACACATCACATAGTAGTTTCTGAGAATCATTCTGTCTAGTTTTTATACCAAGATATTTCCTTTTCTCACATTGGCCTCAAATCGCTTGAAATCTCAAATTCCAAATTCCAGAAAAAGACAGTTTCAAACCTGCAGTGTGTAAGGAAAGGTTCAAATCTGTGAGTTGAATACACACAACACAAGGAAGTTACTGAGAATTCTTCTGTCTAGCATTATATGAAGAAATCCCGTTTCCAACGAAGGCCCCAAAGTGGTGCAAATATCCACTTGTAGACTTTAGATACAGAGTGTTTCCAAACTGCTCTATGAACAGAAAAGTTAAACTCTGTGAGCTGAACGCACACATCACAAAGTTGTTTCTGAGAATGATTCTGTCTAGTTTTTATACGAAGATATTTCCTTTTCTAACATTCGCCTAAAATCGCTTGAAATCTCCAATTGCAATTTCCACAAAAAGAGAGTTTCAAATCTGCTCTGTCCAAAGAAAGGTTCAATTCTGTGAGCTGAATACACACAACACAAAGAAGTTACTGAAAATTCTTCTGTGTAGCATTATATGAAGATATCCCGTTTCCAACGAAGTCCTCAAAGAGGTCCAAATATCCACTTGCAGACTTTACAAACAGAGTGTTTCCAAACTGCTGTATGAAGAGAAAGGTTTAACTCTGTGAGCTGAATGCACACATCACATAGTAGTTTCTGAGAATGATTCTGTCTAGTTTTTATACCAAGATATTTCCTTTTCTCACATTGGCCTCAAATCGCTTGAAATCTCCAATTGCAATTTCCACAAAAAGAGAGTTTCAAATCTGCTCTGTCCAATGAAAGGTTCAACTCTGTGAGCTGAATACACACAACACAAAGAAGTTACTCAAAATTCTTCTGTCTAGCATTATATAAAGAAATCCCGTTTCCAACGAAATCCTCAAAGAGGTCCAAATATAACCTTGCAGACTTTACAAACAGAGTGTTTCCAAACTGCTCTATGAACAGAAAGGTTAAACTCTGTGAGCTGAATGCACACATCACATAGTAGTTTCTGAGAATGATTCTGTCTAGTTTCTATACGAAGATATTTCCTTTTCTAACACTGTCCTCAAATCGCTTGAAATCTCAAATTCCAAATTCCAGAAAAAGACAGTTTCAAACCTGCAGTGTGTAAGGAAAGGTTCAAATCTGTGAGTTGAATACACACAACACAAAGAAGTTACGGAGAATTCTTCTGTCTAGCATTATATGAAGAAATCCCGTTTCCAACGAAGGCGTCAAAGTGGAGCAAATATCCACTTGTAGACTTTAGAAACAGAGTGTTTCCAAACTGCTCTATGAACAGAAAAGTTAAACTCTGTGAGCTGAACGCACACATCACAAAGTTGTTTCTGAGAATGATTCTGTCTAGTTTTTATACGAAGATATTTCCTTTTCCAACATTGGCCTCAAATCGCTTGAAATCTCCAATTGCAATTTCCACAAAAAGAGAGTATCAAATCTGCTCTGTCCAAAGAAAGGTTCAACTCTGTGAGCTGAATACACACAACACAAAGAAGTTACTGAAAATTCTTCTGTCTAGCATTATATGAAGAAATCCCGTTTCCAACGATGTCCTCAAAGAGGTCCAAATATCCACTTGCAGACTTTACAAACAGAGTGTTTCCAAACTGCTGTATGAACAGAAAGGTTAAACTCTGTGAGCTGAATGCACACATCACATAGTAGTTTCTGAGAATGATTCTGTCTAGTTTTTATACCAAGATATTTCCTTTTCTCACATTGGCCTCAAATCGCTTGAAATCTCCAATTGCAATTTCCACCAAAAGAGAGGTTCAAATCTGCTCTGTCCAAAGAAAGGTTCAACTCTGTGAGCTGAATACACACAACACAAAGAAGTTACTCAAAATTCTTCTGTCTAGCATTATATAAAGAAATCCCTTTTCCAACGAAATCCTCAAAGAGGTCCAAATATAACCTTGCAGACTTTACAAACAGAGTGTTTCCAAACTGCTCTATGAACGGAAAGGTTTAACTCTGTGAGCTGAATGCACACATCACATAGTAGTTTCTGAGAATGATTCTGTCTAGTTTCTATACGAAGATATTTCCTTTTCTAACATTGGCCTCAAATCGCTTGAAATCTCATATTCCAAATTCCAGAAAAAGACAGTTTCAAACCTGCAGTGTGTAAGGAAAGGTTCAAATCTGTGAGTTGAATACACACAACACAAAGAAGTTACTGAGAATTCTTCTGTCTAGCATTATATGAAGAAATCCCGTTTCCAACGAAGGCGTCAAAGTGGAGCAAATATCCACTTGCAGACTTTAGAAACAGAGTGTTTCCAAACTACTCTATGAACAGAAAAGTTAAACTCTGTGAGCTGAACGCACACATCACAAAGTTGTTTCTGAGAATGATTCTGTCTAGTTTTTATACCAAGATATTTCGTTTTCTAACATTGGCCTAAAATCGCTTGAAATCTCCAATTGCAATTTCCACAAAAAGAGAGTTTCAAATCTGCTCTGTCCAAAGAAAGGTTCAACTCTGTGAGCTGAATACACACAACACAAAGAAGTTACTGAAAATTCTTCTGTCTAGCATTATATGAAGAAATCCCGTTTCCAACGAAGTCCTCAAAGAGGTCAAAATATCCACTTGCAGACTTTACAAACAGAGTGTTTCCAAACTGCTGTATGAACAGAATGGTTAAACTCTGTGAGCTGAATGCACACATCACATAGTAGTTTCTGAGAATGATTCTGTCTAGTTTTTATACCAAGGTATTTCCTTTTCTCACATTGGCCTCAAATCGCTTGAAATCTCCAATTGCAATTTCCACAAAAAGAGAGTTACAAATCTGCTCTGTCCAAAGAAAGGTTCAACTCTGTGAGCTGAATACACACAACACAAAGAAGTTACTCAAAATTCTTCTGTCTAGCATTATATAAAGAAATCCCGTTTCCAACGAAATCCTCAAAGAGGTCCAAATATCCCCTTGCAGACTTCACAAACAGAGTGTTTCCAAACTGCTCTATGAACAGAAAGGTTAAACTCTGTGGGCTGAATGCACACATCACATAGTAGTTTCTGAGAATGATTCTGTCTAGTTTTTATACCAAGATATTTCCTTTTCTCACATTGGCCTCAAATCGCTTGAAATCTCCAATTGCAATTTCCACAAAAAGAGAGTTTCAAATCTGCTCTGTCCAAAGAAAGGTTCAACTCTGTGAGCTGAATGCACACAACACAAAGAAGTTACTGAAAACTCTTCTGTCTAGCATTATATGAAGAAATCCCGTTTCCAACGAAGGCCTCAAAGAGTTCCAAATATCCAATTGCAGACTTTACAAACAGAGTGTTTCCAATCTGCTGTATGAACAGAAAGGTTAAACTCTGTGAGCTGAATGCACACATCACATAGTAGTTTCTGAGAATGATTCTGTCTAGTTTCTATACGAAGATATTTCCTTTTCTAACACTGTCCTCAAATCGCTTGAAATCTCAAATTCCAAATTCCAGAAAAAGACAGTTTCAAACCTGCAGTGTGTAAGGAAAGGTTCAAATCTGTGAGTTGAATACACACAACACAAAGAAGTTACGGAGAATTCTTCTGTCTAGCATTATATGAAGAAATCCCGTTTCCAACGAAGGCGTCAAAGTGGAGCAAATATCCACTTGTAGACTTTAGAAACAGAGTGTTTCCAAACTGCTCCATGAACAGAAAAGTTAAACGCTGTGAGCTGAACGCACACATCACAAAGTTGTTTCTGAGAATGATTCTGTCTAGTTTTTATACGAAGATATTTCCTTTTCTAACATTGGCCTCAAATCGCTTGAAATCTCCAATTGCAATTTCCACAAAAAGAGAGTATCAAATCTGCTCTGTCCAAAGAAAGGTTCAACTCTGTGAGCTGAATACACACAACACAAAGAAGTTACTGAAAATTCTTCTGTCTAGCATTATATGAAGAAATCCCGTTTCCAACGAAGTCCTCAAAGAGGTCCAAATATCCACTTGCAGACTTTACAAACAGAGTGTTTCCAAACTGCTGTATGAACAGAAAGGTTAAACTCTGTGAGCTGAATGCACACATCACATAGTAGTTTCTGAGAATGATTCTGTCTAGTTTTTATACCAAGATATTTCCTTTTCTCACATTGGCCTCAAATCGCTTGAAATCTCCAATTGCAATTTCCACAAAAAGAGAGGTTCAAATCTGCTCTGTCCAAAGAAAGGTTCAACTCTGTGAGCTGAATACACACAACACAAAGAAGTTACTCAAAATTCTTCTGTCTAGCATTATATAAAGAAATCCCTTTTCCAACGAAATCCTCAAAGAGGTCCAAATATAACCTTGCAGACTTTACAAACAGAGTGTTTCCAAACTGCTCTATGAACGGAAAGGTTTAACTCTGTGAGCTGAATGCACACATCACATAGTAGTTTCTGAGAATGATTCTGTCTAGTTTCTATACGAAGATATTTCCTTTTCTCACATTGGCCTCAAATCGCTTGAAATCTCATATTCCAAATTCCAGAAAAAGACAGTTTCAAACCTGCAGTGTGTAAGGAAAGGTTCAAATCTGTGAGTTGAATACACACAACACAAAGAAGTTACTGAGAATTCTTCTGTCTAGCTTTATATGAAGAAATCCCGTTTCCAACGAAGGCGTCAAAGTGGAGCAAATATCCACTTGCAGACTTTAGAAACAGAGTGTTTCCAAACTACTCTATGAACAGAAAAGTTCAACTCTGTGAGCTGAACCCACACATCACAAAGTTGTTTCTGAGAATGATTCTGTCTAGTATTTATACCAAGATATTTCGTTTTCTAACATTGGCCTAAAATCGCTTGAAATCTCCAATTGCAATTTCCACAAAAAGAGAGTTTCAAATCTGCTCTGTCCAAAGAAAGGTTCAACTCTGTGAGCTGAATGCACACAACACAAAGAAGTTACTGAAAACTCTTCTGTCTAGCATTATATGAAGAAATCCCGTTTCCAACGAAGGCCTCAAAGAGTTCCAAATATCCAATTGCAGACTTTACAAACAGAGTGTTTCCAAACTGCTGTATGAACAGAAAGGTTAAACTCTGTGAGCTGAATGCACACATCACATAGTAGTTTCTGAGAATGATTCTGTCTAGTTTTTATACGAAGATATTTCCTTTTCTCACATTGGCCTCAAATCGCTTGAAATCTCCAATTGCAATTTCCACAAAAAGAGAGTTTCAAATCTGCTCTGTCCAAAGAAAGGTTCAACTCTGTGAGCTGAATACACACAACACAAAGAAGTTACTCACAATTCTTCTGTCTAGCATTATATAAAGAAATCCCTTTTCCAACGAAGTCCTCAAAGAGGTCCAAATATCCCCTTGCAGACTTTACAAACAGAGTGTTTCCAAACTGCTCTATGAACAGAAAGGTTAAACTCTGTGAGCTGAATGCACACATCACATAGTAGTTTCTGAGAATGATTCTGTCTAGTTTCTATACGAAGATATTTCCTTTTCTAACATTGGCCTCAAATCGCTTGAAATCTCAAATTCCAAATTCCAGAAAAAGACAGTTTCAAACCTGCAGTGTGTAAGGAAAGGTTCAAATCCGTGAGATGAATACACACAACACAAAGAAGTTACTGAGAATTCTTCTGTCTAGCATTATATGAAGAAATCCCGTTTCCAACGAAGGCCTCAAAGTGGTGCAAATATCCACTTGTAGACTTTAGAAACAGAGTGTTTCCAAACTGCTCTATGAACAGAAAAGTTAAACTCTGTGAGCTGAACGCACACATCACAAAGTTGTTTCTGAGAATGATTCTGTCTAGTTTTTATACCAAGATATTTCGTTTTCTAACATTGGCCTAAAATCGCTTGAAATCTCCAATTGCAATTTCCACAAAAAGAGAGATTCAAATTGCTCTGTCCAAAGAGAGGTTCAACTCTGTGAGCTGAATACACACAACACAAAGAAGTTACTGAAAATTCTTCTATCTAGCATTATATGAAGAAATCCCGTTTCCAACGAAGTCCTCAAAGAGTTCCAAATATCCACTTGCAGACTTTACAAACAGAGTGTTTCCAAACTGCTGTATGAACAGAAAGGTTAAACTCTGTGAGCTGAATGCACACATCACATAGTAGTTTCTGAGAATGATTCTGTCTAGTTTTTATACGAAGATACTTCCTTTTCTAACATTGGCCTCAAATCGCTTGAAATCTCCAATTGCAATTTCCCCAAAAAGAGAGTTTCAAATCTGCTCTGTCCAAAGAAAGGTTCAACTCTGTGAGCTGAATACACACAACACAAAGAAGTTACTGAAAATTCTTCTGTCTAGCATTATATGAAGAAATCCCGTTTCCAACGAAGTCCTCAAAGAGGTCCAAATATCCACTTGCAGACTTTACAAACAGAGTGTTTCCAAACTGCTGTATGAATAGAAAGGTTAAACTCTGTGAGCTGAATGCACACATCACATAGTAGTTTCTGAGAATGATTCTGTCTAGTTTTTATACCAAGATATTTCCTTTTCTCACATTGGCCTCAAATCGCTTGAAATCTCCAATTGCAATTTCCACAAAAAGAGAGTTTCAAATCTGCTCTGTCCAAAGAAAGGTTCAACTCTGTGAGCTGAATACACACAACACAAAGAAGTTACTCAAAATTCTTCTGTCTAGCATTATATAAAGAAATCCCGTTTCCAACGAAATCCTCAAAGAGCTCCAAATATAACCTTGCAGACTTTACAAACAGAGTGTTTCCAAACTGCTCTATGAACAGAAAGGTTAAATTCTGTGAGCTGAATGCACACATCACATAGTAGTTTCTGAGAATGATTCCGTCTAGTTTCTATACGAAGATATTTCCTTTTCTAACATTGTCCTCAAATCGCTTGAAATCTCAAATTCCAAATTCCAGAAAAAGACAGTTTCAAACCTGCAGTGTGTAAGGAAAGGTTCAAATCTGTGAGTTGAATACACACAACACGAATAAGTTACTGAGAATTCTTCTGTCTAGCATTATATGAAGAAATCCCGTTTCCAACGAACTCGTCAAATTGGAGCAAATATCCACTTGTAGACTTTAGAAACAGAGTGTTTCCAAACTGCTCTATGAACAGAAAAGTTAAACTCTGTGAGCTGAACGCACACATCACAAAGTTGTTTCTGAGAATGATTCTGTCTAGTTTTTATACCAAGATATTTCGTTTTCTAACATTGGCCTAAAATCGCTTGAAATCTCCAATTGCAATTTCCACAAAAAGAGAGTTTCAAATCTGCTCTGTCCAAAGAAAGGTTCAACTCTGTGAGCTGAATACACACAACACAAAGAAGTTACTGAAAATTCTCTATCTAGCATTATATGAAGAAATCCCGTTTCCAACGAAGTCCTCAAAGAGTTCCAAATATCCACTTGCAGACTTTACAAACAGAGTGTTTCCAAACTGCTGTATGAACAGAAAGGTTAAACTCTGTGAGCTGAATGCACACATCACATAGTAGTTTCTGAGAATGATTCTGTCTAGTTTTTATACGAAGATACTTCCTTTTCTAACATTGGCCTCAAATCGCTTGAAATCTCCAATTGCAATTTCCCCAAAAAGAGAGTTTCAAATCTGCTCTGTCCAAAGAAAGGTTCAACTCTGTGAGCTGAATACACACAACACAAAGAAGTTACTGAAAATTCTTCTGTCTAGCATTATATGAAGAAATCCCGTTTCCAACGAAGTCCTCAAATAGGTCCAAATATCCACTTGCAGACTTTACAAACAGAGTGTTTCCAAACTGCTCTATGAACAGAAACGTTAAACTCTGTGAGCTGAATGCACACATCACATAGTAGTTTCTGAGAATGATTCTGTCTAGTTTTTATACCAAGATATTTCCTTTTCTAACATTGGCCTCAAATCGCTTGAAATCTCCAATTTCAAATTCCAGAAAAAGAGAGTTTCAAATCTGCTCTGTCCAGAGAAATGTTCAACTCTGTGAGCTGAATACACACAACACAAAGAAGTTACTGAAAATTCTTCTGTCTAGCATTATATGAAGAATTCCCGTTTCTAACGAAGGCCTCAAAGAGATCCAAATATCCACTTGCAGACTTTACAAACAGAGTGTTTCCAAACTGCTGTATGAACAGAAAGGTTAAACTCTGTGAGCTGAATGCACACATCACATAGTAGTTTCTGAGAATGATTCTGTCTAGTTTTTATACGATGATATTTCCTTTTCTAACATTGGCCTAAAATCGCTTGAAATCTCCAATTGCAATTTCCCCAAAAAGAGAGTTTCAAATCTGCTCTGTCCAAAGAAAGGTTCAACTCTGTGAGCTGAATACACACAACACAAAGAAGTTACTGAAAATTCTTCTGTCTAGCATTATATGAAGAAATCCCGTTTCCAACGAAGTCCTCAAAGAGGTCCAAATATCCACTTGCAGACTTTACAAACAGAGTGTTTCCAAACTGCTGTATGAACAGAAAGGTTAAAATCTGTGAGCTGAATGCACACATCACATAGTAGTTTCTGAGAATCATTCTGTCTAGTTTTTATACCAAGATATTTCCTTTTCTCACATTGGCCTCAAATCGCTTGAAATCTCAAATTCCAAATTCCAGAAAAAGACAGTTTCAAACCTGCAGTGTGGAAGGAAAGGTTCAAATCTGTGAGTTGAATACACACAACACAAAGAAGTTACTGAGAATTCTTCTGTCTAGCATTATATGAAGAAATCCCGTTTCCAACGAAGGCCCCAAAGTGGTGCAAATATCCACTTGTAGACATTAGAAACAGAGTGTTTCCAAACTGCTCTATGAACAGAAAAGTTAAACTCTGTGAGCTGAACGCACACATCACAAAGTTGTTTCTGAGAATGATTCTGTCTAGTTTTTATACGAAGATATTTCCTTTTCTAACATTGGCCTAAAATCGCTTGAAATCTCCAATTGCA
Source organism: Pan troglodytes (assembly GCF_028858775.2). Classification (NCBI taxonomy): domain Eukaryota; kingdom Metazoa; phylum Chordata; class Mammalia; order Primates; family Hominidae; genus Pan; species Pan troglodytes. The sequence goes on from NC_072413.2 coordinate 15,708,575, forward strand.
ATTTCCACAAAAAGAGAGTTTCAAATCTGCTCTGTCCAACGAAAGGTTCAACTCTGTGAGCTGAATACACACAACACAAAGAAGTTACTGAAAATTCTTCTGTCTAGCATTATATGAAGAAATCCCGTTTCCAACGAAGTCCTCAAAGAGGTCCAAATATCCACTTGCAGACGTTACAAACAGAGTGTTTCCAAACTGCTGTATGAACAGAAAGGTTAAACTCTGTGAGCTGAATGCACACATCACATAGTAGTTTCTGAGAATGATTCTGTCTAGTTTTTATACCAAGATATTTCCTTTTCTCACATTGGCCTCAAATCGCTTGAAATCTCCAATTGCAATTTCCACAAAAAGAGAGTTTCAAATCTGCTCTGTCCAAAGAAAGGTTCAACTCTGTGAGCTGAATACACACAACACAAAGAAGTTACTCAAAATTCTTCTGTCTAGCATTATATAAAGAAATCCCTTTTCCCACGAAGTCCTCAAAGAGGTCCAAATATCCCCTTGCAGACTTTATAAACAGAGTGTTTCCAAACTGCTCTATGAACAGAAAGGTTAAACTCTTTGAGCTGAATGCACACATCACATAGTAGTTTCTGAGAATGATTCTGTCTAGTTTCTATACGAAGATATTTCCTTTTCTAACATTGGCCTCAAATCGCTTGAAATCTCAAATTCCAAATTCCAGAAAAAGACAGTTTCAAACCTGCAGTGTGTAAGGAAAGGTTCAAATCCGTGAGATGAATACACACAACACAAAGAAGTTACTGAGAATTCTTCTGTCTAGCATTATATGAAGAAATCCCGTTTCCAACGAAGGCCTCAAAGTGGTGCAAATATCCACTTGTAGACTTTAGAAACAGAGTGTTTCCAAACTGCTGTATGAACAGAAAGGTTAAACTCTGTGAGCTGAATGCACACATCACATAGTAGTTTCTGAGAATGATTCTGTCTAGTTTTTATACCAAGATATTTCCTTTCCTCACATTGGCCTCAAATCGCTTGAAATCTCCAATTGCAATTTCCACAAAAAGAGAGTTTCAAATCTGCTCTGTCCAAAGAAAGGTTCAACTCTGTGAGCTGAATACACACAACACAAAGAAGTTACTCAAAATTCTTCTGTCTAGCATTATATAAAGAAATCCCTTTTCCAACGAAGTCCTCAAAGAGGTCCAAATATCCCCTTGCAGACTTTATAAACAGAGTGTTTCCAAACTGCTCTATGAACAGAAAGGTTAAACTCTTTGAGCTGAATGCACACATCACATAGTAGTTTCTGAGAATGATTCTGTCTAGTTTCTATACGAAGATATTTCCTTTTCTAACATTGGCCTCAAATCGCTTGAAATCTCAAATTCCAAATTCCAGAAAAAGACAGTTTCAAACCTGCAGTGTGTAAGGAAAGGTTCAAATCCGTGAGATGAATACACACAACACAAAGAAGTTACTGAGAATTCTTCTGTCTAGCATTATATGAAGAAATCCCGTTTCCAACGAAGGCCTCAAAGTGGTGCAAATATCCACTTGTAGACTTTAGAAACAGAGTGTTTCCAAACTGCTCTATGAACAGAAAAGTTAAACTCTGTGAGCTGAACGCACACATCACAAAAGGTTAAACTCTGTGAGCTGAATGCACACATCACATAGTAGTTTCTGAGAATGATTCTGTATAGTTTTTATACGAAGATATTTCCTTTTCTAACATTGGCCTAAAATCGCTTGAAATCTCCAATTGCAATTTCCCCAAAAAGAGAGTTTCAAATCTGCTCTGTGCAAAGAAAGGTTCAACTCTGTGAGCTGAATACACACAACACAAAGAAGTTACTGAAAATTCTTCTGTCTAGCATTATATGAAGAAATCCATTTCCAACGAAGTCCTCAAAGAGGTCCAAATATCCACTTGCAGACTTTACAAACAGAGTGTTTCCAAACTGCTCTATGAACAGAAAGGTTAAACTCTGTGAGCTGAATGCACACATCACATAGTAGTTTCTGAGAATGATTCTGTCTAGTTTTTATACCAAGATATTTCCTTTTCTAACATTGGCCTCAAATCGCTTGAAATCTCCAATTTCAAATTCCAGAAAAAGAGAGTTTGAAATCTGCTCTGTCCAAAGAAAGGTTCAACTCTGTGAGCTGAATACACACAACACAAAGAAGTTACTGAAAACTCTTCTGTCTAGCATTATATGAAGAAATCCCGTTTCCAATGAAGGCCTCAAAGAGTTCCAAATATCCACTTGCAGACGTTACAAACAGAGTGTTTCCAAACTGCTGTATGAACAGAAAGGTTAAAATCTGTGAGCTGAATGCACACATCACATAGTAGTTTCTGAGAATCATTCTGTCTAGTTTTTATACCAAGATATTTCCTTTTCTAACATTGGCCTCAAATCGCTTGAAATCTCAAATTCCAAATTCCAGAAAAAGACAGTTTCAAACCTGCAGTGTGTAAGGAAAGGTTCAAATCTGTGAGTTGAATACACACAACACAAAGAAGTTACGGAGAATTCTTCTGTCTAGCATTATATGAAGAAATCCCGTTTCCAACGAAGGCGTCAAAGTGGAGAAAATATCCACTTGTAGACTTTAGAAACAGAGTGTTTCCAAACTGCTCTATGAACAGAAAAGTTAAACTCTGTGAGCTGAACGCACACATCACAAAGTTGTTTCTGAGAATGATTCTGTCTAGTTTTTATACCAAGATATTTCGTTTTCTAACATTGGCCTAAAATCGCTTGAAATCTCCAATTGCAATTTCCACAAAAAGAGAGTTTCAAATCTGCTCTGTCCAAAGAAAGGTTCAACTCTGTGAGCTGAATACACACAACACAAAGAAGTTACTGAAAATTCTTCTGTCTAGCACTATATGAAGAAATCCCGTTTCCAACGAAGTCCTCAAAGAGGTCCAAATATCCACTTGCAGACTTTACAAACAGAGTGTTTCCAAACTGCTGTATGAACAGAAAGGTTAAACTCTGTGAGCTGAATGCACACATCACATAGTAGTTTCTGAGAATGATTCTGTCTAGTTTTTATACCAAGATATTTCCTTTTCTCACATTGGCCTCAAATCGCTTGAAATCTCCAATTGCAATTTCCACAAAAAGAGAGTTTCAAATCTGCTCTGTCCAAAGAAAGGTTCAACTCTGTGAGCTGAATACACACAACACAAAGAAGTTACTCAAAATTCTTCTGTCTAGCATTATATAAAGAAATCCCTTTTCCAACGAAGTCCTCAAAGAGGTCCAAATATCCCCTTGCAGACTTTACAAACAGAGTGTTTCCAAACTGCTCTATGAACAGAAAGGTTAAACTCTGTGAGCTGAATGCACACATCACATAGTAGTTTCTGAGAATGATTCTGTCTAGTTTCTATACGAAGATATTTCCTTTTCTAACATTGGCCTCAAATCACTTGAAATCTCAAATTCCAAATTCCAGAAAAAGACAGTTTCAAACCTGCAGTGTGTAAGGAAAGGTTCAAATCTGTGAGATGAATACACACAACACAAAGAAGTTACTGAGAATTCTTCTGTCTAGCATTATATGAAGAAATCCCGTTTCCAACGAAGGCCTCAAAGTGGTGCAAATATCCACTTGTAGACTTTAGAAACAGAGTGTTTCCAAACTGCTCTATGAACAGAAAAGTTAAACTCTGTGAGCTGAATGCACACATCACATAGTAGTTTCTGAGAATGATTCTGTATAGTTTTTATACGAAGATATTTCCTTTTCTAACATTGGCCAAAAATCGCTTGAAATCTCCAATTGCAATTTCCCCAAAAAGGGAGTTTCAAATCTGCTCTGTGCAAAGAAAGGTTCAACTCTGTGAGCTGAATAAACACAACACAAAGAAGTTACTGAAAATTCTTCTGTCTAGCATTATATGAAGAAATCCCGTTTCCAACGAAGTCCTCAAAGAGGTCCAAATATCCACTTGCAGACTTTACAAACAGAGTGTTTCCAAACTGCTGTATGAACAGAAAGGTTAAACCCTGTGAGCTGAATGCACACATCACATAGTAGTTTCTGAGAATGATTCTGTCTAGTTTTTATACCAAGATATTTCGTTTTCTAACATTGGCCTAAAATCGCTTGAAATCTCCAATTGCAATTTCCACAAAAAGAGAGTTTCAAATCTGCTCTGTCCAAAGAAAGGTTCAACTCTGTGAGCTGAATACACACAACACAAAGAAGTTACGGAAAATTCTTCTATCTAGCATTATATGAAGAAATCCCGTTTCCAACGAAGTCCTCAAAGAGTTCCAAATATCCACTTGCAGACTTTACAAACAGAGTGTTTCCAAACTGCTCTATGAACAGAAAGGTTAAACTCTGTGAGCTGAATGCACACATCACATAGTAGTTTCTGAGAATGATTCTGTCTAGTTTTTATACGAAGATACTTCCTTTTCTAACATTGGCCTCAAATCACTTGAAATCTCCAATTGCAATTTCCACAAAAAGAGAGTTTCAAATCTGCTCTGTCCAAAGAAAGGTTCAACTCTGTGAGCTGAATACACACAACACAAAGAAGTTACTGAAAATTCTTCTGTCTAGCATTATATGAAGAAATCCCGTTTCCAACGAAGTCCTCAAAGAGGTCCAAAAATCCCCTTGCAGACTTTACAAACAGAGTTCTTCCAAACTGCTCTATGAACAGAAAGGTTAAACTCTGTGAGCTGAATGCACACATCACATAGTAGTTTCTGAGAATGATTCTGTCTAGTTTTTATACCAAGATATTTCCTTTTCTCACATTGGCCTCAAATCGCTTGGAATCTCCAATTTCAAATTCCAGAAAAAGAGAGTTTCAGATCTGCTCTGTCCAAAGAAATGTTCAACTCTGTGAGCTGAATACACACAACACAAAGAAGTTACTCAAAATTCTTCTGTCTAGCATTATATAAAGAAATACCTTTTGCAACGAAATCCTCAAAGAGGTCCAAATATAACCTTGCAGACTTTACAAACAGAGTGTTTCCAAACTGCTCTATGAACGGAAAGGTTAAACTCTGTGAGCGGAATGCACACATCACATAGTAGTTTCTGAGAATGATTCTGTCTAGTTTCTATACGAAGATATTTCCTTTTCTAACATTGGCCTCAAATCACTTGAAATCTCAAATTCCAAATTCCAGAAAAAGACAGTTTCAAACCTGCAGTGTGTAAGGAAAGGTTCAAATCTGTGAGATGAATACACACAACACAAAGAAGTTACTGAGAATTCTTCTGTCTAGCATTATATGAAGAAATCCCGTTTCCAACGAAGGCCTCAAAGTGGTGCAAATATCCACTTGTAGACTTTAGAAACAGAGTGTTTCCAAACTGCTCTATGAACAGAAAAGTTAAACTCTGTGAGCTGAATGCACACATCACATAGTAGTTTCTGAGAATGATTCTGTATAGTTTTTATACGAAGATATTTCCTTTTCTAACATTGGCCTAAAATCGCTTGAAATCTCCAATTGCAATTTCCCCAAAAAGAGAGTTTCAAATCTGCTCTGTGCAAAGAAAGGTTCAACTCTGTGAGCTGAATACACACAACACAAAGAAGTTACTGAAAATTCTTCTGTCTAGCATTATATGAAGAAATCCATTTCCAACGAAGTCCTCAAAGAGGTCCAAATATCCACTTGCAGACTTTACAAACAGAGTGTTTCCAAACTGCTCTATGAACAGAAAGGTTAAACTCTGTGAGCTGAATGCACACATCACATAGTAGTTTCTGAGAATGATTCTGTCTAGTTTTTATACCAAGATATTTCCTTTTCTAACATTGGCCTCAAATCGCTTGAAATCTCCAATTTCAAATTCCAGAAAAAGAGAGTTTGAAATCTGCTCTGTCCAAAGAAAGGTTCAACTCTGTGAGCTGAATACACACAACACAAAGAAGTTACTGAAAACTCTTCTGTCTAGCATTATATGAAGAAATCCCGTTTCCAATGAAGGCCTCAAAGAGTTCCAAATATCCACTTGCAGACGTTACAAACAGAGTGTTTCCAAACTGCTGTATGAACAGAAAGGTTAAAATCTGTGAGCTGAATGCACACATCACATAGTAGTTTCTGAGAATGATTCTGTCTAGTTTTTATACCAAGATATTTCCTTATCTCACATTGGCCTTAAATCGCTTCAAATCTCCAAATACAATTTCCACAAAAAGAGAGTTTCAAATCTGCTCTGTCCAAAGAAAGGTTCAACTCTGTGAGCTGAATACACACAACACAAAGAAGTTACTCAAAATTCTTCTGTCTAGCATTATATAAAGAAATCCCGTTTCCAACGAAATCCTCAAAGAGGTCCAAATATCCCCTTGCAGACTTTACAAACAGAGTGTTTCCAAACTGCTGTATGAACAGAAAGGTTAAACTCTGTGAGCTGAATGCACACATCACATAGTAGTTTCTGAGAATGATTCTGTCTAGTTTTTATACCAAGATATTTCCTTTTCTCACATTGGCCTCAAATCGCTTGAAATCTCCAATTGCAATTTCCACAAAAAGAGAGTTTCAAATCTGCTCTGTCCAAAGAAAGGTTCAACTCTGTGAGCTGAATACACACAACACAAAGAAGTTACTCAAAATTCTTCTGTCTAGCATTATATAAAGAAATCCCATTTCCAACGAAATCCTCAAAGAGGTCCAAATATAACCTTGCAGACTTTACAAACAGAGTGTTTCCAAACTGCTCTATGAACAGAAAGGTTAAACTCTGTGAGCTGAATGCACACATCACATAGTAGTTTCTGAGAATGATTCTGTCTAGTTTCTATACGAAGATATTTCCTTTTCTAACATTGTCCTCAAATCGCTTGAAATCTCAAATTCCAAATTCCAGAAAAAGACAGTTTCAAACCTGCAGTGTGTAAGGAAAGGTTCAAATCTGTGAGTTGAATACACACAACACAAAGAAGTTACTGAGAATTCTTCTGTCTAGCATTATATGAAGAAATCCCGTTTCCAACGAAGGCGTCAAACTGGAGCAAATATCCACTTGCAGACTTTAGAAACAGAGTGTTTCCAAACTGCTCTATGAACAGAAAAGTTAAACTCTCTGAGCTGAACGCACACATCACAAAGTTGTTTCTGAGAATGATTCTGTCTAGTTTTTATACCAAGATATTTCGTTTTCTAACATTGGCCTAAAATCGCTTGAAATCTCCAATTGCAATTTCCACAAAAAGAGAGATTCAAATCTGCTCTGTCCAAAGAAAGGTTCAACTCTGTGAGCTGAATACAAACAACACAAAGAAGTTACTGAAAATTCTTCTATCTAGCATTATATGAAGAAATCCCGTTTCCAACGAAGTCCTCAAAGAGTTCCAAATATCCACTTGCAGACTTTACAAACAGAGTGTTTCCAAACTGCTGTATGAACAGAAAGGTTAAACTCTGTGAGCTGAATGCACACATCACATAGTAGTTTCTGAGAATGATTCTGTCTAGTTTTTATACGAAGATACTTCCTTTTCTCACATTGGCCTCAAATCGCTTGAAATCTCCAATTGCAATTTCCACAAAAAGAGAGATTGAAATCTGCTCTGTCCAAAGAAAGGTTCAACTCTGTGAGCTGAATACACACAACACAAAGAAGTTACTGAAAATTCTTCTGTCTAGCATTATATGAAGAAATCCCGTTTCCAACGAAGTCCTCAAAGAGGTCCAAATATCCACTTGCAGACTTTACAAACAGAGTGTTTCCAAACTGCTGTATGAACAGAAAGGTTAAACTCTGTGAGCTGAATGCACACATCACATAGTAGTTTCTGAGAATGATTCTGTCTAGTTTTTATACCAAGATATTTCCTTTTCTCACATTGGCCTCAAATCGCTTGAAATCTCCAATTGCAATTTCCACAAAAAGAGAGTTTCAAATCTGCTCTGTCCAAAGAAAGGTTCAACTCTGTGAGCTGAATACACACAACACAAAGAAGTTACTCAAAATTCTTCTGTCTAGCATTATATAAAGAAATCCCTTTTCCAACGAAATCCTCAAAGAGGTCCAAATATAACCTTGCAGACTTTACAAACAGAGTGTTTCCAAACTGCTCTATGAACAGAAAGGTTAAACTCTCTGAGCTGAATGCACACATCACGTAGTAGTTTCTGAGAATGATTCTGTCTAGTTTCTATACGAAGATATTTCCTTTTCTAACATTGGCCTCAAATCGCTTGAAATCTCAAATTCCAAATTCCAGAAAAAGACAGTTTCAAACCTGCAGTGTGTAAGGAAAGGTTCAAATCTCTGAGTTGAATACACACAACACAAAGAAGTTACTGAGAATTCTTCTGTCTACCATTATATGAAGAAATCCCGTTTCCAACGAAGGCGTCAAAGTGGAGCAAATATCCACTTGCAGACTTTAGAAACAGAGTGTTTCCAAACTGCTCTATGAACAGAAAAGTTAAACTCTGTGAGCTGAATGCACACATCACATAGTAGTTTCTGAGAATGATTCTGTCTAGTTTTTATACGAAGATACTTCCTTTTCTAACATTGGCCTCAAATCGCTTGAAATCTCCAATTGCAATTTCCCCAAAAAGAGAGTTTCAAATCTGCTCTGTCCAAAGAAAGGTTCAACTCTGTGAGCTGAATACACACAACACAAAGAAGTTACTGAAAATTCTTCTGTCTAGCATTATATGAAGAAATCCCGTTTCCAACGAAGGCCCCAAAGTGGTGAAAATATCCACTTGTAGACTTTAGAAACAGAGTGTTTCCAAACTGCTCTATGAACAGAAAAGTTAAACTCTGTGAGCTGAACGCACACATCACAAAGTTGTTTCTGAGAATGATTCTGTCTAGTTTTTATACGAAGATATTTCCTTTTCTAACATTCGCCTAAATTCGCTTGAAATCTCCAATTGCAATTTCCACAAAAAGAGAGTTTCAAATCTGCTCTGTCCAAAGAAAGGTTCAACTCTGTGAGCTGAATACACACAACACAAAGAAGTTACTGAAAATTCTTCTGTCTAGCATTATATGAAGAAATCCCGTTTCCAACGAAGTCCTCAAAGAGGTCCAAATATCCACTTGCAGACTTTACAAACAGAGTGTTTCCAAACTGCTGTATGAAGAGAAAGGTTAAACTCTGTGAGCTGAATGCACACATCACATAGTAGTTTCTGAGAATGATTCTGTCTGGTTTTTATACCAAGATATTTCCTTTTCTCACATTGGCCTCAAATCGCTTGAAATCTCCAATTGCAATTTCCACAAAAAGAGAGTTTCAAATCTGCTCTGTCCAAAGAAAGGTTCAACTCTGTGAGCTGAATACACACAACACAAAGAAGTTACTCAAAATTCTTCTGTCTAGCATTATATAAAGAAATCCCGTTTCCAACGAAATCCTCAAAGAGGTCCAAATATAACCTTGCAGACTTTACAAACAGAGTGTTTCCAAACTGCTCTATGAACAGAAAGGTTAAACTCTGTGAGCTGAATGCACACATCACATAGTAGTTTCTGAGAATGATTCTGTCTAGTTTCTATACGAAGATATTTCCTTTTCTAACACTCTCCTCAAATCGCTTGAATTCTCAAATTCCAAATTCCGGAAAAAGACAGTTTCAAACCTGCAGTGTGTAAGGAAAGGTTCAAATCTGTGAGTTGAATACACACAACACAAAGAAGTTACTGAGAATTCTTCTGTCTAGCATTATATGAAGAAATCCCGTTTCCAACGAAGGCGTCAAAGTGGAGCAAATATCCACTTGTAGACTTTAGAAACAGAGTGTTTCCAAACTGCTCTATGAACAGAAAAGTTAAACTCTGTGAGCTGAACGCACACATCACAAAGTTGTTTCTGAGAATGATTCTGTCTAGTTTTTATACGAAGATATTTCCTTTTCTAACATTGGCCTCAAATAGCTTGAAATCTCCAATTGCAATTTCCACAAAAAGAGAGTTTCAAATCTGCTCTGTCCAAAGAAAGGTTCAACTCTGTGAGCTGAATACACACAACACAAAGAAGTTACTGAAAATTCTTCTGTCTAGCATTATATGAAGAAATCCCGTTTCCAACGAAGTCCTCAAAGAGGTCCAAATATCCACTTGCAGACTTTACAAACAGAGTGTTTCCAAACTGCTGTATGAACAGAAAGGTTAAACTCTGTGAGCTGAATGCACACATCACATAGTAGTTTCTGAGAATGATTCTGTCTAGTTTTTATACCAAGATATTTCGTTTTCTAACATTGGCCTAAAATCGCTTGAAATCTCCAATTGCAATTTCCACAAAAAGAGAGTTTCAAATCTGCTCTGTCCAAAGAAAGGTTCAACTCTGTGAGCTGAATACACACAACACAAAGAAGTTACTGAAAATTCTTCTGTCTAGCATTATATGAAGAAATCCCGTTTCCAACGAAGTCCTCAAAGAGGTCCAAATATCCACTTGCAGACTTTACAAACAGAGTGTTTCCAAACTGCTGTATGAACAGAATGGTTAAACTCTGTGAGCAGAATGCACACATCACATAGTAGTTTCTGAGAATGATTCTGTCTAGTTTTTATACGAAGATATTTCCTTTTCTAACATTCGCCTAAAATCGCTTGAAATCTCCAATTGCAATTTCCACAAAAAGAGAGTTTCAAATCTGCTCTGTCCAAAGAAAGGTTCAACTCTGTGAGCTGAATACACACAACACAAAGAAGTTACTGAAAATTCTTCTGTCTAGCATTATATGAAGAAATCCCGTTTCCAACGAAGTCCTCAAAGAGGTCCAAATATCCACTTGCAGACTTTACAAACAGAGTGTTTCCAAACTGCTGTATGAAGAGAAAGGTTAAACTCTGTGAGCTGAATGCACACATCACATAGTAGTTTCTGAGAATGATTCTGTCTAGTTTTTATACCAAGATATTTCCTTTTCTCACATTGGCCTCAAATCGCTTGAAATCTCCAATTGCAATTTCCACAAAAAGAGAGTTTCAAATCTGCTCTGTCCAAAGAAAGGTTCAACTCTGTGAGCTGAATACACACAACACAAAGAAGTTACTCAAAATTCTTCTGTCTAGCATTATATAAAGAAATCCCGTTTCCAACGAAATCCTCAAAGAGGTCCAAATATAACCTTGCAGACTTTACAAACAGAGTGTTTCCAAACTGCTCTATGAACAGAAAGGTTAAACTCTGTGAGCTGAATGGACACATCACATAGTAGTTTCTGAGAATGATTCTGTCTAGTTTCTATACGAAGATATTTCCTTTTCTAACACTGTCCTCAAATCGCTTGAAATCTCAAATTCCAAATTCCAGAAAAAGACAGTTTCAAACCTGCAGTGTGTAAGGAAAGGTTCAAATCTGTGAGTTGAATACACACAACACAAAGAAGTTACGGAGAATTCTTCTGTCTAGCATTATATGAAGAAATCCCGTTTCCAACGAAGGCGTCAAAGTGGAGCAAATATCCACTTGTAGACTTTAGAAACAGAGTGTTTCCAAACTGCTCTATGAACAGAAAAGTTAAACTCTGTGAGCTGAACGCACACATCACAAAGTTGTTTCTGAGAATGATTCTGTCTAGTTTTTATACGAAGATATTTCCTTTTCTAACATTGGCCTCAAATCGCTTGAAATCTCCAATTGCAATTTCCACAAAAAGAGAGTTTCAAATCTGCTCTGTCCAAATAAAGGTTCAACTCTGTGAGCTGAATACACACAACACAAAGAAGTTACTGAAAATTCTTCTGTCTAGCATTATATGAAGAAATCCCGTTTCCAACGAAGTCCTCAAAGAGGTCCAAATATCCACTTGCAGACTTTACAAACAGAGTGTTTCCAAACTGCTGTATGAACAGAAAGGTTAAACTCTGTGAGCTGAATGCACACATCACATAGTAGTTTCTGAGAATGATTCTGTCTAGTTTTTATACCAAGATATTTCCTTTTCTCACATTGGCCTCAAATCGCTTGAAATCTCCAATTGCAATTTCCACAAAAAGAGAGTTTCAAATCTGCTCTGTCCAAAGAAAGGTTCAACTCTGTGAGCTGAATACACACAACACAAAGAAGTTACTCAAAATTCTTCTGTCTAGCATTATATAAAGAAATCCCTTTTCCAACGAAATCCTCAAAGAGGTCCAAATATAACCTTGCAGACTTTACAAACAGAGTGTTTCCAAACTGCTCTATGAACGGAAAGGTTTAACTCTGTGAGCTGAATGCACACATCACATAGTAGTTTCTGAGAATGATTCTGTCTAGTTTCTATACGAAGATATTTCCTTTTCTAACATTGGCCTCAAATCGCTTGAAATCTCAAATTCCAAATTCCAGAAAAAGACAGTTTCAAACCTGCAGTGTGTAAGGAAAGGTTCAAATCTGTGAGTTGAATACACACAACACAAAGAAGTTACTGAGAATTCTTCTGTCAAGCATTATAAGAAGAAATCCCGTTTCCAACGAAGGCGTCAAAGTGGAGCAAATATCCACTTGCAGACTTTAGAAACAGAGTGTTTCCAAACTACTCTATGAACAGAAAAGTTAAACTCTGTGAGCTGAACGCACACATCACAAAGTTGTTTCTGAGAATGATTCTGTCTAGTTTTTATACCAAGATATTTCGTTTTCTAACATTGGCCTAAAATCGCTTGAAATCTCCAATTGCAATTTCCACAAAAAGAGAGTTTCAAATCTGCTCTGTCCAAATAAAGGTTCAACTCTGTGAGCTGAATACACACAACACAAAGAAGTTACTGAAAATTCTTCTGTCTAGCATTATATGAAGAAATCCCGTTTCCAACGAAGTCCTCAAAGAGGTCCAAATATCCACTTGCAGACTTTACAAACAGAGTGTTTCCAAACTGCTGTATGAACAGAATGGTTAAACTCTGTGAGCTGAATGCACACATCACATAGTAGTTTCTGAGAATGATTCTGTCTAGTTTTTATACCAAGATATTTCCTTTTCTCACATTGGCCTCAAATCGCTTGAAATCTCCAATTGCAATTTCCACAAAAAGAGAGTTTCAAATCTGCTCTGTCCAAAGAAAGGTTCAACTCTGTGAGCTGAATACACACAACACAAAGAAGTTACTCAAAATTCTTCTGTCTAGCATTATATAAAGAAATCCCGTTTCCAACGAAATCCTCAAAGAGGTCCAAATATCCCCTTGCAGACTTTACAAACAGAGTGTTTCCAAACTGCTCTATGAACAGAAAGGTTAAACTCTGTGAGCTGAATGCACACATCACATAGTCGTTTCTGAGAATGATTCTGTCTAGTTTTTATACGAAGATATTTCCTTTTCTAACATTGGCCTAAAATCGCTTGAAATCTCCAATTGCAATTTCCACAAAAAGAGAGTTTCAAATCTGCTCTGTCCAAAGAAAGGTTCAACTCTGTGAGCTGAATACACACAACACAAAGAAGTTACTGAAAATTCTTCTGTCTAGCATTATATGAAGAAATCCCGTTTCCAACGAAGTCCTCAAAGAGGTCCAAATATCCACTTGCAGACTTTACAAACAGAGTGTTTCCAAACTGCTCTATGAACAGAAAGGTTAAAATCTGTGAGCTGAATGCACACATCACATAGTAGTTTCTGAGAATGATTCTGTCTAGTTTTTATACGAAGATACTTCCTTTTCTAACCTTGGCCTCAAATCGCTTGAAATCTCAAATTCCAAATTCCAGAAAAAGACAGTTTCAAACCTGCAGTGTGTAAGGAAAGGTTCAAATCTGTGAGTTGAATACACACAACACAAAGAAGTTACTGAGAATTCTTCTGTCTAGCATTATATGAAGAAATCCCGTTTCCAACGAAGGCCCCAAAGTGGTGCAAATATCCACTTGTACACTTTAGAAACAGAGTGTTTCCAAACTGCTCTATGAACAGAAAAGTTAAACTCTGTGAGCTGAACGCACACATCACAAAGTTGTTTCTGAGAATGATTCGGTCTAGTTTTTATACGAAGATATTTCCTTTTCTAACATTCGCCTAAAATCGCTTGAAATCTCCAATTGCAATTTCCACAAGAAGAGAGTTTCAAATCTGCTCTGTCCAAAGAAAGGTTCAACTCTGTGAGCTGAATACACACAACACAAAGAAGTTACTGAAAATTCTTCTGTCTAGCATTATATGAAGAAATCCCGTTTCCAACGAAGTCCTCAAAGAGGTCCAAATATCCACTTGCAGACTTTACAAACAGAGTGTTTCCAAACTGCTGTATGAAGACAAAGGTTAAACTCTGTGAGCTGAATGCACACATCACATAGTAGTTTCTGAGAATGATTCTGTCTAGTTTTTATACCAAGATATTTCCTTTTCTCACATTGGCCTCAAATCGCTTGAAATCTCCAATTGCAATTTCCACAAAAAGAGAGTTTCAAATCTGCTCTGTCCAAAGAAAGGTTCAACTCTGTGAGCTGAATACACACAACACAAAGAAGTTACTCAAAATTCTTCTGTCTAGCATTATATAAAGAAATCCCGTTTCCAACGAAATCCTCAAAGAGGTCCAAATATAACCTTGCAGACTTTACAAACAGAGTGTTTCCAAACTGCTCAATGAACAGAAAGGTTAAACTCTGTGAGCTGAATGCACACATCACATAGTAGTTTCTGAGAATGATTCTGTCTAGTTTCTATACGAAGATATTTCCTTTTCTAACACTGTCCTCAAATCGCTTGAAATCTCAAATTCCAAATTCCAGAAAAAGACAGTTTCAAACCTGCAGTGTGTAAGGAAAGGTTCAAATCTGTGAGTTGAATACACACAACACAAAGAAGTTACGGAGAATTCTTCTGTCTAGCATTATATGAAGAAATCCCGTTTCCAACGAAGGCGTCAAAGTGGAGAAAATATCCACTTGCAGACTTTAGAAACAGAGTGTTTCCAAACTGCTCTATGAACAGGAAAGTTAAACTCTGTGAGCTGAACGCACACATCACAAAGTTGTTTCTGTGAATGATTCTGTCTAGTTTTTATACCAAGATATTTCGTTTTCTAACATTGGCCTAAAATCGCTTCAAATCTCCAATTGCAATTTCCACAAAAAGAGAGTTTCAAATCTGCTCTGTCCAAAGAAAGGTTCAACTCTGTGAGCTGAATACACACAACACAAAGAAGTTACTGAAAATTCTTCTGTCTAGCATTATATGAAGAAATCCCGTTTCCAACGAAGTCCTCAAAGAGGTCCAAATATCCACTTGCAGACTTTACAAACAGAGTGTTTCCAAACTGCTGTATGAACAGAATGGTTCAACTCTGTGAGCTGAATGCACACATCACATAGTAGTTTCTGAGAATGATTCTGTCTAGTTTCTATACGAAGATATTTCCTTTTCTAACATTGTCCTCAAATCGCTTGAAATCTCAAATACCAAATTCCAGAAAAAGACAGTTTCAAACCTGCAGTGTGTAAGGAAAGGTTCAAATCTGTGAGTTGAATACACACAACACAAAGAAGTTACTGAGAATTCTTCTGTCTAGCATTATATGAAGAAATCCCGTTTCCAACGAAGGCGTCAAAGTGGAGCAAATATCCACTTGTAGAATTTAGAAACAGAGTGTTTCCAAACTGCTCTATGAACAGAAAAGTTAAACTCTGTGAGCTGAACGCACACATCACAAAGTTGTTTTTGAGAATGATTCTGTCTAGTTTTTATACCAAGATATTTCGTTTTCTAACATTGGCCTAAAATCGCTTGAAATCTCCAATTGCAATTTCCACAAAAAGAGAGATTCAAATCTGCTCTGTCCAAAGAAAGGTTCAACTCTGTGAGCTGAATACACACAACACAAAGAAGTTACTGAAAATTCTTCTATCTAGCATTATATGAAGAAATCCCGTTTCCAACGAAGTCCTCAAAGAGTTCCAAATATCCACTTGCAGACTTTACAAACAGAGTGTTTCCAAACTGCTGTATGAACAGAAAGGTTAAACTCTGTGAGCTGAATGCACACATCACATAGTAGTTTCTGAGAATGATTCTGTCTAGTTTTTATACGAAGATACTTCCTTTTCTAACATTGGCCTCAAATCGCTTGAAATCTCCAATTGCAATTTCCACAAAAAGAGAGTTTCAAATCTGCTCTGTCCAAAGAAAGGTTCAACTCTGTGAGCTGAATACACACAACACAAAGAAGTTACTGAAAATTCTTCTGTCTAGCATTATATGAAGAAATCCCGTTTCCAACGAAGTCCTCAAAGAGGTCCAAATATCCACTTGCAGACTTTACAAACAGAGTGTTTCCAAACTGCTGTAGGAACAGAAAGGTTAAACTCTGTGAGCTGAATGCACACATCACATAGTAGTTTCTGAGAATGATTCTGTCTAGTTTTTATACCAAGATATTTCCTTTTCTCACATTGGCCTCAAATCGCTTGAAATCTCCAATTGCAATTTCCACAAAAAGAGAGTTTCAAATCTGCTCTGTCCAAAGAAAGGTTCAACTCTGTGAGCTGAATACACACAACACAAAGAAGTTACTCAAAATTCTTCTGTCTAGCATTATATAAAGAAATCCCGTTTCCAACGAAATCCTCAAAGAGGTCCAAATATAACCTTGCAGACTTTACAAACAGAGTGTTTCCAAACTGCTCTATGAACAGAAAGGTTAAACTCTGTGAGCTGAATGCACACATCACATAGTAGTTTCTGAGAATGATTCTGTCTAGTTTCTATACGAAGATATTTCCTTTTCTAACATTGGCCTCAAATCGCTTGAAATCTCAAATTCCAAATTCCAGAAAAAGACAGTTTCAAACCTGCAGTGTGTAAGGAAAGGTTCAAATCTGTGAGTTGAATACACACAACACAAAGAAGTTACGGAGAATTAATCTGTCTAGCATTATATGAAGAAATCCCGTTTCCAACGAAGGCGTCAAAGTGGAGCAAATATCCACTTGCAGACTTTAGAAACAGAGTGTTTCCAAACTGCTCTATGAACAGAAAAGTTAAACTCTGTGAGCTGAACGCAAACATCACAAAGTTGTTTCTGAGAATGATTCTGTCAAGTTTTTATACCAAGATATTTCGTTTTCTAACATTGGCCTAAAATCGCTTGAAATCTCCAATTGCAATTTCCACAAAAAGAGAGTTTCAAATCTGCTCTGTCCAAAGAAAGGTTCAACTCTGTGAGCTGAATACACACAACACAAAGAAGTTACGGAAAATTCTTCTATCTAGCATTATATGAAGAAATCCCGTTTCCAATGAAGGCGTCAAAGTGGAGCAAATATCCACTTGCAGACTTTAGAAACAGAGTGTTTCCAAACTACTCTATGAACAGAAAAGTTAAACTCTGTGAGCTGAACGCACACATCACAAAGTTGTTTCTGAGAATGATTCTGTCTAGTTTTTATACCAAGATATTTCGTTTTCTAACATTGTCCTCAAATCGCTTGAAATCTCAAATAACAAATTCCAGAAAAAGACAGTTTCAAACCTGCAGTGTGTAAGGAAAGGTTCAAATCTGTGAGTTGAATACACACAACACAAAGAAGTTACTGAGAATTCTTCTGTCTAGCATTATATGAAGAAATCCCGTTTCCAACGAAGGCGTCAAAGTGGAGCAAATATCCACTTGTAGAATTTAGAAACAGAGTGTTTCCAAACTGCTCTATGAACAGAAAAGTTAAACTCTGTGAGCTGAACGCACACATCACAAAGTTGTTTTTGAGAATGATTCTGTCTAGTTTTTATACCAAGATATTTCGTTTTCTAACATTGGCCTAAAATCGCTTGAAATCTCCAATTGCAATTTCCACAAAAAGAGAGATTCAAATCTGCTCTGTCCAAAGAAAGGTTCAACTCTGTGAGCTGAATACACACAACACAAAGAAGTTACTGAAAATTCTTCTATCTAGCATTATATGAAGAAATCCCGTTTCCAACGAAGTCCTCAAAGAGTTCCAAATATCCACTTGCAGACTTTACAAACAGAGTGTTTCCAAACTGCTGTATGAACAGAAAGGTTAAACTCTGTGAGCTGAATGCACACATCACATAGTAGTTTCTGAGAATGATTCTGTCTAGTTTTTATACGAAGATACTTCCTTTTCTAACATTGGCCTCAAATCGCTTGAAATCTCCAATTGCAATTTCCACAAAAAGAGAGTTTCAAATCTGCTCTGTCCAAAGAAAGGTTCAACTCTGTGAGCTGAATACACACAACACAAAGAAGTTACTGAGAATTCTTCTGTCTAGCATTATATGAAGAAATCCCGTTTCCAACGAAGGCGTCAAAGTGGAGCAAATATCCACTTGCAGACTTTAGAAACAGAGTGTTTCCAAACTGCTCTATGAACAGAAAAGTTAAACTCTGTGAGCTGAACGCACACATCACAAAGTTGTTTCTGAGAATGATTCTGTCTAGTTTTTATACCAAGATATTTCGTTTTCTAACATTGGCCTAAAATCGCTTGAAATCTCCAATTGCAATTTCCACAAAAAGAGAGTTTCAAATCTGCTCTGTCCAAAGAAAGGTTCAACTCTGTGAGCTGAATACACACAACACAAAGAAGTTACTGAAAATTCTTCTGTCTAGCATTATATGAAGAAATCCCGTTTCCAACGAAGTCCTCAAAGAGGTCCAAATATCCACTTGCAGACTTTACAAACAGAGTGTTTCCAAACTGCTGTATGAACAGAATGGTTAAACTCTGTGAGCTGAATGCACACATCACATAGTAGTTTCTGAGAATGATTCTGTCTAGTTTTTATACGAAGATATTTCCTTTTCTAACATTGGCCTCAAATCGCTTGAAATCTCCAATTGCAATTTCCACAAAAAGAGAGTTTCAAATCTGCTCTGTCCAAAGAAAGGTTCAACTCTGTGAGCTGAATACACAGAACACAAAGAAGTTACTCAAAATTCTTCTGTCTAGCATTATATAAAGAAATCCCGTTTCCAACGAAATCCTCAAAGAGGTCCAAATATCCCCTTGCAGACTTTACAAACAGAGTGTTTCCAAACTGCTCTATGAACAGAAAGGTTAAACTCTGTGAGCTGAATGCACACATCACATAGTAGTTTCTGAGAATGATTCTGTCTAGTTTCTATACGAAGATATTTCCTTTTCTAACATTGTCCTCAAATCGCTTGAAATCTCAAATTCCAAATTCCAGAAAAAGACAGTTTCAAACCTGCAGTGTGTAAGGAAAGGTTCAAATCTGTGAGTTGAATACACACAACACAAAGAAGTTAGTGAGAATTCTTCTGTCCAGCATTATATGAAGAAATCCCGTTTCCAACGAAGGCGTCAAAGTGGAGCAAATATCCACTTGTAGAATTTAGAAACAGAGTGTTTCCAAACTACTCTATGAACAGAAAAGTTAAACTCTGTGAGCTGAACGCACACATCACAAAGTTGTTTCTGAGAATGATTCTGTCTAGTTTTTATACCAAGATATTTCGTTTTCTAACATTGGCCTAAAATCGCTTGAAATCTCCAATTGCAATTTCCACAAAAAGAGAGTTTCAAATCTGCTCTGTCCAAAGAAAGGTTCAACTCTGTGAGCTGAATACACACAACACAAAGAAGTTACTGAAAATTCTTCTGTCTAGCATTATATGAAGAAATCCCGTTTCCAACGAAGTCCTCAAAGAGGTCCAAATATCCACTTGCAGACTTTACAAACAGAGTGTTTCCAAACTGCTGTATGAACAGAAAGGTTAAACTCTGTGAGCTGAATGCACACATCACATAGTAGTTTCTGAGAATGATTCTGTCTAGTTTTTATACGAAGATACTTCCTTTTCTAACATTGGCCTCAAATCGCTTGAAATCTCCAATTGCAATTTCCACAAGAAGAGAGTTTCAAATCTGCTCTGTCCAAAGAAAGGTTCAACTCTGTGAGCTGAATACACACAACACAAAGAAGTTACTGAAAATTCTTCTGTCTAGCATTATATGAAGAAATCCCGTTTCCAACGAAGTCCTCAAAGAGGTCCAAATATCCACTTGCAGACTTTACAAACAGAGTGTTTCCAAACTGCTGTATGAAGACAAAGGTTAAACTCTGTGAGCTGAATGCACACATCACATAGTAGTTTCTGAGAATGATTCTGTCTAGTTTTTATACCAAGATATTTCCTTTTCTCACATTGGCCTCAAATCGCTTGAAATCTCCAATTGCAATTTCCACAAAAAGAGAGTTTCAAATCTGCTCTGTCCAAAGAAAGGTTCAACTCTGTGAGCTGAATACACACAACACAAAGAAGTTACTCAAAATTCTTCTGTCTAGCATTATATAAAGAAATCCCGTTTCCAACGAAATCCTCAAAGAGGTCCAAATATAACCTTGCAGACTTTACAAACAGAGTGTTTCCAAACTGCTCAATGAACAGAAAGGTTAAACTCTGTGAGCTGAATGCACACATCACATAGTAGTTTCTGAGAATGATTCTGTCTAGTTTCTATACGAAGATATTTCCTTTTCTAACACTGTCCTCAAATCGCTTGAAATCTCAAATTCCAAATTCCAGAAAAAGACAGTTTCAAACCTGCAGTGTGTAAGGAAAGGTTCAAATCTGTGAGTTGAATACACACAACACAAAGAAGTTACGGAGAATTCTTCTGTCTAGCATTATATGAAGAAATCCCGTTTCCAACGAAGGCGTCAAAGTGGAGCAAATATCCACTTGCAGACTTTAGAAACAGAGTGTTTCCAAACTGCTCTATGAACAGGAAAGTTAAACTCTGTGAGCTGAACGCACACATCACAAAGTTGTTTCTGTGAATGATTCTGTCTAGTTTTTATACCAAGATATTTCGTTTTCTAACATTGGCCTAAAATCGCTTCAAATCTCCAATTGCAATTTCCACAAAAAGAGAGTTTCAAATCTGCTCTGTCCAAAGAAAGGTTCAACTCTGTGAGCTGAATACACACAACACAAAGAAGTTACTGAAAATTCTTCTGTCTAGCATTATATGAAGAAATCCCGTTTCCAACGAAGTCCTCAAAGAGGTCCAAATATCCACTTGCAGACTTTACAAACAGAGTGTTTCCAAACTGCTGTATGAACAGAATGGTTCAACTCTGTGAGCTGAATGCACACATCACATAGTAGTTTCTGAGAATGATTCTGTCTAGTTTTTATACCAAGATATTTCCTTTTCTCACATTGGCCTCAAATCGCTTGAAATCTCCAATTGCAATTTCCACAAAAAGAGAGTTTCAAATCTGCTCTGTCCAAAGAAAGGTTCAACTCTGTGAGCTGAATACACACAACACAAAGAAGTTACTCAAAATTCTTCTGTCTAGCATTATATAAAGAAATCCCGTTTCCAACGAAATCCTCAAAGAGGTCCAAATATCCCCTTGCAGACTTTACAAACAGAGTGTTTCCAAACTGCTCTATGAACAGAAAGGTTAAACTCTGTGAGCTGAATGCACACATCACATAGTAGTTTCTGAGAATGATTCTGTCTAGTTTCTATACGAAGATATTTCCTTTTCTAACATTGTCCTCAAATCGCTTGAAATCTCAAATACCAAATTCCAGAAAAAGACAGTTTCAAACCTGCAGTGTGTAAGGAAAGGTTCAAATCTGTGAGTTGAATACACACAACACAAAGAAGTTACTGAGAATTCTTCTGTCTAGCATTATATGAAGAAATCCCGTTTCCAACGAAGGCGTCAAAGTGGAGCAAATATCCACTTGTAGAATTTAGAAACAGAGTGTTTCCAAACTGCTCTATGAACAGAAAAGTTAAACTCTGTGAGCTGAACGCACACATCACAAAGTTGTTTTTGAGAATGATTCTGTCTAGTTTTTATACCAAGATATTTCGTTTTCTAACATTGGCCTAAAATCGCTTGAAATCTCCAATTGCAATTTCCACAAAAAGAGAGATTCAAATCTGCTCTGTCCAAAGAAAGGTTCAACTCTGTGAGCTGAATACACACAACACAAAGAAGTTACTGAAAATTCTTCTATCTAGCATTATATGAAGAAATCCCGTTTCCAACGAAGTCCTCAAAGAGTTCCAAATATCCACTTGCAGACTTTACAAACAGAGTGTTTCCAAACTGCTGTATGAACAGAAAGGTTAAACTCTGTGAGCTGAATGCACACATCACATAGTAGTTTCTGAGAATGATTCTGTCTAGTTTTTATACGAAGATACTTCCTTTTCTAACATTGGCCTCAAATCGCTTGAAATCTCCAATTGCAATTTCCACAAAAAGAGAGTTTCAAATCTGCTCTGTCCAAAGAAAGGTTCAACTCTGTGAGCTGAATACACACAACACAAAGAAGTTACTGAAAATTCTTCTGTCTAGCATTATATGAAGAAATCCCGTTTCCAACGAAGTCCTCAAAGAGGTCCAAATATCCACTTGCAGACTTTACAAACAGAGTGTTTCCAAACTGCTGTAGGAACAGAAAGGTTAAACTCTGTGAGCTGAATGCACACATCACATAGTAGTTTCTGAGAATGATTCTGTCTAGTTTTTATACCAAGATATTTCCTTTTCTCACATTGGCCTCAAATCGCTTGAAATCTCCAATTGCAATTTCCACAAAAAGAGAGTTTCAAATCTGCTCTGTCCAAAGAAAGGTTCAACTCTGTGAGCTGAATACACACAACACAAAGAAGTTACTCAAAATTCTTCTGTCTAGCATTATATAAAGAAATCCCGTTTCCAACGAAATCCTCAAAGAGGTCCAAATATAACCTTGCAGACTTTACAAACAGAGTGTTTCCAAACTGCTCTATGAACAGAAAGGTTAAACTCTGTGAGCTGAATGCACACATCACATAGTAGTTTCTGAGAATGATTCTGTCTAGTTTCTATACGAAGATATTTCCTTTTCTAACATTGGCCTCAAATCGCTTGAAATCTCAAATTCCAAATTCCAGAAAAAGACAGTTTCAAACCTGCAGTGTGTAAGGAAAGGTTCAAATCTGTGAGTTGAATACACACAACACAAAGAAGTTACGGAGAATTAATCTGTCTAGCATTATATGAAGAAATCCCGTTTCCAACGAAGGCGTCAAAGTGGAGCAAATATCCACTTGCAGACTTTAGAAACAGAGTGTTTCCAAACTGCTCTATGAACAGAAAAGTTAAACTCTGTGAGCTGAACGCAAACATCACAAAGTTGTTTCTGAGAATGATTCTGTCAAGTTTTTATACCAAGATATTTCGTTTTCTAACATTGGCCTAAAATCGCTTGAAATCTCCAATTGCAATTTCCACAAAAAGAGAGTTTCAAATCTGCTCTGTCCAAAGAAAGGTTCAACTCTGTGAGCTGAATACACACAACACAAAGAAGTTACGGAAAATTCTTCTATCTAGCATTATATGAAGAAATCCCGTTTCCAATGAAGGCGTCAAAGTGGAGCAAATATCCACTTGCAGACTTTAGAAACAGAGTGTTTCCAAACTACTCTATGAACAGAAAAGTTAAACTCTGTGAGCTGAACGCACACATCACAAAGTTGTTTCTGAGAATGATTCTGTCTAGTTTTTATACCAAGATATTTCGTTTTCTAACATTGTCCTCAAATCGCTTGAAATCTCAAATAACAAATTCCAGAAAAAGACAGTTTCAAACCTGCAGTGTGTAAGGAAAGGTTCAAATCTGTGAGTTGAATACACACAACACAAAGAAGTTACTGAGAATTCTTCTGTCTAGCATTATATGAAGAAATCCCGTTTCCAACGAAGGCGTCAAAGTGGAGCAAATATCCACTTGTAGAATTTAGAAACAGAGTGTTTCCAAACTGCTCTATGAACAGAAAAGTTAAACTCTGTGAGCTGAACGCACACATCACAAAGTTGTTTTTGAGAATGATTCTGTCTAGTTTTTATACCAAGATATTTCGTTTTCTAACATTGGCCTAAAATCGCTTGAAATCTCCAATTGCAATTTCCACAAAAAGAGAGATTCAAATCTGCTCTGTCCAAAGAAAGGTTCAACTCTGTGAGCTGAATACACACAACACAAAGAAGTTACTGAAAATTCTTCTATCTAGCATTATATGAAGAAATCCCGTTTCCAACGAAGTCCTCAAAGAGTTCCAAATATCCACTTGCAGACTTTACAAACAGAGTGTTTCCAAACTGCTGTATGAACAGAAAGGTTAAACTCTGTGAGCTGAATGCACACATCACATAGTAGTTTCTGAGAATGATTCTGTCTAGTTTTTATACGAAGATACTTCCTTTTCTAACATTGGCCTCAAATCGCTTGAAATCTCCAATTGCAATTTCCACAAAAAGAGAGTTTCAAATCTGCTCTGTCCAAAGAAAGGTTCAACTCTGTGAGCTGAATACACACAACACAAAGAAGTTACTGAGAATTCTTCTGTCTAGCATTATATGAAGAAATCCCGTTTCCAACGAAGGCGTCAAAGTGGAGAAAATATCCACTTGCAGACTTTAGAAACAGAGTGTTTCCAAACTGCTCTATGAACAGAAAAGTTAAACTCTGTGAGCTGAACGCACACATCACAAAGTTGTTTCTGAGAATGATTCTGTCTAGATTTTATACCAAGATATTTCGTTTTCTAACATTGGCCTAAAATCGATTGAAATCTCCAATTGCAATTTCCACAAAAAGAGAGTTTCAAATCTGCTCTGTCCAAAGAAAGGTTCAACTCTGTGAGCTGAATACACACAACACAAAGAAGTTACTGAAAATTCTTCTGTCTAGCATTATATGAAGAAATCCCGTTTCCAACGAAGTCCTCAAAGAGGTCCAAATATCCACTTGCAGACTTTACAAACAGAGTGTTTCCAAACTGCTGTATGAACAGAATGGTTAAACTCTGTGAGCTGAATGCACACATCACATAGTAGTTTCTGAGAATGATTCTGTCTAGTTTTTATACGAAGATATTTCCTTTTCTAACATTGGCCTCAAATCGCTTGAAATCTCCAATTGCAATTTCCACAAAAAGAGAGTTTCAAATCTGCTCTGTCCAAAGAAAGGTTCAACTCTGTGAGCTGAATACACAGAACACAAAGAAGTTACTCAAAATTCTTCTGTCTAGCATTATATAAAGAAATCCCGTTTCCAACGAAATCCTCAAAGAGGTCCAAATATCCCCTTGCAGACTTTACAAACAGAGTGTTTCCAAACTGCTCTATGAACAGAAAGGTTAAACTCTGTGAGCTGAATGCACACATCACATAGTAGTTTCTGAGAATGATTCTGTCTAGTTTCTATACGAAGATATTTCCTTTTCTAACATTGTCCTCAAATCGCTTGAAATCTCAAATTCCAAATTCCAGAAAAAGACAGTTTCAAACCTGCAGTGTGTAAGGAAAGGTTCAAATCTGTGAGTTGAATACACACAACACAAAGAAGTTAGTGAGAATTCTTCTGTCCAGCATTATATGAAGAAATCCCGTTTCCAACGAAGGCGTCAAAGTGGAGCAAATATCCACTTGTAGAATTTAGAAACAGAGTGTTTCCAAACTACTCTATGAACAGAAAAGTTAAACTCTGTGAGCTGAACGCACACATCACAAAGTTGTTTCTGAGAATGATTCTGTCTAGTTTTTATACCAAGATATTTCGTTTTCTAACATTGGCCTAAAATCGCTTGAAATCTCCAATTGCAATTTCCACAAAAAGAGAGTTTCAAATCTGCTCTGTCCAAAGAAAGGTTCAACTCTGTGAGCTGAATACACACAACACAAAGAAGTTACTGAAAATTCTTCTGTCTAGCATTATATGAAGAAATCCCGTTTCCAACGAAGTCCTCAAAGAGGTCCAAATATCCACTTGCAGACTTTACAAACAGAGTGTTTCCAAACTGCTGTATGAACAGAAAGGTTAAACTCTGTGAGCTGAATGCACACATCACATAGTAGTTTCTGAGAATGATTCTGTCTAGTTTTTATACGAAGATACTTCCTTTTCTAACATTGGCCTCAAATCGCTTGAAATCTCCAATTGCAATTTCCACAAAAAGAGAGTTTCTAATCTGCTCTGTCCAAAGAAAGGTTCAACTCTGTGAGCTGAATACACACAACACAAAGAAGTTACTGAAAATTCTTCTGTCTAGCATTATATGAAGAAATCCCGTTTCCAACGAAGTCCTCAAAGAGGTCCAAATATCCACTTGCAGACTTTACAAACAGAGTGTTTCCAAACTGCTGTAGGAACAGAAAGGTTAAACTCTGTGAGCTGAATGCACACATCACATAGTAATTTCTGAGAATGATTCTGTCTAGTTTTTATACCAAGATATTTCCTTTTCTCACATTGGCCTCAAATCGCTTGAAATCTCCAATTGCAATTTCCACAAAAAGAGAGTTTCAAATCTGCTCTGTCCAAAGAAAGGTTCAACTCTGTGAGCTGAATACACACAACACAAAGAAGTTACTCAAAATTCTTCTGTCTAGCATTATATAAAGAAATCCCGTTTCCAACGAAATCCTCAAAGAGGTCCAAATATAACCTTGCAGACTTTACAAACAGAGTGTTTCCAAACTGCTCTATGAACAGAAAGGTTAAACTCTGTGAGCTGAATGCACACATCACATAGTAGTTTCTGAGAATGATTCTGTCTAGTTTCTATACGAAGATATTTCCTTTTCTAACATTGGCCTCAAATCGCTTGAAATCTCAAATTCCAAATTCCAGAAAAAGACAGTTTCAAACCTGCAGTGTGTAAGGAAAGGTTCAAATCTGTGAGTTGAATACACACAACACAAAGAAGTTACGGAGAATTCTTCTGTCTAGCATTATATGAAGAAATCCCGTTTCCAACGAAGGCGTCAAAGTGGAGCAAATATCCACTTGCAGACTTTAGAAACAGAGTGTTTCCAAACTGCTCTATGAACAGAAAAGTTAAACTCTGTGAGCTGAACGCAAACATCACAAAGTTGTTTCTGAGAATGATTCTGTCAAGTTTTTATACCAAGATATTTCGTTTTCTAACATTGGCCTAAAATCGCTTGAAATCTCCAATTGCAATTTCCACAAAAAGAGAGTTTCAAATCTGCTCTGTCCAAAGAAAGGTTCAACTCTGTGAGCTGAATACACACAACACAAAGAAGTTACGGAAAATTCTTCTATCTAGCATTATATGAAGAAATCCCGTTTCCAACGAAGGCGTCAAAGTGGAGCAAATATCCACTTGCAGACTTTAGAAACAGAGTGTTTCCAAACTACTCTATGAACAGAAAAGTTAAACTCTGTGAGCTGAACGCACACATCACAAAGTTGTTTCTGAGAATGATTCTGTCTAGTTTTTATACCAAGATATTTCGTTTTCTAACATTGCCCTCAAATCGCTTGAAATCTCAAATACCAAATTCCAGAAAAAGACAGTTTCAAACCTGCAGTGTGTAAGGAAAGGTTCAAATCTGTGAGTTGAATACACACAACACAAAGAAGTTACTGAGAATTCTTCTGTCTAGCATTATATGAAGAAATCCCGTTTCCAACGAAGGCGTCAAAGTGGAGCAAATATCCACTTGTAGAATTTAGAAACAGAGTGTTTCCAAACTGCTCTATGAACAGAAAAGTTAAACTCTGTGAGCTGAACGCACACATCACAAAGTTGTTTTTGAGAATGATTCTGTCTATTTTTTATACCAAGATATTTCGTTTTCTAACATTGGCCTAAAATCGCTGGAAATCTCCAATTGCAATTTCCACAAAAAGAGAGATTCAAATCTGCTCTGTCCAAAGAAAGGTTCAACTCTGTGAGCTGAATACACACAACACAAAGAAGTTACTGAAAATTCTTCTATCTAGCATTATATGAAGAAATCCCGTTTCCAACGAAGTCCTCAAAGAGTTCCAAATATCCACTTGCAGACTTTACAAACAGAGTGTTTCCAAACTGCTGTATGAACAGAAAGGTTAAACTCTGTGAGCTGAATGCACACATCACATAGTAGTTTCTGAGAATGATTCTGTCTAGTTTTTATACGAAGATACTTCCTTTTCTAACATTGGCCTCAAATCGCTTGAAATCTCCAATTGCAATTTCCACAAAAAGAGAGTTTCAAATCTGCTCTGTCCAAAGAAAGGTTCAACTCTGTGAGCTGAATACACACAACACAAAGAAGTTACTGAAAATTCTTCTGTCTAGCATTATATGAAGAAATCCCGTTTCCAACGAAGGCGTCAAAGTGGAGCAAATATCCACTTGCAGACTTTAGAAACAGAGTGTTTCCAAACTACTCTATGAACAGAAAAGTTAAACTCTGTGAGCTGAACGCACACATCACAAAGTTGTTTCTGAGAATGATTCTGTCTAGTTTTTATACCAAGATATTTCGTTTTCTAACATTGGCCTAAAATCGCTTGAAATCTCCAATTGCAATTTCCACAAAAAGAGAGTTTCAAATCTGCTCTGTCCAAAGAAAGGTTCAACTCTGTGAGCTGAATACACACAACACAAAGAAGTTACTGAAAATTCTTCTGTCTAGCATTATATGAAGAAATCCCGTTTCCAACGAAGTCCTCAAAGAGGTCCAAATATCCACTTGCAGACTTTACAAACAGAGTGTTTCCAAACTGCTGTATGAACAGAATGGTTAAACTCTGTGAGCTGAATGCACACATCACATAGTAGTTTCTGAGAATGATTCTGTCTAGTTTTTATACCAAGATATTTCCTTTTCTCACATTGGCCTCAAATCGCTTGAAATCTCCAATTGCAATTTCCACAAAAAGAGAGTTTCAAATCTGCTCTGTCCAAAGAAAGGTTCAACTCTGTGAGCTGAATACACACAACACAAAGAAGTTACTGAAAATTCTTCTGTCTAGCATTATATGAAGAATTCCCGTTTCTAAAGAAGGCCTCAAAGAGATCCAAATATCCACTTGCAGACTTTACAAACAGAGTGTTTCCAAACTGCTGTATGAACAGAAAGGTTAAACTCTGGGAGCTGAATGCACACATCACATAGTAGTTTCTGAGAATGATTCTGTCTAGTTTTTATACGAAGATATTTCCTTTTCTAACATTGGCCTAAAATCGCTTGAAATCTCCAATTGCAATTTCCCCAAAAAGAGAGTTTCAAATCTGCTCTGTCCAAAGAAAGGTTCAACTCTGTGAGCTGAATACACACAACACAAAGAAGTTACTGAAAATTCCTCTGTCTAGCATTATATGAAGAAATCACGTTTCCAACGAAGTCCTCAAAGAGGTCCAAATATCC
Organism: Pan troglodytes; assembly: GCF_028858775.2. NCBI lineage: Eukaryota > Metazoa > Chordata > Mammalia > Primates > Hominidae > Pan > Pan troglodytes. The sequence goes on from NC_072413.2 coordinate 15,737,672, forward strand.
ACTTGCAGACTTTACAAACAGAGTGTTTCCAAACTGCTCTATGAACAGAAAGGTTAAAATCTGTGAGCTGAATGCACACATCACACAGTAGTTTCTGAGAATGATTCTGTCTAGTTTTTATACGAAGATACTTCCTTTTCTAACATTGGCCTCAAATCGCTTGAAGTCTCAAATTCCAAATTCCAGAAAAAGACAGTTTCAAACCTGCAGTGTGTAAGGAAAGGTTCAAATCTGTGAGTTGTATACACACAACACAAAGAAGTTACTGAGAATTCTTCTGTCTAGCATTATATGAAGAAATCCCGTTTCCAACGAAGGCCCCAAAGTGGTGCAAATATCTACTTGTACACTTTAGAAACAGAGTGTTTCCAAACTGCTCTATGAACAGAAAAGTTAAACTCTGTGAGCTGAACGCACACATCACAAAGTTGTTTCTGAGAATGATTCTGTCTAGTATTTATACGAAGATATTTCCTTTTCTAACATTGGCCTCAAATCGCTTGAAATCTCCAATTGCAATTTCCACAAAAAGAGAGTTTCAAATCTGCTCTATCCAAAGAAAGGTTCAACTCTGTGAGCTGAATACACACAACACAAAGAAGTTACTGAAAATTCTTCTGTCTAGCATTATATGAAGAAATCCCGTTTCCAACGAAGTCCTCAAAGAGGTCCAAATATCCACTTGCAGACTTTACAAACAGAGTGTTTCCAAACTGCTGTATGAACAGAAAGGTTAAACTCTGTGAGCTGAATGCACACATCACATAGTAGTTTCTGAGAATGATTCTGTCTAGTTTTTATACCAAGATATTTCCTTTTCTCACATTGGCCTCAAATCGCTTGAAATCTCCAATTGCAATTTCCACAAAAAGAGAGTTTCAAATCTGCTCTGTCCAAAGAAAGGTTCAACTCTGTGAGCTGAATACACACAACACAAAGAAGTTACTCCAAATTCTTCTGTCTAGCATTATATAAAGAAATCCCGTTTCCAACGAAATCCTCAAAGAGGTCCAAATATAACCTTGCAGACTTTACAAACAGAGTGTTTCCAAACTGCTGTATGAACAGAAAGGTTAAACTCTGTGAGCTGAATGCACACATCACATAGTAGTTTCTGAGAATGATTCTGTCTAGTTTCTATACGAAGATATTTCCTTTTCTAACATTGGCCTCAAATCGCTTGAAATCTCAAATTCCAAATTCCAGAAAAAGACAGTTTCAAACCTGCAGTGTGTAAGGAAAGGTTCAAATCTGTGAGTTGAATACACACAACACAAAGAAGTTACGGAGAATTCTTCTGTCTAGCATTATATGAAGAAATCCCGTTTCCAACGAAGGCGTCAAAGTGGAGCAAATATCCACTTGCAGACTTTAGAAACAGAGTGTTTCCAAACTGCTCTATGAACAGAAAAGTTAAACTCTGTGAGCTGAACGCAAACATCACAAAGTTGTTTCTGAGAATGATTCTGTCAAGTTTTTATACCAAGATATTTCGTTTTCTAACATTGGCCTAAAATCGCTTGAAATCTCCAATTGCAATTTCCACAAAAAGAGAGTTTCAAATCTGCTCTGTCCAAAGAAAGGTTCAACTCTGTGAGCTGAATACACACAACACAAAGAAGTTACGGAAAATTCTTCTATCTAGCATTATATGAAGAAATCCCGTTTCCAACGAAGGCGTCAAAGTGGAGCAAATATCCACTTGCAGACTTTAGAAACAGAGTGTTTCCAAACTACTCTATGAACAGAAAAGTTAAACTCTGTGAGCTGAACGCACACATCACAAAGTTGTTTCTGAGAATGATTCTGTCTAGTTTTTATACCAAGATATTTCGTTTTCTAACATTGCCCTCAAATCGCTTGAAATCTCAAATACCAAATTCCAGAAAAAGACAGTTTCAAACCTGCAGTGTGTAAGGAAAGGTTCAAATCTGTGAGTTGAATACACACAACACAAAGAAGTTACTGAGAATTCTTCTGTCTAGCATTATATGAAGAAATCCCGTTTCCAACGAAGGCGTCAAAGTGGAGCAAATATCCACTTGTAGAATTTAGAAACAGAGTGTTTCCAAACTGCTCTATGAACAGAAAAGTTAAACTCTGTGAGCTGAACGCACACATCACAAAGTTGTTTTTGAGAATGATTCTGTCTATTTTTTATACCAAGATATTTCGTTTTCTAACATTGGCCTAAAATCGCTGGAAATCTCCAATTGCAATTTCCACAAAAAGAGAGATTCAAATCTGCTCTGTCCAAAGAAAGGTTCAACTCTGTGAGCTGAATACACACAACACAAAGAAGTTACTGAAAATTCTTCTATCTAGCATTATATGAAGAAATCCCGTTTCCAACGAAGTCCTCAAAGAGTTCCAAATATCCACTTGCAGACTTTACAAACAGAGTGTTTCCAAACTGCTGTATGAACAGAAAGGTTAAACTCTGTGAGCTGAATGCACACATCACATAGTAGTTTCTGAGAATGATTCTGTCTAGTTTTTATACGAAGATACTTCCTTTTCTAACATTGGCCTCAAATCGCTTGAAATCTCCAATTGCAATTTCCACAAAAAGAGAGTTTCAAATCTGCTCTGTCCAAAGAAAGGTTCAACTCTGTGAGCTGAATACACACAACACAAAGAAGTTACTGAAAATTCTTCTGTCTAGCATTATATGAAGAAATCCCGTTTCCAACGAAGGCGTCAAAGTGGAGCAAATATCCACTTGCAGACTTTAGAAACAGAGTGTTTCCAAACTACTCTATGAACAGAAAAGTTAAACTCTGTGAGCTGAACGCACACATCACAAAGTTGTTTCTGAGAATGATTCTGTCTAGTTTTTATACCAAGATATTTCGTTTTCTAACATTGGCCTAAAATCGCTTGAAATCTCCAATTGCAATTTCCACAAAAAGAGAGTTTCAAATCTGCTCTGTCCAAAGAAAGGTTCAACTCTGTGAGCTGAATACACACAACACAAAGAAGTTACTGAAAATTCTTCTGTCTAGCATTATATGAAGAAATCCCGTTTCCAACGAAGTCCTCAAAGAGGTCCAAATATCCACTTGCAGACTTTACAAACAGAGTGTTTCCAAACTGCTGTATGAACAGAATGGTTAAACTCTGTGAGCTGAATGCACACATCACATAGTAGTTTCTGAGAATGATTCTGTCTAGTTTTTATACCAAGATATTTCCTTTTCTCACATTGGCCTCAAATCGCTTGAAATCTCCAATTGCAATTTCCACAAAAAGAGAGTTTCAAATCTGCTCTGTCCAAAGAAAGGTTCAACTCTGTGAGCTGAATACACACAACACAAAGAAGTTACTGAAAATTCTTCTGTCTAGCATTATATGAAGAATTCCCGTTTCTAAAGAAGGCCTCAAAGAGATCCAAATATCCACTTGCAGACTTTACAAACAGAGTGTTTCCAAACTGCTGTATGAACAGAAAGGTTAAACTCTGGGAGCTGAATGCACACATCACATAGTAGTTTCTGAGAATGATTCTGTCTAGTTTTTATACGAAGATATTTCCTTTTCTAACATTGGCCTAAAATCGCTTGAAATCTCCAATTGCAATTTCCCCAAAAAGAGAGTTTCAAATCTGCTCTGTCCAAAGAAAGGTTCAACTCTGTGAGCTGAATACACACAACACAAAGAAGTTACTGAAAATTCCTCTGTCTAGCATTATATGAAGAAATCACGTTTCCAACGAAGTCCTCAAAGAGGTCCAAATATCCACTTGCAGACTTTACAAACAGAGTGTTTCCAAACTGCTCTATGAACAGAAAGGTTAAAATCTGTGAGCTGAATGCACACATCACACAGTAGTTTCTGAGAATGATTCTGTCTAGTTTTTATACGAAGATACTTCCTTTTCTAACATTGGCCTCAAATCGCTTGAAGTCTCAAATTCCAAATTCCAGAAAAAGACAGTTTCAAACCTGCAGTGTGTAAGGAAAGGTTCAAATCTGTGAGTTGTATACACACAACACAAAGAAGTTACTGAGAATTCTTCTGTCTAGCATTATATGAAGAAATCCCGTTTCCAACGAAGGCCCCAAAGTGGTGCAAATATCTACTTGTACACTTTAGAAACAGAGTGTTTCCAAACTGCTCTATGAACAGAAAAGTTAAACTCTGTGAGCTGAACGCACACATCACAAAGTTGTTTCTGAGAATGATTCTGTCTAGTATTTATACGAAGATATTTCCTTTTCTAACATTGGCCTCAAATCGCTTGAAATCTCCAATTGCAATTTCCACAAAAAGAGAGTTTCAAATCTGCTCTATCCAAAGAAAGGTTCAACTCTGTGAGCTGAATACACACAACACAAAGAAGTTACTGAAAATTCTTCTGTCTAGCATTATATGAAGAAATCCCGTTTCCAACGAAGTCCTCAAAGAGGTCCAAATATCCACTTGCAGACTTTACAAACAGAGTGTTTCCAAACTGCTGTATGAACAGAAAGGTTAAACTCTGTGAGCTGAATGCACACATCACATAGTAGTTTCTGAGAATGATTCTGTCTAGTTTTTATACCAAGATATTTCCTTTTCTCACATTGGCCTCAAATCGCTTGAAATCTCCAATTGCAATTTCCACAAAAAGAGAGTTTCAAATCTGCTCTGTCCAAAGAAAGGTTCAACTCTGTGAGCTGAATACACACAACACAAAGAAGTTACTCCAAATTCTTCTGTCTAGCATTATATAAAGAAATCCCGTTTCCAACGAAATCCTCAAAGAGGTCCAAATATAACCTTGCAGACTTTACAAACAGAGTGTTTCCAAACTGCTGTATGAACAGAAAGGTTAAACTCTGTGAGCTGAATGCACACATCACATAGTAGTTTCTGAGAATGATTCTGTCTAGTTTCTATACGAAGATATTTCCTTTTCTAACATTGGCCTCAAATCGCTTGAAATCTCAAATTCCAAATTCCAGAAAAAGACAGTTTCAAACCTGCAGTGTGTAAGGAAAGGTTCAAATCTGTGAGTTGAATACACACAACACAGAGAAGTTACTGAGAATTCTTCTGTCTAGCATTATATGAAGAAATCCCGTTTCCAACGAAGGCGTCAAAGTGGAGCAAATATCCACTTGCAGACTTTAGAAACAGAGTGTTTCCAAACTGCTCTATGAACAGAAAAGTTAAACTCTGTGAGCTGAACGCACACATCACAAAGTTGTTTCTGAGAATGATTCTGTCTAGTTTTTATACCAAGATATTTCGTTTTCTAACATTGGCCTAAAATCGCTTGAAATCTCCAATTGCAATTTCCACAAAAAGAGAGTTTCAAATCTGCTCTGTCCAAAGAAAGGTTCAACTCTGTGAGCTGAATACACACAACACAAAGAAGTTACTGAAAATTCTTCTGTCTAGCATTATATGAAGAAATCCCGTTTCCAACGAAGTCCTCAAAGAGGTCCAAATATCCACTTGCAGACTTTACAAACAGAGTGTTTCCAAACTGCTGTATGAACAGAAAGGTTAAACTCTGTGAGCTGAATGCACACATCACATAGTAGTTTCTGAGAATGATTCTGTCTAGTTTTTATACGAAGATACTTCCTTTTCTAACATTGGCCTCAAATCGCTTGAAATCTCCAATTGCAATTTCCACAAAAAGAGAGTTTCTAATCTGCTCTGTCCAAAGAAAGGTTCAACTCTGTGAGCTGAATACACACAACACAAAGAAGTTACTGAAAATTCTTCTGTCTAGCATTATATGAAGAAATCCCGTTTCCAACGAAGTCCTCAAAGAGGTCCAAATATCCACTTGCAGACTTTACAAACAGAGTGTTTCCAAACTGCTGTAGGAACAGAAAGGTTAAACTCTGTGAGCTGAATGCACACATCACATAGTAATTTCTGAGAATGATTCTGTCTAGTTTTTATACCAAGATATTTCCTTTTCTCACATTGGCCTCAAATCGCTTGAAATCTCCAATTGCAATTTCCACAAAAAGAGAGTTTCAAATCTGCTCTGTCCAAAGAAAGGTTCAACTCTGTGAGCTGAATACACACAACACAAAGAAGTTACTCAAAATTCTTCTGTCTAGCATTATATAAAGAAATCCCGTTTCCAACGAAATCCTCAAAGAGGTCCAAATATAACCTTGCAGACTTTACAAACAGAGTGTTTCCAAACTGCTCTATGAACAGAAAGGTTAAACTCTGTGAGCTGAATGCACACATCACATAGTAGTTTCTGAGAATGATTCTGTCTAGTTTCTATACGAAGATATTTCCTTTTCTAACATTGGCCTCAAATCGCTTGAAATCTCAAATTCCAAATTCCAGAAAAAGACAGTTTCAAACCTGCAGTGTGTAAGGAAAGGTTCAAATCTGTGAGTTGAATACACACAACACAAAGAAGTTACGGAGAATTCTTCTGTCTAGCATTATATGAAGAAATCCCGTTTCCAACGAAGGCGTCAAAGTGGAGCAAATATCCACTTGCAGACTTTAGAAACAGAGTGTTTCCAAACTGCTCTATGAACAGAAAAGTTAAACTCTGTGAGCTGAACGCAAACATCACAAAGTTGTTTCTGAGAATGATTCTGTCAAGTTTTTATACCAAGATATTTCGTTTTCTAACATTGGCCTAAAATCGCTTGAAATCTCCAATTGCAATTTCCACAAAAAGAGAGTTTCAAATCTGCTCTGTCCAAAGAAAGGTTCAACTCTGTGAGCTGAATACACACAACACAAAGAAGTTACGGAAAATTCTTCTATCTAGCATTATATGAAGAAATCCCGTTTCCAACAAAGGCGTCAAAGTGGAGCAAATATCCACTTGCAGACTTTAGAAACAGAGTGTTTCCAAACTACTCTATGAACAGAAAAGTTAAACTCTGTGAGCTGAACGCACACATCACAAAGTTGTTTCTGAGAATGATTCTGTCTAGTTTTTATACCAAGATATTTCGTTTTCTAACATTGCCCTCAAATCGCTTGAAATCTCAAATACCAAATTCCAGAAAAAGACAGTTTCAAACCTGCAGTGTGTAAGGAAAGGTTCAAATCTGTGAGTTGAATACACACAACACAAAGAAGTTACTGAGAATTCTTCTGTCTAGCATTATATGAAGAAATCCCGTTTCCAACGAAGGCGTCAAAGTGGAGCAAATATCCACTTGTAGAATTTAGAAACAGAGTGTTTCCAAACTGCTCTATGAACAGAAAAGTTAAACTCTGTGAGCTGAACGCACACATCACAAAGTTGTTTTTGAGAATGATTCTGTCTATTTTTTATACCAAGATATTTCGTTTTCTAACATTGGCCTAAAATCGCTGGAAATCTCCAATTGCAATTTCCACAAAAAGAGAGATTCAAATCTGCTCTGTCCAAAGAAAGGTTCAACTCTGTGAGCTGAATACACACAACACAAAGAAGTTACTGAAAATTCTTCTATCTAGCATTATATGAAGAAATCCCGTTTCCAACGAAGTCCTCAAAGAGTTCCAAATATCCACTTGCAGACTTTACAAACAGAGTGTTTCCAAACTGCTGTATGAACAGAAAGGTTAAACTCTGTGAGCTGAATGCACACATCACATAGTAGTTTCTGAGAATGATTCTGTCTAGTTTTTATACGAAGATACTTCCTTTTCTAACATTGGCCTCAAATCGCTTGAAATCTCCAATTGCAATTTCCACAAAAAGAGAGTTTCAAATCTGCTCTGTCCAAAGAAAGGTTCAACTCTGTGAGCTGAATACACACAACACAAAGAAGTTACTGAAAATTCTTCTGTCTAGCATTATATGAAGAAATCCCGTTTCCAACGAAGGCGTCAAAGTGGAGCAAATATCCACTTGCAGACTTTAGAAACAGAGTGTTTCCAAACTACTCTATGAACAGAAAAGTTAAACTCTGTGAGCTGAACGCACACATCACAAAGTTGTTTCTGAGAATGATTCTGTCTAGTTTTTATACCAAGATATTTCGTTTTCTAACATTGGCCTAAAATCGCTTGAAATCTCCAATTGCAATTTCCACAAAAAGAGAGTTTCAAATCTGCTCTGTCCAAAGAAAGGTTCAACTCTGTGAGCTGAATACACACAACACAAAGAAGTTACTGAAAATTCTTCTGTCTAGCATTATATGAAGAAATCCCGTTTCCAACGAAGTCCTCAAAGAGGTCCAAATATCCACTTGCAGACTTTACAAACAGAGTGTTTCCAAACTGCTGTATGAACAGAATGGTTAAACTCTGTGAGCTGAATGCACACATCACATAGTAGTTTCTGAGAATGATTCTGTCTAGTTTTTATACCAAGATATTTCCTTTTCTCACATTGGCCTCAAATCGATGGAAATCTCCAATTGCAATTTCCACAAAAAGAGAGTTTCAAATCTGCTCTGTCCAAAGAAAGGTTCAACTCTGTGAGCTGAATACACACAACACAAAGAAGTTACTGAAAATTCTTCTGTCTAGCATTATATGAAGAATTCCCGTTTCTAAAGAAGGCCTCAAAGAGATCCAAATATCCACTTGCAGACTTTACAAACAGAGTGTTTCCAAACTGCTGTATGAACAGAAAGGTTAAACTCTGTGAGCTGAATGCACACATCACATAGTAGTTTCTGAGAATGATTCTGTCTAGTTTTTATACGAAGATATTTCCTTTTCTAACATTGGCCTAAAATCGCTTGAAATCTCCAATTGCAATTTCCCCAAAAAGAGAGTTTCAAATCTGCTCTGTCCAAAGAAAGGTTCAACTCTGTGAGCTGAATACACACAACACAAAGAAGTTACTGAAAATTCCTCTGTCTAGCATTATATGAAGAAATCACGTTTCCAACGAAGTCCTCAAAGAGGTCCAAATATCCACTTGCAGACTTTACAAACAGAGTGTTTCCAAACTGCTCTATGAACAGAAAGGTTAAAATCTGTGAGCTGAATGCACACATCACACAGTAGTTTCTGAGAATGATTCTGTCTAGTTTTTATACGAAGATACTTCCTTTTCTAACATTGGCCTCAAATCGCTTGAAGTCTCAAATTCCAAATTCCAGAAAAAGACAGTTTCAAACCTGCAGTGTGTAAGGAAAGGTTCAAATCTGTGAGTTGTATACACACAACACAAAGAAGTTACTGAGAATTCTTCTGTCTAGCATTATATGAAGAAATCCCGTTTCCAACGAAGGCCCCAAAGTGGTGCAAATATCTACTTGTACACTTTAGAAACAGAGTGTTTCCAAACTGCTCTATGAACAGAAAAGTTAAACTCTGTGAGCTGAACGCACACATCACAAAGTTGTTTCTGAGAATGATTCTGTCTAGTATTTATACGAAGATATTTCCTTTTCTAACATTGGCCTCAAATCGCTTGAAATCTCCAATTGCAATTTCCACAAAAAGAGAGTTTCATATCTGCTCTATCCAAAGAAAGGTTCAACTCTGTGAGCTGAATACACACAACACAAAGAAGTTACTGAAAATTCTTCTGTCTAGCATTATATGAAGAAATCCCGTTTCCAACGAAGTCCTCAAAGAGGTCCAAATATCCACTTGCAGACTTTACAAACAGAGTGTTTCCAAACTGCTGTATGAACAGAAAGGTTAAACTCTGTGAGCTGAATGCACACATCACATAGTAGTTTCTGAGAATGATTCTGTCTAGTTTTTATACCAAGATATTTCCTTTTCTCACATTGGCCTCAAATCGCTTGAAATCTCCAATTGCAATTTCCACAAAAAGAGAGTTTCAAATCTGCTCTGTCCAAAGAAAAGTTCAACTCTGTGAGCTGAATACACACAACACAAAGAAGTTACTCCAAATTCTTCTGTCTAGCATTATATAAAGAAATCCCGTTTCCAACGAAATCCTCAAAGAGGTCCAAATATAACCTTGCAGACTTTACAAACAGAGTGTTTCCAAACTGCTGTATGAACAGAAAGGTTAAACTCTGTGAGCTGAATGCACACATCACATAGTAGTTTCTGAGAATGATTCTGTCTAGTTTCTATACGAAGATATTTCCTTTTCTAACATTGGCCTCAAATCGCTTGAAATCTCAAATTCCAAATTCCAGAAAAAGACAGTTTCAAACCTGCAGTGTGTAAGGAAAGGTTCAAATCTGTGAGTTGAATACACACAACACAGAGAAGTTACTGAGAATTCTTCTGTCTAGCATTATATGAAGAAATCCCGTTTCCAACGATGGCGTCAAAGTGGAGCAAATATCCACTTGCAGACTTTAGAAACAGAGTGTTTCCAAACTGCTCTATGAACAGAAAAGTTAAACTCTGTGAGCTGAACGCACACATCACAAAGTTGTTTCTGAGAATGATTCTGTCTAGTTTTTATACCAAGATATTTCGTTTTCTAACATTGGCCTAAAATCGCTTGAAATCTCCAATTGCAATTTCCACAAAAAGAGAGTTTCAAATCTGCTCTGTCCAAAGAAAGGTTCAACTCTGTGAGCTGAATACACACAACACAAAGAAGTTACTGAAAATTCTTCTGTCTAGCATTATATGAAGAAATCCCGTTTCCAACGAAGTCCTCAAAGAGGTCCAAATATCCACTTGCAGACTTTACAAACAGAGTGTTTCCAAACTGCTGTATGAACAGAATGGTTAAACTCTGTGAGCTGAATGCACACATCACATAGTAGTTTCTGAGAATGATTCTGTCTAGTTTTTATACCAAGATATTTCCTTTTCTCACATTGGCCTCAAATCGCTTGAAATCTCCAATTGCAATTTCCACAAAAAGAGAGTTTCAAATCTGCTCTGTCCAAAGAAAGGTTCAACTCTGTGAGCTGAATACACAGAACACAAAGAAGTTACTCAAAATTCTTCTGTCTAGCATTATATAAAGAAATCCCGTTTCCAACGAAATCCTCAAAGAGGTCCAAATATCCCCTTGCAGACTTTACAAACAGAGTGTTTCCAAACTGCTCTATGAACAGAAAGGTTAAACTCTGTGAGCTGAATGCACACATCACATAGTAGTTTCTGAGAATGATTCTGTCTAGTTTCTATACGAAGATATTTCCTTTTCTAACATTGGCCTCAAATTGCTTGAAATCTCAAATTCCAAATTCCAGAAAAAGACAGTTTCAAACCTGCAGTGTGTAAGGAAAGGTTCAAATCTGTGAGTTGAATACACACAACACAAAGAAGTTAGTGAGAATTCTTCTGTCCAGCATTATATGAAGAAATCCCGTTTCCAACGAAGGCGTCAAAGTGGAGCAAATATCCACTTGTAGAATTTAGAAACAGAGTGTTTCCAAACTACTCTATGAACAGAAAAGTTAAACTCTGTGAGCTGAACGCACACATCACAAAGTTGTTTCTGAGAATGATTCTGTCTAGTTTTTATACCAAGATATTTCGTTTTCTAACATTGGCCTAAAATCGCTTGAAATCTCCAATTGCAATTTCCACAAAAAGAGAGTTTCAAATCTGCTCTGTCCAAAGAAAGGTTCAACTCTGTGAGCTGAATACACACAACACAAAGAAGTTACTGAAAATTCTTCTGTCTAGCATTATATGAAGAAATCCCGTTTCCAACGAAGTCCTCATAGAGGTCCAAATATCCACTTGCAGACTTTACAAACAGAGTGTTTCCAAACTGCTGTATGAACAGAATGGTTAAACTCTGTGAGCTGAATGCACACATCACATAGTAGTTTCTGAGAATGATTCTGTCTAGTTTTTATACCAAGATATTTCCTTTTTTCACATTGGCCTCAAATCGCTTGAAATCTCCAGTTGCAATTTCCACAAAAAGAGAGTTTCAAATCTGCTCTGTCCAAAGAAAGGTTCAACTCTGTGAGCTGAATACACACAACACAAAGAAGTTACTCAAAATTCTTCTGTCTAGCATTATATAAAGAAATCCCGTTTCCAACGAAATCCTCAAAGAGGTCCAAATATCCCCTTGCAGACTTTACAAACAGAGTGTTTCCAAACTGCTCTATGAACAGAAAGGTTAAACTCTGTGAGCTGAATGCACACATCACATAGTAGTTTCTGAGAATGATTCTGTCTAGTTTCTATACGAAGATATTTCCTTTTCTAACATTGTCCTCAAATCGCTTGAAATCTCAAATACCAAATTCCAGAAAAAGACAGTTTCAAACCTGCAGTGTGTAAGGAAAGGTTCAAATCTGTGAGTTGAATACACACAACACAAAGAAGTTACTGAGAATTCTTCTGTCTAGCATTATATGAAGAAATCCCGTTTCCAACGAAGGCGTCAAAGTGGAGCAATTATCCACTTGTAGAATTTAGAAACAGAGTGTTTCCAAACTGCTCTATGAACAGAAAAGTTGAACTCTGTGAGCTGAACGCACACATCACAAAGTTGTTTCTGAGAATGATTCTGTCTAGTTTTTATACCAAGATATTTCGTTTTCTAACATTGGCCTAAAATCGCTTGAAATCTCCAATTGCAATTTCCACAAAAAGAGAGTTTCAAATCTGCTCTGTCCAAAGAAAGGTTCAACTCTGTGAGCTGAATACACACAACACAAAGAAGTTACTGAAAATTCTTCTGTCTAGCATTATATGAAGAAATCCCGTTTCCAACGAAGTCCTCAAAGAGGTCCAAATATCCACTTGCAGACTTTACAAACAGAGTGTTTCCAAACTGCTGTATGAACAGAAAGGTTAAACTCTGTGAGCTGAATGCACACATCACATAGTAGTTTCTGAGAATGATTCTGTCTAGTTTTTATACAAAGATACTTCCTTCTCTAACATTGGCCTCAAATCGCTTGAAATCTCCAATTGCAATTTCCACAAAAAGAGAGTTTCAAATCTGCTCTGTCCAAAGAAAGGTTCAACTCTGTGAGCTGAATACACACAACACAAAGAAGTTACTGAAAATTCTTCTGTCTAGCATTATATGAAGAAATCCCGTTTCCAACGAAGTCCTCAAAGAGGTCCAAATATCCACTTGCAGACTTTACAAACAGAGTGTTTCCAAACTGCTGTATGAACAGAAAGGTTAAACTCTGTGAGCTGAATGCACACATCACATAGTAGTTTCTGAGAATGATTCTGTCTAGTTTTTATACCAAGATATTTCCTTTTCTAACATTGGCCTCAAATCGCTTGAAATCTCCAATTGCAATTTCCACAAAAAGAGAGTTTCAAATCTGCTCTGTCCAAAGAGAGGTTCAACTCTGTGAGCTGAATACACACAACACAAAGAAGTTACTCAAAATTCTTCTGTCTAGCATTATATAAAGAAATCCCGTTTCCAACGAAATCCTCAAAGAGGTCCAAATATAACCTTGCAGACTTTACAAACAGAGTGTTTCCAAACTGCTCTATGAACAGAAAGGTTAAACTCTGTGAGCTGAATGCACACATCACATAGTAGTTTCTGAGAATGATTCTGTCTAGTTTCTATACGAAGATATTTCCTTTTCTAACATTGGCCTCAAATCGCTTGAAATCTCAAATTCCAAATTCCAGAAAAAGACAGTTTCAAACCTGCAGTGTGTAAGGAAAGGTTCAAATCTGTGAGTTGAATACACACAACACAAAGAAGTTACTGAGAATTCTTCTGTCTAGCATTATATGAAGAAATCCCGTTTCCAACGAAGGCGTCAAAGTGGAGCAAATATCCACTTGCAGACTTTAGAAACAGAGTGTTTCCAAACTGCTCTATGAACAGAAAAGTTAAACTCTGTGAGCTGAACGCACACATCACAAAGCTGTTTCTGAGAATGATTCTGTCTAGTTTTTATACCAAGATATTTCGTTTTCTAACATTGGCCTAAAATCGCTTGAAATCTCCAATTGCAATTTCCACAAAAAGAGAGTTTCAAATCTGCTCTGTCCAAAGAAAGGTTCAACTCTGTGAGCTGAATACACACAACACAAAGAAGTTACTGAATATTCTTCTGTCTAGCATTATATGAAGAAATCCCGTTTCCAACGAAGTCCTCAAAGAGGTCCAAATATCCACTTGCAGACTTTACAAACAGAGTGTTTCCAAACTGCTGTATGAACAGAAAGGTTAAACTCTGTGAGCTGAATGCACACATCACATAGTAGTTTCTGAGAATGATTCTGTCTAGTTTTTATACGAAGATATTTCCTTTTCTAACATTGGCCTAAAATCGCTTGAAATCTCCAATTGCAATTTCCCCAAAAAGAGAGTTTCAAATCTGCTCTGTCCAAAGAAAGGTTCAACTCTGTGAGCTGAATACACACAACACAAAGAAGTTACTGAAAATTCTTCTGTCTAGCATTATATGAAGAAATCCCGTTTCCAACGAAGTCCTCAAAGAGGTCCAAATATCCACTTGCAGACTTTACAAACAGAGTGTTTCCAAACTGCTGTATGAACAGAAAGGTTAAACTCTGTGAGCTGAATGCACACATCACATAGTAGTTTCTGAGAATGATTCTGTCTAGTTTTTATACGAAGATACTTCCTTTTCTAACATTGGCCTCAAATCGCTTGAAATCTCCAATTGCAATTTCCACAAAAAGAGAGTTTCAAATCTGCTCTGTCCAAAGAAAGGTTCAACTCTGTGAGCTGAATACACACAACACAAAGAAGTTACTGAAAATTCTTCTGTCTAGCATTATATGAAGAAATCCCGTTTCCAACGAAGTCCTCAAAGAGGTCCAAATATCCACTTGCAGACTTTACAAACAGAGTGTTTCCAAACTGCTGTATGAACAGAAAGGTTAAACTCTGTGAGCTGAATGCACACATCACATAGTAGTTTCTGAGAATGATTCTGTCTAGTTTTTATACCAAGATATTTCCTTTTCTCACATTGGCCTCAAATCGCTTGAAATCTCCAATTGCAATTTCCACAAAAAGAGAGTTTCAAATCTGCTCTGTCCAAAGAGAGGTTCAACTCTGTGAGCTGAATACACACAACACAAAGAAGTTACTCAAAATTCTTCTGTCTAGCATTATATAAAGAAATCCCGTTTCCAACGAAATCCTCAAAGAGGTCCAAATATAACCTTGCAGACTTTACAAACAGAGTGTTTCCAAACTGCTCTATGAACAGAAAGGTTAAACTCTGTGAGCTGAATGCACACATCACATAGTAGTTTCTGAGAATGATTCTGTCCAGTTTCTATACGAAGATATTTCCTTTTCTAACATTGGCCTCAAATCGCTTGAAATCTCAAATTCCAAATTCCAGAAAAAGACAGTTTCAAACCTGCAGTGTGTAAGGAAAGGTTCAAATCTGTGAGTTGAATACACACAACACAAAGAAGTTACTGAGAATTCTTCTGTCTAGCATTATATGAAGAAATCCCGTTTCCAACGAAGGCGTCAAAGTGGAGCAAATATCCACTTGCAGACTTTAGAAACAGAGTGTTTCCAAACTGCTCTATGAACAGAAAAGTTAAACTCTGTGAGCTGAACGCACACATCACAAAGTTGTTTCTGAGAATGATTCTGTCTAGTTTTTATACCAAGATATTTCGTTTTCTAACATTGGCCTAAAATCGCTTGAAATCTCCAATTGCAATTTCCACAAAAAGAGAGTTTCAAATCTGCTCTGTCCAAAGAAAGGTTCAACTCTGTGAGCTGAATACACACAACACAAAGAAGTTACGGAAAATTCTTCTATCTAGCATTATATGAAGAAATCCCGTTTCCAACGAAGTCCTCAAAGAGTTCCAAATATCCACCTGCAGACTTTACAAACAGAGTGTTTCCAAACTGCTCTATGAACAGAAAGGTTAAACTCTGTGAGCTGAATGCACACATCACATAGTAGTTTCTGAGAATGATTCTGTCTAGTTTTTATACGAAGATACTTCCTTTTCTAACATTGGCCTCAAATCGCTTGAAATCTCCAATTGCAATTTCCCCAAAAAGAGAGTTTCAAATCTGCTCTGTCCAAAGAAAGGTTCAACTCTGTGAGCTGAATACACACAACACAAAGAAGTTACTGAAAATTCTTCTGTCTAGCATTATATGAAGAAATCCCATTTCCAACGAAGTCCTCAAAGAGGTCCAAATATCCACTTGCAGACTTTACAAACAGAGTGTTTCCAAACTGCTCTATGAACAGAAAGGTTAAACTCTGTGAGCTGAATGCACACATCACATAGTAGTTTCTGAGAATGATTCTGTCTGGTTTTTATACCAAGATATTTCCTTTTCTAACATTGGCCTCAAATCGCTTGAAATCTCCAATTTCAAATTCCAGAAAAAGAGAGTTTCAAATCTGCTCTGTCCAAAGAAATGTTAAACTCTGTGAGCTGAATACACACAACACAAAGAAGTTACTGAAAATTCTTCTGTCTAGCATTATATGAAGAATTCCCGTTTCTAAAGAAGGCCTCAAAGAGATCCAAATATCCACTTGCAGACTTTACAAACAGAGTGTTTCCAAACTCCTGTATGAACAGAAAGGTTAAACTCTGTGAGCTGAATGCACACATCACATAGTAGTTTCTGAGAATGATTCTGTCTAGTTTTTATACGAAGATATTTCCTTTTCTAACATTGGCCTAAAATCGCTTGAAATCTCCAATTGCAATTTCCCCAAAAAGAGAGTTTCAAATCTGCTCTGTCCAAAGAAAGGTTCAACTCTGTGAGCTGAATACACACAACACAAAGAAGTTACTGAAAATTCTTCTGTCTAGCATTATATGAAGAAATCCCGTTTCCAACGAAGTCCTCAAAGAGGTCCAAATATCCACTTGCAGACTTTACAAACAGAGTGTTTCCAAACTGCTGTATGAACAGAGAGGTTAAAATCTGTGAGCTGAATGCACACATCACATAGTAGTTTCTGAGAATCATTCTGTCTAGTTTTTATACCAAGATATTTCCTTTTCTCACATTGGCCTCAAATCGCTTGATATCTCATATTCCAAATTCCAGAGAAAGACAGTTTCAAACCTGCAGTGTGTAAGGAAAGGTTCAAATCTGTGAGTTGAATACACACAACAGAAAGAAGTTACTGAGAATTCTTCTGTCTAGCATTATATGAAGAAATCCCGTTTCCAAGGAAGGCCCCAAAGTGGTGCAAATATCCACTTGTACACTTTAGAAACAGAGTGTTTCCAAACTGCTCTATGAACAGAAAAGTTAAACTCTGTGAGCTGAACGCACACATCACAAAGTTGTTTCTGAGAATGATTCTGTCTAGTTTTTATACCAAGATATTTCCTTTTCTAACATTGGCCTCAAATCGCTTGAAATCTCCAATTGCAATTTCCACAAAAAGAGAGTTTCAAATCTGCTCTATCCAAAGAAAGGTTCAACTCTGTGAGCTGAATACACACAACACAAAGAAGTTACTGAAAATTCTTCTGTCTAGCATTATATAAAGAAATCCCGTTTCCAACGAAATCCTCAAAGAGGTCCAAATATCCCCTTGCAGACTTTACAAACAGAGTGTTTCCAAACTGCTCTATGAACAGAAAGGTTAAACTCTGTGAGCTGAATGCACACATCACATAGTAGTTTCTGAGAATGATTCTGTCTAGTTTCTATACGAAGATATTTCCTTTTCTAACATTGTCCTCAAATCGCTTGAAATCTCAAATACCAAATTCCAGAAAAAGACAGTTTCAAACCTGCAGTGTGTAAGGAAAGGTTCAAATCTGTGAGTTGAATACACACAACACAAAGAAGTTACTGAGAATTCTTCTGTCTAGCATTATATGAAGAAATCCCGTTTCCAACGAAGGCGTCAAAGTGGAGCAATTATCCACTTGTAGAATTTAGAAACAGAGTGTTTCCAAACTGCTCTATGAACAGAAAAGTTGAACTCTGTGAGCTGAACGCACACATCACAAAGTTGTTTCTGAGAATGATTCTGTCTAGTTTTTATACCAAGATATTTCGTTTTCTAACATTGGCCTAAAATCGCTTGAAATCTCCAATTGCAATTTCCACAAAAAGAGAGTTTCAAATCTGCTCTGTCCAAAGAAAGGTTCAACTCTGTGAGCTGAATACACACAACACAAAGAAGTTACTGAAAATTCTTCTGTCTAGCATTATATGAAGAAATCCCGTTTCCAACGAAGTCCTCAAAGAGGTCCAAATATCCACTTGCAGACTTTACAAACAGAGTGTTTCCAAACTGCTGTATGAACAGAAAGGTTAAACTCTGTGAGCTGAATGCACACATCACATAGTAGTTTCTGAGAATGATTCTGTCTAGTTTTTATACGAAGATATTTCCTTTTCTAACATTGGCCTCAAATCGCTTTAAATCTCCAATTGCAATTTCCACAAAAAGAGAGTTTCAAATCTGCTCTGTCCAAAGAAAGGTTCAACTCTGTGAGCTGAATACACACAACACAAAGAAGTTACTGAAAATTCTTCTGTCTAGCATTATATGAAGAAATCCCGTTTCCAACGAAGTCCTCAAAGAGGTCCAAATATCCACTTGCAGACTTTACAAACAGAGTGTTTCCAAACTGCTGTATGAACAGAAAGGTTAAACTCTGTGAGCTGAATGCACACATCACATAGTAGTTTCTGAGAATGATTCTGTCTAGTTTTTATACCAAGATATTTCCTTTTCTCACATTGGCCTCAAATCGCTTGAAATCTCCAATTGCAATTTCCACAAAAAGAGAGTTTCAAATCTGCTCTGTCCAAAGAGAGGTTCAACTCTGTGAGCTGAATACACACAACACAAAGAAGTTACTCAAAATTCTTCTGTCTAGCATTATATAAAGAAATCCCGTTTCCAACGAAATCCTCAAAGAGGTCCAAATATAACCTTGCAGACTTTACAAACAGAGTGTTTCCAAACTGCTCTATGAACAGAAAGGTTAAACTCTGTGAGCTGAATGCACACATCACATAGTAGTTTCTGAGAATGATTCTGTCTAGTTTCTATACGAAGATATTTCCTTTTCTAACATTGGCCTCAAATCGCTTGAAATCTCAAATTCCAAATTCCAGAAAAAGACAGTTTCAAACCTGCAGTGTGTAAGGAAAGGTTCAAATCTGTGAGTTGAATACACACAACACAAAGAAGTTACTGAGAATTCTTCTGTCTAGCATTATATGAAGAAATCCCGTTTCCAACGAAGGCGTCAAAGTGGAGCAAATATCCACTTGCAGACTTTAGAAACAGAGTGTTTCCAAACTGCTCTATGAACAGAAAAGTTAAACTCTGTGAGCTGAACGCACACATCACAAAGCTGTTTCTGAGAATGATTCTGTCTAGTTTTTATACCAAGATATTTCGTTTTCTAACATTGGCCTAAAATCGCTTGAAATCTCCAATTGCAATTTCCACAAAAAGAGAGTTTCAAATCTGCTCTGTCCAAAGAAAGGTTCAACTCTGTGAGCTGAATACACACAACACAAAGAAGTTACTGAATATTCTTCTGTCTAGCATTATATGAAGAAATCCCGTTTCCAACGAAGTCCTCAAAGAGGTCCAAATATCCACTTGCAGACTTTACAAACAGAGTGTTTCCAAACTGCTGTATGAACAGAAAGGTTAAACTCTGTGAGCTGAATGCACACATCACATAGTAGTTTCTGAGAATGATTCTGTCTAGTTTTTATACGAAGATATTTCCTTTTCTAACATTGGCCTAAAATCGCTTGAAATCTCCAATTGCAATTTCCCCAAAAAGAGAGTTTCAAATCTGCTCTGTCCAAAGAAAGGTTCAACTCTGTGAGCTGAATACACACAACACAAAGAAGTTACTGAAAATTCTTCTGTCTAGCATTATATGAAGAAATCCCGTTTCCAACGAAGTCCTCAAAGAGGTCCAAATATCCACTTGCAGACTTTACAAACAGAGTGTTTCCAAACTGCTGTATGAACAGAAAGGTTAAACTCTGTGAGCTGAATGCACACATCACATAGTAGTTTCTGAGAATGATTCTGTCTAGTTTTTATACGAAGATACTTCCTTTTCTAACATTGGCCTCAAATCGCTTGAAATCTCCAATTGCAATTTCCACAAAAAGAGAGTTTCAAATCTGCTCTGTCCAAAGAAAGGTTCAACTCTGTGAGCTGAATACACACAACACAAAGAAGTTACTGAAAATTCTTCTGTCTAGCATTATATGAAGAAATCCCGTTTCCAACGAAGTCCTCAAAGAGGTCCAAATATCCACTTGCAGACTTTACAAACAGAGTGTTTCCAAACTGCTGTATGAACAGAAAGGTTAAACTCTGTGAGCTGAATGCACACATCACATAGTAGTTTCTGAGAATGATTCTGTCTAGTTTTTATACCAAGATATTTCCTTTTCTCACATTGGCCTCAAATCGCTTGAAATCTCCAATTGCAATTTCCACAAAAAGAGAGTTTCAAATCTGCTCTGTCCAAAGAGAGGTTCAACTCTGTGAGCTGAATACACACAACACAAAGAAGTTACTCAAAATTCTTCTGTCTAGCATTATATAAAGAAATCCCGTTTCCAACGAAATCCTCAAAGAGGTCCAAATATAACCTTGCAGACTTTACAAACAGAGTGTTTCCAAACTGCTCTATGAACAGAAAGGTTAAACTCTGTGAGCTGAATGCACACATCACATAGTAGTTTCTGAGAATGATTCTGTCCAGTTTCTATACGAAGATATTTCCTTTTCTAACATTGGCCTCAAATCGCTTGAAATCTCAAATTCCAAATTCCAGAAAAAGACAGTTTCAAACCTGCAGTGTGTAAGGAAAGGTTCAAATCTGTGAGTTGAATACACACAACACAAAGAAGTTACTGAGAATTCTTCTGTCTAGCATTATATGAAGAAATCCCGTTTCCAACGAAGGCGTCAAAGTGGAGCAAATATCCACTTGCAGACTTTAGAAACAGAGTGTTTCCAAACTGCTCTATGAACAGAAAAGTTAAACTCTGTGAGCTGAACGCACACATCACAAAGTTGTTTCTGAGAATGATTCTGTCTAGTTTTTATACCAAGATATTTTGTTTTCTAACATTGGCCTAAAATCGCTTGAAATCTCCAATTGCAATTTCCACAAAAAGAGAGTTTCAAATCTGCTCTGTCCAAAGAAAGGTTCAACTCTGTGAGCTGAATACACACAACACAAAGAAGTTACGGAAAATTCTTCTATCTAGCATTATATGAAGAAATCCCGTTTCCAACGAAGTCCTCAAAGAGTTCCAAATATGCACCTGCAGACTTTACAAACAGAGTGTTTCCAAACTGCTCTATGAACAGAAAGGTTAAACTCTGTGAGCTGAATGCACACATCACATAGTAGTTTCTGAGAATGATTCTGTCTAGTTTTTATACGAAGATACTTCCTTTTCTAACATTGGCCTCAAATCGCTTGAAATCTCCAATTGCAATTTCCCCAAAAAGAGAGTTTCAAATCTGCTCTGTCCAAAGAAAGGTTCAACTCTGTGAGCTGAATACACACAACACAAAGAAGTTACTGAAAATTCTTCTGTCTAGCATTATATGAAGAAATCCCATTTCCAACGAAGTCCTCAAAGAGGTCCAAATATCCACTTGCAGACTTTACAAACAGAGTGTTTCCAAACTGCTCTATGAACAGAAAGGTTAAACTCTGTGAGCTGAATGCACACATCACATAGTAGTTTCTGAGAATGATTCTGTCTGGTTTTTATACCAAGATATTTCCTTTTCTAACATTGGCCTCAAATCGCTTGAAATCTCCAATTTCAAATTCCAGAAAAAGAGAGTTTCAAATCTGCTCTGTCCAAAGAAATGTTCAACTCTGTGAGCTGAATACACACAACACAAAGAAGTTACTGAAAATTCTTCTGTCTAGCATTATATGAAGAATTCCCGTTTCTAAAGAAGGCCTCAAAGAGATCCAAATATCCACTTGCAGACTTTACAAACAGAGTGTTTCCAAACTCCTGTATGAACAGAAAGGTTAAACTCTGTGAGCTGAATGCACACATCACATAGTAGTTTCTGAGAATGATTCTGTCTAGTTTTTATACGAAGATATTTCCTTTTCTAACATTGGCCTAAAATCGCTTGAAATCTCCAATTGCAATTTCCCCAAAAAGAGAGTTTCAAATCTGCTCTGTCCAAAGAAAGGTTCAACTCTGTGAGCTGAATACACACAACACAAAGAAGTTACTGAAAATTCTTCTGTCTAGCATTATATGAAGAAATCCCGTTTCCAACGAAGTCCTCAAAGAGGTCCAAATATCCACTTGCAGACTTTACAAACAGAGTGTTTCCAAACTGCTGTATGAACAGAGAGGTTAAAATCTGTGAGCTGAATGCACACATCACATAGTAGTTTCTGAGAATCATTCTGTCTAGTTTTTATACCAAGATATTTCCTTTTCTCACATTGGCCTCAAATCGCTTGATATCTCATATTCCAAATTCCAGAAAAAGACAGTTTCAAACCTGCAGTGTGTAAGGAAAGGTTCAAATCTGTGAGTTGAATACACACAACACAAAGAAGTTACTGAGAATTCTTCTGTCTAGCATTATATGAAGAAATCCCGTTTCCAAGGAAGGCCCCAAAGTGGTGCAAATATCCACTTGTACACTTTAGAAACAGAGTGTTTCCAAACTGCTCTATGAACAGAAAAGTTAAACTCTGTGAGCTGAACGCACACATCACAAAGTTGTTTCTGAGAATGATTCTGTCTAGTTTTTATACCAAGATATTTCCTTTTCTCACATTGGCCTCAAATCGCTTGAAATCTCCAATTGCAATTTCCACAAAAAGAGAGTTTCAAATCTGCTCTGTCCAAAGAAAGGTTCAACTCTGTGAGCTGAATAAACACAACACAAAGAAGTTACTCAAAATTCTTCTGTCTAGCATTATATAAAGAAATCCCGTTTCCAACGAAATCCTCAAAGAGGTCCAAATATAACCTTGCAGACTTTACAAACAGAGTGTTTCCAAACTGCTCTATGAACAGAAAGGTTAAACTCTGTGAGCTGAATGCACACATCACATAGTAGTTTCTGAGAATGATTCTGTCTAGTTTCTATACGAAGATATTTCCTTTTCTAACATTGGCTTCAAATCGCTTGAAATCTCAAATTCCAAATTCCAGAAAAAGACAGTTTCAAACCTGCAGTGTGTAAGGAAAGGTTCAAATCTGTGAGTTGAATACACACAACACAAACAAGTTACGGAGAATTCTTCTGTCTAGCATTATATGAAGAAATCCCGTTTCCAACGAAGGCGTCAAAGTGGAGCAAATATCCCCTTGCAGACTTTAGAAACAGAGTGTTTCCAAACTGCTCTATGAACAGAAAAGTTAAACTCTGTGAGCTGAACGCACACATCACAAAGTTGTTTCTGAGAATGATTCCGTCTAGTTTTTATACCAAGATATTTCGTTTTCTAACATTGGCCTAAAATCGCTTGAAATCTCCAATTGCAATTTCCACAAAAAGAGAGTTTCAAATCTGCTGTGTCCAAAGAAAGGTTCAACTCTGTGAGCTGAATACACACAACACAAAGAAGTTACTGAAAATTCTTCTGTCTAGCATTATATGAAGAAATCCCGTTTCCAACGAAGTCCTCAAAGAGGTCCAAATATCCACTTGCAGACTTTACAAACAGAGTGTTTCCAAACTGCTGTATGAACAGAAAGGTTAAACTCTGTGAGCTGAATACACACATCACATAGTAGTTTCTGAGAATGATTCTGTCTAGTTTTTATACCAAGATATTTCCTTTTCTCACATTGGCCTCAAATCGCTTGAAATCTCCAATTGCAATTTCCACAAAAAGAGAGTTTCAAATCTGCTCTGTCCAAAGAGAGGTTCAACTCTGTGAGCTGAATACACACAACACAAAGAAGTTACTCAAAATTCTTCTGTCTAGCATTATATAAAGAAATCCCGTTTCCAACGAAATCCTCAAAGAGGTCCAAATATAACCTTGCAGACATTACAAACAGAGTGTTTCCAAACTGCTCTATGAAAAGAAAGGTTAAACTCTGTGAGCTGAATGCACACATCACATAGTAGTTTCTGAGAATGATTCTGTCTAGTTTCTATACGAAGATATTTCCTTTTCTAACATTGGCCTCAAATCGCTTGAAATCTCAAATTCCAAATTCCAGAAAAAGACAGTTTCAAACCTGCAGTGTGTAAGGAAAGGTTCAAATCTGTGAGTTGAATACACACAACACAAAGAAATTACTGAGAATTCTTCTGTCTAGCATTATATGAAGAAATCCCGTTTCCAACGAAGGCGTCAAAGTGGAGCAAATATCCACTTGCAGACTTTAGAAACAGAGTGTTTCCAAACTGCTCTATGAACAGAAAAGTTAAACTCTGTGAGCTGAACGCACACATCACAAAGTTGTTTCTGAGAATGATTCTGTCTAGTTTTTATACCAAGATATTTCGTTTTCTAACATTGGCCTAAAATCGCTTGAAATCTCCAATTGCAATTTCCACAAAAAGAGAGATTCAAATCTGCTCTGTCCAAAGAAAGGTTCAACTCTGTGAGCTGAATACACACAACACAAAGAAGTTACTGAAAATTCTTCTGTCTAGCATTATATGAAGAAATCCCGTTTCCAACGAAGGCCCCAAAGTGGTGCAAATATCCACTTGTACACTTTAGAAACAGAGTGTTTCCAAACTGCTCTATGAACAGAAAAGTTAAACTCTGTGAGCTGAACGCACACATCACAAAGTTGTTTCTGAGAATGATTCTGTCTAGTTTTTATACGAAGATATTTCCTTTTCTAACATTGGCCTCAAATCGCTTGAAATCTCCAATTGCAATTTCCCCAAAAAGAGAGTTTCAAATCTGCTCTGTCCAAAGAAAGGTTCAACTCTGTGAGCTGAATACACACAACGCAAAGAAGTTACTGAAAATTCTTCTGTCTAGCATTATATGAAGAAAGCCCGTTTCCAACGAAGTCCTCAAAGAGGTCCAAATATCCCCTTGCAGACTTTACAAACACAGTGTTTCCAAACTGCTGTATGAACAGAAAGGTTAAACTCTGTGAGCTGAATGCACACATCACATAGTAGTTTCTGAGAATGATTCTGTCTAGTTTTTATACCAAGATATTTCCTTTTCTAACATTGGCCTCAAATCGCTTGAAATCTCCAATTGCAATTTCCACAAAAAGAGAGTTTCAAATCTGCTCTGTCCAAAGAAAGGTTCAACTCTGTGAGCTGAATACACACAACACAAAGAAGTTACTCAAAATTCTTCTGTCTAGCATTATATAAAGAAATCCCGTTTCCAACGAAATCCTCAAAGAGGTCCAAATATAACCTTGCAGACTTTACAAACAGAGTGTTTCCAAACTGCTCTATGAACAGAAAGGTTAAACTCTGTGAGCTGAATGCACACATCACATAGTAGTTTCTGAGAATGATTCTGTCTAGTTTCTATACGAAGATATTTCCTTTTCTAACATTGTCCTCAAATCGCTTGAAATCTCAAATTCCAAATTCCAGAAAAAGACAGTTTCAAACCTGCAGTGTGTAAGGAAAGGTTCAAATCTGTGAGTTGAATACCCACAACACAAAGAAGTTACGGAGAATTCTTCTGTCTAGCATTATATGAAGAAATCCCGTTTCCAACGAAGGCGTCAAAGTGGAGCAAATATCCACTTGTAGACTTTAGAAAGAGAGTGTTTCCAAACTGCTCTATGAACAGAAAAGTTAAACTCTGTGAGCTGAACGCACACATCACAAAGTTGTTTCTGAGAATGATTCTGTCTAGTTTTTATACCAAGATATTTCGTTTTCTAACATTGGCCTAAAATCGCTTGAAATCTCCAATTGCAATTTCCACAAAAAGAGAGTTTCAAATCTGCTCTGTCCAAAGAAAGGTTCAACTCTGTGAGCTGAATACACACAACACAAAGAAGTTACGGAAAATTCTTCTATCTAGCATTATATGAAGAAATCCCGTTTCCAACGAAGTCCTCAAAGAGGTCCAAATATCCACTTGCAGACTTTACAAACAGAGTGTTTCCAAACTGCTCTATGAACAGAAAGGTTAAACTCTGTAAGCTGAATGCACGCAACACATAGTAGTTTCTGAGAATGATTGTGTCTAGTTTTTATACGAAGATACTTCCTTTTCTAACATTGGCCTCAAATCGCTTGAAATCTCCAATTGCAATTTCCACAAAAAGAGAGTTTCAAATCTGCTCTGTCCAAAGAAAGGTTCAACTCTGTGAGCTGAATACACACAACACAAAGAAGTTACTGAAAATTCTTCTGTCTAGCATTATATGAAGAAATCCCATTTCCAACGAAGTCCTCAAAGAGGTCCAAATATCCACTTGCAGACTTTACAAACAGAGTGTTTCCAAACTGCTCTATGAACAGAAAGGTTAAACTCTGTGAGCTGAATGCACACATCACATAGTAGTTTCTGAAAATGATTCTGTCTAGTTTTTATACCAAGATATTTCCTTTTCTAACATTGGCCTCAAATCGCTTGAAATCTCCAATTTCAAATTCCAGAAAAAGAGAGTTTCAAATCTGCTCTGTCCAAAGAAATGTTCAACTCTGTGAGCTGAATACACACAACACAAAGAAGTTACTGAAAATTCTTCTGTCTAGCATTATATGAAGAATTCCCGTTTCTAACGAAGGCCTCAAAGAGATCCAAATATCCACTTGCAGACTTTACAAACAGAGTGTTTCCAAACTGCTGTATGAACAGAAAGGTTAAACTCTGTGAGCTGAATGCACACATCACATAGTAGTTTCTGAGAATGATTCTGTCTAGTTTTTATACGAAGATATTTCCTTGTCTAACATTGGCCTAAAATCGCTTGAAATCTCCAATTGCAATTTCCACAAAAAGAGAGTTTCAAATCTGCTGTGTCCAAAGAAAGGTTCAACTCTGTGAGCTTAATACACACAACACAAAGAAGTTACTGAAAATTCTTCTGTCTAGCATTATATGAAGAAATCCCGTTTCCAACGAAGTCCTCAAAGAGGTCCAAATATCCACTTGCAGACTTTAGAAACAGAGTGTTTCCAAACTGCTGTATGAACAGAAAGGTTAAAATCTGTGAGCTGAATGCACACATCACATAGTAGTTTCTGAGAATCATTCTGTGTAGTTTTTATACCAAGATATTTCCTTTTCTCACATTGGCCTCAAATCGCTTGAAATCTCAAATTCCAAATTCCAGAAAAAGACAGTTTCAAACCTGCAGTGTGTAAGGAAAGGTTCAAATCTGTGAGTTGAATACACACAACACAAAGAAGTTACTGAGAATTCTTCTGTCTAGCATTATATGAAGAAATCCCGTTTCCAACGAAGGCCCCAAAGTGGTGCAAATATCCACTTGTACACTTTAGAAACAGAGTGTTTCCAAACTGCTCTATGAACAGAAAAGTTAAACTCTGTGAGCTGAACGCACACATCACAAAGTTGTTTCTGAGAATGATTCTGTCTAGTTTTTATACGAAGATATTTCCTTTTCTA
Source organism: Pan troglodytes (assembly GCF_028858775.2). Classification (NCBI taxonomy): domain Eukaryota; kingdom Metazoa; phylum Chordata; class Mammalia; order Primates; family Hominidae; genus Pan; species Pan troglodytes. Next base: position 15,765,014 of record NC_072413.2, read on the forward strand.
ACATTGGCCTAAAATCGCTTGAAATCTCCAATTGCAATTTCCACAAAAAGAGAGTTTCAAATCTGCTCTATCCAAAGAAAGGTTCAACTCTGTGAGCTGAATACACACAACACAAAGAAGTTACTGAAAATTCTTCTGTCTAGCATTATATGAAGAAATCCCGTTTCCAACGAAGTCCTCAAAGAGGTCCAAATATCCACTTGCAGACTTTACAAACAGAGTGTTTCCAAACTGCTGTATGAACAGAAAGGTTAAACTCTGTGAGCTGAATGCACACATCACATAGTAGTTTCTGAGAATGATTCTGTCTAGTTTTTATACGAAGATATTTCCTTTTCTAACATTGGCCTAAAATCGCTTGAAATCTCCAATTGCAATTTCCACAAAAAGAGAGTTTCAAATCTGCTGTGTCCAAAGAAAGGTTCAACTCTGTGAGCTTAATACACACAACACAAAGAAGTTACTGAAAATTCTTCTGTCTAGCATTATATGAAGAAATCCCGTTTCCAACGAAGTCCTCAAAGAGGTCCAAATATCCACTTGCAGACTTTAGAAACAGAGTGTTTCCAAACTGCTGTATGAACAGAAAGGTTAAAATCTGTGAGCTGAATGCACACATCACATAGTAGTTTCTGAGAATCATTCTGTGTAGTTTTTATACCAAGATATTTCCTTTTCTCACATTGGCCTCAAATCGCTTGAAATCTCAAATTCCAAATTCCAGAAAAAGACAGTTTCAAACCTGCAGTGTGTAAGGAAAGGTTCAAATCTGTGAGTTGAATACACACAACACAAAGAAGTTACTGAGAATTCTTCTGTCTAGCATTATATGAAGAAATCCCGTTTCCAACGAAGGCCCCAAAGTGGTGCAAATATCCACTTGTACACTTTAGAAACAGAGTGTTTCCAAACTGCTCTATGAACAGAAAAGTTAAACTCTGTGAGCTGAACGCACACATCACAAAGTTGTTTCTGAGAATGATTCTGTCTAGTTTTTATACGAAGATATTTCCTTTTCTAACATTGGCCTAAAATCGCTTGAAATCTCCAATTGCAATTTCCACAAAAAGAGAGTTTCAAATCTGCTCTATCCAAAGAAAGGTTCAACTCTGTGAGCTGAATACACACAACACAAAGAAGTTACTGAAAATTCTTCTGTCTAGCATTATATGAAGAAATCCCGTTTCCAACGAAGTCCTCAAAGAGGTCCAAATATCCACTTGCAGACTTTACAAACAGAGTGTTTCCAAACTGCTGTATGAACAGAAAGGTTAAACTCTGTGAGCTGAATGCACACATCACATAGTAGTTTCTGAGAATGATTCTGTCTAGTTTTTATACGAAGATATTTCCTTTTCTAACATTGGCCTCAAATCGCTTGAAATCTCCAATTGCAATTTCCACAAAAAGAGAGTTTCAAATCTGCTCTGTCCAAAGAAAGGTTCAACTCTGTGAGCTGAATACACACAACACAAAGAAGTTACTGAAAATTCTTCTGTCTAGCATTATATGAAGAAATCCCGTTTCCAACGAAGTCCTCAAAGAGGTCCAAATATCCACTTGCAGACTTTACAAACAGAGTGTTTCCAAACTGCTGTATGAACAGAAAGGTTAAAATCTGTGAGCTGAATGCACACATCACATAGTAGTTTCTGAGAATCATTCTGTCTAGTTTTTATACCAAGATATTTCCTTTTCTCACATTGGCCTCAAATCGCTTGAAATCTCAAATTCCAAATTCCAGAAAAAGACAGGTTCAAACCTGCAGTGTGTAAGGAAAGGTTCAAATCTGTGAGTTGAATACACACAACACAAAGAAGTTACTGAGAATTCTTCTGTCTAGCATTATATGAAGAAATCCAGTTTCCAACGAAGGCCCCAAAGTGGTGCAAATATCCACTTGTACACTTTAGAAACAGAGTGTTTCCAAACTGCTCTATGAACAGAAAAGTTAAACTCTGTGAGCTGAACGCACACATCACAAAGTTGTTTCTGAGAATGATTCTGTCTAGTTTTTATACGAAGATATTTCGTTTTCTAACATTGGCCTAAAATCGCTTGAAATCTCCAATTGCAATTTCCACAAAAAGAGAGTTTCAAATCTGCTGTGTCCAAAGAAAGGTTCAACTCTGTGAGCTGAATACACACAACACAAAGAAGTTACTCAAAATTCTTCTGTCTAGCATTATATGAAGAAATCCCGTTTCCAACGAAGTCCTCAAAGAGGTCCAAATATCCACTTGCAGACTTTACAAACAGAGTGTTTCCAAACTGCTGTATGAACAGAAAGGTTAAACTCTGTGAGCTGAATGCACACATCACATAGTAGTTTCTGAGAATGATTCTGTCTAGTTTTTATACCAAGATATTTCCTTTTCTCACATTGGCCTCAAATCGCTTGAAATCTCCAATTGCAATTTCCACAAAAAGAGAGTTTCAAATCTGCTCTGTCCAAAGAAAGGTTCAACTCTGTGAGCTGAATACACACAACACAAAGAAGTTACTCAAAATTCTTCTGTCTAGCATTATATAAAGAAATCCCGTTTCCAACGAAATCCTCAAAGAGGTCCAAATATAACCTTGCAGACTTTACAAACAGAGTGTTTCCAAACTGCTCTATGAACAGAAAGGTTAAACTCTGTGAGCTGAATGCACACATCACATAGTAGTTTCTGAGAATGATTCTGTCTAGTTTCTATACGAAGATATTTCCTTTTCTAACATTGTCCTCAAATCGCTTGAAATCTCAAATTCCAAATTCCAGAAAAAGACAGCTTCAAACCTGCAGTGTGTAAGGAAAGGTTCAAATCTGTGAGTTGAATACACACAACACAAAGAAGTTACTGAGAATTCTTCTGTCTAGCATTATATGAAGAAATCCCGTTTCCAACGAAGGCGACAAAGTGGAGCAAATATCCACTTGTAGAATTTAGAAACAGAGTGTTTCCAAACTGCTCTATGAACAGAAAAGTTAAACTCTGTGAGCTGAACGCACACATCACAAAGTTGTTTCAGAGAATGATTCTGTCTAGTTTTTATACCAAGATATTTCGTTTTCTAACATTGGCCTAAAATCGCTTGAAATGTCCAATTGCAATTTCCACAAAAAGAGAGTTTCAAATCTGCTCTGTCCAAAGAAAGGTTCAACTCTGTGAGCTGAATACACACAACACAAAGAAGTTACTCAAAATTCTTCTGTCTAGCATTATATAAAGAAATCCCTTTTCCAACGAAATCCTCAAAGATGTCCAAATATAACCTTGCAGACTTTACAAACAGAGTGTTTCCAAACTGCTCTATGAACGGAAAGGTTAAACTCTGTGAGCTGAATGCACACATCACATAGTAGTTTCTGAGAATGATTCTGTCTAGTTTCTATACGAAGATATTTCCTTTTCTAACATTGTCCTCAAATCGCTTGAAATCTCAAATACCAAATTCCAGAAAAAGACAGTTTCAAACCTGCAGTGTGTAAGGAAAGGTTCAAATCTGTGAGTTGAATACACACAACACAAAGAAGTTACTCAAAATTCTTCTGTCTAGCATTATATGAAGAAATCCCGTTTCCAACGAAGGCGTCAAAGTGGAGCAAATATCCACTTGTAGAATTTAGAAACAGAGTGTTTCCAAACTGCTCTATGAACAGAAAAGTTAAACTCTGTGAGCTGAACGCACACATCACAAAGTTGTTTCAGAGAATGATTCTGTCTAGTTTTTATACCAAGATATTTCGTTTTCTAACATTGGCCTAAAATCGCTTGAAATCTCCAATTGCAATTTCCACAAAAAGAGAGTTTCAAATCTGCTCTGTCCAAAGAAAGGTTCAACTCTGTGAGCTGAATACACACAACACAAAGAAGTTACTCAAAATTCTTCTGTCTAGCATTATATAAAGAAATCCCTTTTCCAACGAAATCCTCAAAGAGGTCCAAATATAACCTTGCAGACTTTACAAACAGAGTGTTTCCAAACTGCTCTATGAACGGAAAGGTTAAACTCTGTGAGCTGAATGCACACATCACATAGTAGTTTCTGAGAATGATTCTGTCTAGTTTCTATACGACGATATTTCCTTTTCTAACATTGGCCTCAAATCGCTTGAAATCTCAAATTCCAAATTCCAGAAAAAGACAGTTTCAAACCTGCAGTGTGTAAGGAAAGGTTCAAATCTGTGAGTTGAATACACACAACACAAAGAAGTTACTGAGAATTCTTCTGTCCAGCATTATATGAAGAAATCCCGTTTCCAACGAAGGCGTCAAAGTGGAGCAAATATCCACTTGCAGACTTTAGAAACAGAGTGTTTCCAAACTGCTCTATGAACAGAAAAGTTAAACTCTGTGAGCTGAACGCACACATCACAAAGTTGTTTCTGAGAATGATTCTGTCTAGTTTTTATACCAAGATATTTCGTTTTCTAACATTGGCCTAAAATCGCTTGAAATCTCCAATTGCAATTTCCACAAAAAGAGAGTTTCAAATCTGCTCTGTCCAAAGAAAGGTTCAACTCTGTGAGCTGAATACACACAACACAAAGAAGTTACTGAAAATTCTTCTGTCTAGCATTATATGAAGAAATCCCGTTTCCAACGAAGTCCTCAAAGAGGTCCAAATATCCACTTGCAGACTTTACAAACAGAGTGTTTCCAAACTGCTGTATGAACAGAATGGTTAAACTCTGTGAGCTGAATGCACACATCACATAGTAGTTTCTGAGAATGATTCTGTCTAGTTTTTATACCAAGATATTTCCTTTTCTCACATTGGCCTCAAATCGCTTGAAATCTCCAATTGCAATTTCCACAAAAAGAGAGTTTCAAATCTGCTCTGTCCAAAGAAAGGTTCAACTCTGTGAGCTGAATACACACAACACAAAGAAGTTACTCAAAATTCTTCTGTCTAGCATTATATAAAGAAATCCCGTTTCCAACGAAATCCTCAAAGAGGTCCAAATATCCCCTTGCAGACTTTACAAACAGAGTGTTTCCAAACTGCTGTATGAAGAGAAAGGTTAAACTCTGTGAGCTGAATGCACACATCACATAGTAGTTTCTGAGAATGATTCTGTCTAGTTTCTATACGAAGATATTTCCTTTTCTAACATCGTCCTCAAATCGCTTGAAATCTCAAATACCAAATTCCAGAAAAAGACAGTTTCAAACCTGCAGTGTGTAAGGAAAGGTTCAAATCTGTGAGTTGAATACACACAACACAAAGAAGTTACTGAGAATTCTTCTGTCTAGCATTATATGAAGAAATCCCGTTTCCAACGAAGGCGACAAAGTGGAGCAATTATCCACTTGTAGAATTTAGAAACAGAGTGTTTCCAAACTGCTCTATGAACAGAAAAGTTGAACTCTGTGAGCTGAACGCACACATCACAAAGTTGTTTCTGAGAATGATTCTGTCTAGTTTTTATACCAAGATATTTCGTTTTCTAACATTGGCCTAAAATCGCTTGAAATCTCCAATTGCAATTTCCACAAAAAGAGAGATTCAAATCTGCTCTGTCCAAAGAAAGGTTCAACTCTGTGAGCTGAATACACACAACACAAAGAAGTTACTGAAAATTCTTCTATCTAGCATTATATGAAGAAATCCCGTTTCCAACGAAGTCCTCAAAGAGTTCCAAATATCCACTTGCAGACTTTACAAACAGAGTGTTTCCAAACTGCTGTATGAACAGAAAGGTTAAACTCTGTGAGCTGAATGCACACATCACATAGTAGTTTCTGAGAATGATTCTGTCTAGTTTTTATACGAAGATATTTCCTTTTCTAACATTGGCCTAAAATCGCTTGAAATCTCCAATTGCAATTTCCACAAAAAGAGAGTTTCAAATCTGCTCTGTCCAAAGAAAGGTTCAAATCTGTGAGCTGAATACACACAACACAAAGAAGTTACTGAAAATTCTTCTGTCTAGCATTATATGAAGAAATCCCGTTTCCAACGAAGTCCTCAAAGAGGTCCAAATATCCACTTGCAGACTTTACAAACAGAGTGTTTCCAAACTGCTGTATGAACAGAAAGGTTAAACTCTGTGAGCTGAATGCACACATCACATAGTAGTTTCTGAGAATGATTCTGTCTAGTTTTTATACCAAGATATTTCCTTTTCTCACATTGGCCTCAAATCGCTTGAAATCTCCAATTGCAATTTCCACAAAAAGAGAGTTTCAAATCTGCTCTGTCCAAAGAGAGGTTCAACTCTGTGAGCTGAATACACACAACACAAAGAAGTTACTGAGAATTCTTCTGTCTAGCATTATATGAAGAAATCCCGTTTCCAACGAAGCCGTCAAAGTGGAGCAAATATCCACTTGTAGAATTTAGAAACAGAGTGTTTCCAAACTGCTCTATGAACAGAAAAGTTAAACTCTGTGAGCTGAACGCACACATCACAAAGTTGTTTCAGAGAATGATTCTGTCTAGTTTTTATACCAAGATATTTCGTTTTCTAACATTGGCCTAAAATCGCTTGAAATCTCCAATTGCAATTTCCACAAAAAGAGAGTTTCAAATCTGCTCTGTCCAAAGAAAGGTTCAACTCTGTGAGCTGAATACACACAACACAAAGAAGTTACTGAGAATTCTTCTGTCTAGCATTATATGAAGAAATCCCGTTTCCAACGAAGGCGACAAAGTGGAGCAATTATCCACTTGTAGAATTTAGAAACAGAGTGTTTCCAAACTGCTCTATGAACAGAAAAGTTGAACTCTGTGAGCTGAACGCACACATCACAAAGTTGTTTCTGAGAATGATTCTGTCTAGTTTTTAGACCAAGATATTTCGTTTTCTAACATTGGCCTAAAATCGCTTGAAATCTCCAATTGCAATTTCCACAAAAAGAGAGATTCAAATCTGCTCTGTCCAAAGAAAGGTTCAACTCTGTGAGCTGAATACACACAACACAAAGAAGTTACTGAAAATTCTTCTATCTAGCATTATATGAAGAAATCCCGTTTCCAACGAAGTCCTCAAAGAGTTCCAAATATCCACTTGCAGACTTTACAAACAGAGTGTTTCCAAACTGCTGTATGAACAGAAAGGTTAAACTCTGTGAGCTGAATGCACACATCACATAGTAGTTTCTGAGAATGATTCTGTCTAGTTTTTATACGAAGATATTTCCTTTTCTAACATTGGCCTAAAATCGCTTGAAATCTCCAATTGCAATTTCCACAAAAAGAGAGTTTCAAATCTGCTCTGTCCAAAGAAAGGTTCAACTCTGTGAGCTGAATACACACAACACAAAGAAGTTACTGAAAATTCTTCTGTCTAGCATTATATGAAGAAATCCCGTTTCCAACGAAGTCCTCAAAGAGGTCCAAATATCAACTTGCAGACTTTACAAACAGAGTGTTTCCAAACTGCTGTATGAACAGAAAGGTTAAACTCTGTGAGCTGAATGCACACATCACATAGTAGTTTCTGAGAATGATTCTGTCTAGTTTTTATACCAAGATATTTCCTTTTCTCACATTGGCCTCAAATCGCTTGAAATCTCCAATTGCAATTTCCACAAAAAGAGAGTTTCAAATCTGCTCTGTCCAAAGAGAGGTTCAACTCTGTGAGCTGAATACACACAACACAAAGAAGTTACTCAAAATTCTTCTGTCTAGCATTATATAAAGAAATCCCGTTTCCAACGAAATCCTCAAAGAGGTCCAAATATAACCTTGCAGACTTTACAAACAGAGTGTTTCCAAACTGCTCTATGAACAGAAAGGTTAAACTCTGTGAGCTGAATGCACACATCACATAGTAGTTTCTGAGAATGATTCTGTCTAGTTTCTATACGAAGATATTTCCTTTTCTAACATTGGCCTCAAATCGCTTGAAATCTCAAATTCCAAATTCCAGAAAAAGACAGTTTCAAACCTGCAGTGTGTAAGGAAAGGTTCAAATCTGTGAGTTGAATACACACAACACAAAGAAGTTACTGAGAATTCTTCTGTCTAGCATTATATGAAGAAATCCCGTTTCCAACGAAGGCATCAAAGTGGAGCAAATATCCACTTGCAGACTTTAGAAACAGAGTGTTTCCAAACTGCTCTATGAACAGAAAAGTTGAACTCTTTGAGCTGAACGCACACATCACAAAGTTGTTTCTGAGAATGATTCTGTCTAGTTTTTATACCAAGATATTTCGTTTTCTAACATTGGCCTAAAATCGCTTGAAATCTCCAATTGCAATTTCCACAAAAAGAGAGTTTCAAATATGCTCTGTCCAAAGAAAGGTTCAACTCTGTGAGCTGAATACACACAACACAAAGAAGTTACTGAAAATTCTTCTGTCTAGCATTATATGAAGAAATCCCGTTTCCAACGAAGTCCTCAAAGAGGTCCAAATATCCACTTGCAGACTTTACAAACAGAGTGTTTCCAAACTGCTGTATGAACAGAAAGGTTAAACTCTGTGAGCTGAATGCACACATCACATAGTAGTTTCTGAGAATGATTCTGTCTAGTTTTTATACGAAGATATTTCCTTTTCTAACATTGGCCTAAAATCGCTTGAAATCTCCAATTGCAATTTCCCCAAAAAGAGAGTTTCAAATCTGCTCTGTCCAAAGAAAGGTTCAACTCTGTGAGCTGAATACACACAACACAAAGAAGTTACTGAAAATTCTTCTGTCTAGCATTATATGAAGAAATCCCGTTTCCAACGAAGTCCTCAAAGAGGTCCAAATATCCACTTGCAGACTTTACAAACAGAGTGTTTCCAAACTGCTGTATGAACAGAAAGGTTAAAATCTGTGAGCTGAATGCACACATCACATAGTAGTTTCTGAGAATCATTCTGTCTAGTTTTTATACCAAGATATTTCCTTTTCTCACATTGGCCTCAAATCGCTTGAAATCTCAAATTCCAAATTCCAGAAAAAGACAGTTTCAAACCTGCAGTGTGTAAGGAAAGGTTCAGATCTGTGAGTTGAATTCACACAACACAAGGAAGTTACTGAGAATTCTTCTGTCTAGCATTATATGAAGAAATCCCGTTTCCAACGAAGGCGTCAAAGTGGAGCAAATATCCACTTGCAGACTTTAGAAACAGAGTGTTTCCAAACTACTCTATGAACAGAAAAGTTAAACTCTGTGAGCTGAACGCACACATCACAAAGGTGTTTCTGAGAATGATTCTGTCTAGTTTTTATACCAAGATATTTCGTTTTCTAACATTGGCCTAAAATCGCTTGAAATCTCCAATTGCAATTTCCACAAAAAGAGAGTTTCAAATCTGCTCTGTCCAAAGAAAGGTTCAACTCTGTGAGCTGAATACACACAACACAAAGAAGTTACTGAAAATTCTTCTGTCTAGCATTATATGAAGAAATCCCGTTTCCAACGAAGTCCTCAAAGAGGTCCAAATATCCACTTGCAGACTTTACAAACAGAGTGTTTCCAAACTGCTGTATGAACAGAATGGTTCAACTCTGTGAGCTGAATGCACACATCACATAGTAGTTTCTGAGAATGATTCTGTCTAGTTTTTATACCAAGATATTTCCTTTTCTCACATTGGCCTCAAATCGCTTGAAATCTCCAATTGCAATTTCCACAAAAAGAGAGTTTCAAATCTGCTCTGTCCAAAGAAAGGTTCAACTCTGTGAGCTGAATACACACAACACAAAGAAGTTACTCAAAATTCTTCTGTCTAGCATTATATAAAGAAATCCCGTTTCCAACGAAATCCTCAAAGAGGTCCAAATATCCCCTTGCAGACTTTACAAACAGAGTGTTTCCAAACTGCTCTATGAACAGAAAGGTTAAACTCTGTGAGCTGAATGCACACATCACATAGTAGTTTCTGAGAATGATTCTGTCTAGTTTCTATACGAAGATATTTCCTTTTCTAACATTGTCCTCAAATCGCTTGAAATCTCAAATACCAAATTCCAGAAAAAGACAGTTTCAAACCTGCAGTGTGTAAGGAAAGGTTCAAATCTGTGAGTTGAATACACACAACACAAAGAAGTTACTGAGAATTCTTCTGTCTAGCATTATATGAAGAAATCCCGTTTCCAACGAAGGCGTCAAAGTGGAGCAAATATCCACTTGTAGAATTTAGAAACAGAGTGTTTCCAAACTGCTCTATGAACAGAAAAGTTAAACTCTGTGAGCTGAACGCACACATCACAAAGTTGTTTTTGAGAATGATTCTGTCTAGTTTTTATACCAAGATATTTCGTTTTCTAACATTGGCCTAAAATCGCTTGAAATCTCCAATTGCAATTTCCACAAAAAGAGAGATTCAAATCTGCTCTGTCCAAAGAAAGGTTCAACTCTGTGAGCTGAATACACACAACACAAAGAAGTTACTGAAAATTCTTCTATCTAGCATTATATGAAGAAATCCCGTTTCCAACGAAGTCCTCAAAGAGTTCCAAATATCCACTTGCAGACTTTACAAACAGAGTGTTTCCAAACTGCTGTATGAACAGAAAGGTTAAACTCTGTGAGCTGAATGCACACATCACATAGTAGTTTCTGAGAATGATTCTGTCTAGTTTTTATACGAAGATACTTCCTTTTCTAACATTGGCCTCAAATCGCTTGAAATCTCCAATTGCAATTTCCACAAAAAGAGAGTTTCAAATCTGCTCTGTCCAAAGAAAGGTTCAACTCTGTGAGCTGAATACACACAACACAAAGAAGTTACTGAAAATTCTTCTGTCTAGCATTATATGAAGAAATCCCGTTTCCAACGAAGTCCTCAAAGAGGTCCAAATATCCACTTGCAGACTTTACAAACAGAGTGTTTCCAAACTGCTGTAGGAACAGAAAGGTTAAACTCTGTGAGCTGAATGCACACATCACATAGTAGTTTCTGAGAATGATTCTGTCTAGTTTTTATACCAAGATATTTCCTTTTCTCACATTGGCCTCAAATCGCTTGAAATCTCCAATTGCAATTTCCACAAAAAGAGAGTTTCAAATCTGCTCTGTCCAAAGAAAGGTTCAACTCTGTGAGCTGAATACACACAACACAAAGAAGTTACTCAAAATTCTTCTGTCTAGCATTATATAAAGAAATCCCGTTTCCAACGAAATCCTCAAAGAGGTCCAAATATAACCTTGCAGACTTTACAAACAGAGTGTTTCCAAACTGCTCTATGAACAGAAAGGTTAAACTCTGTGAGCTGAATGCACACATCACATAGTAGTTTCTGAGAATGATTCTGTCTAGTTTCTATACGAAGATATTTCCTTTTCTAACATTGGCCTCAAATCGCTTGAAATCTCAAATTCCAAATTCCAGAAAAAGACAGTTTCAAACCTGCAGTGTGTAAGGAAAGGTTCAAATCTGTGAGTTGAATACACACAACACAAAGAAGTTACGGAGAATTAATCTGTCTAGCATTATATGAAGAAATCCCGTTTCCAACGAAGGCGTCAAAGTGGAGCAAATATCCACTTGCAGACTTTAGAAACAGAGTGTTTCCAAACTGCTCTATGAACAGAAAAGTTAAACTCTGTGAGCTGAACGCAAACATCACAAAGTTGTTTCTGAGAATGATTCTGTCAAGTTTTTATACCAAGATATTTCGTTTTCTAACATTGGCCTAAAATCGCTTGAAATCTCCAATTGCAATTTCCACAAAAAGAGAGTTTCAAATCTGCTCTGTCCAAAGAAAGGTTCAACTCTGTGAGCTGAATACACACAACACAAAGAAGTTACTGAAAATTCTTCTATCTAGCATTATATGAAGAAATCCCGTTTCCAACGAAGTCCTCAAAGAGTTCCAAATATCCACTTGCAGACTTTACAAACAGAGTGTTTCCAAACTGCTGTATGAACAGAAAGGTTAAACTCTGTGAGCTGAATGCACACATCACATAGTAGTTTCTGAGAATGATTCTGTCTAGTTTTTATACGAAGATACTTCCTTTTCTAACATTGGCCTCAAATCGCTTGAAATCTCCAATTGCAATTTCCACAAAAAGAGAGTTTCAAATCTGCTCTGTCCAAAGAAAGGTTCAACTCTGTGAGCTGAATACACACAACACAAAGAAGTTACTGAAAATTCTTCTGTCTAGCATTATATGAAGAAATCCCGTTTCCAACGAAGGCGTCAAAGTGGAGCAAATATCCACTTGCAGACTTTAGAAACAGAGTGTTTCCAAACTACTCTATGAACAGAAAAGTTAAACTCTGTGAGCTGAACGCACACATCACAAAGTTGTTTCTGAGAATGATTCTGTCTAGTTTTTATACCAAGATATTTCGTTTTCTAACATTGGCCTAAAATCGCTTGAAATCTCCAATTGCAATTTCCACAAAAAGAGAGTTTCAAATCTGCTCTGTCCAAAGAAAGGTTCAACTCTGTGAGCTGAATACACACAACACAAAGAAGTTACTGAAAATTCTTCTGTCTAGCATTATATGAAGAAATCCCGTTTCCAACGAAGTCCTCAAAGAGGTCCAAATATCCACTTGCAGACTTTACAAACAGAGTGTTTCCAAACTGCTGTATGAACAGAATGGTTAAACTCTGTGAGCTGAATGCACACATCACATAGTAGTTTCTGAGAATGATTCTGTCTAGTTTTTATACCAAGATATTTCCTTTTCTCACATTGGCCTCAAATCGCTTGAAATCTCCAATTGCAATTTCCACAAAAAGAGAGTTTCAAATCTGCTCTGTCCAAAGAAAGGTTCAACTCTGTGAGCTGAATACACACAACACAAAGAAGTTACTGAAAATTCTTCTGTCTAGCATTATATGAAGAAATCCCGTTTCTAAAGAAGGCCTCAAAGAGATACAAATATCCACTTGCAGACTTTACAAACAGAGTGTTTCCAAACTGCTGTATGAACAGAAAGGTTAAACTCTGTGAGCTGAATGCACACATCACATAGTAGTTTCTGAGAATGATTCTGTCTAGTTTTTATACGAAGATATTTCCTTTTCTAACATTGGCCTAAAATCGCTTGAAATCTCCAATTGCAATTTCCCCAAAAAGAGAGTTTCAAATCTGCTCTGTCCAAAGAAAGGTTCAACTCTGTGAGCTGAATACACACAACACAAAGAAGTTACTGAAAATTCCTCTGTCTAGCATTATATGAAGAAATCACGTTTCCAACGAAGTCCTCAAAGAGGTCCAAATATCCACTTGCAGACTTTACAAACAGAGTGTTTCCAAACTGCTCTATGAACAGAAAAGTTAAAATCTGTGAGCTGAATGCACACATCACATAGTAGTTTCTGAGAATGATTCTGTCTAGTTTTTATACGAAGATACTTCCTTTTCTAACATTGGCCTCAAATCGCTTGAAATCTCAAATTCCAAATTCCAGAAAAAGACAGTTTCAAACCTGCAGTGTGTAAGGAAAGGTTCAAATCTGTGAGTTGTATACACACAACACAAAGAAGTTACTGAGAATTCTTCTGTCTAGCATTATATAAAGAAATCCCGTTTCCAACGAAATCCTCAAAGAGGTCCAAATATCCACTTGCAGACTTTACAAACAGAGTGTTTCCAAACTGCTCTATGAACAGAAAGGTTAAACTCTGTGAGCTGAATGCACACATCACATAGTAGTTTCTGAGAATGATTCTGTCTAGTTTTTATACCAAGATATTTCCTTTTCTCACATTGGCCTCAAATCGCTTGAAATCTCCAATTGCAATTTCCACAAAAAGAGAGTTTCAAATCTGCTCTGTCCAAAGAAAGGTTCAACTCTGTGAGCTGAATACACACAACACAAAGAAGTTACTCAAAATTCTTCTGTCTAGCATTATATAAAGAAATCCCGTTTCCAACGAAATCCTCAAAGAGGTCCAAATATAACCTTGCAGACTTTACAAACAGAGTGTTTCCAAACTGCTGTATGAACAGAAAGGTTAAACTCTGTGAGCTGAATGCACACATCACATAGTAGTTTCTGAGAATGATTCTGTCTAGTTTCTATACGAAGATATTTCCTTTTCTAACATTGGCCTCAAATCGCTTGAAATCTCAAATTCCAAATTCCAGAAAAAGACAGTTTCAAACCTGCAGTGTGTAAGGAAAGGTTCAAATCTGTGAGTTGAATACACACAACACAAAGAAGTTACTGAGAATTCTTCTGTCTAGCATTATATGAAGAAATCCCGTTTCCAACGAAGGCGTCAAAGTGGAGCAAATATCCACTTGCAGACTTTAGAAACAGAGTGTTTCCAAACTGCTCTATGAACAGAAAAGTTAAACTCTGTGAGCTGAACGCACACATCACAAAGTTGTTTCTGAGAATGATTCTGTCTAGTTTTTATACCAAGATATTTCGTTTTCTAACATTGGCCTAAAATCGCTTGAAATCTCCAATTGCAATTTCCACAAAAAGAGAGTTTCAAATCTGCTCTGTCCAAAGAAAGGTTCAACTCTGTGAGCTGAATACACACAACACAAAGAAGTTACTGAAAATTCTTCTGTCTAGCATTATATGAAGAAATCCCGTTTCCAACGAAGTCCTCAAAGAGGTCCAAATATCCACTTGCAGACTTTACAAACAGAGTGTTTCCAAACTGCTGTATGAACAGAATGGTTAAACTCTGTGAGCTGAATGCACACATCACATAGTAGTTTCTGAGAATGATTCTGTCTAGTTTTTATACCAAGATATTTCCTTTTCTAACATTGGCCTCAAATCGCTTGAAATCTCCAATTGCAATTTCCACAAAAAGAGAGTTTCAAATCTGCTCTGTCCAGAGAAAGGTTCAACTCTGTGAGCTGAATACACAGAACACAAAGAAGTTACTCAAAATTCTTCTGTCTAGCATTATATAAAGAAATCCCGTTTCCAACGAAATCCTCAAAGAGGTCCAAATATCCCCTTGCAGACTTTACAAACAGAGTGTTTCCAAACTGCTCTATGAAAAGAAAGGTTAAACTCTGTGAGCTGAATGCACACATCACATAGTAGTTTCTGAGAATGATTCTGTCTAGTTTCTATACGAAGATATTTCCTTTTCTAACATTGGCCTCAAATCGCTTGAAATCTCAAATTCCAAATTCCAGAAAAAGACAGTTTCAAACCTGCAGTGTGTAAGGAAAGGTTCAAATCTGTGAGTTGAATACACACAACACAAAGAAGTTAGTGAGAATTCTTCTGTCCAGCATTATATGAAGAAATCCCGTTTCCAACGAAGGCGTCAAAGTGGAGCAAATATCCACTTGTAGAATTTAGAAACAGAGTGTTTCCAAACTACTCTATGAACAGAAAAGTTAAACTCTGTGAGCTGAACGCACACATCACAAAGTTGTTTCTGAGAATGATTCTGTCTAGTTTTTATACCAAGATATTTCGTTTTCTAACATTGGCCTAAAATCGCTTGAAATCTCCAATTGCAATTTCCACAAAAAGAGAGTTTCAAATCTGCTCTGTCCAAAGAAAGGTTCAACTCTGTGAGCTGAATACACACAACACAAAGAAGTTACTGAAAATTCTTCTGTCTAGCATTATATGAAGAAATCCCGTTTCCAACGAAGTCCTCAAAGAGGTCCAAATATCCACTTGCAGACTTTACAAACAGAGTGTTTCCAAACTGCTCTATGAACAGAAAGGTTAAAATCTGTGAGCTGAATGCACACATCACATAGTAGTTTCTGAGAATGATTCTGTCTAGTTTTTATACGAAGATACTTCCTTTTCTAACATTGGCCTCAAATCGCTTGAAATCTCAAATTCCAAATTCCAGAAAAAGACAGTTTCAAACCTGCAGTGTGTAAGGAAAGGTTCAAATCTGTGAGTTGTATACACACAACACAAAGAAGTTACTGAGAATTCTTCTGTCTAGCATTATATGAAGAAATCCCGTTTCCAACGAAGGCCCCAAAGTGGTGCAAATATCTACTTGTACACTTTAGAAACAGAGTGTTTCCAAACTGCTCTATGAACAGAAAAGTTAAACTCTGTGAGCTGAACGCACACATCACAAAGTTGTTTCTGAGAATGATTCTGTCTAGTATTTATACGAAGATATTTCCTTTTCTAACATTGGCCTCAAATCGCTTGAAATCTCCAATTGCAATTTCCACAAAAAGAGAGTTTCAAATCTGCTCTATCCAAAGAAAGGTTCAACTCTGTGAGCTGAATACACACAACACAAAGAAGTTACTGAAAATTCTTCTGTCTAGCATTATATGAAGAAATCCCGTTTCCAACGAAGTCCTCAAAGAGGTCCAAATATCCACTTGCAGACTTTACAAACAGAGTGTTTCCAAACTGCTGTATGAACAGAATGGTTAAACTCTGTGAGCTGAATGCACACATCACATAGTAGTTTCTGAGAATGATTCTGTCTAGTTTTTATACCAAGATATTTCCTTTTCTAACATTGGCCTCAAATCGCTTGAAATCTCCAATTGCAATTTCCACAAAAAGAGAGTTTCAAATCTGCTCTGTCCAGAGAAAGGTTCAACTCTGTGAGCTGAATACACAGAACACAAAGAAGTTACTCAAAATTCTTCTGTCTAGCATTATATAAAGAAATCCCTTTTCCAACGAAATCCTCAAAGATGTCCAAATATAACCTTGCAGACTTTACAAACAGAGTGTTTCCAAACTGCTCTATGAACGGAAAGGTTAAACTCTGTGAGCTGAATGCACACATCACATAGTAGTTTCTGAGAATGATTCTGTCTAGTTTCTATACGAAGATATTTCCTTTTCTAACATTGTCCTCAAATCGCTTGAAATCTCAAATACCAAATTCCAGAAAAAGACAGTTTCAAACCTGCAGTGTGTAAGGAAAGGTTCAAATCTGTGAGTTGAATACACACAACACAAAGAAGTTACTCAAAATTCTTCTGTCTAGCATTATATGAAGAAATCCCGTTTCCAACGAAGGCGTCAAAGTGGAGCAAATATCCACTTGTAGAATTTAGAAACAGAGTGTTTCCAAACTGCTCTATGAACAGAAAAGTTAAACTCTGTGAGCTGAACGCACACATCACAAAGTTGTTTCAGAGAATGATTCTGTCTAGTTTTTATACCAAGATATTTCGTTTTCTAACATTGGCCTAAAATCGCTTGAAATCTCCAATTGCAATTTCCACAAAAAGAGAGTTTCAAATCTGCTCTGTCCAAAGAAAGGTTCAACTCTGTGAGCTGAATACACACAACACAAAGAAGTTACTCAAAATTCTTCTGTCTAGCATTATATAAAGAAATCCCTTTTCCAACGAAATCCTCAAAGAGGTCCAAATATAACCTTGCAGACTTTACAAACAGAGTGTTTCCAAACTGCTCTATGAACGGAAAGGTTAAACTCTGTGAGCTGAATGCACACATCCCATAGTAGTTTCTGAGAATGATTCTGTCTAGTTTCTATACGACGATATTTCCTTTTCTAACATTGGCCTCAAATCGCTTGAAATCTCAAATTCCAAATTCCAGAAAAAGACAGTTTCAAACCTGCAGTGTGTAAGGAAAGGTTCAAATCTGTGAGTTGAATACACACAACACAAAGAAGTTACTGAGAATTCTTCTGTCCAGCATTATATGAAGAAATCCCGTTTCCAACGAAGGCGTCAAAGTGGAGCAAATATCCACTTGCAGACTTTAGAAACAGAGTGTTTCCAAACTGCTCTATGAACAGAAAAGTTAAACTCTGTGAGCTGAACGCACACATCACAAAGTTGTTTCTGAGAATGATTCTGTCTAGTTTTTATACCAAGATATTTCGTTTTCTAACATTGGCCTAAAATCGCTTGAAATCTCCAATTGCAATTTCCACAAAAAGAGAGTTTCAAATCTGCTCTGTCCAAAGAAAGGTTCAACTCTGTGAGCTGAATACACACAACACAAAGAAGTTACTGAAAATTCTTCTGTCTAGCATTATATGAAGAAATCCCGTTTCCAACGAAGTCCTCAAAGAGGTCCAAATATCCACTTGCAGACTTTACAAACAGAGTGTTTCCAAACTGCTGTATGAACAGAATGGTTAAACTCTGTGAGCTGAATGCACACATCACATAGTAGTTTCTGAGAATGATTCTGTCTAGTTTTTATACCAAGATATTTCCTTTTCTCACATTGGCCTCAAATCGCTTGAAATCTCCAATTGCAATTTCCACAAAAAGAGAGTTTCAAATCTGCTCTGTCCAAAGAAAGGTTCAACTCTGTGAGCTGAATACACACAACACAAAGAAGTTACTCAAAATTCTTCTGTCTAGCATTATATAAAGAAATCCCGTTTCCAACGAAATCCTCAAAGAGGTCCAAATATCCCCTTGCAGACTTTACAAACAGAGTGTTTCCAAACTGCTGTATGAAGAGAAAGGTTAAACTCTGTGAGCTGAATGCACACATCACATAGTAGTTTCTGAGAATGATTCTGTCTAGTTTCTATACGAAGATATTTCCTTTTCTAACATCGTCCTCAAATCGCTTGAAATCTCAAATACCAAATTCCAGAAAAAGACAGTTTCAAACCTGCAGTGTGTAAGGAAAGGTTCAAATCTGTGAGTTGAATACACACAACACAAAGAAGTTACTGAGAATTCTTCTGTCTAGCATTATATGAAGAAATCCCGTTTCCAACGAAGGCGACAAAGTGGAGCAATTATCCACTTGTAGAATTTAGAAACAGAGTGTTTCCAAACTGCTCTATGAACAGAAAAGTTGAACTCTGTGAGCTGAACGCACACATCACAAAGTTGTTTCTGAGAATGATTCTGTCTAGTTTTTATACCAAGATATTTCGTTTTCTAACATTGGCCTAAAATCGCTTGAAATCTCCAATTGCAATTTCCACAAAAAGAGAGATTCAAATCTGCTCTGTCCAAAGAAAGGTTCAACTCTGTGAGCTGAATACACACAACACAAAGAAGTTACTGAAAATTCTTCTATCTAGCATTATATGAAGAAATCCCGTTTCCAACGAAGTCCTCAAAGAGTTCCAAATATCCACTTGCAGACTTTACAAACAGAGTGTTTCCAAACTGCTGTATGAACAGAAAGGTTAAACTCTGTGAGCTGAATGCACACATCACATAGTAGTTTCTGAGAATGATTCTGTCTAGTTTTTATACGAAGATATTTCCTTTTCTAACATTGGCCTAAAATCGCTTGAAATCTCCAATTGCAATTTCCACAAAAAGAGAGTTTCAAATCTGCTCTGTCCAAAGAAAGGTTCAAATCTGTGAGCTGAATACACACAACACAAAGAAGTTACTGAAAATTCTTCTGTCTAGCATTATATGAAGAAATCCCGTTTCCAACGAAGTCCTCAAAGAGGTCCAAATATCCACTTGCAGACTTTACAAACAGAGTGTTTCCAAACTGCTGTATGAACAGAAAGGTTAAACTCTGTGAGCTGAATGCACACATCACATAGTAGTTTCTGAGAATGATTCTGTCTAGTTTTTATACCAAGATATTTCCTTTTCTCACATTGGCCTCAAATCGCTTGAAATCTCCAATTGCAATTTCCACAAAAAGAGAGTTTCAAATCTGCTCTGTCCAAAGAGAGGTTCAACTCTGTGAGCTGAATACACACAACACAAAGAAGTTACTGAGAATTCTTCTGTCTAGCATTATATGAAGAAATCCCGTTTCCAACGAAGCCGTCAAAGTGGAGCAAATATCCACTTGTAGAATTTAGAAACAGAGTGTTTCCAAACTGCTCTATGAACAGAAAAGTTAAACTCTGTGAGCTGAACGCACACATCACAAAGTTGTTTCAGAGAATGATTCTGTCTAGTTTTTATACCAAGATATTTCGTTTTCTAACATTGGCCTAAAATCGCTTGAAATCTCCAATTGCAATTTCCACAAAAAGAGAGTTTCAAATCTGCTCTGTCCAAAGAAAGGTTCAACTCTGTGAGCTGAATACACACAACACAAAGAAGTTACTGAGAATTCTTCTGTCTAGCATTATATGAAGAAATCCCGTTTCCAACGAAGGCGACAAAGTGGAGCAATTATCCACTTGTAGAATTTAGAAACAGAGTGTTTCCAAACTGCTCTATGAACAGAAAAGTTGAACTCTGTGAGCTGAACGCACACATCACAAAGTTGTTTCTGAGAATGATTCTGTCTAGTTTTTAGACCAAGATATTTCGTTTTCTAACATTGGCCTAAAATCGCTTGAAATCTCCAATTGCAATTTCCACAAAAAGAGAGATTCAAATCTGCTCTGTCCAAAGAAAGGTTCAACTCTGTGAGCTGAATACACACAACACAAAGAAGTTACTGAAAATTCTTCTATCTAGCATTATATGAAGAAATCCCGTTTCCAACGAAGTCCTCAAAGAGTTCCAAATATCCACTTGCAGACTTTACAAACAGAGTGTTTCCAAACTGCTGTATGAACAGAAAGGTTAAACTCTGTGAGCTGAATGCACACATCACATAGTAGTTTCTGAGAATGATTCTGTCTAGTTTTTATACGAAGATATTTCCTTTTCTAACATTGGCCTAAAATCGCTTGAAATCTCCAATTGCAATTTCCACAAAAAGAGAGTTTCAAATCTGCTCTGTCCAAAGAAAGGTTCAACTCTGTGAGCTGAATACACACAACACAAAGAAGTTACTGAAAATTCTTCTGTCTAGCATTATATGAAGAAATCCCGTTTCCAACGAAGTCCTCAAAGAGGTCCAAATATCAACTTGCAGACTTTACAAACAGAGTGTTTCCAAACTGCTGTATGAACAGAAAGGTTAAACTCTGTGAGCTGAATGCACACATCACATAGTAGTTTCTGAGAATGATTCTGTCTAGTTTTTATACCAAGATATTTCCTTTTCTCACATTGGCCTCAAATCGCTTGAAATCTCCAATTGCAATTTCCACAAAAAGAGAGTTTCAAATCTGCTCTGTCCAAAGAGAGGTTCAACTCTGTGAGCTGAATACACACAACACAAAGAAGTTACTCAAAATTCTTCTGTCTAGCATTATATAAAGAAATCCCGTTTCCAACGAAATCCTCAAAGAGGTCCAAATATAACCTTGCAGACTTTACAAACAGAGTGTTTCCAAACTGCTCTATGAACAGAAAGGTTAAACTCTGTGAGCTGAATGCACACATCACATAGTAGTTTCTGAGAATGATTCTGTCTAGTTTCTATACGAAGATATTTCCTTTTCTAACATTGGCCTCAAATCGCTTGAAATCTCAAATTCCAAATTCCAGAAAAAGACAGTTTCAAACCTGCAGTGTGTAAGGAAAGGTTCAAATCTGTGAGTTGAATACACACAACACAAAGAAGTTACTGAGAATTCTTCTGTCTAGCATTATATGAAGAAATCCCGTTTCCAACGAAGGCATCAAAGTGGAGCAAATATCCACTTGCAGACTTTAGAAACAGAGTGTTTCCAAACTGCTCTATGAACAGAAAAGTTGAACTCTTTGAGCTGAACGCACACATCACAAAGTTGTTTCTGAGAATGATTCTGTCTAGTTTTTATACCAAGATATTTCGTTTTCTAACATTGGCCTAAAATCGCTTGAAATCTCCAATTGCAATTTCCACAAAAAGAGAGTTTCAAATATGCTCTGTCCAAAGAAAGGTTCAACTCTGTGAGCTGAATACACACAACACAAAGAAGTTACTGAAAATTCTTCTGTCTAGCATTATATGAAGAAATCCCGTTTCCAACGAAGTCCTCAAAGAGGTCCAAATATCCACTTGCAGACTTTACAAACAGAGTGTTTCCAAACTGCTGTATGAACAGAAAGGTTAAACTCTGTGAGCTGAATGCACACATCACATAGTAGTTTCTGAGAATGATTCTGTCTAGTTTTTATACGAAGATATTTCCTTTTCTAACATTGGCCTAAAATCGCTTGAAATCTCCAATTGCAATTTCCCCAAAAAGAGAGTTTCAAATCTGCTCTGTCCAAAGAAAGGTTCAACTCTGTGAGCTGAATACACACAACACAAAGAAGTTACTGAAAATTCTTCTGTCTAGCATTATATGAAGAAATCCCGTTTCCAACGAAGTCCTCAAAGAGGTCCAAATATCCACTTGCAGACTTTACAAACAGAGTGTTTCCAAACTGCTGTATGAACAGAAAGGTTAAAATCTGTGAGCTGAATGCACACATCACATAGTAGTTTCTGAGAATCATTCTGTCTAGTTTTTATACCAAGATATTTCCTTTTCTCACATTGGCCTCAAATCGCTTGAAATCTCAAATTCCAAATTCCAGAAAAAGACAGTTTCAAACCTGCAGTGTGTAAGGAAAGGTTCAGATCTGTGAGTTGAATTCACACAACACAAGGAAGTTACTGAGAATTCTTCTGTCTAGCATTATATGAAGAAATCCCGTTTCCAACGAAGGCGTCAAAGTGGAGCAAATATCCACTTGCAGACTTTAGAAACAGAGTGTTTCCAAACTACTCTATGAACAGAAAAGTTAAACTCTGTGAGCTGAACGCACACATCACAAAGGTGTTTCTGAGAATGATTCTGTCTAGTTTTTATACCAAGATATTTCGTTTTCTAACATTGGCCTAAAATCGCTTGAAATCTCCAATTGCAATTTCCACAAAAAGAGAGTTTCAAATCTGCTCTGTCCAAAGAAAGGTTCAACTCTGTGAGCTGAATACACACAACACAAAGAAGTTACTGAAAATTCTTCTGTCTAGCATTATATGAAGAAATCCCGTTTCCAACGAAGTCCTCAAAGAGGTCCAAATATCCACTTGCAGACTTTACAAACAGAGTGTTTCCAAACTGCTGTATGAACAGAATGGTTCAACTCTGTGAGCTGAATGCACACATCACATAGTAGTTTCTGAGAATGATTCTGTCTAGTTTTTATACCAAGATATTTCCTTTTCTCACATTGGCCTCAAATCGCTTGAAATCTCCAATTGCAATTTCCACAAAAAGAGAGTTTCAAATCTGCTCTGTCCAAAGAAAGGTTCAACTCTGTGAGCTGAATACACACAACACAAAGAAGTTACTCAAAATTCTTCTGTCTAGCATTATATAAAGAAATCCCGTTTCCAACGAAATCCTCAAAGAGGTCCAAATATCCCCTTGCAGACTTTACAAACAGAGTGTTTCCAAACTGCTCTATGAACAGAAAGGTTAAACTCTGTGAGCTGAATGCACACATCACATAGTAGTTTCTGAGAATGATTCTGTCTAGTTTCTATACGAAGATATTTCCTTTTCTAACATTGTCCTCAAATCGCTTGAAATCTCAAATACCAAATTCCAGAAAAAGACAGTTTCAAACCTGCAGTGTGTAAGGAAAGGTTCAAATCTGTGAGTTGAATACACACAACACAAAGAAGTTACTGAGAATTCTTCTGTCTAGCATTATATGAAGAAATCCCGTTTCCAACGAAGGCGTCAAAGTGGAGCAAATATCCACTTGTAGAATTTAGAAACAGAGTGTTTCCAAACTGCTCTATGAACAGAAAAGTTAAACTCTGTGAGCTGAACGCACACATCACAAAGTTGTTTTTGAGAATGATTCTGTCTAGTTTTTATACCAAGATATTTCGTTTTCTAACATTGGCCTAAAATCGCTTGAAATCTCCAATTGCAATTTCCACAAAAAGAGAGATTCAAATCTGCTCTGTCCAAAGAAAGGTTCAACTCTGTGAGCTGAAT
Organism: Pan troglodytes; assembly: GCF_028858775.2. Lineage (NCBI taxonomy): Eukaryota > Metazoa > Chordata > Mammalia > Primates > Hominidae > Pan > Pan troglodytes. The sequence goes on from NC_072413.2 coordinate 15,788,576, forward strand.
ACACACAACACAAAGAAGTTACTGAAAATTCTTCTATCTAGCATTATATGAAGAAATCCCGTTTCCAACGAAGTCCTCAAAGAGTTCCAAATATCCACTTGCAGACTTTACAAACAGAGTGTTTCCAAACTGCTGTATGAACAGAAAGGTTAAACTCTGTGAGCTGAATGCACACATCACATAGTAGTTTCTGAGAATGATTCTGTCTAGTTTTTATACGAAGATACTTCCTTTTCTAACATTGGCCTCAAATCGCTTGAAATCTCCAATTGCAATTTCCACAAAAAGAGAGTTTCAAATCTGCTCTGTCCAAAGAAAGGTTCAACTCTGTGAGCTGAATACACACAACACAAAGAAGTTACTGAAAATTCTTCTGTCTAGCATTATATGAAGAAATCCCGTTTCCAACGAAGTCCTCAAAGAGGTCCAAATATCCACTTGCAGACTTTACAAACAGAGTGTTTCCAAACTGCTGTAGGAACAGAAAGGTTAAACTCTGTGAGCTGAATGCACACATCACATAGTAGTTTCTGAGAATGATTCTGTCTAGTTTTTATACCAAGATATTTCCTTTTCTCACATTGGCCTCAAATCGCTTGAAATCTCCAATTGCAATTTCCACAAAAAGAGAGTTTCAAATCTGCTCTGTCCAAAGAAAGGTTCAACTCTGTGAGCTGAATACACACAACACAAAGAAGTTACTCAAAATTCTTCTGTCTAGCATTATATAAAGAAATCCCGTTTCCAACGAAATCCTCAAAGAGGTCCAAATATAACCTTGCAGACTTTACAAACAGAGTGTTTCCAAACTGCTCTATGAACAGAAAGGTTAAACTCTGTGAGCTGAATGCACACATCACATAGTAGTTTCTGAGAATGATTCTGTCTAGTTTCTATACGAAGATATTTCCTTTTCTAACATTGGCCTCAAATCGCTTGAAATCTCAAATTCCAAATTCCAGAAAAAGACAGTTTCAAACCTGCAGTGTGTAAGGAAAGGTTCAAATCTGTGAGTTGAATACACACAACACAAAGAAGTTACGGAGAATTAATCTGTCTAGCATTATATGAAGAAATCCCGTTTCCAACGAAGGCGTCAAAGTGGAGCAAATATCCACTTGCAGACTTTAGAAACAGAGTGTTTCCAAACTGCTCTATGAACAGAAAAGTTAAACTCTGTGAGCTGAACGCAAACATCACAAAGTTGTTTCTGAGAATGATTCTGTCAAGTTTTTATACCAAGATATTTCGTTTTCTAACATTGGCCTAAAATCGCTTGAAATCTCCAATTGCAATTTCCACAAAAAGAGAGTTTCAAATCTGCTCTGTCCAAAGAAAGGTTCAACTCTGTGAGCTGAATACACACAACACAAAGAAGTTACTGAAAATTCTTCTATCTAGCATTATATGAAGAAATCCCGTTTCCAACGAAGTCCTCAAAGAGTTCCAAATATCCACTTGCAGACTTTACAAACAGAGTGTTTCCAAACTGCTGTATGAACAGAAAGGTTAAACTCTGTGAGCTGAATGCACACATCACATAGTAGTTTCTGAGAATGATTCTGTCTAGTTTTTATACGAAGATACTTCCTTTTCTAACATTGGCCTCAAATCGCTTGAAATCTCCAATTGCAATTTCCACAAAAAGAGAGTTTCAAATCTGCTCTGTCCAAAGAAAGGTTCAACTCTGTGAGCTGAATACACACAACACAAAGAAGTTACTGAAAATTCTTCTGTCTAGCATTATATGAAGAAATCCCGTTTCCAACGAAGGCGTCAAAGTGGAGCAAATATCCACTTGCAGACTTTAGAAACAGAGTGTTTCCAAACTACTCTATGAACAGAAAAGTTAAACTCTGTGAGCTGAACGCACACATCACAAAGTTGTTTCTGAGAATGATTCTGTCTAGTTTTTATACCAAGATATTTCGTTTTCTAACATTGGCCTAAAATCGCTTGAAATCTCCAATTGCAATTTCCACAAAAAGAGAGTTTCAAATCTGCTCTGTCCAAAGAAAGGTTCAACTCTGTGAGCTGAATACACACAACACAAAGAAGTTACTGAAAATTCTTCTGTCTAGCATTATATGAAGAAATCCCGTTTCCAACGAAGTCCTCAAAGAGGTCCAAATATCCACTTGCAGACTTTACAAACAGAGTGTTTCCAAACTGCTGTATGAACAGAATGGTTAAACTCTGTGAGCTGAATGCACACATCACATAGTAGTTTCTGAGAATGATTCTGTCTAGTTTTTATACCAAGATATTTCCTTTTCTCACATTGGCCTCAAATCGCTTGAAATCTCCAATTGCAATTTCCACAAAAAGAGAGTTTCAAATCTGCTCTGTCCAAAGAAAGGTTCAACTCTGTGAGCTGAATACACACAACACAAAGAAGTTACTGAAAATTCTTCTGTCTAGCATTATATGAAGAAATCCCGTTTCTAAAGAAGGCCTCAAAGAGATACAAATATCCACTTGCAGACTTTACAAACAGAGTGTTTCCAAACTGCTGTATGAACAGAAAGGTTAAACTCTGTGAGCTGAATGCACACATCACATAGTAGTTTCTGAGAATGATTCTGTCTAGTTTTTATACGAAGATATTTCCTTTTCTAACATTGGCCTAAAATCGCTTGAAATCTCCAATTGCAATTTCCCCAAAAAGAGAGTTTCAAATCTGCTCTGTCCAAAGAAAGGTTCAACTCTGTGAGCTGAATACACACAACACAAAGAAGTTACTGAAAATTCCTCTGTCTAGCATTATATGAAGAAATCACGTTTCCAACGAAGTCCTCAAAGAGGTCCAAATATCCACTTGCAGACTTTACAAACAGAGTGTTTCCAAACTGCTCTATGAACAGAAAAGTTAAAATCTGTGAGCTGAATGCACACATCACATAGTAGTTTCTGAGAATGATTCTGTCTAGTTTTTATACGAAGATACTTCCTTTTCTAACATTGGCCTCAAATCGCTTGAAATCTCAAATTCCAAATTCCAGAAAAAGACAGTTTCAAACCTGCAGTGTGTAAGGAAAGGTTCAAATCTGTGAGTTGTATACACACAACACAAAGAAGTTACTGAGAATTCTTCTGTCTAGCATTATATAAAGAAATCCCGTTTCCAACGAAATCCTCAAAGAGGTCCAAATATCCACTTGCAGACTTTACAAACAGAGTGTTTCCAAACTGCTCTATGAACAGAAAGGTTAAACTCTGTGAGCTGAATGCACACATCACATAGTAGTTTCTGAGAATGATTCTGTCTAGTTTTTATACCAAGATATTTCCTTTTCTCACATTGGCCTCAAATCGCTTGAAATCTCCAATTGCAATTTCCACAAAAAGAGAGTTTCAAATCTGCTCTGTCCAAAGAAAGGTTCAACTCTGTGAGCTGAATACACACAACACAAAGAAGTTACTCAAAATTCTTCTGTCTAGCATTATATAAAGAAATCCCGTTTCCAACGAAATCCTCAAAGAGGTCCAAATATAACCTTGCAGACTTTACAAACAGAGTGTTTCCAAACTGCTGTATGAACAGAAAGGTTAAACTCTGTGAGCTGAATGCACACATCACATAGTAGTTTCTGAGAATGATTCTGTCTAGTTTCTATACGAAGATATTTCCTTTTCTAACATTGGCCTCAAATCGCTTGAAATCTCAAATTCCAAATTCCAGAAAAAGACAGTTTCAAACCTGCAGTGTGTAAGGAAAGGTTCAAATCTGTGAGTTGAATACACACAACACAAAGAAGTTACTGAGAATTCTTCTGTCTAGCATTATATGAAGAAATCCCGTTTCCAACGAAGGCGTCAAAGTGGAGCAAATATCCACTTGCAGACTTTAGAAACAGAGTGTTTCCAAACTGCTCTATGAACAGAAAAGTTAAACTCTGTGAGCTGAACGCACACATCACAAAGTTGTTTCTGAGAATGATTCTGTCTAGTTTTTATACCAAGATATTTCGTTTTCTAACATTGGCCTAAAATCGCTTGAAATCTCCAATTGCAATTTCCACAAAAAGAGAGTTTCAAATCTGCTCTGTCCAAAGAAAGATTCAACTCTGTGAGCTGAATACACACAACACAAAGAAGTTACTGAAAATTCTTCTGTCTAGCATTATATGAAGAAATCCCGTTTCCAACGAAGTCCTCAAAGAGGTCCAAATATCCACTTGCAGACTTTACAAACAGAGTGTTTCCAAACTGCTGTATGAACAGAATGGTTAAACTCTGTGAGCTGAATGCACACATCACATAGTAGTTTCTGAGAATGATTCTGTCTAGTTTTTATACCAAGATATTTCCTTTTCTAACATTGGCCTCAAATCGCTTGAAATCTCCAATTGCAATTTCCACAAAAAGAGAGTTTCAAATCTGCTCTGTCCAGAGAAAGGTTCAACTCTGTGAGCTGAATACACAGAACACAAAGAAGTTACTCAAAATTCTTCTGTCTAGCATTATATAAAGAAATCCCGTTTCCAACGAAATCCTCAAAGAGGTCCAAATATCCCCTTGCAGACTTTACAAACAGAGTGTTTCCAAACTGCTCTATGAAAAGAAAGGTTAAACTCTGTGAGCTGAATGCACACATCACATAGTAGTTTCTGAGAATGATTCTGTCTAGTTTCTATACGAAGATATTTCCTTTTCTAACATTGGCCTCAAATCGCTTGAAATCTCAAATTCCAAATTCCAGAAAAAGACAGTTTCAAACCTGCAGTGTGTAAGGAAAGGTTCAAATCTGTGAGTTGAATACACACAACACAAAGAAGTTAGTGAGAATTCTTCTGTCCAGCATTATATGAAGAAATCCCGTTTCCAACGAAGGCGTCAAAGTGGAGCAAATATCCACTTGTAGAATTTAGAAACAGAGTGTTTCCAAACTACTCTATGAACAGAAAAGTTAAACTCTGTGAGCTGAACGCACACATCACAAAGTTGTTTCTGAGAATGATTCTGTCTAGTTTTTATACCAAGATATTTCGTTTTCTAACATTGGCCTAAAATCGCTTGAAATCTCCAATTGCAATTTCCACAAAAAGAGAGTTTCAAATCTGCTCTGTCCAAAGAAAGGTTCAACTCTGTGAGCTGAATACACACAACACAAAGAAGTTACTGAAAATTCTTCTGTCTAGCATTATATGAAGAAATCCCGTTTCCAACGAAGTCCTCAAAGAGGTCCAAATATCCACTTGCAGACTTTACAAACAGAGTGTTTCCAAACTGCTCTATGAACAGAAAGGTTAAAATCTGTGAGCTGAATGCACACATCACATAGTAGTTTCTGAGAATGATTCTGTCTAGTTTTTATACGAAGATACTTCCTTTTCTAACATTGGCCTCAAATCGCTTGAAATCTCAAATTCCAAATTCCAGAAAAAGACAGTTTCAAACCTGCAGTGTGTAAGGAAAGGTTCAAATCTGTGAGTTGTATACACACAACACAAAGAAGTTACTGAGAATTCTTCTGTCTAGCATTATATGAAGAAATCCCGTTTCCAACGAAGGCCCCAAAGTGGTGCAAATATCTACTTGTACACTTTAGAAACAGAGTGTTTCCAAACTGCTCTATGAACAGAAAAGTTAAACTCTGTGAGCTGAACGCACACATCACAAAGTTGTTTCTGAGAATGATTCTGTCTAGTATTTATACGAAGATATTTCCTTTTCTAACATTGGCCTCAAATCGCTTGAAATCTCCAATTGCAATTTCCACAAAAAGAGAGTTTCAAATCTGCTCTATCCAAAGAAAGGTTCAACTCTGTGAGCTGAATACACACAACACAAAGAAGTTACTGAAAATTCTTCTGTCTAGCATTATATGAAGAAATCCCGTTTCCAACGAAGTCCTCAAAGAGGTCCAAATATCCACTTGCAGACTTTACAAACAGAGTGTTTCCAAACTGCTGTATGAACAGAATGGTTAAACTCTGTGAGCTGAATGCACACATCACATAGTAGTTTCTGAGAATGATTCTGTCTAGTTTTTATACCAAGATATTTCCTTTTCTAACATTGGCCTCAAATCGCTTGAAATCTCCAATTGCAATTTCCACAAAAAGAGAGTTTCAAATCTGCTCTGTCCAGAGAAAGGTTCAACTCTGTGAGCTGAATACACAGAACACAAAGAAGTTACTCAAAATTCTTCTGTCTAGCATTATATAAAGAAATCCCGTTTCCAACGAAATCCTCAAAGAGGTCCAAATATCCCCTTGCAGACTTTACAAACAGAGTGTTTCCAAACTGCTCTATGAAAAGAAAGGTTAAACTCTGTGAGCTGAATGCACACATCACATAGTAGTTTCTGAGAATGATTCTGTCTAGTTTCTATACGAAGATATTTCCTTTTCTAACATTGGCCTCAAATCGCTTGAAATCTCAAATTCCAAATTCCAGAAAAAGACAGTTTCAAACCTGCAGTGTGTAAGGAAAGGTTCAAATCTGTGAGTTGAATACACACAACACAAAGAAGTTAGTGAGAATTCTTCTGTCCAGCATTATATGAAGAAATCCCGTTTCCAACGAAGGCGTCAAAGTGGAGCAAATATCCACTTGTAGAATTTAGAAACAGAGTGTTTCCAAACTACTCTATGAACAGAAAAGTTAAACTCTGTGAGCTGAACGCACACATCACAAAGTTGTTTCTGAGAATGATTCTGTCTAGTTTTTATACCAAGATATTTCGTTTTCTAACATTGGCCTAAAATCGCTTGAAATCTCCAATTGCAATTTCCACAAAAAGAGAGTTTCAAATCTGCTCTGTCCAAAGAAAGGTTCAACTCTGTGAGCTGAATACACACAACACAAAGAAGTTACTGAAAATTCTTCTGTCTAGCATTATATGAAGAAATCCCGTTTCCAACGAAGTCCTCAAAGAGGTCCAAATATCCACTTGCAGACTTTACAAACAGAGTGTTTCCAAACTGCTCTATGAACAGAAAGGTTAAAATCTGTGAGCTGAATGCACACATCACATAGTAGTTTCTGAGAATGATTCTGTCTAGTTTTTATACGAAGATACTTCCTTTTCTAACATTGGCCTCAAATCGCTTGAAATCTCAAATTCCAAATTCCAGAAAAAGACAGTTTCAAACCTGCAGTGTGTAAGGAAAGGTTCAAATCTGTGAGTTGTATACACACAACACAAAGAAGTTACTGAGAATTCTTCTGTCTAGCATTATATGAAGAAATCCCGTTTCCAACGAAGGCCCCAAAGTGGTGCAAATATCTACTTGTACACTTTAGAAACAGAGTGTTTCCAAACTGCTCTATGAACAGAAAAGTTAAACTCTGTGAGCTGAACGCACACATCACAAAGTTGTTTCTGAGAATGATTCTGTCTAGTATTTATACGAAGATATTTCCTTTTCTAACATTGGCCTCAAATCGCTTGAAATCTCCAATTGCAATTTCCACAAAAAGAGAGTTTCAAATCTGCTCTATCCAAAGAAAGGTTCAACTCTGTGAGCTGAATACACACAACACAAAGAAGTTACTGAAAATTCTTCTGTCTAGCATTATATGAAGAAATCCCGTTTCCAACGAAGTCCTCAAAGAGGTCCAAATATCCACTTGCAGACTTTACAAACAGAGTGTTTCCAAACTGCTGTATGAACAGAAAGGTTAAACTCTGTGAGCTGAATGCACACATCACATAGTAGTTTCTGAGAATGATTCTGTCTAGTTTTTATACCAAGATATTTCCTTTTCTCACATTGGCCTCAAATCGCTTGAAATCTCCAATTGCAATTTCCACAAAAAGAGAGTTTCAAATCTGCTCTGTCCAAAGAAAGGTTCAACTCTGTGAGCTGAATACACACAACACAAAGAAGTTACTCAAAATTCTTCTGTCTAGCATTATATAAAGAAATCCCGTTTCCAACGAAATCCTCAAAGAGGTCCAAATATAACCTTGCAGACTTTACAAACAGAGTGTTTCCAAACTGCTGTATGAACAGAAAGGTTAAACTCTGTGAGCTGAATGCACACATCACATAGTAGTTTCTGAGAATGATTCTGTCTAGTTTCTATACGAAGATATTTCCTTTTCTAACATTGGCCTCAAATCGCTTGAAATCTCAAATTCCAAATTCCAGAAAAAGACAGTTTCAAACCTGCAGTGTGTAAGGAAAGGTTCAAATCTGTGAGTTGAATACACACAACACAAAGAAGTTACTGAGAATTCTTCTGTCTAGCATTATATGAAGAAATCCCGTTTCCAACGAAGGCGTCAAAGTGGAGCAAATATCCACTTGCAGACTTTAGAAACAGAGTGTTTCCAAACTGCTCTATGAACAGAAAAGTTAAACTCTGTGAGCTGAACGCACACATCACAAAGTTGTTTCTGAGAATGATTCTGTCTAGTTTTTATACCAAGATATTTCGTTTTCTAACATTGGCCTAAAATCGCTTGAAATCTCCAATTGCAATTTCCACAAAAAGAGAGTTTCAAATCTGCTCTGTCCAAAGAAAGGTTCAACTCTGTGAGCTGAATACACACAACACAAAGAAGTTACTGAAAATTCTTCTGTCTAGCATTATATGAAGAAATCCCGTTTCCAACGAAGTCCTCAAAGAGGTCCAAATATCCACTTGCAGACTTTACAAACAGAGTGTTTCCAAACTGCTCTATGAACAGAAAGGTTAAAATCTGTGAGCTGAATGCACACATCACATAGTAGTTTCTGAGAATGATTCTGTCTAGTTTTTATACGAAGATACTTCCTTTTCTAACATTGGCCTCAAATCGCTTGAAATCTCAAATTCCAAATTCCAGAAAAAGACAGTTTCAAACCTGCAGTGTGTAAGGAAAGGTTCAAATCTGTGAGTTGTATACACACAACACAAAGAAGTTACTGAGAATTCTTCTGTCTAGCATTATATGAAGAAATCCCGTTTCCAACGAAGGCCCCAAAGTGGTGCAAATATCTACTTGTACACTTTAGAAACAGAGTGTTTCCAAACTGCTCTATGAACAGAAAAGTTAAACTCTGTGAGCTGAACGCACACATCACAAAGTTGTTTCTGAGAATGATTCTGTCTAGTATTTATACGAAGATATTTCCTTTTCTAACATTGGCCTCAAATCGCTTGAAATCTCCAATTGCAATTTCCACAAAAAGAGAGTTTCAAATCTGCTCTATCCAAAGAAAGGTTCAACTCTGTGAGCTGAATACACACAACACAAAGAAGTTACTGAAAATTCTTCTGTCTAGCATTATATGAAGAAATCCCGTTTCCAACGAAGTCCTCAAAGAGGTCCAAATATCCACTTGCAGACTTTACAAACAGAGTGTTTCCAAACTGCTGTATGAACAGAAAGGTTAAACTCTGTGAGCTGAATGCACACATCACATAGTAGTTTCTGAGAATGATTCTGTCTAGTTTTTATACCAAGATATTTCCTTTTCTCACATTGGCCTCAAATCGCTTGAAATCTCCAATTGCAATTTCCACAAAAAGAGAGTTTCAAATCTGCTCTGTCCAAAGAAAGGTTCAACTCTGTGAGCTGAATACACACAACACAAAGAAGTTACTCAAAATTCTTCTGTCTAGCATTATATAAAGAAATCCCGTTTCCAACGAAATCCTCAAAGAGGTCCAAATATAACCTTGCAGACTTTACAAACAGAGTGTTTCCAAACTGCTGTATGAACAGAAAGGTTAAACTCTGTGAGCTGAATGCACACATCACATAGTAGTTTCTGAGAATGATTCTGTCTAGTTTCTATACGAAGATATTTCCTTTTCTAACATTGGCCTCAAATCGCTTGAAATCTCAAATTCCAAATTCCAGAAAAAGACAGTTTCAAACCTGCAGTGTGTAAGGAAAGGTTCAAATCTGTGAGTTGAATACACACAACACAAAGAAGTTACTGAGAATTCTTCTGTCTAGCATTATATGAAGAAATCCCGTTTCCAACGAAGGCGTCAAAGTGGAGCAAATATCCACTTGCAGACTTTAGAAACAGAGTGTTTCCAAACTGCTCTATGAACAGAAAAGTTAAACTCTGTGAGCTGAACGCACACATCACAAAGTTGTTTCTGAGAATGATTCTGTCTAGTTTTTATACCAAGATATTTCGTTTTCTAACATTGGCCTAAAATCGCTTGAAATCTCCAATTGCAATTTCCACAAAAAGAGAGTTTCAAATCTGCTCTGTCCAAAGAAAGGTTCAACTCTGTGAGCTGAATACACACAACACAAAGAAGTTACTGAAAATTCTTCTGTCTAGCATTATATGAAGAAATCCCGTTTCCAACGAAGTCCTCAAAGAGGTCCAAATATCCACTTGCAGACTTTACAAACAGAGTGTTTCCAAACTGCTCTATGAACAGAAAGGTTAAAATCTGTGAGCTGAATGCACACATCACATAGTAGTTTCTGAGAATGATTCTGTCTAGTTTTTATACGAAGATACTTCCTTTTCTAACATTGGCCTCAAATCGCTTGAAATCTCAAATTCCAAATTCCAGAAAAAGACAGTTTCAAACCTGCAGTGTGTAAGGAAAGGTTCAAATCTGTGAGTTGTATACACACAACACAAAGAAGTTACTGAGAATTCTTCTGTCTAGCATTATATGAAGAAATCCCGTTTCCAACGAAGGCCCCAAAGTGGTGCAAATATCTACTTGTACACTTTAGAAACAGAGTGTTTCCAAACTGCTCTATGAACAGAAAAGTTAAACTCTGTGAGCTGAACGCACACATCACAAAGTTGTTTCTGAGAATGATTCTGTCTAGTATTTATACGAAGATATTTCCTTTTCTAACATTGGCCTCAAATCGCTTGAAATCTCCAATTGCAATTTCCACAAAAAGAGAGTTTCAAATCTGCTCTATCCAAAGAAAGGTTCAACTCTGTGAGCTGAATACACACAACACAAAGAAGTTACTGAAAATTCTTCTGTCTAGCATTATATGAAGAAATCCCGTTTCCAACGAAGTCCTCAAAGAGGTCCAAATATCCACTTGCAGACTTTACAAACAGAGTGTTTCCAAACTGCTGTATGAACAGAAAGGTTAAACTCTGTGAGCTGAATGCACACATCACATAGTAGTTTCTGAGAATGATTCTGTCTAGTTTTTATACCAAGATATTTCCTTTTCTCACATTGGCCTCAAATCGCTTGAAATCTCCAATTGCAATTTCCACAAAAAGAGAGTTTCAAATCTGCTCTGTCCAAAGAAAGGTTCAACTCTGTGAGCTGAATACACACAACACAAAGAAGTTACTCAAAATTCTTCTGTCTAGCATTATATAAAGAAATCCCGTTTCCAACGAAATCCTCAAAGAGGTCCAAATATAACCTTGCAGACTTTACAAACAGAGTGTTTCCAAACTGCTGTATGAACAGAAAGGTTAAACTCTGTGAGCTGAATGCACACATCACATAGTAGTTTCTGAGAATGATTCTGTCTAGTTTCTATACGAAGATATTTCCTTTTCTAACATTGGCCTCAAATCGCTTGAAATCTCAAATTCCAAATTCCAGAAAAAGACAGTTTCAAACCTGCAGTGTGTAAGGAAAGGTTCAAATCTGTGAGTTGAATACACACAACACAAAGAAGTTACTGAGAATTCTTCTGTCTAGCATTATATGAAGAAATCCCGTTTCCAACGAAGGCGTCAAAGTGGAGCAAATATCCACTTGCAGACTTTAGAAACAGAGTGTTTCCAAACTGCTCTATGAACAGAAAAGTTAAACTCTGTGAGCTGAACGCACACATCACAAAGTTGTTTCTGAGAATGATTCTGTCTAGTTTTTATACCAAGATATTTCGTTTTCTAACATTGGCCTAAAATCGCTTGAAATCTCCAATTGCAATTTCCACAAAAAGAGAGTTTCAAATCTGCTCTGTCCAAAGAAAGGTTCAACTCTGTGAGCTGAATACACACAACACAAAGAAGTTACTGAAAATTCTTCTGTCTAGCATTATATGAAGAAATCCCGTTTCCAACGAAGTCCTCAAAGAGGTCCAAATATCCACTTGCAGACTTTACAAACAGAGTGTTTCCAAACTGCTGTATGAACAGAATGGTTAAACTCTGTGAGCTGAATGCACACATCACATAGTAGTTTCTGAGAATGATTCTGTCTAGTTTTTATACCAAGATATTTCCTTTTCTAACATTGGCCTCAAATCGCTTGAAATCTCCAATTGCAATTTCCACAAAAAGAGAGTTTCAAATCTGCTCTGTCCAAAGAAAGGTTCAACTCTGTGAGCTGAATACACAGAACACAAAGAAGTTACTCAAAATTCTTCTGTCTAGCATTATATAAAGAAATCCCGTTTCCAACGAAATCCTCAAAGAGGTCCAAATATCCCCTTGCAGACTTTACAAACAGAGTGTTTCCAAACTGCTCTATGAAAAGAAAGGTTAAACTCTGTGAGCTGAATGCACACATCACATAGTAGTTTCTGAGAATGATTCTGTCTAGTTTCTATACGAAGATATTTCCTTTTCTAACATTGGCCTCAAATCGCTTGAAATCTCAAATTCCAAATTCCAGAAAAAGACAGTTTCAAACCTGCAGTGTGTAAGGAAAGGTTCAAATCTGTGAGTTGAATACACACAACACAAAGAAGTTAGTGAGAATTCTTCTGTCCAGCATTATATGAAGAAATCCCGTTTCCAACGAAGGCGTCAAAGTGGAGCAAATATCCACTTGTAGAATTTAGAAACAGAGTGTTTCCAAACTACTCTATGAACAGAAAAGTTAAACTCTGTGAGCTGAACGCACACATCACAAAGTTGTTTCTGAGAATGATTCTGTCTAGTTTTTATACCAAGATATTTCGTTTTCTAACATTGGCCTAAAATCGCTTGAAATCTCCAATTGCAATTTCCACAAAAAGAGAGTTTCAAATCTGCTCTGTCCAAAGAAAGGTTCAACTCTGTGAGCTGAATACACACAACACAAAGAAGTTACTGAAAATTCTTCTGTCTAGCATTATATGAAGAAATCCCGTTTCCAACGAAGTCCTCAAAGAGGTCCAAATATCCACTTGCAGACTTTACAAACAGAGTGTTTCCAAACTGCTGTATGAACAGAAAGGTTAAAATCTGTGAGCTGAATGCACACATCACATACTAGTTTCTGAGAATGATTCTGTCTAGTTTTTATACGAAGATATTTCCTTTTCTCACATTGGCCTAAAATCGCTTGAAATCTCCAATTGCAATTTCCACAAAAAGAGAGTTTCAAATCTGCTCTGTCCAAAGAAAGGTTCAACTCTGTGAGCTGAATACACACAACACAAAGAAGTTACTCAAAATTCTTCTGTCTAGCATTATATAAAGAAATCCCGTTTCCAACGAAATCCTCAAAGAGGTCCAAATATCCCCTTGCAGACTTTACAAACAGAGTGTTTCCAAACTGCTGTATGAACAGAAAGGTTAAACTCTGTGAGCTGAATGCACACATCACATAGTAGTTTCTGAGAATGATTCTGTCTAGTTTTTATACGAAGATACTTCCTTTTCTAACATTGGCCTCAAATCGCTTGAAATCTCCAATTGCAATTTCCACAAAAAGAGAGTTTCTAATCTGCTCTGTCCAAAGAAAGGTTCAACTCTGTGAGCTGAATACACACAACACAAAGAAGTTACTGAAAATTCTTCTGTCTAGCATTATATGAAGAAATCCCGTTTCCAACGAAGTCCTCAAAGAGGTCCAAATATCCACTTGCAGACTTTACAAACAGAGTGTTTCCAAACTGCTGTGGGAACAGAAAGGTTAAACTCTGTGAGCTGAATGCACACATCACATAGTAGTTTCTGAGAATGATTCTGTCTAGTTTTTATACCAAGATATTTCCTTTTCTCACATTGGCCTCAAATCGCTTGAAATCTCCAATTGCAATTTCCACAAAAAGAGAGTTTCAAATCTGCTCTGTCCAAAGAAAGGTTCAACTCTGTGAGCTGAATACACACAACACAAAGAAGTTACTCAAAATTCTTCTGTCTAGCATTATATAAAGAAATCCCGTTTCCAACGAAATCCTCAAAGAGGTCCAAATATAACCTTGCAGACTTTACAAACAGAGTGTTTCCAAACTGCTCTATGAACAGAAAGGTTAAATTCTGTGAGCTGAATGCACACATCACATAGTAGTTTCTGAGAATGATTCTGTCTAGTTTCTATACGAAGATATTTCCTTTTCTAACATTGGCCTCAAATCGCTTGAAATCTCAAATTCCAAATTCCAGAAAAAGACAGTTTCAAACCTGCAGTGTGTAAGGAAAGGTTCAAATCTGTGAGTTGAATACACACAACACAAAGAAGTTACGGAGAATTCTTCTGTCTAGCATTATATGAAGAAATCCCGTTTCCAACGAAGGCGTCAAAGTGGAGCAAATATCCACTTGCAGACTTTAGAAACAGAGTGTTTCCAAACTGCTCTATGAACAGAAAAGTTAAACTCTGTGAGCTGAACGCAAACATCACAAAGTTGTTTCTGAGAATGATTCTGTCAAGTTTTTATACCAAGATATTTCGTTTTCTAACATTGGCCTAAAATCGCTTGAAATCTCCAATTGCAATTTCCACAAAAAGAGAGTTTCAAATCTGCTCTGTCCAAAGAAAGGTTCAACTCTGTGAGCTGAATACACACAACACAAAGAAGTTACGGAAAATTCTTCTATCTAGCATTATATGAAGAAATCCCGTTTCCAACGAAGGCGTCAAAGTGGAGCAAATATCCACTTGCAGACTTTAGAAACAGAGTGTTTCCAAACTACTCTATGAACAGAAAAGTTAAACTCTGTGAGCTGAACGCACACATCACAAAGTTGTTTCTGAGAATGATTCTGTCTAGTTTTTATACCAAGATATTTCGTTTTCTAACATTGTCCTCAAATCGCTTGAAATCTCAAATACCAAATTCCAGAAAAAGACAGTTTCAAACCTGCAGTGTGTAAGGAAAGGTTCAAATCTGTGAGTTGAATACACACAACACAAAGAAGTTACTGAGAATTCTTCTGTCTAGCATTATATGAAGAAATCCCGTTTCCAACGAAGGCGTCAAAGTGGAGCAAATATCCACTTGTAGAATTTAGAAACAGAGTGTTTCCAAACTGCTCTATGAACAGAAAAGTTAAACTCTGTGAGCTGAACGCACACATCACAAAGTTGTTTTTGAGAATGATTCTGTCTAGTTTTTATACCAAGATATTTCGTTTTCTAACATTGGCCTAAAATCGCTTGAAATCTCCAATTGCAATTTCCACAAAAAGAGAGATTCAAATCTGCTCTGTCCAAAGAAAGGTTCAACTCTGTGAGCTGAATACACACAACACAAAGAAGTTACTGAAAATTCTTCTATCTAGCATTATATGAAGAAATCCCGTTTCCAACGAAGTCCTCAAAGAGTTCCAAATATCCACTTGCAGACTTTACAAACAGAGTGTTTCCAAACTGCTGTATGAACAGAAAGGTTAAACTCTGTGAGCTGAATGCACACATCACATAGTAGTTTCTGAGAATGATTCTGTCTAGTTTTTATACGAAGATACTTCCTTTTCTAACATTGGCCTCAAATCGCTTGAAATCTCCAATTGCAATTTCCACAAAAAGAGAGTTTCAAATCTGCTCTGTCCAAAGAAAGGTTCAACTCTGTGAGCTGAATACACACAACACAAAGAAGTTACTGAAAATTCTTCTGTCTAGCATTATATGAAGAAATCCCGTTTCCAACGAAGGCGTCAAAGTGGAGCAAATATCCACTTGCAGACTTTAGAAACAGAGTGTTTCCAAACTACTCTATGAACAGAAAAGTTAAACTCTGTGAGCTGAACGCACACATCACAAAGTTGTTTCTGAGAATGATTCTGTCTAGTTTTTATACCAAGATATTTCGTTTTCTAACATTGGCCTAAAATCGCTTGAAATCTCCAATTGCAATTTCCACAAAAAGAGAGTTTCAAATCTGCTCTGTCCAAAGAAAGGTTCAACTCTGTGAGCTGAATACACACAACACAAAGAAGTTACTGAAAATTCTTCTGTCTAGCATTATATGAAGAAATCCCGTTTCCAACGAAGTCCTCAAAGAGGTCCAAATATCCACTTACAGACTTTACAAACAGAGTGTTTCCAAACTGCTGTATGAACAGAATGGTTAAACTCTGTGAGCTGAATGCACACATCACATAGTAGTTTCTGAGAATGATTCTGTCTAGTTTTTATACCAAGATATTTCCTTTTCTCACATTGGCCTCAAATAGCTTGAAATCTCCAATTGCAATTTCCACAAAAAGAGAGTTTCAAATCTGCTCTGTCCAAAGAAAGGTTCAACTCTGTGAGCTGAATACACACAACACAAAGAAGTTACTGAAAATTCTTCTGTCTAGCATTATATGAAGAATTCCCGTTTCTAAAGAAGGCCTCAAAGAGATCCAAATATCCACTTGCAGACTTTACAAACAGAGTGTTTCCAAACTGCTGTATGAACAGAAAGGTTAAACTCTGTGAGCTGAATGCACACATCACATAGTAGTTTCTGAGAATGATTCTGTCTAGTTTTTATACGAAGATATTTCCTTTTCTAACATTGGCCTAAAATCGCTTGAAATCTCCAATTGCAATTTCCCCAAAAAGAGAGTTTCAAATCTGCTCTGTCCAAAGAAAGGTTCAACTCTGTGAGCTGAATACACACAACACAAAGAAGTTACTGAAAATTCCTCTGTCTAGCATTATATGAAGAAATCACGTTTCCAACGAAGTCCTCAAAGAGGTCCAAATATCCACTTGCAGACTTTACAAACAGAGTGTTTCCAAACTGCTCTATGAACAGAAAGGTTAAAATCTGTGAGCTGAATGCACACATCACATAGTAGTTTCTGAGAATGATTCTGTCTAGTTTTTATACGAAGATACTTCCTTTTCTAACATTGGCCTCAAATCGCTTGAAATCTCAAATTCCAAATTCCAGAAAAAGACAGTTTCAAACCTGCAGTG
The DNA here is from genome assembly GCF_028858775.2 of Pan troglodytes. Taxonomy (NCBI): domain Eukaryota; kingdom Metazoa; phylum Chordata; class Mammalia; order Primates; family Hominidae; genus Pan; species Pan troglodytes. Next base: position 15,805,544 of record NC_072413.2, read on the forward strand.
TGTAAGGAAAGGTTCAAATCTGTGAGTTGTATACACACAACACAAAGAAGTTACTGAGAATTCTTCTGTCTAGCATTATATGAAGAAATCCCGTTTCCAACGAAGGCCCCAAAGTGGTGCAAATATCTACTTGTACACTTTAGAAACAGAGTGTTTCCAAACTGCTCTATGAACAGAAAAGTTAAACTCTGTGAGCTGAACGCACACATCACAAAGTTGTTTCTGAGAATGATTCTGTCTAGTATTTATACGAAGATATTTCCTTTTCTAACATTGGCCTCAAATCGCTTGAAATCTCCAATTGCAATTTCCACAAAAAGAGAGTTTCAAATCTGCTCTATCCAAAGGAAGGTTCAACTCTGTGAGCTGAATACACACAACACAAAGAAGTTACTGAAAATTCTTCTGTCTAGCATTATATGAAGAAATCCCGTTTCCAATGAAGTCCTCAAAGAGGTCCAAATATCCACTTGCAGACTTTACAAACAGAGTGTTTCCAAACTGCTGTATGAACAGAAAGGTTAAACTCTGTGAGCTGAATGCACACATCACATAGTAGTTTCTGAGAATGATTCTGTCTAGTTTTTATACCAAGATATTTCCTTTTCTCACATTGGCCTCAAATCGCTTGAAATCTCCAATTGCAATTTCCACAAAAAGAGAGTTTCAAATCTGCTCTGTCCAAAGAAAGGTTCAACTCTGTGAGCTGAATACACACAACACAAAGAAGTTACTCAAAATTCTTCTGTCTAGCATTATATAAAGAAATCCCGTTTCCAACGAAATCCTCAAAGAGGTCCAAATATAACCTTGCAGACTTTACAAACAGAGTGTTTCCAAACTGCTGTATGAACAGAAAGGTTAAACTCCGTGAGCTGAATGCACACATCACATAGTAGTTTCTGAGAATGATTCTGTCTAGTTTCTATACGAAGATATTTCCTTTTCTAACATTGGCCTCAAATCGCTTGAAATCTCAAATTCCAAATTCCAGAAAAAGACAGTTTCAAACCTGCAGTGTGTAAGGAAAGGTTCAAATCTGTGAGTTGAATACACACAACACAAAGAAGTTACTGAGAATTCTTCTGTCTAGCATTATATGAAGAAATCCCGTTTCCAACGAAGGCGTCAAAGTGGAGCAAATATCCACTTGCAGACTTTAGAAACAGAGTGTTTCCAAACTGCTCTATGAACAGAAAAGTTAAACTCTGTGAGCTGAACGCACACATCACAAAGTTGTTTCTGAGAATGATTCTGTCTAGTTTTTATACCAAGATATTTCGTTTTCTAACATTGGCCTAAAATCGCTTGAAATCTCCAATTGCAATTTCCACAAAAAGAGAGTTTCAAATCTGCTCTGTCCAAAGAAAGGTTCAACTCTGTGAGCTGAATACACACAACACAAAGAAGTTACTGAAAATTCTTCTGTCTAGCATTATATGAAGAAATCCCGTTTCCAACGAAGTCCTCAAAGAGGTCCAAATATCCACTTGCAGACTTTACAAACAGAGTGTTTCCAAACTGCTGTATGAACAGAATGGTTAAACTCTGTGAGCTGAATGCACACATCACATAGTAGTTTCTGAGAATGATTCTGTCTAGTTTTTATACCAAGATATTTCCTTTTCTAACATTGGCCTCAAATCGCTTGAAATCTCCAATTGCAATTTCCACAAAAAGAGAGTTTCAAATCTGCTCTGTCCAAAGAAAGGTTCAACTCTGTGAGCTGAATACACACAACACAAAGAAGTTACTCAAAATTCTTCTGTCTAGCATTATATAAAGAAATCCCGTTTCCAACGAAATCCTCAAAGAGGTCCAAATATCCCCTTGCAGACTTTACAAACAGAGTGTTTCCAAACTGCTCTATGAACAGAAAGGTTAAACTCTGTGAGCTGAATGCACACATCACATAGTAGTTTCTGAGAATGATTCTGTCTAGTTTCTATACGAAGATATTTCCTTTTCTAACATTGGCCTCAAATCGCTTGAAATCTCAAATTCCAAATTCCAGAAAAAGACAGTTTCAAACCTGCAGTGTGTAAGGAAAGGTTCAAATCTGTGAGTTGAATACACACAACACAAAGAAGTTAGTGAGAATTCTTCTGTCCAGCATTATATGAAGAAATCCCGTTTCCAACGAAGGCGTCAAAGTGGAGCAAATATCCACTTGTAGAATTTAGAAACAGAGTGTTTCCAAACTACTCTATGAACAGAAAAGTTAAACTCTGTGAGCTGAACGCACACATCACAAAGTTGTTTCAGAGAATGATTCTGTCTAGTTTTTATACCAAGATATTTCGTTTTCTAACATTGCCCTAAAATCGCTTGAAATCTCCAATTGCAATTTCCACAAAAAGAGAGTTTCAAATCTGCTCTGTCCAAAGAAAGGTTCAACTCTGTGAGCTGAATACACACAACACAAAGAAGTTACTGAAAATTCTTCTGTCTAGCATTATATGAAGAAATCCCGTTTCCAACGAAGTCCTCAAAGAGGTCCAAATATCCACTTGCAGACTTTACAAACAGAGTGTTTCCAAACTGCTGTATGAACAGAATGGTTAAACTCTGTGAGCTGAATGCACACATCACATAGTAGTTTCTGAGAATGATTCTGTCTAGTTTTTATACCAAGATATTTCCTTTTTTCACATTGGCCTCAAATCGCTTGAAATCTCCAATTGCAATTTCCACAAAAAGAGAGTTTCAAATCTGCTCTGTCCAAAGAAAGGTTCAACTCTGTGAGCTGAATACACACAACACAAAGAAGTTACTCAAAATTCTTCTGTCTAGCATTATATAAAGAAATCCCGTTTCCAACGAAATCCTCAAAGAGGTCCAAATATCCCCTTGCAGACTTTACAAACAGAGTGTTTCCAAACTGCTCTATGAACAGAAAGGTTAAACTCTGTGAGCTGAATGCACACATCACATAGTAGTTTCTGAGAATGATTCTGTCTAGTTTCTATACGAAGATATTTCCTTTTCTAACATTGTCCTCAAATCGCTTGAAATCTCAAATACCAAATTCCAGAAAAAGACAGTTTCAAACCTGCAGTGTGTAAGGAAAGGTTCAAATCTGTGAGTTGAATACACACAACACAAAGAAGTTACTGAGAATTCTTCTGTCTAGCATTATATGAAGAAATCCCGTTTCCAACGAAGGCGTCAAAGTGGAGCAATTATCCACTTGTAGAATTTAGAAACAGAGTGTTTCCAAACTGCTCTATGAACAGAAAAGTTGAACTCTGTGAGCTGAACGCACACATCACAAAGTTGTTTCTGAGAATGATTCTGTCTAGTTTTTATACCAAGATATTTCGTTTTCTAACATTGGCCTAAAATCGCTTGAAATCTCCAATTGCAATTTCCACAAAAAGAGAGTTTCAAATCTGCTCTGTCCAAAGAAAGGTTCAACTCTGTGAGCTGAATACACACAACACAAAGAAGTTACTGAAAATTCTTCTGTCTAGCATTATATGAAGAAATCCCGTTTCCAACGAAGTCCTCAAAGAGGTCCAAATATCCACTTGCAGACTTTACAAACAGAGTGTTTCCAAACTGCTGTATGAACAGAAAGGTTAAACTCTGTGAGCTGAATGCACACATCACATAGTAGTTTCTGAGAATGATTCTGTCTAGTTTTTATACGAAGATACTTCCTTTTCTAACATTGGCCTCAAATCGCTTGAAATCTCCAATTGCAATTTCCACAAAAAGAGAGTTTCTAATCTGCTCTGTCCAAAGAAAGGTTCAACTCTGTGAGCTGAATACACACAACACAAAGAAGTTACTGAAAATTCTTCTGTCTAGCATTATATGAAGAAATCCCGTTTCCAACGAAGTCCTCAAAGAGGTCCAAATATCCACTTGCAGACTTTACAAACAGAGTGTTTCCAAACTGCTGTAGGAACAGAAAGGTTAAACTCTGTGAGCTGAATGCACACATCACATAGTAGTTTCTGAGAATGATTCTGTCTAGTTTTTATACCAAGATATTTCCTTTTCTCACATTGGCCTCAAATCGCTTGAAATCTCCAATTGCAATTTCCACAAAAAGAGAGTTTCAAATCTGCTCTATCCAAAGAAAGGTTCAACTCTGTGAGCTGAATACACACAACACAAAGAAGTTACTGAAAATTCTTCTGTCTAGCATTATATGAAGAAATCCCGTTTCCAACGAAGTCCTCAAAGAGGTCCAAATATCCACTTGCAGACTTTACAAACAGAGTGTTTCCAAACTGCTGTATGAACAGAATGGTTAAACTCTGTGAGCTGAATGCACACATCACATAGTAGTTTCTGAGAATGATTCTGTCTAGTTTTTATACCAAGATATTTCCTTTTCTAACATTGGCCTCAAATCGCTTGAAATCTCCAATTGCAATTTCCACAAAAAGAGAGTTTCAAATCTGCTCTGTCCAGAGAAAGGTTCAACTCTGTGAGCTGAATACACAGAACACAAAGAAGTTACTCAAAATTCTTCTGTCTAGCATTATATAAAGAAATCCCGTTTCCAACGAAATCCTCAAAGAGGTCCAAATATCCCCTTGCAGACTTTACAAACAGAGTGTTTCCAAACTGCTCTATGAAAAGAAAGGTTAAACTCTGTGAGCTGAATGCACACATCACATAGTAGTTTCTGAGAATGATTCTGTCTAGTTTCTATACGAAGATATTTCCTTTTCTAACATTGGCCTCAAATCGCTTGAAATCTCAAATTCCAAATTCCAGAAAAAGACAGTTTCAAACCTGCAGTGTGTAAGGAAAGGTTCAAATCTGTGAGTTGAATACACACAACACAAAGAAGTTAGTGAGAATTCTTCTGTCCAGCATTATATGAAGAAATCCCGTTTCCAACGAAGGCGTCAAAGTGGAGCAAATATCCACTTGTAGAATTTAGAAACAGAGTGTTTCCAAACTACTCTATGAACAGAAAAGTTAAACTCTGTGAGCTGAACGCACACATCACAAAGTTGTTTCTGAGAATGATTCTGTCTAGTTTTTATACCAAGATATTTCGTTTTCTAACATTGGCCTAAAATCGCTTGAAATCTCCAATTGCAATTTCCACAAAAAGAGAGTTTCAAATCTGCTCTGTCCAAAGAAAGGTTCAACTCTGTGAGCTGAATACACACAACACAAAGAAGTTACTGAAAATTCTTCTGTCTAGCATTATATGAAGAAATCCCGTTTCCAACGAAGTCCTCAAAGAGGTCCAAATATCCACTTGCAGACTTTACAAACAGAGTGTTTCCAAACTGCTCTATGAACAGAAAGGTTAAAATCTGTGAGCTGAATGCACACATCACATAGTAGTTTCTGAGAATGATTCTGTCTAGTTTTTATACGAAGATACTTCCTTTTCTAACATTGGCCTCAAATCGCTTGAAATCTCAAATTCCAAATTCCAGAAAAAGACAGTTTCAAACCTGCAGTGTGTAAGGAAAGGTTCAAATCTGTGAGTTGTATACACACAACACAAAGAAGTTACTGAGAATTCTTCTGTCTAGCATTATATGAAGAAATCCCGTTTCCAACGAAGGCCCCAAAGTGGTGCAAATATCTACTTGTACACTTTAGAAACAGAGTGTTTCCAAACTGCTCTATGAACAGAAAAGTTAAACTCTGTGAGCTGAACGCACACATCACAAAGTTGTTTCTGAGAATGATTCTGTCTAGTATTTATACGAAGATATTTCCTTTTCTAACATTGGCCTCAAATCGCTTGAAATCTCCAATTGCAATTTCCACAAAAAGAGAGTTTCAAATCTGCTCTATCCAAAGAAAGGTTCAACTCTGTGAGCTGAATACACACAACACAAAGAAGTTACTGAAAATTCTTCTGTCTAGCATTATATGAAGAAATCCCGTTTCCAACGAAGTCCTCAAAGAGGTCCAAATATCCACTTGCAGACTTTACAAACAGAGTGTTTCCAAACTGCTGTATGAACAGAAAGGTTAAACTCTGTGAGCTGAATGCACACATCACATAGTAGTTTCTGAGAATGATTCTGTCTAGTTTTTATACCAAGATATTTCCTTTTCTCACATTGGCCTCAAATCGCTTGAAATCTCCAATTGCAGTTTCCACAAAAAGAGAGTTTCAAATCTGCTCTGTCCAAAGAAAGGTTCAACTCTGTGAGCTGAATACACACAACACAAAGAAGTTACTCAAAATTCTTCTGTCTAGCATTATATAAAGAAATCCCGTTTCCAACGAAATCCTCAAAGAGGTCCAAATATAACCTTGCAGACTTTACAAACAGAGTGTTTCCAAACTGCTGTATGAACAGAAAGGTTAAACTCTGTGAGCTGAATGCACACATCACATAGTAGTTTCTGAGAATGATTCTGTCTAGTTTCTATACGAAGATATTTCCTTTTCTAACATTGGCCTCAAATCGCTTGAAATCTCAAATTCCAAATTCCAGAAAAAGACAGTTTCAAACCTGCAGTGTGTAAGGAAAGGTTCAAATCTGTGAGTTGAATACACACAACACAAAGAAGTTACTGAGAATTCTTCTGTCTAGCATTATATGAAGAAATCCCGTTTCCAACGAAGGCGTCAAAGTGGAGCAAATATCCACTTGCAGACTTTAGAAACAGAGTGTTTCCAAACTGCTCTATGAACAGAAAAGTTAAACTCTGTGAGCTGAACGCACACATCACAAAGTTGTTTCTGAGAATGATTCTGTCTAGTTTTTATACCAAGATATTTCGTTTTCTAACATTGGCCTAAAATCGCTTGAAATCTCCAATTGCAATTTCCACAAAAAGAGAGTTTCAAATCTGCTCTGTCCAAAGAAAGGTTCAACTCTGTGAGCTGAATACACACAACACAAAGAAGTTACTGAAAATTCTTCTGTCTAGCATTATATGAAGAAATCCCGTTTCCAACGAAGTCCTCAAAGAGGTCCAAATATCCACTTGCAGACTTTACAAACAGAGTGTTTCCAAACTGCTCTATGAACAGAAAGGTTAAAATCTGTGAGCTGAATGCACACATCACATAGTAGTTTCTGAGAATGATTCTGTCTAGTTTTTATACGAAGATACTTCCTTTTCTAACATTGGCCTCAAATCGCTTGAAATCTCAAATTCCAAATTCCAGAAAAAGACAGTTTCAAACCTGCAGTGTGTAAGGAAAGGTTCAAATCTGTGAGTTGTATACACACAACACAAAGAAGTTACTGAGAATTCTTCTGTCTAGCATTATATGAAGAAATCCCGTTTCCAACGAAGGCCCCAAAGTGGTGCAAATATCTACTTGTACACTTTAGAAACAGAGTGTTTCCAAACTGCTCTATGAACAGAAAAGTTAAACTCTGTGAGCTGAACGCACACATCACAAAGTTGTTTCTGAGAATGATTCTGTCTAGTATTTATACGAAGATATTTCCTTTTCTAACATTGGCCTCAAATCGCTTGAAATCTCCAATTGCAATTTCCACAAAAAGAGAGTTTCAAATCTGCTCTATCCAAAGAAAGGTTCAACTCTGTGAGCTGAATACACACAACACAAAGAAGTTACTGAAAATTCTTCTGTCTAGCATTATATGAAGAAATCCCGTTTCCAACGAAGTCCTCAAAGAGGTCCAAATATCCACTTGCAGACTTTACAAACAGAGTGTTTCCAAACTGCTGTATGAACAGAAAGGTTAAACTCTGTGAGCTGAATGCACACATCACATAGTAGTTTCTGAGAATGATTCTGTCTAGTTTTTATACCAAGATATTTCCTTTTCTCACATTGGCCTCAAATCGCTTGAAATCTCCAATTGCAATTTCCACAAAAAGAGAGTTTCAAATCTGCTCTGTCCAAAGAAAGGTTCAACTCTGTGAGCTGAATACACACAACACAAAGAAGTTACTCAAAATTCTTCTGTCTAGCATTATATAAAGAAATCCCGTTTCCAACGAAATCCTCAAAGAGGTCCAAATATAACCTTGCAGACTTTACAAACAGAGTGTTTCCAAACTGCTGTATGAACAGAAAGGTTAAACTCTGTGAGCTGAATGCACACATCACATAGTAGTTTCTGAGAATGATTCTGTCTAGTTTCTATACGAAGATATTTCCTTTTCTAACATTGGCCTCAAATCGCTTGAAATCTCAAATTCCAAATTCCAGAAAAAGACAGTTTCAAACCTGCAGTGTGTAAGGAAAGGTTCAAATCTGTGAGTTGAATACACACAACACAAAGAAGTTACTGAGAATTCTTCTGTCTAGCATTATATGAAGAAATCCCGTTTCCAACGAAGGCGTCAAAGTGGAGCAAATATCCACTTGCAGACTTTAGAAACAGAGTGTTTCCAAACTGCTCTATGAACAGAAAAGTTAAACTCTGTGAGCTGAACGCACACATCACAAAGTTGTTTCTGAGAATGATTCTGTCTAGTTTTTATACCAAGATATTTCGTTTTCTAACATTGGCCTAAAATCGCTTGAAATCTCCAATTGCAATTTCCACAAAAAGAGAGTTTCAAATCTGCTCTGTCCAAAGAAAGGTTCAACTCTGTGAGCTGAATACACACAACACAAAGAAGTTACTGAAAATTCTTCTGTCTAGCATTATATGAAGAAATCCCGTTTCCAACGAAGTCCTCAAAGAGGTCCAAATATCCACTTGCAGACTTTACAAACAGAGTGTTTCCAAACTGCTCTATGAACAGAAAGGTTAAAATCTGTGAGCTGAATGCACACATCACATAGTAGTTTCTGAGAATGATTCTGTCTAGTTTTTATACGAAGATACTTCCTTTTCTAACATTGGCCTCAAATCGCTTGAAATCTCAAATTCCAAATTCCAGAAAAAGACAGTTTCAAACCTGCAGTGTGTAAGGAAAGGTTCAAATCTGTGAGTTGTATACACACAACACAAAGAAGTTACTGAGAATTCTTCTGTCTAGCATTATATGAAGAAATCCCGTTTCCAACGAAGGCCCCAAAGTGGTGCAAATATCTACTTGTACACTTTAGAAACAGAGTGTTTCCAAACTGCTCTATGAACAGAAAAGTTAAACTCTGTGAGCTGAACGCACACATCACAAAGTTGTTTCTGAGAATGATTCTGTCTAGTATTTATACGAAGATATTTCCTTTTCTAACATTGGCCTCAAATCGCTTGAAATCTCCAATTGCAATTTCCACAAAAAGAGAGTTTCAAATCTGCTCTATCCAAAGAAAGGTTCAACTCTGTGAGCTGAATACACACAACACAAAGAAGTTACTGAAAATTCTTCTGTCTAGCATTATATGAAGAAATCCCGTTTCCAACGAAGTCCTCAAAGAGGTCCAAATATCCACTTGCAGACTTTACAAACAGAGTGTTTCCAAACTGCTGTATGAACAGAAAGGTTAAACTCTGTGAGCTGAATGCACACATCACATAGTAGTTTCTGAGAATGATTCTGTCTAGTTTTTATACCAAGATATTTCCTTTTCTCACATTGGCCTCAAATCGCTTGAAATCTCCAATTGCAATTTCCACAAAAAGAGAGTTTCAAATCTGCTCTGTCCAAAGAAAGGTTCAACTCTGTGAGCTGAATACACACAACACAAAGAAGTTACTCAAAATTCTTCTGTCTAGCATTATATAAAGAAATCCCGTTTCCAACGAAATCCTCAAAGAGGTCCAAATATAACCTTGCAGACTTTACAAACAGAGTGTTTCCAAACTGCTGTATGAACAGAAAGGTTAAACTCTGTGAGCTGAATGCACACATCACATAGTAGTTTCTGAGAATGATTCTGTCTAGTTTCTATACGAAGATATTTCCTTTTCTAACATTGGCCTCAAATCGCTTGAAATCTCAAATTCCAAATTCCAGAAAAAGACAGTTTCAAACCTGCAGTGTGTAAGGAAAGGTTCAAATCTGTGAGTTGAATACACACAACACAAAGAAGTTACTGAGAATTCTTCTGTCTAGCATTATATGAAGAAATCCCGTTTCCAACGAAGGCGTCAAAGTGGAGCAAATATCCACTTGCAGACTTTAGAAACAGAGTGTTTCCAAACTGCTCTATGAACAGAAAAGTTAAACTCTGTGAGCTGAACGCACACATCACAAAGTTGTTTCTGAGAATGATTCTGTCTAGTTTTTATACCAAGATATTTCGTTTTCTAACATTGGCCTAAAATCGCTTGAAATCTCCAATTGCAATTTCCACAAAAAGAGAGTTTCAAATCTGCTCTGTCCAAAGAAAGGTTCAACTCTGTGAGCTGAATACACACAACACAAAGAAGTTACTGAAAATTCTTCTGTCTAGCATTATATGAAGAAATCCCGTTTCCAACGAAGTCCTCAAAGAGGTCCAAATATCCACTTGCAGACTTTACAAACAGAGTGTTTCCAAACTGCTGTATGAACAGAATGGTTAAACTCTGTGAGCTGAATGCACACATCACATAGTAGTTTCTGAGAATGATTCTGTCTAGTTTTTATACCAAGATATTTCCTTTTCTAACATTGGCCTCAAATCGCTTGAAATCTCCAATTGCAATTTCCACAAAAAGAGAGTTTCAAATCTGCTCTGTCCAAAGAAAGGTTCAACTCTGTGAGCTGAATACACAGAACACAAAGAAGTTACTCAAAATTCTTCTGTCTAGCATTATATAAAGAAATCCCGTTTCCAACGAAATCCTCAAAGAGGTCCAAATATCCCCTTGCAGACTTTACAAACAGAGTGTTTCCAAACTGCTGTATGAACAGAAAGGTTAAACTCTGTGAGCTGAATGCACACATCACATAGTAGTTTCTGAGAATGATTCTGTCTAGTTTTTATACGAAGATACTTCCTTTTCTAACATTGGCCTCAAATCGCTTGAAATCTCCAATTGCAATTTCCACAAAAAGAGAGTTTCTAATCTGCTCTGTCCAAAGAAAGGTTCAACTCTGTGAGCTGAATACACACAACACAAAGAAGTTACTGAAAATTCTTCTGTCTAGCATTATATGAAGAAATCCCGTTTCCAACGAAGTCCTCAAAGAGGTCCAAATATCCACTTGCAGACTTTACAAACAGAGTGTTTCCAAACTGCTGTGGGAACAGAAAGGTTAAACTCTGTGAGCTGAATGCACACATCACATAGTAGTTTCTGAGAATGATTCTGTCTAGTTTTTATACCAAGATATTTCCTTTTCTCACATTGGCCTCAAATCGCTTGAAATCTCCAATTGCAATTTCCACAAAAAGAGAGTTTCAAATCTGCTCTGTCCAAAGAAAGGTTCAACTCTGTGAGCTGAATACACACAACACAAAGAAGTTACTCAAAATTCTTCTGTCTAGCATTATATAAAGAAATCCCGTTTCCAACGAAATCCTCAAAGAGGTCCAAATATAACCTTGCAGACTTTACAAACAGAGTGTTTCCAAACTGCTCTATGAACAGAAAGGTTAAACTCTGTGAGCTGAATGCACACATCACATAGTAGTTTCTGAGAATGATTCTGTCTAGTTTCTATACGAAGATATTTCCTTTTCTAACATTGGCCTCAAATCGCTTGAAATCTCAAATTCCAAATTCCAGAAAAAGACAGTTTCAAACCTGCAGTGTGTAAGGAAAGGTTCAAATCTGTGAGTTGAATACACACAACACAAAGAAGTTACGGAGAATTCTTCTGTCTAGCATTATATGAAGAAATCCCGTTTCCAACGAAGGCGTCAAAGTGGAGCAAATATCCACTTGCAGACTTTAGAAACAGAGTGTTTCCAAACTGCTCTATGAACAGAAAAGTTAAACTCTGTGAGCTGAACGCAAACATCACAAAGTTGTTTCTGAGAATGATTCTGTCAAGTTTTTATACCAAGATATTTCGTTTTCTAACATTGGCCTAAAATCGCTTGAAATCTCCAATTGCAATTTCCACAAAAAGAGAGTTTCAAATCTGCTCTGTCCAAAGAAAGGTTCAACTCTGTGAGCTGAATACACACAACACAAAGAAGTTACGGAAAATTCTTCTATCTAGCATTATATGAAGAAATCCCGTTTCCAACGAAGGCGTCAAAGTGGAGCAAATATCCACTTGCAGACTTTAGAAACAGAGTGTTTCCAAACTACTCTATGAACAGAAAAGTTAAACTCTGTGAGCTGAACGCACACATCACAAAGTTGTTTTTGAGAATGATTCTGTCTAGTTTTTATACCAAGATATTTCGTTTTCTAACATTGGCCTAAAATCGCTTGAAATCTCCAATTGCAATTTCCACAAAAAGAGAGATTCAAATCTGCTCTGTCCAAAGAAAGGTTCAACTCTGTGAGCTGAATACACACAACACAAAGAAGTTACTGAAAATTCTTCTATCTAGCATTATATGAAGAAATCCCGTTTCCAACGAAGTCCTCAAAGAGTTCCAAATATCCACTTGCAGACTTTACAAACAGAGTGTTTCCAAACTGCTGTATGAACAGAAAGGTTAAACTCTGTGAGCTGAATGCACACATCACATAGTAGTTTCTGAGAATGATTCTGTCTAGTTTTTATACGAAGATACTTCCTTTTCTAACATTGGCCTCAAATCGCTTGAAATCTCCAATTGCAATTTCCACAAAAAGAGAGTTTCAAATCTGCTCTGTCCAAAGAAAGGTTCAACTCTGTGAGCTGAATACACACAACACAAAGAAGTTACTGAAAATTCTTCTGTCTAGCATTATATGAAGAAATCCCGTTTCCAACGAAGGCGTCAAAGTGGAGCAAATATCCACTTGCAGACTTTAGAAACAGAGTGTTTCCAAACTACTCTATGAACAGAAAAGTTAAACTCTGTGAGCTGAACGCACACATCACAAAGTTGTTTCTGAGAATGATTCTGTCTAGTTTTTATACCAAGATATTTCGTTTTCTAACATTGGCCTAAAATCGCTTGAAATCTCCAATTGCAATTTCCACAAAAAGAGAGTTTCAAATCTGCTCTGTCCAAAGAAAGGTTCAACTCTGTGAGCTGAATACACACAACACAAAGAAGTTACTGAAAATTCTTCTGTCTAGCATTATATGAAGAAATCCCGTTTCCAACGAAGTCCTCAAAGAGGTCCAAATATCCACTTACAGACTTTACAAACAGAGTGTTTCCAAACTGCTGTATGAACAGAATGGTTAAACTCTGTGAGCTGAATGCACACATCACATAGTAGTTTCTGAGAATGATTCTGTCTAGTTTTTATACCAAGATATTTCCTTTTCTCACATTGGCCTCAAATAGCTTGAAATCTCCAATTGCAATTTCCACAAAAAGAGAGTTTCAAATCTGCTCTGTCCAAAGAAAGGTTCAACTCTGTGAGCTGAATACACACAACACAAAGAAGTTACTGAAAATTCTTCTGTCTAGCATTATATGAAGAATTCCCGTTTCTAAAGAAGGCCTCAAAGAGATCCAAATATCCACTTGCAGACTTTACAAACAGAGTGTTTCCAAACTGCTGTATGAACAGAAAGGTTAAACTCTGTGAGCTGAATGCACACATCACATAGTAGTTTCTGAGAATGATTCTGTCTAGTTTTTATACGAAGATATTTCCTTTTCTAACATTGGCCTAAAATCGCTTGAAATCTCCAATTGCAATTTCCCCAAAAAGAGAGTTTCAAATCTGCTCTGTCCAAAGAAAGGTTCAACTCTGTGAGCTGAATACACACAACACAAAGAAGTTACTGAAAATTCCTCTGTCTAGCATTATATGAAGAAATCACGTTTCCAACGAAGTCCTCAAAGAGGTCCAAATATCCACTTGCAGACTTTACAAACAGAGTGTTTCCAAACTGCTCTATGAACAGAAAGGTTAAAATCTGTGAGCTGAATGCACACATCACATAGTAGTTTCTGAGAATGATTCTGTCTAGTTTTTATACGAAGATACTTCCTTTTCTAACATTGGCCTCAAATCGCTTGAAATCTCAAATTCCAAATTCCAGAAAAAGACAGTTTCAAACCTGCAGTGTGTAAGGAAAGGTTCAAATCTGTGAGTTGTATACACACAACACAAAGAAGTTACTGAGAATTCTTCTGTCTAGCATTATATGAAGAAATCCCGTTTCCAACGAAGGCCCCAAAGTGGTGCAAATATCTACTTGTACACTTTAGAAACAGAGTGTTTCCAAACTGCTCTATGAACAGAAAAGTTAAACTCTGTGAGCTGAACGCACACATCACAAAGTTGTTTCTGAGAATGATTCTGTCTAGTATTTATACGAAGATATTTCCTTTTCTAACATTGGCCTCAAATCGCTTGAAATCTCCAATTGCAATTTCCACAAAAAGAGAGTTTCAAATCTGCTCTATCCAAAGGAAGGTTCAACTCTGTGAGCTGAATACACACAACACAAAGAAGTTACTGAAAATTCTTCTGTCTAGCATTATATGAAGAAATCCCGTTTCCAATGAAGTCCTCAAAGAGGTCCAAATATCCACTTGCAGACTTTACAAACAGAGTGTTTCCAAACTGCTGTATGAACAGAAAGGTTAAACTCTGTGAGCTGAATGCACACATCACATAGTAGTTTCTGAGAATGATTCTGTCTAGTTTTTATACCAAGATATTTCCTTTTCTCACATTGGCCTCAAATCGCTTGAAATCTCCAATTGCAATTTCCACAAAAAGAGAGTTTCAAATCTGCTCTGTCCAAAGAAAGGTTCAACTCTGTGAGCTGAATACACACAACACAAAGAAGTTACTCAAAATTCTTCTGTCTAGCATTATATAAAGAAATCCCGTTTCCAACGAAATCCTCAAAGAGGTCCAAATATAACCTTGCAGACTTTACAAACAGAGTGTTTCCAAACTGCTGTATGAACAGAAAGGTTAAACTCTGTGAGCTGAATGCACACATCACATAGTAGTTTCTGAGAATGATTCTGTCTAGTTTCTATACGAAGATATTTCCTTTTCTAACATTGGCCTCAAATCGCTTGAAATCTCAAATTCCAAATTCCAGAAAAAGACAGTTTCAAACCTGCAGTGTGTAAGGAAAGGTTCAAATCTGTGAGTTGAATACACACAACACAAAGAAGTTACTGAGAATTCTTCTGTCTAGCATTATATGAAGAAATCCCGTTTCCAACGAAGGCGTCAAAGTGGAGCAAATATCCACTTGCAGACTTTAGAAACAGAGTGTTTCCAAACTGCTCTATGAACAGAAAAGTTAAACTCTGTGAGCTGAACGCACACATCACAAAGTTGTTTCTGAGAATGATTCTGTCTAGTTTTTATACCAAGATATTTCGTTTTCTAACATTGGCCTAAAATCGCTTGAAATCTCCAATTGCAATTTCCACAAAAAGAGAGTTTCAAATCTGCTCTGTCCAAAGAAAGGTTCAACTCTGTGAGCTGAATACACACAACACAAAGAAGTTACTGAAAATTCTTCTGTCTAGCATTATATGAAGAAATCCCGTTTCCAACGAAGTCCTCAAAGAGGTCCAAATATCCACTTGCAGACATTACAAACAGAGTGTTTCCAAACTGCTGTATGAACAGAATGGTTAAACTCTGTGAGCTGAATGCACACATCACATAGTAGTTTCTGAGAATGATTCTGTCTAGTTTTTATACCAAGATATTTCCTTTTCTAACATTGGCCTCAAATCGCTTGAAATCTCCAATTGCAATTTCCACAAAAAGAGAGTTTCAAATCTGCTCTGTCCAAAGAAAGGTTCAACTCTGTGAGCTGAATACACACAACACAAAGAAGTTACTCAAAATTCTTCTGTCTAGCATTATATAAAGAAATCCCGTTTCCAACGAAATCCTCAAAGAGGTCCAAATATCCCCTTGCAGACTTTACAAACAGAGTGTTTCCAAACTGCTCTATGAACAGAAAGGTTAAACTCTGTGAGCTGAATGCACACATCACATAGTAGTTTCTGAGAATGATTCTGTCTAGTTTCTATACGAAGATATTTCCTTTTCTAACATTGGCCTCAAATCGCTTGAAATCTCAAATTCCAAATTCCAGAAAAAGACAGTTTCAAACCTGCAGTGTGTAAGGAAAGGTTCAAATCTGTGAGTTGAATACACACAACACAAAGAAGTTAGTGAGAATTCTTCTGTCCAGCATTATATGAAGAAATCCCGTTTCCAACGAAGGCGTCAAAGTGGAGCAAATATCCACTTGTAGAATTTAGAAACAGAGTGTTTCCAAACTACTCTATGAACAGAAAAGTTAAACTCTGTGAGCTGAACGCACACATCACAAAGTTGTTTCTGAGAATGATTCTGTCTAGTTTTTATACCAAGATATTTCGTTTTCTAACATTGCCCTAAAATCGCTTGAAATCTCCAATTGCAATTTCCACAAAAAGAGAGTTTCAAATCTGCTCTGTCCAAAGAAAGGTTCAACTCTGTGAGCTGAATACACACAACACAAAGAAGTTACTGAAAATTCTTCTGTCTAGCATTATATGAAGAAATCCCGTTTCCAACGAAGTCCTCAAAGAGGTCCAAATATCCACTTGCAGACTTTACAAACAGAGTGTTTCCAAACTGCTGTATGAACAGAATGGTTAAACTCTGTGAGCTGAATGCACACATCACATAGTAGTTTCTGAGAATGATTCTGTCTAGTTTTTATACCAAGATATTTCCTTTTTTCACATTGGCCTCAAATCGCTTGAAATCTCCAATTGCAATTTCCACAAAAAGAGAGTT
Source organism: Pan troglodytes (assembly GCF_028858775.2). Classification (NCBI taxonomy): domain Eukaryota; kingdom Metazoa; phylum Chordata; class Mammalia; order Primates; family Hominidae; genus Pan; species Pan troglodytes. The sequence continues at coordinate 15,822,190 of NC_072413.2, forward strand.
TCAAATCTGCTCTGTCCAAAGAAAGGTTCAACTCTGTGAGCTGAATACACACAACACAAAGAAGTTACTCAAAATTCTTCTGTCTAGCATTATATAAAGAAATCCCGTTTCCAACGAAATCCTCAAAGAGGTCCAAATATCCCCTTGCAGACTTTACAAACAGAGTGTTTCCAAACTGCTCTATGAACAGAAAGGTTAAACTCTGTGAGCTGAATGCACACATCACATAGTAGTTTCTGAGAATGATTCTGTCTAGTTTCTATACGAAGATATTTCCTTTTCTAACATTGTCCTCAAATCGCTTGAAATCTCAAATACCAAATTCCAGAAAAAGACAGTTTCAAACCTGCAGTGTGTAAGGAAAGGTTCAAATCTGTGAGTTGAATACACACAACACAAAGAAGTTACTGAGAATTCTTCTGTCTAGCATTATATGAAGAAATCCCGTTTCCAACGAAGGCGTCAAAGTGGAGCAATTATCCACTTGTAGAATTTAGAAACAGAGTGTTTCCAAACTGCTCTATGAACAGAAAAGTTGAACTCTGTGAGCTGAACGCACACATAACAAAGTTGTTTCTGAGAATGATTCTGTCTAGTTTTTATACCAAGATATTTCGTTTTCTAACATTGGCCTAAAATCGCTTGAAATCTCCAATTGCAATTTCCACAAAAAGAGAGTTTCAAATCTGCTCTGTCCAAAGAAAGGTTCAACTCTGTGAGCTGAATACACACAACACAAAGAAGTTACTGAAAATTCTTCTGTCTAGCATTATATGAAGAAATCCCGTTTCCAACGAAGTCCTCAAAGAGGTCCAAATATCCACTTGCAGACTTTACAAACAGAGTGTTTCCAAACTGCTGTATGAACAGAAAGGTTAAACTCTGTGAGCTGAATGCACACATCACATAGTAGTTTCTGAGAATGATTCTGTCTAGTTTTTATACGAAGATACTTCCTTTTCTAACATTGGCCTCAAATCGCTTGAAATCTCCAATTGCAATTTCCACAAAAAGAGAGTTTCTAATCTGCTCTGTCCAAAGAAAGGTTCAACTCTGTGAGCTGAATACACACAACACAAAGAAGTTACTGAAAATTCTTCTGTCTAGCATTATATGAAGAAATCCCGTTTCCAACGAAGTCCTCAAAGAGGTCCAAATATCCACTTGCAGACTTTACAAACAGAGTGTTTCCAAACTGCTGTAGGAACAGAAAGGTTAAACTCTGTGAGCTGAATGCACACATCACATAGTAGTTTCTGAGAATGATTCTGTCTAGTTTTTATACCAAGATATTTCCTTTTCTCACATTGGCCTCAAATCGCTTGAAATCTCCAATTGCAATTTCCACAAAAAGAGAGTTTCAAATCTGCTCTGTCCAAAGAAAGGTTCAACTCTGTGAGCTGAATACACACAACACAAAGAAGTTACTCAAAATTCTTCTGTCTAGCATTATATAAAGAAATCCCGTTTCCAACGAAATCCTCAAAGAGGTCCAAATATAACCTTGCAGACTTTACAAACAGAGTGTTTCCAAACTGCTCTATGAACAGAAAGGTTAAACTCTGTGAGCTGAATGCACACATCACATAGTAGTTTCTGAGAATGATTCTGTCTAGTTTCTATACGAAGATATTTCCTTTTCTAACATTGGCCTCAAATCGCTTGAAATCTCAAATTCCAAATTCCAGAAAAAGACAGTTTCAAACCTGCAGTGTGTAAGGAAAGGTTCAAATCTGTGAGTTGAATACACACAACACAAAGAAGTTACGGAGAATTCTTCTGTCTAGCATTATATGAAGAAATCCCGTTTCCAACGAAGGCGTCAAAGTGGAGCAAATATCCACTTGCAGACTTTAGAAACAGAGTGTTTCCAAACTGCTCTATGAACAGAAAAGTTAAACTCTGTGAGCTGAACGCAAACATCACAAAGTTGTTTCTGAGAATGATTCTGTCAAGTTTTTATACCAAGATATTTCGTTTTCTAACATTGGCCTAAAATCGCTTGAAATCTACAATTGCAATTTCCACAAAAAGAGAGTTTCAAATCTGCTCTGTCCAAAGAAAGGTTCAACTCTGTGAGCTGAATACACACAACACAAAGAAGTTACGGAAAATTCTTCTATCTAGCATTATATGAAGAAATCCCGTTTCCAACGAAGGCGTCAAAGTGGAGCAAATATCCACTTGCAGACTTTAGAAACAGAGTGTTTCCAAACTACTCTATGAACAGAAAAGTTAAACTCTGTGAGCTGAACGCACACATCACAAAGTTGTTTCTGAGAATGATTCTGTCTAGTTTTTATACCAAGATATTTCGTTTTCTAACATTGTCCTCAAATCGCTTGAAATCTCAAATACCAAATTCCAGAAAAAGACAGTTTCAAACCTGCAGTGTGTAAGGAAAGGTTCAAATCTGTGAGTTGAATACACACAACACAAAGAAGTTACTGAGAATTCTTCTGTCTAGCATTATATGAAGAAATCCCGTTTCCAACGAAGGCGTCAAAGTGGAGCAAATATCCACTTGTAGAATTTAGAAACAGAGTGTTTCCAAACTGCTCTATGAACAGAAAAGTTAAACTCTGTGAGCTGAACGCACACATCACAAAGTTGTTTCTGAGAATGATTCTGTCTAGTTTTTATACCAAGATATTTCGTTTTCTAACATTGGCCTAAAATCGCTTGAAATCTCCAATTGCAATTTCCACAAAAAGAGAGATTCAAATCTGCTCTGTCCAAAGAAAGGTTCAACTCTGTGAGCTGAATACACACAACACAAAGAAGTTACTGAAAATTCTTCTATCTAGCATTATATGAAGAAATCCCGTTTCCAACGAAGTCCTCAAAGAGTTCCAAATATCCACTTGCAGACTTTACAAACAGAGTGTTTCCAAACTGCTGTATGAACAGAAAGGTTAAACTCTGTGAGCTGAATGCACACATCACATAGTAGTTTCTGAGAATGATTCTGTCTAGTTTTTATACGAAGATACTTCCTTTTCTAACATTGGCCTCAAATCGCTTGAAATCTCCAATTGCAATTTCCACAAAAAGAGAGTTTCAAATCTGCTCTGTCCAAAGAAAGGTTCAACTCTGTGAGCTGAATACACACAACACAAAGAAGTTACTGAAAATTCTTCTGTCTAGCATTATATGAAGAAATCCCGTTTCCAACGAAGGCCCCAAAGTGGTGCAAATATCTACTTGTACACTTTAGAAACAGAGTGTTTCCAAACTGCTCTATGAACAGAAAAGTTAAACTCTGTGAGCTGAACGCACACATCACAAAGTTGTTTCTGAGAATGATTCTGTCTAGTATTTATACGAAGATATTTCCTTTTCTAACATTGGCCTCAAATCGCTTGAAATCTCCAATTGCAATTTCCACAAAAAGAGAGTTTCAAATCTGCTCTATCCAAAGAAAGGTTCAACTCTGTGAGCTGAATACACACAACACAAAGAAGTTACTGAAAATTCTTCTGTCTAGCATTATATGAAGAAATCCCGTTTCCAATGAAGTCCTCAAAGAGGTCCAAATATCCACTTGCAGACTTTACAAACAGAGTGTTTCCAAACTGCTGTATGAACAGAAAGGTTAAACTCTGTGAGCTGAATGCACACATCACACAGTAGTTTCTGAGAATGATTCTGTCTAGTTTTTATACCAAGATATTTCCTTTTCTCACATTGGCCTCAAATCGCTTGAAATCTCCAATTGCAATTTCCACAAAAAGAGAGTTTCAAATCTGCTCTGTCCAAAGAAAGGTTCAACTCTGTGAGCTGAATACACACAACACAAAGAAGTTACTCAAAATTCTTCTGTCTAGCATTATATAAAGAAATCCCGTTTCCAACGAAATCCTCAAAGAGGTCCAAATATAACCTTGCAGACTTTACAAACAGAGTGTTTCCAAACTGCTGTATGAACAGAAAGGTTAAACTCTGTGAGCTGAATGCACACATCACATAGTAGTTTCTGAGAATGATTCTGTCTAGTTTCTATACGAAGATATTTCCTTTTCTAACATTGGCCTCAAATCGCTTGAAATCTCAAATTCCAAATTCCAGAAAAAGACAGTTTCAAACCTGCAGTGTGTAAGGAAAGGTTCAAATCTGTGAGTTGAATACACACAACACAAAGAAGTTACTGAGAATTCTTCTGTCTAGCATTATATGAAGAAATCCCGTTTCCAACGAAGGCGTCAAAGTGGAGCAAATATCCACTTGCAGACTTTAGAAACAGAGTGTTTCCAAACTGCTCTATGAACAGAAAAGTTAAACTCTGTGAGCTGAACGCACACATCACAAAGTTGTTTCTGAGAATGATTCTGTCTAGTTTTTATACCAAGATATTTCGTTTTCTAACATTGGCCTAAAATCGCTTGAAATCTCCAATTGCAATTTCCACAAAAAGAGAGTTTCAAATCTGCTCTGTCCAAAGAAAGGTTCAACTCTGTGAGCTGAATACACACAACACAAAGAAGTTACTGAAAATTCTTCTGTCTAGCATTATATGAAGAAATCCCGTTTCCAACGAAGTCCTCAAAGAGGTCCAAATATCCACTTGCAGACTTTACAAACAGAGTGTTTCCAAACTGCTGTATGAACAGAATGGTTAAACTCTGTGAGCTGAATGCACACATCACATAGTAGTTTCTGAGAATGATTCTGTCTAGTTTTTATACCAAGATATTTCCTTTTCTAACATTGGCCTCAAATCGCTTGAAATCTCCAATTGCAATTTCCACAAAAAGAGAGTTTCAAATCTGCTCTGTCCAAAGAAAGGTTCAACTCTGTGAGCTGAATACACAGAACACAAAGAAGTTACTCAAAATTCTTCTGTCTAGCATTATATAAAGAAATCCCGTTTCCAACGAAATCCTCAAAGAGGTCCAAATATCCCCTTGCAGACTTTACAAACAGAGTGTTTCCAAACTGCTCTATGAACAGAAAGGTTAAACTCTGTGAGCTGAATGCACACATCACATAGTAGTTTCTGAGAATGATTCTGTCTAGTTTCTATACGAAGATATTTCCTTTTCTAACATTGGCCTCAAATCGCTTGAAATCTCAAATTCCAAATTCCAGAAAAAGACAGTTTCAAACCTGCAGTGTGTAAGGAAAGGTTCAAATCTGTGAGTTGAATACACACAACACAAAGAAGTTAGTGAGAATTCTTCTGTCCAGCATTATATGAAGAAATCCCGTTTCCAACGAAGGCGTCAAAGTGGAGCAAATATCCACTTGTAGAATTTAGAAACAGAGTGTTTCCAAACTACTCTATGAACAGAAAAGTTAAACTCTGTGAGCTGAACGCACACATCACAAAGTTGTTTCTGAGAATGATTCTGTCTAGTTTTTATACCAAGATATTTCGTTTTCTAACATTGGCCTAAAATCGCTTGAAATCTCCAATTGCAATTTCCACAAAAAGAGAGTTTCAAATCTGCTCTGTCCAAAGAAAGGTTCAACTCTGTGAGCTGAATACACACAACACAAAGAAGTTACTGAAAATTCTTCTGTCTAGCATTATATGAAGAAATCCCGTTTCCAACGAAGTCCTCAAAGAGGTCCAAATATCCACTTGCAGACTTTACAAACAGAGTGTTTCCAAACTGCTGTATGAACAGAATGGTTAAACTCTGTGAGCTGAATGCACACATCACATAGTAGTTTCTGAGAATGATTCTGTCTAGTTTTTATACCAAGATATTTCCTTTTTTCACATTGGCCTCAAATCGCTTGAAATCTCCAATTGCAATTTCCACAAAAAGAGAGTTTCAAATCTGCTCTGTCCAAAGAAAGGTTCAACTCTGTGAGCTGAATACACACAACACAAAGAAGTTACTCAAAATTCTTCTGTCTAGCATTATATAAAGAAATCCCGTTTCCAACGAAATCCTCAAAGAGGTCCAAATATCCCCTTGCAGACTTTACAAACAGAGTGTTTCCAAACTGCTCTATGAACAGAAAGGTTAAACTCTGTGAGCTGAATGCACACATCACATAGTAGTTTCTGAGAATGATTCTGTCTAGTTTCTATACGAAGATATTTCCTTTTCTAACATTGTCCTCAAATCGCTTGAAATCTCAAATACCAAATTCCAGAAAAAGACAGTTTCAAACCTGCAGTGTGTAAGGAAAGGTTCAAATCTGTGAGTTGAATACACACAACACAAAGAAGTTACTGAGAATTCTTCTGTCTAGCATTATATGAAGAAATCCCGTTTCCAACGAAGGCGTCAAAGTGGAGCAATTATCCACTTGTAGAATTTAGAAACAGAGTGTTTCCAAACTGCTCTATGAACAGAAAAGTTGAACTCTGTGAGCTGAACGCACACATCACAAAGTTGTTTCCGAGAATGATTCTGTCTAGTTTTTATACCAAGATATTTCGTTTTCTAACATTGGCCTAAAATCGCTTGAAATCTCCAACTGCAATTTCCACAAAAAGAGAGTTTCAAATCTGCTCTGTCCAAAGAAAGGTTCAACTCTGTGAGCTGAATACACACAACACAAAGAAGTTACTGAATATTCTTCTGTCTAGCATTATATGAAGAAATCCCGTTTCCAACGAAGTCCTCAAAGAGGTCCAAATATCCACTTGCAGACTTTACAAACAGAGTGTTTCCAAACTGCTGTATGAACAGAAAGGTTAAACTCTGTGAGCTGAATGCACACATCACATAGCAGTTTCTGAGAATGATTCTGTCTAGTTTTTATACGAAGATATTTCCTTTTCTAACATTGGCCTAAAATCGCTTGAAATCTCCAATTGCAATTTCCACAAAAAGAGAGTTTCAAATCTGCTCTGTCCAAAGAAAGGTTCAACTCTGTGAGCTGAATACACACAACACAAAGAAGTTACTGAAAATTCTTCTGTCTAGCATTATATGAAGAAATCCCGTTTCCAACGAAGTCCTCAAAGAGGTCCAAATATCCACTTGCAGACTTTACAAACAGAGTGTTTCCAAACTGCTGTATGAACAGAAAGGTTAAACTCTGTGAGCTGAATGCACACATCACATAGTAGTTTCTGAGAATGATTCTGTCTAGTTTTTATACGAAGATACTTCCTTTTCTAACATTGGCCTCAAATCGCTTGAAATCTCCAATTGCAATTTCCACAAAAAGAGAGTTTCAAATCTGCTCTGTCCAAAGAAAGGTTCAACTCTGTGAGCTGAATACACACAACACAAAGAAGTTACTGAAAATTCTTCTGTCTAGCATTATATGAAGAAATCCGGTTTCCAACGAAGTCCTCAAAGAGGTCCAAATATCCACTTGCAGACTTTACAAACAGAGTGTTTCCAAACTGCTGTATGAACAGAAAGGTTAAACTCTGTGAGCTGAATGCACACATCACATAGTAGTTTCTGAGAATGATTCTGTCTAGTTTTTATTCCAAGATATTTCCTTTTCTCACATTGGCCTCAAATCGCTTGAAATCTCCAATTGCAATTTCCACAAAAAGAGAGTTTCAAATCTGCTCTGTCCAAAGAGAGGTTCAACTCTGTGAGCTGAATACACACAACACAAAGAAGTTACTCAAAATTCTTCTGTCTAGCATTATATAAAGAAATCCCGTTTCCAACGAAATCCTCAAAGAGGTCCAAATATAACCTTGCAGACTTTACAAACAGAGTGTTTCCAAACTGCTCTATGAACAGAAAGGTTAAACTCTGTGAGCTGAATGCACACATCACATAGTAGTTTCTGAGAATGATTCTGTCTAGTTTCTATACGAAGATATTTCCTTTTCTAACATTGGCCTCAAATCGCTTGAAATCTCAAATTCCAAATTCCAGAAAAAGACAGTTTCAAACCTGCAGTGTGTAAGGAAAGGTTCAAATCTGTGAGTTGAATACACACAACACAAAGAAGTTACTGAGAATTCTTCTGTCTAGCATTATATGAAGAAATCCCGTTTCCAACGAAGGCGTCAAAGTGGAGCAAATATCCACTTGCAGACTTTAGAAACAGAGTGTTTCCAAACTGCTCTATGAACAGAAAAGTTAAACTCTGTGAGCTGAACGCACACATCACAAAGCTGTTTCTGAGAATGATTCTGTCTAGTTTTTATACCAAGATATTTCGTTTTCTAACATTGGCCTAAAATCGCTTGAAATCTCCAATTGCAATTTCCACAAAAAGAGAGTTTCAAATCTGCTCTGTCCAAAGAAAGGTTCAACTCTGTGAGCTGAATACACACAACACAAAGAAGTTACTGAATATTCTTCTGTCTAGCATTATATGAAGAAATCCCGTTTCCAACGAAGTCCTCAAAGAGGTCCAAATATCCACTTGCAGACTTTACAAACAGAGTGTTTCCAAACTGCTCTATGAACAGAAAGGTTAAACTCTGTGAGCTGAATGCACACATCACATAATAGTTTCTGAGAATGATTCTGTCTAGTTTTTATACGAAGATATTTCCTTTTCTAACATTGGCCTAAAATCGCTTGAAATCTCCAATTGCAATTTCCCCAAAAAGAGAGTTTCAAATCTGCTCTGTCCAAAGAAAGGTTCAACTCTGTGAGCTGAATACACACAACACAAAGAAGTTACTGAAAATTCTTCTGTCTAGCATTATATGAAGAAATCCCGTTTCCAACGAAGTCCTCAAAGAGGTCCAAATATCCACTTGCAGACTTTACAAACAGAGTGTTTCCAAACTGCTGTATGAACAGAAAGGTTAAAATCTGTGAGCTGAATGCACACATCAAATACTAGTTTCTGAGAATCATTCTGTCTAGTTTTTATACCAAGATATTTCCTTTTCTAACATTGGCCTCAAATCGCTTGAAATCTCAAATTCCAAATTCCAGAAAAAGAGAGTTTCAAATCTGCTCTGTCCAAAGAAAGGTTCAACTCTGTGAGCTGAATACACACAACACAAAGAAGTTACTCAAAATTCTTCTGTCTAGCATTATATAAAGAAATCCCGTTTCCAACGAAATCCTCAAAGAGGTCCAAATATAACCTTGCAGACTTTACAAACAGAGTGTTTCCAAACTGCTCTATGAACAGAAAGGTTAAACTCTGTGAGCTGAATGCACACATCACATAGTAGTTTCTGAGAATGATTCTGTCTAGTTTCTATACGAAGATATTTCCTTTTCTAACATTGTCCTCAAATCGCTTGAAATCTCAAATTCCAAATTCCAGAAAAAGACAGCTTCAAACCTGCAGTGTGTAAGGAAAGGTTCAAATCTGTGAGTTGTATACACACAACACAAAGAAGTTACGGAGAATTCTTCTGTCTAGCATTATATGAAGAAATCCCGTTTCCAACGAAGGCGTCAAAGTGGAGCAAATATCCACTTGTAGACTTTAGAAAGAGAGTGTTTCCAAACTGCTCTATGAACAGAAAAGTTAAACTCTGTGAGCTGAACGCACACATCACAAAGTTGTTTCTGAGAATGATTCTGTCTAGTTTTTATACCAAGATATTTCGTTTTCTAACATTGGCCTAAAATCGCTTGAAATCTCCAATTGCAATTTCCACAAAAAGAGAGTTTCAAATCTGCTCTGTCCAAAGAAAGGTTCAACTCTGTGAGCTGAATACACACAACACAAAGAAGTTACGGAAAATTCTTCTATCTAGCATTATATGAAGAAATCCCGTTTCCAACGAAGTCCTCAAAGAGTTCCAAATATCCACCTGCAGACTTTACAAACAGAGTGTTTCCAAACTGCTCTATGAACAGAAAGGTTAAACTCTGTGAGCTGAATGCACACATCACATAGTAGTTTCTGAGAATGATTCTGTCTAGTTTTTATACGAAGATACTTCCTTTTCTAACATTGGCCTCAAATCGCTTGAAATCTCCAATTGCAATTTCCCCAAAAAGAGAGTTTCAAATCTGCTCTGTCCAAAGAAAGGTTCAACTCTGTGAGCTGAATACACAGAACACAAAGAAGTTACTCAAAATTCTTCTGTCTAGCATTATATAAAGAAATCCCGTTTCCAACGAAATCCTCAAAGAGGTCCAAATATCCCCTTGCAGACTTTACAAACAGAGTGTTTCCAAACTGCTCTATGAACAGAAAGGTTAAACTCTGTGAGCTGAATGCACACATCACATAGTAGTTTCTGAGAATGATTCTGTCTAGTTTCTATACGAAGATATTTCCTTTTCTAACATTGGCCTCAAATCGCTTGAAATCTCAAATTCCAAATTCCAGAAAAAGACAGTTTCAAACCTGCAGTGTGTAAGGAAAGGTTCAAATCTGTGAGTTGAATACACACAACACAAAGAAGTTAGTGAGAATTCTTCTGTCCAGCATTATATGAAGAAATCCCGTTTCCAACGAAGGCGTCAAAGTGGAGCAAATATCCACTTGTAGAATTTAGAAACAGAGTGTTTCCAAACTACTCTATGAACAGAAAAGTTAAACTCTGTGAGCTGAACGCACACATCACAAAGTTGTTTCTGAGAATGATTCTGTCTAGTTTTTATACCAAGATATTTCGTTTTCTAACATTGGCCTAAAATCGCTTGAAATCTCCAATTGCAATTTCCACAAAAAGAGAGTTTCAAATCTGCTCTGTCCAAAGAAAGGTTCAACTCTGTGAGCTGAATACACACAACACAAAGAAGTTACTGAAAATTCTTCTGTCTAGCATTATATGAAGAAATCCCGTTTCCAACGAAGTCCTCAAAGAGGTCCAAATATCCACTTGCAGACTTTACAAACAGAGTGTTTCCAAACTGCTGTATGAACAGAATGGTTAAACTCTGTGAGCTGAATGCACACATCACATAGTAGTTTCTGAGAATGATTCTGTCTAGTTTTTATACCAAGATATTTCCTTTTTTCACATTGGCCTCAAATCGCTTGAAATCTCCAATTGCAATTTCCACAAAAAGAGAGTTTCAAATCTGCTCTGTCCAAAGAAAGGTTCAACTCTGTGAGCTGAATACACACAACACAAAGAAGTTACTCAAAATTCTTCTGTCTAGCATTATATAAAGAAATCCCGTTTCCAACGAAATCCTCAAAGAGGTCCAAATATCCCCTTGCAGACTTTACAAACAGAGTGTTTCCAAACTGCTCTATGAACAGAAAGGTTAAACTCTGTGAGCTGAATGCACACATCACATAGTAGTTTCTGAGAATGATTCTGTCTAGTTTCTATACGAAGATATTTCCTTTTCTAACATTGTCCTCAAATCGCTTGAAATCTCAAATACCAAATTCCAGAAAAAGACAGTTTCAAACCTGCAGTGTGTAAGGAAAGGTTCAAATCTGTGAGTTGAATACACACAACACAAAGAAGTTACTGAGAATTCTTCTGTCTAGCATTATATGAAGAAATCCCGTTTCCAACGAAGGCGTCAAAGTGGAGCAATTATCCACTTGTAGAATTTAGAAACAGAGTGTTTCCAAACTGCTCTATGAACAGAAAAGTTGAACTCTGTGAGCTGAACGCAGGCATCACAAAGTTGTTTCTGAGAATGATTCTGTCTAGTTTTTATACCAAGATATTTCGTTTTCTAACATTGGCCTAAAATCGCTTGAAATCTCCAATTGCAATTTCCACAAAAAGAGAGTTTCAAATCTGCTCTGTCCAAAGAAAGGTTCAACTCTGTGAGCTGAATACACACAACACAAAGAAGTTACTGAATATTCTTCTGTCTAGCATTATATGAAGAAATCCCGTTTCCAACGAAGTCCTCAAAGAGGTCCAAATATCCACTTGCAGACTTTACAAACAGAGTGTTTCCAAACTGCTGTATGAACAGAAAGGTTAAACTCTGTGAGCTGAATGCACACATCACATAGTAGTTTCTGAGAATGATTCTGTCTAGTTTTTATACGAAGATATTTCCTTTTCTAACATTGGCCTAAAATCGCTTGAAATCTCCAATTGCAATTTCCACAAAAAGAGAGTTTCAAATCTGCTCTGTCCAAAGAAAGGTTCAACTCTGTGAGCTGAATACACACAACACAAAGAAGTTACTGAAAATTCTTCTGTCTAGCATTATATGAAGAAATCCCGTTTCCAACGAAGTCCTCAAAGAGGTCCAAATATCCACTTGCAGACTTTACAAACAGAGTGTTTCCAAACTGCTGTATGAACAGAAAGGTTAAACTCTGTGAGCTGAATGCACACATCACATAGTAGTTTCTGAGAATGATTCTGTCTAGTTTTTATACGAAGATACTTCCTTTTCTAACATTGGCCTCAAATCGCTTGAAATCTCCAATTGCAATTTCCACAAAAAGAGAGTTTCAAATCTGCTCTGTCCAAAGAAAGGTTCAACTCTGTGAGCTGAATACACACAACACAAAGAAGTTACTGAAAATTCTTCTGTCTAGCATTATATGAAGAAATCCCGTTTCCAACGAAGTCCTCAAAGAGGTCCAAATATCCACTTGCAGACTTTACAAACAGAGTGTTTCCAAACTGCTGTATGAACAGAAAGGTTAAACTCTGTGAGCTGAATGCACACATCACATAGTAGTTTCTGAGAATGATTCTGTCTAGTTTTTATTCCAAGATATTTCCTTTTCTCACATTGGCCTCAAATCGCTTGAAATCTCCAATTGCAATTTCCACAAAAAGAGAGTTTCAAATCTGCTCTGTCCAAAGAGAGGTTCAACTCTGTGAGCTGAATACACACAACACAAAGAAGTTACTCAAAATTCTTCTGTCTAGCATTATATAAAGAAATCCCGTTTCCAACGAAATCCTCAAAGAGGTCCAAATATAACCTTGCAGACTTTACAAACAGAGTGTTTCCAAACTGCTCTATGAACAGAAAGGTTAAACTCTGTGAGCTGAATGCACACATCACATAGTAGTTTCTGAGAATGATTCTGTCTAGTTTCTATACGAAGATATTTCCTTTTCTAACATTGGCCTCAAATCGCTTGAAATCACAAATTCCAAATTCCAGAAAAAGACAGTTTCAAACCTGCAGTGTGTAAGGAAAGGTTCAAATCTGTGAGTTGAATACACACAACACAAAGAAGTTACTGAGAATTCTTCTGTCTAGCATTATATGAAGAAATCCCGTTTCCAACGAAGGCGTCAAAGTGGAGCAAATATCCACTTGCAGACTTTAGAAACAGAGTGTTTCCAAACTGCTCTATGAACAGAAAAGTTAAACTCTGTGAGCTGAACGCACACATCACAAAGCTGTTTCTGAGAATGATTCTGTCTAGTTTTTATACCAAGATATTTCGTTTTCTAACATTGGCCTAAAATCGCTTGAAATCTCCAATTGCAATTTCCACAAAAAGAGAGTTTCAAATCTGCTCTGTCCAAAGAAAGGTTCAACTCTGTGAGCTGAATACACACAACACAAAGAAGTTACTGAATATTCTTCTGTCTAGCATTATATGAAGAAATCCCGTTTCCAACGAAGTCCTCAAAGAGGTCCAAATATCCACTTGCAGACTTTACAAACAGAGTGTTTCCAAACTGCTCTATGAACAGAAAGGTTAAACTCTGTGAGCTGAATGCACACATCACATAATAGTTTCTGAGAATGATTCTGTCTAGTTTTTATACGAAGATATTTCCTTTTCTAACATTGGCCTAAAATCGCTTGAAATCTCCAATTGCAATTTCCCCAAAAAGAGAGTTTCAAATCTGCTCTGTCCAAAGAAAGGTTCAACTCTGTGAGCTGAATACACACAACACAAAGAAGTTACTGAAAATTCTTCTGTCTAGCATTATATGAAGAAATCCCGTTTCCAACGAAGTCCTCAAAGAGGTCCAAATATCCACTTGCAGACTTTACAAACAGAGTGTTTCCAAACTGCTGTATGAACAGAAAGGTTAAAATCTGTGAGCTGAATGCACACATCAAATAGTAGTTTCTGAGAATCATTCTGTCTAGTTTTTATACCAAGATATTTCCTTTTCTAACATTGGCCTCAAATCGCTTGAAATCTCAAATTCCAAATTCCAGAAAAAGAGAGTTTCAAATCTGCTCTGTCCAAAGAAAGGTTCAACTCTGTGAGCTGAATACACACAACACAAAGAAGTTACTCAAAATTCTTCTGTCTAGCATTATATAAAGAAATCCCGTTTCCAACGAAATCCTCAAAGAGGTCCAAATATAACCTTGCAGACTTTACAAACAGAGTGTTTCCAAACTGCTCTATGAACAGAAAGGTTAAACTCTGTGAGCTGAATGCACACATCACATAGTAGTTTCTGAGAATGATTCTGTCTAGTTTCTATACGAAGATATTTCCTTTTCTAACATTGTCCTCAAATCGCTTGAAATCTCAAATTCCAAATTCCAGAAAAAGACAGCTTCAAACCTGCAGTGTGTAAGGAAAGGTTCAAATCTGTGAGTTGAATACACACAACACAAAGAAGTTACGGAGAATTCTTCTGTCTAGCATTATATGAAGAAATCCCGTTTCCAACGAAGGCGTCAAAGTGGAGCAAATATCCACTTGTAGACTTTAGAAAGAGAGTGTTTCCAAACTGCTCTATGAACAGAAAAGTTAAACTCTGTGAGCTGAACGCACACATCACAAAGTTGTTTCTGAGAATGATTCTGTCTAGTTTTTATACCAAGATATTTCGTTTTCTAACATTGGCCTAAAATCGCTTGAAATCTCCAATTGCAATTTCCACAAAAAGAGAGTTTCAAATCTGCTCTGTCCAAAGAAAGGTTCAACTCTGTGAGCTGAATACACACAACACAAAGAAGTTACGGAAAATTCTTCTATCTAGCATTATATGAAGAAATCCCGTTTCCAACGAAGTCCTCAAAGAGTTCCAAATATCCACCTGCAGACTTTACAAACAGAGTGTTTCCAAACTGCTCTATGAACAGAAAGGTTAAACTCTGTGAGCTGAATGCACACATCACATAGTAGTTTCTGAGAATGATTCTGTCTAGTTTTTATACGAAGATACTTCCTTTTCTAACATTGGCCTCAAATCGCTTGAAATCTCCAATTGCAATTTCCCCAAAAAGAGAGTTTCAAATCTGCTCTGTCCAAAGAAAGGTTCAACTCTGTGAGCTGAATACACACAACACAAAGAAGTTACTGAAAATTCTTCTGTCTAGCATTATATGAAGAAATCCCATTTCCAACGAAGTCCTCAAAGAGGTCCAAATATCCACTTGCAGACTTTACAAACAGAGTGTTTCCAAACTGCTCTATGAACAGAAAGGTTAAACTCTGTGAGCTGAATGCACACATCACATAGTAGTTTCTGAGAATGATTCTGTCTGGTTTTTATACCAAGATATTTCCTTTTCTAACATTGGCCTCAAATCGCTTGAAATCTCCAATTTCAAATTCCAGAAAAAGAGAGTTTCAAATCTGCTCTGTCCAAAGAAATGTTCAACTCTGTGAGCTGAATGCACACAACACAAAGAAGTTACTGAAAATTCTTCTGTCTAGCATTATATGAAGAATTCCCGTTTCTAAAGAAGGCCTCAAAGAGATCCAAATATCCACTTGCAGACTTTACAAACAGAGTGTTTCCAAACTCCTGTATGAACAGAAAGGTTAAACTCTGTGAGCTGAATGCACACATCACATAGTAGTTTCTGAGAATGATTCTGTCTAGTTTTTATACGAAGATATTTCCTTTTCTAACATTGGCCTAAAATCGCTTGAAATCTCCAATTGCAATTTCCCCAAAAAGAGAGTTTCAAATCTGCTCTGTCCAAAGAAAGGTTCAACTCTGTGAGCTGAATACACACAACACAAAGAAGTTACTGAAAATTCTTCTGTCTAGCATTATATGAAGAAATCCCGTTTCCAACGAAGTCCTCAAAGAGGTCCAAATATCCACTTGCAGACTTTACAAACAGAGTGTTTCCAAACTGCTGTATGAACAGAGAGGTTAAAATCTGTGAGCTGAATGCACACATCACATAGTAGTTTCTGAGAATCATTCTGTCTAGTTTTTATACCAAGATATTTCCTTTTCTCACATTGGCCTCAAATCGCTTGATATCTCATATTCCAAATTCCAGAAAAAGACAGTTTCAAACCTGCAGTGTGTAAGGAAAGGTTCAAATCTGTGAGTTGAATACACACAACACAAAGAAGTTACTGAGAATTCTTCTGTCTAGCATTATATGAAGAAATCCCGTTTCCAAGGAAGGCCCCAAAGTGTTGCAAATATCCACTTGTACACTTTAGAAACAGAGTGTTTCCAAACTGCTCTATGAACAGAAAAGTTAAACTCTGTGAGCTGAACGCACACATCACAAAGTTGTTTCTGAGAATGATTCTGTCTAGTTTTTATACCAAGATATTTCCTTTTCTAACATTGGCCTCAAATCGCTTGAAATCT
This sequence comes from Pan troglodytes, assembly GCF_028858775.2. Classification (NCBI taxonomy): domain Eukaryota; kingdom Metazoa; phylum Chordata; class Mammalia; order Primates; family Hominidae; genus Pan; species Pan troglodytes. Next base: position 15,838,481 of record NC_072413.2, read on the forward strand.
CCAATTGCAATTTCCACAAAAAGAGAGTTTCAAATCTGCTCTATCCAAAGAAAGGTTCAACTCTGTGAGCTGAATACACACAACACAAAGAAGTTACTGAAAATTCTTCTGTCTAGCATTATATGAAGAAATCCCGTTTCCAACGAAGTCCTCAAAGAGGTCCAAATATCCACTTGCAGACTTTACAAACAGAGTGTTTCCAAACTGCTGTATGAACAGAAAGGTTAAACTCTGTGAGCTGAATGCACACATCACATAGTAGTTTCTGAGAATGATTCTGTCTAGTTTTTATACCAAGATATTTCCTTTTCTCACATTGGCCTCAAATCGCTTGAAATCTCCAATTGCAATTTCCACAAAAAGAGAGTTTCAAATCTGCTCTGTCCAAAGAAAGGTTCAACTCTGTGAGCTGAATAAACACAACACAAAGAAGTTACTCAAAATTCTTCTGTCTAGCATTATATAAAGAAATCCCGTTTCCAACGAAATCCTCAAAGAGGTCCAAATATAACCTTGCAGACTTTACAAACAGAGTGTTTCCAAACTGCTCTATGAACAGAAAGGTTAAACTCTGTGAGCTGAATGCACACATCACATAGTAGTTTCTGAGAATGATTCTGTCTAGTTTCTATACGAAGATATTTCCTTTTCTAACATTGTCCTCAAATCGCTTGAAATCTCAAATTCCAAATTCCAGAAAAAGACAGCTTCAAACCTGCAGTGTGTAAGGAAAGGTTCAAATCTGTGAGTTGAATACACACAACACAAAGAAGTTACGGAGAATTCTTCTGTCTAGCATTATATGAAGAAATCCCGTTTCCAACGAAGGCGTCAAAGTGGAGCAAATATCCACTTGTAGACTTTAGAAAGAGAGTGTTTCCAAACTGCTCTATGAACAGAAAAGTTAAACTCTGTGAGCTGAACGCACACATCACAAAGTTGTTTCTGAGAATGATTCTGTCTAGTTTTTATACCAAGATATTTCGTTTTCTAACATTGGCCTAAAATCGCTTGAAATCTCCAATTGCAATTTCCACAAAAAGAGAGTTTCAAATCTGCTCTGTCCAAAGAAAGGTTCAACTCTGTGAGCTGAATACACACAACACAAAGAAGTTACGGAAAATTCTTCTATCTAGCATTATATGAAGAAATCCCGTTTCCAACGAAGTCCTCAAAGAGTTCCAAATATCCACCTGCAGACTTTACAAACAGAGTGTTTCCAAACTGCTCTATGAACAGAAAGGTTAAACTCTGTGAGCTGAATGCACACATCACATAGTAGTTTCTGAGAATGATTCTGTCTAGTTTTTATACGAAGATACTTCCTTTTCTAACATTGGCCTCAAATCGCTTGAAATCTCCAATTGCAATTTCCACAAAAAGAGAGTTTCAAATCTGCTCTGTCCAAAGAAAGGTTCAACTCTGTGAGCTGAATACACAGAACACAAAGAAGTTACTCAAAATTCTTCTGTCTAGCATTATATAAAGAAATCCCGTTTCCAACGAAATCCTCAAAGAGGTCCAAATATCCCCTTGCAGACTTTACAAACAGAGTGTTTCCAAACTGCTCTATGAACAGAAAGGTTAAACTCTGTGAGCTGAATGCACACATCACATAGTAGTTTCTGAGAATGATTCTGTCTAGTTTCTATACGAAGATATTTCCTTTTCTAACATTGGCCTCAAATCGCTTGAAATCTCAAATTCCAAATTCCAGAAAAAGACAGTTTCAAACCTGCAGTGTGTAAGGAAAGGTTCAAATCTGTGAGTTGAATACACACAACACAAAGAAGTTAGTGAGAATTCTTCTGTCCAGCATTATATGAAGAAATCCCGTTTCCAACGAAGGCGTCAAAGTGGAGCAAATATCCACTTGTAGAATTTAGAAACAGAGTGTTTCCAAACTACTCTATGAACAGAAAAGTTAAACTCTGTGAGCTGAACGCACACATCACAAAGTTGTTTCTGAGAATGATTCTGTCTAGTTTTTATACCAAGATATTTCGTTTTCTAACATTGGCCTAAAATCGCTTGAAATCTCCAATTGCAATTTCCACAAAAAGAGAGTTTCAAATCTGCTCTGTCCAAAGAAAGGTTCAACTCTGTGAGCTGAATACACACAACACAAAGAAGTTACTGAAAATTCTTCTGTCTAGCATTATATGAAGAAATCCCGATTCCAACGAAGTCCTCAAAGAGGTCCAAATATCCACTTGCAGACTTTACAAACAGAGTGTTTCCAAACTGCTGTATGAACAGAATGGTTAAACTCTGTGAGCTGAATGCACACATCACATAGTAGTTTCTGAGAATGATTCTGTCTAGTTTTTATACCAAGATATTTCCTTTTTTCACATTGGCCTCAAATCGCTTGAAATCTCCAATTGCAATTTCCACAAAAAGAGAGTTTCAAATCTGCTCTGTCCAAAGAAAGGTTCAACTCTGTGAGCTGAATACACACAACACAAAGAAGTTACTCAAAATTCTTCTGTCTAGCATTATATAAAGAAATCCCGTTTCCAACGAAATCCTCAAAGAGGTCCAAATATCCCCTTGCAGACTTTACAAACAGAGTGTTTCCAAACTGCTCTATGAACAGAAAGGTTAAACTCTGTGAGCTGAATGCACACATCACATAGTAGTTTCTGAGAATGATTCTGTCTAGTTTCTATACGAAGATATTTCCTTTTCTAACATTGTCCTCAAATCGCTTGAAATCTCAAATACCAAATTCCAGAAAAAGACAGTTTCAAACCTGCAGTGTGTAAGGAAAGGTTCAAATCTGTGAGTTGAATACACACAACACAAAGAAGTTACTGAGAATTCTTCTGTCTAGCATTATATGAAGAAATCCCGTTTCCAACGAAGGCGTCAAAGTGGAGCAATTATCCACTTGTAGAATTTAGAAACAGAGTGTTTCCAAACTGCTCTATGAACAGAAAAGTTGAACTCTGTGAGCTGAACGCACGCATCACAAAGTTGTTTCTGAGAATGATTCTGTCTAGTTTTTATACCAAGATATTTCGTTTTCTAACATTGGCCTAAAATCGCTTGAAATCTCCAATTGCAATTTCCACAAAAAGAGAGTTTCAAATCTGCTCTGTCCAAAGAAAGGTTCAACTCTGTGAGCTGAATACACACAACACAAAGAAGTTACTGAATATTCTTCTGTCTAGCATTATATGAAGAAATCCCGTTTCCAACGAAGTCCTCAAAGAGGTCCAAATATCCACTTGCAGACTTTACAAACAGAGTGTTTCCAAACTGCTGTATGAACAGAAAGGTTAAACTCTGTGAGCTGAATGCACACATCACATAGTAGTTTCTGAGAATGATTCTGTCTAGTTTTTATACGAAGATATTTCCTTTTCTAACATTGGCCTAAAATCGCTTGAAATCTCCAATTGCAATTTCCACAAAAAGAGAGTTTCAAATCTGCTCTGTCCAAAGAAAGGTTCAACTCTGTGAGTTGAATACACACAACACAAAGAAGTTACTGAAAATTCTTCTGTCTAGCATTATATGAAGAAATCCCGTTTCCAACGAAGTCCTCAAAGAGGTCCAAATATCCACTTGCAGACTTTACAAACAGAGTGTTTCCAAACTGCTCTATGAACAGAAAAGTTAAACTCTGTGAGCTGAACGCACACATCACAAAGCTGTTTCTGAGAATGATTCTGTCTAGTTTTTATACCAAGATATTTCGTTTTCTAACATTGGCCTAAAATCGCTTGAAATCTCCAATTGCAATTTCCACAAAAAGAGAGTTTCAAATCTGCTCTGTCCAAAGAAAGGTTCAACTCTGTGAGCTGAATACACACAACACAAAGAAGTTACTGAATATTCTTCTGTCTAGAATTATATGAAGAAATCCCGTTTCCAACGAAGTCCTCAAAGAGGTCCAAATATCCACTTGCAGACTTTACAAACAGAGTGTTTCCAAACTGCTCTATGAACAGAAAGGTTAAACTCTGTGAGCTGAATGCACACATCACATAATAGTTTCTGAGAATGATTCTGTCTAGTTTTTATACGAAGATATTTCCTTTTCTAACATTGGCCTAAAATCGCTTGAAATCTCCAATTGCAATTTCCCCAAAAAGAGAGTTTCAAATCTGCTCTGTCCAAAGAAAGGTTCAACTCTGTGAGCTGAATACACACAACACAAAGAAGTTACTCAAAATTCTTCTGTCTAGCATTATATGAAGAAATCCCGTTTCCAACGAAGTCCTCAAAGAGGTCCAAATATCCACTTGCAGACTTTACAAACAGAGTGTTTCCAAACTGCTGTATGAACAGAAAGGTTAAAATCTGTGAGCTGAATGCACACATCAAATAGTAGTTTCTGAGAATCATTCTGTCTAGTTTTTATACCAAGATATTTCCTTTTCTAACATTGGCCTCAAATCGCTTGAAATCTCAAATTCCAAATTCCAGAAAAAGAGAGTTTCAAATCTGCTCTGTCCAAAGAAAGGTTCAACTCTGTGAGCTGAATACACACAACACAAAGAAGTTACTCAAAATTCTTCTGTCTAGCATTATATAAAGAAATCCCGTTTCCAACGAAATCCTCAAAGAGGTCCAAATATAACCTTGCAGACTTTACAAACAGAGTGTTTCCAAACTGCTCTATGAACAGAAAGGTTAAACTCTGTGAGCTGAATGCACACATCACATAGTAGTTTCTGAGAATGATTCTGTCTAGTTTCTATACGAAGATATTTCCTTTTCTAACATTGTCCTCAAATCGCTTGAAATCTCAAATTCCAAATTCCAGAAAAAGACAGCTTCAAACCTGCAGTGTGTAAGGAAAGGTTCAAATCTGTGAGTTGAATACACACAACACAAAGAAGTTACGGAGAATTCTTCTGTCTAGCATTATATGAAGAAATCCCGTTTCCAACGAAGGCGTCAAAGTGGAGCAAATATCCACTTGTAGACTTTAGAAAGAGAGTGTTTCCAAACTGCTCTATGAACAGAAAAGTTAAACTCTGTGAGCTGAACGCACACATCACAAAGTTGTTTCTGAGAATGATTCTGTCTAGTTTTTATACCAAGATATTTCGTTTTCTAACATTGGCCTAAAATCGCTTGAAATCTCCAATTGCAATTTCCACAAAAAGAGAGTTTCAAATCTGCTCTGTCCAAAGAAAGGTTCAACTCTGTGAGCTGAATACACACAACACAAAGAAGTTACGGAAAATTCTTCTATCTAGCATTATATGAAGAAATCCCGTTTCCAACGAAGTCCTCAAAGAGTTCCAAATATCCACCTGCAGACTTTACAAACAGAGTGTTTCCAAACTGCTCTATGAACAGAAAGGTTAAACTCTGTGAGCTGAATGCACACATCACATAGTAGTTTCTGAGAATGATTCTGTCTAGTTTTTATACGAAGATACTTCCTTTTCTAACATTGGCCTCAAATCGCTTGAAATCTCCAATTGCAATTTCCCCAAAAAGAGAGTTTCAAATCTGCTCTGTCCAAAGAAAGGTTCAACTCTGTGAGCTGAATACACACAACACAAAGAAGTTACTGAAAATTCTTCTGTCTAGCATTATATGAAGAAATCCCGTTTCCAACGAAGTCCTCAAAGAGGTCCAAATATCCACTTGCAGACTTTACAAACAGAGTGTTTCCAAACTGCTCTATGAACAGAAAGGTTAAACTCTGTGAGCTGAATGCACACATCACATAGTAGTTTCTGAGAATGATTCTGTCTGGTTTTTATACCAAGATATTTCCTTTTCTAACATTGGCCTCAAATCGCTTGAAATCTCCAATTTCAAATTCCAGAAAAAGAGAGTTTCAAATCTGCTCTGTCCAAAGAAATGTTCAACTCTGTGAGCTGAATACACACAACACAAAGAAGTTACTGAAAATTCTTCTGTCTAGCATTATATGAAGAATTCCCGTTTCTAAAGAAGGCCTCAAAGAGATCCAAATATCCACTTGCAGACTTTACAAACAGAGTGTTTCCAAACTCCTGTATGAACAGAAAGGTTAAACTCTGTGAGCTGAATGCACACATCACATAGTAGTTTCTGAGAATGATTCTGTCTAGTTTTTATACGAAGATATTTCCTTTTCTAACATTGGCCTAAAATCGCTTGAAATCTCCAATTGCAATTTCCCCAAAAAGAGAGTTTCAAATCTGCTCTGTCCAAAGAAAGGTTCAACTCTGTGAGCTGAATACACACAACACAAAGAAGTTACTGAAAATTCTTCTGTCTAGCATTATATGAAGAAATGCCGTTTCCAACGAAGTCCTCAAAGAGGTCCAAATATCCACTTGCAGACTTTACAAACAGAGTGTTTCCAAACTGCTGTATGAACAGAGAGGTTAAAATCTGTGAGCTGAATGCACACATCACATAGTAGTTTCTGAGAATCATTCTGTCTAGTTTTTATACCAAGATATTTCCTTTTCTCACATTGGCCTCAAATCGCTTGATATCTCATATTCCAAATTCCAGAAAAAGACAGTTTCAAACCTGCAGTGTGTAAGGAAAGGTTCAAATCTGTGAGTTGAATACACACAACAAAAAGAAGTTACTGAGAATTCTTCTGTCTAGCATTATATGAAGAAATCCCTTTTCCAAGGAAGGCCCCAAAGTGTTGCAAATATCCACTTGTACACTTTAGAAACAGAGTGTTTCCAAACTGCTCTATGAACAGAAAAGTTAAACTCTGTGAGCTGAACGCACACATCACAAAGTTGTTTCTGAGAATGATTCTGTCTAGTTTTTATACCAAGATATTTCCTTTTCTAACATTGGCCTCAAATCGCTTGAAATCTCCAATTGCAATTTCCACAAAAAGAGAGTTTCAAATCTGCTCTATCCAAAGAAAGGTTCAACTCTGTGAGCTGAATACACACAACACAAAGAAGTTACTGAAAATTCTTCTGTCTAGCATTATATGAAGAAATCCCGTTTCCAACGAAGTCCTCAAAGAGGTCCAAATATCCACTTGCAGACTTTACAAACAGAGTGTTTCCAAACTGCTGTATGAACAGAAAGGTTAAACTCTGTGAGCTGAATGCACACATCACATAGTAGTTTCTGAGAATGATTCTGTCTAGTTTTTATACCAAGATATTTCCTTTTCTCACATTGGCCTCAAATCGCTTGAAATCTCCAATTGCAATTTCCACAAAAAGAGAGTTTCAAATCTGCTCTGTCCAAAGAAAGGTTCAACTCTGTGAGCTGAATACACACAACACAAAGAAGTTACTGAAAATTCTTCTGTCTAGCATTATATGAAGAATTCCCGTTTCTAACGAAGGCCTCAAAGAGATCCAAATATCCACTTGCAGACTTTACAAACAGAGTGTTTCCAAACTGCTGTATGAACAGAAAGGTTAAACTCTGTGAGCTGAATACACACATCACATAGTAGTTTCTGAGAATGATTCTGTCTAGTTTTTATACCAAGATATTTCCTTTTCTCACATTGGCCTCAAATCGCTTGAAATCTCCAATTGCAATTTCCACAAAAAGAGAGTTTCAAATCTGCTCTGTCCAAAGAGAGGTTCAACTCTGTGAGCTGAATACACACAACACAAAGAAGTTACTCAAAATTCTTCTGTCTAGCATTATATAAAGAAATCCCGTTTCCAACGAAATCCTCAAAGAGGTCCAAATATAACCTTGCAGACATTACAAACAGAGTGTTTCCAAACTGCTCTATGAACAGAAAGGTTAAACTCTGTGAGCTGAATGCACACATCACATAGTAGTTTCTGAGAATGATTCTGTCTAGTTTCTATACGAAGATATTTCCTTTTCTAACATTGGCCTCAAATCGCTTGAAATCTCAAATTCCAAATTCCAGAAAAAGACAGTTTCAAACCTGCAGTGTGTAAGGAAAGGTTCAAATCTGTGAGTTGAATACACACAACACAAAGAAGTTACTGAGAATTCTTCTGTCTAGCATTATATGAAGAAATCCCGTTTCCAACGAAGGCGTCAAAGTGGAGCAAATATCCACTTGCAGACTTTAGAAACAGAGTGTTTCCAAACTGCTCTATGAACAGAAAAGTTAAACTCTGTGAGCTGAACGCACACATCACAAAGTTGTTTCTGAGAATGATTCGGTCTAGTTTTTATACCAAGATATTTCGTTTTCTAACATTGGCCTAAAATCGCTTGAAATCTCCAATTGCAATTTCCACAAAAAGAGAGATTCAAATCTGCTGTGTCCAAAGAAAGGTTCAACTCTGTGAGCTGAATACACACAACACAAAGAAGTTACTGAAAATTCTTCTGTCTAGCATTATATGAAGAAATCCCGTTTCCAACGAAGGCCCCAAAGTGGTGCAAATATCCACTTGTACACTTTAGAAACAGAGTGTTTCCAAACTGCTCTATGAACAGAAAAGTTAAACTCTGTGAGCTGAACGCACACATCACAAAGTTGTTTCTGAGAATGATTCTGTCTAGTTTTTATACGAAGATATTTCCTTTTCTAACATTGGCCTCAAATCGCTTGAAATCTCCAATTGCAATTTCCCCAAAAAGAGAGTTTCAAATCTGCTCTGTCCAAAGAAATGTTCAACTCTGTGAGCTGAATACACACAACACAAAGAAGTTACTGAAAATTCTTCTGTCTAGCATTATATGAAGAAAGCCCGTTTCCAACGAAGTCCTCAAAGAGGTCCAAATATCCACTTGCAGACTTTACAAACACAGTGTTTCCAAACTGCTGTATGAACAGAAAGGTTAAACTCTGTGAGCTGAATGCACACATCACATAGTAGTTTCTGAGAATGATTCTGTCTAGTTTTTATACCAAGATATTTCCTTTTCTAACATTGGCCTCAAATCGCTTGAAATCTCCAATTGCAATTTCCACAAAAAGAGAGTTTCAAATCTGCTCTGTCCAAAGAAAGGTTCAACTCTGTGAGCTGAATACACACAACACAAAGAAGTTACTCAAAATTCTTCTGTCTAGCATTATATAAAGAAATCCCGTTTCCAACGAAATCCTCAAAGAGGTCCAAATATAACCTTGCAGACTTTACAAACAGAGTGTTTCCAAACTGCTCTATGAACAGAAAGGTTAAACTCTGTGAGCTGAATGCACACATCACATAGTAGTTTCTGAGAATGATTCTGTCTAGTTTCTATACGAAGATATTTCCTTTTCTAACATTGTCCTCAAATCGCTTGAAATCTCAAATTCCAAATTCCAGAAAAAGACAGCTTCAAACCTGCAGTGTGTAAGGAAAGGTTCAAATCTGTGAGTTGAATACACACAACACAAAGAAGTTACGGAGAATTCTTCTGTCTAGCATTATATGAAGAAATCCCGTTTCCAACGAAGGCGTCAAAGTGGAGCAAATATCCACTTGTAGACTTTAGAAAGAGAGTGTTTCCAAACTGCTCTATGAACAGAAAAGTTAAACTCTGTGAGCTGAACGCACACATCACAAAGTTGTTTCTGAGAATGATTCTGTCTAGTTTTTATACCAAGATATTTCGTTTTCTAACATTGGCCTAAAATCGCTTGAAATCTCCAATTGCAATTTCCACAAAAAGAGAGTTTCAAATCTGCTCTGTCCAAAGAAAGGTTCAACTCTGTGAGCTGAATACACACAACACAAAGAAGTTACGGAAAATTCTTCTATCTAGCATTATATGAAGAAATCCCGTTTCCAACGAAGTCCTCAAAGAGTTCCAAATATCCACTTGCAGACTTTACAAACAGAGTGTTTCCAAACTGCTGTATGAACAGAAAGGTTAAACTCTGTGAGCTGAATGCACGCAACACATAGTAGTTTCTGAGAATGATTGTGTCTAGTTTTTATACGAAGATACTTCCTTTTCTAACATTGGCCTCAAATCGCTTGAAATCTCCAATTGCAATTTCCCCAAAAAGAGAGTTTCAAATCTGCTCTGTCCAAAGAAAGGTTCAACTCTGTGAGCTGAATACACACAACACAAAGAAGTTACTGAAAATTCTTCTGTCTAGCATTATATGAAGAAATCCCATTTCCAACGAAGTCCTCAAAGAGGTCCAAATATCCACTTGCAGACTTTACAAACAGAGTGTTTCCAAACTGCTCTATGAACAGAAAGGTTAAACTCTGTGAGCTGAATGCACACATCACATAGTAGTTTCTGAGAATGATTCTGTCTAGTTTTTATACCAAGATATTTCCTTTTCTAACATTGGCCTCAAATCGATTGAAATCTCCAATTTCAAATTCCAGAAAAAGAGAGTTTCAAATCTGCTCTGTCCAAAGAAATGTTCAACTCTGTGAGCTGAATACACACAACACAAAGAAGTTACTGAAAATTCTTCTGTCTAGCATTATATGAAGAATTCCCGTTTCTAACGAAGGCCTCAAAGAGATCCAAATATCCACTTGCAGACTTTACACACAGAGTGTTTCCAAACTGCTGTATGAACAGAAAGGTTAAACTCTGTGAGCTGAATGCACACATCACATAGTAGTTTCTGAGAATGATTCTGTCTAGTTTTTATACGAAGATATTTCCTTTTCTAACATTGGCCTAAAATCGCTTGAAATCTCCAATTGCAATTTCCACAAAAAGAGAGTTTCAAATCTGCTGTGTCCAAAGAAAGGTTCAACTCTGAGCGCTTAATACACACAACACAAAGAAGTTACTGAAAATTCTTCTGTCTAGCATTATATGAAGAAATCCCGTTTCCAACGAAGTCCTCAAAGAGGTCCAAATATCCACTTGCAGACTTTACAAACAGAGTGTTTCCAAACTGCTGTATGAACAGAAAGGTTAAAATCTGTGAGCTGAATGCACACATCACATAGTAGTTTCTGAGAATCATTCTGTGTAGTTTTTATACCAAGATATTTCCTTTTCTCACATTGGCCTCAAATCGCTTGAAATCTCAAATTCCAAATTCCAGAAAAAGACAGTTTCAAACCTGCAGTGTGTAAGGAAAGGTTCAAATCTGTGAGTTGAATACACACAACACAAAGAAGTTACTGAGAATTCTTCTGTCTAGCATTATATGAAGAAATCCCGTTTCCAACGAAGGCCCCAAAGTGGTGCAAATATCCACTTGTACACTTTAGAAACAGAGTGTTTCCAAACTGCTCTATGAACAGAAAAGTTAAACTCTGTGAGCTGAACGCACACATCACAAAGTTGTTTCTGAGAATGATTCTGTCTAGTTTTTATACGAAGATATTTCCTTTTCTAACATTGGCCTAAAATCGCTTGAAATCTCCAATTGCAATTTCCACAAAAAGAGAGTTTCAAATCTGCTCTATCCAAAGAAAGGTTCAACTCTGTGAGCTGAATACACACAACACAAAGAAGTTACTGAAAATTCTTCTGTCTAGCATTATATGAAGAAATCCCGTTTCCAACGAAGTCCTCAAAGAGGTCCAAATATCCACTTGCAGACTTTACAAACAGAGTGTTTCCAAACTGCTGTATGAACAGAAAGGTTAAACTCTGTGAGCTGAATGCACACATCACATAGTAGTTTCTGAGAATGATTCTGTCTAGTTTTTATACCAAGATATTTCCTTTTCTAACATTGGCCTAAAATCGCTTGAAATCTCCAATTGCAATTTCCACAAAAAGAGAGTTTCAAATCTGCTCTGTCCAAAGAAAGGTTCAACTCTGTGAGCTGAATACACACAACACAAAGAAGTTACTGAAAATTCTTCTGTCTAGCATTATATGAAGAAATCCCGTTTCCAACGAAGTCCTCAAAGAGGTCCAAATATCCACTTGCAGACTTTACAAACAGAGTGTTTCCAAACTGCTGTATGAACAGAAAGGTTAAAATCTGTGAGCTGAATGCACACATCACATAGTAGTTTCTGAGAATCATTCTGTGTAGTTTTTATACCAAGATATTTCCTTTTCTCACATTGGCCTCAAATCGCTTGAAATCTCAAATTCCAAATTCCAGAAAAAGACAGGTTCAAACCTGCAGTGTGTAAGGAAAGGTTCAAATCTGTGAGTTGAATACACACAACACAAAGAAGTTACTGAGAATTCTTCTGTCTAGCATTATATGAAGAAATCCAGTTTCCAACGAAGGCGCCAAAGTGGTGCAAATATCCACTTGTACACTTTAGAAACAGAGTGTTTCCAAACTGCTCTATGAACAGAAAAGTTAAACTCTGTGAGCTGAACGCACACATCACAAAGTTGTTTCTGAGAATGATTCTGTCTAGTTTTTATACGAAGATATTTCGTTTTCTAACATTGGCCTAAAATCGCTTGAAATCTCCAATTGCAATTTCCACAAAAAGAGAGTTTCAAATCTGCTGTGTCCAAAGAAAGGTTCAACTCTGTGAGCTGAATACACACAACACAAAGAAGTTACTGAAAATTCTTCTGTCTAGCATTATATGAAGAAATCCCGTTTCCAACGAAGTCCTCAAAGAGTTCAAAATATCCACTCGCAGACTTTACAAACAGAGTGTTTCCAAACTGCTGTATGAACAGAAAGGTTAAACTCTGTGAGCTGAATGCACACATCACATAGTAGTTTCTGAGAATGATTCTGTCTAGTTTTTATACGAAGATATTTCCTTTTCTACCATTGGCCTAAAATCGCTTGAAATCTCCAATTGCAATTTCCACAAAAGAGAGTTTCAAATCTGCTCTGTCCAAAGAAAGGTTCAACTCTGTGAGCTGAATACACACAACACAAAGAAGTTACTCAAAATTCTTCTGTCTAGCATTATATGAAGAAATCCCATTTCCAACGAAGTCCTCAAAGAGGTCCAAATATCCACTTGCAGACTTTACAAACAGAGTGTTTCCAAACTGCTGTATGAACAGAAAGGTTAAACTCTGTGAGCTGAATGCACACATCACATAGTAGTTTCTGAGAATGATTCTGTCTAGTTTTTATACCAAGATATTTCCTTTTCTCACATTGGCCTCAAATCGCTTGAAATCTCCAATTGCAATTTCCACAAAAAGAGAGTTTCAAATCTGCTCTGTCCAAAGAAAGGTTCAACTCTGTGAGCTGAATACACACAACACAAAGAAGTTACTCAAAATTCTTCTGTCTAGCATTATATAAAGAAATCCCGTTTCCAACGAAATCCTCAAAGAGGTCCAAATATAACCTTGCAGACTTTACAAACAGAGTGTTTCCAAACTGCTCTATGAACAGAAAGGTTAAACTCTGTGAGCTGAATGCACACATCACATAGTAGTTTCTGAGAATGATTCTGTCTAGTTTCTATACGAAGATATTTCCTTTTCTAACATTGTCCTCAAATCGCTTGAAATCTCAAATTCCAAATTCCAGAAAAAGACAGTTTCAAACCTGCAGTGTGTAAGGAAAGGTTCAAATCTGTGAGTTGAATACACACAACACAAAGAAGTTACTGAGAATTCTTCTGTCTAGCATGATATGAAGAAATCCCGTTTCCAACGAAGGCGTCAAAGTGGAGCAAATATCCACTTGTAGACTTTAGAAAGACAGTGTTTCCAAACTGCTCTATGAACAGAAAAGTTAAACTCTGTGAGCTGAACGCACACATCACAAAGTTGTTTCTGAGAATGATTCTGTCTAGTTTTTATACCAAGATATTTCCTTTTCTCACATTGGCCTCAAATCGCTTGAAATCTCCAATTGCAATTTCCACAAAAAGAGAGTTTCAAATCTGCTCTGTCCAAAGAAAGGTTCAACTCTGTGAGCTGAATACACACAACACAAAGAAGTTACTCAAAATTCTTCTGTCTAGCATTATATGAAGAAATCCCGTTTCCAACGAAGTCCTCAAAGAGGTCCAAATATCCACTTGCAGACTTTACAAACAGAGTGTTTCCAAACTGCTGTATGAACAGAAAGGTTAAACTCTGTGAGCTGAATGCACACATCACATAGTAGTTTCTGAGAATGATTCTGTCTAGTTTTTATACCAAGATATTTCCTTTTCTCACATTGGCCTCAAATCGCTTGAAATCTCCAATTGCAATTTCCACAAAAAGAGAGTTTCAAATCTGCTCTGTCCAAAGAGAGGTTCAACTCTGTGAGCTGAATACACACAACACAAAGAAGTTACTCAAAATTCTTCTGTCTAGCATTATATAAAGAAATCCCGTTTCCAACGAAATCCTCAAAGAGGTCCAAATATAACCTTGCAGACATTACAAACAGAGTGTTTCCAAACTGCTCTATGAACAGAAAGGTTAAACTCTGTGAGCTGAATGCACACATCACATAGTAGTTTCTGAGAATGATTCTGTCTAGTTTCTATACGAAGATATTTCCTTTTCTAACATTGGCCTCAAATCGCTTGAAATCTCAAATTCCAAATTCCAGAAAAAGACAGTTTCAAACCTGCAGTGTGTAAGGAAAGGTTCAAATCTGTGAGTTGAATACACACAACACAAAGAAGTTACTGAGAATTCTTCTGTCTAGCATTATATGAAGAAATCCCGTTTCCAACGAAGGCGTCAAAGTGGAGCAAATATCCACTTGCAGACTTTAGAAACAGAGTGTTTCCAAACTGCTCTATGAACAGAAAAGTTAAACTCTCTGAGCTGAACGCACACATCACAAAGTTGTTTCTGACAATGATTCTGTCTAGTTTTTATACCAAGATATTTCGTTTTCTAACATTGGCCTAAAATCGCTTGAAATCTCCAATTGCAATTTCCACAAAAAGAGAGATTCAAATCTGCTCTGTCCAAAGAAAGGTTCAACTCTGTGAGCTGAATACACACAACACAAAGAAGTTACTGAAAATTCTTCTGTCTAGCATTATATGAAGAAATCCCGTTTCCAACGAAGGCCCCAAAGTGGTGCAAATATCCACTTGTACACTTTAGAAACAGAGTGTTTCCAAACTGCTCTATGAACAGAAAAGTTAAACTCTGTGAGCTGAACGCACACATCACAAAGTTGTTTCTGAGAATGATTCTGTCTAGTTTTTATACGAAGATATTTCCTTTTCTAACATTGGCCTCAAATCGCTTGAAATCTCCAATTGCAATTTCCACAAAAAGAGAGTTTCAAATCTGCTCTGTCCAAAGAAAGGTTCAACTCTGTGAGCTGAATACACACAACACAAAGAAGTTACTGAAAATTCTTCTGTCTAGCATTATATGAAGAAAGCCCGTTTCCAACGAAGTCCTCAAAGAGGTCCAAATATCCACTTGCAGACTTTACAAACACAGTGTTTCCAAACTGCTGTATGAACAGAAAGGTTAAACTCTGTGAGCTGAATGCACACATCACATAGTAGTTTCTGAGAATGATTCTGTCTAGTTTTTATACCAAGATATTTCCTTTTCTAACATTGGCCTCAAATCGCTTGAAATCTCCAATTGCAATTTCCACAAAAAGAGAGTTTCAAATCTGCTCTGTCCAAAGAAAGGTTCAACTCTGTGAGCTGAATACACACAACACAAAGAAGTTACTCAAAATTCTTCTGTCTAGCATTATATAAAGAAATCCCGTTTCCAACGAAATCCTCAAAGAGGTCCAAATATAACCTTGCAGACTTTACAAACAGAGTGTTTCCAAACTGCTCTATGAACAGAAAGGTTAAACTCTGTGAGCTGAATGCACACATCACATAGTAGTTTCTGAGAATGATTCTGTCTAGTTTCTATACGAAGATATTTCCTTTTCTAACATTGTCCTCAAATCGCTTGAAATCTCAAATTCCAAATTCCAGAAAAAGACAGCTTCAAACCTGCAGTGTGTAAGGAAAGGTTCAAATCTGTGAGTTGAATACACACAACACAAAGAAGTTACGGAGAATTCTTCTGTCTAGCATTATATGAAGAAATCCCGTTTCCAACGAAGGCGTCAAAGTGGAGCAAATATCCACTTGTAGACTTTAGAAAGAGAGTGTTTCCAAACTGCTCTATGAACAGAAAAGTTAAACTCTGTGAGCTGAACGCACACATCACAAAGTTGTTTCTGAGAATGATTCTGTCTAGTTTTTATACCAAGATATTTCGTTTTCTAACATTGGCCTAAAATCGCTTGAAATCTCCAATTGCAATTTCCACAAAAAGAGAGTTTCAAATCTGCTCTGTCCAAAGAAAGGTTCAACTCTGTGAGCTGAATACACACAACACAAAGAAGTTACGGAAAATTCTTCTATCTAGCATTATATGAAGAAATCCCGTTTCCAACGAAGTCCTCAAAGAGTTCCAAATATCCACTTGCAGACTTTACAAAGAGAGTGTTTCCAAACTGCTCTATGAACAGAAAGGTTAAACTCTGTAAGCTGAATGCACGCAACACGTAGTAGTTTCTGAGAATGATTGTGTCTAGTTTTTATACGAAGATACTTCCTTTTCTAACATTGGCCTCAAATCGCTTGAAATCTCCAATTGCAATTTCCCCAAAAAGAGAGTTTCAAATCTGCTCTGTCCAAAGAAAGGTTCAACTCTGTGAGCTGAATACACACAACACAAAGAAGTTACTGAAAATTCTTCTGTCTAGCATTATATGAAGAAATCCCATTTCCAACGAAGTCCTCAAAGAGGTCCAAATATCCACTTGCAGACTTTACAAACAGAGTGTTTCCAAACTGCTCTATGAACAGAAAGGTTAAACTCTGTGAGCTGAATGCACACATCACATAGTAGTTTCTGAGAATGATTCTGTCTAGTTTTTATACCAAGATATTTCCTTTTCTAACATTGGCCTCAAATCGCTTGAAATCTCCAATTTCAAATTCCAGAAAAAGAGAGTTTCAAATCTGCTCTGTCCAAAGAAATGTTCAACTCTGTGAGCTGAATACACACAACACAAAGAAGTTACTGAAAATTCTTCTGTCTAGCATTATATGAAGAATTCCCGTTTCTAACGAAGGCCTCAAAGAGATCCAAATATCCACTTGCAGACTTTACAAACAGAGTGTTTCCAAACTGCTGTATGTACAGAAAGGTTAAACTCTGTGAGCTGAATGCACACATCACATAGTAGTTTCTGAGAATGATTCTGTCTAGTTTTTATACGAAGATATTTCCTTGTCTAACATTGGCCTAAAATCGCTTGAAATCTCCAATTGCAATTTCCACAAAAAGAGAGTTTCAAATCTGCTGTGTCCAAAGAAAGGATCAACTCTGTGAGCTTAATACACACAACACAAAGAAGTTACTGAAAATTCTTCTGTCTAGCATCATATGAAGAAATCCCGTTTCCAACGAAGTCCTCAAAGAGGTCCAAATATCCACTTGCAGACTTTAGAAACAGAGTGTTTCCAAACTGCTCTATGAACAGAAAGGTTAAACTCTGTGAGCTGAATGCACACATCACATAGTAGTTTCTGAGAATGATTCTGTCTAGTTTCTATACGAAGATATTTCCTTTTCTAACATTGTCCTCAAATCGCTTGAAATCTCAAATTCCAAATTCCAGAAAAAGACAGCTTCAAACCTGCAGTGTGTAAGGAAAGGTTCAAATCTGTGAGTTGAATACACACAACACAAAGAAGTTACTGAGAATTCTTCTGTCTAGCATGATATGAAGAAATCCCGTTTCCAACGAAGGCGTCAAAGTGGAGCAAATATCCACTTGTAGACTTTAGAAAGACAGTGTTTCCAAACTGCTCTATGAACAGAAAAGTTAAACTCTGTGAGCTGAACGCACACATCACAAAGTTGTTTCTGAGAATGATTCTGTCTAGTTTTTATACCAAGATATTTCCTTTTCTCACATTGGCCTCAAATCGCTTGAAATCTCCAATTGCAATTTCCACAAAAAGAGAGTTTCAAATCTGCTCTGTCCAAAGAAAGGTTCAACTCTGTGAGCTGAATACACACAACACAAAGAAGTTACTCAAAATTCTTCTGTCTAGCATTATATGAAGAAATCCCGTTTCCAACGAAGTCCTCAAAGAGGTCCAAATATCCACTTGCAGACTTTACAAACAGAGTGTTTCCAAACTGCTGTATGAACAGAAAGGTTAAACTCTGTGAGCTGAATGCACACATCACATAGTAGTTTCTGAGAATGATTCTGTCTAGTTTTTATACCAAGATATTTCCTTTTCTCACATTGGCCTCAAATCGCTTGAAATCTCCAATTGCAATTTCCACAAAAAGAGAGTTTCAAATCTGCTCTGTCCAAAGAGAGGTTCAACTCTGTGAGCTGAATACACACAACACAAAGAAGTTACTCAAAATTCTTCTGTCTAGCATTATATAAAGAAATCCCGTTTCCAACGAAATCCTCAAAGAGGTCCAAATATAACCTTGCAGACATTACAAACAGAGTGTTTCCAAACTGCTCTATGAACAGAAAGGTTAAACTCTGTGAGCTGAATGCACACATCACATAGTAGTTTCTGAGAATGATTCTGTCTAGTTTCTATACGAAGATATTTCCTTTTCTAACATTGGCCTCAAATCGCTTGAAATCTCAAATTCCAAATTCCAGAAAAAGACAGTTTCAAACCTGCAGTGTGTAAGGAAAGGTTCAAATCTGTGAGTTGAATACACACAACACAAAGAAGTTACTGAGAATTCTTCTGTCTAGCATTATATGAAGAAATCCCGTTTCCAACGAAGGCGTCAAAGTGGAGCAAATATCCACTTGCAGACTTTAGAAACAGAGTGTTTCCAAACTGCTCTATGAACAGAAAAGTTAAACTCTGTGAGCTGAACGCACACATCACAAAGTTGTTTCTGACAATGATTCTGTCTAGTTTTTATACCAAGATATTTCGTTTTCTAACATTGGCCTAAAATCGCTTGAAATCTCCAATTGCAATTTCCACAAAAAGAGAGATTCAAATCTGCTCTGTCCAAAGAAAGGTTCAACTCTGTGAGCTGAATACACACAACACAAAGAAGTTACTGAAAATTCTTCTGTCTAGCATTATATGAAGAAATCCCGTTTCCAACGAAGGCCCCAAAGTGGTGCAAATATCCACTTGTACACTTTAGAAACAGAGTGTTTCCAAACTGCTCTATGAACAGAAAAGTTAAACTCTGTGAGCTGAACGCACACATCACAAAGTTGTTTCTGAGAATGATTCTGTCTAGTTTTTATACGAAGATATTTCCTTTTCTAACATTGGCCTCAAATCGCTTGAAATCTCCAATTGCAATTTCCACAAAAAGAGAGTTTCAAATCTGCTCTGTCCAAAGAAAGGTTCAACTCTGTGAGCTGAATACACACAACACAAAGAAGTTACTGAAAATTCTTCTGTCTAGCATTATATGAAGAAAGCCCGTTTCCAACGAAGTCCTCAAAGAGGTCCAAATATCCACTTGCAGACTTTACAAACACAGTGTTTCCAAACTGCTGTATGAACAGAAAGGTTAAACTCTGTGAGCTGAATGCACACATCACATAGTAGTTTCTGAGAATGATTCTGTCTAGTTTTTATACCAAGATATTTCCTTTTCTAACATTGGCCTCAAATCGCTTGAAATCTCCAATTGCAATTTCCACAAAAAGAGAGTTTCAAATCTGCTCTGTCCAAAGAAAGGTTCAACTCTGTGAGCTGAATACACACAACACAAAGAAGTTACTCAAAATTCTTCTGTCTAGCATTATATAAAGAAATCCCGTTTCCAACGAAATCCTCAAAGAGGTCCAAATATAACCTTGCAGACTTTACAAACAGAGTGTTTCCAAACTGCTCTATGAACAGAAAGGTTAAACTCTGTGAGCTGAATGCACACATCACATAGTAGTTTCTGAGAATGATTCTGTCTAGTTTCTATACGAAGATATTTCCTTTTCTAACATTGTCCTCAAATCGCTTGAAATCTCAAATTCCAAATTCCAGAAAAAGACAGTTTCAAACCTGCAGTGTGTAAGGAAAGGTTCAAATCTGTGAGTTGAATACACACAACACAAAGAAGTTACGGAGAATTCTTCTGTCTAGCATTATATGAAGAAATCCCGTTTCCAACGAAGGCGTCAAAGTGGGGCAAATATCCACTTGTAGACTTTAGAAAGAGAGTGTTTCCAAACTGCTCTATGAACAGAAAAGTTAAACTCTGTGAGCTGAACGCACACATCACAAAGTTGTTTCTGAGAATGATTCTGTCTAGTTTTTATACCAAGATATTTCGTTTTCTAACATTGGCCTAAAATCGCTTGAAATCTCCAATTGCAATTTCCACAAAAAGAGAGTTTCAAATCTGCTCTGTCCAAAGAAAGGTTCAACTCTGTGAGCTGAATACACACAACACAAAGAAGTTACGGAAAATTCTTCTATCTAGCATTATATGAAGAAATCCCGTTTCCAACGAAGTCCTCAAAGAGTTCCAAATATCCACTTGCAGACTTTACAAAGAGAGTGTTTCCAAACTGCTCTATGAACAGAAAGGTTAAACTCTGTAAGCTGAATGCACGCAACACGTAGTAGTTTCTGAGAATGATTGTGTCTAGTTTTTATACGAAGATACTTCCTTTTCTAACATTGGCCTCAAATCGCTTGAAATCTCCAATTGCAATTTCCCCAAAAAGAGAGTTTCAAATCTGCTCTGTCCAAAGAAAGGTTCAACTCTGTGAGCTGAATACACACAACACAAAGAAGTTACTGAAAATTCTTCTGTCTAGCATTATATGAAGAAATCCCATTTCCAACGAAGTCCTCAAAGAGGTCCAAATATCCACTTGCAGACTTTACAAACAGAGTGTTTCCAAACTGCTCTATGAACAGAAAGGTTAAACTCTGTGAGCTGAATGCACACATCACATAGTAGTTTCTGAGAATGATTCTGTCTAGTTTTTATACCAAGATATTTCCTTTTCTAACATTGGCCTCAAATCGCTTGAAATCTCCAATTTCAAATTCCAGAAAAAGAGAGTTTCAAATCTGCTCTGTCCAAAGAAATGTTCAACTCTGTGAGCTGAATACACACAACACAAAGAAGTTACTGAAAATTCTTCTGTCTAGCATTATATGAAGAATTCCCGTTTCTAACGAAGGCCTCAAAGAGATCCAAATATCCACTTGCAGACTTTACAAACAGAGTGTTTCCAAACTGCTGTATGAACAGAAAGGTTAAACTCTGTGAGCTGAATGCACACATCACATAGTAGTTTCTGAGAATGATTCTGTCTAGTTTTTATACGAAGATATTTCCTTGTCTAACATTGGCCTAAAATCGCTTGAAATCTCCAATTGCAATTTCCACAAAAAGAGAGTTTCAAATCTGCTGTGTCCAAAGAAAGGATCAACTCTGTGAGCTTAATACACACAACACAAAGAAGTTACTGAAAATTCTTCTGTCTAGCATCATATGAAGAAATCCCGTTTCCAACGAAGTCCTCAAAGAGGTCCAAATATCCACTTGCAGACTTTAGAAACAGAGTGTTTCCAAACTGCTGTATGAACAGAAAGGTTAAAATCTGTGAGCTGAATGCACACATCACATAGTAGTTTCTGAGAATCATTCTGTGTAGTTTTTATACCAAGATATTTCCTTTTCTCACATTGGCCTCAAATCGCTTGAAATCTCAAATTCCAAATTCCAGAAAAAGACAGTTTCAAACCTGCAGTGTGTAAGGAAAGGTTCAAATCTGTGAGTTGAATACACACAACACAAAGAAGTTACTGAGAATTCTTCTGTCTAGCATTATATGAAGAAATCCCGTTTCCAACGAAGGCCCCAAAGTGGTGCAAATATCCACTTGTACACTTTAGAAACAGAGTGTTTCCAAACTGCTCTATGAACAGAAAAGTTAAACTCTGTGAGCTGAACGCACACATCACAAAGTTGTTTCTGAGAATGATTCTGTCTAGTTTTTATACGAAGATATTTCCTTTTCTAACATTGGCCTAAAATCGCTTGAAATCTCCAATTGCAATTTCCACAAAAAGAGAGTTTCAAATCTGCTCTATCCAAAGAAAGGTTCAACTCTGTGAGCTGAATACACACAACACAAAGAAGTTACTGAAAATTCTTCTGTCTAGCATTATATGAAGAAATCCCGTTTCCAACGAAGTCCTCAAAGAGGTCCAAATATCCACTTGCAGACTTTACAAACAGAGTGTTTCCAAACTGCTGTATGAACAGAAAGGTTAAACTCTGTGAGCTGAATGCACACATCACATAGTAGTTTCTGAGAATGATTCTGTCTAGTTTTTATACGAAGATATTTCCTTTTCTAACATTGGCCTAAAATCGCTTGAAATCTCCAATTGCAATTTCCACAAAAAGAGAGTTTCAAATCTGCTCTGTCCAAAGAAAGGTTCAACTCTGTGAGCTGAATACACACAACACAAAGAAGTTACTGAGAATTCCTCTGTCTAGCATTATATGAAGAAATCCCGTTACCAACGAAGTCCTCAAAGAGGTCCAAATATCCACTTGCAGACTTTACAAACAGAGTGTTTCCAAACTGCTGTATGAACAGAAAGGTTAAAATCTGTGAGCTGAATGCACACATCACATAGTAGTTTCTGAGAATCATTCTGTCTAGTTTTTATACCAAGATATTTCCTTTTCTCACATTGGCCTCAAATCGCTTGAAATCTCAAATTCCAAATTCCAGAAAAAGACAGGTTCAAACCTGCAGTGTGTAAGGAAAGGTTCAAATCTGTGAGTTGAATACACACAACACAAAGAAGTTACTGAGAATTCTTCTGTCTAGCATTATATGAAGAAATCCAATTTCCAACGAAGGCCCCAAAGTGGTGCAAATATCCACTTGTACACTTTAGAAACAGAGTGTTTCCAAACTGCTCTATGAACAGAAAAGTTAAACTCTGTGAGCTGAACGCACACATCACAAAGTTGTTTCAGAGAATGATTCTGTCTAGTTTTTATACCAAGATATTTCGTTTTCTAACATTGGCCTAAAATCGCTTGAAATGTCCAATTGCAATTTCCACAAAAAGAGAGTTTCAAATCTGCTCTGTCCAAAGAAAGGTTCAACTCTGTGAGCTGAATACACACAACACAAAGAAGTTACTCAAAATTCTTCTGTCTAGCATTATATAAAGAAATCCCTTTTCCAACGAAATCCTCAAAGAGGTCCAAATATAACCTTGCAGACTTTACAAACAGAGTGTTTCCAAACTGCTCTATGAACGGAAAGGTTAAACTCTGTGAGCTGAATGCACACATCACATAGTAGTTTCTGAGAATGATTCTGTCTAGTTTCTATACGAAGATATTTCCTTTTCTAACATTGTCCTCAAATCGCTTGAAATCTCAAATTCCAAATTCCAGAAAAAGACAGTTTCAAACCTGCAGTGTGTAAGGAAAGGTTCAAATCTGTGAGTTGAATACACACAACACAAAGAAGTTACTGAGAATTCTTCTGTCTAGCATTATATGAAGAAATCCCGTTTCCAACGAAGGCGTCAAAGTGGAGCAAATATCCACTTGCAGACTTTAGAAACAGAGTGTTTCCAAACTGCTCTATGAACAGAAAAGTTAAACTCTGTGAGCTGAACGCACACATCACAAAGTTGTTTCTGAGAATGATTCTGTCTAGTTTTTATACCAAGATATTTCGTTTTCTAACATTGGCCTAAAATCGCTTGAAATCTCCAATTGCAATTTCCACAAAAAGAGAGTTTCAAATCTGCTCTGTCCAAAGAAAGGTTCAACTCTGTGAGCTGAATACACACAACACAAAGAAGTTACTGAAAATTCTTCTGTCTAGCATTATATGAAGAAATCCCGTTTCCAACGAAGTCCTCAAAGAGGTCCAAATATCCACTTGCAGACTTTACAAACAGAGTGTTTCCAAACTGCTGTATGAACAGAATGGTTAAACTCTGTGAGCTGAATGCACACATCACATAGTAGTTTCTGTGAATGATTCTGTCTAGTTTTTATACCAAGATATTTCCTTTTCTCACATTGGCCTCAAATCGCTTGAAATCTCCAATTGCAATTTCCACAAAAAGAGAGTTTCAAATCTGCTCTGTCCAAAGAAAGGTTCAACTCTGTGAGCTGAATACACACAACACAAAGAAGTTACTCAAAATTCTTCTGTCTAGCATTATATAAAGAAATCCCGTTTCCAACGAAATCCTCAAAGAGGTCCAAATATCCCCTTGCAGACTTTACAAACAGAGTGTTTCCAAACTGCTGTATGAACAGAAAGGTTAAACTCTGTGAGCTGAATGCACACATCACATAGTAGTTTCTGAGAATGATTCTGTCTAGTTTCTATACGAAGATATTTCCTTTTCTAACATTGTCCTCAAATCGCTTGAAATCTCAAATACCAAATTCCAGAAAAAGACAGTTTCAAACCTGCAGTGTGTAAGGAAAGGTTCAAATCTGTGAGTTGAATACACACAACACAAAGAAGTTACTGAGAATTCTTCTGTCTAGCATTATATGAAGAAATCCCGTTTCCAACGAAGGCGACAAAGTGGAGCAATTATCCACTTGTAGAATTTAGAAACAGAGTGTTTCCAAACTGCTCTATGAACAGAAAATTTGAACTCTGTGAGCTGAACGCACACATCACAAAGTTGTTTCTGAGAATGATTCTGTCTAGTTTTTATACCAAGATATTTCGTTTTCTAACATTGGCCTAAAATCGCTTGAAATCTCCAATTGCAATTTCCACAAAAAGAGAGATTCAAATCTGCTCTGTCCAAAGAAAGGTTCAACTCTGTGAGCTGAATACACACAACACAAAGAAGTTACTGAAAATTCTTCTATCTAGCATTATATGAAGAAATCCCGTTTCCAACGAAGTCCTCAAAGAGTTCCAAATATCCACTTGCAGACTTTACAAACAGAGTGTTTCCAAACTGCTGTATGAACAGAAAGGTTAAACTCTGTGAGCTGAATGCACACATCACATAGTAGTTTCTGAGAATGATTCTGTCTAGTTTTTATACGAAGATATTTCCTTTTCTAACATTGGCCTAAAATCGCTTGAAATCTCCAATTGCAATTTCCACAAAAAGAGAGTTTCAAATCTGCTCTGTCCAAAGAAAGGTTCAAATCTGTGAGCTGAATACACACAACACAAAGAAGTTACTGAAAATTCTTCTGTCTAGCATTATATGAAGAAATCCCGTTTCCAACGAAGTCCTCAAAGAGGTCCAAATATCCACTTGCAGACTTTACAAACAGAGTGTTTCCAAACTGCTGTATGAACAGAAAGGTTAAACTCTGTGAGCTGAATGCACACATCACATAGTAGTTTCTGAGAATGATTCTGTCTAGTTTTTATACCAAGATATTTCCTTTTCTCACATTGGCCTCAAATCGCTTGAAATCTCCAATTGCAATTTCCACAAAAAGAGAGTTTCAAATCTGCTCTGTCCAAAGAAAGGTTCAACTCTGTGAGCTGAATACACACAACACAAAGAAGTTACTCAAAATTCTTCTGTCTAGCATTATATAAAGAAATCCCGTTTCCAACGAAATCCTCAAAGAGGTCCAAATATAACCTTGCAGACTTTACAAACAGAGTGTTTCCAAACTGCTCTATGAACAGAAAGGTTAAACTCTGTGAGCTGAATGCACACATCACATAGTAGTTTCTGAGAATGATTCTGTCTAGTTTCTATACGAAGATATTTCCTTTTCTAACATTGTCCTCAAATCGCTTGAAATCTCAAATTCCAAATTCCAGAAAAAGACAGCTTCAAACCTGCAGTGTGTAAGGAAAGGTTCAAATCTGTGAGTTGAATACACACAACACAAAGAAGTTACGGAGAATTCTTCTGTCTAGCATTATATGAAGAAATCCCGTTTCCAACGAAGGCGTCAAAGTGGAGCAAATATCCACTTGTAGACTTTAGAAAGAGAGTGTTTCCAAACTGCTCTATGAACAGAAAAGTTAAACTCTGTGAGCTGAACGCACACATCACAAAGTTGTTTCTGAGAATGATTCTGTCTAGTTTTTATACCAAGATATTTCGTTTTCTAACATTGGCCTAAAATCGCTTGAAATCTCCAATTGCAATTTCCACAAAAAGAGAGTTTCAAATCTGCTCTGTCCAAAGAAAGGTTCAACTCTGTGAGCTGAATACACACAACACAAAGAAGTTACGGAAAATTCTTCTATCTAGCATTATATGAAGAAATCCCGTTTCCAACGAAGTCCTCAAAGAGTTCCAAATATCCACTTGCAGACTTTACAAAGAGAGTGTTTCCAAACTGCTCTATGAACAGAAAGGTTAAACTCTGTAAGCTGAATGCACGCAACACGTAGTAGTTTCTGAGAATGATTGTGTCTAGTTTTTATACGAAGATACTTCCTTTTCTAACATTGGCCTCAAATCGCTTGAAATCTCCAATTGCAATTTCCCCAAAAAGAGAGTTTCAAATCTGCTCTGTCCAAAGAAAGGTTCAACTCTGTGAGCTGAATACACACAACACAAAGAAGTTACTGAAAATTCTTCTGTCTAGCATTATATGAAGAAATCCCATTTCCAACGAAGTCCTCAAAGAGGTCCAAATATCCACTTGCAGACTTTACAAACAGAGTGTTTCCAAACTGCTCTATGAACAGAAAGGTTAAACTCTGTGAGCTGAATGCACACATCACATAGTAGTTTCTGAGAATGATTCTGTCTAGTTTTTATACCAAGATATTTCCTTTTCTAACATTGGCCTCAAATCGCTTGAAATCTCCAATTTCAAATTCCAGAAAAAGAGAGTTTCAAATCTGCTCTGTCCAAAGAAAGGTTCAACTCTGTGAGCTGAATACACACAACACAAAGAAGTTACTGAAAATTCTTCTGTCTAGCATTATATGAAGAATTCCCGTTTCTAACGAAGGCCTCAAAGAGATCCAAATATCCACTTGCAGACTTTACAAACAGAGTGTTTCCAAACTGCTGTATGTACAGAAAGGTTAAACTCTGTGAGCTGAATGCACACATCACATAGTAGTTTCTGAGAATGATTCTGTCTAGTTTTTATACGAAGATATTTCCTTGTCTAACATTGGCCTAAAATCGCTTGAAATCTCCAATTGCAATTTCCACAAAAAGAGAGTTTCAAATCTGCTGTGTCCAAAGAAAGGATCAACTCTGTGAGCTTAATACACACAACACAAAGAAGTTACTGAAAATTCTTCTGTCTAGCATCATATGAAGAAATCCCGTTTCCAACGAAGTCCTCAAAGAGGTCCAAATATCCACTTGCAGACTTTAGAAACAGAGTGTTTCCAAACTGCTCTATGAACAGAAAGGTTAAACTCTGTGAGCTGAATGCACACATCACATAGTAGTTTCTGAGAATGATTCTGTCTAGTTTCTATACGAAGATATTTCCTTTTCTAACATTGTCCTCAAATCGCTTGAAATCTCAAATTCCAAATTCCAGAAAAAGACAGCTTCAAACCTGCAGTGTGTAAGGAAAGGTTCAAATCTGTGAGTTGAATACACACAACACAAAGAAGTTACTGAGAATTCTTCTGTCTAGCATGATATGAAGAAATCCCGTTTCCAACGAAGGCGTCAAAGTGGAGCAAATATCCACTTGTAGACTTTAGAAAGACAGTGTTTCCAAACTGCTCTATGAACAGAAAAGTTAAACTCTGTGAGCTGAACGCACACATCACAAAGTTGTTTCTGAGAATGATTCTGTCTAGTTTTTATACCAAGATATTTCCTTTTCTCACATTGGCCTCAAATCGCTTGAAATCTCCAATTGCAATTTCCACAAAAAGAGAGTTTCAAATCTGCTCTGTCCAAAGAAAGGTTCAACTCTGTGAGCTGAATACACACAACACAAAGAAGTTACTCAAAATTCTTCTGTCTAGCATTATATGAAGAAATCCCGTTTCCAACGAAGTCCTCAAAGAGGTCCAAATATCCACTTGCAGACTTTACAAACAGAGTGTTTCCAAACTGCTGTATGAACAGAAAGGTTAAACTCTGTGAGCTGAATGCACACATCACATAGTAGTTTCTGAGAATGATTCTGTCTAGTTTTTATACCAAGATATTTCCTTTTCTCACATTGGCCTCAAATCGCTTGAAATCTCCAATTGCAATTTCCACAAAAAGAGAGTTTCAAATCTGCTCTGTCCAAAGAGAGGTTCAACTCTGTGAGCTGAATACACACAACACAAAGAAGTTACTCAAAATTCTTCTGTCTAGCATTATATAAGGAAATCCCGTTTCCAACGAAATCCTCAAAGAGGTCCAAATATAACCTTGCAGACATTACAAACAGAGTGTTTCCAAACTGCTCTATGAACAGAAAGGTTAAACTCTGTGAGCTGAATGCACACATCACATAGTAGTTTCTGAGAATGATTCTGTCTAGTTTCTATACGAAGATATTTCCTTTTCTAACATTGGCCTCAAATCGCTTGAAATCTCAAATTCCAAATTCCAGAAAAAGACAGTTTCAAACCTGCAGTGTGTAAGGAAAGGTTCAAATCTGTGAGTTGAATACACACAACACAAAGAAGTTACTGAGAATTCTTCTGTCTAGCATTATATGAAGAAATCCCGTTTCCAACGAAGGCGTCAAAGTGGAGCAAATATCCACTTGCAGACTTTAGAAACAGAGTGTTTCCAAACTGCTCTATGAACAGAAAAGTTAAACTCTGTGAGCTGAACGCACACATCACAAAGTTGTTTCTGACAATGATTCTGTCTAGTTTTTATACCAAGATATTTCGTTTTCTAACATTGGCCTAAAATCGCTTGAAATCTCCAATTGCAATTTCCACAAAAAGAGAGATTCAAATCTGCTCTGTCCAAAGAAAGGTTCAACTCTGTGAGCTGAATACACACAACACAAAGAAGTTACTGAAAATTCTTCTGTCTAGCATTATATGAAGAAATCCCGTTTCCAACGAAGGCCCCAAAGTGGTGCAAATATCCACTTGTACACTTTAGAAACAGAGTGTTTCCAAACTGCTCTATGAACAGAAAAGTTAAACTCTGTGAGCTGAACGCACACATCACAAAGTTGTTTCTGAGAATGATTCTGTCTAGTTTTTATACGAAGATATTTCCTTTTCTAACATTGGCCTCAAATCGCTTGAAATCTCCAATTGCAATTTCCACAAAAAGAGAGTTTCAAATCTGCTCTGTCCAAAGAAAGGTTCAACTCTGTGAGCTGAATACACACAACACAAAGAAGTTACTGAAAATTCTTCTGTCTAGCATTATATGAAGAAAGCCCGTTTCCAACGAAGTCCTCAAAGAGGTCCAAATATCCACTTGCAGACTTTACAAACACAGTGTTTCCAAACTGCTGTATGAACAGAAAGGTTAAACTCTGTGAGCTGAATGCACACATCACATAGTAGTTTCTGAGAATGATTCTGTCTAGTTTTTATACCAAGATATTTCCTTTTCTAACATTGGCCTCAAATCGCTTGAAATCTCCAATTGCAATTTCCACAAAAAGAGAGTTTCAAATCTGCTCTGTCCAAAGAAAGGTTCAACTCTGTGAGCTGAATACACACAACACAAAGAAGTTACTCAAAATTCTTCTGTCTAGCATTATATAAAGAAATCCCGTTTCCAACGAAATCCTCAAAGAGGTCCAAATATAACCTTGCAGACTTTACAAACAGAGTGTTTCCAAACTGCTCTATGAACAGAAAGGTTAAACTCTGTGAGCTGAATGCACACATCACATAGTAGTTTCTGAGAATGATTCTGTCTAGTTTCTATACGAAGATATTTCCTTTTCTAACATTGTCCTCAAATCGCTTGAAATCTCAAATTCCAAATTCCAGAAAAAGACAGTTTCAAACCTGCAGTGTGTAAGGAAAGGTTCAAATCTGTGAGTTGAATACACACAACACAAAGAAGTTACGGAGAATTCTTCTGTCTAGCATTATATGAAGAAATCCCGTTTCCAACGAAGGCGTCAAAGTGGGGCAAATATCCACTTGTAGACTTTAGAAAGAGAGTGTTTCCAAACTGCTCTATGAACAGAAAAGTTAAACTCTGTGAGCTGAACGCACACATCACAAAGTTGTTTCTGAGAATGATTCTGTCTAGTTTTTATACCAAGATATTTCGTTTTCTAACATTGGCCTAAAATCGCTTGAAATCTCCAATTGCAATTTCCACAAAAAGAGAGTTTCAAATCTGCTCTGTCCAAAGAAAGGTTCAACTCTGTGAGCTGAATACACACAACACAAAGAAGTTACGGAAAATTCTTCTATCTAGCATTATATGAAGAAATCCCGTTTCCAACGAAGTCCTCAAAGAGTTCCAAATATCCACTTGCAGACTTTACAAAGAGAGTGTTTCCAAACTGCTCTATGAACAGAAAGGTTAAACTCTGTAAGCTGAATGCACGCAACACGTAGTAGTTTCTGAGAATGATTGTGTCTAGTTTTTATACGAAGATACTTCCTTTTCTAACATTGGCCTCAAATCGCTTGAAATCTCCAATTGCAATTTCCCCAAAAAGAGAGTTTCAAATCTGCTCTGTCCAAAGAAAGGTTCAACTCTGTGAGCTGAATACACACAACACAAAGAAGTTACTGAAAATTCTTCTGTCTAGCATTATATGAAGAAATCCCATTTCCAACGAAGTCCTCAAAGAGGTCCAAATATCCACTTGCAGACTTTACAAACAGAGTGTTTCCAAACTGCTCTATGAACAGAAAGGTTAAACTCTGTGAGCTGAATGCACACATCACATAGTAGTTTCTGAGAATGATTCTGTCTAGTTTTTATACCAAGATATTTCCTTTTCTAACATTGGCCTCAAATCGCTTGAAATCTCCAATTTCAAATTCCAGAAAAAGAGAGTTTCAAATCTGCTCTGTCCAAAGAAATGTTCAACTCTGTGAGCTGAATACACACAACACAAAGAAGTTACTGAAAATTCTTCTGTCTAGCATTATATGAAGAATTCCCGTTTCTAACGAAGGCCTCAAAGAGATCCAAATATCCACTTGCAGACTTTACAAACAGAGTGTTTCCAAACTGCTGTATGTACAGAAAGGTTAAACTCTGTGAGCTGAATGCACACATCACATAGTAGTTTCTGAGAATGATTCTGTCTAGTTTTTATACGAAGATATTTCCTTGTCTAACATTGGCCTAAAATCGCTTGAAATCTCCAATTGCAATTTCCACAAAAAGAGAGTTTCAAATCTGCTGTGTCCAAAGAAAGGATCAACTCTGTGAGCTTAATACACACAACACAAAGAAGTTACTGAAAATTCTTCTGTCTAGCATCATATGAAGAAATCCCGTTTCCAACGAAGTCCTCAAAGAGGTCCAAATATCCACTTGCAGACTTTAGAAACAGAGTGTTTCCAAACTGCTCTATGAACAGAAAGGTTAAACTCTGTGAGCTGAATGCACACATCACATAGTAGTTTCTGAGAATGATTCTGTCTAGTTTCTATACGAAGATATTTCCTTTTCTAACATTGTCCTCAAATCGCTTGAAATCTCAAATTCCAAATTCCAGAAAAAGACAGCTTCAAACCTGCAGTGTGTAAGGAAAGGTTCAAATCTGTGAGTTGAATACACACAACACAAAGAAGTTACTGAGAATTCTTCTGTCTAGCATGATATGAAGAAATCCCGTTTCCAACGAAGGCGTCAAAGTGGAGCAAATATCCACTTGTAGACTTTAGAAAGACAGTGTTTCCAAACTGCTCTATGAACAGAAAAGTTAAACTCTGTGAGCTGAACGCACACATCACAAAGTTGTTTCTGAGAATGATTCTGTCTAGTTTTTATACCAAGATATTTCCTTTTCTCACATTGGCCTCAAATCGCTTGAAATCTCCAATTGCAATTTCCACAAAAAGAGAGTTTCAAATCTGCTCTGTCCAAAGAAAGGTTCAACTCTGTGAGCTGAATACACACAACACAAAGAAGTTACTCAAAATTCTTCTGTCTAGCATTATATGAAGAAATCCCGTTTCCAACGAAGTCCTCAAAGAGGTCCAAATATCCACTTGCAGACTTTACAAACAGAGTGTTTCCAAACTGCTGTATGAACAGAAAGGTTAAACTCTGTGAGCTGAATGCACACATCACATAGTAGTTTCTGAGAATGATTCTGTCTAGTTTTTATACCAAGATATTTCCTTTTCTCACATTGGCCTCAAATCGCTTGAAATCTCCAATTGCAATTTCCACAAAAAGAGAGTTTCAAATCTGCTCTGTCCAAAGAGAGGTTCAACTCTGTGAGCTGAATACACACAACACAAAGAAGTTACTCAAAATTCTTCTGTCTAGCATTATATAAAGAAATCCCGTTTCCAACGAAATCCTCAAAGAGGTCCAAATATAACCTTGCAGACATTACAAACAGAGTGTTTCCAAACTGCTCTATGAACAGAAAGGTTAAACTCTGTGAGCTGAATGCACACATCACATAGTAGTTTCTGAGAATGATTCTGTCTAGTTTCTATACGAAGATATTTCCTTTTCTAACATTGGCCTCAAATCGCTTGAAATCTCAAATTCCAAATTCCAGAAAAAGACAGTTTCAAACCTGCAGTGTGTAAGGAAAGGTTCAAATCTGTGAGTTGAATACACACAACACAAAGAAGTTACTGAGAATTCTTCTGTCTAGCATTATATGAAGAAATCCCGTTTCCAACGAAGGCGTCAAAGTGGAGCAAATATCCACTTGCAGACTTTAGAAACAGAGTGTTTCCAAACTGCTCTATGAACAGAAAAGTTAAACTCTGTGAGCTGAACGCACACATCACAAAGTTGTTTCTGACAATGATTCTGTCTAGTTTTTATACCAAGATATTTCGTTTTCTAACATTGGCCTAAAATCGCTTGAAATCTCCAATTGCAATTTCCACAAAAAGAGAGATTCAAATCTGCTCTGTCCAAAGAAAGGTTCAACTCTGTGAGCTGAATACACACAACACAAAGAAGTTACTGAAAATTCTTCTGTCTAGCATTATATGAAGAAATCCCGTTTCCAACGAAGGCCCCAAAGTGGTGCAAATATCCACTTGTACACTTTAGAAACAGAGTGTTTCCAAACTGCTCTATGAACAGAAAAGTTAAACTCTGTGAGCTGAACGCACACATCACAAAGTTGTTTCTGAGAATGATTCTGTCTAGTTTTTATACGAAGATATTTCCTTTTCTAACATTGGCCTCAAATCGCTTGAAATCTCCAATTGCAATTTCCACAAAAAGAGAGTTTCAAATCTGCTCTGTCCAAAGAAAGGTTCAACTCTGTGAGCTGAATACACACAACACAAAGAAGTTACTGAAAATTCTTCTGTCTAGCATTATATGAAGAAAGCCCGTTTCCAACGAAGTCCTCAAAGAGGTCCAAATATCCACTTGCAGACTTTACAAACACAGTGTTTCCAAACTGCTGTATGAACAGAAAGGTTAAACTCTGTGAGCTGAATGCACACATCACATAGTAGTTTCTGAGAATGATTCTGTCTAGTTTTTATACCAAGATATTTCCTTTTCTAACATTGGCCTCAAATCGCTTGAAATCTCCAATTGCAAT
The DNA here is from genome assembly GCF_028858775.2 of Pan troglodytes. NCBI lineage: Eukaryota > Metazoa > Chordata > Mammalia > Primates > Hominidae > Pan > Pan troglodytes. The sequence continues at coordinate 15,871,811 of NC_072413.2, forward strand.
TTCCACAAAAAGAGAGTTTCAAATCTGCTCTGTCCAAAGAAAGGTTCAACTCTGTGAGCTGAATACACACAACACAAAGAAGTTACTCAAAATTCTTCTGTCTAGCATTATATAAAGAAATCCCGTTTCCAACGAAATCCTCAAAGAGGTCCAAATATAACCTTGCAGACTTTACAAACAGAGTGTTTCCAAACTGCTCTATGAACAGAAAGGTTAAACTCTGTGAGCTGAATGCACACATCACATAGTAGTTTCTGAGAATGATTCTGTCTAGTTTCTATACGAAGATATTTCCTTTTCTAACATTGTCCTCAAATCGCTTGAAATCTCAAATTCCAAATTCCAGAAAAAGACAGTTTCAAACCTGCAGTGTGTAAGGAAAGGTTCAAATCTGTGAGTTGAATACACACAACACAAAGAAGTTACGGAGAATTCTTCTGTCTAGCATTATATGAAGAAATCCCGTTTCCAACGAAGGCGTCAAAGTGGGGCAAATATCCACTTGTAGACTTTAGAAAGAGAGTGTTTCCAAACTGCTCTATGAACAGAAAAGTTAAACTCTGTGAGCTGAACGCACACATCACAAAGTTGTTTCTGAGAATGATTCTGTCTAGTTTTTATACCAAGATATTTCGTTTTCTAACATTGGCCTAAAATCGCTTGAAATCTCCAATTGCAATTTCCACAAAAAGAGAGTTTCAAATCTGCTCTGTCCAAAGAAAGGTTCAACTCTGTGAGCTGAATACACACAACACAAAGAAGTTACGGAAAATTCTTCTATCTAGCATTATATGAAGAAATCCCGTTTCCAACGAAGTCCTCAAAGAGTTCCAAATATCCACTTGCAGACTTTACAAAGAGAGTGTTTCCAAACTGCTCTATGAACAGAAAGGTTAAACTCTGTAAGCTGAATGCACGCAACACGTAGTAGTTTCTGAGAATGATTGTGTCTAGTTTTTATACGAAGATACTTCCTTTTCTAACATTGGCCTCAAATCGCTTGAAATCTCCAATTGCAATTTCCCCAAAAAGAGAGTTTCAAATCTGCTCTGTCCAAAGAAAGGTTCAACTCTGTGAGCTGAATACACACAACACAAAGAAGTTACTGAAAATTCTTCTGTCTAGCATTATATGAAGAAATCCCATTTCCAACGAAGTCCTCAAAGAGGTCCAAATATCCACTTGCAGACTTTACAAACAGAGTGTTTCCAAACTGCTCTATGAACAGAAAGGTTAAACTCTGTGAGCTGAATGCACACATCACATAGTAGTTTCTGAGAATGATTCTGTCTAGTTTTTATACCAAGATATTTCCTTTTCTAACATTGGCCTCAAATCGCTTGAAATCTCCAATTTCAAATTCCAGAAAAAGAGAGTTTCAAATCTGCTCTGTCCAAAGAAATGTTCAACTCTGTGAGCTGAATACACACAACACAAAGAAGTTACTGAAAATTCTTCTGTCTAGCATTATATGAAGAATTCCCGTTTCTAACGAAGGCCTCAAAGAGATCCAAATATCCACTTGCAGACTTTACAAACAGAGTGTTTCCAAACTGCTGTATGAACAGAAAGGTTAAACTCTGTGAGCTGAATGCACACATCACATAGTAGTTTCTGAGAATGATTCTGTCTAGTTTTTATACGAAGATATTTCCTTGTCTAACATTGGCCTAAAATCGCTTGAAATCTCCAATTGCAATTTCCACAAAAAGAGAGTTTCAAATCTGCTGTGTCCAAAGAAAGGATCAACTCTGTGAGCTTAATACACACAACACAAAGAAGTTACTGAAAATTCTTCTGTCTAGCATCATATGAAGAAATCCCGTTTCCAACGAAGTCCTCAAAGAGGTCCAAATATCCACTTGCAGACTTTAGAAACAGAGTGTTTCCAAACTGCTGTATGAACAGAAAGGTTAAAATCTGTGAGCTGAATGCACACATCACATAGTAGTTTCTGAGAATCATTCTGTGTAGTTTTTATACCAAGATATTTCCTTTTCTCACATTGGCCTCAAATCGCTTGAAATCTCAAATTCCAAATTCCAGAAAAAGACAGTTTCAAACCTGCAGTGTGTAAGGAAAGGTTCAAATCTGTGAGTTGAATACACACAACACAAAGAAGTTACTGAGAATTCTTCTGTCTAGCATTATATGAAGAAATCCCGTTTCCAACGAAGGCCCCAAAGTGGTGCAAATATCCACTTGTACACTTTAGAAACAGAGTGTTTCCAAACTGCTCTATGAACAGAAAAGTTAAACTCTGTGAGCTGAACGCACACATCACAAAGTTGTTTCTGAGAATGATTCTGTCTAGTTTTTATACGAAGATATTTCCTTTTCTAACATTGGCCTAAAATCGCTTGAAATCTCCAATTGCAATTTCCACAAAAAGAGAGTTTCAAATCTGCTCTATCCAAAGAAAGGTTCAACTCTGTGAGCTGAATACACACAACACAAAGAAGTTACTGAAAATTCTTCTGTCTAGCATTATATGAAGAAATCCCGTTTCCAACGAAGTCCTCAAAGAGGTCCAAATATCCACTTGCAGACTTTACAAACAGAGTGTTTCCAAACTGCTGTATGAACAGAAAGGTTAAACTCTGTGAGCTGAATGCACACATCACATAGTAGTTTCTGAGAATGATTCTGTCTAGTTTTTATACGAAGATATTTCCTTTTCTAACATTGGCCTAAAATCGCTTGAAATCTCCAATTGCAATTTCCACAAAAAGAGAGTTTCAAATCTGCTCTGTCCAAAGAAAGGTTCAACTCTGTGAGCTGAATACACACAACACAAAGAAGTTACTGAGAATTCCTCTGTCTAGCATTATATGAAGAAATCCCGTTACCAACGAAGTCCTCAAAGAGGTCCAAATATCCACTTGCAGACTTTACAAACAGAGTGTTTCCAAACTGCTGTATGAACAGAAAGGTTAAAATCTGTGAGCTGAATGCACACATCACATAGTAGTTTCTGAGAATCATTCTGTCTAGTTTTTATACCAAGATATTTCCTTTTCTCACATTGGCCTCAAATCGCTTGAAATCTCAAATTCCAAATTCCAGAAAAAGACAGGTTCAAACCTGCAGTGTGTAAGGAAAGGTTCAAATCTGTGAGTTGAATACACACAACACAAAGAAGTTACTGAGAATTCTTCTGTCTAGCATTATATGAAGAAATCCAATTTCCAACGAAGGCCCCAAAGTGGTGCAAATATCCACTTGTACACTTTAGAAACAGAGTGTTTCCAAACTGCTCTATGAACAGAAAAGTTAAACTCTGTGAGCTGAACGCACACATCACAAAGTTGTTTCAGAGAATGATTCTGTCTAGTTTTTATACCAAGATATTTCGTTTTCTAACATTGGCCTAAAATCGCTTGAAATGTCCAATTGCAATTTCCACAAAAAGAGAGTTTCAAATCTGCTCTGTCCAAAGAAAGGTTCAACTCTGTGAGCTGAATACACACAACACAAAGAAGTTACTCAAAATTCTTCTGTCTAGCATTATATAAAGAAATCCCTTTTCCAACGAAATCCTCAAAGAGGTCCAAATATAACCTTGCAGACTTTACAAACAGAGTGTTTCCAAACTGCTCTATGAACGGAAAGGTTAAACTCTGTGAGCTGAATGCACACATCACATAGTAGTTTCTGAGAATGATTCTGTCTAGTTTCTATACGAAGATATTTCCTTTTCTAACATTGTCCTCAAATCGCTTGAAATCTCAAATTCCAAATTCCAGAAAAAGACAGTTTCAAACCTGCAGTGTGTAAGGAAAGGTTCAAATCTGTGAGTTGAATACACACAACACAAAGAAGTTACTGAGAATTCTTCTGTCTAGCATTATATGAAGAAATCCCGTTTCCAACGAAGGCGTCAAAGTGGAGCAAATATCCACTTGCAGACTTTAGAAACAGAGTGTTTCCAAACTGCTCTATGAACAGAAAAGTTAAACTCTGTGAGCTGAACGCACACATCACAAAGTTGTTTCTGAGAATGATTCTGTCTAGTTTTTATACCAAGATATTTCGTTTTCTAACATTGGCCTAAAATCGCTTGAAATCTCCAATTGCAATTTCCACAAAAAGAGAGTTTCAAATCTGCTCTGTCCAAAGAAAGGTTCAACTCTGTGAGCTGAATACACACAACACAAAGAAGTTACTGAAAATTCTTCTGTCTAGCATTATATGAAGAAATCCCGTTTCCAACGAAGTCCTCAAAGAGGTCCAAATATCCACTTGCAGACTTTACAAACAGAGTGTTTCCAAACTGCTGTATGAACAGAATGGTTAAACTCTGTGAGCTGAATGCACACATCACATAGTAGTTTCTGTGAATGATTCTGTCTAGTTTTTATACCAAGATATTTCCTTTTCTCACATTGGCCTCAAATCGCTTGAAATCTCCAATTGCAATTTCCACAAAAAGAGAGTTTCAAATCTGCTCTGTCCAAAGAAAGGTTCAACTCTGTGAGCTGAATACACACAACACAAAGAAGTTACTCAAAATTCTTCTGTCTAGCATTATATAAAGAAATCCCGTTTCCAACGAAATCCTCAAAGAGGTCCAAATATCCCCTTGCAGACTTTACAAACAGAGTGTTTCCAAACTGCTGTATGAACAGAAAGGTTAAACTCTGTGAGCTGAATGCACACATCACATAGTAGTTTCTGAGAATGATTCTGTCTAGTTTCTATACGAAGATATTTCCTTTTCTAACATTGTCCTCAAATCGCTTGAAATCTCAAATACCAAATTCCAGAAAAAGACAGTTTCAAACCTGCAGTGTGTAAGGAAAGGTTCAAATCTGTGAGTTGAATACACACAACACAAAGAAGTTACTGAGAATTCTTCTGTCTAGCATTATATGAAGAAATCCCGTTTCCAACGAAGGCGACAAAGTGGAGCAATTATCCACTTGTAGAATTTAGAAACAGAGTGTTTCCAAACTGCTCTATGAACAGAAAATTTGAACTCTGTGAGCTGAACGCACACATCACAAAGTTGTTTCTGAGAATGATTCTGTCTAGTTTTTATACCAAGATATTTCGTTTTCTAACATTGGCCTAAAATCGCTTGAAATCTCCAATTGCAATTTCCACAAAAAGAGAGATTCAAATCTGCTCTGTCCAAAGAAAGGTTCAACTCTGTGAGCTGAATACACACAACACAAAGAAGTTACTGAAAATTCTTCTATCTAGCATTATATGAAGAAATCCCGTTTCCAACGAAGTCCTCAAAGAGTTCCAAATATCCACTTGCAGACTTTACAAACAGAGTGTTTCCAAACTGCTGTATGAACAGAAAGGTTAAACTCTGTGAGCTGAATGCACACATCACATAGTAGTTTCTGAGAATGATTCTGTCTAGTTTTTATACGAAGATATTTCCTTTTCTAACATTGGCCTAAAATCGCTTGAAATCTCCAATTGCAATTTCCACAAAAAGAGAGTTTCAAATCTGCTCTGTCCAAAGAAAGGTTCAAATCTGTGAGCTGAATACACACAACACAAAGAAGTTACTGAAAATTCTTCTGTCTAGCATTATATGAAGAAATCCCGTTTCCAACGAAGTCCTCAAAGAGGTCCAAATATCCACTTGCAGACTTTACAAACAGAGTGTTTCCAAACTGCTGTATGAACAGAAAGGTTAAACTCTGTGAGCTGAATGCACACATCACATAGTAGTTTCTGAGAATGATTCTGTCTAGTTTTTATACCAAGATATTTCCTTTTCTCACATTGGCCTCAAATCGCTTGAAATCTCCAATTGCAATTTCCACAAAAAGAGAGTTTCAAATCTGCTCTGTCCAAAGAAAGGTTCAACTCTGTGAGCTGAATACACACAACACAAAGAAGTTACTCAAAATTCTTCTGTCTAGCATTATATAAAGAAATCCCGTTTCCAACGAAATCCTCAAAGAGGTCCAAATATAACCTTGCAGACTTTACAAACAGAGTGTTTCCAAACTGCTCTATGAACAGAAAGGTTAAACTCTGTGAGCTGAATGCACACATCACATAGTAGTTTCTGAGAATGATTCTCTCTAGTTTCTATACGAAGATATTTCCTTTTCTAACATTGTCCTCAAATCGCTTGAAATCTCAAATTCCAAATTCCAGAAAAAGACAGCTTCAAACCTGCAGTGTGTAAGGAAAGGTTCAAATCTGTGAGTTGAATACACACAACACAAAGAAGTTACGGAGAATTCTTCTGTCTAGCATTATATGAAGAAATCCCGTTTCCAACGAAGGCGTCAAAGTGGAGCAAATATCCACTTGTAGACTTTAGAAAGAGAGTGTTTCCAAACTGCTCTATGAACAGAAAAGTTAAACTCTGTGAGCTGAACGCACACATCACAAAGTTGTTTCTGAGAATGATTCTGTCTAGTTTTTATACCAAGATATTTCGTTTTCTAACATTGGCCTAAAATCGCTTGAAATCTCCAATTGCAATTTCCACAAAAAGAGAGTTTCAAATCTGCTCTGTCCAAAGAAAGGTTCAACTCTGTGAGCTGAATACACACAACACAAAGAAGTTACGGAAAATTCTTCTATCTAGCATTATATGAAGAAATCCCGTTTCCAACGAAGTCCTCAAAGAGTTCCAAATATCCACTTGCAGACTTTACAAAGAGAGTGTTTCCAAACTGCTCTATGAACAGAAAGGTTAAACTCTGTAAGCTGAATGCACGCAACACGTAGTAGTTTCTGAGAATGATTGTGTCTAGTTTTTATACGAAGATACTTCCTTTTCTAACATTGGCCTCAAATCGCTTGAAATCTCCAATTGCAATTTCCCCAAAAAGAGAGTTTCAAATCTGCTCTGTCCAAAGAAAGGTTCAACTCTGTGAGCTGAATACACACAACACAAAGAAGTTACTGAAAATTCTTCTGTCTAGCATTATATGAAGAAATCCCATTTCCAACGAAGTCCTCAAAGAGGTCCAAATATCCACTTGCAGACTTTACAAACAGAGTGTTTCCAAACTGCTCTATGAACAGAAAGGTTAAACTCTGTGAGCTGAATGCACACATCACATAGTAGTTTCTGAGAATGATTCTGTCTAGTTTTTATACCAAGATATTTCCTTTTCTAACATTGGCCTCAAATCGCTTGAAATCTCCAATTTCAAATTCCAGAAAAAGAGAGTTTCAAATCTGCTCTGTCCAAAGAAAGGTTCAACTCTGTGAGCTGAATACACACAACACAAAGAAGTTACTGAAAATTCTTCTGTCTAGCATTATATGAAGAATTCCCGTTTCTAACGAAGGCCTCAAAGAGATCCAAATATCCACTTGCAGACTTTACAAACAGAGTGTTTCCAAACTGCTGTATGTACAGAAAGGTTAAACTCTGTGAGCTGAATGCACACATCACATAGTAGTTTCTGAGAATGATTCTGTCTAGTTTTTATACGAAGATATTTCCTTGTCTAACATTGGCCTAAAATCGCTTGAAATCTCCAATTGCAATTTCCACAAAAAGAGAGTTTCAAATCTGCTGTGTCCAAAGAAAGGATCAACTCTGTGAGCTTAATACACACAACACAAAGAAGTTACTGAAAATTCTTCTGTCTAGCATCATATGAAGAAATCCCGTTTCCAACGAAGTCCTCAAAGAGGTCCAAATATCCACTTGCAGACTTTAGAAACAGAGTGTTTCCAAACTGCTCTATGAACAGAAAGGTTAAACTCTGTGAGCTGAATGCACACATCACATAGTAGTTTCTGAGAATGATTCTGTCTAGTTTCTATACGAAGATATTTCCTTTTCTAACATTGTCCTCAAATCGCTTGAAATCTCAAATTCCAAATTCCAGAAAAAGACAGCTTCAAACCTGCAGTGTGTAAGGAAAGGTTCAAATCTGTGAGTTGAATACACACAACACAAAGAAGTTACTGAGAATTCTTCTGTCTAGCATGATATGAAGAAATCCCGTTTCCAACAAAGGCGTCAAAGTGGAGCAAATATCCACTTGTAGACTTTAGAAAGACAGTGTTTCCAAACTGCTCTATGAACAGAAAAGTTAAACTCTGTGAGCTGAACGCACACATCACAAAGTTGTTTCTGAGAATGATTCTGTCTAGTTTTTATACCAAGATATTTCCTTTTCTCACATTGGCCTCAAATCGCTTGAAATCTCCAATTGCAATTTCCACAAAAAGAGAGTTTCAAATCTGCTCTGTCCAAAGAAAGGTTCAACTCTGTGAGCTGAATACACACAACACAAAGAAGTTACTCAAAATTCTTCTGTCTAGCATTATATGAAGAAATCCCGTTTCCAACGAAGTCCTCAAAGAGGTCCAAATATCCACTTGCAGACTTTACAAACAGAGTGTTTCCAAACTGCTGTATGAACAGAAAGGTTAAACTCTGTGAGCTGAATGCACACATCACATAGTAGTTTCTGAGAATGATTCTGTCTAGTTTTTATACCAAGATATTTCCTTTTCTCACATTGGCCTCAAATCGCTTGAAATCTCCAATTGCAATTTCCACAAAAAGAGAGTTTCAAATCTGCTCTGTCCAAAGAGAGGTTCAACTCTGTGAGCTGAATACACACAACACAAAGAAGTTACTCAAAATTCTTCTGTCTAGCATTATATAAGGAAATCCCGTTTCCAACGAAATCCTCAAAGAGGTCCAAATATAACCTTGCAGACATTACAAACAGAGTGTTTCCAAACTGCTCTATGAACAGAAAGGTTAAACTCTGTGAGCTGAATGCACACATCACATAGTAGTTTCTGAGAATGATTCTGTCTAGTTTCTATACGAAGATATTTCCTTTTCTAACATTGGCCTCAAATCGCTTGAAATCTCAAATTCCAAATTCCAGAAAAAGACAGTTTCAAACCTGCAGTGTGTAAGGAAAGGTTCAAATCTGTGAGTTGAATACACACAACACAAAGAAGTTACTGAGAATTCTTCTGTCTAGCATTATATGAAGAAATCCCGTTTCCAACGAAGGCGTCAAAGTGGAGCAAATATCCACTTGCAGACTTTAGAAACAGAGTGTTTCCAAACTGCTCTATGAACAGAAAAGTTAAACTCTGTGAGCTGAACGCACACATCACAAAGTTGTTTCTGACAATGATTCTGTCTAGTTTTTATACCAAGATATTTCGTTTTCTAACATTGGCCTAAAATCGCTTGAAATCTCCAATTGCAATTTCCACAAAAAGAGAGATTCAAATCTGCTCTGTCCAAAGAAAGGTTCAACTCTGTGAGCTGAATACACACAACACAAAGAAGTTACTGAAAATTCTTCTGTCTAGCATTATATGAAGAAATCCCGTTTCCAACGAAGGCCCCAAAGTGGTGCAAATATCCACTTGTACACTTTAGAAACAGAGTGTTTCCAAACTGCTCTATGAACAGAAAAGTTAAACTCTGTGAGCTGAACGCACACATCACAAAGTTGTTTCTGAGAATGATTCTGTCTAGTTTTTATACGAAGATATTTCCTTTTCTAACATTGGCCTCAAATCGCTTGAAATCTCCAATTGCAATTTCCACAAAAAGAGAGTTTCAAATCTGCTCTGTCCAAAGAAAGGTTCAACTCTGTGAGCTGAATACACACAACACAAAGAAGTTACTGAAAATTCTTCTGTCTAGCATTATATGAAGAAAGCCCGTTTCCAACGAAGTCCTCAAAGAGGTCCAAATATCCACTTGCAGACTTTACAAACACAGTGTTTCCAAACTGCTGTATGAACAGAAAGGTTAAACTCTGTGAGCTGAATGCACACATCACATAGTAGTTTCTGAGAATGATTCTGTCTAGTTTTTATACCAAGATATTTCCTTTTCTAACATTGGCCTCAAATCGCTTGAAATCTCCAATTGCAATTTCCACAAAAAGAGAGTTTCAAATCTGCTCTGTCCAAAGAAAGGTTCAACTCTGTGAGCTGAATACACACAACACAAAGAAGTTACTCAAAATTCTTCTGTCTAGCATTATATAAAGAAATCCCGTTTCCAACGAAATCCTCAAAGAGGTCCAAATATAACCTTGCAGACTTTACAAACAGAGTGTTTCCAAACTGCTCTATGAACAGAAAGGTTAAACTCTGTGAGCTGAATGCACACATCACATAGTAGTTTCTGAGAATGATTCTGTCTAGTTTCTATACGAAGATATTTCCTTTTCTAACATTGTCCTCAAATCGCTTGAAATCTCAAATTCCAAATTCCAGAAAAAGACAGTTTCAAACCTGCAGTGTGTAAGGAAAGGTTCAAATCTGTGAGTTGAATACACACAACACAAAGAAGTTACGGAGAATTCTTCTGTCTAGCATTATATGAAGAAATCCCGTTTCCAACGAAGGCGTCAAAGTGGGGCAAATATCCACTTGTAGACTTTAGAAAGAGAGTGTTTCCAAACTGCTCTATGAACAGAAAAGTTAAACTCTGTGAGCTGAACGCACACATCACAAAGTTGTTTCTGAGAATGATTCTGTCTAGTTTTTATACCAAGATATTTCGTTTTCTAACATTGGCCTAAAATCGCTTGAAATCTCCAATTGCAATTTCCACAAAAAGAGAGTTTCAAATCTGCTCTGTCCAAAGAAAGGTTCAACTCTGTGAGCTGAATACACACAACACAAAGAAGTTACGGAAAATTCTTCTATCTAGCATTATATGAAGAAATCCCGTTTCCAACGAAGTCCTCAAAGAGTTCCAAATATCCACTTGCAGACTTTACAAAGAGAGTGTTTCCAAACTGCTCTATGAACAGAAAGGTTAAACTCTGTAAGCTGAATGCACGCAACACGTAGTAGTTTCTGAGAATGATTGTGTCTAGTTTTTATACGAAGATACTTCCTTTTCTAACATTGGCCTCAAATCGCTTGAAATCTCCAATTGCAATTTCCCCAAAAAGAGAGTTTCAAATCTGCTCTGTCCAAAGAAAGGTTCAACTCTGTGAGCTGAATACACACAACACAAAGAAGTTACTGAAAATTCTTCTGTCTAGCATTATATGAAGAAATCCCATTTCCAACGAAGTCCTCAAAGAGGTCCAAATATCCACTTGCAGACTTTACAAACAGAGTGTTTCCAAACTGCTCTATGAACAGAAAGGTTAAACTCTGTGAGCTGAATGCACACATCACATAGTAGTTTCTGAGAATGATTCTGTCTAGTTTTTATACCAAGATATTTCCTTTTCTAACATTGGCCTCAAATCGCTTGAAATCTCCAATTTCAAATTCCAGAAAAAGAGAGTTTCAAATCTGCTCTGTCCAAAGAAATGTTCAACTCTGTGAGCTGAATACACACAACACAAAGAAGTTACTGAAAATTCTTCTGTCTAGCATTATATGAAGAATTCCCGTTTCTAACGAAGGCCTCAAAGAGATCCAAATATCCACTTGCAGACTTTACAAACAGAGTGTTTCCAAACTGCTGTATGAACAGAAAGGTTAAACTCTGTGAGCTGAATGCACACATCACATAGTAGTTTCTGAGAATGATTCTGTCTAGTTTTTATACGAAGATATTTCCTTGTCTAACATTGGCCTAAAATCGCTTGAAATCTCCAATTGCAATTTCCACAAAAAGAGAGTTTCAAATCTGCTGTGTCCAAAGAAAGGATCAACTCTGTGAGCTTAATACACACAACACAAAGAAGTTACTGAAAATTCTTCTGTCTAGCATCATATGAAGAAATCCCGTTTCCAACGAAGTCCTCAAAGAGGTCCAAATATCCACTTGCAGACTTTAGAAACAGAGTGTTTCCAAACTGCTGTATGAACAGAAAGGTTAAAATCTGTGAGCTGAATGCACACATCACATAGTAGTTTCTGAGAATCATTCTGTGTAGTTTTTATACCAAGATATTTCCTTTTCTCACATTGGCCTCAAATCGCTTGAAATCTCAAATTCCAAATTCCAGAAAAAGACAGTTTCAAACCTGCAGTGTGTAAGGAAAGGTTCAAATCTGTGAGTTGAATACACACAACACAAAGAAGTTACTGAGAATTCTTCTGTCTAGCATTATATGAAGAAATCCCGTTTCCAACGAAGGCCCCAAAGTGGTGCAAATATCCACTTGTACACTTTAGAAACAGAGTGTTTCCAAACTGCTCTATGAACAGAAAAGTTAAACTCTGTGAGCTGAACGCACACATCACAAAGTTGTTTCTGAGAATGATTCTGTCTAGTTTTTATACGAAGATATTTCCTTTTCTAACATTGGCCTAAAATCGCTTGAAATCTCCAATTGCAATTTCCACAAAAAGAGAGTTTCAAATCTGCTCTATCCAAAGAAAGGTTCAACTCTGTGAGCTGAATACACACAACACAAAGAAGTTACTGAAAATTCTTCTGTCTAGCATTATATGAAGAAATCCCGTTTCCAACGAAGTCCTCAAAGAGGTCCAAATATCCACTTGCAGACTTTACAAACAGAGTGTTTCCAAACTGCTGTATGAACAGAAAGGTTAAACTCTGTGAGCTGAATGCACACATCACATAGTAGTTTCTGAGAATGATTCTGTCTAGTTTTTATACGAAGATATTTCCTTTTCTAACATTGGCCTAAAATCGCTTGAAATCTCCAATTGCAATTTCCACAAAAAGAGAGTTTCAAATCTGCTCTGTCCAAAGAAAGGTTCAACTCTGTGAGCTGAATACACACAACACAAAGAAGTTACTGAGAATTCCTCTGTCTAGCATTATATGAAGAAATCCCGTTACCAACGAAGTCCTCAAAGAGGTCCAAATATCCACTTGCAGACTTTACAAACAGAGTGTTTCCAAACTGCTGTATGAACAGAAAGGTTAAAATCTGTGAGCTGAATGCACACATCACATAGTAGTTTCTGAGAATCATTCTGTCTAGTTTTTATACCAAGATATTTCCTTTTCTCACATTGGCCTCAAATCGCTTGAAATCTCAAATTCCAAATTCCAGAAAAAGACAGGTTCAAACCTGCAGTGTGTAAGGAAAGGTTCAAATCTGTGAGTTGAATACACACAACACAAAGAAGTTACTGAGAATTCTTCTGTCTAGCATTATATGAAGAAATCCAATTTCCAACGAAGGCCCCAAAGTGGTGCAAATATCCACTTGTACACTTTAGAAACAGAGTGTTTCCAAACTGCTCTATGAACAGAAAAGTTAAACTCTGTGAGCTGAACGCACACATCACAAAGTTGTTTCAGAGAATGATTCTGTCTAGTTTTTATACCAAGATATTTCGTTTTCTAACATTGGCCTAAAATCGCTTGAAATGTCCAATTGCAATTTCCACAAAAAGAGAGTTTCAAATCTGCTCTGTCCAAAGAAAGGTTCAACTCTGTGAGCTGAATACACACAACACAAAGAAGTTACTCAAAATTCTTCTGTCTAGCATTATATAAAGAAATCCCTTTTCCAACGAAATCCTCAAAGAGGTCCAAATATAACCTTGCAGACTTTACAAACAGAGTGTTTCCAAACTGCTCTATGAACGGAAAGGTTAAACTCTGTGAGCTGAATGCACACATCACATAGTAGTTTCTGAGAATGATTCTGTCTAGTTTCTATACGAAGATATTTCCTTTTCTAACATTGTCCTCAAATCGCTTGAAATCTCAAATTCCAAATTCCAGAAAAAGACAGTTTCAAACCTGCAGTGTGTAAGGAAAGGTTCAAATCTGTGAGTTGAATACACACAACACAAAGAAGTTACTGAGAATTCTTCTGTCTAGCATTATATGAAGAAATCCCGTTTCCAACGAAGGCGTCAAAGTGGAGCAAATATCCACTTGCAGACTTTAGAAACAGAGTGTTTCCAAACTGCTCTATGAACAGAAAAGTTAAACTCTGTGAGCTGAACGCACACATCACAAAGTTGTTTCTGAGAATGATTCTGTCTAGTTTTTATACCAAGATATTTCGTTTTCTAACATTGGCCTAAAATCGCTTGAAATCTCCAATTGCAATTTCCACAAAAAGAGAGTTTCAAATCTGCTCTGTCCAAAGAAAGGTTCAACTCTGTGAGCTGAATACACACAACACAAAGAAGTTACTGAAAATTCTTCTGTCTAGCATTATATGAAGAAATCCCGTTTCCAACGAAGTCCTCAAAGAGGTCCAAATATCCACTTGCAGACTTTACAAACAGAGTGTTTCCAAACTGCTGTATGAACAGAATGGTTAAACTCTGTGAGCTGAATGCACACATCACATAGTAGTTTCTGTGAATGATTCTGTCTAGTTTTTATACCAAGATATTTCCTTTTCTCACATTGGCCTCAAATCGCTTGAAATCTCCAATTGCAATTTCCACAAAAAGAGAGTTTCAAATCTGCTCTGTCCAAAGAAAGGTTCAACTCTGTGAGCTGAATACACACAACACAAAGAAGTTACTCAAAATTCTTCTGTCTAGCATTATATAAAGAAATCCCGTTTCCAACGAAATCCTCAAAGAGGTCCAAATATCCCCTTGCAGACTTTACAAACAGAGTGTTTCCAAACTGCTGTATGAACAGAAAGGTTAAACTCTGTGAGCTGAATGCACACATCACATAGTAGTTTCTGAGAATGATTCTGTCTAGTTTCTATACGAAGATATTTCCTTTTCTAACATTGTCCTCAAATCGCTTGAAATCTCAAATACCAAATTCCAGAAAAAGACAGTTTCAAACCTGCAGTGTGTAAGGAAAGGTTCAAATCTGTGAGTTGAATACACACAACACAAAGAAGTTACTGAGAATTCTTCTGTCTAGCATTATATGAAGAAATCCCGTTTCCAACGAAGGCGACAAAGTGGAGCAATTATCCACTTGTAGAATTTAGAAACAGAGTGTTTCCAAACTGCTCTATGAACAGAAAATTTGAACTCTGTGAGCTGAACGCACACATCACAAAGTTGTTTCTGAGAATGATTCTGTCTAGTTTTTATACCAAGATATTTCGTTTTCTAACATTGGCCTAAAATCGCTTGAAATCTCCAATTGCAATTTCCACAAAAAGAGAGATTCAAATCTGCTCTGTCCAAAGAAAGGTTCAACTCTGTGAGCTGAATACACACAACACAAAGAAGTTACTGAAAATTCTTCTATCTAGCATTATATGAAGAAATCCCGTTTCCAACGAAGTCCTCAAAGAGTTCCAAATATCCACTTGCAGACTTTACAAACAGAGTGTTTCCAAACTGCTGTATGAACAGAAAGGTTAAACTCTGTGAGCTGAATGCACACATCACATAGTAGTTTCTGAGAATGATTCTGTCTAGTTTTTATACGAAGATATTTCCTTTTCTAACATTGGCCTAAAATCGCTTGAAATCTCCAATTGCAATTTCCACAAAAAGAGAGTTTCAAATCTGCTCTGTCCAAAGAAAGGTTCAAATCTGTGAGCTGAATACACACAACACAAAGAAGTTACTGAAAATTCTTCTGTCTAGCATTATATGAAGAAATCCCGTTTCCAACGAAGTCCTCAAAGAGGTCCAAATATCCACTTGCAGACTTTACAAACAGAGTGTTTCCAAACTGCTGTATGAACAGAAAGGTTAAACTCTGTGAGCTGAATGCACACATCACATAGTAGTTTCTGAGAATGATTCTGTCTAGTTTTTATACCAAGATATTTCCTTTTCTCACATTGGCCTCAAATCGCTTGAAATCTCCAATTGCAATTTCCACAAAAAGAGAGTTTCAAATCTGCTCTGTCCAAAGAGAGGTTCAACTCTGTGAGCTGAATACACACAACACAAAGAAGTTACTGAGAATTCTTCTGTCTAGAATTATATGAAGAAATCCCGTTTCCAACGAAGCCGTCAAAGTGGAGCAAATATCCACTTGTAGAATTTAGAAACAGAGTGTTTCCAAACTGCTCTATGAACAGAAAAGTTAAACTCTGTGAGCTGAACGCACACATCACAAAGTTGTTTCAGAGAATGATTCTGTCTAGTTTTTATACCAAGATATTTCGTTTTCTAACATTGTCCTAAAATCGCTTGAAATCTCCAATTGCAATTTCCACAAAAAGAGAGTTTCAAATCTGCTCTGTCCAAAGAAAGGTTCAACTCTGTGAGCTGAATACACACAACACAAAGAAGTTACTGAGAATTCTTCTGTCTAGCATTATATGAAGAAATCCCGTTTCCAACGAAGGCGACAAAGTGGAGCAACTATCCACTTGTAGAATTTAGAAACAGAGTGTTTCCAAACTGCTCTATGAACAGAAAAGTTGAACTCTGTGAGCTGAACGCACACATCACAAAGTTGTTTCTGAGAATGATTCTGTCTAGTTTTTATACCAAGATATTTCGTTTTCTAACATTGGCCTAAAATCGCTTGAAATCTCCAATTGCAATTTCCACAAAAAGAGAGATTCAAATCTGCTCTGTCCAAAGAAAGGTTCAACTCTGTGAGCTGAATACACACAACACAAAGAAGTTACTGAAAATTCTTCTATCTAGCATTATATGAAGAAATCCCGTTTCCAACGACGTCCTCAAAGAGTTCCAAATATCCACTTGCAGACTTTACAAACAGAGTGTTTCCAAACTGCTGTATGAACAGAAAGGTTAAACTCTGTGAGCTGAATGCACACATCACATAGTAGTTTCTGAGAATGATTCTGTCTAATTTTTATACGAAGATATTTCCTTTTCTAACATTGGCCTAAAATCGCTTGAAATCTCCAATTGCAATTTCCACAAAAAGAGAGTTTCAAATCTGCTCTGTCCAAAGAAAGGTTCAAATCTGTGAGCTGAATACACACAACACAAAGAAGTTACTGAAAATTCTTCTGTCTAGCATTATATGAAGAAATCCCGTTTCCAACGAAGTCCTCAAAGAGGTCCAAATATCCACTTGCAGACTTTACAAACAGAGTGTTTCCAAACTGCTGTATGAACAGAAAGGTTAAACTCTGTGTGCTGAATGCACACATCACATAGTAGTTTCTGAGAATGATTCTGTCTAGTTTTTATACCAAGATATTTCCTTTTCTCACATTGGCCTCAAATCGCTTGAAATCTCCAATTGCAATTTCCACAAAAAGAGAGTTTCAAATCTGCTCTGTCCAAAGAGAGGTTCAACTCTGTGAGCTGAATACACACAACACAAAGAAGTTACTCAAAATTCTTCTGTCTAGCATTATATAAAGAAATCCCGTTTCCAACGAAATCCTCAAAGAGGTCCAAATATAACCTTGCAGACTTTACAAACAGAGTGTTTCCAAACTGCTCTATGAACAGAAAGGTTAAACTCTGTGAGCTGAATGCACACATCACATAGTAGTTTCTGAGAATGATTCTGTCTAGTTTCTATACGAAGATATTTCCTTTTCTAACATTGGCCTCAAATCTCTTGAAATCTCAAATTCCAAATTCCAGAAAAAGACAGTTTCAAACCTGCAGTGTGTAAGGAAAGGTTCAACTCTGTGAGTTGAATACACACAACACAAAGAAGTTACTGAGAATTCTTCTGTCTAGCATTATATGAAGAAATCCCGTTTCCAACGAAGGCATCAAAGTGGAGCAAATATCCACTTGCAGACTTTAGAAACAGAGTGTTTCCAAACTGCTCTATGAACAGAAAAGTTGAACTCTTTGAGCTGAACGCACACATCACAAAGTTGTTTCTGAGAATGATTCTGTCTAGTTTTTATACCAAGATATTTCGTTTTCTAACATTGGCCTAAAATCGCTTGAAATCTCCAATTGCAATTTCCACAAAAAGAGAGTTTCAAATATGCTCTGTCCAAAGAAAGGTTCAACTCTGTGAGCTGAATACACACAACACAAAGAAGTTACTGAAAATTCTTCTGTCTAGCATTATATGAAGAAATCCCGTTTCCAACGAAGTCCTCAAAGAGGTCCAAATATCCACTTGCAGACTTTACAAACAGAGTGTTTCCAAACTGCTGTATGAACAGAAAGGTTAAACTCTGTGAGCTGAATGCACACATCACATAGTAGTTTCTGAGAATGATTCTGTCTAGTTTTTATACGAAGATATTTCCTTTTCTAACATTGGCCTAAAATCGCTTGAAATCTCCAATTGCAATTTCCCCAAAAAGAGAGTTTCAAATCTGCTCTGTCCAAAGAAAGGTTCAACTCTGTGAGCTGAATACACACAACACAAAGAAGTTACTGAAAATTCTTCTGTCTAGCATTATATGAAGAAATCCCGTTTCCAACGAAGTCCTCATAGAGGTCCAAATATCCACTTGCAGACTTTACAAACAGAGTGTTTCCAAACTGCTGTATGAACAGAAAGGTTAAAATCTGTGAGCTGAATGCACACATCACATAGTAGTTTCTGAGAATCATTCTGTCTAGTTTTTATACCAAGATATTTCCTTTTCTCACATTGGCCTCAAATCGCTTGAAATCTCAAATTCCAAATTCCAGAAAAAGACAGTTTCAAACCTGCAGTGTGTAAGGAAAGGTTCAGATCTGTGAGTTGAATTCACACAACACAAGGAAGTTACTGGGAATTCTTCTGTCTAGCATTATATGAAGAAATCCCGTTTCCAACGAAGGCCCCAAAGTGGTGCAAATATCCACTTGTACACTTTAGAAACAGAGTGTTTCCAAACTGCTCTATGAACAGAAAAGTTAAACTCTGTGAGCTGAACGCACACATCACAAAGTTGTTTCTGAGAATGATTCTGTCTAGTTTTTATACGAAGATATTTCCTTTTCTAACATTGGCCTAAAATCGCTTGAAATCTCCAATTGCAATTTCCACAAAAAGAGAGTTTCAAATCTGCTCTGTCCAAAGAAAGGTTCAACTCTGTGAGCTGAATACACACAACACAAAGAAGTTACTCAAAATTCTTCTGTCTAGCATTATATGAAGAAAGCCCGTTTCCAACGAAGTCCTCAAAGAGGTCCAAATATCCACTTGCAGACTTTACAAACAGAGTGTTTCCAAACTGCTGTATGAACAGAAAGGTTAAACTCTGTGAGCTGAATGCACACATCACATAGTAGTTTCTGAGAATGATTCTGTCTAGTTTTTATACCAAGATATTTCCTTTTCTCACATTGGCCTCAAATCGCTTGAAATCTCCAATTGCAATTTCCACAAAAAGAGAGTTTCAAATCTGCTCTGTCGAAAGAAAGGTTCAACTCTGTGAGCTGAATACACACAACACAAAGAAGTTACTCAAAATTCTTCTGTCTAGCATTATATAAAGAAATCCCGTTTCCAACGAAATCCTCAAAGAGGTCCAAATATAACCTTGCAGACTTTACAAACAGAGTGTTTCCAAACTGCTCTATGAACAGAAAGGTTAAACTCTGTGAGCTGAATGCACACATCACATAGTAGTTTCTGAGAAAGATTCTGTCTAGTTTCTATACGAAGATATTTCCTTTTCTAACATTGTCCTCAAATCGCTTGAAATCTCAAATTCCAAATTCCAGAAAAAGACAGCTTCAAACCTGCAGTGTGTAAGGAAAGGTTCAAATCTGTGAGTTGAATACACACAACACAAAGAAGTTACGGAGAATTCTTCTGTCTAGCATTATATGAAGAAATCCCGTTTCCAACGAAGGCGTCAAAGTGGAGCAAATATCCACTTGTAGACTTTAGAAACAGAGTGTTTCCAAACTGCTCTATGAACAGAAAAGTTAAACTCTGTGAGCTGAATGCACACATCACATAGTAGTTTCTGAGAATGATTCTGTCTAGTTTTTATACCAAGATATTTCCTTTTCTAACATTGGCCTAATATCGCTTGAAATCTCCAATTGCAATTTCCACAAAAAGAGAGTTTCAAATCTGCTCTGTCCAAAGAAAGGTTCAACTCTGTGAGCTGAATACACACAACACAAAGAAGTTACGGAAAATTCTTCTATCTAGCATTATATGAAGAAATACCGTTTCCAACGAAGTCCTCAAAGAGTTCCAAATATCCACTTGCAGACTTTACAAACAGAGTGTTTCCAAACTGCTCTATGAACAGAAAGGTTAAACTCTGTGAGCTGAATGCACGCAACACATAGTAGTTTCTGAGAATGATTGTGTCTAGTTTTTATACGAAGATACTTCCTTTTCTAACATTGGCCTCAAATCGCTTGAAATCTCCAATTGCAATTTCCCCAAAAAGAGAGTTTCAAATCTGCTCTGTCCAAAGAAAGGTTCAACTCTGTGAGCTGAATACACACAACACAAAGAAGTTACTGAAAATTCTTCTGTCTAGCATTATATGAAGAAATCCCATTTCCAACGAAGTCCTCAAAGAGGTCCAAATATCCACTAGCAGACTTTACAAACAGAGTGTTTCCAAACTGCTCTATGAACAGAAAGGTTAAACTCTGTGAGCTGAATGCACACATCACATAGTAGTTTCTGAGAATGATTCTGTCTAGTTTTTATACCAAGATATTTCCTTTTCTAACATTGGCCTCAAATCGCTTGAAATCTCCAATTGCAATTTCCCCAAAAAGAGAGTTTCAAATCTGCTCTGTCCAAAGAAAGGTTCAACTCTGTGAGCTGAATACACACAACACAAAGAAGTTACTGAAAATTCTTCTGTCTAGCATTATATGAAGAAATCCCGTTTCCAACGAAGTCCTCAAAGAGGTCCAAATATCCACTTGCAGACTTTACAAACAGAGTGTTTCCAAACTGCTGTATGAACAGAAAGGTTAAAATCTGTGAGCTGAATGCACACATCACATAGTAGTTTCTGAGAATCATTCTGTCTAGTTTTTATACCAATATATTTCTTTTTCTCACATTGGCCTCAAATCGCTTGAAATCTCAAATTCCAAATTCCAGAAAAAGACAGTTTCAAACCTGCAGTGTGTAAGGAAAGGTTCAAATCTGTGAGTTGAATACACACAACACAAAGAAGTTACTGAGAATTCTTCTGTCTAGCAGTATATGAAGAAATCCCGTTTCCAACGAAGGCCCCAAAGTGCTGCAAATATCCACTTGTACACATTAGAAACAGAGTGTTTCCAAACTGCTCTATGAACAGAAAAGTTAAACTCTGTGAGCTGAACGCACACATCACAAAGTTGTTTCTGAGAATGATTCTGTCTAGTTTTTATACGAAGATATTTCCTTTTCTAACATTGGCCTCAAATCGCTTGAAATCTCCAATTGCAATTTCCACAAAAAGAGAGTTTCAAATCTGCTCTATCCAAAGAAAGGTTCAACTCTGTGAGCTGAATACACACAACACAAAGAAGTTACTGAAAATTCTTCTGTCTAGCATTATATGAAGAAATCCCGTTTCCAACGAAGTCCTCAAAGAGGTCCAAATATCCACTTGCAGACTTTACAAACAGAGTGTTTCCAAACTGCTGTATGAACAGAAAGGTTAAACTCTGTGAGCTGAATGCACACATCACATAGTAGTTTCTGAGAATGATTCTGTCTAGTTTTTATACCAAGATATTTCCTTTTCTCACATTGGCCTCAAATCGCTTGAAATCTCCAATTGCAATTTCCACAAAAAGAGAGTTTCAAATCTGCTCTGTCCAAAGAAAGGTTCAACTCTGTGAGCTGAATACACACAACACAAAGAAGTTACTGAGAATTCTTCTGTCTAGCATTATATGAAGAAATCCCGTTTCCAACGAAGGCGACAAAGTGGAGCAATTATCCACTTGTAGAATTTAGAAACAGAGTGTTTCCAAACTGCTCTATGAACAGAAAAGTTGAACTCTGTGAGCTGAACGCACACATCACAAAGTTGTTTCTGAGAATGATTCTGTCTAGTTTTTATACCAAGATATTTGGTTTTCTAACATTGGCCTAAAATCGCTTGAAATCTCCAATTGCAATTTCCACAAAAAGAGAGATTCAAATCTGCTCTGTCCAAAGAAAGGTTCAACTCTGTGAGCTGAATACACACAACACAAAGAAGTTACTGAAAATTCTTCTATCTAGCATTATATGAAGAAATCCCGTTTCCAACGAAGTCCTCAAAGAGTTCCAAATATCCACTTGCAGACTTTACAAACAGAGTGTTTCCAAACTGCTGTATGAACAGAAAGGTTAAACTCTGTGAGCTGAATGCACACATCACATAGTAGTTTCTGAGAATGATTCTGTCTAGTTTTTATACGAAGATATTTCCTTTTCTAACATTGGCCTAAAATCGCTTGAAATCTCCAATTGCAATTTCCACAAAAAGAGAGTTTCAAATCTGCTCTGTCCAAAGAAAGGTTCAAATCTGTGAGTTGAATACACACAACACAAAGAAGTTACTGAGAATTCTTCTGTCTAGCATTATATGAAGAAATCCCGTTTCCAACGAAGGCGTCAAAGTGGAGCAAATATCCACTTGTAGAATTTAGAAACAGAGTGTTTCCAAACTGCTCTATGAGCAGAAAAGTTAAACTCTGTGAGCTGAACGCACACATCACAAAGTTGTTTCAGAGAATGATTCTGTCTAATTTTTATACCAAGATATTTCGTTTTCTAACATTGGCCTAAAATCGCTTGAAATCTCCAATTGCAATTTCCACAAAAAGAGAGTTTCAAATCTGCTCTGTCCAAAGAAAGGTTCAACTCTGTGAGCTGAATACACACAACACAAAGAAGTTACTCAAAATTCTTCTGTCTAGCATTATATAAAGAAATCCCTTTTCCAACGAAATCCTCAAAGAGGTCCAAATATAACCTTGCAGACTTTACAAACAGAGTGTTTCCAAACTGCTCTATGAACGGAAAGGTTAAACTCTGTGAGCTGAATGCACACATCACATAGTAGTTTCTGAGAATGATTCTGTCTAGTTTCTATACGAAGATATTTCCTTTTCTAACATTGGCCTCAAATCGCTTGAAATCTCAAATTCCAAATTCCAGAAAAAGACAGTTTCAAACCTGCAGTGTGTAAGGAAAGGTTCAAATCTGTGAGTTGAATACACACAACACTAAGAAGTTACTGAGAATTCTTCTGTCCAGCATTATATGAAGAAATCCCGTTTCCAACGAAGGCGTCAAAGTGGAGCAATTATCCACTTGAAGACTTTAGAAACAGAGTGTTTCCAAACTGCTCTATGAACAGAAAAGTTAAACTCTGTGAGCTGAACGCACACATCACAAAGTTGTTTCTGAGAATGATTCTGTCTAGTTTTTATACCAAGATATTTCGTTTTCTAACATTGGCCTAAAATCGATTGAAATCTCCAATTGCAATTTCCACAAAAAGAGAGTTTCAAATCTGCTCTTTCCAAAGAAAGGTTCAACTCTGTGAGCTGAATACACACAACACAAAGAAGTTACTGAAAATTCTTCTGTCTAGCATTATATGAAGAAATCCCGTTTCCAACGAAGTCCTCAAAGAGGTCCAAATATCCACTTGCAGACTTTACAAACAGAGTGTTTCCAAACTGCTGTATGAACAGAATGGTTAAACTCTGTGAGCTGAATGCACACATCACATAGTAGTTTCTGAGAATGATTCTGTCTAGTTTTTATACCAAGATATTTCCTTTTCTCACATTGGCCTCAAATCGCTTGAAATCTCCAATTGCAATTTCCACAAAAAGAGGGTTTCAAATCTGCTCTGTCCAAAGAAAGGTTCAACTCTGTGAGCTGAATACACACAACACAAAGAAGTTACTCAAAATTCTTCTGTCTAGCATTATATAAAGAAATCCCGTTTCCAACGAAATCCTCAAAGAGGTCCAAATATCCCCTTGCAGACTTTACAAACAGAGTGTTTCCAAACTGCTCTATGAACAGATAGGTTAAACTCTGTGAGCTGAATGCACACATCACATAGTAGTTTCTGAGAATGATTCTGTCTAGTTTCTATACGAAGATATTTCCTTTTCTAACATTGTCCTCAAATCGCTTGAAATCCCGAATACCAAATTCCAGAAAAAGACAGTTTCAAACCTGCAGTGTGTAAGGAAAGGTTCAAATCTGTGAGTTGAATACACACAACACAAAGAAGTTACTGAGAATTCTTCTGTCTAGCATTATATGAAGAAATCCCGTTTCCAACGAAGGCGTCAAAGTGGAGCAAATATCCACTTGTAGACTTTAGAAACAGAGTGTTTCCAAACTGCTCTATGAACAGAAAAGTTAAACTCTGTGAGCTGAACGCACACATCACAAAGTTGTTTCTGAGAATGATTCTGTCTAGTTTTTATACCAAGATATTTCGTTTTCTAACATTGGCCTAAAATCGCTTGAAATCTCCAATTGCAATTTCCACAAAAAGAGAGTTTCAAATCTGCTCTGTCCAAAGAAAGGTTCAACTCTGTGAGCTGAATACACACAACACAATGAAGTTACTGAAAATTCTTCTATCTAGCATTATATGAAGAAATCCCGTTTCCAACGAAGTCCTCAAAGAGTTCCAAATATCCACTTGCAGACTTTACAAACAGAGTGTTTCCAAACTGCTGTATGAACAGAAAGGTTAAACTCTGTGAGCTGAATGCACACATCACATAGTAGTTTCTGAGAATGATTCTGTCTAGTTTTTATACGAAGATACTTCCTTTTCTAACATTGGCCTCAAATCGCTTGAAATCTCCAATTGCAATTTCCACAAAAAGAGAGTTTCAAATCTGCTCTGTCCAAAGAGAGGTTCAACTCTGTGAGCTGAATACACACAACACAAAGAAGTTACTCAAAATTCTTCTGTCTAGCATTATATAAGAAATCCCGTTTCCAACGAAATCCTCAAAGAGGTCCAAATATCCACTTGCAGACTTTACAAACAGAGTGTTTCCAAACTGCTCTATGAACAGAAAGGTTAAACTCTGTGAGCTGAATGCACACATCACATAGTAGTTTCTGAGAATGATTCTGTCTAGTTTCTATACGAAGATATTTCCTTTTCTAACATTGGCCTCAAATCGCTTGAAATCTCAAATTCCAAATTCCAGAAAAAGACAGTTTCAAACCTGCAGTGTGTAAGGAAAGGTTCAAATCTGTGAGTTGAATACACACAACACAAGGAAGTTACTGAGAATTCTTCTGTCTAGCATTATATGAAGAAATCCCGTTTCCAACGAAGGCGTCAAAGTGGAGCAAATATCCACTTGCAGACTTTAGAAACAGAGTGTTTCCAAACTGCTCTATGAACAGAAAAGTTAAACTCTGTGAGCTGAACGCACACATCACAAAGTTGTTTCTGAGAATGATTCTGTCTAGTTTTTATACCAAGATATTTCGTTTTCTAACATTGGCCTAAAATCGCTTGAAATCTCCAATTGCAATTTCCACAAAAAGAGAGTTTCAAATCTGCTCTGTCCAAAGAAAGGTTCAACTCTGTGAGCTGAATACACACAACACAAAGAAGTTACTGAAAATTCTTCTGTCTAGCATTATATGAAGAAATCCCGTTTCCAACGAAGTCCTCAAAGAGGTCCAAATATCCACTTGCAGACTTTACAAACAGAGTGTTTCCAAACTGCTGTATGAACAGAAAGGTTAAACTCTGTGAGCTGAATGCACACATCACATAGTAGTTTCTGAGAATGATTCTGTCTAGTTTTTATACGAAGATATTTCCTTTTCTAACATTGGCCTAAAATCGCTTGAAATCTCCAATTGCAATTTCCCCAAAAAGAGAGTTTCAAATCTGCTCTGTCCAAAGAAAGGTTCAACTCTGTGAGCTGAATACACACAACACAAAGAAGTTACTGAAAATTCTTCTGTCTAGCATTATATGAAGAAATCCCGTTTCCAACGAAGTCCTCAAAGAGGTCCAAATATCCACTTGCAGACTTTACAAACAGAGTGTTTCCAAACTGCTGTATGAACAGAAAGGTTAAACTCTGTGAGCTGAATGCACACATCACATAGTAGTTTCTGAGAATCATTCTGTCTAGTTTTTATACCAAGATATTTCCTTTTCTCACATTGGCCTCAAATCGCTTGAAATCTCAAATTCCAAATTCCAGAAAAAGACAGTTTCAAACCTGCAGTGTGTAAGGAAAGGTTCAAATCTGTGAGTTGAATACACACAACACAAGGAAGTTACTGAGAATTCTTCTGTCTAGCATTATATGAAGAAATCCCGTTTCCAACGAAGGCCCCAAAGTGGTGCAAATATCCACTTGTAGACTTTAGAAACAGAGTGTTTCCAAACTGCTGTATGAACAGAAAGGTTAAACTCTGTGAGCTGAATGCACACATCACATAGTAGTTTCTGAGAATGATTCTGTCTAGTTTTTATACCAAGATATTTCCTTTTCTCACATTGGCCTCAAATCGCTTGAAATCTCCAATTGCAATTTCCCCAAAAAGAGAGTTTCAAATCTGCTCTATCCAAAGAAAGGTTCAACTCTGTGAGCTGAATACACACAACACAAAGTAGTTACTCAAAATTCTTCTGTCTAGCATTATATAAAGAAATCCCGTTTCCAACGAAATCCTCAAAGAGGTCCAAATATAACCTTGCAGACTTTACAAACAGAGTGTTTCCAAACTGCTGTATGAACAGAAAGGTTAAACTCTGTGAGCTGAATGCACACATCACATAGTAGTTTCTGAGAATGATTCTGTCTAGTTTCTATACGAAGATATTTCCTTTTCTAACATTGTCCTCAAATCGCTTGAAATCTCAAATTCCAAATTCCAGAAAAAGACAGCTTCAAACCTGCAGTGTGTAAGGAAAGGTTCAAATCTGTGAGTTGAATACAAACAACACAAAGAAGTTACGGAGAATTCTTCTGTCTAGCATTATATGAAGAAATCCCGTTTCCAACGAAGGCGTCAAAGTGGAGCAAATATCCACTTGTAGACTTTAGAAACAGAGTGTTTCCAAACTGCTCTATGAACAGAAAAGTTAAACTCTGTGAGCTGAACGCACACATCACAAAGTTGTTTCTGAGAATGATTCTGTCTAGTTTTTATACCAAGATATTTCGTTTTCTAACATTGGCCTAAAATCGCTTGAAATCTCCAATTGCTATTTCCACAAAAAGAGAGTTTCAAATCTGCTCTGTCCAAAGAAAGGTTCAACTCTGTGAGCTGAATACACACAACACAAAGAAGTTACGGAAAATTCTTCTATCTAGCATTATATGAAGAAATCCCGTTTCCAACGAAGTCCTCAAAGAGTTCCAAATATCCACTTGCAGACTTTACAAACAGAGTGTTTCCAAACTGCTCTATGAACAGGAAGGTTAAACTCTGTGAGCTGAATGCACACATCACATAGTAGTTTCTGAGAATGATTCTGTCTAGTTTTTATACGAAGATACTTCCTTTTCTAGCATTGGCCTCAAATCGCTTGAAATCTCCAATTGCAATTTCCCCAAAAAGAGAGTTTCAAATCTGCTCTGTCCAAAGAAAGGTTCAACTCTGTGAGCTGAATACACACAACACAAAGAAGTTACTGAAAATTCTTCTGTCTAGCATTATATGAAGAAATCCCATTTCCAACGAAGTCCCCAAAGAGGTCCAAATATCCACTTGCAGACTTTACAAACAGAGTGTTTCCAAACTGCTATATGAACAGAAAGGTTAAACTCTGTGAGCTGAATGCACACATCACATAGTAGTTTCTGAGAATGATTCTGTCTAGTTTTTATACCAAGATATTTCCTTTTCTAACATTGGCCTCAAATCGCTTGAAATCTCCAATTTCAAATTCCAGAAAAAGAGAGTTTCAAATCTGCTCTGTCCAAAGAAAGGTTCAACTCTGTGAGCTGAATACACACAACACAAAGAAGTTACTGAAAATTCTTCTGTCTAGCATTATATGAAGAATTCCCGTTTCTAACGAAGGCCTCAAAGAGATCCAAATATCCACTTGCAGACTTTACAAACAGAGTGTTTCCAAACTGCTGTATGAACAGAAAGGTTAAACTCTGTGAGCTGAATGCCCACATCACATAGTAGTTTCTGAGAATGATTCTGTCTAGTTTTTATACGAAGATATTTCCTTTTCTAACATTGGCCTAAAATCGCTTGAAATCTCCAATTGCAATTTCCCCAAAAAGAGAGTTTCAAATCTGCTCTGTCCAAAGAAAGGTTCAACTCTGTGAGCTGAATACACACAACACAAAGAAGTTACTGAGAATTCTTCTGTCTAGCATTATATGAAGAAATCCCGTTTCCAACGAAGTCCTCAAAGAGGTCCAAATATCCACTTGCAGACTTTACAAACAGAGTGTTTCCAAACTGCTGTATGAACAGAAAGGTTAAACTCTGTGAGCTGAATGCACACATCACATAGTAGTTTCTGAGAATGATTCTGTCTAGTTTTTATACCAAGATATTTCCTTTTCTCACATTGGCCTCAAATCGCTTGAAATCTCCAATTGCAATTTCCACAAAAAGAGAGTTTCAAATCTGCTCTGTCCAAAGAAAGGTTCAACTCTGTGAGCTGAATACACACAACCCAAAGAAGTTACTCAAAATTCTTCTGTCTAGCATTATATAAAGAAATCCCGTTTCCAACGAAATCCTCAAAGAGGTCCAAATATCCCCTTGCAGACTTTACAAACAGAGTGTTTCCAAACTGCTCTATGAACAGAAAGGTTGAACTCTGTGAGCTGAATGCACACATCACATAGTAGTTTCTGAGAATGATTCTGTCTAGTTTCTATACGAAGATATTTCCTTTTCTAACATTGTCCTCAAATCGCTTGAAATCTCAAATTCCAAATTCCAGAAAAAGACAGTTTCAAACCTGCAGTGTGTAAGGAAAGGTTCAAATCTGTGAGTTGAATACACACAACACAAAGAAGTTACTGAGAATTCTTCTGTCTAGCATTATATGAAGAAATCCCGTTTCCAACGAAGGCGTCAAAGTGGAGCAAATATCCACTTGTAGACTTTAGAAACAGAGTGTTTCCAAAGTGCTCTATGAACAGAAAAGTTAAACTCTGTGAGCTGAACGCACACATCACATAGTAGTTTCTGATAATGATTCTGTCTAGTTTTTATACCAAGATATTTCCTTTTCTAACATTGGCCTCAAATCGCTTGAAATCTCCAATTTCAAATTCCAGAAAAAGAGAGTTTCAAATCTGCTCTGTCCAAAGAAATGTTCAACTCTGTGAGCTGAATACACACAACCCAAAGAAGTTACTGAAAATTCTTCTGTCTAGCATTATATGAAGAATTCCCGTTTCCAACGAAGGCCTGAAAGAGACCCAAATATCCACTTGCAGACTTTACAAACAGAGTGTTTCCAAACTGCTGTATGAACAGAAAGGTTAAAATCTGTGAGCTGAATGCACACATCACATAGTAGTTTCTGAGAATCATTCTGTCTAGTTTTTATACCAAGATATTTCCTTTTCTCACATTGGCCTCAAATCGCTTGAAATCTGAAATTCCAAATTCCAGAAAAAGACAGTTTCAAACCTGCAGTGTGTAAGGAAAGGTTCAAATCTGTGAGTTGAATACAAACAACACAAAGAAGTTGCTGAGAATTCTTCTGTCTAGCATTATATGAAGAAATCCCGTTTCCAACGAAGGCGTCAAAGTGGAGCAAATATCCACTTGCAGACTTTAGAAACAGAGTGTTTCCAAACTGCTCTATGAACAGAAAAGTTAAACTCTGTGAGCTGAACGCACACATCACAAAGTTGTTTCTGAGAATGATTCTGTCTAGTTTTTATACCAAGATATTTCGTTTTCTAACATTGGCCTAAAATCGCTTGAAATCTCCAATTGCAATTTCCACAAAAAGAGAGTTTCAAATCTGCTCTGTCCAAAGAAAGGTTCAACTCTGTGAGCTGAATACACACAACAGAAAGAAGTTACTGAAAATTCTTCTGTCTAGCATTATATGAAGAAATCCCGTTTCCAACGAAGTCCTCAAAGAGGTCCAAATATCCACTTGCAGACTTTACAAACAGAGTGTTTCCAAACTGCTGTATGAACAGAAAGGTTAAACTCTGTGAGCTGAATGCACACATCACATAGTAGTTTCTGAGAATGATTCTGTCTAGTTTTTATACGAAGATATTTCCTTTTCTAACATTGGCCTCAAATCGCTTGAAATCTCCAATTGCAATTTCCCCAAAAAGAGAGTTTCAAATCTGCTCTGTCCAAAGAAAGGTTCAACTCTGTGAGCTGAATACACACAACACAAAGAAGTTACTGAAAATTCTTCTGTCTAGCATTATATGAAGAAATCCCGTTTCCAACGAAGTCCTCAAAGAGGTCCAAATATCCACTTGCAGACTTTACAAACAGAGTGTTTCCAAACTGCTGTATGAACAGAAAGGTTAAACTCTGTGAGCTGAATGCACACATCACATAGTAGTTTCTGAGAATCATTCTGTCTAGTTTTTATACCAAGATATTTCCTTTTCTCACATTGGCCTCAAATCGCTTGAAATCTCAAATTCCAAATTCCAGAAAAAGACAGTTTCAAACCTGCAGTGTGTAAGGAAAGGTTCAAATCTGTGAGTTGAATACACACAACACAAGGAAGTTACTGAGAATTCTTCTGTCTAGCATTATATGAAGAAATCCCGTTTCCAACGAAGGCCCCAAAGTGGTGCAAATATCCACTTGTAGACTTTAGAAACAGAGTGTTTCCAAACTGCTGTATGAACAGAAAGGTTAAACTCTGTGAGCTGAATGCACACATCACATAGTAGTTTCTGAGAATGATTCTGTCTAGTTTTTATACCAAGATATTTCCTTTTCTCACATTGGCCTCAAATCGCTTGAAATCTCCAATTGCAATTTCCCCAAAAAGAGAGTTTCAAATCTGCTCTATCCAAAGAAAGGTTCAACTCTGTGAGCTGAATACACACAACACAAAGTAGTTACTCAAAATTCTTCTGTCTAGCATTATATAAAGAAATCCCGTTTCCAACGAAATCCTCAAAGAGGTCCAAATATAACCTTGCAGACTTTACAAACAGAGTGTTTCCAAACTGCTGTATGAACAGAATGGTTAAACTCTGTGAGCTGAATGCACACATCACATAGTAGTTTCTGAGAATGATTCTGTCTAGTTTCTATACGAAGATATTTCCTTTTCTAACATTGTCCTCAAATCGCTTGAAATCTCAAATTCCAAATTCCAGAAAAAGACAGCTTCAAACCTGCAGTTTGTAAGGAAAGGTTCAAATCTGTGAGTTGAATACAAACAACACAAAGAAGTTACGGAGAATTCTTCTGTCTAGCATTATATGAAGAAATCCCGTTTCCAACGAAGGCGTCAAAGTGGAGCAAATATCCACTTGTAGACTTTAGAAACAGAGTGTTTCCAAACTGCTCTATGAACAGAAAAGTTAAACTCTGTGAGCTGAACGCACACATCACAAAGTTGTTTCTGAGAATGATTCTGTCTAGTTTTTATACCAAGATATTTCGTTTTCTAACATTGGCCTAAAATCGCTTGAAATCTCCAATTGCTATTTCCACAAAAAGAGAGTTTCAAATCTGCTCTGTCCAAAGAAAGGTTCAACTCTGTGAGCTGAATACACACAACACAAAGAAGTTACGGAAAATTCTTCTATCTAGCATTATATGAAGAAATCCCGTTTCCAACGAAGTCCTCAAAGAGTTCCAAATATCCACTTGCAGACTTTACAAACAGAGTGTTTCCAAACTGCTGTATGAACAGAAAGGTTAAACTCTGTGAGCTGAATGCACACATCACATAGTAGTTTCTGAGAATGATTCTGTCTAGTTTTTATACGAAGATACTTCCTTTTCTAACATTGGCCTCAAATCGCTTGAAATCTCCAATTTCAAATTCCAGAAAAAGAGAGTTTCAAATCTGCTCTGTCCAAAGAAAGGTTCAACTCTGTGAGCTGAATACACACAACACAAAGAAGTTACTGAAAATTCTTCTGTCTAGCATTATATGAAGAATTCCCGTTTCTAACGAAGGCCTCAAAGAGATCCAAATATCCACTTGCAGACTTTACAAACAGAGTGTTTCCAAACTGCTGTATGAACAGAAAGGTTAAACTCTGTGAGCTGAATGCACACATCACATAGTAGTTTCTGAGAATGATTCTGTCTAGTTTTTATACGAAGATATTTCCTTTTCTAACATTGGCCTCAAATCGCTTGAAATCTCCAATTGCAATTTCCCCAAAAAGAGAGTTTCAAATCTGCTCTGTCCAAAGAAAGGTTCAACTCTGTGAGCTGAATACACACAACACAAAGAAGTTACTGAAAATTCTTCTGTCTAGCATTATATGAAGAAATCCCGTTTCCAACGAAGTCCTCAAAGAGGTCCAAATATCCACTTGCAGACTTTACAAACAGAGTGTTTCCAAACTGCTGTATGAACAGAAAGGTTAAACTCTGTGAGCTGAATGCACACATCACATAGTAGTTTCTGAGAATGATTCTGTCTAGTTTTTATACCAAGATATTTCCTTTTCTCACATTGGCCTCAAATCGCTTGAAATCTCCAATTGCAATTTCCACAAAAAGAGAGTTTCAAATCTGCTCTGTCCAAAGAAAGGTTCAACTCTGTGAGCTGAATACACACAACCCAAAGAAGTTACTCAAAATTCTTCTGTCTAGCATTATATAAAGAAATCCCGTTTCCAACGAAATCCTCAAAGAGGTCCAAATATCCCCTTGCAGACTTTACAAACAGAGTGTTTCCAAACTGCTCTATGAACAGAAAGGTTGAACTCTGTGAGCTGAATGCACACATCACATAGTAGTTTCTGAGAATGATTCTGTCTAGTTTCTATACGAAGATATTTCCTTTTCTAACATTGTCCTCAAAACGCTTGAAATCTCAAATTCCAAATTCCAGAAAAAGACAGTTTCAAACCTGCAGTGTGTAAGGAAAGGTTCAAATCTGTGAGTTGAATACACACAACACAAAGAAGTTACTGAGAATTCTTCTGTCTAGCATTATATGAAGAAATCCCGTTTCCAACGAAGGCGTCAAAGTGGAGCAAATATCCACTTGTAGACTTTAGAAACAGAGTGTTTCCAAAGTGCTCTATGAACAGAAAAGTTAAACTCTGTGAGCTGAACGCACACATCACATAGTAGTTTCTGAGAATGATTCTGTCTAGTTTTTATACCAAGATATTTCCTTTTCTAACATTGGCCTCAAATCGCTTGAAATCTCCAATTTCAAATTCCAGAAAAAGAGAGTTTCAAATCTGCTCTGTCCAAAGAAATGTTCAACTCTGTGAGCTGAATACACACAACCCAAAGAAGTTACTGAAAATTCTTCTGTCTAGCATTATATGAAGAATTCCCGTTTCCAACGAAGGCCTGAAAGAGACCCAAATATCCACTTGCAGACTTTACAAACAGAGTGTTTCCAAACTGCTGTATGAACAGAAAGGTTAAAATCTGTGAGCTGAATGCACACATCACATAGTAGTTTCTGAGAATCATTCTGTCTAGTTTTTATACCAAGATATTTCCTTTTCTCACATTGGCCTCAAATCGCTTGAAATCTGAAATTCCAAATTCCAGAAAAAGACAGTTTCAAACCTGCAGTGTGTAAGGAAAGGTTCAAATCTGTGAGTTGAATACACACAACACAAAGAAGTTGCTGAGAATTCTTCTGTCTAGCATTATATGAAGAAATCCCGTTTCCAATGAAGGCCTCAAAGTGGAGCAAATATCCACTTGTAGACTTTAGAAACAGAGTGTTTCCAAACTGCTCTATGAAGAGAAAAGTTAAACTCTGTGAGCTGAACGCACACATCACAAAGTTGTTTCTGAGAATGATTCTGTCTAGTTTTTATACCAAGATATTTCGTTTTCTAACATTGGCCTAAAATCGCTTGAAATCTCCAATTGCAATTTCCACAAAAAGAGAGTTTCAAATCTGCTCTGTCCAAAGAAAGGTTCAACTCTGTGAGCTGAATACACACAACACAAAGAAGTTACTGAAAATACTTCTATCTAGCATTATATGAAGAAATCCCGTTTCCAACGAAGTCCTCAAAGAGTTCCAAATATCCACTTTCAGACTTTACAAACAGAGTGTTTCCAAACTGCTGTATGAACAGAAAGGTTAAACTCTGTGAGCTGAATGCACACATCACATAGTAGTTTCTGAGAATGATTCTGTCTAGTTTTTATACGAAGATACTTCCTTTTCTAACATTGGCCTCAAATCGCTTGAAATCTCCAATTGCAATTTCCCCGAAAAGAGAGTTTCAAATCTGCTCTGTCCAAAGAAAGGTTCATCTCTGTGAGCTGAATACACACAACAAAAAGAAGTTACTGAAAATTCTTCTGTCTAGCATTATATGAAGAAATCCCGTTTCCAACGAAGTCCTCAAAGAGGTCCAAATATCCACTTGCAGACTTTACAAACAGAGTGTTTCCAAACTGCTGCATGAACAGAAAGGTTAAACTCTGTGAGCTGAATGCACACATCACATAGTAGTTTCTGAGAATGATTCTGTCTAGTTTTTATACGAAGATACTTCCTTTTCTAACATTGGCCTCAAATCGCTTGAAATCTCCAATTGCAATTTCCCCAAAAAGAGAGTTTCAAATCTGCTCTGTCCAAAGAAAGGTTCAACTCTGTGAGCTGAATACACACAACACAAAGAAGTTACTGAAAATTCTTCTGTCTAGCATTATATGAAGAAATCCCGTTTCCAACGAAGTCCTCAAAGAGGTCCAAATATCCACTTGCACACTTTACAAACAGAGTGTTTCCAAACTGCTGTATGAACAGAAAGGTTAAACTCTGTGAGCTGAATGCACACATCACATAGTAGTTTCTGAGAATGATTCTGTCTAGTTTTTATACGAAGATATTTCCTTTTCTAACATTGGCCTAAAATCGCTTGAAATCTCCAATTGCAATTTCCACAAAAAGAGAGTTTCAAATCCGCTCTGTCCAAAGAAAGGTTCAACTCTGTGAGCTGAATACACACAACACAAAGAAGTTACTGAAAATTCTTCTGTCTAGCATTATATGAAGAAATCCCGTTTCCAACGAAGTCCTCAAAGAGGTCCAAATATCCACTTGCAGACTTTACAAACAGAGTGTTCCCAAACTGCTGTATGAACAGAAAGGTTAAACTCTGTGAGCTGAATGCACACATCACATAGTAGTTTCTGAGAATGATTCTGTCTAGTTTTTATACCAAGATATTTCCTTTTCTCACATTGGCTTCAAATCGCTTGAAATCTCCAATTGCAATTTCCACAAAAAGAGAGTTTCAAATCTGCTCTGTCCAAAGAAAGGTTCAACTCTGTGAGCTGAATACACACAACACAAAGAAGTTACTCAAAATTCTTCTGTCTACCATTATATAAAGAAATCCCGTTTCCAACGAAATCCTCAAAGAGGTCCAAATATAACCTTGCAGACTTTACAAACAGAGTGTTTCCAAACTGCTCTATGAACAGAAAGGTTAAACTCTGTGAGCTGAATGCACACATCACATAGTAGTTTCTGAGAATGATTCTGTCTAGTTTCTATACGAAGATATTTCCTTTTCTAACATTGGCCTCAAATCGCTTGAAATCTCAAATTCCAAATTCCAGAAAAAGACAGTTTCAAACCTGCAGTGTGTAAGGAAAGGTTCAAATCTGTGAGTTGAATACACACAACACAAGGAAGTTACTGAGAATTCTTCTGTCTAGCATTATATGAAGAAATCCCGTTTCCAACGAAGGCGTCAAAGTGGAGCAAATATCCACTTGCAGACTTTAGAAACAGAGTGTTTCCAAACTGCTCTATGAACAGAAAAGTTAAACTCTGTGAGCTGAACGCACACATCACAAAGTTGTTTCTGAGAATGATTCTGTCTAGTTTTTATACCAAGATATTTCGTTTTCTAACATTGGCCTAAAATCGCTTGAAATCTCCAATTGCAATTTCCACAAAAAGAGAGTTTCAAATCTGCTCTGTCCAAAGAAAGGTTCAACTCTGTGAGCTGAATACACACAACACAAAGAAGTTACTGAAAATTCTTCTGTCTAGCATTATATGAAGAAATCCCGTTTCCAACGAAGTCCTCAAAGAGGTCCAAATATCCACTTGCAGACTTTACAAACAGAGTGTTTCCAAACTGCTGTATGAACAGAAAGGTTAAACTCTGTGAGCTGAATGCACACATCACATAGTAGTTTCTGAGAATGATTCTGTCTAGTTTTTATACGAAGATATTTCCTTTTCTAACATTGGCCTAAAATCGCTTGAAATCTCCAATTGCAATTTCCACAAAAAGAGAGTTTCAAATCTGCTCTGTCCAAAGAAAGGTTCAACTCTGTGAGCTGAATACACACAACACAAAGAAGTTACTGAAAATTCTTCTGTCTAGCATTATATGAAGAAATCCCGTTTCCAACGAAGTCCTCAAAGAGGTCCAAATATCCACTTGCAGACTTTACAAACAGAGTGTTTCCAAACTGCTGTATGAACAGAAAGGTTAAACTCTGTGAGCTGAATGCACACATCACATAGTAGTTTCTGAGAATCATTCTGTCTAGTTTTTATACCAAGATATTTCCTTTTCTCACATTGGCCTCAAATCGCTTGAAATCTCAAATTCCAAATTCCAGAAAAAGACAGTTTCAAACCTGCAGTGTGTAAGGAAAGGTTCAAATCTGTGAGTTGAATACACACAACACAAGGAAGTTACTGAGAATTCTTCTGTCTAGCATTATATGAAGAAATCCCGTTTCCAACGAAGGCCCCAAAGTGGTGCAAATATCCACTTGTAGACTTTAGAAACAGAGTGTTTCCAAACTGCTGTATGAACAGAAAGGTTAAACTCTGTGAGCTGAATGCACACATCACATAGTAGTTTCTGAGAATGATTCTGTCTAGTTTTTATACCAAGATATTTCCTTTTCTCACATTGGCCTCAAATCGCTTGAAATCTCCAATTGCAATTTCCCCAAAAAGAGAGTTTCAAATCTGCTCTATCCAAAGAAAGGTTCAACTCTGTGAGCTGAATACACACAACACAAAGTAGTTACTCAAAATTCTTCTGTCTAGCATTATATAAAGAAATCCCTTTTCCAACGAAATCCTCAAAGAGGTCCAAATATAACCTTGCAGACTTTACAAACAGAGTGTTTCCAAACTGCTGTATGAACAGAAAGGTTAAACTCTGTGAGCTGAATGCACACATCACATAGTAGTTTCTGAGAATGATTCTGTCTAGTTTCTATACGAAGATATTTCCTTTTCTAACATTGTCCTCAAATCGCTTGAAATCTCAAATTCCAAATTCCAGAAAAAGACAGCTTCAAACCTGCAGTGTGTAAGGAAAGGTTCAAATCTGTGAGTTGAATACAAACAACACAAAGAAGTTACGGAGAATTCTTCTGTCTAGCATTATATGAAGAAATCCCGTTTCCAACGAAGGCGTCAAAGTGGAGCAAATATCCACTTGTAGACTTTAGAAACAGAGTGTTTCCAAACTGCTCTATGAACAGAAAAGTTAAACTCTGTGAGCTGAACGCACACATCACAAAGTTGTTTCTGAGAATGATTCTGTCTAGTTTTTATACCAAGATATTTCGTTTTCTAACATTGGCCTAAAATCGCTTGAAATCTCCAATTGCTATTTCCACAAAAAGAGAGTTTCAAATCTGCTCTGTCCAAAGAAAGGTTCAACTCTCTGAGCTGAATACACACAACACAAAGAAGTTACGGAAAATTCTTCTATCTAGCATTATATGAAGAAATCCCGTTTCCAACGAAGTCCTCAAAGAGTTCCAAATATCCACTTGCAGACTTTACAAACAGAGTGTTTCCAAACTGCTCTATGAACAGAAAGGTTAAACTCTGTGAGCTGAATGCACACATCACATAGTAGTTTCTGAGAATGATTCTGTCTAGTTTTTATACGAAGATACTTCCTTTTCTAACATTGGCCTCAAATCGCTTGAAATCTCCAATTTCAAATTCCAGAAAAAGAGAGTTTCAAATCTGCTCTGTCCAAAGAAAGGTTCAACTCTGTGAGCTGAATACACACAACACAAAGAAGTTACTGAAAATTCTTCTGTCTAGCATTATATGAAGAATTCCCGTTTCTAACGAAGGCCTCAAAGAGATCCAAATATCCACTTGCAGACTTTACAAACAGAGTGTTTCCAAACTGCTGTATGAACAGAAAGGTTAAACTCTGTGAGCTGAATGCACACATCACCTAGTAGTTTCTGAGAATGATTCTGTCTAGTTTTTATACGAAGATATTTCCTTTTCTAACATTGGCCTCAAATCGCTTGAAATCTCCAATTGCAATTTCCCCAAAAAGAGAGTTTCAAATCTGCTCTGTCCAAAGAAAGGTTCAACTCTGTGAGCTGAATACACACAACACAAAGAAGTTACTGAAAATTCTTCTGTCTAGCATTATATGAAGAAATCCCGTTTCCAACGAAGTCCTCAAAGAGGTCCAAATATCCACTTGCAGACTTTACAAACAGAGTGTTTCCAAACTGCTGTATGAACAGAAAGGTTAAACTCTGTGAGCTGAATGCACACATCACATAGTAGTTTCTGAGAATGATTCTGTCTAGTTTTTATACCAAGATATTTCCTTTTCTCACATTGGCCTCAAATCGCTTGAAATCTCCAATTGCAATTTCCACAAAAAGAGAGTTTCAAATCTGCTCTGTCCAAAGAAAGGTTCAACTCTGTGAGCTGAATACACACAACCCAAAGAAGTTACTCAAAATTCTTCTGTCTAGCATTATATAAAGAAATCCCGTTTCCAACGAAATCCTCAAAGAGGTCCAAATATCCCCTTGCAGACTTTACAAACAGAGTGTTTCCAAACTGCTCTATGAACAGAAAGGTTGAACTCTGTGAGCTGAATGCACACATCACATAGTAGTTTCTGAGAATGATTCTGTCTAGTTTCTATACGAAGATATTTCCTTTTCTAACATTGTCCTCAAATCGCTTGAAATCTCAAATTCCAAATTCCAGAAAAAGACAGTTTCAAACCTGCAGTGTGTAAGGAAAGGTTCAAATCTGTGAGTTGAATACACACAACACAAAGAAGTTACTGAGAATTCTTCTGTCTAGCATTATATGAAGAAATCCCGTTTCCAACGAAGGCGTCAAAGTGGAGCAAATATCCACTTGTACACTTTAGAAACAGAGTGTTTCCAAAGTGCTCTATGAACAGAAAAGTTAAACTCTGTGAGCTGAACGCACACATCACATAGTAGTTTCTGAGAATGATTCTGTCTAGTTTTTATACCAAGATATTTCCTTTTCTAACATTGGCCTCAAATCGCTTGAAATCTCCAATTTCAAATTCCAGAAAAAGAGAGTTTCAAATCTGCTCTGTCCAAAGAAATGTTCAACTCTGTGAGCTGAATACACACAACCCAAAGAAGTTACTGAAAATTCTTCTGTCTAGCATTATATGAAGAATTCCCGTTTCCAACGAAGGCCTGAAAGAGACCCAAATATCCACTTGCAGACTTTACAAACAGAGTGTTTCCAAACTGCTGTATGAACAGAAAGGTTAAAATCTGTGAGCTGAATGCACACATCACATAGTAGTTTCTGAGAATCATTCTGTCTAGTTTTTATACCAAGATATTTCCTTTTCTCACATTGGCCTCAAATCGCTTGAAATCTGAAATTCCAAATTCCAGAAAAAGACAGTTTCAAACCTGCAGTGTGTAAGGAAAGGTTCAAATCTGTGAGTTGAATACACACAACACAAAGAAGTTGCTGAGAATTCTTCTGTCTAGCATTATATGAAGAAATCCCGTTTCCAACGAAGGCCTCAAAGTGGAGCAAATATCCACTTGTAGACTTTAGAAACAGAGTGTTTCCAAACTGCTCTATGAACAGAAAAGTTAAACTCTGTGAGCTGAACGCACACATCACAAAGTTGTTTCTGAGAATGATTCTGTCTAGTTTTTATACCAAGATATTTCGTTTTCTAACATTGGCCTAAAATCGCTTGAAATCTCCAATTGCAATTTCCACAAAAAGAGAGTTTCAAATCTGCTCTGTCCAAAGAAAGGTTCCACTCTGTGAGCTGAATACACACAAAACAAAGAAGTTACTGAAAATTCTTCTATCTAGCATTATATGAAGAAATCCCGTTTCCAACGAAGTCCTCAAAGAGGTCCAAATATCCACTTGCACACTTTACAAACAGAGTGTTTCCAAACTGCTGTATGAACAGAAAGGTTAAACTCTGTGAGCTGAATGCACACATCACATAGTAGTTTCTGAGAATGATTCTGTCTAGTTTTTATACCAAGATATTTCCTTTTCTAACATTGGCCTCAAATCGCTTGAAATCTCCAATTTCAAATTCCAGAAAAAGAGAGTTTCAAATCTGCTCTGTCCAAAGAAAGGTTCAACTCTGTGAGCTGAATACACACAACACAAAGAAGTTACTGAAAATTCTTCTGTCTAGCATTATATGAAGAATTCCCGTTTCTAACGAAGGCCTCAAAGAGATCCAAATATCCACTTGCAGACTTTACAAACAGAGTGTTTCCAAACTGCTGTATGAACAGAAAGGTTAAACTCTGTGAGCTGAATGCCCACATCACATAGTAGTTTCTGAGAATGATTCTGTCTAGTTTTTATACGAAGATATTTCCTTTTCTAACATTGGCCTAAAATCGCTTGAAATCTCCAATTGCAATTTCCCCAAAAAGAGAGTTTCAAATCTGCTCTGTCCAAAGAAAGGTTCAACTCTGTGAGCTGAATACACACAACACAAAGAAGTTACTGAGAATTCTTCTGTCTAGCATTATATGAAGAAATCCCGTTTCCAACGAAGTCCTCAAAGAGGTCCAAATGTCCACTTGCAGACTTTACAAACAGAGTGTTTCCAAACTGCTGTATGAACAGAAAGGTTAAACTCTGTGAGCTGAATGCACACATCACATAGTAGTTTCTGAGAATGATTCTGTCTAGTTTTTATACCAAGATATTTCCTTTTCTCACATTGGCCTCAAATCGCTTGAAATCTCCAATTGCAATTTCCACAAAAAGAGAGTTTCAAATCTGCTCTGTCCAAAGAAAGGTTCAACTCTGTGAGCTGAATACACACAACCCAAAGAAGTTACTCAAAATTCTTCTGTCTAGCATTATATAAAGAAATCCCGTTTCCAACGAAATCCTCAAAGAGGTCCAAATATCCCCTTGCAGACTTTACAAACAGAGTGTTTCCAAACTGCTCTATGAACAGAAAGGTTGAACTCTGTGAGCTGAATGCACACATCACATAGTAGTTTCTGAGAATGATTCTGTCTAGTTTCTATACGAAGATATTTCCTTTTCTAACATTGTCCTCAAATCGCTTGAAATCTCAAATTCCAAATTCCAGAAAAAGACAGTTTCAAACCTGCAGTGTGTAAGGAAAGGTTCAAATCTGTGAGTTGAATACACACAACACAAAGAAGTTACTGAGAATTCTTCTGTCTAGCATTATATGAAGAAATCCCGTTTCCAACGAAGGCGTCAAAGTGGAGCAAATATCCACTTGTACACTTTAGAAACAGAGTGTTTCCAAAGTGCTCTATGAACAGAAAAGTTAAACTCTGTGAGCTGAACGCACACATCACATAGTAGTTTCTGATAATGATTCTGTCTAGTTTTTATACCAAGATATTTCCTTTTCTAACATTGGCCTCAAATCGCTTGAAATCTCCAATTTCAAATTCCAGAAAAAGAGAGTTTCAAATCTGCTCTGTCCAAAGAAATGTTCAACTCTGTGAGCTGAATACACACAACCCAAAGAAGTTACTGAAAATTCTTCTGTCTAGCATTATATGAAGAATTCCCGTTTCCAACGAAGGCCTGAAAGAGACCCAAATATCCACTTGCAGACTTTACAAACAGAGTGTTTCCAAACTGCTGTATGAACAGAAAGGTTAAAATCTGTGAGCTGAATGCACACATCACATAGTAGTTTCTGAGAATCATTCTGTCTAGTTTTTATACCAAGATATTTCCTTTTCTCACATTGGCCTCAAATCGCTTGAAATCTGAAATTCCAAATTCCAGAAAAAGACAGTTTCAAACCTGCAGTGTGTAAGGAAAGGTTCAAATCTGTGAGTTGAATACACACAACACAAAGAAGTTGCTGAGAATTCTTCTGTCTAGCATTATATGAAGAAATCCCGTTTCCAACGAAGGCCTCAAAGTGGAGCAAATATCCACTTGTAGACTTTAGAAACAGAGTGTTTCCAAACTGCTCTATGAACAGAAAAGTTAAACTCTGTGAGCTGAACGCACACATCACAAAGTTGTTTCTGAGAATGATTCTGTCTAGTTTTTATACCAAGATATTTCGTTTTCTAACATTGGCCTAAAATCGCTTGAAATCTCCAATTGCAATTTCCACAAAAAGAGAGTTTCAAATCTGCTCTGTCCAAAGAAAGGTTCCACTCTGTGAGCTGAATACACACAAAACAAAGAAGTTACTGAAAATTCTTCTATCTAGCATTATATGAAGAAATCCCGTTTCCAACGAAGTCCTCAAAGAGGTCCAAATATCCACTTGCACACTTTACAAACAGAGTGTTTCCAAACTGCTGTATGAACAGAAAGGTTAAACTCTGTGAGCTGAATGCACACATCACATAGTAGTTTCTGAGAATGATTCTGTCTAGTTTTTATACCAAGATATTTCCTTTTCTAACATTGGCCTCAAATCGCTTGAAATCTCCAATTTCAAATTCCAGAAAAAGAGAGTTTCAAATCTGCTCTGTCCAAAGAAAGGTTCAACTCTGTGAGCTGAATACACACAACACAAAGAAGTTACTGAAAATTCTTCTGTCTAGCATTATATGAAGAATTCCCGTTTCTAACGAAGGCCTCAAAGAGATCCAAATATCCACTTGCAGACTTTACAAACAGAGTGTTTCCAAACTGCTGTATGAACAGAAAGGTTAAACTCTGTGAGCTGAATGCCCACATCACATAGTAGTTTCTGAGAATGATTCTGTCTAGTTTTTATACGAAGATATTTCCTTTTCTAACATTGGCCTAAAATCGCTTGAAATCTCCAATTGCAATTTCCCCAAAAAGAGAGTTTCAAATCTGCTCTGTCCAAAGAAAGGTTCAACTCTGTGAGCTGAATACACACAACACAAAGAAGTTACTGAGAATTCTTCTGTCTAGCATTATATGAAGAAATCCCGTTTCCAACGAAGTCCTCAAAGAGGTCCAAATGTCCACTTGCAGACTTTACAAACAGAGTGTTTCCAAACTGCTGTATGAACAGAAAGGTTAAACTCTGTGAGCTGAATGCACACATCACATAGTAGTTTCTGAGAATGATTCTGTCTAGTTTTTATACCAAGATATTTCCTTTTCTCACATTGGCCTCAAATCGCTTGAAATCTCCAATTGCAATTTCCACAAAAAGAGAGTTTCAAATCTGCTCTGTCCAAAGAAAGGTTCAACTCTGTGAGCTGAATACACACAACCCAAAGAAGTTACTCAAAATTCTTCTGTCTAGCATTATATAAAGAAATCCCGTTTCCAACGAAATCCTCAAAGAGGTCCAAATATCCCCTTGCAGACTTTACAAACAGAGTGTTTCCAAAC
Source organism: Pan troglodytes (assembly GCF_028858775.2). Classification (NCBI taxonomy): domain Eukaryota; kingdom Metazoa; phylum Chordata; class Mammalia; order Primates; family Hominidae; genus Pan; species Pan troglodytes. The sequence goes on from NC_072413.2 coordinate 15,915,184, forward strand.
TGCTCTATGAACAGAAAGGTTGAACTCTGTGAGCTGAATGCACACATCACATAGTAGTTTCTGAGAATGATTCTGTCTAGTTTCTATACGAAGATATTTCCTTTTCTAACATTGTCCTCAAATCGCTTGAAATCTCAAATTCCGAATTCCAGAAAAAGACAGTTTCAAACCTGCAGTGTGTAAGGAAAGGTTCAAATCTGTGAGTTGAATACACACAACACAAAGAAGTTACTGAGAATTCTTCTGTCTAGCATTATATGAAGAAATCCCGTTTCCAACGAAGGCGTCAAAGTGGAGCAAATATCCACTTGTAGACTTTAGAAACAGAGTGTTTCCAAAGTGCTCTATGAACAGAAAAGTTAAACTCTGTGAGCTGAACGCACACATCACATAGTAGTTTCTGAGAATGATTCTGTCTAGTTTTTATACCAAGATATTTCCTTTTCTAACATTGGCCTCAAATCGCTTGAAATCTCCAATTTCAAATTCCAGAAAAAGAGAGTTTCAAATCTGCTCTGTCCAAAGAAATGTTCAACTCTGTGAGCTGAATACACACAACCCAAAGAAGTTACTGAAAATTCTTCTGTCTAGCATTATATGAAGAATTCCCGTTTCCAACGAAGGCCTGAAAGAGACCCAAATATCCACTTGCAGACTTTACAAACAGAGTGTTTCCAAACTGCTGTATGAACAGAAAGGTTAAAATCTGTGAGCTGAATGCACACATCACATAGTAGTTTCTGAGAATCATTCTGTCTAGTTTTTATACCAAGATATTTCCTTTTCTCACATTGGCCTCAAATCGCTTGAAATCTGAAATTCCAAATTCCAGAAAAAGACAGTTTCAAACCTGCAGTGTGTAAGGAAAGGTTCAAATCTGTGAGTTGAATACACACAACACAAAGAAGTTGCTGAGAATTCTTCTGTCTAGCATTATATGAAGAAATCCCGTTTCCAACGAAGGCCTCAAAGTGGAGCAAATATCCACTTGTAGACTTTAGAAACAGAGTGTTTCCAAACTGCTCTATGAACAGAAAAGTTAAACTCTGTGAGCTGAACGCACACATCACAAAGTTGTTTCTGAGAATGATTCTGTCTAGTTTTTATACCAAGATATTTCGTTTTCTAACATTGGCCTAAAATCGCTTGAAATCTCCAATTGCAATTTCCACAAAAAGAGAGTTTCAAATCTGCTCTGTCCAAAGAAAGGTTCCACTCTGTGAGCTGAATACACACAACACAAAGAAGTTACTGAAAATTCTTCTATCTAGCATTATATGAAGAAATCCCGTTTCCAACGAAGTCCTCAAAGAGTTCCAAATATCCACTTTCAGACTTTACAAACAGAGTGTTTCCAAACTGCTGTATGAACAGAAAGGTTAAACTCTGTGAGCTGAATGCACACGTCACATAGTAGTTTCTGAGAATGATTCTGTCTAGTTTTTATACGAAGATACTTCCTTTTCTAACATTGGCCTCAAATCGCTTGAAATCTCCAATTGCAATTTCCCCGAAAAGAGAGTTTCAAATCTGCTCTGTCCAAAGAAAGGTTCATCTCTGTGAGCTGAATACACACAACACAAAGAAGTTACTGAAAATTCTTCTGTCTAGCATTATATGAAGAAATCCCGTTTCCAACGAAGTCCTCAAAGAGGTCCAAATATCCACTTGCAGACTTTACAAACAGAGTGTTTCCAAACTGCTGCATGAACAGAAAGGTTAAACTCTGTGAGCTGAATGCACACATCACATAGTAGTTTCTGAGAATGATTCTGTCTAGTTTTTATACGAAGATACTTCCTTTTCTAACATTGGCCTCAAATCGCTTGAAATCTCCAATTGCAATTTCCCCAAAAAGAGAGTTTCAAATCTGCTCTGTCCAAAGAAAGGTTCAACTCTGTGAGCTGAATACACACAACACAAAGAAGTTACTGAAAATTCTTCTGTCTAGCATTATATGAAGAAATCCCGTTTCCAACGAAGTCCTCAAAGAGGTCCAAATATCCACTTGCACACTTTACAAACAGAGTGTTTCCAAACTGCTGTATGAACAGAAAGGTTAAACTCTGTGAGCTGAATGCACACATCACATAGTAGTTTCTGAGAATGATTCTGTCTAGTTTTTATACGAAGATATTTCCTTTTCTAACATTGGCCTCAAATCGCTTGAAATCTCCAATTGCAATTTCCCCAAAAAGAGAGTTTCAAATCTGCTCTGTCCAAAGAAAGGTTCAACTCTGTGAGCTGAATACACACAACACAAAGAAGTTACTGAAAATTCTTCTGTCTAGCATTATATGAAGAAATCCCGTTTCCAACGAAGTCCTCAAAGAGGTCCAAATATCCACTTGCACACTTTACAAACAGAGTGTTTCCAAACTGCTGTATGAACAGAAAGGTTAAACTCTGTGAGCTGAATGCACACATCACATAGTAGTTTCTGAGAATGATTCTGTCTAGTTTTTATACGAAGATATTTCCTTTTCTAACATTGGCCTAAAATCGCTTGAAATCTCCAATTGCAATTTCCACAAAAAGAGAGTTTCAAATCTGCTCTGTCCAAAGAAAGGTTCAACTCTGTGAGCTGAATACACACAACACAAAGAAGTTACTGAAAATTCTTCTGTCTAGCATTATATGAAGAAATCCCGTTTCCAACGAAGTCCTCAAAGAGGTCCAAATATCCACTTGCAGACTTTACAAACAGAGTGTTTCCAAACTGCTGTATGAACAGAAAGGTTAAACTCTGTGAGCTGAATGCACACATCACATAGTAGTTTCTGAGAATGATTCTGTCTAGTTTTTATACCAAGATATTTCCTTTTCTCACATTGGCTTCAAATCGCTTGAAATCTCCAATTGCAATTTCCACAAAAAGAGAGTTTCAAATCTGCTCTGTCCAAAGAAAGGTTCAACTCTGTGAGCTGAATACACACAACACAAAGAAGTTACTGAAAATTCTTCTGTCTAGCATTATATGAAGAAATCCCGTTTCCAACGAAGTCCTCAAAGAGGTCCAAATATCCACTTGCACACTTTACAAACAGAGTGTTTCCAAACTGCTGTATGAACAGAAAGGTTAAACTCTGTGAGCTGAATGCACACATCACATAGTAGTTTCTGAGAATGATTCTGTCTAGTTTTTATACGAAGATATTTCCTTTTCTAACATTGGCCTAAAATCGCTTGAAATCTCCAATTGCAATTTCCACAAAAAGAGAGTTTCAAATCTGCTCTGTCCAAAGAAAGGTTCAACTCTGTGAGCTGAATACACACAACACAAAGAAGTTACTGAAAATTCTTCTGTCTAGCATTATATGAAGAAATCCCGTTTCCAACGAAGTCCTCAAAGAGGTCCAAATATCCACTTGCAGACTTTACAAACAGAGTGTTTCCAAACTGCTGTATGAACAGAAAGGTTAAACTCTGTGAGCTGAATGCACACATCACATAGTAGTTTCTGAGAATGATTCTGTCTAGTTTTTATACCAAGATATTTCCTTTTCTCACATTGGCTTCAAATCGCTTGAAATCTCCAATTGCAATTTCCACAAAAAGAGAGTTTCAAATCTGCTCTGTCCAAAGAAAGGTTCAACTCTGTGAGCTGAATACACACAACACAAAGAAGTTACTGAAAATTCTTCTGTCTAGCATTATATGAAGAAATCCCGTTTCCAACGAAGTCCTCAAAGAGGTCCAAATATCCACTTGCACACTTTACAAACAGAGTGTTTCCAAACTGCTGTATGAACAGAAAGGTTAAACACTGTGAGCTGAATGCACACATCACATAGTAGTTTCTGAGAATGATTCTGTCTAGTTTTTATACGAAGATATTTCCTTTTCTAACATTGGCCTAAAATCGCTTGAAATCTCCAATTGCAATTTCCACAAAAAGAGAGTTTCAAATCTGCTCTGTCCAAAGAAAGGTTCAACTCTGTGAGCTGAATACACACAACACAAAGAAGTTACTGAAAATTCTTCTGTCTAGCATTATATGAAGAAATCCCGTTTCCAACGAAGTCCTCAAAGAGGTCCAAATATCCACTTGCAGACTTTACAAACAGAGTGTTTCCAAACTGCTGTATGAACAGAAAGGTTAAACTCTGTGAGCTGAATGCACACATCACATAGTAGTTTCTGAGAATGATTCTGTCTAGTTTTTATACCAAGATATTTCCTTTTCTCACATTGGCTTCAAATCGCTTGAAATCTCCAATTGCAATTTCCACAAAAAGAGAGTTTCAAATCTGCTCTGTCCAAAGAAAGGTTCAACTCTGTGAGCTGAATACACACAACACAAAGAAGTTACTCAAAATTCTTCTGTCTACCATTATATAAAGAAATCCCGTTTCCAACGAAATCCTCAAAGAGGTCCAAATATAACCTTGCAGACTTTACAAACAGAGTGTTTCCAAACTGCTCTATGAACAGAAAGGTTAAACTCTGTGAGCTGAATGCACACATCACATAGTAGTTTCTGAGAATGATTCTGTCTAGTTTCTATACGAAGATATTTCCTTTTCTAACATTGGCCTCAAATCGCTTGAAATCTCAAATTCCAAATTCCAGAAAAAGACAGTTTCAAACCTGCAGTGTGTAAGGAAAGGTTCAAATCTGTGAGTTGAATACACACAACACAAGGAAGTTACTGAGAATTCTTCTGTCTAGCATTATATGAAGAAATCCCGTTTCCAACGAAGGCGTCAAAGTGGAGCAAATATCCACTTGCAGACTTTAGAAACAGAGTGTTTCCAAACTGCTCTATGAACAGAAAAGTTAAACTCTGTGAGCTGAACGCACACATCACAAAGTTGTTTCTGAGAATGATTCTGTCTAGTTTTTATACCAAGATATTTCGTTTTCTAACATTGGCCTAAAATCGCTTGAAATCTCCAATTGCAATTGCCTCAAAAAGAGAGTTTCAAATCTGCTCTGTCCAAAGAAAGGTTCAACTCTGTGAGCTGAATACACACAACACAAAGAAGTTACTGAAAATTTTTCTATCTAGCATTATATGAAGAAATCCCGTTTCCAACGAAGTCCTCAAAGGTTTCCAAATATCCACTTGCAGACTTTACAAACAGAGTGTTTCCAAACTGCTGTATGAACAGAAAGTTTAAACTCTGTGAGCTGAATGCACACATCACATAGTAGTTTCTGAGAATGATTCTGTCTAGTTTTTATACCAAGATATTTCCTTTTCTAACATTGGCCTCAAATCGCTTGAAATCTCCAATTTCAAATTCCAGAAAAAGAGAGTTTCAAATCTGCTCTGTCCAAAGAAATGTTCAACTCTGTGAGCTGAATACACACAACACAAAGAAGTTACTGAAAATTCTTCTGTCTTGCATTATATGAAGAATTCCCGTTTCAGAGATCAAAATATCCACTTGCAGACTTTACAAACAGAGTGTTTCCAAACTGCTGTATGAACAGAAAGTTTAAACTCTGTGAGCTGAATGCACACATCACATAGTAGTTTCTGAGAATGATTCTGTCTAGTTTTTATACCAAGATATTTCCTTTTCTAACATTGGCCTAAAATCGCTTGAAATCTCCAATTGCAATTTTCCCAAAAAGAGAGTTTCAAATCTGCTCTGTCCAAAGAAAGGTTCAACTCTGTGAGCTGAATACACACAACACAAAGAAGTTACTGAAAATTCTTCTGTCTAGCATTATATGAAGAAATCCCGTTTCCAACGAAGTCCTCAAAGAGGTCCAAATATCCACTTGCAGACTTTACAAACAGAGAGTTTCCAAACTGCTGTATGAACAGAAAGGTTGAACTCTGTGAGCTGAATGCACACATCACATAGTAGTTTCTGAGAATGATTCTGTCTAGTTTCTATACGAAGATATTTCCTTTTCTAACATTGTCCTCAAATCGCTTGAAATCTCAAATTCCGAATTCCAGAAAAAGACAGTTTCAAACCTGCAGTGTGTAAGGAAAGGTTCAAATCTGTGAGTTGAATACACACAACACAAAGAAGTTACTGAGAATTCTTCTGTCTAGCATTATATGAAGAAATCCCGTTTCCAACGAAGGCGTCAAAGTGGAGCAAATATCCACTTGTAGACTTTAGAAACAGAGTGTTTCCAAAGTGCTCTATGAACAGAAAAGTTAAACTCTGTGAGCTGAACGCACACATCACATAGTAGTTTCTGAGAATGATTCTGTCTAGTTTTTATACCAAGATATTTCCTTTTCTAACATTGGCCTCAAATCGCTTGAAATCTCCAATTTCAAATTCCAGAAAAAGAGAGTTTCAAATCTGCTCTGTCCAAAGAAATGTTCAACTCTGTGAGCTGAATACACACAACCCAAAGAAGTTACTGAAAATTCTTCTGTCTAGCATTATATGAAGAATTCCCGTTTCCAACGAAGGCCTGAAAGAGACCCAAATATCCACTTGCAGACTTTACAAACAGAGTGTTTCCAAACTGCTGTATGAACAGAAAGGTTAAAATCTGTGAGCTGAATGCACACATCACATAGTAGTTTCTGAGAATCATTCTGTCTAGTTTTTATACCAAGATATTTCCTTTTCTCACATTGGCCTCAAATCGCTTGAAATCTGAAATTCCAAATTCCAGAAAAAGACAGTTTCAAACCTGCAGTGTGTAAGGAAAGGTTCAAATCTGTGAGTTGAATACACACAACACAAAGAAGTTGCTGAGAATTCTTCTGTCTAGCATTATATGAAGAAATCCCGTTTCCAACGAAGGCCTCAAAGTGGAGCAAATATCCACTTGTAGACTTTAGAAACAGAGTGTTTCCAAACTGCTCTATGAACAGAAAAGTTAAACTCTGTGAGCTGAACGCACACATCACAAAGTTGTTTCTGAGAATGATTCTGTCTAGTTTTTATACCAAGATATTTCGTTTTCTAACATTGGCCTAAAATCGCTTGAAATCTCCAATTGCAATTTCCACAAAAAGAGAGTTTCAAATCTGCTCTGTCCAAAGAAAGGTTCCACTCTGTGAGCTGAATACACACAACACAAAGAAGTTACTGAAAATTCTTCTATCTAGCATTATATGAAGAAATCCCGTTTCCAACGAAGTCCTCAAAGAGTTCCAAATATCCACTTTCAGACTTTACAAACAGAGTGTTTCCAAACTGCTGTATGAACAGAAAGGTTAAACTCTGTGAGCTGAATGCACACGTCACATAGTAGTTTCTGAGAATGATTCTGTCTAGTTTTTATACGAAGATACTTCCTTTTCTAACATTGGCCTCAAATCGCTTGAAATCTCCAATTGCAATTTCCCCGAAAAGAGAGTTTCAAATCTGCTCTGTCCAAAGAAAGGTTCATCTCTGTGAGCTGAATACACACAACACAAAGAAGTTACTGAAAATTCTTCTGTCTAGCATTATATGAAGAAATCCCGTTTCCAACGAAGTCCTCAAAGAGGTCCAAATATCCACTTGCAGACTTTACAAACAGAGTGTTTCCAAACTGCTGCATGAACAGAAAGGTTAAACTCTGTGAGCTGAATGCACACATCACATAGTAGTTTCTGAGAATGATTCTGTCTAGTTTTTATACGAAGATACTTCCTTTTCTAACATTGGCCTCAAATCGCTTGAAATCTCCAATTGCAATTTCCCCAAAAAGAGAGTTTCAAATCTGCTCTGTCCAAAGAAAGGTTCAACTCTGTGAGCTGAATACACACAACACAAAGAAGTTACTGAAAATTCTTCTGTCTAGCATTATATGAAGAAATCCCGTTTCCAACGAAGTCCTCAAAGAGGTCCAAATATCCACTTGCACACTTTACAAACAGAGTGTTTCCAAACTGCTGTATGAACAGAAAGGTTAAACTCTGTGAGCTGAATGCACACATCACATAGTAGTTTCTGAGAATGATTCTGTCTAGTTTTTATACGAAGATATTTCCTTTTCTAACATTGGCCTCAAATCGCTTGAAATCTCCAATTGCAATTTCCCCAAAAAGAGAGTTTCAAATCTGCTCTGTCCAAAGAAAGGTTCAACTCTGTGAGCTGAATACACACAACACAAAGAAGTTACTGAAAATTCTTCTGTCTAGCATTATATGAAGAAATCCCGTTTCCAACGAAGTCCTCAAAGAGGTCCAAATATCCACTTGCACACTTTACAAACAGAGTGTTTCCAAACTGCTGTATGAACAGAAAGGTTAAACTCTGTGAGCTGAATGCACACATCACATAGTAGTTTCTGAGAATGATTCTGTCTAGTTTTTATACGAAGATATTTCCTTTTCTAACATTGGCCTAAAATCGCTTGAAATCTCCAATTGCAATTTCCACAAAAAGAGAGTTTCAAATCTGCTCTGTCCAAAGAAAGGTTCAACTCTGTGAGCTGAATACACACAACACAAAGAAGTTACTGAAAATTCTTCTGTCTAGCATTATATGAAGAAATCCCGTTTCCAACGAAGTCCTCAAAGAGGTCCAAATATCCACTTGCAGACTTTACAAACAGAGTGTTTCCAAACTGCTGTATGAACAGAAAGGTTAAACTCTGTGAGCTGAATGCACACATCACATAGTAGTTTCTGAGAATGATTCTGTCTAGTTTTTATACCAAGATATTTCCTTTTCTCACATTGGCTTCAAATCGCTTGAAATCTCCAATTGCAATTTCCACAAAAAGAGAGTTTCAAATCTGCTCTGTCCAAAGAAAGGTTCAACTCTGTGAGCTGAATACACACAACACAAAGAAGTTACTGAAAATTCTTCTGTCTAGCATTATATGAAGAAATCCCGTTTCCAACGAAGTCCTCAAAGAGGTCCAAATATCCACTTGCACACTTTACAAACAGAGTGTTTCCAAACTGCTGTATGAACAGAAAGGTTAAACTCTGTGAGCTGAATGCACACATCACATAGTAGTTTCTGAGAATGATTCTGTCTAGTTTTTATACGAAGATATTTCCTTTTCTAACATTGGCCTAAAATCGCTTGAAATCTCCAATTGCAATTTCCACAAAAAGAGAGTTTCAAATCTGCTCTGTCCAAAGAAAGGTTCAACTCTGTGAGCTGAATACACACAACACAAAGAAGTTACTGAAAATTCTTCTGTCTAGCATTATATGAAGAAATCCCGTTTCCAACGAAGTCCTCAAAGAGGTCCAAATATCCACTTGCAGACTTTACAAACAGAGTGTTTCCAAACTGCTGTATGAACAGAAAGGTTAAACTCTGTGAGCTGAATGCACACATCACATAGTAGTTTCTGAGAATGATTCTGTCTAGTTTTTATACCAAGATATTTCCTTTTCTCACATTGGCTTCAAATCGCTTGAAATCTCCAATTGCAATTTCCACAAAAAGAGAGTTTCAAATCTGCTCTGTCCAAAGAAAGGTTCAACTCTGTGAGCTGAATACACACAACACAAAGAAGTTACTGAAAATTCTTCTGTCTAGCATTATATGAAGAAATCCCGTTTCCAACGAAGTCCTCAAAGAGGTCCAAATATCCACTTGCACACTTTACAAACAGAGTGTTTCCAAACTGCTGTATGAACAGAAAGGTTAAACACTGTGAGCTGAATGCACACATCACATAGTAGTTTCTGAGAATGATTCTGTCTAGTTTTTATACGAAGATATTTCCTTTTCTAACATTGGCCTAAAATCGCTTGAAATCTCCAATTGCAATTTCCACAAAAAGAGAGTTTCAAATCTGCTCTGTCCAAAGAAAGGTTCAACTCTGTGAGCTGAATACACACAACACAAAGAAGTTACTGAAAATTCTTCTGTCTAGCATTATATGAAGAAATCCCGTTTCCAACGAAGTCCTCAAAGAGGTCCAAATATCCACTTGCAGACTTTACAAACAGAGTGTTTCCAAACTGCTGTATGAACAGAAAGGTTAAACTCTGTGAGCTGAATGCACACATCACATAGTAGTTTCTGAGAATGATTCTGTCTAGTTTTTATACCAAGATATTTCCTTTTCTCACATTGGCTTCAAATCGCTTGAAATCTCCAATTGCAATTTCCACAAAAAGAGAGTTTCAAATCTGCTCTGTCCAAAGAAAGGTTCAACTCTGTGAGCTGAATACACACAACACAAAGAAGTTACTCAAAATTCTTCTGTCTACCATTATATAAAGAAATCCCGTTTCCAACGAAATCCTCAAAGAGGTCCAAATATAACCTTGCAGACTTTACAAACAGAGTGTTTCCAAACTGCTCTATGAACAGAAAGGTTAAACTCTGTGAGCTGAATGCACACATCACATAGTAGTTTCTGAGAATGATTCTGTCTAGTTTCTATACGAAGATATTTCCTTTTCTAACATTGGCCTCAAATCGCTTGAAATCTCAAATTCCAAATTCCAGAAAAAGACAGTTTCAAACCTGCAGTGTGTAAGGAAAGGTTCAAATCTGTGAGTTGAATACACACAACACAAGGAAGTTACTGAGAATTCTTCTGTCTAGCATTATATGAAGAAATCCCGTTTCCAACGAAGGCGTCAAAGTGGAGCAAATATCCACTTGCAGACTTTAGAAACAGAGTGTTTCCAAACTGCTCTATGAACAGAAAAGTTAAACTCTGTGAGCTGAACGCACACATCACAAAGTTGTTTCTGAGAATGATTCTGTCTAGTTTTTATACCAAGATATTTCGTTTTCTAACATTGGCCTAAAATCGCTTGAAATCTCCAATTGCAATTGCCTCAAAAAGAGAGTTTCAAATCTGCTCTGTCCAAAGAAAGGTTCAACTCTGTGAGCTGAATACACACAACACAAAGAAGTTACTGAAAATTTTTCTATCTAGCATTATATGAAGAAATCCCGTTTCCAACGAAGTCCTCAAAGGTTTCCAAATATCCACTTGCAGACTTTACAAACAGAGTGTTTCCAAACTGCTGTATGAACAGAAAGTTTAAACTCTGTGAGCTGAATGCACACATCACATAGTAGTTTCTGAGAATGATTCTGTCTAGTTTTTATACCAAGATATTTCCTTTTCTAACATTGGCCTCAAATCGCTTGAAATCTCCAATTTCAAATTCCAGAAAAAGAGAGTTTCAAATCTGCTCTGTCCAAAGAAATGTTCAACTCTGTGAGCTGAATACACACAACACAAAGAAGTTACTGAAAATTCTTCTGTCTTGCATTATATGAAGAATTCCCGTTTCAGAGATCAAAATATCCACTTGCAGACTTTACAAACAGAGTGTTTCCAAACTGCTGTATGAACAGAAAGTTTAAACTCTGTGAGCTGAATGCACACATCACATAGTAGTTTCTGAGAATGATTCTGTCTAGTTTTTATACCAAGATATTTCCTTTTCTAACATTGGCCTAAAATCGCTTGAAATCTCCAATTGCAATTTTCCCAAAAAGAGAGTTTCAAATCTGCTCTGTCCAAAGAAAGGTTCAACTCTGTGAGCTGAATACACACAACACAAAGAAGTTACTGAAAATTCTTCTGTCTAGCATTATATGAAGAAATCCCGTTTCCAACGAAGTCCTCAAAGAGGTCCAAATATCCACTTGCAGACTTTACAAACAGAGAGTTTCCAAACTGCTGTATGAACAGAAAGGTTAAAATCTGTGAGCTGAATGCACACATCACATAGTAGTTTCTGAGAATCATTCTGTCTAGTTTTTATACCAAGATATTTCCTTTTCTCACATTGGCCTCAAATCGCTTGAAATCTCAAATTCCAAATTCCAGAAAAAGACAGTTTCAAACCTGCAGTGTGTAAGGAAAGGTTCAAATCTGTGAGTTGAATACACACAACACAAAGAAGTTACTGAGAATTCTTCTGTCTAGCTTTATATGAAGAAATCCCGTTTCCAACGAAGGCCTCAAAGTGGTGCAAATATCCACTTGTAGACTTTAGAAACATAGTGTTTCCAAACTGCTCTATGAACAGAAAAGTTCAACTCTGTGAGCTGAACCCACACATCACAAAGTTGTTTCTGAGAATGATTCTGTCTAGTTTTTATACGAAGATATTTCCTTTTCTAACATTGGCCTAAAATCGCTTGAAATCTCCAATTGCAATTTCCACAAAAAGAGAGTTTCAAATCTGCTCTGTCCAAAGAAAGGTTCAACTCTGTGAGCTGAATACACACAACACAAAGAAGTTACTGAAAATTCTTCTGTCTAGCATTATATGAAGAAATCCCGTTTCCAACGAAGTCCTCAAAGAGGTCCAAATATCCACTTGCAGACTTTACAAACAGAGTGTTTCCAAACTGCTGTATGAACAGAAAGGTTAAACTCTGTGAGCTGAATGCACACATCACATAGTAGTTTCTGAGAATGATTCTGTCTCGTTTTTATACCAAGATATTTCCTTTTCTCACATTGGCCTCAAATCGCTTGAAATCTCCAATCGCAATTTCCACAAAAAGAGAGTTTCAAATCTGCTCTGTCCAAAGAAAGGTTCAACTCTGTGAGCTGAATACACACAACACAAAGAAGTTACTCAAAATTCTTCTGTCTAGCATTATATAAAGAAATCCCGTTTCCAACGAAATCCTCAAAGAGGTCCAAATATCCCCTTGCAGACTTTACAAACAGAGTGTTTCCAAACTGCTCTATGAACAGATAGGTTAAACTCTGTGAGCTGAATGCACACATCACATAGTAGTTTCTGAGAATGATTCTGTCTAGTTTCTATACGAAGATATTTCCTTTTCTAACATTGTCCTCAAATCGCTTGAAATCTCAAATTCCAAATTCCAGAAAAAGACAGTTTCAAACCTGCAGTGTGTAAGGAAAGGTTCAAATCTGTGAGTTGAATACACACAACACAAAGAAGTTACTGAGAATTCTTCTGTCTAGCATTATATGAAGAAATCCCGTTTCCAACGAAGGCGTCAAAGTGGAGCAAATATCCACTTCTAGACTTTAGAAACAGAGTGTTTCCAAACTGCTCTATGAACAGAAAAGTTAAACTCTGTGAGCTGAACGCACACATCACAAAGTTGTTTCTGAGAATGATTCTGTCTAGTTTTTATACCAAGATATTTCGTTTTCTAACATTGGCCTAAAATAGCTTGAAATCTCCAATTGCAATTTCCACAAAAAGAGAGTTTCAAATCTGCTCTGTCCAAAGAAAGGTTCAACTCTGTGAGCTGAATACACACAACACAAAGAAGTTACTGAAAATTCTTCTGTCTAGCATTATATGAAGAAATCCCGTTTCCAACGAAGTCCTCAAAGAGTTCCAAATATCCACTTGCAGACTTACAAACAGAGTGTTTCCAAACTGCTGTATGAACAGAAAGGTTAAACTCTGTGAGCTGAATGCACACATCACATAGTAGTTTCTGAGAATGATTCTGTCTAGTTTTTATACGAAGATATTTCCTTTTCTAACATTGGCCTAAAGTCGCTTGAAATCTCCAATTGCAATTTCCCCAAAAAGAGAGTTTCAAATCTGCTCTGTCCAAAGAAAGGTTCAACTCTGTGAGCTGAATACACACAACACAAAGAAGTTACTGAAAATTCTTCTCTCTAGCATTATATGAAGAAATCCCGTTTCCAACGAAGTCCTCAAAGAGGTCCAAATATCCACTTGCAGACTTTACAAACAGAGTGTTTCCAAACTGCTGTATGAACAGAAAGGTTAAAATCTGTGAGCTGAATGCACACATCACATAGTAGTTTCTGAGAATCATTCTGTCTAGTTTTTATACCAAGATATTTCCTTTTCTCACATTGGCCTCAAATCGCTTGAAATCTCAAATTCCAAATTCCAGAAAAAGACAGTTTCAAACCTGCAGTGTGTAAGGAAAGGTTCAAATCTGTGAGTTGAATACACACAACACAAAGAAGTTACTGAGAATTCTTCTGTCTAGCTTTATATGAAGAAATCCCGTTTCCAACGAAGGCCTCAAAGTGGTGCAAATATCCACTTGTAGACTTTAGAAACAGAGTGTTTCCAAACTGCTCTATGAACAGAAAAGTTAAACTCTGTGAGCTGAACCCACACTTCACAAAGTTGTTTCTGAGAATGATTCTGTCTAGTTTTTATACGAAGATATTTAATTTTCTAACATTGGCCTAATATCGCTTGAAATCTCCAATTGCAATTTCCACAAAAAGAGAGTTTCAAATCTGCTCTGTCCAAAGAAAGGTTCAACTCTGTGAGCTGAATACACACAACACAAAGAAGTTACTGAAAATTCTTCTGTCTAGCATTATATGAAGAAATCCCGTTTCCAACGAAGTCCTCAAAGAGGTCCAAATATCCACTTGCAGACTTTACAAACAGAGTGTTTCCAAACTGCTGTATGAACAGAAAGGTTAAACTCTGTGAGCTGAATGCACACATCACATAGTAGTTTCTGAGAATGATTCTGTCTCGTTTTTATACCAAGATATTTCCTTTTCTCACATTGGCCTCAAATCGCTTGAAATCTCCAATTGCAATTTCCACAAAAAGAGAGTTTCAAATCTGCTCTGTCCAAAGAAAGGTTCAACTCTGTGAGCTGAATACACACAACACATAGAAGTTACTCAAAATTCTTCTGTCTAGCATTATATAAAGAAATCCCGTTTCCAACGAAATCCTCAAAGAGGTCCAAATATCCCCTTGCAGACTTTACAAACAGAGTGTTTCCAAACTGCTCTATGAACAGATAGGTTAAACTCTGTGAGCTGAATGCACACATCACATAGTAGTTTCTGAGAATGATTCTGTCTAGTTTCTATACGAAGATATTTCCTTTTCTAACATTGTCCTCAAATCGCTTGAAATCTCAAATTCCAAATTCCAGAAAAAGACAGTTTCAAACCTGCAGTGTGTAAGGAAAGGTTCAAATCTGTGAGTTGAATACACACAACACAAAGAAGTTACTGAGAATTCTTCTGTCTAGCATTATATGAAGAAATCCCGTTTCCAACGAAGGCGTCAAAGTGGAGCAAATATCCACTTGTAGACTTTAGAAACAGAGTGTTTCCAAACTGCTCTATGAACAGAAAAGTTAAACTCTGTGAGCTGAACGCACACATCACAAAGTTGTTTCTGAGAATGATTCTGTCTAGTTTTTATACCAAGATATTTCGTTTTCTAACATTGGCCTAAAATCGCTTGAAATCTCCAATTGCAATTTCCACAAAAAGAGAGTTTCAAATCTGCTCTGTCCAAAGAAAGGTTCAACTCTGTGAGCTGAATACACACAACACAAAGAAGTTACTGAAAATTCTTCTGTCTGGCATTATATGAAGAAATCCCGTTTCCAACGAAGTCCTCAAAGAGTTCCAAATATCCACTTGCAGACTTTACAAACAGAGTGTTTCCAAACTGCTGTATGAACAGAAAGGTTAAACTCTGTGAGCTGAATGCACACATCACATAGTAGTTTCTGAGAATGATTCTGTCTAGTTTTTATACGAAGATATTTCCTTTTCTAACATTGGCCTAAAATCGCTTGAAATCTCCAATTGCAATTTCCCCAAAAAGAGAGTTTCAAATCTGCTCTGTCCAAAGAAAGGTTCAACTCTGTGAGCTGAATACACACAACACAAAGAAGTTACTGAAAATTCTTCTGTCTAGCATTATATGAAGAAATCCCGTTTCCAACGAAATCCTCAAAGAGGTCCAAATATAACCTTGCAGACTTTACAAACAGAGTGTTTACAAAGTGCTCTATGAACAGAAAGGTTAAACTCTGTGAGCTGAATGCACACATCACATAGTAGTTTCTGAGAATGATGCTGTCTAGTTTTTATACTAAGATATTTCCTTTTCTAACATTGTCCTCAAATCGCTTGAAATCTCAAATTCCAAATTCCAGAAAAAGACAGTTTCAAACCTGCAGTGTGTAAGGAAAGGTTCAAATCTGTGAGTTGAATACACACAACACAAAGAAGTTACTGAGAATTCCTCTGTCTAGCATTATATGAAGAAATCCCGTTTCCAACGAAGGCCTCAAAGTGCTGCAAATATCCACTTGTAGACTTTAGAAACAGAGTGTTTCCAAACTGCTCTATGAACAGAAAAGTTAAACTCTGTGAGCTGAACGCACACATCACAAAGTTGTTTCTGAGAATGATTCTGTCTAGTTTTTATACGAAGATATTTCCTTTTCTAACATTGGCCTAAAATCGCTTGAAATCTCCAATTTCAAATTCCAGAAAAAGAGAGTTTCAAATCTGCTCTGTCCAAAGAAATGTTCAACTCTGTGAGCTGAATACACACAACACAAAGAAGTTACTGAAAATTCTTCTGTCTAGCATTATATGAAGAATTCCCGTTTCCAACGAAGGCCTCAAAGAGATCCAAATATCCACTTGCAGACTTTACAAACAGAGTGTTTCCAAACTGCTGTATGAACAGAAAGGTTAAACTCTGTGAGCTGAATGCACACATCACATAGTAGTTTCTGAGAATGATTCTGTCTAGTTTTTATACGAAGATATTTGCTTTTCTAACATTGGCCTCAAATCGCTTGAAATCTCCAATTGCAATTTCCCCAAAAAGAGAGTTTCAAATCTGCTCTGTCCAAAGAAAGGTTCAACTCTGTGAGCTGAATACACACAACACAAAGAAGTTACTGAAAATTCTTCTGTCTAGCATTATATGAAGAAATCCCGTTTCCAACGAAGTCCTCAAAGAGGTCCAAATATCCACTTGCAGACTTTACAAACAGAGTGTTTCCAAACTGCTGTATGAACAGAAAGGTTAAAATCTGTGAGCTGAATGCTCACATCACATAGTAGTTTCTGAGAATGATTCTGTCTAGTTTTTATACGAAGATATTTCCTTTTCTCACATTGGCCTAAAAACGCTTGAAATCTCCAATTGCAATTTCCACAAAAAGAGAGTTTCAAATCTGCTCTGTCCAAAGAAAGGTTCAACTCTGTGAGCTGAATACACACAACACAAAGAAGTTACTCAAAATTCTTCTGTCTAGCATTATATAAAGAAATCCCGTTTCCAACGAAATCCTCAAAGAGGTCCAAATATAACCTTGCAGACTTTACAAACAGAGTGTTTCCAAACTGCTGTATGAACAGAAAGGTTAAACTCTGGGAGCTGAATGCACACATCACATAGTAGTTTCTGAGAATGATTCTGTCTAGTTTCTATACGAAGATATTTCCTTTTCTAACATTGTCCTCAAATCGCTTGAAATCTCAAATTCCAAATTCCAGAAAAAGACAGTTTCAAACCTGCAGTGTGTAAGGAAAGGTTCAAATCTGTGAGTTGAATACAAACAACACAAAGAAGTTACTGAGAATTCTTCTGTCTAGCATTATATGAAGAAATCCCGTTTCCAACGAAGGCCTCAAAGTGGAGCAAATATCCACTTGTAGACTTTAGAAACAGAGTGTTTCCAAACTGCTCTATGAACAGAAAAGTTAAACTCTGTGAGCTGAACGCACACATCACAAAGTTGTTTCTGAGAATGATTCTGTCTAGTTTTTATACCAAGATATTTCGTTTTCTAACATTGGCCTAAAATCGCTTGAAATCTCCAATTGCAATTTCCACAAAAAGAGAGTTTCAAATCTGCTCTGTCCAAAGAAAGGTTCAACTCTGTGAGCTGAATATACACAACACAAAGAAGTTACTGAAAATTTTTCTATCTAGCATTATATGAAGAAATCCCGTTTCCAACGAAGTCCTCAAAGAGTTCCAAATATCCACTTGCAGACTTTACAAACAGAGTGTTTCCAAACTGCTGTATGAACAGAAAGGTTAAACTCTGTGAGCTGAATGCACACATCACATAGTAGTTTCTGAGAATGATTCTGTCTAGTTTTTATACCAAGATATTTCCTTTTCTAACATTGGCCTCAAATCGCTTGAAATCTCCAATTTCAAATTCCAGAAAAAGAGAGTTTCAAATCTGCTCTGTCCAAAGAAATGTTCAACTCTGTGAGCTGAATACACACAACACAAAGAAGTTACTGAAAATTCTTCTGTCTAGCATTATATGAAGAATTCCCGTTTCCAACGAAGGCCTCAAAGAGATCAAAATATCCACTTGCAGACTTTACAAACAGAGTGTTTCCAAACTGCTGTATGAACAGAAAGTTTAAACTCTGTGAGCTGAATGCACACATCACATAGTAGTTTCTGAGAATGATTCTGTCTAGTTTTTATACGAAGATATTTCCTTTTCTAACATTGGCCTAAAATCGCTTGAAATCTCCAATTGCAATTTCCCCAAAAAGAGAGTTTCAAATCTGCTCTGTCCAAAGAAAGGTTCAACTCTGTGAGCTGAATACACACAACACAAAGAAGTTACTGAAAATTCTTCTGTCTAGCATTATATGAAGAAATCCCGTTTCCAACGAAGTCCTCAAAGAGGTCCAAATATCCACTTGCAGACTTTACAAACAGAGTGTTTCCAAACTGCTGTATGAACAGAAAGGTTAAAATCTGTGAGCTGAATGCTCACATCACATAGTAGTTTCTGAGAATCATTCTGTCTAGTTTTTATACCAAGATATTTCCTTTTCTCACATTGGCCTCAAATCGCTTGAAATCTCCAATTGCAATTTCCACAAAAAGAGAGTTTCAAATCTGCTCTGTCCAAAGAAAGGTTCAACTCTGTGAGCTGAATACACACAACCCAAAGAAGTTACTCAAAATTCTTCTGTCTAGCATTATATAAAGAAATCCCGTTTCCAACGAAATCCTCAAAGAGGTCCAAATATCCCCTTGCAGACTTTACAAACAGAGTGTTTCCAAACTGCTCTATGAACAGAAAGGTTGAACTCTGTGAGCTGAATGCACACATCACATAGTAGTTTCTGAGAATGATTCTGTCTAGTTTCTATACGAAGATATTTCCTTTTCTAACATTGTCCTCAAATCGCTTGAAATCTCAAATTCCAAATTCCAGAAAAAGACAGTTTCAAACCTGCAGTGTGTAAGGAAAGGTTCAAATCTGTGAGTTGAATACACACAACACAAAGAAGTTACTGAGAATTCTTCTGTCTAGCATTATATGAAGAAATCCCGTTTCCAACGAAGGCGTCAAAGTGGAGCAAATATCCACTTGTAGACTTTAGAAACAGAGTGTTTCCAAAGTGCTCTATGAACAGAAAAGTTAAACTCTGTGAGCTGAACACACACATCACATAGTAGTTTCTGAGAATGATTCTGTCTAGTTTTTATACCAAGATATTTCCTTTTCTAACATTGGCCTCAAATCGCTTGAAATCTCCAATTTCAAATTCCAGAAAAAGAGAGTTTCAAATCTGCTCTGTCCAAAGAAATGCTCAACTCTGTGAGCTGAATACACACAACCCAAAGAAGTTACTGAAAATTCTTCTGTCTAGCATTATATGAAGAATTCCCGTTTCCAACGAAGGCCTGAAAGAGACCCAAATATCCACTTGCAGACTTTACAAACAGAGTGTTTCCAAACTGCTGTATGAACAGAAAGGTTAAAATCTGTGAGCTGAATGCACACATCACATAGTAGTTTCTGAGAATGATTCTGTCTAGTTTTTATACCAAGATATTTCCTTTTCTCACATTGGCTTCAAATCGCTTGAAATCTCCAATTGCAATTTCCACAAAAAGAGAGTTTCAAATCTGCTCTGTCCAAAGAAAGGTTCAACTCTGTGAGCTGAATACACACAACACAAAGAAGTTACTCAAAATTCCTCTGTCTACCATTATATAAAGAAATCCCGTTTCCAACGAAATCCTCAAAGAGGTCCAAATATAACCTTGCAGACTTTACAAACAGAGTGTTTCCAAACTGCTCTATGAACAGAAAGGTTAAACTCTGTGACCTGAATTCACACATCACATAGTAGTTTCTGAGAATGATTCTGTCTAGTTTCTATACGAAGATATTTCCTTTTCTAACATTGTCCTCAAATCGCTTGAAATCTCAAATTCCAAATTCCAGAAAAAGACAGTTTCAAACCTGCAGTGTGTAAAGAAAGATTCAAATCTGAGAGTTGAATACACACAACACAAAGAAGTTACTGAGAATTCTTCTGTCTAGCATTATATGAAGAAATCCCGTTTCCAACGAAGGCCTCAAAGTGGAGCAAATATCCACTTGAAGACTTTAGAAACAGAGTGTTTCCAAACTGCTCTATGAACAGAAAAGTTAAACTCTGTGAGCTGAACGCACACATCACAAAGTTGTTTCTGAGAATGATTCTGTCTAGTTTTTATACCAAGATATTTCGTTTTCTAACATTGGCCTAAAATCGCTTGAAATCTCCAATTGCAATTTCCACAAAAAGAGAATTTCAAATCTGCTCTGTGCAAAGAAAGGTTCAACTCTGTGAGCTGAACACACACAACACAAAGAAGTTACTGAAAATTCTTCTGTCTAGCATTATATGAAGAAATCCCGTTTCCAACGAAATCCTCAAAGAGGTCCAAATATCCCCTTGCAGACTTTACAAACAGAGTGTTTCCAAACTGCTCTATGAACAGAAAGGTTAAACTCTGTGAGCTGAATGCACACATCACATAGTAGTTTCTGAGAATGATTCTGTCTAGTTTCTATACGAAGATATTTCCTTTTCTAACATTGACCTCAAATCGCTTGAAATCTCAAATACCAAATTCCAGAAAAAGACAGTTTCAAACCTGCAGTGTGTAAGGAAAGGTTCAAATCTGTGAGTTGAATACACACAACACAAAGAAGTTACTGAGAATTCTTCTGTCTAGCATTATATGAAGAAATCCCGTTTCCAACGAAGGCGTCAAAGTGGAGCAAATATCCACTTGTAGAATATAGAAACAGAGTGTTTCCAAACTGCTCTATGAACAGAAAAGTTAAACTCTGTGAGCTGAACGCACACATCACAAAGTTGTTTCTGAGAATGATTCTGTCTAGTTTTTATACCAAGATATTTCGTTTTCTAACATTGGCCTAAAATCGCTTGAAATCTCCAATTGCAATTTCCACAAAAAGAGAGATTCAAATCTGCTCTGTCCAAAGAAAGGTTCAACTCTGTGAGCTGAATACACACAACACAAAGAAGTTACTGAAAATTCTTCTATCTAGCATTATATGAAGAAATCCCGTTTCCAACGAAGTCCTCAAAGAGTTCCAAATATCCACTTGCAGACTTTACAAACAGAGTGTTTCCAAACTGCTGTATGAACAGAAAGGTTAAACTCTGTGAGCTGAATGCACACATCACATAGTAGTTTCTGAGAATGATTCTGTCTAGTTTTTATACGAAGATACTTCCTTTTCTAACATTGGCCTCAAATCGCTTGAAATCTCCAATTGCAATTTCCACAAAAAGAGAGTTTCAAATCTGCTCTGTCCAAAGAAAGGTTCAACTCTGTGAGCTGAACACACACAACACAAAGAAGTTACTCAAAATTCCTCTGTCTACCATTATATAAAGAAATCCCGTTTCCAACGAAATCCTCAAAGAGGTCCAAATATAACCTTGCAGACTTTACAAACAGAGTGTTTCCAAACTGCTCTATGAACAGAAAGGTTAAACTCTGTGACCTGAATTCACACATCACATAGTAGTTTCTGAGAATGATTCTGTCTAGTTTCTATACGAAGATATTTCCTTTTCTAACATTGTCCTCAAATCGCTTGAAATCTCAAATTCCAAATTCCAGAAAAAGACAGTTTCAAACCTGCAGTGTGTAAAGAAAGATTCAAATCTGAGAGTTGAATACACACAACACAAAGAAGTTACTGAGAATTCTTCTGTCTAGCATTATATGAAGAAATCCCGTTTCCAACGAAGGCCTCAAAGTGGAGCAAATATCCACTTGAAGACTTTAGAAACAGAGTGTTTCCAAACTGCTCTATGAACAGAAAAGTTAAACTCTGTGAGCTGAACGCACACATCACAAAGTTGTTTCTGAGAATGATTCTGTCTAGTTTTTATACCAAGATATTTCGTTTTCTAACATTGGCCTAAAATCGCTTGAAATCTCCAATTGCAATTTCCACAAAAAGAGAATTTCAAATCTGCTCTGTGCAAAGAAAGGTTCAACTCTGTGAGCTGAACACACACAACACAAAGAAGTTACTGAAAATTCTTCTGTCTAGCATTATATGAAGAAATCCCGTTTCCAACGAAATCCTCAAAGAGGTCCAAATATCCCCTTGCAGACTTTACAAACAGAGTGTTTCCAAACTGCTCTATGAACAGAAAGGTTAAACTCTGTGAGCTGAATGCACACATCACATAGTAGTTTCTGAGAATGATTCTGTCTAGTTTCTATACGAAGATATTTCCTTTTCTAACATTGGCCTCAAATCGCTTGAAATCTCAAATACCAAATTCCAGAAAAAGACAGTTTCAAACCTGCAGTGTGTAAGGAAAGGTTCAAATCTGTGAGTTGAATACACACAACACAAAGAAGTTACTGAGAATTCTTCTGTCTAGCATTATATGAAGAAATCCCGTTTCCAACGAAGGCGTCAAAGTGGAGCAAATATCCACTTGTAGAATATAGAAACAGAGTGTTTCCAAACTGCTCTATGAACAGAAAAGTTAAACTCTGTGAGCTGAACGCACACATCACAAAGTTGTTTCTGAGAATGATTCTGTCTAGTTTTTATACCAAGATATTTCGTTTTCTAACATTGGCCTAAAATCGCTTGAAATCTCCAATTGCAATTTCCACAAAAAGAGAGATTCAAATCTGCTCTGTCCAAAGAAAGGTTCAACTCTGTGAGCTGAATACACACAACACAAAGAAGTTACTGAAAATTCTTCTATCTAGCATTATATGAAGAAATCCCGTTTCCAACGAAGTCCTCAAAGAGTTCCAAATATCCACTTGCAGACTTTACAAACAGAGTGTTTCCAAACTGCTGTATGAACAGAAAGGTTAAACTCTGTGAGCTGAATGCACACATCACATAGTAGTTTCTGAGAATGATTCTGTCTAGTTTTTATACGAAGATACTTCCTTTTCTAACATTGGCCTCAAATCGCTTGAAATCTCCAATTGCAATTTCCACAAAAAGAGAGTTTCAAATCTGCTCTGTCCAAAGAAAGGTTCAACTCTGTGAGCTGAATACACACAACACAAAGAAGTTATGAAAATTCTTCTGTCTAGCATTATATGAAGAAATCCCGTTTCCAACGAAGTCCTCAAAGAGGTCCAAATATCCACTTGCAGACTTTACAAACAGAGTGTTTCCAAACTGCTGTATGAACAGAAAGGTTAAACTCTGTGAGCTGAATGCACACATCACATAGTACTTTCTGAGAATGATTCTGCCTAGTTTTTATACCAAGATATTTCCTTTTCTCACATTGGCCTCAAATCGCTTGAAATCTCCAATTGCAATTTCCACAAAAAGAGAGTTTCAAATCTGCTCTGTCCAAAGAAAGGTTCAACTCTGTGAGCTGAATACACACAACACAAAGAAGTTACTCAAAATTCTTCTGTCTATCATTATATAAAGAAATCCCGTTTCCAACGAAATCCTCAAAGAGGTCCAAATATAACCTTGCAGACTTTACAAACAGAGTGTTTCCAAACTGCTCTATGAACAGAAAGGTTAAACTCTGTGAGCTGAATGCACACATCACATAGTAGTTTCTGAGAATGATTCTGTCTAGTTTCTATACGAAGATATTTCCTTT
This sequence comes from Pan troglodytes, assembly GCF_028858775.2. Taxonomy (NCBI): domain Eukaryota; kingdom Metazoa; phylum Chordata; class Mammalia; order Primates; family Hominidae; genus Pan; species Pan troglodytes. The sequence goes on from NC_072413.2 coordinate 15,938,716, forward strand.
TCTAACATTGTCCTCAAATCGCTTGAAATCTCAAATACCAAATTCCAGAAAAAGACAGTTTCAAACCTGCAGTGTGTAAGGAAAGGTTCAAATCTGTGAGTTGAATACACACAACACAAAGAAGTTACTGAGAATTCTTCTGTCTAGCATTATATGAAGAAATCCCGTTTCCAGCGAAGGCGTCAAAGTGGAGCAAATATCCACTTGTAGAATTTAGAAACAGAGTGTTTCCAAACTGCTCTATGAACAGAAAAGTTAAACTCTGTGAGCTGAACGCACACATCACAAAGTTGTTTCTGAGAATGATTCTGTCTAGTTTTTATACCAAGATATTTCGTTTTCTAACATTGGCCTAAAATCGCTTGAAATCTCCAATTGCAATTTCCACAAAAAGAGAGATTCAAATCTGCTCTGTCCAAAGAAAGTTTCAACTCTGTGAGCTGAATACACACAACACAAAGAAGTTACTGAAAATTCTTCTATCTAGCATTATATGAAGAAATCCCGTTTCCAACGAAGTCCTCAAAGAGTTCCAAATATCCACTTGCAGACTTTACAAACAGAGTGTTTCCAAACTGCTGTATGAACAGAAAGGTTAAACTCTGTGAGCTGAATGCACACATCACATAGTAGTTTCTGAGAATGATTCTGTCTAGTTTTTATACGAAGATACTTCCTTTTCTAACATTGGCCTCAAATCGCTTGAAATCTCCAATTGCAATTTCCACAAAAAGAGAGTTTCAAATCTGCTCTGTCCAAAGAAAGGTTCAACTCTGTGAGCTGAATACACACAACACAAAGAAGTTACTGAAAATTCTTCTGTCTAGCATTATATGAAGAAATCCCGTTTCCAAAGAAGTCCTCAAAGAGGTCCAAATATCCACTTGCAGACTTTACAAACAGAGTGTTTCCAAACTGCTGTATGAACAGAAAGGTTAAACTCTGTGAGCTGAATGCACACATCACATAGTAGTTTCTGAGAATGATTCTGCCTAGTTTTTATACCAAGATATTTCCTTTTCTCACATTGGCCTCAAATCGCTTGAAATCTCCAATTGCAATTTCCACAAAAAGAGAGTTTCAAATCTGCTCTGTCCAAAGAAAGGTTCAACTCTGTGAGCTGAATACACACAACACAAAGAAGTTACTCAAAATTCTTCTGTCTATCATTATATAAAGAAATCCCGTTTCCAACGAAATCCTCAAAGAGGTCCAAATATAACCTTGCAGACTTTACAAACAGAGTGTTTCCAAACTGCTCTATGAACAGAAAGGTTAAACTCTGTGAGCTGAATGCACACATCACATAGTAGTTTCTGAGAATGATTCTGTCTAGTTTCTATACGAAGATATTTCCTTTTCTAACATTGGCCTCAAATCGCTTGAAATCTCAAATTCCAAATTCCAGAAAAAGACAGTTTCAAACCTGCAGTGTGTAAGGAAAGGTTCAAATCTGTGAGTTGAATACACACAACACAAAGAAGTTACGGAGAATTCTTCTGTCTAGCATTATATGAAGAAATCCCGTTTCCAACGAAGGCGTCAAAGTGGAGCAAATATCCACTTGCAGACTTTAGAAACAGAGTGTTTCCAAACTGCTCTATGAACAGAAAAGTTAAACTCTGTGAGCTGAACGCACACATCACAAAGTTGTTTCTGAGAATGATTCTGTCTAGTTTTTATACCAAGATATGTCGTTTTCTAACATTGGCCTAAAATCGCTTGAAATCTCCAATTGCAATTTCCACAAAAAGAGAGTTTCAAATCTGCTCTGTCCAAAGAAAGTTTCAACTCTGTGAGCTGAATACACACAACACAAAGAAGTTACTGAAAATTCTTCTGTCTAGCATTATATGAAGAAATCCCGTTTCCAACGAAGTCCTCAAAGAGGTCCAAATATCCACTTGCAGACTTTACAAACAGACTGTTTCCAAACTGCTGTATGAACAGAAAGGTTAAACTCTGTGAGCTGAATGCACACATCACATAGTAGTTTCTGAGAATGATTCTGTCTAGTTTTTATACGAAGATATTTCCTTTTCTTACATTGGCCTCAAATCGCTTGAAATCTCCAATTGCAATTTCCACAAAAAGAGAGTTTCAAATCTGCTCTGTCCAAAGAAAGGTTCAACTCTGTGAGCTGAATACACACAACACAAAGAAGTTACTCAAAATTCTTCTGTCTAGCATTATATAAAGAAATCCCGTTTCCAACGAAATCCTCAAAGAGGTCCAAATATCCCCTTGCAGACTTTACAAACAGAGTGTTTCCAAACTGCTCTATGAACAGAAAGGTTAAACTCTGTGAGCTGAATGCACACATCACATAGTAGTTTCTGAGAATGATTCTGTCTAGTTTCTATACGAAGATATTTCCTTTTCTAACATTGTCCTCAAATCGCTTGAAATCTCAAATACCAAATTCCAGAAAAAGACAGTTTCAAACCTGCAGTGTGTAAGGAAAGGTTCAAATCTGTGAGTTGAATACACACAACACAAAGAAGTTACTGAGAATTCTTCTGTCTAGCATTATATGAAGAAATCCCGTTTCCAGCGAAGGCGTCAAAGTGGAGCAAATATCCACTTGTAGAATTTAGAAACAGAGTGTTTCCAAACTGCTCTATCAACAGAAAAGTTAAACTCTGTGAGCTGAACGCACACATCACAAAGTTGTTTCTGAGAATGATTCTGTCTAGTTTTTATAGCAAGATATTTCGTTTTCTAACATTGGCCTAAAATCGCTTGAAATCTCCAATTGCAATTTCCACAAAAAGAGAGATTCAAATCTGCTCTGTCCAAAGAAAGTTTCAACTCTGTGAGCTGAATACACACAACACAAAGAAGTTACTGAAAATTCTTCTATCTAGCATTATATGAAGAAATCCCGTTTCCAACGAAGTCCTCAAAGAGTTCCAAATATCCACTTGCAGACTTTACAAACAGAGTGTTTCCAAACTGCTGTATGAACAGAAAGGTTAAACTCTGTGAGCTGAATGCACACATCACATAGTAGTTTCTGAGAATGATTCTGTCTAGTTTTTATACGAAGATACTTCCTTTTCTAACATTGGCCTCAAATCGCTTGAAATCTCCAATTGCAATTTCCACAAAAAGAGAGTTTCAAATCTGCTCTGTCCAAAGAAAGGTTCAACTCTGTGAGCTGAATACACACAACACAAAGAAGTTACTGAAAATTCTTCTGTCTAGCATTATATGAAGAAATCCCGTTTCCAACGAAGTCCTCAAAGAGGTCCAAATATCCACTTGCAGACTTTACAAACAGAGTGTTTCCAAACTGCTGTATGAACAGAAAGGTTAAACTCTGTGAGCTGAATGCACACATCACATAGTAGTTTCTGAGAATGATTCTGCCTAGTTTTTATACCAAGATATTTCCTTTTCTCACATTGGCCTCAAATCGCTTGAAATCTCCAATTGCAATTTCCACAAAAAGAGAGTTTCAAATCTGCTCTGTCCAAAGAAAGGTTCAACTCTGTGAGCTGAATACACACAACACAAAGAAGTTACTCAAAATTCTTCTGTCTATCATTATATAAAGAAATCCCGTTTCCAACGAAATCCTCAAAGAGGTCCAAATATAACCTTGCAGACTTTACAAACAGAGTGTTTCCAAACTGCTCTATGAACAGAAAGGTTAAACTCTGTGAGCTGAATGCACACATCACATAGTAGTTTCTGAGAATGATTCTGTCTAGTTTCTATACGAAGATATTTCCTTTTCTAACATTGGCCTCAAATCGCTTGAAATCTCAAATTCCAAATTCCAGAAAAAGACAGTTTCAAACCTGCAGTGTGTAAGGAAAGGTTCAAATCTGTGAGTTGAATACACACAACACAAAGAAGTTACTGAGAATTCTTCTGTCTAGCATTATATGAAGAAATCCCGTTTCCAACGAAGGCGTCAAAGTGGAGCAAATATCCACTTGCAGACTTTAGAAACAGAGTGTTTCCAAACTGCTCTATGAACAGAAAAGTTAAACTCTGTGAGCTGAACGCACACATCACAAAGTTGTTTCTGAGAATGATTCTGTCTAGTTTTTATACCAAGATATTTCGTTTTCTAACATTGGCCTAAAATCGCTTGAAATCTCCAATTGCAATTTCCACAAAAAGAGAGTTTCAAATCTGCTCTGTCCAAAGAAAGGTTCAACTCTGTGAGCTGAATACACACAACACAAAGAAGTTACTGAAAATTCTTCTGTCTAGCATTATATGAAGAAATCCCGTTTCCAACGAAGTCCTCAAAGAGGTCCAAATATCCACTTGCAGACTTTACAAACAGAGTGTTTCCAAACTGCTGTATGAACAGAAAGGTTAAACTCTGTGAGCTGAATGCACACATCACATAGTAGTTTCTGAGAATGATTCTGTCTAGTTTTTATACGAAGATATTTCCTTTTCTTACATTGGCCTCAAATCGCTTGAAATCTCCAATTGCAATTTCCACAAAAAGAGAGTTTCAAATCTGCTCTGTCCAAAGAAAGGTTCAACTCTGTGAGCTGAATACACACAACACAAAGAAGTTACTCAAAATTCTTCTGTCTAGCATTATATAAAGAAATCCCGTTTCCAACGAAATCCTCAAAGAGGTCCAAATATCCCCTTGCAGACTTTACAAACAGAGTGTTTCCAAACTGCTCTATGAACAGAAAGGTTGAACTCTCTGAGCTGAATGCACACATCACATAGTAGTTTCTGAGAATGATTCTGTCTAGTTTCTATACGAAGATATTTCCTTTTCTAACATTGTCCTCAAATCGCTTGAAATCTCAAATTCCAAATTCCAGAAAAAGACAGTTTCAAACCTGCAGTGTGTAAGGAAACGTTCAAATCTGTGAGTTGAATACACACAACACAAAGAAGTTACTGAGAATTCTTCTGTCTAGCATTATATGAAGAATTCCCGTTTCCAACGAAGGCGTCAAAGTGGAGCAAATATCCACTTGTAGACTTTAGAAACAGAGTGTTTCCAAACTGCTCTATGAACAGAAAAGTTAAACTCTGTGAGCTGAACGAACACATCACATAGTAGTTTCTGAGAATGATTCTGTCTAGTTTTTATACCAAGATATTTCCTTTTCTAACATTGGCCTCAAATCGCTTGAAATCCCCAATTTCAAATTCCAGAAAAAGAGAGTTTCAAATCTGCTCTGTCCAAAGAAATGTTCAACTCTGTGAGCTGAATACACACAACCCAAAGAAGTTACTGAAAATTCTTCTGTCTACCATTATATGAAGAATTCCCGTTTCCAACGAAGGCCTGAAAGAGATCCAAATATCCACTTGCAGACTTTACAAACAGAGTGTTTCCAAACTGCTGTATGAACAGAAAGGTTAAAATCTGTGAGCTGAATGCACACATCACATAGTAGTTTCTGAGAATCATTCTGTCTAGTTTTTATACCAAGATATTTCCTTTTCTCACATTGGCCTCAAATCGCTTGAAATCTCAAATTCCAAATTCCAGAAAAAGACAGTTTCAAACCTGCAGTGTGTAAGGAAAGGTTCAAATCTGTGAGTTGAATACACACAACACAAAGAAGTTACTGAGAATTCTTCTGTCTAGCATTATATGAAGAAATCCCGTTTCCAACGAAGGCCTCAAAGTGGAGCAAATATCCACTTGTAGACTTTAGAAACAGAGTGTTTCCAAACTGCTGTATGAACAGAAAGGTTAAACTCTGTGAGCTGAATGCACACATCACATAGTAGTTTCTGAGAATGATTCTGTCTAGTTTTTATACGAAGATATTTCCTTTTCAAACATTGGCCTAAAATCGCTTGAAATCTCCAATTGCAATTTCCACAAAAAGAGAGTTTCAAATCTGCTCTGTCCAAAGAAAGGTTCAACTCTGTGAGCTGAATACACACAACACAAAGAAGTTACTGAAAATTCTTCTGTCTAGCATTATATGAAGAAATCCCGTTTCCAACGAAGTCCTCAAAGAGGTCCAAATATCCACTTGCAGACTTTACAAACAGAGTGTTTCCAAACTGCTGTATGAACAGAAAGGTTAAACTCTGTGAGCTGAATGCACACATCACATAGTAGTTTCTGAGAATGATTCTGTCTCGTTTTTATACCAAGATATTTCCTTTTCTCACATTGGCCTCAAATCGCTTGAAATCTCCAATTGCAATTTCCACAAAAAGAGAGTTTCAAATCTGCTCTGTCCAAAGAAAGGTTCAACTCTGTGAGCTGAATACACACAACACAAAGAAGTTACTCAAAATTCTTCTGTCTAGCATTATATAAAGAAATCCCGTTTCCAACGAAATCCTCAAAGAGGTCCAAATATCCCCTTGCAGACTTTACAAACAGAGTGTTTCCAAACTGCTCTATGAACAGATAGGTTAAACTCTGTGAGCTGAATGCACACATCACATAGTAGTTTCTGAGAATGATTCTGTCTAGTTTCTATACGAAGATATTTCCTTTTCTAACATTGTCCTCAAATCGCTTGAAATCTCAAATTCCAAATTCCAGAAAAAGACAGTTTCAAACCTGCAGTGTGTAAGGAAAGGTTCAAATCTGTGAGTTGAATACACACAACACAAAGAAGTTACTGAGAATTCTTCTGTCTAGCATTATATGAAGAAATCCCGTTTCCAACGAAGGCGTCAAAGTGGAGCAAATATCCACTTGTAGACTTTAGAAACAGAGTGTTTCCAAACTGCTCTATGAACAGAAAAGTTAAACTCTGTGAGCTGAACGCACACATCACAAAGTTGTTTCTGAGAATGATTCTGTCTAGTTTTTATACCAAGATATTTCGTTTTCTAACATTGGCCTAAAATCGCTTGAAATCTCCATTTGCAATTTCCACAAAAAGAGAGTTTCAAATCTGCTCTGTCCAAAGAAAGGTTCAACTCTGTGAGCTGAATACACACAACACAAAGAAGTTACTGAAAATTCTTCTGTCTGGCATTATATGAAGAAATCCCGTTTCCAACGAAGTCCTCAAAGAGTTCCAAATATCCACTTGCAGACTTTACAAACAGAGGGTTTCCAAACTGCTGTATGAACAGAAAGGTTAAACTCTGTGAGCTGAATGCACACATCACATAGTAGTTTCTGAGAATGATTCTGTCTAGTTTTTATACGAAGATATTTCCTTTTCTAACATTGGCCTAAAATCGCTTGAAATCTCCAATTGCAATTTCCCCAAAAAGAGAGTTTCAAATCTGCTCTGTCCAAAGAAAGGTTCAACTCTGTGAGCTGAATACACACAACACAAAGAAGTTACTGAAAATTCTTCTGTCTAGCATTATATGAAGAAATCCCGTTTCCAACGAAGTCCTCAAAGAGGTCCAAATATCCACTTGCAGACTTTACAAACAGAGTGTTTCCAAACTGCTGTATGAACAGAAAGGTTAAAATCTGTGAGCTGAATGCACACATCACATAGTAGTTTCTGAGAATCATTCTGTCTAGTTTTTATACCAAGATATTTCCTTTTCTCACATTGGCCTCAAATCGCTTGAACTCTCAAATTCCAAATTCCAGAAAAAGACAGTTTCAAACCTGCAGTGTGTAAGGAAAGGTTCAAATCTGTGAGTTGAATACACACAACACAAAGAAGTTACTGAGAATTCCTCTGTCTAGCATTATATGAAGAAATCCCGTTTCCAACGAAGGCCTCAAAGTGGTGCAAATATCCACTTGTAGACTTTAGAAACAGAGTGTTTCCAAACTGCTCTATGAACAGAAAAGTTAAACTCTGTGAGCTGAACGCACACATCACAAAGTTGTTTCTGAGAATGATTCTGTCTAGTTTTTATACGAAGATATTTCCTTTTCTAACATTGGCCTAAAATCGCTTGAAATCTCCAATTGCAATTTCCACAAAAAGAGAGTTTCAAATCTGCTCTGTCCAAAGAAATGTTCAAATCTGTGAGCTGAATACACACAACACAAAGAAGTTACTGAAAATTCTTCTGTCTAGCATTATATGAAGAATTCCCGTTTCCAACGAAGGCCTCAAAGAGATCCAAATATCCACTTGCAGACTTTACAAACAGAGTGTTTCCAAACTGCTGTATGAACAGAAAGGTTAAACTCTGTGAGCTGAATGCACACATCACATAGTAGTTTCTGAGAATGATTCTATCTAGTTTTTATACGAAGATATTTCCTTTTCTAACATTGGCCTCAAATCGCTTGAAATCTCCAATTGCAATTTCCCCAAAAAGAGAGTTTCAAATCTGCTCTTTCCAAAGAAAGGTTCAACTCTGTGAGCTGAATACACACAACACAAAGAAGTTACTCAAAATTCTTCTGTCTAGCATTATATAAAGAAATCCCGTTTCCAACGAAATCCTCAAAGAGGTCCAAATATAACCTTGCAGACTTTACAAACAGAGTGTTTCCAAACTGCTGTATGAACAGAAAGGTTAAACTCTGGGAGCTGAATGCACACATCACATAGTAGTTTGTGAGAATGATTCTGTCTAGTTTCTATACGAAGATATTTCCTTTTCTAACATTGTCCTCAAATCGCTTGAAATCTCAAATTCCAAATTCCAGAAAAAGACAGTTTCAAACCTGCAGTGTGTAAGGAAAGGTTCAAATCTGTGAGTTGAATACAAACAACACAAAGAAGTTACTGAGAATTCTTCTGTCTAGCATTATATGAAGAAATCCCGTTTCCAACGAAGGCCTCAAAGTGGAGCAAATATCCACTTGTAGACTTTAGAAACAGAGTGTTTCCAAACTGCTCTATGAACAGAAAAGTTAAACTCTGTGAGCTGAACGCACACATCACAAAGTTGTTTCTGAGAATGATTCTGTCTAGTTTTTATACCAAGATATTTCGTTTTCTAACATTGGCCTAAAATCGCTTGAAATCTCCAATTGCAATTTCCACAAAAAGAGAGTTTCAAATCTGCTCTGTCCAAAGAAAGGTTCAACTCTGTGAGCTGAATACACACAACACAAAGAAGTTACTGAAAATTTTTCTATCTAGCATTATATGAAGAAATCCCGTTTCCAACGAAGTCCTCAAAGAGTTCCAAATATCCACTTGCAGACTTTACAAACAGAGTGTTTCCAAACTGCTGTATGAACAGAAAGGTTAAACTCTGTGAGCTGAATGCACACATCACATAGTAGTTTCTGAGAATGATTCTGTCTAGTTTTTATACCAAGATATTTCCTTTTCTAACATTGGCCTCAAATCGCTTGAAATCTCCAATTTCAAATTCCAGAAAAAGAGAGTTTCAAATCTGCTCTGTCCAAAGAAATGTTCAACTCTGTGAGCTGAATACACACAACACAAAGAAGTTACTGAAAATTCTTCTGTCTAGCATTATATGAAGAATTCCCGTTTCCAACGAAGGCCTCAAAGAGATCAAAATATCCACTTGCAGACTTTACAAACAGAGTGTTTCCAAACTGCTGTATGAACAGAAAGTTTAAACTCTGTGAGCTGAATGCACACATCACATAGTAGTTTCTGAGAATGATTCTGTCTAGTTTTTATACGAAGATATTTCCTTTTCTAACATTGGCCTAAAATCGCTTGAAATCTCCAATTGCAATTTCCCCAAAAAGAGAGTTTCAAATCTGCTCTGTCCAAAGAAAGGTTCAACTCTGTGAGCTGAATACACACAACACAAAGAAGTTACTGAAAATTCTTCTGTCTAGCATTATATGAAGAAATCCCGTTTCCAACGAAGTCCTCAAAGAGGTCCAAATATCCACTTGCAGACTTTACAAACAGAGTGTTTCCAAACTGCTGTATGAACAGAAAGGTTAAAATCTGTGAGCTGAATGCACACATCACATAGTAGTTTCTGAGAATCATTCTGTCTAGTTTTTATACCAAGATATTTCCTTTTCTCACATTGGCCTCAAATCGCTTGAACTCTCAAATTCCAAATTCCAGAAAAAGACAGTTTCAAACCTGCAGTGTGTAAGGAAAGGTTCAAATCTGTGAGTTGAATACACACAACACAAAGAAGTTACTGAGAATTCCTCTGTCTAGCATTATATGAAGAAATCCCGTTTCCAACGAAGGCGTCAAAGTGGAGCAAATATCCACTTGTAGACTTTAGAAACAGAGTGTTTCCAAACTGCTCTATGAACAGAAAAGTTAAACTCTGTGAGCTGAACGCACACATCACAAAGTTGTTTCTGAGAATGATTCTGTCTAGTTTTTATACCAAGATATTTCGTTTTCTAACATTGGCCTAAAATCGCTTGAAATCTCCAATTGCAATTTCCACAAAAAGAGAGTTTCAAATCTGCTCTGTCCAAAGAAAGGTTCAACTCTGTGAGCTGAATACACACAACACAAAGAAGTTACTGAAAATTCTTCTGTCTGGCATTATATGAAGAAATCCCGTTTCCAACGAAGTCCTCAAAGAGTTCCAAATATCCACTTGCAGACTTTACAAACAGAGTGTTTCCAAACTGCTGTATGAACAGAAAGGTTAAACTCTGTGAGCTGAATGCACACATCACATAGTAGTTTCTGAGAATGATTCTGTCTAGTTTTTATACGAAGATATTTCCTTTTCTAACATTGGCCTCAAATCGCTTGAAATCTCCAATTGCAATTTCCCCAAAAAGAGAGTTTCAAATCTGCTCTGTCCAAAGAAAGGTTCAACTCTGTGAGCTGAATACACACAACACAAAGAAGTTACTGAAAATTCTTCTGTCTAGCATTATATGAAGAAATCCCGTTTCCAACGAAGTCCTCAAAGAGGTCCAAATATCCACTTGCAGACTTTACAAACAGAGTGTTTCCAAACTGCTGTATGAACAGAAAGGTGAAACTCTGTGAGCTGAATGCACACATCACATAGTAGTTTCTGAGAATGATTCTGTCTAGTTTTTATACGAAGATATTTCCTTTTCTCACATTGGCCTCAAATCGCTTGAAATCTCCAATTGCAATTTCCACAAAAAGAGAGTTTCAAATCTGCTCTGTCCAAAGAAAGGTTCAACTCTGTGAGCTGAATACACACAACACAAAGAAGTTACTCAAAATTCTTCTGTCTAGCATTATATAAGGAAATCCCGTTTCCAACGAAATCCTCAAAGAGGTCCAAATATAACCTTGCAGACTTTACAAACAGAGTGTTTCCAAACTGCTCTATGAACAGAAAGGTTAAACTCTGTGAGCTGAATGCACACATCACATAGTAGTTTCTGAGAATGATTCTGTCTAGTTTTTATACGAAGATATTTCCTTTTCTAACATTGTCCTCAAATCGCTTGAAATCTCAAATTCCTAATTCCAGAAAAAGACAGTTTCAAACCTGCAGTGTGTAAGGAAAGGTTCAAATCTGTGAGTTGAATACACCAACACAAAGAAGTTACTGAGAATTCCTCTGTCTAGCATTATATGAAGAAATCCCGTTTCCAACGAAGGCCTCAATGTGGTGCAAATATCCACTTGTAGACTTAAGAACAGAGTGTCTCCAAACTGCTCTATGAACAGAAAAGTTAAACTGTGTGAGCTGAACGCACACATCACAAAGTTGTTTCTGAGAATGATTCTGTCTAGTTTTTATACGAAGATATTTCCTTTTCTAACATTGGCCTAAAATCGCTTGAAATCTCCAATTTCAAATCCCAGAAAAAGAGAGTTTCAAATCTGCTCTGTCCAAAGAAATGTTCAACTCTGTGAGCTGAATACACACAACACAAAGAAGTTACTGAAAATTCTTCTGTCTAGCATTATATGAAGAATTCCCGTTTCCAACGAAGGCCTCAAAGAGATCCAAATATCCACTTGCAGACTTTACAAACAGAGTGTTTCCAAACTGCTGTATGAACAGAAAGGTTAAACTCTGTGAGCTGAATGCACACATCACATAGTAGTTTCTGAGAATGATTCTGTCTAGTTTTTATACGAAGATATTTCCTTTTCTAACATTGGCCTAAAATCGCTTGAAATCTCCAATTGCAATTGCCCCAAAAAGAGAGTTTCAAATCTGCTCTGTCCAAAGAAAGGTTCAACTCTGTGAGCTGAATACACACAACACAAAGAAGTTACTGAAAATTCTTCTGTCTAGCATTATATGAAGAAATCCCGTTTCCAACGAAGTCCTCAAAGAGGTCCAAATATCCACTTGCAGACTTTACAAACAGAGTGTTTCCAAACTGCTGTATGAACAGAAAGGTTAAAATCTGTGAGCTGAATGCACACATCACATAGTAGTTTCTGAGAATGATTCTGTCTAGTTTTTATACGAAGATATTTCCTTTTCTCACATTGGCCTAAAATCGCTTGAAATCTCCAATTGTAATTTCCACAAAAAGAGAGTTTCAAATCTGCTCTGTCCAAAGAAAGTTTCAACTCTGTGAGCTGAATACACACAACACAAAGAAGTTACTGAAAATTCTTCTGTCTAGCATTATATGAAGAAATCCCGTTTCCAACGAAGTCCTCAAAGAGTTCCAAATATCCACTTGCAGACTTTACAAACAGAGTGTTTCCAAACTGCTGTATGAACAGAAAGGTTAAAATCTGTGAGCTGAATGCGCACATCACATAGTAGTTTCTGAGAATCATTCTGTCTAGTTTTTATACCAAGATATTTCCTTTTCTCACATTGTCCTCAAATCGCTTGAAATCTCAAATTCCAAATTCCAGAAAAAGACAGTTTCAAACCTGCAGTGTGTAAGGAAAGGTTCAAATCTGTGAGTTGAATACACCAACACAAAGAAGTTACTGAGAATTCCTCTGTCTAGCATTATATGAAGAAATCCCGTTTCCAACGAAGGCCTCAATGTGGTGCAAATATCCACTTGTAGACTTAAGAACAGAGTGTCTCCAAACTGCTCTATGAACAGAAAAGTTAAACTCTGTGAGCTGAACGCACACATCGCAAAGTTGTTTCTGAGAATGATTCTGTCTAGTTTTTATACGAAGATATTTCCTTTTCTAACATTGGCCTAAAATCGCTTGAAATCTCCAATTGCAATTTCCCCAAAAAGAGAGTTTCAAATCTGCTCTGTCCAAAGAAAGGTTCAACTCTGTGAGCTGAATACACACAACACAAAGAAGTTACTGAAAATTCTTCTGTCTAGCATTATATGAAGAAATCCCGTTTCCAACGAAGTCCTCAAAGAGGTCAAATATCCACTTGCAGACTTTACAAACAGAGTGTTTCCAAACTGCTGTATGAACAGAAAGGTTAAACTCTGTGAGCTGAATGCACACATCACATAGTAGTTTCTGAGAATGATTCTGTCTAGTTTTTATACCAAGATATTTCCTTTTCTCACATTGGCCTCAAATCGCTTGAAATCTCCAATTGCAATTTCCACAAAAAGAGAGTTTCAAATCTGCTCTGTCCAAAGAAAGGTTCAACTCTGTGAGCTGAATACACACAACACAAAGAAGTTACTCAAAATTCTTCTGTCTAGCATTATATAAAGAAATCCCGTTTCCAACGAAATCCTCAAAGAGGTCCAAATATCCCCTTTCAGACTTTACAAACAGAGTGTTTCCAAACTGCTCTATGAACAGAAAGGTTAAACTCTGTGAGCTGAATGCACACATCACATAGTAGTTTCTGAGAATGATTCTGTCTAGTTTCTATACGAAGATATTTCCTTTTCTAACATTGTCCTCAAATCGCTTGAAATCTCAAATTCCAAATTCCAGAAAAAGACAGTTTCAAACCTGCAGTGTGTAAGGAAAGGTTCAAATCTGTGAGTTGAATACACACAACACAAAGAAGTTACTGAGAATTCTTCTGTCTAGCTTTATATGAAGAAATCCCGTTTCCAACGAAGGCCTCAAAGTGGAGCAAATATCCACATGTAGACTTTAGAAACAGAGTGTTTCCAAACTGCTCTATGAACAGAAAAGTTAAACTCTGTGAGCTGAACGCACACATCACAAAGTTGTTTCTGAGAATGATTCTGTCTAGTTTTTATACCAAGATATTTCGTTTTCTAACATTGGCCTAAAATCGCTTGAAATCTCCAATTGCAATTTCCACAAAAAGAGAGTTTCAAATCTGCTCTGTCCAAAGAAAGGTTCAACTCTGTGAGCTGAATACACACAACACAAAGAAGTTACTGAAAATTCTTCTGTCTAGCATTATATGAAGAAATCCCGTTTCCAACGAAGTCCTCAAAGAGTTCCAAATATCCACTTGCAGACTTCACAAACAGAGTGTTTCCAAACTGCTGTATGAACAGAAAGGTTAAACTCTGTGAGCTGAATGCACACATCACATAGTAGTTTCTGAGAATGATTCTGTCTAGTTTTTATACGAAGATATTTCCTTTTCTAACATTGGCCTAAAATCGCTTGAAATCTCCAATTGCAATTTCCACAAAAAGAGAGTTTCAAATCTGCTCTGTCCAAAGAACGGTTCAACTCTGTGAGCTGAATACACACAACACAAAGAAGTTACTGAAAATTCTTCTGTCTAGCATTATATGAAGAAATCCCGTTTCCAACGAAATCCTCAAAGAGGTCCAAATATCCACTTGCAGACTTTACAAACAGAGTGTTTCCAAACTGCTGTATGAACAGAAAGGTTAAACTCTGTGAGCTGAATGCACACATCACATAGTAGTTTCTGAGAATGATTCTGTCTAGTTTTTATACCAAGATATTTCCTTTTCTCACATTGGCCTCAAATCGCTTGAAATCTCCAATTCCAATTTCCACAAAAAGAGAGTTTCAAATCTGCTCTGTCCAAAGAAAGGTTCAACTCTGTGAGCTGAATACACACAACACAAAGAAGTTACTCAAAATTCTTCTGTCTAGCATTATATAAAGAAATCCCGTTTCCAACGAAATCCTCAAAGAGGTCCAAATATCCCCTTGCAGACTTTACAAACAGAGTGTTTCCAAACTGCTCTATGAACAGAAAGGTTAAACTCTGTGAGCTGAATGCACACATCACATAGTAGTTTCTGAGAATGATTCTGTCTAGTTTCTATACGAAGATATTTCCTTTCCTAATATTGGCCTCATATCGCTTGAAATCTCCAATTTCAAATTCCACAAAAAGAGAGTTTCAAATCTGCTCTCTCCAAAGAAATGTTCAACTCTGTGAGCTGAATGCACACAACACAAAGAAGTTACTGAAAATTCTTCTGTCTAGCATTATATGAAGAATTCCCGTTTCCAACGAAGGCCTCAAAGAGATCCAAATATCCACTTGCAGACTTTTCAAACAGAGTGTTTCCAAACTGCTGTATGAACAGAAAGGTTAAACTCTGTGAGCTGAATGCACACATCACATAGTAGTTTCTGAGAATGATTCTGTCTAGTTTTTATACGAAGATATTTCCTTTTCTCACATTGGCCTAAAAACGCTTGAAATCTCCAATTGCAATTTCCACAAAAAGAGAGTTTCAAATCTGCTCTGTCCAAAGAAAGGTTCAACTCTGTGAGCTGAATACACACAACACAAAGAAGTTACTCAAAATTCTTCTGTCTAGCATTATATAAAGAAATCCCGTTTCCAACGAAATCCTCAAAGAGGTCCAAATATAACCTTGCAGACTTTACAAACAGAGTGTTTCCAAACTGCTCTATGAACGGAAAGGTTAAACTCTGTGAGCTGAATGCACACATCACATAGTAGTTTCTGAGAATGATTCTGTCTAGTTTTTATACCAAGATATTTCCTTTTCTCACATTGGCCTCAAATCGCTTGAAATCTCAAATTCCAAATTCCAGAAAAAGACAGTTTCAAACCTGCAGTGTGTAAGGAAAGGTTCAAATCTGTGAGTTGAATACACACAACACAAAGAAGTTACTGAGAATTCTTCTGTTTAGCTTTATATGAAGAAATCCCGTTTCCAACGAAGGCCTCAAAGTGGTGCAAATATCCACTTGTAGACTTTAGAAACAGAGTGTTTCCAAACTGCTCTATGAACAGAAAAGTTCAACTCTGTGAGCTGAACCCACACATCACAAAGTTGTTTCTGAGAATGATTCTGTCTAGTTTTTATACGAAGATATTTAATTTTCTAACATTGGCCTAATATCGCTTGAAATCTCCAATTGCAATTTCCACAAAAAGAGAGTTTCAAATCTGCTCTGTCCAAAGAAAGGTTCAACTCTGTGAGCTGAATACACACAACACAAAGAAGTTACTGAAAATTCTTCTGTCTAGCATTATATGAAGAAATCCCGTTTCCAACGAAGTCCTCAAAGAGGTCCAAATATCCACTTGCAGACTTTACAAACAGAGTGTTTCCAAACTGCTGTATGAACAGAAAGGTGAAACTCTGTGAGCTGAATGCACACATCACATAGTAGTTTCTGAGAATGATTCTGTCTAGTTTTTATACGAAGATATTTCCTTTTCTCACATTGGCCTCAAATCGCTTGAAATCTCCAATTGCAATTTCCACAAAAAGAGAGTTTCAAATCTGCTCTGTCCAAAGAAAGGTTCAACTCTGTGAGCTGAATACACACAACACAAAGAAGTTACTCAAAATTCTTCTGTCTAGCATTATATGAAGAAATCCCGTTTCCAACGAAATCCTCAAAGAGGTCCAAATATAACCTTGCAGACTTTACAAACAGAGTGTTTACAAAGTGCTCTATGAACAGAAAGGTTAAACTCTGTGAGCTGAATGCACACATCACATAGTAGTTTCTGAGAATGATTCTGTCTAGTTTTTATACCAAGATATTTCCTTTTCTCACATTGGCCTCAAATCGCTTGAAATCTCCAATTGCAATTTCCACAAAAAGAGAGTTTCAAATCTGCTCTGTCCAAAGAAAGGTTCAACTCTGTGAGCTGAATACACACAACACAAAGAAGTTACTCAAAATTCTTCTGTCTAGCATTATATAAAGAAATCCCGTTTCCAACGAAATCCTCAAAGAGGTCCAAATATCCCCTTTCAGACTTTACAAACAGAGTGTTTCCAAACTGCTCTATGAACAGAAAGGTTAAACTCTGTGAGCTGAATGCAGACATCACATAGTAGTTTCTGAGAATGATTCTGTCTAGTTTCTATACGAAGATATTTCCTTTTCTAACATTGTCCTCAAATCGCTTGAAATCTCAAATTCCAAATTCCAGAAAAAGACAGTTTCAAACCTGCAGTGTGTAAGGAAAGGTTCAAATCTGTGAGTTGAATACACACAACACAAAGAAGTTACTGAGAATTCTTCTGTCTAGCATTATATGAAGAAATCCTGTTTCCAACGAAGGCCTCAAAGTGGAGCAAATATCCACATGTAGACTTTAGAAACAGAGTGTTTCCAAACTGCTCTATGAACAGAAAAGTTAAACTCTGTGAGCTGAACGCACACATCACAAAGTTGTTTCTGAGAATGATTCTGTCTAGTTTTTATACCAAGATATTTCGTTTTCTAACATTGGCCTAAAATCGCTTGAAATCTCCAATTGCAATTTCCACAAAAAGAGAGTTTCAAATCTGCTCTGTCCAAAGAAAGGTTCAACTCTGTGAGCTGAATACACACAACACAAAGAAGTTACTGAAAATTCTTCTGTCTAGCATTATATGAAGAAATCCCGTTTCCAACGAAGTCCTCAAAGAGTTCCAAATATCCACTTGCAGACTTCACAAACAGAGTGTTTCCAAACTGCTGTATGAACAGAAAGGTTAAACTCTGTGAGCTGAATGCACACATCACATAGTAGTTTCTGAGAATGATTCTGTCTAGTTTTTATACGAAGATATTTCCTTTTCTCACATTGGCCTCAAATCGCTTGAAATCTCCAATTGCAATTTCCACAAAAAGAGAGTTTCAAATCTGCTCTGTCCAAAGAACGGTTCAACTCTGTGAGCTGAATACACACAACACAAAGAAGTTACTGAAAATTCTTCTGTCTAGCATTATATGAAGAAATCCCGTTTCCAACGAAATCCTCAAAGAGGTCCAAATATCCCGTTTCAGACTTTACAAACAGAGTGTTTCCAAACTGCTGTATGGACAGAAAGGTTAAACTCTGTGAGCTGAATGCACACATCACATAGTAGTTTCTGAGAATGATTCTGTCTAGTTTTTATACCAAGATATTTCCTTTTCTCACATTGGCCTCAAATCGCTTGAAATCTCCAATTGCAATTTCCACAAAAAGAGAGTTTCAAATCTGCTCTGTCCAAAGAAAGGTTCAACTCTGTGAGCTGAATACACACAACACAAAGAAGTTACTCAAAATTCTTCTGTCTAGCATTATATAAAGAAATCCCGTTTCCAACGAAATCCTCAAAGAGGTCCAAATATCCCCTTGCAGACTTTACAAACAGAGTGTTTCCAAACTGCTCTATGAACAGAAAGGTTAAACTCTGTGAGCTGAATGCACACATCACATAGTAGTTTCTGAGAATGATTCTGTCTAGTTTCTATACGAAGATATTTCCTTTCCTAATATTGGCCTCAAATCGCTTGAAATCTCCAATTTCAAATTCCACAAAAAGAGAGTTTCAAATCTGCTCTGTCCAAAGAAATGTTCAACTCTGTGAGCTGAATGCACACAACACAAAGAAGTTACTGAAAATTCTTCTGTCTAGCATTATATGAAGAATTCCCGTTTCCAACGAAGGCCTCAAAGAGATCCAAATATCCACTTGCAGACTTTCCAAACAGAGTGTTTCCAAACTGCTGTATGAACAGAAAGGTTAAACTCTGTGAGCTGAATGCACACATCACATAGTAGTTTCTGAGAATGATTCTGTCTAGTTTTTATACGAAGATATTTCCTTTTCTAACATTGGCCTAAAATCGCTTGAAATCTCCAATTGCAATTTCCCCAAAAAGAGAGTTTCAAATCTGCTCTGTCCAAAGAAAGGTTCAACTCTGTGAGCTGAATACACACAACACAAAGAAGTTACTGAAAATTCTTCTGTCTAGCATTATATGAAGAAATCCCGTTTCCAACGAAGTCCTCAAAGAGGTCCAAATATCCACTTGCACACTTTACAAACAGAGTGTTTCCAAACTGCTGTATGAACAGAAAGGTTAAAATCTGTGAGCTGAATGCACACATCACATAGTAGTTTCTGAGAATGATTCTGTCTAGTTTTTATACGAAGATATTTCCTTTTCTCACATTGGCCTAAAAACGCTTGAAATCTCCAATTGCAATTTCCACAAAAAGAGAGTTTCAAATCTGCTCTGTCCAAAGAAAGGTTCAACTCTGTGAGCTGAATACACACAACACAAAGAAGTTACTCAAAATTCTTCTGTCTAGCATTATATAAAGAAATCCCGTTTCCAACGAAATCCTCAAAGAGGTCCAAATATAACCTTGCAGACTTTACAAACAGAGTGTTTCCAAACTGCTCTATGAACGGAAAGGTTAAACTCTGTGAGCTGAATGCACACATCACATAGTAGTTTCTGAGAATGATTCTGTCTAGTTTTTATACCAAGATATTTCCTTTTCTCACATTGGCCTCAAATCGCTTGAAATCTCAAATTCCAAATTCCAGAAAAAGACAGTTTCAAACCTGCAGTGTGTAAGGAAAGTTTCAAATCTGTGAGTTGAATACACACAACACAAAGAAGTTACTGAGAATTCTTCTGTCTAGCTTTATATGAAGAAATCCCGTTTCCAACGAAGGCCTCAAAGTGGTGCAAATATCCACTTGTAGACTTTAGAAACAGAGTGTTTCCAAACTGCTCTATGAACAGAAAAGTTAAACTCTATGAGCTGAACCCACACATCACAAAGTTGTTTCTGAGAATGATTCTGTCTAGTTTTTATACGAAGATATTTAATTTTCTAACATTGGCCTAATATCGCTTGAAATCTCCAATTGCAATTTCCACAAAAAGAGAGTTTCAAATCTGCTCTGTCCAAAGAAAGGTTCAACTCTGTGAGCTGAATACACACAACACAAAGAAGTTACTGAAAATTCTTCTGTCTAGCATTATATGAAGAAATCCCGTTTCCAACGAAGTCCTCAAAGAGGTCCAAATATCCACTTGCAGACTTTACAAACAGAGTGTTTCCAAACTGCTGTATGAACAGAAAGGTGAAACTCTGTGAGCTGAATGCACACATCACATAGTAGTTTCTGAGAATGATTCTGTCTAGTTTTTATACGAAGATATTTCCTTTTCTCACATTGGCCTCAAATCGCTTGAAATCTCCAATTGCAATTTCCACAAAAAGAGAGTTTCAAATCTGCTCTGTCCAAAGAAAGGTTCAACTCTGTGAGCTGAATACACACAACACAAAGAAGTTACTCAAAATTCTTCTGTCTAGCATTATATAAAGAAATCCCGTTTCCAACGAAATCCTCAAAGAGGTCCAAATATAACCTTGCAGACTTTACAAACAGAGTGTTTACAAAGTGCTCTATGAACAGAAAGGTTAAACTCTGTGAGCTGAATGCACACATCACATAGTAGTTTCTGAGAATGATTCTGTCTAGTTTTTATACCAAGATATTTCCTTTTCTCACATTGGCCTCAAATCGCTTGAAATCTCCAATTGCAATTTCCACAAAAAGAGAGTTTCAAATCTGCTCTGTCCAAAGAAAGGTTCAACTCTGTGAGCTGAATACACACAACACAAAGAAGTTACTCAAAATTCTTCTGTCTAGCATTATATAAAGAAATCCCGTTTCCAACGAAATCCTCAAAGAGGTCCAAATATCCCCTTTCAGACTTTACAAACAGAGTGTTTCCAAACTGCTCTATGAACAGAAAGGTTAAACTCTGTGAGCTGAATGCAGACATCACATAGTAGTTTCTGAGAATGATTCTGTCTAGTTTCTATACGAAGATATTTCCTTTTCTAACATTGTCCTCAAATCGCTTGAAATCTCAAATTCCAAATTCCAGAAAAAGACAGTTTCAAACCTGCAGTGTGTAAGGAAAGGTTCAAATCTGTGAGTTGAATACACACAACACAAAGAAGTTACTGAGAATTCTTCTGTCTAGCATTATATGAAGAAATCCTGTTTCCAACGAAGGCCTCAAAGTGGAGCAAATATCCACATGTAGACTTTAGAAACAGAGTGTTTCCAAACTGCTCTATGAACAGAAGAGTTAAACTCTGTGAGCTGAACGCACACATCACAAAGTTGTTTCTGAGAATGATTCTGTCTAGTTTTTATACCAAGATATTTCGTTTTCTAACATTGGCCTAAAATCGCTTGAAATCTCCAATTGCAATTTCCACAAAAAGAGAGTTTCAAATCTGCTCTGTCCAAAGAAAGGTTCAACTCTGTGAGCTGAATACACACAACACAAAGAAGTTACTGAAAATTCTTCTGTCTAGCATTATATGAAGAAATCCCGTTTCCAACGAAGTCCTCAAAGAGTTCCAAATATCCACTTGCAGACTTCACAAACAGAGTGTTTCCAAACTGCTGTATGAACAGAAAGGTTAAAGTCTGTGAGCTGAATGCACACATCACATAGTAGTTTCTGAGAATGATTCTGTCTAGTTTTTATACGAAGATATTTCCTTTTCTAACATTGGCCTAAAATCGCTTGAAATCTCCAATTGCAATTTCCACAAAAAGAGAGTTTCAAATCTGCTCTGTCCAAAGAACGGTTCAACTCTGTGAGCTGAATACACACAACACAAAGAAGTTACTGAAAATTCTTCTGTCTAGCATTATATGAAGAAATCCCGTTTCCAACGAAATCCTCAAAGAGGTCCAAATATCCACTTGCAGACTTTACAAACAGAGTGTTTCCAAACTGCTGTATGGACAGAAAGGTTAAACTCTGTGAGCTGAATGCACACATCACATAGTAGTTTCTGAGAATGATTCTGTCTAGTTTTTATACCAAGATATTTCCTTTTCTCACATTGGCCTCAAATCGCTTGAAATCTCCAATTGCAATTTCCACAAAAAGAGAGTTTCAAATCTGCTCTGTCCAAAGAAAGGTTCAACTCTGTGAGCTGAATACACACAACACAAAGAAGTTACTCAAAATTCTGTCTAGCATTATATAAAGAAATCCCGTTTCCAACGAAATCCTCAAAGAGGTCCAAATATCCCCTTGCAGACTTTACAAACAGAGTGTTTCCAAACTGCTCTATGAACAGAAAGGTTAAACTCTGTGAGCTGAATGCACACATCACATAGTAGTTTCTGAGAATGATTCTGTCTAGTTTCTATACGAAGATATTTCCTTTCCTAATATTGGCCTCAAATCGCTTGAAATCTCCAATTTCAAATTCCACAAAAAGAGAGTTTCAAATCTGCTCTGTCCAAAGAAATGTTCAACTCTGTGAGCTGAATGCACACAACACAAAGAAGTTACTGAAAATTCTTCTGTCTAGCATTATATGAAGAATTCCCGTTTCCAACGAAGGCCTCAAAGAGATCCAAATATCCACTTGCAGACTTTTCAAACAGAGTGTTTCCAAACTGCTGTATGAACAGAAAGGTTAAACTCTGTGAGCTGAATGCACACATCACATAGTAGTTTCTGAGAATGATTCTGTCTAGTTTTTATACGAAGATATTTCCTTTTCTAACATTGGCCTAAAATCGCTTGAAATCTCCAATTGCATTTTCCCCAAAAAGAGAGTTTCAAATCTGCTCTGTCCAAAGAAAGGTTCAACTCTGTGAGCTGAATACACACAACACAAAGAAGTTACTGAAAATTCTTCTATCTAGCATTATATGAAGAAATCCCGTTTCCAACGAAGTCCTCAAAGAGGTCCATATATCCACTTGCAGACTTTACAAACAGAGTGTTTCCAAACTGCTGTATGAACAGAAAGGTTAAAATCTGTGAGCTGAATGCACACATCACATAGTAGTTTCTGAGAATGATTCTGTCTAGTTTTTATACGAAGATATTTCCTTTTCTCACATTGGCCTAAAAACGCTTGAAATCTCCAATTGCAATTTCCACAAAAAGAGAGTTTCAAATCTGCTCTGTCCAAAGAAAGGTTCAACTCTGTGAGCTGAATACACACAACACAAAGAAGTTACTCAAAATTCTTCTGTCTAGCATTATATAAAGAAATCCCGTTTCCAACGAAATCCTCAAAGAGGTCCAAATATAACCTTGCAGACTTTACAAACAGAGTGTTTCCAAACTGCTCTATGAACGGAAAGGTTAAACTCTGTGAGCTGAATGCACACATCACATAGTAGTTTCTGAGAATGATTCTGTCTAGTTTTTATACCAAGATATTTCCTTTTCTCACATTGGCCTCAAATCGCTTGAAATCTCAAATTCCAAATTCCAGAAAAAGACAGTTTCAAACCTGCAGTGTGTAAGGAAAGGTTCAAATCTGTGAGTTGAATACACACAACACAAAGAAGTTACTGAGAATTCTTCTGTCTAGCTTTATATGAAGAAATCCCGTTTCCAACGAAGGCCTCAAAGTGGTGCAAATATCCACTTGTAGACTTTAGAAACAGAGTGTTTCCAAACTGCTCTATGAACAGAAAAGTTCAACTCTGTGAGCTGAACCCACACATCACAAAGTTGTTTCTGAGAATGATTCTGTCTAGTTTTTATACGAAGATATTTAATTTTCTAACATTGGCCTAATATCGCTTGAAATCTCCAATTGCAATTTCCACAAAAAGAGAGTTTCAAATCTGCTCTGTCCAAAGAAAGGTTCAACTCTGTGAGCTGAATACACACAACACAAAGAAGTTACTGAAAATTCTTCTGTCTAGCATTATATGAAGAAATCCCGTTTCCAACGAAGTCCTCAAAGAGGTCCAAATATCCACTTGCAGACTTTACAAACAGAGTGTTTCCAAACTGCTGTATGAACAGAAAGGTGAAACTCTGTGAGCTGAATGCACACATCACATAGTAGTTTCTGAGAATGATTCTGTCTAGTTTTTATACGAAGATATTTCCTTTTCTCACATTGGCCTCAAATCGCTTGAAATCTCCAATTGCAATTTCCACAAAAAGAGAGTTTCAAATCTGCTCTGTCCAAAGAAAGGTTCAACTCTGTGAGCTGAATACACACAACACAAAGAAGTTACTCAAAATTCTTCTGTCTAGCATTATATAAAGAAATCCCGTTTCCAACGAAATCCTCAAAGAGGTCCAAATATAACCTTGCAGACTTTACAAACAGAGTGTTTACAAAGTGCTCTATGAACAGAAAGGTTAAACTCTGTGAGCTGAATGCACACATCACATAGTAGTTTCTGAGAATGATTCTGTCTAGTTTTTATACCAAGATATTTCCTTTTCTCACCTTGGCCTCAAATCGCTTGAAATCTCCAATTGCAATTTCCACAAAAAGAGAGTTTCAAATCTGCTCTGTCCAAAGAAAGGTTCAACTCTGTGAGCTGAATACACACAACACAAAGAAGTTACTCAAAATTCTTCTGTCTAGCATTATATAAAGAAATCCCGTTTCCAACGAAATCCTCAAAGAGGTCCAAATATCCCCTTTCAGACTTTACAAACAGAGTGTTTCCAAACTGCTCTATGAACAGAAAGGTTAAACTCTGTGAGCTGAATGCACACATCACATAGTAGTTTCTGAGAATGATTCTGTCTAGTTTCTATACGAAGATATTTCCTTTTCTAACATTGTCCTCAAATCGCTTGAAATCTCAAATTCCAAATTCCAGAAAAAGACAGTTTCAAACCTGCAGTGTGTAAGGAAAGGTTCAAATCTGTGAGTTGAATACACACAACACAAAGAAGTTACTGAGAATTCTTCTGTCTAGCATTATATGAAGAAATCCCGTTTCCAACGAAGGCCTCAAAGTGGAGCAAATATCCACATGTAGACTTTAGAAACAGAGTGTTTCCAAACTGCTCTATGAACAGAAAAGTTAAACTCTGTGAGCTGAACGCACACATCACAAAGTTGTTTCTGAGAATGATTCTGTCTAGTTTTTATACCAAGATATTTCGTTTTCTAACATTGGCCTAAAATCGCTTGAAATCTCCAATTGCAATTTCCACAAAAAGAGAGTTTCAAATCTGCTCTGTCCAAAGAAAGGTTCAACTCTGTGAGCTGAATACACACAACACAAAGAAGTTACTGAAAATTCTTCTGTCTAGCATTATATGAAGAAATCCCGTTTCCAACGAAGTCCTCAAAGAGTTCCAAATATCCACTTGCAGACTTCACAAACAGAGTGTTTCCAAACTGCTGTATGAACAGAAAGGTTAAACTCTGTGAGCTGAATGCACACATCACATAGTAGTTTCTGAGAATGATTCTGTCTAGTTTTTATACGAAGATATTTCCTTTTCTAACATTGGCCTAAAATCGCTTGAAATCTCCAATTGCAATTTCCACAAAAAGAGAGTTTCAAATCTGCTCTGTCCAAAGAAAGGTTCAACTCTGTGAGCTGAATACACACAACACAAAGAAGTTACTCAAAATTCTTCTGTCTAGCATTATATAAAGAAATCCCGTTTCCAACGAAATCCTCAAAGAGGTCCAAATATCCCCTTGCAGACTTTACAAACAGAGTGTTTCCAAACTGCTCTATGAACAGAAAGGTTAAACTCTGTGAGCTGAATGCACACATCACATAGTAGTTTCTGAGAATGATTCTGTCTAGTTTCTATACGAAGATATTTCCTTTCCTAATATTGGCCTCAAATCGCTTGAAATCTCCAATTTCAAATTCCACAAAAAGAGAGTTTCAAATCTGCTCTGTCCAAAGAAATGTTCAACTCTGTGAGCTGAATGCACACAACACAAAGAAGTTACTGAAAATTCTTCTGTCTAGCATTATATGAAGATTTCCCGTTTCCAACGAAGGCCTCAAAGAGATCCAAATATCCACTTGCAGACTTTTCAAACAGAGTGTTTCCAAACTGCTGTATGAACAGAAAGGTTAAACTCTGTGAGCTGAATGCACACATCACATAGTAGTTTCTGAGAATGATTCTGTCTAGTTTTTATACGAAGATATTTCCTTTTCTAACATTGGCCTAAAATCGCTTGAAATCTCCAATTGCAATTTCCACAAAAAGAGAGTTTCAAATCTGCTCTGTCCAAAGAAAGGTTCAACTCTGTGAGCTGAATACACACAACACAAAGAAGTTACTGAAAATTCTTCTATCTAGCATTATATGAAGAAATCCCGTTTCCAACGAAGTCCTCAAAGAGGTCCAAATATCCACTTGCAGACTTTACAAACAGAGTGTTTCCAAACTGCTGTATGAACAGAAAGGTTAAACTCTGTGAGCTGAATGCACACATCACATAGTAGTTTCTGAGAATGATTCTGTCTAGTTTTTATACGAAGATATTTCCTTTTCTCACATTGGCCTAAAAACGCTTGAAATCTCCAATTGCAATTTCCACAAAAAGAGAGTTTCAAATCTGCTCTGTCCAAAGAAAGGTTCAACTCTGTGAGCTGAATACACACAACACAAAGAAGTTACTCAAAATTCTTCTGTCTAGCATTATATAAAGAAATCCCGTTTCCAACGAAATCCTCAAAGAGGTCCAAATATAACCTTGCAGACTTTACAAACAGAGTGTTTCCAAACTGCTCTATGAACAGAAAGGTTAAACTCTGTGAGCTGAATGCACACATCACATAGTAGTTTCTGAGAATGATTCTGTCTAGTTTTTATACCAAGATATTTCCTTTTCTCACATTGGCCTCAAATCGCTTGAAATCTCAAATTCCAAATTCCAGAAAAAGACAGTTTCAAACCTGCAGTGTGTAAGGAAAGGTTCAAATCTGTGAGTTGAATACACACAACACAAAGAAGTTACTGAGAATTCTTCTGTCTAGCTTTATATGAAGAAATCCCGTTTCCAACGAAGGCCTCAAAGTGGTGCAAATATCCACTTGTAGACTTTAGAAACAGAGTGTTTCCAAACTGCTCTATGAACAGAAAAGTTCAACTCTGTGAGCTGAACCCACACATCACAAAGTTGTTTCTGAGAATGATTCTGTCTAGTTTTTATACGAAGATATTTAATTTTCTAACATTGGCCTAATATCGCTTGAAATCTCCAATTGCAATTTCCACAAAAAGAGAGTTTCAAATCTGCTCTGTCCAAAGAAAGGTTCAACTCTGTGAGCTGAATACACACAACACAAAGAAGTTACTGAAAATTCTTCTGTCTAGCATTATATGAAGAAATCCCGTTTCCAACGAAGTCCTCAAAGAGGTCCAAATATCCACTTGCAGACTTTACAAACAGAGTGTTTCCAAACTTCTGTATGAACAGAAAGGTGAAACTCTGTGAGCTGAATGCACACATCACATAGTAGTTTCTGAGAATGATTCTGTCTAGTTTTTATACGAAGATATTTCCTTTTCTCACATTGGCCTCAAATCGCTTGAAATCTCCAATTGCAATTTCCACAAAAAGAGAGTTTCAAATCTGCTCTGTCCAAAGAAAGGTTCAACTCTGTGAGCTGAATACACACAACACAAAGAAGTTACTCAAAATTCTTCTGTCTAGCATTATATGAAGAAATCCCGTTTCCAACGAAGTCCTCAAAGAGGTCAAATATCCACTTGCAGACTTTACAAACAGAGTGTTTCCAAACTGCTGTATGAACAGAAAGGTTAAACTCTGTGAGCTGAATGCACACATCACATAGTAGTTTCTGAGAATGATTCTGTCTAGTTTTTATACCAAGATATTTCCTTTTCTCACATTGGCCTCAAATCGCTTGAAATCTCCAATTGCAATTTCCACAAAAAGAGAGTTTCAAATCTGCTCTGTCCAAAGAAAGGTTCAACTCTGTGAGCTGAATACACACAACACAAAGAAGTTACTCAAAATTCTTCTGTCTAGCATTATATAAAGAAATCCTGTTTCCAACGAAATCCTCAAAGAGGTCCAAATATCCACTTGCAGACTTTACAAACAGAGTGTTTCCAAACTGCTGTATGAACAGAAAGGTTAAACTCTGTGAGCTGAATGCACACATCACATAGTAGTTTCTGAGAATGATTCTGTCTAGTTTTTATACGAAGATATTTCCTTTTCTAACATTGGCCTAAAATCGCTTGAAATCTCCAATTGCAATTTCCCCAAAAAGAGAATTTCAAATCTGCTCTGTCCAAAGAAAGGTTCAACTCTGTGAGCTGAATACACACAACACAAAGAAGTTACTGAAAATTCTTCTGTCTAGCATTATATGAAGAAATCCCGTTCCCAACGAAGTCCTCAAAGAGGTCCAAATATCCACTTGCAGACTTTACAAACAGAGTGTTTCCAAACTGCTGTATGAACAGAAAGGTTAAACTCTGTGAGCTGAATGCACACATCACATAGTAGTTTCTGAGAATGATTCTGTCTAGTTTTTATACCAAGATATTTCCTTTTCTCACATTGGCCTCAAATCGCTTGAAATCTCAAATTCCAAATTCCAGAAAAAGACAGTTTCAAACCTGCAGTGTGTAAGGAAAGGTTCAAATCTGTGAGTTGAATACACACAACACAAAGAAGTTACTGAGAATTCTTCTGTCTAGCTTTATATGAAGAAATCCCGTTTCCAACGAAGGCCTCAAAGTGGTGCAAATATCCACTTGTAGACTTTAGAAACAGAGTGTTTCCAAACTGCTCTATGAACAGAAAAGTTCAACTCTGTGAGCTGAACCCACACATCACAAAGTTGTTTCTGAGAATGATTCTGTCTAGTTTTTATACGAAGATATTTAATTTTCTAACATTGGCCTAATATCGCTTGAAATCTCCAATTGCAATTTCCACAAAAAGAGAGTTTCAAATCTGCTCTGTCCAAAGAAAGGTTCAACTCTGTGAGCTGAATACACACAACACAAAGAAGTTACTGAAAATTCTTCTGTCTAGCATTATATGAAGAAATCCCGTTTCCAACGAAGTCCTCAAAGAGGTCCAAATATCCACTTGCAGACTTTACAAACAGAGTGTTTCCAAACTGCTGTATGAACAGAAAGGTGAAACTCTGTGAGCTGAATGCACACATCACATAGTAGTTTCTGAGAATGATTCTGTCTAGTTTTTATACGAAGATATTTCCTTTTCTCACATTGGCCTCAAATCGCTTGAAATCTCCAATTGCAATTTCCACAAAAAGAGAGTTTCAAATCTGCTCTGTCCAAAGAACGGTTCAACTCTGTGAGCTGAATACACACAACACAAAGAAGTTACTGAAAATTCTTCTGTCTAGCATTATATGAAGAAATCCCGTTTCCAACGAAATCCTCAAAGAGGTCCAAATATCCCGTTTCAGACTTTACAAACAGAGTGTTTCCAAACTGCTGTATGGACAGAAAGGTTAAACTCTGTGAGCTGAATGCACACATCACATAGTAGTTTCTGAGAATGATTCTGTCTAGTTTTTATACCAAGATATTTCCTTTTCTCACATTGGCCTCAAATCGCTTGAAATCTCCAATTGCAATTTCCACAAAAAGAGAGTTTCAAATCTGCTCTGTCCAAAGAAAGGTTCAACTCTGTGAGCTGAATACACACAACACAAAGAAGTTACTCAAAATTCTTCTGTCTAGCATTATATAAAGAAATCCCGTTTCCAACGAAATCCTCAAAGAGGTCCAAATATCCCCTTGCAGACTTTACAAACAGAGTGTTTCCAAACTGCTCTATGAACAGAAAGGTTAAACTCTGTGAGCTGAATGCACACATCACATAGTAGTTTCTGAGAATGATTCTGTCTAGTTTCTATACGAAGATATTTCCTTTCCTAATATTGGCCTCAAATCGCTTGAAATCTCCAATTTCAAATTCCACAAAAAGAGAGTTTCAAATCTGCTCTGTCCAAAGAAATGTTCAACTCTGTGAGCTGAATGCACACAACACAAAGAAGTTACTGAAAATTCTTCTGTCTAGCATTATATGAAGAATTCCCGTTTCCAACGAAGGCCTCAAAGAGATCCAAATATCCACTTGCAGACTTTTCAAACAGAGTGTTTCCAAACTGCTGTATGAACAGAAAGGTTAAACTCTGTGAGCTGAATGCACACATCACATAGTAGTTTCTGAGAATGATTCTGTCTAGTTTTTATACGAAGATATTTCCTTTTCTAACATTGGCCTAAAATCGCTTGAAATCTCCAATTGCAATTTCCCCAAAAAGAGAGTTTCAAATCTGCTCTGTCCAAAGAAAGGTTCAACTCTGTGAGCTGAATACACACAACACAAAGAAGTTACTGAAAATTCTTCTATCTAGCATTATATGAAGAAATCCCGTTTCCAACGAAGTCCTCAAAGAGGTCCATATATCCACTTGCAGACTTTACAAACAGAGTGTTTCCAAACTGCTGTATGAACAGAAAGGTTAAAATCTGTGAGCTGAATGCACACATCACATAGTAGTTTCTGAGAATGATTCTGTCTAGTTTTTATACGAAGATATTTCCTTTTCTCACATTGGCCTAAAAACGCTTGAAATCTCCAATTGCAATTTCCACAAAAAGAGAGTTTCAAATCTGCTCTGTCCAAAGAAAGGTTCAACTCTGTGAGCTGAATACACACAACACAAAGAAGTTACTCAAAATTCTTCTGTCTAGCATTATATAAAGAAATCCTGTTTCCAACGAAATCCTCAAAGAGGTCCAAATATCCACTTGCAGACTTTACAAACAGAGTGTTTCCAAACTGCTGTATGAACAGAAAGGTTAAACTCTGTGAGCTGAATGCACACATCACATAGTAGTTTCTGAGAATGATTCTGTCTAGTTTTTATACGAAGATATTTCCTTTTCTAACATTGGCCTAAAATCGCTTGAAATCTCCAATTGCAATTTCCCCAAAAAGAGAATTTCAAATCTGCTCTGTCCAAAGAAAGGTTCAACTCTGTGAGCTGAATACACACAACACAAAGAAGTTACTGAAAATTCTTCTGTCTAGCATTATATGAAGAAATCCCGTTCCCAACGAAGTCCTCAAAGAGGTCCAAATATCCACTTGCAGACTTTACAAACAGAGTGTTTCCAAACTGCTGTATGAACAGAAAGGTTAAACTCTGTGAGCTGAATGCACACATCACATAGTAGTTTCTGAGAATGATTCTGTCTAGTTTTTATACCAAGATATTTCCTTTTCTCACATTGGCCTCTAATCGCTTGAAATCTCAAATTCCAAATTCCAGAAAAAGACAGTTTCAAACCTGCAGTGTGTAAGGAAAGGTTCAAATCTGTGAGTTGAATACACACAACACAAAGAAGTTACTGAGAATTCTTCTGTCTAGCTTTATATGAAGAAATCCCGTTTCCAACGAAGGCCTCAAAGTGGTGCAAATATCCACTTGTAGACTTTAGAAACAGAGTGTTTCCAAACTGCTCTATGAACAGAAAAGTTCAACTCTGTGAGCTGAACCCACACATCACAAAGTTGTTTCTGAGAATGATTCTGTCTAGTTTTTATACGAAGATATTTAATTTTCTAACATTGGCCTAATATCGCTTGAAATCTCCAATTGCAATTTCCACAAAAAGAGAGTTTCAAATCTGCTCTGTCCAAAGAAAGGTTCAACTCTGTGAGCTGAATACACACAACACAAAGAAGTTACTGAAAATTCTTCTGTCTAGCATTATATGAAGAAATCCCGTTTCCAACGAAGTCCTCAAAGAGGTCCAAATATCCACTTGCAGACTTTACAAACAGAGTGTTTCCAAACTGCTGTATGAACAGAAAGGTGAAACTCTGTGAGCTGAATGCACACATCACATAGTAGTTTCTGAGAATGATTCTGTCTAGTTTTTATACGAAGATATTTCCTTTTCTCACATTGGCCTCAAATCGCTTGAAATCTCCAATTGCAATTTCCACAAAAAGAGAGTTTCAAATCTGCTCTGTCCAAAGAAAGGTTCAACTCTGTGAGCTGAATACACACAACACAAAGAAGTTACTCAAAATTCTTCTGTCTAGCATTATATGAAGAAATCCCGTTTCCAACGAAGTCCTCAAAGAGGTCAAATATCCACTTGCAGACTTTACAAACAGAGTGTTTCCAAACTGCTGTATGAACAGAAAGGTTAAACTCTGTGAGCTGAATGCACACATCACATAGTAGTTTCTGAGAATGATTCTGTCTAGTTTTTATACCAAGATATTTCCTTTTCTCACATTGGCCTCAAATCGCTTGAAATCTCCAATTGCAATTTCCACAAAAAGAGAGTTTCAAATCTGCTCTGTCCAAAGAAAGGTTCAACTCTGTGAGCTGAATACACACAACACAAAGAAGTTACTCAAAATTCTTCTGTCTAGCATTATATAAAGAAATCCCGTTTCCAACGAAATCCTCAAAGAGGTCCAAATATCCCCTTTCAGACTTTACAAACAGAGTGTTTCCAAACTGCTGTATGAACAGAAAGGTTAAACTCTGTGAGCTGAATGCACACATCACATAGTAGTTTCTGAGAATGATTCTGTCTAGTTTCTATACGAAGATATTTCCTTTTCTAACATTGTCCTCAAATCGCTTGAAATCTCAAATTCCAAATTCCAGAAAAAGACAGTTTCAAACCTGCAGTGTGTAAGGAAAGGTTCAAATCTGTGAGTTGAATACACACAACACAAAGAAGTTACTGAGAATTCTTCTGTCTAGCATTATATGAAGAAATCCCGTTTCCAACGAAGGCCTCAAAGTGGAGCAAATATCCACATGTAGACTTTAGAAACAGAGTGTTTCCAAACTGCTCTATGAACAGAAAAGTTAAACTCTGTGAGCTGAACGCACACATCACAAAGTTGTTTCTGAGAATGATTCTGTCTAGTTTTTATACCAAGATATTTCGTTTTCTAACATTGGCCTAAAATCGCTTGAAATCTCCAATTGCAATTTCCACAAAAAGAGAGTTTCAAATCTGCTCTGTCCAAAGAAAGGTTCAACTCTGTGAGCTGAATACACACAACACAAAGAAGTTACTGAAAATTCTTCTGTCTAGCATTATATGAAGAAATCCCGTTTCCAACGAAGTCCTCAAAGAGTTCCAAATATCCACTTGCAGACTTCACAAACAGAGTGTTTCCAAACTGCTGTATGAACAGAAAGGTTAAACTCTGTGAGCTGAATGCACACATCACATAGTAGTTTCTGAGAATGATTCTGTCTACTTTTTATACGAAGATATTTCCTTTTCTAACATTGGCCTAAAATCGCTTGAAATCTCCAATTGCAATTTCCACAAAAAGAGAGTTTAAATCTGCTCTGTCCAAAGAACGGTTCAACTCTGTGAGCTGAATACACACAACACAAAGAAGTTACTGAAAATTCTTCTGTCTAGCATTATATGAAGAAATCCCGTTTCCAACGAAATCCTCAAAGAGGTCCAAATATCCACTTGCAGACTTTACAAACGGAGTGTTTCCAAACTGCTGTATGGACAGAAAGGTTAAACTCTGTGAGCTGAATGCACACATCACATAGTAGTTTTTGAGAATGATTCTGTCTAGTTTTTATACCAAGATATTTCCTTTTCTCACATTGGCCTCAAATCGCTTGAAATCTCCAATTGCAATTTCCACAAAAAGAGAGTTTCAAATCTGCTCTGTCCAAAGAAAGGTTCAACTCTGTGAGCTGAATACACACAACACAAAGAAGTTACTCAAAATTCTTCTGTCTAGCATTGTATAAAGAAATCCCGTTTCCAACGAAATCCTCAAAGAGGTCCAAATATCCCCTTGCAGACTTTACAAACAGAGTGTTTCCAAACTGCTCTATGAACAGAAAGGTTAAACTCTGTGAGCTGAATGCACACATCACATAGTAGTTTCTGAGAATGATTCTGTCTAGTTTCTATACGAAGATATTTCCTTTCCTAATATTGGCCTCAAATCGCTTGAAATCTCCAATTTCAAATTCCACAAAAAGAGAGTTTCAAATCTGCTCTGTCCAAAGAAATGTTCAACTCTGTGAGCTGAATGCACACAACACAAAGAAGTTACTGAAAATTCTTCTGTCTAGCATTATATGAAGAATTCCCGTTTCCAACGAAGGCCTCAAAGAGATCCAAATATCCACTTGCAGACTTTTCAAACAGAGTGTTTCCAAACTGCTGTATGAACAGAAAGGTTAAACTCTGTGAGCTGAATGCACACATCACATAGTAGTTTCTGAGAATGATTCTGTCTAGTTTTTATACGAAGATATTTCCTTTTCTAACATTGGCCTAAAATCGCTTGAAATCTCCAATTGCAATTTCCCCAAAAAGAGAGTTTCAAATCTGCTCTGTCCAAAGAAAGGTTCAACTCTGTGAGCTGAATACACACAACACAAAGAAGTTACTGAAAATTCTTCTATCTAGCATTATATGAAGAAATCCCGTTTCCAACGAAGTCCTCAAAGAGGTCCAAATATCCACTTGCAGACTTTACAAACAGAGTGTTTCCAAACTGCTGTATGAACAGAAAGGTTAAACTCTGTGAGCTGAATGCACACATCACATAGTAGTTTCTGAGAATGATTCTGTCTAGTTTTTATACCAAGATATTTCCTTTTCTCACATTGGCCTCAAATCGCTTGAAATCTCAAATTCCAAATTCCAGAAAAAGACAGTTTCAAACCTGCAGTGTGTAAGGAAAGGTTCAAATCTGTGAGTTGAATACACACAACACAAAGAAGTTACTGAGAATTCTTCTGTCTAGCTTTATATGAAGAAATCCCGTTTCCAACGAAGGCCTCAAAGTGGTGCAAATATCCACTTGTAGACTTTAGAAACAGAGTGTTTCCAAACTGCTCTATGAACAGAAAAGTTCAACTCTGTGAGCTGAACCCACACATCACAAAGTTGTTTCTGAGAATGATTCTGTCTAGTTTTTATACGAAGATATTTAATTTTCTAACATTGGCCTAATATCGCTTGAAATCTCCAATTGCAATTTCCACAAAAAGAGAGTTTCAAATCTGCTCTGTCCAAAGAAAGGTTCAACTCTGTGAGCTGAATACACACAACACAAAGAAGTTACTGAAAATTCTTCTGTCTAGCATTATATGAAGAAATCCCGTTTCCAACGAAGTCCTCAAAGAGGTCCAAATATCCACTTGCAGACTTTACAAACAGAGTGTTTCCAAACTGCTGTATGAACAGAAAGGTGAAACTCTGTGAGCTGAATGCACACATCACATAGTAGTTTCTGAGAATGATTCTGTCTAGTTTTTATACGAAGATATTTCCTTTTCTCACATTGGCCTCAAATCGCTTGAAATCTCCAATTGCAATTTCCACAAAAAGAGAGTTTCAAATCTGCTCTGTCCAAAGAAAGGTTCAACTCTGTGAGCTGAATACACACAACACAAAGAAGTTACTCAAAATTCTTCTGTCTAGCATTATATGAAGAAATCCCGTTTCCAACGAAGTCCTCAAAGAGGTCAAATATCCACTTGCAGACTTTACAAACAGAGTGTTTCCAAACTGCTGTATGAACAGAAAGGTTAAACTCTGTGAGCTGAATGCACACATCACATAGTAGTTTCTGAGAATGATTCTGTCTAGTTTTTATACCAAGATATTTCCTTTTCTCACATTGGCCTCAAATCGCTTGAAATCTCCAATTGCAATTTCCACAAAAAGAGAGTTTCAAATCTGCTCTGTCCAAAGAAAGGTTCAACTCTGTGAGCTGAATACACACAACACAAAGAAGTTACTCAAAATTCTTCTGTCTAGCATTATATAAAGAAATCCCGTTTCCAACGAAATCCTCAAAGAGGTCCAAATATCCCCTTTCAGACTTTACAAACAGAGTGTTTCCAAACTGCTCTATGAACAGAAAGGTTAAACTCTGTGAGCTGAATGCACACATCACATAGTAGTTTCTGAGAATGATTCTGTCTAGTTTCTATACGAAGATATTTCCTTTTCTAACATTGTCCTCAAATCGCTTGAAATCTCAAATTCCAAATTCCAGAAAAAGACAGTTTCAAACCTGCAGTGTGTAAGGAAAGGTTCAAATCTGTGAGTTGAATACACACAACACAAAGAAGTTACTGAGAATTCTTCTGTCTAGCATTATATGAAGAAATCCCGTTTCCAACGAAGGCCTCAAAGTGGAGCAAATATCCACATGTAGACTTTAGAAACAGAGTGTTTCCAAACTGCTCTATGAACAGAAAAGTTAAACTCTGTGAGCTGAACGCACACATCACAAAGTTGTTTCTGAGAATGATTCTGTCTAGTTTTTATACCAAGATATTTCGTTTTCTAACATTGGCCTAAAATCGCTTGAAATCTCCAATTGCAATTTCCACAAAAAGAGAGTTTCAAATCTGCTCTGTCCAAAGAAAGGTTCAACTCTGTGAGCTGAATACACACAACACAAAGAAGTTACTGAAAATTCTTCTGTCTAGCATTATATGAAGAAATCCCGTTTCCAACGAAGTCCTCAAAGAGTTCCAAATATCCACTTGCAGACTTCACAAACAGAGTGTTTCCAAACTGCTGTATGAACAGAAAGGTTAAACTCTGTGAGCTGAATGCACACATCACATAGTAGTTTCTGAGAATGATTCTGTCTAGTTTTTATACGAAGATATTTCCTTTTCTAACATTGGCCTAAAATCGCTTGAAATCTCCAATTGCAATTTCCACAAAAAGAGAGTTTAAATCTGCTCTGTCCAAAGAACGGTTCAACTCTGTGAGCTGAATACACACAACACAAAGAAGTTACTGAAAATTCTTCTGTCTAGCATTATATGAAGAAATCCCGTTTCCAACGAAATCCTCAAAGAGGTCCAAATATCCACTTGCAGACTTTACAAACGGAGTGTTTCCAAACTGCTGTATGGACAGAAAGGTTAAACTCTGTGAGCTGAATGCACACATCACATAGTAGTTTTTGAGAATGATTCTGTCTAGTTTTTATACCAAGATATTTCCTTTTCTCACATTGGCCTCAAATCGCTTGAAATCTCCAATTGCAATTTCCACAAAAAGAGAGTTTCAAATCTGCTCTGTCCAAAGAAAGGTTCAACTCTGTGAGCTGAATACACACAACACAAAGAAGTTACTCAAAATTCTTCTGTCTAGCATTGTATAAAGAAATCCCGTTTCCAACGAAATCCTCAAAGAGGTCCAAATATCCCCTTGCAGACTTTACAAACAGAGTGTTTCCAAACTGCTCTATGAACAGAAAGGTTAAACTCTGTGAGCTGAATGCACACATCACATAGTAGTTTCTGAGAATGATTCTGTCTAGTTTCTATACGAAGATATTTCCTTTCCTAATATTGGCCTCAAATCGCTTGAAATCTCCAATTTCAAATTCCACAAAAAGAGAGTTTCAAATCTGCTCTGTCCAAAGAAATGTTCAACTCTGTGAGCTGAATGCACACAACACAAAGAAGTTACTGAAAATTCTTCTGTCTAGCATTATATGAAGAATTCCCGTTTCCAACGAAGGCCTCAAAGAGATCCAAATATCCACTTGCAGACTTTTCAAACAGAGTGTTTCCAAACTGCTGTATGAACAGAAAGGTTAAACTCTGTGAGCTGAATGCACACATCACATAGTAGTTTCTGAGAATGATTCTGTCTAGTTTTTATACGAAGATATTTCCTTTTCTAACATTGGCCTAAAATCGCTTGAAATCTCCAATTGCAATTTCCCCAAAAAGAGAGTTTCAAATCTGCTCTGTCCAAAGAAAGGTTCAACTCTGTGAGCTGAATACACACAACACAAAGAAGTTACTGAAAATTCTTCTATCTAGCATTATATGAAGAAATCCCGTTTCCAACGAAGTCCTCAAAGAGGTCCATATATCCACTTGCAGACTTTACAAACAGAGTGTTTCCAAACTGCTGTATGAACAGAAAGGTTAAACTCTGTGAGCTGAATGCACACATCACATAGTAGTTTCTGAGAATGATTCTGTCTAGTTTTTATACCAAGATATTTCCTTTTCTCACATTGGCCTCAAATCGCTTGAAATCTCAAATTCCAAATTCCAGAAAAAGACAGTTTCAAACCTGCAGTGTGTAAGGAAAGGTTCAAATCTGTGAGTTGAATACACACAACACAAAGAAGTTACTGAGAATTCTTCTGTCTAGCTTTATATGAAGAAATCCCGTTTCCAACGAAGGCCTCAAAGTGGTGCAAATATCCACTTGTAGACTTTAGAAACAGAGTGTTTCCAAACTGCTCTATGAACAGAAAAGTTCAACTCTGTGAGCTGAACCCACACATCACAAAGTTGTTTCTGAGAATGATTCTGTCTAGTTTTTATACGAAGATATTTAATTTTCTAACATTGGCCTAATATCGCTTGAAATCTCCAATTGCAATTTCCACAAAAAGAGAGTTTCAAATCTGCTCTGTCCAAAGAAAGGTTCAACTCTGTGAGCTGAATACACACAACACAAAGAAGTTACTGAAAATTCTTCTGTATAGCATTATATGAAGAAATCCCGTTTCCAACGAAGTCCTCAAAGAGGTCCAAATATCCACTTGCAGACTTTACAAACAGAGTGTTTCCAAACTGCTGTATGAACAGAAAGGTGAAACTCTGTGAGCTGAATGCACACATCACATAGTAGTTTCTGAGAATGATTCTGTCTAGTTTTTATACCAAGATATTTCCTTTTCTCACATTGGCCTCAAATCGCTTGAAATCTCCAATTGCAATTTCCACAAAAAGAGAGTTTCAAATCTGCTCTGTCCAAAGAAAGGTTCAACTCTGTGAGCTGAATACACACAACACAAAGAAGTTACTCAAAATTCTTCTGTCTAGCATTATATGAAGAAATCCCGTTTCCAACGAAGTCCTCAAAGAGGTCAAATATCCACTTGCAGACTTTACAAACAGAGTGTTTCCAAACTGCTGTATGAACAGAAAGGTTAAACTCTGTGAGCTGAATGCACACTTCACATAGTAGTTTCTGAGAATGATTCTGTCTAGTTTTTATACCAAGATATTTCCTTTTCTCACATTGGCCTCAAATCGCTTGAAATCTCCAATTGCAATTTCCACAAAAAGAGAGTTTCAAATCTGCTCTGTCCAAAGAAAGGTTCAACTCTGTGAGCTGAATACACACAACACAAAGAAGTTACTCAAAATTCTTCTGTCTAGCATTATATAAAGAAATCCCGTTTCCAACGAAATCCTCAAAGAGGTCCAAATATCCCCTTTCAGACTTTACAAACAGAGTGTTTCCAAACTGCTCTATGAACAGAAAGGTTAAACTCTGTGAGCTGAATGCACACATCACATAGTAGTTTCTGAGAATGATTCTGTCTAGTTTCTATACGAAGATATTTCCTTTTCTAACATTGTCCTCAAATCGCTTGAAATCTCAAATTCCAAATTCCAGAAAAAGACAGTTTCAAACCTGCAGTGTGTAAGGAAAGGTTCAAATCTGTGAGTTGAATACACACAACACAAAGAAGTTACTGAGAATTCTTCTGCTAGCATTATATGAAGAAACCCCGTTTCCAACGAAGGCCTCAAAGTGGAGCAAATATCCACATGTAGACTTTAGAAACAGAGTGTTTCCAAACTGCTCTATGAACAGAAAAGTTAAACTCTGTGAGCTGAACGCACACATCACAAAGTTGTTTCTGAGAATGATTCTGTCTAGTTTTTATACCAAGATATTTCGTTTTCTAACATTGGCCTAAAATCGCTTGAAATCTCCAATAGCAATTTCCACAAAAAGAGAGTTTCAAATCTGCTCTGTCCAAAGAAAGGTTCAACTCTGTGAGCTGAATACACACAACACAAAGAAGTTACTGAAAATTCTTCTGTCTAGCATTATATGAAGAAATCCCGTTTCCAACGAAGTCCTCAAAGAGTTCCAAATATCCACTTGCAGACTTCACAAACAGAGTGTTTCGAAACTGCTGTATGAACAGAAAGGTTAAACTCTGTGAGCTGAATGCACACATCACATAGTAGTTTCTGAGAATGATTCTGTCTAGTTTCTATACGAAGATATTTCCTTTCCTAATATTGGCCTCAAATCGCTTGAAATCTCCAATTTCAAATTCCACAAAAAGAGAGTTTCAAATCTGCTCTGTCCAAAGAAATGTTCAACTCTGTGAGCTGAATGCACACAACACAAAGAAGTTACTGAAAATTCTTCTGTCTAGCATTATATGAAGAATTCCCGTTTCCAACGAAGGCCTCAAAGAGATCCAAATATCCACTTGCAGACTTTTCAAACAGAGTGTTTCCAAACTGCTGTATGAACAGAAAGGTTAAACTCTGTGAGCTGAATGCACACATCACATAGTAGTTTCTGAGAATGATTCTGTCTAGTTTTTATACGAAGATATTTCCTTTTCTAACATTGGCCTAAAATCGCTTGAAATCTCCAATTGCAATTTCCCCAAAAAGAGAGTTTCAAGTCTGCTCTGTCCAAAGAAAGGTTCAACTCTGTGAGCTGAATACACACAACACAAAGAAGTTACTGAAAATTCTTCTATCTAGCATTATATGAAGAAATCCCGTTTCCAACGAAGTCCTCAAAGAGTTCCAAATATCCACTTGCAGACTTTACAAACAGAGTGTTTCCAAACTGCTGTATGAACAGAAAGGTTAAAATCTGTGAGCTGAATGCACACATCACATAGTAGTTTCTGAGAATGATTCTGTCTAGTTTTTATACGAAGATATTTCCTTTTCTCACATTGGCCTAAAAACGCTTGAAATCTCCAATTGCAATTTCCACAAAAAGAGAGTTTCAAATCTGCTCTGTCCAAAGAAAGGTTCAACTCTGTGAGCTGAATACACACAACACAAAGAAGTTACTCAAAATTCTTCTGTCTAGCATTATATAAAGAAATCCCGTTTCCAACGAAATCCTCAAAGAGGTCCAAATATAACCTTGCAGACTTTACAAACAGAGTGTTTCCAAACTGCTCTATGAACAGAAAGGTTAAACTCTGTGAGCTGAATGCACACATCACATAGTAGTTTCTGAGAATGATTCTGTCTAGTTTTTATACCAAGATATTTCCTTTTCTCACATTGGCCTCAAATCGCTTGAAATCTCAAATTCCAAATTCCAGAAAAAGACAGTTTCAAACCTGCAGTGTGTTAGGAAAGGTTCAAATCTGTGAGTTGAATACACACAACACAAAGAAGTTACTGAGAATTCTTCTGTCTAGCTTTATATGAAGAAATCCCGTTTCCAACGAAGGCCTCAAAGTGGTGCAAATATCCACTTGTAGACTTTAGAAACAGAGTGTTTCCAAACTGCTCTATGAACAGAAAAGTTCAACTCTGTGAGCTGAACCCACACATCACAAAGTTGTTTCTGAGAATGATTCTGTCTAGTTTTTATACGAAGATATTTAATTTTCTAACATTGGCCTAATATCGCTTGAAATCTCCAATTGCAATTTCCACAAAAAGAGAGTTTCAAATCTGCTCTGTCCAAAGAAAGGTTCAACTCTGTGAGCTGAATACACACAACACAAAGAAGTTACTGAAAATTCTTCTGTCTAGCATTATATGAAGAAATCCCGTTTCCAACGAAGTCCTCAAAGAGGTCCAAATATCCACTTGCAGACTTTACAAACAGAGTGTTTCCAAACTGCTGTATGAACAGAAAGGTGAAACTCTGTGAGCTGAATGCACACATCACATAGTAGTTTCTGAGAATGATTCTGTCTAGTTTTTATACGAAGATATTTCCTTTTCTCACATTGGCCTCAAATCGCTTGAAATCTCCAATTGCAATTTCCACAAAAAGAGAGTTTCAAATCTGCTCTGTCCAAAGAAAGGTTCAACTCAGTGAGCTGAATACACACAACACAAAGAAGTTACTGAAAATTCTTCTGTCTAGCATTATATGAAGAAATCCCGTTTCCAACGAAGTCCTCAAAGAGGTCCAAATATCCACTTGCAGACTTTACAAACAGAGTGTTTCCAAACTGCTGTATGAACAGAAAGGTTAAAATCTGTGAGCTGAATGCGCACATCACATAGTAGTTTCTGAGAATCATTCTGTCTAGTTTTTATACCAAGATATTTCCTTTTCTCACATTGTCCTCAAATCGCTTGAAATCTCAAATTCCAAATTCCAGAAAAAGACAGTTTCAAACCTGCAGTGTGTAAGGAAAGGTTCAAATCTGTGAGTTGAATACAAACAACACAAAGAAGTTACTGAGAATTCTTCTGTCTAGCATTATATGAAGAAATCCCGTTTCCAACGAAGGCCTCAAAGTGGAGCAAATATCCACTTGTAGACTTTAGAAACAGAGTGTTTCCAAACTGCTCTATGAACAGAAAAGTTAAACTCTGTGAGCTGAACGCACACATCACAAAGTTGTTTCTGAGAATGATTCTGTCTAGTTTTTATACCAAGATATTTCGTTTTCTAACATTGGCCTAAAATCGCTTGAAATCTCCAATTGCAATTTCCACAAAAAGAGAGTTTCAAATCTGCTCTGTCCAAAGAAAGGTTCAACTCTGTGAGCTGAATACACACAACACAAAGAAGTTACTGAAAATTCTTCTGTCTAGCATTATATGAAGAAATCCCGTTTCCAACGAAGTCCTCAAAGAGTTCCAAATATCCACTTGCAGACTTCACAAACAGAGTGTTTCCAAACTGCTGTATGAACAGAAAGGTTAAACTCTGTGAGCTGAATGCACACATCACATAGTAGTTTCTGAGAATGATTCTGTCTAGTTTTTATACGAAGATATTTCCTTTTCTAACATTGGCCTAAAATCGCTTGAAATCTCCAATTGCAATTTCCACAAAAAGAGAGTTTAAATCTGCTCTGTCCAAAGAACGGTTCAACTCTGTGAGCTGAATACACACAACACAAAGAAGTTACTGAAAATTCTTCTGTCTAGCATTATATGAAGAAATCCCGTTTCCAACGAAATCCTCAAAGAGGTCCAAATATCCACTTGCAGACTTTACAAACGGAGTGTTTCCAAACTGCTGTATGGACAGAAAGGTTAAACTCTGTGAGCTGAATGCACACATCACATAGTAGTTTTTGAGAATGATTCTGTCTAGTTTTTATACCAAGATATTTCCTTTTCTCACATTGGCCTCAAATCGCTTGAAATCTCCAATTGCAATTTCCACAAAAAGAGAGTTTCAAATCTGCTCTGTCCAAAGAAAGGTTCAACTCTGTGAGCTGAATACACACAACACAAAGAAGTTACTCAAAATTCTTCTGTCTAGCATTGTATAAAGAAATCCCGTTTCCAACGAAATCCTCAAAGAGGTCCAAATATCCCCTTGCAGACTTTACAAACAGAGTGTTTCCAAACTGCTCTATGAACAGAAAGGTTAAACTCTGTGAGCTGAATGCACACATCACATAGTAGTTTCTGAGAATGATTCTGTCTAGTTTCTATACGAAGATATTTCCTTTCCTAATATTGGCCTCAAATCGCTTGAAATCTCCAATTTCAAATTCCACAAAAAGAGAGTTTCAAATCTGCTCTGTCCAAAGAAATGTTCAACTCTGTGAGCTGAATGCACACAACACAAAGAAGTTACTGAAAATTCTTCTGTCTAGCATTATATGAAGAATTCCCGTTTCCAACGAAGGCCTCAAAGAGATCCAAATATCCACTTGCAGACTTTTCAAACAGAGTGTTTCCAAACTGCTGTATGAACAGAAAGGTTAAACTCTGTGAGCTGAATGCACACATCACATAGTAGTTTCTGAGAATGATTCTGTCTAGTTTTTATACGAAGATATTTCCTTTTCTAACATTGGCCTAAAATCGCTTGAAATCTCCAATTGCAATTTCCCCAAAAAGAGAGTTTCAAATCTGCTCTGTCCAAAGAAAGGTTCAACTCTGTGAGCTGAATACACACAACACAAAGAAGTTACTGAAAATTCTTCTATCTAGCATTATATGAAGAAATCCCGTTTCCAACGAAGTCCTCAAAGAGGTCCATATATCCACTTGCAGACTTTACAAACAGAGTGTTTCCAAACTGCTGTATGAACAGAAAGGTTAAACTCTGTGAGCTGAATGCACACATCACATAGTAGTTTCTGAGAATGATTCTGTCTAGTTTTTATACCAAGATATTTCCTTTTCTCACATTGGCCTCAAATCGCTTGAAATCTCAAATTCCAAATTCCAGAAAAAGACAGTTTCAAACCTGCAGTGTGTAAGGAAAGGTTCAAATCTGTGAGTTGAATACACACAACACAAAGAAGTTACTGAGAATTCTTCTGTCTAGCTTTATATGAAGAAATCCCGTTTCCAACGAAGGCCTCAAAGTGGTGCAAATATCCACTTGTAGACTTTAGAAACAGAGTGTTTCCAAACTGCTCTATGAACAGAAAAGTTCAACTCTGTGAGCTGAACCCACACATCACAAAGTTGTTTCTGAGAATGATTCTGTCTAGTTTTTATACGAAGATATTTA
The DNA here is from genome assembly GCF_028858775.2 of Pan troglodytes. Lineage (NCBI taxonomy): Eukaryota > Metazoa > Chordata > Mammalia > Primates > Hominidae > Pan > Pan troglodytes. Next base: position 15,982,896 of record NC_072413.2, read on the forward strand.
ATTTTCTAACATTGGCCTAATATCGCTTGAAATCTCCAATTGCAATTTCCACAAAAAGAGAGTTTCAAATCTGCTCTGTCCAAAGAAAGGTTCAACTCTGTGAGCTGAATACACACAACACAAAGAAGTTACTGAAAATTCTTCTGTATAGCATTATATGAAGAAATCCCGTTTCCAACGAAGTCCTCAAAGAGGTCCAAATATCCACTTGCAGACTTTACAAACAGAGTGTTTCCAAACTGCTGTATGAACAGAAAGGTGAAACTCTGTGAGCTGAATGCACACATCACATAGTAGTTTCTGAGAATGATTCTGTCTAGTTTTTATACGAAGATATTTCCTTTTCTCACATTGGCCTCAAATCGCTTGAAATCTCCAATTGCAATTTCCACAAAAAGAGAGTTTCAAATCTGCTCTGTCCAAAGAAAGGTTCAACTCTGTGAGCTGAATACACACAACACAAAGAAGTTACTCAAAATTCTTCTGTCTAGCATTATATGAAGAAATCCCGTTTCCAACGAAGTCCTCAAAGAGGTCAAATATCCACTTGCAGACTTTACAAACAGAGTGTTTCCAAACTGCTGTATGAACAGAAAGGTTAAACTCTGTGAGCTGAATGCACACTTCACATAGTAGTTTCTGAGAATGATTCTGTCTAGTTTTTATACCAAGATATTTCCTTTTCTCACATTGGCCTCAAATCGCTTGAAATCTCCAATTGCAATTTCCACAAAAAGAGAGTTTCAAATCTGCTCTGTCCAAAGAAAGGTTCAACTCTGTGAGCTGAATACACACAACACAAAGAAGTTACTCAAAATTCTTCTGTCTAGCATTATATAAAGAAATCCCGTTTCCAACGAAATCCTCAAAGAGGTCCAAATATCCCCTTTCAGACTTTACAAACAGAGTGTTTCCAAACTGCTCTATGAACAGAAAGGTTAAACTCTGTGAGCTGAATGCACACATCACATAGTAGTTTCTGAGAATGATTCTGTCTAGTTTCTATACGAAGATATTTCCTTTTCTAACATTGTCCTCAAATCGCTTGAAATCTCAAATTCCAAATTCCAGAAAAAGACAGTTTCAAACCTGCAGTGTGTAAGGAAAGGTTCAAATCTGTGAGTTGAATACACACAACACAAAGAAGTTACTGAGAATTCTTCTGCTAGCATTATATGAAGAAACCCCGTTTCCAACGAAGGCCTCAAAGTGGAGCAAATATCCACATGTAGACTTTAGAAACAGAGTGTTTCCAAACTGCTCTATGAACAGAAAAGTTAAACTCTGTGAGCTGAACGCACACATCACAAAGTTGTTTCTGAGAATGATTCTGTCTAGTTTTTATACCAAGATATTTCGTTTTCTAACATTGGCCTAAAATCGCTTGAAATCTCCAATAGCAATTTCCACAAAAAGAGAGTTTCAAATCTGCTCTGTCCAAAGAAAGGTTCAACTCTGTGAGCTGAATACACACAACACAAAGAAGTTACTGAAAATTCTTCTGTCTAGCATTATATGAAGAAATCCCGTTTCCAACGAAGTCCTCAAAGAGTTCCAAATATCCACTTGCAGACTTCACAAACAGAGTGTTTCCAAACTGCTGTATGAACAGAAAGGTTAAACTCTGTGAGCTGAATGCACACATCACATAGTAGTTTCTGAGAATGATTCTGTCTAGTTTCTATACGAAGATATTTCCTTTCCTAATATTGGCCTCAAATCGCTTGAAATCTCCAATTTCAAATTCCACAAAAAGAGAGTTTCAAATCTGCTCTGTCCAAAGAAATGTTCAACTCTGTGAGCTGAATGCACACAACACAAAGAAGTTACTGAAAATTCTTCTGTCTAGCATTATATGAAGAATTCCCGTTTCCAACGAAGGCCTCAAAGAGATCCAAATATCCACTTGCAGACTTTTCAAACAGAGTGTTTCCAAACTGCTGTATGAACAGAAAGGTTAAACTCTGTGAGCTGAATGCACACATCACATAGTAGTTTCTGAGAATGATTCTGTCTAGTTTTTATACGAAGATATTTCCTTTTCTAACATTGGCCTAAAATCGCTTGAAATCTCCAATTGCAATTTCCCCAAAAAGAGAGTTTCAAGTCTGCTCTGTCCAAAGAAAGGTTCAACTCTGTGAGCTGAATACACACAACACAAAGAAGTTACTGAAAATTCTTCTATCTAGCATTATATGAAGAAATCCCGTTTCCAACGAAGTCCTCAAAGAGTTCCAAATATCCACTTGCAGACTTTACAAACAGAGTGTTTCCAAACTGCTGTATGAACAGAAAGGTTAAAATCTGTGAGCTGAATGCACACATCACATAGTAGTTTCTGAGAATGATTCTGTCTAGTTTTTATACGAAGATATTTCCTTTTCTCACATTGGCCTAAAAACGCTTGAAATCTCCAATTGCAATTTCCACAAAAAGAGAGTTTCAAATCTGCTCTGTCCAAAGAAAGGTTCAACTCTGTGAGCTGAATACACACAACACAAAGAAGTTACTCAAAATTCTTCTGTCTAGCATTATATAAAGAAATCCCGTTTCCAACGAAATCCTCAAAGAGGTCCAAATATAACCTTGCAGACTTTACAAACAGAGTGTTTCCAAACTGCTCTATGAACAGAAAGGTTAAACTCTGTGAGCTGAATGCACACATCACATAGTAGTTTCTGAGAATGATTCTGTCTAGTTTTTATACCAAGATATTTCCTTTTCTCACATTGGCCTCAAATCGCTTGAAATCTCAAATTCCAAATTCCAGAAAAAGACAGTTTCAAACCTGCAGTGTGTTAGGAAAGGTTCAAATCTGTGAGTTGAATACACACAACACAAAGAAGTTACTGAGAATTCTTCTGTCTAGCTTTATATGAAGAAATCCCGTTTCCAACGAAGGCCTCAAAGTGGTGCAAATATCCACTTGTAGACTTTAGAAACAGAGTGTTTCCAAACTGCTCTATGAACAGAAAAGTTCAACTCTGTGAGCTGAACCCACACATCACAAAGTTGTTTCTGAGAATGATTCTGTCTAGTTTTTATACGAAGATATTTAATTTTCTAACATTGGCCTAATATCGCTTGAAATCTCCAATTGCAATTTCCACAAAAAGAGAGTTTCAAATCTGCTCTGTCCAAAGAAAGGTTCAACTCTGTGAGCTGAATACACACAACACAAAGAAGTTACTGAAAATTCTTCTGTCTAGCATTATATGAAGAAATCCCGTTTCCAACGAAGTCCTCAAAGAGGTCCAAATATCCACTTGCAGACTTTACAAACAGAGTGTTTCCAAACTGCTGTATGAACAGAAAGGTGAAACTCTGTGAGCTGAATGCACACATCACATAGTAGTTTCTGAGAATGATTCTGTCTAGTTTTTATACGAAGATATTTCCTTTTCTCACATTGGCCTCAAATCGCTTGAAATCTCCAATTGCAATTTCCACAAAAAGAGAGTTTCAAATCTGCTCTGTCCAAAGAAAGGTTCAACTCAGTGAGCTGAATACACACAACACAAAGAAGTTACTGAAAATTCTTCTGTCTAGCATTATATGAAGAAATCCCGTTTCCAACGAAGTCCTCAAAGAGGTCCAAATATCCACTTGCAGACTTTACAAACAGAGTGTTTCCAAACTGCTGTATGAACAGAAAGGTTAAAATCTGTGAGCTGAATGCGCACATCACATAGTAGTTTCTGAGAATCATTCTGTCTAGTTTTTATACCAAGATATTTCCTTTTCTCACATTGTCCTCAAATCGCTTGAAATCTCAAATTCCAAATTCCAGAAAAAGACAGTTTCAAACCTGCAGTGTGTAAGGAAAGGTTCAAATCTGTGAGTTGAATACAAACAACACAAAGAAGTTACTGAGAATTCTTCTGTCTAGCATTATATGAAGAAATCCCGTTTCCAACGAAGGCCTCAAAGTGGAGCAAATATCCACTTGTAGACTTTAGAAACAGAGTGTTTCCAAACTGCTCTATGAACAGAAAAGTTAAACTCTGTGAGCTGAACGCACACATCACAAAGTTGTTTCTGAGAATGATTCTGTCTAGTTTTTATACCAAGATATTTCGTTTTCTAACATTGGCCTAAAATCGCTTGAAATCTCCAATTGCAATTTCCACAAAAAGAGAGTTTCAAATCTGCTCTGTCCAAAGAAAGGTTCAACTCTGTGAGCTGAATACACACAACACAATGAAGTTACTGAAAATTTTTCTATCTAGCATTATATGAAGAAATCCCGTTTCCAACGAAGTCCTCAAAGAGTTCCAAATATCCACTTGCAGACTTTACAAACAGAGTGTTTCCAAACTGCTGTATGAACAGAAAGGTTAAACTCTGTGAGCTGAATGCGCACATCACATAGTAGTTTCTGAGAATGATTCTGTCTAGTTTTTATACGAAGATATTTCCTTTTCTAACATTGGCCTCAAATCGCTTGAAATCTCCAATTTCAAATTCCAGAAAAAGAGAGTTTCAAATCTGCTCTGTCCAAAGAAATGTTCAACTCTGTGAGCTGAATACACACAACACAAAGAAGTTACTGAAAAGTCTTCTGTCTAGCATTATATGAAGAATTCCCGTTTCCAACGAAGGCCTCAAAGAGATCAAAATATCCACTTGCAGACTTTACAAACAGAGTGTTTCCAAACTGCTGTATGAACAGAAAGTTTAAACTCTGTGAGCTGAATGCACACATCACATAGTAGTTTCTGAGAATGATTCTGTCTAGTTTTTATACGAAGATATTTCCTTTTCTAACATTGGCCTAAAATCGCTTGAAATCTCCAATTGCAATTTCCCCAAAAAGAGAATTTCAAATCTGCTCTGTCCAAAGAAAGGTTCAACTCTGTGAGCTGAATACACACAACACAAAGAAGTTACTGAAAATTCTTCTGTCTAGCATTATATAAGGAAATCCCGTTTCCAACGAAATCCTCAAAGAGGTCCAAATATAACCTTGCAGACTTTACAAACAGAGTGTTTCCAAAGTGCTCTATGAACAGAAAGGTTAAACTCTGTGAGCTGAATGCACACATCACATAGTAGTTTCTGAGAATGATTCTGTCTAGTTTTTATACGAAGAAATTTCCTTTTCTAACATTGTCCTCAAATCGCTTGAAATTTCAAATTCCTAATTCCAGAAAAAGACAGTTTCAAACCTGCAGTGTGTAAGGAAAGGTTCAAATCTGTGAGTTGAATACACACAACACAAAGAAGTTACTGAGAATTCCTCTGTCTAGCATTATATGAAGAAATCCCGTTTCCAACGAAGGCCTCAAAGTGTTGCAAATATCCACTTGTAGACTTTAGAAACAGAGTGTTTCCAAACTGCTCTATGAACAGAAAAGTTAAACTCTGTGAGCTGAACGCACACATCACAAAGTTGTTTCTGAGAATGATTCTGTCTAGTTTTTATACGAAGATATTTCCTTTTCTAACATTGGCCTAAAATCGCTTGAAATCTCCAATTTCAAATTCCAGAAAAAGAGAGTTTCAAATCTGCTCTGTCCAAAGAAATGTTCAACTCTGTGAGCTGAATACACACAACACAAAGAAGTTACTGAAAATTCTTCTGTCTAGCATTATATGAAGAATTCCCGTTTCCAACGAAGGCCTCAAAGAGATCCAAATATCCACTTGCAGACTTTACAAACAGAGTGTTTCCAAACTGCTGTATGAACAGAAAGGTTAAACTCTGTGAGCTGAATGCACACATCACATAGTAGTTTCTGAGAATGATTCTGTCTAGTTTTTTACGAAGATATTTCCTTTTCTAACATTGGCCTAAAATCGCTTGAAATCTCCAATTGCAATTGCCCCAAAAAGAGAGTTTCAAATCTGCTCTGTCCAAAGAAAGGTTCAACTCTGTGAGCTGAATACACACAACACAAAGAATTTACTGAAAATTCTTCTGTCTAGCATTATATGAAGAAATCCCGTTTCCAACGAAGTCCTCAAAGAGGTCCAAATATCCACTTGCAGACTTTACAAACAGAGTGTTTCCAAACTGCTGTATGAACAGAAAGGTTAAAATCTGTGAGCTGAATGCACACATCACATACTAGTTTCTGACAATGATTCTGTCTAGTTTTTATACGAAGATATTTCCTTTTCTCACATTGGCCTAAAATCGCTTGAAATCTCCAATTGCAATTTCCACAAAAAGAGAGTTTCAAATCTGCTCTGTCCAAAGAAAGGTTCAACTCAGTGAGCTGAATACACACAACACAAAGAAGTTACTGAAAATTCTTCTGTCTAGCATTATATGAAGAAATCCCGTTTCCAACGAAGTCCTCAAAGAGGTCCAAATATCCACTTGCAGACTTTACAAACAGAGTGTTTCCAAACTGCTGTATGAACAGAAAGGTTAAAATCTGTGAGCTGAATGCGCACATCACATAGTAGTTTCTGAGAATCATTCTGTCTAGTTTTTATACCAAGATATTTCCTTTTCTCACATTGTCCTCAAATCGCTTGAAATCTCAAATTCCAAATTCCAGAAAAAGACAGTTTCAAACCTGCAGTGTGTAAGGAAAGGTTCAAATCTGTGAGTTGAATACACACAACACAAAGAAGTTACTGAGAATTCCTCTGTCTAGCATTATATGAAGAAATCCCGTTTCCAACGAAGGCCTCAAAGTGGTGCAAATATCCACTTGTAGACTTTAGAAACAGAGTGTTTCCAAACTGCTCTATGAACAGAAAAGTCAAACTCTGTGAGCTGAACGCACACATCACAAAGTTGTTTCTGAGAATGATTCTGTCTAGTTTTTATACGAAGATATTTCCTTTTCTAACATTGGCCTAAAATCGCTTGAAATCTCCAATTGCAATTTCCACAAAAAGAGAGTTTCAAATCTGCTCTGTCCAAAGAAAGGTTCAACTCTGTGAGCTGAATACACACAACACAAAGAAGTTACTCAAAATTCTTCTGTCTAGCATTATATAAAGAAATCCCGTTTCCAACGAAATCCTCAAAGAGGTCCAAATATCCCCTTGCAGACTTTACAAACAGAGTGTTTCCAAACTGCTCTATGAACAGAAAGGTTAAACTCTGTGAGCTGAATGCACACATCACATAGTAGTTTCTGAGAATGATTCTGTCTAGTTTCTATACGAAGATATTTCCTTTCCTAATATTGGCCTCAAATCGCTTGAAATCTCCAATTTCAAATTCCACAAAAAGAGAGTTTCAAATCTGCTCTGTCCAAAGAAATGTTCAACTCTGTGAGCTGAATACACACAACACAAAGAAGTTACTGAAAATTCTTCTGTCTAGCATTATATGAAGAATTCCCGTTTCCAACGAAGGCCTCAAAGAGATCCAAATATCCACTTGCAGACTTTTCAAACAGAGTGTTTCCAAACTGCTGTATGAACAGAAAGGTTAAACTCTGTGAGCTGAATGCACACATCACATAGTAGTTTCTGAGAATGATTCTGTCTAGTTTTTATACGAAGATATTTCCTTTTCTAACATTGGCCTAAAATCGCTTGAAATCTCCAATTGCAATTTCCCCAAAAAGAGAGTTTCAAATCTGCTCTGTCCAAAGAAAGGTTCAACTCTGTGAGCTGAATACACACAACACAAAGAAGTTACTGAAAATTCTTCTATCTAGCATTATATGAAGAAATCCCGTTTCGAACGAAGTCCTCAAAGAGGTCCAAATATCCACTTGCAGACTTTACAAACAGAGTGTTTCCAAACTCCTGTATGAACAGAAAGGTTAAAATCTGTGAGCTGAATGCACACATCACATAGTAGTTTCTGAGAATGATTCTGTCTAGTTTTTATACGAAGATATTTCCTTTTCTCACATTGGCCTAAAAACGCTTGAAATCTCCAATTGCAATTTCCACAAAAAGAGAGTTTCAAATCTGCTCTGTCCAAAGAAAGGTTCAACTCTGTGAGCTGAATACACACAACACAAAGAAGTTACTCAAAATTCTTCTGTCTAGCATTATATAAAGAAATCCCGTTTCCAACGAAATCCTCAAAGAGGTCCAAATATCCCCTTTCAGACTTTACAAACAGAGTGTTTCCAAACTGCTCTATGAACAGAAAGTTTAAACTCTGTGAGCTGAATGCACACATCACATAGTAGTTTCTGAGAATGATTCTGTCTAGTTTCTATACGAAGATATTTCCTTTTCTAACATTGTCCTCAAATCGCTTGAAATCTCAAATTCCAAATTCCAGAAAAAGACAGTTTCAAACCTGCAGTGTGTAAGGAAAGGTTCAAATCTGTGAGTTGAATACACACAACACAAAGAAGTTACTGAGAATTCTTCTGTCTAGCATTATATGAAGAAATCCCGTCTCCAAAGAAGGCCTCAAAATGGAGCAAATATCCACATGTAGACTTTAGAAACAGAGTGTTTCCAAACTGCTCTATGAACAGAAAAGTTAAACTCTGTGAGCTGAACGCACACATCACAAAGTTGTTTCTGAGAATGATTCTGTCTAGTTTTTATACCAAGATATTTCGTTTTCTAACATTGGCCTAAAATCGCTTGAAATCTCCAATTGCAATTTCCACAAAAAGAGAGTTTCAAATCTGCTCTGTCCAAAGAAAGGTTCAACTCTGTGAGCTGAATACACACAACACAAAGAAGTTACTGAAAATTCTTCTGTCTAGCATTATATGAAGAAATCCCGTTTCCAACGAAGTCCTCAAAGAGTTCCAAATATCCACTTGCAGACTTCACAAACAGAGTGTTTCCAAACTGCTGTATGAACAGAAAGGTTGAACTCTGTGAGCTGAATGCACACATCACATAGTAGTTTCTGAGAATGATTCTGTCTAGTTTTTATACGAAGATATTTCCTTTTCTAACATTGGCCTAAAATCGCTTGAAATCTCCAATTGCAATTTCCACAAAAAGAGAGTTTCAAATCTGCTCTGTCCAAAGAACGGTTCAACTCTGTGAGCTGAATACACACAACACAAAGAAGTTACTGAAAATTCTTCTGTCTAGCATTATATGAAGAAATCCCGTTTCCAACGAAATCCTCAAAGAGGTCCAAATATCCACTTGCAGACTTTACAAACAGAGTGTTTCCAAACTGCTGTATGAACAGAAAGGTTAAACTCTGTGAGCTGAATGCTCACATCACATAGTAGTTTCTGAGAATGATTCTGTCTAGTTTTTATACCAAGATATTTCCTTTTCTCACATTGGCCTCAAATCGCTTGAAATCTCCAATTGCAATTTCCACAAAAAGAGAGTTTCAAATCTGCTCTGTCCAAAGAAAGGTTCAACTCTGTGAGCTGAATACACACAACACAAAGAAGTTACTCAAAATTCTTCTGTCTAGCATTATATAAAGAAATCCCGTTTCCAACGAAATCCTCAAAGAGGTCCAAATATCCCCTTGCAGACTTTACAAACAGAGTGTTTCCAAACTGCTCTATGAACAGAAAGGTTAAACTCTGTGAGCTGAATGCACACATCACATAGTAGTTTCTGAGAATGATTCTGTCTAGTTTCTATACGAAGATATTTCCTTTCCTAATATTGGCCTGAAATTGCTTGAAATCTCCAATTTCAAATTCCACAAAAAGAGAGTTTCAAATCTGCTCTGTCCAAAGAAATGTTCAACTCTGTGAGCTGAATGCACACAACACAAAGAAGTTACTGAAAATTCTTCTGTCTAGCATTATATGAAGAATTCCCGTTTCCAACGAAGGCCTCAAAGAGATCCAAATATCCACTTGCAGACTTTTCAAACAGAGTGTTTCCAAACTGCTGTATGAACAGAAAGGTTAAACTCTGTGAGCTGAATGCACACATCACATAGTAGTTTCTGAGAATGATTCTGTCTAGTTTTTATACGAAGATATTTCCTTTTCTAACATTGGCCTAAAATCGCTTGAAATCTCCAATTGCAATTTCCCCAAAAAGAGAGTTTCAAATCTGCTCTGTCCAAAGAAAGGTTCAACTCTGTGAGCTGAATACACACAACACAAAGAAGTTACTGAAAATTCTTCTATCTAGCATTATATGAAGAAATCCCGTTTCCAACGAAGTCCTCAAAGAGGTCCAAATATCCACTTGCAGACTTTACAAACAGAGTGTTTCCAAACTGCTGTATGAACAGAAAGGTTAAAATCTGTGAGCTGAATGCACACATCACATAGTAGTTTCTGAGAATGATTCTGTCTAGTTTCTATACGAAGATATTTCCTTTTCTAACATTGTCCTCAAATCGCTTGAAATCTCAAATTCCAAATTCCAGAAAAAGACAGTTTCAAACCTGCAGTGTGTAAGGAAAGGTTCAAATCTGTGAGTTGAATACAAACAACACAAAGAAGTTACTGAGAATTCTTCTGTCTAGCATTATATGAAGAAATCCCGTTTCCAACGAAGGCCTCAAAGTGGAGCAAATATCCACTTGTAGACTTTAGAAACAGAGTGTTTCCAAACTGCTCTATGAACAGAAAAGTTAAACTCTGTGAGCTGAACGCACACATCACAAAGTTGTTTCTGAGAATGATTCTGTCTAGTTTTTATACCAAGATATTTCGTTTTCTAACATTGGCCTAAAATCGCTTGAAATCTCCAATTGCAATTTCCACAAAAAGAGAGTTTCAAATCTGCTCTGTCCAAAGAAAGGTTCAACTCTGTGAGCTGAATACACACAACACAATGAAGTTACTGAAAATTTTTCTATCTAGCATTATATGAAGAAATCCCGTTTCCAACGAAGTCCTCAAAGAGTTCCAAATATCCACTTGCAGACTTTACAAACAGAGTGTTTCCAAACTGCTGTATGAACAGAAAGGTTAAACTCTGTGAGCTGAATGCACACATCACATAGTAGTTTCTGAGAATGATTCTGTCTAGTTTTTATACGAAGATATTTCCTTTTCTAACATTGGCCTCAAATCGCTTGAAATCTCCAATTTCAAATTCCAGAAAAAGAGAGTTTCAAATCTGCTCTGTCCAAAGAAATGTTCAACTCTGTGAGCTGAATACACACAACACAAAGAAGTTACTGAAAAGTCTTCTGTCTAGCATTATATGAAGAATTCCCGTTTCCAACGAAGGCCTCAAAGAGATCAAAATATCCACTTGCAGACTTTACAAACAGAGTGTTTCCAAACTGCTGTATGAACAGAAAGTTTAAACTCTGTGAGCTGAATGCACACATCACATAGCAGTTTCTGAGAATGATTCTGTCTAGTTTTTTACGAAGATATTTCCTTTTCTAACATTGGCCTAAAATCGCTTGAAATCTCCAATTGCAATTGCCCCAAAAAGAGAGTTTCAAATCTCCTCTGTCCAAAGAAAGGTTCAACTCTGTGAGCTGAATACACACAACACAAAGAATTTACTGAAAATTCTTCTGTCTAGCATTATATGAAGAAATCCCGTTTCCAACGAAGTCCTCAAAGAGGTCCAAATATCCACTTGCAGACTTTACAAACAGAGTGTTTCCAAACTGCTGTATGAACAGAAAGGTTAAAATCTGTGAGCTGAATGCACACATCACATACTAGTTTCTGAGAATGATTCTGTCTAGTTTTTATACGAAGATATTTCCTTTTCTCACATTGGCCTAAAATCGCTTGAAATCTCCAATTGCAATTTCCACAAAAAGAGAGTTTCAAATCTGCTCTGTCCAAAGAAAGGTTCAACTCAGTGAGCTGAATACACACAACACAAAGAAGTTACTGAAAATTCTTCTGTCTAGCATTATATGAAGAAATCCCGTTTCCAACGAAGTCCTCAAAGAGGTCCAAATATCCACTTGCAGACTTTACAAACAGAGTGTTTCCAAACTGCTGTATGAACAGAAAGGTTAAAATCTGTGAGCTGAATGCGCACATCACATAGTAGTTTCTGAGAATCATTCTGTCTAGTTTTTATACCAAGATATTTCCTTTTCTCACATTGTCCTCAAATCGCTTGAAATCTCAAATTCCAAATTCCAGAAAAAGACAGTTTCAAACCTGCAGTGTGTAAGGAAAGTTTCAAATCTGTGAGTTGAATACACACAACACAAAGAAGTTACTGAGAATTCCTCTGTCTAGCATTATATGAAGAAATCCCGTTTCCAACGAAGGCCTCAAAGTGGTGCAAATATCCACTTGTAGACTTTAGAAACAGAGTGTTTCCAAACTGCTCTATGAACAGAAAAGTCAAACTCTGTGAGCTGAACGCACACATCACAAAGTTGTTTCTGAGAATGATTCTGTCTAGTTTTTATACGAAGATATTTCGTTTTCTAACATCGGCCTAAAATCGCTTGAAATCTCCAATTGCAATTTCCACAAAAAGAGAGTTTCAAATCTGCTCTGTCCAAAGAAAGGTTCAACTCTGTGAGCTGAATACACACAACACAAAGAAGTTACTGAAAATTCTTCTGTCTAGCATTATATGAAGAAATCCCGTTTCCAACGAAGTCCTCAAAGAGGTCCAAATATGCACTTGCAGACTTTACAAACAGAGTGTTTCCAAACTGCTGTATGAACAGAAAGGTGAAACTCTGTGAGCTGAATGCACACATCACATAGTAGTTTCTGAGAATGATTCTGTCTAGTTTTTATACCAAGATATTTCCTTTTCTCACATTGGCCTCAAATCGCTTGAAATCTCCAATTGCAATTTCCACAAAAAGAGAGTTTCAAATCTGCTCTGTCCAAAGAAAGGTTCAACTCTGTGAGCTGAATACACACAACACAAAGAAGTTACTCAAAATTCTTCTGTCTAGCATTATATAAAGAAATCCCGTTTCCAACGAAATCCTCAAAGAGGTCCAAATATCCCCTTGCAGACTTTACAAACAGAGTGTTTCCAAACTGCTCTATGAACAGAAAGGTTAAACTCTGTGAGCTGAATGCACACATCACATAGTAGTTTCTGAGAATGATTCTGTCTAGTTTTTATACGAAGATATTTCCTTTTCTAACATTGTCCTCAAATCGCTTGAAATCTCAAATTCCAAATTCCAGAAAAAGACAGTTTCAAACCTGCAGTGTGTAAGGAAAGGTTCAAATCTGTGAGTTGAATACACACAACACAAAGAAGTTACTGAGAATTCCTCTGTCTAGCATTATATGAAGAAATCCCGTTTCCAACGGAGGCCTCAAAGTGGTGCAAATATCCACTTGTAGACTTTAGAAACAGAGTGTTTCCAAACTGCTCTATGAACAGAAAAGTTAAACTCTGTGAGCTGAACGCACACATCACAAAGTTGTTTCTGAGAATGATTCTGTCTAGTTTTTATACGAAGATATTTCCTTTTCTAACATTGGCCTAAAATCGCTTGAAATCTCCAATTTCAAATTCCAGAAAAAGAGAGTTTCAAATCTGCTCTGTCCAAAGAAATGTTCAACTCTGTGAGCTGAATACACACAACACAAAGAAGTTACTGAAAATTCTTCTGTCTAGCATTATATGAAGAATTCCCGTTTCCAACGAAGGCCTCAAAGAGATCCAAATATCCACTTGCAGACTTTACAAACAGAGTGTTTCCAAACTGCTGTATGAACAGAAAGGTTAAACTCTGTGAGCTGAATGCACACATCACAAAGTTGTTTCTGAGAATGATTCTGTCTAGTTTTTATACCAAGATATTTCCTTTTCTAACATTGGCCTCAAATCGCTTGAAATCTCCAATTGCAATTTCCCCAAAAAGAGAGTTTCAAATCTGCTCTGTCCAAAGAAAGGTTCAACTCTGTGAGCTGAATACACACAACACAAAGAAGTTACTGAAAATTCTTCTGTCTAGCATTATATGAAGAAATCCCGTTTCCAACGAAGTCCTCAAAGAGGTCCAAATATCCACTTGCAGACTTTACAAACAGAGTGTTTCCAAACTGCTGTATGAACAGAAAGGTGAAACTCTGTGAGCTGAATGCACACATCACATAGTAGTTTCTGAGAATGATTCTGTCTAGTTTTTATACGAAGATATTTCCTTTTCTCACATTGGCCTCAAATCGCTTGAAATCTCCAATTGCAATTTCCACAAAAAGAGAGTTTCAAATCTGCTCTGTCCAAAGAAAGGTTCAACTCTGTGAGCTGAATACACACAACACAAAGAAGTTACTCAAAATTCTTCTGTCTAGCATTATATAAGGAAATCCCGTTTCCAACGAAATCCTCAAAGAGGTCCAAATATAACCTTGCAGACTTTACAAACAGAGTGTTTCCAAAGTGCTCTATGAACAGAAAGGTTAAACTCTGTGAGCTGAATGCACACATCACATAGTAGTTTCTGAGAATGATTCTGTCTAGTTTTTATACGAAGAAATTTCCTTTTCTAACATTGTCCTCAAATCGCTTGAAATCTCAAATTCCTAATTCCAGAAAAAGACAGTTTCAAACCTGCAGTGTGTAAGGAAAGGTTCAAATCTGTGAGTTGAATACACACAACACAAAGAAGTTACTGAGAATTCCTCTGTCTAGCATTATATGAAGAAATCCCGTTTCCAACGAAGGCCTCAAAGTGGTGCAAATATCCACTTGTAGACTTTAGAAACAGAGTGTTTCCAAACTGCTCTATGAACAGAAAAGTTAAACTCTGTGAGCTGAACGCACACATCACAAAGTTGTTTCTGAGAATGATTCTGTCTAGTTTTTATACGAAGATATTTCCTTTTCTAACATTGGCCTAAAATCGCTTGAAATCTCCAATTTCAAATTCCAGAAAAAGAGAGTTTCAAATCTGCTCTGTCCAAAGAAATGTTCAACTCTGTGAGCTGAATACACACAACACAAAGAAGTTACTGAAAATTCTTCTGTCTAGCATTATATGAAGAATTCCCGTTTCCAACGAAGGCCTCAAAGAGATCCAAATATCCACTTGCAGACTTTACAAACAGAGTGTTTCCAAACTGCTGTATGAACAGAAAGGTTAAACTCTGTGAGCTGAATGCACACATCACATAGTAGTTTCTGAGAATGATTCTGTCTAGTTTTTTACGAAGATATTTCCTTTTCTAACATTGGCCTAAAATCGCTTGAAATCTCCAATTGCAATTGCCCCAAAAAGAGAGTTTCAAATCTGCTCTGTCCAAAGAAAGGTTCAACTCTGTGAGCTGAATACACACAACACAAAGAAGTTACTGAAAATTCTTCTGTCTAGCATTATATGAAGAAATCCCGTTTCCAACGAAGTCCTCAAAGAGGTCCAAATATCCACTTGCAGACTTTACAAACAGAGTGTTTCCAAACTGCTGTATGAACAGAAAGGTTAAAATCTGTGAGCTGAATGCACACATCACATACTAGTTTCTGACAATGATTCTGTCTAGGTTTTATACGAAGATATTTCCTTTTCTCACATTGGCCTAAAATCGCTTGAAATCTCCAATTGCAATTTCCACAAAAAGAGAGTTTCAAATCTGCTCTGTCCAAAGAAAGGTTCAACTCAGTGAGCTGAATACACACAACACAAAGAAGTTACTGAAAATTCTTCTGTCTAGCATTATATGAAGAAATCCCGTTTCCAACGAAGTCCTCAAAGAGGTCCAAATATCCACTTGCAGACTTTACAAACAGAGTGTTTCCAAACTGCTGTATGAACAGAAAGGTTAAAATCTGTGAGCTGAATGCGCACATCACATAGTAGTTTCTGAGAATCATTCTGTCTAGTTTTTATACCAAGATATTTCCTTTTCTCACATTGTCCTCAAATCGCTTGAAATCTCAAATTCCAAATTCCAGAAAAAGACAGTTTCAAACCTGCAGTGTGTAAGGAAAGGTTCAAATCTGTGAGTTGAATACACACAACACAAAGAAGTTACTGAGAATTCCTCTGTCTAGCATTATATGAAGAAATCCCGTTTCCAACGAAGGCCTCAAAGTGGTGCAAATATCCACTTGTAGACTTTAGAAACAGAGTGTTTCCAAACTGCTCTATGAACAGAAAAGTCAAACTCTGTGAGCTGAACGCACACATCACAAAGTTGTTTCTGAGAATGATTCTGTCTAGTTTTTATACGAAGATATTTCCTTTTCTAACATTGGCCTAAAATCGCTTGAAATCTCCAATTGCAATTTCCACAAAAAGAGAGTTTCAAATCTGCTCTGTCCAAAGAAAGGTTCAACTCTGTGAGCTGAATACACACAACACAAAGAAGTTACTCAAAATTCTTCTGTCTAGCATTATATAAAGAAATCCCGTTTCCAACGAAATCCTCAAAGAGGTCCAAATATCCCCTTGCAGACTTTACAAACAGAGTGTTTCCAAACTGCTCTATGAACAGAAAGGTTAAACTCTGTGAGCTGAATGCACACATCACATAGTAGTTTCTGAGAATGATTCTGTCTAGTTTCTATACGAAGATATTTCCTTTCCTAATATTGGCCTCAAATCGCTTGAAATCTCCAATTTCAAATTCCACAAAAAGAGAGTTTCAAATCTGCTCTGTCCAAAGAAATGTTCAACTCTGTGAGCTGAATACACACAACACAAAGAAGTTACTGAAAATTCTTCTGTCTAGCATTATATGAAGAATTCCCGTTTCCAACGAAGGCCTCAAAGAGATCCAAATATCCACTTGCAGACTTTTCAAACAGAGTGTTTCCAAACTGCTGTATGAACAGAAAGGTTAAACTCTGTGAGCTGAATGCACACATCACATAGTAGTTTCTGAGAATGATTCTGTCTAGTTTTTATACGAAGATATTTCCTTTTCTAACATTGGCCTAAAATCGCTTGAAATCTCCAATTGCAATTTCCCCAAAAAGAGAGTTTCAAATCTGCTCTGTCCAAAGAAAGGTTCAACTCTGTGAGCTGAATACACACAACACAAAGAAGTTACTGAAAATTCTTCTATCTAGCATTATATGAAGAAATCCCGTTTCGAACGAAGTCCTCAAAGAGGTCCAAATATCCACTTGCAGACTTTACAAACAGAGTGTTTCCAAACTGCTGTATGAACAGAAAGGTTAAAATCTGTGAGCTGAATGCACACATCACATAGTAGTTTCTGAGAATGATTCTGTCTAGTTTTTATACGAAGATATTTCCTTTTCTCACATTGGCCTAAAAACGCTTGAAATCTCCAATTGCAATTTCCACAAAAAGAGAGTTTCAAATCTGCTCTGTCCAAAGAAAGGTTCAACTCTGTGAGCTGAATACACACAACACAAAGAAGTTACTCAAAATTCTTCTGTCTAGCATTATATAAAGAAATCCCGTTTCCAACGAAATCCTCAAAGAGGTCCAAATATCCCCTTTCAGACTTTACAAACAGAGTGTTTCCAAACTGCTCTATGAAAAGAAAGTTTAAACTCTGTGAGCTGAATGCACACATCACATAGTAGTTTCTGAGAATGATTCTGTCTAGTTTCTATACGAAGATATTTCCTTTTCTAACATTGTCCTCAAATCGCTTGAAATCTCAAATTCCAAATTCCAGAAAAAGACAGTTTCAAACCTGCAGTGTGTAAGGAAAGGTTCAAATCTGTGAGTTGAATACACACAACACAAAGAAGTTACTGAGAATTCTTCTGTCTAGCATTATATGAAGAAATCCCGTTTCCAAAGAAGGCCTCAAAATGGAGCAAATATCCACATGTAGACTTTAGAAACAGAGTGTTTCCAAACTGCTCTATGAACAGAAAAGTTAAACTCTGTGAGCTGAACGCACACATCACAAAGTTGTTTCTGAGAATGATTCTGTCTAGTTTTTATACCAAGATATTTCGTTTTCTAACATTGGCCTAAAATCGCTTGAAATCTCCAATTGCAATTTCCACAAAAAGAGAGTTTCAAATCTGCTCTGTCCAAAGAAAGGTTCAACTCTGTGAGCTGAATACACACAACACAAAGAAGTTACTGAAAATTCTTCTGTCTAGCATTATATGAAGAAATCCCGTTTCCAACGAAGTCCTCAAAGAGTTCCAAATATCCACTTGCAGACTTCACAAACAGAGTGTTTCCAAACTGCTGTATGAACAGAAAGGTTGAACTCTGTGAGCTGAATGCACACATCACATAGTAGTTTCTGAGAATGATTCTGTCTAGTTTTTATACGAAGATATTTCCTTTTCTAACATTGGCCTAAAATCGCTTGAAATCTCCAATTGCAATTTCCACAAAAAGAGAGTTTCAAATCTGCTCTGTCCAAAGAACGGTTCAACTCTGTGAGCTGAATACACACAACACAAAGAAGTTACTGAAAATTCTTCTGTCTAGCATTATATGAAGAAATCCCGTTTCCAACGAAATCCTCAAAGAGGCCCAAATATCCACTTGCAGACTTTACAAACAGAGTGTTTCCAAACTGCTGTATGAACAGAAAGGTTAAACTCTGTGAGCTGAATGCACACATCACATAGTAGTTTCTGAGAATGATTCTGTCTAGTTTTTATACCAAGATATTTCCTTTTCTCACATTGGCCTCAAATCGCTTGAAATCTCCAATTGCAATTTCCACAAAAAGAGAGTTTCAAATCTGCTCTGTCCAAAGAAAGGTTCAACTCTGTGAGCTGAATACACACAACACAAAGAAGTTACTCAAAATTCTTCTGTCTAGCATTATATAAAGAAATCCCGTTTCCAACGAAATCCTCAAAGAGGTCCAAATATCCCCTTGCAGACTTTACAAACAGAGTGTTTCCAAACTGCTCTATGAACAGAAAGGTTAAACTCTGTGAGCTGAATGCACACATCACATAGTAGTTTCTGAGAATGATTCTGTCTAGTTTCTATACGAAGATATTTCCTTTCCTAATATTGGCCTCAAATTGCTTGAAATCTCCAATTTCAAATTCCACAAAAAGAGAGTTTCAAATCTGCTCTGTCCAAAGAAATGTTCAACTCTGTAAGCTGAATGCACACAACACAAAGAAGTTACTCAAAATTCTTCTGTCTAGCATTATATGAAGAATTCCCGTTTCCAACGAAGGCCTCAAAGAGATCCAAATATCCACTTGCAGACTTTTCAAACAGAGTGTTTCCAAACTGCTGTATGAACAGAAAGGTTAAACTCTGTGAGCTGAATGCACACATCACATAGTAGTTTCTGAGAATGATTCTGTCTAGTTTTTATACGAAGATATTTCCTTTTCTAACATTGGCCTAAAATCGCTTGAAATCTCCAATTGCAATTTCCCCAAAAAGAGAGTTTCAAATCTGCTCTGTCCAAAGAAAGGTTCAACTCTGTGAGCTGAATACACACAACACAAAGAAGTTACTGAAAATTCTTCTATCTAGCATTATATGAAGAAATCCCGTTTCCAACGAAGTCCTCAAAGAGGTCCAAATATCCACTTGCAGACTTTACAAACAGAGTGTTTCCAAACTGCTGTATGAACAGAAAGGTTAAAATCTGTGAGCTGAATGCACACATCACATAGTAGTTTCTGAGAATGATTCTGTCTAGTTTTTATACCAAGATATTTCCTTTTCTCACATTGGCCTCAAATCGCTTGAAATCTCAAATTCCAAATTCCAGAAAAAGACAGTTTCAAACCTGCAGTGTGTAAGGAAAGGTTCAAATCTGTGAGTTGAATACACACAACACAAAGAAGTTACTGAGAATTCTTCTGTCTAGCTTTATATGAAGAAATCCCGTTTCCAACGAAGGCCTCAAAGTGGTGCAAATATCCACTTGTAGACTTTAGAAACAGAGTGTTTCCAAACTGCTCTATGAACAGAAAAGTTCAACTCTGTGAGCTGAACCCACACATCACAAAGTTGTTTCTGAGAATGATTCTGTCTAGTTTTTATACGAAGATATTTAATTTTCTAACATTGGCCTAATATCGCTTGAAATCTCCAATTGCAATTTCCACAAAAAGAGAGTTTCAAATCTGCTCTGTCCAAAGAAAGGTTCAACTCTGTGAGCTGAATACACACAACACAAAGAAGTTACTGAAAATTCTTCTGTTTAGCATTATATGAAGAAATCCCGTTTCCAACGAAGTCCTCAAAGAGGTCCAAATATCCACTTGCAGACTTTACAAACAGAGTGTTTCCAAACTGCTGTATGAACAGAAAGGTGAAACTCTGTGAGCTGAATGCACACATCACATAGTAGTTTCTGAGAATGATTCTGTCTAGTTTTTATACGAAGATATTTCCTTTTCTCACATTGGCCTCAAATCGCTTGAAATCTCCAATTGCAATTTCCACAAAAAGAGAGTTTCAAATCTGCTCAGTCCAAAGAAAGGTTCAACTCTGTGAGCTGAATACACACAACACAAAGAAGTTACTCAAAATTCTTCTGTCTAGCATTATATGAAGATATCCCGTTTCCAACGAAGTCCTCAAAGAGGTCAAATATCCACTTGCAGACTTTACAAACAGAGTGTTTCCAAACTGCTGTATGAACAGAAAGGTTAAACTCTGTGAGCTGAATGCACACATCACATAGTAGTTTCTGAGAATGATTCTGTCTAGTTTTTATACCAAGATATTTCCTTTTCTCACATTGGCCTCAAATCGCTTGAAATCTCCAATTGCAATTTCCACAAAAAGAGAGTTTCAAATCTGCTCTGTCCAAAGAAAGGTTCAACTCTGTGAGCTGAATACACACAACACAAAGAAGTTACTCAAAATTCTTCTGTCTAGCATTATATAAAGAAATCCCGTTTCCAACGAAATCCTCAAAGAGGTCCAAATATCCCCTTTCAGACTTTACAAACAGAGTGTTTCCAAACTGCTCTATGAACAGAAAGGTTAAACTCTGTGAGCTGAATGCACACATCACATAGTAGTTTCTGAGAATGATTCTGTCTAGTTTCTATACGAAGATATTTCCTTTTCTAACATTGTCCTCAAATCGCTTGAAATCTCAAATTCCAAATTCCAGAAAAAGACAGTTTCAAACCTGCAGTGTGTAAGGAAAGGTTCAAATCTGTGAGTTGAATACACACAACACAAAGAAGTTACTGAGAATTCTTCTGTCTAGCATTAAATGAAGAAATCCCGTTTCCAACGAAGGCCTCAAAGTGGAGCAAATATCCACATGTAGACTTTAGAAACAGAGTGTTTCCAAACTGCTCTATGAACAGAAAAGTTAAACTCTGTGAGCTGAACGCACACATCACAAAGTTGTTTCTGAGAATGATTCTGTCTAGTTTTTATACCAAGATATTTCGTTTTCTCACATTGGCCTAAAATCGCTTGAAATCTCCAATTGCAATTTCCACAAAAAGAGAGTTTCAAATCTGCTCTGTCCAAAGAAAGGTTCAACTCTGTGAGCTGAATACACACAACACAAAGAAGTTACTGAAAATTCTTCTGTCTAGCATTATATGAAGAAATCCCGTTTCCAACGAAGTCCTCAAAGAGTTCCAAATATCCACTTGCAGACTTCACAAACAGAGTGTTTCCAAACTGCTGTATGAACAGAAAGGTTAAACTCTGTGAGCTGAATGCACACATCACATAGTAGTTTCTGAGAATGATTCTGTCTAGTTTTTATACGAAGATATTTCCTTTTCTAACATTGGCCTAAAATCGCTTGAAATCTCCAATTGCAATTTCCACAAAAAGAGAGTTTAAATCTGCTCTGTCCAAAGAACGGTTCAACTCTGTGAGCTGAATACACACAACACAAAGAAGTTACTGAAAATTCTTCTGTCTAGCATTATATGAAGAAATCCCGTTTCCAACGAAATCCTCAAAGAGGTCCAAATATCCACTTGCAGACTTTACAAACGGAGTGTTTCCAAACTGCTGTATGGACAGAAAGGTTAAACTCTGTGAGCTGAATGCACACATCACATAGTAGTTTCTGAGAATGATTCTTTCTAGTTTTTATACCAAGATATTTCCTTTTCTCACATTGGCCTCAAATCGCTTGAAATCTCCAATTGCAATTTCCACAAAAAGAGAGTTTCAAATCTGCTCTGTCCAAAGAAAGGTTCAACTCTGTGAGCTGAATACACACAACACAAAGAAGTTACTCAAAATTCTTCTGTCTAGCATTGTATAAAGAAATCCCGTTTCCAACGAAATCCTCAAAGAGGTCCAAATATCCCCTTGCAGACTTTACAAACAGAGTGTTTCCAAACTGCTGTATGAACAGAAAGGTTAAACTCTGTGAGCTGAATGCACACATCACATAGTAGTTTCTGAGAATGATTCTGTCTAGTTTTTATACCAAGATATTTCCTTTTCTCACATTGGCCTCAAATCGCTTGAAATCTCCAATTGCAATTTCCACAAAAAGAGAGTTTCAAATCTGCTCTGTCCAAAGAAAGGTTCAACTCTGTGAGCTGAATACACACAACACAAAGAAGTTACTCAAAATTCTTCTGTCTAGCATTATATGAAGAAATCCCGTTTCCAACGAAGTCCTCAAAGAGGTCAAATATCCACTTGCAGACTTTACAAACAGAGTGTTTCCAAACTGCTGTATGAACAGAAAGGTTAAACTCTGTGAGCTGAATGCACACATCACATAGTAGTTTCTGAGAATGATTCTGTCTAGTTTTTATACCAAGATATTTCCTTTTCTCACATTGGCCTCAAATCGCTTGAAATCTCCAATTGCAATTTCCACAAAAAGAGAGTTTCAAATCTGCTCTGTCCAAAGAAAGGTTCAACTCTGTGAGCTGAATACACACAACACAAAGAAGTTACTCAAAATTCTTCTGTCTAGCATTATATAAAGAAATCCCGTTTCCAACGAAATCCTCAAAGAGGTCCAAATATCCCCTTTCAGACTTTACAAACAGAGTGTTTCCAAACTGCTGTATGAACAGAAAGGTTAAACTCTGTGAGCTGAATGCACACATCACATAGTAGTTTCTGAGAATGATTCTGTCTAGTTTCTATACGAAGATATTTCCTTTTCTAACATTGTCCTCAAATCGCTTGAAATCTCAAATTCCAAATTCCAGAAAAAGACAGTTTCAAACCTGCAGTGTGTAAGGAAAGGTTCAAATCTGTGAGTTGAATACACACAACACAAAGAAGTTACTGAGAATTCTTCTGTCTAGCATTATATGAAGAAATCCCGTTTCCAACGAAGGCCTCAAAGTGGAGCAAATATCCACATGTAGACTTTAGAAAGAGAGTGTTTCCAAACTGCTCTATGAACAGAAAAGTTAAACTCTGTGAGCTGAACGCACACATCACAAAGTTGATTCTGAGAATGATTCTGTCTAGTTTTTATACCAAGATATTTCGTTTTCTAACATTGGCCTAAAATCGCTTGAAATCTCCAATTGCAATTTCCACAAAAAGAGAGTTTCAAATCTGCTCTGTCCAAAGAAAGGTTCAACTCTGTGAGCTGAATACACACAACACAAAGAAGTTACTGAAAATTCTTCTGTCTAGCATTATATGAAGAAATCCCGTTTCCAACGAAGTCCTCAAAGAGTTCCAAATATCCACTTGCAGACTTCACAAACAGAGTGTTTCCAAACTGCTCTATGAACAGAAAGGTTAAACTCTGTGAGCTGAATGCACACATCACATAGTAGTTTCTGAGAATGATTCTGTCTAGTTTCTATACGAAGATATTTCCTTTTCTCACATTGTCCTCAAATCGCTTGAAATCTCAAATTCCAAATTCCAGAAAAAGACAGTTTCAAACCTGCAGTGTGTAAGGAAAGGTTCAAATCTGTGAGTTGAATACAAACAACACAAAGAAGTTACTGAGAATTCTTCTGTCTAGCATTATATGAAGAAATCCCGTTTCCAACGAAGGCCTCAAAGTGGAGCAAATATCCACTTGTAGACTTTAGAAACAGAGTGTTTCCAAACTGCTCTATGAACAGAAAAGTTAAACTCTGTGAGCTGAACGCACACATCACAAAGTTGTTTCTGAGAATGATTCTGTCTAGTTTTTATACCAAGATATTTCGTTTTCTAACATTGGCCTAAAATCGCTTGAAATCTCCAATTGCAATTTCCACAAAAAGAGAGTTTCAAATCTGCTCTGTCCAAAGAAAGGTTCAACTCTGTGAGCTGAATACACACAACACAATGAAGTTACTGAAAATTTTTCTATCTAGCATTATATGAAGAAATCCCGTTTCCAACGAAGTCCTCAAAGAGTTCCAAATATCCACTTGCAGACTTTACAAACAGAGTGTTTCCAAACTGCTGTATGAACAGAAAGGTTAAACTCTGTGAGCTGAATGCACACATCACATAGTAGTTTCTGAGAATGATTCTGTCTAGTTTTTATACGAAGATATTTCCTTTTCTAACATTGGCCTCAAATCGCTTGAAATCTCCAATTTCAAATTCCAGAAAAAGAGAGTTTCAAATCTGCTCTGTCCAAAGAAATGTTCAACTCTGTGAGCTGAATACACACAACACAAAGAAGTTACTGAAAAGTCTTCTGTCTAGCATTATATGAAGAATTCCCGTTTCCAACGAAGGCCTCAAAGAGATCAAAATATCCACTTGCAGACTTTACAAACAGAGTGTTTCCAAACTGCTGTATGAACAGAAAGTTTAAACTCTGTGAGCTGAATGCACACATCACATAGTAGTTTCTGAGAATGATTCTGTCTAGTTTTTATACGAAGATATTTCCTTTTCTAACATTGGCCTAAAATCGCTTGAAATCTCCAATTGCAATTTCCCCAAAAAGAGAATTTCAAATCTGCTCTGTCCAAAGAAAGGTTCAACTCTGTGAGCTGAATACACACAACACAAAGAAGTTACTGAAAATTCTTCTGTCTAGCATTATATAAGGAAATCCCGTTTCCAACGAAATCCTCAAAGAGGTCCAAATATAACCTTGCAGACTTTACAAACAGAGTGTTTCCAAAGTGCTCTATGAACAGAAAGGTTAAACTCTGTGAGCTGAATGCACACATCACATAGTAGTTTCTGAGAATGATTCTGTCTAGTTTTTATACGAAGAAATTTCCTTTTCTAACATTGTCCTCAAATCGCTTGAAATCTCAAATTCCTAATTCCAGAAAAAGACAGTTTCAAACCTGCAGTGTGTAAGGAAAGGTTCAAATCTGTGAGTTGAATACACACAACACAAAGAAGTTACTGAGAATTCCTCTGTCTAGCATTATATGAAGAAATCCCGTTTCCAACGAAGGCCTCAAAGTGGTGCAAATATCCACTTGTAGACTTTAGAAACAGAGTGTTTCCAAACTGCTCTATGAACAGAAAAGTTAAACTCTGTGAGCTGAACGCACACATCACAAAGTTGTTTCTGAGAATGATTCTGTCTAGTTTTTATACGAAGATATTTCCTTTTCTAACATTGGCCTAAAATCGCTTGAAATCTCCAATTTCAAATTCCAGAAAAAGAGAGTTTCAAATCTGCTCTGTCCAAAGAAATGTTCAAATCTGTGAGCTGAATACACACAACACAAAGAAGTTACTGAAAATTCTTCTGTCTAGCATTATATGAAGAATTCCCGTTTCCAACGAAGGCCTCAAAGAGATCCAAATATCCACTTGCAGACTTTACAAACAGAGTGTTTCCAAACTGCTGTATGAACAGAAAGGTTAAACTCTGTGAGCTGAATGCACACATCACATAGTAGTTTCTGAGAATGATTCTGTCTAGTTTTTTACGAAGATATTTCCTTTTCTAACATTGGCCTAAAATCGCTTGAAATCTCCAATTGCAATTGCCCCAAAAAGAGAGTTTCAAATCTGCTCTGTCCAAAGAAAGGTTCAACTCTGTGAGCTGAATACACACAACACAAAGAATTTACTGAAAATTCTTCTGTCTAGCATTATATGAAGAAATCCCGTTTCCAACGAAGTCCTCAAAGAGGTCCAAATATCCACTTGCAGACTTTACAAACAGAGTGTTTCCAAACTGCTGTATGAACAGAAAGGTTAAAATCTGTGAGCTGAATGCACACATCACATACTAGTTTCTGACAATGATTCTGTCTAGTTTTTATACGAAGATATTTCCTTTTCTCACATTGGCCTAAAATCGCTTGAAATCTCCAATTGCAATTTCCACAAAAAGAGAGTTTCAAATCTGCTCTGTCCAAAGAAAGGTTCAACTCAGTGAGCTGAATACACACAACACAAAGAAGTTACTGAAAATTCTTCTGTCTAGCATTATATGAAGAAATCCCGTTTCCAACGAAGTCCTCAAAGAGGTCCAAATATCCACTTGCAGACTTTACAAACAGAGTGTTTCCAAACTGCTGTATGAACAGAAAGGTTAAAATCTGTGAGCTGAATGCGCACATCACATAGTAGTTTCTGAGAATCATTCTGTCTAGTTTTTATACCAAGATATTTCCTTTTCTCACATTGTCCTCAAATCGCTTGAAATCTCAAATTCCAAATTCCAGAAAAAGACAGTTTCAAACCTGCAGTGTGTAAGGAAAGGTTCAAATCTGTGAGTTGAATACACACAACACAAAGAAGTTACTGAGAATTCCTCTGTCTAGCATTATATGAAGAAATCCCGTTTCCAACGAAGGCCTCAAAGTGGTGCAAATATCCACTTGTAGACTTTAGAAACAGAGTGTTTCCAAACTGCTCTATGAACAGAAAAGTCAAACTCTGTGAGCTGAACGCACACATCACAAAGTTGTTTCTGAGAATGATTCTGTCTAGTTTTTATACGAAGATATTTCCTTTTCTAACATTGGCCTAAAATCGCTTGAAATCTCCAGTTGCAATTTCCACAAAAAGAGAGTTTCAAATCTGCTCTGTCCAAAGAAAGGTTCAACTCTGTGAGCTGAATACACACAACACAAAGAAGTTACTCAAAATTCTTCTGTCTAGCATTATATAAAGAAATCCCGTTTCCAACGAAATCCTCAAAGAGGTCCAAATATCCCCTTGCAGACTTTACAAACAGAGTGTTTCCAAACTGCTCTATGAACAGAAAGGTTAAACTCTGTGAGCTGAATGCACACATCACATAGTAGTTTCTGAGAATGATTCTGTCTAGTTTCTATACGAAGATATTTCCTTTCCTAATATTGGCCTCAAATCGCTTGAAATCTCCAATTTCAAATTCCACAAAAAGAGAGTTTCAAATCTGCTCTGTCCAAAGAAATGTTCAACTCTGTGAGCTGAATACACACAACACAAAGAAGTTACTGAAAATTCTTCTGTCTAGCATTATATGAAGAATTCCCGTTTCCAACGAAGGCCTCAAAGAGATCCAAATATCCACTTGCAGACTTTTCAAACAGAGTGTTTCCAAACTGCTGTATGAACAGAAAGGTTAAACTCTGTGAGCTGAATGCACACATCACATAGTAGTTTCTGAGAATGATTCTGTCTAGTTTTTATACGAAGATATTTCCTTTTCTAACATTGGCCTAAAATCGCTTGAAATCTCCAATTGCAATTTCCCCAAAAAGAGAGTTTCAAATCTGCTCTGTCCAAAGAAAGGTTCAACTCTGTGAGCTGAATACACACAACACAAAGAAGTTACTGAAAATTCTTCTATCTAGCATTATATGAAGAAATCCCGTTTCGAACGAAGTCCTCAAAGAGGTCCAAATATCCACTTGCAGACTTTACAAACAGAGTGTTTCCAAACTGCTGTATGAACAGAAAGGTTAAAATCTGTGAGCTGAATGCACACATCACATAGTAGTTTCTGAGAATGATTCTGTCTAGTTTTTATACGAAGATATTTCCTTTTCTCACATTGGCCTAAAAACGCTTGAAATCTCCAATTGCAATTTCCACAAAAAGAGAGTTTCAAATCTGCTCTGTCCAAAGAAAGGTTCAACTCTGTGAGCTGAATACACACAACACAAAGAAGTTACTCAAAATTCTTCTGTCTAGCATTATATAAAGAAATCCCGTTTCCAACGAAATCCTCAAAGAGGTCCAAATATCCCCTTTCAGACTTTACAAACAGAGTGTTTCCAAACTGCTCTATGAACAGAAAGTTTAAACTCTGTGAGCTGAATGCACACATCACATAGTAGTTTCTGAGAATGATTCTGTCTAGTTTCTATACGAAGATATTTCCTTTTCTAACGTCCTCAAATCGCTTGAAATCTCAAATTCCAAATTCCAGAAAAAGACAGTTTCAAACCTGCAGTGTGTAAGGAAAGGTTCAAATCTGTGAGTTGAATACACACAACACAAAGAAGTTACTGAGAATTCTTCTGTCTAGCATTATATGAAGAAATCCCGTTTCCAAAGAAGGCCTCAAAATGGAGCAAATATCCACATGTAGACTTTAGAAACAGAGTGTTTCCAAACTGCTCTATGAACAGAAAAGTTAAACTCTGTGAGCTGAACGCACACATCACAAAGTTGTTTCTGAGAATGATTCTGTCTAGTTTTTATACCAAGATATTTCGTTTTCTAACATTGGCCTAAAATCGCTTGAAATCTCCAATTGCAATTTCCACAAAAAGAGAGTTTCAAATCTGCTCTGTCCAAAGAAAGGTTCAACTCTGTGAGCTGAATACACACAACACAAAGAAGTTACTGAAAATTCTTCTGTCTAGCATTATATGAAGAAATCCCGTTTCCAACGAAGTCCTCAAAGAGTTCCAAATATCCACTTGCAGACTTCACAAACAGAGTGTTTCCAAACTGCTGTATGAACAGAAAGGTTGAACTCTGTGAGCTGAATGCACACATCACATAGTAGTTTCTGAGAATGATTCTGTCTAGTTTTTATACGAAGATATTTCCTTTTCTAACATTGGCCTAAAATCGCTTGAAATCTCCAATTGCAATTTCCACAAAAAGAGAGTTTCAAATCTGCTCTGTCCAAAGAACGGTTCAACTCTGTGAGCTGAATACACACAACACAAAGAAGTTACTGAAAATTCTTCTGTCTAGCATTATATGAAGAAATCCCGTTTCCAACGAAATCCTCAAAGAGGTCCAAATATCCACTTGCAGACTTTACAAACAGAGTGTTTCCAAACTGCTGTATGAACAGAAAGGTTAAACTCTGTGAGCTGAATGCACACATCACATAGTAGTTTCTGAGAATGATTCTGTCTAGTTTCTATACGAAGATATTTCCTTTCCTAATATTGGCCTCAAATTGCTTGAAATCTCCAATTTCAAATTCCACAAAAAGAGAGTTTCAAATCTGCTCTGTCCAAAGAAATGTTCAACTCTGTAAGCTGAATGCACACAACACAAAGAAGTTACTCAAAATTCTTCTGTCTAGCATTATATGAAGAATTCCCGTTTCCAACGAAGGCCTCAAAGAGATCCAAATATCCACTTGCAGACTTTTCAAACAGAGTGTTTCCAAACTGCTGTATGAACAGAAAGGTTAAACTCTGTGAGCTGAATGCACACATCACATAGTAGTTTCTGAGAATGATTCTGTCTAGTTTTTATACGAAGATATTTCCTTTTCTAACATTGGCCTAAAATCGCTTGAAATCTCCAATTGCAATTTCCCCAAAAAGAGAGTTTCAAATCTGCTCTGTCCAAAGAAAGGTTCAACTCTGTGAGCTGAATACACACAACACAAAGAAGTTACTGAAAATTCTTCTATCTAGCATTATATGAAGAAATCCCGTTTCCAACGAAGTCCTCAAAGAGGTCCAAATATCCACTTGCAGACTTTACAAACAGAGTGTTTCCAAACTGCTGTATGAACAGAAAGGTTAAAATCTGTGAGCTGAATGCACACATCACATAGTAGTTTCTGAGAATGATTCTGTCTAGTTTTTATACCAAGATATTTCCTTTTCTCACATTGGCCTCAAATCGCTTGAAATCTCAAATTCCAAATTCCAGAAAAAGACAGTTTCAAACCTGCAGTGTGTAAGGAAAGGTTCAAATCTGTGAGTTGAATACACACAACACAAAGAAGTTACTGAGAATTCTTCTGTCTAGCTTTATATGAAGAAATCCCGTTTCCAACGAAGGCCTCAAAGTGGTGCAAATATCCACTTGTAGACTTTAGAAACAGAGTGTTTCCAAACTGCTCTATGAACAGAAAAGTTAAACTCTGTGAGCTGAACCCACACATCACAAAGTTGTTTCTGAGAATGATTCTGTCTAGTTTTTATACCAAGATATTTCGTTTTCTCACATTGGCCTAAAATCGCTTGAAATCTCCAATTGCAATTTCCACAAAAAGAGAGTTTCAAATCTGCTCTGTCCAAAGAAAGGTTCAACTCTGTGAGCTGAATACACACAACACAAAGAAGTTACTGAAAATTCTTCTGTCTAGCATTATATGAAGAAATCCCGTTTCCAACGAAGTCCTCAAAGAGTTCCAAATATCCACTTGCAGACTTCACAAACAGAGTGTTTCCAAACTGCTGTATGAACAGAAAGGTTAAACTCTGTGAGCTGAATGCACACATCACATAGTAGTTTCTGAGAATGATTCTGTCTAGTTTTTATACGAAGATATTTCCTTTTCTAACATTGGCCTAAAATCGCTTGAAATCTCCAATTGCAATTTCCACAAAAAGAGAGTTTAAATCTGCTCTGTCCAAAGAACGGTTCAACTCTGTGAGCTGAATACACACAACACAAAGAAGTTACTGAAAATTCTTCTGTCTAGCATTATATGAAGAAATCCCGTTTCCAACGAAATCCTCAAAGAGGTCCAAATATCCACTTGCAGACTTTACAAACGGAGTGTTTCCAAACTGCTGTATGGACAGAAAGGTTAAACTCTGTGAGCTGAATGCACACATCACATAGTAGTTTCTGAGAATGATTCTTTCTAGTTTTTATACCAAGATATTTCCTTTTCTCACATTGGCCTCAAATCGCTTGAAATCTCCAATTGCAATTTCCACAAAAAGAGAGTTTCAAATCTGCTCTGTCCAAAGAAAGGTTCAACTCTGTGAGCTGAATACACACAACACAAAGAAGTTACTCAAAATTCTTCTGTCTAGCATTGTATAAAGAAATCCCGTTTCCAACGAAATCCTCAAAGAGGTCCAAATATCCCCTTGCAGACTTTACAAACAGAGTGTTTCCAAACTGCTGTATGAACAGAAAGGTTAAACTCTGTGAGCTGAATGCACACATCACATAGTAGTTTCTGAGAATGATTCTGTCTAGTTTTTATACCAAGATATTTCCTTTTCTCACATTGGCCTCAAATCGCTTGAAATCTCCAATTGCAATTTCCACAAAAAGAGAGTTTCAAATCTGCTCTGTCCAAAGAAAGGTTCAACTCTGTGAGCTGAATACACACAACACAAAGAAGTTACTCAAAATTCTTCTGTCTAGCATTATATGAAGAAATCCCGTTTCCAACGAAGTCCTCAAAGAGGTCAAATATCCACTTGCAGACTTTACAAACAGAGTGTTTCCAAACTGCTGTATGAACAGAAAGGTTAAACTCTGTGAGCTGAATGCACACATCACATAGTAGTTTCTGAGAATGATTCTGTCTAGTTTTTATACCAAGATATTTCCTTTTCTCACATTGGCCTCAAATCGCTTGAAATCTCCAATTGCAATTTCCACAAAAAGAGAGTTTCAAATCTGCTCTGTCCAAAGAAAGGTTCAACTCTGTGAGCTGAATACACACAACACAAAGAAGTTACTCAAAATTCTTCTGTCTAGCATTATATAAAGAAATCCCGTTTCCAACGAAATCCTCAAAGAGGTCCAAATATCCCCTTTCAGACTTTACAAACAGAGTGTTTCCAAACTGCTGTATGAACAGAAAGGTTAAACTCTGTGAGCTGAATGCACACATCACATAGTAGTTTCTGAGAATGATTCTGTCTAGTTTCTATACGAAGATATTTCCTTTTCTAACATTGTCCTCAAATCGCTTGAAATCTCAAATTCCAAATTCCAGAAAAAGACAGTTTCAAACCTGCAGTGTGTAAGGAAAGGTTCAAATCTGTGAGTTGAATACACACAACACAAAGAAGTTACTGAGAATTCTTCTGTCTAGCATTATATGAAGAAATCCCGTTTCCAACGAAGGCCTCAAAGTGGAGCAAATATCCACATGTAGACTTTAGAAAGAGAGTGTTTCCAAACTGCTCTATGAACAGAAAAGTTAAACTCTGTGAGCTGAACGCACACATCACAAAGTTGATTCTGAGAATGATTCTGTCTAGTTTTTATACCAAGATATTTCGTTTTCTAACATTGGCCTAAAATCGCTTGAAATCTCCAATTGCAATTTCCACAAAAAGAGAGTTTCAAATCTGCTCTGTCCAAAGAAAGGTTCAACTCTGTGAGCTGAATACACACAACACAAAGAAGTTACTGAAAATTCTTCTGTCTAGCATTATATGAAGAAATCCCGTTTCCAACGAAGTCCTCAAAGAGTTCCAAATATCCACTTGCAGACTTCACAAACAGAGTGTTTCCAAACTGCTCTATGAACAGAAAGGTTAAACTCTGTGAGCTGAATGCACACATCACATAGTAGTTTCTGAGAATGATTCTGTCTAGTTTCTATACGAAGATATTTCCTTTTCTCACATTGTCCTCAAATCGCTTGAAATCTCAAATTCCAAATTCCAGAAAAAGACAGTTTCAAACCTGCAGTGTGTAAGGAAAGGTTCAAATCTGTGAGTTGAATACAAACAACACAAAGAAGTTACTGAGAATTCTTCTGTCTAGCATTATATGAAGAAATCCCGTTTCCAACGAAGGCCTCAAAGTGGAGCAAATATCCACTTGTAGACTTTAGAAACAGAGTGTTTCCAAACTGCTCTATGAACAGAAAAGTTAAACTCTGTGAGCTGAACGCACACATCACAAAGTTGTTTCTGAGAATGATTCTGTCTAGTTTTTATACCAAGATATTTCGTTTTCTAACATTGGCCTAAAATCGCTTGAAATCTCCAATTGCAATTTCCACAAAAAGAGAGTTTCAAATCTGCTCTGTCCAAAGAAAGGTTCAACTCTGTGAGCTGAATACACACAACACAATGAAGTTACTGAAAATTTTTCTATCTAGCATTATATGAAGAAATCCCGTTTCCAACGAAGTCCTCAAAGAGTTCCAAATATCCACTTGCAGACTTTACAAACAGAGTGTTTCCAAACTGCTGTATGAACAGAAAGGTTAAACTCTGTGAGCTGAATGCACACATCACATAGTAGTTTCTGAGAATGATTCTGTCTAGTTTTTATACGAAGATATTTCCTTTTCTAACATTGGCCTCAAATCGCTTGAAATCTCCAATTTCAAATTCCAGAAAAAGAGAGTTTCAAATCTGCTCTGTCCAAAGAAATGTTCAACTCTGTGAGGTGAATACACACAACACAAAGAAGTTACTGAAAAGTCTTCTGTCTAGCATTATATGAAGAATTCCCGTTTCCAACGAAGGCCTCAAAGAGATCAAAATATCCACTTGCAGACTTTACAAACAGAGTGTTTCCAAACTGCTGTATGAACAGAAAGTTTAAACTCTGTGAGCTGAATGCACACATCACATAGTAGTTTCTGAGAATGATTCTGTCTAGTTTTTATACGAAGATATTTCCTTTTCTAACATTGGCCTAAAATCGCTTGAAATCTCCAATTGCAATTTCCCCAAAAAGAGAATTTCAAATCTGCTCTGTCCAAAGAAAGGTTCAACTCTGTGAGCTGAATACACACAACACAAAGAAGTTACTGAAAATTCTTCTGTCTAGCATTATATAAGGAAATCCCGTTTCCAACGAAATCCTCAAAGAGGTCCAAATATAACCTTGCAGACTTTACAAACAGAGTGTTTCCAAAGTGCTCTATGAACAGAAAGGTTAAACTCTGTGAGCTGAATGCACACATCACATAGTAGTTTCTGAGAATGATTCTGTCTAGTTTTTATACGAAGAAATTTCCTTTTCTAACATTGTCCTCAAATCGCTTGAAATCTCAAATTCCTAATTCCAGAAAAAGACAGTTTCAAACCTGCAGTGTGTAAGGAAAGGTTCAAATCTGTGAGTTGAATACACACAACACAAAGAAGTTACTGAGAATTCCTCTGTCTAGCATTATATGAAGAAATCCCGTTTCCAACGAAGGCCTCAAAGTGGTGCAAATATCCACTTGTAGACTTTAGAAACAGAGTGTTTCCAAACTGCTCTATGAACAGAAAAGTTAAACTCTGTGAGCTGAACGCACACATCACAAAGTTGTTTCTGAGAATGATTCTGTCTAGTTTTTATACGAAGATATTTCCTTTTCTAACATTGGCCTAAAATCGCTTGAAATCTCCAATTTCAAATTCCAGAAAAAGAGAGTTTCAAATCTGCTCTGTCCAAAGAAATGTTCAAATCTGTGAGCTGAATACACACAACACAAAGAAGTTACTGAAAATTCTTCTGTCTAGCATTATATGAAGAATTCCCGTTTCCAACGAAGGCCTCAAAGAGATCCAAATATCCACTTGCAGACTTTACAAACAGAGTGTTTCCAAACTGCTGTATGAACAGAAAGGTTAAACTCTGTGAGCTGAATGCACACATCACATAGTAGTTTCTGAGAATGATTCTGTCTAGTTTTTTACGAAGATATTTCCTTTTCTAACATTGGCCTAAAATCGCTTGAAATCTCCAATTGCAATTGCCCCAAAAAGAGAGTTTCAAATCTGCTCTGTCCAAAGAAAGGTTCAACTCTGTGAGCTGAATACACACAACACAAAGAATTTACTGAAAATTCTTCTGTCTAGCATTATATGAAGAAATCCCGTTTCCAACGAAGTCCTCAAAGAGGTCCAAATATCCACTTGCAGACTTTACAAACAGAGTGTTTCCAAACTGCTGTATGAACAGAAAGGTTAAAATCTGTGAGCTGAATGCACACATCACATACTAGTTTCTGACAATGATTCTGTCTAGTTTTTATACGAAGATATTTCCTTTTCTCACATTGGCCTAAAATCGCTTGAAATCTCCAATTGCAATTTCCACAAAAAGAGAGTTTCAAATCTGCTCTGTCCAAAGAAAGGTTCAACTCAGTGAGCTGAATACACACAACACAAAGAAGTTACTGAAAATTCTTCTGTCTAGCATTATATGAAGAAATCCCGTTTCCAACGAAGTCCTCAAAGAGGTCCAAATATCCACTTGCAGACTTTACAAACAGAGTGTTTCCAAACTGCTGTATGAACAGAAAGGTTAAAATCTGTGAGCTGAATGCGCACATCACATAGTAGTTTCTGAGAATCATTCTGTCTAGTTTTTATACCAAGATATTTCCTTTTCTCACATTGTCCTCAAATCGCTTGAAATCTCAAATTCCAAATTCCAGAAAAAGACAGTTTCAAACCTGCAGTGTGTAAGGAAAGGTTCAAATCTGTGAGTTGAATACACACAACACAAAGAAGTTACTGAGAATTCCTCTGTCTAGCATTATATGAAGAAATCCCGTTTCCAACGAAGGCCTCAAAGTGGTGCAAATATCCACTTGTAGACTTTAGAAACAGAGTGTTTCCAAACTGCTCTATGAACAGAAAAGTCAAACTCTGTGAGCTGAACGCACACATCACAAAGTTGTTTCTGAGAATGATTCTGTCTAGTTTTTATACGAAGATATTTCCTTTTCTAACATTGGCCTAAAATCGCTTGAAATCTCCAGTTGCAATTTCCACAAAAAGAGAGTTTCAAATCTGCTCTGTCCAAAGAAAGGTTCAACTCTGTGAGCTGAATACACACAACACAAAGAAGTTACTCAAAATTCTTCTGTCTAGCATTATATAAAGAAATCCCGTTTCCAACGAAATCCTCAAAGAGGTCCAAATATCCCCTTGCAGACTTTACAAACAGAGTGTTTCCAAACTGCTCTATGAACAGAAAGGTTAAACTCTGTGAGCTGAATGCACACATCACATAGTAGTTTCTGAGAATGATTCTGTCTAGTTTCTATACGAAGATATTTCCTTTCCTAATATTGGCCTCAAATCGCTTGAAATCTCCAATTTCAAATTCCACAAAAAGAGAGTTTCAAATCTGCTCTGTCCAAAGAAATGTTCAACTCTGTGAGCTGAATACACACAACACAAAGAAGTTACTGAAAATTCTTCTGTCTAGCATTATATGAAGAATTCCCGTTTCCAACGAAGGCCTCAAAGAGATCCAAATATCCACTTGCAGACTTTTCAAACAGAGTGTTTCCAAACTGCTGTATGAACAGAAAGGTTAAACTCTGTGAGCTGAATGCACACATCACATAGTAGTTTCTGAGAATGATTCTGTCTAGTTTTTATACGAAGATATTTCCTTTTCTAACATTGGCCTAAAATCGCTTGAAATCTCCAATTGCAATTTCCCCAAAAAGAGAGTTTCAAATCTGCTCTGTCCAAAGAAAGGTTCAACTCTGTGAGCTGAATACACACAACACAAAGAAGTTACTGAAAATTCTTCTATCTAGCATTATATGAAGAAATCCCGTTTCGAACGAAGTCCTCAAAGAGGTCCAAATATCCACTTGCAGACTTTACAAACAGAGTGTTTCCAAACTGCTGTATGAACAGAAAGGTTAAAATCTGTGAGCTGAATGCACACATCACATAGTAGTTTCTGAGAATGATTCTGTCTAGTTTTTATACGAAGATATTTCCTTTTCTCACATTGGCCTAAAAACGCTTGAAATCTCCAATTGCAATTTCCACAAAAAGAGAGTTTCAAATCTGCTCTGTCCAAAGAAAGGTTCAACTCTGTGAGCTGAATACACACAACACAAAGAAGTTACTCAAAATTCTTCTGTCTAGCATTATATAAAGAAATCCCGTTTCCAACGAAATCCTCAAAGAGGTCCAAATATCCCCTTTCAGACTTTACAAACAGAGTGTTTCCAAACTGCTCTATGAACAGAAAGTTTAAACTCTGTGAGCTGAATGCACACATCACATAGTAGTTTCTGAGAATGATTCTGTCTAGTTTCTATACGAAGATATTTCCTTTTCTAACGTCCTCAAATCGCTTGAAATCTCAAATTCCAAATTCCAGAAAAAGACAGTTTCAAACCTGCAGTGTGTAAGGAAAGGTTCAAATCTGTGAGTTGAATACACACAACACAAAGAAGTTACTGAGAATTCTTCTGTCTAGCATTATATGAAGAAATCCCGTTTCCAAAGAAGGCCTCAAAATGGAGCAAATATCCACATGTAGACTTTAGAAACAGAGTGTTTCCAAACTGCTCTATGAACAGAAAAGTTAAACTCTGTGAGCTGAACGCACACATCACAAAGTTGTTTCTGAGAATGATTCTGTCTAGTTTTTATACCAAGATATTTCGTTTTCTAACATTGGCCTAAAATCGCTTGAAATCTCCAATTGCAATTTCCACAAAAAGAGAGTTTCAAATCTGCTCTGTCCAAAGAAAGGTTCAACTCTGTGAGCTGAATACACACAACACAAAGAAGTTACTGAAAATTCTTCTGTCTAGCATTATATGAAGAAATCCCGTTTCCAACGAAGTCCTCAAAGAGTTCCAAATATCCACTTGCAGACTTCACAAACAGAGTGTTTCCAAACTGCTGTATGAACAGAAAGGTTGAACTCTGTGAGCTGAATGCACACATCACATAGTAGTTTCTGAGAATGATTCTGTCTAGTTTTTATACGAAGATATTTCCTTTTCTAACATTGGCCTAAAATCGCTTGAAATCTCCAATTGCAATTTCCACAAAAAGAGAGTTTCAAATCTGCTCTGTCCAAAGAACGGTTCAACTCTGTGAGCTGAATACACACAACACAAAGAAGTTACTGAAAATTCTTCTGTCTAGCATTATATGAAGAAATCCCGTTTCCAACGAAATCCTCAAAGAGGTCCAAATATCCACTTGCAGACTTTACAAACAGAGTGTTTCCAAACTGCTGTATGAACAGAAAGGTTAAACTCTGTGAGCTGAATGCACACATCACATAGTAGTTTCTGAGAATGATTCTGTCTAGTTTTTATACCAAGATATTTCCTTTTCTCACATTGGCCTCAAATCGCTTGAAATCTCCAATTGCAATTTCCACAAAAAGAGAGTTTCAAATCTGCTCTGTCCAAAGAAAGGTTCAACTCTGTGAGCTGAATACACACAACACAAAGAAGTTACTCAAAATTCTTCTGTCTAGCATTATATAAAGAAATCCCGTTTCCAACGAAATCCTCAAAGAGGTCCAAATATCCCCTTGCAGACTTTACAAACAGAGTGTTTCCAAACTGCTCTATGAACAGAAAGGTTAAACTCTGTGAGCTGAATGCACACATCACATAGTAGTTTCTGAGAATGATTCTGTCTAGTTTCTATACGAAGATATTTCCTTTCCTAATATTGGCCTCAAATTGCTTGAAATCTCCAATTTCAAATTCCACAAAAAGAGAGTTTCAAATCTGCTCTGTCCAAAGAAATGTTCAACTCTGTGAGCTGAATGCACACAACACAAAGAAGTTACTGAAAATTCTTCTGTCTAGCATTATATGAAGAATTCCCGTTTCCAACGAAGGCCTCAAAGAGATCCAAATATCCACTTGCAGACTTTACAAACAGAGTGTTTCCAAACTGCTGTATGAACAGAAAGGTTAAACTCTGTGAGCTGAATGCACACATCACATAGTAGTTTCTGAGAATGATTCTGTCTAGTTTTTATACGAAGATATTTCCTTTTCTAACATTGGCCTAAAATCGCTTGAAATCTCCAATTGCAATTTCCCCAAAAAGAGAGTTTCAAATCTGCTCTGTCCAAAGAAAGGTTCAACTCTGTGAGCTGAATACACACAACACAAAGAAGTTACTGAAAATTCTTCTGTCTAGCATTATATGAAGAAATCCCGTTTCCAACGAAGTCCTCAAAGAGGTCCAAATATCCACTTGCAGACTTTACAAACAGAGTGTTTCCAAACTGCTCTATGAACAGAAAGGTGAAAATCTGTGAGCTGAATGCACACATCACATAGTAGTTTCTGAGAATCATTCTGTCTAGTTTTTATACCAAGATATTTCCTTTTCTCACATTGGCCTCAAATCGCTTGAAATCTCAAATTCCAAATTCCAGAAAAAGACAGTTTCAAACCTGCAGTGTGTAAGGAAAGGTTCAAATCTGTGAGTTGAATACACACAACACAAAGAAGTTACTGAGAATTCTTCTGTCTAGCTTTATATGAAGAAATCCCGTTTCCAACGAAGGCCTCAAAGTGGTGCAAATATCCACTTGTAGACTTTAGAAACAGAGTGTTTCCAAACTGCTCTATGAACAGAAAAGTTCAACTCTGTGAGCTGAACCCACACATCACAAAGTTGTTTCTGAGAATGATTCTGTCTAGTTTTTATACGAAGATATTTAATTTTCTAACATTGGCCTAATATCGCTTGAAATCTCCAATTGCAATTTCCACAAAAAGAGAGTTTCAAATCTGCTCTGTCCAAAGAAAGGTTCAACTCTGTGAGCTGAATACACACAACACAAAGAAGTTACTGAAAATTCTTCTGTCTAGCATTATATGAAGAAATCCCGTTTCCAACGAAGTCCTCAAAGAGGTCCAAATATGCACTTGCAGACTTTACAAACAGAGTGTTTCCAAACTGCTGTATGAACAGAAAGGTGAAACTCTGTGAGCTGAATGCACACATCACATAGCAGTTTCTGAGAATGATTCTGTCTAGTTTTTTACGAAGATATTTCCTTTTCTAACATTGGCCTAAAATCGCTTGAAATCTCCAATTGCAATTGCCCCAAAAAGAGAGTTTCAAATCTCCTCTGTCCAAAGAAAGGTTCAACTCTGTGAGCTGAATACACACAACACAAAGAATTTACTGAAAATTCTTCTGTCTAGCATTATATGAAGAAATCCCGTTTCCAACGAAGTCCTCAAAGAGGTCCAAATATCCACTTGCAGACTTTACAAACAGAGTGTTTCCAAACTGCTGTATGAACAGAAAGGTTAAAATCTGTGAGCTGAATGCACACATCACATACTAGTTTCTGAGAATGATTCTGTCTAGTTTTTATACGAAGATATTTCCTTTTCTCACATTGGCCTAAAATCGCTTGAAATCTCCAATTGCAATTTCCACAAAAAGAGAGTTTCAAATCTGCTCTGTCCAAAGAAAGGTTCAACTCAGTGAGCTGAATACACACAACACAAAGAAGTTACTGAAAATTCTTCTGTCTAGCATTATATGAAGAAATCCCGTTTCCAACGAAGTCCTCAAAGAGGTCCAAATATCCACTTGCAGACTTTACAAACAGAGTGTTTCCAAACTGCTGTATGAACAGAAAGGTTAAAATCTGTGAGCTGAATGCGCACATCACATAGTAGTTTCTGAGAATCATTCTGTCTAGTTTTTATACCAAGATATTTCCTTTTCTCACATTGTCCTCAAATCGCTTGAAATCTCAAATTCCAAATTCCAGAAAAAGACAGTTTCAAACCTGCAGTGTGTAAGGAAAGTTTCAAATCTGTGAGTTGAATACACACAACACAAAGAAGTTACTGAGAATTCCTCTGTCTAGCATTATATGAAGAAATCCCGTTTCCAACGAAGGCCTCAAAGTGGTGCAAATATCCACTTGTAGACTTTAGAAACAGAGTGTTTCCAAACTGCTCTATGAACAGAAAAGTCAAACTCTGTGAGCTGAACGCACACATCACAAAGTTGTTTCTGAGAATGATTCTGTCTAGTTTTTATACGAAGATATTTCCTTTTCTAACATTGGCCTAAAATCGCTTGAAATCTCCAATTGCAATTTCCACAAAAAGAGAGTTTCAAATCTGCTCTGTCCAAAGAACGGTTCAACTCTGTGAGCTGAATACACACAACACAAAGAAGTTACTGAAAATTCTTCTGTCTAGCATTATATGAAGAAATCCCGTTTCCAACGAAGTCCTCAAAGAGGTCCAAATATGCACTTGCAGACTTTACAAACAGAGTGTTTCCAAACTGCTGTATGAACAGAAAGGTGAAACTCTGTGAGCTGAATGCACACATCACATAGTAGTTTCTGAGAATGATTCTGTCTAGTTTTTATACCAAGATATTTCCTTTTCTCACATTGGCCTCAAATCGCTTGAAATCTCCAATTGCAATTTCCACAAAAAGAGAGTTTCAAATCTGCTCTGTCCAAAGAAAGGTTCAACTCTGTGAGCTGAATACACACAACACAAAGAAGTTACTCAAAATTCTTCTGTCTAGCATTATATAAAGAAATCCCGTTTCCAACGAAATCCTCAAAGAGGTCCAAATATCCCCTTGCAGACTTTACAAACAGAGTGTTTCCAAACTGCTCTATGAACAGAAAGGTTAAACTCTGTGAGCTGAATGCACACATCACATAGTAGTTTCTGAGAATGATTCTGTCTAGTTTTTATACGAAGATATTTCCTTTTCTAACATTGTCCTCAAATCGCTTGAAATCTCAAATTCCAAATTCCAGAAAAAGACAGTTTCAAACCTGCAGTGTGTAAGGAAAGGTTCAAATCTGTGAGTTGAATACACACAACACAAAGAAGTTACTGAGAATTCCTCTGTCTAGCATTATATGAAGAAATCCCGTTTCCAACGGAGGCCTCAAAGTGGTGCAAATATCCACTTGTAGACTTTAGAAACAGAGTGTTTCCAAACTGCTCTATGAACAGAAAAGTTAAACTCTGTGAGCTGAACGCACACATCACAAAGTTGTTTCTGAGAATGATTCTGTCTAGTTTTTATACGAAGATATTTCCTTTTCTAACATTGGCCTAAAATCGCTTGAAATCTCCAATTTCAAATTCCAGAAAAAGAGAGTTTCAAATCTGCTCTGTCCAAAGAAATGTTCAACTCTGTGAGCTGAATACACACAACACAAAGAAGTTACTGAAAATTCTTCTGTCTAGCATTATATGAAGAATTCCCGTTTCCAACGAAGGCCTCAAAGAGATCCAAATATCCACTTGCAGACTTTACAAACAGAGTGTTTCCAAACTGCTGTATGAACAGAAAGGTTAAACTCTGTGAGCTGAATGCACACATCACAAAGTTGTTTCTGAGAATGATTCTGTCTAGTTTTTATACCAAGATATTTCCTTTTCTAACATTGGCCTCAAATCGCTTGAAATCTCCAATTGCAATTTCCCCAAAAAGAGAGTTTCAAATCTGCTCTGTCCAAAGAAAGGTTCAACTCTGTGAGCTGAATACACACAACACAAAGAAGTTACTGAAAATTCTTCTGTCTAGCATTATATGAAGAAATCCCGTTTCCAACGAAGTCCTCAAAGAGGTCCAAATATCCACTTGCAGACTTTACAAACAGAGTGTTTCCAAACTGCTGTATGAACAGAAAGGTGAAACTCTGTGAGCTGAATGCACACATCACATAGTAGTTTCTGAGAAT
Organism: Pan troglodytes; assembly: GCF_028858775.2. Lineage (NCBI taxonomy): Eukaryota > Metazoa > Chordata > Mammalia > Primates > Hominidae > Pan > Pan troglodytes. The sequence goes on from NC_072413.2 coordinate 16,025,005, forward strand.
GATTCTGTCTAGTTTTTATACGAAGATATTTCCTTTTCTCACATTGGCCTCAAATCGCTTGAAATCTCCAATTGCAATTTCCACAAAAAGAGAGTTTCAAATCTGCTCTGTCCAAAGAAAGGTTCAACTCTGTGAGCTGAATACACACAACACAAAGAAGTTACTCAAAATTCTTCTGTCTAGCATTATATAAAGAAATCCCGTTTCCAACGAAATCCTCAAAGAGGTCCAAATATCCCCTTGCAGACTTTACAAACAGAGTGTTTCCAAACTGCTCTATGAACAGAAAGGTTAAACTCTGTGAGCTGAATGCACACATCACATAGTAGTTTCTGAGAATGATTCTGTCTAGTTTCTATACGAAGATATTTCCTTTCCTAATATTGGCCTCAAATCGCTTGAAATCTCCAATTTCAAATTCCACAAAAAGAGAGTTTCAAATCTGCTCTGTCCAAAGAAATGCTCAACTCTGTGAGCTGAATACACACAACACAAAGAAGTTACTGAAAATTCTTCTGTCTAGCATTATATGAAGAATTCCCGTTTCCAACGAAGGCCTCAAAGAGATCCAAATATCCACTTGCAGACTTTTCAAACAGAGTGTTTCCAAACTGCTGTATGAACAGAAAGGTTAAACTCTGTGAGCTGAATGCACACATCACATAGTAGTTTCTGAGAATGATTCTGTCTAGTTTTTATACGAAGATATTTCCTTTTCTAACATTGGCCTAAAATCGCTTGAAATCTCCAATTGCAATTTCCCCAAAAAGAGAGTTTCAAATCTGCTCTGTCCAAAGAAAGGTTCAACTCTGTGAGCTGAATACACACAACACAAAGAAGTTACTGAAAATTCTTCTATCTAGCATTATATGAAGAAATCCCGTTTCGAACGAAGTCCTCAAAGAGGTCCAAATATCCACTTGCAGACTTTACAAACAGAGTGTTTCCAAACTGCTGTATGAACAGAAAGGTTAAAATCTGTGAGCTGAATGCACACATCACATAGTAGTTTCTGAGAATGATTCTGTCTAGTTTTTATACGAAGATATTTCCTTTTCTCACATTGGCCTAAAAACGCTTGAAATCTCCAATTGCAATTTCCACAAAAAGAGAGTTTCAAATCTGCTCTGTCCAAAGAAAGGTTCAACTCTGTGAGCTGAATACACACAACACAAAGAAGTTACTCAAAATTCTTCTGTCTAGCATTATATAAAGAAATCCCGTTTCCAACGAAATCCTCAAAGAGGTCCAAATATCCCCTTTCAGACTTTACAAACAGAGTGTTTCCAAACTGCTCTATGAACAGAAAGTTTAAACTCTGTGAGCTGAATGCACACATCACATAGTAGTTTCTGAGAATGATTCTGTCTAGTTTCTATACGAAGATATTTCCTTTTCTAACATTGTCCTCAAATCGCTTGAAATCTCAAATTCCAAATTCCAGAAAAAGACAGTTTCAAACCTGCAGTGTGTAAGGAAAGGTTCAAATCTGTGAGTTGAATACACACAACACAAAGAAGTTACTGAGAATTCTTCTGTCTAGCATTATATGAAGAAATCCCGTTTCCAAAGAAGGCCTCAAAATGGAGCAAATATCCACATGTAGACTTTAGAAACAGAGTGTTTCCAAACTGCTCTATGAACAGAAAAGTTAAACTCTGTGAGCTGAACGCACACATCACAAAGTTGTTTCTGAGAATGATTCTGTCTAGTTTTTATACCAAGATATTTCGTTTTCTAACATTGGCCTAAAATCGCTTGAAATCTCCAATTGCAATTTCCACAAAAAGAGAGTTTCAAATCTGCTCTGTCCAAAGAAAGGTTCAACTCTGTGAGCTGAATACACACAACACAAAGAAGTTACTGAAAATTCTTCTGTCTAGCATTATATGAAGAAATCCCGTTTCCAACGAAGTCCTCACAGAGTTCCAAATATCCACTTGCAGACTTCACAAACAGAGTGTTTCCAAACTGCTGTATGAACAGAAAGGTTGAACTCTGTGAGCTGAATGCACACATCACATAGTAGTTTCTGAGAATGATTCTGTCTAGTTTTTATACGAAGATATTTCCTTTTCTAACATTGGCCTAAAATCGCTTGAAATCTCCAATTGCAATTTCCACAAAAAGAGAGTTTCAAATCTGCTCTGTCCAAAGAACGGTTCAACTCTGTGAGCTGAATACACACAACACAAAGAAGTTACTGAAAATTCTTCTGTCTAGCATTATATGAAGAAATCCCGTTTCCAACGAAATCCTCAAAGAGGTCCAAATATCCACTTGCAGACTTTACAAACAGAGTGTTTCCAAACTGCTGTATGAACAGAAAGGTTAAACTCTGTGAGCTGAATGCACACATCACATAGTAGTTTCTGAGAATGATTCTGTCTAGTTTTTATACCAAGATATTTCCTTTTCTCACATTGGCCTCAAATCGCTTGAAATCTCCAATTGCAATTTCCACAAAAAGAGAGTTTCAAATCTGCTCTGTCCAAAGAAAGGTTCAACTCTGTGAGCTGAATACACACAACACAAAGAAGTTACTCAAAATTCTTCTGTCTAGCATTATATAAAGAAATCCCGTTTCCAACGAAATCCTCAAAGAGGTCCAAATATCCCCTTGCAGACTTTACAAACAGAGTGTTTCCAAACTGCTCTATGAACAGAAAGGTTAAACTCTGTGAGCTGAATGCACACATCACATAGTAGTTTCTGAGAATGATTCTGTCTAGTTTCTATACGAAGATATTTCCTTTCCTAATATTGGCCTCAAATTGCTTGAAATCTCCAATTTCAAATTCCACAAAAAGAGAGTTTCAAATCTGCTCTGTCCAAAGAAATGTTCAACTCTGTGAGCTGAATGCACACAACACAAAGAAGTTACTGAAAATTCTTCTGTCTAGCATTATATGAAGAATTCCCGTTTCCAACGAAGGCCTCAAAGAGATCCAAATATCCACTTGCAGACTTTTCAAACAGAGTGTTTCCAAACTGCTGTATGAACAGAAAGGTTAAACTCTGTGAGCTGAATGCACACATCACATAGTAGTTTCTGAGAATGATTCTGTCTAGTTTTTATACGAAGATATTTCCTTTTCTAACATTGGCCTAAAATCGCTTGAAATCTCCAATTGCAATTTCCCCAAAAAGAGAGTTTCAAATCTGCTCTGTCCAAAGAAAGGTTCAACTCTGTGAGCTGAATACACACAACACAAAGAAGTTACTGAAAATTCTTCTATCTAGCATTATATGAAGAAATCCCGTTTCCAACGAAGTCCTCAAAGAGGTCCAAATATCCACTTGCAGACTTTACAAACAGAGTGTTTCCAAACTGCTGTATGAACAGAAAGGTTAAAATCTGTGAGCTGAATGCACACATCACATAGTAGTTTCTGAGAATGATTCTGTCTAGTTTTTATACCAAGATATTTCCTTTTCTCACATTGGCCTCAAATCGCTTGAAATCTCAAATTCCAAATTCCAGAAAAAGACAGTTTCAAACCTGCAGTGTGTAAGGAAAGGTTCAAATCTGTGAGTTGAATACACACAACACAAAGAAGTTACTGAGAATTCTTCTGTCTAGCTTTATATGAAGAAATCCCGTTTCCAACGAAGGCCTCAAAGTGGTGCAAATATCCACTTGTAGACTTTAGAAACAGAGTGTTTCCAAACTGCTCTATGAACAGAAAAGTTCAACTCTGTGAGCTGAACCCACACATCACAAAGTTGTTTCTGAGAATGATTCTGTCTAGTTTTTATACGAAGATATTTAATTTTCTAACATTGGCCTAATATCGCTTGAAATCTCCAATTGCAATTTCCACAAAAAGAGAGTTTCAAATCTGCTCTGTCCAAAGAAAGGTTCAACTCTGTGAGCTGAATACACACAACACAAAGAAGTTACTGAAAATTCTTCTGTCTAGCATTATATGAAGAAATCCCGTTTCCAACGAAGTCCTCAAAGAGGTCCAAATATCCACTTGCAGACTTTACAAACAGAGTGTTTCCAAACTGCTGTATGAACAGAAAGGTGAAACTCTGTGAGCTGAATGCACACATCACATAGTAGTTTCTGAGAATGATTCTGTCTAGTTTTTATACGAAGATATTTCCTTTTCTCACATTGGCCTCAAATCGCTTGAAATCTCCAATTGCAATTTCCACAAAAAGAGAGTTTCAAATCTGCTCTGTCCAAAGAAAGGTTCAACTCTGTGAGCTGAATACACACAACACAAAGAAGTTACTCAAAATTCTTCTGTCTAGCATTATATGAAGAAATCCCGTTTCCAACGAAGTCCTCAAAGAGGTCAAATATCCACTTGCAGACTTTACAAACAGAGTGTTTCCAAACTGCTGTATGAACAGAAAGGTTAAACTCTGTGAGCTGAATGCACACATCACATAGTAGTTTCTGAGAATGATTCTGTCTAGTTTTTATACCAAGATATTTCCTTTTCTCACATTGGCCTCAAATCGCTTGAAATCTCCAATTGCAATTTCCACAAAAAGAGAGTTTCAAATCTGCTCTGTCCAAAGAAAGGTTCAACTCTGTGAGCTGAATACACACAACACAAAGAAGTTACTCAAAATTCTTCTGTCTAGCATTATATAAAGAAATCCCGTTTCCAACGAAATCCTCAAAGAGGTCCAAATATCCCCTTTCAGACTTTACAAACAGAGTGTTTCCAAACTGCTCTATGAACAGAAAGGTTAAACTCTGTGAGCTGAATGCACACATCACATAGTAGTTTCTGAGAATGATTCTGTCTAGTTTCTATACGAAGATATTTCCTTTTCTAACATTGTCCTCAAATCGCTTGAAATCTCAAATTCCAAATTCCAGAAAAAGACAGTTTCAAACCTGCAGTGTGTAAGGAAAGGTTCAAATCTGTGAGTTGAATACACACAACACAAAGAAGTTACTGAGAATTCTTCTGTCTAGCATTATATGAAGAAATCCCGTTTCCAACGAAGGCCTCAAAGTGGAGCAAATATCCACATGTAGACTTTAGAAACAGAGTGTTTCCAAACTGCTCTATGAACAGAAAAGTTAAACTCTGTGAGCTGAACGCACACATCACAAAGTTGTTTCTGAGAATGATTCTGTCTAGTTTTTATACCAAGATATTTCGTTTTCTAACATTGGCCTAAAATCGCTTGAAATCTCCAATTGCAATTTCCACAAAAAGAGAGTTTCAAATCTGCTCTGTCCAAAGAAAGGTTCAACTCTGTGAGCTGAATACACACAACACAAAGAAGTTACTGAAAATTCTTCTGTCTAGCATTATATGAAGAAATCCCGTTTCCAACGAAGTCCTCAAAGAGTTCCAAATATCCACTTGCAGACTTCACAAACAGAGTGTTTCCAAACTGCTGTATGAACAGAAAGGTTAAACTCTGTGAGCTGAATGCACACATCACATAGTAGTTTCTGAGAATGATTCTGTCTAGTTTTTATACGAAGATATTTCCTTTTCTAACATTGGCCTAAAATCGCTTGAAATCTCCAATTGCAATTTCCACAAAAAGAGAGTTTAAATCTGCTCTGTCCAAAGAACGGTTCAACTCTGTGAGCTGAATACACACAACACAAAGAAGTTACTGAAAATTCTTCTGTCTAGCATTATATGAAGAAATCCCGTTTCCAACGAAATCCTCAAAGAGGTCCAAATATCCACTTGCAGACTTTACAAACGGAGTGTTTCCAAACTGCTGTATGGACAGAAAGGTTAAACTCTGTGAGCTGAATGCACACATCACATAGTAGTTTCTGAGAATGATTCTGTCTAGTTTTTATACCAAGATATTTCCTTTTCTCACATTGGCCTCAAATCGCTTGAAATCTCCAATTGCAATTTCCACAAAAAGAGAGTTTCAAATCTGCTCTGTCCAAAGAAAGGTTCAACTCTGTGAGCTGAATACACACAACACAAAGAAGTTACTCAAAATTCTTCTGTCTAGCATTGTATAAAGAAATCCCGTTTCCAACGAAATCCTCAAAGAGGTCCAAATATCCCCTTGCAGACTTTACAAACAGAGTGTTTCCAAACTGCTCTATGAACAGAAAGGTTAAACTCTGTGAGCTGAATGCACACATCACATAGTAGTTTCTGAGAATGATTCTGTCTAGTTTCTATACGAAGATATTTCCTTTCCTAATATTGGCCTCAAATCGCTTGAAATCTCCAATTTCAAATTCCACAAAAAGAGAGTTTCAAATCTGCTCTGTCCAAAGAAATGTTCAACTCTGTGAGCTGAATGCACACAACACAAAGAAGTTACTGAAAATTCTTCTGTCTAGCATTATATGAAGAATTCCCGTTTCCAACGAAGGCCTCAAAGAGATCCAAATATCCACTTGCAGACTTTTCAAACAGAGTGTTTCCAAACTGCTGTATGAACAGAAAGGTTAAACTCTGTGAGCTGAATGCACACATCACATAGTAGTTTCTGAGAATGATTCTGTCTAGTTTTTATACGAAGATATTTCCTTTTCTAACATTGGCCTAAAATCGCTTGAAATCTCCAATTGCAATTTCCCCAAAAAGAGAGTTTCAAATCTGCTCTGTCCAAAGAAAGGTTCAACTCTGTGAGCTGAATACACACAACACAAAGAAGTTACTGAAAATTCTTCTATCTAGCATTATATGAAGAAATCCCGTTTCGAACGAAGTCCTCAAAGAGGTCCAAATATCCACTTGCAGACTTTACAAACAGAGTGTTTCCAAACTGCTGTATGAACAGAAAGGTTAAAATCTGTGAGCTGAATGCACACATCACATAGTAGTTTCTGAGAATGATTCTGTCTAGTTTTTATACGAAGATATTTCCTTTTCTCACATTGGCCTAAAAACGCTTGAAATCTCCAATTGCAATTTCCACAAAAAGAGAGTTTCAAATCTGCTCTGTCCAAAGAAAGGTTCAACTCTGTGAGCTGAATACACACAACACAAAGAAGTTACTCAAAATTCTTCTGTCTAGCATTATATAAAGAAATCCCGTTTCCAACGAAATCCTCAAAGAGGTCCAAATATCCCCTTTCAGACTTTACAAACAGAGTGTTTCCAAACTGCTCTATGAACAGAAAGTTTAAACTCTGTGAGCTGAATGCACACATCACATAGTAGTTTCTGAGAATGATTCTGTCTAGTTTCTATACGAAGATATTTCCTTTTCTAACATTGTCCTCAAATCGCTTGAAATCTCAAATTCCAAATTCCAGAAAAAGACAGTTTCAAACCTGCAGTGTGTAAGGAAAGGTTCAAATCTGTGAGTTGAATACACACAACACAAAGAAGTTACTGAGAATTCTTCTGTCTAGCATTATATGAAGAAATCCCGTTTCCAAAGAAGGCCTCAAAATGGAGCAAATATCCACATGTAGACTTTAGAAACAGAGTGTTTCCAAACTGCTCTATGAACAGAAAAGTTAAACTCTGTGAGCTGAACGCACACATCACAAAGTTGTTTCTGAGAATGATTCTGTCTAGTTTTTATACCAAGATATTTCGTTTTCTAACATTGGCCTAAAATCGCTTGAAATCTCCAATTGCAATTTCCACAAAAAGAGAGTTTCAAATCTGCTCTGTCCAAAGAAAGGTTCAACTCTGTGAGCTGAATACACACAACACAAAGAAGTTACTGAAAATTCTTCTGTCTAGCATTATATGAAGAAATCCCGTTTCCAACGAAGTCCTCAAAGAGTTCCAAATATCCACTTGCAGACTTCACAAACAGAGTGTTTCCAAACTGCTGTATGAACAGAAAGGTTGAACTCTGTGAGCTGAATGCACACATCACATAGTAGTTTCTGAGAATGATTCTGTCTAGTTTTTATACGAAGATATTTCCTTTTCTAACATTGGCCTAAAATCGCTTGAAATCTCCAATTGCAATTTCCACAAAAAGAGAGTTTCAAATCTGCTCTGTCCAAAGAACGGTTCAACTCTGTGAGCTGAATACACACAACACAAAGAAGTTACTGAAAATTCTTCTGTCTAGCATTATATGAAGAAATCCCGTTTCCAACGAAATCCTCAAAGAGGTCCAAATATCCACTTGCAGACTTTACAAACAGAGTGTTTCCAAACTGCTGTATGAACAGAAAGGTTAAACTCTGTGAGCTGAATGCACACATCACATAGTAGTTTCTGAGAATGATTCTGTCTAGTTTTTATACCAAGATATTTCCTTTTCTCACATTGGCCTCAAATCGCTTGAAATCTCCAATTGCAATTTCCACAAAAAGAGAGTTTCAAATCTGCTCTGTCCAAAGAAAGGTTCAACTCTGTGAGCTGAATACACACAACACAAAGAAGTTACTCAAAATTCTTCTGTCTAGCATTATATAAAGAAATCCCGTTTCCAACGAAATCCTCAAAGAGGTCCAAATATCCCCTTGCAGACTTTACAAACAGAGTGTTTCCAAACTGCTCTATGAACAGAAAGGTTAAACTCTGTGAGCTGAATGCACACATCACATAGTAGTTTCTGAGAATGATTCTGTCTAGTTTCTATACGAAGATATTTCCTTTCCTAATATTGGCCTCAAATTGCTTGAAATCTCCAATTTCAAATTCCACAAAAAGAGAGTTTCAAATCTGCTCTGTCCAAAGAAATGTTCAACTCTGTGAGCTGAATGCACACAACACAAAGAAGTTACTGAAAATTCTTCTGTCTAGCATTATATGAAGAATTCCCGTTTCCAACGAAGGCCTCAAAGAGATCCAAATATCCACTTGCAGACTTTTCAAACAGAGTGTTTCCAAACTGCTGTATGAACAGAAAGGTTAAACTCTGTGAGCTGAATGCACACATCACATAGTAGTTTCTGAGAATGATTCTGTCTAGTTTTTATACGAAGATATTTCCTTTTCTAACATTGGCCTAAAATCGCTTGAAATCTCCAATTGCAATTTCCCCAAAAAGAGAGTTTCAAATCTGCTCTGTCCAAAGAAAGGTTCAACTCTGTGAGCTGAATACACACAACACAAAGAAGTTACTGAAAATTCTTCTATCTAGCATTATATGAAGAAATCCCGTTTCCAACGAAGTCCTCAAAGAGGTCCAAATATCCACTTGCAGACTTTACAAACAGAGTGTTTCCAAACTGCTGTATGAACAGAAAGGTTAAAATCTGTGAGCTGAATGCACACATCACATAGTAGTTTCTGAGAATGATTCTGTCTAGTTTTTATACCAAGATATTTCCTTTTCTCACATTGGCCTCAAATCGCTTGAAATCTCAAATTCCAAATTCCAGAAAAAGACAGTTTCAAACCTGCAGTGTGTAAGGAAAGGTTCAAATCTGTGAGTTGAATACACACAACACAAAGAAGTTACTGAGAATTCTTCTGTCTAGCTTTATATGAAGAAATCCCGTTTCCAACGAAGGCCTCAAAGTGGTGCAAATATCCACTTGTAGACTTTAGAAACAGAGTGTTTCCAAACTGCTCTATGAACAGAAAAGTTCAACTCTGTGAGCTGAACCCACACATCACAAAGTTGTTTCTGAGAATGATTCTGTCTAGTTTTTATACGAAGATATTTAATTTTCTAACATTGGCCTAATATCGCTTGAAATCTCCAATTGCAATTTCCACAAAAAGAGAGTTTCAAATCTGCTCTGTCCAAAGAAAGGTTCAACTCTGTGAGCTGAATACACACAACACAAAGAAGTTACTGAAAATTCTTCTGTCTAGCATTATATGAAGAAATCCCGTTTCCAACGAAGTCCTCAAAGAGGTCCAAATATCCACTTGCAGACTTTACAAACAGAGTGTTTCCAAACTGCTGTATGAACAGAAAGGTGAAACTCTGTGAGCTGAATGCACACATCACATAGTAGTTTCTGAGAATGATTCTGTCTAGTTTTTATACGAAGATATTTCCTTTTCTCACATTGGCCTCAAATCGCTTGAAATCTCCAATTGCAATTTCCACAAAAAGAGAGTTTCAAATCTGCTCTGTCCAAAGAAAGGTTCAACTCTGTGAGCTGAATACACACAACACAAAGAAGTTACTCAAAATTCTTCTGTCTAGCATTATATGAAGAAATCCCGTTTCCAACGAAGTCCTCAAAGAGGTCAAATATCCACTTGCAGACTTTACAAACAGAGTGTTTCCAAACTGCTGTATGAACAGAAAGGTTAAACTCTGTGAGCTGAATGCACACATCACATAGTAGTTTCTGAGAATGATTCTGTCTAGTTTTTATACCAAGATATTTCCTTTTCTCACATTGGCCTCAAATCGCTTGAAATCTCCAATTGCAATTTCCACAAAAAGAGAGTTTCAAATCTGCTCTGTCCAAAGAAAGGTTCAACTCTGTGAGCTGAATACACACAACACAAAGAAGTTACTCAAAATTCTTCTGTCTAGCATTATATAAAGAAATCCCGTTTCCAACGAAATCCTCAAAGAGGTCCAAATATCCCCTTTCAGACTTTACAAACAGAGTGTTTCCAAACTGCTCTATGAACAGAAAGGTTAAACTCTGTGAGCTGAATGCACACATCACATAGTAGTTTCTGAGAATGATTCTGTCTAGTTTCTATACGAAGATATTTCCTTTTCTAACATTGTCCTCAAATCGCTTGAAATCTCAAATTCCAAATTCCAGAAAAAGACAGTTTCAAACCTGCAGTGTGTAAGGAAAGGTTCAAATCTGTGAGTTGAATACACACAACACAAAGAAGTTACTGAGAATTCTTCTGTCTAGCATTATATGAAGAAATCCCGTTTCCAACGAAGGCCTCAAAGTGGAGCAAATATCCACATGTAGACTTTAGAAACAGAGTGTTTCCAAACTGCTCTATGAACAGAAAAGTTAAACTCTGTGAGCTGAACGCACACATCACAAAGTTGTTTCTGAGAATGATTCTGTCTAGTTTTTATACCAAGATATTTCGTTTTCTAACATTGGCCTAAAATCGCTTGAAATCTCCAATTGCAATTTCCACAAAAAGAGAGTTTCAAATCTGCTCTGTCCAAAGAAAGGTTCAACTCTGTGAGCTGAATACACACAACACAAAGAAGTTACTGAAAATTCTTCTGTCTAGCATTATATGAAGAAATCCCGTTTCCAACGAAGTCCTCAAAGAGTTCCAAATATCCACTTGCAGACTTCACAAACAGAGTGTTTCCAAACTGCTGTATGAACAGAAAGGTTAAACTCTGTGAGCTGAATGCACACATCACATAGTAGTTTCTGAGAATGATTCTGTCTAGTTTTTATACGAAGATATTTCCTTTTCTAACATTGGCCTAAAATCGCTTGAAATCTCCAATTGCAATTTCCACAAAAAGAGAGTTTAAATCTGCTCTGTCCAAAGAACGGTTCAACTCTGTGAGCTGAATACACACAACACAAAGAAGTTACTGAAAATTCTTCTGTCTAGCATTATATGAAGAAATCCCGTTTCCAACGAAATCCTCAAAGAGGTCCAAATATCCACTTGCAGACTTTACAAACGGAGTGTTTCCAAACTGCTGTATGGACAGAAAGGTTAAACTCTGTGAGCTGAATGCACACATCACATAGTAGTTTCTGAGAATGATTCTGTCTAGTTTTTATACCAAGATATTTCCTTTTCTCACATTGGCCTCAAATCGCTTGAAATCTCCAATTGCAATTTCCACAAAAAGAGAGTTTCAAATCTGCTCTGTCCAAAGAAAGGTTCAACTCTGTGAGCTGAATACACACAACACAAAGAAGTTACTCAAAATTCTTCTGTCTAGCATTGTATAAAGAAATCCCGTTTCCAACGAAATCCTCAAAGAGGTCCAAATATCCCCTTGCAGACTTTACAAACAGAGTGTTTCCAAACTGCTCTATGAACAGAAAGGTTAAACTCTGTGAGCTGAATGCACACATCACATAGTAGTTTCTGAGAATGATTCTGTCTAGTTTCTATACGAAGATATTTCCTTTCCTAATATTGGCCTCAAATCGCTTGAAATCTCCAATTTCAAATTCCACAAAAAGAGAGTTTCAAATCTGCTCTGTCCAAAGAAATGTTCAACTCTGTGAGCTGAATGCACACAACACAAAGAAGTTACTGAAAATTCTTCTGTCTAGCATTATATGAAGAATTCCCGTTTCCAACGAAGGCCTCAAAGAGATCCAAATATCCACTTGCAGACTTTTCAAACAGAGTGTTTCCAAACTGCTGTATGAACAGAAAGGTTAAACTCTGTGAGCTGAATGCACACATCACATAGTAGTTTCTGAGAATGATTCTGTCTAGTTTTTATACGAAGATATTTCCTTTTCTAACATTGGCCTAAAATCGCTTGAAATCTCCAATTGCAATTTCCCCAAAAAGAGAGTTTCAAATCTGCTCTGTCCAAAGAAAGGTTCAACTCTGTGAGCTGAATACACACAACACAAAGAAGTTACTGAAAATTCTTCTATCTAGCATTATATGAAGAAATCCCGTTTCCAACGAAGTCCTCAAAGAGGTCCATATATCCACTTGCAGACTTTACAAACAGAGTGTTTCCAAACTGCTGTATGAACAGAAAGGTTAAAATCTGTGAGCTGAATGCACACATCACATAGTAGTTTCTGAGAATGATTCTGTCTAGTTTTTATACGAAGATATTTCCTTTTCTCTCATTGGCCTAAAAACGCTTGAAATCTCCAATTGCAAATTCCACAAAAAGAGAGTTTCAAATCTGCTCTGTCCAAAGAAAGGTTCAACTCTGTGAGCTGAATACACACAACACAAAGAAGTTACTCAAAATTCTTCTGTCTAGCATTATATAAAGAAATCCCGTTTCCAACGAAATCCTCAAAGAGGTCCAAATATAACCTTGCAGACTTTACAAACAGAGTGTTTCCAAACTGCTGTATGAACAGAAAGGTTAAACTCTGTGAGCTGAATGCACACATCACATAGTAGTTTCTGAGAATGATTCTGTCTAGTTTTTATACCAAGATATTTCCTTTTCTCACATTGGCCTCAAATCGCTTGAAATCTCAAATTCCAAATTCCAGAAAAAGACAGTTTCAAACCTGCAGTGTGTAAGGAAAGGTTCAAATCTGTGAGTTGAATACACACAACACAAAGAAGTTACTGAGAATTCTTCTGTCTAGCTTTATATGAAGAAATCCCGTTTCCAACGAAGGCCTCAAAGTGGTGCAAATATCCACTTGTAGACTTTAGAAACAGAGTGTTTCCAAACTGCTCTATGAACAGAAAAGTTCAACTCTGTGAGCTGAACCCACACATCACAAAGTTGTTTCTGAGAATGATTCTGTCTAGTTTTTATACGAAGATATTTAATTTTCTAACATTGGCCTAATATCGCTTGAAATCTCCAATTGCAATTTCCACAAAAAGAGAGTTTCAAATCTGCTCTGTCCAAAGAAAGGTTCAACTCTGTGAGCTGAATACACACAACACAAAGAAGTTACTGAAAATTCTTCTGTATAGCATTATATGAAGAAATCCCGTTTCCAACGAAGTCCTCAAAGAGGTCCAAATATCCACTTGCAGACTTTACAAACAGAGTGTTTCCAAACTGCTGTATGAACAGAAAGGTGAAACTCTGTGAGCTGAATGCACACATCACATAGTAGTTTCTGAGAATGATTCTGTCTAGTTTTTATACGAAGATATTTCCTTTTCTCACATTGGCCTCAAATCGCTTGAAATCTCCAATTGCAATTTCCACAAAAAGAGAGTTTCAAATCTGCTCTGTCCAAAGAAAGGTTCAACTCTGTGAGCTGAATACACACAACACAAAGAAGTTACTCAAAATTCTTCTGTCTAGCATTATATGAAGAAATCCCGTTTCCAACGAAGTCCTCAAAGAGGTCAAATATCCACTTGCAGACTTTACAAACAGAGTGTTTCCAAACTGCTGTATGAACAGAAAGGTTAAACTCTGTGAGCTGAATGCACACATCACATAGTAGTTTCTGAGAATGATTCTGTCTAGTTTTTATACCAAGATATTTCCTTTTCTCACATTGGCCTCAAATCGCTTGAAATCTCCAATTGCAATTTCCACAAAAAGAGAGTTTCAAATCTGCTCTGTCCAAAGAAAGGTTCAACTCTGTGAGCTGAATACACACAACACAAAGAAGTTACTCAAAATTCTTCTGTCTAGCATTATATAAAGAAATCCCGTTTCCAACGAAATCCTCAAAGAGGTCCAAATATCCCCTTTCAGACTTTACAAACAGAGTGTTTCCAAACTGCTCTATGAACAGAAAGGTTAAACTCTGTGAGCTGAATGCACACATCACATAGTAGTTTCTGAGAATGATTCTGTCTAGTTTCTATACGAAGATATTTCCTTTTCTAACATTGTCCTCAAATCGCTTGAAATCTCAAATTCCAAATTCCAGAAAAAGACAGTTTCAAACCTGCAGTGTGTAAGGAAAGGTTCAAATCTGTGAGTTGAATACACACAACACAAAGAAGTTACTGAGAATTCTTCTGCTAGCATTATATGAAGAAACCCCGTTTCCAACGAAGGCCTCAAAGTGGAGCAAATATCCACATGTAGACTTTAGAAACAGAGTGTTTCCAAACTGCTCTATGAACAGAAAAGTTAAACTCTGTGAGCTGAACGCACACATCACAAAGTTGTTTCTGAGAATGATTCTGTCTAGTTTTTATACCAAGATATTTCGTTTTCTAACATTGGCCTAAAATCGCTTGAAATCTCCAATAGCAATTTCCACAAAAAGAGAGTTTCAAATCTGCTCTGTCCAAAGAAAGGTTCAACTCTGTGAGCTGAATACACACAACACAAAGAAGTTACTGAAAATTCTTCTGTCTAGCATTATATGAAGAAATCCCGTTTCCAACGAAGTCCTCAAAGAGTTCCAAATATCCACTTGCAGACTTCACAAACAGAGTGTTTCCAAACTGCTGTATGAACAGAAAGGTTAAACTCTGTGAGCTGAATGCACACATCACATAGTAGTTTCTGAGAATTATTCTGTCTAGTTTCTATACGAAGATATTTCCTTTCCTAATATTGGCCTCAAATCGCTTGAAATCTCCAATTTCAAATTCCACAAAAAGAGAGTTTCAAATCTGCTCTGTCCAAAGAAATGTTCAACTCTGTGAGCTGAATGCACACAACACAAAGAAGTTACTGAAAATTCTTCTGTCTAGCATTATATGAAGAATTCCCGTTTCCAACGAAGGCCTCAAAGAGATCCAAATATCCACTTGCAGACTTTTCAAACAGAGTGTTTCCAAACTGCTGTATGAACAGAAAGGTTAAACTCTGTGAGCTGAATGCACACATCACATAGTAGTTTCTGAGAATGATTCTGTCTAGTTTTTATACGAAGATATTTCCTTTTCTAACATTGGCCTAAAATCGCTTGAAATCTCCAATTGCAATTTCCCCAAAAAGAGAGTTTCAAATCTGCTCTGTCCAAAGAAAGGTTCAACTCTGTGAGCTGAATACACACAACACAAAGAAGTTACTGAAAATTCTTCTATCTAGCATTATATGAAGAAATCCCGTTTCCAACGAAGTCCTCAAAGAGTTCCAAATATCCACTTGCAGACATTACAAACAGAGTGTTTCCAAACTGCTGTATGAACAGAAAGGTTAAAATCTGTGAGCTGAATGCACACATCACATAGTAGTTTCTGAGAATGATTCTGTCTGGTTTTTATACGAAGATATTTCCTTTTCTCACATTGGCCTAAAAACGCTTGAAATCTCCAATTGCAATTTCCACAAAAAGAGAGTTTCAAATCTGCTCTGTCCAAAGAAAGGTTCAGCTCTGTGAGCTGAATACACACAACACAAAGAAGTTACTCAAAATTCTTCTGTCTAGCATTATATAAAGAAATCCCGTTTCCAACGAAATCCTCAAAGAGGTCCAAATATAACCTTGCAGACTTTACAAACAGAGTGTTTCCAAACTGCTCTATGAACAGAAAGGTTAAACTCTGTGAGCTGAATGCACACATCACATAGTAGTTTCTGAGAATGATTCTGTCTAGTTTTTATACCAAGATATTTCCTTTTCTCACATTGGCCTCAAATCGCTTGAAATCTCAAATTCCAAATTCCAGAAAAAGACAGTTTCAAACCTGCAGTGTGTTAGGAAAGGTTCAAATCTGTGAGTTGAATACACACAACACAAAGAAGTTACTGAGAATTCTTCTGTCTAGCTTTATATGAAGAAATCCCGTTTCCAACGAAGGCCTCAAAGTGGTGCAAATATCCACTTGTAGACTTTAGAAACAGAGTGTTTCCAAACTGCTCTATGAACAGAAAAGTTCAACTCTGTGAGCTGAACCCACACATCACAAAGTTGTTTCTGAGAATGATTCTGTCTAGTTTTTATACGAAGATATTTAATTTTCTAACATTGGCCTAATATCGCTTGAAATCTCCAATTGCAATTTCCACAAAAAGAGAGTTTCAAATCTGCTCTGTCCAAAGAAAGGTTCAACTCTGTGAGCTGAATACACACAACACAAAGAAGTTACTGAAAATTCTTCTGTCTAGCATTATATGAAGAAATCCCGTTTCCAACGAAGTCCTCAAAGAGGTCCAAATATCCACTTGCAGACTTTACAAACAGAGTGTTTCCAAACTGCTGTATGAACAGAAAGGTGAAACTCTGTGAGCTGAATGCACACATCACATAGTAGTTTCTGAGAATGATTCTGTCTAGTTTTTATACGAAGATATTTCCTTTTCTCACATTGGCCTCAAATCGCTTGAAATCTCCAATTGCAATTTCCACAAAAAGAGAGTTTCAAATCTGCTCAGTCCAAAGAAAGGTTCAACTCTGTGAGCTGAATACACACAACACAAAGAAGTTACTCAAAATTCTTCTGTCTAGCATTATATGAAGAAATCCCGTTTCCAACGAAGTCCTCAAAGAGGTCAAATATCCACTTGCAGACTTTACAAACAGAGTGTTTCCAAACTGCTGTATGAACAGAAAGGTTAAACTCTGTGAGCTGAATGCACACATCACATAGTAGTTTCTGAGAATGATTCTGTCTAGTTTTTATACCAAGATATTTCCTTTTCTCACATTGGCCTCAAATCGCTTGAAATCTCCAATTGCAATTTCCACAAAAAGAGAGTTTCAAATCTGCTCTGTCCAAAGAAAGGTTCAACTCTGTGAGCTGAATACACACAACACAAAGAAGTTACTCAAAATTCTTCTGTCTAGCATTATATAAAGAAATCCCGTTTCCAAAGAAATCCTCAAAGAGGTCCAAATATCCCCTTTCAGACTTTACAAACAGAGTGTTTCCAAACTGCTCTATGAACAGAAAGGTTAAACTCTGTGAGCTGAATGCACACATCACATAGTAGTTTCTGAGAATGATTCTGTCTAGTTTCTATACGAAGATATTTCCTTTTCTAACATTGTCCTCAAATCGCTTGAAATCTCAAATTCCAAATTCCAGAAAAAGACAGTTTCAAACCTGCAGTGTGTAAGGAAAGGTTCAAATCTGTGAGTTGAATACACACAACACAAAGAAGTTACTGAGAATTCTTCTGTCTAGCATTAAATGAAGAAATCCCGTTTCCAACGAAGGCCTCAAAGTGGAGCAAATATCCACATGTAGACTTTAGAAACAGAGTGTTTCCAAACTGCTCTATGAACAGAAAAGTTAAACTCTGTGAGCTGAACGCACACATCACAAAGTTTTTTCTGAGAATGATTCTGTCTAGTTTTTATACCAAGATATTTCGTTTTCTCACATTGGCCTAAAATCGCTTGAAATCTCCAATTGCAATTTCCACAAAAAGAGAGTTTCAAATCTGCTCTGTCCAAAGAAAGGTTCAACTCTGTGAGCTGAATACACACAACACAAAGAAGTTACTGAAAATTCTTCTGTCTAGCATTATATGAAGAAATCCCGTTTCCAACGAAGTCCTCAAAGAGTTCCAAATATCCACTTGCAGACTTCACAAACAGAGTGTTTCCAAACTGCTGTATGAACAGAAAGGTTAAACTCTGTGAGCTGAATGCACACATCACATAGTAGTTTCTGAGAATGATTCTGTCTAGTTTATATACGAAGATATTTCCTTTTCTAACATTGGCCTAAAATCGCTTGAAATCTCCAATTGCAATTTCCACAAAAAGAGAGTTTCAAATCTGCTCTGTCCAAAGAAAGGTTCAACTCTGTGAGCTGAATACACACAACACAAAGAAGTTACTGAAAATTCTTCTGTCTAGCATTATATGAAGAAAACCCGTTTCCAACGAAATCCTCAAAGAGGTCCAAATATCCACTTGCAGACTTTACAAACAGAGTGTTTCCAAACTGCTGTATGAACAGAAAGGTTAAACTCTGTGAGCTGAATGCACACATCACATAGTAGTTTCTAAGAATGATTCTGTCTAGTTTTTATACCAAGATATTTCCTTTTCTCACATTGGCCTCAAATCGCTTGAAATCTCCAATTGCAATTTCCACAAAAAGAGAGTTTCAAATCTGCTCTGTCCAAAGAAAGGTTCAACTCTGTGAGCTGAATACACACAACACAAAGAAGTTACTGAAAATTCTTCTGTCTAGCTAATATGAAGAAATCCCGTTTCCAACGAAGTCCTCAAAGAGGTCCAAATATCCACTTGCAGACTTTACAAACAGAGTGTTTCCAAACTGCTGTATGAACAGAAAGGTTGAACTCTGTGAGCTGAATGCACACATCACATAGTAGTTTCTGAGAATGATTCTGTCTAGTTTTTATACGAAGATATTTCCTTTTCTAACATTGGCCTAAAATCGCTTGAAATCTCCAATTGCAATTTCCACAAAAAGAGAGTTTCAAATCTGCTCTGTCCAAAGAACGGTTCAACTCTGTGAGCTGAATACACACAACACAAAGAAGTTACTGAAAATTCTTCTGTCTAGCATTATATGAAGAAATCCCGTTTCCAACGAAATCCTCAAAGAGGTCCAAATATCCCCTTGCAGACTTTACAAACAGAGTGTTTCCAAACTTCTCTATGAACAGAAAGGTTAAACTCTGTGAGCTGAATGCACACATCACATAGTAGTTTCTGAGAATGATTCTGTCTAGTTTCTATACGAAGATATTTCCTTTCCTAATATTGGCCTCAAATTGCTTGAAATCTCCAATTTCAAATTCCACAAAAAGAGAGTTTCAAATCTGCTCTGTCCAAAGAAATGTTCAACTCTGTGAGCTGAATGCACACAACACAAAGAAGTTACTGAAAATTCTTCTGTCTAGCATTATATGAAGAATTCCCGTTTCCAACGAAGGCCTCAAAGAGATCCAAATATCCACTTGCAGACTTTTCAAACAGAGTGTTTCCAAACTGCTGTATGAACAGAAAGGTTAAACTCTGTGAGCTGAATGCACACATCACATAGTAGTTTCTGAGAATGATTCTGTCTAGTTTTTATACGAAGATATTTCCTTTTCTAACATTGGCCTAAAATCGCTTGAAATCTCCAATTGCAATTTCCCCAAAAAGAGAGTTTCAAATCTGCTCTGTCCAAAGAAAGGTTCAACTCTGTGAGCTGAATACACACAACACAAAGAAGTTACTGAAAATTCTTCTATCTAGCATTATATGAAGAAATCCCGTTTCCAACGAAGTCCTCAAAGAGGTCCAAATATCCACTTGCAGACTTTACAAACAGAGTGTTTCCAAACTGCTGTATGAACAGAAAGGTTAAAATCTGTGAGCTGAATGCACACATCACATAGTAGTTTCTGAGAATGATTCTGTCTAGTTTTTATACCAAGATATTTCCTTTTCTCACATTGGCCTCAAATCGCTTGAAATCTCAAATTCCAAATTCCAGAAAAAGACAGTTTCAAACCTGCAGTGTGTAAGGAAAGGTTCAAATCTGTGAGTTGAATACACACAACACAAAGAAGTTACTGAGAATTCTTCTGTCTAGCTTTATATGAAGAAATCCCGTTTCCAACGAAGGCCTCAAAGTGGTGCAAATATCCACTTGTAGACTTTAGAAACAGAGTGTTTCCAAACTGCTCTATGAACAGAAAAGTTCAACTCTGTGAGCTGAACCCACACATCACAAAGTTGTTTCTGAGAATGATTCTGTCTAGTTTTTATACGAAGATATTTAATTTTCTAACATTGGCCTAATATCGCTTGAAATCTCCAATTGCAATTTCCACAAAAAGAGAGTTTCAAATCTGCTCTGTCCAAAGAAAGGTTCAACTCTGTGAGCTGAATACACACAACACAAAGAAGTTACTGAAAATTCTTCTGTCTAGCATTATATGAAGAAATCCCGTTTCCAACGAAGTCCTCAAAGAGGTCCAAATATCCACTTGCAGACTTTACAAACAGAGTGTTTCCAAACTGCTGTATGAACAGAAAGGTGAAACTCTGTGAGCTGAATGCACACATCACATAGTAGTTTCTGAGAATGATTCTGTCTAGTTTTTATACGAAGATATTTCCTTTTCTCACATTGGCCTCAAATCGCTTGAAATCTCCAATTGCAATTTCCACAAAAAGAGAGTTTCAAATCTGCTCTGTCCAAAGAAAGGTTCAACTCTGTGAGCTGAATACACACAACACAAAGAAGTTACTCAAAATTCTTCTGTCTAGCATTATATGAAGAAATCCCGTTTCCAACGAAGTCCTCAAAGAGGTCAAATATCCACTTGCAGACTTTACAAACAGAGTGTTTCCAAACTGCTGTATGAACAGAAAGGTTAAACTCTGTGAGCTGAATGCACACATCACATAGTAGTTTCTGAGAATGATTCTGTCTAGTTTTTATACCAAGATATTTCCTTTTCTCACATTGGCCTCAAATCGCTTGAAATCTCCAATTGCAATTTCCACAAAAAGAGAGTTTCAAATCTGCTCTGTCCAAAGAAAGGTTCAACTCTGTGAGCTGAATACACACAACACAAAGAAGTTACTCAAAATTCTTCTGTCTAGCATTATATAAAGAAATCCCGTTTCCAACGAAATCCTCAAAGAGGTCCAAATATCCCCTTTCAGACTTTACAAACAGAGTGTTTCCAAACTGCTCTATGAACAGAAAGGTTAAACTCTGTGAGCTGAATGCACACATCACATAGTAGTTTCTGAGAATGATTCTGTCTAGTTTCTATACGAAGATATTTCCTTTTCTAACATTGTCCTCAAATCGCTTGAAATCTCAAATTCCAAATTCCAGAAAAAGACAGTTTCAAACCTGCAGTGTGTAAGGAAAGGTTCAAATCTGTGAGTTGAATACACACAACACAAAGAAGTTACTGAGAATTCTTCTGTCTAGCATTATATGAAGAAATCCCGTTTCCAACGAAGGCCTCAAAGTGGAGCAAATATCCACATGTAGACTTTAGAAACAGAGTGTTTCCAAACTGCTCTATGAACAGAAAAGTTAAACTCTGTGAGCTGAACGCACACATCACAAAGTTGTTTCTGAGAATGATTCTGTCTAGTTTTTATACCAAGATATTTCGTTTTCTAACATTGGCCTAAAATCGCTTGAAATCTCCAATTGCAATTTCCACAAAAAGAGAGTTTCAAATCTGCTCTGTCCAAAGAAAGGTTCAACTCTGTGAGCTGAATACACACAACACAAAGAAGTTACTGAAAATTCTTCTGTCTAGCATTATATGAAGAAATCCCGTTTCCAACGAAGTCCTCAAAGAGTTCCAAATATCCACTTGCAGACTTCACAAACAGAGTGTTTCCAAACTGCTGTATGAACAGAAAGGTTAAACTCTGTGAGCTGAATGCACACATCACATAGTAGTTTCTGAGAATGATTCTGTCTAGTTTTTATACGAAGATATTTCCTTTTCTAACATTGGCCTAAAATCGCTTGAAATCTCCAATTGCAATTTCCACAAAAAGAGAGTTTAAATCTGCTCTGTCCAAAGAACGGTTCAACTCTGTGAGCTGAATACACACAACACAAAGAAGTTACTGAAAATTCTTCTGTCTAGCATTATATGAAGAAATCCCGTTTCCAACGAAATCCTCAAAGAGGTCCAAATATCCACTTGCAGACTTTACAAACGGAGTGTTTCCAAACTGCTGTATGGACAGAAAGGTTAAACTCTGTGAGCTGAATGCACACATCACATAGTAGTTTCTGAGAATGATTCTGTCTAGTTTTTATACCAAGATATTTCCTTTTCTCACATTGGCCTCAAATCGCTTGAAATCTCCAATTGCAATTTCCACAAAAAGAGAGTTTCAAATCTGCTCTGTCCAAAGAAAGGTTCAACTCTGTGAGCTGAATACACACAACACAAAGAAGTTACTCAAAATTCTTCTGTCTAGCATTGTATAAAGAAATCCCGTTTCCAACGAAATCCTCAAAGAGGTCCAAATATCCCCTTGCAGACTTTACAAACAGAGTGTTTCCAAACTGCTCTATGAACAGAAAGGTTAAACTCTGTGAGCTGAATGCACACATCACATAGTAGTTTCTGAGAATGATTCTGTCTAGTTTCTATACGAAGATATTTCCTTTCCTAATATTGGCCTCAAATCGCTTGAAATCTCCAATTTCAAATTCCACAAAAAGAGAGTTTCAAATCTGCTCTGTCCAAAGAAATGTTCAACTCTGTGAGCTGAATGCACACAACACAAAGAAGTTACTGAAAATTCTTCTGTCTAGCATTATATGAAGAATTCCCGTTTCCAACGAAGGCCTCAAAGAGATCCAAATATCCACTTGCAGACTTTTCAAACAGAGTGTTTCCAAACTGCTGTATGAACAGAAAGGTTAAACTCTGTGAGCTGAATGCACACATCACATAGTAGTTTCTGAGAATGATTCTGTCTAGTTTTTATACGAAGATATTTCCTTTTCTAACATTGGCCTAAAATCGCTTGAAATCTCCAATTGCAATTTCCCCAAAAAGAGAGTTTCAAATCTGCTCTGTCCAAAGAAAGGTTCAACTCTGTGAGCTGAATACACACAACACAAAGAAGTTACTGAAAATTCTTCTATCTAGCATTATATGAAGAAATCCCGTTTCGAACGAAGTCCTCAAAGAGGTCCAAATATCCACTTGCAGACTTTACAAACAGAGTGTTTCCAAACTGCTGTATGAACAGAAAGGTTAAAATCTGTGAGCTGAATGCACACATCACATAGTAGTTTCTGAGAATGATTCTGTCTAGTTTTTATACGAAGATATTTCCTTTTCTCACATTGGCCTAAAAACGCTTGAAATCTCCAATTGCAATTTCCACAAAAAGAGAGTTTCAAATCTGCTCTGTCCAAAGAAAGGTTCAACTCTGTGAGCTGAATACACACAACACAAAGAAGTTACTCAAAATTCTTCTGTCTAGCATTATATAAAGAAATCCCGTTTCCAACGAAATCCTCAAAGAGGTCCAAATATCCCCTTTCAGACTTTACAAACAGAGTGTTTCCAAACTGCTCTATGAACAGAAAGTTTAAACTCTGTGAGCTGAATGCACACATCACATAGTAGTTTCTGAGAATGATTCTGTCTAGTTTCTATACGAAGATATTTCCTTTTCTAACATTGTCCTCAAATCGCTTGAAATCTCAAATTCCAAATTCCAGAAAAAGACAGTTTCAAACCTGCAGTGTGTAAGGAAAGGTTCAAATCTGTGAGTTGAATACACACAACACAAAGAAGTTACTGAGAATTCTTCTGTCTAGCATTATATGAAGAAATCCCGTTTCCAAAGAAGGCCTCAAAATGGAGCAAATATCCACATGTAGACTTTAGAAACAGAGTGTTTCCAAACTGCTCTATGAACAGAAAAGTTAAACTCTGTGAGCTGAACGCACACATCACAAAGTTGTTTCTGAGAATGATTCTGTCTAGTTTTTATACCAAGATATTTCGTTTTCTAACATTGGCCTAAAATCGCTTGAAATCTCCAATTGCAATTTCCACAAAAAGAGAGTTTCAAATCTGCTCTGTCCAAAGAAAGGTTCAACTCTGTGAGCTGAATACACACAACACAAAGAAGTTACTGAAAATTCTTCTGTCTAGCATTATATGAAGAAATCCCGTTTCCAACGAAGTCCTCAAAGAGTTCCAAATATCCACTTGCAGACTTCACAAACAGAGTGTTTCCAAACTGCTGTATGAACAGAAAGGTTGAACTCTGTGAGCTGAATGCACACATCACATAGTAGTTTCTGAGAATGATTCTGTCTAGTTTTTATACGAAGATATTTCCTTTTCTAACATTGGCCTAAAATCGCTTGAAATCTCCAATTGCAATTTCCACAAAAAGAGAGTTTCAAATCTGCTCTGTCCAAAGAACGGTTCAACTCTGTGAGCTGAATACACACAACACAAAGAAGTTACTGAAAATTCTTCTGTCTAGCATTATATGAAGAAATCCCGTTTCCAACGAAATCCTCAAAGAGGTCCAAATATCCACTTGCAGACTTTACAAACAGAGTGTTTCCAAACTGCTGTATGAACAGAAAGGTTAAACTCTGTGAGCTGAATGCACACATCACATAGTAGTTTCTGAGAATGATTCTGTCTAGTTTTTATACCAAGATATTTCCTTTTCTCACATTGGCCTCAAATCGCTTGAAATCTCCAATTGCAATTTCCACAAAAAGAGAGTTTCAAATCTGCTCTGTCCAAAGAAAGGTTCAACTCTGTGAGCTGAATACACACAACACAAAGAAGTTACTCAAAATTCTTCTGTCTAGCATTATATAAAGAAATCCCGTTTCCAACGAAATCCTCAAAGAGGTCCAAATATCCCCTTGCAGACTTTACAAACAGAGTGTTTCCAAACTGCTCTATGAACAGAAAGGTTAAACTCTGTGAGCTGAATGCACACATCACATAGTAGTTTCTGAGAATGATTCTGTCTAGTTTCTATACGAAGATATTTCCTTTCCTAATATTGGCCTCAAATTGCTTGAAATCTCCAATTTCAAATTCCACAAAAAGAGAGTTTCAAATCTGCTCTGTCCAAAGAAATGTTCAACTCTGTGAGCTGAATGCACACAACACAAAGAAGTTACTGAAAATTCTTCTGTCTAGCATTATATGAAGAATTCCCGTTTCCAACGAAGGCCTCAAAGAGATCCAAATATCCACTTGCAGACTTTTCAAACAGAGTGTTTCCAAACTGCTGTATGAACAGAAAGGTTAAACTCTGTGAGCTGAATGCACACATCACATAGTAGTTTCTGAGAATGATTCTGTCTAGTTTTTATAAGAAGATATTTCCTTTTCTAACATTGGCCTAAAATCGCTTGAAATCTCCAATTGCAATTTCCCCAAAAAGAGAGTTTCAAATCTGCTCTGTCCAAAGAAAGGTTCAACTCTGTGAGCTGAATACACACAACACAAAGAAGTTACTGAAAATTCTTCTATCTAGCATTATATGAAGAAATCCCGTTTCCAACGAAGTCCTCAAAGAGGTCCAAATATCCACTTGCAGACTTTACAAACAGAGTGTTTCCAAACTGCTGTATGAACAGAAAGGTTAAAATCTGTGAGCTGAATGCACACATCACATAGTAGTTTCTGAGAATGATTCTGTCTAGTTTTTATACCAAGATATTTCCTTTTCTCACATTGGCCTCAAATCGCTTGAAATCTCAAATTCCAAATTCCAGAAAAAGACAGTTTCAAACCTGCAGTGTGTAAGGAAAGGTTCAAATCTGTGAGTTGAATACACACAACACAAAGAAGTTACTGAGAATTCTTCTGTCTAGCTTTATATGAAGAAATCCCGTTTCCAACGAAGGCCTCAAAGTGGTGCAAATATCCACTTGTAGACTTTAGAAACAGAGTGTTTCCAAACTGCTCTATGAACAGAAAAGTTCAACTCTGTGAGCTGAACCCACACATCACAAAGTTGTTTCTGAGAATGATTCTGTCTAGTTTTTATACGAAGATATTTAATTTTCTAACATTGGCCTAATATCGCTTGAAATCTCCAATTGCAATTTCCACAAAAAGAGAGTTTCAAATCTGCTCTGTCCAAAGAAAGGTTCAACTCTGTGAGCTGAATACACACAACACAAAGAAGTTACTGAAAATTCTTCTGTCTAGCATTATATGAAGAAATCCCGTTTCCAACGAAGTCCTCAAAGAGGTCCAAATATCCACTTGCAGACTTTACAAACAGAGTGTTTCCAAACTGCTGTATGAACAGAAAGGTGAAACTCTGTGAGCTGAATGCACACATCACATAGTAGTTTCTGAGAATGATTCTGTCTAGTTTTTATACGAAGATATTTCCTTTTCTCACATTGGCCTCAAATCGCTTGAAATCTCCAATTGCAATTTCCACAAAAAGAGAGTTTCAAATCTGCTCTGTCCAAAGAAAGGTTCAACTCTGTGAGCTGAATACACACAACACAAAGAAGTTACTCAAAATTCTTCTGTCTAGCATTATATGAAGAAATCCCGTTTCCAACGAAGTCCTCAAAGAGGTCAAATATCCACTTGCAGACTTTACAAACAGAGTGTTTCCAAACTGCTGTATGAACAGAAAGGTTAAACTCTGTGAGCTGAATGCACACATCACATAGTAGTTTCTGAGAATGATTCTGTCTAGTTTTTATACCAAGATATTTCCTTTTCTCACATTGGCCTCAAATCGCTTGAAATCTCCAATTGCAATTTCCACAAAAAGAGAGTTTCAAATCTGCTCTGTCCAAAGAAAGGTTCAACTCTGTGAGCTGAATACACACAACACAAAGAAGTTACTCAAAATTCTTCTGTCTAGCATTATATAAAGAAATCCCGTTTCCAACGAAATCCTCAAAGAGGTCCAAATATCCCCTTTCAGACTTTACAAACAGAGTGTTTCCAAACTGCTCTATGAACAGAAAGGTTAAACTCTGTGAGCTGAATGCACACATCACATAGTAGTTTCTGAGAATGATTCTGTCTAGTTTCTATACGAAGATATTTCCTTTTCTAACATTGTCCTCAAATCGCTTGAAATCTCAAATTCCAAATTCCAGAAAAAGACAGTTTCAAACCTGCAGTGTGTAAGGAAAGGTTCAAATCTGTGAGTTGAATACACACAACACAAAGAAGTTACTGAGAATTCTTCTGTCTAGCATTATATGAAGAAATCCCGTTTCCAACGAAGGCCTCAAAGTGGAGCAAATATCCACATGTAGACTTTAGAAACAGAGTGTTTCCAAACTGCTCTATGAACAGAAAAGTTAAACTCTGTGAGCTGAACGCACACATCACAAAGTTGTTTCTGAGAATGATTCTGTCTAGTTTTTATACCAAGATATTTCGTTTTCTAACATTGGCCTAAAATCGCTTGAAATCTCCAATTGCAATTTCCACAAAAAGAGAGTTTCAAATCTGCTCTGTCCAAAGAAAGGTTCAACTCTGTGAGCTGAATACACACAACACAAAGAAGTTACTGAAAATTCTTCTGTCTAGCATTATATGAAGAAATCCCGTTTCCAACGAAGTCCTCAAAGAGTTCCAAATATCCACTTGCAGACTTCACAAACAGAGTGTTTCCAAACTGCTGTATGAACAGAAAGGTTAAACTCTGTGAGCTGAATGCACACATCACATAGTAGTTTCTGAGAATGATTCTGTCTAGTTTTTATACGAAGATATTTCCTTTTCTAACATTGGCCTAAAATCGCTTGAAATCTCCAATTGCAATTTCCACAAAAAGAGAGTTTAAATCTGCTCTGTCCAAAGAACGGTTCAACTCTGTGAGCTGAATACACACAACACAAAGAAGTTACTGAAAATTCTTCTGTCTAGCATTATATGAAGAAATCCCGTTTCCAACGAAATCCTCAAAGAGGTCCAAATATCCACTTGCAGACTTTACAAACGGAGTGTTTCCAAACTGCTGTATGGACAGAAAGGTTAAACTCTGTGAGCTGAATGCACACATCACATAGTAGTTTCTGAGAATGATTCTGTCTAGTTTTTATACCAAGATATTTCCTTTTCTCACATTGGCCTCAAATCGCTTGAAATCTCCAATTGCAATTTCCACAAAAAGAGAGTTTCAAATCTGCTCTGTCCAAAGAAAGGTTCAACTCTGTGAGCTGAATACACACAACACAAAGAAGTTACTCAAAATTCTTCTGTCTAGCATTGTATAAAGAAATCCCGTTTCCAACGAAATCCTCAAAGAGGTCCAAATATCCCCTTGCAGACTTTACAAACAGAGTGTTTCCAAACTGCTCTATGAACAGAAAGGTTAAACTCTGTGAGCTGAATGCACACATCACATAGTAGTTTCTGAGAATGATTCTGTCTAGTTTCTATACGAAGATATTTCCTTTCCTAATATTGGCCTCAAATCGCTTGAAATCTCCAATTTCAAATTCCACAAAAAGAGAGTTTCAAATCTGCTCTGTCCAAAGAAATGTTCAACTCTGTGAGCTGAATGCACACAACACAAAGAAGTTACTGAAAATTCTTCTGTCTAGCATTATATGAAGAATTCCCGTTTCCAACGAAGGCCTCAAAGAGATCCAAATATCCACTTGCAGACTTTTCAAACAGAGTGTTTCCAAACTGCTGTATGAACAGAAAGGTTAAACTCTGTGAGCTGAATGCACACATCACATAGTAGTTTCTGAGAATGATTCTGTCTAGTTTTTATACGAAGATATTTCCTTTTCTAACATTGGCCTAAAATCGCTTGAAATCTCCAATTGCAATTTCCCCAAAAAGAGAGTTTCAAATCTGCTCTGTCCAAAGAAAGGTTCAACTCTGTGAGCTGAATACACACAACACAAAGAAGTTACTGAAAATCTTCTATCTAGCATTATATGAAGAAATCCCGTTTCCAACGAAGTCCTCAAAGAGGTCCATATATCCACTTGCAGACTTTACAAACAGAGTGTTTCCAAACTGCTGTATGAACAGAAAGGTTAAAATCTGTGAGCTGAATGCACACATCACATAGTAGTTTCTGAGAATGATTCTGTCTAGTTTTTATACGAAGATATTTCCTTTTCTCTCATTGGCCTAAAAACGCTTGAAATCTCCAATTGCAAATTCCACAAAAAGAGAGTTTCAAATCTGCTCTGTCCAAAGAAAGGTTCAACTCTGTGAGCTGAATACACACAACACAAAGAAGTTACTCAAAATTCTTCTGTCTAGCATTATATAAAGAAATCCCGTTTCCAACGAAATCCTCAAAGAGGTCCAAATATAACCTTGCAGACTTTACAAACAGAGTGTTTCCAAACTGCTGTATGAACAGAAAGGTTAAACTCTGTGAGCTGAATGCACACATCACATAGTAGTTTCTGAGAATGATTCTGTCTAGTTTTTATACCAAGATATTTCCTTTTCTCACATTGGCCTCAAATCGCTTGAAATCTCAAATTCCAAATTCCAGAAAAAGACAGTTTCAAACCTGCAGTGTGTAAGGAAAGGTTCAAATCTGTGAGTTGAATACACACAACACAAAGAAGTTACTGAGAATTCTTCTGTCTAGCTTTATATGAAGAAATCCCGTTTCCAACGAAGGCCTCAAAGTGGTGCAAATATCCACTTGTAGACTTTAGAAACAGAGTGTTTCCAAACTGCTCTATGAACAGAAAAGTTCAACTCTGTGAGCTGAACCCACACATCACAAAGTTGTTTCTGAGAATGATTCTGTCTAGTTTTTATACGAAGATATTTAATTTTCTAACATTGGCCTAATATCGCTTGAAATCTCCAATTGCAATTTCCACAAAAAGAGAGTTTCAAATCTGCTCTGTCCAAAGAAAGGTTCAACTCTGTGAGCTGAATACACACAACACAAAGAAGTTACTGAAAATTCTTCTGTATAGCATTATATGAAGAAATCCCGTTTCCAACGAAGTCCTCAAAGAGGTCCAAATATCCACTTGCAGACTTTACAAACAGAGTGTTTCCAAACTGCTGTATGAACAGAAAGGTGAAACTCTGTGAGCTGAATGCACACATCACATAGTAGTTTCTGAGAATGATTCTGTCTAGTTTTTATACGAAGATATTTCCTTTTCTCACATTGGCCTCAAATCGCTTGAAATCTCCAATTGCAATTTCCACAAAAAGAGAGTTTCAAATCTGCTCTGTCCAAAGAAAGGTTCAACTCTGTGAGCTGAATACACACAACACAAAGAAGTTACTCAAAATTCTTCTGTCTAGCATTATATGAAGAAATCCCGTTTCCAACGAAGTCCTCAAAGAGGTCAAATATCCACTTGCAGACTTTACAAACAGAGTGTTTCCAAACTGCTGTATGAACAGAAAGGTTAAACTCTGTGAGCTGAATGCACACATCACATAGTAGTTTCTGAGAATGATTCTGTCTAGTTTTTATACCAAGATATTTCCTTTTCTCACATTGGCCTCAAATCGCTTGAAATCTCCAATTGCAATTTCCACAAAAAGAGAGTTTCAAATCTGCTCTGTCCAAAGAAAGGTTCAACTCTGTGAGCTGAATACACACAACACAAAGAAGTTACTCAAAATTCTTCTGTCTAGCATTATATAAAGAAATCCCGTTTCCAACGAAATCCTCAAAGAGGTCCAAATATCCCCTTTCAGACTTTACAAACAGAGTGTTTCCAAACTGCTCTATGAACAGAAAGGTTAAACTCTGTGAGCTGAATGCACACATCACATAGTAGTTTCTGAGAATGATTCTGTCTAGTTTCTATACGAAGATATTTCCTTTTCTAACATTGTCCTCAAATCGCTTGAAATCTCAAATTCCAAATTCCAGAAAAAGACAGTTTCAAACCTGCAGTGTGTAAGGAAAGGTTCAAATCTGTGAGTTGAATACACACAACACAAAGAAGTTACTGAGAATTCTTCTGCTAGCATTATATGAAGAAACCCCGTTTCCAACGAAGGCCTCAAAGTGGAGCAAATATCCACATGTAGACTTTAGAAACAGAGTGTTTCCAAACTGCTCTATGAACAGAAAAGTTAAACTCTGTGAGCTGAACGCACACATCACAAAGTTGTTTCTGAGAATGATTCTGTCTAGTTTTTATACCAAGATATTTCGTTTTCTAACATTGGCCTAAAATCGCTTGAAATCTCCAATAGCAATTTCCACAAAAAGAGAGTTTCAAATCTGCTCTGTCCAAAGAAAGGTTCAACTCTGTGAGCTGAATACACACAACACAAAGAAGTTACTGAAAATTCTTCTGTCTAGCATTATATGAAGAAATCCCGTTTCCAACGAAGTCCTCAAAGAGTTCCAAATATCCACTTGCAGACTTCACAAACAGAGTGTTTCCAAACTGCTGTATGAACAGAAAGGTTAAACTCTGTGAGCTGAATGCACACATCACATAGTAGTTTCTGAGAATGATTCTGTCTAGTTTCTATACGAAGATATTTCCTTTCCTAATATTGGCCTCAAATCGCTTGAAATCTCCAATTTCAAATTCCACAAAAAGAGAGTTTCAAATCTGCTCTGTCCAAAGAAATGTTCAACTCTGTGAGCTGAATGCACACAACACAAAGAAGTTACTGAAAATTCTTCTGTCTAGCATTATATGAAGAATTCCCGTTTCCAACGAAGGCCTCAAAGAGATCCAAATATCCACTTGCAGACTTTTCAAACAGAGTGTTTCCAAACTGCTGTATGAACAGAAAGGTTAAACTCTGTGAGCTGAATGCACACATCACATAGTAGTTTCTGAGAATGATTCTGTCTAGTTTTTATACGAAGATATTTCCTTTTCTAACATTGGCCTAAAATCGCTTGAAATCTCCAATTGCAATTTCCCCAAAAAGAGAGTTTCAAATCTGCTCTGTCCAAAGAAAGGTTCAACTCTGTGAGCTGAATACACACAACACAAAGAAGTTACTGAAAATTCTTCTATCTAGCATTATATGAAGAAATCCCGTTTCCAACGAAGTCCTCAAAGAGTTCCAAATATCCACTTGCAGACATTACAAACAGAGTGTTTCCAAACTGCTGTATGAACAGAAAGGTTAAAATCTGTGAGCTGAATGCACACATCACATAGTAGTTTCTGAGAATGATTCTGTCTAGTTTTTATACGAAGATATTTCCTTTTCTCACATTGGCCTAAAAACGCTTGAAATCTCCAATTGCAATTTCCACAAAAAGAGAGTTTCAAATCTGCTCTGTCCAAAGAAAGGTTCAGCTCTGTGAGCTGAATACACACAACACAAAGAAGTTACTCAAAATTCTTCTGTCTAGCATTATATAAAGAAATCCCGTTTCCAACGAAATCCTCAAAGAGGTCCAAATATAACCTTGCAGACTTTACAAACAGAGTGTTTCCAAACTGCTCTATGAACAGAAAGGTTAAACTCTGTGAGCTGAATGCACACATCACATAGTAGTTTCTGAGAATGATTCTGTCTAGTTTTTATACCAAGATATTTCCTTTTCTCACATTGGCCTCAAATCGCTTGAAATCTCAAATTCCAAATTCCAGAAAAAGACAGTTTCAAACCTGCAGTGTGTTAGGAAAGGTTCAAATCTGTGAGTTGAATACACACAACACAAAGAAGTTACTGAGAATTCTTCTGTCTAGCTTTATATGAAGAAATCCCGTTTCCAACGAAGGCCTCAAAGTGGTGCAAATATCCACTTGTAGACTTTAGAAACAGAGTGTTTCCAAACTGCTCTATGAACAGAAAAGTTCAACTCTGTGAGCTGAACCCACACATCACAAAGTTGTTTCTGAGAATGATTCTGTCTAGTTTTTATACGAAGATATTTAATTTTCTAACATTGGCCTAATATCGCTTGAAATCTCCAATTGCAATTTCCACAAAAAGAGAGTTTCAAATCTGCTCTGTCCAAAGAAAGGTTCAACTCTGTGAGCTGAATACACACAACACAAAGAAGTTACTGAAAATTCTTCTGTCTAGCATTATATGAAGAAATCCCGTTTCCAACGAAGTCCTCAAAGAGGTCCAAATATCCACTTGCAGACTTTACAAACAGAGTGTTTCCAAACTGCTGTATGAACAGAAAGGTGAAACTCTGTGAGCTGAATGCACACATCACATAGTAGTTTCTGAGAATGATTCTGTCTAGTTTTTATACGAAGATATTTCCTTTTCTCACATTGGCCTCAAATCGCTTGAAATCTCCAATTGCAATTTCCACAAAAAGAGAGTTTCAAATCTGCTCAGTCCAAAGAAAGGTTCAACTCTGTGAGCTGAATACACACAACACAAAGAAGTTACTCAAAATTCTTCTGTCTAGCATTATATGAAGAAATCCCGTTTCCAACGAAGTCCTCAAAGAGGTCAAATATCCACTTGCAGACTTTACAAACAGAGTGTTTCCAAACTGCTGTATGAACAGAAAGGTTAAACTCTGTGAGCTGAATGCACACATCACATAGTAGTTTCTGAGAATGATTCTGTCTAGTTTTTATACCAAGATATTTCCTTTTCTCACATTGGCCTCAAATCGCTTGAAATCTCCAATTGCAATTTCCACAAAAAGAGAGTTTCAAATCTGCTCTGTCCAAAGAAAGGTTCAACTCTGTGAGCTGAATACACACAACACAAAGAAGTTACTCAAAATTCTTCTGTCTAGCATTATATAAAGAAATCCCGTTTCCAAAGAAATCCTCAAAGAGGTCTAAATATCCCCTTTCAGACTTTACAAACAGAGTGTTTCCAAACTGCTCTATGAACAGAAAGGTTAAACTCTGTGAGCTGAATGCACACATCACATAGTAGTTTCTGAGAATGATTCTGTCTAGTTTCTATACGAAGATATTTCCTTTTCTAACATTGTCCTCAAATCGCTTGAAATCTCAAATTCCAAATTCCAGAAAAAGACAGTTTCAAACCTGCAGTGTGTAAGGAAAGGTTCAAATCTGTGAGTTGAATACACACAACACAAAGAAGTTACTGAGAATTCTTCTGTCTAGCATTAAATGAAGAAATCCCGTTTCCAACGAAGGCCTCAAAGTGGAGCAAATATCCACATGTAGACTTTAGAAACAGAGTGTTTCCAAACTGCTCTATGAACAGAAAAGTTAAACTCTGTGAGCTGAACGCACACATCACAAAGTTTTTTCTGAGAATGATTCTGTCTAGTTTTTATACCAAGATATTTCGTTTTCTCACATTGGCCTAAAATCGCTTGAAATCTCCAATTGCAATTTCCACAAAAAGAGAGTTTCAAATCTGCTCTGTCCAAAGAAAGGTTCAACTCTGTGAGCTGAATACACACAACACAAAGAAGTTACTGAAAATTCTTCTGTCTAGCATTATATGAAGAAATCCCGTTTCCAACGAAGTCCTCAAAGAGTTCCAAATATCCACTTGCAGACTTCACAAACAGAGTGTTTCCAAACTGCTGTATGAACAGAAAGGTTAAACTCTGTGAGCT
This sequence comes from Pan troglodytes, assembly GCF_028858775.2. Classification (NCBI taxonomy): domain Eukaryota; kingdom Metazoa; phylum Chordata; class Mammalia; order Primates; family Hominidae; genus Pan; species Pan troglodytes. The sequence continues at coordinate 16,059,296 of NC_072413.2, forward strand.
GAATGCACACATCACATAGTAGTTTCTGAGAATGATTCTGTCTAGTTTTTATACGAAGATATTTCCTTTTCTAACATTGGCCTAAAATCGCTTGAAATCTCCAATTGCAATTTCCACAAAAAGAGAGTTTCAAATCTGCTCTGTCCAAAGAAAGGTTCAACTCTGTGAGCTGAATACACACAACACAAAGAAGTTACTGAAAATTCTTCTGTCTAGCATTATATGAAGAAAACCCGTTTCCAACGAAATCCTCAAAGAGGTCCAAATATCCACTTGCAGACTTTACAAACAGAGTGTTTCCAAACTGCTGTATGAACAGAAAGGTTAAACTCTGTGAGCTGAATGCACACATCACATAGTAGTTTCTGAGAATGATTCTGTCTAGTTTTTATACCAAGATATTTCCTTTTCTCACATTGGCCTCAAATCGCTTGAAATCTCCAATTGCAATTTCCACAAAAAGAGAGTTTCAAATCTGCTCTGTCCAAAGAAAGGTTCAACTCTGTGAGCTGAATACACACAACACAAAGAAGTTACTGAAAATTCTTCTGTCTAGCTAATATGAAGAAATCCCGTTTCCAACGAAGTCCTCAAAGAGGTCCAAATATCCACTTGCAGACTTTACAAACAGAGTGTTTCCAAACTGCTGTATGAACAGAAAGGTGAAACTCTGTGAGCTGAATGCACACATCACATAGTAGTTTCTGAGAATGATTCTGTCTAGTTTTTATACGAAGATATTTCCTTTTCTCACATTGGCCTCAAATCGCTTGAAATCTCCAATTGCAATTTCCACAAAAAGAGAGTTTCAAATCTGCTCTGTCCAAAGAAAGGTTAAACTCTGTGAGCTGAATACACACAACACAAAGAAGTTACTCAAAATTCTTCTGTCTAGCATTATATGAAGAAATCCCGTTTCCAACGAAGTCCTCAAAGAGGTCAAATATCCACTTGCAGACTTTACAAACAGAGTGTTTCCAAACTGCTGTATGAACAGAAAGGTTAAACTCTGTGAGCTGAATGCACACATCACATAGTAGTTTCTGAGAATGATTCTGTCTAGTTTTTATACCAAGATATTTCCTTTTCTCACATTGGCCTCAAATCGCTTGAAATCTCCAATTGCAATTTCCACAAAAAGAGAGTTTCAAATCTGCTCTGTCCAAAGAAAGGTTCAACTCTGTGAGCTGAATACACACAACACAAAGAAGTTACTCAAAATTCTTCTGTCTAGCATTATATAAAGAAATCCCGTTTCCAACGAAATGCTCAAAGAGGTCCAAATATCCCCTTTCAGACTTTACAAACAGAGTGTTTCCAAACTGCTGTATGAACAGAAAGGTTAAACTCTGTGAGCTGAATGCACACATCACATAGTAGTTTCTGAGAATGATTCTGTCTAGTTTCTATACGAAGATATTTCCTTTTCTAACATTGTCCTCAAATCGCTTGAAATCTCAAATTCCAAATTCCAGAAAAAGACAGTTTCAAACCTGCAGTGTGTAAGGAAAGGTTCAAATCTGTGAGTTGAATACACACAACACAAAGAAGTTACTGAGAATTCTTCTGTCTAGCATTATATGAAGAAATCCCGTTTCCAACGAAGGCCTCAAAGTGGAGCAAATATCCACATGTAGACTTTAGAAACAGAGTGTTTCCAAACTGCTCTATGAACAGAAAAGTTAAACTCTGTGAGCTGAACGCACACATCACAAAGTTGTTTCTGAGAATGATTCTGTCTAGTTTTTATACCAAGATATTTCGTTTTCTAACATTGGCCTAAAATCGCTTGAAATCTCCAATTGCAATTTCCACAAAAAGAGAGTTTCAAATCTGCTCTGTCCAAAGAAAGGTTCAACTCTGTGAGCTGAATACACACAACACAAAGAAGTTACTGAAAATTCTTCTGTCTAGCATTATATGAAGAAATCCCGTTTCCAACGAAGTCCTCAAAGAGTTCCAAATATCCACTTGCAGACTTCACAAACAGAGTGTTTCCAAACTGCTCTATGAACAGAAAGGTTAAACTCTGTGAGCTGAATGCACACATCACATAGTAGTTTCTGAGAATGATTCTGTCTAGTTTCTATACGAAGATATTTCCTTTTCTAACATTGTCCTCAAATCGCTTGAAATCTCAAATTCCAAATTCCAGAAAAAGACAGTTTCAAACCTGCAGTGTGTAAGGAAAGGTTCAAATCTGTGAGTTGAATACAAACAACACAAAGAAGTTACTGAGAATTCTTCTGTCTAGCATTATATGAAGAAATCCCGTTTCCAACGAAGGCCTCAAAGTGGAGCAAATATCCACTTGTAGACTTTAGAAACAGAGTGTTTCCAAACTGCTCTATGAACAGAAAAGTTAAACTCTGTGAGCTGAACGCACACATCACAAAGTTGTTTCTGAGAATGATTCTGTCTAGTTTTTATACCAAGATATTTCGTTTTCTAACATTGGCCTAAAATCGCTTGAAATCTCCAATTGCAATTTCCACAAAAAGAGAGTTTCAAATCTGCTCTGTCCAAAGAAAGGTTCAACTCTGTGAGCTGAATACACACAACACAATGAAGTTACTGAAAATTTTTCTATCTAGCATTATATGAAGAAATCCCGTTTCCAACGAAGTCCTCAAAGAGTTCCAAATATCCACTTGCAGACTTTACAAACAGAGTGTTTCCAAACTGCTGTATGAACAGAAAGGTTAAACTCTGTGAGCTGAATGCACACATCACATAGTAGTTTCTGAGAATGATTCTGTCTAGTTTTTATACGAAGATATTTCCTTTTCTAACATTGGCCTCAAATCGCTTGAAATCTCCAATTTCAAATTCCAGAAAAAGAGAGTTTCAAATCTGCTCTGTCCAAAGAAATGTTCAACTCTGTGAGCTGAATACACACAACACAAAGAAGTTACTGAAAAGTCTTCTGTCTAGCATTATATGAAGAATTCCCGTTTCCAACGAAGGCCTCAAAGAGATCAAAATATCCACTTGCAGACTTTACAAACAGAGTGTTTCCAAACTGCTGTATGAACAGAAAGTTTAAACTCTGTGAGCTGAATGCACACATCACATAGTAGTTTCTGAGAATGATTCTGTCTAGTTTTTATACGAAGATATTTCCTTTTCTAACATTGGCCTAAAATCGCTTGAAATCTCCAATTGCAATTTCCCCAAAAAGAGAATTTCAAATCTGCTCTGTCCAAAGAAAGGTTCAACTCTGTGAGCTGAATACACACAACACAAAGAAGTTACTGAAAATTCTTCTGTCTAGCATTATATGAAGAAATCCCGTTTCCAACGAAGTCCTCAAAGAGGTCCAAATATCCACTTGCAGACTTTACAAACAGAGTGTTTCCAAACTGCTCTATGAACAGAAAGGTTAAAATCTGTGAGCTGAATGCACACATCACATAGTAGTTTCTGAGAATCATTCTGTCTAGTTTTTATACCAAGATATTTCCTTTTCTCACATTGGCCTCAAATCGCTTGAAATCTCAAATTCCAAATTCCAGAAAAAGACAGTTTCAAACCTGCAGTGTGTAAGGAAAGGTTCAAATCTGTGAGTTGAATACACACAACACAAAGAAGTTACTGAGAATTCTTCTGTCTAGCTTTATATGAAGAAATCCCGTTTCCAACGAAGGCCTCAAAGTGGTGCAAATATCCACTTGTAGACTTTAGAAACAGAGTGTTTCCAAACTGCTCTATGAACAGAAAAGTTCAACTCTGTGAGCTGAACCCACACATCACAAAGTTGTTTCTGAGAATGATTCTGTCTAGTTTTTATACGAAGATATTTAATTTTCTAACATTGGCCTAATATCGCTTGAAATCTCCAATTGCAATTTCCACAAAAAGAGAGTTTCAAATCTGCTCTGTCCAAAGAAAGGTTCAACTCTGTGAGCTGAATACACACAACACAAAGAAGTTACTGAAAATTCTTCTGTCTAGCATTATATGAAGGAATCCCGTTTCCAACGAAGTCCTCAAAGAGGTCCAAATATGCACTTGCAGACTTTACAAACAGAGTGTTTCCAAACTGCTGTATGAACAGAAAGGTGAAACTCTGTGAGCTGAATGCACACATCACATAGCAGTTTCTGAGAATGATTCTGTCTAGTTTTTTACGAAGATATTTCCTTTTCTAACATTGGCCTAAAATCGCTTGAAATCTCCAATTGCAATTTCCACAAAAAGAGAGTTTCAAATCTGCTCTGTCCAAAGAAAGGTTCAACTCAGTGAGCTGAATACACACAACACAAAGAAGTTACTGAAAATTCTTCTGTCTAGCCTTATATGAAGAAATCCCGTTTCCAACGAAGTCCTCAAAGAGGTCCAAATATCCACTTGCAGACTTTACAAACAGAGTGTTTCCAAACTGCTGTATGAACAGAAAGGTTAAAATCTGTGAGCTGAATGCGCACATCACATAGTAGTTTCTGAGAATCATTCTGTCTAGTTTTTATACCAAGATATTTCCTTTTCTCACATTGTCCTCAAATCGCTTGAAATCTCAAATTCCAAATTCCAGAAAAAGACAGTTTCAAACCTGCAGTGTGTAAGGAAAGGTTCAAATCTGTGAGTTGAATACAAACAACACAAAGAAGTTACTGAGAATTCTTCTGTCTAGCATTATATGAAGAAATCCCGTTTCCAACGAAGGCCTCAAAGTGGAGCAAATATCCACTTGTAGACTTTAGAAACAGAGTGTTTCCAAACTGCTCTATGAACAGAAAAGTTAAACTCTGTGAGCTGAACGCACACATCACAAAGTTGTTTCTGAGAATGATTCTGTCTAGTTTTTATACCAAGATATTTCGTTTTCTAACATTGGCCTAAAATCGCTTGAAATCTCCAATTGCAATTTCCACAAAAAGAGAGTTTCAAATCTGCTCTGTCCAAAGAAAGGTTCAACTCTGTGAGCTGAATACACACAACACAATGAAGTTACTGAAAATTTTTCTATCTAGCATTATATGAAGAAATCCCGTTTCCAACGAAGTCCTCAAAGAGTTCCAAATATCCACTTGCAGACTTTACAAACAGAGTGTTTCCAAACTGCTGTATGAACAGAAAGGTTAAACTCTGTGAGCTGAATGCACACATCACATAGTAGTTTCTGAGAATGATTCTGTCTAGTTTTTATACGAAGATATTTCCTTTTCTAACATTGGCCTCAAATCGCTTGAAATCTCCAATTTCAAATTCCAGAAAAAGAGAGTTTCAAATCTGCTCTGTCCAAAGAAATGTTCAACTCTGTGAGCTGAATACACACAACACAAAGAAGTTACTGAAAAGTCTTCTGTCTAGCATTATATGAAGAATTCCCGTTTCCAACGAAGGCCTCAAAGAGATCAAAATATCCACTTGCAGACTTTACAAACAGAGTGTTTCCAAACTGCTGTATGAACAGAAAGTTTAAACTCTGTGAGCTGAATGCACACATCACATAGTAGTTTCTGAGAATGATTCTGTCTAGTTTTTATACGAAGATATTTCCTTTTCTAACATTGGCCTAAAATCGCTTGAAATCTCCAATTGCAATTTCCCCAAAAAGAGAATTTCAAATCTGCTCTGTCCAAAGAAAGGTTCAACTCTGTGAGCTGAATACACACAACACAAAGAAGTTACTGAAAATTCTTCTGTCTAGCATTATATGAAGAAATCCCGTTTCCAACGAAGTCCTCAAAGAGGTCCAAATATCCACTTGCAGACTTTACAAACAGAGTGTTTCCAAACTGCTCTATGAACAGAAAGGTTAAAATCTGTGAGCTGAATGCACACATCACATAGTAGTTTCTGAGAATCATTCTGTCTAGTTTTTATACCAAGATATTTCCTTTTCTCACATTGGCCTCAAATCGCTTGAAATCTCAAATTCCAAATTCCAGAAAAAGACAGTTTCAAACCTGCAGTGTGTAAGGAAAGGTTCAAATCTGTGAGTTGAATACACACAACACAAAGAAGTTACTGAGAATTCTTCTGTCTAGCTTTATATGAAGAAATCCCGTTTCCAACGAAGGCCTCAAAGTGGTGCAAATATCCACTTGTAGACTTTAGAAACAGAGTGTTTCCAAACTGCTCTATGAACAGAAAAGTTCAACTCTGTGAGCTGAACCCACACATCACAAAGTTGTTTCTGAGAATGATTCTGTCTAGTTTTTATACGAAGATATTTAATTTTCTAACATTGGCCTAATATCGCTTGAAATCTCCAATTGCAATTTCCACAAAAAGAGAGTTTCAAATCTGCTCTGTCCAAAGAAAGGTTCAACTCTGTGAGCTGAATACACACAACACAAAGAAGTTACTGAAAATTCTTCTGTCTAGCATTATATGAAGAAATCCCGTTTCCAACGAAGTCCTCAAAGAGGTCCAAATATGCACTTGCAGACTTTACAAACAGAGTGTTTCCAAACTGCTGTATGAACAGAAAGGTGAAACTCTGTGAGCTGAATGCACACATCACATAGCAGTTTCTGAGAATGATTCTGTCTAGTTTTTTACGAAGATATTTCCTTTTCTAACATTGGCCTAAAATCGCTTGAAATCTCCAATTGCAATTGCCCCAAAAAGAGAGTTTCAAATCTGCTCTGTCCAAAGAAAGGTTCAACTCTGTGAGCTGAATACACACAACACAAAGAATTTACTGAAAATTCTTCTGTCTAGCATTATATGAAGAAATCCCGTTTCCAACGAAGTCCTCAAAGAGGTCCAAATATCCACTTGCAGACTTTACAAACAGAGTGTTTCCAAACTGCTGTATGAACAGAAAGGTTAAAATCTGTGAGCTGAATGCACACATCACATACTAGTTTCTGAGAATGATTCTGTCTAGTTTTTATACGAATATATTTCCTTTTCTCACATTGGCCTAAAATCGCTTGAAATCTCCAATTGCAATTTCCACAAAAAGAGAGTTTCAAATCTGCTCTGTCCAAAGAAAGGTTCAACTCAGTGAGCTGAATACACACAACACAAAGAAGTTACTGAAAATTCTTCTGTCTAGCATTATATGAAGAAATCCCGTTTCCAACGAAGTCCTCAAAGAGGTCCAAATATCCACTTGCAGACTTTACAAACAGAGTGTTTCCAAACTGCTGTATGAACAGAAAGGTTAAAATCTGTGAGCTGAATGCGCACATCACATAGTAGTTTCTGAGAATCATTCTGTCTAGTTTTTATACCAAGATATTTCCTTTTCTCACATTGTCCTCAAATCGCTTGAAATCTCAAATTCCAAATTCCAGAAAAAGACAGTTTCAAACCTGCAGTGTGTAAGGAAAGGTTCAAATCTGTGAGTTGAATACAAACAACACAAAGAAGTTACTGAGAATTCTTCTGTCTAGCATTATATGAAGAAATCCCGTTTCCAACGAAGGCCTCAAAGTGGAGCAAATATCCACTTGTAGACTTTAGAAACAGAGTGTTTCCAAACTGCTCTATGAACAGAAAAGTTAAACTCTGTGAGCTGAACGCACACATCACAAAGTTGTTTCTGAGAATGATTCTGTCTAGTTTTTATACCAAGATATTTCGTTTTCTAACATTGGCCTAAAATCGCTTGAAATCTCCAATTGCAATTTCCACAAAAAGAGAGTTTCAAATCTGCTCTGTCCAAAGAAAGGTTCAACTCTGTGAGCTGAATACACACAACACAAAGAAGTTACTGAAAATTCTTCTGTCTAGCATTATATGAAGAAATCCCGTTTCCAACGAAGTCCTCAAAGAGGTCCAAATATCCACTTGCAGACTTTACAAACAGAGTGTTTCCAAACTGCTGTATGAACAGAAAGGTGAAACTCTGTGAGCTGAATGCACACATCACATAGTAGTTTCTGAGAATGATTCTGTCTAGTTTTTATACGAAGATATTTCCTTTTCTCACATTGGCCTCAAATCGCTTGAAATCTCCAATTGCAATTTCCACAAAAAGAGAGTTTCAAATCTGCTCTGTCCAAAGAAAGGTTCAACTCTGTGAGCTGAATACACACAACACAAAGAAGTTACTCAAAATTCTTCTGTCTAGCATTATATGAAGAAATCCCGTTTCCAACGAAGTCCTCAAAGAGGTCAAATATCCACTTGCAGACTTTACAAACAGAGTGTTTCCAAACTGCTGTATGAACAGAAAGGTTAAACTCTGTGAGCTGAATGCACACATCACATAGTAGTTTCTGAGAATGATTCTGTCTAGTTTTTATACGAAGATATTTCCTTTTCTCACATTGGCCTCAAATCGCTTGAAATCTCCAATTGCAATTTCCACAAAAAGAGAGTTTCAAATCTGCTCTGTCCAAAGAAAGGTTCAACTCTGTGAGCTGAATACACACAACACAAAGAAGTTACTCAAAATTCTTCTGTCTAGCATTATATAAAGAAATCCCGTTTCCAACGAAATCCTCAAAGAGGTCCAAATATCCCCTTTCAGACTTTACAAACAGAGTGTTTCCAAACTGCTCTATGAACAGAAAGGTTAAACTCTGTGAGCTGAATGCACACATCACATAGTAGTTTCTGAGAATGATTCTGTCTAGTTTCTATACGAAGATATTTCCTTTTCTAACATTGTCCTCAAATCGCTTGAAATCTCAAATTCCAAATTCCAGAAAAAGACAGTTTCAAACCTGCAGTGTGTAAGGAAAGGTTCAAATCTGTGAGTTGAATACACACAACACAAAGAAGTTACTGAGAATTCTTCTGTCTAGCATTATATGAAGAAATCCCGTTTCCAACGAAGGCCTCAAAGTGGAGCAAATATCCACATGTAGACTTTAGAAACAGAGTGTTTCCAAACTGCTCTATGAACAGAAAAGTTAAACTCTGTGAGCTGAACGCACACATCACAAAGTTGTTTCTGAGAATGATTCTGTCTAGTTTTTATACCAAGATATTTCGTTTTCTAACATTGGCCTAAAATCGCTTGAAATCTCCAATTGCAATTTCCACAAAAAGAGAGTTTCAAATCTGCTCTGTCCAAAGAAAGGTTCAACTCTGTGAGCTGAATACACACAACACAAAGAAGTTACTGAAAATTCTTCTGTCTAGCATTATATGAAGAAATCCCGTTTCCAACGAAGTCCTCAAAGAGTTCCAAATATCCACTTGCAGACTTCACAAACAGAGTGTTTCCAAACTGCTGTATGAACAGAAAGGTTAAACTCTGTGAGCTGAATGCACACATCACATAGTAGTTTCTGAGAATGATTCTGTCTAGTTTTTATACGAAGATATTTCCTTTTCTAACATTGGCCTAAAATCGCTTGAAATCTCCAATTGCAATTTCCACAAAAAGAGAGTTTAAATCTGCTCTGTCCAAAGAACGGTTCAACTCTGTGAGCTGAATACACACAACACAAAGAAGTTACTGAAAATTCTTCTGTCTAGCATTATATGAAGAAATCCCGTTTCCAACGAAATCCTCAAAGAGGTCCAAATATCCACTTGCAGACTTTACAAACGGAGTGTTTCCAAACTGCTGTATGGACAGAAAGGTTAAACTCTGTGAGCTGAATGCACACATCACATAGTAGTTTCTGAGAATGATTCTGTCTAGTTTTTATACCAAGATATTTCCTTTTCTCACATTGGCCTCAAATCGCTTGAAATCTCCAATTGCAATTTCCACAAAAAGAGAGTTTCAAATCTGCTCTGTCCAAAGAAAGGTTCAACTCTGTGAGCTGAATACACACAACACAAAGAAGTTACTCAAAATTCTTCTGTCTAGCATTGTATAAAGAAATCCCGTTTCCAACGAAATCCTCAAAGAGGTCCAAATATCCCCTTGCAGACTTTACAAACAGAGTGTTTCCAAACTGCTCTATGAACAGAAAGGTTAAACTCTGTGAGCTGAATGCACACATCACATAGTAGTTTCTGAGAATGATTCTGTCTAGTTTCTATACGAAGATATTTCCTTTCCTAATATTGGCCTCAAATCGCTTGAAATCTCCAATTTCAAATTCCACAAAAAGAGAGTTTCAAATCTGCTCTGTCCAAAGAAATGTTCAACTCTGTGAGCTGAATGCACACAACACAAAGAAGTTACTGAAAATTCTTCTGTCTAGCATTATATGAAGAATTCCCGTTTCCAACGAAGGCCTCAAAGAGATCCAAATATCCACTTGCAGACTTTTCAAACAGAGTGTTTCCAAACTGCTGTATGAACAGAAAGGTTAAACTCTGTGAGCTGAATGCACACATCACATAGTAGTTTCTGAGAATGATTCTGTCTAGTTTTTATACGAAGATATTTCCTTTTCTAACATTGGCCTAAAATCGCTTGAAATCTCCAATTGCAATTTCCCCAAAAAGAGAGTTTCAAATCTGCTCTGTCCAAAGAAAGGTTCAACTCTGTGAGCTGAATACACACAACACAAAGAAGTTACTGAAAATCTTCTATCTAGCATTATATGAAGAAATCCCGTTTCCAACGAAGTCCTCAAAGAGGTCCATATATCCACTTGCAGACTTTACAAACAGAGTGTTTCCAAACTGCTGTATGAACAGAAAGGTTAAAATCTGTGAGCTGAATGCACACATCACATAGTAGTTTCTGAGAATGATTCTGTCTAGTTTTTATACGAAGATATTTCCTTTTCTCTCATTGGCCTAAAAACGCTTGAAATCTCCAATTGCAAATTCCACAAAAAGAGAGTTTCAAATCTGCTCTGTCCAAAGAAAGGTTCAACTCTGTGAGCTGAATACACACAACACAAAGAAGTTACTCAAAATTCTTCTGTCTAGCATTATATAAAGAAATCCCGTTTCCAACGAAATCCTCAAAGAGGTCCAAATATAACCTTGCAGACTTTACAAACAGAGTGTTTCCAAACTGCTGTATGAACAGAAAGGTTAAACTCTGTGAGCTGAATGCACACATCACATAGTAGTTTCTGAGAATGATTCTGTCTAGTTTTTATACCAAGATATTTCCTTTTCTCACATTGGCCTCAAATCGCTTGAAATCTCAAATTCCAAATTCCAGAAAAAGACAGTTTCAAACCTGCAGTGTGTAAGGAAAGGTTCAAATCTGTGAGTTGAATACACACAACACAAAGAAGTTACTGAGAATTCTTCTGTCTAGCTTTATATGAAGAAATCCCGTTTCCAACGAAGGCCTCAAAGTGGTGCAAATATCCACTTGTAGACTTTAGAAACAGAGTGTTTCCAAACTGCTCTATGAACAGAAAAGTTCAACTCTGTGAGCTGAACCCACACATCACAAAGTTGTTTCTGAGAATGATTCTGTCTAGTTTTTATACGAAGATATTTAATTTTCTAACATTGGCCTAATATCGCTTGAAATCTCCAATTGCAATTTCCACAAAAAGAGAGTTTCAAATCTGCTCTGTCCAAAGAAAGGTTCAACTCTGTGAGCTGAATACACACAACACAAAGAAGTTACTGAAAATTCTTCTGTCTAGCATTATATGAAGAAATCCCGTTTCCAACGAAGTCCTCAAAGAGGTCCAAATATGCACTTGCAGACTTTACAAACAGAGTGTTTCCAAACTGCTGTATGAACAGAAAGGTGAAACTCTGTGAGCTGAATGCACACATCACATAGCAGTTTCTGAGAATGATTCTGTCTAGTTTTTTACGAAGATATTTCCTTTTCTAACATTGGCCTAAAATCGCTTGAAATCTCCAATTGCAATTGCCCCAAAAAGAGAGTTTCAAATCTCCTCTGTCCAAAGAAAGGTTCAACTCTGTGAGCTGAATACACACAACACAAAGAATTTACTGAAAATTCTTCTGTCTAGCATTATATGAAGAAATCCCGTTTCCAACGAAGTCCTCAAAGAGGTCCAAATATCCACTTGCAGACTTTACAAACAGAGTGTTTCCAAACTGCTGTATGAACAGAAGGTTAAAATCTGTGAGCTGAATGCACACATCACATACTAGTTTCTGAGAATGATTCTGTCTAGTTTTTATACGAAGATATTTCCTTTTCTCACATTGGCCTAAAATCGCTTGAAATCTCCAATTGCAATTTCCACAAAAAGAGAGTTTCAAATCTGCTCTGTCCAAAGAAAGGTTCAACTCAGTGAGCTGAATACACACAACACAAAGAAGTTACTGAAAATTCTTCTGTCTAGCATTATATGAAGAAATCCCGTTTCCAACGAAGTCCTCAAAGAGGTCCAAATATCCACTTGCAGACTTTACAAACAGAGTGTTTCCAAACTGCTGTATGAACAGAAAGGTTAAAATCTGTGAGCTGAATGCGCACATCACATAGTAGTTTCTGAGAATCATTCTGTCTAGTTTTTATACCAAGATATTTCCTTTTCTCACATTGTCCTCAAATCGCTTGAAATCTCAAATTCCAAATTCCAGAAAAAGACAGTTTCAAACCTGCAGTGTGTAAGGAAAGTTTCAAATCTGTGAGTTGAATACACACAACACAAAGAAGTTACTGAGAATTCCTCTGTCTAGCATTATATGAAGAAATCCCGTTTCCAACGAAGGCCTCAAAGTGGTGCAAATATCCACTTGTAGACTTTAGAAACAGAGTGTTTCCAAACTGCTCTATGAACAGAAAAGTCAAACTCTGTGAGCTGAACGCACACATCACAAAGTTGTTTCTGAGAATGATTCTGTCTAGTTTTTATACGAAGATATTTCCTTTTCTAACATTGGCCTAAAATCGCTTGAAATCTCCAATTGCAATTTCCACAAAAAGAGAGTTTCAAATCTGCTCTGTCCAAAGAACGGTTCAACTCTGTGAGCTGAATACACACAACACAAAGAAGTTACTGAAAATTCTTCTGTCTAGCATTATATGAAGAAATCCCGTTTCCAACGAAGTCCTCAAAGAGGTCCAAATATGCACTTGCAGACTTTACAAACAGAGTGTTTCCAAACTGCTGTATGAACAGAAAGGTGAAACTCTGTGAGCTGAATGCACACATCACATAGTAGTTTCTGAGAATGATTCTGTCTAGTTTTTATACCAAGATATTTCCTTTTCTCACATTGGCCTCAAATCGCTTGAAATCTCCAATTGCAATTTCCACAAAAAGAGAGTTTCAAATCTGCTCTGTCCAAAGAAAGGTTCAACTCTGTGAGCTGAATACACACAACACAAAGAAGTTACTCAAAATTCTTCTGTCTAGCATTATATAAAGAAATCCCGTTTCCAACGAAATCCTCAAAGAGGTCCAAATATCCCCTTGCAGACTTTACAAACAGAGTGTTTCCAAACTGCTCTATGAACAGAAAGGTTAAACTCTGTGAGCTGAATGCACACATCACATAGTAGTTTCTGAGAATGATTCTGTCTAGTTTTTATACGAAGATATTTCCTTTTCTAACATTGTCCTCAAATCGCTTGAAATCTCAAATTCCAAATTCCAGAAAAAGACAGTTTCAAACCTGCAGTGTGTAAGGAAAGGTTCAAATCTGTGAGTTGAATACACACAACACAAAGAAGTTACTGAGAATTCCTCTGTCTAGCATTATATGAAGAAATCCCGTTTCCAACGGAGGCCTCAAAGTGGTGCAAATATCCACTTGTAGACTTTAGAAACAGAGTGTTTCCAAACTGCTCTATGAACAGAAAAGTTAAACTCTGTGAGCTGAACGCACACATCACAAAGTTGTTTCTGAGAATGATTCTGTCTAGTTTTTATACGAAGATATTTCCTTTTCTAACATTGGCCTAAAATCGCTTGAAATCTCCAATTTCAAATTCCAGAAAAAGAGAGTTTCAAATCTGCTCTGTCCAAAGAAATGTTCAACTCTGTGAGCTGAATACACACAACACAAAGAAGTTACTGAAAATTCTTCTGTCTAGCATTATATGAAGAATTCCCGTTTCCAACGAAGGCCTCAAAGAGATCCAAATATCCACTTGCAGACTTTACAAACAGAGTGTTTCCAAACTGCTGTATGAACAGAAAGGTTAAACTCTGTGAGCTGAATGCACACATCACAAAGTTGTTTGTGAGAATGATTCTGTCTAGTTTTTATACCAAGATATTTCCTTTTCTAACATTGGCCTCAAATCGCTTGAAATCTCCAATTGCAATTTCCCCAAAAAGAGAGTTTCAAATCTGCTCTGTCCAAAGAAAGGTTCAACTCTGTGAGCTGAATACACACAACACAAAGAAGTTACTGAAAATTCTTCTGTCTAGCATTATATGAAGAAATCCCGTTTCCAACGAAGTCCTCAAAGAGGTCCAAATATCCACTTGCAGACTTTACAAACAGAGTGTTTCCAAACTGCTGTATGAACAGAAAGGTGAAACTCTGTGAGCTGAATGCACACATCACATAGTAGTTTCTGAGAATGATTCTGTCTAGTTTTTATACGAAGATATTTCCTTTTCTCACATTGGCCTCAAATCGCTTGAAATCTCCAATTGCAATTTCCACAAAAAGAGAGTTTCAAATCTGCTCTGTCCAAAGAAAGGTTCAACTCTGTGAGCTGAATACACACAACACAAAGAAGTTACTCAAAATTCTTCTGTCTAGCATTATATAAAGAAATCCCGTTTCCAACGAAATCCTCAAAGAGGTCCAAATATCCCCTTGCAGACTTTACAAACAGAGTGTTTCCAAACTGCTCTATGAACAGAAAGGTTAAACTCTGTGAGCTGAATGCACACATCACATAGTAGTTTCTGAGAATGATTCTGTCTAGTTTCTATACGAAGATATTTCCTTTCCTAATATTGGCCTCAAATCGCTTGAAATCTCCAATTTCAAATTCCACAAAAAGAGAGTTTCAAATCTGCTCTGTCCAAAGAAATGTTCAACTCTGTGAGCTGAATACACACAACACAAAGAAGTTACTGAAAATTCTTCTGTCTAGCATTATATGAAGAATTCCCGTTTCCAACGAAGGCCTCAAAGAGATCCAAATATCCACTTGCAGACTTTTCAAACAGAGTGTTTCCAAACTGCTGTATGAACAGAAAGGTTAAACTCTGTGAGCTGAATGCACACATCACATAGTAGTTTCTGAGAATGATTCTGTCTAGTTTTTATACGAAGATATTTCCTTTTCTAACATTGGCCTAAAATCGCTTGAAATCTCCAATTGCAATTTCCCCAAAAAGAGAGTTTCAAATCTGCTCTGTCCAAAGAAAGGTTCAACTCTGTGAGCTGAATACACACAACACAAAGAAGTTACTGAAAATTCTTCTATCTAGCATTATATGAAGAAATCCCGTTTCGAACGAAGTCCTCAAAGAGGTCCAAATATCCACTTGCAGACTTTACAAACAGAGTGTTTCCAAACTGCTGTATGAACAGAAAGGTTAAAATCTGTGAGCTGAATGCACACATCACATAGTAGTTTCTGAGAATGATTCTGTCTAGTTTTTATACGAAGATATTTCCTTTTCTCACATTGGCCTAAAAACGCTTGAAATCTCCAATTGCAATTTCCACAAAAAGAGAGTTTCAAATCTGCTCTGTCCAAAGAAAGGTTCAACTCTGTGAGCTGAATACACACAACACAAAGAAGTTACTCAAAATTCTTCTGTCTAGCATTATATAAAGAAATCCCGTTTCCAACGAAATCCTCAAAGAGGTCCAAATATCCCCTTTCAGACTTTACAAACAGAGTGTTTCCAAACTGCTCTATGAACAGAAAGTTTAAACTCTGTGAGCTGAATGCACACATCACATAGTAGTTTCTGAGAATGATTCTGTCTAGTTTCTATACGAAGATATTTCCTTTTCTAACATTGTCCTCAAATCGCTTGAAATCTCAAATTCCAAATTCCAGAAAAAGACAGTTTCAAACCTGCAGTGTGTAAGGAAAGGTTCAAATCTGTGAGTTGAATACACACAACACAAAGAAGTTACTGAGAATTCTTCTGTCTAGCATTATATGAAGAAATCCCGTTTCCAAAGAAGGCCTCAAAATGGAGCAAATATCCACATGTAGACTTTAGAAACAGAGTGTTTCCAAACTGCTCTATGAACAGAAAAGTTAAACTCTGTGAGCTGAACGCACACATCACAAAGTTGTTTCTGAGAATGATTCTGTCTAGTTTTTATACCAAGATATTTCGTTTTCTAACATTGGCCTAAAATCGCTTGAAATCTCCAATTGCAATTTCCACAAAAAGAGAGTTTCAAATCTGCTCTGTCCAAAGAAAGGTTCAACTCTGTGAGCTGAATACACACAACACAAAGAAGTTACTGAAAATTCTTCTGTCTAGCATTATATGAAGAAATCCCGTTTCCAACGAAGTCCTCAAAGAGTTCCAAATATCCACTTGCAGACTTCACAAACAGAGTGTTTCCAAACTGCTGTATGAACAGAAAGGTTGAACTCTGTGAGCTGAATGCACACATCACATAGTAGTTTCTGAGAATGATTCTGTCTAGTTTTTATACGAAGATATTTCCTTTTCTAACATTGGCCTAAAATCGCTTGAAATCTCCAATTGCAATTTCCACAAAAAGAGAGTTTCAAATCTGCTCTGTCCAAAGAACGGTTCAACTCTGTGAGCTGAATACACACAACACAAAGAAGTTACTGAAAATTCTTCTGTCTAGCATTATATGAAGAAATCCCGTTTCCAACGAAATCCTCAAAGAGGTCCAAATATCCACTTGCAGACTTTACAAACAGAGTGTTTCCAAACTGCTGTATGAACAGAAAGGTTAAACTCTGTGAGCTGAATGCACACATCACATAGTAGTTTCTGAGAATGATTCTGTCTAGTTTTTATACCAAGATATTTCCTTTTCTCACATTGGCCTCAAATCGCTTGAAATCTCCAATTGCAATTTCCACAAAAAGAGAGTTTCAAATCTGCTCTGTCCAAAGAAAGGTTCAACTCTGTGAGCTGAATACACACAACACAAAGAAGTTACTCAAAATTCTTCTGTCTAGCATTATATAAAGAAATCCCGTTTCCAACGAAATCCTCAAAGAGGTCCAAATATCCCCTTGCAGACTTTACAAACAGAGTGTTTCCAAACTGCTCTATGAACAGAAAGGTTAAACTCTGTGAGCTGAATGCACACATCACATAGTAGTTTCTGAGAATGATTCTGTCTAGTTTCTATACGAAGATATTTCCTTTCCTAATATTGGCCTCAAATTGCTTGAAATCTCCAATTTCAAATTCCACAAAAAGAGAGTTTCAAATCTGCTCTGTCCAAAGAAATGTTCAACTCTGTGAGCTGAATGCACACAACACAAAGAAGTTACTGAAAATTCTTCTGTCTAGCATTATATGAAGAATTCCCGTTTCCAACGAAGGCCTCAAAGAGATCCAAATATCCACTTGCAGACTTTTCAAACAGAGTGTTTCCAAACTGCTGTATGAACAGAAAGGTTAAACTCTGTGAGCTGAATGCACACATCACATAGTAGTTTCTGAGAATGATTCTGTCTAGTTTTTATACGAAGATATTTCCTTTTCTAACATTGGCCTAAAATCGCTTGAAATCTCCAATTGCAATTTCCCCAAAAAGAGAGTTTCAAATCTGCTCTGTCCAAAGAAAGGTTCAACTCTGTGAGCTGAATACACACAACACAAAGAAGTTACTGAAAATTCTTCTATCTAGCATTATATGAAGAAATCCCGTTTCCAACGAAGTCCTCAAAGAGGTCCAAATATCCACTTGCAGACTTTACAAACAGAGTGTTTCCAAACTGCTGTATGAACAGAAAGGTTAAAATCTGTGAGCTGAATGCACACATCACATAGTAGTTTCTGAGAATGATTCTGTCTAGTTTCTATACGAAGATATTTCCTTTTCTAACATTGTCCTCAAATCGCTTGAAATCTCAAATTCCAAATTCCAGAAAAAGACAGTTTCAAACCTGCAGTGTGTAAGGAAAGGTTCAAATCTGTGAGTTGAATACAAACAACACAAAGAAGTTACTGAGAATTCTTCTGTCTAGCATTATATGAAGAAATCCCGTTTCCAACGAAGGCCTCAAAGTGGAGCAAATATCCACTTGTAGACTTTAGAAACAGAGTGTTTCCAAACTGCTCTATGAACAGAAAAGTTAAACTCTGTGAGCTGAACGCACACATCACAAAGTTGTTTCTGAGAATGATTCTGTCTAGTTTTTATACCAAGATATTTCGTTTTCTAACATTGGCCTAAAATCGCTTGAAATCTCCAATTGCAATTTCCACAAAAAGAGAGTTTCAAATCTGCTCTGTCCAAAGAAAGGTTCAACTCTGTGAGCTGAATACACACAACACAATGAAGTTACTGAAAATTTTTCTATCTAGCATTATATGAAGAAATCCCGTTTCCAACGAAGTCCTCAAAGAGTTCCAAATATCCACTTGCAGACTTTACAAACAGAGTGTTTCCAAACTGCTGTATGAACAGAAAGGTTAAACTCTGTGAGCTGAATGCACACATCACATAGTAGTTTCTGAGAATGATTCTGTCTAGTTTTTATACGAAGATATTTCCTTTTCTAACATTGGCCTCAAATCGCTTGAAATCTCCAATTTCAAATTCCAGAAAAAGAGAGTTTCAAATCTGCTCTGTCCAAAGAAATGTTCAACTCTGTGAGCTGAATACACACAACACAAAGAAGTTACTGAAAAGTCTTCTGTCTAGCATTATATGAAGAATTCCCGTTTCCAACGAAGGCCTCAAAGAGATCAAAATATCCACTTGCAGACTTTACAAACAGAGTGTTTCCAAACTGCTGTATGAACAGAAAGTTTAAACTCTGTGAGCTGAATGCACACATCACATAGTAGTTTCTGAGAATGATTCTGTCTAGTTTTTATACGAAGATATTTCCTTTTCTAACATTGGCCTAAAATCGCTTGAAATCTCCAATTGCAATTTCCCCAAAAAGAGAATTTCAAATCTGCTCTGTCCAAAGAAAGGTTCAACTCTGTGAGCTGAATACACACAACACAAAGAAGTTACTGAAAATTCTTCTGTCTAGCATTATATGAAGAAATCCCGTTTCCAACGAAGTCCTCAAAGAGGTCCAAATATCCACTTGCAGACTTTACAAACAGAGTGTTTCCAAACTGCTCTATGAACAGAAAGGTGAAAATCTGTGAGCTGAATGCACACATCACATAGTAGTTTCTGAGAATCATTCTGTCTAGTTTTTATACCAAGATATTTCCTTTTCTCACATTGGCCTCAAATCGCTTGAAATCTCAAATTCCAAATTCCAGAAAAAGACAGTTTCAAACCTGCAGTGTGTAAGGAAAGGTTCAAATCTGTGAGTTGAATACACACAACACAAAGAAGTTACTGAGAATTCTTCTGTCTAGCTTTATATGAAGAAATCCCGTTTCCAACGAAGGCCTCAAAGTGGTGCAAATATCCACTTGTAGACTTTAGAAACAGAGTGTTTCCAAACTGCTCTATGAACAGAAAAGTTCAACTCTGTGAGCTGAACCCACACATCACAAAGTTGTTTCTGAGAATGATTCTGTCTAGTTTTTATACGAAGATATTTAATTTTCTAACATTGGACTAATATCGCTTGAAATCTCCAATTGCAATTTCCACAAAAAGAGAGTTTCAAATCTGCTCTGTCCAAAGAAAGGTTCAACTCTGTGAGCTGAATACACACAACACAAAGAAGTTACTGAAAATTCTTCTGTCTAGCATTATATGAAGAAATCCCGTTTCCAACGAAGTCCTCAAAGAGGTCCAAATATGCACTTGCAGACTTTACAAACAGAGTGTTTCCAAACTGCTGTATGAACAGAAAGGTGAAACTCTGTGAGCTGAATGCACACATCACATAGCAGTTTCTGAGAATGATTCTGTCTAGTTTTTTACGAAGATATTTCCTTTTCTAACATTGGCCTAAAATCGCTTGAAATCTCCAATTGCAATTGCCCCAAAAAGAGAGTTTCAAATCTCCTCTGTCCAAAGAAAGGTTCAACTCTGTGAGCTGAATACACACAACACAAAGAATTTACTGAAAATTCTTCTGTCTAGCATTATATGAAGAAATCCCGTTTCCAACGAAGTCCTCAAAGAGGTCCAAATATCCACTTGCAGACTTTACAAACAGAGTGTTTCCAAACTGCTGTATGAACAGAAAGGTTAAAATCTGTGAGCTGAATGCACACATCACATACTAGTTTCTGAGAATGATTCTGTCTAGTTTTTATACGAAGATATTTCCTTTTCTCACATTGGCCTAAAATCGCTTGAAATCTCCAATTGCAATTTCCACAAAAAGAGAGTTTCAAATCTGCTCTTTCCAAAGAAAGGTTCAACTCAGTGAGCTGAATACACACAACACAAAGAAGTTACTGAAAATTCTTCTGTCTAGCATTATATGAAGAAATCCCGTTTCCAACGAAGTCCTCAAAGAGGTCCAAATATCCACTTGCAGACTTTACAAACAGAGTGTTTCCAAACTGCTGTATGAACAGAAAGGTTAAAATCTGTGAGCTGAATGCGCACATCACATAGTAGTTTCTGAGAATCATTCTGTCTAGTTTTTATACCAAGATATTTCCTTTTCTCACATTGTCCTCAAATCGCTTGAAATCTCAAATTCCAAATTCCAGAAAAAGACAGTTTCAAACCTGCAGTGTGTAAGGAAAGTTTCAAATCTGTGAGTTGAATACACACAACACAAAGAAGTTACTGAGAATTCCTCTGTCTAGCATTATATGAAGAAATCCCGTTTCCAACGAAGGCCTCAAAGTGGTGCAAATATCCACTTGTAGACTTTAGAAACAGAGTGTTTCCAAACTGCTCTATGAACAGAAAAGTCAAACTCTGTGAGCTGAACGCACACATCACAAAGTTGTTTCTGAGAATGATTCTGTCTAGTTTTTATACGAAGATATTTCCTTTTCTAACATTGGCCTAAAATCGCTTGAAATCTCCAATTTCAAATTCCAGAAAAAGAGAGTTTCAAATCTGCTCTGTCCAAAGAAATGTTCAACTCTGTGAGCTGAATACACACAACACAAAGAAGTTACTCAAAATTCTTCTGTCTAGCATTATATGAAGAATTCCCGTTTCCAACGAAGGCCTCAAAGAGATCCAAATATCCACTTGCAGACTTTACAAACAGAGTGTTTCCAAACTGCTGTATGAACAGAAAGGTTAAACTCTGTGAGCTGAATGCACACATCACAAAGTTGTTTCTGAGAATGATTCTGTCTAGTTTTTATACCAAGATATTTCCTTTTCTAACATTGGCCTCAAATCGCTTGAAATCTCCAATTGCAATTTCCCCAAAAAGAGAGTTTCAAATCTGCTCTGTCCAAAGAAAGGTTCAACTCTGTGAGCTGAATACACACAACACAAAGAAGTTACTGAAAATTCTTCTGTCTAGCATTATATGAAGAAATCCCGTTTCCAACGAAGTCCTCAAAGAGGTCCAAATATCCACTTGCAGACTTTACAAACAGAGTGTTTCCAAACTGCTGTATGAACAGAAAGGTGAAACTCTGTGAGCTGAATGCACACATCACATAGTAGTTTCTGAGAATGATTCTGTCTAGTTTTTATACGAAGATATTTCCTTTTCTCACATTGGCCTCAAATCGCTTGAAATCTCCAATTGCAATTTCCACAAAAAGAGAGTTTCAAATCTGCTCTGTCCAAAGAAAGGTTCAACTCTGTGAGCTGAATACACACAACACAAAGAAGTTACTCA
The DNA here is from genome assembly GCF_028858775.2 of Pan troglodytes. NCBI lineage: Eukaryota > Metazoa > Chordata > Mammalia > Primates > Hominidae > Pan > Pan troglodytes. Next base: position 16,080,906 of record NC_072413.2, read on the forward strand.
AAATTCTTCTGTCTAGCATTATATAAGGAAATCCCGTTTCCAACGAAATCCTCAAAGAGGTCCAAATATAACCTTGCAGACTTTACAAACAGAGTGTTTCCAAAGTGCTCTATGAACAGAAAGGTTAAACTCTGTGAGCTGAATGCACACATCACATAGTAGTTTCTGAGAATGATTCTGTCTAGTTTTTATACGAAGAAATTTCCTTTTCTAACATTGTCCTCAAATCGCTTGAAATCTCAAATTCCTAATTCCAGAAAAAGACAGTTTCAAACCTGCAGTGTGTAAGGAAAGGTTCAAATCTGTGAGTTGAATACACACAACACAAAGAAGTTACTGAGAATTCCTCTGTCTAGCATTATATGAAGAAATCCCGTTTCCAACGAAGGCCTCAAAGTGGTGCAAATATCCACTTGTAGACTTTAGAAACAGAGTGTTTCCAAACTGCTCTATGAACAGAAAAGTTAAACTCTGTGAGCTGAACGCACACATCACAAAGTTGTTTCTGAGAATGATTCTGTCTAGTTTTTATACGAAGATATTTCCTTTTCTAACATTGGCCTAAAATCGCTTGAAATCTCCAATTTCAAATTCCAGAAAAAGAGAGTTTCAAATCTGCTCTGTCCAAAGAAATGTTCAACTCTGTGAGCTGAATACACACAACACAAAGAAGTTACTGAAAATTCTTCTGTCTAGCATTATATGAAGAATTCCCGTTTCCAACGAAGGCCTCAAAGAGATCCAAATATCCACTTGCAGACTTTACAAACAGAGTGTTTCCAAACTGCTGTATGAACAGAAAGGTTAAACTCTGTGAGCTGAATGCACACATCACATAGTAGTTTCTGAGAATGATTCTGTCTAGTTTTTTACGAAGATATTTCCTTTTCTAACATTGGCCTAAAATCGCTTGAAATCTCCAATTGCAATTGCCCCAAAAAGAGAGTTTCAAATCTGCTCTGTCCAAAGAAAGGTTCAACTCTGTGAGCTGAATACACACAACACAAAGAATTTACTGAAAATTCTTCTGTCTAGCATTATATGAAGAAATCCCGTTTCCAACGAAGTCCTCAAAGAGGTCCAAATATCCACTTGCAGACTTTACAAACAGAGTGTTTCCAAACTGCTGTATGAACAGAAAGGTTAAAATCTGTGAGCTGAATGCACACATCACATACTAGTTTCTGACAATGATTCTGTCTAGTTTTTATACGAAGATATTTCCTTTTCTCACATTGGCCTAAAATCGCTTGAAATCTCCAATTGCAATTTCCACAAAAAGAGAGTTTCAAATCTGCTCTGTCCAAAGAAAGGTTCAACTCAGTGAGCTGAATACACACAACACAAAGAAGTTACTGAAAATTCTTCTGTCTAGCATTATATGAAGAAATCCCGTTTCCAACGAAGTCCTCAAAGAGGTCCAAATATCCACTTGCAGACTTTACAAACAGAGTGTTTCCAAACTGCTGTATGAACAGAAAGGTTAAAATCTGTGAGCTGAATGCGCACATCACATAGTAGTTTCTGAGAATCATTCTGTCTAGTTTTTATACCAAGATATTTCCTTTTCTCACATTGTCCTCAAATCGCTTGAAATCTCAAATTCCAAATTCCAGAAAAAGACAGTTTCAAACCTGCAGTGTGTAAGGAAAGGTTCAAATCTGTGAGTTGAATACACACAACACAAAGAAGTTACTGAGAATTCCTCTGTCTAGCATTATATGAAGAAATCCCGTTTCCAACGAAGGCCTCAAAGTGGTGCAAATATCCACTTGTAGACTTTAGAAACAGAGTGTTTCCAAACTGCTCTATGAACAGAAAAGTCAAACTCTGTGAGCTGAACGCACACATCACAAAGTTGTTTCTGAGAATGATTCTGTCTAGTTTTTATACGAAGATATTTCCTTTTCTAACATTGGCCTAAAATCGCTTGAAATCTCCAATTGCAATTTCCACAAAAAGAGAGTTTCAAATCTGCTCTGTCCAAAGAAAGGTTCAACTCTGTGAGCTGAATACACACAACACAAAGAAGTTACTCAAAATTCTTCTGTCTAGCATTATATAAAGAAATCCCGTTTCCAACGAAATCCTCAAAGAGGTCCAAATATCCCCTTGCAGACTTTACAAACAGAGTGTTTCCAAACTGCTCTATGAACAGAAAGGTTAAACTCTGTGAGCTGAATGCACACATCACATAGTAGTTTCTGAGAATGATTCTGTCTAGTTTCTATACGAAGATATTTCCTTTCCTAATATTGGCCTCAAATCGCTTGAAATCTCCAATTTCAAATTCCACAAAAAGAGAGTTTCAAATCTGCTCTGTCCAAAGAAATGTTCAACTCTGTGAGCTGAATACACACAACACAAAGAAGTTACTGAAAATTCTTCTGTCTAGCATTATATGAAGAATTCCCGTTTCCAACGAAGGCCTCAAAGAGATCCAAATATCCACTTGCAGACTTTTCAAACAGAGTGTTTCCAAACTGCTGTATGAACAGAAAGGTTAAACTCTGTGAGCTGAATGCACACATCACATAGTAGTTTCTGAGAATGATTCTGTCTAGTTTTTATACGAAGATATTTCCTTTTCTAACATTGGCCTAAAATCGCTTGAAATCTCCAATTGCAATTTCCCCAAAAAGAGAGTTTCAAATCTGCTCTGTCCAAAGAAAGGTTCAACTCTGTGAGCTGAATACACACAACACAAAGAAGTTACTGAAAATTCTTCTATCTAGCATTATATGAAGAAATCCCGTTTCGAACGAAGTCCTCAAAGAGGTCCAAATATCCACTTGCAGACTTTACAAACAGAGTGTTTCCAAACTGCTGTATGAACAGAAAGGTTAAAATCTGTGAGCTGAATGCACACATCACATAGTAGTTTCTGAGAATGATTCTGTCTAGTTTTTATACGAAGATATTTCCTTTTCTCACATTGGCCTAAAAACGCTTGAAATCTCCAATTGCAATTTCCACAAAAAGAGAGTTTCAAATCTGCTCTGTCCAAAGAAAGGTTCAACTCTGTGAGCTGAATACACACAACACAAAGAAGTTACTCAAAATTCTTCTGTCTAGCATTATATAAAGAAATCCCGTTTCCAACGAAATCCTCAAAGAGGTCCAAATATCCCCTTTCAGACTTTACAAACAGAGTGTTTCCAAACTGCTCTATGAACAGAAAGTTTAAACTCTGTGAGCTGAATGCACACATCACATAGTAGTTTCTGAGAATGATTCTGTCTAGTTTCTATACGAAGATATTTCCTTTTCTAACATTGTCCTCAAATCGCTTGAAATCTCAAATTCCAAATTCCAGAAAAAGACAGTTTCAAACCTGCAGTGTGTAAGGAAAGGTTCAAATCTGTGAGTTGAATACACACAACACAAAGAAGTTACTGAGAATTCTTCTGTCTAGCATTATATGAAGAAATCCCGTTTCCAAAGAAGGCCTCAAAATGGAGCAAATATCCACATGTAGACTTTAGAAACAGAGTGTTTCCAAACTGCTCTATGAACAGAAAAGTTAAACTCTGTGAGCTGAACGCACACATCACAAAGTTGTTTCTGAGAATGATTCTGTCTAGTTTTTATACCAAGATATTTCGTTTTCTAACATTGGCCTAAAATCGCTTGAAATCTCCAATTGCAATTTCCACAAAAAGAGAGTTTCAAATCTGCTCTGTCCAAAGAAAGGTTCAACTCTGTGAGCTGAATACACACAACACAAAGAAGTTACTGAAAATTCTTCTGTCTAGCATTATATGAAGAAATCCCGTTTCCAACGAAGTCCTCAAAGAGTTCCAAATATCCACTTGCAGACTTCACAAACAGAGTGTTTCCAAACTGCTGTATGAACAGAAAGGTTGAACTCTGTGAGCTGAATGCACACATCACATAGTAGTTTCTGAGAATGATTCTGTCTAGTTTTTATACGAAGATATTTCCTTTTCTAACATTGGCCTAAAATCGCTTGAAATCTCCAATTGCAATTTCCACAAAAAGAGAGTTTCAAATCTGCTCTGTCCAAAGAACGGTTCAACTCTGTGAGCTGAATACACACAACACAAAGAAGTTACTGAAAATTCTTCTGTCTAGCATTATATGAAGAAATCCCGTTTCCAACGAAATCCTCAAAGAGGTCCAAATATCCACTTGCAGACTTTACAAACAGAGTGTTTCCAAACTGCTGTATGAACAGAAAGGTTAAACTCTGTGAGCTGAATGCACACATCACATAGTAGTTTCTGAGAATGATTCTGTCTAGTTTTTATACCAAGATATTTCCTTTTCTCACATTGGCCTCAAATCGCTTGAAATCTCCAATTGCAATTTCCACAAAAAGAGAGTTTCAAATCTGCTCTGTCCAAAGAAAGGTTCAACTCTGTGAGCTGAATACACACAACACAAAGAAGTTACTCAAAATTCTTCTGTCTAGCATTATATAAAGAAATCCCGTTTCCAACGAAATCCTCAAAGAGGTCCAAATATCCCCTTGCAGACTTTACAAACAGAGTGTTTCCAAACTGCTGTATGAACAGAAAGGTTAAACTCTGTGAGCTGAATGCACACATCACATAGTAGTTTCTGAGAATGATTCTGTCTAGTTTCTATACGAAGATATTTCCTTTCCTAATATTGGCCTCAAATTGCTTGAAATCTCCAATTTCAAATTCCACAAAAAGAGAGTTTCAAATCTGCTCTGTCCAAAGAAATGTTCAACTCTGTGAGCTGAATGCACACAACACAAAGAAGTTACTGAAAATTCTTCTGTCTAGCATTATATGAAGAATTCCCGTTTCCAACGAAGGCCTCAAAGAGATCCAAATATCCACTTGCAGACTTTTCAAACAGAGTGTTTCCAAACTGCTGTATGAACAGAAAGGTTAAACTCTGTGAGCTGAATGCACACATCACATAGTAGTTTCTGAGAATGATTCTGTCTAGTTTTTATACGAAGATATTTCCTTTTCTAACATTGGCCTAAAATCGCTTGAAATCTCCAATTGCAATTTCCCCAAAAAGAGAGTTTCAAATCTGCTCTGTCCAAAGAAAGGTTCAACTCTGTGAGCTGAATACACACAACACAAAGAAGTTACTGAAAATTCTTCTATCTAGCATTATATGAAGAAATCCCGTTTCCAACGAAGTCCTCAAAGAGGTCCAAATATCCACTTGCAGACTTTACAAACAGAGTGTTTCCAAACTGCTGTATGAACAGAAAGGTTAAAATCTGTGAGCTGAATGCACACATCACATAGTAGTTTCTGAGAATGATTCTGTCTAGTTTCTATACGAAGATATTTCCTTTTCTAACATTGTCCTCAAATCGCTTGAAATCTCAAATTCCAAATTCCAGAAAAAGACAGTTTCAAACCTGCAGTGTGTAAGGAAAGGTTCAAATCTGTGAGTTGAATACAAACAACACAAAGAAGTTACTGAGAATTCTTCTGTCTAGCATTATATGAAGAAATCCCGTTTCCAACGAAGGCCTCAAAGTGGAGCAAATATCCACTTGTAGACTTTAGAAACAGCGTGTTTCCAAACTGCTCTATGAACAGAAAAGTTAAACTCTGTGAGCTGAACGCACACATCACAAAGTTGTTTCTGAGAATGATTCTGTCTAGTTTTTATACCAAGATATTTCGTTTTCTAACATTGGCCTAAAATCGCTTGAAATCTCCAATTGCAATTTCCACAAAAAGAGAGTTTCAAATCTGCTCTGTCCAAAGAAAGGTTCAACTCTGTGAGCTGAATACACACAACACAAAGAAGTTACTGAAAATTCTTCTGTCTAGCATTATATGAAGAAATCCCGTTTCCAACGAAGTCCTCAAAGAGGTCCAAATATCCACTTGCAGACTTTACAAACAGAGTGTTTCCAAACTGCTGTATGAACAGAAAGGTGAAACTCTGTGAGCTGAATGCACACATCACATAGTAGTTTCTGAGAATGATTCTGTCTAGTTTTTATACCAAGATATTTCCTTTTCTCACATTGGCCTCAAATCGCTTGAAATCTCCAATTGCAATTTCCACAAAAAGAGAGTTTCAAATCTGCTCTGTCCAAAGAAAGGTTCAACTCTGTGAGCTGAATACACACAACACAAAGAAGTTACTCAAAATTCTTCTGTCTAGCATTATATAAGGAAATCCCGTTTCCAACGAAATCCTCAAAGAGGTCCAAATATAACCTTGCAGACTTTACAAACAGAGTGTTTCCAAAGTGCTCTATGAACAGAAAGGTTAAACTCTGTGAGCTGAATGCACACATCACATAGTAGTTTCTGAGAATGATTCTGTCTAGTTTTTATACGAAGAAATTTCCTTTTCTAACATTGTCCTCAAATCGCTTGAAATCTCAAATTCCTAATTCCAGAAAAAGACAGTTTCAAACCTGCAGTGTGTAAGGAAAGGTTCAAATCTGTGAGTTGAATACACACAACACAAAGAAGTTACTGAGAATTCCTCTGTCTAGCATTATATGAAGAAATCCCGTTTCCAACGAAGGCCTCAAAGTGGTGCAAATATCCACTTGTAGACTTTAGAAACAGAGTGTTTCCAAACTGCTCTATGAACAGAAAAGTTAAACTCTGTGAGCTGAACGCACACATCACAAAGTTGTTTCTGAGAATGATTCTGTCTAGTTTTTATACGAAGATATTTCCTTTTCTAACATTGGCCTAAAATCGCTTGAAATCTCCAATTTCAAATTCCAGAAAAAGAGAGTTTCAAATCTGCTCTGTCCAAAGAAATGTTCAACTCTGTGAGCTGAATACACGCAACACAAAGAAGTTACTGAAAATTCTTCTGTCTAGCATTATATGAAGAATTCCCGTTTCCAACGAAGGCCTCAAAGAGATCCAAATATCCACTTGCAGACTTTACAAACAGAGTGTTTCCAAACTGCTGTATGAACAGAAAGGTTAAACTCTGTGAGCTGAATGCACACATCACATAGTAGTTTCTGAGAATGATTCTGTCTAGTTTTTTACGAAGATATTTCCTTTTCTAACATTGGCCTAAAATCGCTTGAAATCTCCAATTGCAATTGCCCCAAAAAGAGAGTTTCAAATCTGCTCTGTCCAAAGAAAGGTTCAACTCTGTGAGCTGAATACACACAACACAAAGAATTTACTGAAAATTCTTCTGTCTAGCATTATATGAAGAAATCCCGTTTCCAACGAAGTCCTCAAAGAGGTCCAAATATCCACTTGCAGACTTTACAAACAGAGTGTTTCCAAACTGCTGTATGAACAGAAAGGTTAAAATCTGTGAGCTGAATGCACACATCACATACTAGTTTCTGAGAATGATTCTGTCTAGTTTTTATACGAAGATATTTCCTTTTCTCACATTGGCCTAAAATCGCTTGAAATCTCCAATTGCAATTTCCACAAAAAGAGAGTTTCAAATCTGCTCTGTCCAAAGAAAGGTTCAACTCAGTGAGCTGAATACACACAACACAAAGAAGTTACTGAAAATTCTTCTGTCTAGCATTATATGAAGAAATCCCGTTTCCAACGAAGTCCTCAAAGAGGTCCAAATATCCACTTGCAGACTTTACAAACAGAGTGTTTCCAAACTGCTGTATGAACAGAAAGGTTAAAATCTGTGAGCTGAATGTGCACATCACATAGTAGTTTCTGAGAATCATTCTGTCTAGTTTTTATACCAAGATATTTCCTTTTCTCACATTGTCCTCAAATCGCTTGAAATCTCAAATTCCAAATTCCAGAAAAAGACAGTTTCAAACCTGCAGTGTGTAAGGAAAGGTTCAAATCTGTGAGTTGAATACACACAACACAAAGAAGTTACTGAGAATTCCTCTGTCTAGCATTATATGAAGAAATCCCGTTTCGAACGAAGGCCTCAAAGTGGTGCAAATATCCACTTGTAGACTTTAGAAACAGAGTGTTTCCAAACTGCTCTATGAACAGAAAAGTCAAACTCTGTGAGCTGAACGCACACATCACAAAGTTGTTTCTGAGAATGATTCTGTCTAGTTTTTATACGAAGATATTTCCTTTTCTAACATTGGCCTAAAATCGCTTGAAATCTCCAATTGCAATTTCCACAAAAAGAGAGTTTCAAATCTGCTCTGTCCAAAGAAAGGTTCAACTCTGTGAGCTGAATACACACAACACAAAGAAGTTACTCAAAATTCTTCTGTCTAGCATTATATAAAGAAATCCCGTTTCCAACGAAATCCTCAAAGAGGTCCAAATATCCCCTTGCAGACTTTACAAACAGAGTGTTTCCAAACTGCTCTATGAACAGAAAGGTTAAACTCTGTGAGCTGAATGCACACATCACATAGTAGTTTCTGAGAATGATTCTGTCTAGTTTTTATACGAAGATATTTCCTTTTCTCACATTGGCCTCAAATCGCTTGAAATCTCCAATTGCAATTTCCACAAAAAGAGAGTTTCAAATCTGCTCTGTCCAAAGAAAGGTTCAACTCTGTGAGCTGAATACACACAACACAAAGAAGTTACTCAAAATTCTTCTGTCTAGCATTATATGAAGAAATCCCGTTTCCAACGAAGTCCTCAAAGAGGTCAAATATCCACTTGCAGACTTTACAAACAGAGTGTTTCCAAACTGCTGTATGAACAGAAAGGTTAAACTCTGTGAGCTGAATGCACACATCACATAGTAGTTTCTGAGAATGATTCTGTCTAGTTTTTATACCAAGATATTTCCTTTTCTCACATTGGCCTCAAATCGCTTGAAATCTCCAATTGCAATTTCCACAAAAAGAGAGTTTCAAATCTGCTCTGTCCAAAGAAAGGTTCAACTCTGTGAGCTGAATACACACAACACAAAGAAGTTACTCAAAATTCTTCTGTCTAGCATTATATAAAGAAATCCCGTTTCCAACGAAATCCTCAAAGAGGTCCAAATATCCCCTTTCAGACTTTACAAACAGAGTGTTTCCAAACTGCTCTATGAACAGAAAGGTTAAACTCTGTGAGCTGAATGCACACATCACATAGTAGTTTCTGAGAATGATTCTGTCTAGTTTCTATACGAAGATATTTCCTTTTCTAACATTGTCCTCAAATCGCTTGAAATCTCAAATTCCAAATTCCAGAAAAAGACAGTTTCAAACCTGCAGTGTGTAAGGAAAGGTTCAAATCTGTGAGTTGAATACACACAACACAAAGAAGTTACTGAGAATTCTTCTGTCTAGCATTATATGAAGAAATCACGTTTCCAACGAAGGCCTCAAAGTGGAGCAAATATCCACATGTAGACTTTAGAAACAGAGTGTTTCCAAACTGCTCTATGAACAGAAAAGTTAAACTCTGTGAGCTGAACGCACACATCACAAAGTTGTTTCTGAGAATGATTCTGTCTAGTTTTTATACCAAGATATTTCGTTTTCTAACATTGGCCTAAAATCGCTTGAAATCTCCAATTGCAATTTCCACAAAAAGAGAGTTTCAAATCTGCTCTGTCCAAAGAAAGGTTCAACTCTGTGAGCTGAATACACACAACACAAAGAAGTTACTGAAAATTCTTCTGTCTAGCATTATATGAAGAAATCCGGTTTCCAACGAAATCCTCAAAGAGGTCCAAATATCCACTTGCAGACTTTACAAACAGAGTGTTTCCAAACTGCTGTATGAACAGAAAGGTGAAACTCTGTGAGCTGAATGCACACATCACATAGTAGTTTCTGAGAATGATTCTGTCTAGTTTTTATACCAAGATATTTCCTTTTCTCACATTGGCCTCAAATCGCTTGAAATCTCCAATTGCAATTTCCACAAAAAGAGAGTTTCAAATCTGCTCTGTCCAAAGAAAGGTTCAACTCTGTGAGCTGAATACACACAACACAAAGAAGTTACTCAAAATTCTTCTGTCTAGCATTATATAAAGAAATCCCGTTTCCAACGAAATCCTCAAAGAGGTCCAAATATCCCCTTGCAGACTTTACAAACAGAGTGTTTCCAAACTGCTCTATGAACAGAAAGGTTAAACTCTGTGAGCTGAATGCACACATCACATAGTAGTTTCTGAGAATGATTCTGTCTAGTTTCTATACGAAGATATTTCCTTTCCTAATATTGGCCTCAAATTGCTTGAAATCTCCAATTTCAAATTCCACAAAAAGAGAGTTTCAAATCTGCTCTGTCCAAAGAAATGTTCAACTCTGTGAGCTGAATGCACACAACACAAAGAAGTTACTGAAAATTCTTCTGTCTAGCATTATATGAAGAATTCCCGTTTCCAACGAAGGCCTCAAAGAGATCCAAATATCCACTTGCAGACTTTTCAAACAGAGTGTTTCCAAACTGCTGTATGAACAGAAAGGTTAAACTCTGTGAGCTGAATGCACACATCACATAGTAGTTTCTGAGAATGATTCTGTCTAGTTTTTATACGAAGATATTTCCTTTTCTAACATTGGCCTAAAATCGCTTGAAATCTCCAATTGCAATTTCCCCAAAAAGAGAGTTTCAAATCTGCTCTGTCCAAAGAAAGGTTCAACTCTGTGAGCTGAATACACACAACACAAAGAAGTTACTGAAAATTCTTCTATCTAGCATTATATGAAGAAATCCCGTTTCCAACGAAGTCCTCAAAGAGGTCCAAATATCCACTTGCAGACTTTACAAACAGAGTGTTTCCAAACTGCTGTATGAACAGAAAGGTTAAAATCTGTGAGCTGAATGCACACATCACATAGTAGTTTCTGAGAATGATTCTGTCTAGTTTCTATACGAAGATATTTCCTTTTCTAACATTGTCCTCAAATCGCTTGAAATCTCAAATTCCAAATTCCAGAAAAAGACAGTTTCAAACCTGCAGTGTGTAAGGAAAGGTTCAAATCTGTGAGTTGAATACAAACAACACAAAGAAGTTACTGAGAATTCTTCTGTCTAGCATTATATGAAGAAATCCCGTTTCCAACGAAGGCCTCAAAGTGGAGCAAATATCCACTTGTAGACTTTAGAAACAGCGTGTTTCCAAACTGCTCTATGAACAGAAAAGTTAAACTCTGTGAGCTGAACGCACACATCACAAAGTTGTTTCTGAGAATGATTCTGTCTAGTTTTTATACCAAGATATTTCGTTTTCTAACATTGGCCTAAAATCGCTTGAAATCTCCAATTGCAATTTCCACAAAAAGAGAGTTTCAAATCTGCTCTGTCCAAAGAAAGGTTCAACTCTGTGAGCTGAATACACACAACACAAAGAAGTTACTGAAAATTCTTCTGTCTAGCATTATATGAAGAAATCCCGTTTCCAACGAAGTCCTCAAAGAGGTCCAAATATCCACTTGCAGACTTTACAAACAGAGTGTTTCCAAACTGCTGTATGAACAGAAAGGTGAAACTCTGTGAGCTGAATGCACACATCACATAGTAGTTTCTGAGAATGATTCTGTCTAGTTTTTATACCAAGATATTTCCTTTTCTCACATTGGCCTCAAATCGCTTGAAATCTCCAATTGCAATTTCCACAAAAAGAGAGTTTCAAATCTGCTCTGTCCAAAGAAAGGTTCAACTCTGTGAGCTGAATACACACAACACAAAGAAGTTACTCAAAATTCTTCTGTCTAGCATTATATAAGGAAATCCCGTTTCCAACGAAATCCTCAAAGAGGTCCAAATATAACCTTGCAGACTTTACAAACAGAGTGTTTCCAAAGTGCTCTATGAACAGAAAGGTTAAACTCTGTGAGCTGAATGCACACATCACATAGTAGTTTCTGAGAATGATTCTGTCTAGTTTTTATACGAAGAAATTTCCTTTTCTAACATTGTCCTCAAATCGCTTGAAATCTCAAATTCCTAATTCCAGAAAAAGACAGTTTCAAACCTGCAGTGTGTAAGGAAAGGTTCAAATCTGTGAGTTGAATACACACAACACAAAAAAGTTACTGAGAATTCCTCTGTCTAGCATTATATGAAGAAATCCCGTTTCCAACGAAGGCCTCAAAGTGGTGCAAATATCCACTTGTAGACTTTAGAAACAGAGTGTTTCCAAACTGCTCTATGAACAGAAAAGTTAAACTCTGTGAGCTGAACGCACACATCACAAAGTTGTTTCTGAGAATGATTCTGTCTAGTTTTTATACGAAGATATTTCCTTTTCTAACATTGGCCTAAAATCGCTTGAAATCTCCAATTTCAAATTCCAGAAAAAGAGAGTTTCAAATCTGCTCTGTCCAAAGAAATGTTCAACTCTGTGAGCTGAATACACGCAACACAAAGAAGTTACTGAAAATTCTTCTGTCTAGCATTATATGAAGAATTCCCGTTTCCAACGAAGGCCTCAAAGAGATCCAAATATCCACTTGCAGACTTTACAAACAGAGTGTTTCCAAACTGCTGTATGAACAGAAAGGTTAAACTCTGTGAGCTGAATGCACACATCACATAGTAGTTTCTGAGAATGATTCTGTCTAGTTTTTTACGAAGATATTTCCTTTTCTAACATTGGCCTAAAATCGCTTGAAATCTCCAATTGCAATTGCCCCAAAAAGAGAGTTTCAAATCTGCTCTGTCCAAAGAAAGGTTCAACTCTGTGAGCTGAATACACACAACACAAAGAATTTACTGAAAATTCTTCTGTCTAGCATTATATGAAGAAATCCCGTTTCCAACGAAGTCCTCAAAGAGGTCCAAATATCCACTTGCAGACTTTACAAACAGAGTGTTTCCAAACTGCTGTATGAACAGAAAGGTTAAAATCTGTGAGCTGAATGCACACATCACATACTAGTTTCTGAGAATGATTCTGTCTAGTTTTTATACGAAGATATTTCCTTTTCTCACATTGGCCTAAAATCGCTTGAAATCTCCAATTGCAATTTCCACAAAAAGAGAGTTTCAAATCTGCTCTGTCCAAAGAAAGGTTCAACTCAGTGAGCTGAATACACACAACACAAAGAAGTTACTGAAAATTCTTCTGTCTAGCATTATATGAAGAAATCCCGTTTCCAACGAAGTCCTCAAAGAGGTCCAAATATCCACTTGCAGACTTTACAAACAGAGTGTTTCCAAACTGCTGTATGAACAGAAAGGTTAAAATCTGTGAGCTGAATGTGCACATCACATAGTAGTTTCTGAGAATCATTCTGTCTAGTTTTTATACCAAGATATTTCCTTTTCTCACATTGTCCTCAAATCGCTTGAAATCTCAAATTCCAAATTCCAGAAAAAGACAGTTTCAAACCTGCAGTGTGTAAGGAAAGGTTCAAATCTGTGAGTTGAATACACACAACACAAAGAAGTTACTGAGAATTCCTCTGTCTAGCATTATATGAAGAAATCCCGTTTCGAACGAAGGCCTCAAAGTGGTGCAAATATCCACTTGTAGACTTTAGAAACAGAGTGTTTCCAAACTGCTCTATGAACAGAAAAGTCAAACTCTGTGAGCTGAACGCACACATCACAAAGTTGTTTCTGAGAATGATTCTGTCTAGTTTTTATACGAAGATATTTCCTTTTCTAACATTGGCCTAAAATCGCTTGAAATCTCCAATTGCAATTTCCACAAAAAGAGAGTTTCAAATCTGCTCTGTCCAAAGAAAGGTTCAACTCTGTGAGCTGAATACACACAACACAAAGAAGTTACTCAAAATTCTTCTGTCTAGCATTATATAAAGAAATCCCGTTTCCAACGAAATCCTCAAAGAGGTCCAAATATCCCCTTGCAGACTTTACAAACAGAGTGTTTCCAAACTGCTCTATGAACAGAAAGGTTAAACTCTGTGAGCTGAATGCACACATCACATAGTAGTTTCTGAGAATGATTCTGTCTAGTTTTTATACGAAGATATTTCCTTTTCTCACATTGGCCTCAAATCGCTTGAAATCTCCAATTGCAATTTCCACAAAAAGAGAGTTTCAAATCTGCTCTGTCCAAAGAAAGGTTCAACTCTGTGAGCTGAATACACACAACACAAAGAAGTTACTCAAAATTCTTCTGTCTAGCATTATATGAAGAAATCCCGTTTCCAACGAAGTCCTCAAAGAGGTCAAATATCCACTTGCAGACTTTACAAACAGAGTGTTTCCAAACTGCTGTATGAACAGAAAGGTTAAACTCTGTGAGCTGAATGCACACATCACATAGTAGTTTCTGAGAATGATTCTGTCTAGTTTTTATACCAAGATATTTCCTTTTCTCACATTGGCCTCAAATCGCTTGAAATCTCCAATTGCAATTTCCACAAAAAGAGAGTTTCAAATCTGCTCTGTCCAAAGAAAGGTTCAACTCTGTGAGCTGAATACACACAACACAAAGAAGTTACTCAAAATTCTTCTGTCTAGCATTATATAAAGAAATCCCGTTTCCAACGAAATCCTCAAAGAGGTCCAAATATCCCCTTTCAGACTTTACAAACAGAGTGTTTCCAAACTGCTCTATGAACAGAAAGGTTAAACTCTGTGAGCTGAATGCACACATCACATAGTAGTTTCTGAGAATGATTCTGTCTAGTTTCTATACGAAGATATTTCCTTTTCTAACATTGTCCTCAAATCGCTTGAAATCTCAAATTCCAAATTCCAGAAAAAGACAGTTTCAAACCTGCAGTGTGTAAGGAAAGGTTCAAATCTGTGAGTTGAATACACACAACACAAAGAAGTTACTGAGAATTCTTCTGTCTAGCATTATATGAAGAAATCACGTTTCCAACGAAGGCCTCAAAGTGGAGCAAATATCCACATGTAGACTTTAGAAACAGAGTGTTTCCAAACTGCTCTATGAACAGAAAAGTTAAACTCTGTGAGCTGAACGCACACATCACAAAGTTGTTTCTGAGAATGATTCTGTCTAGTTTTTATACCAAGATATTTCGTTTTCTAACATTGGCCTAAAATCGCTTGAAATCTCCAATTGCAATTTCCACAAAAAGAGAGTTTCAAATCTGCTCTGTCCAAAGAAAGGTTCAACTCTGTGAGCTGAATACACACAACACAAAGAAGTTACTGAAAATTCTTCTGTCTAGCATTATATGAAGAAATCCCGTTTCCAACGAAGTCCTCAAAGAGTTCCAAATATCCACTTGCAGACTTCACAAACAGAGTGTTTCCAAACTGCTGTATGAACAGAAAGGTTAAACTCTGTGAGCTGAATGCACACATCACATAGTAGTTTCTGAGAATGATTCTGTCTAGTTTTTATACGAAGATATTTCCTTTTCTAACATTGGCCTAAAATCGCTTGAAATCTCCAATTGCAATTTCCACAAAAAGAGAGTTTAAATCTGCTCTGTCCAAAGAACGGTTCAACTCTGTGAGCTGAATACACACAACACAAAGAAGTTACTGAAAATTCTTCTGTCTAGCATTATATGAAGAAATCCCGTTTCCAACGAAATCCTCAAAGAGGTCCAAATATCCACTTGCAGACTTTACAAACAGAGTGTTTCCAAACTGCTGTATGGACAGAAAGGTTAAACTCTGTGAGCTGAATGCACACATCACATAGTAGTTTCTGAGAATGATTCTGTCTAGTTTTTATAACAAGATATTTCCTTTTCTCACATTGGCCTCAAATCGCTTGAAATCTCCAATTGCAATTTCCACAAAAAGAGAGTTTCAAATCTGCTCTGTCCAAAGAAAGGTTCAACTCTGTGAGCTGAATACACACAACACAAAGAAGTTACTCAAAATTCTTCTGTCTAGCATTGTATAAAGAAATCCCGTTTCCAACGAAATCCTCAAAGAGGTCCAAATATCCCCTTGCAGACTTTACAAACAGAGTGTTTCCAAACTGCTCTATGAACAGAAAGGTTAAACTCTGTGAGCTGAATGCACACATCACATAGTAGTTTCTGAGAATGATTCTGTCTAGTTTCTATACGAAGATATTTCCTTTCCTAATATTGGCCTCAAATCGCTTGAAATCTCCAATTTCAAATTCCACAAAAAGAGAGTTTCAAATCTGCTCTGTCCAAAGAAATGTTCAACTCTGTGAGCTGAATGCACACAACACAAAGAAGTTACTGAAAATTCTTCTGTCTAGCATTATATGAAGAATTCCCGTTTCCAACGAAGGCCTCAAAGAGATCCAAATATCCACTTGCAGACTTTTCAAACAGAGTGTTTCCAAACTGCTGTATGAACAGAAAGGTTAAACTCTGTGAGCTGAATGCACACATCACATAGTAGTTTCTGAGAATGATTCTGTCTAGTTTTTATACGAAGATATTTCCTTTTCTAACATTGGCCTAAAATCGCTTGAAATCTCCAATTGCAATTTCCCCAAAAAGAGAGTTTCAAATCTGCTCTGTCCAAAGAAAGGTTCAACTCTGTGAGCTGAATACACACAACACAAAGAAGTTACTGAAAATTCTTCTATCTAGCATTATATGAAGAAATCCCGTTTCCAACGAAGTCCTCAAAGAGGTCCATATATCCACTTGCAGACTTTACAAACAGAGTGTTCCCAAACTGCTGTATTAACAGAAAGGTTAAAATCTGTGAGCTGAATGCACACATCACATAGTAGTTTCTGAGAATGATTCTGTCTAGTTTTTATACGAAGATATTTCCTTTTCTCTCATTGGCCTAAAAACGCTTGAAATCTCCAATTGCAAATTCCACAAAAAGAGAGTTTCAAATCTGCTCTGTCCAAAGAAAGGTTCAACTCTGTGAGCTGAATACACACAACACAAAGAAGTTACTCAAAATTCTTCTGTCTAGCATTATATAAAGAAATCCCGTTTCCAACGAAATCCTCAAAGAGGTCCAAATATAACCTTGCAGACTTTACAAACAGAGTGTTTCCAAACTGCTGTATGAACAGAAAGGTTAAACTCTGTGAGCTGAATGCACACATCACATAGTAGTTTCTGAGAATGATTCTGTCTAGTTTTTATACCAAGATATTTCCTTTTCTCACATTGGCCTCAAATCGCTTGAAATCTCAAATTCCAAATTCCAGAAAAAGACAGTTTCAAACCTGCAGTGTGTAAGGAAAGGTTCAAATCTGTGAGTTGAATACACACAACACAAAGAAGTTACTGAGAATTCTTCTGTCTAGCTTTATATGAAGAAATCCCGTTTCCAACGAAGGCCTCAAAGTGGTGCAAATATCCACTTGTAGACTTTAGAAACAGAGTGTTTCCAAACTGCTCTATGAACAGAAAAGTTCAACTCTGTGAGCTGAACCCACACATCACAAAGTTGTTTCTGAGAATGATTCTGTCTAGTTTTTATACGAAGATATTTAATTTTCTAACATTGGCCTAATATCGCTTGAAATCTCCAATTGCAATTTCCACAAAAAGAGAGTTTCAAATCTGCTCTGTCCAAAGAAAGGTTCAACTCTGTGAGCTGAATACACACAACACAAAGAAGTTACTGAAAATTCTTCTGTATAGCATTATATGAAGAAATCCCGTTTCCAACGAAGTCCTCAAAGAGGTCCAAATATCCACTTGCAGACTTTACAAACAGAGTGTTTCCAAACTGCTGTATGAACAGAAAGGTGAAACTCTGTGAGCTGAATGCACACATCACATAGTAGTTTCTGAGAATGATTCTGTCTAGTTTTTATACGAAGATATTTCCTTTTCTCACATTGGCCTCAAATCGCTTGAAATCTCCAATTGCAATTTCCACAAAAAGAGAGTTTCAAATCTGCTCTGTCCAAAGAAAGGTTCAACTCTGTGAGCTGAATACACACAACACAAAGAAGTTACTCAAAATTCTTCTGTCTAGCATTATATGAAGAAATCCCGTTTCCAACGAAGTCCTCAAAGAGGTCAAATATCCACTTGCAGACTTTACAAACAGAGTGTTTCCAAACTGCTGTATGAACAGAAAGGTTAAACTCTGTGAGCTGAATGCACACATCACATAGTAGTTTCTGAGAATGATTCTGTCTAGTTTTTATACCAAGATATTTCCTTTTCTCACATTGGCCTCAAATCGCTTGAAATCTCCAATTGCAATTTCCACAAAAAGAGAGTTTCAAATCTGCTCTGTCCAAAGAAAGGTTCAACTCTGTGAGCTGAATACACACAACACAAAGAAGTTACTCAAAATTCTTCTGTCTAGCATTATATAAAGAAATCCCGTTTCCAACGAAATCCTCAAAGAGGTCCAAATATCCCCTTTCAGACTTTACAAACAGAGTGTTTCCAAACTGCTCTATGAACAGAAAGGTTAAACTCTGTGAGCTGAATGCACACATCACATAGTAGTTTCTGAGAATGATTCTGTCTAGTTTCTATACGAAGATATTTCCTTTTCTAACATTGTCCTCAAATCGCTTGAAATCTCAAATTCCAAATTCCAGAAAAAGACAGTTTCAAACCTGCAGTGTGTAAGGAAAGGTTCAAATCTGTGAGTTGAATACACACAACACAAAGAAGTTACTGAGAATTCTTCTGCTAGCATTATATGAAGAAACCCCGTTTCCAACGAAGGCCTCAAAGTGGAGCAAATATCCACATGTAGACTTTAGAAACAGAGTGTTTCCAAACTGCTCTATGAACAGAAAAGTTAAACACTGTGAGCTGAACGCACACATCACAAAGTTGTTTCTGAGAATGATTCTGTCTAGTTTTTATACCAAGATATTTCGTTTTCTAACATTGGCCTAAAATCGCTTGAAATCTCCAATAGCAATTTCCACAAAAAGAGAGTTTCAAATCTGCTCTGTCCAAAGAAAGGTTCAACTCTGTGAGCTGAATACACACAACACAAAGAAGTTACTCAAAATTCTTCTGTCTAGCATTATATAAAGAAATCCCGTTTCCAACGAAATCCTCAAAGAGGTCCAAATATCCCCTTGCAGACTTTACAAACAGAGTGTTTCCAAACTGCTCTATGAACAGAAAGGTTAAACTCTGTGAGCTGAATGCACACATCACATAGTAGTTTCTGAGAATGATTCTGTCTAGTTTCTATACGAAGATATTTCCTTTCCTAATATTGGCCTCAAATCGCTTGAAATCTCCAATTTCAAATTCCACAAAAAGAGAGTTTCAAATCTGCTCTGTCCAAAGAAATGTTCAACTCTGTGAGCTGAATGCACACAACACAAAGAAGTTACTGAAAATTCTTCTGTCTAGCATTATATGAAGAATTCCCGTTTCCAACGAAGGCCTCAAAGAGATCCAAATATCCACTTGCAGACTTTTCAAACAGAGTGTTTCCAAACTGCTGTATGAACAGAAAGGTTAAACTCTGTGAGCTGAATGCACACATCACATAGTAGTTTCTGAGAATGATTCTGTCTAGTTTTTATACGAAGATATTTCCTTTTCTAACATTGGCCTAAAATCGCTTGAAATCTCCAATTGCAATTTCCCCAAAAAGAGAGTTTCAAATCTGCTCTGTCCAAAGAAATGTTCAACTCTGTGAGCTGAATACACACAACACAAAGAAGTTACTGAAAATTCTTCTATCTAGCATTATATGAAGAAATCCCGTTTCCAACGAAGTCCTCAAAGAGTTCCAAATATCCACTTGCAGACTTTACAAACAGAGTGTTTCCAAACTGCTGTATGAACAGAAAGGTTAAAATCTGTGAGCTGAATGCACACATCACATAGTAGTTTCTGAGAATGATTCTGTCTAGTTTTTATACGAAGATATTTCCTTTTCTCACATTGGCCTAAAAACGCTTGAAATCTCCAATTGCAATTTCCACAAAAAGAGAGTTTCAAATCTGCTCTGTCCAAAGAAAGGTTCAACTCTGTGAGCTGAATACACACAACACAAAGAAGTTACTCAAAATTCTTCTGTCTAGCATTATATAAAGAAATCCCGTTTCCAACGAAATCCTCAAAGAGGTCCAAATATAACCTTGCAGACTTTACAAACAGAGTGTTTCCAAACTGCTCTATGAACAGAAAGGTTAAACTCTGTGAGCTGAATGCACACATCACATAGTAGTTTCTGAGAATGATTCTGTCTAGTTTTTATACCAAGATATTTCCTTTTCTCACATTGGCCTCAAATCGCTTGAAATCTCAAATTCCAAATTCCAGAAAAAGACAGTTTCAAACCTGCAGTGTGTTAGGAAAGGTTCAAATCTGTGAGTTGAATACACACAACACAAAGAAGTTACTGAGAATTCTTCTGTCTAGCTTTATATGAAGAAATCCCGTTTCCAACGAAGGCCTCAAAGTGGTGCAAATATCCACTTGTAGACTTTAGAAACAGAGTGTTTCCAAACTGCTCTATGAACAGAAAAGTTCAACTCTGTGAGCTGAACCCACACATCACAAAGTTGTTTCTGAGAATGATTCTGTCTAGTTTTTATACGAAGATATTTAATTTTCTAACATTGGCCTAATATCGCTTGAAATCTCCAATTGCAATTTCCACAAAAAGAGAGTTTCAAATCTGCTCTGTCCAAAGAAAGGTTCAACTCTGTGAGCTGAATACACACAACACAAAGAAGTTACTGAAAATTCTTCTGTCTAGCATTATATGAAGAAATCCCGTTTCCAACGAAGTCCTCAAAGAGGTCCAAATATCCACTTGCAGACTTTACAAACAGAGTGTTTCCAAACTGCTGTATGAACAGAAAGGTGAAACTCTGTGAGCTGAATGCACACATCACATAGTAGTTTCTGAGAATGATTCTGTCTAGTTTTTATACGAAGATATTTCCTTTTCTCACATTGGCCTCAAATCGCTTGAAATCTCCAATTGCAATTTCCACAAAAAGAGAGTTTCAAATCTGCTCAGTCCAAAGAAAGGTTCAACTCTGTGAGCTGAATACACACAACACAAAGAAGTTACTCAAAATTCTTCTGTCTAGCATTATATGAAGAAATCCCGTTTCCAACGAAGTCCTCAAAGAGGTCAAATATCCACTTGCAGACTTTACAAACAGAGTGTTTCCAAACTGCTGTATGAACAGAAAGGTTAAACTCTGTGAGCTGAATGCACACATCACATAGTAGTTTCTGAGAATGATTCTGTCTAGTTTTTATACCAAGATATTTCCTTTTCTCACATTGGCCTCAAATCGCTTGAAATCTCCAATTGCAATTTCCACAAAAAGAGAGTTTCAAATCTGCTCTGTCCAAAGAAAGGTTCAACTCTGTGAGCTGAATACACACAACACAAAGAAGTTACTCAAAATTCTTCTGTCTAGCATTATATAAAGAAATCCCGTTTCCAACGAAATCCTCAAAGAGGTCCAAATATCCCCTTTCAGACTTTACAAACAGAGTGTTTCCAAACTGCTCTATGAACAGAAAGGTTAAACTCTGTGAGCTGAATGCACACATCACATAGTAGTTTCTGAGAATGATTCTGTCTAGTTTCTATACGAAGATATTTCCTTTTCTAACATTGTCCTCAAATCGCTTGAAATCTCAAATTCCAAATTCCAGAAAAAGACAGTTTCAAACCTGCAGTGTGTAAGGAAAGGTTCAAATCTGTGAGTTGAATACACACAACACAAAGAAGTTACTGAGAATTCTTCTGTCTAGCATTAAATGAAGAAATCCCGTTTCCAACGAAGGCCTCAAAGTGGAGCAAATATCCACATGTAGACTTTAGAAACAGAGTGTTTCCAAACTGCTCTATGAACAGAAAAGTTAAACTCTGTGAGCTGAACGCACACATCACAAAGTTGTTTCTGAGAATGATTCTGTCTAGTTTTTATACCAAGATATTTCGTTTTCTCACATTGGCCTAAAATCGCTTGAAATCTCCAATTGCAATTTCCACAAAAAGAGAGTTTCAAATCTGCTCTGTCCAAAGAAAGGTTCAACTCTGTGAGCTGAATACACACAACACAAAGAAGTTACTGAAAATTCTTCTGTCTAGCATTATATGAAGAAATCCCGTTTCCAACGAAGTCCTCAAAGAGTTCCAAATATCCACTTGCAGACTTCACAAACAGAGTGTTTCCAAACTGCTGTATGAACAGAAAGGTTAAACTCTGTGAGCTGAATGCACACATCACATAGTAGTTTCTGAGAATGATTCTGTCTAGTTTTTATACGAAGATATTTCCTTTTCTAACATTGGCCTAAAATCGCTTGAAATCTCCAATTGCAATTTCCACAAAAAGAGAGTTTCAAATCTGCTCTGTCCAAAGAACGGTTCAACTCTGTGAGCTGAATACACACAACACAAAGAAGTTACTGAAAATTCTTCTGTCTAGCATTATATGAAGAAATCCCGTTTCCAACGAAGTCCTCAAAGAGGTCCAAATATCCACTTGCAGACTTTACAAACAGAGTGTTTCCAAACTGCTGTATGAACAGAAAGGTTAAACTCTGTGAGCTGAATGCACACATCACATAGTAGTTTCTGAGAATGATTCTGTCTAGTTTTTATACCAAGATATTTCCTTTTCTCACATTGGCCTCAAATCGCTTGAAATCTCCAATTGCAATTTCCACAAAAAGAGAGTTTCAAATCTGCTCTGTCCAAAGAAAGGTTCAACTCTGTGAGCTGAATACACACAACACAAAGAAGTTACTGAAAATTCTTCTGTCTAGCTAATATGAAGAAATCCCGTTTCCAACGAAGTCCTCAAAGAGGTCCAAATATCCACTTGCAGACTTTACAAACAGAGTGTTTCCAAACTGCTGTATGAACAGAAAGGTGAAACTCTGTGAGCTGAATGCACACATCACATAGTAGTTTCTGAGAATGATTCTGTCTAGTTTTTATACGAAGATATTTCCTTTTCTCACATTGGCCTCAAATCGCTTGAAATCTCCAATTGCAATTTCCACAAAAAGAGAGTTTCAAATCTGCTCTGTCCAAAGAAAGGTTCAACTCTGTGAGCTGAATACACACAACACAAAGAAGTTACTCAAAATTCTTCTGTCTAGCATTATATGAAGAAATCCCGTTTCCAACGAAGTCCTCAAAGTGGAGAAAATATCCACATGTAGACTTTAGAAACAGAGTGTTTCCAAACTGCTCTATGAACAGAAAAGTTAAACTCTGTGAGCTGAACGCACACATCACAAAGTTGTTTCTGAGAATGATTCTGTCTAGTTTTTATACCAAGATATTTCGTTTTCTAACATTGGCCTAAAATCGCTTGAAATCTCCAATTGCAATTTCCACAAAAAGAGAGTTTCAAATCTGCTCTGTCCAAAGAAAGGTTCAACTCTGTGAGCTGAATACACACAACACAAAGAAGTTACTGAAAATTCTTCTGTCTAGCATTATATGAAGAAATCCCGTTTCCAACGAAGTCCTCAAAGAGTTCCAAATATCCACTTGCAGACTTCACAAACAGAGTGTTTCCAAACTGCTCTATGAACAGAAAGGTTAAACTCTGTGAGCTGAATGCACACATCACATAGTAGTTTCTGAGAATGATTCTGTCTAGTTTCTATACGAAGATATTTCCTTTTCTAACATTGTCCTCAAATCGCTTGAAATCTCAAATTCCAAATTCCAGAAAAAGACAGTTTCAAACCTGCAGTGTGTAAGGAAAGGTTCAAATCTGTGAGTTGAATACAAACAACACAAAGAAGTTACTGAGAATTCTTCTGTCTAGCATTATATGAAGAAATCCCGTTTCCAACGAAGGCCTCAAAGTGGAGCAAATATCCACTTGTAGACTTTAGAAACAGAGTGTTTCCAAACTGCTCTATGAACAGAAAAGTTAAACTCTGTGAGCTGAACGCACACATCACAAAGTTGTTTCTGAGAATGATTCTGTCTAGTTTTTATACGAAGATATTTCGTTTTCTAACATTGGCCTAAAATCGCTTGAAATCTCCAATTGCAATTTCCACAAAAAGAGAGTTTCAAATCTGCTCTGTCCAAAGAAAGGTTCAACTCTGTGAGCTGAATACACACAACACAATGAAGTTACTGAAAATTTTTCTATCTAGCATTATATGAAGAAATCCCGTTTCCAACGAAGTCCTCAAAGAGTTCCAAATATCCACTTGCAGACTTTACAAACAGAGTGTTTCCAAACTGCTGTATGAACAGAAAGGTTAAACTCTGTGAGCTGAATGCACACATCACATAGTAGTTTCTGAGAATGATTCTGTCTAGTTTTTATACGAAGATATTTCCTTTTCTAACATTGGCCTCAAATCGCTTGAAATCTCCAATTTCAAATTCCAGAAAAAGAGAGTTTCAAATCTGCTCTGTCCAAAGAAATGTTCAACTCTGTGAGCTGAATACACACAACACAAAGAAGTTACTGAAAAGTCTTCTGTCTAGCATTATATGAAGAATTCCCGTTTCCAACGAAGGCCTCAAAGAGATCAAAATATCCACTTGCAGACTTTACAAACAGAGTGTTTCCAAACTGCTGTATGAACAGAAAGTTTAAACTCTGTGAGCTGAATGCACACATCACATAGTAGTTTCTGAGAATGATTCTGTCTAGTTTTTATACGAAGATATTTCCTTTTCTAACATTGGCCTAAAATCGCTTGAAATCTCCAATTGCAATTTCCCCAAAAAGAGAATTTCAAATCTGCTCTGTCCAAAGAAAGGTTCAACTCTGTGAGCTGAATACACACAACACAAAGAAGTTACTGAAAATTCTTCTGTCTAGCATTATATGAAGAAATCCCGTTTCCAACGAAGTCCTCAAAGAGGTCCAAATATCCACTTGCAGACTTTACAAACAGAGTGTTTCCAAACTGCTCTATGAACAGAAAGGTTAAAATCTGTGAGCTGAATGCACACATCACATAGTAGTTTCTGAGAATCATTCTGTCTAGTTTTTATACCAAGATATTTCCTTTTCTCACATTGGCCTCAAATCGCTTGAAATCTCAAATTCCAAATTCCAGAAAAAGACAGTTTCAAACCTGCAGTGTGTAAGGAAAGGTTCAAATCTGTGAGTTGAATACACACAACACAAAGAAGTTACTGAGAATTCTTCTGTCTAGCTTTATATGAAGAAATCCCGTTTCCAACGAAGGCCTCAAAGTGGTGCAAATATCCACTTGTAGACTTTAGAAACAGAGTGTTTCCAAACTGCTCTATGAACAGAAAAGTTCAACTCTGTGAGCTGAACCCACACATCACAAAGTTGTTTCTGAGAATGATTCTGTCTAGTTTTTATACGAAGATATTTAATTTTCTAACATTGGCCTAATATCGCTTGAAATCTCCAATTGCAATTTCCACAAAAAGAGAGTTTCAAATCTGCTCTGTCCAAAGAAAGGTTCAACTCTGTGAGCTGAATACACACAACACAAAGAAGTTACTGAAAATTCTTCTGTCTAGCATTATATGAAGGAATCCCGTTTCCAACGAAGTCCTCAAAGAGGTCCAAATATGCACTTGCAGACTTTACAAACAGAGTGTTTCCAAACTGCTGTATGAACAGAAAGGTGAAACTCTGTGAGCTGAATGCACACATCACATAGCAGTTTCTGAGAATGATTCTGTCTAGTTTTTTACGAAGATATTTCCTTTTCTAACATTGGCCTAAAATCGCTTGAAATCTCCAATTGCAATTGCCCCAAAAAGAGAGTTTCAAATCTGCTCTGTCCAAAGAAAGGTTCAACTCTGTGAGCTGAATACACACAACACAAAGAAGTTACTGAAAATTCTTCTGTCTAGCATTATATGAAGAAATCCCGTTTCCAACGAAGTCCTCAAAGAGGTCCAAATATCCACTTGCAGACTTTACAAACAGAGTGTTTCCAAACTGCTGTATGAACAGAAAGGTTAAAATCTGTGAGCTGAATGCGCACATCACATAGTAGTTTCTGAGAATCATTCTGTCTAGTTTTTATACCAAGATATTTCCTTTTCTCACATTGTCCTCAAATCGCTTGAAATCTCAAATTCCAAATTCCAGAAAAAGACAGTTTCAAACCTGCAGTGTGTAAGGAAAGGTTCAAATCTGTGAGTTGAATACAAACAACACAAAGAAGTTACTGAGAATTCTTCTGTCTAGCATTATATGAAGAAATCCCGTTTCCAACGAAGGCCTCAAAGTGGAGCAAATATCCACTTGTAGACTTTAGAAACAGAGTGTTTCCAAACTGCTCTATGAACAGAAAAGTTAAACTCTGTGAGCTGAACGCACACATCACAAAGTTGTTTCTGAGAATGATTCTGTCTAGTTTTTATACCAAGATATTTCGTTTTCTAACATTGGCCTAAAATCGCTTGAAATCTCCAATTGCAATTTCCACAAAAAGAGAGTTTCAAATCTGCTCTGTCCAAAGAAAGGTTCAACTCTGTGAGCTGAATACACACAACACAATGAAGTTACTGAAAATTTTTCTATCTAGCATTATATGAAGAAATCCCGTTTCCAACGAAGTCCTCAAAGAGTTCCAAATATCCACTTGCAGACTTTACAAACAGAGTGTTTCCAAACTGCTGTATGAACAGAAAGGTTAAACTCTGTGAGCTGAATGCACACATCACATAGTAGTTTCTGAGAATGATTCTGTCTAGTTTTTATACGAAGATATTTCCTTTTCTAACATTGGCCTCAAATCGCTTGAAATCTCCAATTTCAAATTCCAGAAAAAGAGAGTTTCAAATCTGCTCTGTCCAAAGAAATGTTCAACTCTGTGAGCTGAATACACACAACACAAAGAAGTTACTGAAAAGTCTTCTGTCTAGCATTATATGAAGAATTCCCGTTTCCAACGAAGGCCTCAAAGAGATCAAAATATCCACTTGCAGACTTTACAAACAGAGTGTTTCCAAACTGCTGTATGAACAGAAAGTTTAAACTCTGTGAGCTGAATGCACACATCACATAGTAGTTTCTGAGAATGATTCTGTCTAGTTTTTATACGAAGATATTTCCTTTTCTAACATTGGCCTAAAATCGCTTGAAATCTCCAATTGCAATTTCCCCAAAAAGAGAATTTCAAATCTGCTCTGTCCAAAGAAAGGTTCAACTCTGTGAGCTGAATACACACAACACAAAGAAGTTACTGAAAATTCTTCTGTCTAGCATTATATGAAGAAATCCCGTTTCCAACGAAGTCCTCAAAGAGGTCCAAATATCCACTTGCAGACTTTACAAACAGAGTGTTTCCAAACTGCTCTATGAACAGAAAGGTTAAAATCTGTGAGCTGAATGCACACATCACATAGTAGTTTCTGAGAATCATTCTGTCTAGTTTTTATACCAAGATATTTCCTTTTCTCACATTGGCCTCAAATCGCTTGAAATCTCAAATTCCAAATTCCAGAAAAAGACAGTTTCAAACCTGCAGTGTGTAAGGAAAGGTTCAAATCTGTGAGTTGAATACACACAACACAAAGAAGTTACTGAGAATTCTTCTGTCTAGCTTTATATGAAGAAATCCCGTTTCCAACGAAGGCCTCAAAGTGGTGCAAATATCCACTTGTAGACTTTAGAAACAGAGTGTTTCCAAACTGCTCTATGAACAGAAAAGTTCAACTCTGTGAGCTGAACCCACACATCACAAAGTTGTTTCTGAGAATGATTCTGTCTAGTTTTTATACGAAGATATTTAATTTTCTAACATTGGCCTAATATCGCTTGAAATCTCCAATTGCAATTTCCACAAAAAGAGAGTTTCAAATCTGCTCTGTCCAAAGAAAGGTTCAACTCTGTGAGCTGAATACACACAACACAAAGAAGTTACTGAAAATTCTTCTGTCTAGCATTATATGAAGAAATCCCGTTTCCAACGAAGTCCTCAAAGAGGTCCAAATATGCACTTGCAGACTTTACAAACAGAGTGTTTCCAAACTGCTGTATGAACAGAAAGGTGAAACTCTGTGAGCTGAATGCACACATCACATAGCAGTTTCTGAGAATGATTCTGTCTAGTTTTTTACGAAGATATTTCCTTTTCTAACATTGGCCTAAAATCGCTTGAAATCTCCAATTGCAATTGCCCCAAAAAGAGAGTTTCAAATCTGCTCTGTCCAAAGAAAGGTTCAACTCTGTGAGCTGAATACACACAACACAAAGAATTTACTGAAAATTCTTCTGTCTAGCATTATATGAAGAAATCCCGTTTCCAACGAAGTCCTCAAAGAGGTCCAAATATCCACTTGCAGACTTTACAAACAGAGTGTTTCCAAACTGCTGTATGAACAGAAAGGTTAAAATCTGTGAGCTGAATGCACACATCACATACTAGTTTCTGAGAATGATTCTGTCTAGTTTTTATACGAATATATTTCCTTTTCTCACATTGGCCTAAAATCGCTTGAAATCTCCAATTGCAATTTCCACAAAAAGAGAGTTTCAAATCTGCTCTGTCCAAAGAAAGGTTCAACTCAGTGAGCTGAATACACACAACACAAAGAAGTTACTGAAAATTCTTCTGTCTAGCATTATATGAAGAAATCCCGTTTCCAACGAAGTCCTCAAAGAGGTCCAAATATCCACTTGCAGACTTTACAAACAGAGTGTTTCCAAACTGCTGTATGAACAGAAAGGTTAAAATCTGTGAGCTGAATGCGCACATCACATAGTAGTTTCTGAGAATCATTCTGTCTAGTTTTTATACCAAGATATTTCCTTTTCTCACATTGTCCTCAAATCGCTTGAAATCTCAAATTCCAAATTCCAGAAAAAGACAGTTTCAAACCTGCAGTGTGTTAGGAAAGGTTCAAATCTGTGAGTTGAATACAAACAACACAAAGAAGTTACTGAGAATTCTTCTGTCTAGCATTATATGAAGAAATCCCGTTTCCAACGAAGGCCTCAAAGTGGAGCAAATATCCACTTGTAGACTTTAGAAACAGAGTGTTTCCAAACTGCTCTATGAACAGAAAAGTCAAACTCTGTGAGCTGAACGCACACATCACAAAGTTGTTTCTGAGAATGATTCTGTCTAGTTTTTATACCAAGATATTTCGTTTTCTAACATTGGCCTAAAATCGCTTGAAATCTCCAATTGCAATTTCCACAAAAAGAGAGTTTCAAATCTGCTCTGTCCAAAGAAAGGTTCAACTCTGTGAGCTGAATACACACAACACAATGAAGTTACTGAAAATTTTTCTATCTAGCATTATATGAAGAAATCCCGTTTCCAACGAAGTCCTCAAAGAGTTCCAAATATCCACTTGCAGACTTTACAAACAGAGTGTTTCCAAACTGCTGTATGAACAGAAAGGTTAAACTCTGTGAGCTGAATGCACACATCACATAGTAGTTTCTGAGAATGATTCTGTCTAGTTTTTATACGAAGATATTTCCTTTTCTAACATTGGCCTCAAATCGCTTGAAATCTCCAATTTCAAATTCCAGAAAAAGAGAGTTTCAAATCTGCTCTGTCCAAAGAAATGTTCAACTCTGTGAGCTGAATACACACAACACAAAGAAGTTACTGAAAAGTCTTCTGTCTAGTATTATATGAAGAATTCCCGTTTCCAACGAAGGCCTCAAAGAGATCAAAATATCCACTTGCAGACTTTACAAACAGAGTGTTTCCAAACTGCTGTATGAACAGAAAGTTTAAACTCTGTGAGCTGAATGCACACATCACATAGTAGTTTCTGAGAATGATTCTGTCTAGTTTTTATACGAAGATATTTCCTTTTCTAACATTGGCCTAAAATCGCTTGAAATCTCCAATTGCAATTTCCCCAAAAAGAGAATTTCAAATCTGCTCTGTCCAAAGAAAGGTTCAACTCTGTGAGCTGAATACACACAACACAAAGAAGTTACTGAAAATTCTTCTGTCTAGCATTATATGAAGAAATCCCGTTTCCAACGAAGTCCTCAAAGAGGTCCAAATATCCACTTGCAGACTTTACAAACAGAGTGTTTCCAAACTGCTCTATGAACAGAAAGGTTAAAATCTGTGAGCTGAATGCACACATCACATAGTAGTTTCTGAGAATCATTCTGTCTAGTTTTTATACCAAGATATTTCCTTTTCTCACATTGGCCTCAAATCGCTTGAAATCTCAAATTCCAAATTCCAGAAAAAGACAGTTTCAAACCTGCAGTGTGTAAGGAAAGGTTCAAATCTGTGAGTTGAATACACACAACACAAAGAAGTTACTGAGAATTCTTCTGTCTAGCTTTATATGAAGAAATCCCGTTTCCAACGAAGGCCTCAAAGTGGTGCAAATATCCACTTGTAGACTTTAGAAACAGAGTGTTTCCAAACTGCTCTATGAACAGAAAAGTTCAACTCTGTGAGCTGAACCCACACATCACAAAGTTGTTTCTGAGAATGATTCTGTCTAGTTTTTATACGAAGATATTTAATTTTCTAACATTGGCCTAATATCGCTTGAAATCTCCAATTGCAATTTCCACAAAAAGAGAGTTTCAAATCTGCTCTGTCCAAAGAAAGGTTCAACTCTGTGAGCTGAATACACACAACACAAAGAAGTTACTGAAAATTCTTCTGTCTAGCATTATATGAAGAAATCCCGTTTCCAACGAAGTCCTCAAAGAGGTCCAAATATGCACTTGCAGACTTTACAAACAGAGTGTTTCCAAACTGCTGTATGAACAGAAAGGTGAAACTCTGTGAGCTGAATGCACACATCACATAGCAGTTTCTGAGAATGATTCTGTCTAGTTTTTTACGAAGATATTTCCTTTTCTAACATTGGCCTAAAATCGCTTGAAATCTCCAATTGCAATTGCTCCAAAAAGAGAGTTTCAAATCTCCTCTGTCCAAAGAAAGGTTCAACTCTGTGAGCTGAATACACACAACACAAAGAATTTACTGAAAATTCTTCTGTCTAGCATTATATGAAGAAATCCCGTTTCCAACGAAGTCCTCAAAGAGGTCCAAATATCCACTTGCAGACTTTACAAACAGAGTGTTTCCAAACTGCTGTATGAACAGAAAGGTTAAAATCTGTGAGCTGAATGCACACATCACATACTAGTTTCTGAGAATGATTCTGTCTAGTTTTTATACGAAGATATTTCCTTTTCTCACATTGGCCTAAAATCGCTTGAAATCTCCAATTGCAATTTCCACAAAAAGAGAGTTTCAAATCTGCTCTGTCCAAAGAAAGGTTCAACTCAGTGAGCTGAATACACACAACACAAAGAAGTTACTGAAAATTCTTCTGTCTAGCATTATATGAAGAAATCCCGTTTCCAACGAAGTCCTCAAAGAGGTCCAAATATCCACTTGCAGACTTTACAAACAGAGTGTTTCCAAACTGCTGTATGAACAGAAAGGTTAAAATCTGTGAGCTGAATGCGCACATCACATAGTAGTTTCTGAGAATCATTCTGTCTAGTTTTTATACCAAGATATTTCCTTTTCTCACATTGTCCTCAAATCGCTTGAAATCTCAAATTCCAAATTCCAGAAAAAGACAGTTTCAAACCTGCAGTGTGTAAGGAAAGTTTCAAATCTGTGAGTTGAATACACACAACACAAAGAAGTTACTGAGAATTCCTCTGTCTAGCATTATATGAAGAAATCCCGTTTCCAACGAAGGCCTCAAAGTGGTGCAAATATCCACTTGTAGACTTTAGAAACAGAGTGTTTCCAAACTGCTCTATGAACAGAAAAGTCAAACTCTGTGAGCTGAACGCACACATCACAAAGTTGTTTCTGAGAATGATTCTGTCTAGTTTTTATACGAAGATATTTCCTTTTCTAACATTGGCCTAAAATCGCTTGAAATCTCCAATTGCAATTTCCACAAAAAGAGAGTTTCAAATCTGCTCTGTCCAAAGAAAGGTTCAACTCTGTGAGCTGAATACACACAACACAAAGAAGTTACTCAAAATTCTTCTGTCTAGCATTATATAAAGAAATCCCGTTTCCAACGAAATCCTCAAAGAGGTCCAAATATCCCCTTGCAGACTTTACAAACAGAGTGTTTCCAAACTGCTCTATGAACAGAAAGGTTAAACTCTGTGAGCTGAATGCACACATCACATAGTAGTTTCTGAGAATGATTCTGTCTAGTTTCTATACGAAGATATTTCCTTTCCTAATATTGGCCTCAAATCGCTTGAAATCTCCAATTTCAATTTCCACAAAAAGAGAGTTTCAAATCTGCTCTGTCCAAAGAACGGTTCAACTCTGTGAGCTGAATACACACAACACAAAGAAGTTACTGAAAATTCTTCTGTCTAGCATTATATGAAGAAATCCCGTTTCCAACGAAGTCCTCAAAGAGGTCCAAATATGCACTTGCAGACTTTACAAACAGAGTGTTTCCAAACTGCTGTATGAACAGAAAGGTGAAACTCTGTGAGCTGAATGCACACATCACATAGTAGTTTCTGAGAATGATTCTGTCTAGTTTTTATACCAAGATATTTCCTTTTCTCACATTGGCCTCAAATCGCTTGAAATCTCCAATTGCAATTTCCACAAAAAGAGAGTTTCAAATCTGCTCTGTCCAAAGAAAGGTTCAACTCTGTGAGCTGAATACACACAACACAAAGAAGTTACTCAAAATTCTTCTGTCTAGCATTATATAAAGAAATCCCGTTTCCAACGAAATCCTCAAAGAGGTCCAAATATCCCCTTGCAGACTTTACAAACAGAGTGTTTCCAAACTGCTCTATGAACAGAAAGGTTAAACTCTGTGAGCTGAATGCACACATCACATAGTAGTTTCTGAGAATGATTCTGTCTAGTTTTTATACGAAGATATTTCCTTTTCTAACATTGTCCTCAAATCGCTTGAAATCTCAAATTCCAAATTCCAGAAAAAGACAGTTTCAAACCTGCAGTGTGTAAGGAAAGGTTCAAATCTGTGAGTTGAATACACACAACACAAAGAAGTTACTGAGAATTCCTCTGTCTAGCATTATATGAAGAAATCCCGTTTCCAACGGAGGCCTCAAAGTGGTGCAAATATCCACTTGTAGACTTTAGAAACAGAGTGTTTCCAAACTGCTCTATGAACAGAAAAGTTAAACTCTGTGAGCTGAACGCACACATCACAAAGTTGTTTCTGAGAATGATTCTGTCTAGTTTTTATACGAAGATATTTCCTTTTCTAACATTGGCCTAAAATCGCTTGAAATCTCCAATTTCAAATTCCAGAAAAAGAGAGTTTCAAATCTGCTCTGTCCAAAGAAATGTTCAACTCTGTGAGCTGAATACACACAACACAAAGAAGTTACTGAAAATTCTTCTGTCTAGCATTATATGAAGAATTCCCGTTTCCAACGAAGGCCTCAAAGAGATCCAAATATCCACTTGCAGACTTTACAAACAGAGTGTTTCCAAACTGCTGTATGAACAGAAAGGTTAAACTCTGTGAGCTGAATGCACACATCACAAAGTTGTTTCTGAGAATGATTCTGTCTAGTTTTTATACCAAGATATTTCCTTTTCTAACATTGGCCTCAAATCGCTTGAAATCTCCAATTGCAATTTCCCCAAAAAGAGAGTTTCAAATCTGCTCTGTCCAAAGAAAGGTTCAACTCTGTGAGCTGAATACACACAACACAAAGAAGTTACTGAAAATTCTTCTGTCTAGCATTATATGAAGAAATCCCGTTTCCAACGAAGTCCTCAAAGAGGTCCAAATATCCACTTGCAGACTTTACAAACAGAGTGTTTCCAAACTGCTGTATGAACAGAAAGGTGAAACTCTGTGAGCTGAATGCACACATCACATAGTAGTTTCTGAGAATGATTCTGTCTAGTTTTTATACGAAGATATTTCCTTTTCTCACATTGGCCTCAAATCGCTTGAAATCTCCAATTGCAATTTCCCCAAAAAGAGAGTTTCAAATCTGCTCTGTCCAAAGAAAGGTTCAACTCTGTGAGCTGAATACACACAACACAAAGAAGTTACTCAAAATTCTTCTGTCTAGCATTATATAAGGAAATCCCGTTTCCAACGAAATCCTCAAAGAGGTCCAAATATAACCTTGCAGACTTTACAAACAGAGTGTTTCCAAAGTGCTCTATGAACAGAAAGGTTAAACTCTGTGAGCTGAATGCACACATCACATAGTAGTTTCTGAGAATGATTCTGTCTAGTTTTTATACGAAGAAATTTCCTTTTCTAACATTGTCCTCAAATCGCTTGAAATCTCAAATTCCTAATTCCAGAAAAAGACAGTTTCAAACCTGCAGTGTGTAAGGAAAGGTTCAAATCTGTGAGTTGAATACACACAACACAAAGAAGTTACTGAGAATTCCTCTGTCTAGCATTATATGAAGAAATCCCGTTTCCAACGAAGGCCTCAAAGTGGTGCAAATATCCACTTGTAGACTTTAGAAACAGAGTGTTTCCAAACTGCTCTATGAACAGAAAAGTTAAACTCTGTGAGCTGAACGCACACATCACAAAGTTGTTTCTGAGAATGATTCTGTCTAGTTTTTATACGAAGATATTTCCTTTTCTAACATTGGCCTAAAATCGCTTGAAATCTCCAATTTCAAATTCCAGAAAAAGAGAGTTTCAAATCTGCTCTGTCCAAAGAAATGTTCAACTCTGTGAGCTGAATACACACAACACAAAGAAGTTACTGAAAATTCTTCTGTCTAGCATTATATGAAGAATTCCCGTTTCCAACGAAGGCCTCAAAGAGATCCAAATATCCACTTGCAGACTTTACAAACAGAGTGTTTCCAAACTGCTGTATGAACAGAAAGGTTAAACTCTGTGAGCTGAATGCACACATCACATAGTAGTTTCTGAGAATGATTCTGTCTAGTTTTTTACGAAGATATTTCCTTTTCTAACATTGGCCTAAAATCGCTTGAAATCTCCATTTGCAATTGCCCCAAAAAGAGAGTTTCAAATCTGCTCTGTCCAAAGAAAGGTTCAACTCTGTGAGCTGAATACACACAACACAAAGAATTTACTGAAAATTCTTCTGTCTAGCATTATATGAAGAAATCCCGTTTCCAACGAAGTCCTCAAAGAGGTCCAAATATCCACTTGCAGACTTTACAAACAGAGTGTTTCCAAACTGCTGTATGAACAGAAAGGTTAAAATCTGTGAGCTGAATGCACACATCACATACTAGTTTCTGACAATGATTCTGTCTAGTTTTTATACGAAGATATTTCCTTTTCTCACATTGGCCTAAAATCGCTTGAAATCTCCAATTGCAATTTCCACAAAAAGAGAGTTTCAAATCTGCTCTGTCCAAAGAAAGGTTCAACTCAGTGAGCTGAATACACACAACACAAAGAAGTTACTGAAAATTCTTCTGTCTAGCATTATATGAAGAAATCCCGTTTCCAACGAAGTCCTCAAAGAGGTCCAAATATCCACTTGCAGACTTTACAAACAGAGTGTTTCCAAACTGCTGTATGAACAGAAAGGTTAAAATCTGTGAGCTGAATGCGCACATCACATAGTAGTTTCTGAGAATCATTCTGTCTAGTTTTTATACCAAGATATTTCCTTTTCTCACATTGTCCTCAAATCGCTTGAAATCTCAAATTCCAAATTCCAGAAAAAGACAGTTTCAAACCTGCAGTGTGTAAGGAAAGGTTCAAATCTGTGAGTTGAATACACACAACACAAAGAAGTTACTGAGAATTCCTCTGTCTAGCATTATATGAAGAAATCCCGTTTCCAACGAAGGCCTCAAAGTGGTGCAAATATCCACTTGTAGACTTTAGAAACAGAGTGTTTCCAAACTGCTCTATGAACAGAAAAGTCAAACTCTGTGAGCTGAACGCACACATCACAAAGTTGTTTCTGAGAATGATTCTGTCTAGTTTTTATACGAAGATATTTCCTTTTCTAACATTGGCCTAAAATCGCTTGAAATCTCCAATTGCAATTTCCACAAAAAGAGAGTTTCAAATCTGCTCTGTCCAAAGAAAGGTTCAACTCTGTGAGCTGAATACACACAACACAAAGAAGTTACTCAAAATTCTTCTGTCTAGCATTATATAAAGAAATCCCGTTTCCAACGAAATCCTCAAAGAGGTCCAAATATCCCCTTGCAGACTTTACAAACAGAGTGTTTCCAAACTGCTCTATGAACAGAAAGGTTAAACTCTGTGAGCTGAATGCACACATCACATAGTAGTTTCTGAGAATGATTCTGTCTAGTTTCTATACGAAGATATTTCCTTTCCTAATATTGGCCTCAAATCGCTTGAAATCTCCAATTTCAAATTCCACAAAAAGAGAGTTTCAAATCTGCTCTGTCCAAAGAAATGTTCAACTCTGTGAGCTGAATGCACACAACACAAAGAAGTTACTGAAAATTCTTCTATCTAGCATTATATGAAGAAATCCCGTTTCGAACGAAGTCCTCAAAGAGGTCCAAATATCCACTTGCAGACTTTACAAACAGAGTGTTTCCAAACTGCTGTATGAACAGAAAGGTTAAAATCTGTGAGCTGAATGCACACATCACATAGTAGTTTCTGAGAATGATTCTGTCTAGTTTTTATACGAAGATATTTCCTTTTCTCCATTGGCCTAAAAACGCTTGAAATCTCCAATTGCAATTTCCACAAAAAGAGAGTTTCAAATCTGCTCTGTCCAAAGAAAGGTTCAACTCTGTGAGCTGAATACACACAACACAAAGAAGTTACTCAAAATTCTTCTGTCTAGCATTATATAAAGAAATCCCGTTTCCAACGAAATCCTCAAAGAGGTCCAAATATCCCCTTTCAGACTTTACAAACAGAGTGTTTCCAAACTGCTCTATGAACAGAAAGTTTAAACTCTGTGAGCTGAATGCACACATCACATAGTAGTTTCTGAGAATGATTCTGTCTAGTTTCTATACGAAGATATTTCCTTTTCTAACATTGTCCTCAAATCGCTTGAAATCTCAAATTCCAAATTCCAGAAAAAGACAGTTTCAAACCTGCAGTGTGTAAGGAAAGGTTCAAATCTGTGAGTTGAATACACACAACACAAAGAAGTTACTGAGAATTCTTCTGTCTAGCATTATATGAAGAAATCCCGTTTCCAAAGAAGGCCTCAAAATGGAGCAAATATCCACATGTAGACTTTAGAAACAGAGTGTTTCCAAACTGCTCTATGAACAGAAAAGTTAAACTCTGTGAGCTGAACGCACACATCACAAAGTTGTTTCTGAGAATGATTCTGTCTAGTTTTTATACCAAGATATTTCGTTTTCTAACATTGGCCTAAAATCGCTTGAAATCTCCAATTGCAATTTCCACAAAAAGAGAGTTTCAAATCTGCTCTGTCCAAAGAAAGGTTCAACTCTGTGAGCTGAATACACACAACACAAAGAAGTTACTGAAAATTCTTCTGTCTAGCATTATATGAAGAAATCCCGTTTCCAACGAAGTCCTCAAAGAGTTCCAAATATCCACTTGCAGACTTCACAAACAGAGTGTTTCCAAACTGCTGTATGAACAGAAAGGTTGAACTCTGTGAGCTGAATGCACACATCACATAGTAGTTTCTGAGAATGATTCTGTCTAGTTTTTATACGAAGATATTTCCTTTTCTAACATTGGCCTAAAATCGCTTGAAATCTCCAATTGCAATTTCCACAAAAAGAGAGTTTCAAATCTGCTCTGTCCAAAGAACGGTTCAACTCTGTGAGCTGAATACACACAACACAAAGAAGTTACTGAAAATTCTTCTGTCTAGCATTATATGAAGAAATCCCGTTTCCAACGAAATCCTCAAAGAGGTCCAAATATCCACTTGCAGACTTTACAAACAGAGTGTTTCCAAACTGCTGTATGAACAGAAAGGTTAAACTCTGTGAGCTGAATGCACACATCACATAGTAGTTTCTGAGAATGATTCTGTCTAGTTTTTATACCAAGATATTTCCTTTTCTCACATTGGCCTCAAATCGCTTGAAATCTCCAATTGCAATTTCCACAAAAAGAGAGTTTCAAATCTGCTCTGTCCAAAGAAAGGTTCAACTCTGTGAGCTGAATACACACAACACAAAGAAGTTACTCAAAATTCTTCTGTCTAGCATTATATAAAGAAATCCCGTTTCCAACGAAATCCTCAAAGAGGTCCAAATATCCCCTTGCAGACTTTACAAACAGAGTGTTTCCAAACTGCTCTATGAACAGAAAGGTTAAACTCTGTGAGCTGAATGCACACATCACATAGTAGTTTCTGAGAATGATTCTGTCTAGTTTCTATACGAAGATATTTCCTTTCCTAATATTGGCCTCAAATTGCTTGAAATCTCCAATTTCAAATTCCACAAAAAGAGAGTTTCAAATCTGCTCTGTCCAAAGAAATGTTCAACTCTGTGAGCTGAATGCACACAACACAAAGAAGTTACTGAAAATTCTTCTGTCTAGCATTATATGAAGAATTCCCGTTTCCAACGAAGGCCTCAAAGAGATCCAAATATCCACTTGCAGACTTTTCAAACAGAGTGTTTCCAAACTGCTGTATGAACAGAAAGGTTAAACTCTGTGAGCTGAATGCACACATCACATAGTAGTTTCTGAGAATGATTCTGTCTAGTTTTTATACGAAGATATTTCCTTTTCTAACATTGGCCTAAAATCGCTTGAAATCTCCAATTGCAATTTCCCCAAAAAGAGAGTTTCAAATCTGCTCTGTCCAAAGAAAGGTTCAACTCTGTGAGCTGAATACACACAACACAAAGAAGTTACTGAAAATTCTTCTATCTAGCATTATATGAAGAAATCCCGTTTCCAACGAAGTCCTCAAAGAGGTCCAAATATCCACTTGCAGACTTTACAAACAGAGTGTTTCCAAACTGCTGTATGAACAGAAAGGTTAAAATCTGTGAGCTGAATGCACACATCACATAGTAGTTTCTGAGAATGATTCTGTCTAGTTTCTATACGAAGATATTTCCTTTTCTAACATTGTCCTCAAATCGCTTGAAATCTCAAATTCCAAATTCCAGAAAAAGACAGTTTCAAACCTGCAGTGTGTAAGGAAAGGTTCAAATCTGTGAGTTGAATACAAACAACACAAAGAAGTTACTGAGAATTCTTCTGTCTAGCATTATATGAAGAAATCCCGTTTCCAACGAAGGCCTCAAAGTGGAGCAAATATCCACTTGTAGACTTTAGAAACAGCGTGTTTCCAAACTGCTCTATGAACAGAAAAGTTAAACTCTGTGAGCTGAACGCACACATCACAAAGTTGTTTCTGAGAATGATTCTGTCTAGTTTTTATACCAAGATATTTCGTTTTCTAACATTGGCCTAAAATCGCTTGAAATCTCCAATTGCAATTTCCACAAAAAGAGAGTTTCAAATCTGCTCTGTCCAAAGAAAGGTTCAACTCTGTGAGCTGAATACACACAACACAAAGAAGGTACTGAAAATTCTTCTGTCTAGCATTATATGAAGAAATCCCGTTTCCAACGAAGTCCTCAAAGAGGTCCAAATATCCACTTGCAGACTTTACAAACAGAGTGTTTCCAAACTGCTGTATGAACAGAAAGGTGAAACTCTGTGAGCTGAATGCACACATCACATAGTAGTTTCTGATAATGATTCTGTCTAGTTTTTATACGAAGATATTTCCTTTTCTCACATTGGCCTCAAATCGCTTGAAATCTCCAATTGCAATTTCCACAAAAAGAGAGTTTCAAATCTGCTCTGTCCAAAGAAAGGTTCAACTCTGTGAGCTGAATACACACAACACAAAGAAGTTACTCAAAATTCTTCTGTCTAGCATTATATAAGGAAATCCCGTTTCCAACGAAATCCTCAAAGAGGTCCAAATATAACCTTGCAGACTTTACAAACAGAGTGTTTCCAAAGTGCTCTATGAACAGAAAGGTTAAACTCTGTGAGCTGAATGCACACATCACATAGTAGTTTCTGAGAATGATTCTGTCTAGTTTTTATACGAAGAAATTTCCTTTTCTAACATTGTCCTCAAATCGCTTGAAATCTCAAATTCCTAATTCCAGAAAAAGACAGTTTCAAACCTGCAGTGTGTAAGGAAAGGTTCAAATCTGTGAGTTGAATACACACAACACAAAGAAGTTACTGAGAATTCCTCTGTCTAGCATTATATGAAGAAATCCCGTTTCCAACGAAGGCCTCAAAGTGGTGCAAATATCCACTTGTAGACTTTAGAAACAGAGTGTTTCCAAACTGCTCTATGAACAGAAAAGTTAAACTCTGTGAGCTGAACGCACACATCACAAAGTTGTTTCTGAGAATGATTCTGTCTAGTTTTTATACGAAGATATTTCCTTTTCTAACATTGGCCTAAAATCGCTTGAAATCTCCAATTTCAAATTCCAGAAAAAGAGAGTTTCAAATCTGCTCTGTCCAAAGAAATGTTCAACTCTGTGAGCTGAATACACACAACACAAAGAAGTTACTGAAAATTCTTCTGTCTAGCATTATATGAAGAATTCCCGTTTCCAACGAAGGCCTCAAAGAGATCCAAATATCCACTTGCAGACTTTACAAACAGAGTGTTTCCAAACTGCTGTATGAACAGAAAGGTTAAACTCTGTGAGCTGAATGCACACATCACATAGTAGT
Source organism: Pan troglodytes (assembly GCF_028858775.2). Classification (NCBI taxonomy): domain Eukaryota; kingdom Metazoa; phylum Chordata; class Mammalia; order Primates; family Hominidae; genus Pan; species Pan troglodytes. The sequence goes on from NC_072413.2 coordinate 16,121,174, forward strand.
TTCTGAGAATGATTCTGTCTAGTTTTTTACGAAGATATTTCCTTTTCTAACATTGGCCTAAAATCGCTTCAAATCTCCAATTGCAATTGCCCCAAAAAGAGAGTTTCAAATCTGCTCTGTCCAAAGAAAGGTTCAACTCTGTGAGCTGAATACACACAACACAAAGAATTTACTGAAAATTCTTCTGTCTAGCATTATATGAAGAAATCCCGTTTCCAACGAAGTCCTCAAAGAGGTCCAAATATCCACTTGCAGACTTTACAAACAGAGTGTTTCCAAACTGCTGTATGAACAGAAAGGTTAAAATCTGTGAGCTGAATGCACACATCACATACTAGTTTCTGACAATGATTCTGTCTAGGTTTTATACGAAGATATTTCCTTTTCTCACATTGGCCTAAAATCGCTTGAAATCTCCAATTGCAATTTCCACAAAAAGAGAGTTTCAAATCTGCTCTGTCCAAAGAAAGGTTCAACTCAGTGAGCTGAATACACACAACACAAAGAAGTTACTGAAAATTCTTCTGTCTAGCATTATATGAAGAAATCCCGTTTCCAACGAAGTCCTCAAAGAGGTCCAAATATCCACTTGCAGACTTTACAAACAGAGTGTTTCCAAACTGCTGTATGAACAGAAAGGTTAAAATCTGTGAGCTGAATGCGCACATCACATAGTAGTTTCTGAGAATCATTCTGTCTAGTTTTTATACCAAGATATTTCCTTTTCTCACATTGTCCTCAAATCGCTTGAAATCTCAAATTCCAAATTCCAGAAAAAGACAGTTTCAAACCTGCAGTGTGTAAGGAAAGGTTCAAATCTGTGAGTTGAATACACACAACACAAAGAAGTTACTGAGAATTCCTCTGTCTAGCATTATATGAAGAAATCCCGTTTCCAACGAAGGCCTCAAAGTGGTGCAAATATCCACTTGTAGACTTTAGAAACAGAGTGTTTCCAAACTGCTCTATGAACAGAAAAGTCAAACTCTGTGAGCTGAACGCACACATCACAAAGTTGTTTCTGAGAATGATTCTGTCTAGTTTTTATACGAAGATATTTCCTTTTCTAACATTGGCCTAAAATCGCTTGAAATCTCCAATTGCAATTTCCACAAAAAGAGAGTTTCAAATCTGCTCTGTCCAAAGAAAGGTTCAACTCTGTGAGCTGAATACACACAACACAAAGAAGTTACTCAAAATTCTTCTGTCTAGCATTATATAAAGAAATCCCGTTTCCAACGAAATCCTCAAAGAGGTCCAAATATCCCCTTGCAGACTTTACAAACAGAGTGTTTCCAAACTGCTCTATGAACAGAAAGGTTAAACTCTGTGAGCTGAATGCACACATCACATAGTAGTTTCTGAGAATGATTCTGTCTAGTTTCTATACGAAGATATTTCCTTTCCTAATATTGGCCTCAAATCGCTTGAAATCTCCAATTTCAAATTCCACAAAAAGAGAGTTTCAAATCTGCTCTGTCCAAAGAAATGTTCAACTCTGTGAGCTGAATACACACAACACAAAGAAGTTACTGAAAATTCTTCTGTCTAGCATTATATGAAGAATTCCCGTTTCCAACGAAGGCCTCAAAGAGATCCAAATATCCACTTGCAGACTTTTCAAACAGAGTGTTTCCAAACTGCTGTATGAACAGAAAGGTTAAACTCTGTGAGCTGAATGCACACATCACATAGTAGTTTCTGAGAATGATTCTGTCTAGTTTTTATACGAAGATATTTCCTTTTCTAACATTGGCCTAAAATCGCTTGAAATCTCCAATTGCAATTTCCCCAAAAAGAGAGTTTCAAATCTGCTCTGTCCAAAGAAAGGTTCAACTCTGTGAGCTGAATACACACAACACAAAGAAGTTACTGAAAATTCTTCTATCTAGCATTATATGAAGAAATCCCGTTTCGAACGAAGTCCTCAAAGAGGTCCAAATATCCACTTGCAGACTTTACAAACAGAGTGTTTCCAAACTGCTGTATGAACAGAAAGGTTAAAATCTGTGAGCTGAATGCACACATCACATAGTAGTTTCTGAGAATGATTCTGTCTAGTTTTTATACGAAGATATTTCCTTTTCTCACATTGGCCTAAAAACGCTTGAAATCTCCAATTGCAATTTCCACAAAAAGAGAGTTTCAAATCTGCTCTGTCCAAAGAAAGGTTCAACTCTGTGAGCTGAATACACACAACACAAAGAAGTTACTCAAAATTCTTCTGTCTAGCATTATATAAAGAAATCCCGTTTCCAACGAAATCCTCAAAGAGGTCCAAATATCCCCTTTCAGACTTTACAAACAGAGTGTTTCCAAACTGCTCTATGAACAGAAAGTTTAAACTCTGTGAGCTGAATGCACGCATCACATAGTAGTTTCTGAGAATGATTCTGTCTAGTTTCTATACGAAGATATTTCCTTTTCTAACATTGTCCTCAAATCGCTTGAAATCTCAAATTCCAAATTCCAGAAAAGGACAGTTTCAAACCTGCAGTGTGTAAGGAAAGGTTCAAATCTGTGAGTTGAATACACACAACACAAAGAAGTTACTGAGAATTCTTCTGTCTAGCTTTATATGAAGAAATCCCGTTTCCAACGAAGGCCTCAAAGTGGTGCAAATATCCACTTGTAGACTTTAGAAACAGAGTGTTTCCAAACTGCTCTATGAACAGAAAAGTTCAACTCTGTGAGCTGAACCCACACATCACAAAGTTGTTTCTGAGAATGATTCTGTCTAGTTTTTATACGAAGATATTTAATTTTCTAACATTGGCCTAATATCGCTTGAAATCTCCAATTGCAATTTCCACAAAAAGAGAGTTTCAAATCTGCTCTGTCCAAAGAAAGGTTCAACTCTGTGAGCTGAATACACACAACACAAAGAAGTTACTGAAAATTCTTCTGTCTAGCATTATATGAAGAAATCCCGTTTCCAACGAAGTCCTCAAAGAGGTCCAAATATCCACTTGCAGACTTTACAAACAGAGTGTTTCCAAACTGCTGTATGAACAGAAAGGTGAAACTCTGTGAGCTGAATGCACACATCACATAGTAGTTTCTGAAAATGATTCTGTCTAGTTTTTATACGAAGATATTTCCTTTTCTCACATTGGCCTCAAATCGCTTGAAATCTCCAATTGCAATTTCCACAAAAAGAGAGTTTCAAATCTGCTCTGTCCAAAGAAAGGTTCAACTCTGTGAGCTGAATACACACAACACAAAGAAGTTACTCAAAATTCTTCTGTCTAGCATTATATAAGGAAATCCCGTTTCCAACGAAATCCTCAAAGAGGTCCAAATATAACCTTGCAGACTTTACAAACAGAGTGTTTCCAAAGTGCTCTATGAACAGAAAGGTTAAACTCTGTGAGCTGAATGCACACATCACATAGTAGTTTCTGAGAATGATTCTGTCTAGTTTTTATACGAAGAAATTTCCTTTTCTAACATTGTCCTCAAATCGCTTGAAATCTCAAATTCCTAATTCCAGAAAAAGACAGTTTCAAACCTGCAGTGTGTAAGGAAAGGTTCAAATCTGTGAGTTGAATACACACAACACAAAGAAGTTACTGAGAATTCCTCTGTCTAGCATTATATGAAGAAATCCCGTTTCCAACGAAGGCCTCAAAGTGGTGCAAATATCCACTTGTAGACTTTAGAAACAGAGTGTTTCCAAACTGCTCTATGAACAGAAAAGTTAAACTCTGTGAGCTGAACGCACACATCACAAAGTTGTTTCTGAGAATGATTCTGTCTAGTTTTTATACGAAGATATTTCCTTTTCTAACATTGGCCTAAAATCGCTTGAAATCTCCAATTTCAAATTCCAGAAAAAGAGAGTTTCAAATCTGCTCTGTCCAAAGAAATGTTCAACTCTGTGAGCTGAATACACACAACACAAAGAAGTTACTGAAAATTCTTCTGTCTAGCATTATATGAAGAATTCCCGTTTCCAACGAAGGCCTCAAAGAGATCCAAATATCCACTTGCAGACTTTACAAACAGAGTGTTTCCAAACTGCTGTATGAACAGAAAGGTTAAACTCTGTGAGCTGAATGCACACATCACATAGTAGTTTCTGAGAATGATTCTGTCTAGTTTTTATACCAAGATATTTCCTTTTCTCACATTGGCCTCAAATCGCTTGAAATCTCCAATTGCAATTTCCACAAAAAGAGAGTTTCAAATCTGCTCTGTCCAAAGAAAGGTTCAACTCTGTGAGCTGAATACACACAACACAAAGAAGTTACTCAAAATTCTTCTGTCTAGCATTATATAAAGAAATCCCGTTTCCAACGAAATCCTCAAAGAGGTCCAAATATCCCCTTGCAGACTTTACAAACAGAGTGTTTCCAAACTGCTCTATGAACAGAAAGGTTAAACTCTGTGAGCTGAATGCACACATCACATAGTAGTTTCTGAGAATGATTCTGTCTAGTTTCTATACGAAGATATTTCCTTTCCTAATATTGGCCTCAAATTGCTTGAAATCTCCAATTTCAAATTCCACAAAAAGAGAGTTTCAAATCTGCTCTGTCCAAAGAAATGTTCAACTCTGTGAGCTGAATGCACACAACACAAAGAAGTTACTGAAAATTCTTCTGTCTAGCATTATATGAAGAATTCCCGTTTCCAACGAAGGCCTCAAAGAGATCCAAATATCCACTTGCAGACTTTTCAAACAGAGTGTTTCCAAACTGCTGTATGAACAGAAAGGTTAAACTCTGTGAGCTGAATGCACACATCACATAGTAGTTTCTGAGAATGATTCTGTCTAGTTTTTATACGAAGATATTTCCTTTTCTAACATTGGCCTAAAATCGCTTGAAATCTCCAATTGCAATTTCCCCAAAAAGAGAGTTTCAAATCTGCTCTGTCCAAAGAAAGGTTCAACTCTGTGAGCTGAATACACACAACACAAAGAAGTTACTGAAAATTCTTCTATCTAGCATTATATGAAGAAATCCCGTTTCCAACGAAGTCCTCAAAGAGGTCCAAATATCCACTTGCAGACTTTACAAACAGAGTGTTTCCAAACTGCTGTATGAACAGAAAGGTTAAAATCTGTGAGCTGAATGCACACATCACATAGTAGTTTCTGAGAATGATTCTGTCTAGTTTTTATACGAAGATATTTCCTTTTCTCACATTGGCCTAAAAACGCTTGAAATCTCCAATTGCAATTTCCACAAAAAGAGAGTTTCAAATCTGCTCTGTCCAAAGAAAGGTTCAACTCTGTGAGCTGAATACACACAACACAAAGAAGTTACTCAAAATTCTTCTGTCTAGCATTATATAAAGAAATCCCGTTTCCAACGAAATCCTCAAAGAGGTCCAAATATAACCTTGCAGACTTTACAAACAGAGTGTTTCCAAACTGCTGTATGAACAGAAAGGTTAAACTCTGTGAGCTGAATGCACACATCACATAGTAGTTTCTGAGAATGATTCTGTCTAGTTTTTATACCAAGATATTTCCTTTTCTCACATTGGCCTCAAATCGCTTGAAATCTCAAATTCCAAATTCCAGAAAAGGACAGTTTCAAACCTGCAGTGTGTAAGGAAAGGTTCAAATCTGTGAGTTGAATACACACAACACAAAGAAGTTACTGAGAATTCTTCTGTCTAGCTTTATATGAAGAAATCCCGTTTCCAACGAAGGCCTCAAAGTGGTGCAAATATCCACTTGTAGACTTTAGAAACAGAGTGTTTCCAAACTGCTCTATGAACAGAAAAGTTCAACTCTGTGAGCTGAACCCACACATCACAAAGTTGTTTCTGAGAATGATTCTGTCTAGTTTTTATACGAAGATATTTAATTTTCTAACATTGGCCTAATATCGCTTGAAATCTCCAATTGCAATTTCCACAAAAAGAGAGTTTCAAATCTGCTCTGTCCAAAGAAATGTTCAACTCTGTGAGCTGAATACACACAACACAAAGAAGTTACTGAAAATTCTTCTGTCTAGCATTATATGAAGAAATCCCGTTTCCAACGAAGTCCTCAAAGAGGTCCAAATATCCACTTGCAGACTTTACAAACAGAGTGTTTCCAAACTGCTGTATGAACAGAAAGGTGAAACTCTGTGAGCTGAATGCACACATCACATAGTAGTTTCTGAAAATGATTCTGTCTAGTTTTTATACGAAGATATTTCCTTTTCTCACATTGGCCTCAAATCGCTTGAAATCTCCAATTGCAATTTCCACAAAAAGAGAGTTTCAAATCTGCTCTGTCCAAAGAAAGGTTCAACTCTGTGAGCTGAATACACACAACACAAAGAAGTTACTCAAAATTCTTCTGTCTAGCATTATATAAGGAAATCCCGTTTCCAACGAAATCCTCAAAGAGGTCCAAATATAACCTTGCAGACTTTACAAACAGAGTGTTTCCAAAGTGCTCTATGAACAGAAAGGTTAAACTCTGTGAGCTGAATGCACACATCACATAGTAGTTTCTGAGAATGATTCTGTCTAGTTTTTATACGAAGAAATTTCCTTTTCTAACATTGTCCTCAAATCGCTTGAAATCTCAAATTCCTAATTCCAGAAAAAGACAGTTTCAAACCTGCAGTGTGTAAGGAAAGGTTCAAATCTGTGAGTTGAATACACACAACACAAAGAAGTTACTGAGAATTCCTCTGTCTAGCATTATATGAAGAAATCCCGTTTCCAACGAAGGCCTCAAAGTGGTGCAAATATCCACTTGTAGACTTTAGAAACAGAGTGTTTCCAAACTGCTCTATGAACAGAAAAGTTAAACTCTGTGAGCTGAACGCACACATCACAAAGTTGTTTCTGAGAATGATTCTGTCTAGTTTTTATACGAAGATATTTCGTTTTCTAACATTGGCCTAAAATCGCTTGAAATCTCCAATTTCAAATTCCAGAAAAAGAGAGTTTCAAATCTGCTCTGTCCAAAGAAATGTTCAACTCTGTGAGCTGAATACACACAACACAAAGAAGTTACTGAAAATTCTTCTGTCTAGCATTATATGAAGAATTCCCGTTTCCAACGAAGGCCTCAAAGAGATCCAAATATCCACTTGCAGACTTTACAAACAGAGTGTTTCCAAACTGCTGTATGAACAGAAAGGTTAAACTCTGTGAGCTGAATGCACACATCACATAGTAGTTTCTGAGAATGATTCTGTCTAGTTTTTTACGAAGATATTTCCTTTTCTAACATTGGCCTAAAATCGCTTGAAATCTCCAATTGCAATTGCCCCAAAAAGAGAGTTTCAAATCTGCTCTGTCCAAAGAAAGGTTCAACTCTGTGAGCTGAATACACACAACACAAAGAATTTACTGAAAATTCTTCTGTCTAGCATTATATGAAGAAATCCCGTTTCCAACGAAGTCCTCAAAGAGGTCCAAATATCCACTTGCAGACTTTACAAACAGAGTGTTTCCAAACTGCTGTATGAACAGAAAGGTTAAAATCTGTGAGCTGAATGCACACATCACATACTAGTTTCTGAGAATGATTCTGTCTAGTTTTTATACGAAGATATTTCCTTTTCTCACATTGGCCTAAAATCGCTTGAAATCTCCAATTGCAATTTCCACAAAAAGAGAGTTTCAAATCTGCTCTGTCCAAAGAAAGGTTCAACTCAGTGAGCTGAATACACACAACACAAAGAAGTTACTGAAAATTCTTCTGTCTAGCATTATATGAAGAAATCCCGTTTCCAACGAAGTCCTCAAAGAGGTCCAAATATCCACTTGCAGACTTTACAAACAGAGTGTTTCCAAACTGCTGTATGAACAGAAAGGTTAAAATCTGTGAGCTGAATGCGCACATCACATAGTAGTTTCTGAGAATCATTCTGTCTAGTTTTTATACCAAGATATTTCCTTTTCTCACATTGTCCTCAAATCGCTTGAAATCTCAAATTCCAAATTCCAGAAAAAGACAGTTTCAAACCTGCAGTGTGTAAGGAAAGGTTCAAATCTGTGAGTTGAATACACACAACACAAAGAAGTTACTGAGAATTCCTCTGTCTAGCATTATATGAAGAAATCCCGTTTCCAACGAAGGCCTCAAAGTGGTGCAAATATCCACTTGTAGACTTTAGAAACAGAGTGTTTCCAAACTGCTCTATGAACAGAAAAGTCAAACTCTGTGAGCTGAACGCACACATCACAAAGTTGTTTCTGAGAATGATTCTGTCTAGTTTTTATACGAAGATATTTCCTTTTCTAACATTGGCCTAAAATCGCTTGAAATCTCCAATTGCAATTTCCACAAAAAGAGAGTTTCAAATCTGCTCTGTCCAAAGAAAGGTTCAACTCCGTGAGCTGAATACACACAACACAAAGAAGTTACTCAAAATTCTTCTGTCTAGCATTATATAAAGAAATCCCGTTTCCAACGAAATCCTCAAAGAGGTCCAAATATCCCCTTGCAGACTTTACAAACAGAGTGTTTCCAAACTGCTCTATGAACAGAAAGGTTAAACTCTGTGAGCTGAATGCACACATCACATAGTAGTTTCTGAGAATGATTCTGTCTAGTTTCTATACGAAGATATTTCCTTTCCTAATATTGGCCTCAAATCGCTTGAAATCTCCAATTTCAAATTCCACAAAAAGAGAGTTTCAAATCTGCTCTGTCCAAAGAAATGTTCAACTCTGTGAGCTGAATGCACACAACACAAAGAAGTTACTGAAAATTCTTCTATCTAGCATTATATGAAGAAATCCCGTTTCCAACGAAGTCCTCAAAGAGGTCCAAATATCCACTTGCAGACTTTACAAACAGAGTGTTTCCAAACTGCTGTATGAACAGAAAGGTTAAAATCTGTGAGCTGAATGCACACATCACATAGTAGTTTCTGAGAATGATTCTGTCTAGTTTTTATACGAAGATATTTCCTTTTCTCACATTGGCCTAAAAACGCTTGAAATCTCCAATTGCAATTTCCACAAAAAGAGAGTTTCAAATCTGCTCTGTCCAAAGAAAGGTTCAACTCTGTGAGCTGAATACACACAACACAAAGAAGTTACTCAAAATTCTTCTGTCTAGCATTATATAAAGAAATCCCGTTTCCAACGAAATCCTCAAAGAGGTCCAAATATAACCTTGCAGACTTTACAAACAGAGTGTTTCCAAACTGCTGTATGAACAGAAAGGTTAAACTCTGTGAGCTGAATGCACACATCACATAGTAGTTTCTGAGAATGATTCTGTCTAGTTTTTATACCAAGATATTTCCTTTTCTCACATTGGCCTCAAATCGCTTGAAATCTCAAATTCCAAATTCCAGAAAAGGACAGTTTCAAACCTGCAGTGTGTAAGGAAAGGTTCAAATCTGTGAGTTGAATACACACAACACAAAGAAGTTACTGAGAATTCTTCTGTCTAGCTTTATATGAAGAAATCCCGTTTCCAACGAAGGCCTCAAAGTGGTGCAAATATCCACTTGTAGACTTTAGAAACAGAGTGTTTCCAAACTGCTCTATGAACAGAAAAGTTCAACTCTGTGAGCTGAACCCACACATCACAAAGTTGTTTCTGAGAATGATTCTGTCTAGTTTTTATACGAAGATATTTAATTTTCTAACATTGGCCTAATATCGCTTGAAATCTCCAATTGCAATTTCCACAAAAAGAGAGTTTCAAATCTGCTCTGTCCAAAGAAAGGTTCAACTCTGTGAGCTGAATACACACAACACAAAGAAGTTACTGAAAATTCTTCTGTCTAGCATTATATGAAGAAATCCCGTTTCCAACGAAGTCCTCAAAGAGGTCCAAATATCCACTTGCAGACTTTACAAACAGAGTGTTTCCAAACTGCTGTATGAACAGAAAGGTGAAACTCTGTGAGCTGAATGCACACATCACATAGTAGTTTCTGAAAATGATTCTGTCTAGTTTTTATACGAAGATATTTCCTTTTCTCACATTGGCCTCAAATCGCTTGAAATCTCCAATTGCAATTTCCACAAAAAGAGAGTTTCAAATCTGCTCTGTCCAAAGAAAGGTTCAACTCTGTGAGCTGAATATACACAACAGAAAGAAGTTACTCAAAATTCTTCTGTCTAGCATTATATAAGGAAATCCCGTTTCCAACGAAATCCTCAAAGAGGTCCAAATATAACCTTGCAGACTTTACAAACAGAGTGTTTCCAAAGTGCTCTATGAACAGAAAGGTTAAACTCTGTGAGCTGAATGCACACATCACATAGTAGTTTCTGAGAATGATTCTGTCTAGTTTTTATACGAAGAAATTTCCTTTTCTAACATTGTCCTCAAATCGCTTGAAATCTCAAATTCCTAATTCCAGAAAAAGACAGTTTCAAACCTGCAGTGTGTAAGGAAAGGTTCAAATCTGTGAGTTGAATACACACAACACAAAGAAGTTACTGAGAATTCCTCTGTCTAGCATTATATGAAGAAATCCCGTTTCCAACGAAGGCCTCAAAGTGGTGCAAATATCCACTTGTAGACTTTAGAAACAGAGTGTTTCCAAACTGCTCTATGAACAGAAAAGTTAAACTCTGTGAGCTGAACGCACACATCACAAAGTTGTTTCTGAGAATGATTCTGTCTAGTTTTTATACGAAGATATTTCCTTTTCTAACATTGGTCTAAAATCGCTTGAAATCTCCAATTTCAAATTCCAGAAAAAGAGAGTTTCAAATCTGCTCTGTCCAAAGAAATGTTCAACTCTGTGAGCTGAATACACACAACACAAAGAAGTTACTGAAAATTCTTCTGTCTAGCATTATATGAAGAATTCCCGTTTCCAACGAAGGCCTCAAAGAGATCCAAATATCCACTTGCAGACTTTACAAACAGAGTGTTTCCAAACTGCTGTATGAACAGAAAGGTTAAACTCTGTGAGCTGAATGCACACATCACATAGTAGTTTCTGAGAATGATTCTGTCTAGTTTTTTACGAAGATATTTCCTTTTCTAACATTGGCCTAAAATCGCTTGAAATCTCCAATTGCAATTGCCCCAAAAAGAGAGTTTCAAATCTGCTCTGTCCAAAGAAAGGTTCAACTCTGTGAGCTGAATACACACAACACAAAGAATTTACTGAAAATTCTTCTGTCTAGCATTATATGAAGAAATCCCGTTTCCAACGAAGTCCTCAAAGAGGTCCAAATATCCACTTGCAGACTTTACAAACAGAGTGTTTCCAAACTGCTGTATGAACAGAAAGGTTAAAATCTGTGAGCTGAATGCACACATCACATACTAGTTTCTGAGAATGATTCTGTCTAGTTTTTATACGAAGATATTTCCTTTTCTCACATTGGCCTAAAATCGCTTGAAATCTCCAACTGCAATTTCCACAAAAAGAGAGTTTCAAATCTGCTCTGTCCAAAGAAAGGTTCAACTCAGTGAGCTGAATACACACAACACAAAGAAGTTACTGAAAATTCTTCTGTCTAGCATTATATGAAGAAATCCCGTTTCCAACGAAGTCCTCAAAGAGGTCCAAATATCCACTTGCAGACTTTACAAACAGAGTGTTTCCAAACTGCTGTATGAACAGAAAGGTTAAAATCTGTGAGCTGAATGCGCACATCACATAGTAGTTTCTGAGAATCATTCTGTCTAGTTTTTATACCAAGATATTTCCTTTTCTCACATTGTCCTCAAATCGCTTGAAATCTCAAATTCCAAATTCCAGAAAAAGACAGTTTCAAACCTGCAGTGTGTAAGGAAAGGTTCAAATCTGTGAGTTGAATACACACAACACAAAGAAGTTACTGAGAATTCCTCTGTCTAGCATTATATGAAGAAATCCCGTTTCCAACGAAGGCCTCAAAGTGGTGCAAATATCCACTTGTAGACTTTAGAAACAGAGTGTTTCCAAACTGCTCTATGAACAGAAAAGTCAAACTCTGTGAGCTGAACGCACACATCACAAAGTTGTTTCTGAGAATGATTCTGTCTAGTTTTTATACGAAGATATTTCCTTTTCTAACATTGGCCTAAAATCGCTTGAAATCTCCAATTGCAATTTCCACAAAAAGAGAGTTTCAAATCTGCTCTGTCCAAAGAAAGGTTCAACTCTGTGAGCTGAATACACACAACACAAAGAAGTTACTCAAAATTCTTCTGTCTAGCATTATATAAAGAAATCCCGTTTCCAACGAAATCCTCAAAGAGGTCCAAATATCCCCTTGCAGACTTTACAAACAGAGTGTTTCCAAACTGCTCTATGAACAGAAAGGTTAAACTCTGTGAGCTGAATGCACACATCACATAGTAGTTTCTGAGAATGATTCTGTCTAGTTTCTATACGAAGATATTTCCTTTCCTAATATTGGCCTCAAATCGCTTGAAATCTCCAATTTCAAATTCCACAAAAAGAGAGTTTCAAATCTGCTCTGTCCAAAGAAATGTTCAACTCTGTGAGCTGAATGCACACAACACAAAGAAGTTACTGAAAATTCTTCTGTCTAGCATTATATGAAGAATTCCCGTTTCCAACGAAGGCCTCAAAGAGATCCAAATATCCACTTGCAGACTTTTCAAACAGAGTGTTTCCAAACTGCTGTATGAACAGAAAGGTTAAACTCTGTGAGCTGAATGCACACATCACATAGTAGTTTCTGAGAATGATTCTGTCTAGTTTTTATACGAAGATATTTCCTTTTCTCACATTGGCCTAAAAACGCTTGAAATCTCCAATTGCAATTTCCACAAAAAGAGAGTTTCAAATCTGCTCTGTCCAAAGAAAGGTTCAACTCTGTGAGCTGAATACACACAACACAAAGAAGTTACTCAAAATTCTTCTGTCTAGCATTATATAAAGAAATCCCGTTTCCAACGAAATCCTCAAAGAGGTCCAAATATCCCCTTTCAGACTTTACAAACAGAGTGTTTCCAAACTGCTCTATGAACAGAAAGTTTAAACTCTGTGAGCTGAATGCACACATCACATAGTAGTTTCTGAGAATGATTCTGTCTAGTTTCTATACGAAGATATTTCCTTTTCTAACATTGTCCTCAAATCGCTTGAAATCTCAAATTCCAAATTCCAGAAAAAGACAGTTTCAAACCTGCAGTGTGTAAGGAAAGGTTCAAATCTGTGAGTTGAATACACACAACACAAAGAAGTTACTGAGAATTCTTCTGTCTAGCATTATATGAAGAAATCCCGTTTCCAAAGAAGGCCTCAAAGTGGAGCAAATATCCACATGTAGACTTTAGAAACAGAGTGTTTCCAAACTGCTCTATGAACAGAAAAGTTAAACTCTGTGAGCTGAACGCACACATCACAAAGTTGTTTCTGAGAATGATTCTGTCTAGTTTTTATACCAAGATATTTCGTTTTCTAACATTGGCCTAAAATCGCTTGAAATCTCCAATTGCAATTTCCACAAAAAGAGAGTTTCAAATCTGCTCTGTCCAAAGAAAGGTTCAACTCTGTGAGCTGAATACACACAACACAAAGAAGTTACTGAAAATTCTTCTGTCTAGCATTATATGAAGAAATCCCGTTTCCAACGAAGTCCTCAAAGAGTTCCAAATATCCACTTGCAGACTTCACAAACAGAGTGTTTCCAAACTGCTGTATGAACAGAAAGGTTGAACTCTGTGAGCTGAATGCACACATCACATAGTAGTTTCTGAGAATGATTCTGTCTAGTTTTTATACGAAGATATTTCCTTTTCTAACATTGGCCTAAAATCGCTTGAAATCTCCAATTGCAATTTCCACAAAAAGAGAGTTTCAAATCTGCTCTGTCCAAAGAACGGTTCAACTCTGTGAGCTGAATACACACAACACAAAGAAGTTACTGAAAATTCTTCTGTCTAGCATTATATGAAGAAATCCCGTTTCCAACGAAATCCTCAAAGAGGTCCAAATATCCACTTGCAGACTTTACAAACAGAGTGTTTCCAAACTGCTGTATGAACAGAAAGGTTAAACTCTGTGAGCTGAATGCACACATCACATAGTAGTTTCTGAGAATGATTCTGTCTAGTTTTTATACCAAGATATTTCCTTTTCTCACATTGGCCTCAAATCGCTTGAAATCTCCAATTGCAATTTCCACAAAAAGAGAGTTTCAAATCTGCTCTGTCCAAAGAAAGGTTCAACTCCGTGAGCTGAATACACACAACACAAAGAAGTTACTCAAAATTCTTCTGTCTAGCATTATATAAAGAAATCCCGTTTCCAACGAAATCCTCAAAGAGGTCCAAATATCCCCTTGCAGACTTTACAAACAGAGTGTTTCCAAACTGCTCTATGAACAGAAAGGTTAAACTCTGTGAGCTGAATGCACACATCACATAGTAGTTTCTGAGAATGATTCTGTCTAGTTTCTATACGAAGATATTTCCTTTCCTAATATTGGCCTCAAATCGCTTGAAATCTCCAATTTCAAATTCCACAAAAAGAGAGTTTCAAATCTGCTCTGTCCAAAGAAATGTTCAACTCTGTGAGCTGAATGCACACAACACAAAGAAGTTACTGAAAATTCTTCTATCTAGCATTATATGAAGAAATCCCGTTTCCAACGAAGTCCTCAAAGAGGTCCAAATATCCACTTGCAGACTTTACAAACAGAGTGTTTCCAAACTGCTGTATGAACAGAAAGGTTAAAATCTGTGAGCTGAATGCACACATCACATAGTAGTTTCTGAGAATGATTCTGTCTAGTTTTTATACGAAGATATTTCCTTTTCTCACATTGGCCTAAAAACGCTTGAAATCTCCAATTGCAATTTCCACAAAAAGAGAGTTTCAAATCTGCTCTGTCCAAAGAAAGGTTCAACTCTGTGAGCTGAATACACACAACACAAAGAAGTTACTCAAAATTCTTCTGTCTAGCATTATATAAAGAAATCCCGTTTCCAACGAAATCCTCAAAGAGGTCCAAATATAACCTTGCAGACTTTACAAACAGAGTGTTTCCAAACTGCTGTATGAACAGAAAGGTTAAACTCTGTGAGCTGAATGCACACATCACATAGTAGTTTCTGAGAATGATTCTGTCTAGTTTTTATACCAAGATATTTCCTTTTCTCACATTGGCCTCAAATCGCTTGAAATCTCAAATTCCAAATTCCAGAAAAGGACAGTTTCAAACCTGCAGTGTGTAAGGAAAGGTTCAAATCTGTGAGTTGAATACACACAACACAAAGAAGTTACTGAGAATTCTTCTGTCTAGCTTTATATGAAGAAATCCCGTTTCCAACGAAGGCCTCAAAGTGGTGCAAATATCCACTTGTAGACTTTAGAAACAGAGTGTTTCCAAACTGCTCTATGAACAGAAAAGTTCAACTCTGTGAGCTGAACCCACACATCACAAAGTTGTTTCTGAGAATGATTCTGTCTAGTTTTTATACGAAGATATTTAATTTTCTAACATTGGCCTAATATCGCTTGAAATCTCCAATTGCAATTTCCACAAAAAGAGAGTTTCAAATCTGCTCTGTCCAAAGAAAGGTTCAACTCTGTGAGCTGAATACACACAACACAAAGAAGTTACTGAAAATTCTTCTGTCTAGCATTATATGAAGAAATCCCGTTTCCAACGAAGTCCTCAAAGAGGTCCAAATATCCACTTGCAGACTTTACAAACAGAGTGTTTCCAAACTGCTGTATGAACAGAAAGGTGAAACTCTGTGAGCTGAATGCACACATCACATAGTAGTTTCTGAAAATGATTCTGTCTAGTTTTTATACGAAGATATTTCCTTTTCTCACATTGGCCTCAAATCGCTTGAAATCTCCAATTGCAATTTCCACAAAAAGAGAGTTTCAAATCTGCTCTGTCCAAAGAAAGGTTCAACTCTGTGAGCTGAATATACACAACAGAAAGAAGTTACTCAAAATTCTTCTGTCTAGCATTATATAAGGAAATCCCGTTTCCAACGAAATCCTCAAAGAGGTCCAAATATAACCTTGCAGACTTTACAAACAGAGTGTTTCCAAAGTGCTCTATGAACAGAAAGGTTAAACTCTGTGAGCTGAATGCACACATCACATAGTAGTTTCTGAGAATGATTCTGTCTAGTTTTTATACGAAGAAATTTCCTTTTCTAACATTGTCCTCAAATCGCTTGAAATCTCAAATTCCTAATTCCAGAAAAAGACAGTTTCAAACCTGCAGTGTGTAAGGAAAGGTTCAAATCTGTGAGTTGAATACACACAACACAAAGAAGTTACTGAGAATTCCTCTGTCTAGCATTATATGAAGAAATCCCGTTTCCAACGAAGGCCTCAAAGTGGTGCAAATATCCACTTGTAGACTTTAGAAACAGAGTGTTTCCAAACTGCTCTATGAACAGAAAAGTTAAACTCTGTGAGCTGAACGCACACATCACAAAGTTGTTTCTGAGAATGATTCTGTCTAGTTTTTATACGAAGATATTTCCTTTTCTAACATTGGTCTAAAATCGCTTGAAATCTCCAATTTCAAATTCCAGAAAAAGAGAGTTTCAAATCTGCTCTGTCCAAAGAAATGTTCAACTCTGTGAGCTGAATACACACAACACAAAGAAGTTACTGAAAATTCTTCTGTCTAGCATTATATGAAGAATTCCCGTTTCCAACGAAGGCCTCAAAGAGATCCAAATATCCACTTGCAGACTTTACAAACAGAGTGTTTCCAAACTGCTGTATGAACAGAAAGGTTAAACTCTGTGAGCTGAATGCACACATCACATAGTAGTTTCTGAGAATGATTCTGTCTAGTTTTTTACGAAGATATTTCCTTTTCTAACATTGGCCTAAAATCGCTTGAAATCTCCAATTGCAATTGCCCCAAAAAGAGAGTTTCAAATCTGCTCTGTCCAAAGAAAGGTTCAACTCTGTGAGCTGAATACACACAACACAAAGAATTTACTGAAAATTCTTCTGTCTAGCATTATATGAAGAAATCCCGTTTCCAACGAAGTCCTCAAAGAGGTCCAAATATCCACTTGCAGACTTTACAAACAGAGTGTTTCCAAACTGCTGTATGAACAGAAAGGTTAAAATCTGTGAGCTGAATGCACACATCACATACTAGTTTCTGAGAATGATTCTGTCTAGTTTTTATACGAAGATATTTCCTTTTCTCACATTGGCCTAAAATCGCTTGAAATCTCCAACTGCAATTTCCACAAAAAGAGAGTTTCAAATCTGCTCTGTCCAAAGAAAGGTTCAACTCAGTGAGCTGAATACACACAACACAAAGAAGTTACTGAAAATTCTTCTGTCTAGCATTATATGAAGAAATCCCGTTTCCAACGAAGTCCTCAAAGAGGTCCAAATATCCACTTGCAGACTTTACAAACAGAGTGTTTCCAAACTGCTGTATGAACAGAAAGGTTAAAATCTGTGAGCTGAATGCGCACATCACATAGTAGTTTCTGAGAATCATTCTGTCTAGTTTTTATACCAAGATATTTCCTTTTCTCACATTGTCCTCAAATCGCTTGAAATCTCAAATTCCAAATTCCAGAAAAAGACAGTTTCAAACCTGCAGTGTGTAAGGAAAGGTTCAAATCTGTGAGTTGAATACACACAACACAAAGAAGTTACTGAGAATTCCTCTGTCTAGCATTATATGAAGAAATCCCGTTTCCAACGAAGGCCTCAAAGTGGTGCAAATATCCACTTGTAGACTTTAGAAACAGAGTGTTTCCAAACTGCTCTATGAACAGAAAAGTCAAACTCTGTGAGCTGAACGCACACATCACAAAGTTGTTTCTGAGAATGATTCTGTCTAGTTTTTATACGAAGATATTTCCTTTTCTAACATTGGCCTAAAATCGCTTGAAATCTCCAATTGCAATTTCCACAAAAAGAGAGTTTCAAATCTGCTCTGTCCAAAGAAAGGTTCAACTCTGTGAGCTGAATACACACAACACAAAGAAGTTACTCAAAATTCTTCTGTCTAGCATTATATAAAGAAATCCCGTTTCCAACGAAATCCTCAAAGAGGTCCAAATATCCCCTTGCAGACTTTACAAACAGAGTGTTTCCAAACTGCTCTATGAACAGAAAGGTTAAACTCTGTGAGCTGAATGCACACATCACATAGTAGTTTCTGAGAATGATTCTGTCTAGTTTCTATACGAAGATATTTCCTTTCCTAATATTGGCCTCAAATCGCTTGAAATCTCCAATTTCAAATTCCACAAAAAGAGAGTTTCAAATCTGCTCTGTCCAAAGAAATGTTCAACTCTGTGAGCTGAATGCACACAACACAAAGAAGTTACTGAAAATTCTTCTGTCTAGCATTATATGAAGAATTCCCGTTTCCAACGAAGGCCTCAAAGAGATCCAAATATCCACTTGCAGACTTTTCAAACAGAGTGTTTCCAAACTGCTGTATGAACAGAAAGGTTAAACTCTGTGAGCTGAATGCACACATCACATAGTAGTTTCTGAGAATGATTCTGTCTAGTTTTTATACGAAGATATTTCCTTTTCTCACATTGGCCTAAAAACGCTTGAAATCTCCAATTGCAATTTCCACAAAAAGAGAGTTTCAAATCTGCTCTGTCCAAAGAAAGGTTCAACTCTGTGAGCTGAATACACACAACACAAAGAAGTTACTCAAAATTCTTCTGTCTAGCATTATATAAAGAAATCCCGTTTCCAACGAAATCCTCAAAGAGGTCCAAATATCCCCTTTCAGACTTTACAAACAGAGTGTTTCCAAACTGCTCTATGAACAGAAAGTTTAAACTCTGTGAGCTGAATGCACACATCACATAGTAGTTTCTGAGAATGATTCTGTCTAGTTTCTATACGAAGATATTTCCTTTTCTAACATTGTCCTCAAATCGCTTGAAATCTCAAATTCCAAATTCCAGAAAAAGACAGTTTCAAACCTGCAGTGTGTAAGGAAAGGTTCAAATCTGTGAGTTGAATACACACAACACAAAGAAGTTACTGAGAATTCTTCTGTCTAGCATTATATGAAGAAATCCCGTTTCCAAAGAAGGCCTCAAAGTGGAGCAAATATCCACATGTAGACTTTAGAAACAGAGTGTTTCCAAACTGCTCTATGAACAGAAAAGTTAAACTCTGTGAGCTGAACGCACACATCACAAAGTTGTTTCTGAGAATGATTCTGTCTAGTTTTTATACCAAGATATTTCGTTTTCTAACATTGGCCTAAAATCGCTTGAAATCTCCAATTGCAATTTCCACAAAAAGAGAGTTTCAAATCTGCTCTGTCCAAAGAAAGGTTCAACTCTGTGAGCTGAATACACACAACACAAAGAAGTTACTGAAAATTCTTCTGTCTAGCATTATATGAAGAAATCCCGTTTCCAACGAAGTCCTCAAAGAGTTCCAAATATCCACTTGCAGACTTCACAAACAGAGTGTTTCCAAACTGCTGTATGAACAGAAAGGTTGAACTCTGTGAGCTGAATGCACACATCACATAGTAGTTTCTGAGAATGATTCTGTCTAGTTTTTATACGAAGATATTTCCTTTTCTAACATTGGCCTAAAATCGCTTGAAATCTCCAATTGCAATTTCCACAAAAAGAGAGTTTCAAATCTGCTCTGTCCAAAGAACGGTTCAACTCTGTGAGCTGAATACACACAACACAAAGAAGTTACTGAAAATTCTTCTGTCTAGCATTATATGAAGAAATCCCGTTTCCAACGAAATCCTCAAAGAGGTCCAAATATCCACTTGCAGACTTTACAAACAGAGTGTTTCCAAACTGCTGTATGAACAGAAAGGTTAAACTCTGTGAGCTGAATGCACACATCACATAGTAGTTTCTGAGAATGATTCTGTCTAGTTTTTATACCAAGATATTTCCTTTTCTCACATTGGCCTCAAATCGCTTGAAATCTCCAATTGCAATTTCCACAAAAAGAGAGTTTCAAATCTGCTCTGTCCAAAGAAAGGTTCAACTCTGTGAGCTGAATACACACAACACAAAGAAGTTACTCAAAATTCTTCTGTCTAGCATTATATAAAGAAATCCCGTTTCCAACGAAATCCTCAAAGAGGTCCAAATATCCCCTTGCAGACTTTACAAACAGAGTGTTTCCAAACTGCTCTATGAACAGAAAGGTTAAACTCTGTGAGCTGAATGCACACATCACATAGTAGTTTCTGAGAATGATTCTGTCTAGTTTCTATACGAAGATATTTCCTTTCCTAATATTGGCCTCAAATTGCTTGAAATCTCCAATTTCAAATTCCACAAAAAGAGAGTTTCAAATCTGCTCTGTCCAAAGAAATGTTCAACTCTGTGAGCTGAATGCACACAACACAAAGAAGTTACTGAAAATTCTTCTGTCTAGCATTATATGAAGAATTCCCGTTTCCAACGAAGGCCTCAAAGAGATCCAAATATCCACTTGCAGACTTTTCAAACAGAGTGTTTCCAAACTGCTGTATGAACAGAAAGGTTAAACTCTGTGAGCTGAATGCACACATCACATAGTAGTTTCTGAGAATGATTCTGTCTAGTTTTTATACGAAGATATTTCCTTTTCTAACATTGGCCTAAAATCGCTTGAAATCTCCAATTGCAATTTCCCCAAAAAGAGAGTTTCAAATCTGCTCTGTCCAAAGAAAGGTTCAACTCTGTGAGCTGAATACACACAACACAAAGAAGTTACTGAAAATTCTTCTATCTAGCATTATATGAAGAAATCCCGTTTCCAACGAAGTCCTCAAAGAGGTCCAAATATCCACTTGCAGACTTTACAAACAGAGTGTTTCCAAACTGCTGTATGAACAGAAAGGTTAAAATCTGTGAGCTGAATGCACACATCACATAGTAGTTTCTGAGAATGATTCTGTCTAGTTTCTATACGAAGATATTTCCTTTTCTAACATTGTCCTCAAATCGCTTGAAATCTCAAATTCCAAATTCCAGAAAAAGACAGTTTCAAACCTGCAGTGTGTAAGGAAAGGTTCAAATCTGTGAGTTGAATACAAACAACACAAAGAAGTTACTGAGAATTCTTCTGTCTAGCATTATATGAAGAAATCCCGTTTCCAACGAAGGCGTCAAAGTGGAGCAAATATCCACTTGTAGACTTTAGAAACAGCGTGTTTCCAAACTGCTCTATGAACAGAAAAGTTAAACTCTGTGAGCTGAACGCACACATCACAAAGTTGTTTCTGAGAATGATTCTGTCTAGTTTTTATACCAAGATATTTCGTTTTCTAACATTGGCCTAAAATCGCTTGAAATCTCCAATTGCAATTTCCACAAAAAGAGAGTTTCAAATCTGCTCTGTCCAAAGAAAGGTTCAACTCTGTGAGCTGAATACACACAACACAAAGAAGTTACAGAAAATTCTTCTGTCTAGCATTATATGAAGAAATCCCGTTTCCAACGAAGTCCTCAAAGAGGTCCAAATATCCACTTGCAGACTTTACAAACAGAGTGTTTCCAAACTGCTGTATGAACAGAAAGGTGAAACTCTGTGAGCTGAATGCACACATCACATAGTAGTTTCTGAGAATGATTCTGTCTAGTTTTTATACGAAGATATTTCCTTTTCTCACATTGGCCTCAAATCGCTTGAAATCTCCAATTGCAATTTCCACAAAAAGAGAGTTTCAAATCTGCTCTGTCCAAAGAAAGGTTCAACTCTGTAAGCTGAATACACACAACACAAAGAAGTTACTCAAAATTCTTCTGTCTAGCATTATATAAGGAAATCCCGTTTCCAACGAAATCCTCAAAGAGGTCCAAATATAACCTTGCAGACTTTACAAACAGAGTGTTTCCAAAGTGCTCTATGAACAGAAAGGTTAAACTCTGTGAGCTGAATGCACACATCACATAGTAGTTTCTGAGAATGATTCTGTCTAGTTTTTATACGAAGAAATTTCCTTTTCTAACATTGTCCTCAAATCGCTTGAAATCTCAAATTCCTAATTCCAGAAAAAGACAGTTTCAAACCTGCAGTGTGTAAGGAAAGGTTCAAATCTGTGAGTTGAATACACACAACACAAAGAAGTTACTGAGAATTCCTCTGTCTAGCATTATATGAAGAAATCCCGTTTCCAACGAAGGCCTCAAAGTGGTGCAAATATCCACTTGTAGACTTTAGAAACAGAGTGTTTCCAAACTGCTCTATGAACAGAAAAGTTAAACTCTGTGAGCTGAACGCACACATCACAAAGTTGTTTCTGAGAATGATTCTGTCTAGTTTTTATACGAAGATATTTCCTTTTCTAACATTGGCCTAAAATCGCTTGAAATCTCCAATTTCAAATTCCAGAAAAAGAGAGTTTCAAATCTGCTCTGTCCAAAGAAATGTTCAACTCTGTGAGCTGAATACACACAACACAAAGAAGTTACTGAAAATTCTTCTGTCTAGCATTATATGAAGAATTCCCGTTTCCAACGAAGGCCTCAAAGAGATCCAAATATCCACTTGCAGACTTTACAAACAGAGTGTTTCCAAACTGCTGTATGAACAGAAAGGTTAAACTCTGTGAGCTGAATGCACACATCACATAGTAGTTTCTGAGAATGATTCTGTCTAGTTTTTTACGAAGATATTTCCTTTTCTAACATTGGCCTAAAATCGCTTGAAATCTCCAATTGCAATTGCCCCAAAAAGAGAGTTTCAAATCTGCTCTGTCCAAAGAAAGGTTCAACTCTGTGAGCTGAATAAACACAACACAAAGAATTTACTGAAAATTCTTCTGTCTAGCATTATATGAAGAAATCCCGTTTCCAACGAAGTCCTCAAAGAGGTCCAAATATCCACTTGCAGACTTTACAAACAGAGTGTTTCCAAACTGCTGTATGAACAGAAAGGTTAAAATCTGTGAGCTGAATGCACACATCACATACTAGTTTCTGAGAATGATTCTGTCTAGTTTTTATACGAAGATATTTCCTTTTCTCACATTGGCCTAAAATCGCTTGAAATCTCCAATTGCAATTTCCACAAAAAGAGAGTTTCAAATCTGCTCTGTCCAAAGAAAGGTTCAACTCAGTGAGCTGAATACACACAACACAAAGAAGTTACTGAAAATTCTTCTGTCTAGCATTATATGAAGAAATCCCGTTTCCAACGAAGTCCTCAAAGAGGTCCAAATATCCACTTGCAGACTTTACAAACAGAGTGTTTCCAAACTGCTGTATGAACAGAAAGGTTAAAATCTGTGAGCTGAATGCGCACATCACATAGTAGTTTCTGAGAATCATTCTGTCTAGTTTTTATACCAAGATATTTCCTTTTCTCACATTGTCCTCAAATCGCTTGAAATCTCAAATTCCAAATTCCAGAAAAAGACAGTTTCAAACCTGCAGTGTGTAAGGAAAGGTTCAAATCTGTGAGTTGAATACACACAACACAAAGAAGTTACTGAGAATTCCTCTGTCTAGCATTATATGAAGAAATCCCGTTTCCAACGAAGGCCTCAAAGTGGTGCAAATATCCACTTGTAGACTTTAGAAACAGAGTGTTTCCAAACTGCTCTATGAACAGAAAAGTCAAACTCTGTGAGCTGAACGCACACATCACAAAGTTGTTTCTGAGAATGATTCTGTCTAGTTTTTATACGAAGATATTTCCTTTTCTAACATTGGCCTAAAATCGCTTGAAATCTCCAATTGCAATTTCCACAAAAAGAGAGTTTCAAATCTGCTCTGTCCAAAGAAAGGTTCAACTCTGTGAGCTGAATACACACAACACAAAGAAGTTACTCAAAATTCTTCTGTCTAGCATTATATAAAGAAATCCCGTTTCCAACGAAATCCTCAAAGAGGTCCAAATATCCCCTTGCAGACTTTACAAACAGAGTGTTTCCAAACTGCTCTATGAACAGAAAGGTTAAACTCTGTGAGCTGAATGCACACATCACATAGTAGTTTCTGAGAATGATTCTGTCTAGTTTCTATACGAAGATATTTCCTTTCCTAATATTGGCCTCAAATCGCTTGAAATCTCCAATTTCAAATTCCACAAAAAGAGAGTTTCAAATCTGCTCTGTCCAAAGAAATGTTCAACTCTGTGAGCTGAATGCACACAACACAAAGAAGTTACTGAAAATTCTTCTGTCTAGCATTATATGAAGAATTCCCGTTTCCAACGAAGGCCTCAAAGAGATCCAAATATCCACTTGCAGACTTTTCAAACAGAGTGTTTCCAAACTGCTGTATGAACAGAAAGGTTAAACTCTGTGAGCTGAATGCACACATCACATAGTAGTTTCTGAGAATGATTCTGTCTAGTTTTTATACGAAGATATTTCCTTTTCTAACATTGGCCTAAAATCGCTTGAAATCTCCAATTGCAATTTCCCCAAAAAGAGAGTTTCAAATCTGCTCTGTCCAAAGAAAGGTTCAACTCTGTGAGCTGAATACACACAACACAAAGAAGTTACTGAAAATTCTTCTATCTAGCATTATATGAAGAAATCCCGTTTCGAACGAAGTCCTCAAGGAGGTCCAAATATCCACTTGCAGACTTTACAAACAGAGTGTTTCCAAACTGCTGTATGAACAGAAAGGTTAAAATCTGTGAGCTGAACGCACACATCACATAGTAGTTTCTGAGAATGATTCTGTCTAGTTTTTATACGAAGATATTTCCTTTTCTCACATTGGCCTAAAAACGCTTGAAATCTCCAATTGCAATTTCCACAAAAAGAGAGTTTCAAATCTGCTCTGTCCAAAGAAAGGTTCAACTCTGTGAGCTGAATACACACAACACAAAGAAGTTACTCAAAATTCTTCTGTCTAGCATTATATAAAGAAATCCCGTTTCCAACGAAATCCTCAAAGAGGTCCAAATATCCCCTTTCAGACTTTACAAACAGAGTGTTTCCAAACTGCTCTATGAACAGAAAGTTTAAACTCTGTGAGCTGAATGCACACATCACATAGTAGTTTCTGAGAATGATTCTGTCTAGTTTCTATACGAAGATATTTCCTTTTCTAACATTGTCCTCAAATCGCTTGAAATCTCAAATTCCAAATTCCAGAAAAAGACAGTTTCAAACCTGCAGTGTGTAAGGAAAGGTTCAAATCTGTGAGTTGAATACACACAACACAAAGAAGTTACTGAGAATTCTTCTGTCTAGCATTATATGAAGAAATCCCGTTTCCAACGAAGGCCTCAAAGTGGAGCAAATATCCACATGTAGACTTTAGAAACAGAGTGTTTCCAAACTGCTCTAAGAACAGAAAAGTTAAACTCTGTGAGCTGAACGCACACATCACAAAGTTGTTTCTGAGAATGATTCTGTCTAGTTTTTATACCAAGATATTTCGTTTTCTTACATTGGCCTAAAATCGCTTGAAATCTCCAATTGCAATTTCCACAAAAAGAGAGTTTCAAATCTGCTCTGTCCAAAGAAAGGTTCAACTCTGTGAGCTGAATACACACAACACAAAGAAGTTACTGAAAATTCTTCTGTCTAGCATTATATGAAGAAATCCCGTTTCCAACGAAGTCCTCAAAGAGTTCCAAATATCCACTTGCAGACTTCACAAACAGAGTGTTTCCAAACTGCTGTATGAACAGAAAGGTTAAACTCTGTGAGCTGAATGCACACATCACATAGTAGTTTCTGAGAATGATTCTGTCTAGTTTTTATACGAAGATATTTCCTTTTCTAACATTGGCCTAAAATCGCTTGAAATCTCCAATTGCAATTTCCACAAAAAGAGAGTTTCAAATCTGCTCTGTCCAAAGAACGGTTCAACTCTGTGAGCTGAATACACACAACACAAAGAAGTTACTGAAAATTCTTCTGTCTAGCATTATATGAAGAAATCCCGTTTCCAACGAAATCCTCAAAGAGGTCCAAATATCCACTTGCAGACTTTACAAACAGAGTGTTTCCAAACTGCTGTATGGACAGAAAGGTTAAACTCTGTGAGCTGAATGCACACATCACATAGTAGTTTCTGAGAATGATTCTGTCTAGTTTTTATACCAAGATATTTCCTTTTCTCACATTGGCCTCAAATCGCTTGAAATCTCCAATTGCAATTTCCACAAAAAGAGAGTTTCAAATCTGCTCTGTCCAAAGAAAGGTTCAACTCTGTGAGCTGAATACACACAACACAAAGAAGTTACTCAAAATTCTTCTGTCTAGCATTATATAAAGAAATCCCGTTTCCAACGAAATCCTCAAAGAGGTCCAAATATCCCCTTGCAGACTTTACAAACAGAGTGTTTCCAAACTGCGCTATGAACAGAAAGGTTAAACTCTGTGAGCTGAATGCACACATCACATAGTAGTTTCTGAGAATGATTCTGTCTAGTTTCTATACGAAGATATTTCCTTTCCTAATATTGGCCTCAAATCGCTTGAAATCTCCAATTTCAAATTCCACAAAAAGAGAGTTTCAAATCTGCTCTGTCCAAAGAAATGTTCAACTCTGTGAGCTGAATGCACACAACACAAAGAAGTTACTGAAAATTCTTCTGTCTAGCATTATATGAAGAATTCCCGTTTCCAACGAAGGCCTCAAAGAGATCCAAATATCCACTTGCAGACTTTTCAAACAGAGTGTTTCCAAACTGCTGTATGAACAGAAAGGTTAAACTCTGTGAGCTGAATGCACACATCACATAGTAGTTTCTGAGAATGATTCTGTCTAGTTTTTATACGAAGATATTTCCTTTTCTAACATTGGCCTAAAATCGCTTGAAATCTCCAATTGCAATTTCCCCAAAAAGAGAGTTTCAAATCTGCTCTGTCCAAAGAAAGGTTCAACTCTGTGAGCTGAATACACACAACACAAAGAAGTTACTGAAAATTCTTCTATCTAGCATTATATGAAGAAATCCCGTTTCCAACGAAGGCCTCAAAGAGGTCCATATATCCACTTGCAGACTTTACAAACAGAGTGTTTCCAAACTGCTGTATGAACAGAAAGGTTAAAATCTGTGAGCTGAATGCGCACATCACATAGTAGTTTCTGAGAATCATTCTGTCTAGTTTTTATACCAAGATATTTCCTTTTCTCACATTGTCCTCAAATCGCTTGAAATCTCAAATTCCAAATTCCAGAAAAAGACAGTTTCAAACCTGCAGTGTGTAAGGAAAGGTTCAAATCTGTGAGTTGAATACACACAACACAAAGAAGTTACTGAGAATTCCTCTGTCTAGCATTATATGAAGAAATCCCGTTTCCAACGAAGGCCTCAAAGTGGTGCAAATATCCACTTGTAGACTTTAGAAACAGAGTGTTTCCAAACTGCTCTATGAACAGAAAAGTCAAACTCTGTGAGCTGAACGCACACATCACAAAGTTGTTTCTGAGAATGATTCTGTCTAGTTTTTATACGAAGATATTTCCTTTTCTAACATTGGCCTAAAATCGCTTGAAATCTCCAATTGCAATTTCCACAAAAAGAGAGTTTCAAATCTGCTCTGTCCAAAGAAAGGTTCAACTCTGTGAGCTGAATACACACAACACAAAGAAGTTACTCAAAATTCTTCTGTCTAGCATTATATAAAGAAATCCCGTTTCCAACGAAATCCTCAAAGAGGTCCAAATATCCCCTTGCAGACTTTACAAACAGAGTGTTTCCAAACTGCTCTATGAACAGAAAGGTTAAACTCTGTGAGCTGAATGCACACATCACATAGTAGTTTCTGAGAATGATTCTGTCTAGTTTCTATACGAAGATATTTCCTTTCCTAATATTGGCCTCAAATCGCTTGAAATCTCCAATTTCAAATTCCACAAAAAGAGAGTTTCAAATCTGCTCTGTCCAAAGAAATGTTCAACTCTGTGAGCTGAATGCACACAACACAAAGAAGTTACTGAAAATTCTTCTGTCTAGCATTATATGAAGAATTCCCGTTTCCAACGAAGGCCTCAAAGAGATCCAAATATCCACTTGCAGACTTTTCAAACAGAGTGTTTCCAAACTGCTGTATGAACAGAAAGGTTAAACTCTGTGAGCTGAATGCACACATCACATAGTAGTTTCTGAGAATGATTCTGTCTAGTTTTTATACGAAGATATTTCCTTTTCTCACATTGGCCTAAAAACGCTTGAAATCTCCAATTGCAATTTCCACAAAAAGAGAGTTTCAAATCTGCTCTGTCCAAAGAAAGGTTCAACTCTGTGAGCTGAATACACACAACACAAAGAAGTTACTCAAAATTCTTCTGTCTAGCATTATATAAAGAAATCCCGTTTCCAACGAAATCCTCAAAGAGGTCCAAATATCCCCTTTCAGACTTTACAAACAGAGTGTTTCCAAACTGCTCTATGAACAGAAAGTTTAAACTCTGTGAGCTGAATGCACACATCACATAGTAGTTTCTGAGAATGATTCTGTCTAGTTTCTATACGAAGATATTTCCTTTTCTAACATTGTCCTCAAATCGCTTGAAATCTCAAATTCCAAATTCCAGAAAAAGACAGTTTCAAACCTGCAGTGTGTAAGGAAAGGTTCAAATCTGTGAGTTGAATACACACAACACAAAGAAGTTACTGAGAAT
Source organism: Pan troglodytes (assembly GCF_028858775.2). Taxonomy (NCBI): domain Eukaryota; kingdom Metazoa; phylum Chordata; class Mammalia; order Primates; family Hominidae; genus Pan; species Pan troglodytes. The sequence continues at coordinate 16,149,570 of NC_072413.2, forward strand.
TCTTCTGTCTAGCATTATATGAAGAAATCCCGTTTCCAAAGAAGGCCTCAAAGTGGAGCAAATATCCACATGTAGACTTTAGAAACAGAGTGTTTCCAAACTGCTCTATGAACAGAAAAGTTAAACTCTGTGAGCTGAACGCACACATCACAAAGTTGTTTCTGAGAATGATTCTGTCTAGTTTTTATACCAAGATATTTCGTTTTCTAACATTGGCCTAAAATCGCTTGAAATCTCCAATTGCAATTTCCACAAAAAGAGAGTTTCAAATCTGCTCTGTCCAAAGAAAGGTTCAACTCTGTGAGCTGAATACACACAACACAAAGAAGTTACTGAAAATTCTTCTGTCTAGCATTATATGAAGAAATCCCGTTTCCAACGAAGTCCTCAAAGAGTTCCAAATATCCACTTGCAGACTTCACAAACAGAGTGTTTCCAAACTGCTGTATGAACAGAAAGGTTGAACTCTGTGAGCTGAATGCACACATCACATAGTAGTTTCTGAGAATGATTCTGTCTAGTTTTTATACGAAGATATTTCCTTTTCTAACATTGGCCTAAAATCGCTTGAAATCTCCAATTGCAATTTCCACAAAAAGAGAGTTTCAAATCTGCTCTGTCCAAAGAACGGTTCAACTCTGTGAGCTGAATACACACAACACAAAGAAGTTACTGAAAATTCTTCTGTCTAGCATTATATGAAGAAATCCCGTTTCCAACGAAATCCTCAAAGAGGTCCAAATATCCACTTGCAGACTTTACAAACAGAGTGTTTCCAAACTGCTGTATGAACAGAAAGGTTAAACTCTGTGAGCTGAATGCACACATCACATAGTAGTTTCTGAGAATGATTCTGTCTAGTTTTTATACCAAGATATTTCCTTTTCTCACATTGGCCTCAAATCGCTTGAAATCTCCAATTGCAATTTCCACAAAAAGAGAGTTTCAAATCTGCTCTGTCCAAAGAAAGGTTCAACTCCGTGAGCTGAATACACACAACACAAAGAAGTTACTCAAAATTCTTCTGTCTAGCATTATATAAAGAAATCCCGTTTCCAACGAAATCCTCAAAGAGGTCCAAATATCCCCTTGCAGACTTTACAAACAGAGTGTTTCCAAACTGCTCTATGAACAGAAAGGTTAAACTCTGTGAGCTGAATGCACACATCACATAGTAGTTTCTGAGAATGATTCTGTCTAGTTTCTATACGAAGATATTTCCTTTCCTAATATTGGCCTCAAATCGCTTGAAATCTCCAATTTCAAATTCCACAAAAAGAGAGTTTCAAATCTGCTCTGTCCAAAGAAATGTTCAACTCTGTGAGCTGAATGCACACAACACAAAGAAGTTACTGAAAATTCTTCTATCTAGCATTATATGAAGAAATCCCGTTTCCAACGAAGTCCTCAAAGAGGTCCAAATATCCACTTGCAGACTTTACAAACAGAGTGTTTCCAAACTGCTGTATGAACAGAAAGGTTAAAATCTGTGAGCTGAATGCACACATCACATAGTAGTTTCTGAGAATGATTCTGTCTAGTTTTTATACGAAGATATTTCCTTTTCTCACATTGGCCTAAAAACGCTTGAAATCTCCAATTGCAATTTCCACAAAAAGAGAGTTTCAAATCTGCTCTGTCCAAAGAAAGGTTCAACTCTGTGAGCTGAATACACACAACACAAAGAAGTTACTCAAAATTCTTCTGTCTAGCATTATATAAAGAAATCCCGTTTCCAACGAAATCCTCAAAGAGGTCCAAATATAACCTTGCAGACTTTACAAACAGAGTGTTTCCAAACTGCTGTATGAACAGAAAGGTTAAACTCTGTGAGCTGAATGCACACATCACATAGTAGTTTCTGAGAATGATTCTGTCTAGTTTTTATACCAAGATATTTCCTTTTCTCACATTGGCCTCAAATCGCTTGAAATCTCAAATTCCAAATTCCAGAAAAGGACAGTTTCAAACCTGCAGTGTGTAAGGAAAGGTTCAAATCTGTGAGTTGAATACACACAACACAAAGAAGTTACTGAGAATTCTTCTGTCTAGCTTTATATGAAGAAATCCCGTTTCCAACGAAGGCCTCAAAGTGGTGCAAATATCCACTTGTAGACTTTAGAAACAGAGTGTTTCCAAACTGCTCTATGAACAGAAAAGTTCAACTCTGTGAGCTGAACCCACACATCACAAAGTTGTTTCTGAGAATGATTCTGTCTAGTTTTTATACGAAGATATTTAATTTTCTAACATTGGCCTAATATCGCTTGAAATCTCCAATTGCAATTTCCACAAAAAGAGAGTTTCAAATCTGCTCTGTCCAAAGAAAGGTTCAACTCTGTGAGCTGAATACACACAACACAAAGAAGTTACTGAAAATTCTTCTGTCTAGCATTATATGAAGAAATCCCGTTTCCAACGAAGTCCTCAAAGAGGTCCAAATATCCACTTGCAGACTTTACAAACAGAGTGTTTCCAAACTGCTGTATGAACAGAAAGGTGAAACTCTGTGAGCTGAATGCACACATCACATAGTAGTTTCTGAAAATGATTCTGTCTAGTTTTTATACGAAGATATTTCCTTTTCTCACATTGGCCTCAAATCGCTTGAAATCTCCAATTGCAATTTCCACAAAAAGAGAGTTTCAAATCTGCTCTGTCCAAAGAAAGGTTCAACTCTGTGAGCTGAATATACACAACAGAAAGAAGTTACTCAAAATTCTTCTGTCTAGCATTATATAAGGAAATCCCGTTTCCAACGAAATCCTCAAAGAGGTCCAAATATAACCTTGCAGACTTTACAAACAGAGTGTTTCCAAAGTGCTCTATGAACAGAAAGGTTAAACTCTGTGAGCTGAATGCACACATCACATAGTAGTTTCTGAGAATGATTCTGTCTAGTTTTTATACGAAGAAATTTCCTTTTCTAACATTGTCCTCAAATCGCTTGAAATCTCAAATTCCTAATTCCAGAAAAAGACAGTTTCAAACCTGCAGTGTGTAAGGAAAGGTTCAAATCTGTGAGTTGAATACACACAACACAAAGAAGTTACTGAGAATTCCTCTGTCTAGCATTATATGAAGAAATCCCGTTTCCAACGAAGGCCTCAAAGTGGTGCAAATATCCACTTGTAGACTTTAGAAACAGAGTGTTTCCAAACTGCTCTATGAACAGAAAAGTTAAACTCTGTGAGCTGAACGCACACATCACAAAGTTGTTTCTGAGAATGATTCTGTCTAGTTTTTATACGAAGATATTTCCTTTTCTAACATTGGTCTAAAATCGCTTGAAATCTCCAATTTCAAATTCCAGAAAAAGAGAGTTTCAAATCTGCTCTGTCCAAAGAAATGTTCAACTCTGTGAGCTGAATACACACAACACAAAGAAGTTACTGAAAATTCTTCTGTCTAGCATTATATGAAGAATTCCCGTTTCCAACGAAGGCCTCAAAGAGATCCAAATATCCACTTGCAGACTTTACAAACAGAGTGTTTCCAAACTGCTGTATGAACAGAAAGGTTAAACTCTGTGAGCTGAATGCACACATCACATAGTAGTTTCTGAGAATGATTCTGTCTAGTTTTTTACGAAGATATTTCCTTTTCTAACATTGGCCTAAAATCGCTTGAAATCTCCAATTGCAATTGCCCCAAAAAGAGAGTTTCAAATCTGCTCTGTCCAAAGAAAGGTTCAACTCTGTGAGCTGAATACACACAACACAAAGAATTTACTGAAAATTCTTCTGTCTAGCATTATATGAAGAAATCCCGTTTCCAACGAAGTCCTCAAAGAGGTCCAAATATCCACTTGCAGACTTTACAAACAGAGTGTTTCCAAACTGCTGTATGAACAGAAAGGTTAAAATCTGTGAGCTGAATGCACACATCACATACTAGTTTCTGAGAATGATTCTGTCTAGTTTTTATACGAAGATATTTCCTTTTCTCACATTGGCCTAAAATCGCTTGAAATCTCCAACTGCAATTTCCACAAAAAGAGAGTTTCAAATCTGCTCTGTCCAAAGAAAGGTTCAACTCAGTGAGCTGAATACACACAACACAAAGAAGTTACTGAAAATTCTTCTGTCTAGCATTATATGAAGAAATCCCGTTTCCAACGAAGTCCTCAAAGAGGTCCAAATATCCACTTGCAGACTTTACAAACAGAGTGTTTCCAAACTGCTGTATGAACAGAAAGGTTAAAATCTGTGAGCTGAATGCGCACATCACATAGTAGTTTCTGAGAATCATTCTGTCTAGTTTTTATACCAAGATATTTCCTTTTCTCACATTGTCCTCAAATCGCTTGAAATCTCAAATTCCAAATTCCAGAAAAAGACAGTTTCAAACCTGCAGTGTGTAAGGAAAGGTTCAAATCTGTGAGTTGAATACACACAACACAAAGAAGTTACTGAGAATTCCTCTGTCTAGCATTATATGAAGAAATCCCGTTTCCAACGAAGGCCTCAAAGTGGTGCAAATATCCACTTGTAGACTTTAGAAACAGAGTGTTTCCAAACTGCTCTATGAACAGAAAAGTCAAACTCTGTGAGCTGAACGCACACATCACAAAGTTGTTTCTGAGAATGATTCTGTCTAGTTTTTATACGAAGATATTTCCTTTTCTAACATTGGCCTAAAATCGCTTGAAATCTCCAATTGCAATTTCCACAAAAAGAGAGTTTCAAATCTGCTCTGTCCAAAGAAAGGTTCAACTCTGTGAGCTGAATACACACAACACAAAGAAGTTACTCAAAATTCTTCTGTCTAGCATTATATAAAGAAATCCCGTTTCCAACGAAATCCTCAAAGAGGTCCAAATATCCCCTTGCAGACTTTACAAACAGAGTGTTTCCAAACTGCTCTATGAACAGAAAGGTTAAACTCTGTGAGCTGAATGCACACATCACATAGTAGTTTCTGAGAATGATTCTGTCTAGTTTCTATACGAAGATATTTCCTTTCCTAATATTGGCCTCAAATCGCTTGAAATCTCCAATTTCAAATTCCACAAAAAGAGAGTTTCAAATCTGCTCTGTCCAAAGAAATGTTCAACTCTGTGAGCTGAATGCACACAACACAAAGAAGTTACTGAAAATTCTTCTGTCTAGCATTATATGAAGAATTCCCGTTTCCAACGAAGGCCTCAAAGAGATCCAAATATCCACTTGCAGACTTTTCAAACAGAGTGTTTCCAAACTGCTGTATGAACAGAAAGGTTAAACTCTGTGAGCTGAATGCACACATCACATAGTAGTTTCTGAGAATGATTCTGTCTAGTTTTTATACGAAGATATTTCCTTTTCTCACATTGGCCTAAAAACGCTTGAAATCTCCAATTGCAATTTCCACAAAAAGAGAGTTTCAAATCTGCTCTGTCCAAAGAAAGGTTCAACTCTGTGAGCTGAATACACACAACACAAAGAAGTTACTCAAAATTCTTCTGTCTAGCATTATATAAAGAAATCCCGTTTCCAACGAAATCCTCAAAGAGGTCCAAATATCCCCTTTCAGACTTTACAAACAGAGTGTTTCCAAACTGCTCTATGAACAGAAAGTTTAAACTCTGTGAGCTGAATGCACACATCACATAGTAGTTTCTGAGAATGATTCTGTCTAGTTTCTATACGAAGATATTTCCTTTTCTAACATTGTCCTCAAATCGCTTGAAATCTCAAATTCCAAATTCCAGAAAAAGACAGTTTCAAACCTGCAGTGTGTAAGGAAAGGTTCAAATCTGTGAGTTGAATACACACAACACAAAGAAGTTACTGAGAATTCTTCTGTCTAGCATTATATGAAGAAATCCCGTTTCCAAAGAAGGCCTCAAAGTGGAGCAAATATCCACATGTAGACTTTAGAAACAGAGTGTTTCCAAACTGCTCTATGAACAGAAAAGTTAAACTCTGTGAGCTGAACGCACACATCACAAAGTTGTTTCTGAGAATGATTCTGTCTAGTTTTTATACCAAGATATTTCGTTTTCTAACATTGGCCTAAAATCGCTTGAAATCTCCAATTGCAATTTCCACAAAAAGAGAGTTTCAAATCTGCTCTGTCCAAAGAAAGGTTCAACTCTGTGAGCTGAATACACACAACACAAAGAAGTTACTGAAAATTCTTCTGTCTAGCATTATATGAAGAAATCCCGTTTCCAACGAAGTCCTCAAAGAGTTCCAAATATCCACTTGCAGACTTCACAAACAGAGTGTTTCCAAACTGCTGTATGAACAGAAAGGTTGAACTCTGTGAGCTGAATGCACACATCACATAGTAGTTTCTGAGAATGATTCTGTCTAGTTTTTATACGAAGATATTTCCTTTTCTAACATTGGCCTAAAATCGCTTGAAATCTCCAATTGCAATTTCCACAAAAAGAGAGTTTCAAATCTGCTCTGTCCAAAGAACGGTTCAACTCTGTGAGCTGAATACACACAACACAAAGAAGTTACTGAAAATTCTTCTGTCTAGCATTATATGAAGAAATCCCGTTTCCAACGAAATCCTCAAAGAGGTCCAAATATCCACTTGCAGACTTTACAAACAGAGTGTTTCCAAACTGCTGTATGAACAGAAAGGTTAAACTCTGTGAGCTGAATGCACACATCACATAGTAGTTTCTGAGAATGATTCTGTCTAGTTTTTATACCAAGATATTTCCTTTTCTCACATTGGCCTCAAATCGCTTGAAATCTCCAATTGCAATTTCCACAAAAAGAGAGTTTCAAATCTGCTCTGTCCAAAGAAAGGTTCAACTCTGTGAGCTGAATACACACAACACAAAGAAGTTACTCAAAATTCTTCTGTCTAGCATTATATAAAGAAATCCCGTTTCCAACGAAATCCTCAAAGAGGTCCAAATATCCCCTTGCAGACTTTACAAACAGAGTGTTTCCAAACTGCTCTATGAACAGAAAGGTTAAACTCTGTGAGCTGAATGCACACATCACATAGTAGTTTCTGAGAATGATTCTGTCTAGTTTCTATACGAAGATATTTCCTTTCCTAATATTGGCCTCAAATTGCTTGAAATCTCCAATTTCAAATTCCACAAAAAGAGAGTTTCAAATCTGCTCTGTCCAAAGAAATGTTCAACTCTGTGAGCTGAATGCACACAACACAAAGAAGTTACTGAAAATTCTTCTGTCTAGCATTATATGAAGAATTCCCGTTTCCAACGAAGGCCTCAAAGAGATCCAAATATCCACTTGCAGACTTTTCAAACAGAGTGTTTCCAAACTGCTGTATGAACAGAAAGGTTAAACTCTGTGAGCTGAATGCACACATCACATAGTAGTTTCTGAGAATGATTCTGTCTAGTTTTTATACGAAGATATTTCCTTTTCTAACATTGGCCTAAAATCGCTTGAAATCTCCAATTGCAATTTCCCCAAAAAGAGAGTTTCAAATCTGCTCTGTCCAAAGAAAGGTTCAACTCTGTGAGCTGAATACACACAACACAAAGAAGTTACTGAAAATTCTTCTATCTAGCATTATATGAAGAAATCCCGTTTCCAACGAAGTCCTCAAAGAGGTCCAAATATCCACTTGCAGACTTTACAAACAGAGTGTTTCCAAACTGCTGTATGAACAGAAAGGTTAAAATCTGTGAGCTGAATGCACACATCACATAGTAGTTTCTGAGAATGATTCTGTCTAGTTTCTATACGAAGATATTTCCTTTTCTAACATTGTCCTCAAATCGCTTGAAATCTCAAATTCCAAATTCCAGAAAAAGACAGTTTCAAACCTGCAGTGTGTAAGGAAAGGTTCAAATCTGTGAGTTGAATACAAACAACACAAAGAAGTTACTGAGAATTCTTCTGTCTAGCATTATATGAAGAAATCCCGTTTCCAACGAAGGCGTCAAAGTGGAGCAAATATCCACTTGTAGACTTTAGAAACAGCGTGTTTCCAAACTGCTCTATGAACAGAAAAGTTAAACTCTGTGAGCTGAACGCACACATCACAAAGTTGTTTCTGAGAATGATTCTGTCTAGTTTTTATACCAAGATATTTCGTTTTCTAACATTGGCCTAAAATCGCTTGAAATCTCCAATTGCAATTTCCACAAAAAGAGAGTTTCAAATCTGCTCTGTCCAAAGAAAGGTTCAACTCTGTGAGCTGAATACACACAACACAAAGAAGTTACAGAAAATTCTTCTGTCTAGCATTATATGAAGAAATCCCGTTTCCAACGAAGTCCTCAAAGAGGTCCAAATATCCACTTGCAGACTTTACAAACAGAGTGTTTCCAAACTGCTGTATGAACAGAAAGGTGAAACTCTGTGAGCTGAATGCACACATCACATAGTAGTTTCTGAGAATGATTCTGTCTAGTTTTTATACGAAGATATTTCCTTTTCTCACATTGGCCTCAAATCGCTTGAAATCTCCAATTGCAATTTCCACAAAAAGAGAGTTTCAAATCTGCTCTGTCCAAAGAAAGGTTCAACTCTGTAAGCTGAATACACACAACACAAAGAAGTTACTCAAAATTCTTCTGTCTAGCATTATATAAGGAAATCCCGTTTCCAACGAAATCCTCAAAGAGGTCCAAATATAACCTTGCAGACTTTACAAACAGAGTGTTTCCAAAGTGCTCTATGAACAGAAAGGTTAAACTCTGTGAGCTGAATGCACACATCACATAGTAGTTTCTGAGAATGATTCTGTCTAGTTTTTATACGAAGAAATTTCCTTTTCTAACATTGTCCTCAAATCGCTTGAAATCTCAAATTCCTAATTCCAGAAAAAGACAGTTTCAAACCTGCAGTGTGTAAGGAAAGGTTCAAATCTGTGAGTTGAATACACACAACACAAAGAAGTTACTGAGAATTCCTCTGTCTAGCATTATATGAAGAAATCCCGTTTCCAACGAAGGCCTCAAAGTGGTGCAAATATCCACTTGTAGACTTTAGAAACAGAGTGTTTCCAAACTGCTCTATGAACAGAAAAGTTAAACTCTGTGAGCTGAACGCACACATCACAAAGTTGTTTCTGAGAATGATTCTGTCTAGTTTTTATACGAAGATATTTCCTTTTCTAACATTGGCCTAAAATCGCTTGAAATCTCCAATTTCAAATTCCAGAAAAAGAGAGTTTCAAATCTGCTCTGTCCAAAGAAATGTTCAACTCTGTGAGCTGAATACACACAACACAAAGAAGTTACTGAAAATTCTTCTGTCTAGCATTATATGAAGAATTCCCGTTTCCAACGAAGGCCTCAAAGAGATCCAAATATCCACTTGCAGACTTTACAAACAGAGTGTTTCCAAACTGCTGTATGAACAGAAAGGTTAAACTCTGTGAGCTGAATGCACACATCACATAGTAGTTTCTGAGAATGATTCTGTCTAGTTTTTTACGAAGATATTTCCTTTTCTAACATTGGCCTAAAATCGCTTGAAATCTCCAATTGCAATTGCCCCAAAAAGAGAGTTTCAAATCTGCTCTGTCCAAAGAAAGGTTCAACTCTGTGAGCTGAATAAACACAACACAAAGAATTTACTGAAAATTCTTCTGTCTAGCATTATATGAAGAAATCCCGTTTCCAACGAAGTCCTCAAAGAGGTCCAAATATCCACTTGCAGACTTTACAAACAGAGTGTTTCCAAACTGCTGTATGAACAGAAAGGTTAAAATCTGTGAGCTGAATGCACACATCACATACTAGTTTCTGAGAATGATTCTGTCTAGTTTTTATACGAAGATATTTCCTTTTCTCACATTGGCCTAAAATCGCTTGAAATCTCCAATTGCAATTTCCACAAAAAGAGAGTTTCAAATCTGCTCTGTCCAAAGAAAGGTTCAACTCAGTGAGCTGAATACACACAACACAAAGAAGTTACTGAAAATTCTTCTGTCTAGCATTATATGAAGAAATCCCGTTTCCAACGAAGTCCTCAAAGAGGTCCAAATATCCACTTGCAGACTTTACAAACAGAGTGTTTCCAAACTGCTGTATGAACAGAAAGGTTAAAATCTGTGAGCTGAATGCGCACATCACATAGTAGTTTCTGAGAATCATTCTGTCTAGTTTTTATACCAAGATATTTCCTTTTCTCACATTGTCCTCAAATCGCTTGAAATCTCAAATTCCAAATTCCAGAAAAAGACAGTTTCAAACCTGCAGTGTGTAAGGAAAGGTTCAAATCTGTGAGTTGAATACACACAACACAAAGAAGTTACTGAGAATTCCTCTGTCTAGCATTATATGAAGAAATCCCGTTTCCAACGAAGGCCTCAAAGTGGTGCAAATATCCACTTGTAGACTTTAGAAACAGAGTGTTTCCAAACTGCTCTATGAACAGAAAAGTCAAACTCTGTGAGCTGAACGCACACATCACAAAGTTGTTTCTGAGAATGATTCTGTCTAGTTTTTATACGAAGATATTTCCTTTTCTAACATTGGCCTAAAATCGCTTGAAATCTCCAATTGCAATTTCCACAAAAAGAGAGTTTCAAATCTGCTCTGTCCAAAGAAAGGTTCAACTCTGTGAGCTGAATACACACAACACAAAGAAGTTACTCAAAATTCTTCTGTCTAGCATTATATAAAGAAATCCCGTTTCCAACGAAATCCTCAAAGAGGTCCAAATATCCCCTTGCAGACTTTACAAACAGAGTGTTTCCAAACTGCTCTATGAACAGAAAGGTTAAACTCTGTGAGCTGAATGCACACATCACATAGTAGTTTCTGAGAATGATTCTGTCTAGTTTCTATACGAAGATATTTCCTTTCCTAATATTGGCCTCAAATCGCTTGAAATCTCCAATTTCAAATTCCACAAAAAGAGAGTTTCAAATCTGCTCTGTCCAAAGAAATGTTCAACTCTGTGAGCTGAATGCACACAACACAAAGAAGTTACTGAAAATTCTTCTGTCTAGCATTATATGAAGAATTCCCGTTTCCAACGAAGGCCTCAAAGAGATCCAAATATCCACTTGCAGACTTTTCAAACAGAGTGTTTCCAAACTGCTGTATGAACAGAAAGGTTAAACTCTGTGAGCTGAATGCACACATCACATAGTAGTTTCTGAGAATGATTCTGTCTAGTTTTTATACGAAGATATTTCCTTTTCTAACATTGGCCTAAAATCGCTTGAAATCTCCAATTGCAATTTCCCCAAAAAGAGAGTTTCAAATCTGCTCTGTCCAAAGAAAGGTTCAACTCTGTGAGCTGAATACACACAACACAAAGAAGTTACTGAAAATTCTTCTATCTAGCATTATATGAAGAAATCCCGTTTCGAACGAAGTCCTCAAGGAGGTCCAAATATCCACTTGCAGACTTTACAAACAGAGTGTTTCCAAACTGCTGTATGAACAGAAAGGTTAAAATCTGTGAGCTGAACGCACACATCACATAGTAGTTTCTGAGAATGATTCTGTCTAGTTTTTATACGAAGATATTTCCTTTTCTCACATTGGCCTAAAAACGCTTGAAATCTCCAATTGCAATTTCCACAAAAAGAGAGTTTCAAATCTGCTCTGTCCAAAGAAAGGTTCAACTCTGTGAGCTGAATACACACAACACAAAGAAGTTACTCAAAATTCTTCTGTCTAGCATTATATAAAGAAATCCCGTTTCCAACGAAATCCTCAAAGAGGTCCAAATATCCCCTTTCAGACTTTACAAACAGAGTGTTTCCAAACTGCTCTATGAACAGAAAGTTTAAACTCTGTGAGCTGAATGCACACATCACATAGTAGTTTCTGAGAATGATTCTGTCTAGTTTCTATACGAAGATATTTCCTTTTCTAACATTGTCCTCAAATCGCTTGAAATCTCAAATTCCAAATTCCAGAAAAAGACAGTTTCAAACCTGCAGTGTGTAAGGAAAGGTTCAAATCTGTGAGTTGAATACACACAACACAAAGAAGTTACTGAGAATTCTTCTGTCTAGCATTATATGAAGAAATCCCGTTTCCAACGAAGGCCTCAAAGTGGAGCAAATATCCACATGTAGACTTTAGAAACAGAGTGTTTCCAAACTGCTCTAAGAACAGAAAAGTTAAACTCTGTGAGCTGAACGCACACATCACAAAGTTGTTTCTGAGAATGATTCTGTCTAGTTTTTATACCAAGATATTTCGTTTTCTTACATTGGCCTAAAATCGCTTGAAATCTCCAATTGCAATTTCCACAAAAAGAGAGTTTCAAATCTGCTCTGTCCAAAGAAAGGTTCAACTCTGTGAGCTGAATACACACAACACAAAGAAGTTACTGAAAATTCTTCTGTCTAGCATTATATGAAGAAATCCCGTTTCCAACGAAGTCCTCAAAGAGTTCCAAATATCCACTTGCAGACTTCACAAACAGAGTGTTTCCAAACTGCTGTATGAACAGAAAGGTTAAACTCTGTGAGCTGAATGCACACATCACATAGTAGTTTCTGAGAATGATTCTGTCTAGTTTTTATACGAAGATATTTCCTTTTCTAACATTGGCCTAAAATCGCTTGAAATCTCCAATTGCAATTTCCACAAAAAGAGAGTTTCAAATCTGCTCTGTCCAAAGAACGGTTCAACTCTGTGAGCTGAATACACACAACACAAAGAAGTTACTGAAAATTCTTCTGTCTAGCATTATATGAAGAAATCCCGTTTCCAACGAAATCCTCAAAGAGGTCCAAATATCCACTTGCAGACTTTACAAACAGAGTGTTTCCAAACTGCTGTATGGACAGAAAGGTTAAACTCTGTGAGCTGAATGCACACATCACATAGTAGTTTCTGAGAATGATTCTGTCTAGTTTTTATACCAAGATATTTCCTTTTCTCACATTGGCCTCAAATCGCTTGAAATCTCCAATTGCAATTTCCACAAAAAGAGAGTTTCAAATCTGCTCTGTCCAAAGAAAGGTTCAACTCTGTGAGCTGAATACACACAACACAAAGAAGTTACTCAAAATTCTTCTGTCTAGCATTATATAAAGAAATCCCGTTTCCAACGAAATCCTCAAAGAGGTCCAAATATCCCCTTGCAGACTTTACAAACAGAGTGTTTCCAAACTGCGCTATGAACAGAAAGGTTAAACTCTGTGAGCTGAATGCACACATCACATAGTAGTTTCTGAGAATGATTCTGTCTAGTTTCTATACGAAGATATTTCCTTTCCTAATATTGGCCTCAAATCGCTTGAAATCTCCAATTTCAAATTCCACAAAAAGAGAGTTTCAAATCTGCTCTGTCCAAAGAAATGTTCAACTCTGTGAGCTGAATGCACACAACACAAAGAAGTTACTGAAAATTCTTCTGTCTAGCATTATATGAAGAATTCCCGTTTCCAACGAAGGCCTCAAAGAGATCCAAATATCCACTTGCAGACTTTTCAAACAGAGTGTTTCCAAACTGCTGTATGAACAGAAAGGTTAAACTCTGTGAGCTGAATGCACACATCACATAGTAGTTTCTGAGAATGATTCTGTCTAGTTTTTATACGAAGATATTTCCTTTTCTAACATTGGCCTAAAATCGCTTGAAATCTCCAATTGCAATTTCCCCAAAAAGAGAGTTTCAAATCTGCTCTGTCCAAAGAAAGGTTCAACTCTGTGAGCTGAATACACACAACACAAAGAAGTTACTGAAAATTCTTCTATCTAGCATTATATGAAGAAATCCCGTTTCCAACGAAGGCCTCAAAGAGGTCCATATATCCACTTGCAGACTTTACAAACAGAGTGTTTCCAAACTGCTGTATGAACAGAAAGGTTAAAATCTGTGAGCTGAATGCACACATCACATAGTAGTTTCTGAGAATGATTCTGTCTAGTTTTTATACGAAGATATTTCCTTTTCTCACATTGGCCTAAAAACGCTTGAAATCTCCAATTGCAATTTCCACAAAAAGAGAGTTTCAAATCTGCTCTGTCCAAAGAAAGGTTCAACTCTGTGAGCTGAATACACACAACACAAAGAAGTTACTCAAAATTCTTCTGTCTAGCATTATATAAAGAAATCCCGTTTCCAACGAAATCCTCAAAGAGGTCCAAATATAACCTTGCAGACTTTACAAACAGAGTGTTTCCAAACTGCTCTATGAACGGAAAGGTTAAACTCTGTGAGCTGAATGCACACATCACATAGTAGTTTCTGAGAATGATTCTGTCTAGTTTTTATACCAAGATATTTCCTTTTCTCACATTGGCCTCAAATCGCTTGAAATCTCAAATTCCAAATTCCAGAAAAAGACAGTTTCAAACCTGCAGTGTGTAAGGAAAGGTTCAAATCTGTGAGTTGAATACACACAACACAAAGAAGTTACTGAGAATTCTTCTGTCTAGCTTTATATGAAGAAATCCCGTTTCCAACGAAGGCCTCAAAGTGGTGCAAATATCCACTTGTAGACTTTAGAAACAGAGTGTTTCCAAACTGCTCTATGAACAGAAAAGTTCAACTCTGTGAGCTGAACCCACACATCACAAAGTTGTTTCTGAGAATGATTCTGTCTAGTTTTTATACGAAGATATTTAATTTTCTAACATTGGCCTAATATCGCTTGAAATCTCCAATTGCAATTTCCACAAAAAGAGAGTTTCAAATCTGCTCTGTCCAAAGAAAGGTTCAACTCTGTGAGCTGAATACACACAACACAAAGAAGTTACTGAAAATTCTTCTGTCTAGCATTATATGAAGAAATCCCGTTTCCAACGAAGTCCTCAAAGAGGTCCAAATATCCACTTGCAGACTTTACAAACAGAGTGTTTCCAAACTGCTGTATGAACAGAAAGGTGAAACTCTGTGAGCTGAATGCACACATCACATAGTAGTTTCTGAGAATGATTCTCTCTAGTTTTTATACGAAGATATTTCCTTTTCTCACATTGGCCTCAAATCGCTTGAAATCTCCAATTGCAATTTCCACAAAAAGAGAGTTTCAAATCTGCTCTGTCCAAACAAAGGTTCAACTCTGTGAGCTGAATACACACAACACAAAGAAGTTACTCAAAATTCTTCTGTCTAGCATTATATGAAGAAATCCCGTTTCCAACGAAGTCCTCAAAGAGGTCAAATATCCACTTGCAGACTTTACAAACAGAGTGTTTCCAAACTGCTGTATGAACAGAAAGGTTAAACTCTGTGAGCTGAATGCACACATCACATAGTAGTTTCTGAGAATGATTCTGTCTAGTTTTTATACCAAGATATTTCCTTTTCTCACATTGGCCTCAAATCGCTTGAAATCTCCAATTGCAATTTCCACAAAAAGAGAGTTTCAAATCTGCTCTGTCCAAAGAAAGGTTCAACTCTGTGAGCTGAATACACACAACACAAAGAAGTTACTCAAAATTCTTCTGTCTAGCATTATATAAAGAAATCCCGTTTCCAACGAAATCCTCAAAGAGGTCCAAATATCCCCTTTCAGACTTTACAAACAGAGTGTTTCCAAACTGCTCTATGAACAGAAAGGTTAAACTCTGTGAGCTGAATGCACACATCACATAGTAGTTTCTGAGAATGATTCTGTCTAGTTTCTATACGAAGATATTTCCTTTTCTAACATTGTCCTCAAATCGCTTGAAATCTCAAATTCCAAATTCCAGAAAAAGACAGTTTCAAACCTGCAGTGTGTAAGGAAAGGTTCAAATCTGTGAGTTGAATACACACAACACAAAGAAGTTACTGAGAATTCTTCTGTCTAGCATTATATGAAGAAATCCCGTTTCCAACGAAGGCCTCAAAGTGGAGCAAATATCCACATGTAGACTTTAGAAACAGAGTGTTTCCAAACTGCTCTATGAACAGAAAAGTTAAACTCTGTGAGCTGAACGCACACATCACAAAGTTGTTTCTGAGAATGATTCTGTCTAGTTTTTATACCAAGATATTTCGTTTTCTAACATTGGCCTAAAATCGCTTGAAATCTCCAATTGCAATTTCCACAAAAAGAGAGTTTCAAATCTGCTCTGTCCAAAGAAAGGTTCAACTCTGTGAGCTGAATACACACAACACAAAGAAGTTACTGAAAATTCTTCTGTCTAGCATTATATGAAGAAATCCCGTTTCCAACGAAGTCCTCAAAGAGCTCCAAATATCCACTTGCAGACTTCACAAACAGAGTGTTTCCAAACTGCTGTATGAACAGAAAGGTTAAACTCTGTGAGCTGAATGCACACATCACATAGTAGTTTCTGAGAATGATTCTGTCTAGTTTTTATACGAAGATATTTCCTTTTCTAACATTGGCCTAAAATCGCTTGAAATCTCCAATTGCAATTTCCACAAAAAGAGAGTTTCAAATCTGCTCTGTCCAAAGAACGGTTCAACTCTGTGAGCTGAATACACACAACACAAAGAAGTTACTGAAAATTCTTCTGTCTAGCATTATATGAAGAAATCCCGTTTCCAACGAAATCCTCAAAGAGGTCCAAATATCCCGTTTCAGACTTTACAAACAGAGTGTTTCCAAACTGCTGTATGGACAGAAAGGTTAAACTCTGTGAGCTGAATGCACACATCACATAGTAGTTTCTGAGAATGATTCTGTCTAGTTTTTATACCAAGATATTTCCTTTTCTCACATTGGCCTCAAATCGCTTGAAATCTCCAATTGCAATTTCCACAAAAAGAGAGTTTCAAATCTGCTCTGTCCAAAGAAAGGTTCAACTCTGTGAGCTGAATACACACAACACAAAGAAGTTACTCAAAATTCTTCTGTCTAGCATTATATAAAGAAATCCCGTTTCCAACGAAATCCTCAAAGAGGTCCAAATATCCCCTTGCAGACTTTACAAACAGAGTGTTTCCAAACTGCTCTATGAACAGAAAGGTTAAACTCTGTGAGCTGAATGCACACATCACATAGTAGTTTCTGAGAATGATTCTGTCTAGTTTCTATACGAAGATATTTCCTTTCCTAATATTGGCCTCAAATCGCTTGAAATCTCCAATTTCAAATTCCACAAAAAGAGAGTTTCAAATCTGCTCTGTCCAAAGAAATGTTCAACTCTGTGAGCTGAATGCACACAACACAAAGAAGTTACTGAAAATTCTTCTGTCTAGCATTATATGAAGAATTCCCGTTTCCAACGAAGGCCTCAAAGAGATCCAAATATCCACTTGCAGACTTTTCAAACAGAGTGTTTCCAAACTGCTGTATGAACAGAAAGGTTAAACTCTGTGAGCTGAATGCACACATCACATAGTAGTTTCTGAGAATGATTCTGTCTAGTTTTTATACGAAGATATTTCCTTTTCTAACATTGGCCTAAAATCGCTTGAAATCTCCAATTGCAATTTCCCCAAAAAGAGAGTTTCAAATCTGCTCTGTCCAAAGAAAGGTTCAACTCTGTGAGCTGAATACACACAACACAAAGAAGTTACTGAAAATTCTTCTATCTAGCATTATATGAAGAAATCCCGTTTCCAACGAAGTCCTCAAAGAGGTCCATATATCCACTTGCAGACTTTACAAACAGAGTGTTTCCAAACTGCTGTATGAACAGAAAGGTTAAAATCTGTGAGCTGAATGCACACATCACATAGTAGTTTCTGAGAATGATTCTGTCTAGTTTTTATACGAAGATATTTCCTTTTCTCACATTGGCCTAAAATCGCTTGAAATCTCCAATTGCAATTTCCACAAAAAGAGAGTTTCAAATCTGCTCTGTCCAAAGAAAGGTTCAACTCTGTGAGCTGAATACACACAACACAAAGAAGTTACTCAAAATTCTTCTGTCTAGCATTATATAAAGAAATCCCGTTTCCAACGAAATCCTCAAAGAGGTCCAAATATAACCTTGCAGACTTTACAAACAGAGTGTTTACAAAGTGCTCTATGAACAGAAAGGTTAAACTCTGTGAGCTGAATGCACACATCACATAGTAGTTTCTGAGAATGATTCTGTCTAGTTTCTATACGAAGATATTTCCTTTTCTAACATTGTCCTCAAATCGCTTGAAATCTCAAATTCCAAATTCCAGAAAAAGACAGTTTCAAACCTGCAGTGTGTAAGGAAAGGTTCAAATCTGTGAGTTGAATACACACAACACAAAGAAGTTACTGAGAATTCCTCTGTCTAGCATTATATGAAGAAATCCCGTTTCCAACGAAGGCCTCAAAGTGGTGCAAATATCCACTTGTAGACTTTAGAAACAGAGTGTTTCCAAACTGCTCTATGAACAGAAAAGTTAAACTCTGTGAGCTGAACGCACACATCACAAAGTTGTTTCTGAGAATGATTCTGTCTAGTTTTTATACGAAGATATTTCCTTTTCTAACATTGGCCTAAAATCGCTTGAAATCTCCAATTTCAAATTCCAGAAAAAGAGAGTTTCAAATCTGCTCTGTCCAAAGAAATGTTCAACTCTGTGAGCTGAATACACACAACACAAAGAAGTTACTGAAAATTCTTCTGTCTAGCATTATATGAAGAATTCCCGTTTCCAACGAAGGCCTCAAAGAGATCCAAATATCCACTTGCAGACTTTACAAACAGAGTGTTTCCAAACTGCTGTATGAACAGAAAGGTTAAACTCTGTGAGCTGAATGCACACATCACATAGTAGTTTCTGAGAATGATTCTGTCTAGTTTTTTACGAAGATATTTCCTTTTCTAACATTGGCCTAAAATCGCTTGAAATCTCCAATTGCAATTGCCCCAAAAAGAGAGTTTCAAATCTGCTCTGTCCAAAGAAAGGTTCAACTCTGTGAGCTGAATAAACACAACACAAAGAATTTACTGAAAATTCTTCTGTCTAGCATTATATGAAGAAATCCCGTTTCCAACGAAGTCCTCAAAGAGGTCCAAATATCCACTTGCAGACTTTACAAACAGAGTGTTTCCAAACTGCTGTATGAACAGAAAGGTTAAAATCTGTGAGCTGAATGCACACATCACATACTAGTTTCTGAGAATGATTCTGTCTAGTTTTTATACGAAGATATTTCCTTTTCTCACATTGGCCTAAAATCGCTTGAAATCTCCAATTGCAATTTCCACAAAAAGAGAGTTTCAAATCTGCTCTGTCCAAAGAAAGGTTCAACTCAGTGAGCTGAATACACACAACACAAAGAAGTTACTGAAAATTCTTCTGTCTAGCATTATATGAAGAAATCCCGTTTCCAACGAAGTCCTCAAAGAGGTCCAAATATCCACTTGCAGACTTTACAAACAGAGTGTTTCCAAACTGCTGTATGAACAGAAAGGTTAAAATCTGTGAGCTGAATGCGCACATCACATAGTAGTTTCTGAGAATCATTCTGTCTAGTTTTTATACCAAGATATTTCCTTTTCTCACATTGTCCTCAAATCGCTTGAAATCTCAAATTCCAAATTCCAGAAAAAGACAGTTTCAAACCTGCAGTGTGTAAGGAAAGGTTCAAATCTGTGAGTTGAATACACACAACACAAAGAAGTTACTGAGAATTCCTCTGTCTAGCATTATATGAAGAAATCCCGTTTCCAACGAAGGCCTCAAAGTGGTGCAAATATCCACTTGTAGACTTTAGAAACAGAGTGTTTCCAAACTGCTCTATGAACAGAAAAGTCAAACTCTGTGAGCTGAACGCACACATCACAAAGTTGTTTCTGAGAATGATTCTGTCTAGTTTTTATACGAAGATATTTCCTTTTCTAACATTGGCCTAAAATCGCTTGAAATCTCCAATTGCAATTTCCACAAAAAGAGAGTTTCAAATCTGCTCTGTCCAAAGAAAGGTTCAACTCTGTGAGCTGAATACACACAACACAAAGAAGTTACTCAAAATTCTTCTGTCTAGCATTATATAAAGAAATCCCGTTTCCAACGAAATCCTCAAAGAGGTCCAAATATCCCCTTGCAGACTTTACAAACAGAGTGTTTCCAAACTGCTCTATGAACAGAAAGGTTAAACTCTGTGAGCTGAATGCACACATCACATAGTAGTTTCTGAGAATGATTCTGTCTAGTTTCTATACGAAGATATTTCCTTTCCTAATATTGGCCTCAAATCGCTTGAAATCTCCAATTTCAAATTCCACAAAAAGAGAGTTTCAAATCTGCTCTGTCCAAAGAAATGTTCAACTCTGTGAGCTGAATGCACACAACACAAAGAAGTTACTGAAAATTCTTCTGTCTAGCATTATATGAAGAATTCCCGTTTCCAACGAAGGCCTCAAAGAGATCCAAATATCCACTTGCAGACTTTTCAAACAGAGTGTTTCCAAACTGCTGTATGAACAGAAAGGTTAAACTCTGTGAGCTGAATGCACACATCACATAGTAGTTTCTGAGAATGATTCTGTCTAGTTTTTATACGAAGATATTTCCTTTTCTAACATTGGCCTAAAATCGCTTGAAATCTCCAATTGCAATTTCCCCAAAAAGAGAGTTTCAAATCTGCTCTGTCCAAAGAAAGGTTCAACTCTGTGAGCTGAATACACACAACACAAAGAAGTTACTGAAAATTCTTCTATCTAGCATTATATGAAGAAATCCCGTTTCGAACGAAGTCCTCAAGGAGGTCCAAATATCCACTTGCAGACTTTACAAACAGAGTGTTTCCAAACTGCTGTATGAACAGAAAGGTTAAAATCTGTGAGCTGAATGCACACATCACATAGTAGTTTCTGAGAATGATTCTGTCTAGTTTTTATACGAAGATATTTCCTTTTCTCACATTGGCCTAAAAACGCTTGAAATCTCCAATTGCAATTTCCACAAAAAGAGAGTTTCAAATCTGCTCTGTCCAAAGAAAGGTTCAACTCTGTGAGCTGAATACACACAACACAAAGAAGTTACTCAAAATTCTTCTGTCTAGCATTATATAAAGAAATCCCGTTTCCAACGAAATCCTCAAAGAGGTCCAAATATCCCCTTTCAGACTTTACAAACAGAGTGTTTCCAAACTGCTCTATGAACAGAAAGTTTAAACTCTGTGAGCTGAATGCACACATCACATAGTAGTTTCTGAGAATGATTCTGTCTAGTTTTTATACCAAGATATTTCCTTTTCTCACATTGGCCTCAAATCGCTTGAAATCTCAAATTCCAAATTCCAGAAAAGGACAGTTTCAAACCTGCAGTGTGTAAGGAAAGGTTCAAATCTGTGAGTTGAATACACACAACACAAAGAAGTTACTGAGAATTCTTCTGTCTAGCTTTATATGAAGAAATCCCGTTTCCAACGAAGGCCTCAAAGTGGTGCAAATATCCACTTGTAGACTTTAGAAACAGAGTGTTTCCAAACTGCTCTATGAACAGAAAAGTTCAACTCTGTGAGCTGAACCCACACATCACAAAGTTGTTTCTGAGAATGATTCTGTCTAGTTTTTATACGAAGATATTTAATTTTCTAACATTGGCCTAATATCGCTTGAAATCTCCAATTGCAATTTCCACAAAAAGAGAGTTTCAAATCTGCTCTGTCCAAAGAAAGGTTCAACTCTGTGAGCTGAATACACACAACACAAAGAAGTTACTGAAAATTCTTCTGTCTAGCATTATATGAAGAAATCCCGTTTCCAACGAAGTCCTCAAAGAGGTCCAAATATCCACTTGCAGACTTTACAAACAGAGTGTTTCCAAACTGCTGTATGAACAGAAAGGTGAAACTCTGTGAGCTGAATGCACACATCACATAGTAGTTTCTGAAAATGATTCTGTCTAGTTTTTATACGAAGATATTTCCTTTTCTCACATTGGCCTCAAATCGCTTGAAATCTCCAATTGCAATTTCCACAAAAAGAGAGTTTCAAATCTGCTCTGTCCAAAGAAAGGTTCAACTCTGTGAGCTGAATACACACAACACAAAGAAGTTACTCAAAATTCTTCTGTCTAGCATTATATGAAGAAATCCCGTTTCCAACGAAGTCCTCAAAGAGGTCCAAATATCCACTTGCAGACTTTACAAACAGAGTGTTTCCAAACTGCTGTATGAACAGAAAGGTTAAACTCTGTGAGCTGAATGCACACATCACATAGTAGTTTCTGAGAATGATTCTGTCTAGTTTTTATACCAAGATATTTCCTTTTCTCACATTGGCCTCAAATCGCTTGAAATCTCCAATTGCAATTTCCACAAAAAGAGAGTTTCAAATCTGCTCTGTCCAAAGAAAGGTTCAACTCTGTGAGCTGAATACACACAACACAAAGAAGTTACTCAAAATTCTTCTGTCTAGCATTATATAAAGAAATCCCGTTTCCAACGAAATCCTCAAAGAGGTCCAAATATCCCCTTTCAGACTTTACAAACAGAGTGTTTCCAAACTGCTCTATGAACAGAAAGGTTAAACTCTGTGAGCTGAATGCACACATCACATAGTAGTTTCTGAGAATGATTCTGTCTAGTTTCTATACGAAGATATTTCCTTTTCTCACATTGTCCTCAAATCGCTTGAAATCTCAAATTCCAAATTCCAGAAAAAGACAGTTTCAAACCTGCAGTGTGTAAGGAAAGGTTCAAATCTGTGAGTTGAATACACACAACACAAAGAAGTTACTGAGAATTCTTCTGTCTAGCATTATATGAAGAAATCCCGTTTCCAACGAAGGCCTCAAAGTGGTGCAAATATCCACTTGTAGACTTTAGAAACAGAGTGTTTCCAAACTGCTCTATGAACAGAAAAGTTCAACTCTGTGAGCTGAACCCACACATCACAAAGTTGTTTCTGAGAATGATTCTGTCTAGTTTTTATACGAAGATATTTAATTTTCTAACATTGGCCTAATATCGCTTGAAATCTCCAATTGCAATTTCCACAAAAAGAGAGTTTCAAATCTGCTCTGTCCAAAGAAAGGTTCAACTCTGTGAGCTGAATACACACAATACAAAGAAGTTACTGAAAATTCTTCTGTCTAGCATTATATGAAGAAATCCCGTTTCCAACGAAGTCCTCAAAGAGGTCCAAATATCCACTTGCAGACTTTACAAACAGAGTGTTTCCAAACTGCTGTATGAACAGAAAGGTGAAACTCTGTGAGCTGAATGCACACATCACATAGTAGTTTCTGAAAATGATTCTGTCTAGTTTTTATACGAAGATATTTCCTTTTCTCACATTGGCCTCAAATCGCTTGAAATCTCCAATTGCAATTTCCACAAAAAGAGAGTTTCAAATCTGCTCTGTCCAAAGAAAGGTTCAACTCTGTGAGCTGAATACACACAACACAAAGAAGTTACTCAAAATTCTTCTGTCTAGCATTATATAAAGAAATCCCGTTTCCAACGAAATCCTCAAAGAGGTCCAAATATCCCCTTGCAGACTTTACAAACAGAGTGTTTCCAAACTGCGCTATGAACAGAAAGGTTAAACTCTGTGAGCTGAATGCACACATCACATAGTAGTTTCTGAGAATGATTCTGTCTAGTTTCTATACGAAGATATTTCCTTTCCTAATATTGGCCTCAAATCGCTTGAAATCTCCAATTTCAAATTCCACAAAAAGAGAGTTTCAAATCTGCTCTGTCCAAAGAAATGTTCAACTCTGTGAGCTGAATGCACACAATACAAAGAAGTTACTGAAAATTCTTCTATCTAGCATTATATGAAGAAATCCCGTTTCCAACGAAGGCCTCAAAGAGGTCCATATATCCACTTGCAGACTTTACAAACAGAGTGTTTCCAAACTGCTGTATGAACAGAAAGGTTAAAATCTGTGAGCTGAATGCACACATCACATAGTAGTTTCTGAGAATGATTCTGTCTAGTTTTTATACGAAGATATTTCCTTTTCTCACATTGGCCTAAAAACGCTTGAAATCTCCAATTGCAATTTCCACAAAAAGAGAGTTTCAAATCTGCTCTGTCCAAAGAAAGGTTCAACTCTGTGAGCTGAATACACACAACACAAAGAAGTTACTCAAAATTCTTCTGTCTAGCATTATATAAAGAAATCCCGTTTCCAACGAAATCCTCAAAGAGGTCCAAATATAACCTTGCAGACTTTACAAACAGAGTGTTTCCAAACTGCTCTATGAACGGAAAGGTTAAACTCTGTGAGCTGAATGCACACATCACATAGTAGTTTCTGAGAATGATTCTGTCTAGTTTTTATACCAAGATATTTCCTTTTCTCACATTGGCCTCAAATCGCTTGAAATCTCAAATTCCAAATTCCAGAAAAAGACAGTTTCAAACCTGCAGTGTGTAAGGAAAGGTTCAAATCTGTGAGTTGAATACACACAACACAAAGAAGTTACTGAGAATTCTTCTGTCTAGCTTTATATGAAGAAATCCCGTTTCCAACGAAGGCCTCAAAGTGGTGCAAATATCCACTTGTAGACTTTAGAAACAGAGTGTTTCCAAACTGCTCTATGAACAGAAAAGTTCAACTCTGTGAGCTGAACCCACACATCACAAAGTTGTTTCTGAGAATGATTCTGTCTAGTTTTTATACGAAGATATTTAATTTTCTAACATTGGCCTAATATCGCTTGAATTCTCCAATTGCAATTTCCACAAAAAGAGAGTTTCAAATCTGCTCTGTCCAAAGAAAGGTTCAACTCTGTGAGCTGAATACACACAACACAAAGAAGTTACTGAAAATTCTTCTGTCTAGCATTATATGAAGAAATCCCGTTTCCAACGAAGTCCTCAAAGAGGTCCAAATATCCACTTGCAGACTTTACAAACAGAGTGTTTCCAAACTGCTGTATGAACAGAAAGGTGAAACTCTGTGAGCTGAATGCACACATCACATAGTAGTTTCTGAGAATGATTCTGTCTAGTTTTTATACGAAGATATTTCCTTTTCTCACATTGGCCTCAAATCGCTTGAAATCTCCAATTGCAATTTCCACAAAAAGAGAGTTTCAAATCTGCTCTGTCCAAACAAAGGTTCAACTCTGTGAGCTGAATACACACAACACAAAGAAGTTACTCAAAATTCTTCTGTCTAGCATTATATGAAGAAATCCCGTTTCCAACGAAGTCCTCAAAGAGGTCAAATATCCACTTGCAGACTTTACAAACAGAGTGTTTCCAAACTGCTGTATGAACAGAAAGGTTAAACTCTGTGAGCTGAATGCACACATCACATAGTAGTTTCTGAGAATGATTCTGTCTAGTTTTTATACCAAGATATTTCCTTTTCTCACATTGGCCTCAAATCGCTTGAAATCTCCAATTGCAATTTCCACAAAAAGAGAGTTTCAAATCTGCTCTGTCCAAAGAAAGGTTCAACTCTGTGAGCTGAATACACACAACACAAAGAAGTTACTCAAAATTCTTCTGTCTAGCATTATATAAAGAAATCCCGTTTCCAACGAAATCCTCAAAGAGGTCCAAATATCCCCTTTCAGACTTTACAAACAGAGTGTTTCCAAACTGCTCTATGAACAGAAAGGTTAAACTCTGTGAGCTGAATGCACACATCACATAGTAGTTTCTGAGAATGATTCTGTCTAGTTTCTATACGAAGATATTTCCTTTTCTAACATTGTCCTCAAATCGCTTGAAATCTCAAATTCCAAATTCCAGAAAAAGACAGTTTCAAACCTGCAGTGTGTAAGGAAAGGTTCAAATCTGTGAGTTGAATACACACAACACAAAGAAGTTACTGAGAATTCTTCTGTCTAGCATTATATGAAGAAATCCCGTTTCCAACGAAGGCCTCAAAGTGGAGCAAATATCCACATGTAGACTTTAGAAACAGAGTGTTTCCAAACTGCTCTATGAACAGAAAAGTTAAACTCTGTGAGCTGAACGCACACATCACAAAGTTGTTTCTGAGAATGATTCTGTCTAGTTTTTATACCAAGATATTTCGTTTTCTAACATTGGCCTAAAATCGCTTGAAATCTCCAATTGCAATTTCCACAAAAAGAGAGTTTCAAATCTGCTCTGTCCAAAGAAAGGTTCAACTCTGTGAGCTGAATACACACAACACAAAGAAGTTACTGAAAATTCTTCTGTCTAGCATTATATGAAGAAATCCCGTTTCCAACGAAGTCCTCAAAGAGCTCCAAATATCCACTTGCAGACTTCACAAACAGAGTGTTTCCAAACTGCTGTATGAACAGAAAGGTTAAACTCTGTGAGCTGAATGCACACATCACATAGTAGTTTCTGAGAATGATTCTGTCTAGTTTTTATACGAAGATATTTCCTTTTCTAACATTGGCCTAAAATCGCTTGAAATCTCCAATTGCAATTTCCACAAAAAGAGAGTTTCAAATCTGCTCTGTCCAAAGAACGGTTCAACTCTGTGAGCTGAATACACACAACACAAAGAAGTTACTGAAAATTCTTCTGTCTAGCATTATATGAAGAAATCCCGTTTCCAACGAAATCCTCAAAGAGGTCCAAATATCCCGTTTCAGACTTTACAAACAGAGTGTTTCCAAACTGCTGTATGGACAGAAAGGTTAAACTCTGTGAGCTGAATGCACACATCACATAGTAGTTTCTGAGAATGATTCTGTCTAGTTTTTATACCAAGATATTTCCTTTTCTCACATTGGCCTCAAATCGCTTGAAATCTCCAATTGCAATTTCCACAAAAAGAGAGTTTCAAATCTGCTCTGTCCAAAGAAAGGTTCAACTCTGTGAGCTGAATACACACAACACAAAGAAGTTACTCAAAATTCTTCTGTCTAGCATTATATAAAGAAATCCCGTTTCCAACGAAATCCTCAAAGAGGTCCAAATATCCCCTTGCAGACTTTACAAACAGAGTGTTTCCAAACTGCTCTATGAACAGAAAGGTTAAACTCTGTGAGCTGAATGCACACATCACATAGTAGTTTCTGAGAATGATTCTGTCTAGTTTCTATACGAAGATATTTCCTTTCCTAATATTGGCCTCAAATCGCTTGAAATCTCCAATTTCAAATTCCACAAAAAGAGAGTTTCAAATCTGCTCTGTCCAAAGAAATGTTCAACTCTGTGAGCTGAATGCACACAACACAAAGAAGTTACTGAAAATTCTTCTGTCTAGCATTATATGAAGAATTCCCGTTTCCAACGAAGGCCTCAAAGAGATCCAAATATCCACTTGCAGACTTTTCAAACAGAGTGTTTCCAAACTGCTGTATGAACAGAAAGGTTAAACTCTGTGAGCTGAATGCACACATCACATAGTAGTTTCTGAGAATGATTCTGTCTAGTTTTTATACGAAGATATTTCCTTTTCTAACATTGGCCTAAAATCGCTTGAAATCTCCAATTGCAATTTCCCCAAAAAGAGAGTTTCAAATCTGCTCTGTCCAAAGAAAGGTTCAACTCTGTGAGCTGAATACACACAACACAAAGAAGTTACTGAAAATTCTTCTATCTAGCATTATATGAAGAAATCCCGTTTCCAACGAAGTCCTCAAAGAGGTCCATATATCCACTTGCAGACTTTACAAACAGAGTGTTTCCAAACTGCTGTATGAACAGAAAGGTTAAAATCTGTGAGCTGAATGCACACATCACATAGTAGTTTCTGAGAATGATTCTGTCTAGTTTTTATACGAAGATATTTCCTTTTCTCACATTGGCCTAAAATCGCTTGAAATCTCCAATTGCAATTTCCACAAAAAGAGAGTTTCAAATCTGCTCTGTCCAAAGAAAGGTTCAACTCTGTGAGCTGAATACACACAACACAAAGAAGTTACTCAAAATTCTTCTGTCTAGCATTATATAAAGAAATCCCGTTTCCAACGAAATCCTCAAAGAGGTCCAAATATAACGTTGCAGACTTTACAAACAGAGTGTTTACAAAGTGCTCTATGAACAGAAAGGTTAAACTCTGTGAGCTGAATGCACACATCACATAGTAGTTTCTGAGAATGATTCTGTCTAGTTTCTATACGAAGATATTTCCTTTTCTAACATTGTCCTCAAATCGCTTGAAATCTCAAATTCCAAATTCCAGAAAAAGACAGTTTCAAACCTGCAGTGTGTAAGGAAAGGTTCAAATCTGTGAGTTGAATACACACAACACAAAGAAGTTACTGAGAATTCCTCTGTCTAGCATTATATGAAGAAATCCCGTTTCCAACGAAGGCCTCAAAGTGGTGCAAATATCCACTTGTAGACTTTAGAAACAGAGTGTTTCCAAACTGCTCTATGAACAGAAAAGTTAAACTCTGTGAGCTGAACGCACACATCACAAAGTTGTTTCTGAGAATGATTCTGTCTAGTTTTTATACGAAGATATTTCCTTTTCTAACATTGGCCTAAAATCGCTTGAAATCTCCAATTTCAAATTCCAGAAAAAGAGAGTTTCAAATCTGCTCTGTCCAAAGAAATGTTCAACTCTGTGAGCTGAATACACACAACACAAAGAAGTTACTGAAAATTCTTCTGTCTAGCATTATATGAAGAATTCCCGTTTCCAACGAAGGCCTCAAAGAGATCCAAATATCCACTTGCAGACTTTACAAACAGAGTGTTTCCAAACTGCTGTATGAACAGAAAGGTTAAACTCTGTGAGCTGAATGCACACATCACATAGTAGTTTCTGAGAATGATTCTGTCTAGTTTTTTACGAAGATATTTCCTTTTCTAACATTGGCCTAAAATCGCTTGAAATCTCCAATTGCAATTGCCCCAAAAAGAGAGTTTCAAATCTGCTCTGTCCAAAGAAAGGTTCAACTCTGTGAGCTGAATAAACACAACACAAAGAATTTACTGAAAATTCTTCTGTCTAGCATTATATGAAGAAATCCCGTTTCCAACGAAGTCCTCAAAGAGGTCCAAATATCCACTTGCAGACTTTACAAACAGAGTGTTTCCAAACTGCTGTATGAACAGAAAGGTTAAAATCTGTGAGCTGAATGCACACATCACATACTAGTTTCTGAGAATGATTCTGTCTAGTTTTTATACGAAGATATTTCCTTTTCTCACATTGGCCTAAAATCGCTTGAAATCTCCAATTGCAATTTCCACAAAAAGAGAGTTTCAAATCTGCTCTGTCCAAAGAAAGGTTCAACTCAGTGAGCTGAATACACACAACACAAAGAAGTTACTGAAAATTCTTCTGTCTAGCATTATATGAAGAAATCCCGTTTCCAACGAAGTCCTCAAAGAGGTCCAAATATCCACTTGCAGACTTTACAAACAGAGTGTTTCCAAACTGCTGTATGAACAGAAAGGTTAAAATCTGTGAGCTGAATGCGCACATCACATAGTAGTTTCTGAGAATCATTCTGTCTAGTTTTTATACCAAGATATTTCCTTTTCTCACATTGTCCTCAAATCGCTTGAAATCTCAAATTCCAAATTCCAGAAAAAGACAGTTTCAAACCTGCAGTGTGTAAGGAAAGGTTCAAATCTGTGAGTTGAATACACACAACACAAAGATGTTACTGAGAATTCCTCTGTCTAGCATTATATGAAGAAATCCCGTTTCCAACGAAGGCCTCAAAGTGGTGCAAATATCCACTTGTAGACTTTAGAAACAGAGTGTTTCCAAACTGCTCTATGAACAGAAAAGTCAAACTCTGTGAGCTGAACGCACACATCACAAAGTTGTTTCTGAGAATGATTCTGTCTAGTTTTTATACGAAGATATTTCCTTTTCTAACATTGGCCTAAAATCGCTTGAAATCTCCAATTGCAATTTCCACAAAAAGAGAGTTTCAAATCTGCTCTGTCCAAAGAAAGGTTCAACTCTGTGAGCTGAATACACACAACACAAAGAAGTTACTCAAAATTCTTCTGTCTAGCATTATATAAAGAAATCCCGTTTCCAACGAAATCCTCAAAGAGGTCCAAATATCCCCTTGCAGACTTTACAAACAGAGTGTTTCCAAACTGCTCTATGAACAGAAAGGTTAAACTCTGTGAGCTGAATGCACACATCACATAGTAGTTTCTGAGAATGATTCTGTCTAGTTTCTATACGAAGATATTTCCTTTCCTAATATTGGCCTCAAATCGCTTGAAATCTCCAATTTCAAATTCCACAAAAAGAGAGTTTCAAATCTGCTCTGTCCAAAGAAATGTTCAACTCTGTGAGCTGAATGCACACAACACAAAGAAGTTACTGAAAATTCTTCTGTCTAGCATTATATGAAGAATTCCCGTTTCCAACGAAGGCCTCAAAGAGATCCAAATATCCACTTGCAGACTTTTCAAACAGAGTGTTTCCAAACTGCTGTATGAACAGAAAGGTTAAACTCTGTGAGCTGAATGCACACATCACATAGTAGTTTCTGAGAATGATTCTGTCTAGTTTTTATACGAAGATATTTCCTTTTCTAACATTGGCCTAAAATCGCTTGAAATCTCCAATTGCAATTTCCCCAAAAAGAGAGTTTCAAATCTGCTCTGTCCAAAGAAAGGTTCAACTCTGTGAGCTGAATACACACAACACAAAGAAGTTACTGAAAATTCTTCTATCTAGCATTATATGAAGAAATCCCGTTTCGAACGAAGTCCTCAAGGAGGTCCAAATATCCACTTGCAGACTTTACAAACAGAGTGTTTCCAAACTGCTGTATGAGCAGAAAGGTTAAAATCTGTGAGCTGAATGCACACATCACATAGTAGTTTCTGAGAATGATTCTGTCTAGTTTTTATACGAAGATATTTCCTTTTCTCACATTGGCCTAAAAACGCTTGAAATCTCCAATTGCAATTTCCACAAAAAGAGAGTTTCAAATCTGCTCTGTCCAAAGAAAGGTTCAACTCTGTGAGCTGAATACACACAACACAAAGAAGTTACTCAAAATTCTTCTGTCTAGCATTATATAAAGAAATCCCGTTTCCAACGAAATCCTCAAAGAGGTCCAAATATCCCCTTTCAGACTTTACAAACAGAGTGTTTCCAAACTGCTCTATGAACAGAAAGTTTAAACTCTGTGAGCTGAATGCACACATCACATAGTAGTTTCTGAGAATGATTCTGTCTAGTTTCTATACGAAGATATTTCCTTTTCTAACATTGTCCTCAAATCGCTTGAAATCTCAAATTCCAAATTCCAGAAAAAGACAGTTTCAAACCTGCAGTGTGTAAGGAAAGGTTCAAATCTGTGAGTTGAATACACACAACACAAAGAAGTTACTGAGAATTCTTCTGTCTAGCATTATATGAAGAAATCCCGTTTCCAACGAAGGCCTCAAAGTGGAGCAAATATCCACATGTAGACTTTAGAAACAGAGTGTTTCCAAACTGCTCTATGAACAGAAAAGTTAAACTCTGTGAGCTGAACGCACACATCACAAAGTTGTTTCTGAGAATGATTCTGTCTAGTTTTTATACCAAGATATTTCGTTTTCTAACATTGGCCTAAAATCGCTTGAAATCTCCAATTGCAATTTCCACAAAAAGAGAGTTTCAAATCTGCTCTGTCCAAAGAAAGGTTCAACTCTGTGAGCTGAATACACACAACACAAAGAAGTTACTGAAAATTCTTCTGTCTAGCATTATATGAAGAAATCCCGTTTCCAACGAAGTCCTCAAAGAGTTCCAAATATCCACTTGCAGACTTCACAAACAGAGTGTTTCCAAACTGCTGTATGAACAGAAAGGTTGAACTCTGTGAGCTGAATGCACACATCACATAGTAGTTTCTGAGAATGATTCTGTCTAGTTTTTATACGAAGATATTTCCTTTTCTAACATTGGCCTAAAATCGCTTGAAATCTCCAATTGCAATTTCCACAAAAAGAGAGTTTCAAATCTGCTCTGTCCAAAGAACGGTTCAACTCTGTGAGCTGAATACACACAACACAAAGAAGTTACTGAAAATTCTTCTGTCTAGCATTATATGAAGAAATCCCGTTTCCAACGAAATCCTCAAAGAGGTCCAAATATCCACTTGCAGACTTTACAAACAGAGTGTTTCCAAACTGCTGTATGAACAGAAAGGTTAAACTCTGTGAGCTGAATGCACACATCACATAGTAGCTTCTGAGAATGATTCTGTCTAGTTTTTATACCAAGATATTTCCTTTTCTCACATTGGCCTCAAATCGCTTGAAATCTCCAATTGCAATTTCCACAAAAAGAGAGTTTCAAATCTGCTCTGTCCAAAGAAAGGTTCAACTCTGTGAGCTGAATACACACAACACAAAGAAGTTACTCAAAATTCTTCTGTCTAGCATTATATAAAGAAATCCCGTTTCCAACGAAATCCTCAAAGAGGTCCAAATATCCCCTTGCAGACTTTACAAACAGAGTGTTTCCAAACTGCTCTATGAACAGAAAGGTTAAACTCTGTGAGCTGAATGCACACATCACATAGTAGTTTCTGAGAATGATTCTGTCTAGTTTCTATACGAAGATATTTCCTTTCCTAATATTGGCCTCAAATTGCTTGAAATCTCCAATTTCAAATTCCACAAAAAGAGAGTTTCAAATCTGCTCTGTCCAAAGAAATGTTCAACTCTGTGAGCTGAATGCACACAACACAAAGAAGTTACTGAAAATTCTTCTGTCTAGCATTATATGAAGAATTCCCGTTTCCAACGAAGGCCTCAAAGAGATCCAAATATCCACTTGCAGACTTTTCAAACAGAGTGTTTCCAAACTGCTGTATGAACAGAAAGGTTAAACTCTGTGAGCTGAATGCACACATCACATAGTAGTTTCTGAGAATGATTCTGTCTAGTTTTTATACGAAGATATTTCCTTTTCTAACATTGGCCTAAAATCGCTTGAAATCTCCAATTGCAATTTCCCCAAAAAGAGAGTTTCAAATCTGCTCTGTCCAAAGAAAGGTTCAACTCTGTGAGCTGAATACACACAACACAAAGAAGTTACTGAAAATTCTTCTATCTAGCATTATATGAAGAAATCCCGTTTCCAACGAAGTCCTCAAAGAGGTCCAAATATCCACTTGCAGACTTTACAAACAGAGTGTTTCCAAACTGCTGTATGAACAGAAAGTTTAAAATCTGTGAGCTGAATGCACACATCACATAGTAGTTTCTGAGAATGATTCTGTCTAGTTTTTATACGAAGATATTTCCTTTTCTCACATTGGCCTAAAAACGCTTGAAATCTCCAATTGCAATTTCCACAAAAAGAGAGTTTCAAATCTGCTCTGTCCAAAGAAAGGTTCAACTCTGTGAGCTGAATACACACAACACAAAGAAGTTACTCAAAATTCTTCTGTCTAGCATTATATAAAGAAATCCCGTTTCCAACGAAATCCTCAAAGAGGTCCAAATATAACCTTGCAGACTTTACAAACAGAGTGTTTCCAAACTGCTGTATGAACAGAAAGGTTAAACTCTGTGAGCTGAATGCACACATCACATAGTAGTTTCTGAGAATGATTCTGTCTAGTTTTTATACCAAGATATTTCCTTTTCTCACATTGGCCTCAAATCGCTTGAAATCTCAAATTCCAAATTCCAGAAAAGGACAGTTTCAAACCTGCAGTGTGTAAGGAAAGGTTCAAATCTGTGAGTTGAATACACACAACACAAAGAAGTTACTGAGAATTCTTCTGTCTAGCTTTCTATGAAGAAATCCCGTTTCCAACGAAGGCCTCAAAGTGGTGCAAATATCCACTTGTAGACTTTAGAAACAGAGTGTTTCCAAACTGCTCTATGAACAGAAAAGTTCAACTCTGTGAGCTGAACCCACACATCACAAAGTTGTTTCTGAGAATGATTCTGTCTAGTTTTTATACGAAGATATTTAATTTTCTAACATTGGCCTAATATCGCTTGAAATCTCCAATTGCAATTTCCACAAAAAGAGAGTTTCAAATCTGCTCTGTCCAAAGAAAGGTTCAACTCTGTGAGCTGAATACACACAATACAAAGAAGTTACTGAAAATTCTTCTGTCTAGCATTATATGAAGAAATCCCGTTTCCAACGAAGTCCTCAAAGAGGTCCAAATATCCACTTGCAGACTTTACAAACAGAGTGTTTCCAAACTGCTGTATGAACAGAAAGGTGAAACTCTGTGAGCTGAATGCACACATCACATAGTAGTTTCTGAAAATGATTCTGTCTAGTTTTTATACGAAGATATTTCCTTTTCTCACATTGGCCTCAAATCGCTTGAAATCTCCAATTGCAATTTCCACAAAAAGAGAGTTTCAAATCTGCTCTGTCCAAAGAAAGGTTCAACTCTGTGAGCTGAATACACACAACACAAAGAAGTTACTCAAAATTCTTCTGTCTAGCATTATATGAAGAAATCCCGTTTCCAACGAAGTCCTCAAAGAGGTCCAAATATCCACTTGCAGACTTTACAAACAGAGTGTTTCCAAACTGCTGTATGAACAGAAAGGTTAAACTCTGTGAGCTGAATGCACACATCACATAGTAGTTTCTGAGAGTGATTCTGTCTAGTTTTTATACCAAGATATTTCCTTTTCTCACATTGGCCTCAAATCGCTTGAAATCTCCAATTGCAATTTCCACAAAAAGAGAGTTTCAAATCTGCTCTGTCCAAAGAAAGGTTCAACTCTGTGAGCTGAATACACACAACACAAAGAAGTTACTCAAAATTCTTCTGTCTAGCATTATATAAAGAAATCCCGTTTCCAACGAAATCCTCAAAGAGGTCCAAATATCCCCTTTCAGACTTTACAAACAGAGTGTTTCCAAACTGCTCTATGAACAGAAAGGTTAAACTCTGTGAGCTGAATGCACACATCACATAGTAGTTTCTGAGAATGATTCTGTCTAGTTTCTATACGAAGATATTTCCTTTTCTAACATTGGCCTAAAATCGCTTGAAATCTCAAATTCCAAATTCCAGAAAAAGACAGTTTCAAACCTGCAGTGTGTAAGGAAAGGTTCAAATCTGTGAGTTGAATACACACAACACAAAGAAGTTACTGAGAATTCTTCTGTCTAGCATTATATGAAGAAATCCCGTTTCCAACGAAGGCCTCAAAGTGGTGCAAATATCCACTTGTAGACTTTAGAAACAGAGTGTTTCCAAACTGCTCTATGAACAGAAAAGTTCAACTCTGTGAGCTGAACCCACACATCACAAAGTTGTTTCTGAGAATGATTCTGTCTAGTTTTTATACGAAGATATTTAATTTTCTAACATTGGCCTAATATCGCTTGAAATCTCCAATTGCAATTTCCACAAAAAGAGAGTTTCAAATCTGCTCTGTCCAAAGAAAGGTTCAACTCTGTGAGCTGAATACACACAATACAAAGAAGTTACTGAAAATTCTTCTGTCTAGCATTATATGAAGAAATCCCGTTTCCAACGAAGTCCTCAAAGAGGTCCAAATATCCACTTGCAGACTTTACAAACAGAGTGTTTCCAAACTGCTGTATGAACAGAAAGGTGAAACTCTGTGAGCTGAATGCACACATCACATAGTAGTTTCTGAAAATGATTCTGTCTAGTTTTTATACGAAGATATTTCCTTTTCTCACATTGGCCTCAAATCGCTTGAAATCTCCAATTGCAATTTCCACAAAAAGAGAGTTTCAAATCTGCTCTGTCCAAAGAAAGGTTCAACTCTGTGAGCTGAATACACACAACACAAAGAAGTTACTCAAAATTCTTCTGTCTAGCATTATATGAAGAAATCCCGTTTCCAACGAAGTCCTCAAAGAGGTCCAAATATCCACTTGCAGACTTTACAAACAGAGTGTTTCCAAACTGCTGTATGAACAGAAAGGTTAAACTCTGTGAGCTGAATGCACACATCACATAGTAGTTTCTGAGAATGATTCTGTCTAGTTTTTATACCAAGATATTTCCTTTTCTCACATTGGCCTCAAATCGCTTGAAATCTCCAATTGCAATTTCCACAAAAAGAGAGTTTCAAATCTGCTCTGTCCAAAGAAAGGTTCAACTCTGTGAGCTGAATACACACAACACAAAGAAGTTACTCAAAATTCTTCTGTCTAGCATTATATAAAGAAATCCCGTTTCCAACGAAATCCTCAAAGAGGTCCAAATATCCCCTTTCAGACTTTACAAACAGAGTGTTTCCAAACTGCTCTATGAACAGAAAGGTTAAACTCTGTGAGCTGAATGCACACATCACATAGTAGTTTCTGAGAATGATTCTGTCTAGTTTCTATACGAAGATATTTCCTTTTCTAACATTGTCCTCAAATCGCTTGAAATCTCAAATTCCAAATTCCAGAAAAAGACAGTTTCAAACCTGCAGTGTGTAAGGAAAGGTTCAAATCTGTGAGTTGAATACACACAACACAAAGAAGTTACTGAGAATTCTTCTGTCTAGCATTATATGAAGAAATCCTGTTTCCAACGAAGGCCTCAAAGTGGAGCAAATATCCACATGTAGACTTTAGAAACAGAGTGTTTCCAAACTGCTCTAAGAACAGAAAAGTTAAACTCTGTGAGCTGAACGCACACATCACAAAGTTGTTTCTGAGAATGATTCTGTCTAGTTTTTATACCAAGATATTTCGTTTTCTAACATTGGCCTAAAATCGCTTGAAATCTCCAATTGCAATTTCCACAAAAAGAGAGTTTCAAATCTGCTCTGTCCAAAGAAAGGTTCAACTCTGTGAGCTGAATACACACAACACAAAGAAGTTACTGAAAATTCTTCTGTCTAGCATTATATGAAGAAATCCCGTTTCCAACGAAGTCCTCAAAGAGTTCCAAATATCCACTTGCAGACTTCACAAACAGAGTGTTTCCAAACTGCTGTATGAACAGAAAGGTTAAACTCTGTGAGCTGAATGCACACATCACATAGTAGTTTCTGAGAATGATTCTGTCTAGTTTTTATACGAAGATATTTCCTTTTCTAACATTGGCCTAAAATCGCTTGAAATCTCCAATTGCAATTTCCACAAAAAGAGAGTTTCAAATCTGCTCTGTCCAAAGAACGGTTCAACTCTGTGAGCTGAATACACACAACACAAAGAAGTTACTGAAAATTCTTCTGTCTAGCATTATATGAAGAAATCCCGTTTCCAACGAAATCCTCAAAGAGGTCCAAATATCCACTTGCAGACTTTACAAACAGAGTGTTTCCAAACTGCTGTATGGACAGAAAGGTTAAACTCTGTGAGCTGAATGCACACATCACATAGTAGTTTCTGAGAATGATTCTGTCTAGTTTTTATACCAAGATATTTCCTTTTCTCACATTGGCCTAAAATCGCTTGAAATCTCCAATTGCAATTTCCACAAAAAGAGAGTTTCAAATCTGCTCTGTCCAAAGAAAGGTTCAACTCTGTGAGCTGAATACACACAACACAAAGAAGTTACTGAAAATTCTTCTGTCTAGCATTATATGAAGAAATCCCGTTTCCAACGAAGTCCTCAAAGAGTTCCAAATATCCACTTGCAGACTTCACAAACAGAGTGTTTCCAAACTGCTGTATGAACAGAAAGGTTGAACTCTGTGAGCTGAATGCACACATCACATAGTAGTTTCTGAGAATGATTCTGTCTAGTTTTTATACGAAGATATTTCCTTTTCTAACATTGGCCTAAAATCGCTTGAAATCTCCAATTGCAATTTCCACAAAAAGAGAGTTTCAAATCTGCTCTGTCCAAAGAACGGTTCAACTCTGTGAGCTGAATACACACAACACAAAGAAGTTACTGAAAATTCTTCTGTCTAGCATTATATGAAGAAATCCCGTTTCCAACGAAATCCTCAAAGAGGTCCAAATATCCACTTGCAGACTTTACAAACAGAGTGTTTCCAAACTGCTGTATGAACAGAAAGGTTAAACTCTGTGAGCTGAATGCACACATCACATAGTAGCTTCTGAGAATGATTCTGTCTAGTTTTTATACCAAGATATTTCCTTTTCTCACATTGGCCTCAAATCGCTTGAAATCTCCAATTGCAATTTCCACAAAAAGAGAGTTTCAAATCTGCTCTGTCCAAAGAAAGGTTCAACTCTGTGAGCTGAATACACACAACACAAAGAAGTTACTCAAAATTCTTCTGTCTAGCATTATATAAAGAAATCCCGTTTCCAACGAAATCCTCAAAGAGGTCCAAATATCCCCTTGCAGACTTTACAAACAGAGTGTTTCCAAACTGCTCTATGAACAGAAAGGTTAAACTCTGTGAGCTGAATGCACACATCACATAGTAGTTTCTGAGAATGATTCTGTCTAGTTTCTATACGAAGATATTTCCTTTCCTAATATTGGCCTCAAATTGCTTGAAATCTCCAATTTCAAATTCCACAAAAAGAGAGTTTCAAATCTGCTCTGTCCAAAGAAATGTTCAACTCTGTGAGCTGAATGCACACAACACAAAGAAGTTACTGAAAATTCTTCTGTCTAGCATTATATGAAGAATTCCCGTTTCCAACGAAGGCCTCAAAGAGATCCAAATATCCACTTGCAGACTTTTCAAACAGAGTGTTTCCAAACTGCTGTATGAACAGAAAGGTTAAACTCTGTGAGCTGAATGCACACATCACATAGTAGTTTCTGAGAATGATTCTGTCTAGTTTTTATACGAAGATATTTCCTTTTCTAACATTGGCCTAAAATCGCTTGAAATCTCCAATTGCAATTTCCCCAAAAAGAGAGTTTCAAATCTGCTCTGTCCAAAGAAAGGTTCAACTCTGTGAGCTGAATACACACAACACAAAGAAGTTACTGAAAATTCTTCTATCTAGCATTATATGAAGAAATCCCGTTTCCAACGAAGTCCTCAAAGAGGTCCAAATATCCACTTGCAGACTTTACAAACAGAGTGTTTCCAAACTGCTGTATGAACAGAAAGGTTAAAATCTGTGAGCTGAATGCACACATCACATAGTAGTTTCTGAGAATGATTCTGTCTAGTTTTTATACGAAGATATTTCCTTTTCTCACATTGGCCTAAAAACGCTTGAAATCTCCAATTGCAATTTCCACAAAAAGAGAGTTTCAAATCTGCTCTGTCCAAAGAAAGGTTCAACTCTGTGAGCTGAATACACACAACACAAAGAAGTTACTCAAAATTCTTCTGTCTAGCATTATATAAAGAAATCCCGTTTCCAACGAAATCCTCAAAGAGGTCCAAATATAACCTTGCAGACTTTACAAACAGAGTGTTTCCAAACTGCTGTATGAACAGAAAGGTTAAACTCTGTGAGCTGAATGCACACATCACATAGTAGTTTCTGAGAATGATTCTGTCTAGTTTTTATACCAAGATATTTCCTTTTCTCACATTGGCCTCAAATCGCTTGAAATCTCAAATTCCAAATTCCAGAAAAGGACAGTTTCAAACCTGCAGTGTGTAAGGAAAGGTTCAAATCTGTGAGTTGAATACACACAACACAAAGAAGTTACTGAGAATTCTTCTGTCTAGCTTTCTATGAAGAAATCCCGTTTCCAACGAAGGCCTCAAAGTGGTGCAAATATCCACTTGTAGACTTTAGAAACAGAGTGTTTCCAAACTGCTCTATGAACAGAAAAGTTCAACTCTGTGAGCTGAACCCACACATCACAAAGTTGTTTCTGAGAATGATTCTGTCTAGTTTTTATACGAAGATATTTAATTTTCTAACATTGGCCTAATATCGCTTGAAATCTCCAATTGCAATTTCCACAAAAAGAGAGTTTCAAATCTGCTCTGTCCAAAGAAAGGTTCAACTCTGTGAGCTGAATACACACAATACAAAGAAGTTACTGAAAATTCTTCTGTCTAGCATTATATGAAGAAATCCCGTTTCCAACGAAGTCCTCAAAGAGGTCCAAATATCCACTTGCAGACTTTACAAACAGAGTGTTTCCAAACTGCTGTATGAACAGAAAGGTGAAACTCTGTGAGCTGAATGCACACATCACATAGTAGTTTCTGAAAATGATTCTGTCTAGTTTTTATACGAAGATATTTCCTTTTCTCACATTGGCCTCAAATCGCTTGAAATCTCCAATTGCAATTTCCACAAAAAGAGAGTTTCAAATCTGCTCTGTCCAAAGAAAGGTTCAACTCTGTGAGCTGAATACACACAACACAAAGAAGTTACTCAAAATTCTTCTGTCTAGCATTATATGAAGAAATCCCGTTTCCAACGAAGTCCTCAAAGAGGTCCAAATATCCACTTGCAGACTTTACAAACAGAGTGTTTCCAAACTGCTGTATGAACAGAAAGGTTAAACTCTGTGAGCTGAATGCACACAACACATAGTAGTTTCTGAGAGTGATTCTGTCTAGTTTTTATACCAAGATATTTCCTTTTCTCACATTGGCCTCAAATCGCTTGAAATCTCCAATTGCAATTTCCACAAAAAGAGAGTTTCAAATCTGCTCTGTCCAAAGAAAGGTTCAACTCTGTGAGCTGAATACACACAACACAAAGAAGTTACTCAAAATTCTTCTGTCTAGCATTATATAAAGAAATCCCGTTTCCAACGAAATCCTCAAAGAGGTCCAAATATCCCCTTTCAGACTTTACAAACAGAGTGTTTCCAAACTGCTCTATGAACAGAAAGGTTAAACTCTGTGAGCTGAATGCACACATCACATAGTAGTTTCTGAGAATGATTCTGTCTAGTTTCTATACGAAGATATTTCCTTTTCTAACATTGTCCTCAAATCGCCTGAAATCTCAAATTCCAAATTCCAGAAAAAGACAGTTTCAAACCTGCAGTGTGTAAGGAAAGGTTCAAATCTGTGAGTTGAATACACACAACACAAAGAAGTTACTGAGAATTCTTCTGTCTAGCATTATATGAAGAAATCCCGTTTCCAACGAAGGCCTCAAAGTGGTGCAAATATCCACTTGTAGACTTTAGAAACAGAGTGTTTCCAAACTGCTCTATGAACAGAAAAGTTCAACTCTGTGAGCTGAACCCACACATCACAAAGTTGTTTCTGAGAATGATTCTGTCTAGTTTTTATACGAAGATATTTAATTTTCTAACATTGGCCTAATATCGCTTGAAATCTCCAATTGCAATTTCCACAAAAAGAGAGTTTCAAATCTGCTCTGTCCAAAGAAAGGTTCAACTCTGTGAGCTGAATACACACAATACAAAGAAGTTACTGAAAATTCTTCTGTCTAGCATTATATGAAGAAATCCCGTTTCCAACGAAGTCCTCAAAGAGGTCCAAATATCCACTTGCAGACTTTACAAACAGAGTGTTTCCAAACTGCTGTATGAACAGAAAGGTGAAACTCTGTGAGCTGAATGCACACATCACATAGTAGTTTCTGAAAATGATTCTGTCTAGTTTTTATACGAAGATATTTCCTTTTCTCACATTGGCCTCAAATCGCTTGAAATCTCCAATTGCAATTTCCACAAAAAGAGAGTTTCAAATCTGCTCTGTCCAAAGAAAGGTTCAACTCTGTGAGCTGAATACACACAACACAAAGAAGTTACTCAAAATTCTTCTGTCTAGCATTATATGAAGAAATCCCGTTTCCAACGAAGTCCTCAAAGAGGTCCAAATATCCACTTGCAGACTTTACAAACAGAGTGTTTCCAAACTGCTGTATGAACAGAAAGGTTAAACTCTGTGAGCTGAATGCACACATCACATAGTAGTTTCTGAGAATGATTCTGTCTAGTTTTTATACCAAGATATTTCCTTTTCTCACATTGGCCTCAAATCGCTTGAAATCTCCAATTGCAATTTCCACAAAAAGAGAGTTTCAAATCTGCTCTGTCCAAAGAAAGGTTCAACTCTGTGAGCTGAATACACACAACACAAAGAAGTTACTCAAAATTCTTCTGTCTAGCATTATATAAAGAAATCCCGTTTCCAACGAAATCCTCAAAGAGGTCCAAATATCCCCTTTCAGACTTTACAAACAGAGTGTTTCCAAACTGCTCTATGAACAGAAAGGTTAAACTCTGTGAGCTGAATGCACACATCACATAGTAGTTTCTGAGAATGATTCTGTCTAGTTTCTATACGAAGATATTTCCTTTTCTAACATTGTCCTCAAATCGCTTGAAATCTCAAATTCCAAATTCCAGAAAAAGACAGTTTCAAACCTGCAGTGTGTAAGGAAAGGTTCAAATCTGTGAGTTGAATACACACAACACAAAGAAGTTACTGAGAATTCTTCTGTCTAGCATTATATGAAGAAATCCTGTTTCCAACGAAGGCCTCAAAGTGGAGCAAATATCCACATGTAGACTTTAGAAACAGAGTGTTTCCAAACTGCTCTAAGAACAGAAAAGTTAAACTCTGTGAGCTGAACGCACACATCACAAAGTTGTTTCTGAGAATGATTCTGTCTAGTTTTTATACCAAGATATTTCGTTTTCTAACATTGGCCTAAAATCGCTTGAAATCTCCAATTGCAATTTCCACAAAAAGAGAGTTTCAAATCTGCTCTGTCCAAAGAAAGGTTCAACTCTGTGAGCTGAATACACACAACACAAAGAAGTTACTGAAAATTCTTCTGTCTAGCATTATATGAAGAAATCCCGTTTCCAACGAAGTCCTCAAAGAGTTCCAAATATCCACTTGCAGACTTCACAAACAGAGTGTTTCCAAACTGCTGTATGAACAGAAAGGTTAAACTCTGTGAGCTGAATGCACACATCACATAGTAGTTTCTGAGAATGATTCTGTCTAGTTTTTATACGAAGATATTTCCTTTTCTAACATTGGCCTAAAATCGCTTGAAATCTCCAATTGCAA
Source organism: Pan troglodytes (assembly GCF_028858775.2). NCBI lineage: Eukaryota > Metazoa > Chordata > Mammalia > Primates > Hominidae > Pan > Pan troglodytes. The sequence goes on from NC_072413.2 coordinate 16,191,970, forward strand.
TTTCCACAAAAAGAGAGTTTCAAATCTGCTCTGTCCAAAGAACGGTTCAACTCTGTGAGCTGAATACACACAACACAAAGAAGTTACTGAAAATTCTTCTGTCTAGCATTATATGAAGAAATCCCGTTTCCAACGAAATCCTCAAAGAGGTCCAAATATCCACTTGCAGACTTTACAAACAGAGTGTTTCCAAACTGCTGTATGGACAGAAAGGTTAAACTCTGTGAGCTGAATGCACACATCACATAGTAGTTTCTGAGAATGATTCTGTCTAGTTTTTATACCAAGATATTTCCTTTTCTCACATTGGCCTCAAATCGCTTGAAATCTCCAATTGCAATTTCCACAAAAAGAGAGTTTCAAATCTGCTCTGTCCAAAGAAAGGTTCAACTCTGTGAGCTGAATACACACAACACAAAGAAGTTACTCAAAATTCTTCTGTCTAGCATTATATAAAGAAATCCCGTTTCCAACGAAATCCTCAAAGAGGTCCAAATATCCCCTTGCAGACTTTACAAACAGAGTGTTTCCAAACTGCGCTATGAACAGAAAGGTTAAACTCTGTGAGCTGAATGCACACATCACATAGTAGTTTCTGAGAATGATTCTGTCTAGTTTCTATACGAAGATATTTCCTTTCCTAATATTGGCCTCAAATCGCTTGAAATCTCCAATTTCAAATTCCACAAAAAGAGAGTTTCAAATCTGCTCTGTCCAAAGAAATGTTCAACTCTGTGAGCTGAATGCACACAACACAAAGAAGTTACTGAAAATTCTTCTGTCTAGCATTATATGAAGAATTCCCGTTTCCAACGAAGGCCTCAAAGAGATCCAAATATCCACTTGCAGACTTTTCAAATAGAGTGTTTCCAAACTGCTGTATGAACAGAAAGGTTAAACTCTGTGAGCTGAATGCACACATCACATAGTAGTTTCTGAGAATGATTCTGTCTAGTTTTTATACGAAGATATTTCCTTTTCTAACATTGGCCTAAAATCGCTTGAAATCTCCAATTGCAATTTCCCCAAAAAGAGAGTTTCAAATCTGCTCTGTCCAAAGAAAGGTTCAACTCTGTGAGCTGAATACACACAACACAAAGAAGTTACTGAAAATTCTTCTATCTAGCATTATATGAAGAAATCCCGTTTCCAACGAAGGCCTCAAAGAGGTCCATATATCCACTTGCAGACTTTACAAACAGAGTGTTTCCAAACTGCTGTATGAACAGAAAGGTTAAAATCTGTGACCTGAATGCACACATCACATAGTAGTTTCTGAGAATGATTCTGTCTAGTTTTTATACGAAGATATTTCCTTTTCTCACATTGGCCTAAAAACGCTTGAAATCTCCAATTGCAATTTCCACAAAAAGAGAGTTTCAAATCTGCTCTGTCCAAAGAAAGGTTCAACTCTGTGAGCTGAATACACACAACACAAAGAAGTTACTCAAAACTCTTCTGTCTAGCATTATATAAAGAAATCCCGTTTCCAACGAAATCCTCAAAGAGGTCCAAATATAACCTTGCAGACTTTACAAACAGAGTGTTTCCAAACTGCTCTATGAACGGAAAGGTTAAACTCTGTGAGCTGAATGCACACATCACATAGTAGTTTCTGAGAATGATTCTGTCTAGTTTTTATACCAAGATATTTCCTTTTCTCACATTGGCCTCAAATCGCTTGAAATCTCAAATTCCAAATTCCAGAAAAAGACAGTTTCAAACCTGCAGTGTGTAAGGAAAGGTTCAAATCTGTGAGTTGAATACACACAACACAAAGAAGTTACTGAGAATTCTTCTGTCTAGCTTTATATGAAGAAATCCCGTTTCCAACGAAGGCCTCAAAGTGGTGCAAATATCCACTTGTAGACTTTAGAAACAGAGTGTTTCCAAACTGTTCTATGAACAGAAAAGTTCAACTCTGTGAGCTGAACCCACACATCACAAAGTTGTTTCTGAGAATGATTCTGTCTAGTTTTTATACGAAGATATTTAATTTTCTAACATTGGCCTAATATCGCTTGAAATCTCCAATTGCAATTTCCACAAAAAGAGAGTTTCAAATCTGCTCTGTCCAAAGAAAGGTTCAACTCTGTGAGCTGAATACACACAACACAAAGAAGTTACTGAAAATTCTTCTGTCTAGCATTATATGAAGAAATCCCGTTTCCAACGAAGTCCTCAAAGAGGTCCAAATATCCACTTGCAGACTTTACAAACAGAGTGTTTCCAAACTGCTGTATGAACAGAAAGGTGAAACTCTGTGAGCTGAATGCACACATCACATAGTAGTTTCTGAGAATGATTCTGTCTAGTTTTTATACGAAGATATTTCCTTTTCTCACATTGGCCTCAAATCGCTTGAAATCTCCAATTGCAATTTCCACAAAAAGAGAGTTTCAAATCTGCTCTGTCCAAACAAAGGTTCAACTCTGTGAGCTGAATACACACAACACAAAGAAGTTACTCAAAATTCTTCTGTCTAGCATTATATGAAGAAATCCCGTTTCCAACGGAGTCCTCAAAGAGGTCAAATATCCACTTGCAGACTTTACAAACAGAGTGTTTCCAAACTGCTGTATGAACAGAAAGGTTAAACTCTGTGAGCTGAATGCACACATCACATAGTAGTTTCTGAGAATGATTCTGTCTAGTTTTTATACCAAGATATTTCCTTTTCTCACATTGGCCTCAAATCGCTTGAAATCTCCAATTGCAATTTCCACAAAAAGAGAGTTTCAAATCTGCTCTGTCCAAAGAAAGGTTCAACTCTGTGAGCTGAATACACACAACACAAAGAAGTTACTCAAAATTCTTCTGTCTAGCATTATATAAAGAAATCCCGTTTCCAACGAAATCCTCAAAGAGGTCCAAATATCCCCTTTCAGACTTTACAAACAGAGTGTTTCCAAACTGCTCTATGAACAGAAAGGTTAAACTCTGTGAGCTGAATGCACACATCACATAGTAGTTTCTGAGAATGATTCTGTCTAGTTTCTATACGAAGATATTTCCTTTTCTAACATTGTCCTCAAATCGCTTGAAATCTCAAATTCCAAATTCCAGAAAAAGACAGTTTCAAACCTGCAGTGTGTAAGGAAAGGTTCAAATCTGTGAGTTGAATACACACAACACAAAGAAGTTACTGAGAATTCTTCTGTCTAGCATTATATGAAGAAATCCCGTTTCCAACGAAGGCCTCAAAGTGGAGCAAATATCCACATGTAGACTTTAGAAACAGAGTGTTTCCAAACTGCTCTATGAACAGAAAAGTTAAACTCTGTGAGCTGAACGCACACATCACAAAGTTGTTTCTGAGAATGATTCTGTCTAGTTTTTATACCAAGATATTTCGTTTTCTAACATTGGCCTAAAATCGCTTGAAATCTCCAATTGCAATTTCCACAAAAAGAGAGTTTCAAATCTGCTCTGTCCAAAGAAAGGTTCAACTCTGTGAGCTGAATACACACAACACAAAGAAGTTACTGAAAATTCTTCTGTCTAGCATTATATGAAGAAATCCCGTTTCCAACGAAGTCCTCAAAGAGCTCCAAATATCCACTTGCAGACTTCACAAACAGAGTGTTTCCAAACTGCTGTATGAACAGAAAGGTTAAACTCTGTGAGCTGAATGCACACATCACATAGTAGTTTCTGAGAATGATTCTGTCTAGTTTTTATACGAAGATATTTCCTTTTCTAACATTGGCCTAAAATCGCTTGAAATCTCCAATTGCAATTTCCACAAAAAGAGAGTTTCAAATCTGCTCTGTCCAAAGAACGGTTCAACTCTGTGAGCTGAATACACACAACACAAAGAAGTTACTGAAAATTCTTCTGTCTAGCATTATATGAAGAAATCCCGTTTCCAACGAAATCCTCAAAGAGGTCCAAATATCCCGTTTCAGACTTTACAAACAGAGTGTTTCCAAACTGCTGTATGGACAGAAAGGTTAAACTCTGTGAGCTGAATGCACACATCACATAGTAGTTTCTGAGAATGATTCTGTCTAGTTTTTATACCAAGATATTTCCTTTTCTCACATTGGCCTCAAATCGCTTGAAATCTCCAATTGCAATTTCCACAAAAAGAGAGTTTCAAATCTGCTCTGTCCAAAGAAAGGTTCAACTCTGTGAGCTGAATACACACAACACAAAGAAGTTACTCAAAATTCTTCTGTCTAGCATTATATAAAGAAATCCCGTTTCCAACGAAATCCTCAAAGAGGTCCAAATATCCCCTTGCAGACTTTACAAACAGAGTGTTTCCAAACTGCTCTATGAACAGAAAGGTTAAACTCTGTGAGCTGAATGCACACATCACATAGTAGTTTCTGAGAATGATTCTGTCTAGTTTCTATACGAAGATATTTCCTTTCCTAATATTGGCCTCAAATCGCTTGAAATCTCCAATTTCAAATTCCACAAAAAGAGAGTTTCAAATCTGCTCTGTCCAAAGAAATGTTCAACTCTGTGAGCTGAATGCACACAACACAAAGAAGTTACTGAAAATTCTTCTGTCTAGCATTATATGAAGAATTCCCGTTTCCAACGAAGGCCTCAAAGAGATCCAAATATCCACTTGCAGACTTTTCAAACAGAGTGTTTCCAAACTGCTGTATGAACAGAAAGGTTAAACTCTGTGAGCTGAATGCACACATCACATAGTAGTTTCTGAGAATGATTCTGTCTAGTTTTTATACGAAGATATTTCCTTTTCTAACATTGGCCTAAAATCGCTTGAAATCTCCAATTGCAATTTCCCCAAAAAGAGAGTTTCAAATCTGCTCTGTCCAAAGAAAGGTTCAACTCTGTGAGCTGAATACACACAACACAAAGAAGTTACTGAAAATTCTTCTATCTAGCATTATATGAAGAAATCCCGTTTCCAACGAAGTCCTCAAAGAGGTCCATATATCCACTTGCAGACTTTACAAACAGAGTGTTTCCAAACTGCTGTATGAACAGAAAGGTTAAAATCTGTGAGCTGAATGCACACATCACATAGTAGTTTCTGACAATGATTCTGTCTAGTTTTTATACGAAGATATTTCCTTTTCTCACATTGGCCTAAAATCGCTTGAAATCTCCAATTGCAATTTCCACAAAAAGAGAGTTTCAAATCTGCTCTGTCCAAAGAAAGGTTCAACTCTGTGAGCTGAATACACACAACACAAAGAAGTTACTCAAAATTCTTCTGTCTAGCATTATATAAAGAAATCCCGTTTCCAACGAAATCCTCAAAGAGGTCCAAATATAACCTTGCAGACTTTACAAACAGAGTGTTTACAAAGTGCTCTATGAACAGAAAGGTTAAACTCTGTGAGCTGAATGCACACATCACATAGTAGTTTCTGAGAATGATTCTGTCTAGTTTTTATACGAAGATATTTCCTTTTCTCACATTGGCCTCAAATCGCTTGAAATCTCCAATTGCAATTTCCACAAAAAGAGAGTTTCAAATCTGCTCTGTCCAAACAAAGGTTCAACTCTGTGAGCTGAATACACACAACACAAAGAAGTTACTCAAAATTCTTCTGTCTAGCATTATATGAAGAAATCCCGTTTCCAACGAAGTCCTCAAAGAGGTCAAATATCCACTTGCAGACTTTACAAACAGAGTGTTTCCAAACTGCTGTATGAACAGAAAGGTTAAACTCTGTGAGCTGAATGCACACATCACATAGTAGTTTCTGAGAATGATTCTGTCTAGTTTTTATACCAAGATATTTCCTTTTCTCACATTGGCCTCAAATCGCTTGAAATCTCCAATTGCAATTTCCACAAAAAGAGAGTTTCAAATCTGCTCTGTCCAAAGAAAGGTTCAACTCTGTGAGCTGAATACACACAACACAAAGAAGTTACTCAAAATTCTTCTGTCTAGCATTATATAAAGAAATCCCGTTTCCAACGAAATCCTCAAAGAGGTCCAAATATCCCCTTTCAGACTTTACAAACAGAGTGTTTCCAAACTGCTCTATGAACAGAAAGGTTAAACTCTGTGAGCTGAATGCACACATCACATAGTAGTTTCTGAGAATGATTCTGTCTAGTTTCTATACGAAGATATTTCCTTTTCTAACATTGTCCTCAAATCGCTTGAAATCTCAAATTCCAAATTCCAGAAAAAGACAGTTTCAAACCTGCAGTGTGTAAGGAAAGGTTCAAATCTGTGAGTTGAATACACACAACACAAAGAAGTTACTGAGAATTCTTCTGTCTAGCATTATATGAAGAAATCCCGTTTCCAACGAAGGCCTCAAAGTGGAGCAAATATCCACATGTAGACTTTAGAAACAGAGTGTTTCCAAACTGCTCTATGAACAGAAAAGTTAAACTCTGTGAGCTGAACGCACACATCACAAAGTTGTTTCTGAGAATGATTCTGTCTAGTTTTTATACCAAGATATTTCGTTTTCTAACATTGGCCTAAAATCGCTTGAAATCTCCAATTGCAATTTCCACAAAAAGAGAGTTTCAAATCTGCTCTGTCCAAAGAAAGGTTCAACTCTGTGAGCTGAATACACACAACACAAAGAAGTTACTGAAAATTCTTCTGTCTAGCATTATATGAAGAAATCCCGTTTCCAACGAAGTCCTCAAAGAGCTCCAAATATCCACTTGCAGACTTCACAAACAGAGTGTTTCCAAACTGCTGTATGAACAGAAAGGTTAAACTCTGTGAGCTGAATGCACACATCACATAGTAGTTTCTGAGAATGATTCTGTCTAGTTTTTATACGAAGATATTTCCTTTTCTAACATTGGCCTAAAATCGCTTGAAATCTCCAATTGCAATTTCCACAAAAAGAGAGTTTCAAATCTGCTCTGTCCAAAGAACGGTTCAACTCTGTGAGCTGAATACACACAACACAAAGAAGTTACTGAAAATTCTTCTGTCTAGCATTATATGAAGAAATCCCGTTTCCAACGAAATCCTCAAAGAGGTCCAAATATCCCGTTTCAGACTTTACAAACAGAGTGTTTCCAAACTGCTGTATGGACAGAAAGGTTAAACTCTGTGAGCTGAATGCACACATCACATAGTAGTTTCTGAGAATGATTCTGTCTAGTTTTTATACCAAGATATTTCCTTTTCTCACATTGGCCTCAAATCGCTTGAAATCTCCAATTGCAATTTCCACAAAAAGAGAGTTTCAAATCTGCTCTGTCCAAAGAAAGGTTCAACTCTGTGAGCTGAATACACACAACACAAAGAAGTTACTCAAAATTCTTCTGTCTAGCATTATATAAAGAAATCCCGTTTCCAACGAAATCCTCAAAGAGGTCCAAATATCCCCTTTCAGACTTTACAAACAGAGTGTTTCCAAACTGCTCTATGAACAGAAAGGTTAAACTCTGTGAGCTGAATGCACACATCACATAGTAGTTTCTGAGAATGATTCTGTCTAGTTTCTATACGAAGATATTTCCTTTTCTAACATTGTCCTCAAATCGCTTGAAATCTCAAATTCCAAATTCCAGAAAAAGACAGTTTCAAACCTGCAGTGTGTAAGGAAAGGTTCAAATCTGTGAGTTGAATACACACAACACAAAGAAGTTACTGAGAATTCTTCTGTCTAGCATTATATGAAGAAATCCCGTTTCCAACGAAGGCCTCAAAGTAGAGCAAATATCCACATGTAGACTTTAGAAACAGAGTGTTTCCAAACTGCTCTATGAACAGAAAAGTTAAACTCTGTGAGCTGAACGCACACATCACAAAGTTGTTTCTGAGAATGATTCTGTCTAGTTTTTATACCAAGATATTTCGTTTTCTAACATTGGCCTAAAATCGCTTGAAATCTCCAATTGCAATTTCCACAAAAAGAGAGTTTCAAATCTGCTCTGTCCAAAGAAAGGTTCAACTCTGTGAGCTGAATACACACAACACAAAGAAGTTACTGAAAATTCTTCTGTCTAGCATTATATGAAGAAATCCCGTTTCCAACGAAGTCCTCAAAGAGCTCCAAATATCCACTTGCAGACTTCACAAACAGAGTGTTTCCAAACTGCTGTATGAACAGAAAGGTTAAACTCTGTGAGCTGAATGCACACATCACATAGTAGTTTCTGAGAATGATTCTGTCTAGTTTTTATACGAAGATATTTCCTTTTCTAACATTGGCCTAAAATCGCTTGAAATCTCCAATTGCAATTTCCACAAAAAGAGAGTTTCAAATCTGCTCTGTCCAAAGAACGGTTCAACTCTGTGAGCTGAATACACACAACACAAAGAAGTTACTGAAAATTCTTCTGTCTAGCATTATATGAAGAAATCCCGTTTCCAACGAAATCCTCAAAGAGGTCCAAATATCCCGTTTCAGACTTTACAAACAGAGTGTTTCCAAACTGCTGTATGGACAGAAAGGTTAAACTCTGTGAGCTGAATGCACACATCACATAGTAGTTTCTGAGAATGATTCTGTCTAGTTTTTATACCAAGATATTTCCTTTTCTCACATTGGCCTCAAATCGCTTGAAATCTCCAATTGCAATTTCCACAAAAAGAGAGTTTCAAATCTGCTCTGTCCAAAGAAAGGTTCAACTCTGTGAGCTGAATACACACAACACAAAGAAGTTACTCAAAATTCTTCTGTCTAGCATTATATAAAGAAATCCCGTTTCCAACGAAATCCTCAAAGAAGTCCAAATATCCCCTTGCAGACTTTACAAACAGAGTGTTTCCAAACTGCTCTATGAACAGAAAGGTTAAACTCTGTGAGCTGAATGCACACATCACATAGTAGTTTCTGAGAATGATTCTGTCTAGTTTCTATACGAAGATATTTCCTTTCCTAATATTGGCCTCAAATCGCTTGAAATCTCCAATTTCAAATTCCACAAAAAGAGAGTTTCAAATCTGCTCTGTCCAAAGAAATGTTCAACTCTGTGAGCTGAATGCACACAACACAAAGAAGTTACTGAAAATTCTTCTGTCTAGCATTATATGAAGAATTCCCGTTTCCAACGAAGGCCTCAAAGAGATCCAAATATCCACTTGCAGACTTTTCAAACAGAGTGTTTCCAAACTGCTGTATGAACAGAAAGGTTAAACTCTGTGAGCTGAATGCACACATCACATACTAGTTTCTGACAATGATTCTGTCTAGTTTTTATACGAAGATATTTCCTTTTCTAACATTGGCCTAAAATCGCTTGAAATCTCCAATTGCAATTTCCCCAAAAAGAGAGTTTCAAATCTGCTCTGTCCAAAGAAAGGTTCAACTCTGTGAGCTGAATACACACAACACAAAGAAGTTACTGAAAATTCTTCTATCTACCATTATATGAAGAAATCCCGTTTCCAACGAAGTCCTCAAAGAGGTCCATATATCCACTTGCAGACTTTCCAAACAGAGTGTTTCCAAACTGCTGTATGAACAGAAAGGTTAAAATCTGTGAGCTGAATGCACACATCACATAGTAGTTTCTGAGAATGATTCTGTCTAGTTTTTATACGAAGATATTTCCTTTTCTCACATTGGCCTAAAAACGCTTGAAATCTCCAATTGCAATTTCCACAAAAAGAGAGTTTCAAATCTGCTCTGTCCAAAGAAAGGTTCAACTCTGTGAGCTGAATACACACAACACAAAGAAGTTACTCAAAATTCTTCTGTCTAGCATTATATAAAGAAATCCCGTTTCCAACGAAATCCTCAAAGAGGTCCAAATATAACCTTGCAGACTTTACAAACAGAGTGTTTCCAAACTGCTCTATGAACGGAAAGGTTAAACTCTGTGAGCTGAATGCACACATCACATAGTAGTTTCTGAGAATGATTCTGTCTAGTTTTTATACCAAGATATTTCCTTTTCTCACATTGGCCTCAAATCGCTTGAAATCTCAAATTCCAAATTCCAGAAAAAGACAGTTTCAAACCTGCAGTGTGTAAGGAAAGGTTCAAATCTGTGAGTTGAATACACACAACACAAAGAAGTTACTGAGAATTCTTCTGTCTAGCTTTATATGAAGAAATCCCGTTTCCAACGAAGGCCTCAAAGTGGTGCAAATATCCACTTGTAGACTTTAGAAACAGAGTGTTTCCAAACTGCTCTATGAACAGAAAAGTTCAACTCTGTGAGCTGAACCCACACATCACAAAGTTGTTTCTGAGAATGATTCTGTCTAGTTTTTATACGAAGATATTTAATTTTCTAACATTGGCCTAATATCGCTTGAAATCTCCAATTGCAATTTCCACAAAAAGAGAGTTTCAAATCTGCTCTGTCCAAAGAAAGGTTCAACTCTGTGAGCTGAATACACACAACACAAAGAAGTTACTCAAAATTCTTCTGTCTAGCATTATATGAAGAAATCCCGTTTCCAACGAAGTCCTCAAAGAGGTCCAAATATCCACTTGCAGACTTTACAAACAGAGTGTTTCCAAACTGCTGTATGAACAGAAAGGTGAAACTCTGTGAGCTGAATGCACACATCACATAGTAGTTTCTGAGAATGATTCTGTCTAGTTTTTATACGAAGATATTTCCTTTTCTCACATTGGCCTCAAATCGCTTGAAATCTCCAATTGCAATTTCCACAAAAAGAGAGTTTCAAATCTGCTCTGTCCAAAGAAAGGTTCAACTCTGTGAGCTGAATACACACAACACAAAGAAGTTACTCAAAATTCTTCTGTCTAGCATTATATGAAGAAATCCCGTTTCCAACGAAGTCCTCAAAGAGGTCAAATATCCACTTGCAGACTTTACAAACAGAGTGTTTCCAAACTGCTGTATGAACAGAAAGGTTAAACTCTGTGAGCTGAATGCACACATCACATAGTAGTTTCTGAGAATGATTCTGTCTAGTTTTTATACCAAGATATTTCCTTTTCTCACATTGGCCTCAAATCGCTTGAAATCTCCAATTGCAATTTCCACAAAAAGAGAGTTTCAAATCTGCTCTGTCCAAAGAAAGGTTCAACTCTGTGAGCTGAATACACACAACACAAAGAAGTTACTCAAAATTCTTCTGTCTAGCATTATATAAAGAAATCCCGTTTCCAACGAAATCCTCAAAGAGGTCCAAATATCCCCTTTCAGACTTTACAAACAGAGTGTTTCCAAACTGCTCTATGAACAGAAAGGTTAAACTCTGTGAGCTGAATGCACACATCACATAGTAGTTTCTGAGAATGATTCTGTCTAGTTTCTATACGAAGATATTTCCTTTTCTAACATTGTCCTCAAATCGCTTGAAATCTCAAATTCCAAATTCCAGAAAAAGACAGTTTCAAACCTGCAGTGTGTAAGGAAAGGTTCAAATCTGTGAGTTGAATACACACAACACAAAGAAGTTACTGAGAATTCTTCTGTCTAGCATTATATGAAGAAATCCCGTTTCCAACGAAGGCCTCAAAGTGGAGCAAATATCCACATGTAGACTTTAGAAACAGAGTGTTTCCAAACTGCTCTATGAACAGAAAAGTTAAACTCTGTGAGCTGAACGCACACATCACAAAGTTGTTTCTGAGAATGATTCTGTCTAGTTTTTATACCAAGATATTTCGTTTTCTAACATTGGCCTAAAATCGCTTGAAATCTCCAATTGCAATTTCCACAAAAAGAGAGTTTCAAATCTGCTCTGTCCAAAGAAAGGTTCAACTCTGTGAGCTGAATACACACAACACAAAGAAGTTACTGAAAATTCTTCTGTCTAGCATTATATGAAGAAATCCCGTTTCCAACGAAGTCCTCAAAGAGCTCCAAATATCCACTTGCAGACTTCACAAACAGAGTGTTTCCAAACTGCTGTATGAACAGAAAGGTTAAACTCTGTGAGCTGAATGCACACATCACATAGTAGTTTCTGAGAATGATTCTGTCTAGTTTTTATACGAAGATATTTCCTTTTCTAACATTGGCCTAAAATCGCTTGAAATCTCCAATTGCAATTTCCACAAAAAGAGAGTTTCAAATCTGCTCTGTCCAAAGAACGGTTCAACTCTGTGAGCTGAATACACACAACACAAAGAAGTTACTGAAAATTCTTCTGTCTAGCATTATATGAAGAAATCCCGTTTCCAACGAAATCCTCAAAGAGGTCCAAATATCCCGTTTCAGACTTTACAAACAGAGTGTTTCCAAACTGCTGTATGGACAGAAAGGTTAAACTCTGTGAGCTGAATGCACACATCACATAGTAGTTTCTGAGAATGATTCTGTCTAGTTTTTATACCAAGATATTTCCTTTTCTCACATTGGCCTCAAATCGCTTGAAATCTCCAATTGCAATTTCCACAAAAAGAGAGTTTCAAATCTGCTCTGTCCAAAGAAAGGTTCAACTCTGTGAGCTGAATACACACAACACAAAGAAGTTACTCAAAATTCTTCTGTCTAGCATTATATAAAGAAATCCCGTTTCCAACGAAATCCTCAAAGAAGTCCAAATATCCCCTTGCAGACTTTACAAACAGAGTGTTTCCAAACTGCTCTATGAACAGAAAGGTTAAACTCTGTGAGCTGAATGCACACATCACATAGTAGTTTCTGAGAATGATTCTGTCTAGTTTCTATACGAAGATATTTCCTTTCCTAATATTGGCCTCAAATCGCTTGAAATCTCCAATTTCAAATTCCACAAAAAGAGAGTTTCAAATCTGCTCTGTCCAAAGAAATGTTCAACTCTGTGAGCTGAATGCACACAACACAAAGAAGTTACTGAAAATTCTTCTGTCTAGCATTATATGAAGAATTCCCGTTTCCAACGAAGGCCTCAAAGAGATCCAAATATCCACTTGCAGACTTTTCAAACAGAGTGTTTCCAAACTGCTGTATGAACAGAAAGGTTAAACTCTGTGAGCTGAATGCACACATCACATATTAGTTTCTGAGAATGATTCTGTCTAGTTTTTATACGAAGATATTTCCTTTTCTAACATTGGCCTAAAATCGCTTGAAATCTCCAATTGCAATTTCCCCAAAAAGAGAGTTTCAAATCTGCTCTGTCCAAAGAAAGGTTCAACTCTGTGAGCTGAATACACACAACACAAAGAAGTTACTGAAAATTCTTCTATCTACCATTATATGAAGAAATCCCGTTTCCAACGAAGTCCTCAAAGAGGTCCATATATCCACTTGCAGACTTTCCAAACAGAGTGTTTCCAAACTGCTGTATGAACAGAAAGGTTAAAATCTGTGAGCTGAATGCACACATCACATAGTAGTTTCTGAGAATGATTCTGTCTAGTTTTTATACGAAGATATTTCCTTTTCTCACATTGGCCTAAAAACGCTTGAAATCTCCAATTGCAATTTCCACAAAAAGAGAGTTTCAAATCTGCTCTGTCCAAAGAAAGGTTCAACTCTGTGAGCTGAATACACACAACACAAAGAAGTTACTCAAAATTCTTCTGTCTAGCATTATATAAAGAAATCCCGTTTCCAACGAAATCCTCAAAGAGGTCCAAATATAACCTTGCAGACTTTACAAACAGAGTGTTTCCAAACTGCTCTATGAACGGAAAGGTTAAACTCTGTGAGCTGAATGCACACATCACATAGTAGTTTCTGAGAATGATTCTGTCTAGTTTTTATACCAAGATATTTCCTTTTCTCACATTGGCCTCAAATCGCTTGAAATCTCAAATTCCAAATTCCAGAAAAAGACAGTTTCAAACCTGCAGTGTGTAAGGAAAGGTTCAAATCTGTGAGTTGAATACACACAACACAAAGAAGTTACTGAGAATTCTTCTGTCTAGCTTTATATGAAGAAATCCCGTTTCCAACGAAGGCCTCAAAGTGGTGCAAATATCCACTTGTAGACTTTAGAAACAGAGTGTTTCCAAACTGCTCTATGAACAGAAAAGTTCAACTCTGTGAGCTGAACCCACACATCACAAAGTTGTTTCTGAGAATGATTCTGTCTAGTTTTTATACGAAGATATTTAATTTTCTAACATTGGCCTAATATCGCTTGAAATCTCCAATTGCAATTTCCACAAAAAGAGAGTTTCAAATCTGCTCTGTCCAAAGAAAGGTTCAACTCTGTGAGCTGAATACACACAACACAAAGAAGTTACTGAAAATTCTTCTGTCTAGCATTATATGAAGAAATCCCGTTTCCAACGAAGTCCTCAAAGAGGTCCAAATATCCACTTGCAGACTTTACAAACAGAGTGTTTCCAAACTGCTGTATAAACAGAAAGGTGAAACTCTGTGAGCTGAATGCACACATCACATAGTAGTTTCTGAGAATGATTCTGTCTAGTTTTTATACCAAGATATTTCCTTTTCTCACATTGGCCTCAAATCGCTTGAAATCTCCAATTGCAATTTCCACAAAAAGAGAGTTTCAAATCTGCTCTGTCCAAAGAAAGGTTCAACTCTGTGAGCTGAATACACACAACACAAAGAAGTTACTCAAAATTCTTCTGTCTAGCATTATATAAAGAAATCCCGTTTCCAACGAAATCCTCAAAGAGGTCCAAATATCCCCTTTCAGACTTTACAAACAGAGTGTTTCCAAACTGCTCTATGAACAGAAAGGTTAAACTCTGTGAGCTGAATGCACACATCACATAGTAGTTTCTGAGAATGATTCTGTCTAGTTTCTATACGAAGATATTTCCTTTTCTAACATTGTCCTCAAATCGCTTGAAATCTCAAATTCCAAATTCCAGAAAAAGACAGTTTCAAACCTGCAGTGTGTAAGGAAAGGTTCAAATCTGTGAGTTGAATACACACAACACAAAGAAGTTACTGAGAATTCTTCTGTCTAGCATTATATGAAGAAATCCCGTTTCCAACGAAGGCCTCAAAGTGGAGCAAATATCCACATGTAGACTTTAGAAACAGAGTGTTTCCAAACTGCTCTATGAACAGAAAAGTTAAACTCTGTGAGCTGAACGCACACATCACAAAGTTGTTTCTGAGAATGATTCTGTCTAGTTTTTATACCAAGATATTTCGTTTTCTAACATTGGCCTAAAATCGCTTGAAATCTCCAATTGCAATTTCCACAAAAAGAGAGTTTCAAATCTGCTCTGTCCAAAGAAAGGTTCAACTCTGTGAGCTGAATACACACAACACAAAGAAGTTACTGAAAATTCTTCTGTCTAGCATTATATGAAGAAATCCCGTTTCCAACGAAGTCCTCAAAGAGCTCCAAATATCCACTTGCAGACTTCACAAACAGAGTGTTTCCAAACTGCTGTATGAACAGAAAGGTTAAACTCTGTGAGCTGAATGCACACATCACATAGTAGTTTCTGAGAATGATTCTGTCTAGTTTTTATACGAAGATATTTCCTTTTCTAACATTGGCCTAAAATCGCTTGAAATCTCCAATTGCAATTTCCACAAAAAGAGAGTTTCAAATCTGCTCTGTCCAAAGAACGGTTCAACTCTGTGAGCTGAATACACACAACACAAAGAAGTTACTGAAAATTCTTCTGTCTAGCATTATATGAAGAATTCCCGTTTCCAACAAAGTCCTCAAAGAGGTCCAAATATCCCGTTTCAGACTTTACAAACAGAGTGTTTCCAAACTGCTGTATGGACAGAAAGGTTAAACTCTGTGAGCTGAATGCACACATCACATAGTAGTTTCTGAGAATGATTCTGTCTAGTTTTTATACCAAGATATTTCCTTTTCTCACATTGGCCTCAAATCGCTTGAAATCTCCAATTGCAATTTCCACAAAAAGAGAGTTTCAAATCTGCTCTGTCCAAAGAAAGGTTCAACTCTGTGAGCTGAATACACACAACACAAAGAAGTTACTCAAAATTCTTCTGTCTAGCATTATATAAAGAAATCCCGTTTCCAACGAAATCCTCAAAGAGGTCCAAATATCCCCTTGCAGACTTTACAAACAGAGTGTTTCCAAACTGCTCTATGAACAGAAAGGTTAAACTCTGTGAGCTGAATGCACACATCACATAGTAGTTTCTGAGAATGATTCTGTCTAGTTTCTATACGAAGATATTTCCTTTCCTAATATTGGCCTCAAATCGCTTGAAATCTCCAATTTCAAATTCCACAAAAAGAGAGTTTCAAATCTGCTCTGTCCAAAGAAATGTTCAACTCTGTGAGCTGAATGCACACAACACAAAGAAGTTACTGAAAATTCTTCTGTCTAGCATTATATGAAGAATTCCCGTTTCCAACGAAGGCCTCAAAGAGATCCAAATATCCACTTGCAGACTTTTCAAACAGAGTGTTTCCAAACTGCTGTATGAACAGAAAGGTTAAACTCTGTGAGCTGAATGCACACATCACATAGTAGTTTCTGAGAATGATTCTGTCTAGTTTTTATACGAAGATATTTCCTTTTCTAACATTGGCCTAAAATCGCTTGAAATCTCCAATTGCAATTTCCCCAAAAAGAGAGTTTCAAATCTGCTCTGTCCAAAGAAAGGTTCAACTCTGTGAGCTGAATACACACAACACAAAGAAGTTACTGAAAATTCTTCTATCTAGCATTATATGAAGAAATCCCGTTTCCAACGAAGTCCTCAAAGAGGTCCATATATCCACTTGCAGACTTTCCAAACAGAGTGTTTCCAAACTGCTGTATGAACAGAAATGTTAAAATCTGTGAGCTGAATGCACACATCACATAGTAGTTTCTGAGAATGATTCTGTCTAGTTTTTATACGAAGATATTTCCTTTTCTCACATTGGCCTAAAAACGCTTGAAATCTCCAATTGCAATTTCCACAAAAAGAGAGTTTCAAATCTGCTCTGTCCAAAGAAAGGTTCAACTCTGTGAGCTGAATACACACAACACAAAGAAGTTACTCAAAATTCTTCTGTCTAGCATTATATAAAGAAATCCCGTTTCCAACGAAATCCTCAAAGAGGTCCAAATATAACCTTGCAGACTTTACAAACAGAGTGTTTCCAAACTGCTCTATGAACAGAAAGGTTAAACTCTGTGAGCTGAATGCACACATCACATAGTAGTTTCTGAGAATGATTCTGTCTAGTTTCTATACGAAGATATTTCCTTTTCTAACATTGTCCTCAAATCGCTTGAAATCTCAAATTCCAAATTCCAGAAAAAGACAGTTTCAAACCTGCAGTGTGTAAGGAAAGGTTCAATTCTGTGAGTTGAATACAAACAACACAAAGAAGTTACTGAGAATTCTTCTGTCTAGCATTATATGAAGAAATCCCGTTTCCAACGAAGGCCTCAAAGTGGAGCAAATATCCACTTGTAGACTTTAGAAACAGAGTGTTTCCAAACTGCTCTATGAACAGAAAAGTTAAACTCTGTGAGCTGAACGCACACATCACAAAGTTGTTTCTGAGAATGATTCTGTCTAGTTTCTATACGAAGATATTTCCTTTTCTAACATTGTCCTCAAATCGCTTGAAATCTCCAATTTCAAATTCCAGAAAAAGAGAGTTTCAAATCTGCTCTGTCCAAAGAAATGTTCAACTCTGTGAGCTGAATACACACAACACAAAAAAGTTACTGAAAATTCTTCTGTCTAGCATTATATGAAGAATTCCCGTTTCCAACGAAGGCCTCAAAGAGATCAAAATATCCACTTGCAGACTTTACAAACAGAGTGTTTCCAAACTGCTGTATGAACAGAAAGTTTAAACTCTGTGAGCTGAATGCACACATCACATAGTAGTTTCTGAGAATGATTCTGTCTAGTTTTTATACGAAGATATTTCCTTTTCTAACATTGGCCTAAAATCGCTTGAAATCTCCAATTGCAATTTCCCCAAAAAGAGAATTTCAAATCTGCTCTGTCCAAAGAAAGGTTCAACTCTGTGAGCTGAATACACACAACACAAAGAAGTTACTGAAAATTCTTCTGTCTAGCATTATATGAAGAAATCCCGTTCCCAACGAAGTCCTCAAAGAGGTCCAAATATCCACTTGCAGACTTTACAAACAGAGTGTTTCCAAACTGCTGTATGAACAGAAAGGTTAAAATCTGTGAGCTGAATGCACACATCACATAGTAGTTTCTGAGAATCATTCTGTCTAGTTTTTATACCAAGATATTTCCTTTTCTCACATTGGCCTCAAATCGCTTGAAATCTCAAATTCCAAATTCCAGAAAAAGACAGTTTCAAACCTGCAGTGTGTAAGGAAAGGTTCAAATCTGTGAGTTGAATACACACAACACAAAGAAGTTACTGAGAATTCTTCTGTCTAGCTTTATATGAAGAAATCCCGTTTCCAACGAAGGCCTCAAAGTGGTGCAAATATCCACTTGTAGACTTTAGAAACAGAGTGTTTCCAAACTGCTCTATGAACAGAAAAGTTCAACTCTGTGAGCTGAACCCACACATCACAAAGTTGTTTCTGAGAATGATTCTGTCTAGTTTTTATACGAAGATATTTAATTTTCTAACATTGGCCTAATATCGCTTGAATTCTCCAATTGCAATTTCCACAAAAAGAGAGTTTCAAATCTGCTCTGTCCAAAGAAAGGTTCAACTCTGTGAGCTGAATACACACAACACAAAGAAGTTACTGAAAATTCTTCTGTCTAGCATTATATGAAGAAATCCCGTTTCCAACGAAGTTCTCAAAGAGGTCCAAATATCCACTTGCAGACTTTACAAACAGAGTGTTTCCAAACTGCTGTATGAACAGAAAGGTGAAACTCTGTGAGCTGAATGCACACATCACATAGTAGTTTCTGAGAATGATTCTGTCTAGTTTTTATACGAAGATATTTCCTTTTCTCACATTGGCCTCAAATCGCTTGAAATCTCCAATTGCAATTTCCACAAAAAGAGAGTTTCAAATCTGCTCTGTCCAAAGAAAGGTTCAACTCTGTGAGCTGAATACACACAACACAAAGAAGTTACTCAAAATTCTTCTGTCTAGCATTATATAAAGAAATCCCGTTTCCAACGAAATCCTCAAAGAGGTCCAAATATAACCTTGCAGACTTTACAAACAGAGTGTTTACAAAGTGCTCTATGAACAGAAAGGTTAAACTCTGTGAGCTGAATGCACACATCACATAGTAGTTTCTGAGAATGATTCTGTCTAGTTTTTATACGAAGATATTTCCTTTTCTCACATTGTCCTCAAATCGCTTGAAATCTCAAATTCCAAATTCCAGAAAAAGACAGTTTCAAACCTGCAGTGTGTAAGGAAAGGTTCAAATCTGTGAGTTGAATACACACAACACAAAGAAGTTACTGAGAATTCCTCTGTCTAGCATTATATGAAGAAATCCCGTTTCCAACGAAGGCCTCAAAGTGGTGCAAATATCCACTTGTAGACTTTAGAAACAGAGTGTTTCCAAACTGCTCTATGAACAGAAAAGTTAAACTCTGTGAGCTGAACGCACACATCACAAAGTTGTTTCTGAGAATGATTCTGTCTAGTTTTTATACGAAGATATTTCCTTTTCTAACATTGGCCTAAAATCGCTTGAAATCTCCAATTTCAAATTCCAGAAAAAGAGAGTTTCAAATCTGCTCTGTCCAAAGAAATGTTCAACTCTGTGAGCTGAATACACACAACACAAAGAAGTTACTGAAAATTCTTCTGTCTAGCATTATATGAAGAATTCCCGTTTCCAACGAAGGCCTCAAAGAGATCCAAATATCCACTTGCAGACTTTACAAACAGAGTGTTTCCAAACTGCTGTATGAACAGAAAGGTTAAACTCTGTGAGCTGAATGCACACATCACATAGTAGTTTCTGAGAATGATTCTGTCTAGTTTTTATACCAAGATATTTCCTTTTCTAACATTGGCCTCAAATCGCTTGAAATCTCCAATTGCAATTTCCCCAAAAAGAGAGTTTCAAATCTGCTCTGTCCAAAGAAAGGTTCAACTCTGTGAGCTGAATACACACAACACAAAGAAGTTACTGAAAATTCTTCTGTCTAGCATTATATGAAGAAATCCCGTTTCCAACGAAGTCCTCAAAGAGGTCCAAATATCCACTTGCAGACTTTACAAACAGAGTGTTTCCAAACTGCTGTATGAACAGAAAGGTGAAACTCTGTGAGCTGAATGCACACATCACATAGTAGTTTCTGAGAATGATTCTGTCTAGTTTTTATACGAAGATATTTCCTTTTCTCACATTGGCCTCAAATCGCTTGAAATCTCCAATTGCAATTTCCACAAAAAGAGAGTTTCAAATCTGCTCTGTCCAAAGAAAGGTTCAACTCTGTGAGCTGAATACACACAACACAAAGAAGTTACTCAAAATTCTTCTGTCTAGCATTATATAAGGAAATCCCGTTTCCAACGAAATCCTCAAAGAGGTCCAAATATAACCTTGCAGAGTTTACAAACAGAGTGTTTCCAAAGTGCTCTATGAACAGAAAGGTTAAACTGTGAGCTGAATGCACACATCACATAGTAGTTTCTGAGAATGATTCTGTCTAGTTTTTATACGAAGAAATTTCCTTTTCTAACATTGTCCTCAAATCGCTTGAAATCTCAAATTCCTAATTCCAGAAAAAGACAGTTTCAAACCTGCAGTGTGTAAGGAAAGGTTCAAATCTGTGAGTTGAATACACACAACACAAAGAAGTTACTGAGAATTCCTCTGTCTAGCATTATATGAAGAAATCCCGTTTCCAACGAAGGCCTCAAAGTGGTGCAAATATCCACTTGTAGACTTTAGAAACAGAGTGTTTCCAAACTGCTCTATGAACAGAAAAGTTAAACTCTGTGAGCTGAACGCACACATCACAAAGTTGTTTCTGAGAATGATTCTGTCTAGTTTTTATACGAAGATATTTCGTTTTCTAACATTGGCCTAAAATCGCTTGAAATCTCCAATTTCAAATTCCAGAAAAAGAGAGTTTCAAATCTGCTCTGTCCAAAGAAATGTTCAACTCTGTGAGCTGAATACACACAACACAAAGAAGTTACTGAAAATTCTTCTGTCTAGCATTATATGAAGAATTCCCGTTTCCAACGAAGGCCTCAAAGAGATCCAAATATCCACTTGCAGACTTTACAAACAGAGTGTTTCCAAACTGCTGTATGAACAGAAAGGTTAAACTCTGTGAGCTGAATGCACACATCACATAGTAGTTTCTGAGAATGATTCTGTCTAGTTTTTTACGAAGATATTTCCTTTTCTAACATTGGCCTAAAATCGCTTGAAATCTCCAATTGCAATTTCCACAAAAAGAGAGTTTCAAATCTGCTCTGTCCAAAGAAAGGTTCAACTCTGTGAGCTGAATACACACAACACAAAGAAGTTACTGAAAATTCTTCTGTCTAGCATTATATGAAGAAATCCCGTTTCCAACGAAGTCCTCAAAGAGGTCCAAATATCCACTTGCAGAATTACAAACAGAGTGTTTCCAAACTGCTGTATGAACAGAAAGGTTAAAATCTGTGAGCTGAATGCACACATCACATACTAGTTTCTGACAATGATTCTGTCTAGTTTTTATACGAAGATATTTCCTTTTCTCACATTGGCCTAAAATCGTTTGAAATCTCCAATTGCAATTTCCACAAAAAGAGAGTTTCAAATCTGCTCTGTCCAAAGAAAGGTTCAACTCAGTGAGCTGAATACACACAACACAAAGAAGTTACTGAAAATTCTTCTGTCTAGCATTATATGAAGAAATCCCGTTTCCAACGAAGTCCTCAAAGAGGTCCAAATATCCACGTGCAGACTTTACAAACAGAGTGTTTCCAAACTGCTGTATGAACAGAAAGGTTAAAATCTGTGAGCTGAATGCGCACATCACATAGTAGTTTCTGAGAATCATTCTGTCTAGTTTTTATACCAAGATATTTCCTTTTCTCACATTGTCCTCAAATCGCTTGAAATCTCAAATTGCAAATTCCAGAAAAAGACAGTTTCAAACCTGCAGTGTGTAAGGAAAGGTTCAAATCTGTGAGTTGAATACACACAACACAAAGAAGTTACTGAGAATTCCTCTGTCTAGCATTATATGAAGAAATCCCGTTTCCAACGAAGGCCTCAAAGTGGTGCAAATATCCACTTGTAGACTTTAGAAACAGAGTGTTTCCAAACTGCTCTATGAACAGAAAAGTTAAACTCTGTGAGCTGAACGCACACATCACAAAGTTGTTTCTGAGAATGATTCTGTCTAGTTTTTATACGAAGATATTTCCTTTTCTAACATTGGCCTAAAATCGCTTGAAATCTCCAATTGCAATTTCCACAAAAAGAGAGTTTCAAATCTGCTCTGTCCAAAGAACGGTTCAACTCTGTGAGCTGAATACACACAACACAAAGAAGTTACTCAAAATTCTTCTGTCTAGCATTATATAAAGAAATCCCGTTTCCAACGAAATCCTCAAAGAGGTCCAAATATAACCTTGCAGACTTTACAAACAGAGTGTTTCCAAACTGCTCTATGAACGGAAAGGTTAAACTCTGTGAGCTGAATGCACACATCACATAGTAGTTTCTGAGAATGATTCTGTCTAGTTTTTATACCAAGATATTTCCTTTTCTCACATTGGCCTCAAATCGCTTGAAATCTCAAATTCCAAATTCCAGAAAAAGACAGTTTCAAACCTGCAGTGTGTAAGGAAAGGTTCAAATCTGTGAGTTGAATACACACAACACAAAGAAGTTACTGAGAATTCTTCTGTCTAGCTTTATATGAAGAAATCCCGTTTCCAACGAAGGCCTCAAAGTGGTGCAAATATCCACTTGTAGACTTTAGAAACAGAGTGTTTCCAAACTGCTCTATGAACAGAAAAGTTCAACTCTGTGAGCTGAACCCACACATCACAAAGTTGTTTCTGAGAATGATTCTGTCTAGTTTTTATACGAAGATATTTAATTTTCTAACATTGGCCTAATATCGCTTGAAATCTCCAATTGCAATTTCCACAAAAAGAGAGTTTCAAATCTGCTCTGTCCAAAGAAAGGTTCAACTCTGTGAGCTGAATACACACAACACAAAGAAGTTACTGAAAATTCTTCTGTCTAGCATTATATGAAGAAATCCCGTTTCCAACGAAGTCCTCAAAGAGGTCCAAATATCCACTTGCAGACTTTACAAACAGAGTGTTTCCAAACTGCTGTATGAACAGAAAGGTGAAACTCTGTGAGCTGAATGCACACATCACATAGTAGTTTCTGAGAATGATTCTGTCTAGTTTTTATACGAAGATATTTCCTTTTCTCACATTGGCCTCAAATCGCTTGAAATCTCCAATTGCAATTTCCACAAAAAGAGAGTTTCAAATCTGCTCTGTCCAAAGAAAGGTTCAACTCTGTGAGCTGAATACACACAACACAAAGAAGTTACTCAAAATTCTTCTGTCTAGCATTATATGAAGAAATCCCGTTTCCAACGAAGTCCTCAAAGAGGTCAAATATCCACTTGCAGACTTTACAAACAGAGTGTTTCCAAACTGCTGTATGAACAGAAAGGTTAAACTCTGTGAGCTGAATGCACACATCACATAGTAGTTTCTGAGAATGATTCTGTCTAGTTTTTATACCAAGATATTTCCTTTTCTCACATTGGCCTCAAATCGCTTGAAATCTCCAATTGCAATTTCCACAAAAAGAGAGTTTCAAATCTGCTCTGTCCAAAGAAAGGTTCAACTCTGTGAGCTGAATACACACAACACAAAGAAGTTACTCAAAATTCTTCTGTCTAGCATTATATAAAGAAATCCCGTTTCCAACGAAATCCTCAAAGAGGTCCAAATATCCCCTTTCAGACTTTACAAACAGAGTGTTTCCAAACTGCTCTATGAACAGAAAGGTTAAACTCTGTGAGCTGAATGCACACATCACATAGTAGTTTCTGAGAATGATTCTGTCTAGTTTCTATACGAAGATATTTCCTTTTCTAACATTGTCCTCAAATCGCTTGAAATCTCAAATTCCAAATTCCAGAAAAAGACAGTTTCAAACCTGCAGTGTGTAAGGAAAGGTTCAAATCTGTGAGTTGAATACACACAACACAAAGAAGTTACTGAGAATTCTTCTGTCTAGCATTATATGAAGAAATCCCGTTTCCAACGAAGGCCTCAAAGTGGAGCAAATATCCACATGTAGACTTTAGAAACAGAGTGTTTCCAAACTGCTCTATGAACAGAAAAGTTAAACTCTGTGAGCTGAACGCACACATCACAAAGTTGTTTCTGAGAATGATTCTGTCTAGTTTTTATACGAAGATATTTCGTTTTCTAACATTGGCCTAAAATCGCTTGAAATCTCCAATTGCAATTTCCACAAAAAGAGAGTTTCAAATCTGCTCTGTCCAAAGAAAGGTTCAACTCTGTGAGCTGAATACACACAACACAAAGAAGTTACTGAAAATTCTTCTGTCTAGCATTATATGAAGAAATCCCGTTTCCAACGAAGTCCTCAAAGAGCTCCAAATATCCACTTGCAGACTTCACAAACAGAGTGTTTCCAAACTGCTGTATGAACAGAAAGGTTAAACTCTGTGAGCTGAATGCACACATCACATAGTAGTTTCTGAGAATGATTCTGTCTAGTTTTTATACGAAGATATTTCCTTTTCTAACATTGGCCTAAAATCGCTTGAAATCTCCAATTGCAATTTCCACAAAAAGAGAGTTTCAAATCTGCTCTGTCCAAAGAACGGTTCAACTCTGTGAGCTGAATACACACAACACAAAGAAGTTACTGAAAATTCTTCTGTCTAGCATTATATGAAGAATTCCCGTTTCCAACAAAGTCCTCAAAGAGGTCCAAATATCCCGTTTCAGACTTTACAAACAGAGTGTTTCCAAACTGCTGTATGGACAGAAAGGTTAAACTCTGTGAGCTGAATGCACACATCACATAGTAGTTTCTGAGAATGATTCTGTCTAGTTTTTATACCAAGATATTTCCTTTTCTCACATTGGCCTCAAATCGCTTGAAATCTCCAATTGCAATTTCCACAAAAAGAGAGTTTCAAATCTGCTCTGTCCAAAGAAAGGTTCAACTCTGTGAGCTGAATACACACAACACAAAGAAGTTACTCAAAATTCTTCTGTCTAGCATTATATAAAGAAATCCCGTTTCCAACGAAATCCTCAAAGAGGTCCAAATATCCCCTTGCAGACTTTACAAACAGAGTGTTTCCAAACTGCTCTATGAACAGAAAGGTTAAACTCTGTGAGCTGAATGCACACATCACATAGTAGTTTCTGAGAATGATTCTGTCTAGTTTCTATACGAAGATATTTCCTTTCCTAATATTGGCCTCAAATCGCTTGAAATCTCCAATTTCAAATTCCACAAAAAGAGAGTTTCAAATCTGCTCTGTCCAAAGAAATGTTCAACTCTGTGAGCTGAATGCACACAACACAAAGAAGTTACTGAAAATTCTTCTGTCTAGCATTATATGAAGAATTCCCGTTTCCAACGAAGGCCTCAAAGAGATCCAAATATCCACTTGCAGACTTTTCAAACAGAGTGTTTCCAAACTGCTGTATGAACAGAAAGGTTAAACTCTGTGAGCTGAATGCACACATCACATAGTAGTTTCTGAGAATGATTCTGTCTAGTTTTTATACGAAGATATTTCCTTTTCTAACATTGGCCTAAAATCGCTTGAAATCTCCAATTGCAATTTCCCCAAAAAGAGAGTTTCAAATCTGCTCTGTCCAAAGAAAGGTTCAACTCTGTGAGCTGAATACACACAACACAAAGAAGTTACTGAAAATTCTTCTATCTAGCATTATATGAAGAAATCCCGTTTCCAACGAAGTCCTCAAAGAGGTCCAAATATCCACTTGCAGACTTTCCAAACAGAGTGTTTCCAAACTGCTGTATGAACAGAAATGTTAAAATCTGTGAGCTGAATGCACACATCACATAGTAGTTTCTGAGAATGATTCTGTCTAGTTTTTATACGAAGATATTTCCTTTTCTCACATTGGCCTAAAAACGCTTGAAATCTCCAATTGCAATTTCCACAAAAAGAGAGTTTCAAATCTGCTCTGTCCAAAGAAAGGTTCAACTCTGTGAGCTGAATACACACAACACAAAGAAGTTACTCAAAATTCTTCTGTCTAGCATTATATAAAGAAATCCCGTTTCCAACGAAATCCTCAAAGAGGTCCAAATATAACCTTGCAGACTTTACAAACAGAGTGTTTCCAAACTGCTCTATGAACAGAAAGGTTAAACTCTGTGAGCTGAATGCACACATCACATAGTAGTTTCTGAGAATGATTCTGTCTAGTTTCTATACGAAGATATTTCCTTTTCTAACATTGTCCTCAAATCGCTTGAAATCTCAAATTCCAAATTCCAGAAAAAGACAGTTTCAAACCTGCAGTGTGTAAGGAAAGGTTCAATTCTGTGAGTTGAATACAAACAACACAAAGAAGTTACTGAGAATTCTTCTGTCTAGCATTATATGAAGAAATCCCGTTTCCAACGAAGGCCTCAAAGTGGAGCAAATATCCACTTGTAGACTTTAGAAACAGAGTGTTTCCAAACTGCTCTATGAAAAGAAAAGTTAAACTCTGTGAGCTGAACGCACACATCACAAAGTTGTTTCTGAGAATGATTCTGTCTAGTTTCTATACGAAGATATTTCCTTTTCTAACATTGTCCTCAAATCGCTTGAAATCTCCAATTTCAAATTCCAGAAAAAGAGAGTTTCAAATCTGCTCTGTCCAAAGAAATGTTCAACTCTGTGAGCTGAATACACACAACACAAAAAAGTTACTGAAAATTCTTCTGTCTAGCATTATATGAAGAATTCCCGTTTCCAACGAAGGCCTCAAAGAGATCAAAATATCCACTTGCAGACTTTACAAACAGAGTGTTTCCAAACTGCTGTATGAACAGAAAGTTTAAACTCTGTGAGCTGAATGCACACATCACATAGTAGTTTCTGAGAATGATTCTGTCTAGTTTTTATACGAAGATATTTCCTTTTCTAACATTGGCCTAAAATCGCTTGAAATCTCCAATTGCAATTTCCCCAAAAAGAGAATTTCAAATCTGCTCTGTCCAAAGAAAGGTTCAACTCTGTGAGCTGAATACACACAACACAAAGAAGTTACTGAAAATTCTTCTGTCTAGCATTATATGAAGAAATCCCGTTCCCAACGAAGTCCTCAAAGAGGTCCAAATATCCACTTGCAGACTTTACAAACAGAGTGTTTCCAAACTGCTGTATGAACAGAAAGGTTAAAATCTGTGAGCTGAATGCACACATCACATAGTAGTTTCTGAGAATCATTCTGTCTAGTTTTTATACCAAGATATTTCCTTTTCTCACATTGGCCTCAAATCGCTTGAAATCTCAAATTCCAAATTCCAGAAAAAGACAGTTTCAAACCTGCAGTGTGTAAGGAAAGGTTCAAATCTGTGAGTTGAATACACACAACACAAAGAAGTTACTGAGAATTCTTCTGTCTAGCTTTATATGAAGAAATCCCGTTTCCAACGAAGGCCTCAAAGTGGTGCAAATATCCACTTGTAGACTTTAGAAACAGAGTGTTTCCAAACTGCTCTATGAACAGAAAAGTTCAACTCTGTGAGCTGAACCCACACATCACAAAGTTGTTTCTGAGAATGATTCTGTCTAGTTTTTATACGAAGATATTTAATTTTCTAACATTGGCCTAATATCGCTTGAATTCTCCAATTGCAATTTCCACAAAAAGAGAGTTTCAAATCTGCTCTGTCCAAAGAAAGGTTCAACTCTGTGAGCTGAATACACACAACACAAAGAAGTTACTGAAAATTCTTCTGTCTAGCATTATATGAAGAAATCCCGTTTCCAACGAAGTTCTCAAAGAGGTCCAAATATCCACTTGCAGACTTTACAAACAGAGTGTTTCCAAACTGCTGTATGAACAGAAAGGTGAAACTCTGTGAGCTGAATGCACACATCACATAGTAGTTTCTGAGAATGATTCTGTCTAGTTTTTATACGAAGATATTTCCTTTTCTCACATTGGCCTCAAATCGCTTGAAATCTCCAATTGCAATTTCCACAAAAAGAGAGTTTCAAATCTGCTCTGTCCAAAGAAAGGTTCAACTCTGTGAGCTGAATACACACAACACAAAGAAGTTACTCAAAATTCTTCTGTCTAGCATTATATAAAGAAATCCCGTTTCCAACGAAATCCTCAAAGAGGTCCAAATATAACCTTGCAGACTTTACAAACAGAGTGTTTACAAAGTGCTCTATGAACAGAAAGGTTAAACTCTGTGAGCTGAATGCACACATCACATAGTAGTTTCTGAGAATGATTCTGTCTAGTTTTTATACGAAGATATTTCCTTTTCTCACATTGTCCTCAAATCGCTTGAAATCTCAAATTCCAAATTCCAGAAAAAGACAGTTTCAAACCTGCAGTGTGTAAGGAAAGGTTCAAATCTGTGAGTTGAATACACACAACACAAAGAAGTTACTGAGAATTCCTCTGTCTAGCATTATATGAAGAAATCCCGTTTCCAACGAAGGCCTCAAAGTGGTGCAAATATCCACTTGTAGACTTTAGAAACAGAGTGTTTCCAAACTGCTCTATGAACAGAAAAGTTAAACTCTGTGAGCTGAACGCACACATCACAAAGTTGTTTCTGAGAATGATTCTGTCTAGTTTTTATACGAAGATATTTCCTTTTCTAACATTGGCCTAAAATCGCTTGAAATCTCCAATTTCAAATTCCAGAAAAAGAGAGTTTCAAATCTGCTCTGTCCAAAGAAATGTTCAACTCTGTGAGCTGAATACACACAACACAAAGAAGTTACTGAAAATTCTTCTGTCTAGCATTATATGAAGAATTCCCGTTTCCAACGAAGGCCTCAAAGAGATCCAAATATCCACTTGCAGACTTTACAAACAGAGTGTTTCCAAACTGCTGTATGAACAGAAAGGTTAAACTCTGTGAGCTGAATGCACACATCACATAGTAGTTTCTGAGAATGATTCTGTCTAGTTTTTATACCAAGATATTTCCTTTTCTAACATTGGCCTCAAATTGCTTGAAATCTCCAATTGCAATTTCCCCAAAAAGAGAGTTTCAAATCTGCTCTGTCCAAAGAAAGGTTCAACTCTGTGAGCTGAATACACACAACACAAAGAAGTTACTGAAAATTCTTCTGTCTAGCATTATATGAAGAAATCCCGTTTCCAACGAAGTCCTCAAAGAGGTCCAAATATCCACTTGCAGACTTTACAAACAGAGTGTTTCCAAACTGCTGTATGAACAGAAAGGTGAAACTCTGTGAGCTGAATGCACACATCACATAGTAGTTTCTGAGAATGATTCTGTCTAGTTTTTATACGAAGATATTTCCTTTTCTCACATTGGCCTCAAATCGCTTGAAATCTCCAATTGCAATTTCCACAAAAAGAGAGTTTCAAATCTGCTCTGTCCAAAGAAAGGTTCAACTCTGTGAGCTGAATACACACAACACAAAGAAGTTACTCAAAATTCTTCTGTCTAGCATTATATAAGGAAATCCCGTTTCCAACGAAATCCTCAAAGAGGTCCAAATATAACCTTGCAGACTTTACAAACAGAGTGTTTCCAAAGTGCTCTATGAACAGAAAGGTTAAACTGTGAGCTGAATGCACACATCACATAGTAGTTTCTGAGAATGATTCTGTCTAGTTTTTATACGAAGAAATTTCCTTTTCTAACATTGTCCTCAAATCGCTTGAAATCTCAAATTCCTAATTCCAGAAAAAGACAGTTTCAAACCTGCAGTGTGTAAGGAAAGGTTCAAATCTGTGAGTTGAATACACACAACACAAAGAAGTTACTGAGAATTCCTCTGTCTAGCATTATATGAAGAAATCCCGTTTCCAACGAAGGCCTCAAAGTGGTGCAAATATCCACTTGTAGACTTTAGAAACAGAGTGTTTCCAAACTGCTCTATGAACAGAAAAGTTAAACTCTGTGAGCTGAACGCACACATCACAAAGTTGTTTCTGAGAATGATTCTGTCTAGTTTTTATACGAAGATATTTCGTTTTCTAACATTGGCCTAAAATCGCTTGAAATCTCCAATTTCAAATTCCAGAAAAAGAGAGTTTCAAATCTGCTCTGTCCAAAGAAATGTTCAACTCTGTGAGCTGAATACACACAACACAAAGAAGTTACTGAAAATTCTTCTGTCTAGCATTATATGAAGAATTCCCGTTTCCAACGAAGGCCTCAAAGAGATCCAAATATCCACTTGCAGACTTTACAAACAGAGTGTTTCCAAACTGCTGTATGAACAGAAAGGTTAAACTCTGTGAGCTGAATGCACACATCACATAGTAGTTTCTGAGAATGATTCTGTCTAGTTTTTTACGAAGATATTTCCTTTTCTAACATTGGCCTAAAATCGCTTGAAATCTCCAATTGCAATTGCCCCAAAAAGAGAGTTTCAAATCTGCTCTGTCCAAAGAAAGGTTCAACTCTGTGAGCTGAATACACACAACACAAAGAAGTTACTGAAAATTCTTCTGTCTAGCATTATATGAAGAAATCCCGTTTCCAACGAAGTCCTCAAAGAGGTCCAAATATCCACTTGCAGAATTACAAACAGAGTGTTTCCAAACTGCTGTATGAACAGAAAGGTTAAAATCTGTGAGCTGAATGCACACATCACATACTAGTTTCTGACAATGATTCTGTCTAGTTTTTATACGAAGATATTTCCTTTTCTCACATTGGCCTAAAATCGTTTGAAATCTCCAATTGCAATTTCCACAAAAAGAGAGTTTCAAATCTGCTCTGTCCAAAGAAAGGTTCAACTCAGTGAGCTGAATACACACAACACAAAGAAGTTACTGAAAATTCTTCTGTCTAGCATTATATGAAGAAATCCCGTTTCCAACGAAGTCCTCAAAGAGGTCCAAATATCCACGTGCAGACTTTACAAACAGAGTGTTTCCAAACTGCTGTATGAACAGAAAGGTTAAAATCTGTGAGCTGAATGCGCACATCACATAGTAGTTTCTGAGAATCATTCTGTCTAGTTTTTATACCAAGATATTTCCTTTTCTCACATTGTCCTCAAATCGCTTGAAATCTCAAATTGCAAATTCCAGAAAAAGACAGTTTCAAACCTGCAGTGTGTAAGGAAAGGTTCAAATCTGTGAGTTGAATACACACAACACAAAGAAGTTACTGAGAATTCCTCTGTCTAGCATTATATGAAGAAATCCCGTTTCCAACGAAGGCCTCAAAGTGGTGCAAATATCCACTTGTAGACTTTAGAAACAGAGTGTTTCCAAACTGCTCTATGAACAGAAAAGTTAAACTCTGTGAGCTGAACGCACACATCACAAAGTTGTTTCTGAGAATGATTCTGTCTAGTTTTTATACGAAGATATTTCCTTTTCTAACATTGGCCTAAAATCGCTTGAAATCTCCAATTGCAATTTCCACAAAAAGAGAGTTTCAAATCTGCTCTGTCCAAAGAACGGTTCAACTCTGTGAGCTGAATACACACAACACAAAGAAGTTACTGAAAATTCTTCTGTCTAGCATTATATGAAGAAATCCCGTTTCCAACGAAATCCTCAAAGAGGTCCAAATATCCACTTGCAGACTTTACAAACAGAGTGTTTCCAAACTGCTGTATGAACAGAAGGGTTAAACTCTGTGAGCTGAATGCACACATCACATAGTAGTTTCTGAGAATGATTCTGTCTAGTTTTTATACCAAGATATTTCCTTTTCTCACATTGGCCTCAAATCGCTTGAAATCTCCAATTGCAATTTCCACAAAAAGAGAGTTTCAAATCTGCTCTGTCCAAAGAAAGGTTCAACTCTGTGAGCTGAATACACACAACACAAAGAAGTTACTCAAAATTCTTCTGTCTAGCATTATATAAAGAAATCCCGTTTCCAACGAAATCCTCAAAGAGGTCCAAATACCCCTTGCAGACTTTACAAACAGAGTGTTTCCAAACTGCTCTATGAACAGAAAGGTTAAACTCTGTGAGCTGAATGCACACATCACATAGTAGTTTCTGAGAATGATTCTGTCTAGTTTTTATACGAAGATATTTCCTTTTCTAACATTGGCCTAAAATCGCTTGAAATCTCCAATTGTAATTTCCCCAAAAAGAGAGTTTCAAATCTGCTCTGTCCAAAGAAAGGTTCAACTCTGTGAGCTGAATACACACAACACAAAGAAGTTACTGAAAATTCTTCTGTCTAGCTCTATATGAAGAAATCCCGTTTCCAACGAAGGCCTCAAAGTGGTGCAAATATCCACTTGTAGACTTTAGAAACAGAGTGTTTCCAAACTGCTCTATGAACAGAAAAGTTCAACTCTGTGAGCTGAACCCACACATCACAAAGTTGTTTCTGAGAATGATTCTGTCTAGTTTTTATACGAAGATATTTAATTTTCTAACATTGGCCTAATATCGCTTGAAATCTCCAATTGCAATTTCCACAAAAAGAGAGTTTCAAATCTGCTCTGTCCAAAGAAAGGTTCAACTCTGTGAGCTGAATACACACAACACAAAGAAGTTACTGAAAATTCTTCTGTCTAGCATTATATGAAGAAATCCCGTTTCCAACGAAATCCTCAAAGAGGTCCAAATATCCACTTGCAGACTTTACAAACAGAGTGTTTCCAAACTGCTGTATGAACAGAAAGGTTAAACTCTGTGAGCTGAATGCACACATCACATAGTAGTTTCTGAGAATGATTCTGTCTAGTTTTTATACCAAGATATTTCCTTTTCTCACATTGGCCTCAAATCGCTTGAAATCTCCAATTGCAATTTCCACAAAAAGAGAGTTTCAAATCTGCTCTGTCCAAAGAAAGGTTCAACTCTGTGAGCTGAATACACACAACACAAAGAAGTTACTCAAAATTCTTCTGTCTAGCATTATATAAAGAAATCCCGTTTCCAACGAAATCCTCAAAGAGGTCCAAATATCCCCTTGCAGACTTTACAAACAGAGTGTTTCCAAACTGCTCTATGAACAGAAAGGTTAAACTCTGTGAGCTGAATGCACACATCACATAGTAGTTTCTGAGAATGATTCTGTCTAGTTTCTATACGAAGATATTTCCTTTCCTAATATTGGCCTCAAATCGCTTGAAATCTCCAATTTCAAATTCCACAAAAAGAGAGTTTCAAATCTGCTCTGTCCAAAGAAATGTTCAACTCTGTGAGCTGAATGCACACAACACAAAGAAGTTACTGAAAATTCTTCTGTCTAGCATTATATGAAGAATTCCCGTTTCCAACGAAGGCCTCAAAGAGATCCAAATATCCACTTGCAGACTTTTCAAACAGAGTGTTTCCAAACTGCTGTATGAACAGAAAGGTTAAACTCTGTGAGCTGAATGCACACATCACATAGTAGTTTCTGAGAATGATTCTGTCTAGTTTTTATACGAAGATATTTCCTTTTCTAACATTGGCCTAAAATCGCTTGAAATCTCCAATTGCAATTTCCCCAAAAAGAGAGTTTCAAATCTGCTCTGTCCAAAGAAAGGTTCAACTCTGTGAGCTGAATACACACAACACAAAGAAGTTACTGAAAATTCTTCTATCTAGCATTATATGAAGAAATCCCGTTTCGAACGAAGTCCTCAAAGAGGTCCAAATATCCACTTGCAGACTTTACAAACAGAGTGTTTCCAAACTGCTGTATGAACAGAAAGGTTAAAATCTGTGAGCTGAATGCACACATCACATAGTAGTTTCTGAGAATGATTATGTCTAGTTTTTATACGAAGATATTTCCTTTTCTCTCATTGGCCTAAAAACGCTTGAAATCTCCAATTGCAAATTCCACAAAAAGAGAGTTTCAAATCTGCTCTGTCCAAAGAAAGGTTCAACTCTGTGAGCTGAATACACACAACACAAAGAAGTTACTCAAAATTCTTCTGTCTAGCATTATATAAAGAAATCCCGTTTCCAACGAAATCCTCAAAGAGGTCCAAATATAACCTTGCAGACTTTACAAACAGAGTGTTTCCAAACTGCTGTATGAACAGAAAGGTTAAACTCTGTGAGCTGAATGCACACATCACATAGTAGTTTCTGAGAATGATTCTGTCTAGTTTTTATACCAAGATATTTCCTTTTCTCACATTGGCCTCAAATCGCTTGAAATCTCAAATTCCAAATTCCAGAAAAAGACAGTTTCAAACCTGCAGTGTGTAAGGAAAGGTTCAAATCTGTGAGTTGAATACACACAACACAAAGAAGTTACTGAGAATTCTTCTGTCTAGCTTTATATGAAGAAATCCCGTTTCCAACGAAGGCCTCAAAGTGGTGCAAATATCCACTTGTAGACTTTAGAAACAGAGTGTTTCCAAACTGCTCTATGAACAGAAAAGTTCAACTCTGTGAGCTGAACCCACACATCACAAAGTTGTTTCTGAGAATGATTCTGTCTAGTTTTTATACGAAGATATTTAATTTTCTAACATTGGCCTAATATCGCTTGAAATCTCCAATTGCAATTTCCACAAAAAGAGAGTTTCAAATCTGCTCTGTCCAAAGAAAGGTTCAACTCTGTGAGCTGAATACACACAACACAAAGAAGTTACTGAAAATTCTTCTGTCTAGCATTATATGAAGAAATCCCGTTTCCAACGAAGTCCTCAAAGAGGTCCAAATATCCACTTGCAGACTTTACAAACAGAGTGTTTCCAAACTGCTGTATGAACAGAAAGGTGAAACTCTGTGAGCTGAATGCACACATCACATAGTAGTTTCTGAGAATGATTCTGTCTAGTTTTTATACGAAGATATTTCCTTTTCTCACATTGGCCTCAAATCGCTTGAAATCTCCAATTGCAATTTCCACAAAAAGAGAGTTTCAAATCTGCTCTGTCCAAAGAAAGGTTCAATTCTGTGAGCTGAATACACACAACACAAAGAAGTTACTCAAAATTCTTCTGTCTAGCATTATATGAAGAAATCCCGTTTCCAACGAAGTCCTCAAAGAGGTCAAATATCCACTTGCAGACTTTACAAACAGAGTGTTTCCAAACTGCTGTATGAACAGAAAGGTTAAACTCTGTGAGCTGAATGCACACATCACATAGTAGTTTCTGAGAATGATTCTGTCTAGTTTTTATACCAAGATATTTCCTTTTCTCACATTGGCCTCAAATCGCTTGAAATCTCCAATTGCAATTTCCACAAAAAGAGAGTTTCAAATCTGCTCTGTCCAAAGAAAGGTTCAACTCTGTGAGCTGAATACACACAACACAAAGAAGTTACTCAAAATTCTTCTGTCTAGCATTATATAAAGAAATCCCGTTTCCAACGAAATCCTCAAAGAGGTCCAAATATCCCCTTTCAGACTTTACAAACAGAGTGTTTCCAAACTGCTCTATGAACAGAAAGGTTAAACTCTGTGAGCTGAATGCACACATCACATAGTAGTTTCTGAGAATGATTCTGTCTAGTTTCTATACGAAGATATTTCCTTTTCTAACATTGTCCTCAAATCGCTTGAAATCTCAAATTCCAAATTCCAGAAAAAGACAGTTTCAAACCTGCAGTGTGTAAGGAAAGGTTCAAATCTGTGAGTTGAATACACACAACACAAAGAAGTTACTGAGAATTCTTCTGTCTAGCATTATATGAAGAAATCCCGTTTCCAACGAAGGCCTCAAAGTGGAGCAAATATCCACATGTAGACTTTAGAAACAGAGTGTTTCCAAACTGCTCTATGAACAGAAAAGTTAAACTCTGTGAGCTGAACGCACACATCACAAAGTTGTTTCTGAGAATGATTCTGTCTAGTTTTTATACCAAGATATTTCGTTTTCTAACATTGGCCTAAAATCGCTTGAAATCTCCAATTGCAATTTCCACAAAAAGAGAGTTTCAAATCTGCTCTGTCCAAAGAAAGGTTCAACTCTGTGAGCTGAATACACACAACACAAAGAAGTTACTGAAAATTCTTCTGTCTAGCATTATATGAAGAAATCCCGTTTCCAACGAAGTCCTCAAAGAGTTCCAAATATCCACTTGCAGACTTCACAAACAGAGTGTTTCCAAACTGCTGTATGAACAGAAAGGTTAAACTCTGTGAGCTGAATGCACACATCACATAGTAGTTTCTGAGAATGATTCTGTCTAGTTTTTATACGAAGATATTTCCTTTTCTAACATTGGCCTAAAATCGCTTGAAATCTCCAATTGCAATTTCCACAAAAAGAGAGTTTCAAATCTGCTCTGTCCAAAGAACGGTTCAACTCTGTGAGCTGAATACACACAACACAAAGAAGTTACTGAAAATTCTTCTGTCTAGCATTATATGAAGAAATCCCGTTTCCAACGAAATCCTCAAAGAGGTCCAAATATCCACTTGCAGACTTTACAAACAGAGTGTTTCCAAACTGCTGTATGGACAGAAAGGTTAAACTCTGTGAGCTGAATGCACACATCACATAGTAGTTTCTGAGAATGATTCTGTCTAGTTTTTATACCAAGATATTTCCTTTTCTCACATTGGCCTAAAATCGCTTGAAATCTCCAATTGCAATTTCCACAAAAAGAGAGTTTCAAATCTGCTCTGTCCAAAGAAAGGTTCAACTCTGTGAGCTGAATACACACAACACAAAGAAGTTACTCAAAATTCTTCTGTCTAGCATTATATAAAGAAATCCCGTTTCCAACGAAATCCTCAAAGAGGTCCAAATATCCCCTTGCAGACTTTACAAACAGAGTGTTTCCAAACTGCTCTATGAACAGAAAGGTTAAACTCTGTGAGCTGAATGCACACATCACATAGTAGTTTCTGAGAATGATTCTGTCTAGTTTCTATACGAAGATATTTCCTTTCCTAATATTGGCCTCAAATCGCTTGAAATCTCCAATTTCAAATTCCACAAAAAGAGAGTTTCAAATCTGCTCTGTCCAAAGAAATGTTCAACTCTGTGAGCTGAATGCACACAACACAAAGAAGTTACTGAAAATTCTTCTGTCTAGCATTATCTGAAGAATTCCCGTTTCCAACGAAGGCCTCAAAGAGATCCAAATATCCACTTGCAGACTTTTCAAACAGAGTGTTTCCAAACTGCTGTATGAACAGAAAGGTTAAACTCTGTGAGCTGAATGCACACATCACATAGTAGTTTCTGAGAATGATTCTGTCTAGTTTTTATACGAAGATATTTCCTTTTCTAACATTGGCCTAAAATCGCTTGAAATCTCCAATTGCAATTTCCCCAAAAAGAGAGTTTCAAATCTGCTCTGTCCAAAGAAAGGTTCAACTCTGTGAGCTGAATACACACAACACAAAGAAGTTACTGAAAATTCTTCTATCTAGCATTATATGAAGAAATCCCGTTTCCAACGAAGTCCTCAAAGAGGTCCATATATCCACTTGCAGACTTTACAAACAGAGTGTTTCCAAACTGCTGTATGAACAGAAAGGTTAAAATCTGTGAGCTGAATGCACACATCACATAGTAGTTTCTGAGAATGATTCTGTCTAGTTTTTATACGAAGATATTTCCTTTTCTCACATTGGCCTAAAAACGCTTGAAATCTCCAATTGCAATTTCCACAAAAAGAGAGTTTCAAATCTGCTCTGTCCAAAGAAAGGTTCAACTCTGTGAGCTGAATACACACAACACAAAGAAGTTACTCAAAATTCTTCTGTCTAGCATTATATAAAGAAATCCCGTTTCCAACGAAATCCTCAAAGAGGTCCAAGTATAACCTTGCAGACTTTACAAACAGAGTGTTTCCAAACTGCTCTATGAACAGAAAGGTTAAACTCTGTGAGCTGAATGCACACATCACATAGTAGTTTCTGAGAATGATTCTGTCTAGTTTTTATACCAAGATATTTCCTTTTCTCACATTGGCCTCAAATCGCTTGAAATCTCAAATTCCAAATTCCAGAAAAAGACAGTTTCAAACCTGCAGTGTGTAAGGAAAGGTTCAAATCTGTGAGTTGAATACACACAACACAAAGAAGTTACTGAGAATTCTTCTGTCTAGCTTTATATGAAGAAATCCCGTTTCCAACGAAGGCCTCAAAGTGGTGCAAATATCCACTTGTAGACTTTAGAAACAGAGTGTTTCCAAACTGCTCTATGAACAGAAAAGTTCAACTCTGTGAGCTGAACCCACACATCACAAAGTTGTTTCTGAGAATGATTCTGTCTAGTTTTTATACGAAGATATTTAATTTTCTAACATTGGCCTAATATCGCTTGAAATCTCCAATTGCAATTTCCACAAAAACAGAGTTTCAAATCTGCTCTGTCCAAAGAAAGGTTCAACTCCGTGAGCTGAATACACACAACACAAAGAAGTTACTGAAAATTCTTCTGTCTAGCATTATATGAAGAAATCCCGTTTCCAACGAAGTCCTCAAAGAGGTCCAAATATCCACTTGCAGACTTTACAAACAGAGTGTTTCCAAACTGCTGTATGAACAGAAAGGTGAAACTCTGTGAGCTGAATGCACACATCACATAGTAGTTTCTGAGAATGATTCTGTCTAGTTTTTATACGAAGATATTTCCTTTTCTCACATTGGCCTCAAATCGCTTGAAATCTCCAATTGCAATTTCCACAAAAAGAGAGTTTCAAATCTGCTCTGTCCAAAGAAAGGTTCAACTCTGTGAGCTGAATACACACAACACAAAGAAGTTACTCAAAATTCTTCTGTCTAGCATTATATGAAGAAATCCCGTTTCCAACGAAGTCCTCAAAGAGGTCAAATATCCACTTGCAGACTTTACAAACAGAGTGTTTCCAAACTGCTGTATGAACAGAAAGGTTAAACTCTGTGAGCTGAATGCACACATCACATAGTAGTTTCTGAGAATGATTCTGTCTAGTTTTTATACCAAGATATTTCCTTTTCTCACATTGGCCTCAAATCGCTTGAAATCTCCAATTGCAATTTCCACAAAAAGAGAGTTTCAAATCTGCTCTGTCCAAAGAAAGGTTCAACTCTGTGAGCTGAATACACACAACACAAAGAAGTTACTCAAAATTCTTCTGTCTAGCATTATATAAAGAAATCCCGTTTCCAACGAAATCCTCAAGGAGGTCCAAATATCCCCTTTCAGACTTTACAAACAGAGTGTTTCCAAACTGCTCTATGAACAGAAAGGTTAAACTCTGTGAGCTGAATGCACACATCACATAGTAGTTTCTGAGAATGATTCTGTCTAGTTTCTATACGAAGATATTTCCTTTTCTAACATTGTCCTCAAATCGCTTGAAATCTCAAATTCCAAATTCCAGAAAAAGACAGTTTCAAACCTGCAGTGTGTAAGGAAAGGTTCAAATCTGTGAGTTGAATACACACAACACAAAGAAGTTACTGAGAATTCTTCTGTCTAGCATTATATGAAGAAATCCCGTTTCCAACGAAGGCCTCAAAGTGGAGCAAATATCCACATGTAGACTTTAGAAACAGAGTGTTTCCAAACTGCTCTATGAACAGAAAAGTTAAACTCTGTGAGCTGAACGCACACATCACAAAGTTGTTTCTGAGAATGATTCTGTCTAGTTTTTATACCAAGATATTTCGTTTTCTAACATTGGCCTAAAATCGCTTGAAATCTCCAATTGCAATTTCCACAAAAAGAGAGTTTCAAATCTGCTCTGTCCAAAGAAAGGTTCAACTCTGTGAGCTGAATACACACAACACAAAGAAGTTACTGAAAATTCTTCTGTCTAGCATTATATGAAGAAATCCCGTTTCCAACGAAGTCCTCAAAGAGTTCCAAATATCCACTTGCAGACTTCACAAACAGAGTGTTTCCAAACTGCTGTATGAACAGAAAGGTTAAACTCTGTGAGCTGAATGCACACATCACATAGTAGTTTCTGAGAATGATTCTGTCTAGTTTTTATACGAAGATATTTCCTTTTCTAACATTGGCCTAAAA
This sequence comes from Pan troglodytes, assembly GCF_028858775.2. NCBI lineage: Eukaryota > Metazoa > Chordata > Mammalia > Primates > Hominidae > Pan > Pan troglodytes. The sequence goes on from NC_072413.2 coordinate 16,231,712, forward strand.
TCGCTTGAAATCTCCAATTGCAATTTCCACAAAAAGAGAGTTTCAAATCTGCTCTGTCCAAAGAAAGGTTCAACTCTGTGAGCTGAATACACAGAACACAAAGAAGTTACTCAAAATTCTTCTGTCTAGCATTATATAAAGAAATCCCGTTTCCAACGAAATCCTCAAAGAGGTCCAAATATCCCCTTGCAGACTTTACAAACAGAGTGTTTCCAAACTGCTCTATGAACAGAAAGGTTAAACTCTGTGAGCTGAATGCACACATCACATAGTAGTTTCTGAGAATGATTCTGTCTAGTTTCTATACGAAGATATTTCCTTTCCTAATATTGGCCTCAAATCGCTTGAAATCTCCAATTTCAAATTCCACAAAAAGAGAGTTTCAAATCTGCTCTGTCCAAAGAAATGTTCAACTCTGTGAGCTGAATACACACAACACAAAGAAGTTACTGAAAATTCTTCTGTCTAGCATTATATGAAGAAATCCCGTTTCCAACGAAGTCCTCAAAGAGGTCCAAATATCCACTTGCAGACTTTACAAACAGAGTGTTTCCAAACTGCTGTATGAACAGAAAGGTGAAACTCTGTGAGCTGAATGCACACATCACATAGTAGTTTCTGAGAATGATTCTGTCTAGTTTTTATACGAAGATATTTCCTTTTCTCACATTGGCCTAAAAACGCTTGAAATCCCTAATTGCAATTTCCACAAAAAGAGAGTTTCAAATCTGCTCTGTCCAAAGAAAGGTTCAACTCTGTGAGCTGAATACACACAACACAAAGAAGTTACTCAAAATTCTTCTGTCTAGCATTATATAAAGAAATCCCGTTTCCAAAGAAATCCTCAAAGAGGTCCAAATATAACCTTGCAGACTTTACAAACAGAGTGTTTCCAAACTGCTCTATGAACAGAAAGTTAAACTCTGTGAGCTGAATGCACACATCACATAGTAGTTTCTGAGAATGATTCTGTCTAGTTTTTATACCAAGATATTTCCTTTTCTCACATTGGCCTCAAATCGCTTGAAATCTCCAATTTCAAATTCCAGAAAAAGAGAGTTTCAAATCTGCAGTGTGTAAGCAAAGGTTCAACTCTGTGAGCTGAATACACACAACACAAAGAAGTTACTCAAAATTCTTCTGTCTAGCATTATATAAAGAAATCCCGTTTCCAACGAAATCCTCAAAGAGGTCCAAGTATAACCTTGCAGACTTTACAAACAGAGTGTTTCCAAACTGCTCTATGAACAGAAAGGTTAAACTCTGTGAGCTGAATGCACACATCACACAGTAGTTTCTGAGAATGATTCTGTCTAGTTTTTATACCAAGATATTTCCTTTTCTCACATTGGCCTCAAATCGCTTGAAATCTCAAATTCCAAATTCCAGAAAAAGACAGTTTCAAACCTGCAGTGTGTAAGGAAAGGTTCAAATCTGTGAGTTGAATACACACAACACAAAGAAGTTACTGAGAATTCTTCTGTCTAGCTTTATATGAAGAAATCCCGTTTCCAACGAAGGCCTCAAAGTGGTGCAAATATCCACTTGTAGACTTTAGAAACAGAGTGTTTCCAAACTGCTCTATGAACAGAAAAGTTCAACTCTGTGAGCTGAACCCACACATCACAAAGTTGTTTCTGAGAATGATTCTGTCTAGTTTTTATACGAAGATATTTAATTTTCTAACATTGGCCTAATATCGCTTGAAATCTCCAATTGCAATTTCCACAAAAAGAGAGTTTCAAATCTGCTCTGTCCAAAGAAAGGTTCAACTCTGTGAGCTGAATACACACAACACAAAGAAGTTACTGAAAATTCTTCTGTCTAGCATTATATGAAGAAATCCCGTTTCCAACGAAGTCCTCAAAGAGGTCCAAATATCCACTTGCAGACTTTACAAACAGAGTGTTTCCAAACTGCTGTATGAACAGAAAGGTGAAACTCTGTGAGCTGAATGCACACATCACATAGTAGTTTCTGAGAATGATTCTGTCTAGTTTTTATACGAAGATATTTCCTTTTCTCACATTGGCCTCAAATCGCTTGAAATCTCCAATTGCAATTTCCACAAAAAGAGAGTTTCAAATCTGCTCTGTCCAAAGAAAGGTTCAACTCTGTGAGCTGAATACACACAACACAAAGAAGTTACTCAAAATTCTTCTGTCTAGCATTATATGAAGAAATCCCGTTTCCAACGAAGTCCTCAAAGAGGTCAAATATCCACTTGCAGACTTTACAAACAGAGTGTTTCCAAACTGCTGTATGAACAGAAAGGTTAAACTCTGTGAGCTGAATGCACACATCACATAGTAGTTTCTGAGAATGATTCTGTCTAGTTTTTATACCAAGATATTTCCTTTTCTCACATTGGCCTCAAATCGCTTGAAATCTCCAATTGCAATTTCCACAAAAAGAGAGTCTCAAATCTGCTCTGTCCAAAGAAAGGTTCAACTCTGTGAGCTGAATACACACAACACAAAGAAGTTACTCAAAATTCTTCTGTCTAGCATTATATAAAGAAATCCCGTTTCCAACGAAATCCTCAAAGAGGTCCAAATATCCCCTTTCAGACTTTACAAACAGAGTGTTTCCAAACTGCTCTATGAACAGAAAGGTTAAACTCTGTGAGCTGAATGCACACATCACATAGTAGTTTCTGAGAATGATTCTGTCTAGTTTCTATACGAAGATATTTCCTTTTCTAACATTGTCCTCAAATCGCTTGAAATCTCAAATTCCAAATTCCAGAAAAAGACAGTTTCAAACCTGCAGTGTGTAAGGAAAGGTTCAAATCTGTGAGTTGAATACACACAACACAAAGAAGTTACTGAGAATTCTTCTGTCTAGCATTATATGAAGAAATCCCGTTTCCAACGAAGGCCTCAAAGTGGAGCAAATATCCACATGTAGACTTTAGAAACAGAGTGTTTCCAAACTGCTCTATGAACAGAAAAGTTAAACTCTGTGAGCTGAACGCACACATCACAAAGTTGTTTCTGAGAATGATTCTGTCTAGTTTTTATACCAAGATATTTCGTTTTCTAACATTGGCCTAAAATCGCTTGAAATCTCCAATTGCAATTTCCACAAAAAGAGAGTTTCAAATCTGCTCTGTCCAAAGAAAGGTTCAACTCTGTGAGCTGAATACACACAACACAAAGAAGTTACTGAAAATTCTTCTGTCTAGCATTATATGAAGAAATCCCGTTTCCAACGAAGTCCTCAAAGAGTTCCAAATATCCACTTGCAGACTTCACAAACAGAGTGTTTCCAAACTGCTGTATGAACAGAAAGGTTAAACTCTGTGAGCTGAATGCACACATCACATAGTAGTTTCTGAGAATGATTCTGTCTAGTTTTTATACGAAGATATTTCCTTTTCTAACATTGGCCTAAAATCGCTTGAAATCTCCAATTGCAATTTCCACAAAAAGAGAGTTTCAAATCTGCTCTGTCCAAAGAAAGGTTCAACTCTGTGAGCTGAATACACAGAACACAAAGAAGTTACTCAAAATTCTTCTGTCTAGCATTATATAAAGAAATCCCGTTTCCAACGAAATCCTCAAAGAGGTCCAAAGATCCCCTTGCAGACTTTACAAACAGAGTGTTTCCAAACTGCTCTATGAACAGAAAGGTTAAACTCTGTGAGCTGAATGCACACATCACATAGTAGTTTCTGAGAATGATTCTGTCTAGTTTCTATACGAAGATATTTCCTTTCCTAATATTGGCCTCAAATCGCTTGAAATCTCCAATTTCAAATTCCACAAAAAGAGAGTTTCAAATCTGCTCTGTCCAAAGAAATGTTCAACTCTGTGAGCTGAATGCACACAACACAAAGAAGTTACTGAAAATTCTTCTGTCTAGCATTATATGAAGAATTCCCGTTTCCAACGAAGGCCTCAAAGAGATCCAAATATCCACTTGCAGACTTTTCAAACAGAGTGTTTCCAAACTGCTGTATGAACAGAAAGGTTAAACTCTGTGAGCTGAATGCACACATCACATAGTAGTTTCTGAGAATGATTCTGTCTAGTTTTTATACGAAGATATTTCCTTTTCTAACATTGGCCTAAAATCGCTTGAAATCTCCAATTGCAATTTCCCCAAAAAGAGAGTTTCAAATCTGCTCTGTCCAAAGAAAGGTTCAACTCTGTGAGCTGAATACACACAACACAAAGAAGTTACTGAAAATTCTTCTGTCTAGCATTATATGAAGAAATCCCGTTTCCAACGAAGTCCTCAAAGAGGTCCAAATATCCACTTGCAGACTTTACAAACAGAGTGTTTCCAAACTGCTGTATGAACAGAAAGGTGAAACTCTGTGAGCTGAATGCACACATCACATAGTAGTTTCTGAGAATGATTCTGTCTAGTTTTTATACGAAGATATTTCCTTTTCTCACATTGGCCTAAAAACGCTTGAAATCTCCAATTGCAATTTCCACAAAAAGAGAGTTTCAAATCTGCTCTGTCCAAAGAAAGGTTCAACTCTGTGAGCTGAATACACACAACACAAAGAAGTTACTCAAAATTCTTCTGTCTAGCATTATATAAAGAAATCCCGTTTCCAACGAAATCCTCAAAGAGGTCCAAATATAACCTTGCAGACTTTACAAACAGAGTGTTTCCAAACTGCTCTATGAACAGAAAGTTAAACTCTGTGAGCTGAATGCACACATCACATAGTAGTTTCTGAGAATGATTCTGTCTAGTTTTTATACCAAGATATTTCCTTTTCTCACATTGGCCTCAAATCGCTTGAAATCTCCAATTGCAATTTCCACAAAAAGAGAGTTTCAAATCTGCTCTGTCCAAAGAAAGGTTCAACTCTGTGAGCTGAATACACACAACACAAAGAAGTTACTCAAAATTCTTCTGTCTAGCATTATATAAAGAAATCCCGTTTCCAACGAAATCCTCAAAGAGGTCCAAATATCCACTTTCAGACTTTACAAACAGAGTGTTTCCAAACTGCTCTATGAACAGAAAGGTTAAACTCTGTGAGCTGAATGCACACATCACATAGTAGTTTCTGAGAATGATTCTGTCTAGTTTCTATACGAAGATATTTCCTTTTCTAACATTGTCCTCAAATCGCTTGAAATCTCAAATTCCAAATTCCAGAAAAAGACAGTTTCAAACCTGCAGTGTGTAAGGAAAGGTTCAAATCTGTGAGTTGAATACACACAACACAAAGAAGTTACTGAGAATTCTTCTGTCTAGCATTATATGAAGAAATCCCGTTTCCAACGAAGGCCTCAAAGTGGAGCAAATATCCACATGTAGACTTTAGAAACAGAGTGTTTCCAAACTGCTCTATGAACAGAAAAGTTAAACTCTGTGAGCTGAACGCACACATCACAAAGTTGTTTCTGAGAATGATTCTGTCTAGTTTTTATACGAAGATATTTCGTTTTCTAACATTGGCCTAAAATCGCTTGAAATCTCCAATTGCAATTTCCACAAAAAGAGAGTTTCAAATCTGCTCTGTCCAAAGAAAGGTTCAACTCTGTGAGCTGAATACACACAACACAAAGAAGTTACTGAAAATTCTTCTGTCTAGCATTATATGAAGAAATCCCGTTTCCAACGAAGTCCTCAAAGAGTTCCAAATATCCACTTGCAGACTTCACAAACAGAGTGTTTCCAAACTGCTGTATGAACAGAAAGGTTAAACTCTGTGAGCTGAATGCACACATCACATAGTAGTTTCTGAGAATGATTCTGTCTAGTTTTTATACGAAGATATTTCCTTTTCTAACATTGGCCTCAAATCGCTTGAAATCTCCAATTGCAATTTCCACAAAAAGAGAGTTTCAAATCTGCTCTGTCCAAAGAAATGTTCAACTCTGTGAGCTGAATACACAGAACACAAAGAAGTTACTCAAAATTCTTCTGTCTAGCATTATATAAAGAAATCCCGTTTCCAACGAAATCCTCAAAGAGGTCCAAATATCCCCTTGCAGACTTTACAAACAGAGTGTTTCCAAACTGCTCTATGAACAGAAAGGTTAAACTCTGTGAGCTGAATGCACACATCACATAGTAGTTTCTGAGAATGATTCTGTCTAGTTTCTATACGAAGATATTTCCTTTCCTAATATTGGCCTCAAATCGCTTGAAATCTCCAATTTCAAATTCCACAAAAAGAGAGTTTCAAATCTGCTCTGTCCAAAGAAATGTTCAACTCTGTGAGCTGAATGCACACAACACAAAGAAGTTACTGAAAATTCTTCTGTCTAGCATTATATGAAGAATTCCCGTTTCCAACGAAGGCCTCAAAGAGATCCAAATATCCACTTGCAGACTTTTCAAACAGAGTGTTTCCAAACTGCTGTATGAACAGAAAGGTTAAACTCTGTGAGCTGAATGCACACATCACATAGTAGTTTCTGAGAATGATTCTGTCTAGTTTTTATACGAAGATATTTCCTTTTCTAACATTGGCCTAAAATCGCTTGAAATCTCCAATTGCAATTTCCACAAAAAGAGAGTTTCAAATCTGCTCTGTCCAAAGAAAGGTTCAACTCTGTGAGCTGAATACACACAACACAAAGAAGTTACTGAAAATTCTTCTGTCTAGCATTATATGAAGAAATCCCGTTTCCAACGAAGTCCTCAAAGAGGTCCAAATATCCACTTGCAGACTTTACAAACAGAGTGTTTCCAAACTGCTGTATGAACAGAAAGGTGAAACTCTGTGAGCTGAATGCACACATCACATAGTAGTTTCTGAGAATGTTTCTGTCTAGTTTTTATACGAAGATATTTCCTTTTCTCACATTGGCCAAAAAACGCTTGAAATCTCCAATTGCAATTTCCACAAAAAGAGAGTTTCAAATCTGCTCTGTCCAAAGAAAGGTTCAACTCTGTGAGCTGAATACACACAACACAAAGAAGTTACTCAAAATTCTTCTGTCTAGCATTATATAAAGAAATCCCGTTTCCAACGAAATCCTCAAAGAGGTCCAAATATAACCTTGCAGACTTTACAAACAGAGTGTTTCCAAACTGCTCTATGAACAGAAAGTTAAACTCTGTGAGCTGAATGCACACATCACATAGTAGTTTCTGAGAATGATTCTGTCTAGTTTTTATACGAAGATATTTCCTTTTCTCACATTGGCCTAATATCGCTTGAAATCTCCAATTGCAATTTCCACAAAAAGAGAGTTTCAAATCTGCTCTGTCCAAAGAAAGGTTCAACTCTGTGAGCTGAATACACACAACACAAAGAAGTTACTGAAAATTCTTCTGTCTAGCATTATATGAAGAAATCCCGTTTCCAACGAAGTCCTCAAAGAGGTCCAAATATCCACTTGCAGACTTTACAAACAGAGTGTTTCCAAACTGCTGTATGAACAGAAAGGTGAAACTCTGTGAGCTGAATGCACACATCACATAGTAGTTTCTGAGAATGATTCTGTCTAGTTTTTATACGAAGATATTTCCTTTTCTCACATTGGCCTCAAATCGCTTGAAATCTCCAATTGCAATTTCCACAAAAAGAGAGTTTCAAATCTGCTCTGTCCAAAGAAAGGTTCAACTCTGTGAGCTGAATATACACAACACAAAGAAGTTACTCAAAATTCTTCTGTCTAGCATTATATAAAGAAATCCCGTTTCCAACGAAATCCTCAAAGAGGTCCAAATATAACCTTGCAGACTTTACAAACAGAGTGTTTACAAAGTGCTCTATGAACAGAAAGGTTAAACTCTGTGAGCTGAATGCACACATCACATAGTAGTTTCTGAGAATGATTCTGTCTAGTTTTTATACGAAGATATTTCCTTTTCTAACATTGTCCTCAAATCGCTTGAAATCTCAAATTCCAAATTCCAGAAAAAGACAGTTTCAAACCTGCAGTGTGTAAGGAAAGGTTCAAATCTGTGAGTTGAATACACACAACACAAAGAAGTTACTGAGAATTCCTCTGTCTAGCATTATATGAAGAAATCCCGTTTCCAACGAAGGCCTCAAAGTGGTGCAAATATCCACTTGTAGACTTTAGAAACAGAGTGTTTCCAAACTGCTCTATGAACAGAAAAGTTAAACTCTGTGAGCTGAACGCACACATCACAAAGTTGTTTCTGAGAATGATTCTGTCTAGTTTTTATACGAAGATATTTCCTTTTCTAACATTGGCCTAAAATCGCTTGAAATCTCCAATTTCAAATTCCAGAAAAAGAGAGTTTCAAATCTGCTCTGTCCAAAGAAATGTTCAACTCTGTGAGCTGAATACACACAACACAAAGAAGTTACTGAAAATTCTTCTGTCTAGCATTATATGAAGAATTCCCGTTTCCAACGAAGGCCTCAAAGAGATCCAAATATCCACTTGCAGACTTTACAAACAGAGTGTTTCCAAACTGCTGTATGAACAGAAAGGTTAAACTCTGTGAGCTGAATGCACACATCACATAGTAGTTTCTGAGAATGATTCTGTCTAGTTTTTATACCAAGATATTTCCTTTTCTAACATTGGCCTCAAATCGCTTGAAATCTCCAATTGCAATTTCCCCAAAAAGAGAGTTTCAAATCTGCTCTGTCCAAAGAAAGGTTCAACTCTGTGAGCTGAATACACACAACACAAAGAAGTTACTGAAAATTCTTCTGTCTAGCATTATATGAAGAAATCCCGTTTCCAACGAAGTCCTCAAAGAGGTCCAAATATCCACTTGCAGACTTTACAAACAGAGTGTTTCCAAACTGCTGTATGAACAGAAAGGTTAAAATCTGTGAGCTGAATGTACACATCACATAGTAGTTTCTGAGAATGATTCTGTCTAGTTTTTATACGAAGATATTTCCTTTTCTCACATTGGCCTAAAAACGCTTGAAATCTCCAATTGCAATTTCCACAAAAAGAGAGTTTCAAATCTGCTCTGTCCAAAGAAAGGTTCAACTCTGTGAGCTGAATACACACAACACAAAGAAGTTACTCAAAATTCTTCTGTCTAGCATTATATAAAGAAATCCCGTTTCCAACGAAATCCTCAAAGAGGTCCAAATATAACCTTGCAGACTTTACAAACAGAGTGTTTCCAAACTGCTCTATGAACAGAAAGGTTAAACTCTGTGAGCTGAATGCACACATCACATAGTAGTTTCTGAGAATGATTCTGTCTAGTTTCTATACGAAGATATTTCCTTTTCTAACATTGTCCTCAAATCGCTTGAAATCTCAAATTCCAAATTCCAGAAAAAGACAGTTTCAAACCTGCAGTGTGTAAGGAAAGGTTCAAATCTGTGAGTTGAATACAAACAACACAAAGAAGTTACTGAGAATTCTTCTGTCTAGCATTATATGAAGAAATCCCGTTTCCAACGAAGGCCTCAAAGTGGTGCAAATATCCACTTGTAGACTTTAGAAACAGAGTGTTTCCAAACTGCTCTATGAACAGAAAAGTTAAACTCTGTGAGCTGAACGCACACATCACAAAGTTGTTTCTGAGAATGATTCTGTCTAGTTTTTATACGAAGATATTTCCTTTTCTAACATTGGCCTAAAATCGCTTGAAATCTCCAATTGCAATTTCCACAAAAAGAGAGTTTCAAATCTGCTCTGTCCAAAGAAAGGTTCAACTCTGTGAGCTGAATACACACAACACAAAGAAGTTACTGAAAATTCTTCTGTCTAGCATTATATGAAGAAATCCCGTTTCCAACGAAATCCTCAAAGAGGTCCAAATATCCACTTGCAGACTTTACAAACAGAGTGTTTCCAAACTGCTGTATGGACAGAAAGGTTAAACTCTGTGAGCTGAATGCACACATCACATAGTAGTTTCTGAGAATGATTCTGTCTAGTTTTTATACCAAGATATTTCCTTTTCTCACATTGGCCTCAAATCGCTTGAAATCTCCAATTGCAATTTCCACAAAAAGAGAGTTTCAAATCTGCTCTGTCCAAAGAAAGGTTCAACTCTGTGAGCTGAATACACACAACACAAAGAAGTTACTCAAAATTCTTCTGTCTAGCATTATATAAAGAAATCCCGTTTCCAACGAAATCCTCAAAGAGGTCCAAATATCCCCTTGCAGACTTTACAAACAGAGTGTTTCCAAACTGCTCTATGAACAGAAAGGTTAAACTCTGTGAGCTGAATGCACACATCACATAGTAGTTTCTGAGAATGATTCTGTCTAGTTTCTATACGAAGATATTTCCTTTCCTAATATTGGCCTCAAATCCCTTGAAATCTCCAATTTCAAATTCCACAAAAAGAGAGTTTCAAATCTGCTCTGTCCAAAGAAATGTTCAACTCTGTGAGCTGAATGCACACAACACAAAGAAGTTACTGAAAATTCTTCTGTCTAGCATTATATGAAGAATTCCCGTTTCCAACGAAGGCCTCAAAGAGATCCAAATATCCACTTGCAGACTTTTCAAACAGAGTGTTTCCAAACTGCTGTATGAACAGAAAGGTTAAACTCTGTGAGCTGAATGCACACATCACATAGTAGTTTCTGAGAATGATTCTGTCTAGTTTTTATACGAAGATATTTCCTTTTCTAACATTGGCCTAAAATCGCTTGAAATCTCCAATTGCAATTTCCCCAAAAAGAGAGTTTCAAATCTGCTCTGTCCAAAGAAAGGTTCAACTCTGTGAGCTGAATACACACAACACAAAGAAGTTACTGAAAATTCTTCTATCTAGCATTATATGAAGAAATCCCGTTTCCAACGAAGTCCTCAAAGAGGTCCATATATCCACTTGCAGACTTTACAAACAGAGTGTTTCCAAACTGCTGTATGAACAGAAAGGTTAAACTCTGTGAGCTGAATGCACACATCACATAGTAGTTTCTGAGAATCATTCTGTCTAGTTTTTATACCAAGATATTTCCTTTTCTCACATTGGCCTCAAATCGCTTGAAATCTCAAATTCCAAATTCCAGAAAAAGACAGTTTCAAACCTGCAGTGTGTAAGGAAAGGTTCAAATCTGTGAGTTGAATACACACAACACAAAGAAGTTACTGAGAATTCTTCTGTCTAGCTTTATATGAAGAAATCCCGTTTCCAACGAAGGCCTCAAAGTGGTGCAAATATCCACTTGTAGACTTTAGAAACAGAGTGTTTCCAAACTGCTCTATGAACAGAAAAGTTCAACTCTGTGAGCTGAACCCACACATCACAAAGTCGTTTCTGAGAATGATTCTGTCTAGTTTTTATACGAAGATATTTAATTTTCTAACATTGGCCTAATATCGCTTGAAATCTCCAATTGCAATTTCCACAAAAAGAGAGTTTCAAATCTGCTCTGTCCAAAGAAAGGTTCAACTCTGTGAGCTGAATACACACAACACAAAGAAGTTACTGAAAATTCTTCTGTCTAGCATTATATGAAGAAATCCCGTTTCCAACGAAGTCCTCAAAGAGGTCCAAATATCCACTTGCAGACTTTACAAACAGAGTATTTCCAAACTGCTGTATGAACAGAAAGGTGAAACTCTGTGAGCTGAATGCACACATCACATAGTAGTTTCTGAGAATGATTCTGTCTAGTTTTTATACGAAGATATTTCCTTTTCTCACATTGGCCTCAAATCGCTTGAAATCTCCAATTGCAATTTCCACAAAAAGAGAGTTTCAAATCTGCTCTGTCCAAAGAAAGGTTCAACTCTGTGAGCTGAATATACACAACACAAAGAAGTTACTCAAAATTCTTCTGTCTAGCATTATATAAAGAAATCCCGTTTCCAACGAAATCCTCAAAGAGGTCCAAATATAACCTTGCAGACTTTACAAACAGAGTGTTTACAAAGTGCTCTATGAACAGAAAGGTTAAACTCTGTGAGCTGAATGCACACATCACATAGTAGTTTCTGAGAATGATTCTGTCTAGTTTTTATACGAAGATATTTCCTTTTCTAACATTGTCCTCAAATCGCTTGAAATCTCAAATTCCAAATTCCAGAAAAAGACAGTTTCAAACCTGCAGTGTGTAAGGAAAGGTTCAAATCTGTGAGTTGAATACACACAACACAAAGAAGTTACTGAGAATTCCTCTGTCTAGCATTATATGAAGAAATCCCGTTTCCAACGAAGGCCTCAAAGTGGTGCAAATATCCACTTGTAGACTTTAGAAACAGAGTGTTTCCAAACTGCTCTATGAACAGAAAAGTTAAACTCTGTGAGCTGAACGCACACATCACAAAGTTGTTTCTGAGAATGATTCTGTCTAGTTTTTATACGAAGATATTTCCTTTTCTAACATTGGCCTAAAATCGCTTGAAATCTCCAATTTCAAATTCCAGAAAAAGAGAGTTTCAAATCTGCTCTGTCCAAAGAAATGTTCAACTCTGTGAGCTGAATACACACAACACAAAGAAGTTACTGAAAATTCTTCTGTCTAGCATTATATGAAGAATTCCCGTTTCCAACGAAGGCCTCAAAGAGATCCAAATATCCACTTGCAGACTTTACAAACAGAGTGTTTCCAAACTGCTGTATGAACAGAAAGGTTAAACTCTGTGAGCTGAATGCACACATCACATAGTAGTTTCTGAGAATGATTCTGTCTAGTTTTTATACCAAGATATTTCCTTTTCTAACATTGGCCTCAAATCGCTTGAAATCTCCAATTGCAATTTCCCCAAAAAGAGAGTTTCAAATCTGCTCTGTCCAAAGAAAGGTTCAACTCTGTGAGCTGAATACACACAACACAAAGAAGTTACTGAAAATTCTTCTGTCTAGCATTATATGAAGAAATCCCGTTTCCAACGAAGTCCTCAAAGAGGTCCAAATATCCACTTGCAGACTTTACAAACAGAGTGTTTCCAAACTGCTGTATGAACAGAAAGGTTAAAATCTGTGAGCTGAATGTACACATCACATAGTAGTTTCTGAGAATGATTCTGTCTAGTTTTTATACGAAGATATTTCCTTTTCTCACATTGGCCTAAAAACGCTTGAAATCTCCAATTGCAATTTCCACAAAAAGAGAGTTTCAAATCTGCTCTGTCCAAAGAAAGGTTCAACTCTGTGAGCTGAATACACACAACACAAAGAAGTTACTCAAAATTCTTCTGTCTAGCATTATATAAAGAAATCCCGTTTCCAACGAAATCCTCAAAGAGGTCCAAATATAACCTTGCAGACTTTACAAACAGAGTGTTTCCAAACTGCTCTATGAACAGAAAGGTTAAACTCTGTGAGCTGAATGCACACATCACATAGTAGTTTCTGAGAATGATTCTGTCTAGTTTCTATACGAAGATATTTCCTTTTCTAACATTGTCCTCAAATCGCTTGAAATCTCAAATTCCAAATTCCAGAAAAAGACAGTTTCAAACCTGCAGTGTGTAAGGAAAGGTTCAAATCTGTGAGTTGAATACAAACAACACAAAGAAGTTACTGAGAATTCTTCTGTCTAGCATTATATGAAGAAATCCCGTTTCCAACGAAGGCCTCAAAGTGGAGCAAATATCCACTTGTAGACTTTAGAAACAGCGTGTTTCCAAACTGCTCTATGAACAGAAAAGTTAAACTCTGTGAGCTGAACGCACACATCACAAAGTTGTTTCTGAGAATGATTCTGTCTAGTTTTTATACCAAGATATTTCGTTTTCTAACATTGGCCTAAAATCGCTTGAAATCTCCAATTGCAATTTCCACAAAAAGAGAGTTTCAAATCTGCTCTGTCCAAAGAAAGGTTCAACTCTGTGAGCTGAATACACACAACACAAAGAAGTTACTGAAAATTCTTCTGTCTAGCATTATATGAAGAAATCCCGTTTCCAACGAAGGCCTCAAAGAGATCCAAATATCCACTTGCAGACTTTACAAACAGAGTGTTTCCAAACTGCTGTATGAACAGAAAGGTTAAACTCTGTGAGCTGAATGCACACATCACATAGTAGTTTCTGAGAATGATTCTGTCTAGTTTTTATACCAAGATATTTCCTTTTCTAACATTGGCCTCAAATCGCTTGAAATCTCCAATTGCAATTTCCCCAAAAAGAGAGTTTCAAATCTGCTCTGTCCAAAGAAAGGTTCAACTCTGTGAGCTGAATACACACAACACAAAGAAGTTACTGAAAATTCTTCTGTCTAGCATTATATGAAGAAATCCCGTTTCCAACGAAGTCCTCAAAGAGGTCCAAATATCCACTTGCAGACTTTACAAACAGAGTGTTTCCAAACTGCTGTATGAACAGAAAGGTTAAAATCTGTGAGCTGAATGTACACATCACATAGTAGTTTCTGAGAATGATTCTGTCTAGTTTTTATACGAAGATATTTCCTTTTCTCACATTGGCCTAAAAACGCTTGAAATCTCCAATTGCAATTTCCACAAAAAGAGAGTTTCAAATCTGCTCTGTCCAAAGAAAGGTTCAACTCTGTGAGCTGAATACACACAACACAAAGAAGTTACTCAAAATTCTTCTGTCTAGCATTATATAAAGAAATCCCGTTTCCAACGAAATCCTCAAAGAGGTCCAAATATAACCTTGCAGACTTTACAAACAGAGTGTTTCCAAACTGCTCTATGAACAGAAAGGTTAAACTCTGTGAGCTGAATGCACACATCACATAGTAGTTTCTGAGAATGATTCTGTCTAGTTTCTATACGAAGATATTTCCTTTTCTAACATTGTCCTCAAATCGCTTGAAATCTCAAATTCCAAATTCCAGAAAAAGACAGTTTCAAACCTGCAGTGTGTAAGGAAAGGTTCAAATCTGTGAGTTGAATACAAACAACACAAAGAAGTTACTGAGAATTCTTCTGTCTAGCATTATATGAAGAAATCCCGTTTCCAACGAAGGCCTCAAAGTGGAGCAAATATCCACTTGTAGACTTTAGAAACAGCGTGTTTCCAAACTGCTCTATGAACAGAAAAGTTAAACTCTGTGAGCTGAACGCACACATCACAAAGTTGTTTCTGAGAATGATTCTGTCTAGTTTTTATACCAAGATATTTCGTTTTCTAACATTGGCCTAAAATCGCTTGAAATCTCCAATTGCAATTTCCACAAAAAGAGAGTTTCAAATCTGCTCTGTCCAAAGAAAGGTTCAACTCTGTGAGCTGAATACACACAACACAAAGAAGTTACTGAAAATTCTTCTGTCTAGCATTATATGAAGAAATCCCGTTTCCAACGAAGTCCTCAAAGAGGTCCAAATATCCACTTGCAGACTTTACAAACAGAGTGTTTCCAAACTGCTGTATGAACAGAAAGGTGAAACTCTGTGAGCTGAATGCACACATCACATAGTAGTTTCTGAGAATGATTCTGTCTAGTTTTTATACGAAGATATTTCCTTTTCTCACATTGGCCTCAAATCGCTTGAAATCTCCAATTGCAATTTCCACAAAAAGAGAGTTTCAAATCTGCTCTGTCCAAAGAAAGGTTCAACTCTGTGAGCTGAATACACACAACACAAAGAAGTTACTCAAAATTCTTCTGTCTAGCATTATATAAGGAAATCCCGTTTCCAACGAAATCCTCAAAGAGGTCCAAATATAACCTTGCAGACTTTACAAACAGAGTGTTTCCAAAGTGCTCTATGAACAGAAAGGTTAAACTGTGAGCTGAATGCACACATCACATAGTAGTTTCTGAGAATGATTCTGTCTAGTTTTTATACGAAGAAATTTCCTTTTCTAACATTGTCCTCAAATCGCTTGAAATCTCAAATTCCTAATTCCAGAAAAAGACAGTTTCAAACCTGCAGTGTGTAAGGAAAGGTTCAAATCTGTGAGTTGAATACACACAACACAAAGAAGTTACTGAGAATTCCTCTGTCTAGCATTATATGAAGAAATCCCGTTTCCAACGAAGGCCTCAAAGTGGTGCAAATATCCACTTGTAGACTTTAGAAACAGAGTGTTTCCAAACTGCTCTATGAACAGAAAAGTTAAACTCTGTGAGCTGAACGCACACATCACAAAGTTGTTTCTGAGAATGATTCTGTCTAGTTTTTATACGAAGATATTTCCTTTTCTAACATTGGCCTAAAATCGCTTGAAATCTCCAATTTCAAATTCCAGAAAAAGAGAGTTTCAAATCTGCTCTGTCCAAAGAAATGTTCAACTCTGTGAGCTGAATACACACAACACAAAGAAGTTACTGAAAATTCTTCTGTCTAGCATTATATGAAGAATTCCCGTTTCCAACGAAGGCCTCAAAGAGATCCAAATATCCACTTGCAGACTTTACAAACAGAGTGTTTCCAAACTGCTGTATGAACAGAAAGGTTAAACTCTGTGAGCTGAATGCACACATCACATAGTAGTTTCTGAGAATGATTCTGTCTAGGTTTTTACGAAGATATTTCCTTTTCTAACATTGGCCTAAAATCGCTTGAAATCTCCAATTGCAATTGCCCCAAAAAGAGAGTTTCAAATCTGCTCTGTCCAAAGAAAGGTTCAACTCTGTGAGCTGAATACACACAACACAAAGAAGTTACTGAAAATTCTTCTGTCTAGCATTATATGAAGAAATCCCGTTTCCAACGAAGTCCTCAAAGAGGTCCAAATATCCACTTGCAGACTTTACAAACAGAGTGTTTCCAAACTGCTGTATGAACAGAAAGGTTAAAATCTGTGAGCTGAATGCACACATCACATACTAGTTTCTGACAATGATTCTGTCTAGTTTTTATACGAAGATATTTCCTTTTCTCACATTGGCCTAAAATCGCTTGAAATCTCCAATTGCAATTTCCACAAAAAGAGAGTTTCAAATCTGCTCTGTCCAAAGAAAGGTTCAACTCAGTGAGCTGAATACACACAACACAAAGAAGTTACTGAAAATTCTTCTGTCTAGCATTATATGAAGAAATCCCGTTTCCAACGAAGTCCTCAAAGAGGTCCAAATATCCACGTGCAGACTTTACAAACAGAGTGTTTCCAAACTGCTGTATGAACAGAAAGGTTAAAATCTGTGAGCTGAATGCGCACATCACATAGTAGATTCTGAGAATCATTCTGTCTAGTTTTTATACCAAGATATTTCCTTTTCTCACATTGTCCTCAAATCGCTTGAAATCTCAAATTCCAAATTCCAGAAAAAGACAGTTTCAAACCTGCAGTGTGTAAGGAAAGGTTCAAATCTGTGAGTTGAATACACACAACACAAAGAAGTTACTGAGAATTCCTCTGTCTAGCATTATATGAAGAAATCCCGTTTCCAACGAAGGCCTCAAAGTGGTGCAAATATCCACTTGTAGACTTTAGAAACAGAGTGTTTCCAAACTGCTCTATGAACAGAAAAGTTAAACTCTGTGAGCTGAACGCACACATCACAAAGTTGTTTCTGAGAATGATTCTGTCTAGTTTTTATACGAAGATATTTCCTTTTCTAACATTGGCCTAAAATCGCTTGAAATCTCCAATTGCAATTTCCACAAAAAGAGAGTTTCAAATCTGCTCTGTCCAAAGAACGGTTCAACTCTGTGAGCTGAATACACACAACACAAAGAAGTTACTGAAAATTCTTCTGTCTAGCATTATATGAAGAAATCCCGTTTCCAACGAAATCCTCAAAGAGGTCCAAATATCCACTTGCAGACTTTACAAACAGAGTGTTTCCAAACTGCTGTATGGACAGAAAGGTTAAACTCTGTGAGCTGAATGCACACATCACATAGTAGTTTCTGAGAATGATTCTGTCTAGTTTTTATACCAAGATATTTCCTTTTCTCACATTGGCCTCAAATCGCTTGAAATCTCCAATTGCAATTTCCACAAAAAGAGAGTTTCAAATCTGCTCTGTCCAAAGAAAGGTTCAACTCTGTGAGCTGAATACACACAACACAAAGAAGTTACTCAAAATTCTTCTGTCTAGCATTATATAAAGAAATCCCGTTTCCAACGAAATCCTCAAAGAGGTCCAAATATCCCCTTGCAGACTTTACAAACAGAGTGTTTCCAAACTGCTCTATGAACAGAAAGGTTAAACTCTGTGAGCTGAATGCACACATCACATAGTAGTTTCTGAGAATGATTCTGTCTAGTTTCTATACGAAGATATTTCCTTTCCTAATATTGGCCTCAAATCGCTTGAAATCTCCAATTTCAAATTCCACAAAAAGAGAGTTTCAAATCTGCTCTGTCCAAAGAAATGTTCAACTCTGTGAGCTGAATGCACACAACACAAAGAAGTTACTGAAAATTCTTCTGTCTAGCATTATATGAAGAATTCCCGTTTCCAACGAAGGCCTCAAAGAGATCCAAATATCCACTTGCAGACTTTTCAAACAGAGTGTTTCCAAACTGCTGTATGAACAGAAAGGTTAAACTCTGTGAGCTGAATGCACACATCACATAGTAGTTTCTGAGAATGATTCTGTCTAGTTTTTATACGAAGATATTTCCTTTTCTAACATTGGCCTAAAATCGCTTGAAATCTCCAATTGCAATTTCCCCAAAAAGAGAGTTTCAAATCTGCTCTGTCCAAAGAAAGGTTCAACTCTGTGAGCTGAATACACACAACACAAAGAAGTTACTGAAAATTCTTCTATCTAGCGTTATATGAAGAAATCCCGTTTCCAACGAAGTCCTCAAAGAGGTCCATATATCCACTTGCAGACTTTACAAACAGAGTGTTTCCAAACTGCTGTATGAACAGAAAGGTTAAACTCTGTGAGCTGAATGCACACATCACATAGTAGTTTCTGAGAATGATTCTGTCTAGTTTTTATACGAAGATATTTCCTTTTCTAACATTGGCCTAAAATCGCTTGAAATCTCCAATTGCAATTTCCACAAAAAGAGAGTTTCAAATCTGCTCTGTCCAAAGAACGGTTCAACTCTGTGAGCTGAATACACACAACACAAAGAAGTTACTGAAAATTCTTCTGTCTAGCATTATATGAAGAAATCCCGTTTCCAACGAAATCCTCAAAGAGGTCCAAATATCCACTTGCAGACTTTACAAACAGAGTGTTTCCAAACTGCTGTATGGACAGAAAGGTTAAACTCTGTGAGCTGAATGCACACATCACATAGTAGTTTCTGAGAATGATTCTGTCTAGTTTTTATACCAAGATATTTCCTTTTCTCACATTGGCCTCAAATCGCTTGAAATCTCCAATTGCAATTTCCACAAAAAGAGAGTTTCAAATCTGCTCTGTCCAAAGAAAGGTTCAACTCTGTGAGCTGAATACACACAACACAAAGAAGTTACTCAAAATTCTTCTGTCTAGCATTATATAAAGAAATCCCGTTTCCAACGAAATCCTCAAAGAGGTCCAAATATCCCCTTGCAGACTTTACAAACAGAGTGTTTCCAAACTGCTCTATGAACAGAAAGGTTAAACTCTGTGAGCTGAATGCACACATCACATAGTAGTTTCTGAGAATGATTCTGTCTAGTTTCTATACGAAGATATTTCCTTTCCTAATATTGGCCTCAAATCGCTTGAAATCTGCAATTTCAAATTCCACAAAAAGAGAGTTTCAAATCTGCTCTGTCCAAAGAAATGTTCAACTCTGTGAGCTGTATGCACACAACACAAAGAAGTTACTGAAAATTCTTCTGTCTAGCATTATATGAAGAATTCCCGTTTCCAACGAAGGCCTCAAAGAGATCCAAATATCCACTTGCAGACTTTTCAAACAGAGTGTTTCCAAACTGCTGTATGAACAGAAAGGTTAAACTCTGTGAGCTGAATGCACACATCACATAGTAGTTTCTGAGAATGATTCTGTCTAGTTTTTATACGAAGATATTTCCTTTTCTAACATTGGCCTAAAATCGCTTGAAATCTCCAATTGCAATTTCCCCAAAAAGAGAGTTTCAAATCTGCTCTGTCCAAAGAAAGGTTCAACTCTGTGAGCTGAATACACACAACACAAAGAAGTTACTGAAAATTCTTCTATCTAGCATTATATGAAGAAATCCCGTTTCCAACGAAGTCCTCAAAGAGGTCCATATATCCACTTGCAGACTTTACAAACAGAGTGTTTCCAAACTGCTGTATGAACAGAAAGGTTAAAATCTGTGAGCTGAATGCACACATCACATAGTAGTTTCTGAGAATGATTCTGTCTAGTTTTTATACGAAGATATTTCCTTTTCTCACATTGGCCTAAAAACGCTGGAAATCTCCAATTGCAATTTCCACAAAAAGAGAGTTTCAAATCTGCTCTGTCCAAAGAAAGGTTCAACTCTGTGAGCTGAATACACACAACACAAAGAAGTTACTCAAAATTCTTCTGTCTAGCATTATATAAAGAAATCCCGTTTCCAACGAAATCCTCAAAGAGGTCCAAATATAACCTTGCAGACTTTACAAACAGAGTGTTTCCAAACTGCTCTATGAACGGAAAGGTTAAACTCTGTGAGCTGAATGCACACATCACATAGTAGTTTCTGAGAATGATTCTGTCTAGTTTTTATACCAACATATTTCCTTTTCTCACATTGGCCTCAAATCGCTTGAAATCTCAAATTCCAAATTCCAGAAAAAGACAGTTTCAAACCTGCAGTGTGTAAGGAAAGGTTCAAATCTGTGAGTTGAATACACACAACACAAAGAAGTTACTGAGAATTCTTCTGTCTAGCTTTATATGAAGAAATCCCGTTTCCAACGAAGGCCTCAAAGTGGTGCAAATATCCACTTGTAGACTTTAGAAACAGAGTGTTTCCAAACTGCTCTATGAACAGAAAAGTTCAACTCTGTGAGCTGAACCCACACATCACAAAGTTGTTTCTGAGAATGATTCTGTCTAGTTTTTATACGAAGATATTTAATTTTCTAACATTGGCCTAATATCGCTTGAAATCTCCAATTGCAATTTCCACAAAAAGAGAGTTTCAAATCTGCTCTGTCCAAAGAAAGGTTCAACTCTGTGAGCTGAATACACACAACACAAAGAAGTTACTGAAAATTCTTCTGTCTAGCATTATATGAAGAAATCCCGTTTCCAACGAAGTCCTCAAAGAGGTCCAAATATCCACTTGCAGACTTTACAAACAGAGTGTTTCCAAACTGCTGTATGAACAGAAAGGTGAAACTCTGTGAGCTGAATGCACACATCACATAGTAGTTTCTGAGAATGATTCTGTCTAGTTTTTATACGAAGATATTTCCTTTTCTCACATTGGCCTCAAATCGCTTGAAATCTCCAATTGCAATTTCCACAAAAAGAGAGTTTCAAATCTGCTCTGTCCAAAGAAAGGTTCAACTCTGTGAGCTGAATACACACAACACAAAAAAGTTACTCAAAATTCTTCTGTCTAGAATTATATGAAGAAATCCCGTTTCCAACGAAGTCCTCAAAGAGGTCAAAAATCCACTTGCAGACTTTACAAACAGAGTGTTTCCAAACTGCTGTATGAACAGAAAGGTTAAACTCTGTGAGCTGAATGCACACATCACATAGTAGTTTCTGAGAATGATTCTGTCTAGTTTTTATACCAAGATATTTCCTTTTCTCACATTGGCCTCAAATCGCTTGAAATCTCCAATTGCAATTTCCACAAAAAGAGAGTTTCAAATCTGCTCTGTCCAAAGAAAGGTTCAACTCTGTGAGCTGAATACACACAACACAAAGAAGTTACTCAAAATTCTTCTGTCTAGCATTATATAAAGAAATCCCGTTTCCAACGAAATCCTCAAAGAGGTCCAAATATCCCCTTTCAGACTTTACAAACAGAGTGTTTCCAAACTGCTCTATGAACAGAAAGGTTAAACTCTGTGAGCTGAATGCACACATCACATAGTAGTTTCTGAGAATGATTCTGTCTAGTTTCTATACGAAGATATTTCCTTTTCTAACATTGTCCTCAAATCGCTTGAAATCTCAAATTCCAAATTCCAGAAAAAGACAGTTTCAAACCTGCAGTGTGTAAGGAAAGGTTCAAATCTGTGAGTTGAATACACACAACACAAAGAAGTTACTGAGAATTCTTCTGTCTAGCATTATATGAAGAAATCCCGTTTCCAACGAAGGCCTCAAAGTGGAGCACATATCCACATGTAGACTTTAGAAACAGAGTGTTTCCAAACTGCTCTATGAACAGAAAAGTTAAACTCTGTGAGCTGAACGCACACATCACAAAGTTGTTTCTGAGAATGATTCTGTCTAGTTTTTATACCAAGATATTTCGTTTTCTAACATTGGCCTAAAATCGCTTGAAATCTCCAATTGCAATTTCCACAAAAAGAGAGTTTCAAATCTGCTCTGTCCAAAGAAAGGTTCAACTCTGTGAGCTGAATACACACAACACAAAGAAGTTACTGAAAATTCTTCTGTCTAGCATTATATGAAGAAATCCCGTTTCCAACGAAGTCCTCAAAGAGCTCCAAATATCCACTTGCAGACTTCACAAACAGAGTGTTTCCAAACTGCTGTATGAACAGAAAGGTTAAACTCTGTGAGCTGAATGCACACATCACATAGTAGTTTCTGAGAATGATTCTGTCTAGTTTTTATACGAAGATATTTCCTTTTCTAACATTGGCCTAAAATCGCTTGAAATCTCCAATTGCAATTTCCACAAAAAGAGAGTTTCAAATCTGCTCTGTCCAAAGAAAGGTTCAACTCTGTGAGCTGAATACACAGAACACAAAGAAGTTACTCAAAATTCTTCTGTCTAGCATTATATAAAGAAATCCCGTTTCCAACGAAATCCTCAAAGAGGTCCAAAGATCCCCTTGCAGACTTTACAAACAGAGTGTTTCCAAACTGCTCTATGAACAGAAAGGTTAAACTCTGTGAGCTGAATGCACACATCACATAGTAGTTTCTGAGAATGATTCTGTCTAGTTTCTATACGAAGATATTTCCTTTCCTAATATTGGCCTCAAATCGCTTGAAATCTCCAATTTCAAATTCCACAAAAAGAGAGTTTCAAATCTGCTCTGTCCAAAGAAATGTTCAACTCTGTGAGCTGAATGCACACAACACAAAGAAGTTACTGAAAATTCTTCTGTCTAGCATTATATGAAGAATTCCCGTTTCCAACGAAGGCCTCAAAGAGATCCAAATATCCACTTGCAGACTTTTCAAACAGAGTGTTTCCAAACTGCTGTATGAACAGAAAGGTTAAACTCTGTGAGCTGAATGCACACATCACATAGTAGTTTCTGAGAATGATTCTGTCTAGTTTTTATACGAAGATATTTCCTTTTCTAACATTGGCCTAAAATCGCTTGAAATCTCCAATTGCAATTTCCCCAAAAAGAGAGTTTCAAATCTGCTCTGTCCAAAGAAAGGTTCAACTCTGTGAGCAGAATACACACAACACAAAGAAGTTACTGAAAATTCTTCTGTCTAGCATTATATGAAGAAATCCCGTTTCCAACGAAGTCCTCAAAGAGGTCCAAATATCCACTTGCAGACTTTACAAACAGAGTGTTTCCAAACTGCTGTATGAACAGAAAGGTGAAACTCTGTGAGCTGAATGCACACATCACATAGTAGTTTCTGAGAATGATTCTGTCTAGTTTTTATACGAAGATATTTCCTTTTCTCACATTGGCCTAAAAACGCTTGAAATCTCCAATTGCAATTTCCACAAAAAGAGAGTTTCAAATCTGCTCTGTCCAAAGAAAGGTTCAACTCTGTGAGCTGAATACACACAACACAAAGAAGTTACTCAAAATTCTTCTGTCTAGCATTATATAAAGAAATCCCGTTTCCAACGAAATCCTCAAAGAGGTCCAAATATAACCTTGCAGACTTTACAAACAGAGTGTTTCCAAACTGCTCTATGAACAGAAAGTTAAACTCTGTGAGCTGAATGCACACATCACATAGTAGTTTCTGAGAATGATTCTGTCTAGTTTTTATACCAAGATATTTCCTTTTCTCACATTGGCCTCAAATCGCTTGAAATCTCCAATTGCAATTTCCACAAAAAGAGAGTTTCAAATCTGCTCTGTCCAAAGAAAGGTTCAACTCTGTGAGCTGAATACACACAACACAAAGAAGTTACTCAAAATTCTTCTGTCTAGCATTATATAAAGAAATCCCGTTTCCAACGAAATCCTCAAAGAGGTCCAAATATCCACTTTCAGACTTTACAAACAGAGTGTTTCCAAACTGCTCTATGAACAGAAAGGTTAAACTCTGTGAGCTGAATGCACACATCACATAGTAGTTTCTGAGAATGATTCTGTCTAGTTTCTATACGAAGATATTTCCTTTTCTAACATTGTCCTCAAATCGCTTGAAATCTCAAATTCCAAATTCCAGAAAAAGACAGTTTCAAACCTGCAGTGTGTAAGGAAAGGTTCAAATCTGTGAGTTGAATACACACAACACAAAGAAGTTACTGAGAATTCTTCTGTCTAGCATTATATGAAGAAATCCCGTTTCCAACGAAGGCCTCAAAGTGGAGCAAATATCCACATGTAGACTTTAGAAACAGAGTGTTTCCAAACTGCTCTATGAACAGAAAAGTTAAACTCTGTGAGCTGAACGCACACATCACAAAGTTGTTTCTGAGAATGATTCTGTCTAGTTTTTATACGAAGATATTTCGTTTTCTAACATTGGCCTAAAATCGCTTGAAATCTCCAATTGCAATTTCCACAAAAAGAGAGTTTCAAATCTGCTCTGTCCAAAGAAAGGTTCAACTCTGTGAGCTGAATACACACAACACAAAGAAGTTACTGAAAATTCTTCTGTCTAGCATTATATGAAGAAATCCCGTTTCCAACGAAGTCCTCAAAGAGTTCCAAATATCCACTTGCAGACTTCACAAACAGAGTGTTTCCAAACTGCTGTATGAACAGAAAGGTTAAACTCTGTGAGCTGAATGCACACATCACATAGTAGTTTCTGAGAATGATTCTGTCTAGTTTTTATACGAAGATATTTCCTTTTCTAACATTGGCCTCAAATCGCTTGAAATCTCCAATTGCAATTTCCACAAAAAGAGAGTTTCAAATCTGCTCTGTCCAAAGAAATGTTCAACTCTGTGAGCTGAATACACAGAACACAAAGAAGTTACTCAAAATTCTTCTGTCTAGCATTATATAAAGAAATCCCGTTTCCAACGAAATCCTCAAAGAGGTCCAAATATACCCTTGCAGACTTTACAAACAGAGTGTTTCCAAACTGCTCTATGAACAGAAAGGTTAAACTCTGTGAGCTGAATGCACACATCACATAGTAGTTTCTGAGAATGATTCTGTCTAGTTTCTATACGAAGATATTTCCTTTCCTAATATTGGCCTCAAATCGCTTGAAATCTCCAATTTCAAATTCCACAAAAAGAGAGTTTCAAATCTGCTCTGTCCAAAGAAATGTTCAACTCTGTGAGCTGAATGCACACAACACAAAGAAGTTACTGAAAATTCTTCTGTCTAGCATTATATGAAGAATTCCCGTTTCCAACGAAGGCCTCAAAGAGATCCAAATATCCACTTGCAGACTTTTCAAACAGAGTGTTTCCAAACTGCTGTATGAACAGAAAGGTTAAACTCTGTGAGCTGAATGCACACATCACATAGTAGTTTCTGAGAATGATTCTGTCTAGTTTTTATACGAAGATATTTCCTTTTCTAACATTGGCCTAAAATCGCTTGAAATCTCCAATTGCAATTTCCACAAAAAGAGAGTTTCAAATCTGCTCTGTCCAAAGAAAGGTTCAACTCTGTGAGCTGAATACACACAACACAAAGAAGTTACTGAAAATTCTTCTGTCTAGCATTATATGAAGAAATCCCGTTTCCAACGAAGTCCTCAAAGAGGTCCAAATATCCACTTGCAGACTTTACAAACAGAGTGTTTCCAAACTGCTGTATGAACAGAAAGGTGAAACTCTGTGAGCTGAATGCACACATCACATAGTAGTTTCTGAGAATGTTTCTGTCTAGTTTTTATACGAAGATATTTCCTTTTCTCACATTGGCCAAAAAACGCTTGAAATCTCCAATTGCAATTTCCACAAAAAGAGAGTTTCAAATCTGCTCTGTCCAAAGAAAGGTTCAACTCTGTGAGCTGAATACACACAACACAAAGAAGTTACTCAAAATTCTTCTGTCTAGCATTATATAAAGAAATCCCGTTTCCAACGAAATCCTCAAAGAGGTCCAAATATAACCTTGCAGACTTTACAAACAGAGTGTTTCCAAACTGCTCTATGAACAGAAAGTTAAACTCTGTGAGCTGAATGCACACATCACATAGTAGTTTCTGAGAATGATTCTGTCTAGTTTTTATACGAAGATATTTCCTTTTCTCACATTGGCCTAATATCGCTTGAAATCTCCAATTGCAATTTCCACAAAAAGAGAGTTTCAAATCTGCTCTGTCCAAAGAAAGGTTCAACTCTGTGAGCTGAATACACACAACACAAAGAAGTTACTGAAAATTCTTCTGTCTAGCATTATATGAAGAAATCCCGTTTCCAACGAAGTCCTCAAAGAGGTCCAAATATCCACTTGCAGACTTTACAAACAGAGTGTTTCCAAACTGCTGTATGAACAGAAAGGTGAAACTCTGTGAGCTGAATGCACACATCACATAGTAGTTTCTGAGAATGATTCTGTCTAGTTTTTATACGAAGATATTTCCTTTTCTCACATTGGCCTCAAATCGCTTGAAATCTCCAATTGCAATTTCCACAAAAAGAGAGTTTCAAATCTGCTCTGTCCAAAGAAAGGTTCAACTCTGTGAGCTGAATATACACAACACAAAGAAGTTACTCAAAATTCTTCTGTCTAGCATTATATAAAGAAATCCCGTTTCCAACGAAATCCTCAAAGAGGTCCAAATATAACCTTGCAGACTTTACAAACAGAGTGTTTACAAAGTGCTCTATGAACAGAAAGGTTAAACTCTGTGAGCTGAATGCACACATCACATAGTAGTTTCTGAGAATGATTCTGTCTAGTTTTTATACGAAGATATTTCCTTTTCTAACATTGTCCTCAAATCGCTTGAAATCTCAAATTCCAAATTCCAGAAAAAGATAGTTTCAAACCTGCAGTGTGTAAGGAAAGGTTCAAATCTGTGAGTTGAATACACACAACACAAAGAAGTTACTGAGAATTCCTCTGTCTAGCATTATATGAAGAAATCCCGTTTCCAACGAAGGCCTCAAAGTGGTGCAAATATCCACTTGTAGACTTTAGAAACAGAGTGTTTCCAAACTGCTCTATGAACAGAAAAGTTAAACTCTGTGAGCTGAACGCACACATCACAAAGTTGTTTCTGAGAATGATTCTGTCTAGTTTTTATACGAAGATATTTCCTTTTCTAACATTGGCCTAAAATCGCTTGAAATCTCCAATTTCAAATTCCAGAAAAAGAGAGTTTCAAATCTGCTCTGTCCAAAGAAATGTTCAACTCTGTGAGCTGAATACACACAACACAAAGAAGTTACTGAAAATTCTTCTGTCTAGCATTATATGAAGAATTCCCGTTTCCAACGAAGGCCTCAAAGAGATCCAAATATCCACTTGCAGACTTTACAAACAGAGTGTTTCCAAACTGCTGTATGAACAGAAAGGTTAAACTCTGTGAGCTGAATGCACACATCACATAGTAGTTTCTGAGAATGATTCTGTCTAGTTTTTATACCAAGATATTTCCTTTTCTAACATTGGCCTCAAATCGCTTGAAATCTCCAATTGCAATTTCCCCAAAAAGAGAGTTTCAAATCTGCTCTGTCCAAAGAAAGGTTCAACTCTGTGAGCTGAATACACACAACACAAAGAAGTTACTGAAAATTCTTCTGTCTAGCATTATATGAAGAAATCCCGTTTCCAACGAAGTCCTCAAAGAGGTCCAAATATCCACTTGCAGACTTTACAAACAGAGTGTTTCCAAACTGCTGTATGAACAGAAAGGTTAAAATCTGTGAGCTGAATGTACACATCACATAGTAGTTTCTGAGAATGATTCTGTCTAGTTTTTATACGAAGATATTTCCTTTTCTCACATTGGCCTAAAAACGCTTGAAATCTCCAATTGCAATTTCCACAAAAAGAGAGTTTCAAATCTGCTCTGTCCAAAGAAAGGTTCAACTCTGTGAGCTGAATACACACAACACAAAGAAGTTACTCAAAATTCTTCTGTCTAGCATTATATAAAGAAATCCCGTTTCCAACGAAATCCTCAAAGAGGTCCAAATATAACCTTGCAGACTTTACAAACAGAGTGTTTCCAAACTGCTCTATGAACAGAAAGGTTAAACTCTGTGAGCTGAATGCACACATCACATAGTAGTTTCTGAGAATGATTCTGTCTAGTTTCTATACGAAGATATTTCCTTTTCTAACATTGTCCTCAAATCGCTTGAAATCTCAAATTCCAAATTCCAGAAAAAGACAGTTTCAAACCTGCAGTGTGTAAGGAAAGGTTCAAATCTGTGAGTTGAATACAAACAACACAAAGAAGTTACTGAGAATTCTTCTGTCTAGCATTATATGAAGAAATCCCGTTTCCAACGAAGGCCTCAAAGTGGTGCAAATATCCACTTGTAGACTTTAGAAACAGAGTGTTTCCAAACTGCTCTATGAACAGAAAAGTTAAACTCTGTGAGCTGAACGCACACATCACAAAGTTGTTTCTGAGAATGATTCTGTCTAGTTTTTATACGAAGATATTTCCTTTTCTAACATTGGCCTAAAATCGCTTGAAATCTCCAATTGCAATTTCCACAAAAAGAGAGTTTCAAATCTGCTCTGTCCAAAGAAAGGTTCAACTCTGTGAGCTGAATACACACAACACAAAGAAGTTACTGAAAATTCTTCTGTCTAGCATTATATGAAGAAATCCCGTTTCCAACGAAATCCTCAAAGAGGTCCAAATATCCACTTGCAGACTTTACAAACAGAGTGTTTCCAAACTGCTGTATGGACAGAAAGGTTAAACTCTGTGAGCTGAATGCACACATCACATAGTAGTTTCTGAGAATGATTCTGTCTAGTTTTTATACCAAGATATTTCCTTTTCTCACATTGGCCTCAAATCGCTTGAAATCTCCAATTGCAATTTCCACAAAAAGAGAGTTTCAAATCTGCTCTGTCCAAAGAAAGGTTCAACTCTGTGAGCTGAATACACACAACACAAAGAAGTTACTCAAAATTCTTCTGTCTAGCATTATATAAAGAAATCCCGTTTCCAACGAAATCCTCAAAGAGGTCCAAATATCCCCTTGCAGACTTTACAAACAGAGTGTTTCCAAACTGCTCTATGAACAGAAAGGTTAAACTCTGTGAGCTGAATGCACACATCACATAGTAGTTTCTGAGAATGATTCTGTCTAGTTTCTATACGAAGATATTTCCTTTCCTAATATTGGCCTCAAATCCCTTGAAATCTCCAATTTCAAATTCCACAAAAAGAGAGTTTCAAATCTGCTCTGTCCAAAGAAATGTTCAACTCTGTGAGCTGAATGCACACAACACAAAGAAGTTACTGAAAATTCTTCTGTCTAGCATTATATGAAGAATTCCCGTTTCCAACGAAGGCCTCAAAGAGATCCAAATATCCACTTGCAGACTTTTCAAACAGAGTGTTTCCAAACTGCTGTATGAACAGAAAGGTTAAACTCTGTGAGCTGAATGCACACATCACATAGTAGTTTCTGAGAATGATTCTGTCTAGTTTTTATACGAAGATATTTCCTTTTCTAACATTGGCCTAAAATCGCTTGAAATCTCCAATTGCAATTTCCCCAAAAAGAGAGTTTCAAATCTGCTCTGTCCAAAGAAAGGTTCAACTCTGTGAGCTGAATACACACAACACAAAGAAGTTACTGAAAATTCTTCTATCTAGCATTATATGAAGAAATCCCGTTTCCAACGAAGTCCTCAAAGAGGTCCATATATCCACTTGCAGACTTTACAAACAGAGTGTTTCCAAACTGCTGTATGAACAGAAAGGTTAAACTCTGTGAGCTGAATGCACACATCACATAGTAGTTTCTGAGAATCATTCTGTCTAGTTTTTATACCAAGATATTTCCTTTTCTCACATTGGCCTCAAATCGCTTGAAATCTCAAATTCCAAATTCCAGAAAAAGACAGTTTCAAACCTGCAGTGTGTAAGGAAAGGTTCAAATCTGTGAGTTGAATACACACAACACAAAGAAGTTACTGAGAATTCTTCTGTCTAGCTTTATATGAAGAAATCCCGTTTCCAACGAAGGCCTCAAAGTGGTGCAAATATCCACTTGTAGACTTTAGAAACAGAGTGTTTCCAAACTGCTCTATGAACAGAAAAGTTCAACTCTGTGAGCTGAACCCACACATCACAAAGTCGTTTCTGAGAATGATTCTGTCTAGTTTTTATACGAAGATATTTAATTTTCTAACATTGGCCTAATATCGCTTGAAATCTCCAATTGCAATTTCCACAAAAAGAGAGTTTCAAATCTGCTCTGTCCAAAGAAAGGTTCAACTCTGTGAGCTGAATACACACAACACAAAGAAGTTACTGAAAATTCTTCTGTCTAGCATTATATGAAGAAATCCCGTTTCCAACGAAGTCCTCAAAGAGGTCCAAATATCCACTTGCAGACTTTACAAACAGAGTATTTCCAAACTGCTGTATGAACAGAAAGGTGAAACTCTGTGAGCTGAATGCACACATCACATAGTAGTTTCTGAGAATGATTCTGTCTAGTTTTTATACGAAGATATTTCCTTTTCTCACATTGGCCTCAAATCGCTTGAAATCTCCAATTGCAATTTCCACAAAAAGAGAGTTTCAAATCTGCTCTGTCCAAAGAAAGGTTCAACTCTGTGAGCTGAATATACACAACACAAAGAAGTTACTCAAAATTCTTCTGTCTAGCATTATATAAAGAAATCCCGTTTCCAACGAAATCCTCAAAGAGGTCCAAATATAACCTTGCAGACTTTACAAACAGAGTGTTTACAAAGTGCTCTATGAACAGAAAGGTTAAACTCTGTGAGCTGAATGCACACATCACATAGTAGTTTCTGAGAATGATTCTGTCTAGTTTTTATACGAAGATATTTCCTTTTCTAACATTGTCCTCAAATCGCTTGAAATCTCAAATTCCAAATTCCAGAAAAAGACAGTTTCAAACCTGCAGTGTGTAAGGAAAGGTTCAAATCTGTGAGTTGAATACACACAACACAAAGAAGTTACTGAGAATTCCTCTGTCTAGCATTATATGAAGAAATCCCGTTTCCAACGAAGGCCTCAAAGTGGTGCAAATATCCACTTGTAGACTTTAGAAACAGAGTGTTTCCAAACTGCTCTATGAACAGAAAAGTTAAACTCTGTGAGCTGAACGCACACATCACAAAGTTGTTTCTGAGAATGATTCTGTCTAGTTTTTATACGAAGATATTTCCTTTTCTAACATTGGCCTAAAATCGCTTGAAATCTCCAATTTCAAATTCCAGAAAAAGAGAGTTTCAAATCTGCTCTGTCCAAAGAAATGTTCAACTCTGTGAGCTGAATACACACAACACAAAGAAGTTACTGAAAATTCTTCTGTCTAGCATTATATGAAGAATTCCCGTTTCCAACGAAGGCCTCAAAGAGATCCAAATATCCACTTGCAGACTTTACAAACAGAGTGTTTCCAAACTGCTGTATGAACAGAAAGGTTAAACTCTGTGAGCTGAATGCACACATCACATAGTAGTTTCTGAGAATGATTCTGTCTAGTTTTTATACCAAGATATTTCCTTTTCTAACATTGGCCTCAAATCGCTTGAAATCTCCAATTGCAATTTCCCCAAAAAGAGAGTTTCAAATCTGCTCTGTCCAAAGAAAGGTTCAACTCTGTGAGCTGAATACACACAACACAAAGAAGTTACTGAAAATTCTTCTGTCTAGCATTATATGAAGAAATCCCGTTTCCAACGAAGTCCTCAAAGAGGTCCAAATATCCACTTGCAGACTTTACAAACAGAGTGTTTCCAAACTGCTGTATGAACAGAAAGGTTAAAATCTGTGAGCTGAATGTACACATCACATAGTAGTTTCTGAGAATGATTCTGTCTAGTTTTTATACGAAGATATTTCCTTTTCTCACATTGGCCTAAAAACGCTTGAAATCTCCAATTGCAATTTCCACAAAAAGAGAGTTTCAAATCTGCTCTGTCCAAAGAAAGGTTCAACTCTGTGAGCTGAATACACACAACACAAAGAAGTTACTCAAAATTCTTCTGTCTAGCATTATATAAAGAAATCCCGTTTCCAACGAAATCCTCAAAGAGGTCCAAATATAACCTTGCAGACTTTACAAACAGAGTGTTTCCAAACTGCTCTATGAACAGAAAGGTTAAACTCTGTGAGCTGAATGCACACATCACATAGTAGTTTCTGAGAATGATTC
Source organism: Pan troglodytes (assembly GCF_028858775.2). Lineage (NCBI taxonomy): Eukaryota > Metazoa > Chordata > Mammalia > Primates > Hominidae > Pan > Pan troglodytes. The sequence goes on from NC_072413.2 coordinate 16,263,953, forward strand.
TGTCTAGTTTCTATACGAAGATATTTCCTTTTCTAACATTGTCCTCAAATCGCTTGAAATCTCAAATTCCAAATTCCAGAAAAAGACAGTTTCAAACCTGCAGTGTGTAAGGAAAGGTTCAAATCTGTGAGTTGAATACAAACAACACAAAGAAGTTACTGAGAATTCTTCTGTCTAGCATTATATGAAGAAATCCCGTTTCCAACGAAGGCCTCAAAGTGGAGCAAATATCCACTTGTAGACTTTAGAAACAGCGTGTTTCCAAACTGCTCTATGAACAGAAAAGTTAAACTCTGTGAGCTGAACGCACACATCACAAAGTTGTTTCTGAGAATGATTCTGTCTAGTTTTTATACCAAGATATTTCGTTTTCTAACATTGGCCTAAAATCGCTTGAAATCTCCAATTGCAATTTCCACAAAAAGAGAGTTTCAAATCTGCTCTGTCCAAAGAAAGGTTCAACTCTGTGAGCTGAATACACACAACACAAAGAAGTTACTGAAAATTCTTCTGTCTAGCATTATATGAAGAAATCCCGTTTCCAACGAAGTCCTCAAAGAGGTCCAAATATCCACTTGCAGACTTTACAAACAGAGTGTTTCCAAACTGCTGTATGAACAGAAAGGTGAAACTCTGTGAGCTGAATGCACACATCACATAGTAGTTTCTGAGAATGATTCTGTCTAGTTTTTATACGAAGATATTTCCTTTTCTCACATTGGCCTCAAATCGCTTGAAATCTCCAATTGCAATTTCCACAAAAAGAGAGTTTCAAATCTGCTCTGTCCAAAGAAAGGTTCAACTCTGTGAGCTGAATACACACAACACAAAGAAGTTACTCAAAATTCTTCTGTCTAGCATTATATAAGGAAATCCCGTTTCCAACGAAATCCTCAAAGAGGTCCAAATATAACCTTGCAGACTTTACAAACAGAGTGTTTCCAAAGTGCTCTATGAACAGAAAGGTTAAACTGTGAGCTGAATGCACACATCACATAGTAGTTTCTGAGAATGATTCTGTCTAGTTTTTATACGAAGAAATTTCCTTTTCTAACATTGTCCTCAAATCGCTTGAAATCTCAAATTCCTAATTCCAGAAAAAGACAGTTTCAAACCTGCAGTGTGTAAGGAAAGGTTCAAATCTGTGAGTTGAATACACACAACACAAAGAAGTTACTGAGAATTCCTCTGTCTAGCATTATATGAAGAAATCCCGTTTCCAACGAAGGCCTCAAAGTGGTGCAAATATCCACTTGTAGACTTTAGAAACAGAGTGTTTCCAAACTGCTCTATGAACAGAAAAGTTAAACTCTGTGAGCTGAACGCACACATCACAAAGTTGTTTCTGAGAATGATTCTGTCTAGTTTTTATACGAAGATATTTCCTTTTCTAACATTGGCCTAAAATCGCTTGAAATCTCCAATTTCAAATTCCAGAAAAAGAGAGTTTCAAATCTGCTCTGTCCAAAGAAATGTTCAACTCTGTGAGCTGAATACACACAACACAAAGAAGTTACTGAAAATTCTTCTGTCTAGCATTATATGAAGAATTCCCGTTTCCAACGAAGGCCTCAAAGAGATCCAAATATCCACTTGCAGACTTTACAAACAGAGTGTTTCCAAACTGCTGTATGAACAGAAAGGTTAAACTCTGTGAGCTGAATGCACACATCACATAGTAGTTTCTGAGAATGATTCTGTCTAGTTTTTTACGAAGATATTTCCTTTTCTAACATTGGCCTAAAATCGCTTGAAATCTCCAATTGCAATTGCCCCAAAAAGAGAGTTTCAAATCTGCTCTGTCCAAAGAAAGGTTCAACTCTGTGAGCTGAATACACACAACACAAAGAAGTTACTGAAAATTCTTCTGTCTAGCATTATATGAAGAAATCCCGTTTCCAACGAAGTCCTCAAAGAGGTCCAAATATCCACTTGCAGACTTTACAAACAGAGTGTTTCCAAACTGCTGTATGAACAGAAAGGTTAAAATCTGTGAGCTGAATGCACACATCACATACTAGTTTCTGACAATGATTCTGTCTAGTTTTTATACGAAGATATTTCCTTTTCTCACATTGGCCTAAAATCGCTTGAAATCTCCAATTGCAATTTCCACAAAAAGAGAGTTTCAAATCTGCTCTGTCCAAAGAAAGGTTCAACTCAGTGAGCTGAATACACACAACACAAAGAAGTTACTGAAAATTCTTCTGTCTAGCATTATATGAAGAAATCCCGTTTCCAACGAAGTCCTCAAAGAGGTCCAAATATCCACGTGCAGACTTTACAAACAGAGTGTTTCCAAACTGCTGTATGAACAGAAAGGTTAAAATCTGTGAGCTGAATGCGCACATCACATAGTAGATTCTGAGAATCATTCTGTCTAGTTTTTATACCAAGATATTTCCTTTTCTCACATTGTCCTCAAATCGCTTGAAATCTCAAATTCCAAATTCCAGAAAAAGACAGTTTCAAACCTGCAGTGTGTAAGGAAAGGTTCAAATCTGTGAGTTGAATACACACAACACAAAGAAGTTACTGAGAATTCCTCTGTCTAGCATTATATGAAGAAATCCCGTTTCCAACGAAGGCCTCAAAGTGGTGCAAATATCCACTTGTAGACTTTAGAAACAGAGTGTTTCCAAACTGCTCTATGAACAGAAAAGTTAAACTCTGTGAGCTGAACGCACACATCACAAAGTTGTTTCTGAGAATGATTCTGTCTAGTTTTTATACGAAGATATTTCCTTTTCTAACATTGGCCTAAAATCGCTTGAAATCTCCAATTGCAATTTCCACAAAAAGAGAGTTTCAAATCTGCTCTGTCCAAAGAACGGTTCAACTCTGTGAGCTGAATACACACAACACAAAGAAGTTACTGAAAATTCTTCTGTCTAGCATTATATGAAGAAATCCCGTTTCCAACGAAATCCTCAAAGAGGTCCAAATATCCACTTGCAGACTTTACAAACAGAGTGTTTCCAAACTGCTGTATGGACAGAAAGGTTAAACTCTGTGAGCTGAATGCACACATCACATAGTAGTTTCTGAGAATGATTCTGTCTAGTTTTTATACCAAGATATTTCCTTTTCTCACATTGGCCTCAAATCGCTTGAAATCTCCAATTGCAATTTCCACAAAAAGAGAGTTTCAAATCTGCTCTGTCCAAAGAAAGGTTCAACTCTGTGAGCTGAATACACACAACACAAAGAAGTTACTCAAAATTCTTCTGTCTAGCATTATATAAAGAAATCCCGTTTCCAACGAAATCCTCAAAGAGGTCCAAATATCCCCTTGCAGACTTTACAAACAGAGTGTTTCCAAACTGCTCTATGAACAGAAAGGTTAAACTCTGTGAGCTGAATGCACACATCACATAGTAGTTTCTGAGAATGATTCTGTCTAGTTTCTATACGAAGATATTTCCTTTCCTAATATTGGCCTCAAATCGCTTGAAATCTCCAATTTCAAATTCCACAAAAAGAGAGTTTCAAATCTGCTCTGTCCAAAGAAATGTTCAACTCTGTGAGCTGAATGCACACAACACAAAGAAGTTACTGAAAATTCTTCTGTCTAGCATTATATGAAGAATTCCCGTTTCCAACGAAGGCCTCAAAGAGATCCAAATATCCACTTGCAGACTTTTCAAACAGAGTGTTTCCAAACTGCTGTATGAACAGAAAGGTTAAACTCTGTGAGCTGAATGCACACATCACATAGTAGTTTCTGAGAATGATTCTGTCTAGTTTTTATACGAAGATATTTCCTTTTCTAACATTGGCCTAAAATCGCTTGAAATCTCCAATTGCAATTTCCCCAAAAAGAGAGTTTCAAATCTGCTCTGTCCAAAGAAAGGTTCAACTCTGTGAGCTGAATACACACAACACAAAGAAGTTACTGAAAATTCTTCTATCTAGCGTTATATGAAGAAATCCCGTTTCCAACGAAGTCCTCAAAGAGGTCCATATATCCACTTGCAGACTTTACAAACAGAGTGTTTCCAAACTGCTGTATGAACAGAAAGGTTAAACTCTGTGAGCTGAATGCACACATCACATAGTAGTTTCTGAGAATGATTCTGTCTAGTTTTTATACGAAGATATTTCCTTTTCTAACATTGGCCTAAAATCGCTTGAAATCTCCAATTGCAATTTCCACAAAAAGAGAGTTTCAAATCTGCTCTGTCCAAAGAACGGTTCAACTCTGTGAGCTGAATACACACAACACAAAGAAGTTACTGAAAATTCTTCTGTCTAGCATTATATGAAGAAATCCCGTTTCCAACGAAATCCTCAAAGAGGTCCAAATATCCACTTGCAGACTTTACAAACAGAGTGTTTCCAAACTGCTGTATGGACAGAAAGGTTAAACTCTGTGAGCTGAATGCACACATCACATAGTAGTTTCTGAGAATGATTCTGTCTAGTTTTTATACCAAGATATTTCCTTTTCTCACATTGGCCTCAAATCGCTTGAAATCTCCAATTGCAATTTCCACAAAAAGAGAGTTTCAAATCTGCTCTGTCCAAAGAAAGGTTCAACTCTGTGAGCTGAATACACACAACACAAAGAAGTTACTCAAAATTCTTCTGTCTAGCATTATATAAAGAAATCCCGTTTCCAACGAAATCCTCAAAGAGGTCCAAATATCCCCTTGCAGACTTTACAAACAGAGTGTTTCCAAACTGCTCTATGAACAGAAAGGTTAAACTCTGTGAGCTGAATGCACACATCACATAGTAGTTTCTGAGAATGATTCTGTCTAGTTTCTATACGAAGATATTTCCTTTCCTAATATTGGCCTCAAATCGCTTGAAATCTGCAATTTCAAATTCCACAAAAAGAGAGTTTCAAATCTGCTCTGTCCAAAGAAATGTTCAACTCTGTGAGCTGAATGCACACAACACAAAGAAGTTACTGAAAATTCTTCTGTCTAGCATTATATGAAGAATTCCCGTTTCCAACGAAGGCCTCAAAGAGATCCAAATATCCACTTGCAGACTTTTCAAACAGAGTGTTTCCAAACTGCTGTATGAACAGAAAGGTTAAACTCTGTGAGCTGAATGCACACATCACATAGTAGTTTCTGAGAATGATTCTGTCTAGTTTTTATACGAAGATATTTCCTTTTCTAACATTGGCCTAAAATCGCTTGAAATCTCCAATTGCAATTTCCCCAAAAAGAGAGTTTCAAATCTGCTCTGTCCAAAGAAAGGTTCAACTCTGTGAGCTGAATACACACAACACAAAGAAGTTACTGAAAATTCTTCTATCTAGCATTATATGAAGAAATCCCGTTTCCAACGAAGTCCTCAAAGAGGTCCATATATCCACTTGCAGACTTTACAAACAGAGTGTTTCCAAACTGCTGTATGAACAGAAAGGTTAAAATCTGTGAGCTGAATGCACACATCACATAGTAGTTTCTGAGAATGATTCTGTCTAGTTTTTATACGAAGATATTTCCTTTTCTCACATTGGCCTAAAAACGCTGGAAATCTCCAATTGCAATTTCCACAAAAAGAGAGTTTCAAATCTGCTCTGTCCAAAGAAAGGTTCAACTCTGTGAGCTGAATACACACAACACAAAGAAGTTACTCAAAATTCTTCTGTCTAGCATTATATAAAGAAATCCCGTTTCCAACGAAATCCTCAAAGAGGTCCAAATATAACCTTGCAGACTTTACAAACAGAGTGTTTCCAAACTGCTCTATGAACGGAAAGGTTAAACTCTGTGAGCTGAATGCACACATCACATAGTAGTTTCTGAGAATGATTCTGTCTAGTTTTTATACCAACATATTTCCTTTTCTCACATTGGCCTCAAATCGCTTGAAATCTCAAATTCCAAATTCCAGAAAAAGACAGTTTCAAACCTGCAGTGTGTAAGGAAAGGTTCAAATCTGTGAGTTGAATACACACAACACAAAGAAGTTACTGAGAATTCTTCTGTCTAGCTTTATATGAAGAAATCCCGTTTCCAACGAAGGCCTCAAAGTGGTGCAAATATCCACTTGTAGACTTTAGAAACAGAGTGTTTCCAAACTGCTCTATGAACAGAAAAGTTCAACTCTGTGAGCTGAACCCACACATCACAAAGTTGTTTCTGAGAATGATTCTGTCTAGTTTTTATACGAAGATATTTAATTTTCTAACATTGGCCTAATATCGCTTGAAATCTCCAATTGCAATTTCCACAAAAAGAGAGTTTCAAATCTGCTCTGTCCAAAGAAAGGTTCAACTCTGTGAGCTGAATACACACAACACAAAGAAGTTACTGAAAATTCTTCTGTCTAGCATTATATGAAGAAATCCCGTTTCCAACGAAGTCCTCAAAGAGGTCCAAATATCCACTTGCAGACTTTACAAACAGAGTGTTTCCAAACTGCTGTATGAACAGAAAGGTGAAACTCTGTGAGCTGAATGCACACATCACATAGTAGTTTCTGAGAATGATTCTGTCTAGTTTTTATACGAAGATATTTCCTTTTCTCACATTGGCCTCAAATCGCTTGAAATCTCCAATTGCAATTTCCACAAAAAGAGAGTTTCAAATCTGCTCTGTCCAAAGAAAGGTTCAACTCTGTGAGCTGAATACACACAACACAAAAAAGTTACTCAAAATTCTTCTGTCTAGAATTATATGAAGAAATCCCGTTTCCAACGAAGTCCTCAAAGAGGTCAAAAATCCACTTGCAGACTTTACAAACAGAGTGTTTCCAAACTGCTGTATGAACAGAAAGGTTAAACTCTGTGAGCTGAATGCACACATCACATAGTAGTTTCTGAGAATGATTCTGTCTAGTTTTTATACCAAGATATTTCCTTTTCTCACATTGGCCTCAAATCGCTTGAAATCTCCAATTGCAATTTCCACAAAAAGAGAGTTTCAAATCTGCTCTGTCCAAAGAAAGGTTCAACTCTGTGAGCTGAATACACACAACACAAAGAAGTTACTCAAAATTCTTCTGTCTAGCATTATATAAAGAAATCCCGTTTCCAACGAAATCCTCAAAGAGGTCCAAATATCCCCTTTCAGACTTTACAAACAGAGTGTTTCCAAACTGCTCTATGAACAGAAAGGTTAAACTCTGTGAGCTGAATGCACACATCACATAGTAGTTTCTGAGAATGATTCTGTCTAGTTTCTATACGAAGATATTTCCTTTTCTAACATTGTCCTCAAATCGCTTGAAATCTCAAATTCCAAATTCCAGAAAAAGACAGTTTCAAACCTGCAGTGTGTAAGGAAAGGTTCAAATCTGTGAGTTGAATACACACAACACAAAGAAGTTACTGAGAATTCTTCTGTCTAGCATTATATGAAGAAATCCCGTTTCCAACGAAGGCCTCAAAGTGGAGCACATATCCACATGTAGACTTTAGAAACAGAGTGTTTCCAAACTGCTCTATGAACAGAAAAGTTAAACTCTGTGAGCTGAACGCACACATCACAAAGTTGTTTCTGAGAATGATTCTGTCTAGTTTTTATACCAAGATATTTCGTTTTCTAACATTGGCCTAAAATCGCTTGAAATCTCCAATTGCAATTTCCACAAAAAGAGAGTTTCAAATCTGCTCTGTCCAAAGAAAGGTTCAACTCTGTGAGCTGAATACACACAACACAAAGAAGTTACTGAAAATTCTTCTGTCTAGCATTATATGAAGAAATCCCGTTTCCAACGAAGTCCTCAAAGAGCTCCAAATATCCACTTGCAGACTTCACAAACAGAGTGTTTCCAAACTGCTGTATGAACAGAAAGGTTAAACTCTGTGAGCTGAATGCACACATCACATAGTAGTTTCTGAGAATGATTCTGTCTAGTTTTTATACGAAGATATTTCCTTTTCTAACATTGGCCTAAAATCGCTTGAAATCTCCAATTGCAATTTCCACAAAAAGAGAGTTTCAAATCTGCTCTGTCCAAAGAACGGTTCAACTCTGTGAGCTGAATACACACAACACAAAGAAGTTACTGAAAATTCTTCTGTCTAGCATTATATGAAGAAATCCCGTTTCCAACGAAATCCTCAAAGAGGTCCAAATATCCCGTTTCAGACTTTACAAACAGAGTGTTTCCAAACTGCTGTATGGACAGAAAGGTTAAACTCTGTGAGCTGAATGCACACATCACATAGTAGTTTCTGAGAATGATTCTGTCTAGTTTTTATACCAAGATATTTCCTTTTCTCACATTGGCCTCAAATCGCTTGAAATCTCCAATTGCAATTTCCACAAAAAGAGAGTTTCAAATCTGCTCTGTCCAAAGAAAGGTTCAACTCTGTGAGCTGAATACACACAACACAAAGAAGTTACTCAAAATTCTTCTGTCTAGCATTATATAAAGAAATCCCGTTTCCAACGAAATCCTCAAAGAGGTCCAAATATCCCCTTGCAGACTTTACAAACAGAGTGTTTCCAAACTGCTCTATGAACAGAAAGGTTAAACTCTGTGAGCTGAATGCACACATCACATAGTAGTTTCTGAGAATGATTCTGTCTAGTTTCTATACGAAGATATTTCCTTTCCTAATATTGGCCTCAAATCGCTTGAAATCTCCAATTTCAAATTCCACAAAAAGAGAGTTTCAAATCTGCTCTGTCCAAAGAAATGTTCAACTCTGTGAGCTGAATGCACACAACACAAAGAAGTTACTGAAAATTCTTCTGTCTAGCATTATATGAAGAATTCCCGTTTCCAACGAAGGCCTCAAAGAGATCCAAATATCCACTTGCAGACTTTTCAAACAGAGTGTTTCCAAACTGCTGTATGAACAGAAAGGTTAAACTCTGTGAGCTGAATGCACACATCACATAGTAGTTTCTGAGAATGATTCTGTCTAGTTTTTATACGAAGATATTTCCTTTTCTAACATTGGCCTAAAATCGCTTGAAATCTCCAATTGCAATTTCCCCAAAAAGAGAGTTTCAAATCTGCTCTGTCCAAAGAAAGGTTCAACTCTGTGAGCTGAATACACACAACACAAAGAAGTTACTGAAAATTCTTCCATCTAGCATTATATGAAGAAATCCCGTTTCCAACGAAGTCCTCAAAGAGGTCCATATATCCACTTGCAGACTTTACAAACAGAGTGTTTCCAAACTGCTGTATGAACAGAAAGGTTAAAATCTGTGAGCTGAATGCACACATCACATAGTAGTTTCTGAGAATGATTCTGTCTAGTTTTTATACGAAGATATTTCCTTTTCTCACATTGGCCTAAAAACGCTTGAAATCTCCAATTGCAATTTCCACAAAAAGAGAGTTTCAAATCTGCTCTGTCCAAAGAAAGGTTCAACTCTGTGAGCTGAATACACACAACACAAAGAAGTTACTCAAAATTCTTCTGTCTAGCATTATATAAGGAAATCCCGTTTCCAACGAAATCCTCAAAGAGGTCCAAATATAACCTTGCAGACTTTACAAACAGAGTGTTTCCAAACTGCTCTATGAACAGAAAGGTTAAACTCTGTGAGCTGAATGCACACATCACATAGTAGTTTCTGAGAATGATTCTGTCTAGTTTCTATACGAAGATATTTCCTTTTCTAACATTGTCCTCAAATCGCTTGAAATCTCAAATTCCAAATTCCAGAAAAAGACAGTTTCAAACCTGCAGTGTGTAAGGAAAGGTTCAAATCTGTGAGTTGAATACAAACAACACAAAGAAGTTACTGAGAATTCTTCTGTCTAGCATTATATGAAGAAATCCCGTTTCCAACGAAGGCCTCAAAGTGGAGCAAATATCCACTTGTAGACTTTAGAAACAGAGTGTTTCCAAACTGCTCTATGAACAGAAAAGTTAAACTCTGTGAGCTGAACGCACACATCACAAAGTTGTTTCTGAGAATGATTCTGTCTAGTTTTTATACCAAGATATTTCGTTTTCTAACATTGGCCTAAAATCGCTTGAAATCTCCAATTGCAATTTCCACAAAAAGAGAGTTTCAAATCTGCTCTGTCCAAAGAAAGGTTCAACTCTGTGAGCTGAATACACACAACACAAAGAAGTTACTGAAAATTTTTCTATCTAGCATTATATGAAGAAATCCCGTTTCCAACGAAGTCCTCAAAGAGTTCCAAATATCCACTTGCAGACTTTACAAACAGAGTGTTTCCAAACTGCTGTATGAACAGAAAGGTTAAACTCTGTGAGCTGAATGCACACATCACATAGTAGTTTCTGAGAATGATTCTGTCTAGTTTTTATACGAAGATATTTCCTTTTCTAACATTGGCCTCAAATCGCTTGAAATCTCCAATTTCAAATTCCAGAAAAAGAGAGTTTCAAATCTGCTCTGTCCAAAGAAATGTTCAACTCTGTGAGCTGAATACACACAACACAAAGAAGTTACTGAAAATTCTTCTGTCTAGCATTATATGAAGAATTCCCGTTTCCAACGAAGGCCTCAAAGAGATCAAAATATCCACTTGCAGACTTTACAAACAGAGTGTTTCCAAACTGCTGTATGAACAGAAAGTTTAAACTCTGTGAGCTGAATGCACACATCACATAGTAGTTTCTGAGAACGATTCTGTCTAGTTTTTATACGAAGATATTTCCTTTTCTAACATTGGCCTAAAATCGCTTGAAATCTCCAATTGCAATTTCCCCAAAAAGAGAATTTCAAATCTGCTCTGTCCAAAGAAAGGTTCAACTCTGTGAGCTGAATACACACAACACAAAGAAGTTACTGAAAATTCTTCTGTCTAGCATTATATGAAGAAATCCCGTTCCCAACGAAGTCCTCAAAGAGGTCCAAATATCCACTTGCAGACTTTACAAACAGAGTGTTTCCAAACTGCTGTATGAACAGAAAGGTTAAATCTGTGAGCTGAATGCACACATCACATAGTAGTTTCTGAGAATCATTCTGTCTAGTTTTTATACCAAGATATTTCCTTTTCTCACATTGGCCTCAAATCGCTTGAAATCTCAAATTCCAAATTCCAGAAAAAGACAGTTTCAAACCTGCAGTGTGTAAGGAAAGGTTCAAATCTGTGAGTTGAATACACACAACACAAAGAAGTTACTGAGAATTCTTCTGTCTAGCTTTATATGAAGAAATCCCGTTTCCAACGAAGGCCTCAAAGTGGTGCAAATATCCACTTGTAGACTTTAGAAACAGAGTGTTTCCAAACTGCTCTATGAACAGAAAAGTTCAACTCTGTGAGCTGAACCCACACATCACAAAGTTGTTTCTGAGAATGATTCTGTCTAGTTTTTATACGAAGATATTTAATTTTCTAACATTGGCCTAATATCGCTTGAAATCTCCAATTGCAATTTCCACAAAAAGAGAGTTTCAAATCTGCTCTGTCCAAAGAAAGGTTCAACTCTGTGAGCTGAATACACACAACACAAAGAAGTTACTGAAAATTCTTCTGTCTAGCATTATATGAAGAAATCCCGTTTCCAACGAAGTCCTCAAAGAGGTCCAAATATCCACTTGCAGACTTTACAAACAGAGTGTTTCCAAACTGCTGTATGAACAGAAAGGTGAAACTCTGTGAGCTGAATGCACACATCACATAGTAGTTTCTGAGAATGATTCTGTCTAGTTTTTATACGAAGATATTTCCTTTTCTCACATTGGCCTCAAATCGCTTGAAATCTCCAATTGCAATTTCCACAAAAAGAGAGTTTCAAATCTGCTCTGTCCAAAGAAAGGTTCAACTCTGTGAGCTGAATACACACAACACAAAGAAGTTACTCAAATATAACCTTGCAGACTTTACAAACAGAGTGTTTACAAAGTGCTCTATGAACAGAAAGGTTAAACTCTGTGAGCTGAATGCACACATCACATAGTAGTTTCTGAGAATGATTCTGTCTAGTTTTTATACGAAGATATTTCCTTTTCTAACATTGTCCTCAAATCGCTTGAAATCTCAAATTCCAAATTCCAGAAAAAGACAGTTTCAAACCTGCAGTGTGTAAGGAAAGGTTCAAATCTGTGAGTTGAATACACACAACACAAAGAAGTTACTGAGAATTCCTCTGTCTAGCATTATATGAAGAAATCCCGTTTCCAACGAAGGCCTCAAAGTGGTGCAAATATCCACTTGTAGACTTTAGAAACAGAGTGTTTCCAAACTGCTCTATGAACAGAAAAGTTAAACTCTGTGAGCTGAACGCACACATCACAAAGTTGTTTCTGAGAATGATTCTGTCTAGTTTTTATACGAAGATATTTCCTTTTCTAACATTGGCCTAAAATCGCTTGAAATCTCCAATTTCAAATTCCAGAAAAAGAGAGTTTCAAATCTGCTCTGTCCAAAGAAATGTTCAACTCTGTGAGCTGAATACACACAACACAAAGAAGTTACTGAAAATTCTTCTGTCTAGCATTATATGAAGAATTCCCGTTTCCAACGAAGGCCTCAAAGAGATCCAAATATCCACTTGCAGACTTTACAAACAGAGTGTTTCCAAACTGCTGTATGAACAGAAAGGTTAGACTCTGTGAGCTGAATGCACACATCACATAGTAGTTTCTGAGAATGATTCTGTCTAGTTTTTATACCAAGATATTTCCTTTTCTAACATTGGCCTCAAATCGCTTGAAATCTCCAATTGCAATTTCCCCAAAAAGAGAGTTTCAAATCTGCTCTGTCCAAAGAAAGGTTCAACTCTGTGAGCTGAATACACACAACACAAAGAAGTTACTGAAAATTCTTCTGTCTAGCATTATATTAAGAAATCCCGTTTCCAACGAAGTCCTCAAAGAGGTCCAAATATCCACTTGCAGACTTTACAAACAGAGTGTTTCCAAACTGCTGTATGAACAGAAAGGTTAAAATCTGTGAGCTGAATGTACACATCACATAGTAGTTTCTGAGAATGATTCTGTCTAGTTTTTATACGAAGATATTTCCTTTTCTCACATTGGCCTAAAAACGCTTGAAATCTCCAATTGCAATTTCCACAAAAAGAGAGTTTCAAATCTGCTCTGTCCAAAGAAAGGTTCAACTCTGTGAGCTGAATACACACAACACAAAGAAGTTACTCAAAATTCTTCTGTCTAGCATTATATAAAGAAATCCCGTTTCCAACGAAATCCTCAAAGAGGTCCAAATATAACCTTGCAGACTTTACAAACAGAGTGTTTCCAAACTGCTCTATGAACAGAAAGGTTAAACTCTGTGAGCTGAATGCACACATCACATAGTAGTTTGTGAGAATGATTCTGTCTAGTTTCTATACGAAGATATTTCCTTTTCTAACATTGCCCTCAAATCGCTTGAAATCTCAAATTCCAAATTCCAGAAAAAGACAGTTTCAAACCTGCAGTGTGTAAGGAAAGGTTCAAATCTGTGAGTTGAATACAAACAACACAAAGAAGTTACTGAGAATTCTTCTGTCTAGCATTATATGAAGAAATCCCGTTTCCAACGAAGGCCTCAAAGTGGAGCAAATATCCACTTGTAGACTTTAGAAACAGCGTGTTTCCAAACTGCTCTATGAACAGAAAAGTTAAACTCTGTGAGCTGAACGCACACATCACAAAGTTGTTTCTGAGAATGATTCTGTCTAGTTTTTATACCAAGATATTTCGTTTTCTAACATTGGCCTAAAATCGCTTGAAATCTCCAATTGCAATTTCCACAAAAAGAGAGTTTCAAATCTGCTCTGTCCAAAGAAAGGTTCAACTCTGTGAGCTGAATACACACAACACAAAGAAGTTACTGAAAATTCTTCTGTCTAGCATTATATGAAGAAATCCCGTTTCCAACGAAGTCCTCAAAGAGGTCCAAATATCCACTTGCAGACTTTACAAACAGAGTGTTTCCAAACTGCTGTATGAACAGAAAGGTGAAACTCTGTGAGCTGAATGCACACATCACATAGTAGTTTCTGAGAATGATTCTGTCTAGTTTTTATACGAAGATATTTCCTTTTCTCACATTGGCCTCAAATCGCTTGAAATCTCCAATTGCAATTTCCACAAAAAGAGAGTTTCAAATCTGCTCTGTCCAAAGAAAGGTTCAACTCTGTGAGCTGAATACACACAACACAAAGAAGTTACTCAAAATTCTTCTGTCTAGCATTATATAAGGAAATCCCGTTTCCAACGAAATCCTCAAAGAGGTCCAAATATAACCTTGCAGACTTTACAAACAGAGTGTTTCCAAAGTGCTCTATGAACAGAAAGGTTAAACTGTGAGCTGAATGCACACATCACATAGTAGTTTCTGAGAATGATTCTGTCTAGTTTTTATACGAAGAAATTTCCTTTTCTAACATTGTCCTCAAATCGCTTGAAATCTCAAATTCCTAATTCCAGAAAAAGACAGTTTCAAACCTGCAGTGTGTAAGGAAAGGTTCAAATCTGTGAGTTGAATACACACAACACAAAGAAGTTACTGAGAATTCCTCTGTCTAGCATTATATGAAGAAATCCCGTTTCCAACGAAGGCCTCAAAGTGGTGCAAATATCCACTTGTAGACTTTAGAAACAGAGTGTTTCCAAACTGCTCTATGAACAGAAAAGTTAAACTCTGTGAGCTGAACGCACACATCACAAAGTTGTTTCTGAGAATGATTCTGTCTAGTTTTTATACGAAGATATTTCCTTTTCTAACATTGGCCTAAAATCGCTTGAAATCTCCAATTTCAAATTCCAGAAAAAGAGAGTTTCAAATCTGCTCTGTCCAAAGAAATGTTCAACTCTGTGAGCTGAATACACACAACACAAAGAAGTTACTGAAAATTCTTCCGTCTAGCATTATATGAAGAATTCCCGTTTCCAACGAAGGCCTCAAAGAGATCCAAATATCCACTTGCAGACTTTACAAACAGAGTGTTTCCAAACTGCTGTATGAACAGAAAGGTTAAACTCTGTGAGCTGAATGCACACATCACATAGTAGTTTCTGAGAATGATTCTGTCTAGTTTTTTACGAAGATATTTCCTTTTCTAACATTGGCCTAAAATCGCTTGAAATCTCCAATTGCAATTGCCCCAAAAAGAGAGTTTCAAATCTGCTCTGTCCAAAGAAAGGTTCAACTCTGTGAGCTGAATACACACAACACAAAGAAGTTACTGAAAATTCTTCTGTCTAGCATTATATGAAGAAATCCCGTTTCCAACGAAGTCCTCAAAGAGGTCCAAATATCCACTTGCAGACTTTACAAACAGAGTGTTTCCAAACTGCTGTATGAACAGAAAGGTTAAAATCTGTGAGCTGAATGCACACATCACATACTAGTTTCTGACAATGATTCTGTCTAGTTTTTATACGAAGATATTTCCTTTTCTCACATTGGCCTAAAATCGCTTGAAATCTCCAATTGCAATTTCCACAAAAAGAGAGTTTCAAATCTGCTCTGTCCAAAGAAAGGTTCAACTCAGTGAGCTGAATACACACAACACAAAGAAGTTACTGAAAATTCTTCTGTCTAGCATTATATGAAGAAATCCCGTTTCCAACGAAGTCCTCAAAGAGGTCCAAATATCCACGTGCAGACTTTACAAACAGAGTGTTTCCAAACTGCTGTATGAACAGAAAGGTTAAAATCTGTGAGCTGAATGCGCACATCACATAGTAGTTTCTGAGAATCATTCTGTCTAGTTTTTATACCAAGATATTTCCTTTTCTCACATTGTCCTCAAATCGCTTGAAATCTCAAATTCCAAATTCCAGAAAAAGACAGTTTCAAACCTGCAGTGTGTAAGGAAAGGTTCAAATCTGTGAGTTGAATACACACAACACAAAGAAGTTACTGAGAATTCCTCTGTCTAGCATTATATGAAGAAATCCCGTTTCCAACGAAGGCCTCAAAGTGGTGCAAATATCCACTTGTAGACTTTAGAAACAGAGTGTTTCCAAACTGCTCTATGAACAGAAAAGTTAAACTCTGTGAGCTGAACGCACACATCACAAAGTTGTTTCTGAGAATGATTCTGTCTAGTTTTTATACGAAGATATTTCCTTTTCTAACATTGGCCTAAAATCGCTTGAAATCTCCAATTGCAATTTCCACAAAAAGAGAGTTTCAAATCTGCTCTGTCCAAAGAACGGTTCAACTCTGTGAGCTGAATACACACAACACAAAGAAGTTACTGAAAATTCTTCTGTCTAGCATTATATGAAGAAATCCCGTTTCCAACGAAATCCTCAAAGAGGTCCAAATATCCACTTGCAGACTTTACAAACAGAGTGTTTCCAAACTGCTGTATGAACAGAAAGGTTAAACTCTGTGAGCTGAATGCACACATCACATAGTAGTTTCTGAGAATGATTCTGTCTAGTTTTTATACCAAGATATTTCCTTTTCTCACATTGGCCTCAAATCGCTTGAAATCTCCAATTGCAATTTCCACAAAAAGAGAGTTTCAAATCTGCTCTGTCCAAAGAAAGGTTCAACTCTGTGAGCTGAATACACACAACACAAAGAAGTTACTCAAAATTCTTCTGTCTAGCATTATATAAAGAAATCCCGTTTCCAACGAAATCCTCAAAGAGGTCCAAATATCCCCTTGCAGACTTTACAAACAGAGTGTTTCCAAACTGCTCTATGAACAGAAAGGTTAAACTCTGTGAGCTGAATGCACACATCACATAGTAGTTTCTGAGAATGATTCTGTCTAGTTTCTATACGAAGATATTTCCTTTCCTAATATTGGCCTCAAATCGCTTGAAATCTCCAATTTCAAATTCCACAAAAAGAGAGTTTCAAATCTGCTCTGTCCAAAGAAATGTTCAACTCTGTGAGCTGAATGCACACAACACAAAGAAGTTACTGAAAATTCTTCTGTCTAGCATTATATGAAGAATTCCCGTTTCCAACGAAGGCCTCAAAGAGATCCAAATATCCACTTGCAGACTTTTCAAACAGAGTGTTTCCAAACTGCTGTATGAACAGAAAGGTTAAACTCTGTGAGCTGAATGCACACATCACATAGTAGTTTCTGAGAATGATTCTGTCTAGTTTTTATACGAAGATATTTCCTTTTCTAACATTGGCCTAAAATCGCTTGAAATCTCCAATTGTAATTTCCCCAAAAAGAGAGTTTCAAATCTGCTCTGTCCAAAGAAAGGTTCAACTCTGTGAGCTGAATACACACAACACAAAGAAGTTACTGAAAATTCTTCTATCTAGCATTATATGAAGAAATCCCGTTTCGAACGAAGTCCTCAAAGAGGTCCAAATATCCACCTGCAGACTTTACAAACAGAGTGTTTCCAAACTGCTGTATGAACAGAAAGGTTAAACTCTGTGAGCTGAATGCACACATCACATAGTAGTTTCTGAGAATGATTCTGTCTAGTTTTTATACCAAGATATTTCCTTTTCTCACATTGGCCTCAAATCGCTTGAAATCTCAAATTCCAAATTCCAGAAAAAGACAGTTTCAAACCTGCAGTGTGTAAGGAAAGGTTCAAATCTGTGAGTTGAATACACACAACACAAAGAAGTTACTGAGAATTCTTCTGTCTAGCTTTATATGGAGAAATCCCGTTTCCAACGAAGGCCTCAAAGTGGTGCAAATATCCACTTGTAGACTTTAGAAACAGAGTGTTTCCAAACTGCTCTATGAACAGAAAAGTTCAACTCTGTGAGCTGAACCCACACATCACAAAGTTGTTTCTGAGAATGATTCTGTCTAGTTTTTATACGAAGATATTTAATTTTCTAACATTGGCCTAATATCGCTTGAAATCTCCAATTGCAATTTCCACAAAAAGAGAGTTTCAAATCTGCTCTGTCCAAAGAAAGGTTCAACTCTGTGAGCTGAATACACACAACACAAAGAAGTTACTGAAAATTCTTCTGTCTAGCATTATATGAAGAAATCCCGTTTCCAACGAAGTCCTCAAAGAGGTCCAAATATCCACTTGCAGACTTTACAAACAGAGTGTTTCCAAACTGCTGTATGAACAGAAAGGTGAAACTCTGTGAGCTGAATGCACACATCACATAGTAGTTTCTGAGAATGATTCTGTCTAGTTTTTATACGAAGATATTTCCTTTTCTCACATTGGCCTAAAATCGCTTGAAATCTCCAATTGCAATTTCCACAAAAAGAGAGTTTCAAATCTGCTCTGTCCAAAGAAAGGTTCAACTCAGTGAGCTGAATACACACAACACAAAGAAGTTACTGAAAATTCTTCTGTCTAGCATTATATGAAGAAATCCCGTTTCCAACGAAGTCCTCAAAGAGGTCCAAATATCCACGTGCAGACTTTACAAACAGAGTGTTTCCAAACTGCTGTATGAACAGAAAGGTTAAAATCTGTGAGCTGAATGCGCACATCACATAGTAGTTTCTGAGAATCATTCTGTCTAGTTTTTATACCAAGATATTTCCTTTTCTCACATTGTCCTCAAATCGCTTGAAATCTCAAATTCCAAATTCCAGAAAAAGACAGTTTCAAACCTGCAGTGTGTAAGGAAAGGTTCAAATCTGTGAGTTGAATACACACAACACAAAGAAGTTACTGAGAATTCCTCTGTCTAGCATTATATGAAGAAATCCCGTTTCCAACGAAGGCCTCAAAGTGGTGCAAATATCCACTTGTAGACTTTAGAAACAGAGTGTTTCCAAACTGCTCTATGAACAGAAAAGTTAAACTCTGTGAGCTGAACGCACACATCACAAAGTTGTTTCTGAGAATGATTCTGTCTAGTTTTTATACGAAGATATTTCCTTTTCTAACATTGGCCTAAAATCGCTTGAAATCTCCAATTGCAATTTCCACAAAAAGAGAGTTTCAAATCTGCTCTGTCCAAAGAACGGTTCAACTCTGTGAGCTGAATACACACAACACAAAGAAGTTACTGAAAATTCTTCTGTCTAGCATTATATGAAGAAATCCAGTTTCCAACGAAATCCTCAAAGAGGTCCAAATATCCACTTGCAGACTTTACAAACAGAGTGTTTCCAAACTGCTGTATGAACAGAAAGGTTAAACTCTGTGAGCTGAATGCACACATCACATAGTAGTTTCTGAGAATGATTCTGTCTAGTTTTTATACCAAGATATTTCCTTTTCTCACATTGGCCTCAAATCGCTTGAAATCTCCAATTGCAATTTCCACAAAAAGAGAGTTTCAAATCTGCTCTGTCCAAAGAAAGGTTCAACTCTGTGAGCTGAATACACACAACACAAAGAAGTTACTCAAAATTCTTCTGTCTAGCATTATATAAAGAAATCCCGTTTCCAACGAAATCCTCAAAGAGGTCCAAATATCCCCTTGCAGACTTTACAAACAGAGTGTTTCCAAACTGCTCTATGAACAGAAAGGTTAAACTCTGTGAGCTGAATGCACACATCACATAGTAGTTTCTGAGAATGATTCTGTCTAGTTTCTATACGAAGATATTTCCTTTCCTAATATTGGCCTCAAATCGCTTGAAATCTCCAATTTCAAATTCCACAAAAAGAGAGTTTCAAATCTGCTCTGTCCAAAGAAATGTTCAACTCTGTGAGCTGAATGCACACAACACAAAGAAGTTACTGAAAATTCTTCTGTCTAGCATTATATGAAGAATTCCCGTTTCCAACGAAGGCCTCAAAGAGATCCAAATATCCACTTGCAGACTTTTCAAACAGAGTGTTTCCAAACTGCTGTATGAACAGAAAGGTTAAACTCTGTGAGCTGAATGCACACATCACATAGTAGTTTCTGAGAATGATTCTGTCTAGTTTTTATACGAAGATATTTCCTTTTCTCACATTGGCCTAAAATCGCTTGAAATCTCCAATTGCAATTTCCACAAAAAGAGAGTTTCAAATCTGCTCTGTCCAAAGAAAGGTTCAACTCAGTGAGCTGAATACACACAACACAAAGAAGTTACTGAAAATTCTTCTGTCTAGCATTATATGAAGAAATCCCGTTTCCAACGAAGTCCTCAAAGAGGTCCAAATATCCACGTGCAGACTTTACAAACAGAGTGTTTCCAAACTGCTGTATGAACAGAAAGGTTAAAATCTGTGAGCTGAATGCGCACATCACATAGTAGTTTCTGAGAATCATTCTGTCTAGTTTTTATACCAAGATATTTCCTTTTCTCACATTGTCCTCAAATCGCTTGAAATCTCAAATTCCAAATTCCAGAAAAAGACAGTTTCAAACCTGCAGTGTGTAAGGAAAGGTTCAAATCTGTGAGTTGAATACACACAACACAAAGAAGTTACTGAGAATTCCTCTGTCTAGCATTATATGAAGAAATCCCGTTTCCAACGAAGGCCTCAAAGTGGTGCAAATATCCACTTGTAGACTTTAGAAACAGAGTGTTTCCAAACTGCTCTATGAACAGAAAAGTTAAACTCTGTGAGCTGAACGCACACATCACAAAGTTGTTTCTGAGAATGATTCTGTCTAGTTTTTATACGAAGATATTTCCTTTTCTAACATTGGCCTAAAATCGCTTGAAATCTCCAATTGCAATTTCCACAAAAAGAGAGTTTCAAATCTGCTCTGTCCAAAGAACGGTTCAACTCTGTGAGCTGAATACACACAACACAAAGAAGTTACTGAAAATTCTTCTGTCTAGCATTATATGAAGAAATCCCGTTTCCAACGAAATCCTCAAAGAGGTCCAAATATCCACTTGCAGACTTTACAAACAGAGTGTTTCCAAACTGCTGTATGAACAGAAAGGTTAAACTCTGTGAGCTGAATGCACACATCACATAGTAGTTTCTGAGAATGATTCTGTCTAGTTTTTATACCAAGATATTTCCTTTTCTCACATTGGCCTCAAATCGCTTGAAATCTCCAATTGCAATTTCCACAAAAAGAGAGTTTCAAATCTGCTCTGTCCAAAGAAAGGTTCAACTCTGTGAGCTGAATACACACAACACAAAGAAGTTACTCAAAATTCTTCTGTCTAGCATTATATAAAGAAATCCCGTTTCCAACGAAATCCTCAAAGAGGTCCAAATATCCCCTTGCAGACTTTACAAACAGAGTGTTTCCAAACTGCTCTATGAACAGAAAGGTTAAACTCTGTGAGCTGAATGCACACATCACATAGTAGTTTCTGAGAATGATTCTGTCTAGTTTCTATACGAAGATATTTCCTTTCCTAATATTGGCCTCAAATCGCTTGAAATCTCCAATTTCAAATTCCACAAAAAGAGAGTTTCAAATCTGCTCTGTCCAAAGAAATGTTCAACTCTGTGAGCTGAATGCACACAACACAAAGAAGTTACTGAAAATTCTTCTGTCTAGCATTATATGAAGAATTCCCGTTTCCAACGAAGGCCTCAAAGAGATCCAAATATCCACTTGCAGACTTTTCAAACAGAGTGTTTCCAAACTGCTGTATGAACAGAAAGGTTAAACTCTGTGAGCTGAATGCACACATCACATAGTAGTTTCTGAGAATGATTCTGTCTAGTTTTTATACGAAGATATTTCCTTTTCTAACATTGGCCTAAAATCGCTTGAAATCTCCAATTGTAATTTCCCCAAAAAGAGAGTTTCAAATCTGCTCTGTCCAAAGAAAGGTTCAACTCTGTGAGCTGAATACACACAACACAAAGAAGTTACTGAAAATTCTTCTATCTAGCATTATATGAAGAAATCCCGTTTCGAACGAAGTCCTCAAAGAGGTCCAAATATCCACCTGCAGACTTTACAAACAGAGTGTTTCCAAACTGCTGTATGAACAGAAAGGTTAAACTCTGTGAGCTGAATGCACACATCACATAGTAGTTTCTGAGAATGATTCTGTCTAGTTTTTATACCAAGATATTTCCTTTTCTCACATTGGCCTCAAATCGCTTGAAATCTCAAATTCCAAATTCCAGAAAAAGACAGTTTCAAACCTGCAGTGTGTAAGGAAAGGTTCAAATCTGTGAGTTGAATACACACAACACAAAGAAGTTACTGAGAATTCTTCTGTCTAGCTTTATATGGAGAAATCCCGTTTCCAACGAAGGCCTCAAAGTGGTGCAAATATCCACTTGTAGACTTTAGAAACAGAGTGTTTCCAAACTGCTCTATGAACAGAAAAGTTCAACTCTGTGAGCTGAACCCACACATCACAAAGTTGTTTCTGAGAATGATTCTGTCTAGTTTTTATACGAAGATATTTAATTTTCTAACATTGGCCTAATATCGCTTGAAATCTCCAATTGCAATTTCCACAAAAAGAGAGTTTCAAATCTGCTCTGTCCAAAGAAAGGTTCAACTCTGTGAGCTGAATACACACAACACAAAGAAGTTACTGAAAATTCTTCTGTCTAGCATTATATGAAGAAATCCCGTTTCCAACGAAGTCCTCAAAGAGGTCCAAATATCCACTTGCAGACTTTACAAACAGAGTGTTTCCAAACTGCTGTATGAACAGAAAGGTGAAACTCTGTGAGCTGAATGCACACATCACATAGTAGTTTCTGAGAATGATTCTGTCTAGTTTTTATACCAAGATATTTCCTTTTCTCACATTGGCCTAAAATCGCTTGAAATCTCCAATTGCAATTTCCACAAAAAGAGAGTTTCAAATCTGCTCTGTCCAAAGAAAGGTTCAACTCAGTGAGCTGAATACACACAACACAAAGAAGTTACTGAAAATTCTTCTGTCTAGCATTATATGAAGAAATCCCGTTTCCAACGAAGTCCTCAAAGAGGTCCAAATATCCACGTGCAGACTTTACAAACAGAGTGTTTCCAAACTGCTGTATGAACAGAAAGGTTAAAATCTGTGAGCTGAATGCGCACATCACATAGTAGTTTCTGAGAATCATTCTGTCTAGTTTTTATACCAAGATATTTCCTTTTCTCACATTGTCCTCAAATCGCTTGAAATCTCAAATTCCAAATTCCAGAAAAAGACAGTTTCAAACCTGCAGTGTGTAAGGAAAGGTTCAAATCTGTGAGTTGAATACACACAACACAAAGAAGTTACTGAGAATTCCTCTGTCTAGCATTATATGAAGAAATCCCGTTTCCAACGAAGGCCTCAAAGTGGTGCAAATATCCACTTGTAGACTTTAGAAACAGAGTGTTTCCAAACTGCTCTATGAACAGAAAAGTTAAACTCTGTGAGCTGAACGCACACATCACAAAGTTGTTTCTGAGAATGATTCTGTCTAGTTTTTATACGAAGATATTTCCTTTTCTAACATTGGCCTAAAATCGCTTGAAATCTCCAATTGCAATTTCCACAAAAAGAGAGTTTCAAATCTGCTCTGTCCAAAGAACGGTTCAACTCTGTGAGCTGAATACACACAACACAAAGAAGTTACTGAAAATTCTTCTGTCTAGCATTATATGAAGAAATCCAGTTTCCAACGAAATCCTCAAAGAGGTCCAAATATCCACTTGCAGACTTTACAAACAGAGTGTTTCCAAACTGCTGTATGAACAGAAAGGTTAAACTCTGTGAGCTGAATGCACACATCACATAGTAGTTTCTGAGAATGATTCTGTCTAGTTTTTATACCAAGATATTTCCTTTTCTCACATTGGCCTCAAATCGCTTGAAATCTCCAATTGCAATTTCCACAAAAAGAGAGTTTCAAATCTGCTCTGTCCAAAGAAAGGTTCAACTCTGTGAGCTGAATACACACAACACAAAGAAGTTACTCAAAATTCTTCTGTCTAGCATTATATAAAGAAATCCCGTTTCCAACGAAATCCTCAAAGAGGTCCAAATATCCCCTTGCAGACTTTACAAACAGAGTGTTTCCAAACTGCTCTATGAACAGAAAGGTTAAACTCTGTGAGCTGAATGCACACATCACATAGTAGTTTCTGAGAATGATTCTGTCTAGTTTCTATACGAAGATATTTCCTTTCCTAATATTGGCCTCAAATCGCTTGAAATCTCCAATTTCAAATTCCACAAAAAGAGAGTTTCAAATCTGCTCTGTCCAAAGAAATGTTCAACTCTGTGAGCTGAATGCACACAACACAAAGAAGTTACTGAAAATTCTTCTGTCTAGCATTATATGAAGAATTCCCGTTTCCAACGAAGGCCTCAAAGAGATCCAAATATCCACTTGCAGACTTTTCAAACAGAGTGTTTCCAAACTGCTGTATGAACAGAAAGGTTAAACTCTGTGAGCTGAATGCACACATCACATAGTAGTTTCTGAGAATGATTCTGTCTAGTTTTTATACGAAGATATTTCCTTTTCTAACATTGGCCTAAAATCGCTTGAAATCTCCAATTGCAATTTCCCCAAAAAGAGAGTTTCAAATCTGCTCTGTCCAAAGAAAGGTTCAACTCTGTGAGCTGAATACACACAACACAAAGAAGTTACTGAAAATTCTTCTATCTAGCATTATATGAAGAAATCCCGTTTCGAACGAAGTCCTCAAAGAGGTCCAAATATCCACTTGCAGACTTTACAAACAGAGTGTTTCCAAACTGCTGTATGAACAGAAAGGTTAAAATCTGTGAGCTGAATGCACACATCACATAGTAGTTTCTGAGAATGATTATGTCTAGTTTTTATACGAAGATATTTCCTTTTCTCTCATTGGCCTAAAAACGCTTGAAATCTCCAATTGCAAATTCCACAAAAAGAGAGTTTCAAATCTGCTCTGTCCAAAGAAAGGTTCAACTCTGTGAGCTGAATACACACAACACAAAGAAGTTACTCAAAATTCTTCTGTCTAGCATTATATAAAGAAATCCCGTTTCCAACGAAATCCTCAAAGAGGTCCAAATATAACCTTGCAGACTTTACAAACAGAGTGTTTCCAAACTGCTGTATGAACAGAAAGGTTAAACTCTGTGAGCTGAATGCACACATCACATAGTAGTTTCTGAGAATGATTCTGTCTAGTTTTTATACCAAGATATTTCCTTTTCTCACATTGGCCTCAAATCGCTTGAAATCTCAAATTCCAAATTCCAGAAAAAGACAGTTTCAAACCTGCAGTGTGTAAGGAAAGGTTCAAATCTGTGAGTTGAATACACACAACACAAAGAAGTTACTGAGAATTCTTCTGTCTAGCTTTATATGAAGAAATCCCGTTTCCAACGAAGGCCTCAAAGTGGTGCAAATATCCACTTGTAGACTTTAGAAACAGAGTGTTTCCAAACTGCTCTATGAACAGAAAAGTTCAACTCTGTGAGCTGAACCCACACATCACAAAGTTGTTTCTGAGAATGATTCTGTCTAGTTTTTATACGAAGATATTTAATTTTCTAACATTGGCCTAATATCGCTTGAAATCTCCAATTGCAATTTCCACAAAAAGAGAGTTTCAAATCTGCTCTGTCCAAAGAAAGGTTCAACTCTGTGAGCTGAATACACACAACACAAAGAAGTTACTGAAAATTCTTCTGTCTAGCATTATATGAAGAAATCCCGTTTCCAACGAAGTCCTCAAAGAGGTCCAAATATCCACTTGCAGACTTTACAAACAGAGTGTTTCCAAACTGCTGTATGAACAGAAAGGTGAAACTCTGTGAGCTGAATGCACACATCACATAGTAGTTTCTGAGAATGATTCTGTCTAGTTTTTATACGAAGATATTTCCTTTTCTCACATTGGCCTCAAATCGCTTGAAATCTCCAATTGCAATTTCCACAAAAAGAGAGTTTCAAATCTGCTCTGTCCAAAGAAAGGTTCAACTCTGTGAGCTGAATACACACAACACAAAGAAGTTACTCAAAATTCTTCTGTCTAGCATTATATGAAGAAATCCCGTTTCCAACGAAGTCCTCAAAGAGGTCAAATATCCACTTGCAGACTTTACAAACAGAGTGTTTCCAAACTGCTGTATGAACAGAAAGGTTAAACTCTGTGAGCTGAATGCACACATCACATAGTAGTTTCTGAGAATGATTCTGTCTAGTTTTTATACCAAGATATTTCCTTTTCTCACATTGGCCTCAAATCGCTTGAAATCTCCAATTGCAATTTCCACAAAAAGAGAGTTTCAAATCTGCTCTGTCCAAAGAAAGGTTCAACTCTGTGAGCTGAATACACACAACACAAAGAAGTTACTCAAAATTCTTCTGTCTAGCATTATATAAAGAAATCCCGTTTCCAACGAAATCCTCAAAGAGGTCCAAATATCCCCTTTCAGACTTTACAAACAGAGTGTTTCCAAACTGCTCTATGAACAGAAAGGTTAAACTCTGTGAGCTGAATGCACACATCACATAGTAGTTTCTGAGAATGATTCTGTCTAGTTTCTATACGAAGATATTTCCTTTTCTAACATTGTCCTCAAATCGCTTGAAATCTCAAATTCCAAATTCCAGAAAAAGACAGTTTCAAACCTGCAGTGTGTAAGTAAAGGTTCAAATCTGTGAGTTGAATACACACAACACAAAGAAGTTACTGAGAATTCTTCTGTCTAGCATTATATGAAGAAATCCCGTTTCCAACGAAGGCCTCAAAGTGGAGCAAATATCCACATGTAGACTTTAGAAACAGAGTGTTTCCAAACTGCTCTATGAACAGAAAAGTTAAACTCTGTGAGCTGAACGCACACATCACAAAGTTGTTTCTGAGAATGATTCTGTCTAGTTTTTATACCAAGATATTTCGTTTTCTAACATTGGCCTAAAATCGCTTGAAATCTCCAATTGCAATTTCCACAAAAAGAGAGTTTCAAATCTGCTCTGTCCAAAGAAAGGTTCAACTCTGTGAGCTGAATACACACAACACAAAGAAGTTACTGAAAATTCTTCTGTCTAGCATTATATGAAGAAATCCCGTTTCCAACGAAGTCCTCAAAGAGTTCCAAATATCCACTTGCAGACTTCACAAACAGAGTGTTTCCAAACTGCTGTATGAACAGAAAGGTTAAACTCTGTGAGCTGAATGCACACATCACATAGTAGTTTCTGAGAATGATTCTGTCTAGTTTTTATACGAAGATATTTCCTTTTCTAACATTGGCCTAAAATCGCTTGAAATCTCCAATTGCAATTTCCACAAAAAGAGAGTTTCAAATCTGCTCTGTCCAAAGAACGGTTCAACTCTGTGAGCTGAATACACACAACACAAAGAAGTTACTGAAAATTCTTCTGTCTAGCATTATATGAAGAAATCCCGTTTCCAACGAAATCCTCAAAGAGGTCCAAATATCCACTTGCAGACTTTACAAACAGAGTGTTTCCAAACTGCTGTATGGACAGAAAGGTTAAACTCTGTGAGCTGAATGCACACATCACATAGTAGTTTCTGAGAATGATTCTGTCTAGTTTTTATACCAAGATATTTCCTTTTCTCACATTGGCCTCAAATCGCTTGAAATCTCCAATTGCAATTTCCACAAAAAGAGAGTTTCAAATCTGCTCTGTCCAAAGAAAGGTTCAACTCTGTGAGCTGAATACACACAACACAAAGAAGTTACTCAAAATTCTTCTGTCTAGCATTATATAAAGAAATCCCGTTTCCAACGAAATCCTCAAAGAGGTCCAAATATCCCCTTGCAGACTTTACAAACAGAGTGTTTCCAAACTGCTCTATGAACAGAAAGGTTAAACTCTGTGAGCTGAATGCACACATCACATAGTAGTTTCTGAGAATGATTCTGTCTAGTTTCTATACGAAGATATTTCCTTTCCTAATATTGGCCTCAAATCGCTTGAAATCTCCAATTTCAAATTCCACAAAAAGAGAGTTTCAAATCTGCTCTGTCCAAAGAAATGTTCAACTCTGTGAGCTGAATGCACACAACACAAAGAAGTTACTGAAAATTCTTCTGTCTAGCATTATATGAAGAATTCCCGTTTCCAACGAAGGCCTCAAAGAGATCCAAATATCCACTTGCAGACTTTTCAAACAGAGTGTTTCCAAACTGCTGTATGAACAGAAAGGTTAAACTCTGTGAGCTGAATGCACACATCACATAGTAGTTTCTGAGAATGATTCTGTCTAGTTTTTATACGAAGATATTTCCTTTTCTAACATTGGCCTAAAATCGCTTGAAATCTCCAATTGCAATTTCCCCAAAAAGAGAGTTTCAAATCTGCTCTGTCCAAAGAAAGGTTCAACTCTGTGAGCTGAATACACACAACACAAAGAAGTTACTGAAAATTCTTCTATCTAGCATTATATGAAGAAATCCCGTTTCCAACGAAGTCCTCAAAGAGGTCCATGTATCCACTTGCAGACTTTACAAACAGAGTGTTTCCAAACTGCTGTATGAACAGAAAGGTTAAAATCTGTGAGCTGAATGCACACATCACATAGTAGTTTCTGAGAATGATTCTGTCTAGTTTTTATACGAAGATATTTCCTTTTCTCACATTGGCCTAAAAACGCTTGAAATCTCCAATTGCAATTTCCACAAAAAGAGAGTTTCAAATCTGCTCTGTCCAAAGAAAGGTTCAACTCTGTGAGCTGAATACACACAACACAAAGAAGTTACTCAAAATTCTTCTGTCTAGCATTATATAAAGAAATCCCGTTTCCAACGAAATCCTCAAAGAGGTCCAAGTATAACCTTGCAGACTTTACAAACAGAGTGTTTCCAAACTGCTCTATGAACAGAAAGGTTAAACTCTGTGAGCTGAATGCACACATCACATAGTAGTTTCTGAGAATGATTCTGTCTAGTTTTTATACCAAGATATTTCCTTTTCTCACATTGGCCTCAAATCGCTTGAAATCTCAAATTCCAAATTCCAGAAAAAGACAGTTTCAAACCTGCAGTGTGTAAGGAAAGGTTCAAATCTGTGAGTTGAATACACACAACACAAAGAAGTTACTGAGAATTCTTCTGTCTAGCTTTATATGAAGAAATCCCGTTTCCAACGAAGGCCTCAAAGTGGTGCAAATATCCACTTGTAGACTTTAGAAACAGAGTGTTTCCAAACTGCTCTATGAACAGAAAAGTTCAACTCTGTGAGCTGAACCCACACATCACAAAGTTGTTTCTGAGAATGATTCTGTCTAGTTTTTATACGAAGATATTTAATTTTCTAACATTGGCCTAATATCGCTTGAAATCTCCAATTGCAATTTCCACAAAAAGAGAGTTTCAAATCTGCTCTGTCCAAAGAAAGGTTCAACTCTGTGAGCTGAATACACACAACACAAAGAAGTTACTGAAAATTCTTCTGTCTAGCATTATATGAAGAAATCCCGTTTCCAACGAAGTCCTCAAAGAGGTCCAAATATCCACTTGCAGACTTTACAAACAGAGTGTTTCCAAACTGCTGTATGAACAGAAAGGTGAAACTCTGTGAGCTGAATGCACACATCACATAGTAGTTTCTGAGAATGATTCTGTCTAGTTTTTATACGAAGATATATCCTTTTCTCACATTGGCCTCAAATCGCTTGAAATCTCCAATTGCAATTTCCACAAAAAGAGAGTTTCAAATCTGCTCTGTCCAAAGAAAGGTTCAACTCTGTGAGCTGAATACACACAACACAAAGAAGTTACTCAAAATTCTTCTGTCTAGCATTATATGAAGAAATCCCGTTTCCAACGAAGTCCTCAAAGAGGTCAAATATCCACTTGCAGACTTTACAAACAGAGTGTTTCCAAACTGCTGTATGAACAGAAAGGTTAAACTCTGTGAGCTGAATGCACACATCACATAGTAGTTTCTGAGAATGATTCTGTCTAGTTTTTATACCAAGATATTTCCTTTTCTCACATTGGCCTCAAATCGCTTGAAATCTCCAATTGCAATTTCCACAAAAAGAGAGTTTCAAATCTGCTCTGTCCAAAGAAAGGTTCAACTCTGTGAGCTGAATACACACAACACAAAGAAGTTACTCAAAATTCTTCTGTCTAGCATTATATAAAGAAATCCCGTTTCCAACGAAATCCTCAAAGAGGTCCAAATATCCCCTTTCAGACTTTACAAACAGAGTGTTTCCAAACTGCTCTATGAACAGAAAGGTTAAACTCTGTGAGCTGAATGCACACATCACATAGTAGTTTCTGAGAATGATTCTGTCTAGTTTCTATACGAAGATATTTCCTTTTCTAACATTGTCCTCAAATCGCTTGAAATCTCAAATTCCAAATTCCAGAAAAAGACAGTTTCAAACCTGCAGTGTGTAAGTAAAGGTTCAAATCTGTGAGTTGAATACACACAACACAAAGAAGTTACTGAGAATTCTTCTGTCTAGCATTATATGAAGAAATCCCGTTTCCAACGAAGGCCTCAAAGTGGAGCAAATATCCACATGTAGACTTTAGAAACAGAGTGTTTCCAAACTGCTCTATGAACAGAAAAGTTAAACTCTGTGAGCTGAACGCACACATCACAAAGTTGTTTCTGAGAATGATTCTGTCTAGTTTTTATACCAAGATATTTCGTTTTCTAACATTGGCCTAAAATCGCTTGAAATCTCCAATTGCAATTTCCACAAAAAGAGAGTTTCAAATCTGCTCTGTCCAAAGAAAGGTTCAACTCTGTGAGCTGAATACACACAACACAAAGAAGTTACTGAAAATTCTTCTGTCTAGCATTATATGAAGAAATCCCGTTTCCAACGAAGTCCTCAAAGAGTTCCAAATATCCACTTGCAGACTTCACAAACAGAGTGTTTCCAAACTGCTGTATGAACAGAAAGGTTAAACTCTGTGAGCTGAATGCACACATCACATAGTAGTTTCTGAGAATGATTCTGTCTAGTTTTTATACGAAGATATTTCCTTTTCTAACATTGGCCTAAAATCGCTTGAAATCTCCAATTGCAATTTCCACAAAAAGAGAGTTTCAAATCTGCTCTGTCCAAAGAACGGTTCAACTCTGTGAGCTGAATACACACAACACAAAGAAGTTACTGAAAATTCTTCTGTCTAGCATTATATGAAGAAATCCCGTTTCCAACGAAATCCTCAAAGAGGTCCAAATATCCACTTGCAGACTTTACAAACAGAGTGTTTCCAAACTGCTGTATGGACAGAAAGGTTAAACTCTGTGAGCTGAATGCACACATCACATAGTAGTTTCTGAGAATGATTCTGTCTAGTTTTTATACCAAGATATTTCCTTTTCTCACATTGGCCTCAAATCGCTTGAAATCTCCAATTGCAATTTCCACAAAAAGAGAGTTTCAAATCTGCTCTGTCCAAAGAAAGGTTCAACTCTGTGAGCTGAATACACACAACACAAAGAAGTTACTCAAAATTCTTCTGTCTAGCATTATATAAAGAAATCCCGTTTCCAACGAAATCCTCAAAGAGGTCCAAATATCCCCTTGCAGACTTTACAAACAGAGTGTTTCCAAACTGCTCTATGAACAGAAAGGTTAAACTCTGTGAGCTGAATGCACACATCACATAGTAGTTTCTGAGAATGATTCTGTCTAGTTTCTATACGAAGATATTTCCTTTCCTAATATTGGCCTCAAATCGCTTGAAATCTCCAATTTCAAATTCCACAAAAAGAGAGTTTCAAATCTGCTCTGTCCAAAGAAATGTTCAACTCTGTGAGCTGAATGCACACAACACAAAGAAGTTACTGAAAATTCTTCTGTCTAGCATTATATGAAGAATTCCCGTTTCCAACGAAGGCCTCAAAGAGATCCAAATATCCACTTGCAGACTTTTCAAACAGAGTGTTTCCAAACTGCTGTATGAACAGAAAGGTTAAACTCTGTGAGCTGAATGCACACATCACATAGTAGTTTCTGAGAATGATTCTGTCTAGTTTTTATACGAAGATATTTCCTTTTCTAACATTGGCCTAAAATCGCTTGAAATCTCCAATTGCAATTTCCCCAAAAAGAGAGTTTCAAATCTGCTCTGTCCAAAGAAAGGTTCAACTCTGTGAGCTGAATACACACAACACAAAGAAGTTACTGAAAATTCTTCTATCTAGCATTATATGAAGAAATCCCGTTTCCAACGAAGTCCTCAAAGAGGTCCATGTATCCACTTGCAGACTTTACAAACAGAGTGTTTCCAAACTGCTGTATGAACAGAAAGGTTAAAATCTGTGAGCTGAATGCACACATCACATAGTAGTTTCTGAGAATGATTCTGTCTAGTTTTTATACGAAGATATTTCCTTTTCTCACATTGGCCTAAAAACGCTTGAAATCTCCAATTGCAATTTCCACAAAAAGAGAGTTTCAAATCTGCTCTGTCCAAAGAAAGGTTCAACTCTGTGAGCTGAATACACACAACACAAAGAAGTTACTCAAAATTCTTCTGTCTAGCATTATATAAAGAAATCCCGTTTCCAACGAAATCCTCAAAGAGGTCCAAGTATAACCTTGCAGACTTTACAAACAGAGTGTTTCCAAACTGCTCTATGAACAGAAAGGTTAAACTCTGTGAGCTGAATGCACACATCACATAGTAGTTTCTGAGAATGATTCTGTCTAGTTTTTATACCAAGATATTTCCTTTTCTCACATTGGCCTCAAATCGCTTGAAATCTCAAATTCCAAATTCCAGAAAAAGACAGTTTCAAACCTGCAGTGTGTAAGGAAAGGTTCAAATCTGTGAGTTGAATACACACAACACAAAGAAGTTACTGAGAATTCTTCTGTCTAGCTTTATATGAAGAAATCCCGTTTCCAACGAAGGCCTCAAAGTGGTGCAAATATCCACTTGTAGACTTTAGAAACAGAGTGTTTCCAAACTGCTCTATGAACAGAAAAGTTCAACTCTGTGAGCTGAACCCACACATCACAAAGTTGTTTCTGAGAATGATTCTGTCTAGTTTTTATACGAAGATATTTAATTTTCTAACATTGGCCTAATATCGCTTGAAATCTCCAATTGCAATTTCCACAAAAAGAGAGTTTCAAATCTGCTCTGTCCAAAGAAAGGTTCAACTCTGTGAGCTGAATACACACAACACAAAGAAGTTACTGAAAATTCTTCTGTCTAGCATTATATGAAGAAATCCCGTTTCCAACGAAGTCCTCAAAGAGGTCCAAATATCCACTTGCAGACTTTACAAACAGAGTGTTTCCAAACTGCTGTATGAACAGAAAGGTGAAACTCTGTGAGCTGAATGCACACATCACATAGTAGTTTCTGAGAATGATTCTGTCTAGTTTTTATACGAAGATATTTCCTTTTCTCACATTGGCCTCAAATCGCTTGAAATCTCCAATTGCAATTTCCACAAAAAGAGAGTTTCAAATCTGCTCTGTCCAAAGAAAGGTTCAACTCTGTGAGCTGAATACACACAACACAAAGAAGTTACTCAAAATTCTTCTGTCTAGCATTATATGAAGAAATCCCGTTTCCAACGAAGTCCTCAAAGAGGTCAAATATCCACTTGCAGACTTTACAAACAGAGTGTTTCCAAACTGCTGTATGAACAGAAAGGTTAAACTCTGTGAGCTGAATGCACACATCACATAGTAGTTTCTGAGAATGATTCTGTCTAGTTTTTATACCAAGATATTTCCTTTTCTCACATTGGCCTCAAATCGCTTGAAATCTCCAATTGCAATTTCCACAAAAAGAGAGTTTCAAATCTGCTCTGTCCAAGGAAAGGTTCAACTCTGTGAGCTGAATACACACAACACAAAGAAGTTACTCAAAATTCTTCTGTCTAGCATTATATAAAGAAATCCCGTTTCCAACGAAATCCTCAAAGAGGTCCAAATATCCCCTTTCAGACTTTACAAACAGAGTGTTTCCAAACTGCTCTATGAACAGAAAGGTTAAACTCTGTGAGCTGAATGCACACATCACATAGTAGTTTCTGAGAATGATTCTGTCTAGTTTCTATACGAAGATATTTCCTTTTCTAACATTGTCCTCAAATCGCTTGAAATCTCAAATTCCAAATTCCAGAAAAAGACAGTTTCAAACCTGCAGTGTGTAAGGAAAGGTTCAAATCTGTGAGTTGAATACACACAACACAAAGAAGTTACTGAGAATTCTTCTGTCTAGCATTATATGAAGAAATGCCGTTTCCAACGAAGGCCTCAAAGTGGAGCAAATATCCACATGTAGACTTTAGAAACAGAGTGTTTCCAAACTGCTCTATGAACAGAAAAGTTAAACTCTGTGAGCTGAACGCACACATCACAAAGTTGTTTCTGAGAATGATTCTGTCTAGTTTTTATACCAAGATATTTCGTTTTCTAACATTGGCCTAAAATCGCTTGAAATCTCCAATTGCAATTTCCACAAAAAGAGAGTTTCAAATCTGCTCTGTCCAAAGAAAGGTTCAACTCTGTGAGCTGAATACACACAACACAAAGAAGTTACTGAAAATTCTTCTGTCTAGCATTATATGAAGAAATCCCGTTTCCAACGAAGTCCTCAAAGAGTTCCAAATACCCACTTGCAGACTTCACAAACAGAGTGTTTCCAAACTGCTGTATGAACAGAAAGGTTAAACTCTGTGAGCTGAATGCACACATCACATAGTAGTTTCTGAGAATGATTCTGTCTAGTTTTTATACGAAGATATTTCCTTTTCTAACATTGGCCTAAAATCGCTTGAAATCTCCAATTGCAATTTCCACAAAAAGAGAGTTTCAAATCTGCTCTGTCCAAAGAAAGGTTCAACTCTGTGAGCTGAATACACAGAACACAAAGAAGTTACTCAAAATTCTTCTGTCTAGCATTATATAAAGAAATCCCGTTTCCAACGAAATCCTCAAAGAGGTCCAAATATCCCCTTGCAGACTTTACAAACAGAGTGTTTCCAAACTGCTCTATGAACAGAAAGGTTAAACTCTGTGAGCTGAATGCACACATCACATAGTAGTTTCTGAGAATGATTCTGTCTAGTTTCTATACGAAGATATTTCCTTTCCTAATATTGGCCTCAAATCGCTTGAAATCTCCAATTTCAAATTCCACAAAAAGAGAGTTTCAAATCTGCTCTGTCCAAAGAAATGTTCAACTCTGTGAGCTGAATGCACACAACACAAAGAAGTTACTGAAAATTCTTCTGTCTAGCATTATATGAAGAATTCCCGTTTCCAACGAAGGCCTCAAAGAGATCCAAATATCCACTTGCAGACTTTTCAAACAGAGTGTTTCCAAACTGCTGTATGAACAGAAAGGTTAAACTCTGTGAGCTGAATGCACACATCACATAGTAGTTTCTGAGAATGATTCTGTCTAGTTTTTATACGAAGATATTTCCTTTTCTAACATTGGCCTAAAATCGCTTGAAATCTCCAATTGCAATTTCCCCAAAAAGAGAGTTTCAAATCTGCTCTGTCCAAAGAAAGGTTCAACTCTGTGAGCTGAATACACACAACACAAAGAAGTTACTGAAAATTCTTCTGTCTAGCATTATATGAAGAAATCCCGTTTCCAACGAAGTCCTCAAAGAGGTCCAAATATCCACTTGCAGACTTTACAAACAGAGTGTTTCCAAACTGCTGTATGAACAGAAAGGTGAAACTCTGTGAGCTGAATGCACACATCACATAGTAGTTTCTGAGAATGATTCTGTCTAGTTTTTATACGAAGATATTTCCTTTTCTCACATTGGCCTAAAAACGCTTGAAATCTCCAATTGCAATTTCCACAAAAAGAGAGTTTCAAATCTGCTCTGTCCAAAGAAAGGTTCAACTCTGTGAGCTGAATACACACAACACAAAGAAGTTACTCAAAATTCTTCTGTCTAGCATTATATAAAGAAATCCCGTTTCCAACGAAATCCTCAAAGAGGTCCAAATATAACCTTGCAGACTTTACAAACAGAGTGTTTCCAAACTGCTCTATGAACAGAAAGTTAAACTCTGTGAGCTGAATGCACACATCACATAGTAGTTTCTGAGAATGATTCTGTCTAGTTTTTATACCAAGATATTTCCTTTTCTCACATTGGCCTCAAATCGCTTGAAATCTCCAATTGCAATTTCCACAAAAAGAGAGTTTCAAATCTGCTCTGTCCAAAGAAAGGTTCAACTCTGTGAGCTGAATACACACAACACAAAGAAGTTACTCAAAATTCTTCTGTCTAGCATTATATAAAGAAATCCCGTTTCCAACGAAATCCTCAAAGAGGTCCAAATATCCCCTTGCAGACTTTACAAACAGAGTGTTTCCAAACTGCTCTATGAACAGAAAGGTTAAACTCTGTGAGCTGAATGCACACATCACATAGTAGTTTCTGAGAATGATTCTGTCTAGTTTCTATACGAAGATATTTCCTTTCCTATTATTGGCCTCAAATCGCTTGAAATCTCCAATTTCAAATTCCGCAAAAAGAGAGTTTCAAATCTGCTCTGTCCAAAGAAATGTTCAACTCTGTGAGCTGAATGCACACAACACAAAGAAGTTACTGAAAATTCTTCTGTCTAGCATTATATGAAGAATTCCCGTTTCCAACGAAGGCCTCAAAGAGATCCAAATATCCACTTGCAGACTTTTCAAACAGAGTGTTTCCAAACTGCTGTATGAACAGAAAGGTTAAACTCTGTGAGCTGAATGCACACATCACATAGTAGTTTCTGAGAATGATTCTGTCTAGTTTTTATACGAAGATATTTCCTTTTCTAACATTGGCCTAAAATCGCTTGAAATCTCCAATTGCAATTTCCCCAAAAAGAGAGTTTCAAATCTGCTCTGTCCAAAGAAAGGTTCAACTCTGTGAGCTGAATACACACAACACAAAGAAGTTACTGAAAATTCTTCTATCTAGCATTATATGAAGAAATCCCGTTTCGAACGAAGTCCTCAAAGAGGTCCAAATATCCACTTGCAGACTTTACAAACAGAGTGTTTCCAAACTGCTGTATGAACAGAAAGGTTAAAATCTGTGAGCTGAATGCACACATCACATAGTAGTTTCTGAGAATGATTATGTCTAGTTTTTATACGAAGATATTTCCTTTTCTCTCATTGGCCTAAAAACGCTTGAAATCTCCAATTGCAAATTCCACAAAAAGAGAGTTTCAAATCTGCTCTGTCCAAAGAAAGGTTCAACTCTGTGAGCTGAATACACACAACACAAAGAAGTTACTCAAAATTCTTCTGTCTAGCATTATATAAAGAAATCCCGTTTCCAACGAAATCCTCAAAGAGGTCCAAATATAACCTTGCAGACTTTACAAACAGAGTGTTTCCAAACTGCTGTATGAACAGAAAGGTTAAACTCTGTGAGCTGAATGCACACATCACATAGTAGTTTCTGAGAATGATTCTGTCTAGTTTTTATACCAAGATATTTCCTTTTCTCACATTGGCCTCAAATCGCTTGAAATCTCAAATTCCAAATTCCAGAAAAAGACAGTTTCAAACCTGCAGTGTGTAAGGAAAGGTTCAAATCTGTGAGTTGAATACACACAACACAAAGAAGTTACTGAGAATTCTTCTGTCTAGCTTTATATGAAGAAATCCCGTTTCCAACGAAGGCCTCAAAGTGGTGCAAATATCCACTTGTAGACTTTAGAAACAGAGTGTTTCCAAACTGCTCTATGAACAGAAAAGTTCAACTCTGTGAGCTGAACCCACACATCACAAAGTTGTTTCTGAGAATGATTCTGTCTAGTTTTTATACGAAGATATTTAATTTTCTAACATTGGCCTAATATCGCTTGAAATCTCCAATTGCAATTTCCACAAAAAGAGAGTTTCAAATCTGCTCTGTCCAAAGAAAGGTTCAACTCTGTGAGCTGAATACACACAACACAAAGAAGTTACTGAAAATTCTTCTGTCTAGCATTATATGAAGAAATCCCGTTTCCAACGAAGTCCTCAAAGAGGTCCAAATATCCACTTGCAGACTTTACAAACAGAGTGTTTCCAAACTGCTGTATGAACAGAAAGGTGAAACTCTGTGAGCTGAATGCACACATCACATAGTAGTTTCTGAGAATGATTCTGTCTAGTTTTTATACGAAGATATTTCCTTTTCTCACATTGGCCTCAAATCGCTTGAAATCTCCAATTGCAATTTCCACAAAAAGAGAGTTTCAAATCTGCTCTGTCCAAAGAAAGGTTCAACTCTGTGAGCTGAATACACACAACACAAAGAAGTTACTCAAAATTCTTCTGTCTAGCATTATATGAAGAAATCCCGTTTCCAACGAAGTCCTCAAAGAGGTCAAATATCCACTTGCAGACTTTACAAACAGAGTGTTTCCAAACTGCTGTATGAACAGAAAGGTTAAACTCTGTGAGCTGAATGCACACATCACATAGTAGTTTCTGAGAATGATTCTGTCTAGTTTTTATACCAAGATATTTCCTTTTCTCACATTGGCCTCAAATCGCTTGAAATCTCCAATTGCAATTTCCACAAAAAGAGAGTTTCAAATCTGCTCTGTCCAAAGAAAGGTTCAACTCTGTGAGCTGAATACACACAACACAAAGAAGTTACTCCAAATTCTTCTGTCTAGCATTATATAAAGAAATCCCGTTTCCAACGAAATCCTCAAAGAGGTCCAAATATCCCCATTCAGACTTTACAAACAGAGTGTTTCCAAACTGCTCTATGAACAGAAAGGTTAAACTCTGTGAGCTGAATGCACACATCACATAGTAGTTTCTGAGAATGATTCTGTCTAGTTTCTATACGAAGATATTTCCTTTTCTAACATTGTCCTCAAATCGCTTGAAATCTCAAATTCCAAATTCCAGAAAAAGACAGTTTCAAACCTGCAGTGTGTAAGGAAAGGTTCAAATCTGTGAGTTGAATACACACAACACAAAGAAGTTACTGAGAATTCTTCTGTCTAGCATTATATGAAGAAATCCCGTTTCCAACGAAGGCCTCAAAGTGGAGCAAATATCCACATGTAGACTTTAGAAACAGAGTGTTTCCAAACTGCTCTATGAACAGAAAAGTTAAACTCTGTGAGCTGAACGCACACATCACAAAGTTGTTTCTGAGAATGATTCTGTCTAGTTTTTATACCAAGATATTTCGTTTTCTAACATTGGCCTAAAATCGCTTGAAATCTCCAATTGCAATTTCCACAAAAAGAGAGTTTCAAATCTGCTCTGTCCAAAGAAAGGTTCAACTCTGTGAGCTGAATACACACAACACAAAGAAGTTACTGAAAATTCTTCTGTCTAGCATTATATGAAGAAATCCCGTTTCCAACGAAGTCCTCAAAGAGTTCCAAATATCCACTTGCAGACTTCACAAACAGAGTGTTTCCAAACTGCTGTATGAACAGAAAGGTTAAACTCTGTGAGCTGAATGCACACATCACATAGTAGTTTCTGAGAATGATTCTGTCTAGTTTTTATACGAAGATATTTCCTTTTCTAACATTGGCCTAAAATCGCTTGAAATCTCCAATTGCAATTTCCACAAAAAGAGAGTTTCAAATCTGCTCTGTCCAAAGAACGGTTCAACTCTGTGAGCTGAATACACACAACACAAAGAAGTTACTGAAAATTCTTCTGTCTAGCATTATATGAAGAAATCCCGTTTCCAACGAAATCCTCAAAGAGGTCCAAATATCCACTTGCAGACTTTACAAACAGAGTGTTTCCAAACTGCTGTATGGACAGAAAGGTTAAACTCTGTGAGCTGAATGCACACATCACATAGTAGTTTCTGAGAATGATTCTGTCTAGTTTTTATACCAAGATATTTCCTTTTCTCACATTGGCCTCAAATCGCTTGAAATCTCCAATTGCAATTTCCACAAAAAGAGAGTTTCAAATCTGCTCTGTCCAAAGAAAGGTTCAACTCTGTGAGCTGAATACACACAACACAAAGAAGTTACTCAAAATTCTTCTGTCTAGCATTATATAAAGAAATCCCGTTTCCAACGAAATCCTCAAAGAGGTCCAAATATCCCCTTGCAGACTTTACAAACAGAGTGTTTCCAAACTGCTCTATGAACAGAAAGGTTAAACTCTGTGAGCTGAATGCACACATCACATAGTAGTTTCTGAGAATGATTCTGTCTAGTTTCTATACGAAGATATTTCCTTTCCTAATATTGGCCTCAAATCGCTTGAAATCTCCAATTTCAAATTCCACAAAAAGAGAGTTTCAAATCTGCTCTGTCCAAAGAAATGTTCAACTCTGTGAGCTGAATGCACACAACACAAAGAAGTTACTGAAAATTCTTCTGTCTAGCATTATATGAAGAATTCCCGTTTCCAACGAAGGCCTCAAAGAGATCCAAATATCCACTTGCAGACTTTTCAAACAGAGTGTTTCCAAACTGCTGTATGAACAGAAAGGTTAAACTCTGTGAGCTGAATGCACACATCACATAGTAGTTTCTGAGAATGATTCTGTCTAGTTTTTATACGAAGATATTTCCTTTTCTAACATTGGCCTAAAATCGCTTGAAATCTCCAATTGCAATTTCCCCAAAAAGAGAGTTTCAAATCTGCTCTGTCCAAAGAAAGGTTCAACTCTGTGAGCTGAATACACACAACACAAAGAAGTTACTGAAAATTCTTCTATCTAGCATTATATGAAGAAATCCCGTTTCCAACGAAGTCCTCAAAGAGGTCCATATATCCACTTGCAGACTTTACAAACAGAGTGTTTCCAAACTGCTGTATGAACAGAAAGGTTAAAATCTGTGAGCTGAATGCACACATCACATAGTAGTTTCTGAGAATGATTCTGTCTAGTTTTTATACGAAGATATTTCCTTTTCTCACATTGGCCTAAAAACGCTTGAAATCTCCAATTGCAATTTCCACAAAAAGAGAGTTTCAAATCTGCTCTGTCCAAAGAAAGGTTCAACTCTGTGAGCTGAATACACACAACACAAAGAAGTTACTCAAAATTCTTCTGTCTAGCATTATATAAAGAAATCCCGTTTCCAACGAAATCCTCAAAGAGGTCCAAGTATAACCTTGCAGACTTTACAAACAGAGTGTTTCCAAACTGCTCTATGAACAGAAAGGTTAAACTCTGTGAGCTGAATGCACACATCACATAGTAGTTTCTGAGAATGATTCTGTCTAGTTTTTATACCAAGATATTTCCTTTTCTCACATTGGCCTCAAATCGCTTGAAATCTCAAATTCCAAATTCCAGAAAAAGACAGTTTCAAACCTGCAGTGTGTAAGGAAAGGTTCAAATCTGTGAGTTGAATACACACAACACAAAGAAGTTACTGAGAATTCTTCTGTCTAGCTTTATATGAAGAAATCCCGTTTCCAACGAAGGCCTCAAAGTGGTGCAAATATCCACTTGTAGACATTAGAAACAGAGTGTTTCCAAACTGCTCTATGAACAGAAAAGTTCAACTCTGTGAGCTGAACCCACACATCACAAAGTTGTTTCTGAGAATGATTCTGTCTAGTTTTTATACGAAGATATTTAATTTTCTAACATTGGCCTAAAATCGCTTGAAATCTCCAATTGCAATTTCCACAAAAAGAGAGTTTCAAATCTGCTCTGTCCAAAGAAAGGTTCAACTCTGTGAGCTGAATACACACAACACAAAGAAGTTACTGAAAATTCTTCTGTCTAGCATTATATGAAGAAATCCCGTTTCCAACGAAGTCCTCAAAGAGGTCCAAATATCCACTTGCAGACTTTACAAACAGAGTGTTTCCAAACTGCTGTATGAACAGAAAGGTGAAACTCTGTGAGCTGAATGCACACATCACATAGTAGTTTCTGAGAATGATTCTGTCTAGTTTTTATACCAAGATATTTCCTTTTCTCACATTGGCCTCAAATCGCTTGAAATCTCCAATTGCAATTTCCACAAAAAGAGAGTTTCAAATCTGCTCTGTCCAAAGAAAGGTTCAACTCTGTGAGCTGAATACACACAACACAAAGAAGTTACTCAAAATTCTTCTGTCTAGCATTATATGAAGAAATCCCGTTTCCAACGAAGTCCTCAAAGAGGTCAAATATCCACTTGCAGACTTCACAAACAGAGTGTTTCCAAACTGCTGTATGAACAGAAAGGTTAAACTCTGTGAGCTGAATGCACACATCACATAGTAGTTTCTGAGAATGATTCTGTCTAGTTTTTATACCAAGATATTTCCTTTTCTAACATTGGCCTAAAATCGCTTGAAATCTCCAATTGCAATTTCCCCAAAAAGAGAGTTTCAAATCTGCTCTGTCCAAAGAAAGGTTCAACTCTGTGAGCTGAATACACACAACACAAAGAAGTTACTGAAAATTCTTCTGTCTAGCATTATATGAAGAAATCCCGTTTCCAACGAAGTCCTCAAAGAGGTCCAAATATCCACTTGCAGACTTTACAAACAGAGTGTTTCCAAACTGCTGTATGAACAGAAAGGTGAAACTCTGTGAGCTGAATGCACACATCACATAGTAGTTTCTGAGAATGATTCTGTCTAGTTTTTATACGAAGATATTTCCTTTTCTCATATTGGCCTAAAAACGCTTGAAATCTCCAATTGCAATTTCCACAAAAAGAGAGTTTCAAATCTGCTCTGTCCAAAGAAAGGTTCAACTCTGTGAGCTGAATACACACAACACAAAGAAGTTACTCAAAATTCTTCTGTCTA
This sequence comes from Pan troglodytes, assembly GCF_028858775.2. Lineage (NCBI taxonomy): Eukaryota > Metazoa > Chordata > Mammalia > Primates > Hominidae > Pan > Pan troglodytes. The sequence continues at coordinate 16,306,212 of NC_072413.2, forward strand.
GCATTATATAAAGAAATCCCGTTTCCAACGAAATCCTCAAAGAGGTCCAAATATAACCTTGCAGACTTTACAAACAGAGTGTTTCCAAACTGCTCTATGAACAGAAAGTTAAACTCTGTGAGCTGAATGCACACATCACATAGTAGTTTCTGAGAATGATTCTGTCTAGTTTTTATACCAAGATATTTCCTTTTCTCACATTGGCCTCAAATCGCTTGAAATCTCCAATTGCAATTTCCACAAAAAGAGAGTTTCAAATCTGCTCTGTCCAAAGAAAGGTTCAACTCTGTGAGCTGAATACACACAACACAAAGAAGTTACTCAAAATTCTTCTGTCTAGCATTATATAAAGAAATCCCGTTTCCAACGAAATCCTCAAAGAGGTCCAAATATCCCCTTTCAGACTTTACAAACAGAGTGTTTCCAAACTGCTCTATGAACAGAAAGGTTAAACTCTGTGAGCTGAATGCACACATCACATAGTAGTTTCTGAGAATGATTCTGTCTAGTTTCTATACGAAGATATTTCCTTTTCTAACATTGTCCTCAAATCGCTTGAAATCTCAAATTCCAAATTCCAGAAAAAGACAGTTTCAAACCTGCAGTGTGTAAGGAAAGGTTCAAATCTGTGAGTTGAATACACACAACACAAAGAAGTTACTGAGAATTCTTCTGTCTAGCATTATATGAAGAAATCCCGTTTCCAACGAAGGCCTCAAAGTGGAGCAAATATCCACATGTAGACTTTAGAAACAGAGTGTTTCCAAACTGCTCTATGAACAGAAAAGTTAAACTCTGTGAGCTGAACGCACACATCACAAAGTTGTTTCTGAGAATGATTCTGTCTAGTTTTTATACGAAGATATTTCGTTTTCTAACATTGGCCTAAAATCGCTTGAAATCTCCAATTGCAATTTCCACAAAAAGAGAGTTTCAAATCTGCTCTGTCCAAAGAAAGGTTCAACTCTGTGAGCTGAATACACACAACACAAAGAAGTTACTGAAAATTCTTCTGTCTAGCATTATATGAAGAAATCCCGTTTCCAACGAAGTCCTCAAAGAGTTCCAAATATCCACTTGCAGACTTCACAAACAGAGTGTTTCCAAACTGCTGTATGAACAGAAAGGTTAAACTCTGTGAGCTGAATGCACACATCACATAGTAGTTTCTGAGAATGATTCTGTCTAGTTTTTATACGAAGATATTTCCTTTTCTAACATTGGCCTAAAATCGCTTGAAATCTCCAATTGCAATTTCCACAAAAAGAGAGTTTCAAATCTGCTCTGTTCAAAGAACGGTTCAACTCTGTGAGCTGAATACACACAACACAAAGAAGTTACTCAAAATTCTTCTGTCTAGCATTATATGAAGAAATCCCGTTTCCAACGAAATCCTCAAAGAGGTCCAAATATCCCCTTTCAGACTTTACAAACAGAGTGTTTCCAAACTGCTGTATGGACAGAAAGGTTAAACTCTGTGAGCTGAATGCACACATCACATAGTAGTTTCTGAGAATGATTCTGTCTAGTTTTTATACCAAGATATTTCCTTTTCTCACATTGGCCTCAAATCGCTTGAAATCTCCAATTGCAATTTCCACAAAAAGAGAGTTTCAAATCTGCTCTGTCCAAAGAAAGGTTCAACTCTGTGAGCTGAATACACACAACACAAAGAAGTTACTGAAAATTTTTCTATCTAGCATTATATGAAGAAATCCCGTTTCCAACGAAGTCCTCAAAGAGTTCCAAATATCCACTTGCAGACTTTACAAACAGAGTGTTTCCAAACTGCTGTATGAACAGAAAGGTTAAACTCTGTGAGCTGAATGCACACATCACATAGTAGTTTCTGAGAATGATTCTGTCTAGTTTTTATACGAAGATATTTCCTTTTCTAACATTGGCCTAAAATCGCTTGAAATCTCCAATTGCAATTTCCCCAAAAAGAGAATTTCAAATCTGCTCTGTCCAAAGAAAGGTTCAACTCTGTGAGCTGAATACACACAACACAAAGAAGTTACTGAAAATTCTTCTGTCTAGCATTATATGAAGAAATCCCGTTTCCAACGAAGTCCTCAAAGAGGTCCAAATATCCACTTGCAGACTTTACAAACAGAGTGTTTCCAAACTGCTGTATGAACAGAAAGGTTAAAATCTGTGAGCTGAATGCACACATCACATAGTAGTTTCTGAGAATCATTCTGTCTAGTTTTTATACCAAGATATTTCCTTTTCTCACATTGGCCTCAAATCGCTTGAAATCTCAAATTCCAAATTCCAGAAAAAGACAGTTTCAAACCTGCAGTGTGTAAGGAAAGGTTCAAATCTGTGAGTTGAATACACACAACACAAAGAAGTTACTGAGAATTCTTCTGTCTAGCTTTATATGAAGAAATCCCGTTTCCAACGAAGGCCTCAAAGTGGTGCAAATATCCACTTGTAGACTTTAGAAACAGAGTGTTTCCAAACTGCTCTATGAACAGAAAAGTTCAACTCTGTGAGCTGAACCCACACATCACAAAGTTGTTTCTGAGAATGATTCTGTCTAGTTTTTATACGAAGATATTTAATTTTCTAACATTGGCCTAATATCGCTTGAAATCTCCAATTGCAATTTCCACAAAAAGAGAGTTTCAAATCTGCTCTGTCCAAAGAAAGGTTCAACTCTGTGAGCTGAATACACACAACACAAAGAAGTTACTGAAAATTCTTCTGTCTAGCATTATATGAAGAAATCCCGTTTCCAACGAAGTCCTCAAAGAGGTCCAAATATCCACTTGCAGACTTTACAAACAGAGTGTTTCCAATCTGCTGTATGAACAGAAAGGTGAAACTCTGTGAGCTGAATGCACACATCACATAGTAGTTTCTGAGAATGATTCTGTCTAGTTTTTATACGAAGATATTTCCTTTTCTCACATTGGCCTCAAATCGCTTGAAATCTCCAATTGCAATTTCCACAAAAAGAGAGTTTCAAATCTGCTCTGTCCAAAGAAAGGTTCAACTCTGTGAGCTGAATACACACAACACAAAGAAGTTACTCAAAATTCTTCTGTCTAGCATTATATAAAGAAATCCCGTTTCCAACGAAATCCTCAAAGAGGTCCAAATATAACCTTGCAGACTTTACAAACAGAGTGTTTACAAAGTGCTCTATGAACAGAAAGGTTAAACTCTGTGAGCTGAATGCACACATCACATAGTAGTTTCTGAGAATGATTCTGTCTAGTTTTTATACGAAGATATTTCCTTTTCTAACATTGTCCTCAAATCGCTTGAAATCTCAAATTCCAAATTCCAGAAAAAGACAGTTTCAAACCTGCAGTGTGTAAGGAAAGGTTCAAATCTGTGAGTTGAATACACACAACACAAAGAAGTTACTGAGAATTCCTCTGTCTAGCATTATATGAAGAAATCCCGTTTCCAACGAAGGCCTCAAAGTGGTGCAAATATCCACTTGTAGACTTTAGAAACAGAGTGTTTCCAAACTGCTCTATGAACAGAAAAGTTAAACTCTGTGAGCTGAATGCACACATCACAAAGTTGTTTCTGAGAATGATTCTGTCTAGTTTTTATACGAAGATATTTCGTTTTCTAACATTGGCCTAAAATCGCTTGAAATCTCCAATTTCAAATTCCAGAAAAAGAGAGTTTCAAATCTGCTCTGTCCAAAGAAATGTTCAACTCTGTGAGCTGAATACACACAACACAAAGAAGTTACTGAAAATTCTTCTGTCTAGCATTATATGAAGAATTCCCGTTTCCAACGAAGGCCTCAAAGAGATCCAAATATCCACTTGCAGACTTTACAAACAGAGTGTTTCCAAACTGCTGTATGAACAGAAAGGTTAAACTCTGTGAGCTGAATGCACACATCACATAGTAGTTTCTGAGAATGATTCTGTCTAGTTTTTATACCAAGATATTTCCTTTTCTAACATTGGCCTCAAATCGCTTGAAATCTCCAATTGCAATTTCCACAAAAAGAGAGTTTCAAATCTGCTCTGTCCAAAGAAAGGTTCAACTCTGTGAGCTGAATACACACAACACAAAGAAGTTACTGAAAATTCTTCTGTCTAGCATTATATGAAGAAATCCCGTTTCCAACGAAGTCCTCAAAGAGGTCCAAATATCCACTTGCAGACTTTACAAACAGAGTGTTTCCAAACTGCTCTATGAACAGAAAGGTTAAACTCTGTGAGCTGAATGCACACATCACATAGTAGTTTCTGAGAATGATTCTGTCTAGTTTCTATACGAAGATATTTCCTTTCCTAATATTGGCCTCAAATCGCTTGAAATCTCCAATTTCAAATTCCACAAAAAGAGAGTTTCAAATCTGCTCTGTCCAAAGAAATGTTCAACTCTGTGAGCTGAATGCACACAACACAAAGAAGTTACTGAAAATTCTTCTGTCTAGCATTATATGAAGAATTCCCGTTTCCAACGAAGGCCTCAAAGAGATCCAAATATCCACTTGCAGACTTTTCAAACAGAGTGTTTCCAAACTGCTGTTTGAACAGAAAGGTTAAACTCTGTGAGCTGAATGCACACATCACATAGTAGTTTCTGAGAATGATTCTGTCTAGTTTTTATACGAAGATATTTCCTTTTCTAACATTGGCCTAAAATCGCTTGAAATCTCCAATTGCAATTTCCCCAAAAAGAGAGTTTCAAATCTGCTCTGTCCAAAGAAAGGTTCAACTCTGTGAGCTGAATACACACAACACAAAGAAGTTACTGAAAATTCTTCTATCTAGCATTATATGAAGAAATCCCGTTTCGAACGAAGTCCTCAAAGAGGTCCAAATATCCACTTGCAGACTTTACAAACAGAGTGTTTCCAAACTGCTGTATGAACAGAAAGGTTAAACTCTGTGAGCTGAATGCACACATCACATAGTAGTTTCTGAGAATGATTCTGTCTAGTTTTTATACGAAGATATTTCCTTTTCTCACATTGGCCTAAAAACGCTTGAAATCTCCAATTGCAAATTCCACAAAAAGAGAGTTTCAAATCTGCTCTGTCCAAAGAAAGGTTCAACTCTGTGAGCTGAAAACACACAACACAAAGAAGTTACTCAAAATTCTTCTGTCTAGCATTATATAAAGAAATCCCGTTTCCAACGAAATCCTCAAAGAGGTCCAAATATAACCTTGCAGAGTTTACAAACAAAGTGTTTCCAAACTGCTCTATGAACAGAAAGGTTAAACTCTGTGAGCTGAATGCACACATCACATAGTAGTTTCTGAGAATGATTCTGTCTAGTTTCTATACGAAGATATTTCCTTTTCTAACATTGTCCTCAAATCGCTTGAAATCTCAAATTCCAAATTCCAGAAAAAGACAGTTTCAAACCTGCAGTGTGTAAGGAAAGGTTCAAATCTGTGAGTTGAATACAAACAACACAAAGAAGTTACTGAGAATTCTTCTGTCTAGCATTATATGAAGAAATCCCGTTTCCAACGAAGGCCTCAAAGTGGAGCAAATATCCACTTGTAGACTTTAGAAACAGAGTGTTTCCAAACTGCTCTATGAACAGAAAAGTTAAACTCTGTGAGCTGAACGCACACATCACAAAGTTGTTTCTGAGAATGATTCTGTCTAGTTTTTATACCAAGATATTTCGTTTTCTAACATTGGCCTAAAATCGCTTGAAATCTCCAATTGCAATTTCCACAAAAAGAGAGTTTCAAATCTGCTCTGTCCAAAGAAAGGTTCAACTCTGTGAGCTGAATACACACAACACAAAGAAGTTACTGAAAATTTTTCTATCTAGCATTATATGAAGAAATCCCGTTTCCAACGAAGTCCTCAAAGAGTTCCAAATATCCACTTGCAGACTTTACAAACAGAGTGTTTCCAAACTGCTGTATGAACAGAAAGGTTAAACTCTGTGAGCTGAATGCACACATCACATAGTAGTTTCTGAGAATGATTCTGTCTAGTTTTTATACCAAGATATTTCCTTTTCTAACATTGGCCTCAAATCGCTTGAAATCTCCAATTTCAAATTCCAGAAAAAGAGAGTTTCAAATCTGCTCTGTCCAAAGAAATGTTCAACTCTGTGAGCTGAATACACACAACACAAAGAAGTTACTGAAAATTCTTCTGTCTAGCATTATATGAAGAATTCCCGTTTCCAACGAAGTCCTCAAAGAGATCAAAATATCCACTTGCAGACTTTACAAACAGAGTGTTTCCAAACTGCTGTATGAACAGAAAGTTTAAACTCTGTGAGCTGAATGCACACATCACATAGTAGTTTCTGAGAATGATTCTGTCTAGTTTTTATACGAAGATATTTCCTTTTCTAACATTGGCCTAAAATCGCTTGAAATCTCCAATTGCAATTTCCCCAAAAAGAGAGTTTCAAATCTGCTCTGTCCAAAGAAAGGTTCAACTCTGTGAGCTGAATACACACAACACAAAGAAGTTACTCAAAATTCTTCTGTCTAGCATTATATGAAGAAATCCCGTTTCCAACGAAGTCCTCAAAGAGGTCCAAATATCCACTTGCAGACTTTACAAACAGAGTGTTTCCAAACTGCTGTATGAACAGAAAGGTTAAAATCTGTGAGCTGAATGCACACATCACATAGTAGTTTCTGAGAATCATTCTGTCTAGTTTTTATACCAAGATATTTCCTTTTCTCACATTGGCCTCAAATCGCTTGAAATCTCAAATTCCAAATTCCAGAAAAAGACAGTTTCAAACCTGCAGTGTATAAGGAAAGGTTCAAATCTGTGAGTTGAATACACACAACACAAAGAAGTTACTGAGAATTCTTCTGTCTAGCATTATATGAAGAAATCCCGTTTCCAACGAAGGCCCCAAAGTGGTGCAAATATCCACTTGTAGACTTTAGAAACAGAGTGTTTCCAAACTGCTCTATGAACAGAAAAGTTAAACTCTGTGAGCTGAACGCACACATCACAAAGTTGTTTCTGAGAATGATTCTGTCTAGTTTTTATACGAAGATATTTCCTTTTCTAACATTGGCCTAAAATCGCTTGAAATCTCCAATTGCAATTTCCACAAAAAGAGAGTTTCAAATCTGCTCTGTCCAAAGAAAGGTTCAACTCTGTGAGCTGAATACACACAACACAAAGAAGTTACTGAAAATTCTTCTGTCTAGCATTATATGAAGAAATCCCGTTTCCAACGAAGTCCTCAAAGAGGTCCAAATATCCACTTGCAGACTTTACAAACAGAGTGTTTCCAAACTGCTGTATGAACAGAAAGGTTAAACTCTGTGAGCTGAATGCACACATCACATAGTAGTTTCTGAGAATGATTCTGTCTAGTTTTTATACGAAGATATTTCCTTTTCTCACATTGGCCTCAAATCGCTTGAAATCTCCAATTGCAATTTCCACAAAAAGAGAGTTTCAAATCTGCTCTGTCCAAGGAAAGGTTCAACTCTGTGAGCTGAATACACACAACACAAAGAAGTTACTCAAAATTCTTCTGTCTAGCATTATATAAGGAAATCCCGTTTCCAACGAAATCCTCAAAGAGGTCCAAATATAACCTTGCAGACTTTACAAACAGAGTGTTTCCAAAGTGCTCTATGAACAGAAAGGTTAAACTCTGTGAGCTGAATGCACACATCACATAGTAGTTTCTGAGAATGATTCTGTCTAGTTTTTATACGAACATATTTCCTTTTCTAACATTGTCCACAAATCGCTTGAAATCTCAAATTCCAAATTCCAGAAAAAGACAGTTTCAAACCTGCAGTGTGTAAGGAAAGGTTCAAATCTGTGAGTTGAATACACACAACACAAAGAAGTTACTGAGAATTCCTCTGTCTAGCATTATATGAAGAAATCCCGTTTCCAACGAAGGCCTCAAAGTGGTGCAAATATCCACTTGTAGACTTTAGAAACAGAGTGTTTCCAAACTGCTCTATGAACAGAAAAGTTAAACTCTGTGAGCTGAACGCACACATCACAAAGTTGTTTCTGAGAATGATTCTGTCTAGTTTTTATACGAAGATATTTCCTTTTCTAACATTGGCCTAAAATCGCTTGAAATCTCCAATTTCAAATTCCAGAAAAAGAGAGTTTCAAATCTGCTCTGTCCAAAGAAATGTTCAACTCTGTGAGCTGAATACACACAACACAAAGAAGTTACTGAAAATTCTTCTGTCTAGCATTATATGAAGAATTCCCGTTTCCAACGAAGGCCTCAAAGAGATCCAAATATCCACTTGCAGACTTTACAAACAGAGTGTTTCCAAACTGCTGTATGAACAGAAAGGTTAAACTCTGTGAGCTGAATGCACACATCACATAGTAGTTTCTGAGAATGATTCTGTCTAGTTTTTATACGAAGATATTTCCTTTTCTCACATTGGCCTAAAATCGCTTGAAATCTCCAATTGCAATTTCCACAAAAAGAGAGTTTCAAATCTGCTCTGTCCAAAGAAAGGTTCAACTCAGTGAGCTGAATACACACAACACAAAGAAGTTACTGAAAATTCTTCTGTCTAGCATTATATGAAGAAATCCCGTTTCCAACGAAGTCCTCAAAGAGGTCCAAATATCCACTTGCAGACTTTACAAACAGAGTGTTTCCAAACTGCTGTATGAACAGAAAGGTTAAAATCTGTGAGCTGAATGCACCCATCACATAGTAGTTTCTGAGAATCATTCTGTCTAGTTTTTATACCAAGATATTTCCTTTTCTCACATTGTCCTCAAATCGCTTGAAATCTCAAATTCCAAATTCCAGAAAAAGACAGTTTCAAACCTGCAGTGTGTAAGGAAAGGTTCAAATCTGTGAGTTGAATACACACAACACAAAGAAGTTACAGAGAATTCCTCTGTCTAGCATTATATGAAGAAATCCCGTTTCCAACGAAGGCCTCAAAGTGGTGCAAATATCCACTTGTAGACTTTAGAAACAGAGTGTTTCCAAACTGCTCTATGAACAGAAAAGTTAAACTCTGTGAGCTGAACGCACACATCACAAAGTTGTTTCTGAGAATGATTCTGTCTAGTTTTTATACGAAGATATTTCCTTTTCTAACATTGGCCTAAAATCGCTTGAAATCTCCAATTGCAATTTCCCCAAAAAGAGAGTTTCAAATCTGCTCTGTCCAAATAAAGGTTCAACTCTGTGAGCTGAATACACACAACACAAAGAAGTTACTGAAAATTCTTCTGTCTAGCATTATATGAAGAAATCCCGTTTCCAACGAAGTCCTCAAAGAGGTCAAATATCCACTTGCAGACTTTACAAACAGAGTGTTTCCAAACTGCTGTATGAACAGAAAGGTTAAACTCTGTGAGCTGAATGCACACATCACATAGTAGTTTCTGAGAATGATTCTGTCTAGTTTTTATACCAAGATATTTCCTTTTCTCACATTGGCCTCAAATCGCTTGAAATCTCCAATTGCAATTTCCACAAAAAGAGAGTTTCAAATCTGCTCTGTTCAAAGAAAGGTTCAACTCTGTGAGCTGAATACACACAACACAAAGAAGTTACTCAAAATTCTTCTGTCTAGCATTATATAAAGAAATCCCGTTTCCAACGAAATCCTCAAAGAGGTCCAAATATCCCCTTTCAGACTTTACAAACAGAGTGTTTCCAAACTGCTCTATGAACAGAAAGGTTAAACTCTGTGAGCTGAATGCACACATCACATAGTAGTTTCTGAGAATGATTCTGTCTAGTTTCTATACGAAGATATTTCCTTTTCTAACATTGTCCTCAAATCGCTTGAAATCTCAAATTCCAAATTCCAGAAAAAGACAGTTTCAAACCTGCAGTGTGTAAGGAAAGGTTCAAATCTGTGAATTGAATACACACAACACAAAGAAGTTACTGAGAATTCTTCTGTCTAGCATTATATGAAGAAATCCCGTTTCCAACGAAGGCCTCAAAGTGGAGCAAATATCCACATGTAGACTTTAGAAACAGAGTGTTTCCAAACTGCTCTATGAACAGAAAAGTTAAACTCTGTGAGCTGAACGCACACATCACAAAGTTGTTTCTGAGAATGATTCTGTCTAGTTTCTATACGAAGATATTTCCTTTTCTAACATTGTCCTCAAATCGCTTGAAATCTCAAATTCCAAATTCCAGAAAAAGACAGTTTCAAACCTGCAGTGTGTAAGGAAAGGTTCAAATCTGTGAGTTGAATACACACAACACAAAGAAGTTACTGAGAATTCTTCTGTCTAGCATTATATGAAGAAATCCCGTTTCCAACGAAGGTGTCAAAGTGGAGCAAATATCCACTTGTAGACTTTAGAAACAGAGTGTTTCCAAACTGCTCTATGAACAGAAAAGTTAAACTCTGTGAGCTGAACGCACACATCACAAAGTTGTTTCTGAGAATGATTCTGTCTAGTTTTTATACCAAGATATTTCGTTTTCTAACATTGGCCTAAAATCGCTTGAAATCTCCAATTGCAATTTCCACAAAAAGAGAGTTTCAAATCTGCTCTGTCCAAACAAAGGTTCAACTCTGTGAGCTGAATACACACAACACAAAGAAGTTACTGAAAATTCTTCTGTCTGGCATTATATGAAGAAATCCCGTTTCCAACGAAGTCCTCAAAGAGTTCCAAATATCCACTTGCAGACTTTACAAACAGAGTGTTTCCAAACTGCTGTATGAACAGAAAGGTTAAACTCTGTGAGCTGAATGCACACATCACATAGTAGTTTCTGAGAATGATTCTGTCTAGTTTTTATACGAAGATATTTCCTTTTCTAACATTGGCCTAAAATCGCTTGAAATCTCCAACTGCAATTGCCCCAAAAAGAGAGTTTCAAATCTGCTCTGTCCAAAGAAAGGTTCAACTCTGTGAGCTGAATACACACAACACAAAGAAGTTACTGAAAATTCTTCTGTCTAGCATTATATGAAGAAATCCCGTTTCCAACGAAGTCCTCAAAGAGGTCCAAATATCCACTTGCAGACTTTACAAACAGAGTGTTTCCAAACTGCTGTATGAAAAGAAAGGTTAAAATCTGTGAGCTGAATGCACACATCACATAGTAGTTTCTGAGAATCATTCTGTCTAGTTTTTATACCAAGATATTTCCTTTTCTCACATTGGCCTCAAATCGCTTGAAATCTCAAATTCCAAATTCCAGAAAAAGACAGTTTCAAACCTGCAGTGTATAAGGAAAGGTTCAAATCTGTGAGTTGAATACACACAACACAAAGAAGTTACTGAGAATTCTTCTGTCTAGCATTATATGAAGAAATCCCGTTTCCAACGAAGGCCCCAAAGTGGTGCAAATATCCACTTGTAGACTTTAGAAACAGAGTGTTTCCAAACAGCTCTATGAACAGAAAAGTTAAACTCTGTGAGCTGAACGCACACATCACAAAGTTGTTTCTGAGAATGATTCTGTCTAGTTTTTATATGAAGATATTTCCTTTTCTAACATTGGCCTAAAATCGCTTGAAATCTCCAATTGCAATTTCCACAAAAAGAGAGTTTCAAATCTGCTCTGTCCAAAGAAAGGTTCAACTCTGTGAGCTGAATACACACAACACAAAGAAGTTACTGAAAATTCTTCTGTCTAGCATTATATGAAGAAATCCCGTTTCCAACGAAGTCCTCAAAGAGGTCCAAATATCCACTTGCAGACTTTACAAACAGAGTGTTTCCAAACTGCTGTATGAACAGAAAGGTGAAACTCTGTGAGCTGAATGCACACATCACATAGTAGTTTCTGAGAATGATTCTGTCTAGTTTTTATACCAAGATATTTCCTTTTCTCACATTGGCCTCAAATCGCTTGAAATCTCCAATTGCAATTTCCACAAAAAGAGAGTTTCAAATCTGCTCTGTCCAAAGAAAGGTTCAACTCTGTGAGCTGAATACACACAACACAAAGAAGTTACTCAAAATTCTTCTGTCTAGCATTATATAAAGAAATCCCGTTTCCAACGAAATCCTCAAAGAGGTCCAAATATAACCTTGCAGACTTTACAAACAGAGTGTTTCCAAAGTGCTCTATGAACAGAAAGGTTAAACTCTGTGAGCTGAATGCACACATCACATAGTAGTTTCTGAGAATGATTCTGTCTAGTTTTTATACGAAGATATTTCCTTTTCTAACATTGTCCTCAAATCGCTTGAAATCTCAAATTCCAAATTCCAGAAAAAGACAGTTTCAAACCTGCAGTGTGTAAGGAAAGGTTCAAATCTGTGAGTTGAATACACACAACACAAAGAAGTTACTGAGAATTCCTCTGTCTAGCATTATATGAAGAAATCCCGTTTCCAACGAAGGCCTCAAATTCGTGCAAATATCCACTTGTAGACTTTAGAAACAGAGTGTTTCCAAACTGCTCTATGAACAGAAAAGTTAAACTCTGTGAGCTGAACGCACACATCACAAAGTTGTTTCTGAGAATGATTCTGTCTAGTTTTTATAAGAAGATATTTCCTTTTCTAACATTGGCCTAAAATCGCTTGAAATCTCCAATTTCAAATTCCAGAAAAAGAGAGTTTCAAATCTGCTCTGTCCAAAGAAATGTTCAACTCTGTGAGCTGAATACACACAACACAAAGAAGTTACTGAAAATTCTTCTGTCTAGCATTATATGAAGAATTCCCGTATCCAACGAAGGCCTCAAAGAGATCCAAATATCCACTGGCAGATTTTACAAACAGAGTGTTTCCAAACTGCTGTATGAACAGAAAGGTTAAACTCTGTGAGCTGAATGCACACATCACATAGTAGTTTCTGAGAATGATTCTGTCTAGTTTTTATACGAAGATATTTCCTTTTCTAACATTGGCCTAAAATCGCTTGAAATCTCCAATTGCAATTTCCCCAAAAAGAGAGTTTCAAATCTGCTCTGTCCAAAGAAAGGTTCAACTCTGTGAGCTGAATACACACAACACAAAGAAGTTACTGAAAATTCTTCTGTCTAGCATTGTATGAAGAAATCCCGTTTCCAACGAAGTCCTCAAAGAGGTCCAAATATCAACTTGCAGACTTTACAAACAGAGTGTTTCCAAACTGCTGTATGAAAAGAAAGGTTAAAATCTGTGAGCTGAATGCACACATCACATAGTAGTTTCTGAGAATCATTCTGTCTAGTTTTTATACCAAGATATTTCCTTTTCTCACATTGGCCTCAAATCGCTTGAAATCTCAAATTCCAAATTCCAGAAAAAGACAGTTTCAAACCTGCAGTGTATAAGGAAAGGTTCAAATCTGTGAGTTGAATACACACAACACAAAGAAGTTACTGAGAATTCTTCTGTCTAGCATTATATGAAGAAATCCCGTTTCCAACGAAGGCCCCAAAGTGGTGCAAATATCCACTTGTAGACTTTAGAAACAGAGTGTTTCCAAACAGCTCTATGAACAGAAAAGTTAAACTCTGTGAGCTGAACGCACACATCACAAAGTTGTTTCTGAGAATGATTCTGTCTAGTTTTTATATGAAGATATTTCCTTTTCTAACATTGGCCTAAAATCGCTTGAAATCTCCAATTGCAATTTCCACAAAAAGAGAGTTTCAAATCTGCTCTGTCCAAAGAAAGGTTCAACTCTGTGAGCTGAATACACACAACACAAAGAAGTTACTGAAAATTCTTCTGTCTAGCATTATATGAAGAAATCCCGTTTCCAACGAAGTCCTCAAAGAGGTCCAAATATCCACTTGCAGACTTTACAAACAGAGTGTTTCCAAACTGCTGTATGAACAGAAAGGTGAAACTCTGTGAGCTGAATGCACACATCACATAGTAGTTTCTGAGAATGATTCTGTCTAGTTTTTATACGAAGATATTTCCTTTTCTCACATTGGCCTCAAATCGCTTGAAATCTCCAATTGCAATTTCCACAAAAAGAGAGTTTCAAATCTGCTCTGTCCAAAGAAAGGTTCAACTCTGTGAGCTGAATACACACAACACAAAGAAGTTACTCAAAATTCTTCTGTCTAGCATTATATAAAGAAATCCCGTTTCCAACGAAATCCTCAAAGAGGTCCAAATATAACCTTGCAGACTTTACAAACAGAGTGTTTCCAAAGTGCTCTATGAACAGAAAGGTTAAACTCTGTGAGCTGAATGCACACATCACATAGTAGTTTCTGAGAATGATTCTGTCTAGTTTTTATACGAAGATATTTCCTTTTCTAACATTGTCCTCAAATCGCTTGAAATCTCAAATTCCAAATTCCAGAAAAAGACAGTTTCAAACCTGCAGTGTGTAAGGAAAGGTTCAAATCTGTGAGTTGAATACACACAACACAAAGAAGTTACTGAGAATTCCTCTGTCTAGCATTATATGAAGAAATCCCGTTTCCAACGAAGGCCTCAAATTCGTGCAAATATCCACTTGTAGACTTTAGAAACAGAGTGTTTCCAAACTGCTCTATGAACAGAAAAGTTAAACTCTGTGAGCTGAACGCACACATCACAAAGTTGTTTCTGAGAATGATTCTGTCTAGTTTTTATAAGAAGATATTTCCTTTTCTAACATTGGCCTAAAATCGCTTGAAATCTCCAATTTCAAATTCCAGAAAAAGAGAGTTTCAAATCTGCTCTGTCCAAAGAAATGTTCAACTCTGTGAGCTGAATACACACAACACAAAGAAGTTACTGAAAATTCTTCTGTCTAGCATTATATGAAGAATTCCCGTATCCAACGAAGGCCTCAAAGAGATCCAAATATCCACTGGCAGATTTTACAAACAGAGTGTTTCCAAACTGCTGTATGAACAGAAAGGTTAAACTCTGTGAGCTGAATGCACACATCACATAGTAGTTTCTGAGAATGATTCTGTCTAGTTTTTATACGAAGATATTTCCTTTTCTAACATTGGCCTAAAATCGCTTGAAATCTCCAATTGCAATTTCCCCAAAAAGAGAGTTTCAAATCTGCTCTGTCCAAAGAAAGGTTCAACTCTGTGAGCTGAATACACACAACACAAAGAAGTTACTGAAAATTCTTCTGTCTAGCATTGTATGAAGAAATCCCGTTTCCAACGAAGTCCTCAAAGAGGTCCAAATATCAACTTGCAGACTTTACAAACAGAGTGTTTCCAAACTGCTGTATGAACAGAAAGGTTAAAATCTGTGAGCTGAATGCACACATCACATAGTAGTTTCTGAGAATGATTCTGTCTAGTTTTTATACGAAGATACTTCCTTTTCTAACATTGGCCTAAAATCGCTTGAAATCTCCAATTGCAATTTCCCCAAAAAGAGAGTTTCAAATCTGCTCTGTCCAAAGAAAGGTTCAACTCTGTGAGCTGAATACACACAACACAAAGAAGTTACTCAAAATTCTTCTGTCTAGCATTATATAAAGAAATCCCGTTTCCAACGAAGTCTTCAAAGAGGTCCAAATATCCACTTGCAGACTTTACAAACAGAGTGTTTCCAAACTGCTCTATGAACAGAAGGTTAAACTCTGTGAGCTGAATGCACACATCACAAAGTAGTTTCTGAGAATGATTCTGTCTAGTTTCTATACGAAGATATTTCGTTTTCTAACATTGGCCTCAAATCGCTTGAAATCTCAAATTCCAAATTCCAGAAAAAGACAGTTTCAAACCTGCAGTGTGTAAGGAAAGGTTCAAATCTGTGAGATGAATACACACAACACAAAGAAGTTACTGAGAATTCTTCTGTCTAGCATTATATGAAGAAATCCTGTTTCCAACGAAGGCCTCAAAGTGGTGCAAATATCCACTTGTAGACTTTAGATACAGAGTGTTTCCAAACTGCTCTATGAACAGAAAAGTTAAACTCTCTGAGTTGAACGCACACATCACAAAGTTGTTTCTGAGAATGATTCTGTCTAGTTTTTATACCAAGATATTTCGTTTTCTAACATTGGCCTAAAATCGCTTGAAATCTCCAATTGCAATTTCCACAAAAAGAGAGTTTCAAATCTGCTCTGTCCAAAGAAAGATTCAACCCTGTGAGCTGAATACACACAACACAAAGAAGTTACTGAAAATTCTTCTGTCTAGCATTATATGATGAAATCCCGTTTCCAACGAAGTCCTCAAAGAGTTCCAAATATCCACTTGCAGACTTTACACACAGAGTGTTTCCAAACTGCTGTATGAACAGAAAGGTTAAACTCTGTGAGCTGAATGCACACATCACATAGTAGTTTCTGAGAATGATTCTGTCTAGTTTTTATACGAAGATATTTCCTTTTCTAACATTGGCCTAAAATCGCTTGAAATCTCCAATTGCAATTTCCCCAAAAAGAGAGTTTCAAATCTGCTCTGTCCAAAGAAAGGTTCAACTCTGTGAGCTGAATACACACAACATAAAGAAGTTACTGAAAATTCTTCTGTCTAGCATTATATGAAGAAATCCCGTTTCCAACGAAGTCCTCAAAGAGGTCCAAATATCCACATGCAGACTTTACAAACAGAGTGTTTCCAAACTGCTCTATGAACAGAAAGGTTAAACTCTGTGAGCTGAATGCACACATCACATAGTAGTTTCTGAGAATGATTCTGTCTAGTTTCTATACGAAGATATTTCCTTTTCTAACATTGTCCTCAAATCGCTTGAAATCTCAAATTCCAAATTCCAGAAAAAGACAGTTTCAAACCTGCAGTGTGTAAGGAAAGGTTCAAATCTGTGAGTTGAATACACACAACACAAAGAAGTTACTGAGAATTCTTCTGTCTAGCATTATATGATGAAATCCCGTTTCCAACGAAGGCCTCAAAGTGGAGCAAATATGCACTTGTAGACTTTAGAAACAGAGTGTTTCCAAACTGCTCTATGAACAGAAAAGTTAAACTCTGTGAGCTGAACGCACACATCACAAAGTTGTTTCTGAGAATGATTCTGTCTAGTTTTTATACGAAGATATTTCGTTTTCTAACACTGGCCTAAAATCGCTTGAAATCTCCAATTGCAATTTCCACAAAAAGAGAGTTTCAAATCTGCTCTGTCCAAAGAAAGGTTCAACTCTGTGAGCTGAATACACACAACACAAAGAAGTTACTGAAAATTCTTCTGTCTAGCATTATATGAAGAAATCCCGTTTCCAACGAAGTCCTCAAAGAGTTCCAAATATCCACTTGCAGACTTCACAAACAGAGTGTTTCCAAACTGCTGTATGAACAGAAAGGTTAAACTCTGTGAGCTGAATGCACACATCACATAGTAGTTTCTGAGAATGATTCTGTCTAGTTTTTATACGAAGATATTTCCTTTTCTAACATTGGCCTCAAATCGCTTGAAATCTCCAATTGCAATTTCCACAAAAAGAGAGTTTCAAATCTGCTCTGTCCAAAGAAATGTTCAACTCTGTGAGCTGAATACACAGAACACAAAGAAGTTACTCAAAATTCTTCTGTCTAGCATTATATAAAGAAATCCCGTTTCCAACGAAATCCTCAAAGAGGTCCAAATATCCCCTTGCAGACTTTACAAACAGAGTGTTTCCAAACTGCTCTATGAACAGAAAGGTTAAACTCTGTGAGCTGAATGCACACATCACATAGTAGTTTCTGAGAATGATTCTGTCTAGTTTCTATACGAAGATATTTCCTTTCCTAATATTGGCCTCAAATCGCTTGAAATCTCCAATTTCAAATTCCACAAAAAGAGAGTTTCAAATCTGCTCTGTCCAAAGAAATGTTCAACTCTGTGAGCTGAATGCACACAACACAAAGAAGTTACTGAAAATTCTTCTGTCTAGCATTATATGAAGAATTCCCGTTTCCAACGAAGGCCTCAAAGAGATCCAAATATCCACTTGCAGACTTTTCAAACAGAGTGTTTCCAAACTGCTGTATGAACAGAAAGGTTAAACTCTGTGAGCTGAATGCACACATCACATAGTAGTTTCTGAGAATGATTCTGTCTAGTTTTTATACGAAGATATTTCCTTTTCTAACATTGGCCTAAAATCGCTTGAAATCTCCAATTGCAATTTCCACAAAAAGAGAGTTTCAAATCTGCTCTGTCCAAAGAAAGGTTCAACTCTGTGAGCTGAATACACACAACACAAAGAAGTTACTGAAAATTCTTCTGTCTAGCATTATATGAAGAAATCCCGTTTCCAACGAAGTCCTCAAAGAGGTCCAAATATCCACTTGCAGACTTTACAAACAGAGTGTTTCCAAACTGCTGTATGAACAGAAAGGTGAAACTCTGTGAGCTGAATGCACACATCACATAGTAGTTTCTGAGAATGATTCTGTCTAGTTTTTATACGAAGATATTTCCTTTTCTCACATTGGCCAAAAAACGCTTGAAATCTCCAATTGCAATTTCCACAAAAAGAGAGTTTCAAATCTGCTCTGTCCAAAGAAAGGTTCAACTCTGTGAGCTGAATACACACAACACAAAGAAGTTACTCAAAATTCTTCTGTCTAGCATTATATAAAGAAATCCCGTTTCCAACGAAATCCTCAAAGAGGTCCAAATATAACCTTGCAGACTTTACAAACAGAGTGTTTCCAAACTGCTCTATGAACAGAAAGTTAAACTCTGTGAGCTGAATGCACACATCACATAGTAGTTTCTGAGAATGATTCTGTCTAGTTTTTATACGAAGATATTTCCTTTTCTCACATTGGCCTAAAATCGCTTGAAATCTGCAATTGCAATTTCCACAAAAAGAGAGTTTCAAATCTGCTCTTTCCAAAGAACGGTTCAACTCTGTGAGCTGAATACACACAACACAAAGAAGTTACTCAAAATTCTTCTGTCTAGCATTATATAAGGAAATCCCGTTTCCAACGAAATCCTCAAAGAGGTCCAAATATAACCTTGCAGACTTTACAAACAGAGTGTTTCCAAACTGCTCTATGAACAGAAAGGTTAAACTCTGTGAGCTGAATGCACACATCACATAGTAGTTTCTGAGAATGATTCTGTCTAGTTTCTATACGAAGATATTTCCTTTTCTAACATTGTCCTCAAATCGCTTGAAATCTCAAATTCCAAATTCCAGAAAAAGACAGTTTCAAACCTGCAGTGTGTAAGGAAAGGTTCAAATCTGTGAGTTGAATACAAACAACACAAAGAAGTTACTGAGAATTCTTCTGTCTAGCATTATATGAAGAAATCCCGTTTCCAACGAAGGCCTCAAAGTGGAGCAAATATCCACTTGTAGACTTTAGAAACAGAGTGTTTCCAAACTGCTCTATGAACAGAAAAGTTAAACTCTGTGAGCTGAACGCACACATCACAAAGTTGTTTCTGAGAATGATTCTGTCTAGTTTTTATACCAAGATATTTCGTTTTCTAACATTGGCCTAAAATCGCTTGAAATCTCCAATTGCAATTTCCACAAAAAGAGAGTTTCAAATCTGCTCTGTCCAAAGAAAGGTTCAACTCTGTGAGCTGAATACACACAACACAAAGAAGTTACTGAAAATTTTTCTATCTAGCATTATATGAAGAAATCCCGTTTCCAACGAAGTCCTCAAAGAGTTCCAAATATCCACTTGCAGACTTTACAAACAGAGTGTTTCCAAACTGCTGTATGAACAGAAAGGTTAAACTCTGTGAGCTGAATGCACACATCACATAGTAGTTTCTGAGAATGATTCTGTCTAGTTTTTATACGAAGATATTTCCTTTTCTAACATTGGCCTCAAATCGCTTGAAATCTCCAATTTCAAATTCCAGAAAAAGAGAGTTTCAAATCTGCTCTGTCCAAAGAAATGTTCAACTCTGTGAGCTGAATACACACAACACAAAGAAGTTACTGAAAATTCTTCTGTCTAGCATTATATGAAGAATTCCCGTTTCCAACGAAGGCCTCAAAGAGATCAAAATATCCACTTGCAGACTTTACAAACAGAGTGTTTCCAAACTGCTGTATGAACAGAAAGTTTAAACTCTGTGAGCTGAATGCACACATCACATAGTAGTTTCTGAGAATGATTCTGTCTAGTTTTTATACGAAGATATTTCCTTTTCTAACATTGGCCTAAAATCGCTTGAAATCTCCAATTGCAATTTCCCCAAAAAGAGAATTTCAAATCTGCTCTGTCCAAAGAAAGGTTCAACTCTGTGAGCTGAATACACACAACACAAAGAAATTACTGAAAATTCTTCTGTCTAGCATTATATGAAGAAATCCCGTTCCCAACGAAGTCCTCAAAGAGGTCCAAATATCCACTTGCAGACTTTACAAACAGAGTGTTTCCAAACTGCTGTATGAACAGAAAGGTTAAAATCTGTGAGCTGAATGCACACATCACATAGTAGTTTCTGAGAATCATTCTGTCTAGTTTTTATACCAAGATATTTCCTTTTCTCACATTGGCCTCAAATCGCTTGAAATCTCAAATTCCAAATTCCAGAAAAAGACAGTTTCAAACCTGCAGTGTGTAAGGAAAGGTTCAAATCTGTGAGTTGAATACACACAACACAAAGAAGTTACTGAGAATTCTTCTGTCTAGCTTTATATGAAGAAATCCCGTTTCCAACGAAGGCCTCAAAGTGGTGCAAATATCCACTTGTAGACTTTAGAAACAGAGTGTTTCCAAACTGCTCTATGAACAGAAAAGTTCAACTCTGTGAGCTGAACCCACACATCACAAAGTCGTTTCTGAGAATGATTCTGTCTAGTTTTTATACGAAGATATTTAATTTTCTAACATTGGCCTAATATCGCTTGAAATCTCCAATTGCAATTTCCACAAAAAGAGAGTTTCAAATCTGCTCTGTCCAAAGAAAGGTTCAACTCTGTGAGCTGAATACACACAACACAAAGAAGTTACTGAAAATTCTTCTGTCTAGCATTATATGAAGAAATCCCGTTTCCAACGAAGTCCTCAAAGAGGTCCAAATATCCACTTGCAGACTTTACAAACAGAGTGTTTCCAAACTGCTGTATGAACAGAAAGGTGAAACTCTGTGAGCTGAATGCACACATCACATAGTAGTTTCTGAGAATGATTCTGTCTAGTTTTTATACGAAGATATTTCCTTTTCTCACATTGGCCTCAAATCGCTTGAAATCTCCAATTGCAATTTCCACAAAAAGAGAGTTTCAAATCTGCTCTGTCCAAAGAAAGGTTCAACTCTGTGAGCTGAATACACACAACACAAAGAAGTTACTCAAAATTCTTCTGTCTAGCATTATATAAAGAAATCCCGTTTCCAACGAAATCCTCAAAGAGGTCCAAATATAACCTTGCAGACTTTACAAACAGAGTGTTTACAAAGTGCTCTATGAACAGAAAGGTTAAACTCTGTGAGCTGAATGCACACATCACATAGTAGTTTCTGAGAATGATTCTGTCTAGTTTTTATACGAAGATATTTCCTTTTCTAACATTGTCCTCAAATCGCTTGAAATCTCAAATTCCAAATTCCAGAAAAAGACAGTTTCAAACCTGCAGTGTGTAAGGAAAGGTTCAAATCTGTGAGTTGAATACACACAACACAAAGAAGTTACTGAGAATTCCTCTGTCTAGCATTATATGAAGAAATCCCGTTTCCAACGAAGGCCTCAAAGTGGTGCAAATATCCACTTGTAGACTTTAGAAACAGAGTGTTTCCAAACTGCTCTATGAACAGAAAAGTTAAACTCTGTGAGCTGAACGCACACATCACAAAGTTGTTTCTGAGAATGATTCTGTCTAGTTTTTATACGAAGATATTTCCTTTTCTAACATTGGCCTAAAATCGCTTGAAATCTCCAATTTCAAATTCCAGAAAAAGAGAGTTTCAAATCTGCTCTGTCCAAAGAAATGTTCAACTCTGTGAGCTGAATACACACAACACAAAGAAGTTACTGAAAATTCTTCTGTCTAGCTTTATATGAAGAAATGCCGTTTCCAACGAAGGCCTCAAAGTGGTGCAAATATCCACTTGTAGACTTTAGAAACAGAGTGTTTCCAAACTGCTCTATGAACAGAAAAGTTCAACTCTGTGAGCTGAACCCACACATCACAAAGTCGTTTCTGAGAATGATTCTGTCTAGTTTTTATACGAAGATATTTAATTTTCTAACATTGGCCTAATATCGCTTGAAATCTCCAATTGCAATTTCCACAAAAAGAGAGTTTCAAATCTGCTCTGTCCAAAGAAAGGTTCAACTCTGTGAGCTGAATACACACAACACAAAGAAGTTACTGAAAATTCTTCTGTCTAGCATTATATGAAGAAATCCCGTTTCCAACGAAGTCCTCAAAGAGGTCCAAATATCCACTTGCAGACTTTACAAACAGAGTGTTTCCAAACTGCTGTATGAACAGAAAGGTGAAACTCTGTGAGCTGAATGCACACATCACATAGTAGTTTCTGAGAATGATTCTGTCTAGTTTTTATACGAAGATATTTCCTTTTCTCACATTGGCCTCAAATCGCTTGAAATCTCCAATTGCAATTTCCACAAAAAGAGAGTTTCAAATCTGCTCTGTCCAAAGAAAGGTTCAACTCTGTGAGCTGAATACACACAACACAAAGAAGTTACTCAAAATTCTTCTGTCTAGCATTATATAAAGAAATCCCGTTTCCAACGAAATCCTCAAAGAGGTCCAAATATAACCTTGCAGACTTTACAAACAGAGTGTTTACAAAGTGCTCTATGAACAGAAAGGTTAAACTCTGTGAGCTGAATGCACACATCACATAGTAGTTTCTGAGAATGATTCTGTCTAGTTTTTATACGAAGATATTTCCTTTTCTAACATTGTCCTCAAATCGCTTGAAATCTCAAATTCCAAATTCCAGAAAAAGACAGTTTCAAACCTGCAGTGTGTAAGGAAAGGTTCAAATCTGTGAGTTGAATACACACAACACAAAGAAGTTACTGAGAATTCCTCTGTCTAGCATTATATGAAGAAATCCCGTTTCCAACGAAGGCCTCAAAGTGGTGCAAATATCCACTTGTAGACTTTAGAAACAGAGTGTTTCCAAACTGCTCTATGAACAGAAAAGTTAAACTCTGTGAGCTGAACGCACACATCACAAAGTTGTTTCTGAGAATGATTCTGTCTAGTTTTTATACGAAGATATTTCCTTTTCTAACATTGGCCTAAAATCGCTTGAAATCTCCAATTTCAAATTCCAGAAAAAGAGAGTTTCAAATCTGCTCTGTCCAAAGAAATGTTCAACTCTGTGAGCTGAATACACACAACACAAAGAAGTTACTGAAAATTCTTCTGTCTAGCATTATATGAAGAATTCCCGTTTCCAACGAAGGCCTCAAAGAGATCCAAATATCCACTTGCAGACTTTACAAACAGAGTGTTTCCAAACTGCTGTATGAACAGAAAGGTTAAACTCTGTGAGCTGAATGCACACATCACATAGTAGTTTCTGAGAATGATTCTGTCTAGTTTTTATACCAAGATATTTCCTTTTCTAACATTGGCCTCAAATCGCTTGAAATCTCCAATTGCAATTTCCCCAAAAAGAGAGTTTCAAATCTGCTCTGTCCAAAGAAAGGTTCAACTCTGTGAGCTGAATACACACAACACAAAGAAGTTACTGAAAATTCTTCTGTCTAGCATTATATGAAGAAATCCCGTTTCCAACGAAGTCCTCAAAGAGGTCCAAATATCCACTTGCAGACTTTACAAACAGAGTGTTTCCAAACTGCTGTATGAACAGAAAGGTTAAAATCTGTGAGCTGAATGTACACATCACATAGTAGTTTCTGAGAATGATTCTGTCTAGTTTTTATACGAAGATATTTCCTTTTCTCACATTGGCCTAAAAACGCTTGAAATCTCCAATTGCAATTTCCACAAAAAGAGAGTTTCAAATCTGCTCTGTCCAAAGAAAGGTTCAACTCTGTGAGCTGAATACACACAACACAAAGAAGTTACTCAAAATTCTTCTGTCTAGCATTATATAAAGAAATCCCGTTTCCAACGAAATCCTCAAAGAGGTCCAAATATAACCTTGCAGACTTTACAAACAGAGTGTTTCCAAACTGCTCTATGAACAGAAAGGTTAAACTCTGTGAGCTGAATGCACACATCACATAGTAGTTTCTGAGAATGATTCTGTCTAGTTTCTATACGAAGATATTTCCTTTTCTAACATTGTCCTCAAATCGCTTGAAATCTCAAATTCCAAATTCCAGAAAAAGACAGTTTCAAACCTGCAGTGTGTAAGGAAAGGTTCAAATCTGTGAGTTGAATACAAACAACACAAAGAAGTTACTGAGAATTCTTCTGTCTAGCATTATATGAAGAAATCCCGTTTCCAACGAAGGCCTCAAAGTGGAGCAAATATCCACTTGTAGACTTTAGAAACAGCGTGTTTCCAAACTGCTCTATGAACAGAAAAGTTAAACTCTGTGAGCTGAACGCACACATCACAAAGTTGTTTCTGAGAATGATTCTGTCTAGTTTTTATACCAAGATATTTCGTTTTCTAACATTGGCCTAAAATCGCTTGAAATCTCCAATTGCAATTTCCACAAAAAGAGAGTTTCAAATCTGCTCTGTCCAAAGAAAGGTTCAACTCTGTGAGCTGAATACACACAACACAAAGAAGTTACTGAAAATTCTTCTGTCTAGCATTATATGAAGAAATCCCGTTTCCAACGAAGTCCTCAAAGAGGTCCAAATATCCACTTGCAGACTTTACAAACAGAGTGTTTCCAAACTGCTGTATGAACAGAAAGGTGAAACTCTGTGAGCTGAATGCACACATCACATAGTAGTTTCTGAGAATGATTCTGTCTAGTTTTTATACGAAGATATTTCCTTTTCTCACATTGGCCTCAAATCGCTTGAAATCTCCAATTGCAATTTCCACAAAAAGAGAGTTTCAAATCTGCTCTGTCCAAAGAAAGGTTCAACTCTGTGAGCTGAATACACACAACACAAAGAAGTTACTCAAAATTCTTCTGTCTAGCATTATATAAGGAAATCCCGTTTCCAACGAAATCCTCAAAGAGGTCCAAATATAACCTTGCAGACTTTACAAACAGAGTGTTTCCAAAGTGCTCTATGAACAGAAAGGTTAAACTGTGAGCTGAATGCACACATCACATAGTAGTTTCTGAGAATGATTCTGTCTAGTTTTTATACGAAGAAATTTCCTTTTCTAACATTGTCCTCAAATCGCTTGAAATCTCAAATTCCTAATTCCAGAAAAAGACAGTTTCAAACCTGCAGTGTGTAAGGAAAGGTTCAAATCTGTGAGTTGAATACACACAACACAAAGAAGTTACTGAGAATTCCTCTGTCTAGCATTATATGAAGAAATCCCGTTTCCAACGAAGGCCTCAAAGTGGTGCAAATATCCACTTGTAGACTTTAGAAACAGAGTGTTTCCAAACTGCTCTATGAACAGAAAAGTTAAACTCTGTGAGCTGAACGCACACATCACAAAGTTGTTTCTGAGAATGATTCTGTCTAGTTTTTATACGAAGATATTTCCTTTTCTAACATTGGCCTAAAATCGCTTGAAATCTCCAATTTCAAATTCCAGAAAAAGAGAGTTTCAAATCTGCTCTGTCCAAAGAAATGTTCAACTCTGTGAGCTGAATACACACAACACAAAGAAGTTACTGAAAATTCTTCTGTCTAGCATTATATGAAGAATTCCCGTTTCCAACGAAGGCCTCAAAGAGATCCAAATATCCACTTGCAGACTTTACAAACAGAGTGTTTCCAAACTGCTGTATGAACAGAAAGGTTAAACTCTGTGAGCTGAATGCACACATCACATAGTAGTTTCTGAGAATGATTCTGTCTAGTTTTTTACGAAGATATTTCCTTTTCTAACATTGGCCTAAAATCGCTTGAAATCTCCAATTGCAATTGCCCCAAAAAGAGAGTTTCAAATCTGCTCTGTCCAAAGAAAGGTTCAACTCTGTGAGCTGAATACACACAACACAAAGAAGTTACTGAAAATTCTTCTGTCTAGCATTATATGAAGAAATCCCGTTTCCAACGAAGTCCTCAAAGAGGTCCAAATATCCACTTGCAGACTTTACAAACAGAGTGTTTCCAAACTGCTGTATGAACAGAAAGGTTAAAATCTGTGAGCTGAATGCACACATCACATACTAGTTTCTGACAATGATTCTGTCTAGTTTTTATACGAAGATATTTCCTTTTCTCACATTGGCCTAAAATCGCTTGAAATCTCCAATTGCAATTTCCACAAAAAGAGAGTTTCAAATCTGCTCTGTCCAAAGAAAGGTTCAACTCAGTGAGCTGAATACACACAACACAAAGAAGTTACTGAAAATTCTTCTGTCTAGCATTATATGAAGTAATCCCGTTTCCAACGAAGTCCTCAAAGAGGTCCAAATATCCACGTGCAGACTTTACAAACAGAGTGTTTCCAAACTGCTGTATGAACAGAAAGGTTAAAATCTGTGAGCTGAATGCGCACATCACATAGTAGATTCTGAGAATCATTCTGTCTAGTTTTTATACCAAGATATTTCCTTTTCTCACATTGTCCTCAAATCGCTTGAAATCTCAAATTCCAAATTCCAGAAAAAGACAGTTTCAAACCTGCAGTGTGTAAGGAAAGGTTCAAATCTGTGAGTTGAATACACACAACACAAAGAAGTTACTGAGAATTCCTCTGTCTAGCATTATATGAAGAAATCCCGTTTCCAACGAAGGCCTCAAAGTGGTGCAAATATCCACTTGTAGACTTTAGAAACAGAGTGTTTCCAAACTGCTCTATGAACAGAAAAGTTAAACTCTGTGAGCTGAACGCACACATCACAAAGTTGTTTCTGAGAATGATTCTGTCTAGTTTTTATACGAAGATATTTCCTTTTCTAACATTGGCCTAAAATCGCTTGAAATCTCCAATTGCAATTTCCACAAAAAGAGAGTTTCAAATCTGCTCTGTCCAAAGAACGGTTCAACTCTGTGAGCTGAATACACACAACACAAAGAAGTTACTGAAA
This sequence comes from Pan troglodytes, assembly GCF_028858775.2. NCBI lineage: Eukaryota > Metazoa > Chordata > Mammalia > Primates > Hominidae > Pan > Pan troglodytes. The sequence continues at coordinate 16,333,052 of NC_072413.2, forward strand.
ATTCTTCTGTCTAGCATTATATGAAGAAATCCCGTTTCCAACGAAATCCTCAAAGAGGTCCAAATATCCACTTGCAGACTTTACAAACAGAGTGTTTCCAAACTGCTGTATGGACAGAAAGGTTAAACTCTGTGAGCTGAATGCACACATCACATAGTAGTTTCTGAGAATGATTCTGTCTAGTTTTTATACCAAGATATTTCCTTTTCTCACATTGGCCTGAAATCGCTTGAAATCTCCAATTGCAATTTCCACAAAAAGAGAGTTTCAAATCTGCTCTGTCCAAAGAAAGGTTCAACTCTGTGAGCTGAATACACACAACACAAAGAAGTTACTCAAAATTCTTCTGTCTAGCATTATATAAAGAAATCCCGTTTCCAACGAAATCCTCAAAGAGGTCCAAATATCCCCTTGCAGACTTTACAAACAGAGTGTTTCCAAACTGCTCTATGAACAGAAAGGTTAAACGCTGTGAGCTGAATGCACACATCACATAGTAGTTTCTGAGAATGATTCTGTCTAGTTTCTATACGAAGATATTTCCTTTCCTAATATTGGCCTCAAATCGCTTGAAATCTGCAATTTCAAATTCCACAAAAAGAGAGTTTCAAATCTGCTCTGTCCAAAGAAATGTTCAACTCTGTGAGCTGAATGCACACAACACAAAGAAGTTACTGAAAATTCTTCTGTCTAGCATTATATGAAGAATTCCCGTTTCCAACGAAGGCCTCAAAGAGATCCAAATATCCACTTGCAGACTTTTCAAACAGAGTGTTTCCAAACTGCTGTATGAACAGAAAGGTTAAACTCTGTGAGCTGAATGCACACATCACATAGTAGTTTCTGAGAATGATTCTGTCTAGTTTTTATACGAAGATATTTCCTTTTCTAACATTGGCCTAAAATCGCTTGAAATCTCCAATTGCAATTTCCCCAAAAAGAGAGTTTCAAATCTGCTCTGTCCAAAGAAAGGTTCAACTCTGTGAGCTGAATACACACAACACAAAGAAGTTACTGAAAATTCTTCTATCTAGCATTATATGAAGAAATCCCGTTTCCAACGAAGTCCTCAAAGAGGTCCATATATCCACTTGCAGACTTTACAAACAGAGTGTTTCCAAACTGCTGTATGAACAGAAAGGTTAAAATCTGTGAGCTGAATGCACACATCACATAGTAGTTTCTGAGAATGATTCTGTCTAGTTTTTATACGAAGATATTTCCTTTTCTCACATTGGCCTAAAAACGCTGGAAATCTCCAATTGCAATTTCCACAAAAAGAGAGTTTCAAATCTGCTCTGTCCAAAGAAAGGTTCAACTCTGTGAGCTGAATACACACAACACAAAGAAGTTACTCAAAATTCTTCTGTCTAGCATTATATAAAGAAATCCCGTTTCCAACGAAATCCTCAAAGAGGTCCAAATATAACCTTGCAGACTTTACAAACAGAGTGTTTCCAAACTGCTCTATGAACGGAAAGGTTAAACTCTGTGAGCTGAATGCACACATCACATAGTAGTTTCTGAGAATGATTCTGTCTAGTTTTTATACCAACATATTTCCTTTTCTCACATTGGCCTCAAATCGCTTGAAATCTCAAATTCCAAATTCCAGAAAAAGACAGTTTCAAACCTGCAGTGTGTAAGGAAAGGTTCAAATCTGTGAGTTGAATACACACAACACAAAGAAGTTACTGAGAATTCTTCTGTCTAGCTTTATATGAAGAAATCCCGTTTCCAACGAAGGCCTCAAAGTGGTGCAAATATCCACTTGTAGACTTTAGAAACAGAGTGTTTCCAAACTGCTCTATGAACAGAAAAGTTCAACTCTGTGAGCTGAACCCACACATCACAAAGTTGTTTCTGAGAATGATTCTGTCTAGTTTTTATACGAAGATATTTAATTTTCTAACATTGGCCTAATATCGCTTGAAATCTCCAATTGCAATTTCCACAAAAAGAGAGTTTCAAATCTGCTCTGTCCAAAGAAAGGTTCAACTCTGTGAGCTGAATACACACAACACAAAGAAGTTACTGAAAATTCTTCTGTCTAGCATTATATGAAGAAATCCCGTTTCCAACGAAGTCCTCAAAGAGGTCCAAATATCCACTTGCAGACTTTACAAACAGAGTGTTTCCAAACTGCTGTATGAACAGAAAGGTGAAACTCTGTGAGCTGAATGCACACATCACATAGTAGTTTCTGAGAATGATTCTGTCTAGTTTTTATACGAAGATATTTCCTTTTCTCACATTGGCCTCAAATCGCTTGAAATCTCCAATTGCAATTTCCACAAAAAGAGAGTTTCAAATCTGCTCTGTCCAAAGAAAGGTTCAACTCTGTGAGCTGAATACACACAACACAAAGAAGTTACTCAAAATTCTTCTGTCTAGAATTATATGAAGAAATCCCGTTTCCAACGAAGTCCTCAAAGAGGTCAAAAATCCACTTGCAGACTTTACAAACAGAGTGTTTTGAAAATTCTTCTGTCTAGCATTATATGAAGAATTCCCGTTTCCAACGAAGGCCTCAAAGAGATCAAAATATCCACTTGCAGACTTTACAAACAGAGTGTTTCCAAACTGCTGTATGAACAGAAAGTTTAAACTCTGTGAGCTGAATGCACACATCACATAGTAGTTTCTGAGAACGATTCTGTCTAGTTTTTATACGAAGATATTTCCTTTTCTAACATTGGCCTAAAATCGCTTGAAATCTCCAATTGCAATTTCCCCAAAAAGAGAATTTCAAATCTGCTCTGTCCAAAGAAAGGTTCAACTCTGTGAGCTGAATACACACAACACAAAGAAGTTACTGAAAATTCTTCTGTCTAGCATTATATGAAGAAATCCCGTTCCCAACGAAGTCCTCAAAGAGGTCCAAATATCCACTTGCAGACTTTACAAACAGAGTGTTTCCAAACTGCTGTATGAACAGAAAGGTTAAATCTGTGAGCTGAATGCACACATCACATAGTAGTTTCTGAGAATCATTCTGTCTAGTTTTTATACCAAGATATTTCCTTTTCTCACATTGGCCTCAAATCGCTTGAAATCTCAAATTCCAAATTCCAGAAAAAGACAGTTTCAAACCTGCAGTGTGTAAGGAAAGGTTCAAATCTGTGAGTTGAATACACACAACACAAAGAAGTTACTGAGAATTCTTCTGTCTAGCTTTATATGAAGAAATCCCGTTTCCAACGAAGGCCTCAAAGTGGTGCAAATATCCACTTGTAGACTTTAGAAACAGAGTGTTTCCAAACTGCTCTATGAACAGAAAAGTTCAACTCTGTGAGCTGAACCCACACATCACAAAGTTGTTTCTGAGAATGATTCTGTCTAGTTTTTATACGAAGATATTTAATTTTCTAACATTGGCCTAATATCGCTTGAAATCTCCAATTGCAATTTCCACAAAAAGAGAGTTTCAAATCTGCTCTGTCCAAAGAAAGGTTCAACTCTGTGAGCTGAATACACACAACACAAAGAAGTTACTGAAAATTCTTCTGTCTAGCATTATATGAAGAAATCCCGTTTCCAACGAAGTCCTCAAAGAGGTCCAAATATCCACTTGCAGACTTTACAAACAGAGTGTTTCCAAACTGCTGTATGAACAGAAAGGTGAAACTCTGTGAGCTGAATGCACACATCACATAGTAGTTTCTGAGAATGATTCTGTCTAGTTTTTATACGAAGATATTTCCTTTTCTCACATTGGCCTCAAATCGCTTGAAATCTCCAATTGCAATTTCCACAAAAAGAGAGTTTCAAATCTGCTCTGTCCAAAGAAAGGTTCAACTCTGTGAGCTGAATACACACAACACAAAGAAGTTACTCAAATATAACCTTGCAGACTTTACAAACAGAGTGTTTACAAAGTGCTCTATGAACAGAAAGGTTAAACTCTGTGAGCTGAATGCACACATCACATAGTAGTTTCTGAGAATGATTCTGTCTAGTTTTTATACGAAGATATTTCCTTTTCTAACATTGTCCTCAAATCGCTTGAAATCTCAAATTCCAAATTCCAGAAAAAGACAGTTTCAAACCTGCAGTGTGTAAGGAAAGGTTCAAATCTGTGAGTTGAATACACACAACACAAAGAAGTTACTGAGAATTCCTCTGTCTAGCATTATATGAAGAAATCCCGTTTCCAACGAAGGCCTCAAAGTGGTGCAAATATCCACTTGTAGACTTTAGAAACAGAGTGTTTCCAAACTGCTCTATGAACAGAAAAGTTAAACTCTGTGAGCTGAACGCACACATCACAAAGTTGTTTCTGAGAATGATTCTGTCTAGTTTTTATACGAAGATATTTCCTTTTCTAACATTGGCCTAAAATCGCTTGAAATCTCCAATTTCAAATTCCAGAAAAAGAGAGTTTCAAATCTGCTCTGTCCAAAGAAATGTTCAACTCTGTGAGCTGAATACACACAACACAAAGAAGTTACTGAAAATTCTTCTGTCTAGCATTATATGAAGAATTCCCGTTTCCAACGAAGGCCTCAAAGAGATCCAAATATCCACTTGCAGACTTTACAAACAGAGTGTTTCCAAACTGCTGTATGAACAGAAAGGTTAGACTCTGTGAGCTGAATGCACACATCACATAGTAGTTTCTGAGAATGATTCTGTCTAGTTTTTATACCAAGATATTTCCTTTTCTAACATTGGCCTCAAATCGCTTGAAATCTCCAATTGCAATTTCCCCAAAAAGAGAGTTTCAAATCTGCTCTGTCCAAAGAAAGGTTCAACTCTGTGAGCTGAATACACACAACACAAAGAAGTTACTGAAAATTCTTCTGTCTAGCATTATATGAAGAAATCCCGTTTCCAACGAAGTCCTCAAAGAGGTCCAAATATCCACTTGCAGACTTTACAAACAGAGTGTTTCCAAACTGCTGTATGAACAGAAAGGTTAAAATCTGTGAGCTGAATGTACACATCACATAGTAGTTTCTGAGAATGATTCTGTCTAGTTTTTATACGAAGATATTTCCTTTTCTCACATTGGCCTAAAAACGCTTGAAATCTCCAATTGCAATTTCCACAAAAAGAGAGTTTCAAATCTGCTCTGTCCAAAGAAAGGTTCAACTCTGTGAGCTGAATACACACAACACAAAGAAGTTACTCAAAATTCTTCTGTCTAGCATTATATAAAGAAATCCCGTTTCCAACGAAATCCTCAAAGAGGTCCAAATATAACCTTGCAGACTTTACAAACAGAGTGTTTCCAAACTGCTCTATGAACAGAAAGGTTAAACTCTGTGAGCTGAATGCACACATCACATAGTAGTTTGTGAGAATGATTCTGTCTAGTTTCTATACGAAGATATTTCCTTTTCTAACATTGCCCTCAAATCGCTTGAAATCTCAAATTCCAAATTCCAGAAAAAGACAGTTTCAAACCTGCAGTGTGTAAGGAAAGGTTCAAATCTGTGAGTTGAATACAAACAACACAAAGAAGTTACTGAGAATTCTTCTGTCTAGCATTATATGAAGAAATCCCGTTTCCAACGAAGGCCTCAAAGTGGAGCAAATATCCACTTGTAGACTTTAGAAACAGCGTGTTTCCAAACTGCTCTATGAACAGAAAAGTTAAACTCTGTGAGCTGAACGCACACATCACAAAGTTGTTTCTGAGAATGATTCTGTCTAGTTTTTATACCAAGATATTTCGTTTTCTAACATTGGCCTAAAATCGCTTGAAATCTCCAATTGCAATTTCCACAAAAAGAGAGTTTCAAATCTGCTCTGTCCAAAGAAAGGTTCAACTCTGTGAGCTGAATACACACAACACAAAGAAGTTACTGAAAATTCTTCTGTCTAGCATTATATGAAGAAATCCCGTTTCCAACGAAGTCCTCAAAGAGGTCCAAATATCCACTTGCAGACTTTACAAACAGAGTGTTTCCAAACTGCTGTATGAACAGAAAGGTTAAAATCTGTGAGCTGAATGCGCACATCACATAGTAGATTCTGAGAATCATTCTGTCTAGTTTTTATACCAAGATATTTCCTTTTCTCACATTGTCCTCAAATCGCTTGAAATCTCAAATTCCAAATTCCAGAAAAAGACAGTTTCAAACCTGCAGTGTGTAAGGAAAGGTTCAAATCTGTGAGTTGAATACACACAACACAAAGAAGTTACTGAGAATTCCTCTGTCTAGCATTATATGAAGAAATCCCGTTTCCAACGAAGGCCTCAAAGTGGTGCAAATATCCACTTGTAGACTTTAGAAACAGAGTGTTTCCAAACTGCTCTATGAACAGAAAAGTTAAACTCTGTGAGCTGAACGCACACATCACAAAGTTGTTTCTGAGAATGATTCTGTCTAGTTTTTATACGAAGATATTTCCTTTTCTAACATTGGCCTAAAATCGCTTGAAATCTCCAATTGCAATTTCCACAAAAAGAGAGTTTCAAATCTGCTCTGTCCAAAGAACGGTTCAACTCTGTGAGCTGAATACACACAACACAAAGAAGTTACTGAAAATTCTTCTGTCTAGCATTATATGAAGAAATCCCGTTTCCAACGAAATCCTCAAAGAGGTCCAAATATCCACTTGCAGACTTTACAAACAGAGTGTTTCCAAACTGCTGTATGGACAGAAAGGTTAAACTCTGTGAGCTGAATGCACACATCACATAGTAGTTTCTGAGAATGATTCTGTCTAGTTTTTATACCAAGATATTTCCTTTTCTCACATTGGCCTGAAATCGCTTGAAATCTCCAATTGCAATTTCCACAAAAAGAGAGTTTCAAATCTGCTCTGTCCAAAGAAAGGTTCAACTCTGTGAGCTGAATACACACAACACAAAGAAGTTACTCAAAATTCTTCTGTCTAGCATTATATAAAGAAATCCCGTTTCCAACGAAATCCTCAAAGAGGTCCAAATATCCCCTTGCAGACTTTACAAACAGAGTGTTTCCAAACTGCTCTATGAACAGAAAGGTTAAACGCTGTGAGCTGAATGCACACATCACATAGTAGTTTCTGAGAATGATTCTGTCTAGTTTCTATACGAAGATATTTCCTTTCCTAATATTGGCCTCAAATCGCTTGAAATCTGCAATTTCAAATTCCACAAAAAGAGAGTTTCAAATCTGCTCTGTCCAAAGAAATGTTCAACTCTGTGAGCTGAATGCACACAACACAAAGAAGTTACTGAAAATTCTTCTGTCTAGCATTATATGAAGAATTCCCGTTTCCAACGAAGGCCTCAAAGAGATCCAAATATCCACTTGCAGACTTTTCAAACAGAGTGTTTCCAAACTGCTGTATGAACAGAAAGGTTAAACTCTGTGAGCTGAATGCACACATCACATAGTAGTTTCTGAGAATGATTCTGTCTAGTTTTTATACGAAGATATTTCCTTTTCTAACATTGGCCTAAAATCGCTTGAAATCTCCAATTGCAATTTCCCCAAAAAGAGAGTTTCAAATCTGCTCTGTCCAAAGAAAGGTTCAACTCTGTGAGCTGAATACACACAACACAAAGAAGTTACTGAAAATTCTTCTATCTAGCATTATATGAAGAAATCCCGTTTCCAACGAAGTCCTCAAAGAGGTCCATATATCCACTTGCAGACTTTACAAACAGAGTGTTTCCAAACTGCTGTATGAACAGAAAGGTTAAAATCTGTGAGCTGAATGCACACATCACATAGTAGTTTCTGAGAATGATTCTGTCTAGTTTTTATACGAAGATATTTCCTTTTCTCACATTGGCCTAAAAACGCTGGAAATCTCCAATTGCAATTTCCACAAAAAGAGAGTTTCAAATCTGCTCTGTCCAAAGAAAGGTTCAACTCTGTGAGCTGAATACACACAACACAAAGAAGTTACTCAAAATTCTTCTGTCTAGCATTATATAAAGAAATCCCGTTTCCAACGAAATCCTCAAAGAGGTCCAAATATAACCTTGCAGACTTTACAAACAGAGTGTTTCCAAACTGCTCTATGAACGGAAAGGTTAAACTCTGTGAGCTGAATGCACACATCACATAGTAGTTTCTGAGAATGATTCTGTCTAGTTTTTATACCAACATATTTCCTTTTCTCACATTGGCCTCAAATCGCTTGAAATCTCAAATTCCAAATTCCAGAAAAAGACAGTTTCAAACCTGCAGTGTGTAAGGAAAGGTTCAAATCTGTGAGTTGAATACACACAACACAAAGAAGTTACTGAGAATTCTTCTGTCTAGCTTTATATGAAGAAATCCCGTTTCCAACGAAGGCCTCAAAGTGGTGCAAATATCCACTTGTAGACTTTAGAAACAGAGTGTTTCCAAACTGCTCTATGAACAGAAAAGTTCAACTCTGTGAGCTGAACCCACACATCACAAAGTTGTTTCTGAGAATGATTCTGTCTAGTTTTTATACGAAGATATTTAATTTTCTAACATTGGCCTAATATCGCTTGAAATCTCCAATTGCAATTTCCACAAAAAGAGAGTTTCAAATCTGCTCTGTCCAAAGAAAGGTTCAACTCTGTGAGCTGAATACACACAACACAAAGAAGTTACTGAAAATTCTTCTGTCTAGCATTATATGAAGAAATCCCGTTTCCAACGAAGTCCTCAAAGAGGTCCAAATATCCACTTGCAGACTTTACAAACAGAGTGTTTCCAAACTGCTGTATGAACAGAAAGGTGAAACTCTGTGAGCTGAATGCACACATCACATAGTAGTTTCTGAGAATGATTCTGTCTAGTTTTTATACGAAGATATTTCCTTTTCTCACATTGGCCTCAAATCGCTTGAAATCTCCAATTGCAATTTCCACAAAAAGAGAGTTTCAAATCTGCTCTGTCCAAAGAAAGGTTCAACTCTGTGAGCTGAATACACACAACACAAAGAAGTTACTCAAAATTCTTCTGTCTAGAATTATATGAAGAAATCCCGTTTCCAACGAAGTCCTCAAAGAGGTCAAAAATCCACTTGCAGACTTTACAAACAGAGTGTTTTGAAAATTCTTCTGTCTAGCATTATATGAAGAATTCCCGTTTCCAACGAAGGCCTCAAAGAGATCAAAATATCCACTTGCAGACTTTACAAACAGAGTGTTTCCAAACTGCTGTATGAACAGAAAGTTTAAACTCTGTGAGCTGAATGCACACATCACATAGTAGTTTCTGAGAACGATTCTGTCTAGTTTTTATACGAAGATATTTCCTTTTCTAACATTGGCCTAAAATCGCTTGAAATCTCCAATTGCAATTTCCCCAAAAAGAGAATTTCAAATCTGCTCTGTCCAAAGAAAGGTTCAACTCTGTGAGCTGAATACACACAACACAAAGAAGTTACTGAAAATTCTTCTGTCTAGCATTATATGAAGAAATCCCGTTCCCAACGAAGTCCTCAAAGAGGTCCAAATATCCACTTGCAGACTTTACAAACAGAGTGTTTCCAAACTGCTGTATGAACAGAAAGGTTAAATCTGTGAGCTGAATGCACACATCACATAGTAGTTTCTGAGAATCATTCTGTCTAGTTTTTATACCAAGATATTTCCTTTTCTCACATTGGCCTCAAATCGCTTGAAATCTCAAATTCCAAATTCCAGAAAAAGACAGTTTCAAACCTGCAGTGTGTAAGGAAAGGTTCAAATCTGTGAGTTGAATACACACAACACAAAGAAGTTACTGAGAATTCTTCTGTCTAGCTTTATATGAAGAAATCCCGTTTCCAACGAAGGCCTCAAAGTGGTGCAAATATCCACTTGTAGACTTTAGAAACAGAGTGTTTCCAAACTGCTCTATGAACAGAAAAGTTCAACTCTGTGAGCTGAACCCACACATCACAAAGTTGTTTCTGAGAATGATTCTGTCTAGTTTTTATACGAAGATATTTAATTTTCTAACATTGGCCTAATATCGCTTGAAATCTCCAATTGCAATTTCCACAAAAAGAGAGTTTCAAATCTGCTCTGTCCAAAGAAAGGTTCAACTCTGTGAGCTGAATACACACAACACAAAGAAGTTACTGAAAATTCTTCTGTCTAGCATTATATGAAGAAATCCCGTTTCCAACGAAGTCCTCAAAGAGGTCCAAATATCCACTTGCAGACTTTACAAACAGAGTGTTTCCAAACTGCTGTATGAACAGAAAGGTGAAACTCTGTGAGCTGAATGCACACATCACATAGTAGTTTCTGAGAATGATTCTGTCTAGTTTTTATACGAAGATATTTCCTTTTCTCACATTGGCCTCAAATCGCTTGAAATCTCCAATTGCAATTTCCACAAAAAGAGAGTTTCAAATCTGCTCTGTCCAAAGAAAGGTTCAACTCTGTGAGCTGAATACACACAACACAAAGAAGTTACTCAAATATAACCTTGCAGACTTTACAAACAGAGTGTTTACAAAGTGCTCTATGAACAGAAAGGTTAAACTCTGTGAGCTGAATGCACACATCACATAGTAGTTTCTGAGAATGATTCTGTCTAGTTTTTATACGAAGATATTTCCTTTTCTAACATTGTCCTCAAATCGCTTGAAATCTCAAATTCCAAATTCCAGAAAAAGACAGTTTCAAACCTGCAGTGTGTAAGGAAAGGTTCAAATCTGTGAGTTGAATACACACAACACAAAGAAGTTACTGAGAATTCCTCTGTCTAGCATTATATGAAGAAATCCCGTTTCCAACGAAGGCCTCAAAGTGGTGCAAATATCCACTTGTAGACTTTAGAAACAGAGTGTTTCCAAACTGCTCTATGAACAGAAAAGTTAAACTCTGTGAGCTGAACGCACACATCACAAAGTTGTTTCTGAGAATGATTCTGTCTAGTTTTTATACGAAGATATTTCCTTTTCTAACATTGGCCTAAAATCGCTTGAAATCTCCAATTTCAAATTCCAGAAAAAGAGAGTTTCAAATCTGCTCTGTCCAAAGAAATGTTCAACTCTGTGAGCTGAATACACACAACACAAAGAAGTTACTGAAAATTCTTCTGTCTAGCATTATATGAAGAATTCCCGTTTCCAACGAAGGCCTCAAAGAGATCCAAATATCCACTTGCAGACTTTACAAACAGAGTGTTTCCAAACTGCTGTATGAACAGAAAGGTTAGACTCTGTGAGCTGAATGCACACATCACATAGTAGTTTCTGAGAATGATTCTGTCTAGTTTTTATACCAAGATATTTCCTTTTCTAACATTGGCCTCAAATCGCTTGAAATCTCCAATTGCAATTTCCCCAAAAAGAGAGTTTCAAATCTGCTCTGTCCAAAGAAAGGTTCAACTCTGTGAGCTGAATACACACAACACAAAGAAGTTACTGAAAATTCTTCTGTCTAGCATTATATGAAGAAATCCCGTTTCCAACGAAGTCCTCAAAGAGGTCCAAATATCCACTTGCAGACTTTACAAACAGAGTGTTTCCAAACTGCTGTATGAACAGAAAGGTTAAAATCTGTGAGCTGAATGTACACATCACATAGTAGTTTCTGAGAATGATTCTGTCTAGTTTTTATACGAAGATATTTCCTTTTCTCACATTGGCCTAAAAACGCTTGAAATCTCCAATTGCAATTTCCACAAAAAGAGAGTTTCAAATCTGCTCTGTCCAAAGAAAGGTTCAACTCTGTGAGCTGAATACACACAACACAAAGAAGTTACTCAAAATTCTTCTGTCTAGCATTATATAAAGAAATCCCGTTTCCAACGAAATCCTCAAAGAGGTCCAAATATAACCTTGCAGACTTTACAAACAGAGTGTTTCCAAACTGCTCTATGAACAGAAAGGTTAAACTCTGTGAGCTGAATGCACACATCACATAGTAGTTTGTGAGAATGATTCTGTCTAGTTTCTATACGAAGATATTTCCTTTTCTAACATTGCCCTCAAATCGCTTGAAATCTCAAATTCCAAATTCCAGAAAAAGACAGTTTCAAACCTGCAGTGTGTAAGGAAAGGTTCAAATCTGTGAGTTGAATACAAACAACACAAAGAAGTTACTGAGAATTCTTCTGTCTAGCATTATATGAAGAAATCCCGTTTCCAACGAAGGCCTCAAAGTGGAGCAAATATCCACTTGTAGACTTTAGAAACAGCGTGTTTCCAAACTGCTCTATGAACAGAAAAGTTAAACTCTGTGAGCTGAACGCACACATCACAAAGTTGTTTCTGAGAATGATTCTGTCTAGTTTTTATACCAAGATATTTCGTTTTCTAACATTGGCCTAAAATCGCTTGAAATCTCCAATTGCAATTTCCACAAAAAGAGAGTTTCAAATCTGCTCTGTCCAAAGAAAGGTTCAACTCTGTGAGCTGAATACACACAACACAAAGAAGTTACTGAAAATTCTTCTGTCTAGCATTATATGAAGAAATCCCGTTTCCAACGAAGTCCTCAAAGAGGTCCAAATATCCACTTGCAGACTTTACAAACAGAGTGTTTCCAAACTGCTGTATGAACAGAAAGGTGAAACTCTGTGAGCTGAATGCACACATCACATAGTAGTTTCTGAGAATGATTCTGTCTAGTTTTTATACGAAGATATTTCCTTTTCTCACATTGGCCTCAAATCGCTTGAAATCTCCAATTGCAATTTCCACAAAAAGAGAGTTTCAAATCTGCTCTGTCCAAAGAAAGGTTCAACTCTGTGAGCTGAATACACACAACACAAAGAAGTTACTCAAAATTCTTCTGTCTAGCATTATATAAGGAAATCCCGTTTCCAACGAAATCCTCAAAGAGGTCCAAATATAACCTTGCAGACTTTACAAACAGAGTGTTTCCAAAGTGCTCTATGAACAGAAAGGTTAAACTGTGAGCTGAATGCACACATCACATAGTAGTTTCTGAGAATGATTCTGTCTAGTTTTTATACGAAGAAATTTCCTTTTCTAACATTGTCCTCAAATCGCTTGAAATCTCAAATTCCTAATTCCAGAAAAAGACAGTTTCAAACCTGCAGTGTGTAAGGAAAGGTTCAAATCTGTGAGTTGAATACACACAACACAAAGAAGTTACTGAGAATTCCTCTGTCTAGCATTATATGAAGAAATCCCGTTTCCAACGAAGGCCTCAAAGTGGTGCAAATATCCACTTGTAGACTTTAGAAACAGAGTGTTTCCAAACTGCTCTATGAACAGAAAAGTTAAACTCTGTGAGCTGAACGCACACATCACAAAGTTGTTTCTGAGAATGATTCTGTCTAGTTTTTATACGAAGATATTTCCTTTTCTAACATTGGCCTAAAATCGCTTGAAATCTCCAATTTCAAATTCCAGAAAAAGAGAGTTTCAAATCTGCTCTGTCCAAAGAAATGTTCAACTCTGTGAGCTGAATACACACAACACAAAGAAGTTACTGAAAATTCTTCTGTCTAGCATTATATGAAGAATTCCCGTTTCCAACGAAGGCCTCAAAGAGATCCAAATATCCACTTGCAGACTTTACAAACAGAGTGTTTCCAAACTGCTGTATGAACAGAAAGGTTAAACTCTGTGAGCTGAATGCACACATCACATAGTAGTTTCTGAGAATGATTCTGTCTAGTTTTTTACGAAGATATTTCCTTTTCTAACATTGGCCTAAAATCGCTTGAAATCTCCAATTGCAATTGCCCCAAAAAGAGAGTTTCAAATCTGCTCTGTCCAAAGAAAGGTTCAACTCTGTGAGCTGAATACACACAACACAAAGAAGTTACTGAAAATTCTTCTGTCTAGCATTATATGAAGAAATCCCGTTTCCAACGAAGTCCTCAAAGAGGTCCAAATATCCACTTGCAGACTTTACAAACAGAGTGTTTCCAAACTGCTGTATGAACAGAAAGGTTAAAATCTGTGAGCTGAATGCACACATCACATACTAGTTTCTGACAATGATTCTGTCTAGTTTTTATACGAAGATATTTCCTTTTCTCACATTGGCCTAAAATCGCTTGAAATCTCCAATTGCAATTTCCACAAAAAGAGAGTTTCAAATCTGCTCTGTCCAAAGAAAGGTTCAACTCAGTGAGCTGAATACACACAACACAAAGAAGTTACTGAAAATTCTTCTGTCTAGCATTATATGAAGAAATCCCGTTTCCAACGAAGTCCTCAAAGAGGTCCAAATATCCACGTGCAGACTTTACAAACAGAGTGTTTCCAAACTGCTGTATGAACAGAAAGGTTAAAATCTGTGAGCTGAATGCGCACATCACATAGTAGTTTCTGAGAATCATTCTGTCTAGTTTTTATACCAAGATATTTCCTTTTCTCACATTGTCCTCAAATCGCTTGAAATCTCAAATTCCAAATTCCAGAAAAAGACAGTTTCAAACCTGCAGTGTGTAAGGAAAGGTTCAAATCTGTGAGTTGAATACACACAACACAAAGAAGTTACTGAGAATTCCTCTGTCTAGCATTATATGAAGAAATCCCGTTTCCAACGAAGGCCTCAAAGTGGTGCAAATATCCACTTGTAGACTTTAGAAACAGAGTGTTTCCAAACTGCTCTATGAACAGAAAAGTTAAACTCTGTGAGCTGAACGCACACATCACAAAGTTGTTTCTGAGAATGATTCTGTCTAGTTTTTATACGAAGATATTTCCTTTTCTAACATTGGCCTAAAATCGCTTGAAATCTCCAATTGCAATTTCCACAAAAAGAGAGTTTCAAATCTGCTCTGTCCAAAGAACGGTTCAACTCTGTGAGCTGAATACACACAACACAAAGAAGTTACTGAAAATTCTTCTGTCTAGCATTATATGAAGAAATCCCGTTTCCAACGAAATCCTCAAAGAGGTCCAAATATCCACTTGCAGACTTTACAAACAGAGTGTTTCCAAACTGCTGTATGAACAGAAAGGTTAAACTCTGTGAGCTGAATGCACACATCACATAGTAGTTTCTGAGAATGATTCTGTCTAGTTTTTATACCAAGATATTTCCTTTTCTCACATTGGCCTCAAATCGCTTGAAATCTCCAATTGCAATTTCCACAAAAAGAGAGTTTCAAATCTGCTCTGTCCAAAGAAAGGTTCAACTCTGTGAGCTGAATACACACAACACAAAGAAGTTACTCAAAATTCTTCTGTCTAGCATTATATAAAGAAATCCCGTTTCCAACGAAATCCTCAAAGAGGTCCAAATATCCCCTTGCAGACTTTACAAACAGAGTGTTTCCAAACTGCTCTATGAACAGAAAGGTTAAACTCTGTGAGCTGAATGCACACATCACATAGTAGTTTCTGAGAATGATTCTGTCTAGTTTCTATACGAAGATATTTCCTTTCCTAATATTGGCCTCAAATCGCTTGAAATCTCCAATTTCAAATTCCACAAAAAGAGAGTTTCAAATCTGCTCTGTCCAAAGAAATGTTCAACTCTGTGAGCTGAATGCACACAACACAAAGAAGTTACTGAAAATTCTTCTGTCTAGCATTATATGAAGAATTCCCGTTTCCAACGAAGGCCTCAAAGAGATCCAAATATCCACTTGCAGACTTTTCAAACAGAGTGTTTCCAAACTGCTGT
The DNA here is from genome assembly GCF_028858775.2 of Pan troglodytes. Classification (NCBI taxonomy): domain Eukaryota; kingdom Metazoa; phylum Chordata; class Mammalia; order Primates; family Hominidae; genus Pan; species Pan troglodytes. The sequence goes on from NC_072413.2 coordinate 16,348,530, forward strand.
ATGAACAGAAAGGTTAAACTCTGTGAGCTGAATGCACACATCACATAGTAGTTTCTGAGAATGATTCTGTCTAGTTTTTATACGAAGATATTTCCTTTTCTAACATTGGCCTAAAATCGCTTGAAATCTCCAATTGTAATTTCCCCAAAAAGAGAGTTTCAAATCTGCTCTGTCCAAAGAAAGGTTCAACTCTGTGAGCTGAATACACACAACACAAAGAAGTTACTGAAAATTCTTCTATCTAGCATTATATGAAGAAATCCCGTTTCGAACGAAGTCCTCAAAGAGGTCCAAATATCCACCTGCAGACTTTACAAACAGAGTGTTTCCAAACTGCTGTATGAACAGAAAGGTTAAAATCTGTGAGCTGAATGCACACATCACATAGTAGTTTCTGAGAATGATTATGTCTAGTTTTTATACGAAGATATTTCCTTTTCTCTCATTGGCCTAAAAACGCTTGAAATCTCCAATTGCAAATTCCACAAAAAGAGAGTTTCAAATCTGCTCTGTCCAAAGAAAGGTTCAACTCTGTGAGCTGAATACACACAACACAAAGAAGTTACTCAAAATTCTTCTGTCTAGCATTATATAAAGAAATCCCGTTTCCAACGAAATCCTCAAAGAGGTCCAAATATAACCTTGCAGACTTTACAAACAGAGTGTTTCCAAACTGCTGTATGAACAGAAAGGTTAAACTCTGTGAGCTGAATGCACACATCACATAGTAGTTTCTGAGAATGATTCTGTCTAGTTTTTATACCAAGATATTTCCTTTTCTCACATTGGCCTCAAATCGCTTGAAATCTCAAATTCCAAATTCCAGAAAAAGACAGTTTCAAACCTGCAGTGTGTAAGGAAAGGTTCAAATCTGTGAGTTGAATACACACAACACAAAGAAGTTACTGAGAATTCTTCTGTCTAGCTTTATATGGAGAAATCCCGTTTCCAACGAAGGCCTCAAAGTGGTGCAAATATCCACTTGTAGACTTTAGAAACAGAGTGTTTCCAAACTGCTCTATGAACAGAAAAGTTCAACTCTGTGAGCTGAACCCACACATCACAAAGTTGTTTCTGAGAATGATTCTGTCTAGTTTTTATACGAAGATATTTAATTTTCTAACATTGGCCTAATATCGCTTGAAATCTCCAATTGCAATTTCCACAAAAAGAGAGTTTCAAATCTGCTCTGTCCAAAGAAAGGTTCAACTCTGTGAGCTGAATACACACAACACAAAGAAGTTACTGAAAATTCTTCTGTCTAGCATTATATGAAGAAATCCCGTTTCCAACGAAGTCCTCAAAGAGGTCCAAATATCCACTTGCAGACTTTACAAACAGAGTGTTTCCAAACTGCTGTATGAACAGAAAGGTGAAACTCTGTGAGCTGAATGCACACATCACATAGTAGTTTCTGAGAATGATTCTGTCTAGTTTTTATACGAAGATATTTCCTTTTCTCACATTGGCCTAAAATCGCTTGAAATCTCCAATTGCAATTTCCACAAAAAGAGAGTTTCAAATCTGCTCTGTCCAAAGAAAGGTTCAACTCAGTGAGCTGAATACACACAACACAAAGAAGTTACTGAAAATTCTTCTGTCTAGCATTATATGAAGAAATCCCGTTTCCAACGAAGTCCTCAAAGAGGTCCAAATATCCACGTGCAGACTTTACAAACAGAGTGTTTCCAAACTGCTGTATGAACAGAAAGGTTAAAATCTGTGAGCTGAATGCGCACATCACATAGTAGTTTCTGAGAATCATTCTGTCTAGTTTTTATACCAAGATATTTCCTTTTCTCACATTGTCCTCAAATCGCTTGAAATCTCAAATTCCAAATTCCAGAAAAAGACAGTTTCAAACCTGCAGTGTGTAAGGAAAGGTTCAAATCTGTGAGTTGAATACACACAACACAAAGAAGTTACTGAGAATTCCTCTGTCTAGCATTATATGAAGAAATCCCGTTTCCAACGAAGGCCTCAAAGTGGTGCAAATATCCACTTGTAGACTTTAGAAACAGAGTGTTTCCAAACTGCTCTATGAACAGAAAAGTTAAACTCTGTGAGCTGAACGCACACATCACAAAGTTGTTTCTGAGAATGATTCTGTCTAGTTTTTATACGAAGATATTTCCTTTTCTAACATTGGCCTAAAATCGCTTGAAATCTCCAATTGCAATTTCCACAAAAAGAGAGTTTCAAATCTGCTCTGTCCAAAGAACGGTTCAACTCTGTGAGCTGAATACACACAACACAAAGAAGTTACTGAAAATTCTTCTGTCTGGCATTATATGAAGAAATCCAGTTTCCAACGAAATCCTCAAAGAGGTCCAAATATCCACTTGCAGACTTTACAAACAGAGTGTTTCCAAACTGCTGTATGAACAGAAAGGTTAAACTCTGTGAGCTGAATGCACACATCACATAGTAGTTTCTGAGAATGATTCTGTCTAGTTTTTATACGAAGATATTTCCTTTTCTCACATTGGCCTCAAATCGCTTGAAATCTCCAATTGCAATTTCCACAAAAAGAGAGTTTCAAATCTGCTCTGTCCAAAGAAAGGTTCAACTCTGTGAGCTGAATACACACAACACAAAGAAGTTACTCAAAATTCTTCTGTCTAGCATTATATAAAGAAATCCCGTTTCCAACGAAATCCTCAAAGAGGTCCAAATATCCCCTTGCAGACTTTACAAACAGAGTGTTTCCAAACTGCTCTATGAACAGAAAGGTTAAACTCTGTGAGCTGAATGCACACATCACATAGTAGTTTCTGAGAATGATTCTGTCTAGTTTCTATACGAAGATATTTCCTTTCCTAATATTGGCCTCAAATCGCTTGAAATCTCCAATTTCAAATTCCACAAAAAGAGAGTTTCAAATCTGCTCTGTCCAAAGAAATGTTCAACTCTGTGAGCTGAATGCACACAACACAAAGAAGTTACTGAAAATTCTTCTGTCTAGCATTATATGAAGAATTCCCGTTTCCAACGAAGGCCTCAAAGAGATCCAAATATCCACTTGCAGACTTTTCAAACAGAGTGTTTCCAAACTGCTGTATGAACAGAAAGGTTAAACTCTGTGAGCTGAATGCACACATCACATAGTAGTTTCTGAGAATGATTCTGTCTAGTTTTTATACGAAGATATTTCCTTTTCTAACATTGGCCTAAAATCGCTTGAAATCTCCAATTGCAATTTCCCCAAAAAGAGAGTTTCAAATCTGCTCTGTCCAAAGAAAGGTTCAACTCTGTGAGCTGAATACACACAACACAAAGAAGTTACTGAAAATTCTTCTATCTAGCATTATATGAAGAAATCCCGTTTCGAACGAAGTCCTCAAAGAGGTCCAAATATCCACTTGCAGACTTTACAAACAGAGTGTTTCCAAACTGCTGTATGAACAGAAAGGTTAAAATCTGTGAGCTGAATGCACACATCACATAGTAGTTTCTGAGAATGATTATGTCTAGTTTTTATACGAAGATATTTCCTTTTCTCTCATTGGCCTAAAAACGCTTGAAATCTCCAATTGCAAATTCCACAAAAAGAGAGTTTCAAATCTGCTCTGTCCAAAGAAAGGTTCAACTCTGTGAGCTGAATACACACAACACAAAGAAGTTACTCAAAATTCTTCTGTCTAGCATTATATAAAGAAATCCCGTTTCCAACGAAATCCTCAAAGAGGTCCAAATATAACCTTGCAGACTTTACAAACAGAGTGTTTCCAAACTGCTGTATGAACAGAAAGGTTAAACTCTGTGAGCTGAATGCACACATCACATAGTAGTTTCTGAGAATGATTCTGTCTAGTTTTTATACCAAGATATTTCCTTTTCTCACATTGGCCTCAAATCGCTTGAAATCTCAAATTCCAAATTCCAGAAAAAGACAGTTTCAAACCTGCAGTGTGTAAGGAAAGGTTCAAATCTGTGAGTTGAATACACACAACACAAAGAAGTTACTGAGAATTCTTCTGTCTAGCTTTATATGAAGAAATCCCGTTTCCAACGAAGGCCTCAAAGTGGTGCAAATATCCACTTGTAGACTTTAGAAACAGAGTGTTTCCAAACTGCTCTATGAACAGAAAAGTTCAACTCTGTGAGCTGAACCCACACATCACAAAGTTGTTTCTGAGAATGATTCTGTCTAGTTTTTATACGAAGATATTTAATTTTCTAACATTGGCCTAATATCGCTTGAAATCTCCAATTGCAATTTCCACAAAAAGAGAGTTTCAAATCTGCTCTGTCCAAAGAAAGGTTCAACTCTGTGAGCTGAATACACACAACACAAAGAAGTTACTGAAAATTCTTCTGTCTAGCATTATATGAAGAAATCCCGTTTCCAACGAAGTCCTCAAAGAGGTCCAAATATCCACTTGCAGACTTTACAAACAGAGTGTTTCCAAACTGCTGTATGAACAGAAAGGTGAAACTCTGTGAGCTGAATGCACACATCACATAGTAGTTTCTGAGAATGATTCTGTCTAGTTTTTATACGAAGATATTTCCTTTTCTCACATTGGCCTCAAATCGCTTGAAATCTCCAATTGCAATTTCCACAAAAAGAGAGTTTCAAATCTGCTCTGTCCAAAGAAAGGTTCAACTCTGTGAGCTGAATACACACAACACAAAGAAGTTACTCAAAATTCTTCTGTCTAGCATTATATAAAGAAATCCCGTTTCCAACGAAATCCTCAAAGAGGTCCAAATATAACCTTGCAGACTTTACAAACAGAGTGTTTACAAAGTGCTCTATGAACAGAAAGGTTAAACTCTGTGAGCTGAATGCACACATCACATAGTAGTTTCTGAGAATGATTCTGTCTAGTTTTTATACGAAGATATTTCCTTTTCTAACATTGTCCTCAAATCGCTTGAAATCTCAAATTCCAAATTCCAGAAAAAGACAGTTTCAAACCTGCAGTGTGTAAGGAAAGGTTCAAATCTGTGAGTTGAATACACACAACACAAAGAAGTTACTGAGAATTCCTCTGTCTAGCATTATATGAAGAAATCCCGTTTCCACCGAAGGCCTCAAAGTGGTGCAAATATCCACTTGTAGACTTTAGAAACAGAGTGTTTCCAAACTGCTCTATGAACAGAAAAGTTAAACTCTGTGAGCTGAACGCACACATCACAAAGTTGTTTCTGAGAATGATTCTGTCTAGTTTTTATACGAAGATATTTCCTTTTCTAACATTGGCCTAAAATCGCTTGAAATCTCCAATTTCAAATTCCAGAAAAAGAGAGTTTCAAATCTGCTCTGTCCAAAGAAATGTTCAACTCTGTGAGCTGAATACACACAACACAAAGAAGTTACTGAAAATTCTTCTGTCTAGCATTATATGAAGAATTCCCGTTTCCAACGAAGGCCTCAAAGAGATCCAAATATCCACTTGCAGACTTTACAAACAGAGTGTTTCCAAACTGCTGTATGAACAGAAAGGTTAAACTCTGTGAGCTGAATGCACACATCACATAGTAGTTTCTGAGAATGATTCTGTCTAGTTTTTATACCAAGATATTTCCTTTTCTAACATTGGCCTCAAATCGCTTGAAATCTCCAATTGCAATTTCCCCAAAAAGAGAGTTTCAAATCTGCTCTGTCCAAAGAAAGGTTCAACTCTGTGAGCTGAATACACACAACACAAAGAAGTTACTGAAAATTCTTCTGTCTAGCATTATATGAAGAAATCCCGTTTCCAACGAAGTCCTCAAAGAGGTCCAAATATCCACTTGCAGACTTTACAAACAGAGTGTTTCCAAACTGCTGTATGAACAGAAAGGTGAAACTCTGTGAGCTGAATGCACACATCACATAGTAGTTTCTGAGAATGATTCTGTCTAGTTTTTATACGAAGATATTTCCTTTTCTCACATTGGCCTCAAATCGCTTGAAATCTCCAATTGCAATTTCCACAAAAAGAGAGTTTCAAATCTGCTCTGTCCAAAGAAAGGTTCAACTCTGTGAGCTGAATACACACAACACAAAGAAGTTACTCAAAATTCTTCTGTCTAGCATTATATAAAGAAATCCCGTTTCCAACGAAATCCTCAAAGAGGTCCAAATATAACCTTGCAGACTTTACAAACAGAGTGTTTACAAAGTGCTCTATGAACAGAAAGGTTAAACTCTGTGAGCTGAATGCACACATCACATAGTAGTTTCTGAGAATGATTCTGTCTAGTTTTTATACGAAGATATTTCCTTTTCTAACATTGTCCTCAAATCGCTTGAAATCTCAAATTCCAAATTCCAGAAAAAGACAGTTTCAAACCTGCAGTGTGTAAGGAAAGGTTCAAATCTGTGAGTTGAATACACACAACACAAAGAAGTTACTGAGAATTCCTCTGTCTAGCATTATATGAAGAAATCCCGTTTCCAACGAAGGCCTCAAAGTGGTGCAAATATCCACTTGTAGACTTTAGAAACAGAGTGTTTCCAAACTGCTCTATGAACAGAAAAGTTAAACTCTGTGAGCTGAACGCACACATCACAAAGTTGTTTCTGAGAATGATTCTGTCTAGTTTTTATACGAAGATATTTCCTTTTCTAACATTGGCCTAAAATCGCTTGAAATCTCCAATTTCAAATTCCAGAAAAAGAGAGTTTCAAATCTGCTCTGTCCAAAGAAATGTTCAACTCTGTGAGCTGAATACACACAACACAAAGAAGTTACTGAAAATTCTTCTGTCTAGCATTATATGAAGAATTCCCGTTTCCAACGAAGGCCTCAAAGAGATCCAAATATCCACTTGCAGACTTTACAAACAGAGTGTTTCCAAACTGCTGTATGAACAGAAAGGTTAAACTCTGTGAGCTGAATGCACACATCACATAGTAGTTTCTGAGAATGATTCTGTCTAGTTTTTATACCAAGATATTTCCTTTTCTAACATTGGCCTCAAATCGCTTGAAATCTCCAATTGCAATTTCCCCAAAAAGAGAGTTTCAAATCTGCTCTGTCCAAAGAAAGGTTCAACTCTGTGAGCTGAATACACACAACACAAAGAAGTTACTGAAAATTCTTCTGTCTAGCATTATATGAAGAAATCCCGTTTCCAACGAAGTCCTCAAAGAGGTCCAAATATCCACTTGCAGACTTTACAAACAGAGTGTTTCCAAACTGCTGTATGAACAGAAAGGTTAAAATCTGTGAGCTGAATGTACACATCACATAGTAGTTTCTGAGAATGATTCTGTCTAGTTTTTATACGAAGATATTTCCTTTTCTCACATTGGCCTAAAAACGCTTGAAATCTCCAATTGCAATTTCCACAAAAAGAGAGTTTCAAATCTGCTCTGTCCAAAGAAAGGTTCAACTCTGTGAGCTGAATACACACAACACAAAGAAGTTACTCAAAATTCTTCTGTCTAGCATTATATAAAGAAATCCCGTTTCCAACGAAATCCTCAAAGAGGTCCAAATATAACCTTGCAGACTTTACAAACAGAGTGTTTCCAAACTGCTCTATGAACAGAAAGGTTAAACTCTGTGAGCTGAATGCACACATCACATAGTAGTTTCTGAGAATGATTCTGTCTAGTTTCTATACGAAGATATTTCCTTTTCTAACATTGTCCTCAAATCGCTTGAAATCTCAAATTCCAAATTCCAGAAAAAGACAGTTTCAAACCTGCAGTGTGTAAGGAAAGGTTCAAATCTGTGAGTTGAATACAAACAACACAAAGAAGTTACTGAGAATTCTTCTGTCTAGCATTATATGAAGAAATCCCGTTTCCAACGAAGGCCTCAAAGTGGAGCAAATATCCACTTGTAGACTTTAGAAACAGCGTGTTTCCAAACTGCTCTATGAACAGAAAAGTTAAACTCTGTGAGCTGAACGCACACATCACAAAGTTGTTTCTGAGAATGATTCTGTCTAGTTTTTATACCAAGATATTTCGTTTTCTAACATTGGCCTAAAATCGCTTGAAATCTCCAATTGCAATTTCCACAAAAAGAGAGTTTCAAATCTGCTCTGTCCAAAGAAAGGTTCAACTCTGTGAGCTGAATACACACAACACAAAGAAGTTACTGAAAATTCTTCTGTCTAGCATTATATGAAGAAATCCCGTTTCCAACGAAGTCCTCAAAGAGGTCCAAATATCCACTTGCAGACTTTACAAACAGAGTGTTTCCAAACTGCTGTATGAACAGAAAGGTGAAACTCTGTGAGCTGAATGCACACATCACATAGTAGTTTCTGAGAATGATTCTGTCTAGTTTTTATACGAAGATATTTCCTTTTCTCACATTGGCCTCAAATCGCTTGAAATCTCCAATTGCAATTTCCACAAAAAGAGAGTTTCAAATCTGCTCTGTCCAAAGAAAGGTTCAACTCTGTGAGCTGAATACACACAACACAAAGAAGTTACTCAAAATTCTTCTGTCTAGCATTATATAAGGAAATCCCGTTTCCAACGAAATCCTCAAAGAGGTCCAAATATAACCTTGCAGACTTTACAAACAGAGTGTTTCCAAAGTGCTCTATGAACAGAAAGGTTAAACTGTGAGCTGAATGCACACATCACATAGTAGTTTCTGAGAATGATTCTGTCTAGTTTTTATACGAAGAAATTTCCTTTTCTAACATTGTCCTCAAATCGCTTGAAATCTCAAATTCCTAATTCCAGAAAAAGACAGTTTCAAACCTGCAGTGTGTAAGGAAAGGTTCAAATCTGTGAGTTGAATACACACAACACAAAGAAGTTACTGAGAATTCCTCTGTCTAGCATTATATGAAGAAATCCCGTTTCCAACGAAGGCCTCAAAGTGGTGCAAATATCCACTTGTAGACTTTAGAAACAGAGTGTTTCCAAACTGCTCTATGAACAGAAAAGTTAAACTCTGTGAGCTGAACGCACACATCACAAAGTTGTTTCTGAGAATGATTCTGTCTAGTTTTTATACGAAGATATTTCCTTTTCTAACATTGGCATAAAATCGCTTGAAATCTCCAATTTCAAATTCCAGAAAAAGAGAGTTTCAAATCTGCTCTGTCCAAAGAAATGTTCAACTCTGTGAGCTGAATACACACAACACAAAGAAGTTACTGAAAATTCTTCTGTCTAGCATTATATGAAGAATTCCCGTTTCCAACGAAGGCCTCAAAGAGATCCAAATATCCACTTGCAGACTTTACAAACAGAGTGTTTCCAAACTGCTGTATGAACAGAAAGGTTAAACTCTGTGAGCTGAATGCACACATCACATAGTAGTTTCTGAGAATGATTCTGTCTAGTTTTTTACGAAGATATTTCCTTTTCTAACATTGGCCTAAAATCGCTTGAAATCTCCAATTGCAATTGCCCCAAAAAGAGAGTTTCAAATCTGCTCTGTCCAAAGAAAGGTTCAACTCTGTGAGCTGAATACACACAACACAAAGAAGTTACTGAAAATTCTTCTGTCTAGCATTATATGAAGAAATCCCGTTTCCAACGAAGTCCTCAAAGAGGTCCAAATATCCACTTGCAGACTTTACAAACAGAGTGTTTCCAAACTGCTGTATGAACAGAAAGGTTAAAATCTGTGAGCTGAATGCACACATCACATACTAGTTTCTGACAATGATTCTGTCTAGTTTTTATACGAAGATATTTCCTTTTCTCACATTGGCCTAAAATCGCTTGAAATCTCCAATTGCAATTTCCACAAAAAGAGAGTTTCAAATCTGCTCTGTCCAAAGAAAGGTTCAACTCAGTGAGCTGAATACACACAACACAAAGAAGTTACTGAAAATTCTTCTGTCTAGCATTATATGAAGAAATCCCGTTTCCAACGAAGTCCACAAAGAGGTCCAAATATCCACGTGCAGACTTTACAAACAGAGTGTTTCCAAACTGCTGTATGAACAGAAAGGTTAAAATCTGTGAGCTGAATGCGCACATCACATAGTAGATTCTGAGAATCATTCTGTCTAGTTTTTATACCAAGATATTTCCTTTTCTCACATTGTCCTCAAATCGCTTGAAATCTCAAATTCCAAATTCCAGAAAAAGACAGTTTCAAACCTGCAGTGTGTAAGGAAAGGTTCAAATCTGTGAGTTGAATACACACAACACAAAGAAGTTACTGAGAATTCCTCTGTCTAGCATTATATGAAGAAATCCCGTTTCCAACGAAGGCCTCAAAGTGGTGCAAATATCCACTTGTAGACTTTAGAAACAGAGTGTTTCCAAACTTCTCTATGAACAGAAAAGTTAAACTCTGTGAGCTGAACGCACACATCACAAAGTTGTTTCTGAGAATGATTCTGTCTAGTTTTTATACGAAGATATTTCCTTTTCTAACATTGGCCTAAAATCGCTTGAAATCTCCAATTGCAATTTCCACAAAAAGAGAGTTTCAAATCTGCTCTGTCCAAAGAACGGTTCAACTCTGTGAGCTGAATACACACAACACAAAGAAGTTACTGAAAATTCTTCTGTCTAGCATTATATGAAGAAATCCCGTTTCCAACGAAATCCTCAAAGAGGTCCAAATATCCACTTGCAGACTTTACAAACAGAGTGTTTCCAAACTGCTGTATGGACAGAAAGGTTAAACTCTGTGAGCTGAATGCACACATCACATAGTAGTTTCTGAGAATGATTCTGTCTAGTTTTTATACCAAGATATTTCCTTTTCTCACATTGGCCTCAAATCGCTTGAAATCTCCAATTGCAATTTCCACAAAAAGAGAGTTTCAAATCTGCTCTGTCCAAAGAAAGGTTCAACTCTGTGAGCTGAATACACACAACACAAAGAAGTTACTCAAAATTCTTCTGTCTAGCATTATATAAAGAAATCCCGTTTCCAACGAAATCCTCAAAGAGGTCCAAATATCCCCTTGCAGACTTTACAAACAGAGTGTTTCCAAACTGCTCTATGAACAGAAAGGTTAAACTCTGTGAGCTGAATGCACACATCACATAGTAGTTTCTGAGAATGATTCTGTCTAGTTTCTATACGAAGATATTTCCTTTCCTAATATTGGCCTCAAATCGCTTGAAATCTGCAATTTCAAATTCCACAAAAAGAGAGTTTCAAATCTGCTCTGTCCAAAGAAATGTTCAACTCTGTGAGCTGAATGCACACAACACAAAGAAGTTACTGAAAATTCTTCTGTCTAGCATTATATGAAGAATTCCCGTTTCCAACGAAGGCCTCAAAGAGATCCAAATATCCACTTGCAGACTTTTCAAACAGAGTGTTTCCAAACTGCTGTATGAACAGAAAGGTTAAACTCTGTGAGCTGAATGCACACATCACATAGTAGTTTCTGAGAATGATTCTGCCTAGTTTTTATACGAAGATATTTCCTTTTCTAACATTGGCCTAAAATCGCTTGAAATCTCCAATTGCAATTTCCCCAAAAAGAGAGTTTCAAATCTGCTCTGTCCAAAGAAAGGTTCAACTCTGTGAGCTGAATACACACAACACAAAGAAGTTACTGAAAATTCTTCTATCTAGCATTATATGAAGAAATCCCGTTTCCAACGAAGTCCTCAAAGAGGTCCATATATCCACTTGCAGACTTTACAAACAGAGTGTTTCCAAACTGCTGTATGAACAGAAAGGTTAAAATCTGTGAGCTGAATGCACACATCACATAGTAGTTTCTGAGAATGATTCTGTCTAGTTTTTATACGAAGATATTTCCTTTTCTCACATTGGCCTAAAAACGCTGGAAATCTCCAATTGCAATTTCCACAAAAAGAGAGTTTCAAATCTGCTCTGTCCAAAGAAAGGTTCAACTCTGTGAGCTGAATACACACAACACAAAGAAGTTACTCAAAATTCTTCTGTCTAGCATTATATAAAGAAATCCCGTTTCCAACGAAATCCTCAAAGAGGTCCAAATATAACCTTGCAGACTTTACAAACAGAGTGTTTCCAAACTGCTCTATGAACGGAAAGGTTAAACTCTGTGAGCTGAATGCACACATCACATAGTAGTTTCTGAGAATGATTCTGTCTAGTTTTTATACCAACATATTTCCTTTTCTCACATTGGCCTCAAATCGCTTGAAATCTCAAATTCCAAATTCCAGAAAAAGACAGTTTCAAACCTGCAGTGTGTAAGGAAAGGTTCAAATCTGTGAGTTGAATACACACAACACAAAGAAGTTACTGAGAATTCTTCTGTCTAGCTTTATATGAAGAAATCCCGTTTCCAACGAAGGCCTCAAAGTGGTGCAAATATCCACTTGTAGACTTTAGAAACAGAGTGTTTCCAAACTGCTCTATGAACAGAAAAGTTCAACTCTGTGAGCTGAACCCACACATCACAAAGTTGTTTCTGAGAATGATTCTGTCTAGTTTTTATACGAAGATATTTAATTTTCTAACATTGGCCTAATATCGCTTGAAATCTCCAATTGCAATTTCCACAAAAAGAGAGTTTCAAATCTGCTCTGTCCAAAGAAAGGTTCAACTCTGTGAGCTGAATACACACAACACAAAGAAGTTACTGAAAATTCTTCTGTCTAGCATTATATGAAGAAATCCCGTTTCCAACGAAGTCCTCAAAGAGGTCCAAATATCCACTTGCAGACTTTACAAACAGAGTGTTTCCAAACTGCTGTATGAACAGAAAGGTGAAACTCTGTGAGCTGAATGCACACATCACATAGTAGTTTCTGAGAATGATTCTGTCTAGTTTTTATACGAAGATATTTCCTTTTCTCACATTGTCCACAAATCGCTTGAAATCTCCAATTGCAATTTCCACAAAAAGAGAGTTTCAAATCTGCTCTGTCCAAAGAAAGGTTCAACTCTGTGAGCTGAATACACACAACACAAAGAAGTTACTCAAAATTCTTCTGTCTAGAATTATATGAAGAAATCCCGTTTCCAACGAAGTCCTCAAAGAGGTCAAAAATCCACTTGCAGACTTTACAAACAGAGTGTTTCCAAACTGCTGTATGAACAGAAAGGTTAAACTCTGTGAGGTGAATGCACACATCACATAGTAGTTTCTGAGAATGATTCTGTCTAGTTTTTATACCAAGATATTTCCTTTTCTCACATTGGCCTCAAATCGCTTGAAATCTCCAATTGCAATTTCCACAAAAAGAGAGTTTCAAATCTGCTCTGTCCAAAGAAAGGTTCAACTCTGTGAGCTGAATACACACAACACAAAGAAGTTACTCAAAATTCTTCTGTCTAGCATTATATAAAGAAATCCCGTTTCCAACGAAATCCTCAAAGAGGTCCAAATATCCCCTTTCAGACTTTACAAACAGAGTGTTTCCAAACTGCTCTATGAACAGAAAGGTTAAACTCTGTGAGCTGAATGCACACATCACATAGTAGTTTCTGAGAATGATTCTGTCTAGTTTCTATACGAAGATATTTCCTTTTCTAACATTGTCCTCAAATCGCTTGAAATCTCAAATTCCAAATTCCAGAAAAAGACAGTTTCAAACCTGCAGTGTGTAAGGAAAGGTTCAAATCTGTGAGTTGAATACACACAACACAAAGAAGTTACTGAGAATTCTTCTGTCTAGCATTATATGAAGAAATCCCGTTTCCAACGAAGGCCTCAAAGTGGAGCAAATATCCACATGTAGACTTTAGAAACAGAGTGTTTCCAAACTGCTCTATGAACAGAAAAGTTAAACTCTGTGAGCTGAACGCACACATCACAAAGTTGTTTCTGAGAGTGATTCTGTCTAGTTTTTATACCAAGATATTTCGTTTTCTAACATTGGCCTAAAATCGCTTGAAATCTCCAATTGCAATTTCCACAAAAAGAGAGTTTCAAATCTGCTCTGTCCAAAGAAAGGTTCAACTCTGTGAGCTGAATACACACAACACAAAGAAGTTACTGAAAATTCTTCTGTCTAGCATTATATGAAGGAATCCCGTTTCCAACGAAGTCCTCAAAGAGCTCCAAATATCCACTTGCAGACTTCACAAACAGAGTGTTTCCAAACTGCTGTATGAACAGAAAGGTTAAACTCTGTGAGCTGAATGCACACATCACATAGTAGTTTCTGAGAATGATTCTGTCTAGTTTTTATACGAAGATATTTCCTTTTCTAACATTGGCCTAAAATCGCTTGAAATCTCCAATTGCAATTTCCACAAAAAGAGAGTTTCAAATCTGCTCTGTCCAAAGAACGGTTCAACTCTGTGAGCTGAATACACACAACACAAAGAAGTTACTGAAAATTCTTCTGTCTAGCATTATATGAAGAAATCCCGTTTCCAACGAAATCCTCAAAGAGGTCCAAATATCCCGTTTCAGACTTTACAAACAGAGTGTTTCCAAACTGCTGTATGGACAGAAAGGTTAAACTCTGTGAGCTGAATGCACACATCACATAGTAGTTTCTGAGAATGATTCTGTCTAGTTTTTATACCAAGATATTTCCTTTTCTCACATTGGCCTCAAATCGCTTGAAATCTCCAATTGCAATTTCCACAAAAAGAGAGTTTCAAATCTGCTCTGTCCAAAGAAAGGTTCAACTCTGTGAGCTGAATACACACAACACAAAGAAGTTACTCAAAATTCTTCTGTCTAGCATTATATAAAGAAATCCCGTTTCCAACGAAATCCTCAAAGAGGTCCAAATATCCCCTTGCAGACTTTACAAACAGAGTGTTTCCAAACTGCTCTATGAACAGAAAGGTTAAACTCTGTGAGCTGAATGCACACATCACATAGTAGTTTCTGAGAATGATTCTGTCTAGTTTCTATACGAAGATATTTCCTTTCCTAATATTGGCCTCAAATCGCTTGAAATCTCCAATTTCAAATTCCACAAAAAGAGAGTTTCAAATCTGCTCTGTCCAAAGAAATGTTCAACTCTGTGAGCTGAATGCACACAACACAAAGAAGTTACTGAAAATTCTTCTGTCTAGCATTATATGAAGAATTCCCGTTTCCAACGAAGGCCTCAAAGAGATCCAAATATCCACTTGCAGACTTTTCAAACAGAGTGTTTCCAAACTGCTGTATGAACAGAAAGGTTAAACTCTGTGAGCTGAATGCACACATCACATAGTAGTTTCTGAGAATGATTCTGTCTAGTTTTTATACGAAGATATTTCCTTTTCTAACATTGGCCTAAAATCGCTTGAAATCTCCAATTGCAATTTCCCCAAAAAGAGAGTTTCAAATCTGCTCTGTCCAAAGAAAGGTTCAACTCTGTGAGCTGAATACACACAACACAAAGAAGTTACTGAAAATTCTTCCATCTAGCATTATATGAAGAAATCCCGTTTCCAACGAAGTCCTCAAAGAGGTCCATATATCCACTTGCAGACTTTACAAACAGAGTGTTTCCAAACTGCTGTATGAACAGAAAGGTTAAAATCTGTGAGCTGAATGCACACATCACATAGTAGTTTCTGAGAATGATTCTGTCTAGTTTTTATACGAAGATATTTCCTTTTCTCACATTGGCCTAAAAACGCTTGAAATCTCCAATTGCAATTTCCACAAAAAGAGAGTTTCAAATCTGCTCTGTCCAAAGAAAGGTTCAACTCTGTGAGCTGAATACACACAACACAAAGAAGTTACTCAAAATTCTTCTGTCTAGCATTATATAAGGAAATCCCGTTTCCAACGAAATCCTCAAAGAGGTCCAAATATAACCTTGCAGACTTTACAAACAGAGTGTTTCCAAACTGCTCTATGAACAGAAAGGTTAAACTCTGTGAGCTGAATGCACACATCACATAGTAGTTTCTGAGAATGATTCTGTCTAGTTTCTATACGAAGATATTTCCTTTTCTAACATTGTCCTCAAATCGCTTGAAATCTCAAATTCCAAATTCCAGAAAAAGACAGTTTCAAACCTGCAGTGTGTAAGGAAAGGTTCAAATCTGTGAGTTGAATACAAACAACACAAAGAAGTTACTGAGAATTCTTCTGTCTAGCATTATATGAAGAAATCCCGTTTCCAACGAAGGCCTCAAAGTGGAGCAAATATCCACTTGTAGACTTTAGAAACAGAGTGTTTCCAAACTGCTCTATGAACAGAAAAGTTAAACTCTGTGAGCTGAACGCACACATCACAAAGTTGTTTCTGAGAATGATTCTGTCTAGTTTTTATACCAAGATATTTCGTTTTCTAACATTGGCCTAAAATCGCTTGAAATCTCCAATTGCAATTTCCACAAAAAGAGAGTTTCAAATCTGCTCTGTCCAAAGAAAGGTTCAACTCTGTGAGCTGAATACACACAACACAAAGAAGTTACTGAAAATTCTTCTGTCTAGCATTATATGAAGAAATCCCGTTTCCAACGAAGTCCTCAAAGAGTTCCAAATATCCACTTGCAGACTTTACAAACAGAGTGTTTCCAAACTGCTGTATGAACAGAAAGGTTAAACTCTGTGAGCTGAATGCACACATCACATAGTAGTTTCTGAGAATGATTCTGTCTAGTTTTTATACGAAGATATTTCCTTTTCTAACATTGGCCTCAAATCGCTTGAAATCTCCAATTTCAAATTCCAGAAAAAGAGAGTTTCAAATCTGCTCTGTCCAAAGAAATGTTCAACTCTGTGAGCTGAATACACACAACACAAAGAAGTTACTGAAAATTCTTCTGTCTAGCATTATATGAAGAATTCCCGTTTCCAACGAAGGCCTCAAAGAGATCAAAATATCCACTTGCAGACTTTACAAACAGAGTGTTTCCAAACTGCTGTATGAACAGAAAGTTTAAACTCTGTGAGCTGAATGCACACATCACATAGTAGTTTCTGAGAACGATTCTGTCTAGTTTTTATACGAAGATATTTCCTTTTCTAACATTGGCCTAAAATCGCTTGAAATCTCCAATTGCAATTTCCCCAAAAAGAGAATTTCAAATCTGCTCTGTCCAAAGAAAGGTTCAACTCTGTGAGCTGAATACACACAACACAAAGAAGTTACTGAAAATTCTTCTGTCTAGCATTATATGAAGAAATCCCGTTCCCAACGAAGTCCTCAAAGAGGTCCAAATATCCACTTGCAGACTTTACAAACAGAGTGTTTCCAAACTGCTGTATGAACAGAAAGGTTAAATCTGTGAGCTGAATGCACACATCACATAGTAGTTTCTGAGAATCATTCTGTCTAGTTTTTATACCAAGATATTTCCTTTTCTCACATTGGCCTCAAATCGCTTGAAATCTCAAATTCCAAATTCCAGAAAAAGACAGTTTCAAACCTGCAGTGTGTAAGGAAAGGTTCAAATCTGTGAGTTGAATACACACAACACAAAGAAGTTACTGAGAATTCTTCTGTCTAGCATTATATGAAGAAATCCCGTTCCCAACGAAGTCCTCAAAGAGGTCCAAATATCCACTTGCAGACTTTACAAACAGAGTGTTTCCAAACTGCTGTATGAACAGAAAGGTTAAATCTGTGAGCTGAATGCACACATCACATAGTAGTTTCTGAGAATCATTCTGTCTAGTTTTTATACGAAGATATTTCCTTTTCTCACATTGGCCTCAAATCGCTTGAAATCTCCAATTGCAATTTCCACAAAAAGAGAGTTTCAAATCTGCTCTGTCCAAAGAAAGGTTCAACTCTGTGAGCTGAATACACACAACACAAAGAAGTTACTCAAATATAACCTTGCAGACTTTACAAACAGAGTGTTTACAAAGTGCTCTATGAACAGAAAGGTTAAACTCTGTGAGCTGAATGCACACATCACATAGTAGTTTCTGAGAATGATTCTGTCTAGTTTTTATACGAAGATATTTCCTTTTCTAACATTGTCCTCAAATCGCTTGAAATCTCAAATTCCAAATTCCAGAAAAAGACAGTTTCAAACCTGCAGTGTGTAAGGAAAGGTTCAAATCTGTGAGTTGAATACACACAACACAAAGAAGTTACTGAGAATTCCTCTGTCTAGCATTATATGAAGAAATCCCGTTTCCAACGAAGGCCTCAAAGTGGTGCAAATATCCACTTGTAGACTTTAGAAACAGAGTGTTTCCAAACTGCTCTATGAACAGAAAAGTTAAACTCTGTGAGCTGAACGCACACATCACAAAGTTGTTTCTGAGAATGATTCTGTCTAGTTTTTATACGAAGATATTTCCTTTTCTAACATTGGCCTAAAATCGCTTGAAATCTCCAATTTCAAATTCCAGAAAAAGAGAGTTTCAAATCTGCTCTGTCCAAAGAAATGTTCAACTCTGTGAGCTGAATACACACAACACAAAGAAGTTACTGAAAATTCTTCTGTCTAGCATTATATGAAGAATTCCCGTTTCCAACGAAGGCCTCAAAGAGATCCAAATATCCACTTGCAGACTTTACAAACAGAGTGTTTCCAAACTGCTGTATGAACAGAAAGGTTAGACTCTGTGAGCTGAATGCACACATCACATAGTAGTTTCTGAGAATGATTCTGTCTAGTTTTTATACCAAGATATTTCCTTTTCTAACATTGGCCTCAAATCGCTTGAAATCTCCAATTGCAATTTCCCCAAAAAGAGAGTTTCAAATCTGCTCTGTCCAAAGAAAGGTTCAACTCTGTGAGCTGAATACACACAACACAAAGAAGTTACTGAAAATTCTTCTGTCTAGCATTATATGAAGAAATCCCGTTTCCAACGAAGTCCTCAAAGAGGTCCAAATATCCACTTGCAGACTTTACAAACAGAGTGTTTCCAAACTGCTGTATGAACAGAAAGGTTAAAATCTGTGAGCTGAATGTACACATCACATAGTAGTTTCTGAGAATGATTCTGTCTAGTTTTTATACGAAGATATTTCCTTTTCTCACATTGGCCTAAAAACGCTTGAAATCTCCAATTGCAATTTCCACAAAAAGAGAGTTTCAAATCTGCTCTGTCCAAAGAAAGGTTCAACTCTGTGAGCTGAATACACACAACACAAAGAAGTTACTCAAAATTCTTCTGTCTAGCATTATATAAAGAAATCCCGTTTCCAACGAAATCCTCAAAGAGGTCCAAATATAACCTTGCAGACTTTACAAACAGAGTGTTTCCAAACTGCTCTATGAACAGAAAGGTTAAACTCTGTGAGCTGAATGCACACATCACATAGTAGTTTGTGAGAATGATTCTGTCTAGTTTCTATACGAAGATATTTCCTTTTCTAACATTGCCCTCAAATCGCTTGAAATCTCAAATTCCAAATTCCAGAAAAAGACAGTTTCAAACCTGCAGTGTGTAAGGAAAGGTTCAAATCTGTGAGTTGAATACAAACAACACAAAGAAGTTACTGAGAATTCTTCTGTCTAGCATTATATGAAGAAATCCCGTTTCCAACGAAGGCCTCAAAGTGGAGCAAATATCCACTTGTAGACTTTAGAAACAGCGTGTTTCCAAACTGCTCTATGAACAGAAAAGTTAAACTCTGTGAGCTGAACGCACACATCACAAAGTTGTTTCTGAGAATGATTCTGTCTAGTTTTTATACCAAGATATTTCGTTTTCTAACATTGGCCTAAAATCGCTTGAAATCTCCAATTGCAATTTCCACAAAAAGAGAGTTTCAAATCTGCTCTGTCCAAAGAAAGGTTCAACTCTGTGAGCTGAATACACACAACACAAAGAAGTTACTGAAAATTCTTCTGTCTAGCATTATATGAAGAAATCCCGTTTCCAACGAAGTCCTCAAAGAGGTCCAAATATCCACTTGCAGACTTTACAAACAGAGTGTTTCCAAACTGCTGTATGAACAGAAAGGTGAAACTCTGTGAGCTGAATGCACACATCACATAGTAGTTTCTGAGAATGATTCTGTCTAGTTTTTATACGAAGATATTTCCTTTTCTCACATTGGCCTAAAATCGCTTGAAATCTCCAATTGCAATTTCCACAAAAAGAGAGTTTCAAATCTGCTCTGTCCAAAGAAAGGTTCAACTCAGTGAGCTGAATACACACAACACAAAGAAGTTACTGAAAATTCTTCTGTCTAGCATTATATGAAGAAATCCCGTTTCCAACGAAGTCCTCAAAGAGGTCCAAATATCCACGTGCAGACTTTACAAACAGAGTGTTTCCAAACTGCTGTATGAACAGAAAGGTTAAAATCTGTGAGCTGAATGCGCACATCACATAGTAGTTTCTGAGAATCATTCTGTCTAGTTTTTATACCAAGATATTTCCTTTTCTCACATTGTCCTCAAATCGCTTGAAATCTCAAATTCCAAATTCCAGAAAAAGACAGTTTCAAACCTGCAGTGTGTAAGGAAAGGTTCAAATCTGTGAGTTGAATACACACAACACAAAGAAGTTACTGAGAATTCCTCTGTCTAGCATTATATGAAGAAATCCCGTTTCCAACGAAGGCCTCAAAGTGGTGCAAATATCCACTTGTAGACTTTAGAAACAGAGTGTTTCCAAACTGCTCTATGAACAGAAAAGTTAAACTCTGTGAGCTGAACGCACACATCACAAAGTTGTTTCTGAGAATGATTCTGTCTAGTTTTTATACGAAGATATTTCCTTTTCTAACATTGGCCTAAAATCGCTTGAAATCTCCAATTGCAATTTCCACAAAAAGAGAGTTTCAAATCTGCTCTGTCCAAAGAACGGTTCAACTCTGTGAGCTGAATACACACAACACAAAGAAGTTACTGAAAATTCTTCTGTCTAGCATTATATGAAGAAATCCAGTTTCCAACGAAATCCTCAAAGAGGTCCAAATATCCACTTGCAGACTTTACAAACAGAGTGTTTCCAAACTGCTGTATGAACAGAAAGGTTAAACTCTGTGAGCTGAATGCACACATCACATAGTAGTTTCTGAGAATGATTCTGTCTAGTTTTTATACCAAGATATTTCCTTTTCTCACATTGGCCTCAAATCGCTTGAAATCTCCAATTGCAATTTCCACAAAAAGAGAGTTTCAAATCTGCTCTGTCCAAAGAAAGGTTCAACTCTGTGAGCTGAATACACACAACACAAAGAAGTTACTCAAAATTCTTCTGTCTAGCATTATATAAAGAAATCCCGTTTCCAACGAAATCCTCAAAGAGGTCCAAATATCCCCTTGCAGACTTTACAAACAGAGTGTTTCCAAACTGCTCTATGAACAGAAAGGTTAAACTCTGTGAGCTGAATGCACACATCACATAGTAGTTTCTGAGAATGATTCTGTCTAGTTTCTATACGAAGATATTTCCTTTCCTAATATTGGCCTCAAATCGCTTGAAATCTCCAATTTCAAATTCCACAAAAAGAGAGTTTCAAATCTGCTCTGTCCAAAGAAATGTTCAACTCTGTGAGCTGAATGCACACAACACAAAGAAGTTACTGAAAATTCTTCTGTCTAGCATTATATGAAGAATTCCCGTTTCCAACGAAGGCCTCAAAGAGATCCAAATATCCACTTGCAGACTTTTCAAACAGAGTGTTTCCAAACTGCTGTATGAACAGAAAGGTTAAACTCTGTGAGCTGAATGCACACATCACATAGTAGTTTCTGAGAATGATTTTGTCTAGTTTTTATACGAAGATATTTCCTTTTCTCACATTGGCCTCAAATCGCTTGAAATCTCCAATTGCAATTTCCACAAAAAGAGAGTTTCAAATCTGCTCTGTCCAAAGAAAGGTTCAACTCTGTGAGCTGAATACACACAACACAAAGAAGTTACTCAAAATTCTTCTGTCTAGCATTATATGAAGAAATCCCGTTTCCAACGAAGTCCTCAAAGAGGTCAAATATCCACTTGCAGACTTTACAAACAGAGTGTTTCCAAACTGCTGTATGAACAGAAAGGTTAAACTCTGTGAGCTGAATGCACACATCACATAGTAGTTTCTGAGAATGATTCTGTCTAGTTTTTATACCAAGATATTTCCTTTTCTCACATTGGCCTCAAATCGCTTGAAATCTCCAATTGCAATTTCCACAAAAAGAGAGTTTCAAATCTGCTCTGTCCAAAGAAAGGTTCAACTCTGTGAGCTGAATACACACAACACAAAGAAGTTACTCAAAATTCTTCTGTCTAGCATTATATAAAGAAATCCCGTTTCCAACGAAATCCTCAAAGAGGTCCAAATATCCCCTTTCAGACTTTACAAACAGAGTGTTTCCAAACTGCTCTATGAACAGAAAGGTTAAACTCTGTGAGCTGAATGCACACATCACATAGTAGTTTCTGAGAATGATTCTGTCTAGTTTCTATACGAAGATATTTCCTTTTCTAACATTGTCCTCAAATCGCTTGAAATCTCAAATTCCAAATTCCAGAAAAAGACAGTTTCAAACCTGCAGTGTGTAAGGAAAGGTTCAAATCTGTGAGTTGAATACACACAACACAAAGAAGTTACTGAGAATTCTTCTGTCTAGCATTATATGAAGAAATCCCGTTTCCAACGAAGGCCTCAAAGTGGAGCAAATATCCACATGTAGACTTTAGAAACAGAGTGTTTCCAAACTGCTCTATGAACAGAAAAGTTAAACTCTGTGAGCTGAACGCACACATCACAAAGTTGTTTCTGAGAATGATTCTGTCTAGTTTTTATACCAAGATATTTCGTTTTCTAACATTGGCCTAAAATCGCTTGAAATCTCCAATTGCAATTTCCACAAAAAGAGAGTTTCAAATCTGCTCTGTCCAAAGAAAGGTTCAACTCTGTGAGCTGAATACACACAACACAAAGAAGTTACTGAAAATTCTTCTGTCTAGCATTATATGAAGAAATCCCGTTTCCAACGAAGTCCTCAAAGAGTTCCAAATATCCACTTGCAGACTTCACAAACAGAGTGTTTCCAAACTGCTGTATGAACAGAAAGGTTAAACTCTGTGAGCTGAATGCACACATCACATAGTAGTTTCTGAGAATGATTCTGTCTAGTTTTTATACGAAGATATTTCCTTTTCTAACATTGGCCTAAAATCGCTTGAAATCTCCAATTGCAATTTCCACAAAAAGAGAGTTTCAAATCTGCTCTGTCCAAAGAACGGTTCAACTCTGTGAGCTGAATACACAGAACACAAAGAAGTTACTCAAAATTCTTCTGTCTAGCATTATATGAAGAAATCCCGTTTCCAACGAAATCCTCAAAGAGGTCCAAATATCCACTTGCAGACTTTACAAACAGAGTGTTTCCAAACTGCTGTATGGACAGAAAGGTTAAACTCTGTGAGCTGAATGCACACATCACATAGTAGTTTCTGAGAATGATTCTGTCTAGTTTTTATACCAAGATATTTCCTTTTCTCACATTGGCCTCAAATCGCTTGAAATCTCCAATTGCAATTTCCACAAAAAGAGAGTTTCAAATCTGCTCTGTCCAAAGAAAGGTTCAACTCTGTGAGCTGAATACACACAACACAAAGAAGTTACTCAAAATTCTTCTGTCTAGCATTATATAAAGAAATCCCGTTTCCAACGAAATCCTCAAAGAGGTCCAAATATCCCCTTGCAGACTTTACAAACAGAGTGTTTCCAAACTGCTGTATGAACAGAAAGGTTAAACTCTGTGAGCTGAATGCACACATCACATAGTAGTTTCTGAGAATGATTCTGTCTAGTTTCTATACGAAGATATTTCCTTTCCTAATATTGGCCTCAAATCGCTTGAAATCTCCAATTTCAAATTCCACAAAAAGAGAGTTTCAAATCTGCTCTGTCCAAAGAAATGTTCAACTCTGTGAGCTGAATGCACACAACACAAAGAAGTTACTGAAAATTCTTCTGTCTAGCATTATATGAAGAATTCCCGTTTCCAACGAAGGCCTCAAAGAGATCCAAATATCCACTTGCAGACTTTTCAAACAGAGTGTTTCCAAACTGCTGTATGAACAGAAAGGTTAAACTCTGTGAGCTGAATGCACACATCACATAGTAGTTTCTGAGAATGATTCTGTCTAGTTTTTATACGAAGATATTTCCTTTTCTAACATTGGCCTAAAATCGCTTGAAATCTCCAATTGCAATTTCCCCAAAAAGAGAGTTTCAAATCTGCTCTGTCCAAAGAAAGGTTCAACTCTGTGAGCTGAATACACACAACACAAAGAAGTTACTGAAAATTCTTCTATCTAGCATTATATGAAGAAATCCCGTTTCCAACGAAGTCCTCAAAGAGGTCCATGTATCCACTTGCAGACTTTACAAACAGAGTGTTTCCAAACTGCTGTATGAACAGAAAGGTTAAAATCTGTGAGCTGAATGCACACATCACATAGTAGTTTCTGAGAATGATTCTGTCTAGTTTTTATACGAAGATATTTCCTTTTCTCACATTGGCCTAAAAACGCTTGAAATCTCCAATTGCAATTTCCACAAAAAGAGAGTTTCAAATCTGCTCTGTCCAAAGAAAGGTTCAACTCTGTGAGCTGAATACACACAACACAAAGAAGTTACTCAAAATTCTTCTGTCTAGCATTATATAAAGAAATCCCGTTTCCAACGAAATCCTCAAAGAGGTCCAAGTATAACCTTGCAGACTTTACAAACAGAGTGTTTCCAAACTGCTCTATGAACAGAAAGGTTAAACTCTGTGAGCTGAATGCACACATCACATAGTAGTTTCTGAGAATGATTCTGTCTAGTTTTTATAACAAGATATTTCCTTTTCTCACATTGGCCTCAAATCGCTTGAAATCTCAAATTCCAAATTCCAGAAAAAGACAGTTTCAAACCTGCAGTGTGTAAGGAAAGGTTCAAATCTGTGAGTTGAATACACACAACACAAAGAAGTTACTGAGAATTCTTCTGTCTAGCTTTATATGAAGAAATCCCGTTTCCAACGAAGGCCTCAAAGTGGTGCAAATATCCACTTGTAGACTTTAGAAACAGAGTGTTTCCAAACTGCTCTATGAACAGAAAAGTTCAACTCTGTGAGCTGAACCCACACATCACAAAGTTGTTTCTGAGAATGATTCTGTCTAGTTTTTATACGAAGATATTTAATTTTCTAACATTGGCCTAATATCGCTTGAAATCTCCAATTGCAATTTCCACAAAAAGAGAGTTTCAAATCTGCTCTGTCCAAAGAAAGGTTCAACTCTGTGAGCTGAATACACACAACACAAAGAAGTTACTGAAAATTCTTCTGTCTAGCATTATATGAAGAAATCCCGTTTCCAACGAAGTCCTCAAAGAGGTCCAAATATCCACTTGCAGACTTTACAAACAGAGTGTTTCCAAACTGCTGTATGAACAGAAAGGTGAAACTCTGTGAGCTGAATGCACACATCACATAGTAGTTTCTGAGAATGATTCTGTCTAGTTTTTATACGAAGATATTTCCTTTTCTCACATTGGCCTCAAATCGCTTGAAATCTCCAATTGCAATTTCCACAAAAAGAGAGTTTCAAATCTGCTCTGTCCAAAGAAAGGTTCAACTCTGTGAGCTGAATACACACAACACAAAGAAGTTACTCAAAATTCTTCTGTCTAGCATTATATGAAGAAATCCCGTTTCCAACGAAGTCCTCAAAGAGGTCAAATATCCACTTGCAGACTTTACAAACAGAGTGTTTCCAAACTGCTGTATGAACAGAAAGGTTAAACTCTGTGAGCTGAATGCACACATCACATAGTAGTTTCTGAGAATGATTCTGTCTAGTTTTTATACCAAGATATTTCCTTTTCTCACATTGGCCTCAAATCGCTTGAAATCTCCAATTGCAATTTCCACAAAAAGAGAGTTTCAAATCTGCTCTGTCCAAAGAAAGGTTCAACTCTGTGAGCTGAATACACACAACACAAAGAAGTTACTCAAAATTCTTCTGTCTAGCATTATATAAAGAAATCCCGTTTCCAACGAAATCCTCAAAGAGGTCCAAATATCCCCTTTCAGACTTTACAAACAGAGTGTTTCCAAACTGCTCTATGAACAGAAAGGTTAAACTCTGTGAGCTGAATGCACACATCACATAGTAGTTTCTGAGAATGATTCTGTCTAGTTTCTATACGAAGATATTTCCTTTTCTAACATTGTCCTCAAATCGCTTGAAATCTCAAATTCCAAATTCCAGAAAAAGACAGTTTCAAACCTGCAGTGTGTAAGGAAAGGTTCAAATCTGTGAGTTGAATACACACAACACAAAGAAGTTACTGAGAATTCTTCTGTCTAGCATTATATGAAGAAATGCCGTTTCCAACGAAGGCCTCAAAGTGGAGCAAATATCCACATGTAGACTTTAGAAACAGAGTGTTTCCAAACTGCTCTATGAACAGAAAAGTTAAACTCTGTGAGCTGAACGCACACATCACAAAGTTGTTTCTGAGAATGATTCTCTCTAGTTTTTATACCAAGATATTTCGTTTTCTAACATTGGCCTAAAATCGCTTGAAATCTCCAATTGCAATTTCCACAAAAAGAGAGTTTCAAATCTGCTCTGTCCAAAGAAAGGTTCAACTCTGTGAGCTGAATACACACAACACAAAGAAGTTACTGAAAATTCTTCTGTCTAGCATTATATGAAGAAATCCCGTTTCCAACGAAGTCCTCAAAGAGTTCCAAATACCCACTTGCAGACTTCACAAACAGAGTGTTTCCAAACTGCTGTATGAACAGAAAGGTTAAACTCTGTGAGCTGAATGCACACATCACATAGTAGTTTCTGAGAATGATTCTGTCTAGTTTTTATACGAAGATATTTCCTTTTCTAACATTGGCCTAAAATCGCTTGAAATCTCCAATTGCAATTTCCACAAAAAGAGAGTTTCAAATCTGCTCTGTCCAAAGAAAGGTTCAACTCTGTGAGCTGAATACACAGAACACAAAGAAGTTACTCAAAATTCTTCTGTCTAGCATTATATAAAGAAATCCCGTTTCCAACGAAATCCTCAAAGAGGTCCAAATATCCCCTTGCAGACTTTACAAACAGAGTGTTTCCAAACTGCTCTATGAACAGAAAGGTTAAACTCTGTGAGCTGAATGCACACATCACATAGTAGTTTCTGAGAATGATTCTGTCTAGTTTCTATACGAAGATATTTCCTTTCCTAATATTGGCCTCAAATCGCTTGAAATCTCCAATTTCAAATTCCACAAAAAGAGAGTTTCAAATCTGCTCTGTCCAAAGAAATGTTCAACTCTGTGAGCTGAATGCACACAACACAAAGAAGTTACTGAAAATTCTTCTGTCTAGCATTATATGAAGAATTCCCGTTTCCAACGAAGGCCTCAAAGAGATCCAAATATCCACTTGCAGACTTTTCAAACAGAGTGTTTCCAAACTGCTGTATGAACAGAAAGGTTAAACTCTGTGAGCTGAATGCACACATCACATAGTAGTTTCTGAGAATGATTCTGTCTAGTTTTTATACGAAGATATTTCCTTTTCTAACATTGGCCTAAAATCGCTTGAAATCTCCAATTGCAATTTCCCCAAAAAGAGAGTTTCAAATCTGCTCTGTCCAAAGAAAGGTTCAACTCTGTGAGCTGAATACACACAACACAAAGAAGTTACTGAAAATTCTTCTGTCTAGCATTATATGAAGAAATCCCGTTTCCAACGAAGTCCTCAAAGAGGTCCAAATATCCACTTGCAGACTTTACAAACAGAGTGTTTCCAAACTGCTGTATGAACAGAAAGGTGAAACTCTGTGAGCTGAATGCACACATCACATAGTAGTTTCTGAGAATGATTCTGTCTAGTTTTTATACGAAGATATTTCCTTTTCTCACATTGGCCTAAAAACGCTTGAAATCTCCAATTGCAATTTCCACAAAAAGAGAGTTTCAAATCTGCTCTGTCCAAAGAAAGGTTCAACTCTGTGAGCTGAATACACACAACACAAAGAAGTTACTCAAAATTCTTCTGTCTAGCATTATATAAAGAAATCCCGTTTCCAACGAAATCCTCAAAGAGGTCCAAATATAACCTTGCAGACTTTACAAACAGAGTGTTTCCAAACTGCTCTATGAACAGAAAGTTAAACTCTGTGAGCTGAATGCACACATCACATAGTAGTTTCTGAGAATGATTCTGTCTAGTTTTTATACCAAGATATTTCCTTTTCTCACATTGGCCTCAAATCGCTTGAAATCTCCAATTGCAATTTCCACAAAAAGAGAGTTTCAAATCTGCTCTGTCCAAAGAAAGGTTCAACTCTGTGAGCTGAATACACACAACACAAAGAAGTTACTCAAAATTCTTCTGTCTAGCATTATATAAAGAAATCCCGTTTCCAACGAAATCCTCAAAGAGGTCCAAATATCCCCTTGCAGACTTTACAAACAGAGTGTTTCCAAACTGCTCTATGAACAGAAAGGTTAAACTCTGTGAGCTGAATGCACACATCACATAGTAGTTTCTGAGAATGATTCTGTCTAGTTTCTATACGAAGATATTTCCTTTCCTATTATTGGCCTCAAATCGCTTGAAATCTCCAATTTCAAATTCCGCAAAAAGAGAGTTTCAAATCTGCTCTGTCCAAAGAAATGTTCAACTCTGTGAGCTGAATGCACACAACACAAAGAAGTTACTGAAAATTCTTCTGTCTAGCATTATATGAAGAATTCCCGTTTCCAACGAAGGCCTCAAAGAGATCCAAATATCCACTTGCAGACTTTTCAAACAGAGTGTTTCCAAACTGCTGTATGAACAGAAAGGTTAAACTCTGTGAGCTGAATGCACACATCACATAGTAGTTTCTGAGAATGATTCTGTCTAGTTTTTATACGAAGATATTTCCTTTTCTAACATTGGCCTAAAATCGCTTGAAATCTCCAATTGCAATTTCCCCAAAAAGAGAGTTTCAAATCTGCTCTGTCCAAAGAAAGGTTCAACTCTGTGAGCTGAATACACACAACACAAAGAAGTTACTGAAAATTCTTCTATCTAGCATTATATGAAGAAATGCCGTTTCGAACGAAGTCCTCAAAGAGGTCCAAATATCCACTTGCAGACTTTACAAACAGAGTGTTTCCAAACTGCTGTATGAACAGAAAGGTTAAAATCTGTGAGCTGAATGCACACATCACATAGTAGTTTCTGAGAATGATTATGTCTAGTTTTTATACGAAGATATTTCCTTTTCTCTCATTGGCCTAAAAACGCTTGAAATCTCCAATTGCAAATTCCACAAAAAGAGAGTTTCAAATCTGCTCTGTCCAAAGAAAGGTTCAACTCTGTGAGCTGAATACACACAACACAAAGAAGTTACTCAAAATTCTTCTGTCTAGCATTATATAAAGAAATCCCGTTTCCAACGAAATCCTCAAAGAGGTCCAAATATAACCTTGCAGACTTTACAAACAGAGTGTTTCCAAACTGCTGTATGAACAGAAAGGTTAAACTCTGTGAGCTGAATGCACACATCACATAGTAGTTTCTGAGAATGATTCTGTCTAGTTTTTATACCAAGATATTTCCTTTTCTCACATTGGCCTCAAATCGCTTGAAATCTCAAATTCCAAATTCCAGAAAAAGACAGTTTCAAACCTGCAGTGTGTAAGGAAAGGTTCAAATCTGTGAGTTGAATACACACAACACAAAGAAGTTACTGAGAATTCTTCTGTCTAGCTTTATATGAAGAAATCCCGTTTCCAACGAAGGCCTCAAAGTGGTGCAAATATCCACTTGTAGACTTTAGAAACAGAGTGTTTCCAAACTGCTCTATGAACAGAAAAGTTCAACTCTGTGAGCTGAACCCACACATCACAAAGTTGTTTCTGAGAATGATTCTGTCTAGTTTTTATACGAAGATATTTAATTTTCTAACATTGGCCTAATATCGCTTGAAATCTCCAATTGCAATTTCCACAAAAAGAGAGTTTCAAATCTGCTCTGTCCAAAGAAAGGTTCAACTCTGTGAGCTGAATACACACAACACAAAGAAGTTACTGAAAATTCTTCTGTCTAGCATTATATGAAGAAATCCCGTTTCCAACGAAGTCCTCAAAGAGGTCCAAATATCCACTTGCAGACTTTACAAACAGAGTGTTTCCAAACTGCTGTATGAACAGAAAGGTGAAACTCTGTGAGCTGAATGCACACATCACATAGTAGTTTCTGAGAATGATTCTGTCTAGTTTTTATACGAAGATATTTCCTTTTCTCACATTGGCCTCAAATCGCTTGAAATCTCCAATTGCAATTTCCACAAAAAGAGAGTTTCAAATCTGCTCTGTCCAAAGAAAGGTTCAACTCTGTGAGCTGAATACACACAACACAAAGAAGTTACTCAAAATTCTTCTGTCTAGCATTATATGAAGAAATCCCGTTTCCAACGAAGTCCTCAAAGAGGTCAAATATCCACTTGCAGACTTTACAAACAGAGTGTTTCCAAACTGCTGTATGAACAGAAAGGTTAAACTCTGTGAGCTGAATGCACACATCACATAGTAGTTTCTGAGAATGATTCTGTCTAGTTTTTATACCAAGATATTTCCTTTTCTCACATTGGCCTCAAATCGCTTGAAATCTCCAATTGCAATTTCCACAAAAAGAGAGTTTCAAATCTGCTCTGTCCAAAGAAAGGTTCAACTCTGTGAGCTGAATACACACAACACAAAGAAGTTACTCAAAATTCTTCTGTCTAGCATTATATAAAGAAATCCCGTTTCCAACGAAATCCTCAAAGAGGTCCAAATATCCCCTTTCAGACTTTACAAACAGAGTGTTTCCAAACTGCTCTATGAACAGAAAGGTTAAACTCTGTGAGCTGAATGCACACATCACATAGTAGTTTCTGAGAATGATTCTGTCTAGTTTCTATACGAAGATATTTCCTTTTCTAACATTGTCCTCAAATCGCTTGAAATCTCAAATTCCAAATTCCAGAAAAAGACAGTTTCAAACCTGCAGTGTGTAAGGAAAGGTTCAAATCTGTGAGTTGAATACACACAACACAAAGAAGTTACTGAGAATTCTTCTGTCTAGCATTATATGAAGAAATCCCGTTTCCAACGAAGGCCTCAAAGTGGAGCAAATATCCACATGTAGACTTTAGAAACAGAGTGTTTCCAAACTGCTCTATGAACAGAAAAGTTAAACTCTGTGAGCTGAACGCACACATCACAAAGTTGTTTCTGAGAATGATTCTGTCTAGTTTTTATACCAAGATATTTCGTTTTCTAACATTGGCCTAAAATCGCTTGAAATCTCCAATTGCAATTTCCACAAAAAGAGAGTTTCAAATCTGCTCTGTCCAAAGAAAGGTTCAACTCTGTGAGCTGAATACACACAACACAAAGAAGTTACTGAAAATTCTTCTGTCTAGCATTATATGAAGAAATCCCGTTTCCAACGAAGTCCTCAAAGAGTTCCAAATATCCACTTGCAGACTTCACAAACAGAGTGTTTCCAAACTGCTGTATGAACAGAAAGGTTAAACTCTGTGAGCTGAATGCACACATCACATAGTAGTTTCTGAGAATGATTCTGTCTAGTTTTTATACGAAGATATTTCCTTTTCTAACATTGGCCTAAAATCGCTTGAAATCTCCAATTGCAATTTCCACAAAAAGAGAGTTTCAAATCTGCTCTGTCCAAAGAACGGTTCAACTCTGTGAGCTGAATACACACAACACAAAGAAGTTACTGAAAATTCTTCTGTCTAGCATTATATGAAGAAATCCCGTTTCCAACGAAATCCTCAAAGAGGTCCAAATATCCACTTGCAGACTTTACAAACAGAGTGTTTCCAAACTGCTGTATGGACAGAAAGGTTAAACTCTGTGAGCTGAATGCACACATCACATAGTAGTTTCTGAGAATGATTCTGTCTAGTTTTTATACCAAGATATTTCCTTTTCTCACATTGGCCTCAAATCGCTTGAAATCTCCAATTGCAATTTCCACAAAAAGAGAGTTTCAAATCTGCTCTGTCCAAAGAAAGGTTCAACTCTGTGAGCTGAATACACACAACACAAAGAAGTTACTCAAAATTCTTCTGTCTAGCATTATATAAAGAAATCCCGTTTCCAACGAAATCCTCAAAGAGGTCCAAATATCCCCTTGCAGACTTTACAAACAGAGTGTTTCCAAACTGCTCTATGAACAGAAAGGTTAAACTCTGTGAGCTGAATGCACACATCACATAGTAGTTTCTGAGAATGATTCTGTCTAGTTTCTATACGAAGATATTTCCTTTCCTAATATTGGCCTCAAATCGCTTGAAATCTCCAATTTCAAATTCCACAAAAAGAGAGTTTCAAATCTGCTCTGTCCAAAGAAATGTTCAACTCTGTGAGCTGAATGCACACAACACAAAGAAGTTACTGAAAATTCTTCTGTCTAGCATTATATGAAGAATTCCCGTTTCCAACGAAGGCCTCAAAGAGATCCAAATATCCACTTGCAGACTTTTCAAACAGAGTGTTTCCAAACTGCTGTATGAACAGAAAGGTTAAACTCTGTGAGCTGAATGCACACATCACATAGTAGTTTCTGAGAATGATTCTGTCTAGTTTTTATACGAAGATATTTCCTTTTCTAACATTGGCCTAAAATCGCTTGAAATCTCCAATTGCAATTTCCCCAAAAAGAGAGTTTCAAATCTGCTCTGTCCAAAGAAAGGTTCAACTCTGTGAGCTGAATACACACAACACAAAGAAGTTACTGAAAATTCTTCTATCTAGCATTATATGAAGAAATCCCGTTTCCAACGAAGTCCTCAAAGAGGTCCATATATCCACTTGCAGACTTTACAAACAGAGTGTTTCCAAACTGCTGTATGAACAGAAAGGTTAAAATCTGTGAGCTGAATGCACACATCACATAGTAGTTTCTGAGAATGATTCTGTCTAGTTTTTATACGAAGATATTTCCTTTTCTCACATTGGCCTAAAAACGCTTGAAATCTCCAATTGCAATTTCCACAAAAAGAGAGTTTCAAATCTGCTCTGTCCAAAGAAAGGTTCAACTCTGTGAGCTGAATACACACAACACAAAGAAGTTACTCAAAATTCTTCTGTCTAGCATTATATAAAGAAATCCCGTTTCCAACGAAATCCTCAAAGAGGTCCAAGTATAACCTTGCAGACTTTACAAACAGAGTGTTTCCAAACTGCTCTATGAACAGAAAGGTTAAACTCTGTGAGCTGAATGCACACATCACATAGTAGTTTCTGAGAATGATTCTGTCTAGTTTTTATACCAAGATATTTCCTTTTCTCACATTGGCCTCAAATCGCTTGAAATCTCAAATTCCAAATTCCAGAAAAAGACAGTTTCAAACCTGCAGTGTGTAAGGAAAGGTTCAAATCTGTGAGTTGAATACACACAACACAAAGAAGTTACTGAGAATTCTTCTGTCTAGCTTTATATGAAGAAATCCCGTTTCCAACGAAGGCCTCAAAGTGGTGCAAATATCCACTTGTAGACTTTAGAAACAGAGTGTTTCCAAACTGCTCTATGAACAGAAAAGTTCAACTCTGTGAGCTGAACCCACACATCACAAAGTTGTTTCTGAGAATGATTCTGTCTAGTTTTTATACGAAGATATTTAATTTTCTAACATTGGCCTAAAATCGCTTGAAATCTCCAATTGCAATTTCCACAAAAAGAGAGTTTCAAATCTGCTCTGTCCAAAGAAAGGTTCAACTCTGTGAGCTGAATACACACAACACAAAGAAGTTACTGAAAATTCTTCTGTCTAGCATTATATGAAGAAATCCCGTTTCCAACGAAGTCCTCAAAGAGGTCCAAATATCCACTTGCAGACTTTACAAACAGAGTGTTTCCAAACTGCTGTATGAACAGAAAGGTGAAACTCTGTGAGCTGAATGCACACATCACATAGTAGTTTCTGAGAATGATTCTGTCTAGTTTTTATACGAAGATATTTCCTTTTCTCACATTGGCCTAAAAACGCTTGAAATCTCCAATTGCAATTTCCACAAAAAGAGAGTTTCAAATCTGCTCTGTCCAAAGAAAGGTTCAACTCTGTGAGCTGAATACACACAACACAAAGAAGTTACTCAAAATTCTTCTGTCTAGCATTATATAAAGAAATCCCGTTTCCAACGAAATCCTCAAAGAGGTCCAAATATAACCTTGCAGACTTTACATACAGAGTGTTTCCAAACTGCTCTATGAACAGAAAGTTAAACTCTGTGAGCTGAATGCACACATCACATAGTAGTTTCTGAGAATGATTCTGTCTAGTTTTTATACCAAGATATTTCCTTTTCTCACATTGGCCTCAAATCGCTTGAAATCTCCAATTGCAATTTCCACAAAAAGAGAGTTTCAAATCTGCTCTGTCCAAAGAAAGGTTCAACTCTGTGAGCTGAATACACACAACACAAAGAAGTTACTCAAAATTCTTCTGTCTAGCATTATATAAAGAAATCCCGTTTCCAACGAAATCCTCAAAGAGGTCCAAATATCCCCTTGCAGACTTTACAAACAGAGTGTTTCCAAACTGCTCTATGAACAGAAAGGTTAAAATCTGTGAGCTGAATGCACACATCACATAGTAGTTTCTGAGAATGATTATGTCTAGTTTTTATACGAAGATATTTCCTTTTCTCTCATTGGCCTAAAAACGCTTGAAATCTCCAATTGCAAATTCCACAAAAAGAGAGTTTCAAATCTGCTCTGTCCAAAGAAAGGTTCAACTCTGTGAGCTGAATACACACAACACAAAGAAGTTACTCAAAATTCTTCTGTCTAGCATTATATAAAGAAATCCCGTTTCCAACGAAATCCTCAAAGAGGTCCAAATATAAACTTGCAGACTTTACAAACAGAGTGTTTCCAAACTGCTGTATGAACAGAAAGGTTAAACTCTGTGAGCTGAATGCACACATCACATAGTAGTTTCTGAGAATGATTCTGTCTAGTTTTTATACCAAGATATTTCCTTTTCTCACATTGGCCTCAAATCGCTTGAAATCTCAAATTCCAAATTCCAGAAAAAGACAGTTTCAAACCTGCAGTGTGTAAGGAAAGGTTCAAATCTGTGAGTTGAATACACACAACACAAAGAAGTTACTGAGAATTCTTCTGTCTAGCTTTATATGAAGAAATCCCGTTTCCAACGAAGGCCTCAAAGTGGTGCAAATATCCACTTGTAGACTTTAGAAACAGAGTGTTTCCAAACTGCTCTATGAACAGAAAAGTTCAACTCTGTGAGCTGAACCCACACATCACAAAGTTGTTTCTGAGAATGATTCTGTCTAGTTTTTATACGAAGATATTTAATTTTCTAACATTGGCCTAATATCGCTTGAAATCTCCAATTGCAATTTCCACAAAAAGAGAGTTTCAAATCTGCTCTGTCCAAAGAAAGGTTCAACTCTGTGAGCTGAATACACACAACACAAAGAAGTTACTGAAAATTCTTCTGTCTAGCATTATATGAAGAAATCCCGTTTCCAACGAAGTCCTCAAAGAGGTCCAAATATCCACTTGCAGACTTTACAAACAGAGTGTTTCCAAACTGCTGTATGAACAGAAAGGTGAAACTCTGTGAGCTGAATGCACACATCACATAGTAGTTTCTGAGAATGATTCTGTCTAGTTTTTATACGAAGATATTTCCTTTTCTCACATTGGCCTCAAATCGCTTGAAATCTCCAATTGCAATTTCCACAAAAAGAGAGTTTCAAATCTGCTCTGTCCAAAGAAAGGTTCAACTCTGTGAGCTGAATACACACAACACAAAGAAGTTACTCAAAATTCTTCTGTCTAGCATTATATGAAGAAATCCCGTTTCCAACGAAGTCCTCAAAGAGGTCAAATATCCACTTGCAGACTTTACAAACAGAGTGTTTCCAAACTGCTGTATGAACAGAAAGGTTAAACTCTGTGAGCTGAATGCACACATCACATAGTAGTTTCTGAGAATGATTCTGTCTAGTTTTTATACCAAGATATTTCCTTTTCTCACATTGGCCTCAAATCGCTTGAAATCTCCAATTGCAATTTCCACAAAAAGAGAGTTTCAAATCTGCTCTGTCCAAAGAAAGGTTCAACTCTGTGAGCTGAATACACACAACACAAAGAAGTTACTCCAAATTCTTCTGTCTAGCATTATATAAAGAAATCCCGTTTCCAACGAAATCCTCAAAGAGGTCCAAATATCCCCTTTCAGACTTTACAAACAGAGTGTTTCCAAACTGCTCTATGAACAGAAAGGTTAAACTCTGTGAGCTGAATGCACACATCACATAGTAGTTTCTGAGAATGATTCTGTCTAGTTTCTATACGAAGATATTTCCTTTTCTAACATTGTCCTCAAATCGCTTGAAATCTCAAATTCCAAATTCCAGAAAAAGACAGTTTCAAACCTGCAGTGTGTAAGGAAAGGTTCAAATCTGTGAGTTGAATACACACAACACAAAGAAGTTACTGAGAATTCTTCTGTCTAGCATTATATGAAGAAATCCCGTTTCCAACGAAGGCCTCAAAGTGGAGCAAATATCCACATGTAGACTTTAGAAACAGAGTGTTTCCAAACTGCTCTATGAACAGAAAAGTTAAACTCTGTGAGCTGAACGCACACATCACAAAGTTGTTTCTGAGAATGATTCTGTCTAGTTTTTATACCAAGATATTTCGTTTTCTAACATTGGCCTAAAATCGCTTGAAATCTCCAATTGCAATTTCCACAAAAAGAGAGTTTCAAATCTGCTCTGTCCAAAGAAAGGTTCAACTCTGTGAGCTGAATACACACAACACAAAGAAGTTACTGAAAATTCTTCTGTCTAGCATTATATGAAGAAATCCCGTTTCCAACGAAGTCCTCAAAGAGTTCCAAATATCCACTTGCAGACTTCACAAACAGAGTGTTTCCAAACTGCTGTATGAACAGAAAGGTTAAACTCTGTGAGCTGAATGCACACATCACATAGTAGTTTCTGAGAATGATTCTGTCTAGTTTTTATACGAAGATATTTCCTTTTCTAACATTGGCCTAAAATCGCTTGAAATCTCCAATTGCAATTTCCACAAAAAGAGAGTTTCAAATCTGCTCTGTCCAAAGAACGGTTCAACTCTGTGAGCTGAATACACACAACACAAAGAAGTTACTGAAAATTCTTCTGTCTAGCATTATATGAAGAAATCCCGTTTCCAACGAAATCCTCAAAGAGGTCCAAATATCCACTTGCAGAATTTACAAACAGAGTGTTTCCAAACTGCTGTATGGACAGAAAGGTTAAACTCTGTGAGCTGAATGCACACATCACATAGTAGTTTCTGAGAATGATTCTGTCTAGTTTTTATACCAAGATATTTCCTTTTCTCACATTGGCCTAAAATCGCTTGAAATCTCCAATTGCAATTTCCACAAAAAGAGAGTTTCAAATCTGCTCTGTCCAAAGAAAGGTTCAACTCTGTGAGCTGAATACACAGAACACAAAGAAGTTACTCAAAATTCTTCTGTCTAGCATTATATAAAGAAATCCCGTTTCCAACGAAATCCTCAAAGAGGTCCAAATATCCCCTTGCAGACTTTACAAACAGAGTGTTTCCAAACTGCTCTATGAACAGAAAGGTTAAACTCTGTGAGCTGAATGCACACATCACATAGTAGTTTCTGAGAATGATTCTGTCTAGTTTCTATACGAAGATATTTCCTTTCCTAATATTGGCCTCAAATCGCTTGAAATCTCCAATTTCAAATTCCACAAAAAGAGAGTTTCAAATCTGCTCTGTCCAAAGAAATGTTCAACTCTGTGAGCTGAATGCACACAACACAAAGAAGTTACTGAAAATTCTTCTGTCTAGCATTATATGAAGAATTCCCGTTTCCAACGAAGGCCTCAAAGAGGTCCAAATATCCACTTGCAGACTTTTCAAACAGAGTGTTTCCAAACTGCTGTATGAACAGAAAGGTTAAACTCTGTGAGCTGAATGCACACATCACATAGTAGTTTCTGAGAATGATTCTGTCTAGTTTTTATACGAAGATATTTCCTTTTCTAACATTGGCCTAAAATCGCTTGAAATCTCCAATTGCAATTTCCCCAAAAAGAGAGTTTCAAATCTGCTCTGTCCAAAGAAAGGTTCAACTCTGTGAGCTGAATACACACAACACAAAGAAGTTACTGAAAATTCTTCTGTCTAGCATTATATGAAGAAATCCCGTTTCCAACGAAGTCCTCAAAGAGGTCCAAATATCCACTTGCAGACTTTACAAACAGAGTGTTTCCAAACTGCTGTATGAACAGAAAGGTGAAACTCTGTGAGCTGAATGCACACATCACATAGTAGTTTCTGAGAATGATTCTGTCTAGTTTTTATACGAAGATATTTCCTTTTCTCACATTGGCCTAAAAACGCTTGAAATCTCCAACTGCAATTTCCACAAAAAGAGAGTTTCAAATCTGCTCTGTCCAAAGAAAGGTTCAACTCTGTGAGCTGAATACACACAACACAAAGAAGTTACTCAAAATTCTTCTGTCTAGCATTATATAAAGAAATCCCGTTTCCAAAGAAATCCTCAAAGAGGTCCAAATATAACCTTGCAGACTTTACAAACAGAGTGTTTCCAAACTGCTCTATGAACAGAAAGTTAAACTCTGTGAGCTGAATGCACACATCACATAGTAGTTTCTGAGAATGATTCTGTCTAGTTTTTATACCAAGATATTTCCTTTTCTCACATTGGCCTCAAATCGCTTGAAATCTCCAATTGCAATTTCCACAAAAAGAGAGTTTCAAATCTGCTCTGTCCAAAGAAAGGTTCAACTCTGTGAGCTGAATACACACAACACAAAGAAGTTACTCAAAATTCTTCTGTCTAGCATTATATAAAGAAATCCCGTTTCCAACGAAATCCTCAAAGAGGTCCAAATATCCCCTTTCAGACTTTACAAACAGAGTGTTTCCAAACTGCTCTATGAACAGAAAGGTTAAACTCTGTGAGCTGAATGCACACATCACATAGTAGTTTCTGAGAATGATTCTGTCTAGTTTCTATACGAAGATATTTCCTTTTCTAACATTGTCCTCAAATCGCTTGAAATCTCAAATTCCAAATTCCAGAAAAAGACAGTTTCAAACCTGCAGTGTGTAAGGAAAGGTTCAAATCTGTGAGTTGAATACACACAACACAAAGAAGTTACTGAGAATTCTTCTGTCTAGCATTATATGAAGAAATCCCGTTTCCAACGAAGGCCTCAAAGTGGAGCAAATATCCACATGTAGACTTTAGAAACAGAGTGTTTCCAAACTGCTCTATGAACAGAAAAGTTAAACTCTGTGAGCTGAACGCACACATCACAAAATTGTTTCTGAGAATGATTCTGTCTAGTTTTTATACGAAGATATTTCGTTTTCTAACATTGGCCTAAAATCGCTTGAAATCTCCAATTGCAATTTCCACAAAAAGAGAGTTTCAAATCTGCTCTGTCCAAAGAAAGGTTCAACTCTGTGAGCTGAATACACACAACACAAAGAAGTTACTGAAAATTCTTCTGTCTAGCATTATATGAAGAAATCCCGTTTCCAACGAAGTCCTCAAAGAGTTCCAAATATCCACTTGCAGACTTCACAAACAGAGTGTTTCCAAACTGCTGTATGA
The DNA here is from genome assembly GCF_028858775.2 of Pan troglodytes. Classification (NCBI taxonomy): domain Eukaryota; kingdom Metazoa; phylum Chordata; class Mammalia; order Primates; family Hominidae; genus Pan; species Pan troglodytes. The sequence continues at coordinate 16,387,897 of NC_072413.2, forward strand.
ACAGAAAGGTTAAACTCTGTGAGCTGAATGCACACATCACATAGTAGTTTCTGAGAATGATTCTGTCTAGTTTTTATACGAAGATATTTCCTTTTCTAACATTGGCCTAAAATCGCTTGAAATCTCCAATTGCAATTTCCACAAAAAGAGAGTTTCAAATCTGCTCTGTCCAAAGAACGGTTCAACTCTGTGAGCTGAATACACACAACACAAAGAAGTTACTCAAAATTCTTCTGTCTAGCATTATATGAAGAAATCCCGTTTCCAACGAAATCCTCAAAGAGGTCCAAATATCCCCTTTCAGACTTTACAAACAGAGTGTTTCCAAACTGCTGTATGGACAGAAAGGTTAAACTCTGTGAGCTGAATGCACACATCACATAGTAGTTTCTGAGAATGATTCTGTCTAGTTTTTATACCAAGATATTTCCTTTTCTCACATTGGCCTCAAATCGCTTGAAATCTCCAATTGCAATTTCCACAAAAAGAGAGTTTCAAATCTGCTCTGTCCAAAGAAAGGTTCAACTCTGTGAGCTGAATACACACAACACAAAGAAGTTACTGAAAATTTTTCTATCTAGCATTATATGAAGAAATCCCGTTTCCAACGAAGTCCTCAAAGAGTTCCAAATATCCACTTGCAGACTTTACAAACAGAGTGTTTCCAAACTGCTGTATGAACAGAAAGGTTAAACTCTGTGAGCTGAATGCACACATCACATAGTAGTTTCTGAGAATGATTCTGTCTAGTTTTTATACGAAGATATTTCCTTTTCTAACATTGGCCTCAAATCGCTTGAAATCTCCAATTTCAAATTCCAGAAAAAGAGAGTTTCAAATCTGCTCTGTCCATAGAAATGTTCAACTCTGTGAGCTGAATACACACAACACAAAGAAGTTACTGAAAATTCTTCTGTCTAGCATTATATGAAGAATTCCCGTTTCCAACGAAGGCCTCAAAGAGATCAAAATATCCACTTGCAGACTTTACAAACAGAGTGTTTCCAAACTGCTGTATGAACAGAAAGTTTAAACTCTGTGAGCTGAATGCACACATCACATAGTAGTTTCTGAGAATGATTCTGTCTAGTTTTTATACGAAGATATTTCCTTTTCTAACATTGGCCTAAAATCGCTTGAAATCTCCAATTGCAATTTCCCCAAAAAGAGAATTTCAAATCTGCTCTGTCCAAAGAAAGGTTCAACTCTGTGAGCTGAATACACACAACACAAAGAAGTTACTGAAAATTCTTCTGTCTAGCATTATATGAAGAAATCCCGTTTCCAACGAAGTCCTCAAAGAGGTCCAAATATCCACTTGCAGACTTTACAAACAGAGTGTTTCCAAACTGCTGTATGAACAGAAAGGTTAAAATCTGTGAGCTGAATGCACACATCACATAGTAGTTTCTGAGAATCATTCTGTCTAGTTTTTATACCAAGATATTTCCTTTTCTCACATTGGCCTCAAATCGCTTGAAATCTCAAATTCCAAATTCCAGAAAAAGACAGTTTCAAACCTGCAGTGTGTAAGGAAAGGTTCAAATCTGTGAGTTGAATACACACAACACAAAGAAGTTACTGAGAATTCTTCTGTCTAGCTTTATATGAAGAAATCCCGTTTCCAACGAAGGCCTCAAAGTGGTGCAAATATCCACTTGTAGACTTTAGAAACAGAGTGTTTCCAAACTGCTCTATGAACAGAAAAGTTCAACTCTGTGAGCTGAACCCACACATCACAAAGTTGTTTCTGAGAATGATTCTGTCTAGTTTTTATACGAAGATATTTAATTTTCTAACATTGGCCTAATATCGCTTGAAATCTCCAATTGCAATTTCCACAAAAAGAGAGTTTCAAATCTGCTCTGTCCAAAGAAAGGTTCAACTCTGTGAGCTGAATACACACAACACAAAGAAGTTACTGAAAATTCTTCTGTCTAGCATTATATGAAGAAATCCCATTTCCAACGAAGTCCTCAAAGAGGTCCAAATATCCACTTGCAGACTTTACAAACAGAGTGTTTCCAAACTGCTGTATGAACAGAAAGGTGAAACTCTGTGAGCTGAATGCACACATCACATAGTAGTTTCTGAGAATGATTCTGTCTAGTTTTTATACGAAGATATTTCCTTTTCTCACATTGGCCTCAAATCGCTTGAAATCTCCAATTGCAATTTCCACAAAAAGAGAGTTTCAAATCTGCTCTGTCCAAAGAAAGGTTCAACTCTGTGAGCTGAATACACACAACACAAAGAAGTTACTCAAAATTCTTCTGTCTAGCATTATATAAAGAAATCCCGTTTCCAACGAAATCCTCAAAGAGGTCCAAATATAACCTTGCAGACTTTACAAACAGAGTGTTTACAAAGTGCTCTATGAACAGAAAGGTTAAACTCTGTGAGCTGAATGCACACATCACATAGTAGTTTCTGAGAATGATTCTGTCTAGTTTTTATACGAAGATATTTCCTTTTCTAACATTGTCCTCAAATCCCTTGAAATCTCAAATTCCAAATTCCAGAAAAAGACAGTTTCAAACCTGCAGTGTGTAAGGAAAGGTTCAAATCTGTGAGTTGAATACACACAACACAAAGAAGTTACTGAGAATTCCTCTGTCTAGCATTATATGAAGAAATCCCGTTTCCAACGAAGGCCTCAAAGTGGTGCAAATATCCACTTGTAGACTTTAGAAACAGAGTGTTTCCAAACTGCTCTATGAACAGAAAAGTTAAACTCTGTGAGCTGAATGCACACATCACAAAGTTGTTTCTGAGAATGATTCTGTCTAGTTTTTATACGAAGATATTTCGTTTTCTAACATTGGCCTAAAATCGCTTGAAATCTCCAATTTCAAATTCCAGAAAAAGAGAGTTTCAAATCTGCTCTGTCCAAAGAAATGTTCAACTCTGTGAGCTGAATACACACAACACAAAGAAGTTACTGAAAATTCTTCTGTCTAGCATTATATGAAGAATTCCCGTTTCCAACGAAGGCCTCAAAGAGATCCAAATATCCACTTGCAGACTTTACAAACAGAGTGTTTCCAAACTGCTGTATGAACAGAAAGGTTAAACTCTGTGAGCTGAATGCACACATCACATAGTAGTTTCTGAGAATGATTCTGTCTAGTTTTTATACCAAGATATTTCCTTTTCTAACATTGGCCTCAAATCGCTTGAAATCTCCAATTGCAATTTCCCCAAAAAGAGAGTTTCAAATCTGCTCTGTCCAAAGAAAGGTTCAACTCTGTGAGCTGAATACACACAACACAAAGAAGTTACTGAAAATTCTTCTGTCTAGCATTATATGAAGAAATCCCGTTTCCAACGAAGTCCTCAAAGAGGTCCAAATATCCACTTGCAGACTTTACAAACAGAGTGTTTCCAAACTGCTCTATGAACAGAAAGGTTAAACTCTGTGAGCTGAATGCACACATCACATAGTAGTTTCTGAGAATGATTCTGTCTAGTTTCTATACCAAGATATTTCCTTTCCTAATATTGGCCTCAAATCGCTTGAAATCTCCAATTTCAAATTCCACAAAAAGAGAGTTTCAAATCTGCTCTGTCCAAAGAAATGTTCAACTCTGTGAGCTGAATGCACACAACACAAAGAAGTTACTGAAAATTCTTCTGTCTAGCATTATACGAAGAATTCCCGTTTCCAACGAAGGCCTCAAAGAGATCCAAATATCCACTTGCAGACTTTTCAAACAGAGTGTTTCCAAACTGCTGTATGAACAGAAAGGTTAAACTCTGTGAGCTGAATGCACACATCACATAGTAGTTTCTGAGAATGATTCTGTCTAGTTTTTATACGAAGATATTTCCTTTTCTAACATTGGCCTAAAATCGCTTGAAATCTCCAATTGCAATTTCCCCAAAAAGAGAGTTTCAAATCTGCTCTGTCCAAAGAAAGGTTCAACTCTGTGAGCTGAATACACACAACACAAAGAAGTTACTGAAAATTCTTCTATCTAGCATTATATGAAGAAATCCCGTTTCGAACGAAGTCCTCAAAGAGGTCCAAATATCCACTTGCAGACTTTACAAACAGAGTGTTTCCAAACTGCTGTATGAACAGAAAGGTTAAAATCTGTGAGCTGAATGCACACATCACATAGTAGTTTCTGAGAATGATTCTGTCTAGTTTTTATACGAAGATATTTCCTTTTCTCACATTGGCCTAAAAACGCTTGAAATCTCCAATTGCAAATTCCACAAAAAGAGAGTTTCAAATCTGCTCTGTCCAAAGAAAGGTTCAACTCTGTGAGCTGAAAACACACAACACAAAGAAGTTACTCAAAATTCTTCTGTCTAGCATTATATAAAGAAATCCCGTTTCCAACGAAATCCTCAAAGAGGTCCAAATATAACCTTGCAGAGTTTACAAACAAAGTGTTTCCAAACTGCTCTATGAACAGAAAGGTTAAACTCTGTGAGCTGAATGCACACATCACATAGTAGTTTCTGAGAATGATTCTGTCTAGTTTCTATACGAAGATATTTCCTTTTCTAACATTGTCCTCAAATCGCTTGAAATCTCAAATTCCAAATTCCAGAAAAAGACAGTTTCAAACCTGCAGTGTGTAAGGAAAGGTTCAAATCTGTGAGTTGAATACAAACAACACAAAGAAGTTACTGAGAATTCTTCTGTCTAGCATTATATGAAGAAATCCCGTTTCCAACGAAGGCCTCAAAGTGGAGCAAATATCCACTTGTAGACTTTAGAAACAGAGTGTTTCCAAACTGCTCTATGAACAGAAAAGTTAAACTCTGTGAGCTGAACGCACACATCACAAAGTTGTTTCTGAGAATGATTCTGTCTAGTTTTTATACCAAGATATTTCGTTTTCTAACATTGGACTAAAATCGCTTGAAATCTCCAATTGCAATTTCCACAAAAAGAGAGTTTCAAATCTGCTCTGTCCAAAGAAAGGTTCAACTCTGTGAGCTGAATACACACAACACAAAGAAGTTACTGAAAATTTTTCTATCTAGCATTATATGAAGAAAACCCGTTTCCAACGAAGTCCTCAAAGAGTTCCAAATATCCACTTGCAGACTTTACAAACAGAGTGTTTCCAAACTGCTGTATGAACAGAAAGGTTAAACTCTGTGAGCTGAATGCACACATCACATAGTAGTTTCTGAGAATGATTCTGTCTAGTTTTTATACCAAGATATTTCCTTTTCTAACATTGGCCTCAAATCGCTTGAAATCTCCAATTTCAAATTCCAGAAAAAGAGAGTTTCAAATCTGCTCTGTCCAAAGAAATGTTCAACTCTGTGAGCTGAATACACACAACACAAAGAAGTTACTCAAAATTCTTCTGTCTAGCATTATATGAAGAAATCCCGTTTCCAACGAAGTCCTCAAAGAGGTCCAAATATCCACTTGCAGACTTTACAAACAGAGTGTTTCCAAACTGCTGTATGAACAGAAAGGTTAAAATCTGTGAGCTGAATGCACACATCACATAGAAGTTTCTGAGAATCATTCTGTCTAGTTTTTATACCAAGATATTTCCTTTTCTCACATTGGCCTCAAATCGCTTGAAATCTCAAATTCCAAATTCCAGAAAAAGACAGTTTCAAACCTGCAGTGTATAAGGAAAGGTTCAAATCTGTGAGTTGAATACACACAACACAAAGAAGTTACTGAGAATTCTTCTGTCTAGCATTATATGAAGAAATCCCGTTTCCAACGAAGGCCCCAAAGTGGTGCAAATATCCACCTGTAGACTTTAGAAACAGAGTGTTTCCAAACTGCTCTATGAACAGAAAAGTTAAACTCTGTGAGCTGAACGCACACATCACAAAGTTGTTTCTGAGAATGATTCTGTCTAGTTTTTATACGAAGATATTTCCTTTTCTAACATTGGCCTAAAATCGCTTGAAATCTCCAATTGCAATTTCCACAAAAAGAGAGTTTCAAATCTGCTCTGTCCAAAGAAAGGTTCAACTCTGTGAGCTGAATACACACAACACAAAGAAGTTACTGAAAATTCTTCTGTCTAGCATTATATGAAGAAATCCCGTTTCCAACGAAGTCCTCAAAGAGGTCCAAATATCCACTTGCAGACTTTACAAACAGAGTGTTTCCAAACTGCTGTATGAACAGAAAGGTTAAACTCTGTGAGCTGAATGCACACATCACATAGTAGTTTCTGAGAATGATTCTGTCTAGTTTTTATACGAAGATATTTCCTTTTCTCACATTGGCCTCAAATCGCTTGAAATCTCCAATTGCAATTTCCACAAAAAGAGAGTTTCAAATCTGCTCTGTCCAAAGAAAGGTTCAACTCTGTGAGCTGAATACACACAACACAAAGAAGTTACTCAAAATTCTTCTGTCTAGCATTATATAAGGAAATCCCGTTTCCAACGAAATCCTCAAAGAGGTCCAAATATAACCTTGCAGACTTTACAAACAGAGTGTTTCCAAAGTGCTCTATGAACAGAAAGGTTAAACTCTGTGAGCTGAATGCACACATCACATAGTAGTTTCTGAGAATGATTCTGTCTAGTTTTTATACGAACATATTTCCTTTTCTAACATTGTCCACAAATCGCTTGAAATCTCAAATTCCTAATTCCAGAAAAAGACAGTTTCAAACCTGCAGTGTGTAAGGAAAGGTTCAAATCTGTGAGTTGAATACACACAACACAAAGAAGTTACTGAGAATTCCTCTGTCTAGCATTATATGAAGAAATCCCGTTTCCAACGAAGGCCTCAAAGTGGTGCAAATATCCACTTGTAGACTTTAGAAACAGAGTGTTTCCAAACTGCTCTATGAACAGAAAAGTTAAACTCTGTGAGCTGAACGCACACATCACAAAGTTGTTTCTGAGAATGATTCTGTCTAGTTTTTATACGAAGATATTTCCTTTTCTAACATTGGCCTAAAATCGCTTGAAATCTCCAATTTCAAATTCCAGAAAAAGAGAGTTTCAAATCTGCTCTGTCCAAAGAAATGTTCAACTCTGTGAGCTGAATACACACAACACAAAGAAGTTACTGAAAATTCTTCTGTCTAGCATTATATGAAGAATTCCCGTTTCCAACGAAGGCCTCAAAGAGATCCAAATATCCACTTGCAGACTTTACAAACAGAGTGTTTCCAAACTGCTGTATGAACAGAAAGGTTAAACTCTGTGAGCTGAATGCACACATCACATAGTAGTTTCTGAGAATGATTCTGTCTAGTTTTTATACGAAGATATTTCCTTTTCTCACATTGGCCTAAAATCGCTTGAAATCTCCAATTGCAATTTCCACAAAAAGAGAGTTTCAAATCTGCTCTGTCCAAAGAAAGGTTCAACTCAGTGAGCTGAATACACACAACACAAAGAAGTTACTGAAAATTCTTCTGTCTAGCATTATATGAAGAAATCCCGTTTCCAACGAAGTCCTCAAAGAGGTCCAAATATCCACTTGCAGACTTTACAAACAGAGTGTTTACAAACTGCTGTATGAACAGAAAGGTTAAAATCTGTGAGCTGAATGCACCCATCACATAGTAGTTTCTGAGAATCATTCTGTCTAGTTTTTATACCAAGATATTTCCTTTTCTCACATTGTCCTCAAATCGCTTGAAATCTCAAATTCCAAATTCCAGAAAAAGACAGTTTCAAACCTGCAGTGTGTAAGGAAAGGTTCAAATCTGTGAGTTGAATACACACAACACAAAGAAGTTACAGAGAATTCCTCTGTCTAGCATTATATGAAGAAATCCCGTTTCCAACGAAGGCCTCAAAGTGGTGCAAATATCCACTTGTAGACTTTAGAAACAGAGTGTTTCCAAACTGCTCTATGAACAGAAAAGTTAAACTCTGTGAGCTGAACGCACACATCACAAAGTTGTTTCTGAGAATGATTCTGTCTAGTTTTTATACGAAGATATTTCCTTTTCTAACATTGGCCTAAAATCGCTTGAAATCTCCAATTGCAATTTCCCCAAAAAGAGAGTTTCAAATCTGCTCTGTCCAAATAAAGGTTCAACTCTGTGAGCTGAATACACACAACACAAAGAAGTTACTGAAAATTCTTCTGTCTAGCATTATATGAAGAAATCCCGTTTCCAACGAAGTCCTCAAAGAGGTCAAATATCCACTTGCAGACTTTACAAACAGAGTGTTTCCAAACTGCTGTATGAACAGAAAGGTTAAACTCTGTGAGCTGAATGCACACATCACATACTAGTTTCTGAGAATGATTCTGTCTAGTTTTTATACGAAGATATTTCCTTTTCTAACATTGGCCTAAAATCGCTTGAAATCTCCAATTGCAATTTCCACAAAAAGAGAGTTTCAAATCTGCTCTGTCCAAAGAAATGTTCAACTCAGTGAGCTGAATACACACAACACAAAGAAGTTACTGAAAATTCTTCTGTCTAGCATTATATGAAGAAATCCCGTTTCCAACGAAGTCCTCAAAGAGGTCCAAATATCCACTTGCAGACTTTACAAACAGAGTGTTTCCAAACTGCTGTATGAACAGAAAGGTTAAAATCTGTGAGCTCAATGCGCACATCACATAGTAGTTTCTGAGAATCATTCTGTCTAGTTTTTATACCAAGATATTTCCTTTTCTCACATTGTCCTCAAATCGCTTGAAATCTCAAATTCCAAATTCCAGAAAAAGACAGTTTCAAACCTGCAGTGTGTAAGGAAAGGTTCAAATCTGTGAGTTGAATACACACAACACAAAGAAGTTACTGAGAATTCCTCTGTCTAGCATTATATGAAGAAATCCCGTTTCCAACGAAGGCCTCAAAGTGGTGCAAATATCCACTTGTAGACTTTAGAAACAGAGTGTTTCCAAACTGCTCTATGAACAGAAAAGTTAAACTCTGTGAGCTGAACGCACACATCACAAAGTTGTTTCTGAGAATGATTCTGTCTAGTTTTTATACGAAGATATTTCCTTTTCTAACATTGGCCTAAAATCGCTTGAAATCTCCAATTGCAATTTCCACAAAAAGAGAGTTTCAAATCTGCTCTGTCCAAAGAACGGTTGAACTCTGTGAGCTGAATACACACAACACAAAGAAGTTACTGAAAATTCTTCTGTCTAGCATTATATGAAGAAATCCCGTTTCCAACGAAATCCTCAAAGAGGTCCAAATATCCACTTGCAGACTTTACAAACAGAGTGTTTCCAAACTGCTGTATGAACAGAAAGGTTAAACTCTGTGAGCTGAATGCACACATCACATAGTAGTTTCTGAGAATGATTCTGTCTAGTTTTTATACCAAGATATTTCCTTTTCTCACATTGGCCTCAAATCGCTTGAAATCTCCAATTGCAATTTCCACAAAAAGAGAGTTTCAAATCTGCTCTGTCCAAAGAAAGGTTCAACTCTGTGAGCTGAATACACACAACACAAAGAAGTTACTCAAAATTCTTCTGTCTAGCATTATATAAAGAAATCCCGTTTCCAACGAAATCCTCAAAGAGGTCCAAATATCCCCTTGCAGACTTTACAAACAGATTGTTTCCAAACTGCTCTATGAACAGAAAGGTTAAACTCTGTGAGCTGAATGCACACATCACATAGTAGTTTCTGAGAATGATTCTGTCTAGTTTCTATACGAAGATATTTCCTTTCCTAATATTGGCCTCAAATCGCTTGAAATCTCCAATTTCAAATTCCACAAAAAGAGAGTTTCAAATCTGCTCTGTCCAAAGAAATGTTCAACTCTGTGAGCTGAATGCACACAACACAAAGAAGTTACTGAAAATTCTTCTGTCTAGCATTATATGAAGAATTCCCGTTTCCAACGAAGGCCTCAAAGAGATCCAAATATCCACTTGCAGACTTTTCAAACAGAGTGTTTCCAAACTGCTGTATGAACAGAAAGGTTAAACTCTGTGAGCTGAATGCACACATCACATAGTAGTTTCTGAGAATGATTCTGTCTAGTTTTTATACGAAGATATTTCCTTTTCTAACATTGGCCTAAAATCGCTTGAAATCTCCAATTGCAATTTCCCCAAAAAGAGAGTTTCAAATCTGCTCTGTCCAAAGAAAGGTTCAACTCTGTGAGCTGAATACACACAACACAAAGAAGTTACTGAAAATTCTTCTATCTAGCATTATATGAAGAAATCCCGTTTCGAACGAAGTCCAAAAGAGGTCCAAATATCCACTTGCAGACTTTACAAACAGAGTGTTTCCAAACTGCTGTATGAACAGAAAGGTTAAAATCTGTGAGCTGAATGCACACATCACATAGTAGTTTCTGAGAATGATTCTGTCTAGTTTTTATACGAAGATATTTCCTTTTCTCACATTGGCCTAAAAACGCTTGAAATCTCCAATTGCAAATTCCACAAAAAGAGAGTTTCAAATCTGCTCTGTCCAAAGAAAGGTTCAACTCTGTGAGCTGAATACACACAACACAAAGAAGTTACTCAAAATTCTTCTGTCTAGCATTATATAAAGAAATCCCGTTTCCAACGAAATCCTCAAAGAGGTCCAAATATAACCTTGCAGAGTTTACAAACAAAGTGTTTCCAAACTGCTCTATGAACAGAAAGGTTAAACTCTGTGAGCTGAATGCACACATCACATAGTAGTTTCTGAGAATGATTCTGTCTAGTTTCTATACGAAGATATTTCCTTTTCTAACATTGTCCTCAAATCGCTTGAAATCTCAAATTCCAAATTCCAGAAAAAGACAGTTTCAAACCTGCAGTGTGTAAGGAAAGGTTCAAATCTGTGAGTTGAATACAAACAACACAAAGAAGTTACTGAGAATTCTTCTGTCTAGCATTATATGAAGAAATCCCGTTTCCAACGAAGGCCTCAAAGTGGAGCAAATATCCACTTGTAGACTTTAGAAACAGAGTGTTTCCAAACTGCTCTATGAACAGAAAAGTTAAACTCTGTGAGCTGAACGCACACATCACAAAGTTGTTTCTGAGAATGATTCTGTCTAGTTTTTATACCAAGATATTTCGTTTTCTAACATTGGCCTAAAATCGCTTGAAATCTCCAATTGCAATTTCCACAAAAAGAGAGTTTCAAATCTGCTCTGTCCAAAGAAAGGTTCAACTCTGTGAGCTGAATACACACAACACAAAGAAGTTACTGAAAATTTTTCTATCTAGCATTATATGAAGAAATCCCGTTTCCAACGAAGTCCTCAAAGAGTTCCAAATATCCACTTGCAGACTTTACAAACAGAGTGTTTCCAAACTGCTGTATGAACAGAAAGGTTAAACTCTGTGAGCTGAATGCACACATCACATAGTAGTTTCTGAGAATGATTCTGTCTAGTTTTTATACCAAGATATTTCCTTTTCTAACATTGGCCTCAAATCGCTTGAAATCTCCAATTTCAAATTCCAGAAAAAGAGAGTTTCAAATCTGCTCTGTCCAAAGAAATGTTCAACTCTGTGAGCTGAATACACACAACACAAAGAAGTTACTGAAAATTCTTCTGTCTAGCATTATATGAAGAATTCCCGTTTCCAACGAAGTCCTCAAAGAGATCAAAATATCCACTTGCAGACTTTACAAACAGAGTGTTTCCAAACTGCTGTATGAACAGAAAGTTTAAACTCTGTGAGCTGAATGCACACATCACATAGTAGTTTCTGAGAATGATTCTGTCTAGTTTTTATACGAAGATATTTCCTTTTCTAACATTGGCCTAAAATCGCTTGAAATCTCCAATTGCAATTTCCCCAAAAAGAGAGTTTCAAATCTGCTCTGTCCAAAGAAAGGTTCAACTCTGTGAGCTGAATACACACAACACAAAGAAGTTACTCAAAATTCTTCTGTCTAGCATTATATGAAGAAATCCCGTTTCCAACGAAGTCCTCAAAGAGGTCCAAATATCCACTTGCAGACTTTACAAACAGAGTGTTTCCAAACTGCTGTATGAACAGAAAGGTTAAAATCTGTGAGCTGAATGCACACATCACATAGTAGTTTCTGAGAATCATTCTGTCTAGTTTTTATACCAAGATATTTCCTTTTCTCACATTGGCCTCAAATCGCTTGAAATCTCAAATTCCAAATTCCAGAAAAAGACAGTTTCAAACCTGCAGTGTATAAGGAAAGGTTCAAATCTGTGAGTTGAATACACACAACACAAAGAAGTTACTGAGAATTCTTCTGTCTAGCATTATATGAAGAAATCCCGTTTCCAACGAAGGCCCCAAAGTGGTGCAAATATCCACTTGTAGACTTTAGAAACAGAGTGTTTCCAAACTGCTCTATGAACAGAAAAGTTAAACTCTGTGAGCTGAACGCACACATCACAAAGTTGTTTCTGAGAATGATTCTGTCTAGTTTTTATACGAAGATATTTCCTTTTCTAACATTGGCCTAAAATCGCTTGAAATCTCCAATTGCAATTTCCACAAAAAGAGAGTTTCAAATCTGCTCTGTCCAAAGAAAGGTTCAACTCTGTGAGCTGAATACACACAACACAAAGAAGTTACTGAAAATTCTTCTGTCTAGCATTATATGAAGAAATCCCGTTTCCAACGAAGTCCTCAAAGAGGTCCAAATATCCACTTGCAGACTTTACAAACAGAGTGTTTCCAAACTGCTGTATGAACAGAAAGGTTAAACTCTGTGAGCTGAATGCACACATCACATAGTAGTTTCTGAGAATGATTCTGTCTAGTTTTTATACGAAGATATTTCCTTTTCTCACATTGGCCTCAAATCGCTTGAAATCTCCAATTGCAATTTCCACAAAAAGAGAGTTTCAAATCTGCTCTGTCCAAGGAAAGGTTCAACTCTGTGAGCTGAATACACACAACACAAAGAAGTTACTCAAAATTCTTCTGTCTAGCATTATATAAGGAAATCCCGTTTCCAACGAAATCCTCAAAGAGGTCCAAATATAACCTTGCAGACTTTACAAACAGAGTGTTTCCAAAGTGCTCTATGAACAGAAAGGTTAAACTCTGTGAGCTGAATGCACACATCACATAGTAGTTTCTGAGAATGATTCTGTCTAGTTTTTATACGAACATATTTCCTTTTCTAACATTGTCCACAAATCGCTTGAAATCTCAAATTCCAAATTCCAGAAAAAGACAGTTTCAAACCTGCAGTGTGTAAGGAAAGGTTCAAATCTGTGAGTTGAATACACACAACACAAAGAAGTTACTGAGAATTCCTCTGTCTAGCATTATATGAAGAAATCCCGTTTCCAACGAAGGCCTCAAAGTGGTGCAAATATCCACTTGCAGACTTTACAAACAGAGTGTTTCCAAACTGCTGTATGAACAGAAAGGTTAAACTCTGTGAGCTGAATGCACACATCACATAGTAGTTTCTGAGAATGATTCTGTCTAGTTTTTATACGAAGATATTTCCTTTTCTCACATTGGCCTAAAATCGCTTGAAATCTCCAATTGCAATTTCCACAAAAAGAGAGTTTCAAATCTGCTCTGTCCAAAGAAAGGTTCAACTCAGTGAGCTGAATACACACAACACAAAGAAGTTACTGAAAATTCTTCTGTCTAGCATTATATGAAGAAATCCCGTTTCCAACGAAGTCCTCAAAGAGGTCCAAATATCCACTTGCAGACTTTACAAACAGAGTGTTTCCAAACTGCTGTATGAACAGAAAGGTTAAAATCTGTGAGCTGAATGCACCCATCACATAGTAGTTTCTGAGAATCATTCTGTCTAGTTTTTATACCAAGATATTTCCTTTTCTCACATTGTCCTCAAATCGCTTGAAATCTCAAATTCCAAATTCCAGAAAAAGACAGTTTCAAACCTGCAGTGTGTAAGGAAAGGTTCAAATCTGTGAGTTGAATACACACAACACAAAGAAGTTACAGAGAATTCCTCTGTCTAGCATTATATGAAGAAATCCCGTTTCCAACGAAGGCCTCAAAGTGGTGCAAATATCCACTTGTAGACTTTAGAAACAGAGTGTTTCCAAACTGCTCTATGAACAGAAAAGTTAAACTCTGTGAGCTGAACGCACACATCACAAAGTTGTTTCTGAGAATGATTCTGTCTAGTTTTTATACGAAGATATTTCCTTTTCTAACATTGGCCTAAAATCGCTTGAAATCTCCAATTGCAATTTCCCCAAAAAGAGAGTTTCAAATCTGCTCTGTCCAAATAAAGGTTCAACTCTGTGAGCTGAATACACACAACACAAAGAAGTTACTGAAAATTCTTCTGTCTAGCATTATATGAAGAAATCCCGTTTCCAACGAAGTCCTCAAAGAGGTCAAATATCCACTTGCAGACTTTACAAACAGAGTGTTTCCAAACTGCTGTATGAACAGAAAGGTTAAACTCTGTGAGCTGAATGCACACATCACATAGTAGTTTCTGAGAATGATTCTGTCTAGTTTTTATACCAAGATATTTCCTTTTCTCACATTGGCCTCAAATCGCTTGAAATCTCCAATTGCAATTTCCACAAAAAGAGAGTTTCAAATCTGCTCTGTTCAAAGAAAGGTTCAACTCTGTGAGCTGAATACACACAACACAAAGAAGTTACTCAAAATTCTTCTGTCTAGCATTATATAAAGAAATCCCGTTTCCAACGAAATCCTCAAAGAGGTCCAAATATCCCCTTTCAGACTTTACAAACAGAGTGTTTCCAAACTGCTCTATGAACAGAAAGGTTAAACTCTGTGAGCTGAATGCACACATCACATAGTAGTTTCTGAGAATGATTCTGTCTAGTTTCTATACGAAGATATTTCCTTTTCTAACATTGTCCTCAAATCGCTTGAAATCTCAAATTCCAAATTCCAGAAAAAGACAGTTTCAAACCTGCAGTGTGTAAGGAAAGGTTCAAATCTGTGAGTTGAATACACACAACACAAAGAAGTTACAGAGAATTCCTCTGTCTAGCATTATATGAAGAAATCCCGTTTCCAACGAAGGCCTCAAAGTGGTGCAAATATCCACTTGTAGACTTTAGAAACAGAGTGTTTCCAAACTGCTCTATGAACAGAAAAGTTAAACTCTGTGAGCTGAACGCACACATCACAAAGTTGTTTCTGAGAATGATTCTGTCTAGTTTTTATACGAAGATATTTCCTTTTCTAACATTGGCCTAAAATCGCTTGAAATCTCCAATTGCAATTTCCCCAAAAAGAGAGTTTCAAATCTGCTCTGTCCAAATAAAGGTTCAACTCTGTGAGCTGAATACACACAACACAAAGAAGTTACTGAAAATTCTTCTGTCTAGCATTATATGAAGAAATCCCGTTTCCAACGAAGTCCTCAAAGAGGTCAAATATCCACTTGCAGACTTTACAAACAGAGTGTTTCCAAACTGCTGTATGAACAGAAAGGTTAAACTCTGTGAGCTGAATGCACACATCACATAGTAGTTTCTGAGAATGATTCTGTCTAGTTTTTATACCAAGATATTTCCTTTTCTCACATTGGCCTCAAATCGCTTGAAATCTCCAATTGCAATTTCCACAAAAAGAGAGTTTCAAATCTGCTCTGTTCAAAGAAAGGTTCAACTCTGTGAGCTGAATACACACAACACAAAGAAGTTACTCAAAATTCTTCTGTCTAGCATTATATAAAGAAATCCCGTTTCCAACGAAATCCTCAAAGAGGTCCAAATATCCCCTTTCAGACTTTACAAACAGAGTGTTTCCAAACTGCTCTATGAACAGAAAGGTTAAACTCTGTGAGCTGAATGCACACATCACATAGTAGTTTCTGAGAATGATTCTGTCTAGTTTCTATACGAAGATATTTCCTTTTCTAACATTGTCCTCAAATCGCTTGAAATCTCAAATTCCAAATTCCAGAAAAAGACAGTTTCAAACCTGCAGTGTGTAAGGAAAGGTTCAAATCTGTGAATTGAATACACACAACACAAAGAAGTTACTGAGAATTCTTCTGTCTAGCATTATATGAAGAAATCCCGTTTCCAACGAAGGCCTCAAAGTGGAGCAAATATCCACATGTAGACTTTAGAAACAGAGTGTTTCCAAACTGCTCTATGAACAGAAAAGTTAAACTCTGTGAGCTGAACGCACACATCACAAAGTTGTTTCTGAGAATGATTCTGTCTAGTTTTTATACGAAGATATTTCGTTTTCTAACATTGGCCTAAAATCGCTTGAAATCTCCAATTGCAATTTCCACAAAAAGAGAGTTTCAAATCTGCTCTGTCCAAAGAAAGGTTCAACTCTGTGAGCTGAATACACACAACACAAAGAAGTTACTCAAAATTCTTCTGTCTAGCATTATATAAAGAAATCCCGTTTCCAACGAAGTCCTCAAAGAGGTCCAAATATCCCCTTGCAGACTTTACAAACAGAGTGTTTCCAAACTGCTCTATGAACAGAAAGGTTAAACTCTGTGAGCTGAATGCACACATCACATAGTAGTTTCTGAGAATGATTCTGTCTAGTTTCTATACGAAGATATTTCCTTTTCTAACATTGTCCTCAAATCGCTTGAAATCTCAAATTCCAAATTCCAGAAAAAGACAGTTTCAAACCTGCAGTGTGTAAGGAAAGGTTCAAATCTGTGAGTTGAATACACACAACACAAAGAAGTTACTGAGAATTCTTCTGTCTAGCATTATATGAAGAAATCCCGTTTCCAACGAAGGTGTCAAAGTGGAGCAAATATCCACTTGTAGACTTTAGAAACAGAGTGTTTCCAAACTGCTCTATGAACAGAAAAGTTAAACTCTGTGAGCTGAACGCACACATCACAAAGTTGTTTCTGAGAATGATTCTGTCTAGTTTTTATACCAAGATATTTCGTTTTCTAACATTGGCCTAAAATCGCTTGAAATCTCCAATTGCAATTTCCACAAAAAGAGAGTTTCAAATCTGCTCTGTCCAAACAAAGGTTCAACTCTGTGAGCTGAATACACACAACACAAAGAAGTTACTGAAAATTCTTCTGTCTGGCATTATATGAAGAAATCCCGTTTCCAACGAAGTCCTCAAAGAGTTCCAAATATCCACTTGCAGACTTTACAAACAGAGTGTTTCCAAACTGCTGTATGAACAGAAAGGTTAAACTCTGTGAGCTGAATGCACACATCACATAGTAGTTTCTGAGAATGATTCTGTCTAGTTTTTATACGAAGATATTTCCTTTTCTAACATTGGCCTAAAATCGCTTGAAATCTCCAATTGCAATTGCCCCAAAAAGAGAGTTTCAAATCTGCTCTGTCCAAAGAAAGGTTCAACTCTGTGAGCTGAATACACACAACACAAAGAAGTTACTGAAAATTCTTCTGTCTAGCATTATATGAAGAAATCCCGTTTCCAACGAAGTCCTCAAAGAGGTCCAAATATCCACTTGCAGACTTTACAAACAGAGTGTTTCCAAACTGCTGTATGAAAAGAAAGGTTAAAATCTGTGAGCTGAATGCACACATCACATAGTAGTTTCTGAGAATCATTCTGTCTAGTTTTTATACCAAGATATTTCCTTTTCTCACATTGGCCTCAAATCGCTTGAAATCTCAAATTCCAAATTCCAGAAAAAGACAGTTTCAAACCTGCAGTGTATAAGGAAAGGTTCAAATCTGTGAGTTGAATACACACAACACAAAGAAGTTACTGAGAATTCTTCTGTCTAGCATTATATGAAGAAATCCCGTTTCCAACGAAGGCCCCAAAGTGGTGCAAATATCCACTTGTAGACTTTAGAAACAGAGTGTTTCCAAACAGCTCTATGAACAGAAAAGTTAAACTCTGTGAGCTGAACGCACACATCACAAAGTTGTTTCTGAGAATGATTCTGTCTAGTTTTTATATGAAGATATTTCCTTTTCTAACATTGGCCTAAAATCGCTTGAAATCTCCAATTGCAATTTCCACAAAAAGAGAGTTTCAAATCTGCTCTGTCCAAAGAAAGGTTCAACTCTGTGAGCTGAATACACACAACACAAAGAAGTTACTGAAAATTCTTCTGTCTAGCATTATATGAAGAAATCCCGTTTCCAACGAAGTCCTCAAAGAGGTCCAAATATCCACTTGCAGACTTTACAAACAGAGTGTTTCCAAACTGCTGTATGAACAGAAAGGTGAAACTCTGTGAGCTGAATGCACACATCACATAGTAGTTTCTGAGAATGATTCTGTCTAGTTTTTATACCAAGATATTTCCTTTTCTCACATTGGCCTCAAATCGCTTGAAATCTCCAATTGCAATTTCCACAAAAAGAGAGTTTCAAATCTGCTCTGTCCAAAGAAAGGTTCAACTCTGTGAGCTGAATACACACAACACAAAGAAGTTACTCAAAATTCTTCTGTCTAGCATTATATAAAGAAATCCCGTTTCCAACGAAATCCTCAAAGAGGTCCAAATATAACCTTGCAGACTTTACAAACAGAGTGTTTCCAAAGTGCTCTATGAACAGAAAGGTTAAACTCTGTGAGCTGAATGCACACATCACATAGTAGTTTCTGAGAATGATTCTGTCTAGTTTTTATACGAAGATATTTCCTTTTCTAACATTGTCCTCAAATCGCTTGAAATCTCAAATTCCAAATTCCAGAAAAAGACAGTTTCAAACCTGCAGTGTGTAAGGAAAGGTTCAAATCTGTGAGTTGAATACACACAACACAAAGAAGTTACTGAGAATTCCTCTGTCTAGCATTATATGAAGAAATCCCGTTTCCAACGAAGGCCTCAAATTCGTGCAAATATCCACTTGTAGACTTTAGAAACAGAGTGTTTCCAAACTGCTCTATGAACAGAAAAGTTAAACTCTGTGAGCTGAACGCACACATCACAAAGTTGTTTCTGAGAATGATTCTGTCTAGTTTTTATAAGAAGATATTTCCTTTTCTAACATTGGCCTAAAATCGCTTGAAATCTCCAATTTCAAATTCCAGAAAAAGAGAGTTTCAAATCTGCTCTGTCCAAAGAAATGTTCAACTCTGTGAGCTGAATACACACAACACAAAGAAGTTACTGAAAATTCTTCTGTCTAGCATTATATGAAGAATTCCCGTATCCAACGAAGGCCTCAAAGAGATCCAAATATCCACTGGCAGATTTTACAAACAGAGTGTTTCCAAACTGCTGTATGAACAGAAAGGTTAAACTCTGTGAGCTGAATGCACACATCACATAGTAGTTTCTGAGAATGATTCTGTCTAGTTTTTATACGAAGATATTTCCTTTTCTAACATTGGCCTAAAATCGCTTGAAATCTCCAATTGCAATTTCCCCAAAAAGAGAGTTTCAAATCTGCTCTGTCCAAAGAAAGGTTCAACTCTGTGAGCTGAATACACACAACACAAAGAAGTTACTGAAAATTCTTCTGTCTAGCATTGTATGAAGAAATCCCGTTTCCAACGAAGTCCTCAAAGAGGTCCAAATATCAACTTGCAGACTTTACAAACAGAGTGTTTCCAAACTGCTGTATGAACAGAAAGGTTAAAATCTGTGAGCTGAATGCACACATCACATAGTAGTTTCTGAGAATGATTCTGTCTAGTTTTTATACGAAGATACTTCCTTTTCTAACATTGGCCTAAAATCGCTTGAAATCTCCAATTGCAATTTCCCCAAAAAGAGAGTTTCAAATCTGCTCTGTCCAAAGAAAGGTTCAACTCTGTGAGCTGAATACACACAACACAAAGAAGTTACTCAAAATTCTTCTGTCTAGCATTATATAAAGAAATCCCGTTTCCAACGAAGTCTTCAAAGAGGTCCAAATATCCACTTGCAGACTTTACAAACAGAGTGTTTCCAAACTGCTCTATGAACAGAAGGTTAAACTCTGTGAGCTGAATGCACACATCACAAAGTAGTTTCTGAGAATGATTCTGTCTAGTTTCTATACGAAGATATTTCGTTTTCTAACATTGGCCTCAAATCGCTTGAAATCTCAAATTCCAAATTCCAGAAAAAGACAGTTTCAAACCTGCAGTGTGTAAGGAAAGGTTCAAATCTGTGAGATGAATACACACAACACAAAGAAGTTACTGAGAATTCTTCTGTCTAGCATTATATGAAGAAATCCTGTTTCCAACGAAGGCCTCAAAGTGGTGCAAATATCCACTTGTAGACTTTAGATACAGAGTGTTTCCAAACTGCTCTATGAACAGAAAAGTTAAACTCTCTGAGTTGAACGCACACATCACAAAGTTGTTTCTGAGAATGATTCTGTCTAGTTTTTATACCAAGATATTTCGTTTTCTAACATTGGCCTAAAATCGCTTGAAATCTCCAATTGCAATTTCCACAAAAAGAGAGTTTCAAATCTGCTCTGTCCAAAGAAAGATTCAACCCTGTGAGCTGAATACACACAACACAAAGAAGTTACTGAAAATTCTTCTGTCTAGCATTATATGATGAAATCCCGTTTCCAACGAAGTCCTCAAAGAGTTCCAAATATCCACTTGCAGACTTTACACACAGAGTGTTTCCAAACTGCTGTATGAACAGAAAGGTTAAACTCTGTGAGCTGAATGCACACATCACATAGTAGTTTCTGAGAATGATTCTGTCTAGTTTTTATACGAAGATATTTCCTTTTCTAACATTGGCCTAAAATCGCTTGAAATCTCCAATTGCAATTTCCCCAAAAAGAGAGTTTCAAATCTGCTCTGTCCAAAGAAAGGTTCAACTCTGTGAGCTGAATACACACAACATAAAGAAGTTACTGAAAATTCTTCTGTCTAGCATTATATGAAGAAATCCCGTTTCCAACGAAGTCCTCAAAGAGGTCCAAATATCCACATGCAGACTTTACAAACAGAGTGTTTCCAAACTGCTCTATGAACAGAAAGGTTAAACTCTGTGAGCTGAATGCACACATCACATAGTAGTTTCTGAGAATGATTCTGTCTAGTTTCTATACGAAGATATTTCCTTTTCTAACATTGTCCTCAAATCGCTTGAAATCTCAAATTCCAAATTCCAGAAAAAGACAGTTTCAAACCTGCAGTGTGTAAGGAAAGGTTCAAATCTGTGAGTTGAATACACACAACACAAAGAAGTTACTGAGAATTCTTCTGTCTAGCATTATATGATGAAATCCCGTTTCCAACGAAGGCCTCAAAGTGGAGCAAATATCCACTTGTAGACTTTAGAAACAGAGTGTTTCCAAACTGCTCTATGAACAGAAAAGTTAAACTCTGTGAGCTGAACGCACACATCACAAAGTTGTTTCTGAGAATGATTCTGTCTAGTTTTTATACCAAGATATTTCGTTTTCTAACATTGGCCTAAAATCGCTTGAAATCTCCAATTGCAATTTCCACAAAAAGAGAGTTTCAAATCTGCTCTGTCCAAAGAAAGGTTCAACTCTGTGAGCTGAATACACACAACACAAAGAAGTTACTGAAAATTTTTCTATCTAGCATTATATGAAGAAATCCCGTTTCCAACGAAGTCCTCAAAGAGTTCCAAATATCCACTTGCAGACTTTACAAACAGAGTGTTTCCAAACTGCTGTATGAACAGAAAGGTTAAACTCTGTGAGCTGAATGCACACATCACATAGTAGTTTCTGAGAATGATTCTGTCTAGTTTTTATACCAAGATATTTCCTTTTCTAACATTGGCCTCAAATCGCTTGAAATCTCCAATTTCAAATTCCAGAAAAAGAGAGTTTCAAATCTGCTCTGTCCAAAGAAATGTTCAACTCTGTGAGCTGAATACACACAACACAAAGAAGTTACTGAAAATTCTTCTGTCTAGCATTATATGAAGAATTCCCGTTTCCAACGAAGGCCTCAAAGAGATCAAAATATCCACTTGCAGACTTTACAAACAGAGTGTTTCCAAACTGCTGTATGAACAGAAAGTTTAAACTCTGTGAGCTGAATGCACACATCACATAGTAGTTTCTGAGAATGATTCTGTCTAGTTTTTATACGAAGATATTTCCTTTTCTAACATTGGCCTAAAATCGCTTGAAATCTCCAATTGCAATTTCCCCAAAAAGAGAGTTTCAAATCTGCTCTGTCCAAAGAACGGTTCAACTCTGTGAGCTGAATACACACAACACAAAGAAGTTACTGAAAATTCTTCTGTCTAGCATTATATTAAGAAATCCCGTTTCCAACGAAGTCCTCAAAGAGGTCCAAATATCCACTTGCAGACTTTACAAACAGAGTGTTTCCAAACTGCTGTATGAAGAGAAAGGTTAAAATCTGTGAGCTGAATGCACACATCACATAGTAGTTTCTGAGAATCATTCTGTCTAGTTTTTATACCAAGATATTTCCTTTTCTCACGTTGGCCTCAAATCGCTTGAAATCTCAAATTCCAAATTCCAGAAAAAGACAGTTTCAAACCTGCAGTGTGTAAGGAAAGGTTCAAATCTGTGAGTTGAATACACACAACACAAAGAAGTTACTGAGAATTCTTCTGTCTAGCATTATATGAAGAAATCCCGTTTCCAACGAAGGCCTCAAAGTGGAGCAAATATCCACTTGTAGACTTTAGAAACAGAGTGTTTCCAAACTGCTCTATGAACAGAAAAGTTAAACTCTGTGAGCTGAACGCACACATCACAAAGTTGTTTCTGAGAATGATTCTGTCTAGTTTTTATACCAAGATATTTCCTTTTCTAACATTGGCCTAAAATCGCTTGAAGTCTCCAATTGCAATTTCCACAAAAAGAGAGTTTCAAATCTGCTCTGTCCAAAGAAAGGTTCAACTCTGTGAGCTGAATACACACAACACAAAGAAGTTACTGAACATTTTTCTATCTAGCATTATATGAAGAAATCCCGTTTCCAACGAAGTCCTCAAAGAGGTCCAAATATCCACTTGCAGACTTTACAAACAGAGTGTTTCCAAACTGCTGTATGAACAGAAAGGTTAAACTCTGTGAGCTGAATGCACACATCACATAGTAGTTTCTGAGAATGATTCTGTCTAGTTTTTATACCAAGATATTTCCGTGTCTCACATTGGCCTCAAATCGCTTGAAATCTCCAATTGCAATTTCCACAAAAAGAGAGTTTCAAATCTGCTCTGTCCAAAGAAAGGTTCAACTCTGTGAGCTGAATACACACAACACAAAGAAGTTACTCAAAATTCTTCTGTCTAGCATTATATAAAGAAATCCCGTTTCCAACGAAATCCTCAAAGAGGTCCAAATATCCCCTTTCAGACTTTACAAACAGAGTGTTTCCAAACTGCTCTATGAACAGAAAGGTTAAACTCTGTGAGCTGAATGCACACATCACATAGTAGTTTCTGAGAATGATTCTGTCTAGTTTCTATACGAAGATATTTCCTTTTCTAACATTGTCCTCAAATCGCTTGAAATCTCAAATTCCAAATTCCAGAAAAAGACAGTTTCAAACCTGCAGTGTGTAAGGAAAGGTTCAAATCTGTGAGTTGAATACACACAACACAAAGAAGTTACTGAGAATTCTTCTGTCTAGCATTATATGAAGAATTCCCGTTTCCAACGAAGGCGTCAAAGTGGAGCAAATATCCACTTGTAGACTTTAGAAACAGAGTGTTTCCAAACTGCTCTATGAACAGAAAAGTTAAACTCTGTGAGCTGAACGCACACATCACAAAGTTGTTTCTGAGAATGATTCTGTCTAGTTTTTATACCAAGATATATCGTTTTCTAACATTGGCCTAAAATCGCTTGAAATCTCCAATTGCAATTTCCACAAAAAGGGAGTTTCAAATCTGCTCTGTCCAAAGAAAGGTTCAACTCTGTGAGCTGAATACACACAACACAAAGAAGTTACTGAAAATTCTTCTGTCTGGCATTATATGAAGAAATCCCGTTTCCAACGAAGTCCTCAAAGAGTTCCAAATATCCACTTGCAGACTTTACAAACAGAGTGTTTCCAAACTGCTGTATGAACAGAAAGGTTAAACTCTGTGAGCTGAATGCACACATCACATAGTAGTTTCTGAGAATGATTCTGTCTAGTTTTTATACGAAGATATTTCCTTTTCTAACATTGGCCTAAAATCGCTTGAAATCTCCAATTGCAATTGCCCCAAAAAGAGAGTTTCAAATCTGCTCTGTCCAAAGAAAGGTTCAACTCTGTGAGCTGAATACACACAACACAAAGAAGTTACTGAAAATTCTTCTGTCTAGCATTATATGAAGAAATCCCGTTTCCAACGAAGTCCTCAAAGAGGTCCAAATATCCACTTGCAGACTTTACAAACAGAGTGTTTCCAAACTGCTGTATGAAAAGAAAGGTTAAAATCTGTGAGCTGAATGCACACATCACATAGTAGTTTCTGAGAATCATTCTGTCTAGTTTTTATACCAAGATATTTCCTTTTCTCACATTGGCCTCAAATCGCTTGAAATCTCAAATTCCAAATTCCAGAAAAAGACAGTTTCAAACCTGCAGTGTATAAGGAAAGGTTCAAATCTGTGAGTTGAATACACACAACACAAAGAAGTTACTGAGAATTCTTCTGTCTAGCATTATATGAAGAAATCCCGTTTCCAACGAAGGCCCCAAAGTGGTGAAAATATCCACTTGTAGACTTTAGAAACAGAGTGTTTCCAAACTGCTCTATGAACAGAAAAGTTAAACTCTGTGAGCTGAACGCACACATCACAAAGTTGTTTCTGAGAATGATTCTGTCTAGTTTTTATATGAAGATATTTCCTTTTCTAACATTGGCCTAAAATCGCTTGAAATCTCCAATTGCAATTTCCACAAAAAGAGAGTTTCAAATCTGCTCTGTCCAAAGAAAGGTTCAACTCTGTGAGCTGAATACACACAACACAAAGAAGTTACTGAAAATTCTTCTGTCTAGCATTATATGAAGAAATCCCGTTTCCAACGAAGTCCTCAAAGAGGTCCAAATATCCACTTGCAGACTTTACAAACAGAGTGTTTCCAAACTGCTGTATGAACAGAAAGGTTAAACTCTGTGAGCTGAATGCACACATCACATAGTAGTTTCTGAGAATGATTCTGTCTAGTTTTTATACCAAGATATTTCCTTTTCTCACATTGGCCTCAAATCGCTTGAAATCTCCAATTGCAATTTCCACAAAAAGAGAGTTTCAAATCTGCTCTGTCCAAAGAAAGGTTCAACTCTGTGAGCTGAATACACACAACACAAAGAAGTTACTCAAAATTCTTCTGTCTAGCATTATATAAAGAAATCCCGTTTCCACCGAAATCCTCAAAGAGGTCCAAATATAACCTTGCAGACTTTACAAACAGAGTGTTTCCAAAGTGCTCTATGAACAGAAAGGTTAAACTCTGTGAGCTGAATGCACACATCACATAGTAGTTTCTGAGAATGATTCTGTCTAGTTTTTATACGAAGATATTTCCTTTTCTAACATTGTCCTCAAATCGCTTGAAATCTCAAATTCCAAATTCCAGAAAAAGACAGTTTCAAACCTGCAGTGTGTAAGGAAAGGTTCAAATCTGTGAGTTGAATACACACAACACAAAGAAGTTACTGAGAATTCCTCTGTCTAGCATTATATGAAGAAATCCCGTTTCCAACGAAGGCCTCAAATTCGTGCAAATATCCACTTGTAGACTTTAGAAACAGAGTGTTTCCAAACTGCTCTATGAACAGAAAAGTTAAACTCTGTGAGCTGAACGCACACATCACAAAGTTGTTTCTGAGAATGATTCCGTCTAGTTTTTATAAGAAGATATTTCCTTTTCTAACATTGGCCTAAAATCGCTTGAAGTCTCCAATTTCAAATTCCAGAAAAAGAGAGTTTCAAATCTGCTCTGTCCAAAGAAATGTTCAACTCTGTGAGCTGAATACACACAACACAAAGAAGTTACTGAAAATTCTTCTGTCTAGCATTATATGAAGAATTCCCGTATCCAACGAAGGCCTCAAAGAGATCCAAATATCCACTTGCAGATTTTACAAACAGAGTGTTTCCAAACTGCTGTATGAACAGAAAGGTTAAACTCTGTGAGCTGAATGCACACATCACATAGTAGTTTCTGAGAATGATTCTGTCTAGTTTTTATACGAAGATATTTCCTTTTCTAACATTGGCCTAAAATCGCTTGAAATCTCCAATTGCAATTTCCCCAAAAAGAGAGTTTCAAATCTGCTCTGTCCAAAGAAAGGTTCAACTCTGTGAGCTGAATACACACAACACAAAGAAGTTACTGAAAATTCTTCTGTCTAGCATTGTATGAAGAAATCCCGTTTCCAACGAAGTCCTCAAAGAGGTCCAAATATCAACTTGCAGACTTTACAAACAGAGTGTTTCCAAACTGCTGTATGAACAGAAAGGTTAAAATCTGTGAGCTGAATGCACACATCACATAGTAGTTTCTGAGAATGATTCTGTCTAGTTTTTATACGAAGATACTTCCTTTTCTAACATTGGCCTAAAATCGCTTGAAATCTCCAATTGCAATTTCCCCAAAAAGAGAGTTTCAAATCTGCTCTGTCCAAAGAAAGGTTCAACTCTGTGAGCTGAATACACACAACACAAAGAAGTTACTCAAAATTCTTCTGTCTAGCATTATATAAAGAAATCCCGTTTCCAACGAAGTCTTCAAAGAGGTCCAAATATCCACTTGCAGACTTTACAAACAGAGTGTTTCCAAACTGCTCTATGAACAGAAGGTTAAACTCTGTGAGCTGAATGCACACATCACAAAGTAGTTTCTGAGAATGATTCTGTCTAGTTTCTATACGAAGATATTTCGTTTTCTAACATTGGCCTCAAATCGCTTGAAATCTCAAATTCCAAATTCCAGAAAAAGACAGTTTCAAACCTGCAGTGTGTAAGGAAAGGTTCAAATCTGTGAGATGAATACACACAACACAAAGAAGTTACTGAGAATTCTTCTGTCTAGCATTATATGAAGAAATCCTGTTTCCAACGAAGGCCTCAAAGTGGAGCAAATATCCACTTGTAGACTTTAGAAACAGAGTGTTTCCAAACTGCTCTATGAACAGAAAAGTTAAACTCTGTGAGCTGAACGCACACATCACAAAGTTGTTTCTGAGAATGATTCTGTCTAGTTTTTATACCAAGATATTTCGTTTTCTAACATTGGCCTAAAATCGCTTGAAATCTCCAATTGCAATTTCCAGAAAAAGAGAGTTTCAAATCTGCTCTGTCCAAAGAAAGGTTCAACTCTGTGAGCTGAATACACACAACACAAAGAAGTTACTGAAAATTTTTCTATCTAGCATTATATGAAGAAATCCCGTTTCCAACGAAGTCCTCAAAGAGTTCCAAATATCCACTTGCAGACTTTACAAACAGAGTGTTTCCAAACTGCTGTATGAACAGAAAGGTTAAACTCTGTGAGCTGAATGCACACATCACATAGTAGTTTCTGAGAATGATTCTGTCTAGTTTTTATACCAAGATATTTCCTTTTCTAACATTGGCCTCAAATCGCTTGAAATCTCCAATTTCAAATTCCAGAAAAAGAGAGTTTCAAATCTGCTCTGTCCAAAGAAATGTTCAACTCTGTGAGCTGAATACACACAACACAAAGAAGTTACTGAAAATTCTTCTGTCTAGCATTATATGAAGAATTCCCGTTTCCAACGAAGGCCTCAAAGAGATCAAAATATCCACTTGCAGACTTTACAAACAGAGTGTTTCCAAACTGCTGTATGAACAGAAAGTTTAAACTCTGTGAGCTGAATGCACACATCACATAGTAGTTTCTGAGAATGATTCTGTCTAGTTTTTATACGAAGATATTTCCTTTTCTAACATTGGCCTAAAATCGCTTGAAATCTCCAATTGCAATTTCCCCAAAAAGAGAGTTTCAAATCTGCTCTGTCCAAAGAAAGGTTCAACTCTGTGAGCTGAATACACACAACACAAAGAAGTTACTGAAAATTCTTCTGTCTAGCATTATATTAAGAAATCCCGTTTCCAACGAAGTCCTCAAAGAGGTCCAAATATCCACTTGCAGACTTTACAAACAGAGTGTTTCCAAACTGCTGTATGAAGAGAAAGGTTAAAATCTGTGAGCTGAATGCACACATCACATAGTAGTTTCTGAGAATCATTCTGTCTAGTTTTTATACCAAGATATTTCCTTTTCTCACGTTGGCCTCAAATCGCTTGAAATCTCAAATTCCAAATTCCAGAAAAAGACAGTTTCAAACCTGCAGTGTGTAAGGAAAGGTTCAAATCTGTGAGTTGAATACACACAACACAAAGAAGTTACTGAGAATTCTTCTGTCTAGCTTTATATGAAGAAATCCCGTTTCCAACGAAGGCCTCAAAGTGGTGCAAATATCCACTTGTAGACATTAGAAACAGAGTGTTTCCAAACTGCTCTATGAACAGAAAAGTTCAACTCTGTGAGCTGAACCCACACATCACAAAGTTGTTTCTGAGAATGATTCTGTCTAGTTTTTATACGAAGATATTTCCTTTTCTAACATTGGCCTCAAATCGCTTGAAATCTCCAATTGCAATTTCCACAAAAAGAGAGTTTCAAATCTGCTCTGTCCAAAGAAAGGTTCAACTCTGTGAGCTGAATACACACAACACAAAGAAGTTACTGAAAATTCTTCTGTCTAGCATTATATGAAGAAATCCCGTTTCCAACGAAGTCCTCAAAGAGGTCCAAATATCCACTTGCAGACTTTACAAACAGAGTGTTTCCAAACTGCTGTATGAACAGAAAGGTGAAACTCTGTGAGCTGAATGCACACATCACATAGTAGTTTCTGAGAATGATTCTGTCTAGTTTTTATACCAAGATATTTCCTTTTCTCACATTGGCCTCAAATCGCTTGAAATCTCCAATTGCAATTTCCACAAAAAGAGAGTTTCAAATCTGCTCTGTCCAAAGAAAGGTTCAACTCTGTGAGCTGAATACACACAACACAAAGAAGTTACTCAAAATTCTTCTGTCTAGCATTATATAAAGAAATCCCGTTTCCAACGAAGTCCTCAAAGAGGTCCAAATATCCACTTGCAGACTTTACAAACAGAGTGTTTCCAAACTGCTGTATGAACAGAAAGGTTAAACTCTGTGAGCTGAATGCACACATCACATAGTAGTTTCTGAGAATGATTCTGTCTAGTTTTTATACCAAGATATTTCCTTTTCTCACATTGGCCTCAAATCGCTTGAAATCTCCAATTGCAATTTCCACAAAAAGAGAGTTTCAAATCTGCTCTGTCCAAAGAAAGGTTCAACTCTGTGAGCTGAATACACACAACACAAAGAAGTTACTCAAAATTCTTCTGTCTAGCATTATATAAAGAAATCCCGTTTCCACCGAAATCCTCAAAGAGGTCCAAATATAACCTTGCAGACTTTACAAACAGAGTGTTTCCAAAGTGCTCTATGAACAGAAAGGTTAAACTCTGTGAGCTGAATGCACACATCACATAGTAGTTTCTGAGAATGATTCTGTCTAGTTTTTATACGAAGATATTTCCTTTTCTAACATTGTCCTCAAATCGCTTGAAATCTCAAATTCCAAATTCCAGAAAAAGACAGTTTCAAACCTGCAGTGTGTAAGGAAAGGTTCAAATCTGTGAGTTGAATACACACAACACAAAGAAGTTACTGAGAATTCCTCTGTCTAGCATTATATGAAGAAATCCCGTTTCCAACGAAGGCCTCAAATTCGTGCAAATATCCACTTGTAGACTTTAGAAACAGAGTGTTTCCAAACTGCTCTATGAACAGAAAAGTTAAACTCTGTGAGCTGAACGCACACATCACAAAGTTGTTTCTGAGAATGATTCCGTCTAGTTTTTATAAGAAGATATTTCCTTTTCTAACATTGGCCTAAAATCGCTTGAAGTCTCCAATTTCAAATTCCAGAAAAAGAGAGTTTCAAATCTGCTCTGTCCAAAGAAATGTTCAACTCTGTGAGCTGAATACACACAACACAAAGAAGTTACTGAAAATTCTTCTGTCTAGCATTATATGAAGAATTCCCGTATCCAACGAAGGCCTCAAAGAGATCCAAATATCCACTTGCAGATTTTACAAACAGAGTGTTTCCAAACTGCTGTATGAACAGAAAGGTTAAACTCTGTGAGCTGAATGCACACATCACATAGTAGTTTCTGAGAATGATTCTGTCTAGTTTTTATACGAAGATATTTCCTTTTCTAACATTGGCCTAAAATCGCTTGAAATCTCCAATTGCAATTTCCCCAAAAAGAGAGTTTCAAATCTGCTCTGTCCAAAGAAAGGTTCAACTCTGTGAGCTGAATACACACAACACAAAGAAGTTACTGAAAATTCTTCTGTCTAGCATTGTATGAAGAAATCCCGTTTCCAACGAAGTCCTCAAAGAGGTCCAAATATCAACTTGCAGACTTTACAAACAGAGTGTTTCCAAACTGCTGTATGAACAGAAAGGTTAAAATCTGTGAGCTGAATGCACACATCACATAGTAGTTTCTGAGAATGATTCTGTCTAGTTTTTATACGAAGATACTTCCTTTTCTAACATTGGCCTAAAATCGCTTGAAATCTCCAATTGCAATTTCCCCAAAAAGAGATTTTCAAATCTGCTCTGTCCAAAGAAAGGTTCAACTCTGTGAGCTGAATACACACAACACAAAGAAGTTACTCAAAATTCTTCTGTCTAGCATTATATAAAGAAATCCCGTTTCCAACGAAGTCTTCAAAGAGGTCCAAATATCCACTTGCAGACTTTACAAACAGAGTGTTTCCAAACTGCTCTATGAACAGAAGGTTAAACTCTGTGAGCTGAATGCACACATCACAAAGTAGTTTCTGAGAATGATTCTGTCTAGTTTCTATACGAAGATATTTCGTTTTCTAACATTGGCCTCAAATCGCTTGAAATCTCAAATTCCAAATTCCAGAAAAAGACAGTTTCAAACCTGCAGTGTGTAAGGAAAGGTTCAAATCTGTGAGATGAATACACACAACACAAAGAAGTTACTGAGAATTCTTCTGTCTAGCATTATATGAAGAAATCCTGTTTCCAACGAAGGCCTCAAAGTGGAGCAAATATCCACTTGTAGACTTTAGAAACAGAGTGTTTCCAAACTGCTCTATGAACAGAAAAGTTAAACTCTGTGAGCTGAACGCACACATCACAAAGTTGTTTCTGAGAATGATTCTGTCTAGTTTTTATACCAAGATATTTCGTTTTCTAACATTGGCCTAAAATCGCTTGAAATCTCCAATTGCAATTTCCAGAAAAAGAGAGTTTCAAATCTGCTCTGTCCAAAGAAAGGTTCAACTCTGTGAGCTGAATACACACAACACAAAGAAGTTACTGAAAATTTTTCTATCTAGCATTATATGAAGAAATCCCGTTTCCAACGAAGTCCTCAAAGAGTTCCAAATATCCACTTGCAGACTTTACAAACAGAGTGTTTCCAAACTGCTGTATGAACAGAAAGGTTAAACTCTGTGAGCTGAATGCACACATCACATAGTAGTTTCTGAGAATGATTCTGTCTAGTTTTTATACCAAGATATTTCCTTTTCTAACATTGGCCTCAAATCGCTTGAAATCTCCAATTTCAAATTCCAGAAAAAGAGAGTTTCAAATCTGCTCTGTCCAAAGAAATGTTCAACTCTGTGAGCTGAATACACACAACACAAAGAAGTTACTGAAAATTCTTCTGTCTAGCATTATATGAAGAATTCCCGTTTCCAACGAAGGCCTCAAAGAGATCAAAATATCCACTTGCAGACTTTACAAACAGAGTGTTTCCAAACTGCTGTATGAACAGAAAGTTTAAACTCTGTGAGCTGAATGCACACATCACATAGTAGTTTCTGAGAATGATTCTGTCTAGTTTTTATACGAAGATATTTCCTTTTCTAACATTGGCCTAAAATCGCTTGAAATCTCCAATTGCAATTTCCCCAAAAAGAGAGTTTCAAATCTGCTCTGTCCAAAGAAAGGTTCAACTCTGTGAGCTGAATACACACAACACAAAGAAGTTACTGAAAATTCTTCTGTCTAGCATTATATTAAGAAATCCCGTTTCCAACGAAGTCCTCAAAGAGGTCCAAATATCCACTTGCAGACTTTACAAACAGAGTGTTTCCAAACTGCTGTATGAAGAGAAAGGTTAAAATCTGTGAGCTGAATGCACACATCACATAGTAGTTTCTGAGAATCATTCGGTCTAGTTTTTATACCAAGATATTTCCTTTTCTCACGTTGGCCTCAAATCGCTTGAAATCTCAAATTCCAAATTCCAGAAAAAGACAGTTTCAAACCTGCAGTGTGTAAGGAAAGGTTCAAATCTGTGAGTTGAATACACACAACACAAAGAAGTTACTGAGAATTCTTCTGTCTAGCTTTATATGAAGAAATCCCGTTTCCAACGAAGGCCTCAAAGTGGTGCAAATATCCACTTGTAGACTTTAGAAACAGAGTGTTTCCAAACTGCTCTATGAACAGAAAAGTTCAACTCTGTGAGCTGAACCCACACATCACAAAGTTGTTTCTGAGAATGATTCTGTCTAGTTTTTATACGAAGATATTTCCTTTTCTAACATTGGCCTCAAATCGCTTGAAATCTCCAATTGCAATTTCCACAAAAAGAGAGTTTCAAATCTGCTCTGTCCAAAGAAAGGTTCAACTCTGTGAGCTGAATACACACAACACAAAGAAGTTACTGAAAATTCTTCTGTCTAGCATTATATGAAGAAATCCCGTTTCCAACGAAGTCCTCAAAGAGGTCCAAATATCCACTTGCAGACTTTACAAACAGAGTGTTTCCAAACTGCTGTATGAACAGAAAGGTGAAACTCTGTGAGCTGAATGCACACATCACATAGTAGTTTCTGAGAATGATTCTGTCTAGTTTTTATACCAAGATATTTCCTTTTCTCACATTGGCCTCAAATCGCTTGAAATCTCCAATTGCAATTTCCACAAAAAGAGAGTTTCAAATCTGCTCTGTCCAAAGAAAGGTTCAACTCTGTGAGCTGAATACACACAACACAAAGAAGTTACTCAAAATTCTTCTGTCTAGCATTATATAAAGAAATCCCGTTTCCAACGAAATCCTCAAAGAGGTCCAAATATAACCTTGCAGACTTTACAAACAGAGTGTTTCCAAAGTGCTCTATGAACAGAAAGGTTAAACTCTGTGAGCTGAATGCACACATCACATAGTAGTTTCTGAGAATGATTCTGTCTAGTTTTTATACGAAGATATTTCCTTTTCTAACATTGTCCTCAAATCGCTTGAAATCTCAAATTCCAAATTCCAGAAAAAGACAGTTTCAAACCTGCAGTGTGTAAGGAAAGGTTCAAATCTGTGAGTTGAATACACACAACACAAAGAAGTTACTGAGAATTCCTCTGTCTAGCATTATATGAAGAAATCCCGTTTCCAACGAAGGCCTCAAATTCGTGCAAATATCCACTTGTAGACTTTAGAAACAGAGTGTTTCCAAACTGCTCTATGAACAGAAAAGTTAAACTCTGTGAGCTGAACGCACACATCACAAAGTTGTTTCTGAGAATGATTCTGTCTAGTTTTTATAAGAAGATATTTCCTTTTCTAACATTGGCCTAAAATCGCTTGAAATCTCCAATTTCAAATTCCAGAAAAAGAGAGTTTCAAATCTGCTCTGTCCAAAGAAATGTTCAACTCTGTGAGCTGAATACACACAACACAAAGAAGTTACTGAAAATTCTTCTGTCTAGCATTATATGAAGAATTCCCGTATCCAACGAAGGCCTCAAAGAGATCCAAATATCCACTGGCAGATTTTACAAACAGAGTGTTTCCAAACTGCTGTATGAACAGAAAGGTTAAACTCTGTGAGCTGAATGCACACATCACATAGTAGTTTCTGAGAATGATTCTGTCTAGTTTTTATACGAAGATATTTCCTTTTCTAACATTGGCCTAAAATCGCTTGAAATCTCCAATTGCAATTTCCCCAAAAAGAGAGTTTCAAATCTGCTCTGTCCAAAGAAAGGTTCAACTCTGTGAGCTGAATACACACAACACAAAGAAGTTACTGAAAATTCTTCTGTCTAGCATTGTATGAAGAAATCCCGTTTCCAACGAAGTCCTCAAAGAGGTCCAAATATCAACTTGCAGACTTTACAAACAGAGTGTTTCCAAACTGCTGTATGAACAGAAAGGTTAAAATCTGTGAGCTGAATGCACACATCACATAGTAGTTTCTGAGAATGATTCTGTCTAGTTTTTATACGAAGATACTTCCTTTTCTAACATTGGCCTGAAATCGCTTGAAATCTCCAATTGCAATTTCCCCAAAAAGAGAGTTTCAAATCTGCTCTGTCCAAAGAAAGGTTCAACTCTGTGAGCTGAATACACACAACACAAAGAAGTTACTCAAAATTCTTCTGTCTAGCATTATATAAAGAAATCCCGTTTCCAACGAAGTCTTCAAAGAGGTCCAAATATCCACTTGCAGACTTTACAAACAGAGTGTTTCCAAACTGCTCTATGAACAGAAGGTTAAACTCTGTGAGCTGAATGCACACATCACAAAGTAGTTTCTGAGAATGATTCTGTCTAGTTTCTATACGAAGATATTTCGTTTTCTAACATTGGCCTCAAATCGCTTGAAATCTCAAATTCCAAATTCCAGAAAAAGACAGTTTCAAACCTGCAGTGTGTAAGGAAAGGTTCAAATCTGTGAGATGAATACACACAACACAAAGAAGTTACTGAGAATTCTTCTGTCTAGCATTATATGAAGAAATCCTGTTTCCAACGAAGGCCTCAAAGTGGTGCAAATATCCACTTGTAGACTTTAGATACAGAGTGTTTCCAAACTGCTCTATGAACAGAAAAGTTAAACTCTCTGAGTTGAACGCACACATCACAAAGTTGTTTCTGAGAATGATTCTGTCTAGTTTTTATACCAAGATATTTCGTTTTCTAACATTGGCCTAAAATCGCTTGAAATCTCCAATTGCAATTTCCACAAAAAGAGAGTTTCAAATCTGCTCTGTCCAAAGAAAGATTCAACCCTGTGAGCTGAATACACACAATACAAAGAAGTTACTGAAAATTCTTCTGTCTAGCATTATATGATGAAATCCCGTTTCCAACGAAGTCCTCAAAGAGTTCCAAATATCCACTTGCAGACTTTACACACAGAGTGTTTCCAAACTGCTGTATGAACAGAAAGGTTAAACTCTGTGAGCTGAATGCACACATCACATAGTAGTTTCTGAGAATGATTCTGTCTAGTTTTTATACGAAGATATTTCCTTTTCTAACATTGGCCTAAAATCGCTTGAAATCTCCAATTGCAATTTCCCCAAAAAGAGAGTTTCAAATCTGCTCTGTCCAAAGAAAGGTTCAACTCTGTGAGCTGAATACACACAACATAAAGAAGTTACTGAAAATTCTTCTGTCTAGCATTATATGAAGAAATCCCGTTTCCAACGAAGTCCTCAAAGAGGTCCAAATATCCACATGCAGACTTTACAAACAGAGTGTTTCCAAACTGCTCTATGAACAGAAAGGTTAAACTCTGTGAGCTGAATGCACACATCACATAGTAGTTTCTGAGAATGATTCTGTCTAGTTTCTATACGAAGATATTTCCTTTTCTAACATTGTCCTCAAATCGCTTGAAATCTCAAATTCCAAATTCCAGAAAAAGACAGTTTCAAACCTGCAGTGTGTAAGGAAAGGTTCAAATCTGTGAGTTGAATACACACAACACAAAGAAGTTACTGAGAATTCTTCTGTCTAGCATTATATGATGAAATCCCGTTTCCAACGAAGGCCTCAAAGTGGAGCAAATATCCACTTGTAGACTTTAGAAACAGAGTGTTTCCAAACTGCTCTATGAACAGAAAAGTTAAACTCTGTGAGCTGAACGCACACATCACAAAGTTGTTTCTGAGAATGATTCTGTCTAGTTTTTATACCAAGATATTTCGTTTTCTAACATTGGCCTAAAATCGCTTGAAATCTCCAATTGCAATTTCCACAAAAAGAGAGTTTCAAATCTGCTCTGTCCAAAGAAAGGTTCAACTCTGTGAGCTGAATACACACAACACAAAGAAGTTACTGAAAATTTTTCTATCTAGCATTATATGAAGAAATCCCGTTTCCAACGAAGTCCTCAAAGAGTTCCAAATATCCACTTGCAGACTTTACAAACAGAGTGTTTCCAAACTGCTGTATGAACAGAAAGGTTAAACTCTGTGAGCTGAATGCACACATCACATAGTAGTTTCTGAGAATGATTCTGTCTAGTTTTTATACCAAGATATTTCCTTTTCTAACATTGGCCTCAAATCGCTTGAAATCTCCAATTTCAAATTCCAGAAAAAGAGAGTTTCAA
The DNA here is from genome assembly GCF_028858775.2 of Pan troglodytes. Classification (NCBI taxonomy): domain Eukaryota; kingdom Metazoa; phylum Chordata; class Mammalia; order Primates; family Hominidae; genus Pan; species Pan troglodytes. Next base: position 16,424,087 of record NC_072413.2, read on the forward strand.
ATCTGCTCTGTCCAAAGAAATGTTCAACTCTGTGAGCTGAATACACACAACACAAAGAAGTTACTGAAAATTCTTCTGTCTAGCATTATATGAAGAATTCCCGTTTCCAACGAAGGCCTCAAAGAGATCAAAATATCCACTTGCAGACTTTACAAACAGAGTGTTTCCAAACTGCTGTATGAACAGAAAGTTTAAACTCTGTGAGCTGAATGCACACATCACATAGTAGTTTCTGAGAATGATTCTGTCTAGTTTTTATACGAAGATATTTCCTTTTCTAACATTGGCCTAAAATCGCTTGAAATCTCCAATTGCAATTTCCCCAAAAAGAGAGTTTCAAATCTGCTCTGTCCAAAGAACGGTTCAACTCTGTGAGCTGAATACACACAACACAAAGAAGTTACTGAAAATTCTTCTGTCTAGCATTATATTAAGAAATCCCGTTTCCAACGAAGTCCTCAAAGAGGTCCAAATATCCACTTGCAGACTTTACAAACAGAGTGTTTCCAAACTGCTGTATGAAGAGAAAGGTTAAAATCTGTGAGCTGAATGCACACATCACATAGTAGTTTCTGAGAATCATTCTGTCTAGTTTTTATACCAAGATATTTCCTTTTCTCACGTTGGCCTCAAATCGCTTGAAATCTCAAATTCCAAATTCCAGAAAAAGACAGTTTCAAACCTGCAGTGTGTAAGGAAAGGTTCAAATCTGTGAGTTGAATACACACAACACAAAGAAGTTACTGAGAATTCTTCTGTCTAGCATTATATGAAGAAATCCCGTTTCCAACGAAGGCCTCAAAGTGGAGCAAATATCCACTTGTAGACTTTAGAAACAGAGTGTTTCCAAACTGCTCTATGAACAGAAAAGTTAAACTCTGTGAGCTGAACGCACACATCACAAAGTTGTTTCTGAGAATGATTCTGTCTAGTTTTTATACCAAGATATTTCCTTTTCTAACATTGGCCTAAAATCGCTTGAAATCTCCAATTGCAATTTCCACAAAAAGAGAGTTTCAAATCTGCTCTGTCCAAAGAAAGGTTCAACTCTGTGAGCTGAATACACACAACACAAAGAAGTTACTGAACATTTTTCTATCTAGCATTATATGAAGAAATCCCGTTTCCAACGAAGTCCTCAAAGAGGTCCAAATATCCACTTGCAGACTTTACAAACAGAGTGTTTCCAAACTGCTGTATGAACAGAAAGGTTAAACTCTGTGAGCTGAATGCACACATCACATAGTAGTTTCTGAGAATGATTCTGTCTAGTTTTTATACCAAGATATTTCCGTGTCTCACATTGGCCTCAAATCGCTTGAAATCTCCAATTGCAATTTCCACAAAAAGAGAGTTTCAAATCTGCTCTGTCCAAAGAAAGGTTCAACTCTGTGAGCTGAATACACACAACACAAAGAAGTTACTCAAAATTCTTCTGTCTAGCATTATATAAAGAAATCCCGTTTCCAACGAAATCCTCAAAGAGGTCCAAATATCCCCTTTCAGACTTTACAAACAGAGTGTTTCCAAACTGCTCTATGAACAGAAAGGTTAAACTCTGTGAGCTGAATGCACACATCACATAGTAGTTTCTGAGAATGATTCTGTCTAGTTTCTATACGAAGATATTTCCTTTTCTAACATTGTCCTCAAATCGCTTGAAATCTCAAATTCCAAATTCCAGAAAAAGACAGTTTCAAACCTGCAGTGTGTAAGGAAAGGTTCAAATCTGTGAGTTGAATACACACAACACAAAGAAGTTACTGAGAATTCTTCTGTCTAGCATTATATGAAGAAATCCCGTTTCCAACGAAGGCGTCAAAGTGGAGCAAATATCCACTTGTAGACTTTAGAAACAGAGTGTTTCCAAACTGCTCTATGAACAGAAAAGTTAAACTCTGTGAGCTGAACGCACACATCACAAAGTTGTTTCTGAGAATGATTCTGTCTAGTTTTTATACCAAGATATATCGTTTTCTAACATTGGCCTAAAATCGCTTGAAATCTCCAATTGCAATTTGAACAAAAAGGGAGTTTCAAATCTGCTCTGTCCAAAGAAAGGTTCAACTCTGTGAGCTGAATACACACAACACAAAGAAGTTACTGAAAATTCTTCTGTCTGGCATTATATGAAGAAATCCCGTTTCCAACGAAGTCCTCAAAGAGTTCCAAATATCCACTTGCAGACTTTACAAACAGAGTGTTTCCAAACTGCTGTATGAACAGAAAGGTTAAACTCTGTGAGCTGAATGCACACATCACATAGTAGTTTCTGAGAATGATTCTGTCTAGTTTTTATACGAAGATATTTCCTTTTCTAACATTGGCCTAAAATCGCTTGAAATCTCCAATTGCAATTGCCCCAAAAAGAGAGTTTCAAATCTGCTCTGTCCAAAGAAAGGTTCAACTCTGTGAGCTGAATACACACAACACAAAGAAGTTACTGAAAATTCTTCTGTCTAGCATTATATGAAGAAATCCCGTTTCCAACGAAGTCCTCAAAGAGGTCCAAATATCCACTTGCAGACTTTACAAACAGAGTGTTTCCAAACTGCTGTATGAAAAGAAAGGTTAAAATCTGTGAGCTGAATGCACACATCACATAGTAGTTTCTGAGAATCATTCTGTCTAGTTTTTATACCAAGATATTTCCTTTTCTCACATTGGCCTCAAATCGCTTGAAATCTCAAATTCCAAATTCCAGAAAAAGACAGTTTCAAACCTGCAGTGTATAAGGAAAGGTTCAAATCTGTGAGTTGAATACACACAACACAAAGAAGTTACTGAGAATTCTTCTGTCTAGCATTATATGAAGAAATCCCGTTTCCAACGAAGGCCCCAAAGTGGTGAAAATATCCACTTGTAGACTTTAGAAACAGAGTGTTTCCAAACTGCTCTATGAACAGAAAAGTTAAACTCTGTGAGCTGAACGCACACATCACAAAGTTGTTTCTGAGAATGATTCTGTCTAGTTTTTATATGAAGATATTTCCTTTTCTAACATTGGCCTAAAATCGCTTGAAATCTCCAATTGCAATTTCCACAAAAAGAGAGTTTCAAATCTGCTCTGTCCAAAGAAAGGTTCAACTCTGTGAGCTGAATACACACAACACAAAGAAGTTACTGAAAATTCTTCTGTCTAGCATTATATGAAGAAATCCCGTTTCCAACGAAGTCCTCAAAGAGGTCCAAATATCCACTTGCAGACTTTACAAACAGAGTGTTTCCAAACTGCTGTATGAACAGAAAGGTTAAACTCTGTGAGCTGAATGCACACATCACATAGTAGTTTCTGAGAATGATTCTGTCTAGTTTTTATACCAAGATATTTCCTTTTCTCACATTGGCCTCAAATCGCTTGAAATCTCCAATTGCAATTTCCACAAAAAGAGAGTTTCAAATCTGCTCTGTCCAAAGAAAGGTTCAACTCTGTGAGCTGAATACACACAACACAAAGAAGTTACTCAAAATTCTTCTGTCTAGCATTATATAAAGAAATCCCGTTTCCACCGAAATCCTCAAAGAGGTCCAAATATAACCTTGCAGACTTTACAAACAGAGTGTTTCCAAAGTGCTCTATGAACAGAAAGGTTAAACTCTGTGAGCTGAATGCACACATCACATAGTAGTTTCTGAGAATGATTCTGTCTAGTTTTTATACGAAGATATTTCCTTTTCTAACATTGTCCTCAAATCGCTTGAAATCTCAAATTCCAAATTCCAGAAAAAGACAGTTTCAAACCTGCAGTGTGTAAGGAAAGGTTCAAATCTGTGAGTTGAATACACACAACACAAAGAAGTTACTGAGAATTCCTCTGTCTAGCATTATATGAAGAAATCCCGTTTCCAACGAAGGCCTCAAATTCGTGCAAATATCCACTTGTAGACTTTAGAAACAGAGTGTTTCCAAACTGCTCTATGAACAGAAAAGTTAAACTCTGTGAGCTGAACGCACACATCACAAAGTTGTTTCTGAGAATGATTCCGTCTAGTTTTTATAAGAAGATATTTCCTTTTCTAACATTGGCCTAAAATCGCTTGAAGTCTCCAATTTCAAATTCCAGAAAAAGAGAGTTTCAAATCTGCTCTGTCCAAAGAAATGTTCAACTCTGTGAGCTGAATACACACAACACAAAGAAGTTACTGAAAATTCTTCTGTCTAGCATTATATGAAGAATTCCCGTATCCAACGAAGGCCTCAAAGAGATCCAAATATCCACTTGCAGATTTTACAAACAGAGTGTTTCCAAACTGCTGTATGAACAGAAAGGTTAAACTCTGTGAGCTGAATGCACACATCACATAGTAGTTTCTGAGAATGATTCTGTCTAGTTTTTATACGAAGATATTTCCTTTTCTAACATTGGCCTAAAATCGCTTGAAATCTCCAATTGCAATTTCCCCAAAAAGAGAGTTTCAAATCTGCTCTGTCCAAAGAAAGGTTCAACTCTGTGAGCTGAATACACACAACACAAAGAAGTTACTGAAAATTCTTCTGTCTAGCATTGTATGAAGAAATCCCGTTTCCAACGAAGTCCTCAAAGAGGTCCAAATATCAACTTGCAGACTTTACAAACAGAGTGTTTCCAAACTGCTGTATGAACAGAAAGGTTAAAATCTGTGAGCTGAATGCACACATCACATAGTAGTTTCTGAGAATGATTCTGTCTAGTTTTTATACGAAGATACTTCCTTTTCTAACATTGGCCTAAAATCGCTTGAAATCTCCAATTGCAATTTCCCCAAAAAGAGAGTTTCAAATCTGCTCTGTCCAAAGAAAGGTTCAACTCTGTGAGCTGAATACACACAACACAAAGAAGTTACTCAAAATTCTTCTGTGTAGCATTATATAAAGAAATCCCGTTTCCAACGAAGTCTTCAAAGAGGTCCAAATATCCACTTGCAGACTTTACAAACAGAGTGTTTCCAAACTGCTCTATGAACAGAAGGTTAAACTCTGTGAGCTGAATGCACACATCACAAAGTAGTTTCTGAGAATGATTCTGTCTAGTTTCTATACGAAGATATTTCGTTTTCTAACATTGGCCTCAAATCGCTTGAAATCTCAAATTCCAAATTCCAGAAAAAGACAGTTTCAAACCTGCAGTGTGTAAGGAAAGGTTCAAATCTGTGAGATGAATACACACAACACAAAGAAGTTACTGAGAATTCTTCTGTCTAGCATTATATGAAGAAATCCTGTTTCCAACGAAGGCCTCAAAGTGGAGCAAATATCCACTTGTAGAGTTTAGAAACAGAGTGTTTCCAAACTGCTCTATGAACAGAAAAGTTAAACTCTGTGAGCTGAACGCACACATCACAAAGTTGTTTCTGAGAATGATTCTGTCTAGTTTTTATACCAAGATATTTCGTTTTCTAACATTGGCCTAAAATCGCTTGAAATCTCCAATTGCAATTTCCAGAAAAAGAGAGTTTCAAATCTGCTCTGTCCAAAGAAAGGTTCAACTCTGTGAGCTGAATACACACAACACAAAGAAGTTACTGAAAATTTTTCTATCTAGCATTATATGAAGAAATCCCGTTTCCAACGAAGTCCTCAAAGAGTTCCAAATATCCACTTGCAGACTTTACAAACAGAGTGTTTCCAAACTGCTGTATGAACAGAAAGGTTAAACTCTGTGAGCTGAATGCACACATCACATAGTAGTTTCTGAGAATGATTCTGTCTAGTTTTTATACCAAGATATTTCCTTTTCTAACATTGGCCTCAAATCGCTTGAAATCTCCAATTTCAAATTCCAGAAAAAGAGAGTTTCAAATCTGCTCTGTCCAAAGAAATGTTCAACTCTGTGAGCTGAATACACACAACACAAAGAAGTTACTGAAAATTCTTCTGTCTAGCATTATATGAAGAATTCCCGTTTCCAACGAAGGCCTCAAAGAGATCAAAATATCCACTTGCAGACTTTACAAACAGAGTGTTTCCAAACTGCTGTATGAACAGAAAGTTTAAACTCTGTGAGCTGAATGCACACATCACATAGTAGTTTCTGAGAATGATTCTGTCTAGTTTTTATACGAAGATATTTCCTTTTCTAACATTGGCCTAAAATCGCTTGAAATCTCCAATTGCAATTTCCCCAAAAAGAGAGTTTCAAATCTGCTCTGTCCAAAGAAAGGTTCAACTCTGTGAGCTGAATACACACAACACAAAGAAGTTACTGAAAATTCTTCTGTCTAGCATTATATTAAGAAATCCCGTTTCCAACGAAGTCCTCAAAGAGGTCCAAATATCCACTTGCAGACTTTACAAACAGAGTGTTTCCAAACTGCTGTATGAAGAGAAAGGTTAAAATCTGTGAGCTGAATGCACACATCACATAGTAGTTTCTGAGAATCATTCTGTCTAGTTTTTATACCAAGATATTTCCTTTTCTCACGTTGGCCTCAAATCGCTTGAAATCTCAAATTCCAAATTCCAGAAAAAGACAGTTTCAAACCTGCAGTGTGTAAGGAAAGGTTCAAATCTGTGAGTTGAATACACACAACACAAAGAAGTTACTGAGAATTCTTCTGTCTAGCTTTATATGAAGAAATCCCGTTTCCAACGAAGGCCTCAAAGTGGTGCAAATATCCACTTGTAGACTTTAGAAACAGAGTGTTTCCAAACTGCTCTATGAACAGAAAAGTTCAACTCTGTGAGCTGAACCCACACATCACAAAGTTGTTTCTGAGAATGATTCTGTCTAGTTTTTATACGAAGATATTTCCTTTTCTAACATTGGCCTCAAATCGCTTGAAATCTCCAATTGCAATTTCCACAAAAAGAGAGTTTCAAATCTGCTCTGTCCAAAGAAAGGTTCAACTCTGTGAGCTGAATACACACAACACAAAGAAGTTACTGAAAATTCTTCCGTCTAGCATTATATGAAGAAATCCCGTTTCCAACGAAGTCCTCAAAGAGGTCCAAATATCCACTTGCAGACTTTACAAACAGAGTGTTTCCAAACTGCTGTATGAACAGAAAGGTTAAACTCTGTGAGCTGAATGCACACATCACATAGTAGTTTCTGAGAATGATTCTGTCTAGTTTTTATACCAAGATATTTCCTTTTCTCACATTGGCCTCAAATCGCTTGAAATCTCCAATTGCAATTTCCACAAAAAGAGAGTTTCAAATCTGCTCTGTCCAAAGAAAGGTTCAACTCTGTGAGCTGAATACACACAACACAAAGAAGTTACTCAAAATTCTTCTGTCTAGCATTATATAAAGAAATCCCGTTTCCAACGAAATCCTCAAAGAGTTCCAAATATCCCCTTGCAGACTTTACAAACAGAGTGTTTCCAAACTGCTCTATGAACAGAAAGGTTAAACTCTGTGAGCTGAATGCACACATCACATAGTAGTTTCTGAGAATGATTCTGTCTAGTTTCTATACGAAGATATTTCCTTTTCTAACATTGTCCTCAAATCGCTTGAAATCTCAAATTCCAAATTCCAGAAAAAGACAGTTTCAAACCTGCAGTGTGTAAGGAAAGGTTCAAATCTGTGAGTTGAATACACACAACACAAAGAAGTTACTGAGAATTCTTCTGTCTAGCATTATATGAAGAAATCCCGTTTCCAACGAAGGCCTCAAAGTGGAGCAAATATCCACTTGTAGACTTTAGAAACAGAGTGTTTCCAAACTGCTCTATGAACAGAAAAGTTAAACTCTGTGAGCTGAACGCACACATCACAAAGTTGTTTCTGAGAATGATTCTGTCTAGTTTTTATACCAAGATATTTCGTTTTCTAACATTGGCCTAAAATCGCTTGAAATCTCCAATTGCAATTTCCACAAAAAGAGAGTTTCAAATCTGCTCTGTCCAAACAAAGGTTCAACTCTGTGAGCTGAATACACACAACACAAAGAAGTTACTGAACATTTTTCTATCTAGCATTATATGAAGAAATCCCGATTCCAACGAAGTCCTCAAAGAGTTCCAAATATCCACTTGCAGACTTTACAAACAGAGTGTTTCCAAACTGCTGTATGAACAGAAAGGTTAAACTCTGTGAGCTGAATGCACACATCACATAGTAGTTTCTGAGAATGATTCTGTCTAGTTTTAATACCAAGATATTTCCTTTTCTCACATTGGCCTCAAATCGCTTGAAATCTCCAATTGCAATTTCCACAAAAAGAGAGTTTCAAATCTGCTCTGTCCAAACAAAGGTTCAACTCTGTGAGCTGAATACACACAACACAAAGAAGTTACTGAAAATTCTTCTGTCTGGCATTATATGAAGAAATCCCGTTTCCAACGAAGTCCTCAAAGAGTTCCAAATATCCACTTGCAGACTTTACAAACAGAGTGTTTCCAAACTGCTGTATGAACAGAAAGGTTAAACTCTGTGAGCTGAATGCACACATCACATAGTAGTTTCTGAGAATGATTCTGTCTAGTTTTTATACGAAGATATTTCCTTTTCTAACATTGGCCTAAAATCGCTTGAAATCTCCAATTGCAATTGCCCCAAAAAGAGAGTTTCAAATCTGCTCTGTCCAAAGAAAGGTTCAACTCTGTGAGCTGAATACACACAACACAAAGAAGTTACTGAAAATTCTTCTGTCTAGCATTATATGAAGAAATCCCGTTTCCAACGAAGTCCTCAAAGAGGTCCAAATATCCACTTGCAGACTTTACAAACAGAGTGTTTCCAAACTGCTGTATGAAAAGAAAGGTTAAAATCTGTGAGCTGAATGCACACATCACATAGTAGTTTCTGAGAATCATTCTGTCTAGTTTTTATACCAAGATATTTCCTTTTCTCACATTGGCCTCAAATCGCTTGAAATCTCAAATTCCAAATTCCAGAAAAAGACAGTTTCAAACCTGTAGTGTATAAGGAAAGGTTCAAATCTGTGAGTTGAATACACACAACACAAAGAAGTTACTGAGAATTCTTCTGTCTAGCATTATATGAAGAAATCCCGTTTCCAACGAAGGCCCCAAAGTGGTGCAAATATCCACTTGTAGACTTTAGAAACAGAGTGTTTCCAAACTGCTCTATGAACAGAAAAGTTAAACTCTGTGAGCTGAACGCACACATCACAAAGTGGTTTCTGAGAATGATTCTGTCTAGTTTTTATATGAAGATATTTCCTTTTCTAACATTGGCCTAAAATCTCTTGAAATCTCCAATTGCAATTTCCACAAAAAGAGAGTTTCAAATCTGCTCTGTCCAAAGAAAGGTTCAACTCTGTGAGCTGAATACACACAACACAAAGAAGTTACTGAAAATTCTTCTGTCTAGCATTATATGAAGAAATGCCGTTTCCAACGAAGTCCTCAAAGAGGTCCAAATATCCACTTGCAGACTTTACAAACAGAGTGTTTCCAAACTGCTGTATGAACAGAAAGGTTAAACTCTGTGAGCTGAATGCACACATCACATAGTAGTTTCTGAGAATGATTCTGTCTAGTTTTTATACCAAGATATTTCCTTTTCTCACATTGGCCTCAAATCGCTTGAAATCTCCAATTGCAATTTCCACAAAAAGAGAGTTTCAAATCTGCTCTGTCCAAAGAAAGGTTCAACTCTGTGAGCTGAATACACACAACACAAAGAAGTTACTCAAAATTCTTCTGTCTAGCATTATATAAAGAAATCCCGTTTCCAACGAAATCCTCAAAGAGGTCCAAATATAACCTTGCAGACTTTACAAACAGAGTGTTTCCAAAGTGCTCTATGAACAGAAAGGTTAAACTCTGTGAGCTGAATGCACACATCACATAGTAGTTTCTGAGAATGATTCTGTCTAGTTTTTATACGAAGATATTTCCTTTTCTAACATTGTCCTCAAATCGCTTGAAATCTCAAATTCCAAATTCCAGAAAAAGACAGTTTCAAACCTGCAGTGTGTAAGGAAAGGTTCAAATCTGTGAGTTGAATACACACAACACAAAGAAGTTACTGAGAATTCCTCTGTCTAGCATTATATGAAGAAATCCCGTTTCCAACGAAGGCCTCAAAGTCGTGCAAATATCCACTTGTAGACTTTAGAAACAGAGTGTTTCCAAACTGCTCTATGAACAGAAAAGTTAAACTCTGTGAGCTGAACGCACACATCACAAAGTTGTTTCTGAGAATGATTCTGTCTAGTTTTTATAAGAAGATATTTCCTTTTCTAACATTGGCCTAAAATCGCTTGAAATCTCCAATTTCAAATTCCAGAAAAAGAGAGTTTCAAATCTGCTCTGTCCAAAGAAATGTTCAACTCTGTGAGCTGAATACACACAACACAAAGAAGTTACTGAAAATTCTTCTGTCTAGCATTATATGAAGAATTCCCGTATCCAACGAAGGCCTCAAAGAGATCCAAATATCCACTTGCAGATTTTACAAACAGAGTGTTTCCAAACTGCTGTATGAACAGAAAGGTTAAACTCTGTGAGCTGAATGCACACATCACATAGTAGTTTCTGAGAATGATTCTGTCTAGTTTTTATACGAAGATATTTCCTTTTCTAACATTGGCCTAAAATCGCTTGAAATCTCCAATTGCAATTTCCCCAAAAAGAGAGTTTCAAATCTGCTCTGTCCAAAGAAAGGTTCAACTCTGTGAGCTGAATACACACAACACAAAGAAGTTACTCAAAATTCTTCTGTCTAGCATTGTATGAAGAAATCCCGTTTCCAACGAAGTCCTCAAAGAGGTCCAAATATCAACTTGCAGACTTTACAAACAGAGTGTTTCCAAACTGCTCTATGAACAGAAAGGTTAAACTCTGTGAGCTGAATGCACACATCACATAGTAGTTTCTGAGAATGATTCTGTCTAGTTTCTATACGAAGATATTTCCTTTTCTAACATTGTCCTCAAATCGCTTGAAATCTCAAATTCCAAATTCCAGAAAAAGACAGTTTCAAACCTGCAGTGTGTAAGGAAAGGTTCAAATCTGTGAGTTGAATACACACAACACAAAGAAGTTACTGAGAATTCTTCTGTCTAGCATTATATGAAGAAATCCCGTTTCCAACGAAGGCCTCAAAGTGGAGCAAATATCCACTTGTAGACTTTAGAAACAGAGTGTTTCCAAACTGCTGTATGAACAGAAAGGTTAAACTCTGTGAGCTGAATGCACACATCACATAGTAGTTTCTGAGAATGATTCTGTCTAGTTTTTATACGAAGATATTTCCTTTTCTAACATTGGCCTAAAATCGCTTGAAATCTCCAATTGCAATTGCCCCAAAAAGAGAGTTTCAAATCTGCTCTGTCCAAAGAAAGGTTCAACTCTGTGAGCTGAATACACACAACACAAAGAAGTTACTGAAAATTCTTCTGTCTAGCATTATATGAAGAAATCCCGTTTCCAACGAAGTCCTCAAAGAGGTCCAAATATCCACTTGCAGACTTTACAAACAGAGTGTTTCCAAACTGCTGTATGAAAAGAAAGGTTAAAATCTGTGAGCTGAATGCACACATCACATAGTAGTTTCTGAGAATCATTCTGTCTAGTTTTTATACCAAGATATTTCCTTTTCTCACATTGGCCTCAAATCGCTTGAAATCTCAAATTCCAAATTCCAGAAAAAGACAGTTTCAAACCTGCAGTGTATAAGGAAAGGTTCAAATCTGTGAGTTGAATACACACAACACAAAGAAGTTACTGAGAATTCTTCTGTCTAGCAGTTTATGAAGAAATCCCGTTTCCAACGAAGGCCCCAAAGTGGTGCAAATATCCACTTGTAGACTTTAGAAACAGAGTGTTTCCAAACTGCTCTATGAACAGAAAAGTTAAACTCTGTGAGCTGAACGCACACATCACAAAGTTGTTTCTGAGAATGATTCTGTCTAGTTTTTATATGAAGATATTTCCTTTTCTAACATTGGCCTAAAATCGCTTGAAATCTCCAATTGCAATTTCCACAAAAAGAGAGTTTCAAATCTGCTCTGTCCAAAGAAAGGTTCAACTCTGTGAGCTGAATACACACAACACAAAGAAGTTACTGAAAATTCTTCTGTCTAGCATTATATGAAGAAATGTCGTTTCCAACGAAGTCCTCAAAGAGGTCCAAATATCCACTTGCAGACTTTACAAACAGAGTGTTTCCAAACTGCTGTATGAACAGAAAGGTTAAACTCTGTGAGCTGAATGCACACATCACATAGTAGTTTCTGAGAATGATTCTGTCTAGTTTTTATACCAAGATATTTCCTTTTCTCACATTGGCCTCAAATCGCTTGAAATCTCCAATTGCAATTTCCACAAAAAGAGAGTTTCAAATCTGCTCTGTCCAAAGAAAGGTTCAACTCTGTGAGCTGAATACACACAACACAAAGAAGTTACTCAAAATTCTTCTGTCTAGCATTATATAAAGAAATCCCGTTTCCAACGAAATCCTCAAAGAGGTCCAAATATAACCTTGCAGACTTTACAAACAGAGTGTTTCCAAAGTGCTCTATGAACAGAAAGGTTAAACTCTGTGAGCTGAATGCACACATCACATAGTAGTTTCTGAGAATGATTCTGTCTAGTTTTTATACGAAGATATTTCCTTTTCTAACATTGTCCTCAAATCGCTTGAAATCTCAAATTCCAAATTCCAGAAAAAGACAGTTTCAAACCTGCAGTGTGTAAGGAAAGGTTCAAATCTGTGAGTTGAATACACACAACACAAAGAAGTTACTGAGAATTCCTCTGTCTAGCATTATATGAAGAAATCCCGTTTCCAACGAAGGCCTCAAAGTCGTGCAAATATCCACTTGTAGACTTTAGAAACAGAGTGTTTCCAAACTGCTCTATGAACAGAAAAGTTAAACTCTGTGAGCTGAACGCACACATCACAAAGTTGTTTCTGAGAATGATTCTGTCTAGTTTTTATAAGAAGATATTTCCTTTTCTAACATTGGCCTAAAATCGCTTGAAATCTCCAATTTCAAATTCCAGAAAAAGAGAGTTTCAAATCTGCTCTGTCCAAAGAAATGTTCAACTCTGTGAGCTGAATACACACAACACAAAGAAGTTACTGAAAATTCTTCTGTCTAGCATTATATGAAGAATTCCCGTATCCAACGAAGGCCTCAAAGAGATCCAAATATCCACTTGCAGATTTTACAAACAGAGTGTTTCCAAACTGCTGTATGAACAGAAAGGTTAAACTCTGTGAGCTGAATGCACACATCACATAGTAGTTTCTGAGAATGATTCTGTCTAGTTTTTATACGAAGATATTTCCTTTTCTAACATTGGCCTAAAATCGCTTGAAATCTCCAATTGCAATTTCCCCAAAAAGAGAGTTTCAAATCTGCTCTGTCCAAAGAAAGGTTCAACTCTGTGAGCTGAATACACACAACACAAAGAAGTTACTCAAAATTCTTCTGTCTAGCATTGTATGAAGAAATCCCGTTTCCAACGAAGTCCTCAAAGAGGTCCAAATATCAACTTGCAGACTTTACAAACAGAGTGTTTCCAAACTGCTCTATGAACAGAAGTTTAAACTCTCTGAGTTGAACGCACACATCACAAAGTTGTTTCTGAGAATGATTCTGTCTAGTTTTTATACCAAGATATTTCGTTTTCTAACATTGGCCTAAAATCGCTTGAAATCTCCAATTGCAATTTCCACAAAAAGAGAGTTTCAAATCTGCTCTGTCCAAAGAAAGGTTCAACTCTGTGAGCTGAATACACACAACACAAAGAAGTTACTGAACATTTTTCTATCTAGCATTATATGAAGAAATCCCGATTCCAACGAAGTCCTCAAAGAGTTCCAAATATCCACTTGCAGACTTTACAAACAGAGTGTTTCCAAACTGCTGTATGAACAGAAAGGTTAAACTCTGTGAGCTGAATGCACACATCACATAGTAGTTTCTGAGAATGATTCTGTCTAGTTTTTATACCAAGATATTTCCTTTTCTCACATTGGCCTCAAATCGCTTGAAATCTCCAATTGCAATTTCCACAAAAAGAGAGTTTCAAATCTGCTCTGTCCAAACAAAGGTTCAGCTCTGTGAGCTGAATACACACAACACAAAGAAGTTACTGAAAATTCTTCTGTCTGGCATTATATGAAGAAATCCCGTTTCCAACGAAGTCCTCAAAGAGTTCCAAATATCCACTTGCAGACTTTACAAACAGAGTGTTTCCAAAGTGCTGTATGAACAGAAAGGTTAAACTCTGTGAGCTGAATGCACACATCACATAGTAGTTTCTGAGAATGATTCTGTCTAGTTTTTATACGAAGATATTTCCTTTTCTAACATTGGCCTAAAATCGCTTGAAATCTCCAATTGCAATTGCCCCAAAAAGAGAGTTTCAAATCTGCTCTGTCCAAAGAAAGGTTCAACTCTGTGAGCTGAATACACACAACACAAAGAAGTTACTGAAAATTCTTCTGTCTAGCATTATATGAAGAAATCCCGTTTCCAACGAAGTCCTCAAAGAGGTCCAAATATCCACTTGCAGACTTTACAAACAGAGTGTTTCCAAACTGCTGTATGAAAAGAAAGGTTAAAATCTGTGAGCTGAATGCACACATCACATAGTAGTTTCTGAGAATCATTCTGTCTAGTTTTTATACCAAGATATTTCCTTTTCTCACATTGGCCTCAAATCGCTTGAAATCTCAAATTCCAAATTCCAGAAAAAGACAGTTTCAAACCTGCAGTGTATAAGGAAAGGTTCAACTCTGTGAGTTGAATACACACAACACAAAGAAGTTACTGAGAATTCTTCTGTCTAGCATTATATGAAGAAATCCCGTTTCCAACGAAGGCCCCAAAGTGGTGCAAATATCCACTTGTAGACTTTAGAAACAGAGTGTTTCCAAACTGCTCTATGAACAGAAAAGTTAAACTCTGTGAGCTGAACGCACACATCACAAAGTTGTTTCTGAGAATGATTCTGTCTAGTTTTTATATGAAGATATTTCCTTTTCTAACATTGGCCTAAAATCGCTTGAAATCTCCAATTGCAATTTCCACAAAAAGAGAGTTTCAAATCTGCTCTGTCCAAAGAAAGGTTCAACTCTGTGAGCTGAATACACACAACACAAAGAAGTTACTGAAAATTCTTCTGTCTAGCATTATATGAAGAAATGCCGTTTCCAACGAAGTCCTCAAAGAGGTCCAAATATCCACTTGCAGACTTTACAAACAGAGTGTTTCCAAACTGCTGTATGAACAGAAAGGTTAAACTCTGTGAGCTGAATGCACACATCACATAGTAGTTTCTGAGAATGATTCTGTCTAGTTTTTATACCAAGATATTTCCTTTTCTCACATTGGCCTCAAATCGCTTGAAATCTCCAATTGCAATTTCCACAAAAAGAGAGTTTCAAATCTGCTCTGTCCAAAGAAAGGTTCAACTCTGTGAGCTGAATACACACAACACAAAGAAGTTACTCAAAATTCTTCTGTCTAGCATTATATAAAGAAATCCCGTTTCCAACGAAATCCTCAGAGAGGTCCAAATATAACCTTGCAGACTTTACAAACAGAGTGTTTCCAAAGTGCTCTATGAACAGAAAGGTTAAACTCTGTGAGCTGAATGCACACATCACATAGTAGTTTCTGAGAATGATTCTGTCTAGTTTTTATACGAAGATATTTCCTTTTCTAACATTGTCCTCAAATCGCTTGAAATCTCAAATTCCAAATTCCAGAAAAAGACAGTTTCAAACCTGCAGTGTGTAAGGAAAGGTTCAAATCTGTGAGTTGAATACACACAACACAAAGAAGTTACTGAGAATTCCTCTGTCTAGCATTATATGAAGAAATCCCGTTTCCAACAAAGGCCTCAAAGTCGTGCAAATATCCACTTGTAGACTTTAGAAACAGAGTGTTTCCAAACTGCTCTATGAACAGAAAAGTTAAACTCTGTGAGCTGAACGCACACATCACAAAGTTGTTTCTGAGAATGATTCTGTCTAGTTTTTATAAGAAGATATTTCCTTTTCTAACATTGGCCTAAAATCGCTTGAAATCTCCAATTTCAAATTCCAGAAAAAGAGAGTTTCAAATCTGCTCTGTCCAAAGAAATGTTCAACTCTGTGAGCTGAATACACACAACACAAAGAAGTTACTGAAAATTCTTCTGTCTAGCATTATATGAAGAATTCCCGTATCCAACGAAGGCCTCAAAGAGATCCAAATATCCACTTGCAGATTTTACAAACAGAGTGTTTCCAAACTGCTGTATGAACAGAAAGGTTAAACTCTGTGAGCTGAATGCACACATCACATAGTAGTTTCTGAGAATGATTTTGTCTAGTTTTTATACGAAGATATTTCCTTTTCTAACATTGGCCTAAAATCGCTTGAAATCTCCAATTGCAATTTCCCCAAAAAGAGAGTTTCAAATCTGCTCTGTCCAAAGAAAGGTTCAACTCTGTGAGCTGAATACACACAACACAAAGAAGTTACTGAAAATTCTTCTGTCTAGCATTGTATGAAGAAATCCCGTTTCCAACGAAGTCCTCAAAGAGGTCCAAATATCAACTTGCAGACTTTACAAACAGAGTGTTTCCAAACTGCTGTATGAACAGAAAGGTTAAAATCTGTGAGCTGAATGCACACATCACATAGTAGTTTCTGAGAATGATTCTGTCTAGTTTTTATACGAAGATACTTCCTTTTCTAACATTGGCCTAAAATCGCTTGAAATCTCCAATTGCAATTTCCCCAAAAAGAGAGTTTCAAATCTGCTCTGTCCAAAGAAAGGTTCAACTCTGTGAGCTGAATACACACAACACAAAGAAGTTACTCAAAATTCTTCTGTCTAGCATTATATAAAGAAATCCCGTTTCCAACGAAGTCTTCAAAGAGGTCCAAATATCCACTTGCAGACTTTACAAACAGAGTGTTTCCAAACTGCTCTATGAACAGAAGGTTAAACTCTGTGAGCTGAATGCACACATCACAAAGTAGTTTCTGAGAATGATTCTGTCTAGTTTCTATACGAAGATATTTCGTTTTCTAACATTGGCCTCAAATCGCTTGAAATCTCAAATTCCAAATTCCAGAAAAAGACAGTTTCAAACCTGCAGTGTGTAAGGAAAGGTTCAAATCTGTGAGATGAATACACACAACACAAAGAAGTTACTGAGAATTCTTCTGTCTAGCATTATATGAAGAAATCCTGTTTCCAACGAAGGCCTCAAAGTGGTGCAAATATCCACTTGTAGACTTTAGATACAGAGTGTTTCCAAACTGCTCTATGAACAGAAAAGTTAAACTCTCTGAGTTGAACGCACACATCACAAAGTTGTTTCTGAGAATGATTCTGTCTAGTTTTTATACCAAGATATTTCGTTTTCTAACATTGGCCTAAAATCGCTTGAAATCTCCAATTGCAATTTCCACAAAAAGAGAGTTTCAAATCTGCTCTGTCCAAAGAAAGATTCAACCCTGTGAGCTGAATACACACAACACAAAGAAGTTACTGAAAATTCTTCTGTCTAGCATTATATGATGAAATCCCGTTTCCAACGAAGTCCTCAAAGAGTTCCAAATATCCACTTGCAGACTTTACACACAGAGTGTTTCCAAACTGCTGTATGAACAGAAAGGTTAAACTCTGTGAGCTGAATGCACACATCACATAGTAGTTTCTGAGAATGATTCTGTCTAGTTTTTATACGAAGATATTTCCTTTTCTAACATTGGCCTAAAATCGCTTGAAATCTCCAATTGCAATTTCCCCAAAAAGAGAGTTTCAAATCTGCTCTGTCCAAAGAAAGGTTCAACTCTGTGAGCTGAATACACACAACATAAAGAAGTTACTGAAAATTCTTCTGTCTAGCATTATATGAAGAAATCCCGTTTCCAACGAAGTCCTCAAAGAGGTCCAAATATCCACATGCAGACTTTACAAACAGAGTGTTTCCAAACTGCTCTATGAACAGAAAGGTTAAACTCTGTGAGCTGAATGCACACATCACATAGTAGTTTCTGAGAATGATTCTGTCTAGTTTCTATACGAAGATATTTCCTTTTCTAACATTGTCCTCAAATCGCTTGAAATCTCAAATTCCAAATTCCAGAAAAAGACAGTTTCAAACCTGCAGTGTGTAAGGAAAGGTTCAAATCTGTGAGTTGAATACACACAACACAAAGAAGTTACTGAGAATTCTTCTGTCTAGCATTATATGATGAAATCCCGTTTCCAACGAAGGCCTCAAAGTGGAGCAAATATCCACTTGTAGACTTTAGAAACAGAGTGTTTCCAAACTGCTCTATGAACAGAAAAGTTAAACTCTGTGAGCTGAACGCACACATCACAAAGTTGTTTCTGAGAATGATTCTGTCTAGTTTTTATACCAAGATATTTCGTTTTCTAACATTGGCCTAAAATCGCTTGAAATCTCCAATTGCAATTTCCACAAAAAGAGAGTTTCAAATCTGCTCTGTCCAAAGAAAGGTTCAACTCTGTGAGCTGAATACACACAACACAAAGAAGTTACTGAAAATTTTTCTATCTAGCATTATATGAAGAAATCCCGTTTCCAACGAAGTCCTCAAAGAGTTCCAAATATCCACTTGCAGACTTTACAAACAGAGTGTTTCCAAAGTGCTCTATGAACAGAAAGGTTAAACTCTGTGAGCTGAATGCACACATCACATAGTAGTTTCTGAGAATGATTCTGTCTAGTTTTTATACGAAGATATTTCCTTTTCCAACATTGTCCTCAAATCGCTTGAAATCTCAAATTCCAAATTCCAGAAAAAGACAGTTTCAAACCTGCAGTGTGTAAGGAAAGGTTCAAATCTGTGAGTTGAATACACACAACACAAAGAAGTTACTGAGAATTCCTCTGTCTAGCATTATATGAAGAAATCCCGTTTCCAACGAAGGCCTCAAAGTCGTGCAAATATCCACTTGTAGACTTTAGAAACAGAGTGTTTCCAAACTGCTCTATGAACAGAAAAGTTAAACTCTGTGAGCTGAACGCACACATCACAAAGTTGTTTCTGAGAATGATTCTGTCTAGTTTTTATAAGAAGATATTTCCTTTTCTAACATTGGCCTAAAATCGCTTGAAATCTCCAATTTCAAATTCCAGAAAAAGAGAGTTTCAAATCTGCTCTGTCCAAAGAAATGTTCAACTCTGTGAGCTGAATACACACAACACAAAGAAGTTACTGAAAATTCTTCTGTCTAGCATTATATGAAGAATTCCCGTATCCAACGAAGGCCTCAAAGAGATCCAAATATCCACTTGCAGATTTTACAAACAGAGTGTTTCCAAACTGCTGTATGAACAGAAAGGTTAAACTCTGTGAGCTGAATGCACACATCACATAGTAGTTTCTGAGAATGATTCTGTCTAGTTTTTATACGAAGATATTTCCTTTTCTAACATTGGCCTAAAATCGCTTGAAATCTCCAATTGCAATTTCCCCAAAAAGAGAGTTTCAAATCTGCTCTGTCCAAAGAAAGGTTCAACTCTGTGAGCTGAATACACACAACATAAAGAAGTTACTGAAAATTCTTCTGTCTAGCATTATATGAAGAAATCCCGTTTCCAACGAAGTCCTCAAAGAGGTCCCAATATCCACATGCAGACTTTACAAACAGAGTGTTTCCAAACTGCTCTATGAACAGAAAGGATAAACTCTGTGAGCTGAATGCACACATCACATAGTAGTTTCTGAGAATGATTCTGTCTAGTTTCTATACGAAGATATTTCCTTTTCTAACATTGTCCTCAAATCGCTTGAAATCTCAAATTCCAAATTCCAGAAAAAGACAGTTTCAAACCTGCAGTGTGTAAGGAAAGGTTCAAATCTGTGAGTTGAATACACACAACACAAAGAAGTTACTGAGAATTCTTCTGTCTAGCATTATATGATGAAATCCCGTTTCCAACGAAGGCCTCAACGTGGAGCAAATATCCACTTGTAGACTTTAGAAACAGAGTGTTTCCAAACTGCTCTATGAACAGAAAAGTTAAACTCTGTGAGCTGAACGCACACATCACAAAGTTGTTTCTGAGAATGATTCTGTCTAGTTTTTATACCAAGATATTTCGTTTTCTAACATTGGCCTAAAATCGCTTGAAATCTCCAATTGCAATTTCCACAAAAAGAGAGTTTCAAATCTGCTCTGTCCAAAGAAAGGTTCAACTCTGTGAGCTGAATACACACAACACAAAGAAGTTACTGAAAATTTTTCTATCTAGCATTATATGAAGAAATCCCGTTTCCAACGAAGTCCTCAAAGAGTTCCAAATATCCACTTGCAGACTTTACAAACAGAGTGTTTCCAAACTGCTGTATGAACAGAAAGGTTAAACTCTGTGAGCTGAATGCACACATCACATAGTAGTTTCTGAGAATGATTCTGTCTAGTTTTTATACCAAGATATTTCCTTTTCTAACATTGGCCTCAAATCGCTTGAAATCTCCAATTTCAAATTCCAGAAAAAGAGAGTTTCAAATCTGCTCTGTCCAAAGAAATGTTCAACTCTGTGAGCTGAATACACACAACACAAAGAAGTTACTGAAAATTCTTCTTTCTAGCATTATATGAAGAATTCCCGTTTCCAACGAAGGCCTCAAAGAGATCAAAATATCCACTTGCAGACTTTACAAACAGAGTGTTTCCAAACTGCTGTATGAACAGAAAGTTTAAACTCTGTGAGCTGAATGCACACATCACATAGTAGTTTCTGAGAATGATTCTGTCTAGTTTTTATACGAAGATATTTCCTTTTCTAACATTGGCCTAAAATCGCTTGAAATCTCCAATTGCAATTTCCCCAAAAAGAGAGTTTCAAATCTGCTCTGTCCAAAGAAAGGTTCAACTCTGTGAGCTGAATAAACACAACACAAAGAAGTTACTGAAAATTCTTCTGTCTAGCATTATATTAAGAAATCCCGTTTCCAACGAAGTCCTCAAAGAGGTCCAAATATCCACTTGCAGACTTTACAAACAGAGTGTTTCCAAACTGCTGTATGAAGAGAAAGGTTAAAATCTGTGAGCTGAATGCACACATCACATAGTAGTTTCTGAGAATCATTCTGTCTAGTTTTTATACCAAGATATTTCCTTTTCTCACGTTGGCCTCAAATCGCTTGAAATCTCAAATTCCAAATTCCAGAAAAAGACAGTTTCAAACCTGCAGTGTGTAAGGAAAGGTTCAAATCTGTGAGTTGAATACACACAACACAAAGAAGTTACTGAGAATTCTTCTGTCTAGCATTATATGAAGAAATCCCGTTTCCAACGAAGGCCTCAAAGTGGAGCAAATATCCACTTGTAGACTTTAGAAACAGAGTGTTTCCAAACTGCTCTATGAACAGAAAAGTTAAACTCTGTGAGCTGAACGCACACATCACAAAGTTGTTTCTGAGAATGATTCTGTCTAGTTTTTATACCAAGATATTTCCTTTTCTAACATTGGCCTAAAATCGCTTGAAATCTCCAATTGCAATTTCCACAAAAAGAGAGTTTCAAATCTGCTCTGTCCAAAGAAAGGTTCAACTCTGTGAGCTGAATACACACAACACAAAGAAGTTACTGAACATTTTTCTATCTAGCATTATATGAAGAAATCCCGTTTCCAACGAAGTCCTCAAAGAGGTCCAAATATCCACTTGCAGACTTTACAAACAGAGTGTTTCCAAACTGCTGTATGAACAGAAAGGTTAAACTCTGTGAGCTGAATGCACACATCACATAGTAGTTTCTGAGAATGATTCTGTCTAGTTTTTATACCAAGATATTTCCTTTTCTCACATTGGCCTCAAATCGCTTGAAATCTCCAATTGCAATTTCCACAAAAAGAGAGTTTCAAATCTGCTCTGTCCAAAGAAAGGTTCAACTCTGTGAGCTGAATACACACAACACAAAGAAGTTACTCAAAATTCTTCTGTCTAGCATTATATAAAGTAATCCCGTTTCCAACGAAATCCTCAAAGAGGTCCAAATATCCCCTTGCAGACTTTACAAACAGAGTGTTTCCAAACTGCTCTATGAACAGAAAGGTTAAACTCTGTGAGCTGAATGCACACATCACATAGTAGTTTCTGAGAATGATTCTGTCTAGTTTCTATACGAAGATATTTCCTTTTCTAACATTGTCCTCAAATCGCTTGAAATCTCAAATTCCAAATTCCAGAAAAAGACAGTTTCAAACCTGCAGTGTGTAAGGAAAGGTTCAAATCTGTGAGTTGAATACACACAACACAAAGAAGTTACTGAGAATTCTTCTGTCTAGCATTATATGAAGAAATCCCGTTTCCAACGAAGGCGTCAAAGTGGAGCAAATATCCACTTGTAGACTTTAGAAACAGAGTGTTTCCAAACTGCTCTATGAACAGAAAAGTTAAACTCTGTGAGCTGAACGCACACATCACAAAGTTGTTTCTGAGAATGATTCTGTCTAGTTTTTATACCAAGATATATCGTTTTCTAACATTGGCCTAAAATCGCTTGAAATCTCCAATTGCAATTTCCACAAAAAGGGAATTTCAAATCTGCTCTGTCCAAAGAAAGGTTCAACTCTGTGAGCTGAATACACACAACACAAAGAAGTTACTGAAAATTCTTCTGTCTGGCATTATATGAAGAAATCCCGTTTCCAACGAAGTCCTCAAAGAGTTCCAAATATCCACTTGCAGACTTTACAAACAGAGTGTTTCCAAACTGCTGTATGAACAGAAAGTTTAAACTCTGTGAGCTGAATGCACACATCACATAGTAGTTTCTGAGAATGATTCTGTCTAGTTTTTATACGAAGATATTTCCTTTTCTAACATTGGCCAAAAATCGCTTGAAATCTCCAATTGCAATTGCCCCAAAAAGAGAGTTTCAAATCTGCTCTGTCCAAAGAAAGGTTCAACTCTGTGAGCTGAATACACACAACACAAAGAAGTTACTGAAAATTCTTCTGTCTAGCATTATATGAAGAAATCCCGTTTCCAACGAAGTCCTCAAAGAGGTCCAAATATCCACTTGCAGACTTTACAAACAGAGTGTTTCCAAACTGCTGTATGAAAAGAAAGGTTAAAATCTGTGAGCTGAATGCACACATCACATAGTAGTTTCTGAGAATCATTCTGTCTAGTTTTTATACCAAGATATTTCCTTTTCTCACATTGGCCTCAAATCGCTTGAAATCTCAAATTCCAAATTCCAGAAAAAGACAGTTTCAAACCTGCAGTGTATAAGGAAAGGTTCAAATCTGTGAGTTGAATACACACAACACAAAGAAGTTACTGAGAATTCTTCTGTCTAGCATTATATGAAGAAATCCCGTTTCCAACGAAGGCCCCAAAGTGGTGAAAATATCCACTTGTAGACTTTAGAAACAGAGTGTTTCCAAACTGCTCTATGAACAGAAAAGTTAAACTCTGTGAGCTGAACGCACACATCACAAAGTTGTTTCTGAGAATGATTCTGTCTAGTTTTTATATGAAGATATTTCCTTTTCTAACATTGGCCTAAAATCGCTTGAAATCTCCAATTGCAATTTCCACAAAAAGAGAGTTTCAAATCTGCTCTGTCCAAAGAAAGGTTCAACTCTGTGAGCTGAATACACACAACACAAAGAAGTTACTGAAAATTCTTCTGTCTAGCATTATATGAAGAAATCCCGTTTCCAACGAAGTCCTCAAAGAGGTCCAAATATCCACTTGCAGACTTTACAAACAGAGTGTTTCCAAACTGCTGTATGAACAGAAAGGTTAAACTCTGTGAGCTGAATGCACACATCACATAGTAGTTTCTGAGAATGATTCTGTCTAGTTTTTATACCAAGATATTTCCTTTTCTCACATTGGCCTCAAACCGCTTGAAATCTCCAATTGCAATTTCCACAAAAAGAGAGTTTCAAATCTGCTCTGTCCAAAGAAAGGTTCAACTCTGTGAGCTGAATACACACAACACAAAGAAGTTACTCAAAATTCTTCTGTCTAGCATTATATAAAGAAATCCCGTTTCCAACGAAATCCTCAAAGAGGTCCAAATATAACCTTGCAGACTTTACAAACAGAGTGTTTCCAAAGTGCTCTATGAACAGAAAGGTTAAACTCTGTGAGCTGAATGCACACATCACATAGTAGTTTCTGAGAATGATTCTGTCTAGTTTTTATACGAAGATATTTCCTTTTCTAACATTGTCCTCAAATCGCTTGAAATCTCAAATTCCAAATTCCAGAAAAAGACAGTTTCAAACCTGCAGTGTGTAAGGAAAGGTTCAAATCTGTGAGTTGAATACACACAACACAAAGAAGTTACTGAGAATTCCTCTGTCTAGCATTATATGAAGAAACCCCGTTTCCAACGAAGGCCTCAAATTCGTGCAAATATCCACTTGTAGACTTTAGAAACAGAGTGTTTCCAAACTGCTCTATGAACAGAAAAGTTAAACTCTGTGAGCTGAACGCACACATCACAAAGTTGTTTCTGAGAATGATTCTGTCTAGTTTTTATAAGAAGATATTTCCTTTTCTAACATTGGCCTAAAATCGCTTGAAGTCTCCAATTTCAAATTCCAGAAGAAGAGAGTTTCAAATCTGCTCTGTCCAAAGAAATGTTCAACTCTGTGAGCTGAATACACACAACACAAAGAAGTTACTGAAAATTCTTCTGTCTAGCATTATATGAAGAATTCCCGTATCCAACGAAGGCCTCAAAGAGATCCAAATATCCACTTGCAGATTTTACAAACAGAGTGTTTCCAAACTGCTGTATGAACAGAAAGGTTAAACTCTGTGAGCTGAATGCACACATCACATAGTAGTTTCTGAGAATGATTCTGTCTAGTTTTTATACGAAGATATTTCCTTTTCTAACATTGGCCTAAAATCGCTTGAAATCTCCAATTGCAATTTCCCCAAAAAGAGAGTTTCAAATCTGCTCTGTCCAAAGAAAGGTTCAACTCTGTGAGCTGAATACACACAACACAAAGAAGTTACTGAAAATTCTTCTGTCTAGCATTGTATGAAGAAATCCCGTTTCCAACGAAGTCCTCAAAGAGGTCCAAATATCAACTTGCAGACTTTACAAACAGAGTGTTTCCAAACTGCTGTATGAACAGAAAGGTTAAAATCTGTGAGCTGAATGCACACATCACATAGTAGTTTCTGTGAATGATTCTGTCTAGTTTTTATACGAAGATACTTCCTTTTCTAACATTGGCCTAAAATCGCTTGAAATCTCCAATTGCAATTTCCCCAAAAAGAGAGTTTCAAATCTGCTCTGTCCAAAGAAAGGTTCAACTCTGTGAGCTGAATACACACAACACAAAGAAGTTACTCAAAATTCTTCTGTCTAGCATTATATAAAGAAATCCCGTTTCCAACGAAGTCTTCAAAGAGGTCCAAATATCCACTTGCAGACTTTACAAACAGAGTGTTTCCAAACTGCTCTATGAACAGAAGGTTAAACTCTGTGAGCTGAATGCACACATCACAAAGTAGTTTCTGAGAATGATTCTGTCTAGTTTCTATACGAAGATATTTCGTTTTCTAACATTGGCCTCAAATCGCTTGAAATCTCAAATTCCAAATTCCAGAAAAAGACAGTTTCAAACCTGCAGTGTGTAAGGAAAGGTTCAAATCTGTGAGATGAATACACACAACACAAAGAAGTTACTGAGAATTCTTCTGTCTAGCATTATATGAAGAAATCCTGTTTCCAACGAAGGCCTCAAAGTGGAGCAAATATCCACTTGTAGACTTTAGAAACAGAGTGTTTCCAAACTGCTCTATGAACAGAAAAGTTAAACTCTGTGAGCTGAACGCACACATCACAAAGTTGTTTCTGAGAATGATTCTGTCTAGTTTTTATACCAAGATATTTCGTTTTCTAACATTGGCCTAAAATCGCTTGAAATCTCCAATTGCAATTTCCACAAAAAGAGAGTTTCAAATCTGCTCTGTCCAAAGAAAGGTTCAACTCTGTGAGCTGAATACACACAACACAAAGAAGTTACTGAAAATTTTTCTATCTAGCATTATATGAAGAAATCCCGTTTCCAACGAAGTCCTCAAAGAGTTCCAAATATCCACTTGCAGACTTTACAAACAGAGTGTTTCCAAACTGCTGTATGAACAGAAAGGTTAAACTCTGTGAGCTGAATGCACACATCACATAGTAGTTTCTGAGAATGATTCTGTCTAGTTTTTATACCAAGATATTTCCTTTTCTAACATTGGCCTCAAATCGCTTGAAATCTCCAATTTCAAATTCCAGAAAAAGAGAGTTTCAAATCTGCTCTGTCCAAAGAAATGTTCAACTCTGTGAGCTGAATACACACAACACAAAGAAGTTACTGAAAATTCTTCTGTCTAGCATTATATGAAGAATTCCCGTTTCCAACGAAGGCCTCAAAGAGATCAAAATATCCACTTGCAGACTTTACAAACAGAGTGTTTCCAAACTGCTGTATGAACAGAAAGTTTAAACTCTGTGAGCTGAATGCACACATCACATAGTAGTTTCTGAGAATGATTCTGTCTAGTTTTTATACGAAGATATTTCCTTTTCTAACATTGGCCTAAAATCGCTTGAAATCTCCAATTGCAATTTCCCCAAAAAGAGAGTTTCAAATCTGCTCTGTCCAAAGAAAGGTTCAACTCTGTGAGCTGAATACACACAACACAAAGAAGTTACTGAAAATTCTTCTGTCTAGCATTATATTAAGAAATCCCGTTTCCAACGAAGTCCTCAAAGAGGTCCAAATATCCACTTGCAGACTTTACAAACAGAGTGTTTCCAAACTGCTGTATGAAGAGAAAGGTTAAAATCTGTGAGCTGAATGCACACATCACATAGTAGTTTCTGAGAATCATTCTGTCTAGTTTTTATACCAAGATATTTCCTTTTCTCACGTTGGCCTCAAATCGCTTGAAATCTCAAATTCCAAATTCCAGAAAAAGACAGTTTCAAACCTGC
This sequence comes from Pan troglodytes, assembly GCF_028858775.2. Lineage (NCBI taxonomy): Eukaryota > Metazoa > Chordata > Mammalia > Primates > Hominidae > Pan > Pan troglodytes. The sequence goes on from NC_072413.2 coordinate 16,450,949, forward strand.
AGTGTGTAAGGAAAGGTTCAAATCTGTGAGTTGAATACACACAACACAAAGAAGTTACTGAGAATTCTTCTGTCTAGCTTTATATGAAGAAATCCCGTTTCCAACGAAGGCCTCAAAGTGGTGCAAATATCCACTTGTAGACTTTAGAAACAGAGTGTTTCCAAACTGCTCTATGAACAGAAAAGTTCAACTCTGTGAGCTGAACCCACACATCACAAAGTTGTTTCTGAGAATGATTCTGTCTAGTTTTTATACGAAGATATTTCCTTTTCTAACATTGGCCTAAAATCGCTTGAAATCTCCAATTGCAATTTCCACAAAAAGAGAGTTTCAAATCTGCTCTGTCCAAAGAAAGGTTCAACTCTGTGAGCTGAATACACACAACACAAAGAAGTTACTGAAAATTCTTCCGTCTAGCATTATATGAAGAAATCCCGTTTCCAACGAAGTCCTCAAAGAGGTCCAAATATCCACTTGCAGACTTTACAAACAGAGTGTTTCCAAACTGCTGTATGAACAGAAAGGTTAAACTCTGTGAGCTGAATGCACACATCACATAGTAGTTTCTGAGAATGATTCTGTCTAGTTTTTATACCAAGATATTTCCTTTTCTAACATTGTCCTCAAATCGCTTGAAATCTCAAATTCCAAATTCCAGAAAAAGACAGTTTCAAACCTGCAGTGTGTAAGGAAAGGTTCAAATCTGTGAGTTGAATACACACAACACAAAGAAGTTACTGAGAATTCTTCTGTCTAGCATTATATGAAGAAATCCCGTTTCCAACGAAGGCGTCAAAGTGGAGCAAATATCCACTTGTAGACTTTAGAAACAGAGTGTTTCCAAACTGCTCTATGAACAGAAAAGTTAAACTCTGTGAGCTGAACGCACACATCACAAAGTTGTTTCTGAGAATGATTCTGTCTAGTTTTTATACCAAGATATTTCGTTTTCTAACATTGGCCTAAAATCGCTTGAAATCTCCAATTGCAATTTCCACAAAAAGAGAGTTTCAAATCTGCTCTGTCCAAAGAAAGGTTCAACTCTGTGAGCTGAATACACACAACACAAAGAAGTTACTGAAAATTCTTCTGTCTGGCATTATATGAAGAAATCCCGTTTCCAACGAAGTCCTCAAAGAGTTCCAAATATCCACTTGCAGACTTTACAAACAGAGTGTTTCCAAACTGCTGTATGAACAGAAAGGTTAAACTCTGTGAGCTGAATGCACACATCACATAGTAGTTTCTGAGAATGATTCTGTCTAGTTTTTATACGAAGATATTTCCTTTTCTAACATTGGCCTAAAATCGCTTGAAATCTCCAATTGCAATTTCCCCAAAAAGAGAGTTTCAAATCTGCTCTGTCCAAAGAAAGGTTCAACTCTGTGAGCTGAATACACACAACACAAAGAAGTTACTGAAAATTCTTCTGTCTAGCATTATATGAAGAAATCCCGTTTCCAACGAAGTCCTCAAAGAGGTCCAAATATCCACTTGCAGACTTTACAAACAGAGTGTTTCCAAACTGCTGTATGAACAGAAAGGTTAAAATCTGTGAGCTGAATGCACACATCACATAGTAGTTTCTGAGAATCATTCTGTCTAGTTTTTATACCAAGATATTTCCTTTTCTCACATTGGCCTCAAATCACTTGAAATCTCAAATTCCAAATTCCAGAAAAAGACAGTTTCAAACCTGCAGTGTATAAGGAAAGGTTCAAATCTGTGAGTTGAATACACACAACACAAAGAAGTTACTGAGAATTCTTCTGTCTAGCATTATATGAAGAAATCCCGTTTCCAACGAAGGCCCCAAAGTGGTGCAAATATCCACTTGTAGACTTTAGAAACAGAGTGTTTCCAAACTGCTCTATGAACAGAAAAGTTAAACTCTGTGAGCTGAACGCACACATCACAAAGTTGTTTCTGAGAATGATTCTGTCTAGTTTTTATACGAAGATATTTCCTTTTCTAACATTGGCCTAAAATCGCTTGAAATCTCCAATTGCAATTTCCACAAAAAGAGAGTTTCAAATCTGCTCTGTCCAAAGAAAGGTTCAACTCTGTGAGCTGAATACACACAACACAAAGAAGTTACTGAAAATTCTTCTGTCTAGCATTATATGAAGAAATCCCGTTGCCAACGAAGTCCTCAAAGAGGTCCAAATATCCACTTGCAGACTTTACAAACAGAGTGTTTCCAAACTGCTGTATGAACAGTAAGGTGAAACTCTGTGAGCTGAATGCACACATCACATAGTAGTTTCTGAGAATGATTCTGTCTAGTTTTTATACGAAGATATTTCCTTTTCTCACATTGGCCTCAAATCGCTTGAAATCTCCAATTGCAATTTCCACAAAAAGAGAGTTTCAAATCTGCTCTGTCCAAAGAAAGGTTCAACTCTGTGAGCTGAATACACACAACACAAAGAAGTTACTCAAAATTCTTCTGTCTAGCATTATATAAGGAAATCCCGTTTCCAACGAAATCCTCAAAGAGGTCCAAATATAACCTTGCAGACTTTACAAACAGAGTGTTTCCAAAGTGCTCTATGAACAGAAAGGTTAAACTCTGTGAGCTGAATGCACACATCACATAGTAGTTTCTGAGAATGATTCTGTCTAGTTTTTATACGAACATATTTCCTTTTCTAACATTGTCCTCAAATCGCTTGAAATCTCAAATTCCTAATTCCAGAAAAAGACAGTTTCAAACCTGCAGTGTGTAAGGAAAGGTTCAAATCTGTGAGTTGAATACACACAACACAAAGAAGTTACTGAGAATTCTTCTGTCTAGCATTATATGAAGAAATCCCGTTTCCAAAGAAGGCCTCAAAGTGGAGCAAATATCCACATGTAGACTTTAGAAACAGAGTGTTTCCAAACTGCTCTATGAACAGAAAAGTTAAACTCTGTGAGCTGAACGCACACATCACAAAGTTGTTTCTGAGAATGATTCTGTCTAGTTTTTATACCAAGATATTTCGTTTTCTAACATTGGCCTAAAATCGCTTGAAATCTCCAATTGCAATTTCCACAAAAAGAGAGTTTCAAATCTGCTCTGTCCAAAGAAAGGTTCAACTCTGTGAGCTGAATACACACAACACAAAGAAGTTACTGAAAATTCTTCTGTCTAGCATTATATGAATAAATCCCGTTTCCAACGAAGTCCTCAAAGAGTTCCAAATATCCACTTGCAGACTTCACAAACAGAGTGTTTCCAAACTGCTGTATGAACAGAAAGGTTAAACTCTGTGAGCTGAATGCACACATCACATAGTAGTTTCTGAGAATGATTCTGTCTAGTTTTTATACGAAGATATTTCCTTTTCTAACATTGGCCTAAAATCGCTTGAAATCTCCAATTGCAATTTCCACAAAAAGAGAGTTTCAAATCTGCTCTGTCCAAAGAACGGTTCAACTCTGTGAGCTGAATACACACAACACAAAGAAGTTACTGAAAATTCTTCTGTCTAGCATTATATGAAGAAATCCCGTTTCCAACGAAATCCTCAAAGAGGTCCAAATATCCACTTGCAGACTTTACAAACAGAGTGTTTCCAAACTGCTGTATGAACAGAAAGGTTAAACTCTGTGAGCTGAATGCACACATCACATAGTAGTTTCTGAGAATGATTCTGTCTAGTTTTTATACCAAGATATTTCCTTTTCTCACATTGGCCTCAAATCGCTTGAAATCTCCAATTGCAATTTCCACAAAAAGAGAGTTTCAAATCTGCTCTGTCCAAAGAAAGGTTCAACTCTGTGAGCTGAATACACACAACACAAAGAAGTTACTCAAAATTCTTCTGTCTAGCATTATATAAAGAAATCCCGTTTCCAACGAAATCCTCAAAGAGGTCCAAATATCCCCTTGCAGACTTTACAAACAGAGTGTTTCCAAACTGCTCTGTGAACAGAAAGGTTAAACTCTGTGAGCTGAATGCACACATCACATAGTAGTTTCTGAGAATGATTCTGTCTAGTTTCTATACGAAGATATTTCCTTTCCTAATATTGGCCTCAAATCGCTTGAAATCTCCAATTTCAAATTCCACAAAAAGAGAGTTTCAAATCTGCTCTGTCCAAAGAAATGTTCAACTCTGTGAGCTGAATGCACACAACACAAAGAAGTTACTGAAAATTCTTCTGTCTAGCATTATATGAAGAATTCCCGTTTCCAACGAAGTCCTCAAAGAGGTCCCAATATCCACTTGCAGACTTTACAAACAGAGTGTTTCCAAACTGCTGTATGAACAGAAAGGTTAAAATCTGTGAGCTGAATGCACACATCACATAGTAGTTTCTGAGAATGATTCTGTCTAGTTTCTATACGAAGATATTTCCTTTTCTAACATTGTCCTCAAATCGCTTGAAATCTCAAATTCCAAATTCCAGAAAAAGACAGTTTCAAACCTGCAGTGTGTAAGGAAATGTTCAAATCTGTGAGTTGAATACACACAACACAAAGAAGTTACTGAGAATTCTTCTGTCTAGCATTATATGAAGAAATCCTGTTTCCAACGAAGGCCTCAAAGTGGAGCAAATATCCACTTGTAGACTTTAGAAACAGAGTGTTTCCAAACTGCTCTATGAACAGAAAAGTTAAACTCTGTGAGCTGAACGCACACATCACAAAGTTGTTTCTGAGAATGATTCTGTCTAGTTTTTATACCAAGATATTTCGTTTTCTAACATTGGCCTAAAATCGCTTGAAATCTCCAATTGCAATTTCCACAAAAAGAGAGTTTCAAATCTGCTCTGTCCAAAGAAAGGTTCAACTCTGTGAGCTGAATACACACAACACAAAGAAGTTACTGAACATTTTTCTATCTAGCATTATATGAAGAAATCCCGATTCCAACGAAGTCCTCAAAGAGTTCCAAATATCCACTTGCAGACTTTACAAACAGAGTGTTTCCAAACTGCTGTATGAACAGAAAGGTTAAACTCTGTGAGCTGAATGCACACATCACATAGTAGTTTCTGAGAATGATTCTGTCTAGTTTTAATACCAAGATATTTCCTTTTCTCACATTGGCCTCAAATCGCTTGAAATCTCCAATTGCAATTTCCACAAAAAGAGAGTTTCAAATCTGCTCTGTGCAAACAAAGGTTCAACTCTGTGAGCTGAATACACACAACACAAAGAAGTTACTGAAAATTCTTCTGTCTGGCATTATATGAAGAAATCCCGTTTCCAACGAAGTCCTCAAAGAGTTCCAAATATCCACTTGCAGACTTTACAAACAGAGTGTTTCCAAACTGCTGTATGAACAGAAAGGTTAAACTCTGTGAGCTGAATGCACACATCACATAGTAGTTTCTGAGAATGATTCTGTCTAGTTTTTATACGAAGATATTTCCTTTTCTAACATTGGCCTAAAATCGCTTGAAATCTCCAATTGCAATTGCCCCAAAAAGAGAGTTTCAAATCTGCTCTGTCCAAAGAAAGTTTCAACTCTGTGAGCTGAATACACACAACACAAAGAAGTTACTGAAAATTCTTCTGTCTAGCATTATATGAAGAAATCCCGTTTCCAACGAAGTCCTCAAAGAGGTCCAAATATCCACTTGCAGACTTTACAAACAGAGTGTTTCCAAACTGCTGTATGAAAAGAAAGGTTAAAATCTGTGAGCTGAATGCACACATCACATAGTAGTTTCTGAGAATCATTCTGTCTAGTTTTTATACCAAGATATTTCCTTTTCTCACATTGGCCTCAAATCGCTTGAAATCTCAAATTCCAAATTCCAGAAAAAGACAGTTTCAAACCTGCAGTGTATAAGGAAAGGTTCAAATCTGTGAGTTGAATACACACAACACAAAGAAGTTACTGAGAATTCTTCTGTCTAGCATTATATGAAGAAATCCCGTTTCCAACGAAGGCCCCAAAGTGGTGCAAATATCCACTTGTAGACTTTAGAAACAGAGTGTTTCCAAACTGCTCTATGAACAGAAAAGTTAAACTCTGTGAGCTGAACGCACACATCACAAAGTGGTTTCTGAGAATGATTCTGTCTAGTTTTTATATGAAGATATTTCCTTTTCTAACATTGGCCTAAAATCGCTTGAAATCTCCAATTGCAATTTCCACAAAAAGAGAGTTTCAAATCTGCTCTGTCCAAAGAAAGGTTCAACTCTGTGAGCTGAATACACACAACACAAAGAAGTTACTGAAAATTCTTCTGTCTAGCATTATATGAAGAAATGCCGTTTCCAACGAAGTCCTCAAAGAGGTCCAAATATCCACTTGCAGACTTTACAAACAGAGTGTTTCCAAACTGCTGTATGAACAGAAAGGTTAAACTCTGTGAGCTGAATGCACACATCACATAGTAGTTTCTGAGAATGATTCTGTCTAGTTTTTATACCAAGATATTTCCTTTTCTCACATTGGCCTCAAATCGCTTGAAATCTCCAATTGCAATTTCCACAAAAAGAGAGTTTCAAATCTGCTCTGTCCAAAGAAAGGTTCAACTCTGTGAGCTGAATACACACAACACAAAGAAGTTACTCAAAATTCTTCTGTCTAGCATTATATAAAGAAATCCCGTTTCCAACGAAATCCTCAAAGAGGTCCAAATATAACCTTGCAGACTTTACAAACAGAGTGTTTCCAAAGTGCTCTATGAACAGAAAGGTTAAACTCTGTGAGCTGAATGCACACATCACATAGTAGTTTCTGAGAATGATTCTGTCTAGTTTTTATACGAAGATATTTCCTTTTCTAACATTGTCCTCAAATCGCTTGAAATCTCAAATTCCAAATTCCAGAAAAAGACAGTTTCAAACCTGCAGTGTGTAAGGAAAGGTTCAAATCTGTGAGTTGAATACACACAACACAAAGAAGTTACTGAGAATTCCTCTGTCTAGCATTATATGAAGAAATCCCGTTTCCAACGAAGGCCTCAAAGTCGTGCAAATATCCACTTGTAGACTTTAGAAACAGAGTGTTTCCAAACTGCTCTATGAACAGAAAAGTTAAACTCTGTGAGCTGAACGCACACATCACAAAGTTGTTTCTGAGAATGATTCTGTCTAGTTTTTATAAGAAGATATTTCCTTTTCTAACATTGGCCTAAAATCGCTTGAAATCTCCAATTTCAAATTCCAGAAAAAGAGAGTTTCAAATCTGCTCTGTCCAAAGAAATGTTCAACTCTGTGAGCTGAATACACACAACACAAAGAAGTTACTGAAAATTCTTCTGTCTAGCATTATATGAAGAATTCCCGTATCCAACGAAGGCCTCAAAGAGATCCAAATATCCACTTGCAGATTTTACAAACAGAGTGTTTCCAAACTGCTGTATGAACAGAAAGGTTAAACTCTGTGAGCTGAATGCACACATCACATAGTAGTTTCTGAGAATGATTCTGTCTAGTTTTTATACGAAGATATTTCCTTTTCTAACATTGGCCTAAAATCGCTTGAAATCTCCAATTGCAATTTCCCCAAAAAGAGAGTTTCAAATCTGCTCTGTCCAAAGAAAGGTTCAACTCTGTGAGCTGAATACACACAACACAAAGAAGTTACTCAAAATTCTTCTGTCTAGCATTGTATGAAGAAATCCCGTTTCCAACGAAGTCCTCAAAGAGGTCCAAATATCAACTTGCAGAGTTTACAAACAGAGTGTTTCCAAACTGCTCTATGAACAGAAAGGTTAAACTCTGTGAGCTGAATGCACACATCACATAGTAGTTTCTGAGAATGATTCTGTCTAGTTTCTATACGAAGATATTTCCTTTTCTAACATTGTCCTCAAATCGCTTGAAATCTCAAATTCCAAATTCCAGAAAAAGACAGTTTCAAACCTGCAGTGTGTAAGGAAAGGTTCAAATCTGTGAGTTGAATACACACAACACAAAGAAGTTACTGAGAATTCTTCTGTCTAGCATTATATGAAGAAATCCCGTTTCCAACGAAGGCCTCAAAGTGGAGCAAATATCCACTTGTAGACTTTAGAAACAGAGTGTTTCCAAACTGCTCTATGAACAGAAAAGTTAAACTCTGTGAGCTGAACGCACACATCACAAAGTTGTTTCTGAGAATGATTCTGTCTAGTTTTTATACCAAGATATTTCGTTTTCTAACATTGGCCTAAAATCGCTTGAAATCTCCAATTGCAATTTCCACAAAAAGAGAGTTTCAAATCTGCTCTGTCCAAAGAAAGGTTCAACTCTGTGAGCTGAATACACACAACACAAAGAAGTTACTGAACATTTTTCTATCTAGCATTATATGAAGAAATCCCGATTCCAACGAAGTCCTCAAAGAGTTCCAAATATCCACTTGCAGACTTTACAAACAGAGTGTTTCCAAACTGCTGTATGAACAGAAAGGTTAAACTCTGTGAGCTGAATGCACACATCACATAGTAGTTTCTGAGAATGATTCTGTCTAGTTTTTATACCAAGATATTTCCTTTTCTCACATTGGCCTCAAATCGCTTGAAATCTCCAATTGCAATTTCCACAAAAAGAGAGTTTCAAATCTGCTCTGTCCAAACAAAGGTTCAACTCTGTGAGCTGAATACACACAACACAAAGAAGTTACTGAAAATTCTTCTGTCTGGCATTATATGAAGAAATCCCGTTTCCAACGAAGTCCTCAAAGAGTTCCAAATATCCACTTGCAGACTTTACAAACAGAGTGTTTCCAAACTGCTGTATGAACAGAAAGGTTAAACTCTGTGAGCTGAATGCACACATCACATAGTAGTTTCTGAGAATGATTCTGTATAGTTTTTATACGAAGATATTTCCTTTTCTAACATTGGCCTAAAATCGCTTGAAATCTCCAATTGCAATTGCCCCAAAAAGAGAGTTTCAAATCTGCTCTGTCCAAAGAAAGGTTCAACTCTGTGAGCTGAATACACACAACACAAAGAAGTTACTGAAAATTCTTCTGTCTAGCATTATATGAAGAAATCCCGTTTCCAACGAAGTCCTCAAAGAGGTCCAAATATCCACTTGCAGACTTTACAAACAGAGTGTTTCCAAACTGCTGTATGAAAAGAAAGGTTAAAATCTGTGAGCTGAATGCACACATCACATAGTAGTTTCTGAGAATCATTCTGTCTAGTTTTTATACCAAGATATTTCCTTTTCTCACATTGGCCTCAAATCGCTTGAAATCTCAAATTCCAAATTCCAGAAAAAGACAGTTTCAAACCTGCAGTGTATAAGGAAAGGTTCAAATCTGTGAGTTGAATACACACAACACAAAGAAGTTACTGAGAATTCTTCTGTCTAGCATTATATGAAGAAATCCCGTTTCCAACGAAGGCCCCAAAGTGGTGCAAATATCCACTTGTAGACTTTAGAAACAGAGTGTTTCCAAACTGCTCTATGAACAGAAAAGTTAAACTCTGTGAGCTGAACGCACACATCACAAAGTTGTTTCTGAGAATGATTCTGTCTAGTTTTTATATGAAGATATTTCCTTTTCTAACATTGGCCTAAAATCGCTTGAAATCTCCAATTGCAATTTCCACAAAAAGAGAGTTTCAAATCTGCTCTGTCCAAAGAAAGGTTCAACTCTGTGAGCTGAATACACACAACACAAAGAAGTTACTGAAAATTCTTCTGTCTAGCATTATATGAAGAAATGTCGTTTCCAACGAAGTCCTCAAAGAGGTCCAAATATCCACTTCCAGACTTTACAAACAGAGTGTTTCCGAACTGCTGTATGAACAGAAAGGTTAAACTCTGTGAGCTGAATGCACACATCACATAGTAGTTTCTGAGAATGATTCTGTCTAGTTTTTATACCAAGATATTTCCTTTTCTCACATTGGCCTCAAATCGCTTGAAATCTCCAATTGCAATTTCCACAAAAAGAGAGTTTCAAATCTGCTCTGTCCAAAGAAAGGTTCAACTCTGTGAGCTGAATACACACAACACAAAGAAGTTACTCAAAATTCTTCTGTCTAGCATTATATAAAGAAATCCCGTTTCCAACGAAATCCTCAAAGAGGTCCAAATATAACCTTGCAGACTTTACAAACAGAGTGTTTCCAAAGTGCTCTATGAACAGAAAGGTTAAACTCTGTGAGCTGAATGCACACATCACATAGTAGTTTCTGAGGATGATTCTGTCTAGTTTTTATACGAAGATATTTCCTTTTCTAACATTGTCCTCAAATTGCTTGAAATCTCAAATTCCAAATTCCAGAAAAAGACAGTTTCAAACCTGCAGTGTGTAAGGAAAGGTTCAAATCTGTGAGTTGAATACACACAACACAAAGAAGTTACTGAGAATTCCTCTGTCTAGCATTATATGAAGAAATCCCGTTTCCAACGAAGGCCTCAAAGTCGTGCAAATATCCACTTGTAGACTTTAGAAACAGAGTGTTTCCAAACTGCTCTATGAACAGAAAAGTTAAACTCTGTGAGCTGAACGCACACATCACAAAGTTGTTTCTGAGAATGATTCTGTCTAGTTTTTATAAGAAGATATTTCCTTTTCTAACATTGGCCTAAAATCGCTTGAAATCTCCAATTTCAAATTCCAGAAAAAGAGAGTTTCAAATCTGCTCTGTCCAAAGAAATGTTCAACTCTGTGAGCTGAATACACACAACACAAAGAAGTTACTGAAAATTCTTCTGTCTAGCATTATATGAAGAATTCCCGTATCCAACGAAGGCCTCAAAGAGATCCAAATATCCACTTGCAGATTTTACAAACAGAGTGTTTCCAAACTGCTGTATGAACAGAAAGGTTAAACTCTGTGAGCTGAATGCACACATCACATAGTAGTTTCTGAGAATGATTCTGTCTAGTTTTTATACGAAGATATTTCCTTTTCTAACATTGGCCTAAAATCGCTTGAAATCTCCAATTGCAATTTCCCCAAAAAGAGAGTTTCAAATCTGCTCTGTCCAAAGAAAGGTTCAACTCTGTGAGCTGAATACACACAAGACAAAGAAGTTACTGAAAATTCTTCTGTCTAGCATTGTATGAAGAAATCCCGTTTCCAACGAAGTCCTCAAAGAGGTCCAAATATCAACTTGCAGACTTTACAAACAGAGTGTTTCCAAACTGCTCTATGAACAGAAGTTTAAACTCTCTGAGTTGAACGCACACATCACAAAGTTGTTTCTGAGAATGATTCTGTCTAGTTTTTATACCAAGATATTTCGTTTTCTAACATTGGCCTAAAATCGCTTGAAATCTCCAATTGCAATTTCCCCAAAAAGAGAGTTTCAAATCTGCTCTGTCCAAAGAAAGGTTCAACTCTGTGAGCTGAATACACACAACACAAAGAAGTTACTGAAAATTCTTCTGTCTAGCATTGTATGAAGAAATCCCGTTTCCAACGAAGTCCTCAAAGAGGTCCAAATATCAACTTGCAGACTTTACAAACAGAGTGTTTCCAAACTGCTCTATGAACAGAAAGGTTAAACTCTGTGAGCTGAATGCACACATCACATAGTAGTTTCTGAGAATGATTCTGTCTAGTTTCTATACGAAGATATTTCCTTTTCTAACATTGTCCTCAAATCGCTTGAAATCTCAAATTCCAAATTCCAGAAAAAGACAGTTTCAAACCTGCAGTGTGTAAGGAAAGGTTCAAATCTGTGAGTTGAATACACACAACACAAAGAAGTTACTGAGAATTCTTCTGTCTAGCATTATATGAAGAAATCCCGTTTCCAACGAAGGCCTCAAAGTGGAGCAAATATCCACTTGTAGACTTTAGAAACAGAGTGTTTCCAAACTGCTCTATGAACAGAAAAGTTAAACTCTGTGAGCTGAACGCACACATCACAAAGTTGTTTCTGAGAATGATTCTGTCTAGTTTTTATACCAAGATATTTCGTTTTCTAACATTGGCCTAAAATCGCTTGAAATCTCCAATTGCAATTTCCACAAAAAGAGAGTTTCAAATCTGCTCTGTCCAAAGAAAGGTTCAACTCTGTGAGCTGAATACACACAACACAAAGAAGTTACTGAACATTTTTCTATCTAGCATTATATGAAGAAATCCCGATTCCAACGAAGTCCTCAAAGAGTTCCAAATATCCACTTGCAGACTTTACAAACAGAGTGTTTCCAAACTGCTGTATGAACAGAAAGGTTAAACTCTGTGAGCTGAATGCACACATCACATAGTAGTTTCTGAGAATGATTCTGTCTAGTTTTTATACCAAGATATTTCCTTTTCTCACATTGGCCTCAAATCGCTTGAAATCTCCAATTGCAATTTCCACAAAAAGAGAGTTTCAAATCTGCTCTGTCCAAACAAAGGTTCAACTCTGTGAGCTGAATACACACAACACAAAGAAGTTACTGAAAATTCTTCTGTCTGGCATTATATGAAGAAATCCCGTTTCCAACGAAGTCCTCAAAGAGTTCCAAATATCCACTTGCAGACTTTACAAACAGAGTGTTTCCAAACTGCTGTATGAACAGAAAGGTTAAACTCTGTGAGCTGAATGCACACATCACATAGTAGTTTCTGAGAATGATTCTGTCTAGTTTTTATACGAAGATATTTCCTTTTCTAACATTGGCCTAAAATCGCTTGAAATCTCCAATTGCAATTGCCCCAAAAAGAGAGTTTCAAATCTGCTCTGTCCAAAGAAAGGTTCAACTCTGTGAGCTGAATACACACAACACAAAGAAGTTACTGAAAATTCTTCTGTCTAGCATTATATGAAGAAATCCCGTTTCCAACGAAGTCCTCAAAGAGGTCCAAATATCCACTTGCAGACTTTACAAACAGAGTGTTTCCAAACTGCTGTATGAAAAGAAAGGTTAAAATCTGTGAGCTGAATGCACACATCACATAGTAGTTTCTGAGAATCATTCTGTCTAGTTTTTATACCAAGATATTTCCTTTTCTCACATTGGCCTCAAATCGCTTGAAATCTCAAATTCCAAATTCCAGAAAAAGACAGTTTCAAACCTGCAGTGTATAAGGAAAGGTTCAAATCTGTGAGTTGAATACACACAACACAAAGAAGTTACTGAGAATTCTTCTGTCTAGCATTATATGAAGAAATCCCGTTTCCAACGAAGGCCCCAAAGTGGTGCAAATATCCACTTGTAGACTTTAGAAACAGAGTGTTTCCAAACTGCTCTATGAACAGAAAAGTTAAACTCTGTGAGCTGAACGCACACATCACAAAGTTGTTTCTGAGAATGATTCTGTCTAGTTTTTATATGAAGATATTTCCTTTTCTAACATTGGCCTAAAATCGCTTGAAATCTCCAATTGCAATTTCCACAAAAAGAGAGTTTCAAATCTGCTCTGTCCAAAGAAAGGTTCAACTCTGTGAGCTGAATACACACAACACAAAGAAGTTACTGAAAATTCTTCTGTCTAGCATTATATGAAGAAATGTCGTTTCCAACGAAGTCCTCAAAGAGGTCCAAATATCCACTTGCAGACTTTACAAACAGAGTGTTTCCAAACTGCTGTATGAACAGAAAGGTTAAACTCTGTGAGCTGAATGCACACATCACATAGTAGTTTCTGAGAATGATTCTGTCTAGTTTTTATACCAAGATATTTCCTTTTCTCACATTGGCCTCAAATCGCTTGAAATCTCCAATTGCAATTTCCACAAAAAGAGAGTTTCAAATCTGCTCTGTCCAAAGAAAGGTTCAACTCTGTGAGCTGAATACACACAACACAAAGAAGTTACTCAAAATTCTTCTGTCTAGCATTATATAAAGAAATCCCGTTTCCAACGAAATCCTCAAAGAGGTCCAAATATAACCTTGCAGACTTTACAAACAGAGTGTTTCCAAAGTGCTCTATGAACAGAAAGGTTAAACTCTGTGAGCTGAATGCACACATCACATAGTAGTTTCTGAGAATGATTCTGTCTAGTTTTTATACGAAGATATTTCCTTTTCTAACATTGTCCTCAAATCGCTTGAAATCTCAAATTCCAAATTCCAGAAAAAGACAGTTTCAAACCTGCAGTGTGTAAGGAAAGGTTCAAATCTGTGAGTTGAATACACACAACACAAAGAAGTTACTGAGAATTCCTCTGTCTAGCATTATATGAAGAAATCCCGTTTCCAACGAAGGCCTCAAAGTCGTGCAAATATCCACTTGTAGACTTTAGAAACAGAGTGTTTCCAAACTGCTCTATGAACAGAAAAGTTAAACTCTGTGAGCTGAACGCACACATCACAAAGTTGTTTCTGAGAATGATTCTGTCTAGTTTTTATAAGAAGATATTTCCTTTTCTAACATTGGCCTAAAATCGCTTGAAATCTCCAATTTCAAATTCCAGAAAAAGAGAGTTTCAAATCTGCTCTGTCCAAAGAAATGTTCAACTCTGTGAGCTGAATACACACAACACAAAGAAGTTACTGAAAATTCTTCTGTCTAGCATTATATGAAGAATTCCCGTATCCAACGAAGGCCTCAAAGAGATCCAAATATCCACTTGCAGATTTTACAAACAGAGTGTTTCCAAACTGCTGTATGAACAGAAAGGTTAAACTCTGTGAGCTGAATGCACACATCACATAGTAGTTTCTGAGAATGATTCTGTCTAGTTTTTATACGAAGATATTTCCTTTTCTAACATTGGCCTAAAATCGCTTGAAATCTCCAATTGCAATTTCCCCAAAAAGAGAGTTTCAAATCTGCTCTGTCCAAAGAAAGGTTCAACTCTGTGAGCTGAATACACACAACACAAAGAAGTTACTCAAAATTCTTCTGTCTAGCATTGTATGAAGAAATCCCGTTTCCAACGAAGTCCTCAAAGAGGTCCAAATATCAACTTGCAGACTTTACAAACAGAGTGTTTCCAAACTGCTCTATGAACAGAAGTTTAAACTCTCTGAGTTGAACGCACACATCACAAAGTTGTTTCTGAGAATGATTCTGTCTAGTTTTTATACCAAGATATTTCGTTTTCTAACATTGGCCTAAAATCGCTTGAAATCTCCAATTGCAATTTCCACAAAAAGAGAGTTTCAAATCTGCTCTGTCCAAAGAAAGGTTCAACTCTGTGAGCTGAATACACACAACACAAAGAAGTTACTGAACATTTTTCTATCTAGCATTATATGAAGAAATCCCGATTCCAACGAAGTCCTCAAAGAGTTCCAAATATCCACTTGCAGACTTTACAAACAGAGTGTTTCCAAACTGCTGTATGAACAGAAAGGTTAAACTCTGTGAGCTGAATGCACACATCACATAGTAGTTTCTGAGAATGATTCTGTCTAGTTTTTATACCAAGATATTTCCTTTTCTCACATTGGCCTCAAATCGCTTGAAATCTCCAATTGCAATTTCCACAAAAAGAGAGTTTCAAATCTGCTCTGTCCAAACAAAGGTTCAACTCTGTGAGCTGAATACACACAACACAAAGAAGTTACTGAAAATTCTTCTGTCTGGCATTATATGAAGAAATCCCGTTTCCAACGAAGTCCTCAAAGAGTTCCAAATATCCACTTGCAGACTTTACAAACAGAGTGTTTCCAAACTGCTGTATGAACAGAAAGGTTAAACTCTGTGAGCTGAATGCACACATCACATAGTAGTTTCTGAGAATGATTCTGTCTAGTTTTTATACGAAGATATTTCCTTTTCTAACATTGGCCTAAAATCGCTTGAAATCTCCAATTGCAATTGCCCCAAAAAGAGAGTTTCAAATCTGCTCTGTCCAAAGAAAGGTTCAGCTCTGTGAGCTGAATACACACAACACAAAGAAGTTACTGAAAATTCTTCTGTCTAGCATTATATGAAGAAATCCCGTTTCCAACGAAGTCCTCAAAGAGGTCCAAATATCCACTTGCAGACTTTACAAACAGAGTGTTTCCAAACTGCTGTATGAAAAGAAAGGTTAAAATCTGTGAGTTGAATCCACACATCACATAGTAGTTTCTGAGAATCATTCTGTCTAGTTTTTATACCAAGATATTTCCTTTTCTCACATTGGCCTCAAATCGCTTGAAATCTCAAATTCCAAATTCCAGAAAAAGACAGTTTCAAACCTGCAGTGTATAAGGAAAGGTTCAACTCTGTGAGTTGAATACACACAACACAAAGAAGTTACTGAGAATTCTTCTGTCTAGCATTATATGAAGAAATCCCGTTTCCAACGAAGGCCCCAAAGTGGTGCAAATATCCACTTGTAGACTTTAGAAACAGAGTGTTTCCAAACTGCTCTATGAACAGAAAAGTTAAACTCTGTGAGCTGAACGCACACATCACAAAGTTGTTTCTGAGAATGATTCTGTCTAGTTTTTATAAGAAGATATTTCCTTTTCTAACATTGGCCTAAAATCGCTTGAAATCTCCAATTGCAATTTCCACAAAAAGAGAGTTTCAAATCTGCTCTGTCCAAAGAAAGGTTCAACTCTGTGAGCTGAATACACACAACACAAAGAAGTTACTGAAAATTCTTCTGTCTAGCATTATATGAAGAAATGCCGTTTCCAACGAAGTCCTCAAAGAGGTCCAAATATCCACTTGCAGACTTTACAAACAGAGTGTTTCCAAACTGCTGTATGAACAGAAAGGTTAAACTCTGTGAGCTGAATGCACACATCACATAGTAGTTTCTGAGAATGATTCTGTCTAGTTTTTATACCAAGATATTTCCTTTTCTCACATTGGCCTCAAATCGCTTGAAATCTCCAATTGCAATTTCCACAAAAAGAGAGTTTCAAATCTGCTCTGTCCAAAGAAAGGTTCAACTCTGTGAGCTGAATACACACAACACAAAGAAGTTACTCAAAATTCTTCTGTCTAGCATTATATAAAGAAATCCCGTTTCCAACGAAATCCTCAAAGAGGTCCAAATATAACCTTGCAGACTTTACAAACAGAGTGTTTCCAAAGTGCTCTATGAACAGAAAGGTTAAACTCTGTGAGCTGAATGCACACATCACATAGTAGTTTCTGAGAATGATTCTGTCTAGTTTTTATACGAAGATATTTCCTTTTCTAACATTGTCCTCAAATCGCTTGAAATCTCAAATTCCAAATTCCAGAAAAAGACAGTTTCAAACCTGCAGTGTGTAAGGAAAGGTTCAAATCTGTGAGTTGAATACACACAACACAAAGAAGTTACTGAGAATTCCTCTGTCTAGCATTATATGAAGAAATCCCGTTTCCAACAAAGGCCTCAAAGTCGTGCAAATATCCACTTGTAGACTTTAGAAACAGAGTGTTTCCAAACTGCTCTATGAACAGAAAAGTTAAACTCTGTGAGCGGAACGCACACATCACAAAGTTGTTTCTGAGAATGATTCTGTCTAGTTTTTATAAGAAGATATTTCCTTTTCTAACATTGGCCTAAAATCGCTTGAAATCTCCAATTTCAAATTCCAGAAAAAGAGAGTTTCAAATCTGCTCTGTCCAAAGAAATGTTCAACTCTGTGAGCTGAATACACACAACACAAAGAAGTTACTGAAAATTCTTCTGTCTAGCATTATATGAAGAATTCCCGTATCCAACGAAGGCCTCAAAGAGATCCAAATATCCACTTGCAGATTTTACAAACAGAGTGTTTCCAAACTGCTGTATGAACAGAAAGGTTAAACTCTGTGAGCTGAATGCACACATCACATAGTAGTTTCTGAGAATGATTCTGTCTAGTTTTTATACGAAGATATTTCCTTTTCTAACATTGGCCTAAAATCGCTTGAAATCTCCAATTGCAATTTCCCCAAAAAGAGAGTTTCAAATCTGCTCTGTCCAAAGAAAGGTTCAACTCTGTGAGCTGAATACACACAACACAAAGAAGTTACTGAAAATTCTTCTGTCTAGCATTGTATGAAGAAATCCCGTTTCCAACGAAGTCCTCAAAGAGGTCCAAATATCAACTTGCAGACTTTACAAACAGAGTGTTTCCAAACTTCTCTATGAACAGAAGTTTAAACTCTCTGAGTTGAACGCACACATCACAAAGTTGTTTCTGAGAATGATTCTGTCTAGTTTTTATACCAAGATATTTCGTTTTCTCACATTGGCCTAAAATCGCTTGAAATCTCCAATTGCAATTTCCACAAAAAGAGAGTTTCAAATCTGCTCTGTCCAAAGAAAGTTTCAACTCTGTGAGCTGAATACACACAACACAAAGAAGTTACTGAAAATTCTTCTGTCTGGCATTATATGAAGAAATCCCGTTTCCAACGAAGTCCTCAAAGAGTTCCAAATATCCACTTGCAGACTTTACAAACAGAGTGTTTCCAAACTGCTGTATGAACAGAAAGGTTAAACTCTGTGAGCTGAATGCACACATCACATAGTAGTTTCTGAGAATGATTCTGTCTAGTTTTTATACGAAGATATTTCCTTTTCTAACATTGGCCTAAAATCGCTTGAAATCTCCAATTGCAATTGCCCCAAAAAGAGAGTTTCAAATCTGCTCTGTCCAAAGAAAGGTTCAACTCTGTGAGCTGAATACACACAACACAAAGAAGTTACTGAAAATTCTTCTGTCTAGCATTATATGAAGAAATCCCGTTTCCAACGAAGTCCTCAAAGAGGTCCAAATATCCACTTGCAGACTTTACAAACAGAGTGTTTCCAAACTGCTGTATGAAAAGAAAGGTTAAAATCTGTGAGCTGAATGCACACATCACATAGTAGTTTCTGAGAATCATTCTGTCTAGTTTTTATACCAAGATATTTCCTTTTCTCACATTGGCCTCAAATCGCTTGAATTCTCAAATTCCAAATTCCAGAAAAAGACAGTTTCAAACCTGCAGTGTATAAGGAAAGGTTCAACTCTGTGAGTTGAATACACACAACACAAAGAAGTTACTGAGAATTCTTCTGTCTAGCATTATATGAAGAAATCCCGTTTCCAACGAAGGCCCCAAAGTGGTGCAAATATCCACTTGTAGACTTTAGAAACAGAGTGTTTCCAAACTGCTCTATGAACAGAAAAGTTAAACTCTGTGAGCTGAACGCACACATCACAAAGTTGTTTCTGAGAATGATTCTGTCTAGTTTTTATATGAAGATATTTCCTTTTCTAACATTGGCCTAAAATCGCTTGAAATCTCCAATTGCAATTTCCACAAAAAGAGAGTTTCAAATCTGCTCTGTCCAAAGAAAGGTTCAACTCTGTGAGCTGAATACACACAACACAAAGAAGTTACTGAAAATTCTTCTGTCTAGCATTATATGAAGAAATCCCGTTTCCAACGAAGTCCTCAAAGAGGTCCAAATATCCACTTGCAGACTTTACAAACAGAGTGTTTCCAAACTGCTGTATGAACAGAAAGGTTAAACTCTGTGAGCTGAATGCACACATCACATAGTAGTTTCTGAGAATGATTCTGTCTAGTTTTTATACCAAGATATTTCCTTTTCTCACATTGGCCTCAAATCGCTTGAAATCTCCAATTGCAATTTCCACAAAAAGAGAGTTTCAAATCTGCTCTGTCCAAAGAAAGGTTCAACTCTGTGAGCTGAATACACACAACACAAAGAAGTTACTCAAAATTCTTCTGTCTAGCATTATATAAAGAAATCCCGTTTCCAACGAAATCCTCAAAGAGGTCCAAATATAACGTTGCAGACTTTACAAACAGAGTGTTTCCAAAGTGCTCTATGAACAGAAAGGTTAAACTCTGTGAGCTGAATGCACACATCACATAGTAGTTTCTGAGAATGATTCTGTCTAGTTTTTATACGAAGATATTTCCTTTTCTAACATTGTCCTCAAATCGCTTGAAATCTCAAATTCCAAATTCCAGAAAAAGACAGTTTCAAACCTGCAGTGTGTAAGGAAAGGTTCAAATCTGTGAGTTGAATACACACAACACAAAGAAGTTACTGAGAATTCCTCTGTCTAGCATTATATGAAGAAATCCCGTTTCCAACAAAGGCCTCAAAGTCGTGCAAATATCCACTTGTAGACTTTAGAAACAGAGTGTTTCCAAACTGCTCTATGAACAGAAAAGTTAAACTCTGTGAGCTGAACGCACACATCACAAAGTTGTTTCTGAGAATGATTCTGTCTAGTTTTTATAAGAAGATATTTCCTTTTCTAACATTGGCCTAAAATCGCTTGAAATCTCCAATTTCAAATTCCAGAAAAAGAGAGTTTCAAATCTGCTCTGTCCAAAGAAATGTTCAACTCTGTGAGCTGAATACACACAACACAAAGAAGTTACTGAAAATTCTTCTGTCTAGCATTATATGAAGAATTCCCGTATCCAACGAAGGCCTCAAAGAGATCCAAATATCCACTTGCAGATTTTACAAACAGAGTGTTTCCAAACTGCTGTATGAACAGAAAGGTTAAACTCTGTGAGCTGAATGCACACATCACATAGTAGTTTCTGAGAATGATTCTGTCTAGTTTTTATACGAAGATATTTCCTTTTCTAACATTGGCCTAAAATCGCTTGAAATCTCCAATTGCAATTTCCCCAAAAAGAGAGTTTCAAATCTGCTCTGTCCAAAGAAAGGTTCAACTCTGTGAGCTGAATACACACAACACAAAGAAGTTACTGAAAATTCTTCTGTCTAGCATTGTATGAAGAAATCCCGTTTCCAACGAAGTCCTCAAAGAGGTCCAAATATCAACTTGCAGACTTTACAAACAGAGTGTTTCCAAACTGCTCTATGAACAGAAAGGTTAAACTCTGTGAGCTGAATGCACACATCACATAGTAGTTTCTGAGAATGATTCTGTCTAGTTTCTATACGAAGATATTTCCTTTTCTAACATTGTCCTCAAATCGCTTGAAATCTCAAATTCCAAATTCCAGAAAAAGACAGTTTCAAACCTGCAGTGTGTAAGGAAAGGTTCAAATCTGTGAGTTGAATACACACAACACAAAGAAGTTACTGAGAATTCTTCTGTCTAGCATTATATGAAGAAATCCCGTTTCCAACGAAGGCCTCAAAGTGGAGCAAATATCCACTTGTAGACTTTAGAAACAGAGTGTTTCCAAACTGCTCTATGAACAGAAAAGTTAAACTCTGTGAGCTGAACGCACACATCACAAAGTTGTTTCTGAGAATGATTCTGTCTAGTTTTTATACCAAGATATTTCGTTTTCTAACATTGGCCTAAAATCGCTTGAAATCTCCAATTGCAATTTCCACAAAAAGAGAGTTTCAAATCCGCTCTGTCCAAAGAAAGGTTCAACTCTGTGAGCTGAATACACACAACACAAAGAAGTTACTGAACATTTTTCTATCTAGCATTATATGAAGAAATCCCGATTCCAACGAAGTCCTCAAAGAGTTCCAAATATCCACTTGCAGACTTTACAAACAGAGTGTTTCCAAACTGCTGTATGAACAGAAAGGTTAAACTCTGTGAGCTGAATGCACACATCACATAGTAGTTTCTGAGAATGATTCTGTCTAGTTTTTATACCAAGATATTTCCTTTTCTCACATTGGCCTCAAATCGCTTGAAATCTCCAATTGCAATTTCCACAAAAAGAGAGTTTCAAATCTGCTCTGTCCAAACAAAGGTTCAACTCTGTGAGCTGAATACACACAACACAAAGAAGTTACTGAAAATTCTTCTGTCTGGCATTATATGAAGAAATCCCGTTTCCAACGAAGTCCTCAAAGAGTTCCAAATATCCACTTGCAGACTTTACAAACAGAGTGTTTCCAAACTGCTGTATGAACAGAAAGGTTAAACTCTGTGAGCTGAATGCACACATCACATAGTAGTTTCTGAGAATGATTCTGTCTAGTTTTTATACGAAGATATTTCCTTTTCTAACATTGGCCTAAAATCGCTTGAAATCTCCAATTGCAATTGCCCCAAAAAGAGAGTTTCAAATCTGCTCTGTCCAAAGAAAGGTTCAACTCTGTGAGCTGAATACACACAACACAAAGAAGTTACTGAAAATTCTTCTGTCTAGCATTATATGAAGAAATCCCGTTTCCAACGAAGTCCTCAAAGAGGTCCAAATATCCACTTGCAGACTTTACAAACAGAGTGTTTCCAAACTGCTGTATGAAAAGAAAGGTTAAAATCTGTGAGCTGAATGCACACATCACATAGTAGTTTCTGAGAATCATTCTGTCTAGTTTTTATACCAAGATATTTCCTTTTCTCACATTGGCCTCAAATCGCTTGAAATCTCAAATTCCAAATTCCAGAAAAAGACAGTTTCAAACCTGCAGTGTATAAGGAAAGGTTCAAATCTGTGAGTTGAATACACACAACACAAAGAAGTTACTGAGAATTCTTCTGTCTAGCATTATATGAAGAAATCCCGTTTCCAACGAAGGCCCCAAAGTGGTGCAAATATCCACTTGTAGACTTTAGAAACAGAGTGTTTCCAAACTGCTCTATGAACAGAAAAGTTAAACTCTGTGAGCTGAACGCACACATCACAAAGTTGTTTCTGAGAATGATTCTGTCTAGTTTTTATATGAAGATATTTCCTTTTCTAACATTGGCCTAAAATCGCTTGAAATCTCCAATTGCAATTTCCACAAAAAGAGAGTTTCAAATCTGCTCTGTCCAAAGAAAGGTTCAACTCTGTGAGCTGAATACACACAACACAAAGAAGTTACTGAAAATTCTTCTGTCTAGCATTATATGAAGAAATGCCATTTCCAACGAAGTCCTCAAAGAGGTCCAAATATCCACTTGCAGACTTTACAAACAGAGTGTTTCCAAACTGCTGTATGAACAGAAAGGTTAAACTCTGTGAGCTGAATGCACACATCACATAGTAGTTTCTGAGAATGATTCTGTCTAGTTTTTATACCAAGATATTTCCTTTTCTCACATTGGCCTCAAATCGCTTGAAATCTCCAATTGCAATTTCCACAAAAAGAGAGTTTCAAATCTGCTCTGTCCAAAGAAAGGTTCAACTCTGTGAGCTGAATACACACAACACAAAGAAGTTACTCAAAATTCTTCTGTCTAGCATTATATAAAGAAATCCCGTTTCCAACGAAATCCTCAAAGAGGTCCAAATATAACCTTGCAGACTTTACAAACAGAGTGTTTCCAAAGTGCTCTATGAACAGAAAGGTTAAACTCTGTGAGCTGAATGCACACATCACATAGTAGTTTCTGAGAATGATTCTGTCTAGTTTTTATACGAAGATATTTCCTTTTCTAACATTGTCCTCAAATCGCTTGAAATCTCAAATTCCAAATTCCAGAAAAAGACAGTTTCAAACCTGCAGTGTGTAAGGAAAGGTTCAAATCTGTGAGTTGAATACACACAACACAAAGAAGTTACTGAGAATTCCTCTGTCTAGCATTATATGAAGAAATCCCGTTTCCAACGAAGGCCTCAAAGTCGTGCAAATATCCACTTGTAGACTTTAGAAACAGAGTGTTTCCAAACTGCTCTATGAACAGAAAAGTTAAACTCTGTGAGCTGAACGCACACATCACAAAGTTGTATCTGAGAATGATTCTGTCTAGTTTTTATAAGAAGATATTTCCTTTTCTAACATTGGCCTAAAATCGCTTGAAATCTCCAATTTCAAATTCCAGAAAAAGAGAGTTTCAAATCTGCTCTGTCCAAAGAAATGTTCAACTCTGTGAGCTGAATACACACAACACAAAGAAGTTACTGAAAATTCTTCTGTCTAGCATTATATGAAGAATTCCCGTATCCAACGAAGGCCTCAAAGAGATCCAAATATCCACTTGCAGATTTTACAAACAGAGTGTTTCCAAACTGCTGTATGAACAGAAAGGTTAAACTCTGTGAGCTGAATGCACACATCACATAGTAGTTTCTGAGAATGATTCTGTCTAGTTTTTATACGAAGATATTTCCTTTTCTAACATTGGCCTAAAATCGCTTGAAATCTCCAATTGCAATTTCCCCAAAAAGAGAGGTTCAAATCTGCTCTGTCCAAAGAAAGGTTCAACTCTGTGAGCTGAATACACACAACACAAAGAAGTTACTGAAAATTCTTCTGTCTAGCATTGTATGAAGAAATCCCGTTTCCAACGAAGTCCTCAAAGAGGTCCAAATATCAACTTGCAGACTTTACAAACAGAGTGTTTCCAAACTGCTCTATGAACAGAAAGGTTAAACTCTGTGAGCTGAATGCACACATCACATAGTAGTTTCTGAGAATGATTCTGTCTAGTTTCTATACGAAGATATTTCCTTTTCTAACATTGTCCTCAAATCGCTTGAAATCTCAAATTCCAAATTCCAGAAAAAGACAGTTTCAAACCTGCAGTGTGTAAGGAAAGGTTCAAATCTGTGAGTTGAATAAACACAACACAAAGAAGTTACTGAGAATTCTTCTGTCTAGCATTATATGAAGAAATCCCGTTTCCAACGAAGGCCTCAAAGTGGAGCAAATATCCACTTGTAGACTTTAGAAACAGAGTGTTTCCAAACTGCTCTATGAACAGAAAAGTTAAACTCTGTGAGCTGAACGCACACATCACAAAGTTGTTTCTGAGAATGATTCTGTCTAGTTTTTATACCAAGATATTTCGTTTTCTAACATTGGCCTAAAATCGCTTGAAATCTCCAATTGCAATTTCCACAAAAAGAGAGTTTCAAATCTGCTCTGTCCAAAGAAAGGTTCAACTCTGTGAGCTGAATACACACAACACAAAGAAGTTACTGAACATTTTTCTATCTAGCATTATATGAAGAAATCCCGATTCCAACGAAGTCCTCAAAGAGTTCCAAATATCCACTTGCAGACTTTACAAACAGAGTGTTTCCAAACTGCTGTATGAACAGAAAGGTTAAACTCTGTGAGCTGAATGCACACATCACATAGTAGTTTCTGAGAATGATTCTGTCTAGTTTTTATACCAAGATATTTCCTTTTCTCACATTGGCCTCAAATCGCTTGAAATCTCCAATTGCAATTTCCACAAAAAGAGAGTTTCAAATCTGCTCTGTCCAAACAAAGGTTCAACTCTGTGAGCTGAATACACACAACACAAAGAAGTTACTGAAAATTCTTCTGTCTGGCATTATATGAAGAAATCCCGTTTCCAACGAAGTCCTCAAAGAGTTCCAAATATCCACTTGCAGACTTTACAAACAGAGTGTTTCCAAACTGCTGTATGAACAGAAAGGTGAAACTCTGTGAGCTGAATGCACACATCACATAGTAGTTTCTGAGAATGATTCTGTCTAGTTTTTATACGAAGATATTTCCTTTTCTAACATTGGCCTAAAATCGCTTGAAATCTCCAATTGCAATTTCCCCAAAAAGAGAGGTTCAAATCTGCTCTGTCCAAAGAAAGGTTCAACTCTGTGAGCTGAATACACACAACACAAAGAAGTTACTGAAAATTCTTCTGTCTAGCATTGTATGAAGAAATCCCGTTTCCAACGAAGTCCTCAAAGAGGTCCAAATATCAACTTGCAGACTTTACAAACAGAGTGTTTCCAAACTGCTCTATGAACAGAAAGGTTAAACTCTGTGAGCTGAATGCACACATCACATAGTAGTTTCTGAGAATGATTCTGTCTAGTTTCTATACGAAGATATTTCCTTTTCTAACATTGTCCTCAAATCGCTTGAAATCTCAAATTCCAAATTCCAGAAAAAGACAGTTTCAAACCTGCAGTGTATAAGGAAAGGTTCAAATCTGTGAGTTGAATACACACAACACAAAGAAGTTACTGAGAATTCTTCTGTCTAGCATTATATGAAGAAATCCCGTTTCCAACGAAGGCCCCAAAGTGGTGCAAATATCCACTTGTAGACTTTAGAAACAGAGTGTTTCCAAACTGCTCTATGAACAGAAAAGTTAAACTCTGTGAGCTGAACGCACACATCACAAAGTTGTTTCTGAGAATGATTCTGTCTAGTTTTTATATGAAGAAATTTCCTTTTCTAACATTGGCCTAAAATCGCTTGAAATCTCCAATTGCAATTTCCACAAAAAGAGAGTTTCAAATCTGCTCTGTCCAAAGAAAGGTTCAACTCTGTGAGCTGAATACACACAACACAAAGAAGTTACTGAACATTTTTCTATCTAGCATTATATGAAGAAATCCCGATTCCAACGAAGTCCTCAAAGAGTTCCAAATATCCACTTGCAGACTTTACAAACAGAGTGTTTCCAAACTGCTGTATGAACAGAAAGGTTAAACTCTGTGAGCTGAATGCACACATCACATAGTAGTTTCTGAGAATGATTCTGTCTAGTTTTTATACCAAGATATTTCCTTTTCTCACATTGGCCTCAAATCGCTTGAAATCTCCAATTGCAATTTCCACAAAAAGAGAGTTTCAAATCTGCTCTGTCCAAACAAAGGTTCAACTCTGTGAGCTGAATACACACAACACAAAGAAGTTACTGAAAATTCTTCTGTCTGGCATTATATGAAGAAATCCCGTTTCCAACGAAGTCCTCAAAGAGTTCCAAATATCCACTTGCAGACTTTACAAACAGAGTGTTTCCAAACTGCTGTATGAACAGAAAGGTTAAACTCTGTGAGCTGAATGCACACATCACATAGTAGTTTCTGAGAATGATTCTGTCTAGTTTTTATACGAAGATATTTCCTTTTCTAACATTGTCCTCAAATCGCTTGAAATCTCAAATTCCAAATTCCAGAAAAAGACAGTTTCAAACCTGCAGTGTGTAAGGAAAGGTTCAAATCTGTGAGTTGAATACACACAACACAAAGAAGTTACTGAGAATTCCTCTGTCTAGCATTATATGAAGAAATCCCGTTTCCAACGAAGGCCTCAAAGTCGTGCAAATATCCACTTGTAGACTTTAGAAACAGAGTGTTTCCAAACTGCTCTATGAACAGAAAAGTTAAACTCTGTGAGCTGAACGCACACATCACAAAGTTGTTTCTGAGAATGATTCTGTCTAGTTTTTATAAGAAGATATTTCCTTTTCTAACATTGGCCTAAAATCGCTTGAAATCTCCAATTTCAAATTCCAGAAAAAGAGAGTTTCAAATCTGCTCTGTCCAAAGAAATGTTCAACTCTGTGAGCTGAATACACACAACACAAAGAAGTTACTGAAAATTCTTCTGTCTAGCATTATATGAAGAATTCCCGTATCCAACGAAGGCCTCAAAGAGATCCAAATATCCACTTGCAGATTTTACAAACAGAGTGTTTCCAAACTGCTGTATGAACAGAAAGGTTAAACTCTGTGAGCTGAATGCACACATCACATAGTAGTTTCTGAGAATGATTCTGTCTAGTTTTTATACGAAGATATTTCCTTTTCTAACATTGGCCTAAAATCGCTTGAAATCTCCAATTGCAATTTCCCCAAAAAGAGAGTTTCAAATCTGCTCTGTCCAAAGAAAGGTTCAACTCTGTGAGCTGAATACACACAACACAAAGAAGTTACTGAAAATTCTTCTGTCTAGCATTGTATGAAGAAATCCCGTTTCCAACGAAGTCCTCAAAGAGGTCCAAATATCTACTTGCAGACTTTACAAACAGAGTGTTTCCAAACTGCTCTATCAACAGAAGTTTAAACTCTGTGGGCTGAATGCACACATCACAAAGTAGTTTCTGAGAATGATTCTGTCTAGTTTCTATACGAAGATATTTCGTTTTCTAACATTGGCCTCAAATCGCTTGAAATCTCAAATTCCAAATTCCAGAAAAAGACAGTTTCAAACCTGCAGTGTGTAAGGAAAGGTTCAAATCTGTGAGATGAATACACACAACACAAAGAAGTTACTGAGAATTCTTCTGTCTAGCATTATATGAAGAAATCCTGTTTCCAACGAAGGCCTCAAAGTGGTGCAAATATCCACTTGTAGACTTTAGATACAGAGTGTTTCCAAACTGCTCTATGAACAGAAAAGTTAAACTCTCTGAGTTGAACGCACACATCACAAAGTTGTTTCTGAGAATGATTCTGTCTAGTTTTTATACCAAGATATTTCGTTTTCTAACATTGGCCTAAAATCGCTTGAAATCTCCAATTGCAATTTCCACAAAAAGAGAGTTTCAAATCTGCTCTGTCCAAAGAAAGATTCAACCCTGTGAGCTGAATACACACAACACAAAGAAGTTACTGAAAATTCTTCTGTCTAGCATTATATGATGAAATCCCGTTTCCAACGAAGTCCTCAAAGAGATCCAAATATCCACTTGCAGACTTTACAAACAGACTGTTTCCAAACTGCTGTATGAACAGAAAGGTTAAACTCTGTGAGCTGAATGCACACATCACATAGTAGTTTCTGAGAATGATTCTGTCTAGTTTTTATACGAAGATATTTCCTTTTCTAACATTGGCCTAAAATCGCTTGAAATCTCCAATTGCAATTTCCCCAAAAAGAGAGTTTCAAATCTGCTCTGTCCAAAGAAAGGTTCAACTCTGTGAGCTGAATACACACAACATAAAGAAGTTACTGAAAATTCTTCTGTCTAGCATTATATGAAGAAATCCCGTTTCCAACGAAGTCCTCAAAGAGGTCCAAATATCCACATGCAGACTTTACAAACAGAGTGTTTCCAAACTGCTCTATGAACAGAAAGGTTAAACTCTGTGAGCTGAATGCACACATCACATAGTAGTTTCTGAGAATGATTCTGTCTAGTTTCTATACGAAGATATTTCCTTTTCTAACATTGTCCTCAAATCGCTTGAAATCTCAAATTCCAAATTCCAGAAAAAGACAGTTTCAAACCTGCAGTGTGTAAGGAAAGGTTCAAATCTGTGAGTTGAATACACACAACACAAAGAAGTTACTGAGAATTCTTCTGTCTAGCATTATATGATGAAATCCCGTTTCCAACGAAGGCCTCAAAGTGGAGCAAATATCCACTTGTAGACTTTAGAAACAGAGTGTTTCCAAACTGCTCTATGAACAGAAAAGTTAAACTCTGTGAGCTGAACGCACACATCACAAAGTTGTTTCTGAGAATGATTCTGTCTAGTTTTTATATGAAGATATTTCCTTTTCTAACATTGGCCTAAAATCGCTTGAAATCTCCAATTGCAATTTCCACAAAAAGAGAGTTTCAAATCTGCTCTGTCCAAAGAAAGGTTCAACTCTGTGAGCTGAATACACACAACACAAAGAAGTTACTGAAAATTCTTCTGTCTAGCATTATATGAAGAAATCCCGTTTCCAACGAAGTCCTCAAAGAGGTCCAAATATCCACTTGCAGACTTTACAAACAGAGTGTTTCCAAACTGCTGTATGAACAGAAAGGTTAAACTCTGTGAGCTGAATGCACACATCACATAGTAGTTTCTGAGAATGATTCTGTCTAGTTTTTATACCAAGATATTTCCTTTTCTCACATTGGCCTCAAATCGCTTGAAATCTCCAATTGCAATTTCCACAAAAAGAGAGTTTCAAATCTGCTCTGTCCAAAGAAAGGTTCAACTCTGTGAGCTGAATACACACAACACAAAGAAGTTACTCAAAATTCTTCTGTCTAGCATTATATAAAGAAATCCCGTTTCCAACGAAATCCTCAAAGAGGTCCAAATATAACCTTGCAGACTTTACAAACAGAGTGTTTCCAAAGTGCTCTATGAACAGAAAGGTTAAACTCTGTGAGCTGAATGCACACATCACATAGTAGTTTCTGAGAATGATTCTGTCTAGTTTTTATACGAAGATATTTCCTTTTCTAACATTGTCCTCAAATCGCTTGAAATCTCAA
Organism: Pan troglodytes; assembly: GCF_028858775.2. Classification (NCBI taxonomy): domain Eukaryota; kingdom Metazoa; phylum Chordata; class Mammalia; order Primates; family Hominidae; genus Pan; species Pan troglodytes. The sequence continues at coordinate 16,480,489 of NC_072413.2, forward strand.
ATTCCAAATTCCAGAAAAAGACAGTTTCAAACCTGCAGTGTGTAAGGAAAGGTTCAAATCTGTGAGTTGAATACACACAACACAAAGAAGTTACTGAGAATTCCTCTGTCTAGCATTATATGAAGAAATCCCGTTTCCAACGAAGGCCTCAAAGTCGTGCAAATATCCACTTGTAGACTTTAGAAACAGAGTGTTTCCAAACTGCTCTATGAACAGAAAAGTTAAACTCTGTGAGCTGAACGCACACATCACAAAGTTGTTTCTGAGAATGATTCTGTCTAGTTTTTATAAGAAGATATTTCCTTTTCTAACATTGGCCTAAAATCGCTTGAAATCTCCAATTTCAAATTCCAGAAAAAGAGAGTTTCAAATCTGCTCTGTCCAAAGAAATGTTCAACTCTGTGAGCTGAATACACACAACACAAAGAAGTTACTGAAAATTCTTCTGTCTAGCATTATATGAAGAATTCCCGTATCCAACGAAGGCCTCAAAGAGATCCAAATATCCACTTGCAGATTTTACAAACAGAGTGTTTCCAAACTGCTGTATGAACAGAAAGGTTAAACTCTGTGAGCTGAATGCACACATCACATAGTAGTTTCTGAGAATGATTCTGTCTAGTTTTTATACGAAGATATTTCCTTTTCTAACATTGGCCTAAAATCGCTTGAAATCTCCAATTGCAATTTCCCCAAAAAGAGAGTTTCAAATCTGCTCTGTCCAAAGAAAGGTTCAACTCTGTGAGCTGAATACACACAACACAAAGAAGTTACTGAAAATTCTTCTGTCTAGCATTGTATGAAGAAATCCCGTTTCCAACGAAGTCCTCAAAGAGGTCCAAATATCAACTTGCAGACTTTACAAACAGAGTGTTTCCAAACTGCTCTATGAACAGAAAGGTTAAACACTGTGAGCTGAATGCACACATCACATAGTAGTTTCTGAGAATGATTCTGTCTAGTTTCTATACGAAGATATTTCCTTTTCTAACATTGTCCTCAAATCGCTTGAAATCTCAAATTCCAAATTCCAGAAAAAGACAGTTTCAAACCTGCAGTGTGTAAGGAAAGGTTCAAATCTGTGAGTTGAATACACACAACACAAAGAAGTTACTGAGAATTCTTCTGTCTAGCATTATATGAAGAAATCCCGTTTCCAACGAAGGCCTCAAAGTGGAGCAAATATCCACTTGTAGACTTTAGAAACAGAGTGTTTCCAAACTGCTCTATGAACAGAAAAGTTAAACTCTGTGAGCTGAACGCACACATCACAAAGTTGTTTCTGAGAACGATTCTGTCTAGTTTTTATACCAAGATATTTCGTTTTCTAACATTGGCCTAAAATCGCTTGAAATCTCCAATTGCAATTTCCACAAAAAGAGAGTTTCAAATCCGCTCTGTCCAAAGAAAGGTTCAACTCTGTGAGCTGAATACACACAACACAAAGAAGTTACTGAACATTTTTCTATCTAGCATTATATGAAGAAATCCCGATTCCAACGAAGTCCTCAAAGAGTTCCAAATATCCACTTGCAGACTTTACAAACAGAGTGTTTCCAAACTGCTGTATGAACAGAAAGGTTAAACTCTGTGAGCTGAATGCACACATCACATAGTAGTTTCTGAGAATGATTCTGTCTAGTTTTTATACCAAGATATTTCCTTTTCTCACATTGGCCTCAAATCGCTTGAAATCTCCAATTGCAATTTCCACAAAAAGAGAGTTTCAAATCTGCTCTGTCCAAACAAAGGTTCAACTCTGTGAGCTGAATACACACAACACAAAGAAGTTACTGAAAATTCTTCTGTCTGGCATTATATGAAGAAATCCCGTTTCCAACGAAGTCCTCAAAGAGTTCCAAATATCCACTTGCAGACTTTACAAACAGAGTGTTTCCAAACTGCTGTATGAACAGAAAGGTTAAACTCTGTGAGCTGAATGCACACATCACATAGTAGTTTCTGAGAATGATTCTGTCTAGTTTTTATACGAAGATATTTCCTTTTCTAACATTGGCCTAAAATCGCTTGAAATCTCCAATTGCAATTGCCCCAAAAAGAGAGTTTCAAATCTGCTCTGTCCAAAGAAAGGTTCAACTCTGTGAGCTGAATACACACAACACAAAGAAGTTACTGAAAATTCTTCTGTCTAGCATTATATGAAGAAATCCCGTTTCCAACGAAGTCCTCAAAGAGGTCCAAATATCCACTTGCAGACTTTACAAACAGAGTGTTTCCAAACTGCTGTATGAAAAGAAAGGTTAAAATCTGTGAGCTGAATGCACACATCACATAGTAGTTTCTGAGAATCATTCTGTCTAGTTTTTATACCAAGATATTTCCTTTTCTCACATTGGCCTCAAATCGCTTGAAATCCCAAATTCCAAATTCCAGAAAAAGACAGTTTCAAACCTGCAGTGTATAAGGAAAGGTTCAAATCTGTGAGTTGAATACACACAACACAAAGAAGTTACTGAGAATTCTTCTGTCTAGCATTATATGAAGAAATCCCGTTTCCAACGAAGGCCCCAAAGTGGTGCAAATATCCACTTGTAGACTTTAGAAACAGAGTGTTTCCAAACTGCTCTATGAACAGAAAAGTTAAACTCTGTGAGCTGAACGCACACATCACAAAGTTGTTTCTGAGAATGATTCTGTCTAGTTTTTATATGAAGATATTTCCTTTTCTAACATTGGCCTAAAATCGCTTGAAATCTCCAATTGCAATTTCCACAAAAAGAGAGTTTCAAATCTGCTCTGTCCAAAGAAAGGTTCAACTCTGTGAGCTGAATACACACAACACAAAGAAGTTACTGAAAATTCTTCTGTCTAGCATTATATGAAGAAATGTCGTTTCCAACGAAGTCCTCAAAGAGGTCCAAATATCCACTTGCAGACTTTACAAACAGAGTGTTTCCAAACTGCTGTATGAACAGAAAGGTTAAACTCTGTGAGCTGAATGCACACATCACATAGTAGTTTCTGAGAATGATTCTGTCTAGTTTTTATACCAAGATATTTCCTTTTCTCACATTGGCCTCAAATCGCTTGAAATCTCCAATTGCAATTTCCACAAAAAGAGAGTTTCAAATCTGCTCTGTCCAAAGAAAGGTTCAACTCTGTGAGCTGAATACACACAACACAAAGAAGTTACTCAAAATTCTTCTGTCTAGCATTATATAAAGAAATCCCGTTTCCAACGAAATCCTCAAAGAGGTCCAAATATAACCTTGCAGACTTTACAAACAGAGTGTTTCCAAAGTGCTCTATGAACAGAAAGGTTAAACTCTGTGAGCTGAATGCACACATCACATAGTAGTTTCTGAGAATGATTCTGTCTAGTTTTTATACGAAGATATTTCCTTTTCTAACATTGTCCTCAAATCGCTTGAAATCTCAAATTCCAAATTCCAGAAAAAGACAGTTTCAAACCTGCAGTGTGTAAGGAAAGGTTCAAATCTGTGAGTTGAATACACACAACACAAAGAAGTTACTGAGAATTCCTCTGTCTAGCATTATATGAAGAAATCCCGTTTCCAACGAAGGCCTCAAAGTCGTGCAAATATCCACTTGTAGACTTTAGAAACAGAGTGTTTCCAAACTGCTCTATGAACAGAAAAGTTAAACTCTGTGAGCTGAACGCACACATCACAAAGTTGTTTCTGAGAATGATTCTGTCTAGTTTTTATAAGAAGATATTTCCTTTTCTAACATTGGCCTAAAATCGCTTGAAATCTCCAATTTCAAATTCCAGAAAAAGAGAGTTTCAAATCTGCTCTGTCCAAAGAAATGTTCAACTCTGTGAGCTGAATACACACAACACAAAGAAGTTACTGAAAATTCTTCTGTCTAGCATTATATGAAGAATTCCCGTATCCAACGAAGGCCTCAAAGAGATCCAAATATCCACTTGCAGATTTTACAAACAGAGTGTTTCCAAACTGCTGTATGAACAGAAAGGTTAAACTCTGTGAGCTGAATGCACACATCACATAGTAGTTTCTGAGAATGATTCTGTCTAGTTTTTATACGAAGATATTTCCTTTTCTAACATTGGCCTAAAATCGCTTGAAATCTCCAATTGCAATTTCCCCAAAAAGAGAGTTTCAAATCTGCTCTGTCCAAAGAAAGGTTCAACTCTGTGAGCTGAATACACACAACACAAAGAAGTTACTGAAAATTCTTCTGTCTAGCATTGTATGAAGAAATCCCGTTTCCAACGAAGTCCTCAAAGAGGTCCAAATATCAACTTGCAGACTTTACAAACAGAGTGTTTCCAAACTGCTCTATGAACAGAAGTTTAAACTCTCTGAGTTGAACGCACACATCACAAAGTTGTTTCTGAGAATGATTCTGTCTAGTTTTTATACCAAGATATTTCGTTTTCTAACATTGGCCTAAAATCGCTTGAAATCTCCAATTGCAATTTCCACAAAAAGAGAGTTTCAAATCTGCTCTGTCCAAAGAAAGGTTCAACTCTGTGAGCTGAATACACACAACACAAAGAAGTTACTGAACATTTTTCTATCTAGCATTATATGAAGAAATCCCGATTCCAACGAAGTCCTCAAAGAGTTCCAAATATCCACTTGCAGACTTTACAAACAGAGTGTTTCCAAACTGCTGTATGAACAGAAAGGTTAAACTCTGTGAGCTGAATGCACACATCACATAGTAGTTTCTGAGAATGATTCTGTCTAGTTTTTATACCAAGATATTTCCTTTTCTCACATTGGCCTCAAATCGCTTGAAATCTCCAATTGCAATTTCCACAAAAAGAGAGTTTCAAATCTGCTCTGTCCAAACAAAGGTTCAACTCTGTGAGCTGAATACACACAACACAAAGAAGTTACTGAAAATTCTTCTGTCTGGCATTATATGAAGAAATCCCGTTTCCAACGAAGTCCTCAAAGAGTTCCAAATATCCACTTGCAGACTTTACAAACAGAGTGTTTCCAAACTGCTGTATGAACAGAAAGGTTAAACTCTGTGAGCTGAATGCACACATCACATAGTAGTTTCTGAGAATGATTCTGTCTAGTTTTTATACGAAGATATTTCCTTTTCTAACATTGGCCTAAAATCGCTTGAAATCTCCAATTGCAATTGCCCCAAAAAGAGAGTTTCAAATCTGCTCTGTCCAAAGAAAGGTTCAGCTCTGTGAGCTGAATACACACAACACAAAGAAGTTACTGAAAATTCTTCTGTCTAGCATTATATGAAGAAATCCCGTTTCCAACGAAGTCCTCAAAGAGGTCCAAATATCCACTTGCAGACTTTACAAACAGAGTGTTTCCAAACTGCTGTATGAAAAGAAAGGTTAAAATCTGTGAGTTGAATCCACACATCACATAGTAGTTTCTGAGAATCATTCTGTCTAGTTTTTATACCAAGATATTTCCTTTTCTCACATTGGCCTCAAATCGCTTGAAATCTCAAATTCCAAATTCCAGAAAAAGACAGTTTCAAACCTGCAGTGTATAAGGAAAGGTTCAACTCTGTGAGTTGAATACACACAACACAAAGAAGTTACTGAGAATTCTTCTGTCTAGCATTATATGAAGAAATCCCGTTTCCAACGAAGGCCCCAAAGTGGTGCAAATATCCACTTGTAGACTTTAGAAACAGAGTGTTTCCAAACTGCTCTATGAACAGAAAAGTTAAACTCTGTGAGCTGAACGCACACATCACAAAGTTGTTTCTGAGAATGATTCTGTCTAGTTTTTATAAGAAGATATTTCCTTTTCTAACATTGGCCTAAAATCGCTTGAAATCTCCAATTGCAATTTCCACAAAAAGAGAGTTTCAAATCTGCTCTGTCCAAAGAAAGGTTCAACTCTGTGAGCTGAATACACACAACACAAAGAAGTTACTGAAAATTCTTCTGTCTAGCATTATATGAAGAAATGCCGTTTCCAACGAAGTCCTCAAAGAGGTCCAAATATCCACTTGCAGACTTTACAAACAGAGTGTTTCCAAACTGCTGTATGAACAGAAAGGTTAAACTCTGTGAGCTGAATGCACACATCACATAGTAGTTTCTGAGAATGATTCTGTCTAGTTTTTATACCAAGATATTTCCTTTTCTCACATTGGCCTCAAATCGCTTGAAATCTCCAATTGCAATTTCCACAAAAAGAGAGTTTCAAATCTGCTCTGTCCAAAGAAAGGTTCAACTCTGTGAGCTGAATACACACAACACAAAGAAGTTACTCAAAATTCTTCTGTCTAGCATTATATAAAGAAATCCCGTTTCCAACGAAATCCTCAAAGAGGTCCAAATATAACCTTGCAGACTTTACAAACAGAGTGTTTCCAAAGTGCTCTATGAACAGAAAGGTTAAACTCTGTGAGCTGAATGCACACATCACATAGTAGTTTCTGAGAATGATTCTGTCTAGTTTTTATACGAAGATATTTCCTTTTCTAACATTGTCCTCAAATCGCTTGAAATCTCAAATTCCAAATTCCAGAAAAAGACAGTTTCAAACCTGCAGTGTGTAAGGAAAGGTTCAAATCTGTGAGTTGAATACACACAACACAAAGAAGTTACTGAGAATTCCTCTGTCTAGCATTATATGAAGAAATCCCGTTTCCAACAAAGGCCTCAAAGTCGTGCAAATATCCACTTGTAGACTTTAGAAACAGAGTGTTTCCAAACTGCTCTATGAACAGAAAAGTTAAACTCTGTGAGCGGAACGCACACATCACAAAGTTGTTTCTGAGAATGATTCTGTCTAGTTTTTATAAGAAGATATTTCCTTTTCTAACATTGGCCTAAAATCGCTTGAAATCTCCAATTTCAAATTCCAGAAAAAGAGAGTTTCAAATCTGCTCTGTCCAAAGAAATGTTCAACTCTGTGAGCTGAATACACACAACACAAAGAAGTTACTGAAAATTCTTCTGTCTAGCATTATATGAAGAATTCCCGTATCCAACGAAGGCCTCAAAGAGATCCAAATATCCACTTGCAGATTTTACAAACAGAGTGTTTCCAAACTGCTGTATGAACAGAAAGGTTAAACTCTGTGAGCTGAATGCACACATCACATAGTAGTTTCTGAGAATGATTCTGTCTAGTTTTTATACGAAGATATTTCCTTTTCTAACATTGGCCTAAAATCGCTTGAAATCTCCAATTGCAATTTCCCCAAAAAGAGAGTTTCAAATCTGCTCTGTCCAAAGAAAGGTTCAACTCTGTGAGCTGAATACACACAACACAAAGAAGTTACTGAAAATTCTTCTGTCTAGCATTGTATGAAGAAATCCCGTTTCCAACGAAGTCCTCAAAGAGGTCCAAATATCAACTTGCAGACTTTACAAACAGAGTGTTTCCAAACTTCTCTATGAACAGAAGTTTAAACTCTCTGAGTTGAACGCACACATCACAAAGTTGTTTCTGAGAATGATTCTGTCTAGTTTTTATACCAAGATATTTCGTTTTCTAACATTGGCCTAAAATCGCTTGAAATCTCCAATTGCAATTTCCACAAAAAGAGAGTTTCAAATCTGCTCTGTCCAAAGAAAGTTTCAACTCTGTGAGCTGAATACACACAACACAAAGAAGTTACTGAAAATTCTTCTGTCTGGCATTATATGAAGAAATCCCGTTTCCAACGAAGTCCTCAAAGAGTTCCAAATATCCACTTGCAGACTTTACAAACAGAGTGTTTCCAAACTGCTGTATGAACAGAAAGGTTAAACTCTGTGAGCTGAATGCACACATCACATAGTAGTTTCTGAGAATGATTCTGTCTAGTTTTTATACGAAGATATTTCCTTTTCTAACATTGGCCTAAAATCGCTTGAAATCTCCAATTGCAATTGCCCCAAAAAGAGAGTTTCAAATCTGCTCTGTCCAAAGAAAGGTTCAACTCTGTGAGCTGAATACACACAACACAAAGAAGTTACTGAAAATTCTTCTGTCTAGCATTATATGAAGAAATCCCGTTTCCAACGAAGTCCTCAAAGAGGTCCAAATATCCACTTGCAGACTTTACAAACAGAGTGTTTCCAAACTGCTGTATGAAAAGAAAGGTTAAAATCTGTGAGCTGAATGCACACATCACATAGTAGTTTCTGAGAATCATTCTGTCTAGTTTTTATACCAAGATATTTCCTTTTCTCACATTGGCCTCAAATCGCTTGAAATCTCAAATTCCAAATTCCAGAAAAAGACAGTTTCAAACCTGCAGTGTATAAGGAAAGGTTCAACTCTGTGAGTTGAATACACACAACACAAAGAAGTTACTGAGAATTCTTCTGTCTAGCATTATATGAAGAAATCCCGTTTCCAACGAAGGCCCCAAAGTGGTGCAAATATCCACTTGTAGACTTTAGAAACAGAGTGTTTCCAAACTGCTCTATGAACAGAAAAGTTAAACTCTGTGAGCTGAACGCACACATCACAAAGTTGTTTCTGAGAATGATTCTGTCTAGTTTTTATATGAAGATATTTCCTTTTCTAACATTGGCCTAAAATCGCTTGAAATCTCCAATTGCAATTTCCACAAAAAGAGAGTTTCAAATCTGCTCTGTCCAAAGAAAGGTTCAACTCTGTGAGCTGAATACACACAACACAAAGAAGTTACTGAAAATTCTTCTGTCTAGCATTATATGAAGAAATCCCGTTTCCAACGAAGTCCTCAAAGAGGTCCAAATATCCACTTGCAGACTTTACAAACAGAGTGTTTCCAAACTGCTGTATGAACAGAAAGGTTAAACTCTGTGAGCTGAATGCACACATCACATAGTAGTTTCTGAGAATGATTCTGTCTAGTTTTTATACCAAGATATTTCCTTTTCTCACATTGGCCTCAAATCGCTTGAAATCTCCAATTGCAATTTCCACAAAAAGAGAGTTTCAAATCTGCTCTGTCCAAAGAAAGGTTCAACTCTGTGAGCTGAATACACACAACACAAAGAAGTTACTCAAAATTCTTCTGTCTAGCATTATATAAAGAAATCCCGTTTCCAACGAAATCCTCAAAGAGGTCCAAATATAACGTTGCAGACTTTACAAACAGAGTGTTTCCAAAGTGCTCTATGAACAGAAAGGTTAAACTCTGTGAGCTGAATGCACACATCACATAGTAGTTTCTGAGAATGATTCTGTCTAGTTTTTATACGAAGATATTTCCTTTTCTAACATTGTCCTCAAATCGCTTGAAATCTCAAATTCCAAATTCCAGAAAAAGACAGTTTCAAACCTGCAGTGTGTAAGGAAAGGTTCAAATCTGTGAGTTGAATACACACAACACAAAGAAGTTACTGAGAATTCCTCTGTCTAGCATTATATGAAGAAATCCCGTTTCCAACAAAGGCCTCAAAGTCGTGCAAATATCCACTTGTAGACTTTAGAAACAGAGTGTTTCCAAACTGCTCTATGAACAGAAAAGTTAAACTCTGTGAGCTGAACGCACACATCACAAAGTTGTTTCTGAGAATGATTCTGTCTAGTTTTTATAAGAAGATATTTCCTTTTCTAACATTGGCCTAAAATCGCTTGAAATCTCCAATTTCAAATTCCAGAAAAAGAGAGTTTCAAATCTGCTCTGTCCAAAGAAATGTTCAACTCTGTGAGCTGAATACACACAACACAAAGAAGTTACTGAAAATTCTTCTGTCTAGCATTATATGAAGAATTCCCGTATCCAACGAAGGCCTCAAAGAGATCCAAATATCCACTTGCAGATTTTACAAACAGAGTGTTTCCAAACTGCTGTATGAACAGAAAGGTTAAACTCTGTGAGCTGAATGCACACATCACATAGTAGTTTCTGAGAATGATTCTGTCTAGTTTTTATACGAAGATATTTCCTTTTCTAACATTGGCCTAAAATCGCTTGAAATCTCCAATTGCAATTTCCCCAAAAAGAGAGTTTCAAATCTGCTCTGTCCAAAGAAAGGTTCAACTCTGTGAGCTGAATACACACAACACAAAGAAGTTACTGAAAATTCTTCTGTCTAGCATTGTATGAAGAAATCCCGTTTCCAACGAAGTCCTCAAAGAGGTCCAAATATCAACTTGCAGACTTTACAAACAGAGTGTTTCCAAACTGCTCTATGAACAGAAAGGTTAAATTCTGTGAGCTGAATGCACACATCACATAGTAGTTTCTGAGAATGATTCTGTCTAGTTTCTATACGAAGATATTTCCTTTTCTAACATTGTCCTCAAATCGCTTGAAATCTCAAATTCCAAATTCCAGAAAAAGACAGTTTCAAACCTGCAGTGTGTAAGGAAAGGTTCAAATCTGTGAGTTGAATACACACAACAGAAAGAAGTTACTGAGAATTCTTCTGTCTAGCATTATATGAAGAAATCCCGTTTCCAACGAAGGCCTCAAAGTGGAGCAAATATCCACTTGTAGACTTTAGAAACAGAGTGTTTCCAAACTGCTCTATGAACAGAAAAGTTAAACTCTGTGAGCTGAACGCACACATCACAAAGTTGTTTCTGAGAATGATTCTGTCTAGTTTTTATACCAAGATATTTCGTTTTCTAACATTGGCCTAAAATCGCTTGAAATCTCCAATTGCAATTTCCACAAAAAGAGAGTTTCAAATCCGCTCTGTCCAAAGAAAGGTTCAACTCTGTGAGCTGAATACACACAACACAAAGAAGTTACTGAACATTTTTCTATCTAGCATTATATGAAGAAATCCCGATTCCAACGAAGTCCTCAAAGAGTTCCAAATATCCACTTGCAGACTTTACAAACAGAGTGTTTCCAAACTGCTGTATGAACAGAAAGGTTAAACTCTGTGAGCTGAATGCACACATCACATAGTAGTTTCTGAGAATGATTCTGTCTAGTTTTTATACCAAGATATTTCCTTTTCTCACGTTGGCCTCAAATCGCTTGAAATCTCCAATTGCAATTTCCACAAAAAGAGAGTTTCAAATCTGCTCTGTCCAAACAAAGGTTCAACTCTGTGAGCTGAATACACACAACACAAAGAAGTTACTGAAAATTCTTCTGTCTGGCATTATATGAAGAAATCCCGTTTCCAACGAAGTCCTCAAAGAGTTCCAAATATCCACTTGCAGACTTTACAAACAGAGTGTTTCCAAACTGCTGTATGAACAGAAAGGTTAAACTCTGTGAGCTGAATGCACACATCACATAGTAGTTTCTGAGAATGATTCTGTCTAGTTTTTATACGAAGATATTTCCTTTTCTAACATTGGCCTAAAATCGCTTGAAATCTCCAATTGCAATTGCCCCAAAAAGAGAGTTTCAAATCTGCTCTGTCCAAAGAAAGGTTCAACTCTGTGAGCTGAATACACACAACACAAAGAAGTTACTGAAAATTCTTCTGTCTAGCATTATATGAAGAAATCCCGTTTCCAACGAAGTCCTCAAAGAGGTCCAAATATCCACTTGCAGACTTTACAAACAGAGTGTTTCCAAACTGCTGTATGAAAAGAAAGGTTAAAATCTGTGAGCTGAATGCACACATCACATAGTAGTTTCTGAGAATCATTCTGTCTAGTTTTTATACCAAGATATTTCCTTTTCTCACATTGGCCTCAAATCGCTTGAAATCTCAAATTCCAAATTCCAGAAAAAGACAGTTTCAAACCTGCAGTGTATAAGGAAAGGTTCAAATCTGTGAGTTGAATACACACAACACAAAGAAGTTACTGAGAATTCTTCTGTCTAGCATTATATGAAGAAATCCCGTTTCCAACGAAGGCCCCAAAGTGGTGCAAATATCCACTTGTAGACTTTAGAAACAGAGTGTTTCCAAACTGCTCTATGAACAGAAAAGTTAAACTCTGTGAGCTGAACGCACACATCACAAAGTTGTTTCTGAGAATGATTCTGTCTAGTTTTTATATGAAGATATTTCCTTTTCTAACATTGGCCTAAAATCGCTTGAAATCTCCAATTGCAATTTCCACAAAAAGAGAGTTTCAAATCTGCTCTGTCCAAAGAAAGGTTCAACTCTGTGAGCTGAATACACACAACACAAAGAAGTTACTGAAAATTCTTCTGTCTAGCATTATATGAAGAAATGCCGTTTCCAACGAAGTCCTCAAAGAGGTCCAAATATCCACTTGCAGACTTTACAAACAGAGTGTTTCCAAACTGCTGTATGAACAGAAAGGTTAAACTCTGTGAGCTGAATGCACACATCACATAGTAGTTTCTGAGAATGATTCTGTCTAGTTTTTATACCAAGATATTTCCTTTTCTCACATTGGCCTCAAATCGCTTGAAATCTCCAATTGCAATTTCCACAAAAAGAGAGTTTCAAATCTGCTCTGTCCAAAGAAAGGTTCAACTCTGTGAGCTGAATACACACAACACAAAGAAGTTACTCAAAATTCTTCTGTCTAGCATTATATAAAGAAATCCCGTTTCCAACGAAATCCTCAAAGAGGTCCAAATATAACCTTGCAGACTTTACAAACAGAGTGTTTCCAAAGTGCTCTATGAACAGAAAGGTTAAACTCTGTGAGCTGAATGCACACATCACATAGTAGTTTCTGAGAATGATTCTGTCTAGTTTTTATACGAAGATATTTCCTTTTCTAACATTGTCCTCAAATCGCTTGAAATCTCAAATTCCAAATTCCAGAAAAAGACAGTTTCAAACCTGCAGTGTGTAAGGAAAGGTTCAAATCTGTGAGTTGAATACACACAACACAAAGAAGTTACTGAGAATTCCTCTGTCTAGCATTATATGAAGAAATCCCGTTTCCAACGAAGGCCTCAAAGTCGTGCAAATATCCACTTGTAGACTTTAGAAACAGAGTGTTTCCAAACTGCTCTATGAACAGAAAAGTTAAACTCTGTGAGCTGAACGCACACATCACAAAGTTGTATCTGAGAATGATTCTGTCTAGTTTTTATAAGAAGATATTTCCTTTTCTAACATTGGCCTAAAATCGCTTGAAATCTCCAATTTCAAATTCCAGAAAAAGAGAGTTTCAAATCTGCTCTGTCCAAAGAAATGTTCAACTCTGTGAGCTGAATACACACAACACAAAGAAGTTACTGAAAATTCTTCTGTCTAGCATTATATGAAGAATTCCCGTATCCAACGAAGGCCTCAAAGAGATCCAAATATCCACTTGCAGATTTTACAAACAGAGTGTTTCCAAACTGCTGTATGAACAGAAAGGTTAAACTCTGTGAGCTGAATGCACACATCACATAGTAGTTTCTGAGAATGATTCTGTCTAGTTTTTATACGAAGATATTTCCTTTTCTAACATTGGCCTAAAATCGCTTGAAATCTCCAATTGCAATTTCCCCAAAAAGAGAGTTTCAAATCTGCTCTGTCCAAAGAAAGGTTCAACTCTGTGAGCTGAATACACACAACACAAAGAAGTTACTCCAAATTCTTCTGTCTAGCATTGTATGAAGAAATCCCGTTTCCAACGAAGTCCTCAAAGAGGTCCAAATATCAACTTGCAGACTTTACAAACAGAGTGTTTCCAAACTGCTCTATGAACAGAAAGGTTAAATTCTGTGAGCTGAATGCACACATCACATAGTAGTTTCTGAGAATGATTCTGTCTAGTTTCTATACGAAGATATTTCCTTTTCTAACATTGTCCTCAAATCGCTTGAAATCTCAAATTCCAAATTCCAGAAAAAGACAGTTTCAAACCTGCAGTGTGTAAGGAAAGGTTCAAATCTGTGAGTTGAATACACACAACACAAAGAAGTTACTGAGAATTCTTCTGTCTAGCATTATATGAAGAAATCCCGTTTCCAACGAAGGCCTCAAAGTGGAGCAAATATCCACTTGTAGACTTTAGAAACAGAGTGTTTCCAAACTGCTCTATGAACAGAAAAGTTAAACTCTGTGAGCTGAACGCACACATCACAAAGTTGTTTCTGAGAATGATTCTGTCTAGTTTTTATACCAAGATATTTCGTTTTCTAACATTGGCCTAAAATCGCTTGAAATCTCCAATTGCAATTTCCACAAAAAGAGAGTTTCAAATCCGCTCTGTCCAAAGAAAGGTTCAACTCTGTGAGCTGAATACACACAACACAAAGAAGTTACTGAACATTTTTCTATCTAGCATTATATGAAGAAATCCCGATTCCAACGAAGTCCTCAAAGAGTTCCAAATATCCACTTGCAGACTTTACAAACAGAGTGTTTCCAAACTGCTGTATGAACAGAAAGGTTAAACTCTGTGAGCTGAATGCACACATCACATAGTAGTTTCTGAGAATGATTCTGTCTAGTTTTTATACCAAGATATTTCCTTTTCTCACATTGGCCTCAAATCGCTTGAAATCTCCAATTGCAATTTCCACAAAAAGAGAGTTTCAAATCTGCTCTGTCCAAACAAAGGTTCAACTCTGTGAGCTGAATACACACAACACAAAGAAGTTACTGAAAATTCTTCTGTCTGGCATTATATGAAGAAATCCCGTTTCCAACGAAGTCCTCAAAGAGTTCCAAATATCCACTTGCAGACTTTACAAACAGAGTGTTTCCAAACTGCTGTATGAACAGAAAGGTTAAACTCTGTGAGCTGAATGCACACATCACATAGTAGTTTCTGAGAATGATTCTGTCTAGTTTTTATACGAAGATATTTCCTTTTCTAACATTGGCCTAAAATCGCTTGAAATCTCCAATTGCAATTGCCCCAAAAAGAGAGTTTCAAATCTGCTCTGTCCAAAGAAAGGTTCAACTCTGTGAGCTGAATACACACAACACAAAGAAGTTACTGAAAATTCTTCTGTCTAGCATTATATGAAGAAATCCCGTTTCCAACGAAGTCCTCAAAGAGGTCCAAATATCCACTTGCAGACTTTACAAACAGAGTGTTTCCAAACTGCTGTATGAAAAGAAAGGTTAAAATCTGTGAGCTGAATGCACACATCACATAGTAGTTTCTGAGAATCATTCTGTCTAGTTTTTATACCAAGATATTTCCTTTTCTCACATTGGCCTCAAATCGCTTGAAATCTCAAATTCCAAATTCCAGAAAAAGACAGTTTCAAACCTGCAGTGTATAAGGAAAGGTTCAAATCTGTGAGTTGAATACACACAACACAAAGAAGTTACTGAGAATTCTTCTGTCTAGCATTATATGAAGAAATCCCGTTTCCAACGAAGGCCCCAAAGTGGTGCAAATATCCACTTGTAGACTTTAGAAACAGAGTGTTTCCAAACTGCTCTATGAACAGAAAAGTTAAACTCTGTGAGCTGAACGCACACATCACAAAGTTGTTTCTGAGAATGATTCTGTCTAGTTTTTATATGAAGATATTTCCTTTTCTAACATTGGCCTAAAATCGCTTGAAATCTCCAATTGCAATTTCCACAAAAAGAGAGTTTCAAATCTGCTCTGTCCAAAGAAAGGTTCAACTCTGTGAGCTGAATACACACAACACAAAGAAGTTACTGAAAATTCTTCTGTCTAGCATTATATGAAGAAATGCCGTTTCCAACGAAGTCCTCAAAGAGGTCCAAATATCCACTTGCAGACTTTACAAACAGAGTGTTTCCAAACTGCTGTATGAACAGAAAGGTTAAACTCTGTGAGCTGAATGCACACATCACATAGTAGTTTCTGAGAATGATTCTGTCTAGTTTTTATACCAAGATATTTCCTTTTCTCACATTGGCCTCAAATCGCTTGAAATCTCCAATTGCAATTTCCACAAAAAGAGAGTTTCAAATCTGCTCTGTCCAAAGAAAGGTTCAACTCTGTGAGCTGAATACACACAACACAAAGAAGTTACTCAAAATTCTTCTGTCTAGCATTATATAAAGAAATCCCGTTTCCAACGAAATCCTCAAAGAGGTCCAAATATAACCTTGCAGACTTTACAAACAGAGTGTTTCCAAAGTGCTCTATGAACAGAAAGGTTAAACTCTGTGAGCTGAATGCACACATCACATAGTAGTTTCTGAGAATGATTCTGTCTAGTTTTTATACGAAGATATTTCCTTTTCTAACATTGTCCTCAAATCGCTTGAAATCTCAAATTCCAAATTCCAGAAAAAGACAGTTTCAAACCTGCAGTGTGTAAGGAAAGGTTCAAATCTGTGAGTTGAATACACACAACACAAAGAAGTTACTGAGAATTCCTCTGTCTAGCATTATATGAAGAAATCCCGTTTCCAACGAAGGCCTCAAAGTCGTGCAAATATCCACTTGTAGACTTTAGAAACAGAGTGTTTCCAAACTGCTCTATGAACAGAAAAGTTAAACTCTGTGAGCTGAACGCACACATCACAAAGTTGTATCTGAGAATGATTCTGTCTAGTTTTTATAAGAAGATATTTCCTTTTCTAACATTGGCCTAAAATCGCTTGAAATCTCCAATTTCAAATTCCAGAAAAAGAGAGTTTCAAATCTGCTCTGTCCAAAGAAATGTTCAACTCTGTGAGCTGAATACACACAACACAAAGAAGTTACTGAAAATTCTTCTGTCTAGCATTATATGAAGAATTCCCGTATCCAACGAAGGCCTCAAAGAGATCCAAATATCCACTTGCAGATTTTACAAACAGAGTGTTTCCAAACTGCTGTATGAACAGAAAGGTTAAACTCTGTGAGCTGAATGCACACATCACATAGTAGTTTCTGAGAATGATTCTGTCTAGTTTTTATACGAAGATATTTCCTTTTCTAACATTGGCCTAAAATCGCTTGAAATCTCCAATTGCAATTTCCCCAAAAAGAGAGGTTCAAATCTGCTCTGTCCAAAGAAAGGTTCAACTCTGTGAGCTGAATACACACAACACAAAGAAGTTACTGAAAATTCTTCTGTCTAGCATTGTATGAAGAAATCCCGTTTCCAACGAAGTCCTCAAAGAGGTCCAAATATCAACTTGCAGACTTTACAAACAGAGTGTTTCCAAACTGCTCTATGAACAGAAAGGTTAAACTCTGTGAGCTGAATGCACACATCACATAGTAGTTTCTGAGAATGATTCTGTCTAGTTTCTATACGAAGATATTTCCTTTTCTAACATTGTCCTCAAATCGCTTGAAATCTCAAATTCCAAATTCCAGAAAAAGACAGTTTCAAACCTGCAGTGTGTAAGGAAAGGTTCAAATCTGTGAGTTGAATAAACACAACACAAAGAAGTTACTGAGAATTCTTCTGTCTAGCATTATATGAAGAAATCCCGTTTCCAACGAAGGCCTCAAAGTGGAGCAAATATCCACTTGTAGACTTTAGAAACAGAGTGTTTCCAAACTGCTCTATGAACAGAAAAGTTAAACTCTGTGAGCTGAACGCACACATCACAAAGTTGTTTCTGAGAATGATTCTGTCTAGTTTTTATACCAAGATATTTCGTTTTCTAACATTGGCCTAAAATCGCTTGAAATCTCCAATTGCAATTTCCACAAAAAGAGAGTTTCAAATCTGCTCTGTCCAAAGAAAGGTTCAACTCTGTGAGCTGAATACACACAACACAAAGAAGTTACTGAACATTTTTCTATCTAGCATTATATGAAGAAATCCCGATTCCAACGAAGTCCTCAAAGAGTTCCAAATATCCACTTGCAGACTTTACAAACAGAGTGTTTCCAAACTGCTGTATGAACAGAAAGGTTAAACTCTGTGAGCTGAATGCACACATCACATAGTAGTTTCTGAGAATGATTCTGTCTAGTTTTTATACCAAGATATTTCCTTTTCTCACATTGGCCTCAAATCGCTTGAAATCTCCAATTGCAATTTCCACAAAAAGAGAGTTTCAAATCTGCTCTGTCCAAACAAAGGTTCAACTCTGTGAGCTGAATACACACAACACAAAGAAGTTACTGAAAATTCTTCTGTCTGGCATTATATGAAGAAATCCCGTTTCCAACGAAGTCCTCAAAGAGTTCCAAATATCCACTTGCAGACTTTACAAACAGAGTGTTTCCAAACTGCTGTATGAACAGAAAGGTGAAACTCTGTGAGCTGAATGCACACATCACATAGTAGTTTCTGAGAATGATTCTGTCTAGTTTTTATACGAAGATATTTCCTTTTCTAACATTGGCCTAAAATCGCTTGAAATCTCCAATTGCAATTTCCCCAAAAAGAGAGGTTCAAATCTGCTCTGTCCAAAGAAAGGTTCAACTCTGTGAGCTGAATACACACAACACAAAGAAGTTACTGAAAATTCTTCTGTCTAGCATTGTATGAAGAAATCCCGTTTCCAACGAAGTCCTCAAAGAGGTCCAAATATCAACTTGCAGACTTTACAAACAGAGTGTTTCCAAACTGCTCTATGAACAGAAAGGTTAAACTCTGTGAGCTGAATGCACACATCACATAGTAGTTTCTGAGAATGATTCTGTCTAGTTTCTATACGAAGATATTTCCTTTTCTAACATTGTCCTCAAATCGCTTGAAATCTCAAATTCCAAATTCCAGAAAAAGACAGTTTCAAACCTGCAGTGTATAAGGAAAGGTTCAAATCTGTGAGTTGAATACACACAACACAAAGAAGTTACTGAGAATTCTTCTGTCTAGCATTATATGAAGAAATCCCGTTTCCAACGAAGGCCCCAAAGTGGAGCAAATATCCACTTGTAGACTTTAGAAACAGAGTGTTTCCAAACTGCTCTATGAACAGAAAAGTTAAACTCTGTGAGCTGAACGCACACATCACAAAGTTGTTTCTGAGAATGATTCTGTCTAGTTTTTATATGAAGAAATTTCCTTTTCTAACATTGGCCTAAAATCGCTTGAAATCTCCAATTGCAATTTCCACAAAAAGAGAGTTTCAAATCTGCTCTGTCCAAAGAAAGGTTCAACTCTGTGAGCTGAATACACACAACACAAAGAAGTTACTGAACATTTTTCTATCTAGCATTATATGAAGAAATCCCGATTCCAACGAAGTCCTCAAAGAGTTCCAAATATCCACTTGCAGACTTTACAAACAGAGTGTTTCCAAACTGCTGTATGAACAGAAAGGTTAAACTCTGTGAGCTGAATGCACACATCACATAGTAGTTTCTGAGAATGATTCTGTCTAGTTTTTATACCAAGATATTTCCTTTTCTCACATTGGCCTCAAATCGCTTGAAATCTCCAATTGCAATTTCCACAAAAAGAGAGTTTCAAATCTGCTCTGTCCAAACAAAGGTTCAACTCTGTGAGCTGAATACACACAACACAAAGAAGTTACTGAAAATTCTTCTGTCTGGCATTATATGAAGAAATCCCGTTTCCAACGAAGTCCTCAAAGAGTTCCAAATATCCACTTGCAGACTTTACAAACAGAGTGTTTCCAAACTGCTGTATGAACAGAAAGGTTAAACTCTGTGAGCTGAATGCACACATCACATAGTAGTTTCTGAGAATGATTCTGTCTAGTTTTTATACGAAGATATTTCCTTTTCTAACATTGGCCTAAAATCGCTTGAAATCTCCAATTGCAATTGCCCCAAAAAGAGAGTTTCAAATCTGCTCTGTCCAAAGAAATGTTCAACTCTGTGAGCTGAATACACACAACACAAAGAAGTTACTGAAAATTCTTCTGTCTAGCATTATATGAAGAAATCCCGTTTCCAACGAAGTCCTCAAAGAGGTCCAAATATCCACTTGCAGACTTTACAAACAGAGTGTTTCCAAACTGCTGTATGAAAAGAAAGGTTAAAATCTGTGAGCTGAATGCACACATCACATAGTAGTTTCTGAGAATCATTCTGTCTAGTTTTTATACCAAGATATTTCCTTTTCTCACATTGGCCTCAAATCGCTTGAAATCTCAAATTCCAAATTCCAGAAAAAGACAGTTTCAAACCTGCAGTGTATAAGGAAAGGTTCAAATCTGTGAGTTGAATACACACAACACAAAGAAGTTACTGAGAATTCTTCTGTCTAGCATTATATGAAGAAATCCCGTTTCCAACGAAGGCCCCAAAGTGGTGCAAATATCCACTTGTAGACTTTAGAAACAGAGTGTTTCCAAACTGCTCTATGAACAGAAAAGTTAAACTCTGTGAGCTGAACGCACACATCACAAAGTTGTTTCTGAGAATGATTCTGTCTAGTTTTTATATGAAGATATTTCCTTTTCTAACATTGGCCTAAAATCGCTTGAAATCTCCAATTGCAATTTCCACAAAAAGAGAGTTTCAAATCTGCTCTGTCCAAAGAAAGGTTCAACTCTGTGAGCTGAATACACACAACACAAAGAAGTTACTGAAAATTCTTCTGTCTAGCATTATATGAAGAAATCCCGTTTCCAACGAAGTCCTCAAAGAGGTCCAAATATCCACTTGCAGACTTTACAAACAGAGTGTTTCCAAACTGCTGTATGAATAGAAAGGTTAAACTCTGTGAGCTGAATGCACACATCACATAGTAGTTTCTGAGAATGATTCTGTCTAGTTTTTATACCAAGATATTTCCTTTTCTCACATTGGCCTCAAATCGCTTGAAATCTCCAATTGCAATTTCCACAAAAAGAGAGTTTCAAATCTGCTCTGTCCAAAGAAAGGTTCAACTCTGTGAGCTGAATACACACAACACAAAGAAGTTACTCAAAATTCTTCTGTCTAGCATTATATAAAGAAATCCCGTTTCCAACGAAATCCTCAAAGAGGTCCAAATATAACCTTGCAGACTTTACAAACAGAGTGTTTCCAAAGTGCTCTATGAACAGAAAGGTTAAACTCTGTGAGCTGAATGCACACATCACATAGTAGTTTCTGAGAATGATTCTGTCTAGTTTTTATACGAAGATATTTCCTTTTCTAACATTGTCCTCAAATCGCTTGAAATCTCAAATTCCAAATTCCAGAAAAAGACAGTTTCAAACCTGCAGTGTGTAAGGAAAGGTTCAAATCTGTGAGTTGAATACACACAACACAAAGAAGTTACTGAGAATTCCTCTGTCTAGCATTATATGAAGAAATCCCGTTTCCAACGAAGGCCTCAAAGTCGTGCAAATATCCACTTGTAGACTTTAGAAACAGAGTGTTTCCAAACTGCTCTATGAACAGAAAAGTTAAACTCTGTGAGCTGAACGCACACATCACAAAGTTGTTTCTGAGAATGATTCTGTCTAGTTTTTATAAGAAGATATTTCCTTTTCTAACATTGGCCTAAAATCGCTTGAAATCTCCAATTTCAAATTCCAGAAAAAGAGAGTTTCAAATCTGCTCTGTCCAAAGAAATGTTCAACTCTGTGAGCTGAATACACACAACACAAAGAAGTTACTGAAAATTCTTCTGTCTAGCATTATATGAAGAATTCCCGTATCCAACGAAGGCCTCAAAGAGATCCAAATATCCACTTGCAGATTTTACAAACAGAGTGTTTCCAAACTGCTGTATGAACAGAAAGGTTAAACTCTGTGAGCTGAATGCACACATCACATAGTAGTTTCTGAGAATGATTCTGTCTAGTTTTTATACGAAGATATTTCCTTTTCTAACATTGGCCTAAAATCGCTTGAAATCTCCAATTGCAATTTCCCCAAAAAGAGAGTTTCAAATCTGCTCTGTCCAAAGAAAGGTTCAACTCTGTGAGCTGAATACACACAACACAAAGAAGTTACTGAAAATTCTTCTGTCTAGCATTGTATGAAGAAATCCCGTTTCCAACGAAGTCCTCAAAGAGGTCCAAATATCAACTTGCAGACTTTACAAACAGAGTGTTTCCAAACTGCTCTATCAACAGAAGTTTAAACTCTGTGGGCTGAATGCACACATCACAAAGTAGTTTCTGAGAATGATTCTGTCTAGTTTCTATACGAAGATATTTCGTTTTCTAACATTGGCCTCAAATCGCTTGAAATCTCAAATTCCAAATTCCAGAAAAAGACAGTTTCAAACCTGCAGTGTGTAAGGAAAGGTTCAAATCTGTGAGATGAATACACACAACACAAAGAAGTTACTGAGAATTCTTCTGTCTAGCATTATATGAAGAAATCCTGTTTCCAACGAAGGCCTCAAAGTGGTGCAAATATCCACTTGTAGACTTTAGATACAGAGTGTTTCCAAACTGCTCTATGAACAGAAAAGTTAAACTCTCTGAGTTGAACGCACACATCACAAAGTTGTTTCTGAGAATGATTCTGTCTAGTTTTTATACCAAGATATTTCGTTTTCTAACATTGGCCTAAAATCGCTTGAAATCTCCAATTGCAATTTCCACAAAAAGAGAGTTTCAAATCTGCTCTGTCCAAAGAAAGATTCAACCCTGTGAGCTGAATACACACAACACAAAGAAGTTACTGAAAATTCTTCTGTCTAGCATTATATGATGAAATCCCGTTTCCAACGAAGTCCTCAAAGAGGTCCAAATATCCACTTGCAGACTTTACAAACAGACTGTTTCCAAACTGCTGTATGAACAGAAAGGTTAAACTCTGTGAGCTGAATGCACACATCACATAGTAGTTTCTGAGAATGATTCTGTCTAGTTTTTATACGAAGATATTTCCTTTTCTAACATTGGCCTAAAATCGCTTGAAATCTCCAATTGCAATTTCCCCAAAAAGAGAGTTTCAAATCTGCTCTGTCCAAAGAAAGGTTCAACTCTGTGAGCTGAATACACACAACATAAAGAAGTTACTGAAAATTCTTCTGTCTAGCATTATATGAAGAAATCCCGTTTCCAACGAAGTCCTCAAAGAGGTCCAAATATCCTCATGCAGACTTTACAAACAGAGTGTTTCCAAACTGCTCTATGAACAGAAAGGTTAAACTCTGTGAGCTGAATGCACACATCACATAGTAGTTTCTGAGAATGATTCTGTCTAGTTTCTATACGAAGATATTTCCTTTTCTAACATTGTCCTCAAATCGCTTGAAATCTCAAATTCCAAATTCCAGAAAAAGACAGTTTCAAACCTGCAGTGTGTAAGGAAAGGTTCAAATCTGTGAGTTGAATACACACAACACAAAGAAGTTACTGAGAATTCTTCTGTCTAGCATTATATGATGAAATCCCGTTTCCAACGAAGGCCTCAAAGTGGAGCAAATATCCACTTGTAGACTTTAGAAACAGAGTGTTTCCAAACTGCTCTATGAACAGAAAAGTTAAACTCTGTGAGCTGAACGCACACATCACAAAGTTGTTTCTGAGAATGATTCTGTCTAGTTTTTATATGAAGATATTTCCTTTTCTAACATTGGCCTAAAATCGCTTGAAATCTCCAATTGCAATTTCCACAAAAAGAGAGTTTCAAATCTGCTCTGTCCAAAGAAAGGTTCAACTCTGTGAGCTGAATACACACAACACAAAGAAGTTACTGAAAATTCTTCTGTCTAGCATTATATGAAGAAATCCCGTTTCCAACGAAGTCCTCAAAGAGGTCCAAATATCCACTTGCAGACTTTACAAACAGACTGTTTCCAAACTGCTGTATGAACAGAAAGGTTAAACTCTGTGAGCTGAATGCACACATCACATAGTAGTTTCTGAGAATGATTCTGTCTAGTTTTTATACCAAGATATTTCCTTTTCTCACATTGGCCTCAAATCGCTTGAAATCTCCAATTGCAATTTCCACAAAAAGAGAGTTTCAAATCTGCTCTGTCCAAAGAAAGGTTCAACTCTGTGAGCTGAATACACACAACACAAAGAAGTTACTCAAAATTCTTCTGTCTAGCATTATATAAAGAAATCCCGTTTCCAACGAAATCCTCAAAGAGGTCCAAATATAACCTTGCAGACTTTACAAACAGAGTGTTTCCAAAGTGCTCTATGAACAGAAAGGTTAAACTCTGTGAGCTGAATGCACACATCACATAGTAGTTTCTGAGAATGATTCTGTCTAGTTTTTATACGAAGATATTTCCTTTTCTAACATTGTCCTCAAATCGCTTGAAATCTCAAATTCCAAATTCCAGAAAAAGACAGTTTCAAACCTGCAGTGTGTAAGGAAAGGTTCAAATCTGTGAGTTGAATACACACAACACAAAGAAGTTACTGAGAATTCCTCTGTCTAGCATTATATGAAGAAATCCCGTTTCCAACGAAGGCCTCAAAGTCGTGCAAATATCCACTTGTAGACTTTAGAAACAGAGTGTTTCCAAACTGCTCTATGAACAGAAAAGTTAAACTCTGTGAGCTGAACGCACACATCACAAAGTTGTTTCTGAGAATGATTCTGTCTAGTTTTTATAAGAAGATATTTCCTTTTCTAACATTGGCCTAAAATCGCTTGAAATCTCCAATTTCAAATTCCAGAAAAAGAGAGTTTCAAATCTGCTCTGTCCAAAGAAATGTTCAACTCTGTGAGCTGAATACACACAACACAAAGAAGTTACTGAAAATTCTTCTGTCTAGCATTATATGAAGAATTCCCGTATCCAACGAAGGCCTCAAAGAGATCCAAATATCCACTTGCAGATTTTACAAACAGAGTGTTTCCAAACTGCTGTATGAACAGAAAGGTTAAACTCTGTGAGCTGAATGCACACATCACATAGTAGTTTCTGAGAATGATTCTGTCTAGTTTTTATACGAAGATATTTCCTTTTCTAACATTGGCCTAAAATCGCTTGAAATCTCCAATTGCAATTTCCCCAAAAAGAGAGTTTCAAATCTGCTCTGTCCAAAGAAAGGTTCAACTCTGTGAGCTGAATACACACAACACAAAGAAGTTACTGAAAATTCTTCTGTCTAGCATTGTATGAAGAAATCCCGTTTCCAACGAAGTCCTCAAAGAGGTCCAAATATCAACTTGCAGACTTTACAAACAGAGTGTTTCCAAACTGCTCTATGAACAGAAAGGTTAAACACTGTGAGCTGAATGCACACATCACATAGTAGTTTCTGAGAATGATTCTGTCTAGTTTCTATACGAAGATATTTCCTTTTCTAACATTGTCCTCAAATCGCTTGAAATCTCAAATTCCAAATTCCAGAAAAAGACAGTTTCAAACCTGCAGTGTGTAAGGAAAGGTTCAAATCTGTGAGTTGAATACACACAACACAAAGAAGTTACTGAGAATTCTTCTGTCTAGCATTATATGAAGAAATCCCGTTTCCAACGAAGGCCTCAAAGTGGAGCAAATATCCACTTGTAGACTTTAGAAACAGAGTGTTTCCAAACTGCTCTATGAACAGAAAAGTTAAACTCTGTGAGCTGAACGCACACATCACAAAGTTGTTTCTGAGAATGATTCTGTCTAGTTTTTATACCAAGATATTTCGTTTTCTAACATTGGCCTAAAATCGCTTGAAATCTCCAATTGCAATTTCCACAAAAAGAGAGTTTCAAATCCGCTCTGTCCAAAGAAAGGTTCAACTCTGTGAGCTGAATACACACAACACAAAGAAGTTACTGAACATTTTTCTATCTAGCATTATATGAAGAAATCCCGATTCCAACGAAGTCCTCAAAGAGTTCCAAATATCCACTTGCAGACTTTACAAACAGAGTGTTTCCAAACTGCTGTATGAACAGAAAGGTTAAACTCTGTGAGCTGAATGCACACATCACATAGTAGTTTCTGAGAATGATTCTGTCTAGTTTTTATACCAAGATATTTCCTTTTCTCACATTGGCCTCAAATCGCTTGAAATCTCCAATTGCAATTTCCACAAAAAGAGAGTTTCAAATCTGCTCTGTCCAAACAAAGGTTCAACTCTGTGAGCTGAATACACACAACACAAAGAAGTTACTGAAAATTCTTCTGTCTGGCATTATATGAAGAAATCCCGTTTCCAACGAAGTCCTCAAAGAGTTCCAAATATCCACTTGCAGACTTTACAAACAGAGTGTTTCCAAACTGCTGTATGAACAGAAAGGTTAAACTCTGTGAGCTGAATGCACACATCACATAGTAGTTTCTGAGAATGATTCTGTCTAGTTTTTATACGAAGATATTTCCTTTTCTAACATTGGCCTAAAATCGCTTGAAATCTCCAATTGCAATTGCCCCAAAAAGAGAGTTTCAAATCTGCTCTGTCCAAAGAAAGGTTCAACTCTGTGAGCTGAATACACACAACACAAAGAAGTTACTGAAAATTCTTCTGTCTAGCATTATATGAAGAAATCCCGTTTCCAACGAAGTCCTCAAAGAGGTCCAAATATCCACTTGCAGACTTTACAAACAGAGTGTTTCCAAACTGCTGTATGAAAAGAAAGGTTAAAATCTGTGAGCTGAATGCACACATCACATAGTAGTTTCTGAGAATCATTCTGTCTAGTTTTTATACCAAGATATTTCCTTTTCTCACATTGGCCTCAAATCGCTTGAAATCTCAAATTCCAAATTCCAGAAAAAGACAGTTTCAAACCTGCAGTGTATAAGGAAAGGTTCAAATCTGTGAGTTGAATACACACAACACAAAGAAGTTACTGAGAATTCTTCTGTCTAGCATTATATGAAGAAATCCCGTTTCCAACGAAGGCCCCAAAGTGGTGCAAATATCCACTTGTAGACTTTAGAAACAGAGTGTTTCCAAACTGCTCTATGAACAGAAAAGTTAAACTCTGTGAGCTGAACGCACACATCACAAAGTTGTTTCTGAGAATGATTCTGTCTAGTTTTTATAAGAAGATATTTCCTTTTCTAACATTGGCCTAAAATCGCTTGAAATCTCCAATTTCAAATTCCAGAAAAAGAGAGTTTCAAATCTGCTCTGTCCAAAGAAATGTTCAACTCTGTGAGCTGAATACACACAACACAAAGAAGTTACTGAAAATTCTTCTGTCTAGCATTATATGAAGAATTCCCGTATCCAACGAAGGCCTCAAAGAGATCCAAATATCCACTTGCAGATTTTACAAACAGAGTGTTTCCAAACTGCTGTATGAACAGAAAGGTTAAACTCTGTGAGCTGAATGCACACATCACATAGTAGTTTCTGAGAATGATTCTGTCTAGTTTTTATACGAAGATATTTCCTTTTCTAACATTGGCCTAAAATCGCTTGAAATCTCCGATTGCAATTTCCCCAAAAAGAGAGTTTCAAATCTGCTCTATCCAAAGAAAGGTTCAACTCTGTGAGCTGAATACACACAACACAAAGAAGTTACTGAAAATTCTTCTGTCTAGCATTGTATGAAGAAATCCCGTTTCCAACGAAGTCCTCAAAGAGGTCCAAATATCAACTTGCAGACTTTACAAACAGAGTGTTTCCAAACTGCTCTATGAACAGAAGTTTAAACTCTCTGAGTTGAACGCACACATCACAAAGTTGTTTCTGAGAATGATTCTGTCTAGTTTTTATACCAAGATATTTCGTTTTCTAACATTGGCCTAAAATCGCTTGAAATCTCCAATTGCAATTTCCACAAAAAGAGAGTTTCAAATCTGCTCTGTCCAAAGAAAGGTTCAACTCTGTGAGCTGAATACACACAACACAAAGAAGTTACTGAACATTTTTCTATCTAGCATTATATGAAGAAATCCCGATTCCAACGAAGTCCTCAAAGAGTTCCAAATATCCACTTGCAGACTTTACAAACAGAGTGTTTCCAAACTGCTGTATGAACAGAAAGGTTAAACTCTGTGAGCTGAATGCACACATCACATAGTAGTTTCTGAGAATGATTCTGTCTAGTTTTTATACCAAGATATTTCCTTTTCTCACATTGGCCTCAAATCGCTTGAAATCTCCAATTGCAATTTCCACAAAAAGAGAGTTTCAAATCTGCTCTGTCCAAACAAAGGTTCAACTCTGTGAGCTGAATACACACAACACAAAGAAGTTACTGAAAATTCTTCTGTCTGGCATTATATGAAGAAATCCCGTTTCCAACGAAGTCCTCAAAGAGTTCCAAATATCCACTTGCAGACTTTACAAACAGAGTGTTTCCAAACTGCTGTATGAACAGAAAGGTTAAACTCTGTGACCTGAATGCACACATCACATAGTAGTTTCTGAGAATGATTCTGTCTAGTTTTTATACGAAGATATTTCCTTTTCTAACATTGGCCTAAAATCGCTTGAAATCTCCAATTGCAATTGCCCCAAAAAGAGAGTTTCAAATCTGCTCTGTCCAAAGAAAGGTTCAACTCTGTGAGCTGAATACACACAACACAAAGAAGTTACTGAAAATTCTTCTGTCTAGCATTATATGAAGAAATCCCGTTTCCAACGAAGTCCTCAAAGAGGTCCAAATATCCACTTGCAGACTTTACAAACAGAGTGTTTCCAAACTGCTGTATGAAAAGAAAGGTTAAAATCTGTGAGCTGAATGCACACATCACATAGTAGTTTCTGAGAATCATTCTGTCTAGTTTTTATACCAAGATATTTCCTTTTCTCACATTGGCCTCAAATCGCTTGAAATCTCAAATTCCAAATTCCAGAAAAAGACAGTTTCAAACCTGCAGTGTATAAGGAAAGGTTCAAATCTGTGAGTTGAATACACACAACACAAAGAAGTTACTGAGAATTCTTCTGTCTAGCATTATATGAAGAAATCCCGTTTCCAACGAAGGCCCCAAAGTGGTGCAAATATCCACTTGTAGACTTTAGAAACAGAGTGTTTCCAAACTGCTCTATGAACAGAAAAGTTAAACTCTGTGAGCTGAACGCACACATCACAAAGTTGTTTCTGAGAATGATTCTGTCTAGTTTTTATATGAAGATATTTCCTTTTCTAACATTGGCCTAAAATCGCTTGAAATCTCCAATTGCAATTTCCACAAAAAGAGAGTTTCAAATCTGCTCTGTCCAAAGAAAGGTTCAACTCTGTGAGCTGAATACACACAACACAAAGAAGTTACTGAAAATTCTTCTGTCTAGCATTATATGAAGAAATGCCGTTTCCAACGAAGTCCTCAAAGAGGTCCAAATATCCACTTGCAGACTTTACAAACAGAGTGTTTCCAAACTGCTGTATGAACAGAAAGGTTAAACTCTGTGAGCTGAATGCACACATCACATAGTAGTTTCTGAGAATGATTCTGTCTAGTTTTTATACCAAGATATTTCCTTTTCTCACATTGGCCTCAAATCGCTTGAAATCTCCAATTGCAATTTCCACAAAAAGAGAGTTTCAAATCTGCTCTGTCCAAAGAAAGGTTCAACTCTGTGAGCTGAATACACACAACACAAAGAAGTTACTCAAAATTCTTCTGTCTAGCATTATATAAAGAAATCCCGTTTCCAACGAAATCCTCAAAGAGGTCCAAATATAACCTTGCAGACTTTACAAACAGAGTGTTTCCAAAGTGCTCTATGAACAGAAAGGTTAAACTCTGTGAGCTGAATGCACACATCACATAGTAGTTTCTGAGAATGATTCTGTCTAGTTTTTATACGAAGATATTTCCTTTTCTAACATTGTCCTCAAATCGCTTGAAATCTCAAATTCCAAATTCCAGAAAAAGACAGTTTCAAACCTGCAGTGTGTAAGGAAAGGTTCAAATCTGTGAGTTGAATACACACAACACAAAGAAGTTACTGAGAATTCCTCTGTCTAGCATTATATGAAGAAATCCCGTTTCCAACGAAGGCCTCAAAGTCGTGCAAATATCCACTTGTAGACTTTAGAAACAGAGTGTTTCCAAACTGCTCTATGAACAGAAAAGTTAAACTCTGTGAGCTGAACGCACACATCACAAAGTTGTTTCTGAGAATGATTCTGTCTAGTTTTTATAAGAAGATATTTCCTTTTCTAACATTGGCCTAAAATCGCTTGAAATCTCCAATTTCAAATTCCAGAAAAAGAGAGTTTCAAATCTGCTCTGTCCAAAGAAATGTTCAACTCTGTGAGCTGAATACACACAACACAAAGAAGTTACTGAAAATTCTTCTGTCTAGCATTATATGAAGAATTCCCGTATCCAACGAAGGCCTCAAAGAGATCCAAATATCCACTTGCAGATTTTACAAACAGAGTGTTTCCAAACTGCTGTATGAACAGAAAGGTTAAACTCTGTGACCTGAATGCACACATCACATAGTAGTTTCTGAGAATGATTCTGTCTAGTTTTTATACGAAGATATTTCCTTTTCTAACATTGGCCTAAAATCGCTTGAAATCTCCAATTGCAATTTCCCCAAAAAGAGAGGTTCAAATCTGCTCTGTCCAAAGAAAGGTTCAACTCTGTGAGCTGAATACACACAACACAAAGAAGTTACTGAAAATTCTTCTGTCTAGCATTATATGAAGAAATCCCGTTTCCAACGAAGTCCTCAAAGAGGTCCAAATATCAACTTGCAGACTTTACAAACAGAGTGTTTCCAAACTGCTCTATGAACAGAAAGTTAAACTCTGTGAGCTGAATGCACACATCACATAGTAGTTTCTGAGAATGATTCTGTCTAGTTTCTATACGAAGATATTTCCTTTTCTAACATTGTCCTCAAATCGCTTGAAATCTCAAATTCCAAATTCCAGAAAAAGACAGTTTCAAACCTGCAGTGTGTAAGGAAAGGTTCAAATCTGTGAGTTGAATAAACACAACACAAAGAAGTTACTGAGAATTCTTCTGTCTAGCATTATATGAAGAAATCCCGTTTCCAACGAAGGCCTCAAAGTGGAGCAAATATCCACTTGTAGACTTTAGAAACAGAGTGTTTCCAAACTGCTCTATGAACAGAAAAGTTAAACTCTGTGAGCTGAACGCACACATCACAAAGTTGTTTCTGAGAATGATTCTGTCTAGTTTTTATACCAAGATATTTCGTTTTCTAACATTGGCCTAAAATCGCTTGAAATCTCCAATTGCAATTTCCACAAAAAGAGAGTTTCAAATCTGCTCTGTCCAAAGAAAGGTTCAACTCTGTGAGCTGAATACACACAACACAAAGAAGTTACTGAACATTTTTCTATCTAGCATTATATGAAGAAATCCCGATTCCAACGAAGTCCTCAAAGAGTTCCAAATATCCACTTGCAGACTTTACAAACAGAGTGTTTCCAAACTGCTGTATGAACAGAAAGGTTAAACTCTGTGAGCTGAATGCACACATCACATAGTAGTTTCTGAGAATGATTCTGTCTAGTTTTTATACCAAGATATTTCCTTTTCTCACATTGGCCTCAAATCGCTTGAAATCTCCAATTGCAATTTCCACAAAAAGAGAGTTTCAAATCTGCTCTGTCCAAACAAAGGTTCAACTCTGTGAGCTGAATACACACAACACAAAGAAGTTACTGAAAATTCTTCTGTCTGGCATTATATGAAGAAATCCCGTTTCCAACGAAGTCCTCAAAGAGTTCCAAATATCCACTTGCAGACTTTACAAACAGAGTGTTTCCAAACTGCTGTATGAACAGAAAGGTTAAACTCTGTGAGCTGAATGCACACATCACATAGTAGTTTCTGAGAATGATTCTGTCTAGTTTTTATACGAAGATATTTCCTTTTCTAACATTGGCCTAAAATCGCTTGAAATCTCCAATTGCAATTGCCCCAAAAAGAGAGTTTCAAATCTGCTCTGTCCAAAGAAAGGTTCAACTCTGTGAGCTGAATACACACAACACAAAGAAGTTACTGAAAATTCTTCTGTCTAGCATTATATGAAGAAATCCCGTTTCCAACGAAGTCCTCAAAGAGGTCCAAATATCCACTTGCAGACTTTACAAACAGAGTGTTTCCAAACTGCTGTATGAAAAGAAAGGTTAAAATCTGTGAGCTGAATGCACACATCACATAGTAGTTTCTGAGAATCATTCTGTCTAGTTTTTATACCAAGATATTTCCTTTTCTCACATTGGCCTCAAATCGCTTGAAATCTCAAATTCCAAATTCCAGAAAAAGACAGTTTCAAACCTGCAGTGTATAAGGAAAGGTTCAAATCTGTGAGTTGAATACACACAACACAAAGAAGTTACTGAGAATTCTTCTGTCTAGCATTATATGAAGAAATCCCGTTTCCAACGAAGGCCCCAAAGTGGTGCAAATATCCACTTGTAGACTTTAGAAACAGAGTGTTTCCAAACTGCTCTATGAACAGAAAAGTTAAACTCTGTGAGCTGAACGCACACATCACAAAGTTGTTTCTGAGAATGATTCTGTCTAGTTTTTATATGAAGATATTTCCTTTTCTAACATTGGCCTAAAATCGCTTGAAATCTCCAATTGCAATTTCCACAAAAAGAGAGTTTCAAATCTGCTCTGTCCAAAGAAAGGTTCAACTCTGTGAGCTGAATACACACAACACAAAGAAGTTACTGAAAATTCTTCTGTCTAGCATTATATGAAGAAATCCCGTTTCCAACGAAGTCCTCAAAGAGGTCCAAATATCCACTTGCAGACTTTACAAACAGAGTGTTTCCAAACTGCTGTATGAACAGAAAGGTTAAACTCTGTGCGCTGAATGCACACATCACATAGGAGTTTCTGAGAATGATTCTGTCTAGTTTTTATACCAAGATATTTCCTTTTCTCACATTGGCCTCAAATCGCTTGAAATCTCCAATTGCAATTTCCACAAAAAGAGAGTTTCAAATCTGCTCTGTCCAAAGAAAGGTTCAACTCTGTGAGCTGAATACACACAACACAAAGAAGTTACTCAAAATTCTTCTGTCTAGCATTATATAAAGAAATCCCGTTTCCAACGAAATCCTCAAAGAGGTCCAAATATAACCTTGCAGACTTTACAAACAGAGTGTTTCCAAAGTGCTCTATGAACAGAAAGGTTAAACTCTGTGAGCTGAATGCACACATCACATAGTAGTTTCTGAGAATGATTCTGTCTAGTTTTTATACGAAGATATTTCCTTTTCTAACATTGTCCTCAAATCGCTTGAAATCTCAAATTCCAAATTCCAGAAAAAGACAGTTTCAAACCTGCAGTGTGTAAGGAAAGGTTCAAATCTGTGAGTTGAATACACACAACACAAAGAAGTTACTGAGAATTCCTCTGTCTAGCATTATATGAAGAAATCCCGTTTCCAACGAAGGCCTCAAAGTCGTGCAAATATCCACTTGTAGACTTTAGAAACAGAGTGTTTCCAAACTGCTCTATGAACAGAAAAGTTAAACTCTGTGAGCTGAACGCACACATCACAAAGTTGTTTCTGAGAATGATTCTGTCTAGTTTTTATAAGAAGATATTTCCTTTTCTAACATTGGCCTAAAATCGCTTGAAATCTCCAATTTCAAATTCCAGAAAAAGAGAGTTTCAAATCTGCTCTGTCCAAAGAAATGTTCAACTCTGTGAGCTGAATACACACAACACAAAGAAGTTACTGAAAATTCTTCTGTCTAGCATTATATGAAGAATTCCCGTATCCAACGAAGGCCTCAAAGAGATCCAAATATCCACTTGCAGATTTTACAAACAGAGTGTTTCCAAACTGCTGTATGAACAGAAAGGTTAAACTCTGTGAGCTGAATGCACACATCACATAGTAGTTTCTGAGAATGATTCTGTCTAGTTTTTATACGAAGATATTTCCTTTTCTAACATTGGCCTAAAATCGCTTGAAATCTCCAATTGCAATTTCCCCAAAAAGAGAGTTTCAAATCTGCTCTGTCCAAAGAAAGGTTCAACTCTGTGAGCTGAATACACACAACACAAAGAAGTTACTGAAAATTCTTCTGTCTAGCATTGTATGAAGAAATCCCGTTTCCAACGAAGTCCTCAAAGAGGTCCAAATATCAACTTGCAGACTTTACAAACAGAGTGTTTCCAAACTGCTCTATGAACAGAAGTTTAAACTCTGTGGGCTGAATGCACACATCACAAAGTAGTTTCTGAGAATGATTCTGTCTAGTTTCTATACGAAGATATTTCGTTTTCTAACATTGGCCTGAAATCGCTTGAAATCTCAAATTCCAAATTCCAGAAAAAGACAGTTTCAAACCTGCAGTGTGTAAGGAAAGGTTCAAATCTGTGAGATGAATACACACAACACAAAGAAGTTACTGAGAATTCTTCTGTCTAGCATTATATGAAGAAATCCTGTTTCCAACGAAGGCCTCAAAGTGGTGCAAATATCCACTTGTAGACTTTAGATACAGAGTGTTTCCAAACTGCTCTATGAACAGAAAAGTTAAACTCTCTGAGTTGAACGCACACATCACAAAGTTGTTTCTGTGAATGATTCTGTCTAGTTTTTATACCAAGATATTTCGTTTTCTAACATTGGCCTAAAATCGCTTGAAATCTCCAATTGCAATTTCCCCAAAAAGAGAGTTTCAAATCTGCTCTGTCCAAAGAAAGGTTCAACTCTGTGAGCTGAATACACACAACATAAAGAAGTTACTGAAAATTCTTCTGTCTAGCATTATATGAAGAAATCCCGTTTCCAACGAAGTCCTCAAAGAGGTCCAAATATCCACATGCAGACTTTACAAACAGAGTGTTTCCAAACTGCTCTATGAACAGAAAGGTTAAACTCTGTGAGCTGAATGCACACATCACATAGTAGTTTCTGAGAATGATTCTGTCTAGTTTCTATACCAAGATATTTCCTTTTCTAACATTGTCCTCAAATCGCTTGAAATCTCAAATTCCAAATTCCAGAAAAAGACAGTTTCAAACCTGCAGTGTGTAAGGAAAGGTTCAAATCTGTGAGTTGAATACACACAACACAAAGAAGTTACTGAGAATTCTTCTGTCTAGCATTATATGATGAAATCCCGTTTCCAACGAAGGCCTCAAAGTGGAGCAAATATCCACTTGTAGACTTTAGAAACAGAGTGTTTCCAAACTGCTCTATGAACAGAAAAGTTAAACTCTGTGAGCTGAACGCACACATCACAAAGTTGTTTCTGAGAATGATTCTGTCTAGTTTTTATACCAAGATATTTCGTTTTCTAACATTGGCCTAAAATCGCTTGAAATCTCCAATTGCAATTTCCACAAAAAGAGAGTTTCAAATCTGCTCTGTCCAAAGAAAGGTTCAACTCTGTGAGCTGAATACACACAACACAAAGAAGTTACTGAAAATTTTTCTATCTAGCATTATATGAAGAAATCCCGTTTCCAACGAAGTCCTCAAAGAGTTCCAAATATCCACTTGCAGACTTTACAAACAGAGTGTTTCCAAACTGCTGTATGAACAGAAAGGTTAAACTCTGTGAGCTGAATGCACACATCACATAGTAGTTTCTGAGAATGATTCTGTCTAGTTTTTATACCAAGATATTTCCTTTTCTAACATTGGCCTCAAATCGCTTGAAATCTCCAATTTCAAATTCCAGAAAAAGAGAGTTTCAAATCTGCTCTGTCCAAAGAAATGTTCAACTCTGTGAGCTGAATACACACAACACAAAGAAGTTACTGAAAATTCTTCTGTCTAGCATTATATGAAGAATTCCCGTTTCCAACGAAGGCCTCAAAGAGATCAAAATATCCACTTGCAGACTTTACAAACAGAGTGTTTCCAAACTGCTGTATGAACAGAAAGTTTAAACTCTGTGAGCTGAATGCACACATCACATAGTAGTTTCTGAGAATGATTCTGTCTAGTTTTTATACGAAGATATTTCCTTTTCTAACATTGGCCTAAAATCGCTTGAAATCTCCAATTGCAATTTCCCCAAAAAGAGAGTTTCAAATCTGCTCTGTCCAAAGAAAGGTTCAACTCTGTGAGCTGAATACACACAACACAAAGAAGTTACTGAAAATTCTTCTGTCTAGCATTATATGAAGAAATCCCGTTTCCAACGAAGTCCTCAAAGAGGTCCAAATATCCACTTGCAGACTTTACAAACAGAGTGTTTCCAAACTGCTGTATGAAGAGAAAGGTTTAAATCTGTGAGCTGAATGCACACATCACATAGTAGTTTCTGAGAATCATTCTGTCTAGTTTTTATACCAAGATATTTCCTTTTCTCACGTTGGCCTCAAATCGCTTGAAATCTCAAATTCCAAATTCCAGAAAAAGACAGTTTCAAACCTGCAGTGTGTAAGGAAAGGTTCAAATCTGTGAGTTGAATACACACAACACAAAGAAGTTACTGAGAATTCTTCTGTCTAGCTTTATATGAAGAAATCCCGTTTCCAACGAAGGCCTCAAAGTGGTGCAAATATCCACTTGTAGACTTTAGAAACAGAGTGTTTCCAAACTGCTCTATGAACAGAAAAGTTCAACTCTGTGAGCTGAACCCACACATCACAAAGTTGTTTCTGAGAATGATTCTGTCTAGTTTTTATACGAAGATATTTCCTTTTCTAACATTGGCCTAAAATCGCTTGAAATCTCCAATTGCAATTTCCACAAAAAGAGAGTTTCAAATCTGCTCTGTCCAAAGAAAGGTTCAACTCTGTGAGCTGAATACACACAACACAAAGAAGTTACTGAAAATTCTTCTGTCTAGCATTATATGAAGAAATCCCGTTTCCAACGAAGTCCTCAAAGAGGTCCAAATATCCACTTGCAGACTTTACAAACAGAGTGTTTCCAAACTGCTGTATGAACAGAAAGGTTAAACTCTGTGAGCTGAATGCACACATCACATAGTAGTTTCTGAGAATGATTCTGTCTAGTTTTTATACCAAGATATTTCCTTTTCTCACATTGGCCTCAAATCGCTTGAAATCTCCAATTGCAATTTCCACAAAAAGAGAGTTTCAAATCTGCTCTGTCCAAAGAAAGGTTCAACTCTGTGAGCTGAATACACACAACACAAAGAAGTTACTCAAAATTCTTCTGTCTAGCATTATATAAAGAAATCCCGTTTCCAACGAAATCCTCAAAGAGTTCCAAATATCCCCTTGCAGACTTTACAAACAGAGTGTTTCCAAACTGCTCTATGAACAGAAAGGTTAAACTCTGTGAGCTGAATGCACACATCACATAGTAGTTTCTGAGAATGATTCTGTCTAGTTTTTATACGAAGATATTTCCTTTTCTAACATTGTCCTCAAATCGCTTGAAATCTCAAATTCCAAATTCCAGAAAAAGACAGTTTCAAACCTGCAGTGTGTAAGGAAAGGTTCAAATCTGTGAGTTGAATACACACAACACAAAGAAGTTACTGAGAATTCCTCTGTCTAGCATTATATGAAGAAATCCCGTTTCCAACGAAGGCCTCAAAGTCGTGCAAATATCCACTTGTAGACTTTAGAAACAGAGTGTTTCCAAACTGCTCTATGAACAGAAAAGTTAAACTCTGTGAGCTGAACGCACACATCACAAAGTTGTTTCTGAGAATGATTCTGTCTAGTTTTTATAAGAAGATATTTCCTTTTCTAACATTGGCCTAAAATCGCTTGAAATCTCCAATTTCAAATTCCAGAAAAAGAGAGTTTCAAATCTGCTCTGTCCAAAGAAATGTTCAACTCTGTGAGCTGAATACACACAACACAAAGAAGTTACTGAAAATTCTTCTGTCTAGCATTATATGAAGAATTCCCGTATCCAACGAAGGCCTCAAAGAGATCCAAATATCCACTTGCAGATTTTACAAACAGAGTGTTTCCAAACTGCTGTATGAACAGAAAGGTTAAACTCTGTGAGCTGAATGCACACATCACATAGTAGTTTCTGAGAATGATTCTGTCTAGTTTTTATACGAAGATATTTCCTTTTCTAACATTGGCCTAAAATCGCTTGAAATCTCCAATTGCAATTTCCCCAAAAAGAGAGTTTCAAACCTGCTCTGTCCAAAGAAAGGTTCAACTCTGTGAGCTGAATACACACAACACAAAGAAGTTACTGAAAATTCTTCTGTCTAGCATTGTATGAAGAAATCCCGTTTCCAACGAAGTCCTCAAAGAGGTCCAAATATCAACTTGCAGACTTTACAAACAGAGTGTTTCCAAACTGCTCTATGAACAGAAGTTTAAACTCTGTGGGCTGAATGCACACATCACAAAGTAGTTTCTGAGAATGATTCTGTCTAGTTTCTATACGAAGATATTTCGTTTTCTAACATTGGCCTGAAATCGCTTGAAATCTCAAATTCCAAATTCCAGAAAAAGACAGTTTCAAACCTGCAGTGTGTAAGGAAAGGTTCAAATCTGTGAGATGAATACACACAACACAAAGAAGTTACTGAGAATTCTTCTGTCTAGCATTATATGAAGAAATCCTGTTTCCAACGAAGGCCTCAAAGTGGTGCAAATATCCACTTGTAGACTTTAGATACAGAGTGTTTCCAAACTGCTCTATGAACAGAAAAGTTAAACTCTCTGAGTTGAACGCACACATCACAAAGTTGTTTCTGTGAATGATTCTGTCTAGTTTTTATACCAAGATATTTCGTTTTCTAACATTGGCCTAAAATCGCTTGAAATCTCCAATTGCAATTTCCCCAAAAAGAGAGTTTCAAATCTGCTCTGTCCAAAGAAAGGTTCAACTCTGTGAGCTGAATACACACAACATAAAGAAGTTACTGAAAATTCTTCTGTCTAGCATTATATGAAGAAATCCCGTTTCCAACGAAGTCCTCAAAGAGGTCCAAATATCCACATGCAGACTTTACAAACAGAGTGTTTCCAAACTGCTCTATGAACAGAAAGGTTAAACTCTGTGAGCTGAATGCACACATCACATAGTAGTTTCTGAGAATGATTCTGTCTAGTTTCTATACCAAGATATTTCCTTTTCTAACATTGTCCTCAAATCGCTTGAAATCTCAAATTCCAAATTCCAGAAAAAGACAGTTTCAAACCTGCAGTGTGTAAGGAAAGGTTCAAATCTGTGAGTTGAATACACACAACACAAAGAAGTAACTGAGAATTCTTCTGTCTAGCATTATATGATGAAATCCCGTTTCCAACGAAGGCCTCAAAGTGGAGCAAATATCCACTTGTAGACTTTAGAAACAGAGTGTTTCCAAACTGCTCTATGAACAGAAAAGTTAAACTCTGTGAGCTGAACGCACACATCACAAAGTTGTTTCTGAGAATGATTCTGTCTAGTTTTTATACCAAGATATTTCGTTTTCTAACATTGGCCTAAAATCGCTTGAAATCTCCAATTGCAATTTCCACAAAAAGAGAGTTTCAAATCTGCTCTGTCCAAAGAAAGGTTCAACTCTGTGAGCTGAATACACACAACACAAAGAAGTTACTGAAAATTTTTCTATCTAGCATTATATGAAGAAATCCCGTTTCCAACGAAGTCCTCAAAGAGTTCCAAATATCCACTTGCAGACTTTACAAACAGAGTGTTTCCAAACTGCTGTATGAACAGAAAGGTTAAACTCTGTGAGCTGAATGCACACATCACATAGTAGTTTCTGAGAATGATTCTGTCTAGTTTTTATACCAAGATATTTCCTTTTCTAACATTGGCCTCAAATCGCTTGAAATCTCCAATTTCAAATTCCAGAAAAAGAGAGTTTCAAATCTGCTCTGTCCAAAGAAATGTTCAACTCTGTGAGCTGAATACACACAACACAAAGAAGTTACTGAAAATTCTTCTGTCTAGCATTATATGAAGAATTCCCGTTTCCAACGAAGGCCTCAAAGAGATCAAAATATCCACTTGCAGACTTTACAAACAGAGTGTTTCCAAACTGCTGTATGAACAGAAAGTTTAAACTCTGTGAGCTGAATGCACACATCACATAGTAGTTTCTGAGAATGATTCTGTCTAGTTTTTATACGAAGATATTTCCTTTTCTAACATTGGCCTAAAATCGCTTGAAATCTCCAATTGCAATTTCCCCAAAAAGAGAGTTTCAAATCTGCTCTGTCCAAAGAAAGGTTCAACTCTGTGAGCTGAATACACACAACACAAAGAAGTTACTGAAAATTCTTCTGTCTAGCATTATATGAAGAAATCCCGTTTCCAACGAAGTCCTCAAAGAGGTCCAAATATCCACTTGCAGACTTTACAAACAGAGTGTTTCCAAACTGCTGTATGAAGAGAAAGGTTTAAATCTGTGAGCTGAATGCACACATCACATAGTAGTTTCTGAGAATCATTCTGTCTAGTTTTTATACCAAGATATTTCCTTTTCTCACGTTGGCCTCAAATCGCTTGAAATCTCAAATTCCAAATTCCAGAAAAAGACAGTTTCAAACCTGCAGTGTGTAAGGAAAGGTTCAAATCTGTGAGTTGAATACACACAACACAAAGAAGTTACTGAGAATTCTTCTGTCTAGCTTTATATGAAGAAATCCCGTTTCCAACGAAGGCCTCAAAGTGGTGCAAATATCCACTTGTAGACTTTAGAAACAGAGTGTTTCCAAACTGCTCTATGAACAGAAAAGTTCAACTCTGTGAGCTGAACCCACACATCACAAAGTTGTTTCTGAGAATGATTCTGTCTAGTTTTTATACGAAGATATTTCCTTTTCTAACATTGGCCTAAAATCGCTTGAAATCTCCAATTGCAATTTCCACAAAAAGAGAGTTTCAAATCTGCTCTGTCCAAAGAAAGGTTCAACTCTGTGAGCTGAATACACACAACACAAAGAAGTTACTGAAAATTCTTCTGTCTAGCATTATATGAAGAAATCCCGTTTCCAACGAAGTCCTCAAAGAGGTCCAAATATCCACTTGCAGACTTTACAAACAGAGTGTTTCCAAACTGCTGTATGAACAGAAAGGTTAAACTCTGTGAGCTGAATGCACACATCACATAGTAGTTTCTGAGAATGATTCTGTCTAGTTTTTATACCAAGATATTTCCTTTTCTCACATTGGCCTCAAATCGCTTGAAATCTCCAATTGCAATTTCCACAAAAAGAGAGTTTCAAATCTGCTCTGTCCAAAGAAAGGTTCAACTCTGTGAGCTGAATACACACAACACAAAGAAGTTACTCAAAATTCTTCTGTCTAGCATTATATAAAGAAATCCCGTTTCCAACGAAATCCTCAAAGAGTTCCAAATATCCCCTTGCAGACTTTACAAACAGAGTGTTTCCAAACTGCTCTATGAACAGAAAGGTTAAACTCTGTGAGCTGAATGCACACATCACATAGTAGTTTCTGAGAATGATTCTGTCTAGTTTCTATACGAAGATATTTCCTTTTCTAACATTGTCCTCAAATCGCTTGAAATCTCAAATTCCAAATTCCAGAAAAAGACAGTTTCAAACCTGCAGTGTGTAAGGAAAGTTTCAAATCTGTGAGTTGAATACACACAACACAAAGAAGTTACTGAGAATTCTTCTGTCTAGCATTATATGAAGAAATCCCGTTTCCAACGAAGGCGTCAAAGTGGAGCAAATATCCACTTGTAGACTTTAGAAACAGAGTGTTTCCAAACTGCTCTATGAACAGAAAAGTTAAACTCTGTGAGCTGAACGCACACATCACAAAGTTGTTTCTGAGAATGATTCTGTCTAGTTTTTATACCAAGATATTTCGTTTTCTAACATTGGCCTAAAATCGCTTGAAATCTCCAATTGCAATTTCCACAAAAAGAGAGTTTCAAATCTGCTCTGTCCAAAGAAAGGTTCAACTCTGTGAGCTGAATACACACAACACAAAGAAGTTACTGAAAATTCTTCTGTCTGGCATTATATGAAGAAATCCCGTTTCCAACGAAGTCCTCAAAGAGTTCCAAATATCCACTTGCAGACTTTACAAACAGAGTGTTTCCAAACTGCTGTATGAACAGAAAGGTTAAACTCTGTGAGCTGAATGCACACATCACATAGTAGTTTCTGAGAATGATTCTGTCTAGTTTTTATACGAAGATATTTCCTTTTCTAACATTGGCCTAAAATCCCTTGAAATCTCCAATTGCAATTGCCCCAAAAAGAGAGTTTCAAATCTGCTCTGTCCAAAGAAAGGTTCAACTCTGTGAGCTGAATACACACAACACAAAGAAGTTACTGAAAATTCTTCTGTCTAGCATTATATGAAGAAATCCCGTTTACAACGAAGTCCTCAAAGAGGTCCAAATATCCACTTGCAGACTTTACAAACAGAGTGTTTCCAAACTGCTGTATGAAAAGAAAGGTTAAAATCTGTGAGCTGAATGCACACATCACATAGTAGTTTCTGAGAATCATTCTGTCTAGTTTTTATACCAAGATATTTCCTTTTCTCACATTGGCCTCAAATCGCTTGAAATCTCAAATTCCAAATTCCAGAAAAAGACAGTTTCAAACCTGCAGTGTATAAGGAAAGGTTCAAATCTGTGAGTTGAATACACACAACACAAAGAAGTTACTGAGAATTCTTCTGTCTAGCATTATATGAAGAAATCCCGTTTCCAACGAAGGCCCCAAAGTGGTGCAAATATCCACTTGTAGACTTTAGAAACAGAGTGTTTCCAAACTGCTCTATGAACAGAAAAGTTAAACTCTGTGAGCTGAACGCACACATCACAAAGTTGTTTCTGAGAATGATTCTGTCTAGTTTTTATATGAAGATATTTCCTTTTCTAACATTGGCCTAAAATCGCTTGAAATCTCCAATTGCAATTTCCACAAAAAGAGAGTTTCAAATCTGCTCTGTCCAAAGAAAGGTTCAACTCTGTGAGCTGAATACACACAACACAAAGAAGTTACTGAAAATTCTTCTGTCTAGCATTATATGAAGAAATCCCATTTCCAACGAAGTCCTCAAAGAGGTCCAAATATCCACTTGCAGACTTTACAAACAGAGTGTTTCCAAACTGCTGTATGAACAGAAAGGTTAAACTCTGTGAGCTGAATGCACACATCACATAGTAGTTTCTGAGAATGATTCTGTCTAGTTTTTATACGAAGATATTTCCTTTTCTCACATTGGCCTCAAATCGCTTGAAATCTCCAATTGCAATTTCCACAAAAAGAGAGTTTCAAATCTGCTCTGTCCAAAGAAAGGTTCAACTCTGTGAGCTGAATACACACAACACAAAGAAGTTACTCAAAATTCTTCTGTCTAGCATTATATAAAGAAATCCCGTTTCCAACGAAATCCTCAAAGAGGTCCAAATATAACCTTGCAGACTTTACAAACAGAGTGTTTCCAAAGTGCTCTATGAACAGAAAGGTTAAACTCTGTGAGCTGAATGCACACATCACATAGTAGTTTCTGAGAATGATTCTGTCTAGTTTTTATACGAAGATATTTCCTTTTCTAACATTGTCCTCAAATCGCTTGAAATCTCAAATTCCAAATTCCAGAAAAAGACAGTTTCAAACCTGCAGTGTGTAAGGAAAGGTTCAAATCTGTGAGTTGAATACACACAACACAAAGAAGTTACTGAGAATTCTTCTGTCTAGCTTTATATGAAGAAATCCCGTTTCCAACGAAGGCCTCAAAGTGGTGCAAATATCCACTTGTAGACTTTAGAAACAGAGTGTTTCCAAACTGCTCTATGAACAGAAAAGTTCAACTCTGTGAGCTGAACCCACACATCACAAAGTTGTTTCTGAGAATGATTCTGTCTAGTTTTTATACGAAGATATTTCCTTTTCTAACATTGGCCTAAAATCGCTTGAAATCTCCAATTGCAATTTCCACAAAAAGAGAGTTTCAAATCTGCTCTGTCCAAAGAAAGGTTCAACTCTGTGAGCTGAATACACACAACACAAAGAAGTTACTGAAAATTCTTCTGTCTAGCATTATATGAGGAAATCCCGTTTCCAACGAAGTCCTCAAAGAGGTCCAAATATCCACTTGCAGACTTTACAAACAGAGTGTTTCCAAACTGCTGTATGAACAGAAAGGTTAAACTCTGTGAGCTGAATGCACACATCACATAGTAGTTTCTGAGAATGATTCTGTCTAGTTTTTATACCAAGATATTTCCTTTTCTCACATTGGCCTCAAATCGCTTGAAATCTCCAATTGCAATTTCCACAAAAAGAGAGTTTCAAATCTGCTCTGTCCAAAGAAAGGTTCAACTCTGTGAGCTGAATACACACAACACAAAGAAGTTACTGAAAATTCTTCTGTCTAGCATTATATGAAGAAATCCCGTTTCCAACGAAGTCCTCAAAGAGGTCCAAATATAACCTTGCAGACTTTACAAACAGAGTGTTTCCAAAGTGCTCTATGAACAGAAAGGTTAAACTCTGTGAGCTGAATGCACACATCACATAGTAGTTTCTGAGAATGATTCTGTCTAGTTTTTATACGAAGATATTTCCTTTTCTAACATTGTCCTCAAATCGCTTGAAATCTCAAATTCCAAATTCCAGAAAAAGACAGTTTCAAACCTGCAGTGTGTAAGGAAAGGTTCAAATCTGTGAGTTGAATACACACAACACAAAGAAGTTACTGAGAATTCTTCTGTCTAGCTTTATATGAAGAAATCCCGTTTCCAACGAAGGCCTCAAAGTGGTGCAAATATCCACTTGTAGACTTTAGAAACAGAGTGTTTCCAAACTGCTCTATGAACAGAAAAGTTCA
Source organism: Pan troglodytes (assembly GCF_028858775.2). Classification (NCBI taxonomy): domain Eukaryota; kingdom Metazoa; phylum Chordata; class Mammalia; order Primates; family Hominidae; genus Pan; species Pan troglodytes. The sequence continues at coordinate 16,524,567 of NC_072413.2, forward strand.
ACTCTGTGAGCTGAACCCACACATCACAAAGTTGTTTCTGAGAATGATTCTGTCTAGTTTTTATACGAAGATATTTCCTTTTCTAACATTGGCCTAAAATCGCTTGAAATCTCCAATTGCAATTTCCACAAAAAGAGAGTTTCAAATCTGCTCTGTCCAAAGAAAGGTTCAACTCTGTGAGCTGAATACACACAACACAAAGAAGTTACTGAAAATTCTTCTGTCTAGCATTATATGAGGAAATCCCGTTTCCAACGAAGTCCTCAAAGAGGTCCAAATATCCACTTGCAGACTTTACAAACAGAGTGTTTCCAAACTGCTGTATGAACAGAAAGGTTAAACTCTGTGAGCTGAATGCACACATCACATAGTAGTTTCTGAGAATGATTCTGTCTAGTTTTTATACCAAGATATTTCCTTTTCTCACATTGGCCTCAAATCGCTTGAAATCTCCAATTGCAATTTCCACAAAAAGAGAGTTTCAAATCTGCTCTGTCCAAAGAAAGGTTCAACTCTGTGAGCTGAATACACACAACACAAAGAAGTTACTCAAAATTCTTCTGTCTAGCATTATATAAAGAAATCCCGTTTCCAACGAAATCCTCAAAGAGGTCCAAATATCCCCTTGCAGACTTTACAAACAGAGTGTTTCCAAACTGCTCTATGAACAGAAAGGTTAAACTCTGTGAGCTGAATGCACACATCACATAGTAGTTTCTGAGAATGATTCTGTCTAGTTTCTATACGAAGATATTTCCTTTTCTAACATTGTCCTCAAATCGCTTGAAATCTCAAATTCCAAATTCCAGAAAAAGACAGTTTCAAACCTGCAGTGTGTAAGGAAAGGTTCAAATCTGTGAGTTGAATACACACAACACAAAGAAGTTACTGAGAATTCTTCTGTCTAGCATTATATGAAGAAATCCCGTTTCCAACGAAGGCGTCAAAGTGGAGCAAATATCCACTTGTAGACTTTAGAAACAGAGTGTTTCCAAACTGCTCTATGAACAGAAAAGTTAAACTCTGTGAGCTGAACGCACACATCACAAAGTTGTTTCTGAGAATGATTCTGTCTAGTTTTTATACCAAGATATTTCGTTTTCTAACATTGGCCTAAAATCGCTTGAAATCTCCAATTGCAATTTCCACAAAAAGAGAGTTTCAAATCTGCTCTGTCCAAAGAAAGGTTCAACTCTGTGAGCTGAATACACACAACATAAAGAAGTTACTGAAAATTCTTCTGTCTGGCATTATATGAAGAAATCCCGTTTCCAACGAAGTCCTCAAAGAGTTCCAAATATCCACTTGCAGACTTTACAAACAGAGTGTTTCCAAACTGCTGTATGAACAGAAAGGTTAAACTCTGTGAGCTGAATGCACACATCACATAGTAGTTTCTGAGAATGATTCTGTCTAGTTTTTATACGAAGATATTTCCTTTTCTCACATTGGCCTCAAATCGCTTGAAATCTCCAATTGCAATTGCCCCAAAAAGAGAGTTTCAAATCTGCTCTGTCCAAAGAAAGGTTCAACTCTGTGAGCTGAATACACACAACACAAAGAAGTTACTGAAAATTCTTCTGTCTAGCATTATATGAAGAAATCCCGTTTCCAACGAAGTCCTCAAAGAGGTCCAAATATCCACTTGCAGACTTTACAAACAGAGTGTTTCCAAACTGCTGTATGAAAAGAAAGGTTAAAATCTGTGAGCTGAATGCACACATCACATAGTAGTTTCTGAGAATCATTCTGTCTAGTTTTTATACCAAGATATTTCCTTTTCTCACATTGGCCTCAAATCGCTTGAAATCTCAAATTCCAAATTCCAGAAAAAGACAGTTTCAAACCTGCAGTGTATAAGGAAAGGTTCAAATCTGTGAGTTGAATACACACAACACAAAGAAGTTACTGAGAATTCTTCTGTCTAGCATTATATGAAGAAATCCCGTTTCCAACGAAGGCCCCAAAGTGGTGCAAATATCCACTTGTAGACTTTAGAAACAGAGAGTTTCCAAACTGCTCTATGAACAGAAAAGTTAAACTCTGTGAGCTGAACGCACACATCACAAAGTTGTTTCTGAGAATGTTTCTGTCTAGTTTTTATATGAAGATATTTCCTTTTCTAACATTGGCCTAAAATCGCTTGAAATCTCCAATTGCAATTTCCACAAAAAGAGAGTTTCAAATCTGCTCTGTCCAAAGAAAGGTTCAACTCTGTGAGGTGAATACACACAACACAAAGAAGTTACTGAAAATTCTTCTGTCTAGCATTATATGAAGAAATCCCGTTTCCAACGAAGTCCTCAAAGAGGTCCAAATATCCACTTGCAGACTTTACAAACAGAGTGTTTCCAAACTGCTGTATGAACAGAAAGGTGAAACTCTGTGAGCTGAATGCACACATCACATAGTAGTTTCTGAGAATGATTCTGTCTAGTTTTTATACGAAGATATTTCCTTTTCTCACATTGGCCTCAAATCGCTTGAAATCTCCAATTGCAATTTCCACAAAAAGAGAGTTTCAAATCTGCTCTGTCCAAAGAAAGGTTCAACTCTGTGAGCTGAATACACACAACACAAAGAAGTTACTCAAAATTCTTCTGTCTAGCATTATATAAAGAAATCCCGTTTCCAACGAAATCCTCAAAGAGGTCCAAATATAACCTTGCAGACTTTACAAACAGAGTGTTTCCAAAGTGCTCTATGAACAGAAAGGTTAAACTCTGTGAGCTGAATGCACACATCACATAGTAGTTTCTGAGAATGATTCTGTCTAGTTTTTATACGAAGATATTTCCTTTTCTAACGTTGTCCTCAAATCGCTTGAAATCTCAAATTCCAAATTCCAGTAAAAGACAGTTTCAAACCTGCAGTGTGTAAGGAAACTTTCAAATCTGTGAGTTGAATACACACAACACAAAGAAGTTACTGAGAATTCCTCTGTCTAGCATTATATGAAGAAATCCCGTTTCCAACGAAGGCCTCAAAGTCGTGCAAATATCCACTTGTAGACTTTAGAAACAGAGTGTTTCCAAACTGCTCTATGAACAGAAAAGTTAAACTCTGTGAGCTGAACGCACACATCACAAAGTTGTTTCTGAGAATGATTCTGTCTAGTTTTTATACGAAGATATTTCCTTTTCTAACATTGGCCTAAAATCGCTTGAAATCTCCAATTTCAAATTCCAGAAAAAGAGAGTTTCAAATCTGCTCTGTCCAAAGAAATGTTCAACTCTGTGAGCTGAATACACACAACACAAAGAAGTTACTGAAAATTCTTCTGTCTAGCATTATATGAAGAATTCCCGTATCCAACGAAGGCCTCAAAGAGATCCAAATATCCACTTGCAGATTTTACAAACAGAGTGTTTCCAAACTGCTCTGTGAACAGAAAAGTTAAACTCTGTGAGCTGAACGCACACATCACAAAGTTGTTTCTGAGAATGATTCTGTCTAGTTTTTATACCAAGATATTTCGTTTTCTAACATTGGCCTAAAATCGCTTGAAATCTCCAATTGCAATTTCCACAAAAAGAGAGTTTCAAATCTGCTCTGTCCAAAGAAAGGTTCAACTCTGTGAGCTGAATACACACAACACAAAGAAGTTACTGAAAATTCTTCTGTCTAGCATTATATGAAGAAATCCCGTTTCCAACGAAGTCCTCAAAGAGTTCCAAATATCCACTTGCAGACTTTACAAACAGAGTGTTTCCAAACTGATGTATGAAGAGAAAGGTTAAACTCTGTGAGCTGAATGCACACATGACATAGTAGTTTCTGAGAATGATTCTGTCTAGTTTTTATACGAAGATATTTCCTTTTCTAATATTGGCCTAAAATCGCTTGAAATCTCCAATTGCAATTTCCACAAAAAGAGAGTTTCAAATCTGCTCTGTCCAGAGAACGGTTCAACTCTGTGAGCTGAATACACACAACACAAAGAAGTTACTGAAAATTCTTCTGTCTAGCATTATATGAAGAAATCCCGTTTCCAACGAAGTCCTCAAAGAGGTCCAAATATCCACTTGCAGACTTTACAAACAGAGTGTTTCCAAACTGCTGTATGAACAGAAAGGTTAAAACCTGTGAGCTGAATGCACACATCACATAGTAGTTTCTGAGAATCATTCTGTCTAGTTTTTATACCAAGATATTTCCTTTTCTCACATTGTCCTCAAATCGCTTGAAATCTCAAATTCCAAATTCCAGAAAAAGACAGTTTCAAACCTGCAGTGTGTAAGGAAAGGTTCAAATCTGTGAGTTGAATACACACAACACAAAGAAGTTACTGAGAATTCCTCTTTCTAGCATTATATGAAGAAATCCCGTTTCCAACGAAGGCCTGAAAGTGGTGTAAATATCCACTTGTAGACTTTAGAAACAGAGTGTTTCCAAACTGCTCTATGAACAGAAAAGTTAAACTCTGTGAGCTGAACGCACACATCACAAAGTTGTTTCTGAGAATGATTCTGTCTAGTTTTTATACGAAGATATTTCCTTTTCTAACATTGGCCTAAAATCGCTTGAAATCTCCAATTGCAATTTCCCCAAAAAGAGAGTTTCAAATCTGCTGTGTCCAAAGAAAGGTTCAACTCTGTGAGCTGAATACACACAACACAAAGAAGTTACTGAAAATTCTTCTGTCTAGCATTATATGAAGAAATCCCGTTTCCAACGAAGTCCTCAAAGAGGTCAAATATCCACTTGCAGACTTTACAGAGTGTTTCCAAACTGCTGTATGAACAGAAAGGTTAAACTCTGTGAGCTGAATGCGCACATCACATAGTAGTTTCTGAGAATGATTCTGTCTAGTTTTTATACCAAGATATTTCCTTTTCTCACATTGGCCTCAAATCGCTTGAAATCTCCAATTGCAATTTCCACAAAAAGAGAGTTTCAAATCTGCTCTGTCCAAAGAAAGGTTCAACTCTGTGAGCTGAATACACACAACACAAAGAAGTTACTCAAAATTCTTCTGTCTAGCATTATATAAAGAAATCCCGTTTCCAACGAAATCCTCAAAGAGGTCCAAATATCCCCTTGCAGACTTTACAAACAGAGTGTTTCCAAACTGCTCTATGAACAGAAAGGTTAAACTCTGTGAGCTGAATGCACACATCACATAGTAGTTTCTGAGAATGATTCTGTCTAGTTTCTATACGAAGATATTTCCTTTTCTAACATTGTCCTCAAATCGCTTGAAATCTCAAATTCCAAATTCCAGAAAAAGACAGTTTCAAACCTGCAGTGTGTAAGGAAAGGTTCAAATCTGTGAGTTGAATACACACAACACAAAGAAGTTACTGAGAATTCTTCTGTCTAGCATTATATGAAGAAATCCCGTTTCCAACGAAGGCCTCAAAGTGGAGCAAATATCCACATGTAGACTTTAGAAACAGAGTGTTTCCAAACTGCTCTGTGAACAGAAAAGTTAAACTCTGTGAGCTGAACGCACACATCACAAAGTTGTTTCTGAGAATGATTCTGTCTAGTTTTTATACCAAGATATTTCGTTTTCTAACATTGGCCTAAAATCGCTTGAAATCTCCAATTGCAATTTCCACAAAAAGAGAGTTTCAAATCTGCTCTGTCCAAAGAAAGGTTCAACTCTGTGAGCTGAATACACACAACACAAAGAAGTTACTGAAAATTCTTCTGTCTAGCATTATATGAAGAAATCCCGTTTCCAACGAAGTCCTCAAAGAGTTCCAAATATCCACTTGCAGACTTTACAAACAGAGTGTTTCCAAACTGCTGTATGAACAGAAAGGTTAAACTCTGTGAGCTGAATGCACACATCACATAGTAGTTTCTGAGAATGATTCTGTCTAGTTTTTATACGAAGATATTTCCTTTTCTAATATTGGCCTAAAATCGCTTGAAATCTCCAATTGCAATTTCCACAAAAAGAGAGTTTCAAATCTGCTCTGTCCAGAGAACGGTTCAACTCTGTGAGCTGAATACACACAACACAAAGAAGTTACTGAAAATTCTTCTGTCTAGCATTATATGAAGAAATCCCGTTTCCAACGAAATCCTCAAAGAGGTCCAAATATGCACTTGCAGACTTTACAAACAGAGTGTTTCCAAACTGCTCTATGAACAGAAAGGTTAAACTCTGTGAGCTGAATGCACACATCACATAATAGTTTCTGAGAATGATTCTGTCTAGTTTTTATACCAAGATATTTCCTTTTCTCACATTGGCCTCAAATCGCTTGAAATCTCCAATTGCGATTTCCACAAAAAGAGAGTTTCAAATCTGCTCTGTCCAAAGAAAGGTTCAACTCCGTGAGCTGAATACACACAACACAAAGAAGTTACTCTAAATTCTTCTGTCTAGCATTATATAAAGAAATCCCGTTTCCAACGAAATCCTCAAAGAGGTCCAAATATCCCAATGCAGACTTTACAAACGGAGTGTTTCCAAACTGCTCTATGAACAGAAAGGTTAAACTCTGTGAGCTGAATGCACACATCACATAGTAGTTTCTGAGAATGATTCTGTCTAGTTTCTATACGAAGATATTTCCTTTTCTAACATTGGCCTCAAATCGCTTCAAATCTCCAATTTCAAATTCCACAAAAAGAGAGTTTCAAATCTGCTCTGTCCAAAGAAATGTTCAACTCTGTGAGCTGAATACACACAACACAAAGAAGTTACTGAAAATTCTTCTGTCTAGCATTATATGAAGAATTCCCGTTTCCAACGAAGGCCTCAAAGAGATCCAAATATCCACTTGCAGACTTTTCAAACAGAGTGTTTCCAAACTGCTGTATGAACAGAAAGGTTAAACTCTGTGAGCTGAATGCACACATCACATAGTAGTTTCTGATAATGATTCTGTCTAGTTTTTATACGAAGATATTTCCTTTTCTAACATTGGCCTAAAATCGCTTGAAATCTCCAATTGCAATTTCCCCAAAAAGAGAGTTTCAAATCTGCTCTGTCCAAAGAAAGGTTCAACTCTGTGAGCTGAATACAAACAACACAAAGAAGTTACTGAAAATTCTTCTATCTAGCATTATATGAAGAAATTCCGTTTCCAACGAAGTCCTCATAGAGGTCCAAATATCCACTTGCAGACTTTACAAACAGAGTGTTTCCAAACTGCTGTATGAACAGAAAGGTTAAAATCTGTGAGCTGAATGCACACATCACATAGTAGTTTCTGAGAATCATTCTGTCTAGTTTTTATACCAAGATATTTCCTTTTCTCACATTGGCCTCAAATCGCTTGAAATCTCAAATTCCAAATTCCAGAAAAAGACAGTTTCAAACCTGCAGTGTGTAAGGAAAGGTTCAAATCTGTGAGTTGAATACACACAACACAAAGAAGTTACTGAGAATTCTTCTGTCTAGCATTATATGAAGAAATCCCGTTTCCAACGAAGGCCTCAAAGTAGAGCAAATATCCACTTGTAGACTTTATAAACAGAGTGTTTCCAAACTGCTCTATGAACAGAAAAGTTAAACTCTGTGAGCTGAACGCACACATCACAAAGTTGTTTCTGAGAGTGATTCTGTCTAGTTTTTATACCAAGATATTTCGTTTTCTAACATTGGCCTAAAATCGCTTGAAATCTCCAATTGCAATTTCCACAAAAAGAGAGTTTCAAATCTGCTCTGTCCAAAGAAACGTTCAATTCTGTGAGCTGAATACACACAACACAAAGAAGTTACTGAAAATTCTTCTGTCTAGCATTATATGAAGAAATCCCATTTCCAACGAAGGCCTCAAAGAGTTCAAAATATCCACTTGCAGACTTTACAAACAGAGTGTTTCCAAACTGCTGTATGAACAGAAAGATTAAACTCTGTGAGCTGAATGCACACATCACATAGTAGTTTCTGAGAATGATTCTGTCTAGTTTTTATACGAAGATATTTCCTTTTCTATCATTGGCCTAAAGTCGCTTGAAATCTCCAATTGCAATTTCCACCAAAAGAGAGTTTCAAATCTGCTCTGTCCAAAGAAAGGTTCAACTCTGTGAGCTGGATACCCACAACACAAAGAACTTAGTCAAAATTCTTCTGTCTAGCATTATATGAAGAAATCCCGTTTCCAAGGAAGTCCTCAAAGAGGTCCAAATATGCACTTGCAAACTTTACAAACAGAGTGTTTCCAAACTGCTCTATGAACAGAAAGGTTAAACTCTGTGAGCTGAATGCACACATCACATAGTAGTTTCTGAGAATGATTCTGTCTAGTTTTTATATCAAGATATTTCCTTTTCTCACATTGGCCTCAAATCACTTGAAATCTCCAATTGCAATTTCCACAAAAAGAGAGTTTCAAATCTGCTCTGTCCAAAGAAAGGTTCAACTCTGTGAGCTGAATAGACACAACACAAAGAAGTTACTGAAAATTCTTCTGTCTAGCATTATATGTAGAAATCCCGTTTCCAACGAAGTCCTCAAAGAGTTCCAAATATCCACTTGCAGACTTTACAAACAGAGTGTTTCCAAACTGCTGTATGAACAGAAAGGTTAAACTCTGTGAGCTGAATGCACACATCACATAGTAGTTTCTGAGAATGATTCTGTCTAGTTTTTATACGAAGATACTTCCTTTTCTGACATTGGCCTCAAATCGCTTGAAATCTCAAATTCCAAATTCCAGAAAAAGACAGTTTCAAACCTGCAGTGTGTAAGGAAATGTTCAAATCTGTGAGATGAATACACACAACACAAAGAAGTTACTGAGAATTCTTCTGTCTAGCATTATATGAAGAAATCCCGTTTCCAACGAAGGCCTCAAAGTGGTGCAAATATCCACTTGTAGACTTTAGATACAGAGTGTTTCCAAACTGCTCTATGAACAGAAAAGTTAAACTCTCTGAGTTGAACGCACACATCACAAAGTTGTTTCTGAGAATGATTCTGTCTAGTTTTTATACGAAGATATTTCCTTTTCTAACATTGGCCTAAAATCGCTTGAAATCTCCAATTGCAATTTCCACAAAAAGAGAGTTTCAAATCTGCTCTGTCCAAAGAAAGGTTCAACTCTGTGAGCTGAATACACACAACACAAAGAAGTTACTGAAAATTCTTCTGTCTAGCATTATATGAGGAAATCCCGTTTCCAACGAAGTCCTCAAAGAGGTCCAAATATCCACTTGCAGACTTTACAAACAGAGTGTTTCCAAACTGCTGTATGAACAGAAAGGTTAAACTCTGTGAGCTGAATGCACACATCACATAGTAGTTTCTGAGAATGATTCTGTCTAGTTTTTATACCAAGATATTTCCTTTTCTCACATTGGCCTCAAATCGCTTGAAATCTCCAATTGCAATTTCCACAAAAAGAGAGTTTCAAATCTGCTCTGTCCAAAGAAAGGTTCAACTCTGTGAGCTGAATACACACAACACAAAGAAGTTACTCAAAATTCTTCTGTCTAGCATTATATAAAGAAATCCCGTTTCCAACGAAATCCTCAAAGAGGTCCAAATATCCCCTTGCAGACTTTACAAACAGAGTGTTTCCAAACTGCTCTATGAACAGAAAGGTTAAACTCTGTGAGCTGAATGCACACATCACATAGTAGTTTCTGAGAATGATTCTGTCTAGTTTCTATACGAAGATATTTCCTTTTCTAACATTGTCCTCAAATCGCTTGAAATCTCAAATTCCAAATTCCAGAAAAAGACAGTTTCAAACCTGCAGTGTGTAAGGAAAGGTTCAAATCTGTGAGTTGAATACACACAACACAAAGAAGTTACTGAGAATTCTTCTGTCTAGCATTATATGAAGAAATCCCGTTTCCAACGAAGGCGTCAAAGTGGAGCAAATATCCACTTGTAGACTTTAGAAACAGAGTGTTTCCAAACTGCTCTATGAACAGAAAAGTTAAACTCTGTGAGCTGTACGCACACATCACAAAGTTGTTTCTGAGAATGATTCTGTCTAGTTTTTATACCAAGATATTTCGTTTTCTAACATTGGCCTAAAATCGCTTGAAATCTCCAATTGCAATTTCCACAAAAAGAGAGTTTCAAATCTGCTCTGTCCAAAGAAAGGTTCAACTCTGTGAGCTGAATACACACAACATAAAGAAGTTACTGAAAATTCTTCTGTCTGGCATTATATGAAGAAATCCCGTTTCCAACGAAGTCCTCAAAGAGTTCCAAATATCCACTTGCAGACTTTACAAACAGAGTGTTTCCAAACTGCTGTATGAACAGAAAGGTTAAACTCTGTGAGCTGAATGCACACATCACATAGTAGTTTCTGAGAATGATTCTGTCTAGTTTTTATACGAAGATATTTCCTTTTCTCACATTGGCCTCAAATCGCTTGAAATCTCCAATTGCAATTGCCCCAAAAAGAGAGTTTCAAATCTGCTCTGTCCAAAGAAAGGTTCAACTCTGTGAGCTGAATACACACAACACAAAGAAGTTACTGAAAATTCTTCTGTCTAGCATTATATGAAGAAATCCCGTTTCCAACGAAGTCCTCAAAGAGGTCCAAATATCCACTTGCAGACTTTACAAACAGAGTGTTTCCAAACTGCTGTATGAAAAGAAAGGTTAAAATCTGTGAGCTGAATGCACACATCACATAGTAGTTTCTGAGAATCATTCTGTCTAGTTTTTATACCAAGATATTTCCTTTTCTCACATTGGCCTCAAATCGCTTGAAATCTCAAATTCCAAATTCCAGAAAAAGACAGTTTCAAACCTGCAGTGTATAAGGAAAGGTTCAAATCTGTGAGTTGAATACACACAACACAAAGAAGTTACTGAAAATTCTTCTGTCTAGCATTATATGAAGAAATCCCGTTTCCAACGAAGTCCTCAAAGAGGTCCAAATATCCACTTGCAGACTTTACAAACAGAGTGTTTCCAAACTGCTGTATGAACAGAAAGGTGAAACTCTGTGAGCTGAATGCACACATCACATAATAGTTTCTGAGAATGATTCTGTCTAGTTTTTATACGAAGATATTTCCTTTTCTCACATTGGCCTCAAATCGCTTGAAATCTCCAATTGCAATTTCCACAAAAAGAGAGTTTCAAATCTGCTCTGTCCAAAGAAAGGTTCAACTCTGTGAGCTGAATACACACAACACAAAGAAGTTACTCAAAATTCTTCTGTCTGGCATTATATAAAGAAATCCCGTTTCCAACGAAATCCTCAAAGAGGTCCAAATATAACCTTGCAGACTTTACAAACAGAGTGTTTCCAAAGTGCTCTATGAACAGAAAGGTTAAACTCTGTGAGCTGAATGCACACATCACATAGTAGTTTCTGAGAATGATTCTGTCTAGTTTTTATACGAAGATATTTCCTTTTCTAACGTTGTCCTCAAATCGCTTGAAATCTCAAATTCCAAATTCCAGTAAAAGACAGTTTCAAACCTGCAGTGTGTAAGGAAACTTTCAAATCTGTGAGTTGAATACACACAACACAAAGAAGTTACTGAGAATTCCTCTGTCTAGCATTATATGAAGAAATCCCGTTTCCAACGAAGGCCTCAAAGTCGTGCAAATATCCACTTGTAGACTTTAGAAACAGAGTGTTTCCAAACTGCTCTATGAACAGAAAAGTTAAACTCTGTGAGCTGAACGCACACATCACAAAGTTGTTTCTGAGAATGATTCTGTCTAGTTTTTATACGAAGATATTTCCTTTTCTAACATTGGCCTAAAATCGCTTGAAATCTCCAATTTCAAATTCCAGAAAAAGAGAGTTTCAAATCTGCTCTGTCCAAAGAAATGTTCAACTCTGTGAGCTGAATACACACAACACAAAGAAGTTACTGAAAATTCTTCTGTCTAGCATTATATGAAGAATTCCCGTATCCAACGAAGGCCTCAAAGAGATCCAAATATCCACTTGCAGATTTTACAAACAGAGTGTTTCCAAACTGCTCTGTGAACAGAAAAGTTAAACTCTGTGAGCTGAACGCACACATCACAAAGTTGTTTCTGAGAATGATTCTGTCTAGTTTTTATACCAAGATATTTCGTTTTCTAACATTGGCCTAAAATCGCTTGAAATCTCCAATTGCAATTTCCACAAAAAGAGAGTTTCAAATCTGCTCTGTCCAAAGAAAGGTTCAACTCTGTGAGCTGAATACACACAACACAAAGAAGTTACTGAAAATTCTTCTGTCTAGCATTATATGAAGAAATCCCGTTTCCAACGAAGTCCTCAAAGAGTTCCAAATATCCACTTGCAGACTTTACAAACAGAGTGTTTCCAAACTGATGTATGAAGAGAAAGGTTAAACTCTGTGAGCTGAATGCACACATGACATAGTAGTTTCTGAGAATGATTCTGTCTAGTTTTTATACGAAGATATTTCCTTTTCTAATATTGGCCTAAAATCGCTTGAAATCTCCAATTGCAATTTCCACAAAAAGAGAGTTTCAAATCTGCTCTGTCCAGAGAACGGTTCAACTCTGTGAGCTGAATACACACAACACAAAGAAGTTACTGAAAATTCTTCTGTCTAGCATTATATGAAGAAATCCCGTTTCCAACGAAGTCCTCAAAGAGGTCCAAATATCCACTTGCAGACTTTACAAACAGAGTGTTTCCAAACTGCTGTATGAACAGAAAGGTTAAAACCTGTGAGCTGAATGCACACATCACATAGTAGTTTCTGAGAATCATTCTGTCTAGTTTTTATACCAAGATATTTCCTTTTCTCACATTGTCCTCAAATCGCTTGAAATCTCAAATTCCAAATTCCAGAAAAAGACAGTTTCAAACCTGCAGTGTGTAAGGAAAGGTTCAAATCTGTGAGTTGAATACACACAACACAAAGAAGTTACTGAGAATTCCTCTGTCTAGCATTATATGAAGAAATCCCGTTTCCAACGAAGGCCTGAAAGTGGTGTAAATATCCACTTGTAGACTTTAGAAACAGAGTGTTTCCAAACTGCTCTATGAACAGAAAAGTTAAACTCTGTGAGCTGAACGCACACATCACAAAGTTGTTTCTGAGAATGATTCTGTCTAGTTTTTATACGAAGATATTTCCTTTTCTAACATTGGCCTAAAATCGCTTGAAATCTCCAATTGCAATTTCCCCAAAAAGAGAGTTTCAAATCTGCTGTGTCCAAAGAAAGGTTCAACTCTGTGAGCTGAATACACACAACACAAAGAAGTTACTGAAAATTCTTCTGTCTAGCATTATATGAAGAAATCCCGTTTCCAACGAAGTCCTCAAAGAGGTCAAATATCCACTTGCAGACTTTACAGAGTGTTTCCAAACTGCTGTATGAACAGAAAGGTTAAACTCTGTGAGCTGAATGCACACATCACATAGTAGTTTCTGAGAATGATTCTGTCTAGTTTTTATACCAAGATATTTCCTTTTCTCACATTGGCCTCAAATCGCTTGAAATCTCCAATTGCAATTTCCACAAAAAGAGAGTTTCAAATCTGCTCTGTCCAAAGAAAGGTTCAACTCTGTGAGCTGAATACACACAACACAAAGAAGTTACTCAAAATTCTTCTGTCTAGCATTATATAAAGAAATCCCGTTTCCAACGAAATCCTCAAAGAGGTCCAAATATCCCCTTGCAGACTTTACAAACAGAGTGTTTCCAAACTGCTCTATGAACAGAAAGGTTAAACTCTGTGAGCTGAATGCACACATCACATAGTAGTTTCTGAGAATGATTCTGTCTAGTTTCTATACGAAGATATTTCCTTTTCTAACATTGTCCTCAAATCGCTTGAAATCTCAAATTCCAAATTCCAGAAAAAGACAGTTTCAAACCTGCAGTGTGTAAGGAAAGGTTCAAATCTGTGAGTTGAATACACACAACACAAAGAAGTTACTGAGAATTCTTCTGTCTAGCATTATATGAAGAAATCCCGTTTCCAACGAAGGCCTCAAAGTGGAGCAAATATCCACATGTAGACTTTAGAAACAGAGTGTTTCCAAACTGCTCTGTGAACAGAAAAGTTAAACTCTGTGAGCTGAACGCACACATCACAAAGTTGTTTCTGAGAATGATTCTGTCTAGTTTTTATACCAAGATATTTCGTTTTCTAACATTGGCCTAAAATCGCTTGAAATCTCCAATTGCAATTTCCACAAAAAGAGAGTTTCAAATCTGCTCTGTCCAAAGAAAGGTTCAACTCTGTGAGCTGAATACACACAACACAAAGAAGTTACTGAAAATTCTTCTGTCTAGCATTATATGAAGAAATCCCGTTTCCAACGAAGTCCTCAAAGAGTTCCAAATATCCACTTGCAGACTTTACAAACAGAGTGTTTCCAAACTGCTGTATGAACAGAAAGGTTAAACTCTGTGAGCTGAATGCACACATCACATAGTAGTTTCTGAGAATGATTCTGTCTAGTTTTTATACGAAGATATTTCCTTTTCTAATATTGGCCTAAAATCGCTTGAAATCTCCAATTGCAATTTCCACAAAAAGAGAGTTTCAAATCTGCTCTGTCCAGAGAACGGTTCAACTCTGTGAGCTGAATACACACAACACAAAGAAGTTACTGAAAATTCTTCTGTCTAGCATTATATGAAGAAATCCCGTTTCCAACGAAATCCTCAAAGAGGTCCAAATATGCACTTGCAGACTTTACAAACAGAGTGTTTCCAAACTGCTGTATGAACAGAAAGGTTAAACTCTGTGAGCTGAATGCACACATCACATAGTAGTTTCTGAGAATGATTCTGTCTAGTTTTTATACCAAGATATTTCCTTTTCTCACATTGGCCTCAAATCGCTTGAAATCTCCAATTGCGATTTCCACAAAAAGAGAGTTTCAAATCTGCTCTGTCCAAAGAAAGGTTCAACTCCGTGAGCTGAATACACACAACACAAAGAAGTTACTCTAAATTCTTCTGTCTAGCATTATATAAAGAAATCCCGTTTCCAACGAAATCCTCAAAGAGGTCCAAATATCCCAATGCAGACTTTACAAACGGAGTGTTTCCAAACTGCTCTATGAACAGAAAGGTTAAACTCTGTGAGCTGAATGCACACATCACATAGTAGTTTCTGAGAATGATTCTGTCTAGTTTCTATACGAAGATATTTCCTTTTCTAACATTGGCCTCAAATCGCTTCAAATCTCCAATTTCAAATTCCACAAAAAGAGAGTTTCAAATCTGCTCTGTCCAAAGAAATGTTCAACTCTGTGAGCTGAATACACACAACACAAAGAAGTTACTGAAAATTCTTCTGTCTAGCATTATATGAAGAATTCCCGTTTCCAACGAAGGCCTCAAAGAGATCCAAATATCCACTTGCAGACTTTTCAAACAGAGTGTTTCCAAACTGCTGTATGAACAGAAAGGTTAAACTCTGTGAGCTGAATGCACACATCACATAGTAGTTTCTGAGAATGATTCTGTCTAGTTTTTATACGAAGATATTTCCTTTTCTAACATTGGCCTAAAATCGCTTGAAATCTCCAATTGCAATTTCCCCAAAAAGAGAGTTTCAAATCTGCTCTGTCCAAAGAAAGGTTCAACTCTGTGAGCTGAATACACACAACACAAAGAAGTTACTGAAAATTCTTCTATCTAGCATTATATGAAGAAATTCCGTTTCCAACGAAGTCCTCATAGAGGTCCAAATATCCACTTGCAGACTTTACAAACAGAGTGTTTCCAAACTGCTGTATGAACAGAAAGGTTAAAATCTGTGAGCTGAATGCACACATCACATAGTAGTTTCTGAGAATCATTCTGTCTAGTTTTTATACCAAGATATTTCCTTTTCTCACATTGGCCTCAAATCGCTTGAAATCTCAAATTCCAAATTCCAGAAAAAGACAGTTTCAAACCTGCAGTGTGTAAGGAAAGGTTCAAATCTGTGAGTTGAATACACACAACACAAAGAATTTACTGAGAATTCTTCTGTCTAGCATTATATGAAGAAATCCCGTTTCCAACGAAGGCCTCAAAGTGGAGCAAATATCCACTTGTAGACTTTATAAACAGAGTGTTTCCAAACTGCTCTATGAACAGAAAAGTTAAACTCTGTGAGCTGAACGCACACATCACAAAGTTGTTTCTGAGAGTGATTCTGTCTAGTTTTTATACCAAGATATTTCGTTTTCTAACATTGGCCTAAAATCGCTTGAAATCTCCAATTGCAATTTCCACAAAAAGAGAGTTTCAAATCTGCTCTGTCCAAAGAAACGTTCAATTCTGTGAGCTGAATACACACAACACAAAGAAGTTACTGAAAATTCTTCTGTCTAGCATTATATGAAGAAATCCCATTTCCAACGAAGGCCTCAAAGAGTTCAAAATATCCACTTGCAGACTTTACAAACAGAGTGTTTCCAAACTGCTGTATGAACAGAAAGGTTAAACTCTGTGAGCTGAATGCACACATCACATAGTAGTTTCTGAGAATGATTCTGTCTAGTTTTTATACGAAGATATTTCCTTTTCTATCATTGGCCTAAAGTCGCTTGAAATCTCCAATTGCAATTTCCACCAAAAGAGAGTTTCAAATCTGCTCTGTCCAAAGAAAGGTTCAACTCTGTGAGCTGGATACAGACAACAAAAAGAACTTAGTCAAAATTCTTCTGTCTAGCATTATATGAAGAAATCCCGTTTCCAAGGAAGTCCTCAAAGAGGTCCAAATATGCACTTGCAAACTTTACAAACAGAGTGTTTCCAAACTGCTCTATGAACAGAAAGGTTAAACTCTGTGAGCTGAATGCACACATCACATAGTAGTTTCTGAGAATGATTCTGTCTAGTTTTTATATCAAGATATTTCCTTTTCTCACATTGGCCTCAAATCACTTGAAATCTCCAATTGCAATTTCCACAAAAAGAGAGTTTCAAATCTGCTCTGTCCAAAGAAAGGTTCAACTCTGTGAGCTGAATAGACACAACACAAAGAAGTTACTGAAAATTCTTCTGTCTAGCATTATATGTAGAAATCCCGTTTCCAACGAAGTCCTCAAAGAGTTCCAAATATCCACTTGCAGACTTTACAAACAGAGTGTTTCCAAACTGCTGTATGAACAGAAAGGTTAAACTCTGTGAGCTGAATGCACACATCACATAGTAGTTTCTGAGAATGATTCTGTCTAGTTTTTATACGAAGATACTTCCTTTTCTAACATTGGCCTCAAATCGCTTGAAATCTCAAATTCCAAATTCCAGAAAAAGACAGTTTCAAACCTGCAGTGTGTAAGGAAATGTTCAAATCTGTGAGATGAATACACACAACACAAAGAAGTTACTGAGAATTCTTCTGTCTAGCATTATATGAAGAAATCCCGTTTCCAACGAAGGCCTCAAAGTGGTGCAAATATCCACTTGTAGACTTTAGATACAGAGTGTTTCCAAACTGCTCTATGAACAGAAAAGTTAAACTCTCTGAGTTGAACGCACACATCACAAAGTTGTTTCTGAGAATGATTCTGTCTAGTTTTTATACCAAGATATTTCCTTTTCTAACATTGGCCAAAAATCGCATGAAATCTCCAATTGCAATTTCCACAAAAAGAGAGTTTCAAATCTACTCTGTCCAAAGAAAGATTCAACCCTGTGAGCTGAATACACACAACACAAAGAAGTTACTGAAAATTCTTCTGTCTAGCATTATATGATGAAATCCCGTTTCCAACGAAGTCCTCAAAGAGTTCCAAATATCCACTTGCAGACTTTACAAACAGAGTGTTTCCAAACTGCTGTATGAACAGAAAGGTTAAACTCGGTGAGCTGAATGCACACATCACATAGTAGTTTCTGAGAATGATTCTGTCTAGTTTTTATACGAAGATATTTCCTTTTCTAACATTGGCCTAAAATCGCTTGAAATCTCCAATTGCAATTTCCCCAAAAAGAGAGTTTCAAATCTGCTCTGTCCAAAGAAAGGTTCAACTCTGTGAGCTGAATACACACAACACAAAGAAGTTACTGAAAATTCTTCTGTCTAGCATTATATGAAGAAATCCCGTTTCCAACGAAGTCCTCAAAGAGGTCCAAATATCCACATGCAGACTTTACAAACAGAGTGTTTCCAAACTGCTGTATGAACAGAAAGGTTAAACTCTGTGAGCTGAATGCACACATCACATAGTAGTTTCTGAGAATGATTCTGTCTAGTTTCTATACGAAGATATTTCCTTTTCTAACATTGGCCTCAAATAGCTTGAAATCTCAAATTCCAAATTCCAGAAAAAGACAGTTTCAAACCTGCAGTGTGTAAGGAAAGGTTCAAATCTGTGAGTTCAATACGCACAACACAAAGAAGATACTGAGAATTCTTCTGTCTAGCATTATTTGAAGAAATCCCGTTTCCAACGAAGGCCTCAAAGTGGTGCAAATATCCACTTGTAGACTTTAGAAACAGAGTGTTTCCAAACTGCTCTATGAACAGAAAAGTTAAACTCTGTGAGCTGAATGCACACATCACAAAGTTGTTTATGAGAATGATTCTGTCTAGTTTTTATACCAAGATATTTCGTTTTCTAACATTGGCCTAAAATCGCTTGAAATCTCCAATTGCAATTTCCACAAAAAGAGAGTTTCAAATCTGCTCTGTCCAAAGAAAGGTTCAACTCTGTGAGCTGAATACACACAACACAAAGAAGTTACTGAAAATTCTTCTGTCTAGCATTATATGAAGAAATCCCGTTTCCAACGAAGGCCTCAAAGAGTTCCAAATATCCACTTGTAGACTTTACAAACAGAGTGTTTCCAAACTGCTGTATGAACAGAAAGGTTAAACTCTGTGAGCTGAATGCAAACATCACATAGTACTTTCTGAGAATGATTCTGTCTAGTTTTTATACGAAGATACTTCCTTTTCTAACATTGGCCTAAAATCGCTTGAAATCTCCAATTGCAATTTCCCCAAAAAGAGAGTTTCAAATCTGCTCTGTCCAAAGAAAGGTTCAACTCTGTGAGCTGAATACACACAACACAAAGAAGTTACTGAAAATTCTTCTGTCTAGCATTATATGAAGAAATCCCGTTTCCAACGAAGTCCTCAAAGAGGTCCAAATATCCACTTGCAGACTTTACAAACAGAGTGTTTCCAAACTGCTCTATGAACAGAAAGGTTAAACTCTGTGAGCTGAAAGCACACATCACATAGTAGTTTCTGAGAATGATTCTGTCTAGTTTCTATACCAAGATATTTCCTTTTCAAACATAGGCCTCAAATCGGTTGAAATCTCCAATTTCAAATTCCACAAAAAGACAGTTTCAAATCTGCTCTGTCCAAAGAAAGGTTCAACTCTGTGAGCTGAATACACACAACACAAAGAAGTTACTGAAAATTCTTCTGTCTAGCATTATATGAAGAAATCCCATTTCCAACGAAGTCCTCAAAGAGGTCCAAATATCCACTTGCAGACTTTACAAACAGAGTGTTTCCAAACTGCTGTATGAACAGAAAGGTTAAACTCTGTGAGCTGAATGCACACATCACATAGTAGTTTCTGAGAATCATTCTGTCTAGTTTTTATAGCAAGATATTTCCTTTTCTAACATTGGCCTCAAATCGCTTGAAATCTCCAATTGCAATTTCCACAAAAACAGAGTTTCAAATCTGCTCTGTCCAAAGAAAGGTTCAACTCTGTGAGCTGAATACACACAACACAAAGAAGTTACTCAAAATTCTTCTGTCTAGCATTATATAAAGAAATCCCGTTTCCAACGAAGTCCTCAAAGAGGTCCAAATATCCACTTGCAGACTTTACAAACAGAGTGTTTCCAAACTGCTCTCTGAACAGAAAGGTTAAACTCTGTGAGCTGAATGCACACATCACATAGTAGTTTCTGAGAATGATTCTGTCTAGTTTTTATACCAAGATATTTCTTTTTCTCACATTGGCCTCAAATCGCTTGAAATCTCCAATTGCAATTTCCACAAAAAGAGAGTTTCAAATCTGCTCTGTCCAAAGAAAGGTTCAACTCTGTGAGCTGAATACACACAACACAAAGAAGTTACTGAAAATTCTTCTGTCTAGCATTATATGAAGAAATCCCGTTTCCAACGAAATCCTCAAAGAGGTCCAAATATGCACTTGCAGACTTTACAAACAGAGTGTTTCCAAACTGCTGTATGAACAGAAAGGTTAAACTCTGTGAGCTGAATGCACACATCACATAGTAGTTTCTGAGAATGATTCTTTCTAGTTTTTATACCAAGATATTTCCTTTTCTCACATTGGCCTCAAATCGCTTGAAATCTCCAATTGCAATTTCCACAAAAAGAGAGTTTCAAATCTGCTCTGTCCAAAGAAAGGTTCAACTCCGTGAGCTGAATACACACAACACAAAGAAGTTACTCAAAATTCTTCTGTCTAGCATTATATAAAGAAATCCCGTTTCCAACGAAATCCTCAAAGAGGTCCAAATATCCCCTTGCAGACTTTACAAACGGAGTGTTTCCAAACTGCTCTATGAACAGAAAGGTTAAACTCTGTGAGCTGAATGCACACATCACATAGTAGTTTCTGAGAATGATTCTGTCTAGTTTCTATACGAAGATATTTCCTTTTCTAACATTGGCCTCAAATCGCTTCAAATCTCCAATTTCAAATTCCACAAAAAGAGAGTTTCAAATCTGCTCTGTCCAAAGAAATGTTCAACTCTGTGAGCTGAATACACACAACACAAAGAAGTTACTGAAAATTCTTCTGTCTAGCATTATATGAAGAATTCCCGTTTCCAACGAAGGCCTCGAAGAGATCCAAATATCCACTTGCAGACTTTTCAAACAGAGTGTTTCCAAACTGCTGTATGAACAGAAAGGTTAAACTCTGTGAGCTGAATGCACACATCACATAGTAGTTTCTGAGAATGATTCTGTCTAGTTTTTATACGAAGATATTTCCTTTTCTCACATTGGCCTCAAATCGCTTGAAATCTCAAATTCCAAATTCCAGAAAAAGACAGTTTCAAACCTGCAGTGTATAAGGAAAGGTTCAAATCTGTGAGTTGAATACACACAACACAAAGAAGTTACTGAGAATTCTTCTGTCTAGCATTATAGGAAGAAATCCCGTTTCCAACGAAGGCCCCAAAGTGGTGCAAATATCCACTTGTAGACTTTAGAAACAGAGTGTTTCCAAACTGCTCTATGAACAGAAAAGTTAAACTCTGTGAGCTGAACGCACACATCACAAAGTTGTTTCTGAGAATGATTCTGTCTAGTTTTTATATGAAGATATTTCCTTTTCTAACATTGGCCTAAAATCGCTTGAAATCTCCAATTGCAATTTCCACAAAAAGAGAGTTTCAAATCTGCTCTGTCCAAAGAAAGGTTCAACTCTGTGAGCTGAATACACACAACACAAAGAAGTTACTGAAAATTCTTCTGTCTAGCATTATATGAAGAAATCCCGTTTCCAACGAAGTCCTCAAAGAGGTCCAAATATCCACTTGCAGACTTTACAAACAGAGTGTTTCCAAACTGCTGTATGAACAGAAAGGTTAAACTCTGTGAGCTGAATGCACACATCACATAGTAGTTTCTGAGAATGATTCTGTCTAGTTTTTATACCAAGATATTTCCTTTTCTCACATTGGCCTCAAATCGCTTGAAATCTCCAATTGCAATTTCCACAAAAAGAGAGTTTCAAATCTGCTCTGTCCAAAGAAAGGTTCAACTCTGTGAGCTGAATACACACAACACAAAGAAGTTACTCAAAATTCTTCTGTCTAGCATTATATAAAGAAATCCCGTTTCCAACGAAATCCTCAAAGAGGTCCAAATATAACCTTGCAGACTTTACAAACAGAGTGTTTCCAAAGTGCTCTATGAACAGAAAGGTTAAACTCTGTGAGCTGAATGCACACATCACATAGTAGTTTCTGAGAATGATTCTGTCTAGTTTTTATACGAAGATATTTCCTTTTCTAACATTGTCCTCAAATCGCTTGAAATCTCAAATTCCAAATTCCAGAAAAAGACAGTTTCAAACCTGCAGTGTGTAAGGAAAGGTTCAAATCTGTGAGTTGAATACACACAACACAAAGAAGTTACTGAGAATTCCTCTGTCTAGCATTATATGAAGAAATCCCGTTTCCAACGAAGGCCTCAAAGTCGTGCAAATATCCACTTGTAGACTTTAGAAACAGAGTGTTTCCAAACTGCTATATGAACAGAAAAGTTAAACTCTGTGAGCTGAACGCACACATCACAAAGTTGTTTCTGAGAATGATTCTGTCTAGTTTTTATAAGAAGATATTTCCTTTTCTAACATTGGCCTAAAATCGCTTGAAATCTCCAATTTCAAATTCCAGAAAAAGAGAGTTTCAAATCTGCTCTGTCCAAAGAAATGTTCAACTCTGTGAGCTGAATACACACAACACAAAGAAGTTACTGAAAATTCTTCTGTCTAGCATTATATGAAGAATTCCCGTATCCAACGAAGGCCTCAAAGAGATCCAAATATCCACTTGCAGATTTTACAAACAGAGTGTTTCCAAACTGCTGTATGAACAGAAAGGTTAAACTCTGTGAGCTGAATGCACACATCACATAGTAGTTTCTGAGAATGATTCTGTCTAGTTTTTATACGAAGATATTTCCTTTTCTAACATTGGCCTAAAATCGCTTGAAATCTCCAATTGCAATTTCCCCAAAAAGAGAGTTTCAAATCTGCTCTGTCCAAAGAAAGGTTCAACTCTGTGAGCTGAATACACACAACACAAAGAAGTTACTGAAAATTCTTCTGTCTAGCATTGTATGAAGAAATCCCGTTTCCAACGAAGTCCTCAAAGAGGTCCAAATATCAACTTGCAGACTTTACAAACAGAGTGTTTCCAAACTGCTCTATGAACAGAAGTTTAAACTCTGTGGGCTGAATGAACACATCACAAAGTAGTTTCTGAGAATGATTCTGTCTAGTTTCTATACGAAGATATTTCGTTTTCTAACATTGGCCTCAAATCGCTTGAAATCTCAAATTCCAAATTCCAGAAAAAGACAGTTTCAAACCTGCAGTGTGTAAGGAAAGGTTCAAATCTGTGAGATGAATACACACAACACAAAGAAGTTACTGAGAATTCTTCTGTCTAGCATTATATGAAGAAATCCTGTTTCCAACGAAGGCCTCAAAGTGGTGCAAATATCCACTTGTAGACTTTAGATACAGAGTGTTTCCAAACTGCTGTATGAACAGAAAGGTTAAACTCTGTGAGCTGAACGCACACATCACAAAGTTGTTTCTGAGAATGATTCTGTCTAGTTTTTATACCAAGATATTTCGTTTTCTAACATTGGCCTAAAATCGCTTGAAATCTCCAATTGCAATTTCCACAAAAAGAGAGTTTCAAATCTGCTCTGTCCAAAGAAAGATTCAACCCTGTGAGCTGAATACACACAACACAAAGAAGTTACTGAAAATTCTTCTGTCTAGCATTATATGATGAAATCCCGTTTCCAACGAAGTCCTCAAAGAGGTCCAAATATCCACTTGCAGACTTTACAAACAGACTGTTTCCAAACTGCTGTATGAACAGAAAGGTTAAACTCTGTGAGCTGAATGCACACATCACATAGTAGTTTCTGAGAATGATTCTGTCTAGTTTTTATACGAAGATATTTCCTTTTCTAACATTGGCCTAAAATCGCTTGAAATCTCCAATTGCAATTTCCCCAAAAAGAGAGTTTCAAATCTGCTCTGTCCAAAGAAAGGTTCAACTCTGTGAGCTGAATACACACAACATAAAGAAGTTACTGAAAATTCTTCTGTCTAGCATTATATGAAGAAATCCCGTTTCCAACGAAGTCCTCAAAGAGGTCCAAATATCCACATGCAGACTTTACAAACAGAGTGTTTCCAAACTGCTCTATGAACAGAAAGGTTAAACTCTGTGAGCTGAATGCACACATCACATAGTAGTTTCTGAGAATGATTCTGTCTAGTTTCTATACGAAGATATTTCCTTTTCTAACATTGTCCTCAAATCGCTTGAAATCTCAAATTCCAAATTCCAGAAAAAGACAGTTTCAAACCTGCAGTGTGTAAGGAAAGGTTCAAATCTGTGAGTTGAATACACACAACACAAAGAAGTTACTGAGAATTCTTCTGTCTAGCATTATATGATGAAATCCCGTTTCCAACGAAGGCCTCAAAGTGGAGCAAATATCCACTTGTAGACTTTAGAAACAGAGTGTTTCCAAACTGCTCTATGAACAGAAAAGTTAAACTCTGTGAGCTGAACGCACACATCACAAAGTTGTTTCTGAGAATGATTCTGTCTAGTTTTTATACCAAGATATTTCGTTTTCTAACATTGGCCTAAAATCGCTTGAAATCTCCAATTGCAATTTCCACAAAAAGAGAGTTTCAAATCTGCTCTGTCCAAAGAAAGGTTCAACTCTGTGAGCTGAATACACACAACACAAAGAAGTTACTGAAAATTTTTCTATCTAGCATTATATGAAGAAATCCCGTTTCCAACGAAGTCCTCAAAGAGTTCCAAATATCCACTTGCAGACTTTACAAACAGAGTGTTTCCAAACTGCTGTATGAACAGAAAGGTTAAACTCTGTGAGCTGAATGCACACATCACATAGTAGTTTCTGAGAATGATTCTGTCTAGTTTTTATACCAAGATATTTCCTTTTCTAACATTGGCCTCAAATCGCTTGAAATCTCCAATTTCAAATTCCAGAAAAAGAGAGTTTCAAATCTGCTCTGTCCAAAGAAATGTTCAACTCTGTGAGCTGAATACACACAACACAAAGAAGTTACTGAAAATTCTTCTGTCTAGCATTATATGAAGAATTCCCGTTTCCAACGAAGGCCTCAAAGAGATCAAAATATCCACTTGCAGACTTTACAAACAGAGTGTTTCCAAACTGCTGTATGAACAGAAAGTTTAAACTCTGTGAGCTGAATGCACACATCACATAGTAGTTTCTGAGAATGATTCTGTCTAGTTTTTATACGAAGATATTTCCTTTTCTAACATTGGCCTAAAATCGCTTGAAATCTCCAATTGCAATTTCCCCAAAAAGAGAGTTTCAAATCTGCTCTGTCCAAAGAAAGGTTCAACTCTGTGAGCTGAATACACACAACACAAAGAAGTTACTGAAAATTCTTCTGTCTAGCATTATATGAAGAAATCCCGTTTCCAACGAAGTCCTCAAAGAGGTCCAAATATCCACTTGCAGACTTTACAAACAGAGTGTTTCCAAACTGCTGTATGAAGAGAAAGGTTAAAATCTGTGAGCTGAATACACACATCACATAGTAGTTTCTGAGAATCATTCTGTCTAGTTTTTATACCAAGATATTTCCTTTTCTCACGTTGGCCTCAAATCGCTTGAAATCTCAAATTCCAAATTCCAGAAAAAGACAGTTTCAAACCTGCAGTGTGTAAGGAAAGGTTCAAATCTGTGAGTTGAATACACACAACACAAAGAAGTTACTGAGAATTCTTCTGTCTAGCTTTATATGAAGAAATCCCGTTTCCAACGAAGGCCTCAAAGTGGTGCAAATATCCACTTGTAGACTTTAGAAACAGAGTGTTTCCAAACTGCTCTATGAACAGAAAAGTTCAACTCTGTGAGCTGAACCCACACATCACAAAGTTGTTTCTGAGAATGATTCTGTCTAGTTTTTATACGAAGATATTTCCTTTTCTAACATTGGCCTAAAATCGCTTGAAATCTCCAATTGCAATTTCCACAAAAAGAGAGTTTCAAATCTGCTCTGTCCAAAGAAAGGTTCAACTCTGTGAGCTGAATACACACAACACAAAGAAGTTACTGAAAATTCTTCTGTCTAGCATTATATGAAGAAATCCCGTTTCCAACGAAGTCCTCAAAGAGGTCCAAATATCCACTTGCAGACTTTACAAACAGAGTGTTTCCAAACTGCTGTATGAACAGAAAGGTTAAACTCTGTGAGCTGAATGCACACATCACATAGTAGTTTCTGAGAATGATTCTGTCTAGTTTTTATACCAAGATATTTCCTTTTCTCACATTGGCCTCAAATCGCTTGAAATCTCCAATTGCAATTTCCACAAAAAGAGAGTTTCAAATCTGCTCTGTCCAAAGAAAGGTTCAACTCTGTGAGCTGAATACACACAACACAAACAAGTTACTCAAAATTCTTCTGTCTAGCATTATATAAAGAAATCCCGTTTCCAACGAAATCCTCAAAGAGTTCCAAATATCCCCTTGCACACTTTACAAACAGAGTGTTTCCAAACTGCTCTATGAACAGAAAGGTTAAACTCTGTGAGCTGAATGCACACATCACATAGTAGTTTCTGAGAATGATTCTGTCTAGTTTCTATACGAAGATATTTCCTTTTCTAACATTGTCCTCAAATCGCTTGAAATCTCAAATTCCAAATTCCAGAAAAAGACAGTTTCAAACCTGCAGTGTGTAAGGAAAGGTTCAAATCTGTGAGTTGAATGCACACAACACAAAGAAGTTACTGAGAATTCTTCTGTCTAGCATTATATGAAGAAATCCCGTTTCCAACGAAGGCGTCAAAGTGGAGCAAATATCCACTTGTAGACTTTAGAAACAGAGTGTTTCCAAACTGCTCTATGAACAGAAAAGTTAAACTCTGTGAGCTGAACGCACACATCACAAAGTTGTTTCTGAGAATGATTCTGTCTAGTTTTTATACCAAGATATTTCGTTTTCTAACATTGGCCTAAAATCGCTTGAAATCTCCAATTGCAATTTCCACAAAAAGAGAGTTTCAAATCTGCTCTGTCCAAAGAAAGGTTCAACTCTGTGAGCTGAATACACACAACACAAAGAAGTTACTGAAAATTCTTCTGTCTGGCATTATATGAAGAAATCCCGTTTCCAACGAAGTCCTCAAAGAGTTCCAAATATCCACTTGCAGACTTTACAAACAGAGTGTTTCCAAACTGCTGTATGAACAGAAAGGTTAAACTCTGTGAGCTGAATGCACACATCACATAGTAGTTTCTGAGAATGATTCTGTCTAGTTTTTATACGAAGATATTTCCTTTTCTAACATTGGCCTAAAATCGCTTGAAATCTCCAATTGCAATTGCCCCAAAAAGAGAGTTTCAAATCTGCTCTGTCCAAAGAAAGGTTCAACTCTGTGAGCTAAATACACACAACACAAAGAAGTTACTGAAAATTCTTCTGTCTAGCATTATATGAAGAAATCCCGTTTCCAACGAAGTCCTCAAAGAGGTCCAAATATCCACTTGCAGACTTTACAAACAGAGTGTTTCCAAACTGCTGTATGAAAAGAAAGGTTAAAATCTGTGAGCTGAATGCACACATCACATAGTAGTTTCTGAGAATCATTCTGTCTAGTTTTTATACCAAGATATTTCCTTTTCTCACATTGGCCTCAAATCGCTTGAAATCTCAAATTCCAAATTCCAGAAAAAGACAGTTTCAAACCTGCAGTGTATAAGGAAAGGTTCAAATCTGTGAGTTGAATACACACAACACAAAGAAGTTACTGAGAATTCTTCTGTCTAGCATTATATGAAGAAATCCTGTTTCCAACGAAGGCCCCAAAGTGGTGCAAATATCCACTTGTAGACTTTAGAAACAGAGTGTTTCCAAACTGCTCTATGAACAGAAAAGTTAAACTCTGTGAGCTGAACGCACACATCACAAAGTTGTTTCTGAGAATGATTCTGTCTAGTTTTTATATGAAGATATTTCCTTTTCTAACATTGGCCTAAAATCGCTTGAAATCTCCAATTGCAATTTCCACAAAAAGAGAGTTTCAAATCTGCTCTGTCCAAAGAAAGGTTCAACTCTGTGAGCTGAATACACACAACACAAAGAAGTTACTGAAAATTCTTCTGTCTAGCATTGTATGAAGAAATCCCGTTTCCAACGAAGTCCTCAAAGAGGTCCAAATATCCACTTGCAGACTTTACAAACAGAGTGTTTCCAAACTGCTGTATGAACAGAAAGGTGAAACTCTGTGAGCTGAATGCACACATCACATAGTAGTTTCTGAGAATGATTCTGTCTAGTTTTTATACGAAGATATTTCCTTTTCTCACATTGGCCTCAAATAGCTTGAAATCTCCAATTGCAATTTCCACAAAAAGAGAGTTTCAAATCTGCTCTGTCCAAAGAAAGGTTCAACTCTGTGAGCTGAATACACACAACACAAAGAAGTTACTCAAAATTCTTCTGTCTAGCATTATATAAAGAAATCCCGTTTCCAACGAAATCCTCAAAGAGGTCCAAATATAACCTTGCAGACTTTACAAACAGAGTGTTTCCAAAGTGCTCTATGAACAGAAAGGTTAAACTCTGTGAGCTGAATGCACACATCACATAGTAGTTTCTGAGAATGATTCTGTCTAGTTTTTATACGAAGATATTTCCTTTTCTAACATTGTCCTCAAATCGCTTGAAATCTCAAATTCCAAATTCCAGAAAAAGACAGTTTCAAACCTGCAGTGTGTAAGGAAAGGTTCAAATCTGTGAGTTGAATACACACAACACAAAGAAGTTACTGAGAATTCTTCTGTCTAGCTTTATATGAAGAAATCCCGTTTCCAACGAAGGCCTCAAAGTGGTGCAAATATCCACTTGTAGACTTTAGAAACAGAGTGTTTCCAAACTGCTCTATGAACAGAAAAGTTCAACTCTGTGAGCTGAACCCACACATCACAAAGTTGTTTCTGAGAATGATTCTGTCTAGTTTTTATACGAAGATATTTCCTTTTCTAACATTGGCCTAAAATCGCTTGAAATCTCCAATTGCAATTTCCACAAAAAGAGAGTTTCAAATCTGCTCTGTCCAAAGAAAGGTTCAACTCTGTGAGCTGAATACACACAACACAAAGAAGTTACTCAAAATTCTTCTGTCTAGCATTATATGAAGAAATCCCGTTTCCAACGAAGTCCTCAAAGAGGTCCAAATATCCACTTGCAGACTTTACAAACAGAGTGTTTCCAAACTGCTGTATGAACAGAAAGGTTAAACTCTGTGAGCTGAATGCACACATCACATAGTAGTTTCTGAGAATGATTCTGTCTAGTTTTTATACGAAGATATTTCCTTTTCTCACATTGGCCTCAAATCGCTTGAAATCTCCAATTGCAATTTCCACAAAAAGAGAGTTTCAAATCTGCTCTGTCCAAAGAAAGGTTCAACTCTGTGAGCTGAATACACACAACACAAAGAAGTTACTCAAAATTCTTCTGTCTAGCATTATATAAAGAAATCCCGTTTCCAACGAAATCCTCAAAGAGGTCCAAATATCCCCTTGCAGACTTTACAAACAGAGTGTTTCCAAACTGCTCTATGAACAGAAAGGTTAAACTCTGTGAGCTGAATGCACACATCACATAGTAGTTTCTGAGAATGATTCTGTCTAGTTTCTATACGAAGATATTTCCTTTTCTAACATTGTCCTCAAATCGCTTGAAATCTCAAATTCCAAATTCCAGAAAAAGACAGTTTCAAACCTGCAGTGTGTAAGGAAAGGTTCAAATCTGTGAGTTGAATACACACAACACAAAGAAGTTACTGAGAATTCTTCTGTCTAGCATTATATGAAGAAATCCCGTTTCCAACGAAGGCGTCAAAGTGGAGCAAATATCCACTTGTAGACTTTAGAAACAGAGTGTTTCCAAACTGCTCTATGAACAGAAAAGTTAAACTCTGTGAGCTGAACGCACACATCACAAAGTTGTTTCTGAGAATGATTCTGTCTAGTTTTTATACCAAGATATTTCGTTTTCTAACATTGGCCTAAAATCGCTTGAAATCTCCAATTGCAATTTCCACAAAAAGAGAGTTTCAAATCTGCTCTGTCCAAAGAAAGGTTCAACTCTGTGAGCTGAATACACACAACATAAAGAAGTTACTGAAAATTCTTCTGTCTGGCATTATATGAAGAAATCCCGTTTCCAACGAAGTCCTCAAAGAGTTCCAAATATCCACTTGCAGACTTTACAAACAGAGTGTTTCCAAACTGCTGTATGAACAGAAAGGTTAAACTCTGTGAGCTGAATGCACACATCACATAGTAGTTTCTGAGAATGATTCTGTCTAGTTTTTATACGAAGATATTTCCTTTTCTCACATTGGCCTCAAATCGCTTGAAATCTCCAATTGCAATTGCCCCAAAAAGAGAGTTTCAAATCTGCTCTGTCCAAAGAAAGGTTCAACTCTGTGAGCTGAATACACACAACACAAAGAAGTTACTGAAAATTCTTCTGTCTAGCATTATATGAAGAAATCCCGTTTCCAACGAAGTCCTCAAAGAGGTCCAAATATCCACTTGCAGACTTTACAAACAGAGTGTTTCCAAACTGCTGTATGAAAAGAAAGGTTAAAATCTGTGAGCTGAATGCACACATCACATAGTAGTTTCTGAGAATCATTCTGTCTAGTTTTTATACCAAGATATTTCCTTTTCTCACATTGGCCTCAAATCGCTTGAAATCTCAAATTCCAAATTCCAGAAAAAGACAGTTTCAAACCTGCAGTGTATAAGGAAAGGTTCAAATCTGTGAGTTGAATACACACAACACAAAGAAGTTACTGAGAATTCTTCTGTCTAGCATTATATGAAGAAATCCCGTTTCCAACGAAGGCCCCAAAGTGGTGCAAATATCCACTTGTAGACTTTAGAAACAGAGTGTTTCCAAACTGCTCTATGAACAGAAAAGTTAAACTCTGTGAGCTGAACGCACACATCACAAAGTTGTTTCTGAGAATGATTCTGTCTAGTTTTTATATGAAGATATTTCCTTTTCTAACATTGGCCTAAAATCGCTTGAAATCTCCAATTGCAATTTCCACAAAAAGAGAGTTTCAAATCTGCTCTGTCCAAAGAAAGGTTCAACTCTGTGAGGTGAATACACACAACACAAAGAAGTTACTGAAAATTCTTCTGTCTAGCATTATATGAAGAAATCCCGTTTCCAACGAAGTCCTCAAAGAGGTCCAAATATCCACTTGCAGACTTTACAAACAGAGTGTTTCCAAACTGCTGTATGAACAGAAAGGTGAAACTCTGTGAGCTGAATGCACACATCACATAGTAGTTTCTGAGAATGATTCTGTCTAGTTTTTATACGAAGATATTTCCTTTTCTCACATTGGCCTCAAATCGCTTGAAATCTCCAATTGCAATTTCCACAAAAAGAGAGTTTCAAATCTGCTCTGTCCAAAGAAAGGTTCAACTCTGTGAGCTGAATACACACAACACAAAGAAGTTACTCAAAATTCTTCTGTCTAGCATTATATAAAGAAATCCCGTTTCCAACGAATTCCTCAAAGAGGTCCAAATATAACCTTGCAGACTTTACAAACAGAGTGTTTCCAAAGTGCTCTATGAACAGAAAGGTTAAACTCTGTGAGCTGAATGCACACATCACATAGTAGTTTCTGAGAATGATTCTGTCTAGTTTTTATACGAAGATATTTCCTTTTCTAACATTGTCCTCAAATCGCTTGAAATCTCAAATTCCAAATTCCAGAAAAAGACAGTTTCAAACCTGCAGTGTGTAAGGAAACGTTCAAATCTGTGAGTTGAATACACACAACACAAAGAAGTTACTGAGAATTCCTCTGTCTAGCATTATATGAAGAAATCCCGTTTCCAACGAAGGCCTCAAAGTGGAGCAAATATCCACATGTAGACTTTAGAAACAGAGTGTTTCCAAACTGCTCTGTGAACAGAAAAGTTAAACTCTGTGAGCTGAACGCACACATCACAAAGTTGTTTCTGAGAATGATTCTGTCTAGTTTTTATACCAAGATATTTCGTTTTCTAACATTGGCCTAAAATCGCTTGAAATCTCCAATTGCAATTTCCACAAAAAGAGAGTTTCAAATCTGCTCTGTCCAAAGAAAGGTTCAACTCTGTGAGCTGAATACACACAACACAAAGAAGTTACTGAAAATTCTTCTGTCTAGCATTATATGAAGAAATCCCGTTTCCAACGAAGTCCTCAAAGAGTTCCAAATATCCACTTGCAGACTTTACAAACAGAGTGTTTCCAAACTGCTGTATGAACAGAAAGGTTAAACTCTGTGAGCTGAATGCACACATCACATAGTAGTTTCTGAGAATGATTCTGTCTAGTTTTTATACGAAGATATTTCCTTTTCTAATATTGGCCTAAAATCGCTTGAAATCTCCAATTGCAATTTCCACAAAAAGAGAGTTTCAAATCTGCTCTGTCCAGAGAACGGTTCAACTCTGTGAGCTGAATACACACAACACAAAGAAGTTACTGAAAATTCTTCTGTCTAGCATTATATGAAGAAATCCCGTTTCCAACGAAATCCTCAAAGAGGTCCAAATATGCACTTGCAGACTTTACAAACAGAGTGTTTCCAAACTGCTGTATGAACAGAAAGGTTAAACTCTGTGAGCTGAATGCACACATCACATAGTAGTTTCTGAGAATGATTCTGTCTAGTTTTTATACCAAGATATTTCCTTTTCTCACATTGGCCTCAAATCGCTTGAAATCTCCAATTGCAATTTCCACAAAAAGAGAGTTTCAAATCTGCTCTGTCCAAAGAAAGGTTCAACTCCGTGAGCTGAATACACACAACACAAAGAAGTTACTCTAAATTCTTCTGTCTAGCATTATATAAAGAAATCCCGTTTCCAACGAAATCCTCAAAGAGGTCCAAATATCCCCTTGCAGACTTTACAAACGGAGTGTTTCCAAACTGCTCTATGAACAGAAAGGTTAAACTCTGTGAGCTGAATGCACACATCACATAGTAGTTTCTGAGAATGATTCTGTCTAGTTTCTATACGAAGATATTTCCTTTTCTAACATTGGCCTCAAATCGCTTCAAATCTCCAATTTCAAATTCCACAAAAAGAGAGTTTCAAATCTGCTCTGTCCAAAGAAATGTTCAACTCTGTGAGCTGAATACACACAACACAAAGAAGTTACTGAAAATTCTTCTGTCTAGCATTATATGAAGAATTCCCGTTTCCAACGAAGGCCTCAAAGAGATCCAAATATCCACTTGCAGACTTTTCAAACAGAGTGTTTCCAAACTGCTGTATGAACAGAAAGGTTAAACTCTGTGAGCTGAATGCACACATCACATAGTAGTTTCTGATAATGATTCTGTCTAGTTTTTATACGAAGATATTTCCTTTTCTAACATTGGCCTAAAATCGCTTGAAATCTCCAATTGCAATTTCCCCAAAAAGAGAGTTTCAAATCTGCTCTGTCCAAAGAAAGGTTCAACTCTGTGAGCTGAATACACACAACACAAAGAAGTTACTGAAAATTCTTCTATCTAGCATTATATGAAGAAATTCCGTTTCCAACGAAGTCCTCATAGAGGTCCAAATATCCCCTTGCACACTTTACAAACAGAGTGTTTCCAAACTGCTCTATGAACAGAAAGGTTAAACTCTGTGAGCTGAATGCACACATCACATAGTAGTTTCTGAGAATGATTCTGTCTAGTTTCTATACGAAGATATTTCCTTTTCTAACATTGTCCTCAAATCGCTTGAAATCTCAAATTCCAAATTCCAGAAAAAGACAGTTTCAAACCTGCAGTGTGTAAGGAAAGGTTCAAATCTGTGAGTTGAATGCACACAACACAAAGAAGTTACTGAGAATTCTTCTGTCTAGCATTATATGAAGAAATCCCGTTTCCAACGAAGGCGTCAAAGTGGAGCAAATATCCACTTGTAGACTTTAGAAACAGAGTGTTTCCAAACTGCTCTATGAACAGAAAAGTTAAACTCTGTGAGCTGAACGCACACATCACAAAGTTGTTTCTGAGAATGATTCTGTCTAGTTTTTATACCAAGATATTTCGTTTTCTAACATTGGCCTAAAATCGCTTGAAATCTCCAATTGCAATTTCCACAAAAAGAGAGTTTCAAATCTGCTCTGTCCAAAGAAAGGTTCAACTCTGTGAGCTGAATACACACAACACAAAGAAGTTACTGAAAATTCTTCTGTCTGGCATTATATGAAGAAATCCCGTTTCCAACGAAGTCCTCAAAGAGTTCCAAATATCCACTTGCAGACTTTACAAACAGAGTGTTTCCAAACTGCTGTATGAACAGAAAGGTTAAACTCTGTGAGCTGAATGCACACATCACATAGTAGTTTCTGAGAATGATTCTGTCTAGTTTTTATACGAAGATATTTCCTTTTCTAACATTGGCCTAAAATCGCTTGAAATCTCCAATTGCAATTGCCCCAAAAAGAGAGTTTCAAATCTGCTCTGTCCAAAGAAAGGTTCAACTCTGTGAGCTAAATACACACAACACAAAGAAGTTACTGAAAATTCTTCTGTCTAGCATTATATGAAGAAATCCCGTTTCCAACGAAGTCCTCAAAGAGGTCCAAATATCCACTTGCAGACTTTACAAACAGAGTGTTTCCAAACTGCTGTATGAAAAGAAAGGTTAAAATCTGTGAGCTGAATGCACACATCACATAGTAGTTTCTGAGAATCATTCTGTCTAGTTTTTATACCAAGATATTTCCTTTTCTCACATTGGCCTCAAATCGCTTGAAATCTCAAATTCCAAATTCCAGAAAAAGACAGTTTCAAACCTGCAGTGTATAAGGAAAGGTTCAAATCTGTGAGTTGAATACACACAACACAAAGAAGTTACTGAGAATTCTTCTGTCTAGCATTATATGAAGAAATCCTGTTTCCAACGAAGGCCCCAAAGTGGTGCAAATATCCACTTGTAGACTTTAGAAACAGAGTGTTTCCAAACTGCTCTATGAACAGAAAAGTTAAACTCTGTGAGCTGAACGCACACATCACAAAGTTGTTTCTGAGAATGATTCTGTCTAGTTTTTATATGAAGATATTTCCTTTTCTAACATTGGCCTAAAATCGCTTGAAATCTCCAATTGCAATTTCCACAAAAAGAGAGTTTCAAATCTGCTCTGTCCAAAGAAAGGTTCAACTCTGTGAGCTGAATACACACAACACAAAGAAGTTACTGAAAATTCTTCTGTCTAGCATTGTATGAAGAAATCCCGTTTCCAACGAAGTCCTCAAAGAGGTCCAAATATCCACTTGCAGACTTTACAAACAGAGTGTTTCCAAACTGCTGTATGAACAGAAAGGTGAAACTCTGTGAGCTGAATGCACACATCACATAGTAGTTTCTGAGAATGATTCTGTCTAGTTTTTATACGAAGATATTTCCTTTTCTCACATTGGCCTCAAATAGCTTGAAATCTCCAATTGCAATTTCCACTAAAAGAGAGTTTCAAATCTGCTCTGTCCAAAGAAAGGTTCAACTCTGTGAGCTGAATACACACAACACAAAGAAGTTACTCAAAATTCTTCTGTCTAGCATTATATAAAGAAATCCCGTTTCCAACGAAATCCTCAAAGAGGTCCAAATATAACCTTGCAGACTTTACAAACAGAGTGTTTCCAAAGTGCTCTATGAACAGAAAGGTTAAACTCTGTGAGCTGAATGCACACATCACATAGTAGTTTCTGAGAATGATTCTGTCTAGTTTTTATACGAAGATATTTCCTTTTCTAACATTGTCCTCAAATCGCTTGAAATCTCAAATTCCAAATTCCAGAAAAAGACAGTTTCAAACCTGCAGTGTGTAAGGAAAGGTTCAAATCTGTGAGTTGAATACACACAACACAAAGAAGTTACTGAGAATTCTTCTGTCTAGCTTTATATGAAGAAATCCCGTTTCCAACGAAGGCCTCAAAGTGGTGCAAATATCCACTTGTAGACTTTAGAAACAGAGTGTTTCCAAACTGCTCTATGAACAGAAAAGTTCAACTCTGTGAGCTGAACCCACACATCACAAAGTTGTTTCTGAGAATGATTCTGTCTAGTTTTTATACGAAGATATTTCCTTTTCTAACATTGGCCTAAAATCGCTTGAAATCTCCAATTGCAATTTCCACAAAAAGAGAGTTTCAAATCTGCTCTGTCCAAAGAAAGGTTCAACTCTGTGAGCTGAATACACACAACACAAAGAAGTTACTCAAAATTCTTCTGTCTAGCATTATATGAAGAAATCCCGTTTCCAACGAAGTCCTCAAAGAGGTCCAAATATCCACTTGCAGACTTTACAAACAGAGTGTTTCCAAACTGCTGTATGAACAGAAAGGTTAAACTCTGTGAGCTGAATGCACACATCACATAGTAGTTTCTGAGAATGATTCTGTCTAGTTTTTATACGAAGATATTTCCTTTTCTCACATTGGCCTCAAATCGCTTGAAATCTCCAATTGCAATTTCCACAAAAAGAGAGTTTCAAATCTGCTCTGTCCAAAGAAAGGTTCAACTCTGTGAGCTGAATACACACAACACAAAGAAGTTACTCAAAATTCTTCTGTCTAGCATTATATAAAGAAATCCCGTTTCCAACGAAATCCTCAAAGAGGTCCAAATATCCCCTTGCAGACTTTACAAACAGAGTGTTTCCAAACTGCTCTATGAACAGAAAGGTTAAACTCTGTGAGCTGAATGCACACATCACATAGTAGTTTCTGAGAATGATTCTGTCTAGTTTCTATACGAAGATATTTCCTTTTCTAACATTGTCCTCAAATCGCTTGAAATCTCAAATTCCAAATTCCAGAAAAAGACAGTTTCAAACCTGCAGTGTGTAAGGAAAGGTTCAAATCTGTGAGTTGAATACACACAACACAAAGAAGTTACTGAGAATTCTTCTGTCTAGCATTATATGAAGAAATCCCGTTTCCAACGAAGGCGTCAAAGTGGAGCAAATATCCACTTGTAGACTTTAGAAACAGAGTGTTTCCAAACTGCTCTATGAACAGAAAAGTTAAACTCTGTGAGCTGAACGCACACATCACAAAGTTGTTTCTGAGAATGATTCTGTCTAGTTTTTATACCAAGATATTTCGTTTTCTAACATTGGCCTAAAATCGCTTGAAATCTCCAATTGCAATTTCCACAAAAAGAGAGTTTCAAATCTGCTCTGTCCAAAGAAAGGTTCAACTCTGTGAGCTGAATACACACAACATAAAGAAGTTACTGAAAATTCTTCTGTCTGGCATTATATGAAGAAATCCCGTTTCCAACGAAGTCCTCAAAGAGTTCCAAATATCCACTTGCAGACTTTACAAACAGAGTGTTTCCAAACTGCTGTATGAACAGAAAGGTTAAACTCTGTGAGCTGAATGCACACATCACATAGTAGTTTCTGAGAATGATTCTGTCTAGTTTTTATACGAAGATATTTCCTTTTCTCACATTGGCCTCAAATCGCTTGAAATCTCCAATTGCAATTGCCCCAAAAAGAGAGTTTCAAATCTGCTCTGTCCAAAGAAAGGTTCAACTCTGTGAGCTGAATACACACAACACAAAGAAGTTACTGAAAATTCTTCTGTCTAGCATTATATGAAGAAATCCCGTTTCCAACGAAGTCCTCAAAGAGGTCCAAATATCCACTTGCAGACTTTACAAACAGAGTGTTTCCAAACTGCTGTATGAAAAGAAAGGTTAAAATCTGTGAGCTGAATGCACACATCACATAGTAGTTTCTGAGAATCATTCTGTCTAGTTTTTATACCAAGATATTTCCTTTTCTCACATTGGCCTCAAATCGCTTGAAATCTCAAATTCCAAATTCCAGAAAAAGACAGTTTCAAACCTGCAGTGTATAAGGAAAGGTTCAAATCTGTGAGTTGAATACACACAACACAAAGAAGTTACTGAGAATTCTTCTGTCTAGCATTATATGAAGAAATCCCGTTTCCAACGAAGGCCCCAAAGTGGTGCAAATATCCACTTGTAGACTTTAGAAACAGAGTGTTTCCAAACTGCTCTATGAACAGAAAAGTTAAACTCTGTGAGCTGAACGCACACATCACAAAGTTGTTTCTGAGAATGATTCTGTCTAGTTTTTATATGAAGATATTTCCTTTTCTAACATTGGCCTAAAATCGCTTGAAATCTCCAATTGCAATTTCCACAAAAAGAGAGTTTCAAATCTGCTCTGTCCAAAGAAAGGTTCAACTCTGTGAGGTGAATACACACAACACAAAGAAGTTACTGAAAATTCTTCTGTCTAGCATTATATGAAGAAATCCCGTTTCCAACGAAGTCCTCAAAGAGGTCCAAATATCCACTTGCAGACTTTACAAACAGAGTGTTTCCAAACTGCTGTATGAACAGAAAGGTGAAACTCTGTGAGCTGAATGCACACATCACATAGTAGTTTCTGAGAATGATTCTGTCTAGTTTTTATACGAAGATATTTCCTTTTCTCACATTGGCCTCAAATCGCTTGAAATCTCCAATTGCAATTTCCACAAAAAGAGAGTTTCAAATCTGCTCTGTCCAAAGAAAGGTTCAACTCTGTGAGCTGAATACACACAACACAAAGAAGTTACTCAAAATTCTTCTGTCTAGCATTATATAAAGAAATCCCGTTTCCAACGAATTCCTCAAAGAGGTCCAAATATAACCTTGCAGACTTTACAAACAGAGTGTTTCCAAAGTGCTCTATGAACAGAAAGGTTAAACTCTGTGAGCTGAATGCACACATCACATAGTAGTTTCTGAGAATGATTCTGTCTAGTTTTTATACGAAGATATTTCCTTTTCTAACATTGTCCTCAAATCGCTTGAAATCTCAAATTCCAAATTCCAGAAAAAGACAGTTTCAAACCTGCAGTGTGTAAGGAAACGTTCAAATCTGTGAGTTGAATACACACAACACAAAGAAGTTACTGAGAATTCCTCTGTCTAGCATTATATGAAGAAATCCCGTTTCCAACGAAGGCCTCAAAGTGGAGCAAATATCCACATGTAGACTTTAGAAACAGAGTGTTTCCAAACTGCTCTGTGAACAGAAAAGTTAAACTCTGTGAGCTGAACGCACACATCACAAAGTTGTTTCTGAGAATGATTCTGTCTAGTTTTTATACCAAGATATTTCGTTTTCTAACATTGGCCTAAAATCGCTTGAAATCTCCAATTGCAATTTCCACAAACAGAGAGTTTCAAATCTGCTCTGTCCAAAGAAAGGTTCAACTCTGTGAGCTGAATACACACAACACAAAGAAGTTACTGAAAATTCTTCTGTCTAGCATTATATGAAGAAATCCCGTTTCCAACGAAGTCCTCAAAGAGTTCCAAATATCCACTTGCAGACTTTACAAACAGAGTGTTTCCAAACTGCTGTATGAACAGAAAGGTTAAACTCTGTGAGCTGAATGCACACATCACATAGTAGTTTCTGAGAATGATTCTGTCTAGTTTTTATACGAAGATATTTCCTTTTCTAATATTGGCCTAAAATCGCTTGAAATCTCCAATTGCAATTTCCACAAAAAGAGAGTTTCAAATCTGCTCTGTCCAGAGAACGGTTCAACTCTGTGAGCTGAATACACACAACACAAAGAAGTTACTGAAAATTCTTCTGTCTAGCATTATATGAAGAAATCCCGTTTCCAACGAAATCCTCAAAGAGGTCCAAATATGCACTTGCAGACTTTACAAACAGAGTGTTTCCAAACTGCTGTATGAACAGAAAGGTTAAACTCTGTGAGCTGAATGCACACATCACATAGTAGTTTCTGAGAATGATTCTGTCTAGTTTTTATACCAAGATATTTCCTTTTCTCACATTGGCCTCAAATCGCTTGAAATCTCCAATTGCAATTTCCACAAAAAGAGAGTTTCAAATCTGCTCTGTCCAAAGAAAGGTTCAACTCCGTGAGCTGAATACACACAACACAAAGAAGTTACTCTAAATTCTTCTGTCTAGCATTATATAAAGAAATCCCGTTTCCAACGAAATCCTCAAAGAGGTCCAAATATCCCCTTGCAGACTTTACAAACGGAGTGTTTCCAAACTGCTCTATGAACAGAAAGGTTAAACTCTGTGAGCTGAATGCACACATCACATAGTAGTTTCTGAGAATGATTCTGTCTAGTTTCTATACGAAGATATTTCCTTTTCTAACATTGGCCTCAAATCGCTTCAAATCTCCAATTTCAAATTCCACAAAAAGAGAGTTTCAAATCTGCTCTGTCCAAAGAAATGTTCAACTCTGTGAGCTGAATACACACAACACAAAGAAGTTACTGAAAATTCTTCTGTCTAGCATTATATGAAGAATTCCCGTTTCCAACGAAGGCCTCAAAGAGATCCAAATATCCACTTGCAGACTTTTCAAACAGAGTGTTTCCAAACTGCTGTATGAACAGAAAGGTTAAACTCTGTGAGCTGAATGCACACATCACATAGTAGTTTCTGATAATGATTCTGTCTAGTTTTTATACGAAGATATTTCCTTTTCTAACATTGGCCTAAAATCGCTTGAAATCTCCAATTGCAATTTCCCCAAAAAGAGAGTTTCAAATCTGCTCTGTCCAAAGAAAGGTTCAACTCTGTGAGCTGAATACACACAACACAAAGAAGTTACTGAAAATTCTTCTATCTAGCATTATATGAAGAAATTCCGTTTCCAACGAAGTCCTCATAGAGGTCCAAATATCCACTTGCAGACTTTACAAACAGAGTGTTTCCAAACTGCTGTATGAACAGAAAGGTTAAAATCTGTGAGCTGAATGCACACATCACATAGTAGTTTCTGAGAATCATTCTGTCTAGTTTTTATACCAAGATATTTCCTTTTCTCACATTGGCCTCAAATCGCTTGAAATCTCAAATTCCAAATTACAGAAAAAGACAGTTTCAAACCTGCAGTGTGTAAGGAAAGGTTCAAATCTGTGAGTTGAATACACACAACACAAAGAAGTTACTGAGAATTCTTCTGTCTAGCATTATATGAAGAAATCCCGTTTCCAACGAAGGCCTCAAAGTGGAGCAAATATCCACTTGTAGACTTTATAAACAGAGGGTTTCCAAACTGCTCTATGAACAGAAAAGTTAAACTCTGTGAGCTGAACGCACACATCACAAAGTTGTTTCTGAGAGTGATTCTGTCTAGTTTTTATACCAAGATATTTCGTTTTCTAACATTGGCCTAAAATCGCTTGAAATCTCCAATTGCAATTTCCACAAAAAGAGAGTTTCAAATCTGCTCTGTCCAAAGAAACGTTCAATTCTGTGAGCTGAATACACACAACACAAAGAAGTTACTGAAAATTCTTCTGTCTAGCATTATATGAAGAAATCCCATTTCCAACGAAGGCCTCAAAGAGTTCAAAATATCCACTTGCAGACTTTACAAACAGAGTGTTTCCAAACTGCTGTATGAACAGAAAGGTTAAACTCTGTGAGCTGAATGCACACATCACATAGTAGTTTCTGAGAATGATTCTGTCTAGTTTTTATACGAAGATATTTCCTTTTCTATCATTGGCCTAAAGTCGCTTGAAATCTCCAATTGCAATTTCCACCAAAAGAGAGTTTCAAATCTGCTCTGTCCAAAGAAAGGTTCAACTCTGTGAGCTGGATACACACAACACAAAGAACTTAGTCAAAATTCTTCTGTCTAGCATTATATGAAGAAATCCCGTTTCCAAGGAAGTCCTCAAAGAGGTCCAAATATGCACTTGCAAACTTTACAAACAGAGTGTTTCCAAACTGCTCTATGAACAGAAAGGTTAAACTCTGTGAGCTGAATGCACACATCACATAGTAGTTTCTGAGAATGATTCTGTCTAGTTTTTATATCAAGATATTTCCTTTTCTCACATTGGCCTCAAATCACTTGAAATCTCCAATTGCAATTTCCACAAAAAGAGAGTTTCAAATCTGCTCTGTCCAAAGAAAGGTTCAACTCTGTGAGCTGAATAGACACAACACAAAGAAGTTACTGAAAATTCTTCTGTCTAGCATTATATGTAGAAATCCCGTTTCCAACGAAGTCCTCAAAGAGTTCCAAATATCCACTTGCAGACTTTACAAACAGAGTGTTTCCAAACTGCTGTATGAACAGAAAGGTTAAACTCTGTGAGCTGAATGCACACATCACATAGTAGTTTCTGAGAATGATTCTGTCTAGTTTTTATACGAAGATACTTCCTTTTCTAACATTGGCCTCAAATCGCTTGAAATCTCAAATTCCAAATTCCAGAAAAAGACAGTTTCAAACCTGCAGTGTGTAAGGAAATGTTCAAATCTGTGAGATGAATACACACAACACAAAGAAGTTACTGAGAATTCTTCTGTCTAGCATTATATGAAGAAATCCCGTTTCCAACGAAGGCCTCAAAGTGGTGCAAATATCCACTTGTAGACTTTAGATACAGAGTGTTTCCAAACTGCTCTATGAACAGAAAAGTTAAACTCTCTGAGTTGAACGAACACATCACAAAGTTGTTTCTGAGAATGATTCTGTCTAGTTTTTATACCAAGATATTTCGTTTTCTAACATTGGCCAAAAATCGCTTGAAATCTCCAATTGCAATTTCCACAAAAAGAGAGTTTCAAATCTGCTCTGTCCAAAGAAAGATTCAACCCTGTGAGCTGAATACACACAACACAAAGAAGTTACTGAAAATTCTTCTGTCTAGCATTATATGATGAAATCCCGTTTCCAACGAAGTCCTCAAAGAGTTCCAAATATCCACTTGCAGACTTTACAAACAGAGTGTTTCCAAACTGCTGTATGAACAGAAAGGTTAAACTCTGTGAGCTGAATGCACACATCACATAGTAGTTTCTGAGAATGATTCTGTCTAGTTTTTATACGAAGATATTTCCTTTTCTAACATTGGCCTAAAATCGCTTGAAATCTCCAATTGCAATTTCCCCAAAAAGAGAGTTTCAAATCTGCTCTGTCCAAAGAAAGGTTCAACTCTGTGAGCTGAATACACACAACACAAAGAAGTTACTGAAAATTCTTCTGTCTAGCATTATATGAAGAAATCCCGTTTCCAACGAAGTCCTCAAAGAGGTCCAAATATCCACATGCAGACTTTACAAACAGAGTGTTTCCAAACTGCTGTATGAACAGAAAGGTTAAACTCTGTGAGCTGAATGCACACATCACATAGTAGTTTCTGAGAATGATTCCGTCTAGTTTCTATACGAAGATATTTCCTTTTCTAACATTGGCCTCAAATAGCTTGAAATCTCAAATTCCAAATTCCAGAAAAAGACAGGTTCAAACCTGCAGTGTGTAAGGAAAGGTTCAAATCTGTGAGTTCAATACACACAACACAAAGAAGATACTGAGAATTCTTCTGTCTAGCATTATTTGAAGAAATCCCGTTTCCAACGAAGGCCTCAAAGTGGTGCAAATATCCACTTGTAGACTTTAGAAACAGAGTGTTTCCAAACTGCTCTATGAACAGAAAAGTTAAACTCGGTGAGCTGAACGCACACATCACAAAGTTGTTTATGAGAATGATTCTGTCTAGTTTTTATACCAAGATATTTCGTTTTCTAACATTGGCCTAAAATCGCTTGAAATCTCCAATTGCAATTTCCACAAAAAGAGAGTTTCAAATCTGCTCTGTCCAAAGAAAGGTTCAACTCTGTGAGCTGAATACACACAACACAAAGAAGTTACTGAAAATTCTTCTGTCTAGCATTATATGAAGAAATCCCGTTTCCAACGAAGGCCTCAAAGAGGTCAAATATCCACTTGCAGACTTTACAAACAGAGTGTTTCCAAACTGCTGTATGAACAGAAAGGTTAAACTCTGTGAGCTGAATGCAAACATCACATAGTAGTTTCTGAGAATGATTCTGTCTAGTTTTTATACGAAGATATTTCCTTTTCTAACATTGGCCTAAAATCGCTTGAAATCTCCAATTGCAATTTCCCCAAAAAGAGAGTTTCAAATCTGCTGTGTCCAAAGAAAGGTTCAACTCTGTGAGCTGAATACACACAACACAAAGAAGTTACTGAAAATTCTTCTGTCTAGCATTGTATGAAGAAATCCCGTTTCCAACGAAGTCCTCAAAGAGGTCCAAATATCCACTTGCAGACTTTACAAACAGAGTGTTTCCAAACTGCTGTATGAACAGAAAGGTTAAAATCTGTGAGCTGAATGCACACATCACATAGTAGTTTCTGAGAATGATTCTGTCTAATTTTTATACGAAGATATTTCCTTTTCTCACATTGGCCTAAAATCGCTTGAAATCTCCAATTGCAATTTCCCCAAAAAGAGAGTTTCAAATCTGCTGTGTCCAAAGAAAGGTTCAACTCTGTGAGCTGAATACACACAACACAAAGAAGTTACTGAAAATTCTTCTGTCTAGCATTATATGAAGAAATCCCGTTTCCAACGAAGTCCTCAAAGAGGTCAAATATCCACTTGCAGACTTTACAGAGTGTTTCCAAACTGCTGTATGAACAGAAAGGTTAAACTCTGTGAGCTGAATGCACACATCACATAGTAGTTTCTGAGAATGATTCTGTCTAGTTTTTATACCAAGATATTTCCTTTTCTCACATTGGCCTCAAATCGCTTGAAATCTCCAATTGCAATTTCCACAAAAAGAGAGTTTCAAATCTGCTCTGTCCAAAGAAAGGTTCAACTCTGTGAGCTGAATACACACAACACAAAGAAGTTACTCAAAATTCTTCTGTCTAGCATTATATAAAGAAATCCCGTTTCCAACGAAATCCTCAAAGAGGTCCAAATATCCCCTTGCAGACTTTACAAACAGAGTGTTTCCAAACTGCTCTATGAACAGAAAGGTTAAACTCTGTGAGCTGAATGCACACATCACATAGTAGTTTCTGAGAATGATTCTGTCTAGTTTCTATACGAAGATATTTCCTTTTCTAACATTGTCCTCAAATCGCTTGAAATCTCAAATTCCAAATTCCAGAAAAAGACAGTTTCAAACCTGCAGTGTGTAAGGAAAGGTTCAAATCTGTGAGTTGAATACACACAACACAAAGA
Organism: Pan troglodytes; assembly: GCF_028858775.2. Taxonomy (NCBI): domain Eukaryota; kingdom Metazoa; phylum Chordata; class Mammalia; order Primates; family Hominidae; genus Pan; species Pan troglodytes. Next base: position 16,569,293 of record NC_072413.2, read on the forward strand.
AGTTACTGAGAATTCTTCTGTCTAGCATTATATGAAGAAATCCCGTTTCCAACGAAGGCCTCAAAGTGGAGCAAATATCCACATGTAGACTTTAGAAACAGAGTGTTTCCAAACTGCTCTGTGAACAGAAAAGTTAAACTCTGTGAGCTGAACGCACACATCACAAAGTTGTTTCTGAGAATGATTCTGTCTAGTTTTTATACCAAGATATTTCGTTTTCTAACATTGGCCTAAAATCGCTTGAAATCTCCAATTGCAATTTCCACAAAAAGAGAGTTTCAAATCTGCTCTGTCCAAAGAAAGGTTCAACTCTGTGAGCTGAATACACACAACACAAAGAAGTTACTGAAAATTCTTCTGTCTAGCATTATATGAAGAAATCCCGTTTCCAACGAAGTCCTCAAAGAGTTCCAAATATCCACTTGCAGACTTTACAAACAGAGTGTTTCCAAACTGCTGTATGAACAGAAAGGTTAAACTCTGTGAGCTGAATGCACACATCACATAGTAGTTTCTGAGAATGATTCTGTCTAGTTTTTATACGAAGATATTTCCTTTTCTAATATTGGCCTAAAATCGCTTGAAATCTCCAATTGCAATTTCCACAAAAAGAGAGTTTCAAATCTGCTCTGTCCAGAGAACGGTTCAACTCTGTGAGCTGAATACACACAACACAAAGAAGTTACTGAAAATTCTTCTGTCTAGCATTATATGAAGAAATCCCGTTTCCAACGAAATCCTCAAAGAGGTCCAAATATGCACTTGCAGACTTTACAAACAGAGTGTTTCCAAACTGCTGTATGAACAGAAAGGTTAAACTCTGTGAGCTGAATGCACACATCACATAGTAGTTTCTGAGAATGATTCTGTCTAGTTTTTATACCAAGATATTTCCTTTTCTCACATTGGCCTCAAATCGCTTGAAATCTCCAATTGCAATTTCCACAAAAAGAGAGTTTCAAATCTGCTCTGTCCAAAGAAAGGATCAACTCCGTGAGCTGAATACACACAACACAAAGAAGTTACTCTAAATTCTTCTGTCTAGCATTATATAAAGAAATCCCGTTTCCAACGAAATCCTCAAAGAGGTCCAAATATCCCCTTGCAGACTTTACAAACAGAGTGTTTCCAAACTGCTCTATGAACAGAAAGGTTAAACTCTGTGAGCTGAATGCACACATCACATAGTAGTTTCTGAGAATGATTCTGTCTAGTTTCTATACGAAGATATTTCCTTTTCTAACATTGGCCTCAAATCGCTTCAAATCTCCAATTTCAAATTCCACAAAAAGAGAGTTTCAAATCTGCTCTGTCCAAAGAAATGTTCAACTCTGTGAGCTGAATACACACAACACAAAGAAGTTACTGAAAATTCTTCTGTCTAGCATTATATGAAGAATTCCCGTTTCCAACGAAGGCCTCAAAGAGATCCAAATATCCACTTGCAGACTTTTCAAACAGAGTGTTTCCAAACTGCTGTATGAACAGAAAGGTTAAACTCTGTGAGCTGAATGCACACATCACATAGTAGTTTCTGATAATGATTCTGTCTAGTTTTTATACGAAGATATTTCCTTTTCTAACATTGGCCTAAAATCGCTTGAAATCTCCAATTGCAATTTCCCCAAAAAGAGAGTTTCAAATCTGCTCTGTCCAAAGAAAGGTTCAACTCTGTGAGCTGAATACACACAACACAAAGAAGTTACTGAAAATTCTTCTATCTAGCATTATATGAAGAAATTCCGTTTCCAACGAAGTCCTCATAGAGGTCCAAATATCCACTTGCAGACTTTACAAACAGAGTGTTTCCAAACTGCTGTATGAACAGAAAGGTTAAAATCTGTGAGCTGAATGCACACATCACATAGTAGTTTCTGAGAATCATTCTGTCTAGTTTTTATACCAAGATATTTCCTTTTCTCACATTGGCCTCAAATCGCTTGAAATCTCAAATTCCAAATTACAGAAAAAGACAGTTTCAAACCTGCAGTGTGTAAGGAAAGGTTCAAATCTGTGAGTTGAATACACACAACACAAAGAAGTTACTGAGAATTCTTCTGTCTAGCATTATATGAAGAAATCCCGTTTCCAACGAAGGCCTCAAAGTGGAGCAAATATCCACTTGTAGACTTTATAAACAGAGGGTTTCCAAACTGCTCTATGAACAGAAAAGTTAAACTCTGTGAGCTGAACGCACACATCACAAAGTTGTTTCTGAGAGTGATTCTGTCTAGTTTTTATACCAAGATATTTCGTTTTCTAACATTGGCCTAAAATCGCTTGAAATCTCCAATTGCAATTTCCACAAAAAGAGAGTTTCAAATCTGCTCTGTCCAAAGAAACGTTCAATTCTGTGAGCTGAATACACACAACACAAAGAAGTTACTGAAAATTCTTCTGTCTAGCATTATATGAAGAAATCCCATTTCCAACGAAGGCCTCAAAGAGTTCAAAATATCCACTTGCAGACTTTACAAACAGAGTGTTTCCAAACTGCTGTATGAACAGAAAGGTTAAACTCTGTGAGCTGAATGCACACATCACATAGTAGTTTCTGAGAATGATTCTGTCTAGTTTTTATACGAAGATATTTCCTTTTCTATCATTGGCCTAAAGTCGCTTGAAATCTCCAATTGCAATTTCCACCAAAAGAGAGTTTCAAATCTGCTCTGTCCAAAGAAAGGTTCAACTCTGTGAGCTGGATACACACAACACAAAGAACTTAGTCAAAATTCTTCTGTCTAGCATTATATGAAGAAATCCCGTTTCCAAGGAAGTCCTCAAAGAGGTCCAAATATGCACTTGCAAACTTTACAAACAGAGTGTTTCCAAACTGCTCTATGAACAGAAAGGTTAAACTCTGTGAGCTGAATGCACACATCACATAGTAGTTTCTGAGAATGATTCTTTCTAGTTTTTATACCAAGATATTTCTTTTTCTCACATTGGCCTCAAATCGCTTGAAATCTCCAATTGCAATTTCCACAAAAAGAGAGTTTCAAATCTGCTCTGTCCAAAGAAAGGTTCAACTCTGTGAGCTGAATACACACAACACAAAGAAGTTACTGAAAATTCTTCTGTCTAGCATTATATGAAGAAATCCCGTTTCCAACGAAATCCTCAAAGAGGTCCAAATATGCACTTGCAGACTTTACAAACAGAGTGTTTCCAAACTGCTGTATGAACAGAAAGGTTAAACTCTGTGAGCTGAATGCACACATCACATAGTAGTTTCTGAGAATGATTCTTTCTAGTTTTTATACCAAGATATTTCCTTTTCTCACATTGGCCTCAAATCGCTTGAAATCTCCAATTGCAATTTCCACAAAAAGAGAGTTTCAAATCTGCTCTGTCCAAAGAAAGGTTCAACTCCGTGAGCTGAATACACACAACACAAAGAAGTTACTCAAAATTCTTCTGTCTAGCATTATATAAAGAAATCCCGTTTCCAACGAAATCCTCAAAGAGGTCCAAATATCCCCTTGCAGACTTTACAAACGGAGTGTTTCCAAACTGCTCTATGAACAGAAAGGTTAAACTCTGTGAGCTGAATGCACACATCACATAGTAGTTTCTGAGAATGATTCTGTCTAGTTTCTATACGAAGATATTTCCTTTTCTAACATTGGCCTCAAATCGCTTCAAATCTCCAATTTCAAATTCCACAAAAAGAGAGTTTCAAATCTGCTCTGTCCAAAGAAATGTTCAACTCTGTGAGCTGAATACACACAACACAAAGAAGTTACTGAAAATTCTTCTGTCTAGCATTATATGAAGAATTCCTGTTTCCAACGAAGGCCTCGAAGAGATCCAAATATCCACTTGCAGACTTTTCAAACAGAGTGTTTCCAAACTGCTGTATGAACAGAAAGGTTAAACTCTGTGAGCTGAATGCACACATCACATAGTAGTTTCTGAGAATGATTCTGTCTAGTTTTTATACGAAGATATTTCCTTTTCTAACATTGGCCTAAAATCGCTTGAAATCTCCAATTGCAATTTCCCCAAAAAGAGAGTTTCAAATCTGCTCTGTCCAAAGATAGGTTCAACTCTGTGAGCTGAATACACACAACACAAAGAAGTTACTGAAAATTCTTCTATCTAGCATTATATGAAGAAATTCCGTTTCCAACGAAGTCCTCAAAGAGGTCCAAATATCCACTTGCAGACTTTACAAACAGAGTGTTTCCAAACTGCTGTATGAACAGAAAAGTTAAAATCTGTGAGCTGAATGCACACATCACATAGTAGTTTCTGAGAATCATTCTGTCTAGTTTTTATACCAAGATACTTCCTTTTCTCACATTGGCCTCAAATCGCCTGAAATCTCAAATTCCAAATTCCAGAAAAAGACAGTTTCAAACCTGCAGTGTGTAAGGAAAGGTTCAAATCTGTGAGATGAATACACACAACACAAAGAAGTTACTGAGAATTCTTCTGTCTAGCATTATATGAAGAAATCCCGTTTCCAACGAAGGCCTCAAAGGGGTGCAAATATCCACTTGTAGACTTTAGATACAGAGTGTTTCCAAACTGCTCTATGAACAGAAAAGTTAAACTCTCTGAGTTGAACGCACACATCACAAAGTTGTTTCTGAGAATGATTCTGTCTAGTTTTTATACCAAGATATTTCGTTTTCTAACATTGGCCAAAAATCGCTTGAAATCTCCAATTGCAATTTCCACAAAAAGAGAGTTTCAAATCTGCTCTGTCCAAAGAAAGATTCAACCCTGTGAGCTGAATACACACAACACAAAGAAGTTACTGAAAATTCTTCTGTCTAGCATTATATGATGAAATCCCGTTTCCAACGAAGTCCTCAAAGAGTTCCAAATATCCACTTGCAGACTTTACAAACAGAGTGTTTCCAAACTGCTGTATGAACAGAAAGGTTAAACTCTGTGAGCTGAATGCACACATCACATAGTAGTTTCTGAGAATGATTCTGTCTAGTTTTTATACGAAGATATTTCCTTTTCTAACATTGGCCTAAAATCGCTTGAAATCTCCAATTGCAATTTCCCCAAAAAGAGAGTTTCAAATCTGCTCTGTCCAAAGAAAGGTTCAACTCTGTGAGCTGAATACACACAACACAAAGAAGTTACTGAAAATTCTTCTGTCTAGCATTATATGAAGAAATCCCGTTTCCAACGAAGTCCTCAAAGAGGTCCAAATATCCACATGCAGACTTTACAAACAGAGTGTTTCCAAACTGCTGTATGAACAGAAAGGTTAAACTCTGTGAGCTGAATGCACACATCACATAGTAGTTTCTGAGAATGATTCTGTCTAGTTTCTATACGAAGATATTTCCTTTTCTAACATTGGCCTCAAATAGCTTGAAATCTCAAATTCCAAATTCCAGAAAAAGACAGGTTCAAACCTGCAGTGTGTAAGGAAAGGTTCAAATCTGTGAGTTCAATACACACAACACAAAGAAGATACTGAGAATTCTTCTGTCTAGCATTATTTGAAGAAATCCCGTTTCCAACGAAGGCCTCAAAGTGGTGCAAATATCCACTTGTAGACTTTAGAAACAGAGTGTTTCCAAACTGCTCTATGAACAGAAAAGTTAAACTCGGTGAGCTGAACGCACACATCACAAAGTTGTTTATGAGAATGATTCTGTCTAGTTTTTATACCAAGATATTTCGTTTTCTAACATTGGCCTAAAATCGCTTGAAATCTCCAATTGCAATTTCCACAAAAAGAGAGTTTCAAATCTGCTCTGTCCAAAGAAAGGTTCAACTCTGTGAGCTGAATACACACAACACAAAGAAGTTACTGAAAATTCTTCTGTCTAGCATTATATGAAGAAATCCCGTTTCCAACGAAGGCCTCAAAGAGGTCAAATATCCACTTGCAGACTTTACAAACAGAGTGTTTCCAAACTGCTGTATGAACAGAAAGGTTAAACTCTGTGAGCTGAATGCACACATCACATAGTAGTTTCTGAGAATGATTCTGTCTAGTTTTTATACGAAGATATTTCCTTTTCTAATATTGGCCTAAAATCGCTTGAAATCTCCAATTGCAATTTCCACAAAAAGAGAGTTTCAAATCTGCTCTGTCCAGAGAACGGTTCAACTCTGTGAGCTGAATACACACAACACAAAGAAGTTACTGAAAATTCTTCTGTCTAGCATTATATGAAGAAATCCCGTTTCCAACGAAATCCTCAAAGAGGTCCAAATATGCACTTGCAGACTTTACAAACAGAGTGTTTCCAAACTGCTGTATGAACAGAAAGGTTAAACTCTGTGAGCTGAATGCACACATCACATAGTAGTTTCTGAGAATGATTCTGTCTAGTTTTTATACCAAGATATTTCCTTTTCTCACATTGGCCTCAAATCGCTTGAAATCTCCAATTGCAATTTCCACAAAAAGAGAGTTTCAAATCTGCTCTGTCCAAAGAAAGGTTCAACTCCGTGAGCTGAATACACACAACACAAAGAAGTTACTCTAAATTCTTCTGTCTAGCATTATATAAAGAAATCCCGTTTCCAACGAAATCCTCAAAGAGGTCCAAATATCCCCTTGCAGACTTTACAAACGGAGTGTTTCCAAACTGCTCTATGAACAGAAAGGTTAAACTCTGTGAGCTGAATGCACACATCACATAGTAGTTTCTGAGAATGATTCTGTCTAGTTTCTATACGAAGATATTTCCTTTTCTAACATTGGCCTCAAATCGCTTCAAATCTCCAATTTCAAATTCCACAAAAAGAGAGTTTCAAATCTGCTCTGTCCAAAGAAATGTTCAACTCTGTGAGCTGAATACACACAACACAAAGAAGTTACTGAAAATTCTTCTGTCTAGCATTATATGAAGAATTCCCGTTTCCAACGAAGGCCTCAAAGAGATCCAAATATCCACTTGCAGACTTTTCAAACAGAGTGTTTCCAAACTGCTGTATGAACAGAAAGGTTAAACTCTGTGAGCTGAATGCACACATCACATAGTAGTTTCTGATAATGATTCTGTCTAGTTTTTATACGAAGATATTTCCTTTTCTAACATTGGCCTAAAATCGCTTGAAATCTCCAATTGCAATTTCCCCAAAAAGAGAGTTTCAAATCTGCTCTGTCCAAAGAAAGGTTCAACTCTGTGAGCTGAATACACACAACACAAAGAAGTTACTGAAAATTCTTCTATCTAGCATTATATGAAGAAATTCCGTTTCCAACGAAGTCCTCATAGAGGTCCAAATATCCACTTGCAGACTTTACAAACAGAGTGTTTCCAAACTGCTGTATGAACAGAAAGGTTAAAATCTGTGAGCTGAATGCACACATCACATAGTAGTTTCTGAGAATCATTCTGTCTAGTTTTTATACCAAGATATTTCCTTTTCTCACATTGGCCTCAAATCGCTTGAAATCTCAAATTCCAAATTACAGAAAAAGACAGTTTCAAACCTGCAGTGTGTAAGGAAAGGTTCAAATCTGTGAGTTGAATACACACAACACAAAGAAGTTACTGAGAATTCTTCTGTCTAGCATTATATGAAGAAATCCCGTTTCCAACGAAGGCCTCAAAGTGGAGCAAATATCCACTTGTAGACTTTATAAACAGAGGGTTTCCAAACTGCTCTATGAACAGAAAAGTTAAACTCTGTGAGCTGAACGCACACATCACAAAGTTGTTTCTGAGAGTGATTCTGTCTAGTTTTTATACCAAGATATTTCGTTTTCTAACATTGGCCTAAAATCGCTTGAAATCTCCAATTGCAATTTCCACAAAAAGAGAGTTTCAAATCTGCTCTGTCCAAAGAAACGTTCAATTCTGTGAGCTGAATACACACAACACAAAGAAGTTACTGAAAATTCTTCTGTCTAGCATTATATGAAGAAATCCCATTTCCAACGAAGGCCTCAAAGAGTTCAAAATATCCACTTGCAGACTTTACAAACAGAGTGTTTCCAAACTGCTGTATGAACAGAAAGGTTAAACTCTGTGAGCTGAATGCACACATCACATAGTAGTTTCTGAGAATGATTCTGTCTAGTTTTTATACGAAGATATTTCCTTTTCTATCATTGGCCTAAAGTCGCTTGAAATCTCCAATTGCAATTTCCACCAAAAGAGAGTTTCAAATCTGCTCTGTCCAAAGAAAGGTTCAACTCTGTGAGCTGGATACACACAACACAAAGAACTTAGTCAAAATTCTTCTGTCTAGCATTATATGAAGAAATCCCGTTTCCAAGGAAGTCCTCAAAGAGGTCCAAATATGCACTTGCAAACTTTACAAACAGAGTGTTTCCAAACTGCTCTATGAACAGAAAGGTTAAACTCTGTGAGCTGAATGCACACATCACATAGTAGTTTCTGAGAATGATTCTGTCTAGTTTTTATATCAAGATATTTCCTTTTCTCACATTGGCCTCAAATCACTTGAAATCTCCAATTGCAATTTCCACAAAAAGAGAGTTTCAAATCTGCTCTGTCCAAAGAAAGGTTCAACTCTGTGAGCTGAATAGACACAACACAAAGAAGTTACTGAAAATTCTTCTGTCTAGCATTATATGTAGAAATCCCGTTTCCAACGAAGTCCTCAAAGAGTTCCAAATATCCACTTGCAGACTTTACAAACAGAGTGTTTCCAAACTGCTGTATGAACAGAAAGGTTAAACTCTGTGAGCTGAATGCACACATCACATAGTAGTTTCTGAGAATGATTCTGTCTAGTTTTTATACGAAGATACTTCCTTTTCTAACATTGGCCTCAAATCGCTTGAAATCTCAAATTCCAAATTCCAGAAAAAGACAGTTTCAAACCTGCAGTGTGTAAGGAAATGTTCAAATCTGTGAGATGAATACACACAACACAAAGAAGTTACTGAGAATTCTTCTGTCTAGCATTATATGAAGAAATCCCGTTTCCAACGAAGGCCTCAAAGTGGTGCAAATATCCACTTGTAGACTTTAGATACAGAGTGTTTCCAAACTGCTCTATGAACAGAAAAGTTAAACTCTCTGAGTTGAACGAACACATCACAAAGTTGTTTCTGAGAATGATTCTGTCTAGTTTTTATACCAAGATATTTCGTTTTCTAACATTGGCCAAAAATCGCTTGAAATCTCCAATTGCAATTTCCACAAAAAGAGAGTTTCAAATCTGCTCTGTCCAAAGAAAGATTCAACCCTGTGAGCTGAATACACACAACACAAAGAAGTTACTGAAAATTCTTCTGTCTAGCATTATATGATGAAATCCCGTTTCCAACGAAGTCCTCAAAGAGTTCCAAATATCCACTTGCAGACTTTACAAACAGAGTGTTTCCAAACTGCTGTATGAACAGAAAGGTTAAACTCTGTGAGCTGAATGCACACATCACATAGTAGTTTCTGAGAATGATTCTGTCTAGTTTTTATACGAAGATATTTCCTTTTCTAACATTGGCCTAAAATCGCTTGAAATCTCCAATTGCAATTTCCCCAAAAAGAGAGTTTCAAATCTGCTCTGTCCAAAGAAAGGTTCAACTCTGTGAGCTGAATACACACAACACAAAGAAGTTACTGAAAATTCTTCTGTCTAGCATTATATGAAGAAATCCCGTTTCCAACGAAGTCCTCAAAGAGGTCCAAATATCCACATGCAGACTTTACAAACAGAGTGTTTCCAAACTGCTGTATGAACAGAAAGGTTAAACTCTGTGAGCTGAATGCACACATCACATAGTAGTTTCTGAGAATGATTCTGTCTAGTTTCTATACGAAGATATTTCCTTTTCTAACATTGGCCTCAAATAGCTTGAAATCTCAAATTCCAAATTCCAGAAAAAGACAGGTTCAAACCTGCAGTGTGTAAGGAAAGGTTCAAATCTGTGAGTTCAATACACACAACACAAAGAAGATACTGAGAATTCTTCTGTCTAGCATTATTTGAAGAAATCCCGTTTCCAACGAAGGCCTCAAAGTGGTGCAAATATCCACTTGTAGACTTTAGAAACAGAGTGTTTCCAAACTGCTCTATGAACAGAAAAGTTAAACTCGGTGAGCTGAACGCACACATCACAAAGTTGTTTATGAGAATGATTCTGTCTAGTTTTTATACCAAGATATTTCGTTTTCTAACATTGGCCTAAAATCGCTTGAAATCTCCAATTGCAATTTCCACAAAAAGAGAGTTTCAAATCTGCTCTGTCCAAAGAAAGGTTCAACTCTGTGAGCTGAATACACACAACACAAAGAAGTTACTGAAAATTCTTCTGTCTAGCATTATATGAAGAAATCCCGTTTCCAACGAAGGCCTCAAAGAGGTCAAATATCCACTTGCAGACTTTACAAACAGAGTGTTTCCAAACTGCTGTATGAACAGAAAGGTTAAACTCTGTGAGCTGAATGCAAACATCACATAGTAGTTTCTGAGAATGATTCTGTCTAGTTTTTATACGAAGATATTTCCTTTTCTAACATTGGCCTAAAATCGCTTGAAATCTCCAATTGCAATTTCCCCAAAAAGAGAGTTTCAAATCTGCTGTGTCCAAAGAAAGGTTCAACTCTGTGAGCTGAATACACACAACACAAAGAAGTTACTGAAAATTCTTCTGTCTAGCATTGTATGAAGAAATCCCGTTTCCAACGAAGTCCTCAAAGAGGTCCAAATATCCACTTGCAGACTTTACAAACAGAGTGTTTCCAAACTGCTGTATGAACAGAAAGGTTAAAATCTGTGAGCTGAATGCACACATCACATAGTAGTTTCTGAGAATGATTCTGTCTAATTTTTATACGAAGATATTTCCTTTTCTCACATTGGCCTAAAATCGCTTGAAATCTCCAATTGCAATTTCCCCAAAAAGAGAGTTTCAAATCTGCTGTGTCCAAAGAAAGGTTCAACTCTGTGAGCTGAATACACACAACACAAAGAAGTTACTGAAAATTCTTCTGTCTAGCATTATATGAAGAAATCCCGTTTCCAACGAAGTCCTCAAAGAGTTCAAATATCCACTTGCAGACTTTACAGAGTGTTTCCAAACTGCTGTATGAACAGAAAGGTTAAACTCTGTGAGCTGAATGCACACATCACATAGTAGTTTCTGAGAATGATTCTGTCTAGTTTTTATACCAAGATATTTCCTTTTCTCACATTGGCCTCAAATCGCTTGAAATCTCCAATTGCAATTTCCACAAAAAGAGAGTTTCAAATCTGCTCTGTCCAAAGAAAGGTTCAACTCTGTGAGCTGAATACACACAACACAAAGAAGTTACTCAAAATTCTTCTGTCTAGCATTATATAAAGAAATCCCGTTTCCAACGAAATCCTCAAAGAGGTCCAAATATCCCCTTGCAGACTTTACAAACAGAGTGTTTCCAAACTGCTCTATGAACAGAAAGGTTAAACTCTGTGAGCTGAATGCACACATCACATAGTAGTTTCTGAGAATGATTCTGTCTAGTTTCTATACGAAGATATTTCCTTTTCTAACATTGTCCTCAAATCGCTTGAAATCTCAAATTCCAAATTCCAGAAAAAGACAGTTTCAAACCTGCAGTGTGTAAGGAAAGGTTCAAATCTGTGAGTTGAATACACACAACACAAAGAAGTTACTGAGAATTCTTCTGTCTAGCATTATATGAAGAAATCCCGTTTCCAACGAAGGCCTCAAAGTGGAGCAAATATCCACATGTAGACTTTAGAAACAGAGTGTTTCCAAACTGCTCTGTGAACAGAAAAGTTAAACTCTGTGAGCTGAACGCACACATCACAAAGTTGTTTCTGAGAATGATTCTGTCTAGTTTTTATACCAAGATATTTCGTTTTCTAACATTGGCCTAAAATCGCTTGAAATCTCCAATTGCAATTTCCACAAAAAGAGAGTTTCAAATCTGCTCTGTCCAAAGAAAGGTTCAACTCTGTGAGCTGAATACACACAACACAAAGAAGTTACTGAAAATTCTTCTGTCTAGCATTATATGAAGAAATCCCGTTTCCAACGAAGTCCTCAAAGAGTTCCAAATATCCACTTGCAGACTTTACAAACAGAGTGTTTCCAAACTGCTGTATGAACAGAAAGGTTAAACTCTGTGAGCTGAATGCACACATCACATAGTAGTTTCTGAGAATGATTCTGTCTAGTTTTTATACGAAGATATTTCCTTTTCTAATATTGGCCTAAAATCGCTTGAAATCTCCAATTGCAATTTCCACAAAAAGAGAGTTTCAAATCTGCTCTGTCCAGAGAACGGTTCAACTCTGTGAGCTGAATACACACAACACAAAGAAGTTACTGAAAATTCTTCTGTCTAGCATTATATGAAGAAATCCCGTTTCCAACGAAATCCTCAAAGAGGTCCAAATATGCACTTGCAGACTTTACAAACAGAGTGTTTCCAAACTGCTGTATGAACAGAAAGGTTAAACTCTGTGAGCTGAATGCACACATCACATAGTAGTTTCTGAGAATGATTCTGTCTAGTTTTTATACCAAGATATTTCCTTTTCTCACATTGGCCTCAAATCGCTTGAAATCTCCAATTGCAATTTCCACAAAAAGAGAGTTTCAAATCTGCTCTGTCCAAAGAAAGGATCAACTCCGTGAGCTGAATACACACAACACAAAGAAGTTACTCTAAATTCTTCTGTCTAGCATTATATAAAGAAATCCCGTTTCCAACGAAATCCTCAAAGAGGTCCAAATATCCCCTTGCAGACTTTACAAACAGAGTGTTTCCAAACTGCTCTATGAACAGAAAGGTTAAACTCTGTGAGCTGAATGCACACATCACATAGTAGTTTCTGAGAATGATTCTGTCTAGTTTCTATACGAAGATATTTCCTTTTCTAACATTGGCCTCAAATCGCTTCAAATCTCCAATTTCAAATTCCACAAAAAGAGAGTTTCAAATCTGCTCTGTCCAAAGAAATGTTCAACTCTGTGAGCTGAATACACACAACACAAAGAAGTTACTGAAAATTCTTCTGTCTAGCATTATATGAAGAATTCCCGTTTCCAACGAAGGCCTCAAAGAGATCCAAATATCCACTTGCAGACTTTTCAAACAGAGTGTTTCCAAACTGCTGTATGAACAGAAAGGTTAAACTCTGTGAGCTGAATGCACACATCACATAGTAGTTTCTGATAATGATTCTGTCTAGTTTTTATACGAAGATATTTCCTTTTCTAACATTGGCCTAAAATCGCTTGAAATCTCCAATTGCAATTTCCCCAAAAAGAGAGTTTCAAATCTGCTCTGTCCAAAGAAAGGTTCAACTCTGTGAGCTGAATACACACAACACAAAGAAGTTACTGAAAATTCTTCTATCTAGCATTATATGAAGAAATTCCGTTTCCAACGAAGTCCTCATAGAGGTCCAAATATCCACTTGCAGACTTTACAAACAGAGTGTTTCCAAACTGCTGTATGAACAGAAAGGTTAAAATCTGTGAGCTGAATGCACACATCACATAGTAGTTTCTGAGAATCATTCTGTCTAGTTTTTATACCAAGATATTTCCTTTTCTCACATTGGCCTCAAATCGCTTGAAATCTCAAATTCCAAATTACAGAAAAAGACAGTTTCAAACCTGCAGTGTGTAAGGAAAGGTTCAAATCTGTGAGTTGAATACACACAACACAAAGAAGTTACTGAGAATTCTTCTGTCTAGCATTATATGAAGAAATCCCGTTTCCAACGAAGGCCTCAAAGTGGAGCAAATATCCACTTGTAGACTTTATAAACAGAGGGTTTCCAAACTGCTCTATGAACAGAAAAGTTAAACTCTGTGAGCTGAACGCACACATCACAAAGTTGTTTCTGAGAGTGATTCTGTCTAGTTTTTATACCAAGATATTTCGTTTTCTAACATTGGCCTAAAATCGCTTGAAATCTCCAATTGCAATTTCCACAAAAAGAGAGTTTCAAATCTGCTCTGTCCAAAGAAACGTTCAATTCTGTGAGCTGAATACACACAACACAAAGAAGTTACTGAAAATTCTTCTGTCTAGCATTATATGAAGAAATCCCATTTCCAACGAAGGCCTCAAAGAGTTCAAAATATCCACTTGCAGACTTTACAAACAGAGTGTTTCCAAACTGCTGTATGAACAGAAAGGTTAAACTCTGTGAGCTGAATGCACACATCACATAGTAGTTTCTGAGAATGATTCTGTCTAGTTTTTATACGAAGATATTTCCTTTTCTATCATTGGCCTAAAGTCGCTTGAAATCTCCAATTGCAATTTCCACCAAAAGAGAGTTTCAAATCTGCTCTGTCCAAAGAAAGGTTCAACTCTGTGAGCTGGATACACACAACACAAAGAACTTAGTCAAAATTCTTCTGTCTAGCATTATATGAAGAAATCCCGTTTCCAAGGAAGTCCTCAAAGAGGTCCAAATATGCACTTGCAAACTTTACAAACAGAGTGTTTCCAAACTGCTCTATGAACAGAAAGGTTAAACTCTGTGAGCTGAATGCACACATCACATAGTAGTTTCTGAGAATGATTCTTTCTAGTTTTTATACCAAGATATTTCTTTTTCTCACATTGGCCTCAAATCGCTTGAAATCTCCAATTGCAATTTCCACAAAAAGAGAGTTTCAAATCTGCTCTGTCCAAAGAAAGGTTCAACTCTGTGAGCTGAATACACACAACACAAAGAAGTTACTGAAAATTCTTCTGTCTAGCATTATATGAAGAAATCCCGTTTCCAACGAAATCCTCAAAGAGGTCCAAATATGCACTTGCAGACTTTACAAACAGAGTGTTTCCAAACTGCTGTATGAACAGAAAGGTTAAACTCTGTGAGCTGAATGCACACATCACATAGTAGTTTCTGAGAATGATTCTTTCTAGTTTTTATACCAAGATATTTCCTTTTCTCACATTGGCCTCAAATCGCTTGAAATCTCCAATTGCAATTTCCACAAAAAGAGAGTTTCAAATCTGCTCTGTCCAAAGAAAGGTTCAACTCCGTGAGCTGAATACACACAACACAAAGAAGTTACTCAAAATTCTTCTGTCTAGCATTATATAAAGAAATCCCGTTTCCAACGAAATCCTCAAAGAGGTCCAAATATCCCCTTGCAGACTTTACAAACGGAGTGTTTCCAAACTGCTCTATGAACAGAAAGGTTAAACTCTGTGAGCTGAATGCACACATCACATAGTAGTTTCTGAGAATGATTCTGTCTAGTTTCTATACGAAGATATTTCCTTTTCTAACATTGGCCTCAAATCGCTTCAAATCTCCAATTTCAAATTCCACAAAAAGAGAGTTTCAAATCTGCTCTGTCCAAAGAAATGTTCAACTCTGTGAGCTGAATACACACAACACAAAGAAGTTACTGAAAATTCTTCTGTCTAGCATTATATGAAGAATTCCTGTTTCCAACGAAGGCCTCGAAGAGATCCAAATATCCACTTGCAGACTTTTCAAACAGAGTGTTTCCAAACTGCTGTATGAACAGAAAGGTTAAACTCTGTGAGCTGAATGCACACATCACATAGTAGTTTCTGAGAATGATTCTGTCTAGTTTTTATACGAAGATATTTCCTTTTCTAACATTGGCCTAAAATCGCTTGAAATCTCCAATTGCAATTTCCCCAAAAAGAGAGTTTCAAATCTGCTCTGTCCAAAGATAGGTTCAACTCTGTGAGCTGAATACACACAACACAAAGAAGTTACTGAAAATTCTTCTATCTAGCATTATATGAAGAAATTCCGTTTCCAACGAAGTCCTCAAAGAGGTCCAAATATCCACTTGCAGACTTTACAAACAGAGTGTTTCCAAACTGCTGTATGAACAGAAAAGTTAAAATCTGTGAGCTGAATGCACACATCACATAGTAGTTTCTGAGAATCATTCTGTCTAGTTTTTATACCAAGATACTTCCTTTTCTCACATTGGCCTCAAATCGCCTGAAATCTCAAATTCCAAATTCCAGAAAAAGACAGTTTCAAACCTGCAGTGTGTAAGGAAAGGTTCAAATCTGTGAGATGAATACACACAACACAAAGAAGTTACTGAGAATTCTTCTGTCTAGCATTATATGAAGAAATCCCGTTTCCAACGAAGGCCTCAAAGGGGTGCAAATATCCACTTGTAGACTTTAGATACAGAGTGTTTCCAAACTGCTCTATGAACAGAAAAGTTAAACTCTCTGAGTTGAACGCACACATCACAAAGTTGTTTCTGAGAATGATTCTGTCTAGTTTTTATACCAAGATATTTCGTTTTCTAACATTGGCCAAAAATCGCTTGAAATCTCCAATTGCAATTTCCACAAAAAGAGAGTTTCAAATCTGCTCTGTCCAAAGAAAGATTCAACCCTGTGAGCTGAATACACACAACACAAAGAAGTTACTGAAAATTCTTCTGTCTAGCATTATATGATGAAATCCCGTTTCCAACGAAGTCCTCAAAGAGTTCCAAATATCCACTTGCAGACTTTACAAACAGAGTGTTTCCAAACTGCTGTATGAACAGAAAGGTTAAACTCTGTGAGCTGAATGCACACATCACATAGTAGTTTCTGAGAATGATTCTGTCTAGTTTTTATACGAAGATATTTCCTTTTCTAACATTGGCCTAAAATCGCTTGAAATCTCCAATTGCAATTTCCCCAAAAAGAGAGTTTCAAATCTGCTCTGTCCAAAGAAAGGTTCAACTCTGTGAGCTGAATACACACAACACAAAGAAGTTACTGAAAATTCTTCTGTCTAGCATTATATGAAGAAATCCCGTTTCCAACGAAGTCCTCAAAGAGGTCCAAATATCCACATGCAGACTTTACAAACAGAGTGTTTCCAAACTGCTGTATGAACAGAAAGGTTAAACTCTGTGAGCTGAATGCACACATCACATAGTAGTTTCTGAGAATGATTCTGTCTAGTTTCTATACGAAGATATTTCCTTTTCTAACATTGGCCTCAAATAGCTTGAAATCTCAAATTCCAAATTCCAGAAAAAGACAGGTTCAAACCTGCAGTGTGTAAGGAAAGGTTCAAATCTGTGAGTTCAATACACACAACACAAAGAAGATACTGAGAATTCTTCTGTCTAGCATTATTTGAAGAAATCCCGTTTCCAACGAAGGCCTCAAAGTGGTGCAAATATCCACTTGTAGACTTTAGAAACAGAGTGTTTCCAAACTGCTCTATGAACAGAAAAGTTAAACTCGGTGAGCTGAACGCACACATCACAAAGTTGTTTATGAGAATGATTCTGTCTAGTTTTTATACCAAGATATTTCGTTTTCTAACATTGGCCTAAAATCGCTTGAAATCTCCAATTGCAATTTCCACAAAAAGAGAGTTTCAAATCTGCTCTGTCCAAAGAAAGGTTCAACTCTGTGAGCTGAATACACACAACACAAAGAAGTTACTGAAAATTCTTCTGTCTAGCATTATATGAAGAAATCCCGTTTCCAACGAAGGCCTCAAAGAGGTCAAATATCCACTTGCAGACTTTACAAACAGAGTGTTTCCAAACTGCTGTATGAACAGAAAGGTTAAACTCTGTGAGCTGAATGCAAACATCACATAGTAGTTTCTGAGAATGATTCTGTCTAGTTTTTATACGAAGATATTTCCTTTTCTAACATTGGCCTAAAATCGCTTGAAATCTCCAATTGCAATTTCCCCAAAAAGAGAGTTTCAAATCTGCTGTGTCCAAAGAAAGGTTCAACTCTGTGAGCTGAATACACACAACACAAAGAAGTTACTGAAAATTCTTCTGTCTAGCATTGTATGAAGAAATCCCGTTTCCAACGAAGTCCTCAAAGAGGTCCAAATATCCACTTGCAGACTTTACAAACAGAGTGTTTCCAAACTGCTGTATGAACAGAAAGGTTAAAGTCTGTGAGCTGAATGCACACATCACATAGTAGTTTCTGAGAAACATTCTGTCTAGTTTTTATACCAAGATATTTCCTTTTCTCACATTGTCCTCAAATCGCTTGAAATCTCAAATTCCAAATTCCAGAAAAAGACAGTTTCAAACCTGCAGTGTGTAAGGAAAGGTTCAAATCTGTGAGTTGAATACACACAACACAAAGAAGTTACTGAGAATTCCTCTGTCTAGCATTATATGAAGAAATCCCGTTTCCAACGAAGGCCTCAAAGTGGTGCAAATATCCACTTGTAGACTTTAGAAACAGAGTGTTTCCAAACTGCTCTATGAACAGAAAAGTTAAACTCTGTGAGCTGAACGCACACATCACAAAGTTGTTTCTGAGAATGATTCTGTCTAGTTTTTATACGAAGATATTTCCTTTTCTAACATTGGCCTAAAATCGCTTGAAATCTCCAATTGCAATTTCCCCAAAAAGAGAGTTTCAAATCTGCTGTGTCCAAAGAAAGGTTCAACTCTGTGAGCTGAATACACACAACACAAAGAAGTTACTGAAAATTCTTCTGTCTAGCATTATATGAAGAAATCCCGTTTCCAACGAAGTCCTCAAAGAGGTCAAATATCCACTTGCAGACTTTACAAACAGAGTGTTTCCAAACTGCTGTATGAACAGAAAGGTTAAACTCTGTGAGCTGAATGCACACATCACATAGTAGTTTCTGAGAATGATTCTGTCTACTTTTTATACCAAGATATTTCCTTTTCTCACATTGGCCTCAAATCGCTTGAAATCTCCAATTGCAATTTCCACAAAAAGAGAGTTTCAAATCTGCTCTGTCCAAAGAAAGGTTCAACTCTGTGTGCTGAATACACACAACACAAAGAAGTTACTCAAAATTCTTCTGTCTAGCATTATATAAAGAAATCCCGTTTCCAACGAAATCCTCAAAGAGGTCCAAATATCCCCTTGCAGACTTTACAAACAGAGTGTTTCCAAACTGCTCTATGAACACAAAGATTAAACTCTGTGAGCTGAATGCACACATCACATAGTAGTTTCTGAGAATGATTCTGTCTAGTTTCTATACGAAGATATTTCCTTTTCTAACATTGTCCTCAAATCGCTTGAAATCTCAAATTCCAAATTCCAGAAAAAGACAGTTTCAAACCTGCAGTGTGTAAGGAAAGGTTCAAATCTGTGAGTTGAATACACACAACACAAAGAAGTTACTGAGAATTCTTCTGTCTAGCATTATATGAATAAATCCCGTTTCCAACGAAGGCCTCAAAGTGGAGCAAATATCCACATGTAGACTTTAGAAACAGAGTGTTTCCAAACTGCTCTGTGAACAGAAAAGTTAAACTCTGTGAGCTGAACGCACACATCACAAAGTTGTTTCTGAGAATGATTCTGTCTAGTTTTTATACCAAGATATTTCGTTTTCTAACATTGGCCTAAAATCGCTTGAAATCTCCAATTGCAATTTCCACAAAAAGAGAGTTTCAAATCTGCTCTGTCCAAAGAAAGGTTCAACTCTGTGAGCTGAATACACACAACACAAAGAAGTTACTGAAAATTCTTCTGTCTAGCATTATATGAAGAAATCCCGTTTCCAACGAAATCCTCAAAGAGGTCCAAATATCCACTTGCAGACTTTACAAACAGAGTGTTTCCAAACTGCTGTATGAACAGAAAGGTTAAACTCTGTGAGCTGAATGCACACATCACATAGTAGTTTCTGAGAATGATTCTGTCTAGTTTTTATACCAAGATATTTCCTTTTCTCACATTGGCCTCAAATCGCTTGAAATCTCCAATTGCAATTTCCACAAAAAGAGAGTTTCAAATCTGCTCTGTCCAAAGAAAGGTTCAACTCTGTGAGCTGAATACACACAACACAAAGAAGTTACTCAAAATTCTTCTGTCTAGCATTATATAAAGAAAACCCGTTTCCAACGAAATCCTCAAAGAGGTCCAAATATCCCCTTGCAGACTTTACAAACGGAGTGTTTCCAAACTGCTCTATGAACAGAAAGGTTAAACTCTGTGAGCTGAATGCACACATCACATAGTAGTTTCTGAGAATGATTCTGTCTAGTTTCTATACGAAGATATTTCCTTTTCTAACATTGTCCTCAAATCGCTTGAAATCTCCAATTTCAAATTCCACAAAAAGAGAGTTTCAAATCTGCTCTGTCCAAAGAAATGTTCAACTCTGTGAGCTGAATACACACAACACAAAGAAGTAACTGAAAATTCTTCTGTCTAGCATTATATGAAGAATTCCCATTTCCAACGAAGGCCTCAAAGAGATCCAAATATCCACTTGCAGACTTTTCAAACAGAGTGTTTCCAAACTGCTGTATGAACAGAAAGGTTAAACTCTGTGAGCTGAATGCACACATCACATAGTAGTTTCTGAGAATGATTCTGTCTAGTTTTTTACGAAGATATTTCCTTTTCTAACATTGGCCTAAAGTCGCTTGAAATCTCCAATTGCAATTTCCACAAAAAGAGAGTTTCAAATCTGCTCTGTCCAAAGAAAGGTTCAACTCTGTGAGCTGGATACACACAACACAAAGAACTTAGTCAAAATTCTTCTGTCTAGCATTATATGAAGAAATCCCGTTTCCAAGGAAGTCCTCAAAGAGGTCCAAATATGCACTTGCAAACTTTACAAACAGAGTGTTTCCAAACTGCTCTATGAACAGAAAGGTTAAACTCTGTGAGCTGAATGCACACATCACATAGTAGTTTCTGAGAATGATTCTGTCTAGTTTTTATATCAAGATATTTCCTTTTCTCACATTGGCCTCAAATCACTTGAAATCTCCAATTGCAATTTCCACAAAAAGAGAGTTTCAAATCTGCTCTGTCCAAAGAAAGGTTCAACTCTGTGAGCTGAATAGACACAACACAAAGAAGTTACTGAAAATTCTTCTGTCTAGCATTATATGTAGAAATCCCGTTTCCAACGAAGTCCTCAAAGAGTTCCAAATATCCACTTGCAGACTTTACAAACAGAGTGTTTCCAAACTGCTGTATGAACAGAAAGGTTAAACTCTGTGAGCTGAATGCACACATCACATAGTAGTTTCTGAGAATGATTCTGTCTAGTTTTTATACGAAGATACTTCCTTTTCTAACATTGGCCTAAAATCGCTTGAAATCTCCAATTGCAATTTCCCCAAAAAGAGAGTTTCAAATCTGCTCTGTCCAAAGAAAGGTTCAACTCTGTGAGCTGAATACACACAACACAAAGAAGTTACTCAAAATTCTTCTGTCTAGCATTATATAAAGAAATCCCGTTTCCAACGAAGTATTCAAAGAGGTCCAAATATCCCCTTGCAGACTTTACAAACAGAGTGTTTCCAAACTGCTCTATGAACAGAAGGTTAAACTCTGTGAGCTGAATGCACACATCACAAAGTAGTTTCTGAGAATGATTCTGTCTAGTTTCTATACGAAG
Source organism: Pan troglodytes (assembly GCF_028858775.2). Taxonomy (NCBI): domain Eukaryota; kingdom Metazoa; phylum Chordata; class Mammalia; order Primates; family Hominidae; genus Pan; species Pan troglodytes. Next base: position 16,590,569 of record NC_072413.2, read on the forward strand.
ATATTTCGTTTTCTAACATTGGCCTCAAATCGCTTGAAATCTCAAATTCCAAATTCCAGAAAAAGACAGTTTCAAACCTGCAGTGTGTAAGGAAAGGTTCAAATCTGTGAGATGAATATACACAACACAAAGAAGTTACTGAGAATTCTTCTGTCTAGCATTATATGAAGAAATCCCGTTTCCAACGAAGGCCTCAAAGTGGAGCAAATATCCACATGTAGACTTTAGAAACAGAGTGTTTCCAAACTGCTCTGTGAACAGAAAAGTTAAACTCTGTGAGCTGAACGCACACATCACAAAGTTGTTTCTGAGAATGATTCTGTCTAGTTTTTATACCAAGATATTTCGTTTTCTAACATTGGCCTAAAATCGCTTGAAATCTCCAATTGCAATTTCCACAAAAAGAGAGTTTCAAATCTGCTCTGTCCAAAGAAAGGTTCAACTCTGTGAGCTGAATACACACAACACAAAGAAGTTACTGAAAATTCTTCTGTCTAGCATTATATGAAGAAATCCCGTTTCCAACGAAGTCCTCAAAGAGTTCCAAATATCCACTTGCAGACTTTACAAACAGAGTGTTTCCAAACTGCTGTATGAACAGAAAGGTTAAACTCTGTGAGCTGAATGCACACATCACATAGTAGTTTCTGAGAATGATTCTGTCTAGTTTTTATACGAAGATATTTCCTTTTCTAACATTGGCCTAAAATCGCTTGAAATCTCCAATTGCAATTTCCACAAAAAGAGAGTTTCAAATCTGCTCTGTCCAAAGAACGGTTCAACTCTGTGAGCTGAATACACACAACACAAAGAAGTTACTGAAAATTCTTCTGTCTAGCATTATATGAAGAAATCCCGTTTCCAACGAAATCCTCAAAGAGGTCCAAATATCCACTTGCAGACTTTACAAACAGAGTGTTTCCAAACTGCTGTATGAACAGAAAGGTTAAACTCTGTGAGCTGAATGCACACATCACATAGTAGTTTCTGAGAATGATTCTGTCTAGTTTTTATACCAAGATATTTCCTTTTCTCACATTGGCCTCAAATCGCTTGAAATCTCCAATTGCAATTTCCACAAAAAGAGAGTTTCAAATCTGCTCTGTCCAAAGAAAGGTTCAACTCTGTGAGCTGAATACACACAACACAAAGAAGTTACTCAAAATTCTTCTGTCTAGCATTATATAAAGAAATCCCGTTTCCAACGAAATCCTCAAAGAGGTCCAAATATCCCCTTGCAGACTTTACAAACGGAGTGTTTCCAAACTGCTCTATGAACAGAAAGGTTAAACTCTGTGAGCTGAATGCACACATCACATAGTAGTTTCTGAGAATGATTCTGTCTAGTTTCTATACGAAGATATTTCCTTTTCTAACATTGGCCTCAAATCGCTTGAAATCTCCAATTTCAAATTCCACAAAAAGAGAGTTTCAAATCTGCTCTGTCCAAAGAAATGTTCAACTCTGTGAGCTGAATACACACAACACAAAGAAGTAACTGAAAATTCTTCTGTCTAGCATTATATGAAGAATTCCCATTTCCAACGAAGGCCTCAAAGAGATCCAAATATCCACTTGCAGACTTTTCAAACAGAGTGTTTCCAAACTGCTGTATGAACAGAAAGGTTAAACTCTGTGAGCTGAATGCACACATCACATAGTAGTTTCTGAGAATGATTCTGTCTAGTTTTTATACGAAGATATTTCCTTTTCTAACATTGGCCTAAAATCGCTTGAAATCTCCAATTGCAATTTCCCCAAAAAGAGAGTTTCAAATCTGCTCTGTCCAAAGAAAGGTTCAACTCTGTGAGCTGAATACACACAACACAAAGAAGTTACTGAAAATTCTTCTATCTAGCATTATATGAAGAAATCCCGTTTCCAACGAAGTCCTCAAAGAGGTCCAAATATCCACTTGCAGACTTTACAAACAGAGTGTTTCCAAACTGCTGTATGAACAGAAAGGTCAAAATCTGTGAGCTGAATGCACACATCACATAGTTGTTTCTGAGAATCATTCTGTCTAGTTTTTATACCAAGATATTTCCTTTTCTCACATTGGCCTCAAATCGCTTGAAATCTCAAATTCCAAATTCCAGAAAAAGACAGTTTCAAACCTGCAGTGTGTAAGGAAAGGTTCAAATCTGTGAGTTGAATACACACAACACAAAGAAGTTACTGAGAATTCTTCTGTCTAGCATTATATGAAGAAATCCCGTTTCCAACGAAGGCCTCAAAGTGGAGCAAATATCCACTTGTAGACTTTATAAACAGAGTGTTTCCAAACTGCTCTATGAACAGAAAAGTTAAACTCTGTGAGCTGAACGCACACATCACAAAGTTGTTTCTGAGAATGATTCTGTCTAGTTTTTATACCAAGATATTTCGTTTTCTAACATTGGCCTAAAATCGCTTGAAATCTCCAATTGCAATTTCCACAAAAAGAGAGTTTCAAATCTGCTCTGTCCAAAGAAAGGTTCAATTCTGTGAGCTGAATACACACAACACAAAGAAGTTACTGAAAATTCTTCTGTCTAGCATTATATGAAGAAATCCCATTTCCAACGAAGGCCTCAAAGAGTTCAAAATATCCACTTGCAGACTTTACAAACAGAGTGTTTCCAAACTGCTGTATGAACAGAAAGGTTAAACTCTGTGAGCTGAATGCACACATCACATAGTAGTTTCTGAGAATGATTCTGTCTAGTTTTTATACGAAGATATTTCCTTTTCTAACATTGGCCTAAAATCGCTTGAAATCTCCAATTGCAATTTCCCCAAAAAGAGAGTTTCAAATCTGCTCTGTCCAAAGAAAGGTTCAACTCTGTGAGCTGAATACACACAACACAAAGAAGTTACTGAAAATTCTTCTGTCTAGCATTATATGAAGAAATCCCGTTTCCAACGAAGTCCTCAAAGAGGTCCAAATATCCACTTGCAGACTTTACAAACAGAGTGTTGCCAAACTGCTCTATGAACAGAAAGGTTAAACTCTGTGAGCTGAAAGCACACATCACATAGCAGTTTCTGAGAATGATTCTGTCTAGTTTTTATACCAAGATATTTCCTTTTCAAACATAGGCCTCAAATCGCTTGAAATCTCCAATTTCAAATTCCAGAAAAAGAGAGTTTCAAATCTGCTCTGTCCAAAGAAAGGTTCAACTCTGTGAGCTGAATACACACAACACAAAGAAGTTACTGAAAATTCTTCTGTCTAGCATTATATGAAGAAATCCCATTTCCAACGAAGTCCTCAAAGAGGTCCAAATATCCACTTGCAGACTTTACAAACAGAGTGTTTCCAAACTGCTGTATGAACAGAAAGGTTAAACTCTGTGAGCTGAATGCACACATCACATAGTAGTTTCTGAGAATGATTCTGTCTAGTTTTTATACGAAGATATTTCCTTTTCTAACATTGGCCTAAAATCGCTTGAAATCTCCAATTGCAATTTCCCCAAAAAGAGAGTTTCAAATCTGCTCTGTCCAAAGAAAGGTTCAACTCTGTGAGCTGAATACACACAACACAAAGAAGTTACTGAAAATTCTTCTGTCTAGCATTATATGAAGAAATCCCGTTTCCAACGAAGTCCTCAAAGAGGTCCAAATATCCACTTGCAGACTTTACAAACAGAGTGTTTCCAAACTGCTGTATGAACAGAGAGGTTAAACTCTGTGAGCTGAATGCACACATCACATAGTAGTTTCTGAGAATGATTCTGTCTAGTTTTTATACCAAGATATTTCCTTTTCTCACATTGGCCTCAAATCGCTTGAAATCTCCAATTGCAATTTCCACAAAAAGAGAGTTTCAAATCTGCTCTGTCCAAAGAAAGGTTCAACTCTGTGAGCTGAATACACACAACACAAAGAAGTTACTCAAAATTCTTCTGTCTAGCATTATATAAAGAAATCCCGTTTCTAACGAAATCATCAAAGAGGTCCAAATATAACCTTGCAGACTTTACAAACAGAGTGTTTCCAAACTGCTGTATGAACAGAAAGGTTAAAATCTGTGAGCTGAATGCACACATCACATAGTTGTTTCTGAGAATCATTCTGTCTAGTTTTTATACCAAGATATTTCCTTTTCTCACATTGGCCTCAAATCGCTTGAAATCTCAAATTCCAAATTCCAGAAAAAGACAGTTTCAAACCTGCAGTGTGTAAGGAAAGGTTCAAATCTGTGAGTTGAATACACACAACACAAAGAAGTTACTGAGAATTCTTCTGTCTAGCATTATATGAAGAAATCCCGTTTCCAACGAAGGCCTCAAAGTGGAGCAAATATCCACTTGTAGACTTTATAAACAGAGTGTTTCCAAACTGCTCTATGAACAGAAAAGTTAAACTCTGTGAGCTGAACGCACACATCACAAAGTAGTTTCTGAGAATGATTCTGTCTAGTTTTTATACCAAGATATTTCGTTTTCTAACATTGGCCTAAAATCGCTTGAAATCTCCAATTGCAATTTCCACAAAAAGAGAGTTTCAAATCTGCTCTGTCCAAAAAAGGTTCAACTCTGTGAGCTGAATACACACAACACAAAGAAGTTACTGAAAATTCTTCTGTCTAGCATTATATGAAGAAATCCCGTTTCCAACGAAGGCCTCAAAGAGTTCCAAATATCCACTCGCAGACTTTACAAACAGAGTGTTTCCAAACTGCTGTATGAACAGAAAGGTTAAACTCTGTGAGCTGAATGCACACATCACATAGTAGTTTCTGAGAATGATTCTGTCTAGTTTCTATACGAAGATATTTCCTTTTCTCACATTGGCCTCAAATCGCTTGAAATCTCAAATTCCAAATTCCAGAAAAAGACAGTTTCAAACCTGCAGTGTGTAAGGAAAGGTTCAAATCTGTGAGTTGAATACACACAACACAAAGAAGTTACTGAGAATTCTTCTGTCTAGCATTATATGAAGAAATCCCGTTTCCAACGAAGGTCTCAAAGTGGAGCAAATATCCACTTGTAGACTTTAGAAACAGAGTGTTTCCAAACCGCTCTATGAACAGAAAAGTTAAACTCTGTGAGCTGAACGCACACATCACAATGTTGTTTCTGAGAATGATTCTGTCTAGTTTTTATACCAAGATATTTCGTTTTCTAACATTGGCCTCAAATCGCTTGAAATCTCCAATTTCAAATTCCAGAAAAAGAGAGTTTCAAATCTGCTCTGTCCAAAGAAAGGTTCAACTCTGTGAGCTGAATACACACAACACAAAGAAGTTACTGAAAATTCTTCTGTCTAGCATTATATGAAGAAATCCCGTTTCCAACGAAGTCCTCAAAGAGGTCCAAATATCCACTTGCAGACTTTACAAACAGAGTGTTTCCAAACTGCTGTATGAACAGAAAGGTTAAAATCTGTGAGCTGAATGCACACATCACATAGTAGTTTCTGAGAATCATTCTGTCTAGTTTTTATAGCAAGATATTTCCTTTTCTAACATTGGCCTCAAATCGCTTGAAATCTCCAATTGCAATTTCCACAAAAACAGAGTTTCAAATCTGCTCTGTCCAAAGAAAGGTTCAACTCTGTGAGCTGAATACACACAACACAAAGAAGTTACTCAAAATTCTCCTGTCTAGCATTATATAAAGAAATCCCGTTTCCAACGAAGTCCTCAAAGAGGTCCAAATATCCACTTGCAGACTTTACAAACAGAGTGTTTCCAAACTGCTCTATGAACAGAAAGGTTAAACTCTGTGAGCTGAATGCACACATCACAAACTAGTTTCTGAGAATGATTCTGTCTAGTTTCTATACGAAGATATTTCCTTTTCTGCCATTGGCCTCAAATCGCTTGAAATCTCAAATTCCAAATTCCAGAAAAAGACAGTTTCAAACCTGCAGTGTGTAAGGAAAGGTTCAAATCTGTGAGTTGAATACACACAACACAAAGAAGTTACTGAGAATTATTCTGTCTAGCATTATATGAAGAAATCCCGTTTCCAACGAAGGCCTCAAAGTGGAGCAAATATCCACTTCTAGACTTTAGAAACAGAGTGTTTCCAAACTGCTCTATGAACAGAAAAGTTAAACTCTCTGAGTTGAACGCACACATCACAAAGTTGTTTCTGAGAATGATTCTGTCTAGTTTTTATACCAAGATATTTCGTTTTCTAACATTGGCCTAAAATCGCTTGAAATCTGCAATTGCAATTTCCACAAAAAGAGAGTTTCAAATCTGCTGTGTCCAAAGAAAGGTTCAACTCTGTGAGCTGAATACACACAACACAAAGAAGTTACTGAAAATTCTTCTGTCTAGCATTATATGAAGAAATCCCGTTTCCAACGAAGTCCTCAAAGAGGTCCAAATATCCACTTGCAGACTTTACAAACAGAGTGTTTCCAAACTGCTGTATGAACAGAAAGGTTAAACTCTGTGAGCTGAACGCACACATCACATAGTAGTTTCTGAGATTGATTCTGTCTAGTTTTTATACCAAGATATTTCCTTTTCTAACATTGGCCTCAAATCGCTTGAAATCTCCAATTGCAATTTCCCCAAAAAGAGAGTTTCAAATCTGCTCTGTCCAAAGAAAGGTTCAACTCTGTGAGCTGAATACACACAACACCAAGAAGTTACTGAAAATTCTTCTGTCTAGCATTATATGAAGAAATCCCGTTTCCAACGAAGTCCTCAAAGAGGTCAAATATCCACTTGCAGACTTTACAAACAGAGTGTTTCCAAACTGCTGTATGAACAGAAAGGTTAAACTCTGTGAGCTGAATGCACACATCACATAGTAGTTTCTGAGAATGATTCTGTCTAGTTTTTATACCAAGATATTTCCTTTTCTCACATTGGCCTCAAATCGCTTGAAATCTCCAATTGCAATTTCCACAAAAAGAGAGTTTCAAATCTGCTCTGTCCAAAGAAAGGTTCAACTCTGTGAGCTGAATACACACAACACAAAGAAGTTACTCAAAATTCTTCTGTCTAGCATTATATAAAGAAATCCCGTTTCCAACGAAATCCTCAAAGAGGTCCAAATATCCCCTTGCAGAATTTACAAACAGAGTGTTTCCAAACTGCTCTATGAACAGAAAGGTTAAACTCTGTGAGCTGAATGCACACATCATATAGTAGTTTCTGAGAATGATTCTGTCTAGTTTCTATACGAAGATATTTCCTTTTCTAACATTGTCCTCAAATCGCTTGAAATCTCCAATTCCAAATTCCAGAAAAAGAGAGTTTCAAACCTGCAGTGTGTAAGGAAAGGTTCAAATCTGTGAGTTGAATACACACAACACAAAGAAGTTACTGAGAATTCTTCTGTCTAGCATTATATGAAGAAATCCCGTTTCCAACGAAGGCCTCAAAGTGGAGCAAATATCCACATGTAGACTTTAGAAACAGAGTGTTTCCAAACTGCTCTATGAACAGAAAAGTTAAACTCTGTGAGCTGAACGCACACATCACAAAGTTGTTTCTGAGAATGATTCTGTCTAGTTTTTATACCAAGATATTTCGTTTTCTAACATTGGCCTAAAATCGCTTGAAATCTCCAATTGCAATTTCCACAAAAAGAGAGTTTCAAATCTGCTCTGTCCAAAGAAAGGTTCAACTCTGTGAGCTGAATACACACAACACAAAGAAGTTACTGAAAATTCTTCTGTCTAGCATTATATGAAGAAATCCCGTTTCCAACGAAGTCCTCAAAGAGTTCCAAATATCCACTTGCAGACTTTACAAACAGAGTGTTTCCAAACTGCTGTATGAACAGAAAGGTTAAACTCTGTGAGCTGAATGCACACATCACATAGTAGTTTCTGAGAATGATTCTGTCTAGTTTTTATACGAAGATATTTCCTTTTCTAACATTGGCCTAAAATCGCTTGAAATCTCCAATTGCAATTTCCCCAAAAAGAGAGTTTCAAATCTGCTCTGTCCAAAGAACGGTTCAACTCTGTGAGCTGAATACACACAACACAAAGAAGTTACTGAAAATTCTTCTGTCTAGCATTATATGAAGAAATCCCGTTTCCAACGAAGTCCCCAAAGAGGTCCAAATATCCCCTTGCAGACTTTACAAACAGAGTGTTTCCAAACTGCTCTATGAACAGAAAGGTTAAACTCTGTGAGCTGAACGCACACATCACAAAGTTGTTTCTGAGAATGATTCTGTCTAGTTTTTAAACCAAGATATTTCGTTTTCTAACATTGGCCTCAAATCGCTTGAAATCTCCAATTTCAAATTCCAGAAAAAGAGAGTTTCAAATCTGCTCTGTCCAAAGAAAGGTTCAACTCTGTGAGCTGAATACACACAACACAAAGAAGTTACTGAAAATTCTTCTGTCTAGCATTATATGAAGAAATCCCGTTTCCAACGAAGTCCTCAAAGAGGTCCAAATATCCACTTGCAGACTTTACAAACAGAGTGTTTCCAAACTGCTCTATGAACAGAAAGGTTAAACTCTGTGAGCTGAATGCACACATCACATAGTAGTTTCTGAGAATGATTCTGTCTAGTTTCCATACGAAGATATTTCCTTTTCTCACATTGGCCTCAAATCGCTTGAAATCTCAAATTCCAAATTCCAGAAAAATTCAGTTTCAAACCTGCAGTGTGTAAGGAAAGGTTCAAATCTGTGAGTTGAATACACACAACACAAAGAAGTTACTGAGAATTCCTCTGTCTAGCATTATATGAAGAAATCCCGTTTCCAACGAAGGCCTCAAAGTGGTGCAAATATCCATTTGTAGACTTTAGAAACAGAGTGTTTCCAAACTGCTCTATGAACAGAAAAGTTAAACTCTGTGAGCTGAACGCACACATCACAAAGTTGTTTCTGAGAATGATTCTGTCTAGTTTTTATACGAAGATATTTCCTTTTCTAACATTGGCCTCAAATCGCTTGAAATCTCCAATTGCAATTTCCCCAAAAAGAGAGTTTCAAATCTGCTCTGTCCAAAGAAAGGTTCAACTCTGTGAGCTGAATACACACAACACAAAGAAGTTACTGAAAATTCTTCTGTCTAGCATTATATGAAGAAATCCCGTTTCCAACGAAGTCCTCAAAGAGGTCAAATATCCACTTGCAGACTTTACAAACAGAGTGTTTCCAAACTGCTGTATGAACAGAAAGGTTAAACTCTGTGAGCTGAATGCACACATCACATAGTAGTTTCTGAGAATGATTCTGTCTAGTTTTTATACCAAGATATTTCCTTTTCTCACATTGGCCTCAAATCGCTTGAAATCTCCAATTGCAATTTCCACAAAAAGAGAGTTTCAAATCTGCTCTGTCCAAAGAAAGGTTCAACTCTGTGAGCTGAATACACACAACACAAAGAAGTTACTCAAAATTCTTCTGTCTAGCATTATATAAAGAAATCCCGTTTCCAACGAAATCCTCAAAGGGGTCCAAATATCCCCTTGCAGAATTTACAAACAGAGTGTTTCCAAACTGCTCTATGAACAGAAAGGTTAAACTCTGTGAGCTGAATGCACACATCACATAGTAGTTTCTGAGAATGATTCTGTCTAGTTTCTATACGAAGATATTTCCTTTTCTAACATTGTCCTCAAATCGCTTGAAATCTCAAATTCCAAATTCCAGAAAAAGACAGTTTCAAACATGCAGTGTGTAAGGAAAGGTTCAAATCTGTGAGTTGAATACACACAACACAAAGAAGTTACTGAGAATTCTTCTGTCTAGCATTATATGAAGAAATCCCGTTTCCAACGAAGGCCTCAAAGTGGAGCAAATATCCACATGTAGACTTTAGAAACAGAGTGTTTCCAAACTGCTCTATGAACAGAAAAGTTAAACTCTGTGAGCTGAACGCACACATCACAAAGTTGTTTCTGAGAATGATTCTGTCTAGTTTTTATACCAAGATATTTCGTTTTCTAACATTGGCCTAAAATCGCTTGAAATCTCCAATTGCAATTTCCACAAAAAGAGAGTTTCAAATCTGCTCTGTCCAAAGAAAGGTTCAACTCTGTGAGCTGAATACACACAACACAAAGAAGTTACTGAAAATTGTTCTGTCTAGCATTATATGAAGAAATCCCGTTTCCAACGAAGTCCTCAAAGAGGTCCAAATATCCACTTGCAGACTTTACAAACAGAGTGTTTCCAAACTGCTCTATGAACAGAAAGGTTAAACTCTGTGAGCTGAATGCACACATCACATAGTAGTTTCTGAGAATGATTCTGTCTAGTTTCCATACGAAGATATTTCCTTTTCTAACATTGGCCTCAAATCGCTTGAAATCTCAAATTCCAAATTCCAGAAAAAGACAGTTTCAAACCTGCAGTGTGTAAGGAAAGGTTCAAATCTGTGAGTTGAATACACACAACACAAAGTAGTTACTGAGAATTCTTCTGTCTAGCATTATAAGAAGAAATCCCGTTTCCAACGAAGGCCTCAAAGTGGTGTAAATATCCACTTGTAGACTTTAGAAACAGAGTGTTTCCAAACTGCTCTATGAACAGAAAAGTTAAACTCTGTGAGCTGAACGCACACATCACAAAGTTGTTTCTGAGAATGATTCTGTCTAGTTTTTATACCAAGATATTTCGTTTTCTAACATTGGCCTAGAATCGCTTGAAATCTCCAATTGCAATTTCCACAATAAGAGAGTTTCAAATCTGCTCTGTCCAAAGAAAGGTTCAACTCTGTGAGCTGAATACACACAACACAAAGAAGTTACTGAAAATTCTTCTGTCTAGCATTATATGAAGAAATCCCGTTTCCAACGAAGGCCTCAAAGAGTTCCAAATATCCACTTGCAGACTTTACAAACAGAGTGTTTCCAAACTGCTGTATGAACAGAAAGGTTAAACTCTGTGAGCTGAATGCACACATCACATAGTAGTTTCTGAGAATGATTCTGTCTAGTTTTTATACGAAGATATTTCCTTTTCTAACATTGGCCTAAAATCGCTTGAAATCTCCAATTGCAATTTCCCCAAAAAGAGAGTTTCAAATCTGCTCTGTCCAAAGAAAGGTTCAACTCTGTGAGCTGAATACACACAACACTAAGAAGTTACTGAAAATTCTTCTATCTAGCATTATATGAAGAAATCCCGTTTCCAACGAAGTCCTCAAAGAGGTCCAAATATCCACTTGCAGACTTTACAAACAGAGTGTTTCCAAACTGCTGTATGAACAGAAAGGTTAAAATCTGTGAGCTGAATGCACACATCACATAGTTGTTTCTGAGAATCATTCTGTCTAGTTTTTATACCAAGATATTTCCTTTTCTCACATTGGCCTCAAATCGCTTGAAATCTCAAATTCCAAATTCCAGAAAAAGACAGTTTCAAACCTGCAGTGTGTAAGGAAAGGTTCAAATCTGTGAGTTGAATACACACAACACAAAGAAGTTACTTAGAATTCTTCTGTCTAGCATTATATGAAGAAATCCCGTTTCCAACGAAGGCCTCAAAGTGGAGCAAATATCCACATGTAGACTTTATAAACAGAGTGTTTCCAAACTGCTCTGTGAACAGAAAAGTTAAACTCTGTGAGCTGAACGCACACATCACAAAGTTGTTTCTGAGAATGATTCTGTCTAGTTTTTATACCAAGATATTTCGTTTTCTAACATTGGCCTAAAATCGCTTGAAATCTCCAATTGCAATTTCCACAAAAAGAGAGTTTCAAATCTGCTCTGTCCAAAGAAAGGTTCAACTGTGTGAGCTGAATACACACAACACAAAGAAGTTACTGAAAATTCTTCTGTCTAGCATTATATGAAGAAATCCCGTTTCCAACGAAGTCTTCAAAGAGTTCCAAATATCCACTTGCAGACTTTACAAACAGAGTGTTTCCAAACTGCTGTATGAACAGAAAGGTTAAATTCTGTGAGCTGAATGCACACATCACATAGTAGTTTCTGAGAATGATTCTGTCTAGTTTTTATACGAAGATATTTCCTTTTCTAACATTGGCCTAAAATCGCTTGAAATCTCCAATTGCAATTTCCACAAAAAGAGAGTTTCAAATCTGCTCTGTCCAAAGAAAGGTTCAACTCTGTGAGCTGAATACACACAACACAAAGAAGTTACTGAAAATTCTTCTGTCTAGCATTATATGAAGAAATCCCGTTTCCAACGAAATCCTCAAAGAGGTCCAAATATCCACTTGCAGACTTTACAAACAGAGTGTTTCCAAACTGCTGTATGAACAGAAAGGTTAAACTCTGTGAGCTGAATGCACACATCACATAGTAGTTTCTGAGAATGATTCTGTCTAGTTTTTATACCAAGATATTTCCTTTTCTCACATTGGCCTCAAATCGCTTGAAATCTCCAATTGCAATTTCCACAAAAAGAGAGTTTCAAATCTGCTCTGTCCAAAGAAAGGTTCAACTCTGTGAGCTGAATACACACAACACAAAGAAGTTACTCAAAATTCTTCTGTCTAGCATTATATAAAGAAATCCCGTTTCCAACGAAATCCTCAAAGAGGTCCAAATATCCCCTTGCAGACTTTACAAACGGAGTGTTTCCAAACTGCTCTATGAACAGAAAGGTTAAACTCTGTGAGCTGAATGCACACATCACATAGTAGTTTCTGAGAATGATTCTGTCTAGTTTCTATACGAAGATATTTCCTTTTCTAACATTGGCCTCAAATCGCTTGAAATCTCCAATTTCAAATTCCACAAAAAGAGAGTTTCAAATCTGCTCTTTCCAAAGAAATGTTCAACTCTGTGAGCTGAATACACACAACACAAAGAAGTTACTGAAAATTCTTCTGTCTAGCATTATATGAAGAATTCCCATTTCCAACGAAGGCCTCAAAGAGATCCAAATATCCGCTTGCAGACTTTTCAAACAGAGTGTTTCCAAACTGATGTATGAACAGAAAGGTTAAACTCTGTGCGCTGAATGCACACATCACATAGTAGTTTCTGAGAATGATTCTGTCTAGTTTTTATACGGAGATATTTCCTTTTCTAACATTGGCCTAAAATCGCTTGAAATCTCCAATTGCAATTTCCCCAAAAAGAGAGTTTCAAATCTGCTCTGTCCAAAGAAAGGTTCAACTCTGTGAGCTGAATACACACAACACAAAGAAGTTACTGAAAATTCTTCTATCTAGCATTATATGAAGAAATCCCGTTTCCAACGAAGTCCTCAAAGAGGTCCAAATATCCACTTGCAGACTTTACAAACAGAGTGTTTCCAAACTGCTGTATGAACAGAAAGGTTAAAATCTGTGAGCTGAATGCACACATCACATAGTTGTTTCTGAGAATCATTCTGTCTAGTTTTTATACCAAGATATTTCCTTTTCTCACATTGGCCTCAAATCGCTTGAAATCTCAAATTCCAAATTCCAGAAAAAGACAGTTTCAAACCTGCAGTGTGTAAGGAAAGGTTCAAATCTGTGAGTTGAATACACACAACACAAAGAAGTTACTGAGAATTCTTCTGTCTAGCATTATATGAAGAAATCCCGTTTCCAACGAAGGCCTCAAAGTGGAGCAAATATCCACTTGTAGACTTTATAAACAGAGTGTTTCCAAACTGCTCTGTGAACAGAAAAGTTAAACTCGGTGAGCTGAACGCACACATCACAAAGTTGTTTCTGAGAGTGATTCTGTCTAGTTTTTATACCAAGATATTTCGTTTTCTAACATTGGCCTAAAATCGCTTGAAATCTCCAATTGCAATTTCCACAAAAAGAGAGTTTCAAATCTGCTCTGTCCAAAGAAAGGTTCAACTGTGTGAGCTGAATACACACAACACAAAGAAGTTACTGAAAATTCTTCTGTCTAGCATTATATGAAGAAATCCCGTTTCCAACGAAGTCTTCAAAGAGTTCCAAATATCCACTTGCAGACTTTACAAACAGAGTGTTTCCAAACTGCTGTATGAACAGAAAGGTTAAATTCTGTGAGCTGAATGCACACATCACATAGTAGTTTCTGAGAATGATTCTGTCTAGTTTTTATACGAAGATATTTCCTTTTCTAACATTGGCCTAAAATCGCTTGAAATCTCCAATTGCAATTTCCACAAAAAGAGAGTTTCAAATCTGCTCTGTCCAAAGAAAGGTTCAACTCTGTGAGCTGAATACACACAACACAAAGAAGTTACTGAAAATTCTTCTGTCTAGCATTATATGAAGAAATCCCGTTTCCAACGAAATCCTCAAAGAGGTCCAAATATCCACTTGCAGACTTTACAAACAGAGTGTTTCCAAACTGCTGTATGAACAGAAAGGTTAAACTCTGTGAGCTGAATGCACACATCACATAGTAGTTTCTGAGAATGATTCTGTCTAGTTTTTATACCAAGATATTTCCTTTTCTCACATTGGCCTCAAATCGCTTGAAATCTCCAATTGCAATTTCCACAAAAAGAGAGTTTCAAATCTGCTCTGTCCAAAGAAAGGTTCAACTCTGTGAGCTGAATACACACAACACAAAGAAGTTACTCAAAATTCTTCTGTCTAGCATTATATAAAGAAATCCCGTTTCCAACGAAATCCTCAAAGAGGTCCAAATATCCCCTTGCAGACTTTACAAACGGAGTGTTTCCAAACTGCTCTATGAACAGAAAGGTTAAACTCTGTGAGCTGAATGCACACATCACATAGTAGTTTCTGAGAATGATTCTGTCTAGTTTCTATACGAAGATATTTCCTTTTCTAACATTGGCCTCAAATCGCTTGAAATCTCCAATTTCAAATTCCACAAAAAGAGAGTTTCAAATCTGCTCTTTCCAAAGAAATGTTCAACTCTGTGAGCTGAATACACACAACACAAAGAAGTTACTGAAAATTCTTCTGTCTAGCATTATATGAAGAATTCCCATTTCCAACGAAGGCCTCAAAGAGATCCAAATATCCGCTTGCAGACTTTTCAAACAGAGTGTTTCCAAACTGCTGTATGAACAGAAAGGTTAAACTCTGTGCGCTGAATGCACACATCACATAGTAGTTTCTGAGAATGATTCTGTCTAGTTTTTATACGGAGATATTTCCTTTTCTAACATTGGCCTAAAATCGCTTGAAATCTCCAATTGCAATTTCCCCAAAAAGAGAGTTTCAAATCTGCTCTGTCCAAAGAAAGGTTCAACTCTGTGAGCTGAATACACACAACACAAAGAAGTTACTGAAAATTCTTCTATCTAGCATTATATGAAGAAATCCCGTTTCCAACGAAGTCCTCAAAGAGGTCCAAATATCCACTTGCAGACTTTACAAACAGAGTGTTTCCAAACTGCTGTATGAACAGAAAGGTTAAAATCTGTGAGCTGAATGCACACATCACATAGTTGTTTCTGAGAATCATTCTGTCTAGTTTTTATACCAAGATATTTCCTTTTCTCACATTGGCCTCAAATCGCTTGAAATCTCAAATTCCAAATTCCAGAAAAAGACAGTTTCAAACCTGCAGTGTGTAAGGAAAGGTTCAAATCTGTGAGTTGAATACACACAACACAAAGAAGTTACTGAGAATTCTTCTGTCTAGCATTATATGAAGAAATCCCGTTTCCAACGAAGGCCTCAAAGTGGAGCAAATATCCACTTGTAGACTTTATAAACAGAGTGTTTCCAAACTGCTCTATGAACAGAAAAGTTAAACTCGGTGAGCTGAACGCACACATCACAAAGTTGTTTCTGAGAGTGATTCTGTCTAGTTTTTATACCAAGATATTTCGTTTTCTAACATTGGCCTAAAATCGCTTGAAATCTCCAATTGCAATTTCCACAAAAAGAGAGTTTCAAATCTGCTCTGTCCAAAGAAAGGTTCAACTCTGTGAGCTGAATACACACAACACAAAGAAGTTACTGAAAATTCTTCTGTCTAGCATTATATGAAGAAATCCCGTTTCCAACGAAGTCTTCAAAGAGTTCCAAATATCCACTTGCAGACTTTACAAACAGAGTGTTTCCAAACTGCTGTATGAACAGAAAGGTTAAATTCTGTGAGCTGAATGCACACATCACATAGTAGTTTCTGAGAATGATTCTGTCTAGTTTTTATACGAAGATATTTCCTTTTCTAACATTGGCCTAAAATCGCTTGAAATCTCCAATTGCAATTTCCACAAAAAGAGAGTTTCAAATCTGCTCTGTCCAAAGAACGGTTCAACTCTGTGAGCTGAATACACACAACACAAAGAAGTTACTGAAAATTCTTCTGTCTAGCATTATATGAAGAAATCCCGTTTCCAACGAAATCCTCAAAGAGGTCCAAATATCCACTTGCAGACTTTACAAACAGAGTGTTTCCAAACTGCTGTATGAACAGAAAGGTTAAACTCTGTGAGCTGAATGCACACATCACATAGTAGTTTCTGAGAATGATTCTGTCTAGTTTTTATACCAAGATATTTCCTTTTCTCACATTGGCCTCAAATCGCTTGAAATCTCCAATTGCAATTTCCACAAAAAGAGAGTTTCAAATCTGCTCTGTCCAAAGAAAGGTTCAACTCTGTGAGCTGAATACACACAACACAAAGAAGTTACTCAAAATTCTTCTGTCTAGCATTATATAAAGAAATCCCGTTTCCAACGAAATCCTCAAAGAGGTCCAAATATCCCCTTGCAGACTTTACAAACGGAGTGTTTCCAAACTGCTCTATGAACAGAAAGGTTAAACTCTGTGAGCTGAATGCACACATCACATAGTAGTTTCTGAGAATGATTCTGTCTAGTTTCTATTCGAAGATATTTCCTTTTCTAACATTGGCCTCAAATCGCTTGAAATCTCCAATTTCAAATTCCACAAAAAGAGAGTTTCAAATCTGCTCTTTCCAAAGAAATGTTCAACTCTGTGAGCTGAATACACACAACACAAAGAAGTTACTGAAAATTCTTCTGTCTAGCATTATATGAAGAATTCCCATTTCCAACGAAGGCCTCAAAGAGATCCAAATATCCGCTTGCAGACTTTTCAAACAGAGTGTTTCCAAACTGCTGTATGAACAGAAAGGTTAAACTCTGTGAGCTGAATGCACACATCACATAGTAGTTTCTGAGAATGATTCTGTCTAGTTTTTATACGAAGATATTTCCTTTTCTAACATTGGCCTAAAATCGCTTGAAATCTCCAATTGCAATTTCCCCAAAAAGAGAGTTTCAAATCTGCTCTGTCCAAAGAAAGGTTCAACTCTGTGAGCTGAATACACACAACACAAAGAAGTTACTGAAAATTCTTCTATCTAGCGTTATATGAAGAAATCCCGTTTCCAACGAAGTCCTCAAAGAGGTCCAAATATCCACTTGCAGACTTTACAAACAGAGTGTTTCCAAACTGCTGTATGAACAGAAAGGTTAAAATCTGTGAGCTGAATGCACACATCACATAGTTGTTTCTGAGAATCATTCTGTCTAGTTTTTATACCAAGATATTTCCTTTTCTCACATTGGCCTCAAATCGCTTGAAATCTCAAATTCCAAATTCCAGAAAAAGACAGTTTCAAACCTGCAGTGTGTAAGGAAAGGTTCAAATCTGTGAGTTGAATACACACAACACAAAGAAGTTACTGAGAATTCTTCTGTCTAGCATTATATGAAGAAATCCCGTTTCCAACGAAGGCCTCAAAGTGGAGCAAATATCCACTTGTAGACTTTATAAACAGAGTGTTTCCAAACTGCTCTATGAACAGAAAAGTTAAACTCGGTGAGCTGAACGCACACATCACAAAGTTGTTTCTGAGAGTGATTCTGTCTAGTTTTTATACCAAGATATTTCGTTTTCTAACATTGGCCTAAAATCGCTTGAAATCTCCAATTGCAATTTCCACAAAAAGAGAGTTTCAAATCTGCTCTGTCCAAAGAAAGGTTCAATTCTGTGAGCTGAATACACACAACACAAAGAAGTTACTGAAAATTCTTCTGTCTAGCATTATATGAAGAAATCCCATTTCCAACGAAGGCCTCAAAGAGTTCAAAATATCCACTTGCAGACTTTACAAACAGAGTGTTTCCAAACTGCTGTATGAACAGAAAGGTTAAACTCTGTGAGCTGAATGCACACATCACATAGTAGTTTCTGAGAATCATTCTGTCTAGTTTTTATACCAAGATATTTCCTTTTCTCACATTGGCCTCAAATCGCTTGAAATCTCAAATTCCAAATTCCAGAAAAAGACAGTTTCAAACCTGCAGTGTGTAAGGAAAGGTTCAAATCTGTGAGTTGAATACACACAACACAAAGAAGTTACTGAGAATTCTTCTGTCTAGCATTATATGAAGAAATCCCGTTTCCAACGAAGGCCTCAAAGTGGAGCAAATATCCACTTGTAGACTTTAGAAACAGAGTGTTTCCAAACTGCTGTATGAAAAGAAAGGTTAAACTCTGTGAGCTGAATGCACACATCACATAGTAGTTTCTGAGAATGATTCTGTCTAGTTTTTATACGAAGATATTTCCTTTTCAAACATTGGCCTAAAATTGCTTGAAATCTCCAATTGCAATTTCCCCAAAAAGAGAGTTTCAAATCTGCTCTGTCCAAAGAAATGTTCAACTCTGTGAGCTGAATACACACAACACAAAGAAGTTACTGAAAATTCTTCTGTCTAGCATTATATGAGGAAATCCCGTTTCCAACGAAGTCCTCAAAGAGGTCCAAATATCCCCTTGCAGACTTTACAAACAGAGTGTTTCCAAACTGCTCTATGAACAGAAAGGTTAAACTCTGTGAGCTGAATGCACACATCACATAGTAGTTTCTGAGAATGATTCTGTCTAGTTTTTATACCAAGATATTTCCTTTTCTAACATTGTCCTCAAATCGCTTGAAATCTCAAATTCCAAATTCCAGAAAAAGACAGTTTCAAACCTGCAGTGTGTAAGGAAAGGTTCAAATCTGTGAGTTGAATACACACAACACAAAGAAGTTACTTAGAATTCTTCTGTCTAGCATTATATGAAGAATTCCCGTTTCCAACGAAGTCCTCAAAGAGGTCCAAATATCCACTTGCAGACTTTACAAACAGAGTGTTTCCAAACTGCTGTATGAACAGAAAGGTTAAACTCTGTGAGCTGAATGCACACATCACATAGTAGTTTCTGAGAATGATTCTGTCTAGTTTTTATACGAAGATACTTCCTTTTCTCACATTGGCCTCAAATCGCTTGAAATCTCCAAATGCAATTTCCCCAAAAAGAGAGTTTCAAATCTGCTCTGTCCAAAGAAAGGTTCAACTCTGTGAGCTGAATACACACAACCCAAAGAAGTTACTGAAAATTCTTCTGTCTAGCATTATATGAAGAATTCCCGTTTCCAACGAAGGCCTGAAAGAGATCCAAATATCCACTTGCAGACTTTACAAACAGAGTGTTTCCAAACTGCTGTATGAACAGAAAGGTTAAAATCTGTGAGCTGAATGCACACATCACATAGTAGTTTCTGAGAATCATGCTGTCTAGTTTTTATACCAAGATATTTCCTTTTCTCACATTGGCCTCAAATCGCTTGAAATCTCAAATTCCAAATTCCAGAAAAAGACAGTTTCAAACCTGCAGTGTGTAAGGAAAGGTTCAAATCTGTGAGTTGAATACACATAACACAAAGAAGTTACTGAGAATTCTTCTGTCTAGCATTATATGAAGAAATCCCGTTTCCAACGAAGGCCTCAAAGTGGAGCAAATATCCACTTGTAGACTTTAGAAACAGAGTGTTTCCAAACTGCTGTATGAACAGAAAGGTTAAACTCTGTGAGCTGAATGCACACATCACATAGTAGTTTCTGAGAATGATTCTGTCTAGTTTTTATACGAAGATATTTCCTTTTCAAACATTGGCCTAAAATCGCTTGAAATCTCCAATTGCAATTTCCCCAAAAAGAGAGTTTCAAATCTGCTCTGGCCAAAGAAAGGTTCAACTCTGTGAGCTGAATAAACACAACACAAAGAAGTTACTGAAAATTCTTCTGTCTAGCATTATATGAAGAAATCCCGTTTCCAACGAAGTCCTCAAAGAGGTCAATATATCCACTTGCAGACTTTACAAACAGAGTGTTTCCAAACTGCTCTATGAACAGAAAGGTTAAACTCTGTGAGCTGAATGCACACATCACATAGTAGATTCTGAGAATGATTCTGTCTAGTTTTTATACCAAGATATTTCCTTTTCTCACATTGGCCTCAAATCGCTTGAAATCTCCAATTGCAATTTCCACAAAAAGAGAGTTTCAAATCTGCTCTGTCCAAAGAAAGGTTCAACTCTGTGAGCTGAATACACACAACACAAAGAAGTTACTCAAAATTCTTCTGTCTAGCATTATATAAAGATATCCCGTTTCCAACGAAATCATCAAAGAGGTCCAAATATAACCTTGCAGACTTTACAAACAGAGTGTTTCCAAACTGCTCTATGAACAGAAAGGTTAAACTCTGTGAGCTGAATGCACACATCACATAGTAGTTTCTGAGAATGATTCTGTCTAGTTTTTATACGAAGATATTTCCTTTTCTAACATTGTCCTCAAATCGCTTGAAATCTCAAATTCCAAATTCGAGAAAAAGACAGTTTCAAACCTGCAGTGTGTAAGGAAAGGTTCAAATCTGTGAGTTGAATACACACAACACAAAGAAGTTACTGAGAATTCTTCTGTCTAGCATTATATGAAGAAATCCCGTTTCCAACGAAGGCCTCAAAGTGGAGCAAATATCCACTTGTAGACTTTAGAAACAGAGTGTTTCCAAACTGCTCTATGAACAGAAAAGTTAAACTCTGTGAGCTGAACGCACACATCACAAAGTTGTTTCTGAGAATGATTCTGTCTAGTTTTTATACCAAGATATTTCGTTTTCTAACATTGGCCTAAAATCGCTTGAAATCTCCAATTGCAATTTCCACAAAAAGAGAGTTTCAAATCTGCTCTGTCCAAAGAAAGGTTCAACTCTGTGAGCTGAATACACACAACACAAAGAAGTTACTGAAAATTTTTCTATCTAGCATTATATGAAGAAATCCCGTTTCCAACGAAGTCCTCAAAGAGGTCCAAATATCCACTTGCAGACTTTACAAACAGAGTTTTTCCAAACTGCTCTATGAACAGAAAGGTTAAACTCTGTGAGCTGAAAGCACACATCACATAGTAGTTTCTGAGAATGATTCTGTCTAGTTTTTATACCAAGATATTTCCTTTTCAAACATAGGCCTCAAATCGCTTGAAATCTCCAATTTCAAATTCCAGAAAAAGAGAGTTTCAAATCTGCTCTGTCCAAAGAAAGGTTCAACTCTGTGAGCTGAATACACACAACACAAAGAAGTTACTGAAAATTCTTCTGTCTAGCATTATATGAAGAAATCCCATTTCCAACGAAATCCTCAAAGAGGTCCAAATATCCACTTGCAGACTTTACAAACAGAGTGTTTCCAAACTGCTGTATGAACAGAAAGGTTAAACTCTGTGAGCTGAATGCACACATCACATAGTAGTTTCTGAGAATCATTCTGTCTAATTTTTATAGCAAGATATTTCCTTTTCTAACATTGGCCTCAAATCGCTTGAAATCTCCAATTGCAATTTCCACAAAAACAGAGTTTCAAATCTGCTCTGTCCAAAGAAAGGTTCAACTCTGTGAGCTGAATACACACAACACAAAGAAGTTACTCAAAATTCTTCTGTCTAGCATTATATAAAGATATCCCGTTTCCAACGAAGTCCTCAAAGAGGTCCAAATATCCACTTGCAGACTTTACAAACAGAGTGTTTCCAAACTGCTCTATGAACAGAAAGGTTAAACTCTGTGAGCTGAATGCACACATCACATAGTAGTTTCTGAGAATGATTCTGTCTAGTTTCTATACGAAGATATTTCCTTTTCTAACATTGGCCTCAAATCGCTTGAAATCTCAAATTCCAAATTCGAGAAAAAGACAGTTTCAAACCTGCAGTGTGTAAGGAAAGGTTCAAATCTGTGAGTTGAATACACACAACACAAAGAAGTTACTGAGAATTCTTCTGTCTAGCATTATATGAAGAAATCCCGTTTCCAACGAAGGCCTCAAAGTGGAGCAAATATCCACTTGTAGACTTTAGAAACAGAGTGTTTCCAAACTGCTCTATGAACAGAAAAGTTAAACTGTGTGAGTTGAACGCACACATCACAAAGTTGTTTCTGAGAATGATTCTGTCCAGTTTTTATACCAAGATATTTCGTTTTCTAACATTGGCCTAAAATCGCTTGAAATCTCCAATTGCAATTTCCACAAAAAGAGAGTTTCAAATCTGCTCTGTCCAAAAAAGGTTCAACTCTGTGAGCTGAATACACACAACACAAAGAAGTTACTGAAAATTCTTCTGTCTAGCATTATATGAAGAAATCCCGTTTCCAACGAAGGCCTCAAAGAGTTCCAAATATCCACTCGCAGACTTTACAAACAGAGTGTTTCCAAACTGCTGTATGAACAGAAAGGTTAAACTCTGTGAGCTGAATGCACCCATCACATAGTAGTTTCTGAGAATGATTCTGTCTAGTTTCTATACGAAGATATTTCCTTTTCTCACATTGGCCTCAAATCGCTTGAAATCTCAAATTCCAAATTCCAGAAAAAGACAGTTTCAAACCTGCAGTGTGTAAGGAAAGGTTCAAATCTGTGAGTTGAATACACACAACACAAAGAAGTTACTGAGAATTCTTCTGTCTAGCATTATATGAAGAAATCCCGTTTCCAACGAAGGTCTCAAAGTGGAGCAAATATCCACTTGTAGACTTTAGAAACAGAGTGTGTCCAAACCGCTCTATGAACAGAAAAGTTAAACTCTGTGAGCTGAACGCACACATCACAATGTTGTTTCTGAGAATGATTCTGTCTAGTTTTTATACCAAGATATTTCGTTTTCTAACATTGGCCTAAAATCGCTTGAAATCTCCAATTTCAAATTCCAGAAAATTCAAATTCCAGAAAAAGAGAGTTTCAAATCTGCTCTGTCCAAAGAAAGGTTCAACTCTGTGAGCTGAATAGACACAACACAAAGAAGTTACTGAAAATTCTTCTGTCTAGCATTATATGAAGAAATCCTGTTTCCAACGAAGTCCTCAAAGAGTTCCAAATATCCACTTGCAGACTTTACAAACAGAGTGTTTCCAAACTGCTGTATGAACAGAAAGGCTAAACTCTGTGAGCTGAATGCACACATCACATAGTAGTTTCTGAGAATGATTCTGTCTAGTTTTTATACCAAGATACTTCCTTTTCTAACATTGGCCTAAAATCGCTTGAAATCTCCAATTGCAATTTCCCCAAAAAGAGAGTTTCAAATCTGCCCTGTCCAAAGAAAGGTTCAACTCTGTGAGCTGAATACACACAACACAAAGAAGTTACTGAAAATTCTTCTGTCTAGCATTATATGAAGAAATCCCGTTTCCAACGAAGTCCCCAAAGAGGTCCAAATATCCCCTTGCAGACTTTACAAACAGAGTGTTTCCAAACTGCTCTATGAACAGAAAGGTTAAACTCTGTGAGCTGAACGCACACATCACAAAGTTGTTTCTGAGAATGATTCTGTCTAGTTTTTATACCAAGATATTTCGTTTTCTAACATTGGCCTCAAATCGCTTGAAATCTCCAATTTCAAATTCCAGAAAAAGAGAGTTTCAAATCTGCTCTGTCCAAAGAAAGGTTCAACTCTGTGAGCTGAATACACACAACACAAAGAAGTTACTGAAAATTCTTCTGTCTAGCATTATATGAAGAAATCCCGTTTCCAACGAAGTCCTCAAAGAGGTCCAAATATCCACTTGCAGACTTTACAAACAGAGTGTTTCCAAACTGCTCTATGAACAGAAAAGTTAAACTCTGTGAGCTGAACGCACACATCACAAAGTTGTTTCTGAGAATGATTCTGTCTAGTTTTTATACCAAGATATTTCGTTTTCTAATATTGGCCTAAAATCGCTTGAAATCTCCAATTGCAATTTCCACAATAAGAGAGTTTCAAATCTGCTCTGTCCAAAGAAAGGTTCAACTCTGTGAGCTGAATACACACAACACAAAGAAGTTACTGAAAATTCTTCTGTCTAGCATTATATGAAGAAATCCCGTTTCCAACGAAGGCCTCAAAGAGTTCCAAATATCCACTTGCAGACTTTACAAACAGAGTGTTTCCAAACTGCTGTATGAACAGAAAGGTTAAACTCTGTGAGCTGAATGCACACATCACATAGTAGTTTCTGAGAATGATTCTGTCTAGTTTTTATACGAAGATATTTCCTTTTCTCACATTGGCCTCAAATCGCTTGAAATCTCAAATTCCAAATTCCAGAAAAAGACAGTTTCAAACCTGCAGTGTGTAAGGAAAGGTTCAAATCTGTGAGTTGAATTCACACAACACAAAGAAGTTACTGAGAATTCCTCTGTCTAGCATTATATGAAGAAATCCCGTTTCCAACGAAGGCCTCAAAGTGGTGCAAATATCCACTTGTAGACTTTAGAAACAGAGTGTTTCCAAACTGCTCTATGAACAGAAAACTTAAACTCTCTGAGCTGAACGCACACATCACAAAGTTGTTTCTGAGAATGATTCTGTCTAGTTTTTATACGAAGATATTTCCTTTTCTAACATTGGCCTAAAATCGCTTGAAATCTCCAATTTCAAATTCCAGAAAAAGAGAGTTTCAAATCTGCTCTGTCCAAAGAAAGATTCAACTCTGTGAGCTGAATACACACAACACAAAGAAGTTACTGAAAATTCTTCTGTCTAGCATTATATGAAGAAATCCCGTTTCCAACGAAGTCCTCAAAGAGGTCCAAATATCCACTTGCAGACTTTACAAACAGAGTATTTCCAAACTGCTGTATGAACAGAAAGGTTAAAATCTGTGAGCTGAATGCACACATCACATAGTAGTTTCTGAGAATGGTTCTGTCTAGTTTTTATACGAAGATATTTCCTTTTCTCACATTGGCCTAAAATCGCTTGAAATCTCCAATTGCAATTTCCCCAAAAAGAGAGTTTCAAATCTGCTCTGTCCAAAGAAAGGTTCAACTCTGTGAGCTGAATACACACAACACAAAGAAGTTACTGAAAATTCTTCTGTCTAGCATTATATGAAGAAATCCCGTTTCCAACGAAGTCCTCAAAGAGGTCCAAATATCCACTTGCAGACTTTACAAACAGAGTGTTTCCAAACTGCTGTATGAACAGAAAGGTTAAAATCTGTGAGCTGAATGCACACATCACATAGTAGTTTCTGAGAATGATTCTGTCTAGTTTTTATACCAAGATATTTCCTTTTCTCACATTGGCCTCAAATCGCTTGAAATCTCAAATTCCAAATTCCAGAAAAATTCAGTTTCAAACCTGCAGTGTGTAAGGAAAGGTTCAAATCTGTGAGTTGAATACACACAACACAAAGAAGTTACTGAGAATTCTTCTGTCTAGCATTATATGAAGAAATCCCGTTTCCAACGAAGGCCTCAAAGTGGAGCAAATATCCACATGTAGACTTTAGAAACAGAGTGTTTCCAAACTGCTCTATGAACAGAAAAGTTAAACTCTGTGAGCTGAACGCACACATCACAAAGTTGTTTCTGAGAATGATTCTGTATAGTTTTTATACCAAGATATTTCGTTTTCTAACATTGGCCTAAAATCGCTTGAAATCTCCAATTGCAATTTCCACAAAAAGAGAGTTTCAAATCTGCTCTGTCCAAAGAAATGTTCAACTCTGTGAGCTGAATACACACAACACAAAGAAGTTACTGAAAATTCTTCTGTCTAGCATTATATAAAGATATCCCGTTTCCAACGAAGTCCTCAAAGAGTTCCAAATATCCACTTGCAGACTTTACAAACAGAGTGTTTCCAAACTGCTGTATGAACAGAAAGGTTAAACTCTGTGAGCTGAATGCACACATCACATAGTAGTTTCTGAGAATGATTCTGTCTAGTTTTTATACGAAGATATTTCCTTTTCTTACATTGGCCTAAAATCGCTTGAAATCTCCAATTGCAATTTCCCAAAAAAGAGAGTTTCAAATCTGCTCTGTCCAAAGAACGGTTCAACTCTGTGAGCTGAATACACACAACACAAAGAAGTTACTGAAAATTCTTCTGTCTAGCATTATATGAAGAAATCCCGTTTCCAACGAAGTCCCCAAAGAGGTCCAAATATCCCCTTGCAGACTTTACAAACAGAGTGTTTCCAAACTGCTCTATGAACAGAAAGGTTAAACTCTGTGAGCTGAACGCACACATCACAAAGTTGTTTCTGAGAATGATTCTGTCTAGTTTTTATACCAAGATATTTCGTTTTCTAACATTGGCCTCAAATCGCTTGAAATCTCCAATTTCAAATTCCAGAAAAAGAGAGTTTCAAATCTGCTCTGTCCAAAGAAAGGTTCAACTCTGTGAGCTGAATACACACAACACAAAGAAGTTACTGAAAATTCTTCTGTCTAGCATTATATGAAGAAATCCCGTTTCCAACGAAGTCCTCAAAGAGGCCCAAATATCCACTTGCAGACTTTACAAACAGAGTGTTTCCAAACTGCTCTATGAACAGAAAGGTTAAACTCTGTGAGCTGAATGCACACATCACATAGTAGTTTCTGAGAATGATTCTGTCTAGTTTCCATACGAAGATATTTCCTTTTCTCACATTGGCCTCAAATCGCTTGAAATCTCAAATTCCAAATTCCAGAAAAATTCAGTTTCAAACCTGCAGTGTGTAAGGAAAGGTTCAAATCTGTGAGTTGAATACACACAACACAAAGAAGTTACTGAGAATTCCTCTGTCTAGCATTATATGAAGAAATCCCGTTTCCAACGAAGGCCTCAAAGTGGTGCAAATATCCATTTGTAGACTTTAGAAACAGAGTGTTTCCAAACTGCTCTATGAACAGAAAAGTTAAACTCTGTGAGCTGAACGCACACATCACAAAGTTGTTTCTGAGAATGATTCTGTCTAGTTTTTATACGAAGATATTTCCTTTTCTAACATTGGCCTCAAATCACTTGAAATCTCCAATTGCAATTTCCCCTAAAAAAGAGAGTTTCAAATCTGCTCTGTCCAAAGAAAGGTTCAACTCTGTGAGCTGAATACACACAACACAAAGAAGTTACTGAAAATTCTTCTGTCTAGCATTATATGAAGAAATCCCGTTTCCAACGAAGTCCTCAAAGAGGTCAAATATCCACTTGCAGACTTTACAAACAGAGTGTTTCCAAACTGCTGTATGAACAGAAAGGTTAAACTCTGTGAGCTGAATGCACACATCACATAGTAGTTTCTGAGAATGACTCTGTCTAGTTTTTATACCAAGATATTTCCTTTTCTCACATTGGCCTCAAATCGCTTGAAATCTCCAATTGCAATTTCCACAAAAAGAGAGTTTCAAATCTGCTCTGTCCAAAGAACGGTTCAACTCTGTGAGCTGAATACACACAACACAAAGAAGTTACTGAAAATTCTTCTGTCTAGCATTATATGAAGAAATCCCGTTTCCAACGAAGTCCCCAAAGAGGTCCAAATATCCCCTTGCAGACTTTACAAACAGAGTGTTTCCAAACTGCTCTATGAACAGAAAAGTTAAACTCTGTGAGCTGAACGCACACATCACAAAGTTGTTTCTGAGAATGATTCTGTCTAGTTTTTATACGAAGATATTTCCTTTTCTAACATTGGCCTCAAATCACTTGAAATCTCCAATTGCAATTTCCCCTAAAAAAGAGAGTTTCAAATCTGCTCTGTCCAAAGAAAGGTTCAACTCTGTGAGCTGAATACACACAACACAAAGAAGTTACTGAAAATTCTTCTGTCTAGCATTATATGAAGAAATCCCGTTTCCAACGAAGTCCTCAAAGAGGTCAAATATCCACTTGCAGACTTTACAAACAGAGTGTTTCCAAACTGCTGTATGAACAGAAAGGTTAAACTCTGTGAGCTGAATGCACACATCACATAGTAGTTTCTGAGAATGATTCTGTCTAGTTTTTATACCAAGATATTTCCTTTTCTCACATTGGCCTCAAATCGCTTGAAATCTCCAATTGCAATTTCCACAAAAAGAGAGTTTCAAATCTGCTCTGTCCAAAGAAAGGTTCAACTCTGTGAGCTGAATACACACAACACAAAGAAGTTACTCAAAATTCTTCTGTCTAGCATTATATAAAGAAATCCCGTTTCCAACGAAATCCTCAAAGGGGTCCAAATATCCCCTTGCAGAATTTACAAACAGAGTGTTTCCAAACTGCTCTATGAACAGAAAGGTTAAACTCTGTGAGCTGAATGCACACATCACATAGTAGTTTCTGAGAATGATTCTGTCTAGTTTCTATACGAAGATATTTCCTTTTCTAACATTGTCCTCAAATCGCTTGAAATCTCAAATTCCAAATTCCAGAAAAAGACAGTTTCAAACCTGCATTGTGTAAGGAAAGGTTCATATCTGTGAGTTGAATACACACAACACAAAGAAGTTACTGAGAATTCTGTCTAGCATTATATGAAGAAATCCCGTTTCCAACGAATGCCTCAAAGTGGTGCAAATATCCACTTGTAGACTTTAGAAACAGAGTGTTTCCAAACTGCTCTATCAACAGAAAAGTTAAACTCTGTGAGTTGAACGCACACATCACAAAGTTGTTTCTGAGAATGATTCTGTCTAGTTTTTATACCAAGATATTTCGTTTTCTAACATTGGCCTAAAATCGCTTGAAATCTCCAATTGCAATTTCCACAAAAAGAGAGTTTCAAATCTGCTGTGTCCAAAGAAAGGTTCAACTCTGTGAGCTGAATACACACAACACAAAGAAGTTACTGAAAATTCTTCTGTCTAGCATTATATGAAGAAATCCCGTTTCCAACGAAGTCCTCAAAGAGTTCAAAATATCCACTCGCAGACTTTACAAACAGAGTGTTTCCAAACTGCTGTATGAACAGAAAGGTTAAACTCTGTGAGCTGAATGCACACATCACATAGTAGTTTCTGAGAATGATTCTGTCTAGTTTTTATACGAAGATATTTCCTTTTCTAACATTGGCCTAAAATCGCTTGAAATCTCCAATTGCAATTTCCCCAATAAGAGAGTTTCAAATCTGCTCTGTCCAAAGAAAGGTTCAACTCTGTGAGCTGAATACACACAACACAAAGAAGTTACTCAAAATTCTTCTGTCTAGCATTATATGAAGAAATCCCGTTTCCAACGAAGTCCTCAAAGAGGTCCAAATATCCACTTGCAGACTTTACAAACAGAGTGTTTCCAAACTGCTGTATGAACAGAAAGGTTAAACTCTGTGAGCTGAATGCACACATCACATAGTAGTTTCTGAGAATGATTCTGTCTAGTTTTTATACCAAGATATTTCCTTTTCTCACATTGGCCTGAAATCGCTTGAAATCTCCAATTGCAATTTCCACAAAAAGAGAGTTTCAAATCTGCTCTGTCCAAAGAAAGGTTCAACTCTGTGAGCTGAATAGACACAACACAAAGAAGTTACTGAAAATTCTTCTGTCTAGCATTATATGAAGAAATCCTGTTTCCAACGAAGTCCTCAAAGAGTTCCAAATATCCACTTGCAGACTTTACAAACAGAGTGTTTCCAAACTGCTCTATGAACAGAAAGGTTAAACTCTGTGAGCTGAATGCACACATCACATAGTAGTTTCTGAGAATGATTCTGTCTAGTTTCCATACGAAGATATTTCCTTTTCTAACATTGGCCTCAAATCGCTTGAAATCTCAAATTCCAAATTCCAGAAAAAGACAGTTTCAAACCTGCAGTGTGTAAGGAAAGGTTCAAATCTGTGAGTTGAATACACACAACACAAAGAAGTTACTGAGAATTCTTCTGTCTAGCATTATATGAAGAAATCCCGTTTCCAACGAAGGCCTCAAAGTGGTGCAAATATCCACTTGTAGACTTTAGAAACAGAGTGTTTCCAAACTGCTCTATGAACAGAAAAGTTAAACTCTGTGAGCTGAACGCACACATCACAAAGTTGTTTCTGAGAATGATTCTGTCTAGTTTTTATACCAAGATATTTCGTTTTCTAATATTGGCCTAAAATCGCTTGAAATCTCCAATTGCAATTTCCACAATAAGAGAGTTTCAAATCTGCTCTGTCCAAAGAAAGGTTCAACTCTGTGAGCTGAATACACACAACACAAAGAAGTTACTGAAAATTCTTCTGTCTAGCATTATATGAAGAAATCCCGTTTCCAACGAAGGCCTCAAAGAGTTCCAAATATCCACTTGCAGACTTTACAAACAGAGTGTTTCCAAACTGCTGTATGAACAGAAAGGTTAAACTCTGTGAGCTGAATGCACACATCACATAGTAGTTTCTGAGAATGATTCTGTCTAGTTTTTATACGAAGATATTTCCTTTTCTCACATTGGCCTCAAATCGCTTGAAATCTCAAATTCCAAATTCCAGAAAAAGACAGTTTCAAACCTGCAGTGTGTAAGGAAAGGTTCAAATCTGTGAGTTGAATTCACACAACACAAAGAAGTTACTGAGAATTCCTCTGTCTAGCATTATATGAAGAAATCCCGTTTCCACCGAAGGCCTCAAAGTGGTGCAAATATCCACTTGTAGACTTTAGAAACAGAGTGTTTCCAAACTGCTCTATGAACAGAAAACTTAAACTCTCTGAGCTGAACGCACACATCACAAAGTTGTTTCTGAGAATGATTCTGTCTAGTTTTTATACGAAGATATTTCCTTTTCTAACATTGGCCTAAAATCGCTTAAAATCTCCAATTTCAAATTCCAGAAAAAGAGAGTTTCAAATCTGCTCTGTCCAAAGAAAAGTTCAACTCTGTGAGCTGAATACACACAACACAAAGAAGTTACTGAAAATTCTTCTGTCTAGCATTATATGAAGAAATCCCGTTTCCAACGAAGTCCTCAAAGAGGTCCAAATATCCACTTGCAGACTTTACAAACAGAGTGTTTCCAAACTGCTGTATGAACAGAAAGGTTAAAATCTGTGAGCTGAATGCACACATCACATAGTAGTTTCTGAGAATGATTCTGTCTAGTTTTTATACGAAGATATTTCCTTTTCTCACATTGGCCTAAAATCGCTTGGAATCTCCAATTGCAATTTCCCCAAAAAGAGAGTTTCAAATCTGCTCTGTCCAAAGAAAGGTTCAACTCTGTGAGCTGAATACACACAACACAAAGAAGTTACTGAAAATTCTTCTGTCTAGCATTATATGAAGAAATCCCGTTTCCAACGAAGTCCTCAAAGAGGTCCAAATATCCACTTGCAGACTTTACAAACAGAGTGTTTCCAAACTGCTGTATGAACAGAAAGGTTAAAATCTGTGAGCTGAATGCACACATCACATAGTAGTTTCTGAGAATCATTCTGTCTAGTTTTTATACCAAGATATTTCCTTTTCTCACATTGGCCTCAAATCGCTTGAAATCTCAAATTCCAAATTCCAGAAAAATTCAGTTTCAAACCTGCAGTGTGTAAGGAAAGGTTCAAATCTGTGAGTTGAATACACACAACACAAAGAAGTTACTGAGAATTCCTCTGTCTAGCATTATATGAAGAAATCCCGTTTCCAACGAAGGCCTCAAAGTGGTGCAAATATCCATTTGTAGACTTTAGAAACAGAGTGTTTCCAAACTGCTCTATGAACAGAAAAGTTAAACTCTGTGAGCTGAACGCACACATCACAAAGTTGTTTCTGAGAATGATTCTGTCTAGTTTTTATACGAAGATATTTCCTTTTCTAACATTGGCCTCAAATCGCTTGAAATCTCCAATTGCAATTTCCCCAAAAAGAGAGTTTCAAATCTGCTCTGTCCAAAGAAAGGTTCAACTCTGTGAGCTGAATACACACAACACCAAGAAGTTACTGAAAATTCTTCTGTCTAGCATTATATGAAGAAATCCCGTTTCCAACGAAGTCCTCAAAGAGGTCAAATATCCACTTGCAGACTTTACAAACAGAGTGTTTCCAAACTGCTGTATGAACAGAAAGGTTAAACTCTGTGAGCTGAATGCACACATCACATAGTAGTTTCTGAGAATGATTCTGTCTAGTTTTTATACCAAGATATTTCCTTTTCTCACATTGGCCTCAAATCGCTTGAAATCTCCAATTGCAATTTCCACAAAAAGAGAGTTTCAAATCTGCTCTGTCCAAAGAAAGGTTCAACTCTGTGAGCTGAATACACACAACACAAAGAAGTTACTCAAAATTCTTCTGTCTAGCATTATATAAAGAAATCCCGTTTCCAACGAAATCCTCAAAGAGGTCCAAATACCCCTTGCAGAATTTACAAACAGAGTGTTTCCAAACTGCTCTATGAACAGAAAGGTTAAACTCTGTGAGCTGAATGCACACATCATATAGTAGTTTCTGAGAATGATTCTGTCTAGTTTCTATACGAAGATATTTCCTTTTCTAACATTGTCCTCAAATCGCTTGAAATCTCCAATTCCAAATTCCAGAAAAAGAGAGTTTCAAACCTGCAGTGTGTAAGGAAAGGTTCAAATCTGTGAGTTGAATACACACAACACAAAGAAGTTACTGAGAATTCTTCTGTCTAGCATTATATGAAGAAATCCCGTTTCCAACGAAGGCCTCAAAGTGGAGCAAATATCCACATGTAGACTTTAGAAACAGAGTGTTTCCAAACTGCTCTATGAACAGAAAAGTTAAACTCTGTGAGCTGAACGCACACATCACAAAGTTGTTTCTGAGAATGATTCTGTCTAGTTTTTATACCAAGATATTTCGTTTTCTAACATTGGCCTAAAATCGCTTGAAATCTCCAATTGCAATTTCCACAAAAAGAGAGTTTCAAATCTGCTCTGTCCAAAGAAAGGTTCAACTCTGTGAGCTGAATACACACAACACAAAGAAGTTACTGAAAATTCTTCTGTCTAGCATTATATGAAGAAATCCCGTTTCCAACGAAGTCCTCAAAGAGTTCCAAATATCCACTTGCAGACTTTACAAACAGAGTGTTTCCAAACTGCTGTATGAACAGAAAGGTTAAACTCTGTGAGCTGAATGCCCACATCACATAGTAGTTTCTGAGAATGATTCTGTCTAGTTTTTATACGAAGATATTTCCTTTTCTAACATTGGCCTAAAATCGCTTGAAATCTCCAATTGCAATTTCCCCAAAAAGAGAGTTTCAAATCTGCTCTGTCCAAAGAACGGTTCAACTCTGTGAGCTGAATACACACAACACAAAGAAGTTACTGAAAATTCTTCTGTCTAGCATTATATGAAGAAATCCCGTTTCCAACGAAGTCCCCAAAGAGGTCCAAATATCCCCTTGCAGACTTTACAAACAGAGTGTTTCCAAACTGCTGTATGAACAGAAAGGTTAAACTCTGTGAGCTGAACGCACACATCACAAAGTTGTTTCTGAGAATGATTCTGTCTAGTTTTTATACCAAGATATTTCGTTTTCTAACATTGGCCTCAAATCGCTTGAAATCTCCAATTTCAAATTCCAGAAAAAGAGAGTTTCAAATCTGCTCTGTCCAAAGAAAGGTTCAACTCTGTGAGCTGAATACACACAACACAAAGAAGTTACTGAAAATTCTTCTGTCTAGCATTATATGAAGAAATCCCGTTTCCAACGAAGTCCTCAAAGAGGTCCAAATATCCACTTGCAGACTTTACAAACAGAGTGTTTCCAAACTGCTCTATGAACAGAAAGGTTAAACCCTGTGAGCTGAATGCACACATCACATAGTAGTTTCTGAGAATGATTCTGTCTAGTTTCCATACGAAGATATTTCCTTTTCTCACATTGGCCTCAAATCGCTTGAAATCTCAAATTCCAAATTCCAGAAAAATTCAGTTTCAAACCTGCAGTGTGTAAGGAAAGGTTCAAATCTGTGAGTTGAATACACACAACACAAAGAAGTTACTGAGAATTCCTCTGTCTAGCATTATATGAGGAAATCCCGTTTCCAACGAAGGCCTCAAAGTGGTGCAAATATCCATTTGTAGACTTTAGAAACAGAGTGTTTCCAAACTGCTCTATGAACAGAAAAGTTAAACTCTGTGAGCTAAACGCACACATCACAAAGTTGTTTCTGAGAATGATTCTGTCTAGTTTTTATACGAAGATATTTCCTTTTATAACATTGGCCTCAAATCGCTTGAAATCTCCAATTGCAATTTCCCCAAAAAGAGAGTTTCAAATCTGCTCTGTCCAAAGAAAGGTTCAACTCTGTGAGCTGAATACACACAACACAAAGAAGTTACTGAAAATTCTTCTGTCTAGCATTTTATGAAGAAATCCCGTTTCCAACGAAGTCCTCAAAGAGGTCAAATATCCACTTGCAGACTTTACAAACAGAGTGTTTCCAAACTGCTGTATGAACAGAAAGGTTAAACTCTGTGAGCTGAATGCACACATCACATAGTAGTTTCTGAGAATGATTCTGTCTAGTTTTTATACCAAGATATTTCCTTTTCTCACATTGGCCTCAAATCGCTTGAAATCTCCAATTGCAATTTCCACAAAAAGAGAGTTTCAAATCTGCTCTGTCCAAAGAAAGGTTCAACTCTGTGAGCTGAATACACACAACACAAAGAAGTTACTCAAAATTCTTCTGTCTAGCATTATATAAAGAAATCCCGTTTCCAACGAAATCCTCAAAGGGGTCCAAATATCCCCTTGCAGAATTTACAAACAGAGTGTTTCCAAACTGCTCTATGAACAGAAAGGTTAAACTCTGTGAGCTGAATGCACACATCACATAGTAGTTTCTGAGAATGATTCTGTCTAGTTTCTATACGAAGATATTTCCTTTTCTAACATTGTCCTCAAATCGCTTGAAATCTCAAATTCCAAATTCCAGAAAAAGACAGTTTCAAACCTGCAGTGTGTAAGGAAAGGTTCAAATCTGTGAGTTGAATACACACAACACAAAGAAGTTACTGAGAATTCTTCTGTCTAGCATTATATGAAGAAATCCCGTTTCCAACGAAGGCCTCAAAGTGGTGCAAATATCCACTTGTAGACTTTAGAAACAGAGTGTTTCCAAACTGCTCTATCAACAGAAAAGTTAAACGCTGTGAGTTGAACGCACACATCACAAAGTTGTTTCTGAGAATGATTCTGTCTAGTTTTTATACCAAGATATTTCGTTTTCTAACATTGGCCTAAAATCGCTTGAAATCTGCAATTGCAATTTCCACAAAAAGAGAGTTTCAAATCTGCTGTGTCCAAAGAAAGGTTCAACTCTGTGAGCTGAATACACACAACACAAAGAAGTTACTGAAAATTCTTCTCTCTAGCATTATATGAAGAAATCCCGTTTCCAACGAAGTCCTCAAAGAGGTCCAAATATCCACTTGCAGACTTTACAAACAGAGTGTTTCCAAACTGCTGTATGAACAGAAAGGTTAAACTCTGTGAGCTGAATGCACACATCACATAGTAGTTTCTGAGAATGATTCTGTCTAGTTTTTATACCAAGATATTTCGTTTTCTAACATTGGCCTAAAATCGCTTGAAATCTGCAATTGCAATTTCCACAAAAAGAGAGTTTCAAATCTGCTGTGTCCAAAGAAAGGTTCAACTCTGTGAGCTGAATACACACAACACAAAGAAGTTACTGAAAATTCTTCTGTCTAGCATTATATGAAGAAATCCCGTTTCCAACGAAGGCCTCAAAGAGTTCCAAATATCCACTTGCAGACTTTACAAACAGAGTGTTTCCAAACTGCTGTATGAACAGAAAGGTTAAACTCTGTGAGCTGAATGCACACATCACATAGTAGTTTCTGAGAATGATTCTGTCTAGTTTTTATACGAAGATATTTCCTTTTCTCACATTGGCCTCAAATCGCTTGAAATCTCAAATTCCAAATTCCAGAAAAAGACAGTTTCAAACCTGCAGTGTGTAAGGAAAGGTTCAAATCTGTGAGTTGAATTCACACAACACAAAGAAGTTACTGAGAATTCCTCTGTCTAGCATTATATGAAGAAATCCCGTTTCCAACGAAGGCCTCAAAGTGGTGGAAATATCCACTTGTAGACTTTAGAAACAGAGTGTTTCCAAACTGCTCTATGAACAGAAAACTTAAACTCTCTGAGCTGAACGCACACATCACAAAGTTGTTTCTGAGAATGATTCTGTCTAGTTTTTATACGAAGATATTTCCTTTTCTAACATTGGCCTAAAATCGCTTGAAATCTCCAATTGCAATTTCCCCAAAAAGAGAGTTTCAAATCTGCTCTGTCCAAAGAAAGGTTCAACTCTGTGAGCTGAATACACACAACACAAAGAAGTTACTGAAAATTCTTCTGTCTAGCATTATATGAAGAAATCCCGTTTCCAACGAAGTCCTCAAAGAGGTCCAAATATCCACTTGCAGACTTTACAAACAGAGTGTTTCCAAACTGCTGTATGAACAGAAAGGTTAAAATCTGTGAGCTGAATGCACACATCACATAGTAGTTTCTGAGAATCATTCTGTCTAGTTTTTATACCAAGATATTTCCTTTTCTCACATTGGCCTCAAATCGCTTGAAATCTCAAATTCCAAATTCCAGAAAAATTCAGTTTCAAACCTGCAGTGTGTAAGGAAAGGTTCAAATCTGTGAGTTGAATACACACAACACAAAGAAGTTACTGAGAATTCCACTGTCTAGCATTATATGAAGAAATCCCGTTTCCAACGAAGGCCTCAAAGTGGTGCAAATATCCATTTGTAGACTTTAGAAACAGAGTGTTTCCAAACTGCTCTATGAACAGAAAAGTTAAACTCTGTGAGCTGAACGCACACATCACAAAGTTGTTTCTGAGAATGATTCTGTCTAGTTTTTATACGAAGATATTTCCTTTTCTAACATTGGCCTCAAATCGCTTGAAATCTCCAATTGCAATTTCCCCAAAAAGAGAGTTTCAAATCTGCTCTGTCCAAAGAAAGGTTCAACTCTGTGAGCTGAATACACACAACACCAAGAAGTTACTGAAAATTCTTCTGTCTAGCATTATATGAAGAAATCCCGTTTCCAACGAAGTCCTCAAAGAGGTCAAATATCCACTTGCAGACTTTACAAACAGAGTGTTTCCAAACTGCTGTATGAACAGAAAGGTTAAACTCTGTGAGCTGAATGCACACATCACATAGTAGTTTCTGAGAATGATTCTGTCTAGTTTTTATACCAAGATATTTCCTTTTCTCACATTGGCCTCAAATCGCTTGAAATCTCCAATTGCAATTTCCACAAAAAGAGTTTCAAATCTGCTCTGTCCAAAGAAAGGTTCAACTCTGTGAGCTGAATACACACAACACAAAGAAGTTACTCAAAATTCTTCTGTCTAGCATTATATAAAGAAATCCCGTTTCCAACGAAATCCTCAAAGAGGTCCAAATATCCCCTTGCAGAATTTACAAACAGAGTGTTTCCAAACTGCTCTATGAACAGAAAGGTTAAACTCTGTGAGCTGAATGCACACATCATATAGTAGTTTCTGAGAATGATTCTGTCTAGTTTCTATACGAAGATATTTCCTTTTCTAACATTGTCCTCAAATCGCTTGAAATCTCCAATTCCAAATTCCAGAAAAAGAGAGTTTCAAACCTGCAGTGTGTAAGGAAAGCTTCAAATCTGTGAGTTGAATACACACAACACAAAGAAGTTACTGAGAATTCTTCTGTCTAGCATTATATGAAGAAATCCCGTTTCCAACGAAGGCCTCAAAGTGGAGCAAATATCCACATGTAGACTTTAGAAACAGAGTGTTTCCAAACTGCTCTATGAACAGAAAAGTTAAACTCTGTGAGCTGAACGCACACATCACAAAGTTGTTTCTGAGAATGATTCTGTCTAGTTTTTATACCAAGATATTTCGTTTTCTAACATTGGCCTAAAATCGCTTGAAATCTCCAATTGCAATTTCCACAAAAAGAGAGTTTCAAATCTGCTCTGTCCAAAGAAAGGTTCAACTCTGTGAGCTGAATACACACAACACAAAGAAGTTACTGAAAATTCTTCTGTCTAGCATTATATGAAGAAATCCCGTTTCCAACGAAGTCCTCAAAGAGTTCCAAATATCCACTTGCAGACTTTACAAACAGAGTGTTTCCAAACTGCTGTATGAACAGAAAGGTTAAACTCTGTGAGCTGAATGCACACATCACATAGTAGTTTCTGAGAATGATTCTGTCTAGTTTTTATACGAAGATATTTCCTTTTCTTACATTGGACTAAAATCGCTTGAAATCTCCAATTGCAATTTCCCAAAAAAGAGAGTTTCAAATCTGCTCTGTCCAAAGAACGGTTCAACTCTGTGAGCTGAATACACACAACACAAAGAAGTTACTGAAAATTCTTCTGTCTAGCATTATATGAAGAAATCCCGTTTCCAACGAAGTCCCCAAAGAGGTCCAAATATCCCCTTGCAGACTTTACAAACAGAGTGTTTCCAAACTGCTCTATGAACAGAAAGGTTAAACTTTGTGAGCTGAACGCACACATCACAAAGTTGTTTCTGAGAATGATTCTGTCTAGTTTTTATACCAAGATATTTCGTTTTCTAACATTGGCCTCAAATCGCTTGAAATCTCCAATTTCAAATTCCAGAAAAAGAGAGTTTCAAATCTGCTCTGTCCAAAGAAAGGTTCAACTCTGTGAGCTGAATACACACAACACAAAGAAGTTACTGAAAATTCTTCTGTCTAGCATTATATGAAGAAATCCCGTTTCCAACGAAGTCCTCAAAGAGGTCCAAATATCCACTTGCAGACTTTACAAACAGAGTGTTTCCAAACTGCTCTATGAACAGAAAGGTTAAACTCTGTGAGCTGAATGCACACATCACATAGTAGTTTCTGAGAATGATTCTGTCTAGTTTCCATACGAAGATATTTCCTTTTCTCACATTGGCCTCAAATCGCTTGAAATCTCAAATTCCAAATTCCAGAAAAATTCAGTTTCAAACCTGCAGTGTGTAAGGAAAGGTTCAAATCTGTGAGTTGAATACACACAACACAAAGAAGTTACTGAGAATTCCTCTGTCTAGCATTATATGAAGAAATCCCGTTTCCAACGAAGGCCTCAAAGTGGTGCAAATATCCATTTGTAGACTTTAGAAACAGAGTGTTTCCAAACTGCTCTATGAACAGAAAAGTTAAACTCTGTGAGCTGAACGCACACATCACAAAGTTGTTTCTGAGAATGATTCTGTCTAGTTTTTATACGAAGATATTTCCTTTTATAACATTGGCCTCAAATCGCTTGAAATCTCCAATTGCAATTCCCCAAAAAGAGAGTTTCAAATCTGCTCTGTCCAAAGAAAGGTTCAACTCTGTGAGCTGAATACACACAACACGAAGAAGTTACTGAAAATTCTTCTGTCTAGCATTATATGAAGAAATCCCGTTTCCAACGAAGTCCTCAAAGAGGTCAAATATCCACTTGCAGACTTTACAAACAGAGTGTTTCCAAACTGCTGTATGAACAGAAAGGTTAAACTCTGTGAGCTGAATGCACACATCACATAGTAGTTTCTGAGAATGATTCTGTCTAGTTTTTATACCAAGATATTTCCTTTTCTCACATTGGCCTCAAATCGCTTGAAATCTCCAATTGCAATTTCCACAAAAAGAGAGTTTCAAATCTGCTCTGTCCAAAGAAAGGTTCAACTCTGTGAGCTGAATACACACAACACAAAGAAGTTACTCAAAATTCTTCTGTCTAGCATTATATAAAGAAATCCCGTTTCCAACGAAATCCTCAAAGGGGTCCAAATATCCCCTTGCAGAATTTACAAACAGAGTGTTTCCAAACTGCTCTATGAACAGAAAGGTTAAACTCTGTGAGCTGAATGCACACATCACATAGTAGTTTCTGAGAATGATTCTGTCTAGTTTCTATACGAAGATATTTCCTTTTCTAACATTGTCCTCAAATCGCTTGAAATCTCAAATTCCAAATTCCAGAAAAAGACAGTTTCAAACCTGCATTGTGTAAGGAAATGTTCATATCTGTGAGTTGAATACACACAACACAAAGAAGTTACTGAGAATTCTTCTGTCTAGCATTATATGAAGAAATCCCGTTTCCAACGAAGGCCTCAAAGTGGTGCAAATATCCACTTGTAGACTTTAGAAACAGAGTGTTTCCAAACTGCTCTATCAACAGAAAAGTTAAACGCTGTGAGTTGAACGCACACATCACAAAGTTGTTTCTGAGAATGATTCTGTCTAGTTTTTATACCAAGATATTTCGTTTTCTAACATTGGCCTAAAATCGCTTGAAATCTCCAATTGCAATTTCCACAAAAAGAGAGTTTCAAATCTGCTGTGTCCAAAGAAAGGTTCAACTCTGTGAGCTGAATACACACAACACAAAGAAGTTACTGAAAATTCTTCTGTCTAGCATTATATGAAGAAATCCCGTTTCCAACGAAGTCCTCAAAGAGTTCAAAATATCCACTCGCAGACTTTACAAACAGAGTGTTTCCAA
This sequence comes from Pan troglodytes, assembly GCF_028858775.2. Lineage (NCBI taxonomy): Eukaryota > Metazoa > Chordata > Mammalia > Primates > Hominidae > Pan > Pan troglodytes. The sequence goes on from NC_072413.2 coordinate 16,630,937, forward strand.
ACTGCTGTATGAACAGAAAGGTTAAACTCTGTGAGCTGAATGCACACATCACATAGTAGTTTCTGAGAATGATTCTGTCTAGTTTTTATACGAAGATATTTCCTTTTCTAACATTGGCCTAAAATCGCTTGAAATCTCCAATTGCAATTTCCCCAATAAGAGAGTTTCAAATCTGCTCTGTCCAAAGAAAGGTTCAACTCTGTGAGCTGAATACACACAACACAAAGAAGTTACTCAAAATTTTTCTGTCTAGCATTATATGAAGAAATCCCGTTTCCAACGAAGTCCTCAAAGAGGTCCAAATATCCACTTGCAGACTTTACAAACAGAGTGTTTCCAAACTGCTGTATGAACAGAAAGGTTAAACTCTGTGAGCTGAATGCACACATCACATAGTAGTTTCTGAGAATGATTCTGTCTAGTTTTTATACCAAGATATTTCCTTTTCTCACATTGGCCTCAAATCGCTTGAAATCTCCAATTGCAATTTCCACAAAAAGAGAGTTTCAAATCTGCTCTGTCCAAAGAAAGGTTCAACTCTGTGAGCTGAATAGACACAACACAAAGAAGTTACTGAAAATTCTTCTGTCTAGCATTATATGAAGAAATCCTGTTTCCAACGAAGTCCTCAAAGAGTTCCAAATATCCACTTGCAGACTTTACAAACAGAGTGTTTCCAAACTGCTGTATGAACAGAAAGGCTAAACTCTGTGAGCTGAATGCACACATCACATAGTAGTTTCTGAGAATGATTCTGTCTAGTTTTTATACCAAGATACTTCCTTTTCTAACATTGGCCTAAAATCGCTTGAAATCTCCAATTGCAATTTCCCCAAAAAGAGAGTTTCAAATCTGCCCTGTCCAAAGAAAGGTTCAACTCTGTGAGCTGAATACACACAACACAAAGAAGTTACTGAAAATTCTTCTGTCTAGCATTATATGAAGAAATCCCGTTTCCAACGAAGTCCCCAAAGAGGTCCAAATATCCCCTTGCAGACTTTACAAACAGAGTGTTTCCAAACTGCTCTATGAACAGAAAGGTTAAACTCTGTGAGCTGAACGCACACATCACAAAGTTGTTTCTGAGAATGATTCTGTCTAGTTTTTATACCAAGATATTTCGTTTTCTAACATTGGCCTCAAATCGCTTGAAATCTCCAATTTCAAATTCCAGAAAAAGAGAGTTTCAAATCTGCTCTGTCCAAAGAAAGGTTCAACTCTGTGAGCTGAATACACACAACACAAAGAAGTTACTGAAAATTCTTCTGTCTAGCATTATATGAAGAAATCCCGTTTCCAACGAAGTCCTCAAAGAGGTCCAAATATCCACTTGCAGACTTTACAAACAGAGTGTTTCCAAACTGCTCTATGAACAGAAAGGTTAAACTCTGTGAGCTGAATGCACACATCACATAGTAGTTTCTGAGAATGATTCTGTCTAGTTTCCATACGAAGATATTTCCTTTTCTAACATTGGCCTCAAATCGCTTGAAATCTCAAATTCCAAATTCCAGAAAAAGACAGTTTCAAACCTGCAGTGTGTAAGGAAAGGTTCAAATCTGTGAGTTGAATACACACAACACAAAGAAGTTACTGAGAATTCTTCTGTCTAGCATTATATGAAGAAATCCCGTTTCCAACGAAGGCCTCAAAGTGGTGCAAATATCCACTTGTAGACTTTAGAAACAGAGTGTTTCCAAACTGCTCTATGAACAGAAAAGTTAAACTCTGTGAGCTGAACGCACACATCACAAAGTTGTTTCTGAGAATGATTCTGTCTAGTTTTTATACCAAGATATTTCGTTTTCTAATATTGGCCTAAAATCGCTTGAAATCTCCAATTGCAATTTCCACAATAAGAGAGTTTCAAATCTGCTCTGTCCAAAGAAAGGTTCAACTCTGTGAGCTGAATACACACAACACAAAGAAGTTACTGAAAATTCTTCTGTCTAGCATTATATGAAGAAATCCCGTTTCCAACGAAGGCCTCAAAGAGTTCCAAATATCCACTTGCAGACTTTACAAACAGAGTGTTTCCAAACTGCTGTATGAACAGAAAGGTTAAACTCTGTGAGCTGAATGCACACATCACATAGTAGTTTCTGAGAATGATTCTGTCTAGTTTTTATACGAAGATATTTCCTTTTCTCACATTGGCCTCAAATCGCTTGAAATCTCAAATTCCAAATTCCAGAAAAAGACAGTTTCAAACCTGCAGTGTGTAAGGAAAGGTTCAAATCTGTGAGTTGAATTCACACAACACAAAGAAGTTACTGAGAATTCCTCTGTCTAGCATTATATGAAGAAATCCCGTTTCCAACGAAGGCCTCAAAGTGGTGCAAATATCCACTTGTAGACTTTAGAAACAGAGTGTTTCCAAACTGCTCTATGAACAGAAAACTTAAACTCTCTGAGCTGAACGCACACATCACAAAGTTGTTTCTGAGAATGATTCTGTCTAGTTTTTATACGAAGATATTTCCTTTTCTAACATTGGCCTAAAATCGCTTAAAATCTCCAATTTCAAATTCCAGAAAAAGAGAGTTTCAAATCTGCTCTGTCCAAAGAAAGGTTCAACTCTGTGAGCTGAATACACACAACACAAAGAAGTTACTGAAAATTCTTCTGTCTAGCATTATATGAAGAAATCCCGTTTCCAACGAAGTCCTCAAAGAGGTCCAAATATCCACTTGCAGACTTTACAAACAGAGTGTTTCCAAACTGCTGTATGAACAGAAAGGTTAAAATCTGTGAGCTGAATGCACACATCACATAGTAGTTTCTGAGAATGATTCTGTCTAGTTTTTATACGAAGATATTTCCTTTTCTCACATTGGCCTAAAATCGCTTGAAATCTCCAATTGCAATTTCCCCAAAAAGAGAGTTTCAAATCTGCTCTGTCCAAAGAAAGGTTCAACTCTGTGAGCTGAATACACACAACACAAAGAAGTTACTGAAAATTCTTCTGTCTAGCATTATATGAAGAAATCCCGTTTCCAACGAAGTCCTCAAAGAGGTCCAAATATCCACTTGCAGACTTTACAAACAGAGTGTTTCCAAACTGCTGTATGAACAGAAAGGTTAAAATCTGTGAGCTGAATGCACACATCACATAGTAGTTTCTGAGAATCATTCTGTCTAGTTTTTATACCAAGATATTTCCTTTTCTCACATTGGCCTCAAATCGCTTGAAATCTCAAATTCCAAATTCCAGAAAAATTCAGTTTCAAACCTGCAGTGTGTAAGGAAAGGTTCAAATCTGTGAGTTGAATACACACAACACAAAGAAGTTACTGAGAATTCCTCTGTCTAGCATTATATGAAGAAATCCCGTTTCCAACGAAGGCCTCAAAGTGGTGCAAATATCCATTTGTAGACTTTAGAAACAGAGTGTTTCCAAACTGCTCTATGAACAGAAAAGTTAAACTCTGTGAGCTGAACGCACACATCACAAAGTTGTTTCTGAGAATGATTCTGTCTAGTTTTTATACGAAGATATTTCCTTTTCTAACATTGGCCTCAAATCGCTTGAAATCTCCAATTGCAATTTCCCCAAAAAGAGAGTTTCAAATCTGCTCTGTCCAAAGAAAGGTTCAACTCTGTGAGCTGAATACACACAACACCAAGAAGTTACTGAAAATTCTTCTGTCTAGCATTATATGAAGAAATCCCGTTTCCAACGAAGTCCTCAAAGAGGTCAAATATCCACTTGCAGACTTTACAAACAGAGTGTTTCCAAACTGCTGTATGAACAGAAAGGTTAAACTCTGTGAGCTGAATGCACACATCACATAGTAGTTTCTGAGAATGATTCTGTCTACTTTTTATACCAAGATATTTCCTTTTCTCACATTGGCCTCAAATCGCTTGAAATCTCCAATTGCAATTTCCACAAAAAGAGAGTTTCAAATCTGCTCTGTCCAAAGAAAGGTTCAACTCTGTGAGCTGAATACACACAACACAAAGAAGTTACTCAAAATTCTTCTGTCTAGCATTATATAAAGAAATCCCGTTTCCAACGAAATCCTCAAAGAGGTCCAAATACCCCTTGCAGAATTAACAAACAGAGTGTTTCCAAACTGCTCTATGAACAGAAAGGTTAAACTCTGTGAGCTGAATGCACACATCATATAGTAGTTTCTGAGAATGATTCTGTCTAGTTTCTATACGAAGATATTTCCTTTTCTAACATTGTCCTCAAATCGCTTGAAATCTCAAATTCCAAATTCCAGAAAAAGAGAGTTTCAAACCTGCAGTGTGTAAGGAAAGGTTCAAATCTGTGAGTTGAATACACACAACACAAAGAAGTTACTGAGAATTCCTCTGTCTAGCATTATATGAGGAAATCCCGTTTCCAACGAAGGCCTCAAAGTGGTGCAAATATCCATTTGTAGACTTTAGAAACAGAGTGTTTCCAAACTGCTCTATGAACAGAAAAGTTAAACTCTGTGAGCTGAACGCACACATCACAAAGTTGTTTCTGAGAATGATTCTGTCTAGTTTTTATACGAAGATATTTCCTTTTATAACATTGGCCTCAAATCGCTTGAAATCTCCAATTGCAATTTCCCCAAAAAGAGAGTTTCAAATCTGCTCTGTCCAAAGAAAGGTTCAACTCTGTGAGCTGAATACACACAACACAAAGAAGTTACTGAAAATTCTTCTGTCTAGCATTTTATGAAGAAATCCCGTTTCCAACGAAGTCCTCAAAGAGGTCAAATATCCACTTGCAGACTTTACAAACAGAGTGTTTCCAAACTGCTATATGAACAGAAAGGTTAAACTCTGTGAGCTGAATGCACACATCACATAGTAGTTTCTGAGAATGATTCTGTCTAGTTTTTATACCAAGATATTTCCTTTTCTCACATTGGCCTCAAATCGCTTGAAATCTCCAATTGCAATTTCCACAAAAAGAGAGTTTCAAATCTGCTCTGTCCAAAGAAAGGTTCAACTCTGTGAGCTGAATACACACAACACAAAGAAGTTACTCAAAATTCTTCTGTCTAGCATTATATAAAGAAATCCCGTTTCCAACGAAATCCTCAAAGGGGTCCAAATATCCCCTTGCAGAATTTACAAACAGAGTGTTTCCAAACTGCTCTATGAACAGAAAGGTTAAACTCTGTGAGCTGAATGCACACATCACATAGTAGTTTCTGAGAATGATTCTGTCTAGTTTCTATACGAAGATATTTCCTTTTCTAACATTGTCCTCAAATCGCTTGAAATCTCAAATTCCAAATTCCAGAAAAAGACAGTTTCAAACCTGCAGTGTGTAAGGAAAGGTTCAAATCTGTGAGTTGAATACACACAACACAAAGAAGTTACTGAGAATTCTTCTGTCTAGCATTATATGAAGAAATCCCGTTTCCAACGAAGGCCTCAAAGTGGTGCAAATATCCACTTGTAGACTTTAGAAACAGAGTGTTTCCAAACTGCTCTATCAACAGAAAAGTTAAACGCTGTGAGTTGAACGCACACATCACAAAGTTGTTTCTGAGAATGATTCTGTCTAGTTTTTATACCAAGATATTTCGTTTTCTAACATTGGCCTAAAATCGCTTGAAATCTGCAATTGCAATTTCCACAAAAAGAGAGTTTCAAATCTGCTGTGTCCAAAGAAAGGTTCAACTCTGTGAGCTGAATACACACAACACAAAGAAGTTACTGAAAATTCTTCTGTCTAGCATTATATGAAGAAATCCCGTTTCCAACGAAGGCCTCAAAGTGGTGCAAATATCCACTTGTAGACTTTAGAAACAGAGTGTTTCCAAACTGCTCTATGAACAGAAAAGTTAAACTCTGTGAGCTGAACGCACACATCACAAAGTTGTTTCTGAGAATGATTCTGTCTAGTTTTTATACCAAGATATTTCGTTTTCTAATATTGGCCTAAAATCGCTTGAAATCTCCAATTGCAATTTCCACAATAAGAGAGTTTCAAATCTGCTCTGTCCAAAGAAAGGTTCAACTCTGTGAGCTGAATACACACAACACAAAGAAGTTACTGAAAATTCTTCTGTCTAGCATTATATGAAGAAATCCCGTTTCCAACGAAGGCCTCAAAGAGTTCCAAATATCCACTTGCAGACTTTACAAACAGAGTGTTTCCAAACTGCTGTATGAACAGAAAGGTTAAACTCTGTGAGCTGAATGCACACATCACATAGTAGTTTCTGAGAATGATTCTGTCTAGTTTTTATACGAAGATATTTCCTTTTCTCACATTGGCCTCAAATCGCTTGAAATCTCAAATTCCAAATTCCAGAAAAAGACAATTTCAAACCTGCAGTGTGTAAGGAAAGGTTCAAATCTGTGAGTTGAATTCACACAACACAAAGAAGTTACTGAGAATTCCTCTGTCTAGCATTATATGAAGAAATCCCGTTTCCAACGAAGGCCTCAAAGTGGTGCAAATATCCACTTGTAGACTTTAGAAACAGAGTGTTTCCAAACTGCTCTATGAACAGAAAACTTAAACTCTCTGAGCTGAACGCACACATCACAAAGTTGTTTCTGAGAATGATTCTGTCTAGTTTTTATACGAAGATATTTCCTTTTCTAACATTGGCCTAAAATCGCTTGAAATCTCCAATTTCAAATTCCAGAAAAAGAGAGTTTCAAATCTGCTCTGTCCAAAGAAAGGTTCAACTCTGTGAGCTGAATACACACAACACAAAGAAGTTACTGAAAATTCTTCTGTCTAGCATTATATGAAGAAATCCCGTTTCCAACGAAGTCCTCAAAGAGGTCCAAATATCCACTTGCAGACTTTACAAACAGAGTGTTTCCAAACTGCTGTATGAACAGAAAGGTTAAAATCTGTGAGCTGAATGCACACATCACATAGTAGTTTCTGAGAATGGTTCTGTCTAGTTTTTATACGAAGATATTTCCTTTTCTCACATTGGCCTAAAATCGCTTGAAATCTCCAATTGCAATTTCCCCAAAAAGAGAGTTTCAAATCTGCTCTGTCCAAAGAAAGGTTCAACTCTGTGAGCTGAATACACACAACACAAAGAAGTTACTGAAAATTCTTCTGTCTAGCATTATATGAAGAAATCCCGTTTCCAACGAAGTCCCCAAAGAGGTCCAAATATCCCCTTGCAGACTTTACAAACAGAGTGTTTCCAAACTGCTGTATGAACAGAAAGGTTAAACTCTGTGAGCTGAACGCACACATCACAAAGTTGTTTCTGAGAATGATTCTGTCTAGTTTTTATACGAAGATATTTCGTTTTCTACCATTGGCCTCAAATCGCTTGAAATCTCCAATTTCAAATTCCAGAAAAAGAGAGTTTCAAATCTGCTCTGTCCAAAGAAAGGTTCAACTCTGTGAGCTGAATACACACAACACAAAGAAGTTACTGAAAATTCTTCTGTCTAGCATTATATGAAGAAATCCCGTTTCCAACGAAGTCCTCAAAGAGGTCCAAATATCCACTTGCAGACTTTACAAACAGAGTGTTTCCAAACTGCTCTATGAACAGAAAGGTTAAACCCTGTGAGCTGAATGCACACATCACATAGTAGTTTCTGAGAATGATTCTGTCTACTTTCCATACGAAGATATTTCCTTTTCTCACATTGGCCTCAAATCGCTTGAAATCTCAAATTCCAAATTCCAGAAAAATTCAGTTTCAAACCTGCAGTGTGTAAGGAAAGGTTCAAATCTGTGAGTTGAATACACACAACACAAAGAAGTTACTGAGAATTCCTCTGTCTAGCATTATATGAGGAAATCCCGTTTCCAACGAAGGCCTCAAAGTGGTGCAAATATCCATTTGTAGACTTTAGAAACAGAGTGTTTCCAAACTGCTCTATGAACAGAAAAGTTAAACTCTGTGAGTTGAACGCACACATCACAAAGTTGTTTCTGAGAATGATTCTGTCTAGTTTTTATACGAAAATATTTCCTTTTATAACATTGGCCTCAAATCGCTTGAAATCTCCAATTGCAATTTCCCCAAAAAGAGAGTTTCAAATCTGCTCTGTCCAAAGAAAGGTTCAACTCTGTGAGCTGAATACACACAACACAAAGAAGTTACTGAAAATTCTTCTGTCTAGCATTTTATGAAGAAATCCCGTTTCCAACGAAGTCCTCAAAGAGGTCAAATATCCACTTGCAGACTTTACAAACAGAGTGTTTCCAAACTGCTGTATGAACAGAAAGGTTAAACTCTGTGAGCTGAATGCACACATCACATAGTAGTTTCTGAGAATGATTCTGTCTAGTTTTTATACCAAGATATTTCCTTTTCTCACATTGGCCTCAAATCGCTTGAAATCTCCAATTGCAATTTCCACAAAAAGAGAGTTTCAAATCTGCTCTGTCCAAAGAAAGGTTCAACTCTGTGAGCTGAATACACACAACACAAAGAAGTTACTCAAAATTCTTCTGTCTAGCATTATATAAAGAAATCCCGTTTCCAACGAAATCCTCAAAGGGGTCCAAATATCCCCTTGCAGAATTTACAAACAGAGTGTTTCCAAACTGCTCTATGAACAGAAAGGTTAAACTCTGTGAGCTGAATGCACACATCACATAGTAGTTTCTGAGAATGATTCTGTCTAGTTTCTATACGAAGATATTTCCTTTTCTAACATTGTCCTCAAATCGCTTGAAATCTCAAATTCCAAATTCCAGAAAAAGACAGTTTCAAACCTGCAGTGTGTAAGGAAAGGTTCAAATCTGTGAGTTGAATACACACAACACAAAGAAGTTACTGAGAATTCTTCTGTCTAGCATTATATGAAGAAATCCCGTTTCCAACGAAGGCCTCAAAGTGGTGCAAATATCCACTTGTAGACTTTAGAAACAGAGTGTTTCCAAACTGCTCTATCAACAGAAAAGTTAAACGCTGTGAGTTGAACGCACACATCACAAAGTTGTTTCTGAGAATGATTCTGTCTAGTTTTTATACCAAGATATTTCGTTTTCTAACATTGGCCTAAAATCGCTTGAAATCTGCAATTGCAATTTCCACAAAAAGAGAGTTTCAAATCTGCTGTGTCCAAAGAAAGGTTCAACTCTGTGAGCTGAATACACACAACACAAAGAAGTTACTGAAAATTCTTCTCTCTAGCATTATATGAAGAAATCCCGTTTCCAACGAAGTCCTCAAAGAGGTCCAAATATCCACTTGCAGACTTTACAAACAGAGTGTTTCCAAACTGCTGTATGAACAGAAAGGTTAAACTCTGTGAGCTGAATGCACACATCACATAGTAGTTTCTGAGAATGATTCTGTCTAGTTTTTATACCAAGATATTTCCTTTTCTCACATTGGCCTCAAATCGCTTGAAATCTCCAATTGTAATTTCCACAAAAAGAGAGTTTCAAATCTGCTCTGTCCAAAGAAAGGTTCAACTCTGTGAGCTGAATAGACACAACACAAAGAAGTTACTGAAAATTCTTCTGTCTAGCATTATATGAAGAAATCCTGTTTCCAACGAAGTCCTCAAAGAGTTCCAAATATCCACTTGCAGACTTTACAAACAGAGTGTTTCCAAACTGCTGTATGAACAGAAAGGCTAAACTCTGTGAGCTGAATGCACACATCACATAGTAGTTTCTGAGAATGATTCTGTCTAGTTTTTATACCAAGATACTTCCTTTTCTAACATTGGCCTAAAATCGCTTGAAATCTCCAATTGCAATTTCCCCAAAAAGAGAGTTTCAAATCTGCCCTGTCCAAAGAAAGGTTCAACTCTGTGAGCTGAATACACACAACACAAAGAAGTTACTGAAAATTCTTCTGTCTAGCATTATATGAAAAAATCCCGTTTCCAACGAAGTCCCCAAAGAGGTCCAAATATCCCCTTGCAGACTTTACAAACAGAGTGTTTCCAAACTGCTCTATGAACAGAAAGGTTAAACTCTGTGAGCTGAACGCACACATCACAAAGTTGTTTCTGAGAATGATTCTGTCTAGTTTTTATACCAAGATATTTCGTTTTCTAACATTGGCCTCAAATCGCTTGAAATCTCCAATTTCAAATTCCAGAAAAAGAGAGTTTCAAATCTGCTCTGTCCAAAGAAAGGTTCAACTCTGTGAGCTGAATACACACAACACAAAGAAGTTACTGAAAATTCTTCTGTCTAGCATTATATGAAGAAATCCCGTTTCCAACGAAGTCCTCAAAGAGGTCCAAATATCCACTTGCAGACTTTACAAACAGAGTGTTTCCAAACTGCTCTATGAACAGAAAGGTTAAACTCTGTGAGCTGAATGCACACATCACATAGTAGTTTCTGAGAATGATTCTGTCTAGTTTCCATACGAAGATATTTCCTTTTCTAACATTGGCCTCAAATCGCTTGAAATCTCAAATTCCAAATTCCAGAAAAAGACAGTTTCAAACCTGCAGTGTGTAAGGAAAGGTTCAAATCTGTGAGTTGAATACACACAACACAAAGAAGTTACTGAGAATTCTTCTGTCTAGCATTATATGAAGAAATCCCGTTTCCAACGAAGGCCTCAAAGTGGTGCAAATATCCACTTGTAGACTTTAGAAACAGAGTGTTTCCAAACTGCTCTATGAACAGAAAAGTTAAACTCTGTGAGCTGAACGCACACATCACAAAGTTGTTTCTGAGAATGATTCTGTCTAGTTTTTATACCAAGATATTTCGTTTTCTAATATTGGCCTAAAATCGCTTGAAATCTCCAATTGCAATTTCCACAATAAGAGAGTTTCAAATCTGCTCTGTCCAAAGAAAGGTTCAACTCTGTGAGCTGAATACACACAACACAAAGAAGTTACTGAAAATTCTTCTGTCTAGCATTATATGAAGAAATCCCGTTTCCAACGAAGGCCTCAAAGAGTTCCAAATATCCACTTGCAGACTTTACAAACAGAGTGTTTCCAAACTGCTGTATGAACAGAAAGGTTAAACTCTGTGAGCTGAATGCACACATCACATAGTAGTTTCTGAGAATGATTCTGTCTAGTTTTTATACGAAGATATTTCCTTTTCTCACATTGGCCTCAAATCGCTTGAAATCTCAAATTCCAAATTCCAGAAAAAGACAATTTCAAACCTGCAGTGTGTAAGGAAAGGTTCAAATCTGTGAGTTGAATTCACACAACACAAAGAAGTTACTGAGAATTCCTCTGTCTAGCATTATATGAAGAAATCCCGTTTCCAACGAAGGCCTCAAAGTGGTGCAAATATCCACTTGTAGACTTTAGAAACAGAGTGTTTCCAAACTGCTCTATGAACAGAAAACTTAAACTCTCTGAGCTGAACGCACACATCACAAAGTTGTTTCTGAGAATGATTCTGTCTAGTTTTTATACGAAGATATTTCCTTTTCTAACATTGGCCTAAAATCGCTTGAAATCTCCAATTTCAAATTCCAGAAAAAGAGAGTTTCAAATCTGCTCTGTCCAAAGAAAGGTTCAACTCTGTGAGCTGAATACACACAACACAAAGAAGTTACTGAAAATTCTTCTGTCTAGCATTATATGAAGAAATCCCGTTTCCAACGAAGTCCTCAAAGAGGTCCAAATATCCACTTGCAGACTTTACAAACAGAGTGTTTCCAAACTGCTGTATGAACAGAAAGGTTAAAATCTGTGAGCTGAATGCACACATCACATAGTAGTTTCTGAGAATGGTTCTGTCTAGTTTTTATACGAAGATATTTCCTTTTCTCACATTGGCCTAAAATCGCTTGAAATCTCCAATTGCAATTTCCCCAAAAAGAGAGTTTCAAATCTGCTCTGTCCAAAGAAAGGTTCAACTCTGTGAGCTGAATACACACAACACAAAGAAGTTACTGAAAATTCTTCTGTCTAGCATTATATGAAGAAATCCCGTTTCCAACGAAGTCCTCAAAGAGGTCCAAATATCCACTTGCAGACTTTACAAACAGAGTGTTTCCAAACTGCTGTATGAACAGAAAGGTTAAAATCTGTGAGCTGAATGCACACATCACATAGTAGTTTCTGAGAATCATTCTGTCTAGTTTTTATACCAAGATATTTCCTTTTCTCACATTGGCCTCAAATCGCTTGAAATCTCAAATTCCAAATTCCAGAAAAATTCAGTTTCAAACCTGCAGTGTGTAAGGAAAGGTTCAAATCTGTGAGTTGAATACACACAACACAAAGAAGTTACTGAGAATTCCTCTGTCTAGCATTATATGAAGAAATCCCGTTTCCAACGAAGGCCTCAAAGTGGTGCAAATATCCATTTGTAGACTTTAGAAACAGAGTGTTTCCAAACTGCTCTATGAACAGAAAAGTTAAACTCTGTGAGCTGAACGCACACATCACAAAGTTGTTTCTGAGAATGATTCTGTCTAGTTTTTATACGAAGATATTTCCTTTTCTAACATTGGCCTCAAATCGCTTGAAATCTCCAATTGCAATTTCCCCAAAAAGAGAGTTTCAAATCTGCTCTGTCCAAAGAAAGGTTCAACTCTGTGAGCTGAATACACACAACACCAAGAAGTTACTGAAAATTCTTCTGTCTAGCATTATATGAAGAAATCCCGTTTCCAACGAAGTCCTCAAAGAGGTCAAATATCCACTTGCAGACTTTACAAACAGAGTGTTTCCAAACTGCTGTATGAACAGAAAGGTTAAACTCTGTGAGCTGAATGCACACATCACATAGTAGTTTCTGAGAAAGATTCTGTCTAGTTTTTATACCAAGATATTTCCTTTTCTCACATTGGCCCCAAATCGCTTGAAATCTCCAATTGCAATTTCCACAAAAAGAGAGTTTCAAATCTGCTCTGTCCAAAGAAAGGTTCAACTCTGTGAGCTGAATACACACAACACAAAGAAGTTACTCAAAATTCTTCTGTCTAGCATTATATAAAGAAATCCCGTTTCCAACGAAATCCTCAAAGAGGTCCAAATATCCCCTTGCAGAATTTACAAACAGAGTGTTTCCAAACTGCTCTATGAACAGAAAGGTTAAACTCTGTGAGCTGAATGCACACATCATATAGTAGTTTCTGAGAATGATTCTGTCTAGTTTCTATACGAAGATATTTCCTTTTCTAACATTGTCCTCAAATCGCTTGAAATCTCCAATTCCAAATTCCAGAAAAAGAGAGTTTCAAACCTGCAGTGTGTAAGGAAAGGTTCAAATCTGTGAGTTGAATACACACAACACAAAGAAGTTACTGAGAATTCTTCTGTCTAGCATTATATGAAGAAATCCCGTTTCCAACGAAGGCCTCAAAGTGGAGCAAATATCCACATGTAGACTTTAGAAACAGAGTGTTTCCAAACTGCTCTATGAACAGAAAAGTTAAACTCTGTGAGCTGAACGCACACATCACAAAGTTGTTTCTGAGAATGATTCTGTCTAGTTTTTATACCAAGATATTTCGTTTTCTAACATTGGCCTAAAATCGCTTGAAATCTCCAATTGCAATTTCCACAAAAAGAGAGTTTCAAATCTGCTCTGTCCAAAGAAAGGTTCAACTCTGTGAGCTGAATACACACAACACAAAGAAGTTACTGAAAATTCTTCTGTCTAGCATTATATGAAGAAATCCCGTTTCCAACGAAGTCCTCAAAGAGTTCCAAATATCCACTTGCAGACTTTACAAACAGAGTGTTTCCAAACTGCTGTATGAACAGAAAGGTTAAACTCTGTGAGCTGAATGCACACATCACATAGTAGTTTCTGAGAATGATTCTGTCTAGTTTTTATACGAAGATATTTCCTTTTCTTACATTGGCCTAAAATCGCATGAAATCTCCAATTGCAATTTCCCAAAAAAGAGAGTTTCAAATCTGCTCTGTTCAAAGAACGGTTCAACTCTGTGAGCTGAATACACACAACACAAAGAAGTTACTGAAAATTCTTCTGTCTAGCATTATATGAAGAAATCCCGTTTCCAACGAAGTCCCCAAAGAGGTCCAAATATCCCCTTGCAGACTTTACAAACAGAGTGTTTCCAAACTGCTCTATGAACAGAAAGGTTAAACTCTGTGAGCTGAACGCACACATCACAAAGTTGTTTCTGAGAATGATTCTGTCTAGTTTTTATACCAAGATATTTCGTTTTCTAACATTGGCCTCAAATCGCTTGAAATCTCCAATTTCAAATTCCAGAAAAAGAGAGTTTCAAATCTGCTCTGTCCAAAGAAAGGTTCAACTCTGTGAGCTGAATACACACAACACAAAGAAGTTACTGAAAATTCTTCTGTCTAGCATTATATGAAGAAATCCCGTTTCCAACGAAGTCCTCAAAGAGGTCCAAATATCCACTTGCAGACTTTACAAACAGAGTGTTTCCAAACTGCTCTATGAACAGAAAGGTTAAACTCTGTGAGCTGAATGCACACATCACATAGTAGTTTCTGAGAATGATTCTGTCTAGTTTCCATACGAAGATATTTCCTTTTCTCACATTGGCCTCAAATCGCTTGAAATCTCAAATTCCAAATTCCAGAAAAATTCAGTTTCAAACCTGCAGTGTGTAAGGAAAGGTTCAAATCTGTGAGTTGAATACACACAACACAAAGAAGTTACTGAGAATTCCTCTGTCTAGCATTATATGAAGAAATCCCGTTTCCAACGAAGGCCTCAAAGTGGTGCAAATATCCATTTGTAGACTTTAGAAACAGAGTGTTTCCAAACTGCTCTATGAACAGAAAAGTTAAACTCTGTGAGCTGAACGCACACATCACAAAGTTGTTTCTGAGAATGATTCTGTCTAGTTTTTATACGAAGATATTTCCTTTTCTAACATTGGCCTCAAATCGCTTGAAATCTCCAATTGCAATTTCCCCAAAAAGAGAGTTTCAAATCTGCTCTGTCCAAAGAAAGGTTCAACTCTGTGAGCTGAATACACACAACACAAAGAAGTTACTGAAAATTCTTCTGTCTAGCATTATATGAAGAAATCCCGTTTCCAACGAAGTCCTCAAAGAGGTCAAATATCCACTTGCAGACTTTACAAACAGAGTGTTTCCAAACTGCTGTATGAACAGAAAGGTTAAACTCTGTGAGCTGAATGCACACATCACATAGTAGTTTCTGAGAATGATTCTGTCTAGTTTTTATACCAAGATATTTCCTTTTCTCACATTGGCCTCAAATCGCTTGAAATCTCCAATTGCAATTTCCACAAAAAGAGAGTTTCAAATCTGCTCTGTCCAAAGAAAGGTTCAACTCTGTGAGCTGAATACACACAACACAAAGAAGTTACTCAAAATTCTTCTGTCTAGCATTATATAAAGAAATCCCGTTTCCAACGAAATCCTCAAAGGGGTCCAAATATCCCCTTGCAGAATTTACAAACAGAGTGTTTCCAAACTGCTCTATGAACAGAAAGGTTAAACTCTGTGAGCTGAATGCACACATCACATAGTAGTTTCTGAGAATGATTCTGTCTAGTTTCTATACGAAGATATTTCCTTTTCTAACATTGTCCTCAAATCGCTTGAAATCTCAAATTCCAAATTCCAGAAAAAGACAGTTTCAAACCTGCATTGTGTAAGGAAAGGTTCATATCTGTGAGTTGAATACACACAACACAAAGAAGTTACTGAGAATTCTGTCTAGCATTATATGAAGAAATCCCGTTTCCAACGAAGGCCTCAAAGTGGTGCAAATATCCACTTGTAGACTTTAGAAACAGAGTGTTTCCAAACTGCTCTATCAACAGAAAAGTTAAACGCTGTGAGTTGAACGCACACATCACAAAGTTGTTTCTGAGAATGATTCTGTCTAGTTTTTATACCAAGATATTTCGTTTTCTAACATTGGCCTAAAATCGCTTGAAATCTCCAATTGCAATTTCCACAAAAAGAGAGTTTCAAATCTGCTGTGTCCAAAGAAAGGTTCAACTCTGTGAGCTGAATACACACAACACAAAGAAGTTACTGAAAATTCTTCTGTCTAGCATTATATGAAGAAATCCCGTTTCCAACGAAGTCCTCAAAGAGTTCAAAATATCCACTCGCAGACTTTACAAACAGAGTGTTTCCAAACTGCTGTATGAACAGAAAGGTTAAACTCTGTGAGCTGAATGCACACATCACATAGTAGTTTCTGAGAATGATTCTGTCTAGTTTTTATACGAAGATATTTCCTTTTCTAACATTGGCCTAAAATCGCTTGAAATCTCCAATTGCAATTTCCCCAATAAGAGAGTTTCAAATCTGCTCTGTCCAAAGAAAGGTTCAACTCTGTGAGCTGAATACACACAACACAAAGAAGTTACTGAAAATTCTTCTGTCTAGCATTATATGAAGAAATCCTGTTTCCAACGAAGTCCTCAAAGAGTTCCAAATATCCACTTGCAGACTTTACAAACAGAGTGTTTCCAAACTGCTGTATGAACAGAAAGGCTAAAGTCTGTGAGCTGAATGCACACATCACATAGTAGTTTCTGAGAATGATTCTGTCTAGTTTTTATACCAAGATACTTCCTTTTCTAACATTGGCCTAAAATCGCTTGAAATCTCCAATTGCAATTTCCCCAAAAAGAGAGTTTCAAATCTGCCCTGTCCAAAGAAAGGTTCAACTCTGTGAGCTGAATACACACAACACAAAGAAGTTACTGAAAATTCTTCTGTCTAGCATTATATGAAGAAATCCCGTTTCCAACGAAGTCCCCAAAGAGGTCCAAATATCCCCTTGCAGACTTTACAAACAGAGTGTTTCCAAACTTCTCTATGAACAGAAAGGTTAAACTCTGTGAGCTGAACGCACACATCACAAAGTTGTTTCTGAGAATGATTCTGTCTAGTTTTTATACCAAGATATTTCGTTTTCTAACATTGGCCTCAAATCGCTTGAAATCTCCAATTTCAAATTCCAGAAAAAGACAGTTTCAAACCTGCAGTGTGTAAGGAAAGGTTCAAATCTGTGAGTTGAATACACACAACACAAAGAAGTTACTGAGAATTCTTCTGTCTAGCATTATATGAAGAAATCCCGTTTCCAACGAAGGCCTCAAAGTGGAGCAAATATCCACATGTAGACTTTAGAAACAGAGTGTTTCCAAACTGCTCTATGAACAGAAAAGTTAAACTCTGTGAGCTGAACGCACACATCACAAAGTTGTTTCTGAGAATGATTCTGTCTAGTTTTTATACCAAGATATTTCGTTTTCTAACATTGGCCTAAAATCGCTTGAAATCTCCAATTGCAATTTCCACAAAAAGAGAGTTTCAAATCTGCTCTGTCCAAAGAAAGGTTCAACTCAGTGAGCTGAATACACACAACACAAAGAAGTTACTGAAAATTCTTCTGTCTAGCATTATATGAAGAAATCCCGTTTCCAACGAAGTCCTCAAAGAGTTCCAAATATCCACTTGCAGACTTTACAAACAGAGTGTTTCCAAACTGCTGTATGAACAGAAAGGTTAAACTCTGTGAGCTGAATGCCCACATCACATAGTAGTTTCTGAGAATGATTCTGTCTAGTTTTTATACGAAGATATTTCCTTTTCTAACATTGGCCTCAAATCGCTTGAAATCTCCAATTGCAATTTCCACAAAAAGAGAGTTTCAAATCTGCTCTGTCCAAAGAACGGTTCAACTCTGTGAGCTGAATACACACAACACAAAGAAGTTACTGAAAATTCTTCTGTCTAGCATTATATGAAGAAATCCCGTTTCCAACGAAGTCCCCAAAGAGGTCCAAATATCCCCTTGCAGACTTTACAAACAGAGTGTTTCCAAACTGCTGTATGAACAGAAAGGTTAAACTCTGTGAGCTGAACGCACACATCACAAAGTTGTTTCTGAGAATGATTCTGTCTAGTTTTTATACCAAGATATTTCGTTTTCTAACATTGGCCTCAAATCGCTTGAAATCTCCAATTTCAAATTCCAGAAAAAGAGAGTTTCAAATCTGCTCTGTCCAAAGAAAGGTTCAACTCTGTGAGCTGAATACACACAACACAAAGAAGTTACTGAAAATTCTTCTGTCTAGCATTATATGAAGAAATCCCGTTTCCAACGAAGTCCTCAAAGAGGTCCAAATATCCACTTGCAGACTTTACAAACAGAGTGTTTCCAAACTGCTCTATGAACAGAAAGGTTAAACTCTGTGAGCTGAATGCACACATCACATAGTAGTTTCTGAGAATGATTCTGTCTAGTTTCCATACAAAGATATTTCCTTTTCTCACATTGGCCTCAAATCGCTTGAAATCTCAAATTCCAAATTCCAGAAAAATTCAGTTTTAAACCTGCAGTGTGTAAGGAAAGGTTCAAATCTGTGAGTTGAATACACACAACACAAAGAAGTTACTGAGAATTCCTCTGTCTAGCATTATATGAGGAAATCCCGTTTCCAACGAAGGCCTCAAAGTGGTGCAAATATCCATTTGTAGACTTTAGAAACAGAGTGTTTCCAAACTGCTCTATGAACAGAAAAGTTAAACTCTGTGAGCTGAACGCACACATCACAAAGTTGTTTCTGAGAATGATTCTGTCTAGTTTTTATACGAAGATATTTCCTTTTCTAACATTGGCCTCAAATCGCTTGAAATCTCCAATTGCAATTTCCCCAAAAAGAGAGTTTCAAATCTGCTCTGTCCAAAGAAAGGTTCAACTCTGTGAGCTGAATACACACAACACAAAGAAGTTACTGAAAATTCTTCTGTCTAGCATTTTATGAAGAAATCCCGTTTCCAACGAAGTCCTCAAAGAGGTCAAATATCCACTTGCAGACTTTACAAACAGAGTGTTTCCAAACTGCTGTATGAACAGAAAGGTTAAACTCTGTGAGCTGAATGCACACATCACATAGTAGTTTCTGAGAATGATTCTGTCTAGTTTTTATACCAAGATATTTCCTTTTCTCACATTGGCCTCAAATCGCTTGAAATCTCCAATTGCAATTTCCACAAAAAGAGAGTTTCAAATCTGCTCTGTCCAAAGAAAGGTTCAACTCTGTGAGCTGAATACACACAACACAAAGAAGTTACTCAAAATTCTTCTGTCTAGCATTATATAAAGAAATCCCGTTTCCAACGAAATCCTCAAAGGGGTCCAAATATCCCCTTGCAGAATTTACAAACAGAGTGTTTCCAAACTGCTCTATGAACAGAAAGGTTAAACTCTGTGAGCTGAATGCACACATCACATAGTAGTTTCTGAGAATGATTCTGTCTAGTTTCTATACGAAGATATTTCCTTTTCTAACATTGTCCTCAAATCGCTTGAAATCTCAAATTCCAAATTCCAGAAAAAGACAGTTTCAAACCTGCAGTGTGTAAGGAAAGGTTCAAATCTGTGAGTTGAATACACACAACACAAAGAAGTTACTGAGAATTCTTCTGTCTAGCATTATATGAAGAAATCCCGTTTCCAACGAAGGCCTCAAAGTGGTGCAAATATCCACTTGTAGACTTTAGAAACAGAGTGTTTCCAAACTGCTCTATCAACAGAAAAGTTAAACGCTGTGAGTTGAACGCACACATCACAAAGTTGTTTCTGAGAATGATTCTGTCTAGTTTTTATACCAAGATATTTCGTTTTCTAACATTGGCCTAAAATCGCTTGAAATCTCCAATTGCAATTTCCACAAAAAGAGAGTTTCAAATCTGCTGTGTCCAAAGAAAGGTTCAACTCTGTGAGCTGAATACACACAACACAAAGAAGTTACTGAAAATTCTTCTGTCTAGCATTATATGAAGAAATCCCGTTTCCAACGAAGTCCTCAAAGAGTTCAAAATATCCACTCGCAGACTTTACAAACAGAGTGTTTCCAAACTGCTGTATGAACAGAAAGGTTAAACTCTGTGAGCTGAATGCACACATCACATAGTAGTTTCTGAGAATGATTCTGTCTAGTTTTTATACGAAGATATTTCCTTTTCTAACATTGGCCTAAAATCGCTTGAAATCTCCAATTGCAATTTCCCCAATAAGAGAGTTTCAAATCTGCTCTGTCCAAAGAAAGGTTCAACTCTGTGAGCTGAATACACACAACACAAAGAAGTTACTGAAAATTCTTCTGTCTAGCATTATATGAAGAAATCCCGTTTCCAACGAAGTCCTCAAAGAGGTCCAAATATCCACTTGCAGACTTTACAAACAGAGTGTTTCCAAACTGCTGTATGAACAGAAAGGTTAAACTCTGTGAGCTGAATGCACACATCACATAGTAGTTTCTGAGAATGATTCTGTCTAGTTTTTATACCAAGATATTTCCTTTTCTCACATTGGCCTCAAATCGCTTGAAATCTCCAATTGCAATTTCCACAAAAAGAGAGTTTCAAATCTGCTCTGTCCAAAGAAAGGTTCAACTCTGTGAGCTGAATAGACACAACACAAAGAAGTTACTGAAAATTCTTCTGTCTAGCATTATATGAAGAAATCCTGTTTCCAACGAAGTCCTCAAAGAGTTCCAAATATCCACTTGCAGACTTTACAAACAGAGTGTTTCCAAACTGCTGTATGAACAGAAAGGCTAAACTCTGTGAGCTGAATGCACACATCACATAGTAGTTTCTGAGAATGATTCTGTCTAGTTTTTATACCAAGATACTTCCTTTTCTAACATTGGCCTAAAATCGCTTGAAATCTCCAATTGCAATTTCCCCAAAAAGAGAGTTTCAAATCTGCCCTGTCCAAAGAAAGGTTCAACTCTGTGAGCTGAATACACACAACACAAAGAAGTTACTGAAAATTCTTCTGTCTAGCATTATATGAAGAAATCCCGTTTCCAACGAAGTCCCCAAAGCGGTCCAAATATCCCCTTGCAGACTTTACAAACAGAGTGTTTCCAAACTGCTCTATGAACAGAAAGGTTAAACTCTGTGAGCTGAACGCACACATCACAAAGTTGTTTCTGAGAATGATTCTGTCTAGTTTTTATACCAAGATATTTCGTTTTCTAACATTGGCCTAAAATCGCTTGACATCTCCAATTTCAAATTCCAGAAAAAAAGAGTTTCAAATCTGCTCTGTCCAAAGAAAGGTTCAACTCTGTGAGCTGAATACACACAACACAAAGAAGTTACTGAAAATTCTTCTGTCTAGCATTATATGAAGAAATCCCGTTTCCAACGAAGTCCTCAAAGAGGTCCAAATATCCACTTGCAGACTTTACAAACAGAGTGTTTCCAAACTGCTGTATGAACAGAAAGGTTAAAATCTGTGAGCTGAATGCACACATCACATAGTAGTTTCTGAGAATGATTCTGTCTAGTTTTTATACCAAGATATTTCCTTTTCTCACATTGGCCTCAAATCGCTTGAAATCTCAAATTCCAAATTCCAGAAAAAGACAGTTTCAAACCTGCAGTGTGTAAGGAAAGGTTCAAACCTGTGAGTTGAATACACACAACACAAAGAAGTTACTGAGAATTCTTCTGTCTAGCATTATAAGAAGAAATCCCGTTTCCAACGAAGGCCTCAAAGTGGTGCAAATATCCACTTGTAGACTTTGGAAACAGAGTGTTTCCAAATTGCTCTATGAACAGAAAAGTTAAACTCTGTGAGCTGAACGCACACATCACAAAGTTGTTTCTGAGAATGATTCTGTCTAGTTTTTATACCAAGATATTTCGTTTTCTAACATTGGCCTAGAATCGCTTGAAATCTCCAATTGCAATTTCCACAATAAGAGAGTTTCAAATCTGCTCTGTCCAAAGAAAGGTTCAACTCTGTGAGCTGAATACAGACAACACAAAGAAGTTACTGAAAATTCTTCTGTCTAGCATTATATGAAGAAATCCCGTTTCCAACGAAGGCCTCAAAGAGTTCCAAATATCCACTTGCAGACTTTACAAACAGAGTGTTTCCAAACTGCTGTATGAACAGAAAGGTTAAACTCTGTGAGCTGAATGCACACATCACATAGTAGTTTCTGAGAATGATTCTGTCTAGTTTTTATACGAAGATATTTCCTTTTCTAACATTGGCCTAAAATCGCTTGAAATCTCCAATTGCAATTTCCCCAAAAAGAGAGTTTCAAATCTGCTCTGTCCAAAGAAAGGTTCAACTCTGTGAGCTGAATACACACAACACAAAGAAGTTACTGAAAATTCTTCTATCTAGCATTATATGAAGAAATCCCGTTTCCAACGAAGTCCTCAAAGAGGTCCAAATATCCACTTGCAGACTTTACAAACAGCGTGTTTCCAAACTGCTGTATGAACAGAAAGGTTAAACTCTGTGAGCTGAATGCACACATCACATAGTAGTTTCTGAGAATGATTCTGTCTAGTTTTTATACCAAGATATTTCCTTTTCTCACATTGGCCTCAAATCGCTTGAAATCTCCAATTGCAATTTCCACAAAAAGAGAGTTTCAAATCTGCTCTGTCCAAAGAAAGGTTCAACTCTGTGAGCTGAATACACACAACACAAAGAAGTTACTCAAAATTCTTCTGTCTAGCATTATATAAAGAAATCCCGTTTCCAACGAAATCATCAAAGAGGTCAAAATATAACCTTGCAGACTTTACAAACAGAGTGTTTCCAAACTGCTCTATGAACAGAAAGGTTAAACTCTGTGAGCTGAATGCACACATCACATAGTAGTTTCTGAGAATGATTCTGTCTAGTTTTTATGCGAAGATATTTCCTTTTCTAACATTGTCCTCAAATCGCTTGAAATCTCAAATTCCAAATTCCAGAAAAAGACAGTTTCAAACCTGCAGTGTGTAAGGAAAGGTTCAAATCTGTGAGTTGAATACACACAACACAAAGAAGTTACTGAGAATTCTTCTGTCTAGCATTATATGAAGAAATCCCGTTTCCAACGAAGGCCTCAAAGTGGAGCAAATATCCACATGTAGACTTTAGAAACAGAGTGTTTCCAAACTGCTCTGTGAACAGAAAAGTTAAACTCTGTGAGCTGAACGCACACATCACAAAGTTGTTTCTGAGAATGATTCTGTCTAGTTTTTATACCAAGATATTTCGTTTTCTAACATTGGCCTAAAATCGCTTGAAATCTCCAATTGCAATTTACACAAAAAGAGAGTTTCAAATCTGCTCTGTCCAAAGAACGGTTCAACTCTGTGAGCTGAATACACACAACACAAAGAAGTTACTGAAAATTCTTCTGTCTAGCATTATATGAAGAAATCCCGTTTCCAACGAAATCCTCAAAGAGGTCCAAATATCCACTTGCAGACTTTACAAACAGAGTGTTTCCAAACTGCTGTATGAACAGAAAGGTTAAACTCTGTGAGCTGAATGCACACATCACATAGTAGTTTCTGAGAATGATTCTGTCTAGTTTTTATACCAAGATATTTCCTTTTCTCACATTGGCCTCAAATCGCTTGAAATCTCCAATTGCAATTTCCACAAAAAGAGAGTTTCAAATCTGCTCTGTCCAAAGAAAGGTTCAACTCTGTGAGCTGAATACACACAACACAAAGAAGTTACTCAAAATTCTTCTGTCTAGCATTATATAAAGAAATCCCGTTTCCAACGAAATCCTCAAAGAGGTCCAAATATCCCCTTGCAGACTTTACAAACGGAGTGTTTCCAAACTGCTCTATGAACAGAAAGGTTAAACTCTGTGAGCTGAATGCACACATCACATAGTAGTTTCTGAGAATGATTCTGTCTAGTTTCTATACGAAGATATTTCCTTTTCTAACATTGGCCTCAAATCGCTTGAAATCTCCAATTTCAAATTCCACAAAAAGAGAGTTTCAAATCTGCTCTTTCCAAAGAAATGTTCAACTCTGTGAGCTGAATACACACAACACAAAGAAGTTACTGAAATTTCTTCTGTCTAGCATTATATGAAGAATTCCCATTTCCAACGAAGGCCTCAAAGAGATCCAAATATCCACTTGCAGACTTTTCAAACAGAGTGTTTCCAAACTGCTGTATGAACAGAAAGGTTAAACTCTGTGAGCTGAATGCACACATCACATAGTAGTTTCTGAGAATGATTCTGTCTAGTTTTTATACGAAGATATTTCCTTTTCTAACATTGGCCTAAAATCGCTTGAAATCTCCAATTGCAATTTCCCCAAAAAGAGAGTTTCAAATCTGCTCTGTCCAAAGAAAGGTTCAACTCTGTGAGCTGAATACACACAACACAAAGAAGTTACTGAAAATTCTTCTATCTAGCATTATATGAAGAAATCCCGTTTCCAACGAAGTCCTCAAAGAGGTCCATATATCCACTTGCAGACTTTACAAACACAGTGTTTCCAAACTGCTGTATGAACAGAAAGGTTAAAATCTGTGAGCTGAATGCACACATCACATAGTTGTTTCTGAGAATCATTCTGTCTAGTTTTTATACCAAGATATTTCCTTTTCTCACACTGGCCTCAAATCGCTTGAAATCTCAAATTCCAAATTCCAGAAAAAGACAGTTTCAAACCTGCAGTGTGTAAGGAAAGGTTCAAATCTGTGAGTTGAATACACACAACACAAAGAAGTTACTGAGAATTCTTCTGTCTAGCATTATATGAAGAAATCCCGTTTCCAACGAAGGCCTCAAAGTGGAGCAAATATCCACTTGTAGACTTTATAAACAGAGTGTTTCCAAACTGCTCTATGAACAGAAAAGTTAAACTCTGTGAGCTGAACGCACACATCACAAAGTTGTTTCTGAGAGTGATTCTGTCTAGTTTTTATACCAAGATATTTCGTTTTCTAACATTGGCCTAAAATCGCTTGAAATCTCCAATTGCAATTTCCACAAAAAGAGAGTTTCAAATCTGCTCTGTCCAAAGAAAGGTTCAATTCTGTGAGCTGAATACACACAACACAAAGAAGTTACTGAAAATTCTTCTGTCTAGCATTATATGAAGAAATCCCATTTCCAACGAAGGCCTCAAAGAGTTCAAAATATCCACTTGCAGACTTTACAAACAGAGTGTTTCCAAACTGCTGTATGAACAGAAAGGTTAAACTCTGTGAGCTGAATGCACACATCACATAGTAGTTTCTGAGAATGATTCTGTCTAGTTTTTATACGAAGATATTTCCTTTTCTAACATTGGCCTAAAGTCGCTTGAAATCTCCAATTGCAATTTCCACAAAAAGAGAGTTTCAAATCTGCTCTGTCCATAGAAAGGTTAAACTCTGTGAGCTGGATACACACAACACAAAGAACTTAGTCAAAATTCTTCTGTCTAGCATTATATGAAGAAATCCCGTTTCGAAGGAAGTCCTCAAAGAGGTCCAAATATGCACTTGCAAACTTTACAAACAGAGTGTTTCCAAACTGCTCTATGAACAGAAAGGTTAAACTCTGTGAGCTGAATGCACACATCACATAGTAGTTTCTGAGAATGATTCTGTCTAGTTTTTATACCAAGATATTTCCTTTTCTCACATTGGCCTCAAATCACTTGAAATCTCCAATTGCAATTTCCACAAAAAGAGAGTTTCAAATCTGCTCTGTCCAAAGAAAGGTTCAACTCTGTGAGCTGAATAGACACAACACCAAGAAGTTACTGAAAATTCTTCTGTCTAGCATTATATGTAGAAAACCCGTTTCCAACGAAGTCCTCAAAGAGTTCCAAATATCCACTTGCAGACTTTACAAACAGAGTGTTTCCAAACTGCTGTATGAACAGAAAGGTTAAACTCTGTGAGCTGAATGCACACATCACATAGTAGTTTCTGAGAATGATTCTGTCTAGTTTTTATACGAAGATACTTCCTTTTCTAACATTGGCCTAAAATCGCTTGAAATCTCCAATTGCAATTTCCCCAAAAAGAGAGTTTCAAATCTGCTCTGTCCAAAGAAAGGTTCAACTCTGTGAGCTGAATACACACAACACAAAGAAGTTACTGAAAATTCTTCTGTCTAGCATTATATGAAGAATGCCCGTTTCCAACGAAGGCCTGAAAGAGATCCAAATATCCACTTGCAGACTTTACAAACAGAGTGTTTCCAAACTGCTGTATGAACAGAAAGGTTAAAATCTGTGAGCTGAATGCACACATCACATAGTAGTTTCTGAGAATCATTCTGTCTAGTTTTTATACCAAGATATTTCCTTTTCTCACATTGGCCTCAAATCGCTTGAAATCTCAAATTCCAAATTCCAGAAAAAGACAGTTTCAAACCTGCAGTGTGTAAGGAAAGGTTCAAATCTGTGAGTTGAATACACACAACACAAAGAAGTTACTGAGAATTCTTCTGTCTAGCATTATATGAAGAAATCCCGTTTCCAACGAAGGCCTCAAAGTGGAGCAAATATCCACTTGTAGACTTTAGAAACAGAGTGTTTCCAAACTGCTGTATGAACAGAAAGGTTAAACTCTGTGAGCTGAATGCACACATCACATAGTAGTTTCTGAGAATGATTCTGTCTAGTTTTTATACGAAGATATTTCCTTTTCAAACATTGGCCTAAAATTGCTTGAAATCTCCAATTGCAATTTCCCCAAAAAGAGAGTTTCAAATCTGCTCTGTCCAAAGAAAGGTTCAACTCTGTGAGCTGAATACACACAACACAAAGAAGTTACTGAAAATTCTTCTGTCTAGCATTATATGAAGAATTCCCGTTTCCAACGAAGTCCTCAAAGAGGTCCAAATATCCCCTTGCAGACTTTACAAACAGAGTGTTTCCAAACTGCTCTATGAACAGAAAGGTTAAACTCTGTGAGCTGAATGCACACATCACATAGTAGTTTCTGAGAATGATTCTGTCTAGTTTTTATACCAAGATATTTCCTTTTCTAACATTGTCCTCAAATCGCTTGAAATCTCAAATTCCAAATTCCAGAAAAAGACAGTTTCAAACCTGCAGTGTGTAAGGAAAGGTTCAAATCTGTGAGTTGAATACACACAACACAAAGAAGTTACTGAGAATTCTTCTGTCTAGCATTATATGAAGAAATCCCGTTTCCAACGAAGGCCTCAAAGTGGAGCAAATATCCACTTGTAGACATTAGAAACAGAGTGTTTCCAAACTGCTCTATGAACAGAAAAGTTAAACTCTGTGAGCTGAACGCACACATCACAAAGTTGTTTCTGAGAATGATTCTGTCTAGTTTTTATACCAAGATATTACGTTTTCTAACATTGGCCTAAAATCGCTTGAAATCTCCAATTGCAATTTCCACAAAAAGAGAGTTTCAAATCTGCTCTGTCCAAAGAAAGGTTCAACTCTGTGAGCTGAATACACACAACACAAAGAAGTTACTGAAAATTCTTCTATCTAGCATTATATGAAGAAATCCCGTTTCCAACGAAGTCCTCAAAGAGGTCCAAATATCCACTTGCAGACTTTACAAACAGAGTGTTTCCAAACTGCTGTATGAACAGAAAGGTGAAACTCTGTGAGCTGAATGCACACATCACATAGTAGTTTCTGAGAATGATTCTGTCTAGTTTTTATACGAAGATACTTCCTTTTCTCACATTGGCCTCAAATCGCTTGAAATCTCCAATTGCAATTTCCCCAAAAAGAGAGTTTCAAATCTGCTCTGTCCAAAGAAAGGTTCAACTCTGTGAGCTGAATACACACAACCCAAAGAAGTTACTGAAAATTCTTCTGTCTAGCATTATATGAAGAATTCCCGTTTCCAACGAAGTCCTCAAAGAGGTCCAAATATCCACTTGCAGACTTTACAAACAGAGTGTTTCCAAACTGCTGTATGAACAGAAAGGTTAAAATCTGTGAGCTGAATGCACACATCACATAGTAGTTTCTGAGAATCATTCTGTCTAGTTTTTATACCAAGATATTTCCTTTTCTCACATTGGCCTCAAATCGCTTGAAATCTCAAATTCCAAATTCCAGAAAAAGACAGTTTCAAACCTGCAGTGTGTAAGGAAAGGTTCAAATCTGTGAGTTGAATACACACAACACAAAGAAGTTACTGAGAATTCTTCTGTCTAGCATTATATGAAGAAATCCCGTTTCCAACCAAGGCCTCAAAGTGGAGCAAATATCCACTTGTAGACTTTAGAAACAGAGTGTTTCCAAACTGCTGTATGAACAGAAAGGTTAAACTCTGTGAGCTGAATGCACACATCACATAGTAGTTTCTGAGAATGATTCTGTCTAGTTTTTATACGAAGATATTTCCTTTTCAAACATTGGCCTAAAATCGCTTGAAATCTCCAATTGCAATTTCCCCAAAAAGAGAGTTTCAAATCTGCTCTGTCCAAAGAAAGGTTCAACTCTGTGAGCTGAATACACACAACACAAAGAAGTTACTGAAAATTCTTCTGTCTAGCATTATATGAAGAAATCCCGTTTCCAACGAAGTCCTCAAAGAGGTCCAAATATCCACTTGCAGACTTTACAAACAGAGTGTTTCCAAACTGCTCTATGAACAGAAAGGTTAAACTCTGTGAGCTGAATGCACACATCACATAGTAGTTTCTGAGAATGATTCTGTCTAGTTTTTATACCAAGATATTTCCTTTTCTCACATTGGCCTCAAATCGCTTGAAATCTCCAATTGCAATTTCCACAAAAAGAGAGTTTCAAATCTGCTCTGTCCAAAGAAAGGTTCAACTCTGTGAGCTGAATACACACAACACAAAGAAGTTACTCAAAATTCTTCTGTCTAGCATTATATAAAGAAATCCCGTTTCCAACGAAATCATCAAAGAGGTCCAAATATAACCTTGCAGACTTTACAAACAGAGTGTTTCCAAACTGCTCTATGAACAGAAAGGTTAAACTCTGTGAGCTGAATGCACACATCACATAGTAGTTTATGAGAATGATTCTGTCTAGTTTTTATACGAAGATATTTCCTTTTCTAACATTGTCCTCAAATCGCTTGAAATCTCAAATTGCAAATTCCAGAAAAAGACAGTTTCAAACCTGCAGTGTGTAAGGAAAGGTTCAAATCTGTGAGTTGAATACACACAACACAAAGAAGTTACTGAGAATACTTCTGTCTAGCATTATATGAAGAAATCCCGTTTCCAACGAAGGCCTCAAAGTGGAGCAAATATCCACTTGTAGACTTTAGAAACAGAGTGTTTCCAAACTGCTCTATGAACAGAAAAGTTAAACTCTGTGAGCTGAACGCACACATCACAAAGTTGTTTCTGAGAATGATTCTGTCTAGTTTTTATACCAAGATATTTCGTTTTCTAACATTGGCCTAAAATCGCTTGAAATCTCCAATTGCAATTTCCACAAAAAGAGAGTTTCAAATCTGCTCTGTCCAAAGAAAGGTTCAACTCTGTGAGCTGAATACACACAACACAAAGAAGTTATTGAAAATTCTTCTATCTAGCATTATATGAAGAAATCCCGTTTCCAACGAAGTCCTCAAAGAGGTCCAAATATCCACTTGCAGACTTTACAAACAGAGTGTTTCCAAACTGCTCAATGAACAGAAAGGTTAAACTCTGTGAGCTGAAAGCACACATCACATAGTAGTTTCTGAGAATGATTCTGTCTAGTTTTTATACCAAGATATTTCCTTTTCAAACATAGGCCTCAAATCGCTTGAAATCTCCAATTTCAAATTCCAGAAAAATAGAGTTTCAAATCTGCTCTGTCCAAAGAAAGGTTCAACTCTGTGAGCTGAATACACACAACACAAAGAAGTTACTGAAAATTCTTCTGTCTAGCATTATATGAAGAAATCCCATTTCCAACGAAATCCTCAAAGAGGTCCAAATATCCACTTGCAGACTTTACAAACAGAGTGTTTCCAAACTGCTGTATGAACAGAAAGGTTAAACTCTGTGAGCTGAATGCACACATCACATAGTAGTTTCTGAGAATCATTCTGTCTAATTTTTATAGCAAGATATTTCCTTTTCTAACATTGGCCTCAAATCGCTTGAAATCTCCAATTGCAATTTCCACAAAAACAGAGTTTCAAATCTGCTCTATCCAAAGAAAGGTTCAACTCTGTGAGCTGAATACACACAACACAAAGAAGTTACTCAAAATTCTTCTGTCTAGCATTATATAAAGAAATCCCATTTCCAACGAAGTCCTCAAAGAGGTCCAAATATCCACTTGCAGACTTTACAAACAGAGTGTTTCCAAACTGCTCTATGAACAGAAAGGTTAAACTCTGTGAGCTGAATGCACACATCACATAGTAGTTTCTGAGAATGATTCTGTCTAGTTTCTATACGAAGATATTTCCTTTTCTAACATTGGCCTCAAATCGCTTGAAATCTCAAATTCCAAATTCCAGAAAAAGACAGTTTCAAACCTGCAGTGTGTAAGGAAAGGTTCAAATCTGTGAGTTGAATACACACAACACAAAGAAGTTACTGAGAATTCTTCTGTCTAGCATTATATGAAGAAATCCCGTTTCCAACGAAGGCCTCAAAGTGGAGCAAATATCCACTTGTAGACTTTAGAAACAGAGTGTTTCCAAACTGCTCTATGAACAGAAAAGTTAAACTGTGTGAGTTGAACGCACACATCACAAAGTTGTTTCTGAGAATGATTCTGTCCAGTTTTTATACCAAGATATTTCGTTTTCTAACATTGGCCTAAAATCGCTTGAAATCTCCAATTGCAATTTCCACAAAAAGAGAGTTTCAAATCTGCTCTGTCCAAAAAAGGTTCAACTCTGTGAGCTGAATACACACAACACAAAGAAGTTACTGAAAATTCTTCTGTCTAGCATTATATGAAGAAATCCCGTTTCCAACGAAGGCCTCAAAGAGTTCCAAATATCCACTCGCAGACTTTACAAACAGAGTGTTTCCAAACTGCTGTATGAACAGAAAGGTTAAACTCTGTGAGCTGAATGCACAGATCACATAGTAGTTTCTGAGAATGATTCTGTCTAGTTTCTATACGAAGATATTTCCTTTTCTCACATTGGCCTCAAATCGCTTGAAATCTCAAATTCCAAATTCCAGAAAAAGACAGTTTCAAACCTGCAGTGTGTAAGGAAAGGTTCAAATCTGTGAGTTGAATACACACAACACAAAGAAGTTACTGAGAATTCTTCTGTCTAGCATTATATGAAGAAATCCCGTTTCCAACGAAGGTCTCAAAGTGGAGCAAATATCCACTTGTAGACTTTAGAAACAGAGTGTTTCCAAACCGCTCTATGAACAGAAAAGTTAAACTCTGTGAGCTGAACGCACACATCACAATGTTGTTTCTGAGAATGATTCTGTCTAGTTTTTATACCAAGATATTTCGTTTTCTAACATTGGCCTAAAATCGCTTGAAATCTCCAATTTCAAATTCCAGAAAATTCAAATTCCAGAAAAAGAGAGTTTCAAATCTGCTCTGTCCAAAGAAAGGTTCAACTCTGTGAGCTGAATACACACAACACAAAGAAGTTACTGAAAATTCTTCTGTCTAGCATTATATGAAGATATCCCGTTTCCAACGAAGTCCTCAAAGAGGTCCAAATATCCACTTGCAGACTTTACAAACAGAGTGTTTCCAAACTGCTCTATGAACAGAAAGGTTAAACTCTGTGAGCTGAATGCACACATCACATAGTAGTTTCTGAGAATGATTCTGTCTAGTTTTTATACCAAGATATTTCCTTTTCTCACATTGGCCTCAAATCGCTTGAAATCTCCAATTGCAATTTCCACAAAAAGAGAGTTTCAAATCTGCTCTGTCCAAAGAAAGGTTCAACTCTGTGAGCTGAATACACACAACACAAAGAAGTTACTCAAAATTCTTCTGTCTAGCATTATATAAAGAAATCCCGTTTCCAACGAAATCATCAAAGAGGTCCAAATATAACCTTGCAGACTTTACAAACAGAGTGTTTCCAAACTGCTCTATGAACAGAAAGGTTAAACTCTGTGAGCTGAATGCACACATCACATAGTAGTTTCTGAGAATGATTCTGTCTAGTTTTTATACGAAGATATTTCCTTTTCTAACATTGTCCTCAAATCGCTTGAAATATCAAATTCCAAATTCCAGAAAAAGACAGTTTCAAACCTGCAGTGTGTAAGGAAAGGTTCAAATCTGTGAGTTGAATACACACAACACAAAGAAGTTACTGAGAATTCTTCTGTCTAGCATTATATGAAGAAATCCCGTTTCCAACGAAGGCCTCAAAGTGGAGCAAATATCCACTTGTAGACTTTAGAAACAGAGTGTTTCCAAACTGCTCTATGAACAGAAAAGTTAAACTTTGTGAGCTGAACGCACACATCACAAAGTTGTTTCTGAGAATGATTCTGTCTAGTTTTTATACCAAGATATTTCGTTTTCTAACATTGGCCTAAAATCGCTTGAAATCTCCAATTGCAATTTCCACAAAAAGAGAGTTTCAAATCTGCTCTGTCCAAAGAAAGGTTCAACTCTGTGAGCTGAATACACACAACACAAAGAAGTTATTGAAAATTCTTCTATCTAGCATTATATGAAGAAATCCCGTTTCCAACGAAGTCCTCAAAGAGGTCCAAATATCCACTTGCAGACTTTACAAACAGAGTGTTTCCAAACTGCTCTATGAACAGAAAGGTTAAACTCTGTGAGCTGAAAGCACACATCACATAGTAGTTTCTGAGAATGATTCTGTCTAGTTTTTATACCAAGATATTTCCTTTTCAAACATAGGCCTCAAATCGCTTGAAATCTCCAATTTCAAATTCCAGAAAAAGAGAGTTTCAAATCTGCTCTGTCCAAAGAAAGGTTCAACTCTGTGAGCTGAATACACACAACACAAAGAAGTTACTGAAAATTCTTCTGTCTAGCATTATATGAAGAAATCCCATTTCCAACGAAATCCTCAAAGAGGTCCAAATATCCACTTGCAGACTTTACAAACAGAGTGTTTCCAAACTGCTCTATGAACAGAAAGGTTAAACTCTGTGAGCTGAATGCACACATCACATAGTAGTTTCTGAGAATCATTCTGTCTAATTTTTATAGCAAGATATTTCCTTTTCTAACATTGGCCTCAAATCGCTTGAAATCTCCAATTGCAATTTCCACAAAAACAGAGTTTCAAATCTGCTCTGTCCAAAGAAAGGTTCAACTCTGTGAGCTGAATACACACAACACAAAGAAGTTACTCAAAATTCTTCTGTCTAGCATTATATAAAGAAATCCCATTTCCAACGAAGTCCTCAAAGAGGTCCAAATATCCACTTGCAGACTTTACAAACAGAGTGTTTCCAAACTGCTCTATGAACAGAAAGGTTAAACTCTGTGAGCTGAATGCACACATCACATAGTAGTTTCTGAGAATGATTCTGTCTAGTTTCTATACGAAGATATTTCCTTTTCTAACATTGGCCTCAAATCGCTTGAAATCTCAAATTCCAAATTCCAGAAAAAGACAGTTTCAAACCTGCAGTGTGTAAGGAAAGGTTCAAATCTGTGAGTTGAATACACACAACACAAAGAAGTTACTGAGAATTCTTCTGTCTAGCATTATATGAAGAAATCCCGTTTCCAACGAAGGCCTCAAAGTGGAGCAAATATCCACTTGTAGACTTTAGAAACAGAGTGTTTCCAAACTGCTCTATGAACAGAAAAGTTAAACTGTGTGAGTTGAACGCACACATCACAAAGTTGTTTCTGAGAATGATTCTGTCCAGTTTTTATACCAAGATATTTCGTTTTCTAACATTGGCCTAAAATCGCTTGAAATCTCCAATTGCAATTTCCACAAAAAGAGAGTTTCAAATCTGCTCTGTCCAAAAAAGGTTCAACTCTGTGAGCTGAATACACACAACACAAAGAAGTTACTGAAAATTCTTCTGTCTAGCATTATATGAAGAAATCCCGTTTCCAACGAAGGCCTCAAAGAGTTCCAAATATCCACTCGCAGACTTTACAAACAGAGTGTTTCCAAACTGCTGTATGAACAGAAAGGTTAAACTCTGTGAGCTGAATGCACACATCACATAGTAGTTTCTGAGAATGATTCTGTCTAGTTTCTATACGAAGATATTTCCTTTTCTCACATTGGCCTCAAATCGCTTGAAATCTCAAATTCCAAATTCCAGAAAAAGACAGTTTCAAACCTGCAGTGTGTAAGGAAAGGTTCAAATCTGTGAGTTGAATACACACAACACAAAGAAGTTACTGAGAATTCTTCTGTCTAGCATTATATGAAGAAATCCCGTTTCCAACGAAGGTCTCAAAGTGGAGCAAATATCCACTTGTAGACTTTAGAAACAGAGTGTTTCCAAACCGCTCTATGAACAGAAAAGTTAAACTCTGTGAGCTGAACGCACACATCACAATGTTGTTTCTGAGAATGATTCTGTCTAGTTTTTATACCAAGATATTTCGTTTTCTAACATTGGCCTAAAATCGCTTGAAATCTCCAATTTCAAATTCCAGAAAATTCAAATTCCAGAAAAAGAGAGTTTCAAATCTGCTCTGTCCAAAGAAAGGTTCAACTCTGTGAGCTGAATACACACAACACAAAGAAGTTACTGAAAATTCTTCTGTCTAGCATTATATGAAGAAATCCCGTTTCCAACGAAGTCCTCAAAGAGGTCCAAATATCCACTTGCAGACTTTACAAACAGAGTGTTTCCAAACTGCTGTATGAACAGAAAGGTTAAAATCTGTGAGCTGAATGCACACATCACATAGTAGTTTCTGAGAATCATTCTGTCTAGTTTTTATAGCAAGATATTTCCTTTTCTAACATTGGCCTCAAATCGCTTGAAATCTCCAATTGCAATTTCCACAAAAACAGAGTTTCAAATCTGCTCTGTCCAAAGAAAGGTTCAACTCTGTGAGCTGAATACACACAACACAAAGAAGTTACTCAAAATTCTCCTGTCTAGCATTATATAAAGAAATCCCGTTTCCAACGAAGTCCTCAAAGAGGTCCAAATATCCACTTGCAGACTTTACAAACAGAGTGTTTCCAAACTGCTCTATGAACAGAAAGGTTAAACTCTGTGAGTTGAATGCACACATCAGAAAGTAGTTTCTGAGAATGATTCTGTCTAGTTTCTATACGAAGATATTTCCTTTTCTACCATTGGCCTAAAATCGCTTGAAATCTCCAATTGCAATTTCCCCAAAAAGAGAGTTTCAAATCTGCTCTGTCCAAAGAAAGGTTCAACTCTGTGAGCTGAATACACACAACACAAAGAAGTTACTCAAAATTCTTCTGTCTAGCATTATATGAAGAAATCCCGTTTCCAAAGAAGTTCTCAAAGAGGTCCAAATATCCACTCGCAGACTTTACAAACAGAGTGTTTCCAAACTGCTGTATGAACAGAAAGGTTAAACTCTGT
This sequence comes from Pan troglodytes, assembly GCF_028858775.2. NCBI lineage: Eukaryota > Metazoa > Chordata > Mammalia > Primates > Hominidae > Pan > Pan troglodytes. The sequence goes on from NC_072413.2 coordinate 16,666,009, forward strand.
GAGCTGAATGCACACATCACATAGTAGTTTCTGAGAATCATTCTGTCTAGTTTTTATACCAAGATATTTCCTTTTCTCACATTGGCCTCAAATCGCTTGAAATCTCCAATTCCAAATTCCAGAAAAAGACAGTTTCAAACCTGCAGTGTGTAAGGAAAGGTTCAAATCTGTGAGTTGAATACACACAACACAAAGAAGTTACTGAGAATTCTTCTGTCTAGCATTATATGAAGAAATCCCGTTTCCAACGAAGGCCTCCAAGTGGTGAAAATATCCACTTGTAGACTTTAGAAACAGAGTGTTTCCAAACTGCTCTATCAACAGAAAAGTTAAACGCTGTGAGTTGAACGCACACATCACAAAGTTGTTTCTGAGAATGGTTCTGTCTAGTTTTTATACCAAGATATTTCGTTTTCTAACATTGGCCTAAAATCGCTTGAAATCTGCAATTGCAATTTCCACAAAAAGAGAGTTTCAAATCTGCTGTGTCCAAAGAAAGGTTCAACTCTGTGAGCTGAATACACACAACACAAAGAAGTTACTGAAAATTCTTCTGTCTAGCATTATATGAAGAAATCCCGTTTCCAACGAAGTCCTCAAAGAGGTCCAAATATCCACTTGCAGACTTTACAAACAGAGTGTTTCCAAACTGCTGTATGAACAGAAAGGTTAAACTCTGTGAGCTGAATGCACACATCACATAGTAGTTTCTGAGAATGATTCTGTCTAGTTTTTATACGAAGATATTTCCTTTTCTCACATTGGCCTCAAATCGCTTGAAATCTCCAATTGCAAATTCCACAAAAAGAGAGTTTCAAATCTGCTCTGTCCAAAGAAAGGTTCAACTCTGTGAGCTGAATAGACACAACACAAAGAAGTTACTGAAAATTCTTCTGTCTAGCATTATATGAAGAAATCCTGTTTCCAACGAAGTCCTCAAAGAGTTCCAAATATCCACTTGCAGACTTTACAAACAGAGTGTTTCGAAACTGCTGTATGAACAGAAAGGCTAAACTCTGTGAGCTGAATGCACACATCACATAGTAGTTTCTGAGAATGATTCTGTCTAGTTTTTATACCAAGATACTTCCTTTTCTAACATTGGCCTAAAATCGCTTGAAATCTCCAATTGCAATTTCCCCAAAAAGAGAGTTTCAAATCTGCCCTGTCCAAAGAAAGGTTCAACTCTGTGAGCTGAATACACACAACACAAAGAAGTTACTGAAAATTCTTCTGTCTAGCATTATATGAAGAAATCCCGTTTCCAACGAAGTCCCCAAAGAGGTCCAAATATCCCCTTGCAGACTTTACAAACAGAGTGTTTCCAAACTGCTCTATGAACAGAAAGGTTAAACTCTGTGAGCTGAACGCACACATCACAAAGTTGTTTCTGAGAATGATTCTGTCTAGTTTTTATACCAAGATATTTCGTTTTCTAACATTGGCCTCAAATCGCTTGAAATCACCAATTTCAAATTCCAGAAAAAGAGAGTTTCAAATCTGCTCTGTCCAAAGAAAGGTTCAACTCTGTGAGCTGAATACACACAACACAAAGAAGTTACTGAAAATTCTTCTGTCTAGCATTATATGAAGAAATCCCGTTTCCAACGAAGTCCTCAAAGAGGTCCAAATATCCACTTGCAGACTTTACAAACAGAGTGTTTCCAAACTGCTCTATGAACAGAAAGGTTAAACTCTGTGAGCTGAATGCACACATCACATAGTAGTTTCTGAGAATGATTCTGTCTAGTTTCCATACGAAGATATTTCCTTTTCTAACATTGGCCTCAAATCGCTTGAAATCTCAAATTCCAAATTCCAGAAAAAGACAGTTTCAAACCTGCAGTGTGTAAGGAAAGGTTCAAATCTGTGAGTTGAATACACACAACACAAAGAAGTTACTGAGAATTCTTCTGTCTAGCATTATATGAAGAAATCCCGTTTCCAACGAAGGCCTCAAAGTGGTGCAAATATCCACTTGTAGACTTTAGAAACAGAGTGTTTCCAAACTGCTCTATGAACAGAAAAGTTAAACTCTGTGAGCTGAACGCACACATCACAAAGTTGTTTCTGAGAATGATTCTGTCTAGTTTTTATACCAAGATATTTCGTTTTCTAATATTGGCCTAAAATCGCTTGAAATCTCCAATTGCAATTTCCACAATAAGAGAGTTTCAAATCTGCTCTGTCCAAAGAAAGGTTCAACTCTGTGAGCTGAATACACACAACACAAAGAAGTTACTGAAAATTCTTCTGTCTAGCATTATATGAAGAAATCCCGTTTCCAACGAAGGCCTCAAAGAGTTCCAAATATCCACTTGCAGACTTTACAAACAGAGTGTTTCCAAACTGCTGTATGAACAGAAAGGTTAAACTCTGTGAGCTGAATGCACACATCACATAGTAGTTTCTGAGAATGATTCTGTCTAGTTTTTATACGAAGATATTTCCTTTTCTCACATTGGCCTCAAATCGCTTGAAATCTCAAATTCCAAATTCCAGAAAAAGACAGTTTCAAACCTGCAGTGTGTAAGGAAAGGTTCAAATCTGTCAGTTGAATTCACACAACACAAAGAAGTTACTGAGAATTCCTCTGTCTAGCATTATATGAAGAAATCCCGTTTCCAACGAAGGCCTCAAAGTGGTGCAAATATCCACTTGTAGACTTTAGAAACAGAGTGTTTCCAAACTGCTCTATGAACAGAAAACTTAAACTCTCTGAGCTGAACGCACACATCACAAAGTTGTTTCTGAGAATGATTCTGTCTAGTTTTTATACGAAGATATTTCCTTTTCTAACATTGGCCTAAAATCGCTTGAAATCTCCAATTTCAAATTCCAGAAAAAGAGAGTTTCAAATCTGCTCTGTCCAAAGAAAGGTTCAACTCTGTGAGCTGAATACACACAACACAAAGAAGTTACTGAAAATTCTTCTGTCTAGCATTATATGAAGAAATCCCGTTTCCAACGAAGTCCTCAAAGAGGTCCAAATATCCACTTGCAGACTTTACAAACAGAGTGTTTCCAAACTGCTGTATGAACAGAAAGGTTAAAATCTGTGAGCTGAATGCACACATCACATAGTAGTTTCTGAGAATGATTCTGTCTAGTTTTTATACGAAGATATTTCCTTTTCTCACATTGGCCTAAAATCGCTTGAAATCTCCAATTGCAATTTCCCCAAAAAGAGAGTTTCAAATCTGCTCTGTCCAAAGAAAGGTTCAACTCTGTGAGCTGAATACACACAACACAAAGAAGTTACTGAAAATTCTTCTGTCTAGCATTATATGAAGAAATCCCGTTTCCAACGAAGTCCTCAAAGAGGTCCAAATATCCACTTGCAGACTTTACAAACAGAGTGTTTCCAAACTGCTGTATGAACAGAAAGGTTAAAATCTGTGAGCTGAATGCACACATCACATAGTAGTTTCTGAGAATCATTCTGTCTAGTTTTTATGCCAAGATATTTCCTTTTCTCACATTGGCCTCAAATCGCTTGAAATCTCAAATTCCAAATTCCAGAAAAAGACAGTTTCAAACCTGCAGTGTGTAAGGAAAGGTTCAAATCTGTGAGTTGAATACACACAACACAAAGAAGTTACTGAGAATTCCTCTGTCTAGCATTATATGAAGAAATCCCGTTTCCAACGAAGGCCTCAAAGTGGTGCAAATATCCATTTGTAGACTTTAGAAACAGAGTGTTTGCAAACTGCTCTATGAACAGAAAAGTTAAACTCTGTGAGCTGAACGCACACATCACAAAGTTGTTTCTGAGAATGATTCTGTCTAGTTTTTATACGAAGATATTTCCTTTTCTAACATTGGCCTCAAATCGTTTGAAATCTCCAATTGCAATTTCCCCAAAAAGAGAGTTTCAAATCTGCTCTGTCCAAAGAAAGGTTCAACTCTGTGAGCTGAATACACACAACACCAAGAAGTTACTGAAAATTCTTCTGTCTAGCATTATATGAAGAAATCCCGTTTCCAACGAAGTCCTCAAAGAGGTCAAATATCCACTTGCAGACTTTACAAACAGAGTGTTTCCAAACTGCTGTATGAACAGAAAGGTTAAACTCTGTGAGCTGAATGCACACATCACATAGTAGTTTCTGAGAATGATTCTGTCTAGTTTTTATACCAAGATATTTCCTTTTCTCACATTGGCCTCAAATCGCTTGAAATCTCCAATTGCAATTTCCACAAAAAGAGAGTTTCAAATCTGCTCTGTCCAAAGAAAGGTTCAACTCTGTGAGCTGAATACACACAACACAAAGAAGTTACTCAAAATTCTTCTGTCTAGCATTATATAAAGAAATCCCGTTTCCAACGAAATCCTCAAAGAGGTCCAAATATCCCCTTGCAGAATTTACAAACAGAGTGTTTCCAAACTGCTCTATGAACAGAAAGGTTAAACTCTGTGAGCTGAATGCACACATCATATAGTAGTTTCTGAGAATGATTCTGTATAGTTTCTATACGAAGATATTTCCTTTTCTAACATTGTCCTCAAATCGCTTGAAATCTCCAATTCCAAATTCCAGAAAAAGAGAGTTTCAAACCTGCAGTGTGTAAGGAAAGGTTCAAATCTGTGAGTTGAATACACACAACACAAAGAAGTTACTGAGAATTCTTCTGTCTAGCATTATATGAAGAAATCCCATTTCCAACGAAGGCCTCAAAGTGGAGCAAATATCCACATGTAGACTTTAGAAACAGAGTGTTTCCAAACTGCTCTATGAACAGAAAAGTTAAACTCTGTGAGCTGAACGCACACATCACAAAGTTGTTTCTGAGAATGATTCTGTCTAGTTTTTATACCAAGATATTTCGTTTTCTAACATTGGCCTAAAATCGCTTGAAATCTCCAATTGCAATTTCCACAAAAAGAGAGTTTCAAATCTGCTCTGTCCAAAGAACAGTTCAACTCTGTGAGCTGAATACACACAACACAAAGAAGTTACTGAAAATTCTTCTGTCTAGCATTATATGAAGAAATCCCGTTTCCAACGAAGTCCCCAAAGAGGTCCAAATATCCCCTTGCAGACTTTACAAACAGAGTGTTTCCAAACTGCTGTATGAACAGAAAGGTTAAACTCTGTGAGCTGAACGCACACATCACAAAGTTGTTTCTGAGAATGATTCTGTCTAGTTTTTATACCAAGATATTTCGTTTTCTAACATTGGCCTCAAATCGCTTGAAATCTCCAATTTCAAATTCCAGAAAAAGAGAGTTTCAAATCTGCTCTGTCCAAAGAAAGGTTCAACTCTGTGAGCTGAATACACACAACACAAAGAAGTTACTGAAAATTCTTCTGTCTAGCATTATATGAAGAAATCCCGTTTCCAACGAAGTCCTCAAAGAGGTCCAAATATCCACTTGCAGACTTTACAAACAGAGTGTTTCCAAACTGCTCTATGAACAGAAAGGTTAAACTCTGTGAGCTGAATGCACACATCACATAGTAGTTTCTGAGAATGATTCTGTCTAGTTTCCATACGAAGATATTTCCTTTTCTCACATTGGCCTCAAATCGCTTAAAATCTCAAATTCCAAATTCCAGAAAAATTCAGTTTCAAACCTGCAGTGTGTAAGGAAAGGTTCAAATCTGTGAGTTGAATACACACAACACAAAGAAGTTACTGAGAATTCCTCTGTCTAGCATTATATGAAGAAATCCCGTTTCCAACGAAGGCCTCAAAGTGGTGCAAATATCCATTTGTAGACTTTAGAAACAGAGTGTTTCCAAACTGCTCTATGAACAGAAAAGTTAAACTCTGTGAGCTGAACGCACACATCACAAAGTTGTTTCTGAGAATGATTCTGTCTAGTTTTTATACGAAGATATTTCCTTTTCTAACATTGGCCTCAAATCGCTTGAAATCTCCAATTGCAATTTCCCCAAAAAGAGAGTTTCAAATCTGCTCTGTCCAAAGAAAGGTTCAACTCTGTGAGCTGAATACACACAACACAAAGAAGTTACTGAAAATTCTTCTGTCTAGCATTATATGAAGAAATCCCGTTTCCAACGAAGTCCTCAAAGAGGTCAAATATCCACTTGCAGACTTTACAAACAGAGTGTTTCCAAACTGCTGTATGAACAGAAAGGTTAAACTCTGTGAGCTGAATGCACACATCACATAGTAGTTTCTGAGAATGATTCTGTCTAGTTTTTATACCAAGATATTTCCTTTTCTCACATTGGCCTCAAATCGCTTGAAATCTCCAATTGCAATTTCCACAAAAAGAGAGTTTCAAATCTGCTCTGTCCAAAGAAAGGTTCAACTCTGTGAGCTGAATACACACAACACAAAGAAGTTACTCAAAATTCTTCTGTCTAGCATTATATAAAGAAATCCCGTTTCCAACGAAATGCTCAAAGGGGTCCAAATATCCCCTTGCAGAATTTACAAACAGAGTGTTTCCAAACTGCTCTATGAACAGAAAGGTTAAACTCTGTGAGCTGAATGCACACATCACATAGTAGTTTCTGAGAATGATTCTGTCTAGTTTCTATACGAAGATATTTCCTTTTCTAACATTGTCCTCAAATCGCTTGAAATCTCAAATTCCAAATTCCAGAAAAAGACAGTTTCAAACCTGCATTGTGTAAGGAAAGGTTCATATCTGTGAGTTGAATACACACAACACAAAGAAGTTACTGCGAATTCTTCTGTCTAGCATTATATGAAGAAATCCCGTTTCCAACGAAGGCCTCAAAGTGGTGCAAATATCCACTTGTAGACTTTAGAAACAGAGTGTTTCCAAACTGCTCTATCAACAGAAAAGTTAAACGCTGTGAGTTGAACGCACACATCACAAAGTTGTTTCTGAGAATGATTCTGTCTAGTTTTTATACCAAGATATTTCGTTTTCTAACATTGGCCTAAAATCGCTTGAAATCTCCAATTGCAATTTCCACAAAAAGAGAGTTTCAAATCTGCTGTGTCCAAAGAAAGGTTCAACTCTGTGAGCTGAATACACACAACACAAAGAAGTTACTGAAAATTCTTCTGTCTAGCATTATATGAAGAAATCCCGTTTCCAACGAAGTCCTCAAAGAGGTCCAAATATCCACTCGCAGACTTTACAAACAGAGTGTTTCCAAACTGCTGTATGAACAGAAAGGTTAAACTCTGTGAGCTGAATGCACACATCACATAGTAGTTTCTGAGAATGATTCTGTCTAGTTTTTATACGAAGATATTTCCTTTTCTAACATTGGCCTAAAATCGCTTGAAATCTCCAATTGCAATTTCCCCAATAAGAGAGTTTCAGATCTGCTCTGTCCAAAGAAAGGTTCAACTCTGTGAGCTGAATACACACAACACAAAGAAGTTACTCAAAATTCTTCTGTCTAGCATTATATGAAGAAATCCCGTTTCCAACGAAGTCCTCAAAGAGGTCCAAATATCCACTTGCAGACTTTACAAACAGAGTGTTTCCAAACTGCTGTATGAACAGAAAGGTTAAACTCTGTGAGCTGAATGCACACATCACATAGTAGTTTCTGAGAATGATTCTGTCTAGTTTTTATACCAAGATATTTCCTTTTCTCACATTGGCCTCAAATCGCTTGAAATCTCCAATTGCAATTTCCACAAAAAGAGAGTTTCAAATCTGCTCTGTCCAAAGAAAGGTTCAACTCTGTGAGCTGAATAGACACAACACAAAGAAGTTACTGAAAATTCTTCTGTCTAGCATTATATGAAGAAATCCTGTTTCCAACGAAGTCCTCAAAGAGTTCCAAATATCCACTTGCAGACTTTACAAACAGAGTGTTTCCAAACTGCTGTATGAACAGAAAGGCTAAACTCTGTGAGCTGAATGCACACATCACATAGTAGTTTCTGAGAATGATTCTGTCTAGTTTTTATACCAAGATACTTCCTTTTCTAACATTGGCCTAAAATCGCTTGAAATCTCCAATTGCAATTTCCCCAAAAAGAGAGTTTCAAATCTGCCCTGTCCAAAGAAAGGTTCAACTCTGTGAGCTGAATACACACAACACAAAGAAGTTACTGAAAATTCTTCTGTCTAGCATTATATGAAGAAATCCCGTTTCCAACGAAGTCCCCAAAGAGGTCCAAATATCCCCTTGCAGACTTTACAAACAGAGTGTTTCCAAACTGCTCTATGAACAGAAAGGTTAAACTCTGTGAGCTGAACGCACACATCACAAAGTTGTTTCTGAGAATGATTCTGTCTAGTTTTTATACCAAGATATTTCGTTTTCTAACATTGGCCTCAAATCGCTTGAAATCTCCAATTTCAAATTCCAGAAAAAGAGAGTTTCAAATCTGCTCTGTCCAAAGAAAGGTTCAACTCTGTGAGCTGAATACACACAACACAAAGAAGTTACTGAAAATTCTTCTGTCTAGCATTATATGAAGAAATCCCGTTTCCAACGAAGTCCTCAAAGAGGTCCAAATATCCACTTGCAGACTTTACAAACAGAGTGTTTCCAAACTGCTCTATGAAAAGAAAGGTTAAACTCTGTGAGCTGAATGCACACATCACATAGTAGTTTCTGAGAATGATTCTGTCTAGTTTCCATACGAAGATATTTCCTTTTCTAACATTGGCCTCAAATCGCTTGAAATCTCAAATTCCAAATTCCAGAAAAAGACAGTTTCAAACCTGCAGTGTGTAAGGAAAGGTTCAAATCTGTGAGTTGAATACACACAACACAAAGAAGTTACTGAGAATTCTTCTGTCTAGCATTATATGAAGAAATCCCATTTCCAACGAAAGCCTCAAAGTGGTGCAAATATCCACTTGTAGACTTTAGAAACAGAGTGTTTCCAAACTGCTCTATGAACAGAAAAGTCAAACTCTGTGAGCTGAACGCACACATCACAAAGTTGTTTCTGAGAATGATTCTGTCTAGTTTTTATACGAAGATATTTCCTTTTCTAACATTGGCCTAAAATCGCTTAAAATCTCCAATTTCAAATTCCAGAAAAAGAGAGTTTCAAATCTGCTCTGTCCAAAGAAAGGTTCAACTCTGTGAGCTGAATACACACAACACAAAGAAGTTACTGAAAATTCTTCTGTCTAGCATTATATGAAGAAATCCCGTTTCCAACGAAGTCCTCAAAGAGGTCCAAATATCCACTTGCAGACTTTACAAACAGAGTGTTTCCAAACTGCTGTATGAACAGAAAGGTTAAAATCTGTGAGCTGAATGCACACATCACATAGTAGTTTCTGAGAATGATTCTGTCTAGTTTTTATACGAAGATATTTCCTTTTCTCACATTGGCCTAAAATCGCTTGAAATCTCCAATTGCAATTTCCCCAAAAAGAGAGTTTCAAATCTGCTCTGTCCAAAAAAAGGTTCAACTCTGTGAGCTGAATACACACAACACAAAGAAGTTACTGAAAATTCTTCTGTCTAGCATTATATGAAGAAATCCCGTTTCCAACGAAGTCCTCAAAGAGGTCCAAATATCCACTTGCAGACTTTACAAACAGAGTGTTTCCAAACTGCTGTATGAACAGAAAGGTTAAAATCTGTGAGCTGAATGCACACATCACATAGTAGTTTCTGAGAATCATTCTGTCTAGTTTTTATGCCAAGATATTTCCTTTTCTCACATTGGCCTCAAATCGCTTGAAATCTCAAATTCCAAATTCCAGAAAAAGACAGTTTCAAACCTGCAGTGTGTAAGGAAAGGTTCAAATCTGTGAGTTGAATACACACAACACAAAGAAGTTACTGAGAATTCTTCTGTCTAGCATTATATGAAGAAATCCCGTTTCCAACGAAGGTCTCAAAGTGGAGCAAATATCCACTTGTAGACTTTAGAAACAGAGTGTTTCCAAACCGCTCTATGAACAGAAAAGTTAAACTCTGTGAGCTGAACGCACACATCACAATGTTGTTTCTGAGAATGATTCTGTCTAGTTTTTATACCAAGATATTTCGTTTTCTAACATTGGCCTAAAATCGCTTGAAATCTCCAATTTCAAATTCCAGAAAATTCAAATTCCAGAAAAAGAGAGTTTCAAATCTGCTCTGTCCAAAGAAAGGTTCAACTCTGTGAGCTGAATACACACAACACAAAGAAGTTACTGAAAATTCTTCTGTCTAGCATTATATGAAGAAATCCCGTTTCCAACGAAGTCCTCAAAGAGGTCCAAATATCCACTTGCAGACTTTACAAACAGAGTGTTTCCAAACTGCTGTATGAACAGAAAGGTTAAAATCTGTGAGCTGAATGCACACATCACATAGTAGTTTCTGAGAATCATTCTGTCTAGTTTTTATAGCAAGATATTTCCTTTTCTAACATTGGCCTCAAATCGCTTGAAATCTCCAATTGCAATTTCCACAAAAACAGAGTTTCAAATCTGCTCTGTCCAAAGAAAGGTTCAACTCTGTGAGCTGAATACACACAACACAAAGAAGTTACTCAAAATTCTCCTGTCTAGCATTATATAAAGAAATCCCGTTTCCAACGAAGTCCTCAAAGAGGTCCAAATATCCACTTGCAGACTTTACAAACAGAGTGTTTCCAAACTGCTCTATGAACAGAAAGGTTAAACTCTGTGAGTTGAATGCACACATCAGAAAGTAGTTTCTGAGAATGATTCTGTCTAGTTTCTATACGAAGATATTTCCTTTTCTACCATTGGCCTAAAATCGCTTGAAATCTCCAATTGCAATTTCCCCAAAAAGAGAGTTTCAAATCTGCTCTGTCCAAAGAAAGGTTCAACTCTGTGAGCTGAATACACACAACACAAAGAAGTTACTCAAAATTCTTCTGTCTAGCATTATATGAAGAAATCCCGTTTCCAAAGAAGTTCTCAAAGAGGTCCAAATATCCACTCGCAGACTTTACAAACAGAGTGTTTCCAAACTGCTGTATGAACAGAAAGGTTAAACTCTGTGAGCTGAATGCACACATCACATAGTAGTTTCTGAGAATCATTCTGTCTAGTTTTTATACCAAGATATTTCCTTTTCTCACATTGGCCTCAAATCGCTTGAAATCTCCAATTCCAAATTCCAGAAAAAGACAGTTTCAAACCTGCAGTGTGTAAGGAAAGGTTCAAATCTGTGAGTTGAATACACACAACACAAAGAAGTTACTGAGAATTCTTCTGTCTAGCATTATATGAAGAAATCCCGTTTCCAACGAAGGCCTCCAAGTGGTGAAAATATCCACTTGTAGACTTTAGAAACAGAGTGTTTCCAAACTGCTCTATCAACAGAAAAGTTAAACGCTGTGAGTTGAACGCACACATCACAAAGTTGTTTCTGAGAATGGTTCTGTCTAGTTTTTATACCAAGATATTTCGTTTTCTAACATTGGCCTAAAATCGCTTGAAATCTGCAATTGCAATTTCCACAAAAAGAGAGTTTCAAATCTGCTGTGTCCAAAGAAAGGTTCAACTCTGTGAGCTGAATACACACAACACAAAGAAGTTACTGAAAATTCTTCTGTCTAGCATTATATGAAGAAATCCCGTTTCCAACGAAGTCCTCAAAGAGGTCCAAATATCCACTTGCAGACTTTACAAACAGAGTGTTTCCAAACTGCTGTATGAACAGAAAGGTTAAACTCTGTGAGCTGAATGCACACATCACATAGTAGTTTCTGAGAATGATTCTGTCTAGTTTTTATACGAAGATATTTCCTTTTCTCACATTGGCCTCAAATCGCTTGAAATCTCCAATTGCAAATTCCACAAAAAGAGAGTTTCAAATCTGCTCTGTCCAAAGAAAGGTTCAACTCTGTGAGCTGAATAGACACAACACAAAGAAGTTACTGAAAATTCTTCTGTCTAGCATTATATGAAGAAATCCTGTTTCCAACGAAGTCCTCAAAGAGTTCCAAATATCCACTTGCAGACTTTACAAACAGAGTGTTTCGAAACTGCTGTATGAACAGAAAGGCTAAACTCTGTGAGCTGAATGCACACATCACATAGTAGTTTCTGAGAATGATTCTGTCTAGTTTTTATACCAAGATACTTCCTTTTCTAACATTGGCCTAAAATCGCTTGAAATCTCCAATTGCAATTTCCCCAAAAAGAGAGTTTCAAATCTGCCCTGTCCAAAGAAAGGTTCAACTCTGTGAGCTGAATACACACAACACAAAGAAGTTACTGAAAATTCTTCTGTCTAGCATTATATGAAGAAATCCCGTTTCCAACGAAGTCCCCAAAGAGGTCCAAATATCCCCTTGCAGACTTTACAAACAGAGTGTTTCCAAACTGCTCTATGAACAGAAAGGTTAAACTCTGTGAGCTGAACGCACACATCACAAAGTTGTTTCTGAGAATGATTCTGTCTAGTTTTTATACCAAGATATTTCGTTTTCTAACATTGGCCTCAAATCGCTTGAAATCACCAATTTCAAATTCCAGAAAAAGAGAGTTTCAAATCTGCTCTGTCCAAAGAAAGGTTCAACTCTGTGAGCTGAATACACACAACACAAAGAAGTTACTGAAAATTCTTCTGTCTAGCATTATATGAAGAAATCCCGTTTCCAACGAAGTCCTCAAAGAGGTCCAAATATCCACTTGCAGACTTTACAAACAGAGTGTTTCCAAACTGCTCTATGAACAGAAAGGTTAAACTCTGTGAGCTGAATGCACACATCACATAGTAGTTTCTGAGAATGATTCTGTCTAGTTTCCATACGAAGATATTTCCTTTTCTAACATTGGCCTCAAATCGCTTGAAATCTCAAATTCCAAATTCCAGAAAAAGACAGTTTCAAACCTGCAGTGTGTAAGGAAAGGTTCAAATCTGTGAGTTGAATACACACAACACAAAGAAGTTACTGAGAATTCTTCTGTCTAGCATTATATGAAGAAATCCCGTTTCCAACGAAGGCCTCAAAGTGGTGCAAATATCCACTTGTAGACTTTAGAAACAGAGTGTTTCCAAACTGCTCTATGAACAGAAAAGTTAAACTCTGTGAGCTGAACGCACACATCACAAAGTTGTTTCTGAGAATGATTCTGTCTAGTTTTTATACCAAGATATTTCGTTTTCTAATATTGGCCTAAAATCGCTTGAAATCTCCAATTGCAATTTCCACAATAAGAGAGTTTCAAATCTGCTCTGTCCAAAGAAAGGTTCAACTCTGTGAGCTGAATACACACAACACAAAGAAGTTACTGAAAATTCTTCTGTCTAGCATTATATGAAGAAATCCCGTTTCCAACGAAGGCCTCAAAGAGTTCCAAATATCCACTTGCAGACTTTACAAACAGAGTGTTTCCAAACTGCTGTATGAACAGAAAGGTTAAACTCTGTGAGCTGAATGCACACATCACATAGTAGTTTCTGAGAATGATTCTGTCTAGTTTTTATACGAAGATATTTCCTTTTCTCACATTGGCCTCAAATCGCTTGAAATCTCAAATTCCAAATTCCAGAAAAAGACAGTTTCAAACCTGCAGTGTGTAAGGAAAGGTTCAAATCTGTCAGTTGAATTCACACAACACAAAGAAGTTACTGAGAATTCCTCTGTCTAGCATTATATGAAGAAATCCCGTTTCCAACGAAGGCCTCAAAGTGGTGCAAATATCCACTTGTAGACTTTAGAAACAGAGTGTTTCCAAACTGCTCTATGAACAGAAAACTTAAACTCTCTGAGCTGAACGCACACATCACAAAGTTGTTTCTGAGAATGATTCTGTCTAGTTTTTATACGAAGATATTTCCTTTTCTAACATTGGCCTAAAATCGCTTGAAATCTCCAATTTCAAATTCCAGAAAAAGAGAGTTTCAAATCTGCTCTGTCCAAAGAAAGGTTCAACTCTGTGAGCTGAATACACACAACACAAAGAAGTTACTGAAAATTCTTCTGTCTAGCATTATATGAAGAAATCCCGTTTCCAACGAAGTCCTCAAAGAGGTCCAAATATCCACTTGCAGACTTTACAAACAGAGTGTTTCCAAACTGCTGTATGAACAGAAAGGTTAAAATCTGTGAGCTGAATGCACACATCACATAGTAGTTTCTGAGAATGATTCTGTCTAGTTTTTATACGAAGATATTTCCTTTTCTCACATTGGCCTAAAATCGCTTGAAATCTCCAATTGCAATTTCCCCAAAAAGAGAGTTTCAAATCTGCTCTGTCCAAAGAAAGGTTCAACTCTGTGAGCTGAATACACACAACACAAAGAAGTTACTGAAAATTCTTCTGTCTAGCATTATATGAAGAAATCCCGTTTCCAACGAAGTCCTCAAAGAGGTCCAAATATCCACTTGCAGACTTTACAAACAGAGTGTTTCCAAACTGCTGTATGAACAGAAAGGTTAAAATCTGTGAGCTGAATGCACACATCACATAGTAGTTTCTGAGAATCATTCTGTCTAGTTTTTATGCCAAGATATTTCCTTTTCTCACATTGGCCTCAAATCGCTTGAAATCTCAAATTCCAAATTCCAGAAAAAGACAGTTTCAAACCTGCAGTGTGTAAGGAAAGGTTCAAATCTGTGAGTTGAATACACACAACACAAAGAAGTTACTGAGAATTCCTCTGTCTAGCATTATATGAAGAAATCCCGTTTCCAACGAAGGCCTCAAAGTGGTGCAAATATCCATTTGTAGACTTTAGAAACAGAGTGTTTGCAAACTGCTCTATGAACAGAAAAGTTAAACTCTGTGAGCTGAACGCACACATCACAAAGTTGTTTCTGAGAATGATTCTGTCTAGTTTTTATACGAAGATATTTCCTTTTCTAACATTGGCCTCAAATCGTTTGAAATCTCCAATTGCAATTTCCCCAAAAAGAGAGTTTCAAATCTGCTCTGTCCAAAGAAAGGTTCAACTCTGTGAGCTGAATACACACAACACCAAGAAGTTACTGAAAATTCTTCTGTCTAGCATTATATGAAGAAATCCCGTTTCCAACGAAGTCCTCAAAGAGGTCAAATATCCACTTGCAGACTTTACAAACAGAGTGTTTCCAAACTGCTGTATGAACAGAAAGGTTAAACTCTGTGAGCTGAATGCACACATCACATAGTAGTTTCTGAGAATGATTCTGTCTAGTTTTTATACCAAGATATTTCCTTTTCTCACATTGGCCTCAAATCGCTTGAAATCTCCAATTGCAATTTCCACAAAAAGAGAGTTTCAAATCTGCTCTGTCCAAAGAAAGGTTCAACTCTGTGAGCTGAATACACACAACACAAAGAAGTTACTCAAAATTCTTCTGTCTAGCATTATATAAAGAAATCCCGTTTCCAACGAAATCCTCAAAGAGGTCCAAATATCCCCTTGCAGAATTTACAAACAGAGTGTTTCCAAACTGCTCTATGAACAGAAAGGTTAAACTCTGTGAGCTGAATGCACACATCATATAGTAGTTTCTGAGAATGATTCTGTCTAGTTTCTATACGAAGATATTTCCTTTTCTAACATTGTCCTCAAATCGCTTGAAATCTCCAATTCCAAATTCCAGAAAAAGAGAGTTTCAAACCTGCAGTGTGTAAGGAAAGGTTCAAATCTGTGAGTTGAATACACACAACACAAAGAAGTTACTGAGAATTCTTCTGTCTAGCATTATATGAAGAAATCCCATTTCCAACGAAGGCCTCAAAGTGGAGCAAATATCCACATGTAGACTTTAGAAACAGAGTGTTTCCAAACTGCTCTATGAACAGAAAAGTTAAACTCTGTGAGCTGAACGCACACATCACAAAGTTGTTTCTGAGAATGATTCTGTCTAGTTTTTATACCAAGATATTTCGTTTTCTAACATTGGCCTAAAATCGCTTGAAATCTCCAATTGCAATTTCCACAAAAAGAGAGTTTCAAATCTGCTCTGTCCAAAGAACAGTTCAACTCTGTGAGCTGAATACACACAACACAAAGAAGTTACTGAAAATTCTTCTGTCTAGCATTATATGAAGAAATCCCGTTTCCAACGAAGTCCCCAAAGAGGTCCAAATATCCCCTTGCAGACTTTACAAACAGAGTGTTTCCAAACTGCTGTATGAACAGAAAGGTTAAACTCTGTGAGCTGAACGCACACATCACAAAGTTGTTTCTGAGAATGATTCTGTCTAGTTTTTATACCAAGATATTTCGTTTTCTAACATTGGCCTCAAATCGCTTGAAATCTCCAATTTCAAATTCCAGAAAAAGAGAGTTTCAAATCTGCTCTGTCCAAAGAAAGGTTCAACTCTGTGAGCTGAATACACACAACACAAAGAAGTTACTGAAAATTCTTCTGTCTAGCATTATATGAAGAAATCCCGTTTCCAACGAAGTCCTCAAAGAGGTCCAAATATCCACTTGCAGACTTTACAAACAGAGTGTTTCCAAACTGCTCTATGAACAGAAAGGTTAAACTCTGTGAGCTGAATGCACACATCACATAGTAGTTTCTGAGAATGATTCTGTCTAGTTTCCATACGAAGATATTTCCTTTTCTCACATTGGCCTCAAATCGCTTAAAATCTCAAATTCCAAATTCCAGAAAAATTCAGTTTCAAACCTGCAGTGTGTAAGGAAAGGTTCAAATCTGTGAGTTGAATACACACAACACAAAGAAGTTACTGAGAATTCCTCTGTCTAGCATTATATGAAGAAATCCCGTTTCCAACGAAGGCCTCAAAGTGGTGCAAATATCCATTTGTAGACTTTAGAAACAGAGTGTTTCCAAACTGCTCTATGAACAGAAAAGTTAAACTCTGTGAGCTGAACGCACACATCACAAAGTTGTTTCTGAGAATGATTCTGTCTAGTTTTTATACGAAGATATTTCCTTTTCTAACATTGGCCTCAAATCGCTTGAAATCTCCAATTGCAATTTCCCCAAAAAGAGAGTTTCAAATCTGCTCTGTCCAAAGAAAGGTTCAACTCTGTGAGCTGAATACACACAACACAAAGAAGTTACTGAAAATTCTTCTGTCTAGCATTATATGAAGAAATCCCGTTTCCAACGAAGTCCTCAAAGAGGTCAAATATCCACTTGCAGACTTTACAAACAGAGTGTTTCCAAACTGCTGTATGAACAGAAAGGTTAAACTCTGTGAGCTGAATGCACACATCACATAGTAGTTTCTGAGAATGATTCTGTCTAGTTTTTATACCAAGATATTTCCTTTTCTCACATTGGCCTCAAATCGCTTGAAATCTCCAATTGCAATTTCCACAAAAAGAGAGTTTCAAATCTGCTCTGTCCAAAGAAAGGTTCAACTCTGTGAGCTGAATACACACAACACAAAGAAGTTACTCAAAATTCTTCTGTCTAGCATTATATAAAGAAATCCCGTTTCCAACGAAATGCTCAAAGGGGTCCAAATATCCCCTTGCAGAATTTACAAACAGAGTGTTTCCAAACTGCTCTATGAACAGAAAGGTTAAACTCTGTGAGCTGAATGCACACATCACATAGTAGTTTCTGAGAATGATTCTGTCTAGTTTCTATACGAAGATATTTCCTTTTCTAACATTGTCCTCAAATCGCTTGAAATCTCAAATTCCAAATTCCAGAAAAAGACAGTTTCAAACCTGCATTGTGTAAGGAAAGGTTCATATCTGTGAGTTGAATACACACAACACAAAGAAGTTACTGCGAATTCTTCTGTCTAGCATTATATGAAGAAATCCCGTTTCCAACGAAGGCCTCAAAGTGGTGCAAATATCCACTTGTAGACTTTAGAAACAGAGTGTTTCCAAACTGCTCTATCAACAGAAAAGTTAAACGCTGTGAGTTGAACGCACACATCACAAAGTTGTTTCTGAGAATGATTCTGTCTAGTTTTTATACCAAGATATTTCGTTTTCTAACATTGGCCTAAAATCGCTTGAAATCTCCAATTGCAATTTCCACAAAAAGAGAGTTTCAAATCTGCTGTGTCCAAAGAAAGGTTCAACTCTGTGAGCTGAATACACACAACACAAAGAAGTTACTGAAAATTCTTCTGTCTAGCATTATATGAAGAAATCCCGTTTCCAACGAAGTCCTCAAAGAGGTCCAAATATCCACTCGCAGACTTTACAAACAGAGTGTTTCCAAACTGCTGTATGAACAGAAAGGTTAAACTCTGTGAGCTGAATGCACACATCACATAGTAGTTTCTGAGAATGATTCTGTCTAGTTTTTATACGAAGATATTTCCTTTTCTAACATTGGCCTAAAATCGCTTGAAATCTCCAATTGCAATTTCCCCAATAAGAGAGTTTCAGATCTGCTCTGTCCAAAGAAAGGTTCAACTCTGTGAGCTGAATACACACAACACAAAGAAGTTACTCAAAATTCTTCTGTCTAGCATTATATGAAGAAATCCCGTTTCCAACGAAGTCCTCAAAGAGGTCCAAATATCCACTTGCAGACTTTACAAACAGAGTGTTTCCAAACTGCTGTATGAACAGAAAGGTTAAACTCTGTGAGCTGAATGCACACATCACATAGTAGTTTCTGAGAATGATTCTGTCTAGTTTTTATACCAAGATATTTCCTTTTCTCACATTGGCCTCAAATCGCTTGAAATCTCCAATTGCAATTTCCACAAAAAGAGAGTTTCAAATCTGCTCTGTCCAAAGAAAGGTTCAACTCTGTGAGCTGAATAGACACAACACAAAGAAGTTACTGAAAATTCTTCTGTCTAGCATTATATGAAGAAATCCTGTTTCCAACGAAGTCCTCAAAGAGTTCCAAATATCCACTTGCAGACTTTACAAACAGAGTGTTTCCAAACTGCTGTATGAACAGAAAGGCTAAACTCTGTGAGCTGAATGCACACATCACATAGTAGTTTCTGAGAATGATTCTGTCTAGTTTTTATACCAAGATACTTCCTTTTCTAACATTGGCCTAAAATCGCTTGAAATCTCCAATTGCAATTTCCCCAAAAAGAGAGTTTCAAATCTGCCCTGTCCAAAGAAAGGTTCAACTCTGTGAGCTGAATACACACAACACAAAGAAGTTACTGAAAATTCTTCTGTCTAGCATTATATGAAGAAATCCCGTTTCCAACGAAGTCCCCAAAGAGGTCCAAATATCCCCTTGCAGACTTTACAAACAGAGTGTTTCCAAACTGCTCTATGAACAGAAAGGTTAAACTCTGTGAGCTGAACGCACACATCACAAAGTTGTTTCTGAGAATGATTCTGTCTAGTTTTTATACCAAGATATTTCGTTTTCTAACATTGGCCTCAAATCGCTTGAAATCTCCAATTTCAAATTCCAGAAAAAGAGAGTTTCAAATCTGCTCTGTCCAAAGAAAGGTTCAACTCTGTGAGCTGAATACACACAACACAAAGAAGTTACTGAAAATTCTTCTGTCTAGCATTATATGAAGAAATCCCGTTTCCAACGAAGTCCTCAAAGAGGTCCAAATATCCACTTGCAGACTTTACAAACAGAGTGTTTCCAAACTGCTCTATGAAAAGAAAGGTTAAACTCTGTGAGCTGAATGCACACATCACATAGTAGTTTCTGAGAATGATTCTGTCTAGTTTCCATACGAAGATATTTCCTTTTCTAACATTGGCCTCAAATCGCTTGAAATCTCAAATTCCAAATTCCAGAAAAAGACAGTTTCAAACCTGCAGTGTGTAAGGAAAGGTTCAAATCTGTGAGTTGAATACACACAACACAAAGAAGTTACTGAGAATTCTTCTGTCTAGCATTATATGAAGAAATCCCATTTCCAACGAAAGCCTCAAAGTGGTGCAAATATCCACTTGTAGACTTTAGAAACAGAGTGTTTCCAAACTGCTCTATGAACAGAAAAGTCAAACTCTGTGAGCTGAACGCACACATCACAAAGTTGTTTCTGAGAATGATTCTGTCTAGTTTTTATACGAAGATATTTCCTTTTCTAACATTGGCCTAAAATCGCTTAAAATCTCCAATTTCAAATTCCAGAAAAAGAGAGTTTCAAATCTGCTCTGTCCAAAGAAAGGTTCAACTCTGTGAGCTGAATACACACAACACAAAGAAGTTACTGAAAATTCTTCTGTCTAGCATTATATGAAGAAATCCCGTTTCCAACGAAGTCCTCAAAGAGGTCCAAATATCCACTTGCAGACTTTACAAACAGAGTGTTTCCAAACTGCTGTATGAACAGAAAGGTTAAAATCTGTGAGCTGAATGCACACATCACATAGTAGTTTCTGAGAATGATTCTGTCTAGTTTTTATACGAAGATATTTCCTTTTCTCACATTGGCCTAAAATCGCTTGAAATCTCCAATTGCAATTTCCCCAAAAAGAGAGTTTCAAATCTGCTCTGTCCAAAAAAAGGTTCAACTCTGTGAGCTGAATACACACAACACAAAGAAGTTACTGAAAATTCTTCTGTCTAGCATTATATGAAGAAATCCCGTTTCCAACGAAGTCCTCAAAGAGGTCCAAATATCCACTTGCAGACTTTACAAACAGAGTGTTTCCAAACTGCTGTATGAACAGAAAGGTTAAAATCTGTGAGCTGAATGCACACATCACATAGTAGTTTCTGAGAATCATTCTGTCTAGTTTTTATGCCAAGATATTTCCTTTTCTCACATTGGCCTCAAATCGCTTGAAATCTCAAATTCCAAATTCCAGAAAAATTCAGTTTCAAACCTGCAGTGTGTAAGGAAAGGTTCAAATCTGTGAGTTGAATACACACAACACAAAGAAGTTACTGAGAATTCCTCTGTCTAGCATTATATGAAGAAATCCCGTTTCCAACGAAGGCCTCAAAGTGGTGCAAATATCCATTTGTAGACTTTAGAAACAGAGTGTTTCCAAACTGCTCTATGAACAGAAAAGTTAAACTCTGTGAGCTGAACGCACACATCACAAAGTTGTTTCTGAGAATGATTCTGTCTAGTTTTTATACGAAGATATTTCCTTTTCTAACATTGGCCTCAAATCGCTTGAAATCTCCAATTGCAATTTCCCCAAAAAGAGAGTTTCAAATCTGCTCTGTCCAAAGAAAGGTTCAACTCTGTGAGCTGAATACACACAACACCAAGAAGTTACTGAAAATTCTTCTGTCTAGCATTATATGAAGAAATCCCGTTTCCAACGAAGTCCTCAAAGAGGTCCAAATATCCACTTGCAGACTTTACAAACAGAGTGTTTCCAAACTGCTGTATGAACAGAAAGGTTAAACTCTGTGAGCTGAATGCACACATCACATAGTAGTTTCTGAGAATGATTCTGTCTAGTTTTTATACCAAGATATTTCCTTTTCTCACATTGGCCTCAAATCGCTTGAAATCTCCAATTGCAATTTCCACAAAAAGAGAGTTTCAAATCTGCTCTGTCCAAAGAAAGGTTCAACTCTGTGAGCTGAATACACACAACACAAAGAAGTTACTCAAAATTCTTCTGTCTAGCATTATATAAAGAAATCCCGTTTCCAACGAAATCCTCAAAGAGGTCCAAATATCCCCTTGCAGAATTTACAAACAGAGTGTTTCCAAACTGCTCTATGAACAGAAAGGTTAAACTCTGTGAGCTGAATGCACACATCATATAGTAGTTTCTGAGAATGATTCTGTCTAGTTTCTATACGAAGATATTTCCTTTTCTAACATTGTCCTCAAATCGCTTGAAATCTCCAATTCCAAATTCCAGAAAAAGAGAGTTTCAAACCTGCAGTGTGTAAGGAAAGGTTCAAATCTGTGAGTTGAATACACACAACACAAAGAAGTTACTGAGAATTCTTCTGTCTAGCATTATATGAAGAAATCCCGTTTCCAACGAAGGCCTCAAAGTGGAGCAAATATCCACATGTAGACTTTAGAAACAGAGTGTTTCCAAACTGCTCTATGAACAGAAAAGTTAAACTCTGTGAGCTGAACGCACACATCACAAAGTTGTTTCTGAGAATGATTCTGTCTAGTTTTTATACCAAGATATTTCGTTTTCTAACATTGGCCTAAAATCGCTTGAAATCTCCAATTGCAATTTCCACAAAAAGAGAGTTTCAAATCTGCTCTGTCCAAAGAAAGGTTCAACTCTGTGAGCTGAATACACACAACACAAAGAAGTTACTGAAAATTCTTCTGTCTAGCATTATATGAAGAAATCCCGTTTCCAACGAAGTCCTCAAAGAGTTCCAAATATCCACTTGCAGACTTTACAAACAGAGTGTTTCCAAACTGCTGTATGAACAGAAAGGTTAAACTCTGTGAGCTGAATGCCCACATCACATAGTAGTTTCTGAGAATGATTCTGTCTAGTTTTTATACGAAGATATTTCCTTTTCTAACATTGGCCTAAAATCGCTTGAAATCTCCAATTGCAATTTCCCCAAAAAGAGAGTTTCAAATCTGCTCTGTCCAAAGAACGGTTCAACTCTGTGAGCTGAATACACACAACACAAAGAAGTTACTGAAAATTCTTCTGTCTAGCATTATATGAAGAAATCCCGTTTCCAACGAAGTCCCCAAAGAGGTCCAAATATCCCCTTGCAGACTTTACAAACAGAGTGTTTCCAAACTGCTCTATGAACAGAAAGGTTAAACTCTGTGAGCTGAACGCACACATCACAAAGTTGTTTCTGAGAATGATTCTGTCTAGTTTTTATACCAAGATATTTCGTTTTCTAACATTGGCCTCAAATCGCTTGAAATCTCCAATTTCAAATTCCAGAAAAAGAGAGTTTCAAATCTGCTCTGTCCAAAGAAAGGTTCAACTCTGTGAGCTGAATACACACAACACAAAGAAGTTACTGAAAATTCTTCTGTCTAGCATTATATGAAGAAATCCCGTTTCCAACGAAGTCCTCAAAGAGGTCCAAATATCCACTTGCAGACTTTACAAACAGAGTGTTTCCAAACTGCTCTATGAACAGAAAGGTTAAACTCTGTGAGCTGAATGCACACATCACATAGTAGTTTCCGAGAATGATTCTGTCTAGTTTCCATACGAAGATATTTCCTTTTCTCACATTGGCTTCAAATCGCTTGAAATCTCAAATTCCAAATTCCAGAAAAATTCAGTTTCAAACCTGCAGTGTGTAAGGAAAGGTTCAAATCTGTGAGTTGAATACACACAACACAAAGAAGTTACTGAGAATTCCTCTGTCTAGCATTATATGAGGAAATCCCGTTTCCAACGAAGGCCTCAAAGTGGTGCAAATATCCATTTGTAGACTTTAGAAACAGAGTGTTTCCAAACTGCTCTATGAACAGAAAAGTTAAACTCTGTGAGCTGAACGCACACATCACAAAGTTGTTTCTGAGAATGATTCTGTCTAGTTTTTATACGAAGATATTTCCTTTTCTAACATTGGCCTCAAATCGCTTGAAATCTCCAATTGCAATTTCCCCAAAAAGAGAGTTTCAAATCTGCTCTGTCCAAAGAAAGGTTCAACTCTGTGAGCTGAATACACACAACACAAAGAAGTTACTGAAAATTCTTCTGTCTAGCATTATATGAAGAAATCCCGTTTCCAACGAAGTCCTCAAAGAGGTCAAATATCCACTTGCAGACTTTACAAACAGAGTGTTTCCAAACTGCTGTATGAACAGAAAGGTTAAACTCTGTGAGCTGAATGCACACATCACATAGTAGTTTCTGAGAATGATTCTGTCTAGTTTTCATACCAAGATATTTCCTTTTCTCACATTGGCCTCAAATCGCTTGAAATCTCCAATTGCAATTTCCACAAAAAGAGAGTTTCAAATCTGCTCTGTCCAAAGAAAGGTTCAACTCTGTGAGCTGAATACACACAACACAAAGAAGTTACTCAAAATTCTTCTGTCTAGCATTATATAAAGAAATCCCGTTTCCAACGAAATCCTCAAAGGGGTCCAAATATCCCCTTGCAGAATTTAAAAACAGAGTGTTTCCAAACTGCTCTATGAACAGAAGGGTTAAACTCTGTGAGCTGAATGCACACATCACATAGTAGTTTCTGAGAATGATTCTGTCTAGTTTCTATACGAAGATATTTCCTTTTCTAACATTGTCCTCAAATCGCTTGAAATCTCAAATTCCAAATTCCAGAAAAAGACGGTTTCAAACCTGCAGTGTGTAAGGAAAGGTTCAAATCTGTGAGTTGAATACACACAACACAAAGAAGTTACTGAGAATTCTTCTGTCTAGCATTATATGAAGAAATCCCGTTTCCAACGAAGGCCTCAAAGTGGTGCAAATATCCACTTGTAGACTTTAGAAACAGAGTGTTTCCAAACTGCTCTATCAACAGAGAAGTTAAACGCTGTGAGTTGAACGCACCCATCACAAAGTTGTTTCTGAGAATGATTCTGTCTAGTTTTTATACCAAGATATTTCGTTTTCTAACATTGGCCTAAAATCGCTTGAAATCTCCAATTGCAATTTCCACAAAAAGAGAGTTTCAAATCTGCTGTGTCCAAAGAAAGGTTCAACTCTGTGAGCTGAATACACACAACACAAAGAAGTTACTGAAAATTCTTCTGTCTAGCATTATATGAAGAAATCCCGTTTCCAACGAAGTCCTCAAAGAGTTCAAAATATCCACTCGCAGACTTTACAAACAGAGTGTTTCCAAACTGCTGTATGAACAGAAAGGTTAAACTCTGTGAGCTGAATGCACACATCACATAGTAGTTTCTGAGAATGATTCTGTCTAGTTTTTATACGAAGATATTTCCTTTTCTAACATTGGCCTAAAATCGCTTGAAATCTCCAATTGCAATTTCCCCAATAAGAGAGTTTCAAATCTGCTCTGTCCAAAGAAAGGTTCAACTCTGTGAGCTGAATACACACAACACAAAGAAGTTACTCAAAATTCTTCTGTCTAGCATTATATGAAGAAATCCCGTTTCCAACGAAGTCCTCAAAGAGGTCCAAATATCCACTTGCAGACTTTACAAACAGAGTGTTTCCAAACTGCTGTATGAACAGAAAGGTTAAACTCTGTGAGCTGAATGCACACATCACATAGTAGTTTCTGAGAATGATTCTGTCTAGTTTTTATACCAAGATATTTCCTTTTCTCACATTGGCCTCAAATCGCTTGAAATCTCCAATTGCAATTTCCACAAAAAGAGAGTTTCAAATCTGCTCTGTCCAAAGAAAGGTTCAACTCTGTGAGCTGAATAGACACAACACAAAGAAGTTACTGAAAATTCTTCTGTCTAGCATTATATGAAGAAATCCTGTTTCCAACGAAGTCCTCAAAGAGTTCCAAATATCCACTTGCAGACTTTACAAACAGAGTGTTTCCAAACTGCTGTATGAACAGAAAGGCTAAACTCTGTGAGCTGAATGCACACATCACATAGTAGTTTCTGAGAATGATTCTGTCTAGTTTTTATACCAAGATACTTCCTTTTCTAACATTGGCCTAAAATCGCTTGAAATCTCCAATTGCAATTTCCCCAAAAAGAGAGTTTCAAATCTGCCCTGTCCAAAGAAAGGTTCAACTCTGTGAGCTGAATACACACAACACAAAGAAGTTACTGAAAATTCTTCTGTCTAGCATTATATGAAGAAATCCCGTTTCCAACGAAGTCCCCAAAGAGGTCCAAATATCCCCTTGCAGACTTTACAAACAGAGTGTTTCCAAACTGCTCTATGAACAGAAAGGTAAAACTCTGTGAGCTGAACGCACACATCACAAAGTTGTTTCTGAGAATGATTCTGTCTAGTTTTTATACCAAGATATTTCGTTTTCTAACATTGGCCTCAAATCGCTTGAAATCTCCAATTTCAAATTCCAGAAAAAGAGAGTTTCAAATCTGCTCTGTCCAAAGAAAGGTTCAACTCTGTGAGCTGAATACACACAACACAAAGAAGTTACTGAAAATTCTTCTGTCTAGCATTATATGAAGAAATCCCGTTTCCAACGAAGTCCTCAAAGAGGTCCAAATATCCACTTGCAGACTTTACAAACAGAGTGTTTCCAAACTGCTCTATGAACAGAAAGGTTAAACTCTGTGAGCTGAATGCACACATCACATAGTAGTTTCTGAGAATGATTCTGTCTAGTTTCCATACGAAGATATTTCCTTTTCTAACATTGTCCTCAAATCGCTTGAAATCTCCAATTCCAAATTCCAGAAAAAGAGAGTTTCAAACCTGCAGTGTGTAAGGAAAGGTTCAAATCTGTGAGTTGAATACACACAACACAAAGAAGTTACTGAGAATTCTTCTGTCTAGCATTATATGAAGAAATCCCGTTTCCAACGAAGGCCTCAAAGTGGAGCAAATATCCACATGTAGACTTTAGAAACAGAGTGTTTCCAAACTGCTCTATGAACAGAAAAGTTAAACTCTGTGAGCTGAACGCACACATCACAAAGTTGTTTCTGAGAATGATTCTGTCTAGTTTTTATACCAAGATATTTCGTTTTCTAACATTGGCCTAAAATCGCTTGAAATCTCCAATTGCAATTTCCACAAAAAGAGAGTTTCAAATCTGCTCTGTCCAAAGAAAGGTTCAACTCTGTGAGCTGAATACACACAACACAAAGAAGTTACTGAAAATTCTTCTGTCTAGCATTATATGAAGAAATCCCGTTTCCAACGAAGTCCTCAAAGAGTTCCAAATATCCACTTGCAGACTTTACAAACAGAGTGTTTCCAAACTGCTGTATGAACAGAAAGGTTAAACTCTGTGAGCTGAATGCCCACATCACATAGTAGTTTCTGAGAATGATTCTGTCTAGTTTTTATACGAAGATATTTCCTTTTCTAACATTGGCCTAAAATCGCTTGAAATCTCCAATTGCAATTTCCCCAAAAAGAGAGTTTCAAATCTGCTCTGTCCAAAGAACGGTTCAACTCTGTGAGCTGAATACACACAACACAAAGAAGTTACTGAAAATTCTTCTGTCTAGCATTATATGAAGAAATCCCGTTTCCAACGAAGTCCCCAAAGAGGTCCAAATATCCCCTTGCAGACTTTACAAACAGAGTGTTTCCAAACTGCTCTATGAACAGAAAGGTTAAACTCTGTGAGCTGAATGCACACATCACATAGTAGTTTCTGAGAATGATTCTGTCTAGTTTCCATACGAAGATATTTCCTTTTCTCACATTGGCTTCAAATCGCTTGAAATCTCAAATTCCAAATTCCAGAAAAATTCAGTTTCAAACCTGCAGTGTGTAAGGAAAGGTTCAAATCTGTGAGTTGAATACACACAACACAAAGAAGTTACTGAGAATTCCTCTGTCTAGCATTATATGAGGAAATCCCGTTTCCAACGAAGGCCTCAAAGTGGTGCAAATATCCATTTGTAGACTTTAGAAACAGAGTGTTTCCAAACTGCTCTATGAACAGAAAAGTTAAACTCTGTGAGCTGAACGCACACATCACAAAGTTGTTTCTGAGAATGATTCTGTCTAGTTTTTATACGAAGATATTTCCTTTTCTAACATTGGCCTCAAATCGCTTGAAATCTCCAATTGCAATTTCCCCAAAAAGAGAGTTTCAAATCTGCTCTGTCCAAAGAAAGGTTCAACTCTGTGAGCTGAATACACACAACACAAAGAAGTTACTGAAAATTCTTCTGTCTAGCATTATATGAAGAAATCCCGTTTCCAACGAAGTCCTCAAAGAGGTCAAATATCCACTTGCAGACTTTACAAACAGAGTGTTTCCAAACTGCTGTATGAACAGAAAGGTTAAACTCTGTGAGCTGAATGCACACATCACATAGTAGTTTCTGAGAATGATTCTGTCTAGTTTTTATACCAAGATATTTCCTTTTCTCACATTGGCCTCAAATCGCTTGAAATCTCCAATTGCAATTTCCACAAAAAGAGAGTTTCAAATCTGCTCTGTCCAAAGAAAGGTTCAACTCTGTGAGCTGAATACACACAACACAAAGAAGTTACTCAAAATTCTTCTGTCTAGCATTATATAAAGAAATCCCGTTTCCAACGAAATCCTCAAAGGGGTCCAAATATCCCCTTGCAGAATTTAAAAACAGAGTGTTTCCAAACTGCTCTATGAACAGAAGGGTTAAACTCTGTGAGCTGAATGCACACATCACATAGTAGTTTCTGAGAATGATTCTGTCTAGTTTCTATACGAAGATATTTCCTTTTCTAACATTGTCCTCAAATCGCTTGAAATCTCAAATTCCAAATTCCAGAAAAAGACGGTTTCAAACCTGCAGTGTGTAAGGAAAGGTTCAAATCTGTGAGTTGAATACACACAACACAAAGAAGTTACTGAGAATTCTTCTGTCTAGCATTATATGAAGAAATCCCGTTTCCAACGAAGGCCTCAAAGTGGTGCAAATATCCACTTGTAGACTTTAGAAACAGAGTGTTTCCAAACTGCTCTATCAACAGAGAAGTTAAACGCTGTGAGTTGAACGCACCCATCACAAAGTTGTTTCTGAGAATGATTCTGTCTAGTTTTTATACCAAGATATTTCGTTTTCTAACATTGGCCTAAAATCGCTTGAAATCTCCAATTGCAATTTCCACAAAAAGAGAGTTTCAAATCTGCTGTGTCCAAAGAAAGGTTCAACTCTGTGAGCTGAATACACACAACACAAAGAAGTTACTGAAAATTCTTCTGTCTAGCATTATATGAAGAAATCCCGTTTCCAACGAAGTCCTCAAAGAGTTCAAAATATCCACTCGCAGACTTTACAAACAGAGTGTTTCCAAACTGCTGTATGAACAGAAAGGTTAAACTCTGTGAGCTGAATGCACACATCACATAGTAGTTTCTGAGAATGATTCTGTCTAGTTTTTATACGAAGATATTTCCTTTTCTAACATTGGCCTAAAATCGCTTGAAATCTCCAATTGCAATTTCCCCAATAAGAGAGTTTCAAATCTGCTCTGTCCAAAGAAAGGTTCAACTCTGTGAGCTGAATACACACAACACAAAGAAGTTACTCAAAATTCTTCTGTCTAGCATTATATGAAGAAATCCCGTTTCCAACGAAGTCCTCAAAGAGGTCCAAATATCCACTTGCAGACTTTACAAACAGAGTGTTTCCAAACTGCTGTATGAACAGAAAGGTTAAAATCTGTGAGCTGAATGCACACATCACATAGTAGTTTCTGAGAATGATTCTGTCTAGTTTTTATACGAAGATATTTCCTTTTCTCACATTGGCCTCAAATCGCTTGAAATCTCCAATTGCAATTTCCCCAAAAAGAGAGTTTCAAATCTGCTCTGTCCAAAGAAAGGTTCAACTCTGTGAGCTGAATACACACAACACAAAGAAGTTACTGAAAATTCTTCTGTCTAGCATTATATGAAGAAATCCCGTTTCCAACGAAGTCCTCAAAGAGGTCCAAATATCCACTTGCAGACTTTACAAACAGAGTGTTTGCAAACTGCTGTATGAACAGAAAGGTTAAAATCTGTGAGCTGAATGCACACATCACATAGTAGTTTCTGAGAATCATTCTGTCTAGTTTTTATACCAAGATATTTCCTTTTCTCACATTGGCCTCAAATCGCTTGAAATCTCAAATTCCAAATTCCAGAAAAATTCAGTTTCAAACCTGCAGTGTGTAAGGAAAGGTTCAAATCTGTGAGTTGAATACACACAACACAAAGAAGTTACTGAGAATTCCTCTGTCTAGCATTATATGAAGAAATCCCGTTTCCAACGAAGGCCTCAAAGTGGTGCAAATATCCATTTGTAGACTTTAGAAACAGAGTGTTTCCAAACTGCTCTATGAACAGAAAAGTTAAACTCTGTGAGCTGAACGCACACATCACAAAGTTGTTTCTGAGAATGATTCTGTCTAGTTTTTATACGAAGATATTTCCTTTTCTAACATTGGCCTCAAATCGCTTGAAATCTCCAATTGCAATTTCCCCAAAAAGAGAGTTTCAAATCTGCTCTGTCCAAAGAAAGGTTCAACTCTGTGAGCTGAATACACACAACACCAAGAAGTTACTGAAAATTCTTCTGTCTAGCATTATATGAAGAAATCCCGTTTCCAACGAAGTCCTCAAAGAGGTCAAATATCCACTTGCAGACTTTACAAACAGAGTGTTTCCAAACTGCTGTATGAACAGAAAGGTTAAACTCTGTGAGCTGAATGCACACATCACATAGTAGTTTCTGAGAATGATTCTGTCTCGTTTTTATACCAAGATATTTCCTTTTCTCACATTGGCCTCAAATCGCTTGAAATATCCAATTCCAAATTCCAGAAAAAGAGAGTTTCAAACCTGCAGTGTGTAAGGAAAGGTTCAAATCTGTGAGTTGAATACACACAACACAAAGAAGTTACTGAGAATTCTTCTGTCTAGCATTATATGAAGAAATCCCGTTTCCAACGAAGGCCTCAAAGTGGAGCAAATATCCACATGTAGACTTTAGAAACAGAGTGTTTCCAAACTGCTCTATGAACAGAAAAGTTAAACTCTGTGAGCTGAACGCACACATCACAAAGTTGTTTCTGAGAATGATTCTGTCTAGTTTTTATACCAAGATATTTCGTTTTCTAACATTGGCCTAAAATCGCTTGAAATCTCCAATTGCAATTTCCACAAAAAGAGAGTTTCAAATCTGCTGTGTCCAAAGAAAGGTTCAACTCTGTGAGCTGAATACACACAACACAAAGAAGTTACTGAAAATTCTTCTGTCTAGCATTATATGAAGAAATCCCGTTTCCAACGAAGTCCTCAAAGAGTTCAAAATATCCACTCGCAGACTTTACAAACAGAGTGTTTCCAAACTGCTGTATGAACAGAAAGGTTAAACTCTGTGAGCTGAATGCACACATCACATAGTAGTTTCTGAGAATGATTCTGTCTAGTTTTTATACGAAGATATTTCCTTTTCTAACATTGGCCTAAAATCGCTTGAAATCTCCAATTGCAATTTCCCCAATAAGAGAGTTTCAAATCTGCTCTGTCCAAAGAAAGGTTCAACTCTGTGAGCTGAATACACACAACACAAAGAAGTTACTGAAAATTCTTCTGTCTAGCATTATATGAAGAAATCCCGTTTCCAACGAAGTCCTCAAAGAGGTCCAAATATCCACTTGCATACTTTACAAACAGAGTGTTTCCAAACTGCTGTATGAACAGAAAGGTTAAACTCTGTGAGCTGAATGCACACATCACATAGTAGTTTCTGAGAATGATTCTGTCTAGTTTTTATACCAAGATATTTCCTTTTCTCACATTGGCCTCAAATAGCTTGAAATCTCCAATTGCAATTTCCCCAATAAGAGAGTTTCAAATCTGCTCTGTCCAAAGAAAGGTTCAACTCTGTGAGCTGAATACACACAACACAAAGAAGTTACTGAAAATTCTTCTGTCTAGCATTATATGAAGAAATCCTGTTTCCAACGAAGTCCTCCAAGAGTTCCAAATATCCACTTGCAGACTTTACAAACAGAGTGTTTCCAAACTGCTGTATGAACAGAAAGGCTAAACTCTGTGAGCTGAATGCACACATCACATAGTAGTTTCTGAGAATGATTCTGTCTAGTTTTTATACCAAGATACTTCCTTTTCTAACATTGGCCTAAAATCGCTTGAAATCTCCAATTGCAATTTCCCCAAAAAGAGAGTTTCAAATCTGCCCTGTCCAAGAAAGGTTCAACTCTGTGAGCTGAATACACACAACACAAAGAAGTTACTGAAAATTCTTCTGTCTAGCATTATATGAAGAAATCCCGTTTCCAACGAAGTCCCCAAAGAGGTCCAAATATCCCCTTGCAGACTTTACAAACAGAGTGTTTCCAAACTGCTCTATGAACAGAAAGGTTAAACTCTGTGAGCTGAACGCACACATCACAAAGTTGTTTCTGAGAATGATTCTGTCTAGTTTTTATACCAAGATATTTCGTTTTCTAACATTGGCCTAAAATCGCTTGAAATCTCCAATTTCAAATTCCAGAAAAAAAGAGTTTCAAATCTGCTCTGTCCAAAGAAAGGTTCAACTCTGTGAGCTGAATACACACAACACAAAGAAGTTACTGAAAATTCTTCTGTCTAGCATAATATGAAGAATGCCCGTTTCCAACGAAGTCCTCAAAGAGGTCCAAATATCCACTTGCAGACTTTACAAACAGAGTGTTTCCAAACTGCTGTATGAACAGAAAGGTTAAAATCTGTGAGCTGAATGCACACATCACATAGTAGTTTCTGAGAATCATTCTGTCTAGTTTTTATACCAAGATATTTCCTTTTCTCACATTGGCCTCAAATCGCTTGAAATCTCAAATTCCAAATTCCAGAAAAAGACAGTTTCAAACCTGCAGTGTGTAAGGAAAGGTTCAAATCTGTGAGTTGAATACACACAACACAAAGAAGTTACCGAGAATTCTTCTGTCTAGCATTATATGAAGAAATCCCGTTTCCAACGAAGGCCTCAAAGTGGAGCAAATATCCACTTGTAGACTTCAGAAACAGAGTGTTTCCAAACTGCTCTATGAACAGAAAAGTTAAACTCTGTGAGCTGAACGCACACATCACAAAGTTGTTTCTGAGAGTGATTCTCTCTAGATTTATACCAAGATATTTCGTTTTCTAACATTGGCCTAAAATCGCTTGAAATCTCCAATTGCAATTTCCACAAAAAGAGAGTTTCAAATCTGCTCTGTCCAAAGAAAGGTTCAATTCTGTGAGCTGAATACACACAACACAAAGAAGTTACTGAAAATTCTTCTGTCTAGCATTATATGAAGAAATCCCGTTTCCAACGAAGGCCTCGAAGAGTTCAAAATATCCACTTGCAGACTTTACAAACAGAGTGTTTCCAAACTGCTGTATGAACAGAAAGGTTAAACTCTGTGAGCTGAATGCACACATCACATAGTAGTTTCTGAGAATGATTCTGTCTAGTTTTTATACGAAGATATTTCCTTTTCTAACATTGGCCTAAAGTCGCTTGAAATCTCCAATTGCAATTTCCACAAAAAGAGAGTTTCAAATCTGCTCTGTCCAAAGAAAGGTTCAACTCTGTGAGCTGAATACACACAACACAAAGAAGTTACTGAAAATTCTTCTGTCTAGCATTATATGAAGAAATCCCGTTTCCAACGAAGTCCTCAAAGAGGTCCAAATATCCACTTGCAGACTTTACAAACAGAGTGTTTCCAAACTGCTGTATGAACAGAAATGTTAAACTCTGTGAGCTGAATGCACACATCACATAATAGTTTCTGAGAATGATTCTGTCTAGTTTTTATACGAAGATATTTCCTTTTCTAACATTGGCCTAAAATCGCTTGAAATCTCCAATTGCAATTTCCCCAAAAAGAGAGTTTCAAATCTGCTCTGTCCAAAGAACGGTTCAACTCTGTGAGCTGAATACACACAACACAAAGAAGTTACTGAAAATTCTTCTGTCAAGCATTATATGAAGAAATCCCGTTTCCAACGAAGTCCTCAAAGAGGTCCAAATATCCACTTGCAGACTTTACAAACAGAGTGTTTCCAAACTGCTGTATGAACAGAAAGGTTAAAATCTGTGAGCTGAATGCACACATCACATAGTAGTTTCTGAGAATGATTCTGTCTAGTTTTTATACGAAGATATTTCCTTTTCTCACATTGGCCTAAAATCGCTTGAAATCTCCAATTGCAATTTCCCCAAAAAGAGAGTTTCAAATCTGCTCTGTCCAAAGAAAGGTTCAACTCTGTGAGCTGAATACACACAACACAAAGAAGTTACTGAAAATTCTTCTGTCTAGCATTATATGAAGAAATCCCGTTTCCAACGAAGTCCCCAAAGAGGTCCAAATATCCCCTTGCAGACTTTACAAACAGAGTGTTTCCAAACTGCTCTATGAACAGAAAGGTTAAACTCTGTGAGCTGAACGCACACATCACAAAGTTGTTTCTGAGAATGATTCTGTCTAGTTTTTATACCAAGATATTTCGTTTTCTAACATTGGCCTCAAATCGCTTGAAATCTCCAATTTCAAATTCCAGAAAAAGAGAGTTTCAAATCTGCTCTGTCCAAAGAAAGGTTCAACTCTTTGAGCTGAATACACACAACACAAAGAAGTTACTGAAAATTCTTCTGTCTAGCATTATATGAAGAAATCCCGTTTCCAACGAAGTCCTCAAAGAGGTCCAAATATCCACTTGCAGACTTTACAAACAGAGTGTTTCCAAACTGCTCTATGAACAGAAAGGTTAAACTCTGTGAGCTGAATGCACACATCACATAGTAGTTTCTGAGAATGATTCTGTCTAGTTTCCCTACGAAGATATTTCCTTTTCTCACATTGGCCTCAAATCGCTTGAAATCTCAAATTCCAAATTCCAGAAAAATTCAGTTTCAAACCTGCAGTGTGTAAGGAAAGGTTCAAATCTGTGAGTTGAATACACACAACACAAAGAAGTTACTGAGAATTCCTCTGTCTAGCATTATATGAAGAAATCCCGTTTCCAACGAAGGCATCAAAGTGGTGCAAATATCCATTTGTAGACTTTAGAAACAGAGTGTTTCCAAACTGCTCTATGAACAGAAAAGTTAAACTCTGTGAGCTGAACGCACACATCACAAAGTTGTTTCTGAGAATGATTCTGTCTAGTTTTTATACGAAGATATTTCCTTTTCTAACATTGGCCTCAAATCGCTTGAAATCTCCAATTGCAATTTCCCCAAAAAGAGAGTTTCAAATCTGCTCTGTCCAAAGAAAGGTTCAACTCTGTGAGCTGAATACACACAACACAAAGAAGTTACTGAAAATTCTTCTGTCTAGCATTTTATGAAGAAATCCCGTTTCCAACGAAGTCCTCAAAGAGGTCAAATATCCACTTGCAGACTTTACAAACAGAGTGTTTCCAAACTGCTGTATGAACAGAAAGGTTAAACTCTGTGAGCTGAATGCACACATCACATAGTAGTTTCTGAGAATGATTCTGTCTAGTTTTTATACCAAGATATTTCCTTTTCTCACATTGGCCTCAAATCGCTTGAAATCTCCAATTGCAATTTCCACAAAAAGAGAGTTTCAAATCTGCTCTGTCCAAAGAAAGGTTCAACTCTGTGAGCTGAATACACACAACACAAAGAAGTTACTCAAAATTCTTCTGTCTAGCATTATATAAAGAAATCCCGTTTCCAACGAAATCCTCAAAGGGGTCCAAATATCCCCTTGCAGAATTTACAAACAGAGTGTTTCCAAACTGCTCTATGAACAGAAAGGTTAAACTCTGTGAGCTGAATGCACACATCACATAGTAGTTTCTGAGAATGATTCTGTCTAGTTTCTATACGAAGATATTTCCTTTTCTAACATTGTCCTCAAATCGCTTGAAATCTCAAATTCCAAATTCCAGAAAAAGACAGTTTCAAACCTGCAGTGTGTAAGGAAAGGTTCAAATCTGTGAGTTGAATACACACAACACAAAGAAGTTACTGAGAATTCTTCTGTCCAGCATTATATGAAGAAATCCCGTTTCCAACGAAGGCCTCAAAGTGGTGCAAATATCCACTTGTAGACTTTAGAAACAGAGTGTTTCCAAACTGCTCTATCAACAGCAAAGTTAAACGCTGTGAGTTGAACGCACACATCACAAAGTTGTTTCTGAGAATGATTCTGTCTAGTTTTTATACCAAGATATTTCGTTTTCTAACATTGGCCTAAAATCGCTTGAAATCTCCAATTGCAATTTCCACAAAAAGAGAGTTTCAAATCTGCTGTGTCCAAAGAAAGGTTCAACTCTGTGAGCTGAATACACACAACACAAAGAAGTTACTGAAAATTCTTCTGTCTAGCATTATATGAAGAAATCCCGTTTCCAACGAAGTCCTCAAGAGTTCAAAATATCCACTCGCAGACTTTACAAACAGAGTGTTTCCAAACTGCTGTATGAACAGAAAGGTTAAACTCTGTGAGCTGAATGCACACATCACATAGTAGTTTCTGAGAATGATTCTGTCTAGTTTTTATACGAAGATATTTCCTTTTCTAACATTGGCCTAAAATCGCTTGAAATCTCCAATTGCAATTTCCCCTATAAGAGAGTTTCAAATCTGCTCTGTCCAAAGAAAGGTTCAACTCTGTGAGCTGAATACACACAACACAAAGAAGTTACTGAAAATTCTTCTGTCTAGCATTATATGAAGAAATCCCGTTTCCAACGAAGTCCTCAAAGAGGTCCAAATATCCACTTGCAGACTTTACAAACAGAGTGTTTCCAAACTGCTGTATGAACAGAAAGGTTAAACTCTGTGAGCTGAATGCACACATCACATAGTAGTTTCTGAGAATGATTCTGTCTAGTTTTTATACCAAGATATTTCCTTTTCTCACATTGGCCTCAAATCGCTTGAAATCTCCAATTGCAATTTCCACAAAAAGAGAGTTTCAAATCTGCTATGTCCAAAGAAAGGTTCAACTCTGTGAGCTGAATAGACACAACACAAAGAAGTTACTGAAAATTCTTCTGTCTAGCATTATATGAAGAAATCCTGTTTCCAACGAAGTCCTCAAAGAGTTCCAAATATCCACTTGCAGACTTTACAAACAGAGTGTTTCCAAACTGCTGTATGAACAGAAAGGCTAAACTCTGTGAGCTGAATGCACACATCACATAGTAGTTTCTGAGAATGATTCTGTCTAGTTTTTATACCAAGATACTTCCTTTTCTAACATTGGCCTAAAATCGCTTGAAATCTCCAATTGCAATTTCCCCAAAAAGAGAGTTTCAAATCTGCCCTGTCCAAAGAAAGGTTCAACTCTGTGAGCTGAATACACACAACACAAAGAAGTTACTGAAAATTCTTCTGTCTAGCATTATATGAAGAAATCCCGTTTCCAACGAAGTCCTCAAAGAGGTCCAAATATCCCCTTGCAGACTTTACAAACAGAGTGTTTCCAAACTGCTCTATGAACAGAAAGGTTAAACTCTGTGAGCTGAACGCACACATCACAAAGTTGTTTCTGAGAATGATTCTGTCTAGTTTTTATACCAAGATATTTCGTTTTCTAACATTGGCCTCAAATCGCTTGAAATCTCCAATTTCAAATTCCAGAAAAAGAGAGTTTCAAATCTGCTCTGTCCAAAGAAAGGTTCAACTCTGTGAGCTGAATACACACAACACAAAGAAGTTACTGAAAATTCTTCTGTCTAGCATTATATGAAGAAATCCCGTTTCCAACGAAGTCCTCAAAGAGGTCCAAATATCCACTTGCAGACTTTACAAACAGAGTGTTTCCAAACTGCTGTATGAACAGAAAGGTTAAAATCTGTGAGCTGAATGCACACATCACACAGTAGTTTCTGAGAATCATTCTGTCCAGTTTTTATACCAAGATATTTCCTTTTCTCACATTGGCCTCAAATCGCTTGAAATCTCAAATTCCAAATTCCAGAAAAAGACAGTTTCAAACCTGCAGTGTGTAAGGAAAGGTTCAAATCTGTGAGTTGAATACACACAACACAAAGAAGTTACTGAGAATTCCTCTGTCTAGCATTATATGAAGAAATCCCGTTTCCAACGAAGGCCTCAAAGTGGTGCAAATATCCACTTGTAGACTTTAGAAACAGAGTGTTTCCAAACTGCTCTATGAACAGAAAACTTAAACTCTCTGAGCTGAACGCACACATCACAAAGTTGTTTCTGAGAATGATTCTGTCTAGTTTTTATACGAAGATATTTCCTTTTCTAACATTGGCCTAAAATCGCTTAAAATCTCCAATTTCAAATTCCAGAAAAAGAGAGTTTCAAATCTGCTCTGTCCAAAGAAATGTTCAACTCTGTGAGCTGAATACACACAACACAAAGAAGTTACGGAAAATTCTTCTGTCTAGCATTATATGAAGAATTCCCGTTTCCAACGAAGGCCTCAAAGAGATCCAAATATCCACTTGCAGACTTTACAAACAGAGTGTTTCCAAACTGCTGTATGAACAGAAAGGTTAAACTCTCTGAGCTGAATGCACACATCACATAGTAGTTTCTGAGAATGATTCTGTCTAGTTTTTATACGAAGATATTTCCTTTTCTAACATTGGCCTAAAATCGCTTGAAATCTCCAAATGCAATTTCCCCAAAAAGAGAGTTTCAAATCTGCTCTGTCCAAAGAAAGGTTCAACTCTGTGAGCTGAATACACACAACACAAAGAAGTTACTGAAAATTCTTCTGTCTAGCATTATATGAAGAAATCCGGTTTCCAACGAAGTCCTCAAAGAGGTCCAAATATCCACTTGCAGACTTTACAAACAGAGTGTTTCCAAACTGCTGTATGAACAGAAAGGTTAAAATCTGTGAGCTGAATGCACACATCACATAGTAGTTTCTGAGAATGATTGTGTCTAGTTTTTATACGAAGATATTTCCTTTTCTCACATTGGCCTAAAATCGCTTGAAATCTCCAATTGCAATTTCCCCAAAAAGAGAGTTTCAAATCTGCTCTGTCCAAAGAAAGGTTCAACTCTGTGAGCTGAATACACACAACACAAAGAAGTTACTGAAAATTCTTCTGTCTAGCATTATATGAAGAAATCCCGTTTCCAACGAAGTCCTCAAAGAGGTCCAAATATCCACTTGCAGACTTTACAAACAGAGTGTTTCCAAACTGCTGTATGAACAGAAAGGTTAAAATCTGTGAGCTGAATGCACACATCACATAGTAGTTTCTGAGAATCATTCTGTCTAGTTTTTATACCAAGATATTTCCTTTTCTCACATTGGCCTCAAATCGCTTGAAATCTCAAATTCCAAATTCCAGAAAAATTCAGTTTCAAACCTGCAGTGTGTAAGGAAAGGTTCAAATCTGTGAGTTGAATACACACAACACAAAGAAGTTACTGAGAATTCCTCTGTCTAGCATTATATGAAGAAATCCCGTTTCCAACGAAGGCCTCAAAGTGGTGCAAATATCCATTTGTAGACTTTAGAAACAGAGTGTTTCCAAACTGCTCTATGAAGAGAAAAGTTAAACTCTGTGAGCTGAACGCACACATCACAAAGCTGTTTCTGAGAATGATTCTGTCTAGTTTTTATACGAAGATATTTCCTTTTCTAACATTGGCCTCAAATCGCTTGAAATCTCCAATTGCAATTTCCACAAAAAGAGAGTTTCAAATCTGCTCTGTCCAAAGAAATGTTCAACTCTGTGAGCTGAATACACACAACAAAAAGAAGGTACTGAAAATTCTTCTGTCTAGCATTATATGAAGAATTCCCGTTTCCAACGAAGTCCTAAAAGAGTTCAAAATATCCACTCGCAGACTTTACAAACAGAGTGTTTCCAAACTGCTGTATGAACAGAAAGGTTAAAGTCTGTGAGCTGAATGCACACATCACATAGTAGTTTCTGAGAATGATTCTGTCTAGTTTTTATACGAAGATATTTCCTTTTCTAACATTGGCCTAAAATCGCTTGAAATCTCCAATTGCAATTTCCCCTATAAGAGAGTTTCAAATCTGCTCTGTCCAAAGAAAGGTTCAACTCTGTGAGCTGAATACACACAACACAAAGAAGTTACTGAAAATTCTTCTGTCTAGCATTATATGAAGAAATCCCGTTTCCAACGAAGTCCTCAAAGAGGTCCAAATATCCACTTGCAGACTTTACAAACAGAGTGTTTCCAAACTGCTGTATGAACAGAAAGGTTAAACTCTGTGAGCTGAATGCACACATCACATAGTAGTTTCTGAGAATGATTCTGTCTAGTTTTTATACCAAGATATTTCCTTTTCTCACATTGGCCTCAAATCGCTTGAAATCTCCAATTGCAATTTCCACAAAAAGAGAGTTTCAAATCTGCTATGTCCAAAGAAAGGTTCAACTCTGTGAGCTGAATAGACACAACACAAAGAAGTTACTGAAAATTCTTCTGTCTAGCATTATATGAAGAAATCCTGTTTCCAACGAAGTCCTCAAAGAGTTCCAAATATCCACTTGCAGACTTTACAAACAGAGTGTTTCCAAACTGCTGTATGAACAGAAAGGCTAAACTCTGTGAGCTGAATGCACACATCACATAGTAGTTTCTGAGAATGATTCTGTCTAGTTTTTATACCAAGATACTTCCTTTTCTAACATTGGCCTAAAATCGCTTGAAATCTCCAATTGCAATTTCCCCAAAAAGAGAGTTTCAAATCTGCCCTGTCCAAAGAAAGGTTCAACTCTGTGAGCTGAATACACACAACACAAAGAAGTTACTGAAAATTCTTCTGTCTAGCATTATATGAAGAAATCCCGTTTCCAACGAAGTCCTCAAAGAGGTCCAAATATCCCCTTGCAGACTTTACAAACAGAGTGTTTCCAAACTGCTCTATGAACAGAAAGGTTAAACTCTGTGAGCTGAACGCACACATCACAAAGTTGTTTCTGAGAATGATTCTGTCTAGTTTTTATACCAAGATATTTCGTTTTCTAACATTGGCCTCAAATCGCTTGAAATCTCCAATTTCAAATTCCAGAAAAAGAGAGTTTCAAATCTGCTCTGTCCAAAGAAAGGTTCAACTCTGTGAGCTGAATACACACAACACAAAGAAGTTACTGAAAATTCTTCTGTCTAGCATTATATGAAGAAATCCCGTTTCCAACGAAGTCCTCAAAGAGGTCCAAATATCCAC
Organism: Pan troglodytes; assembly: GCF_028858775.2. Lineage (NCBI taxonomy): Eukaryota > Metazoa > Chordata > Mammalia > Primates > Hominidae > Pan > Pan troglodytes. Next base: position 16,706,412 of record NC_072413.2, read on the forward strand.
TTGCAGACTTTACAAACAGAGTGTTTCCAAACTGCTGTATGAACAGAAAGGTTAAAATCTGTGAGCTGAATGCACACATCACATAGTAGTTTCTGAGAATCATTCTGTCCAGTTTTTATACCAAGATATTTCCTTTTCTCACATTGGCCTCAAATCGCTTGAAATCTCAAATTCCAAATTCCAGAAAAAGACAGTTTCAAACCTGCAGTGTGTAAGGAAAGGTTCAAATCTGTGAGTTGAATACACACAACACAAAGAAGTTACTGAGAATTCCTCTGTCTAGCATTATATGAAGAAATCCCGTTTCCAACGAAGGCCTCAAAGTGGTGCAAATATCCACTTGTAGACTTTAGAAACAGAGTGTTTCCAAACTGCTCTATGAACAGAAAACTTAAACTCTCTGAGCTGAACGCACACATCACAAAGTTGTTTCTGAGAATGATTCTGTCTAGTTTTTATACGAAGATATTTCCTTTTCTAACATTGGCCTAAAATCGCTTAAAATCTCCAATTTCAAATTCCAGAAAAAGAGAGTTTCAAATCTGCTCTGTCCAAAGAAATGTTCAACTCTGTGAGCTGAATACACACAACACAAAGAAGTTACGGAAAATTCTTCTGTCTAGCATTATATGAAGAATTCCCGTTTCCAACGAAGGCCTCAAAGAGATCCAAATATCCACTTGCAGACTTTACAAACAGAGTGTTTCCAAACTGCTGTATGAACAGAAAGGTTAAACTCTGTGAGCTGAATGCACACATCACATAGTAGTTTCTGAGAATGATTCTGTCTAGTTTTTATACGAAGATATTTCCTTTTCTAACATTGGCCTAAAATCGCTTGAAATCTCCAAATGCAATTTCCCCAAAAAGAGAGTTTCAAATCTGCTCTGTCCAAAGAAAGGTTCAACTCTGTGAGCTGAATACACACAACACAAAGAAGTTACTGAAAATTCTTCTGTCTAGCATTATATGAAGAAATCCCGTTTCCAACGAAGTCCTCAAAGAGGTCCAAATATCCACTTGCAGACTTTACAAACAGAGTGTTTCCAAACTGCTGTATGAACAGAAAGGTTAAAATCTGTGAGCTGAATGCACACATCACATAGTAGTTTCTGAGAATGATTGTGTCTAGTTTTTATACGAAGATATTTCCTTTTCTCACATTGGCCTAAAATCGCTTGAAATCTCCAATTGCAATTTCCCCAAAAAGAGAGTTTCAAATCTGCTCTGTCCAAAGAAAGGTTCAACTCTGTGAGCTGAATACACACAACACAAAGAAGTTACTGAAAATTCTTCTGTCTAGCATTATATGAAGAAATCCCGTTTCCAACGAAGTCCTCAAAGAGGTCCAAATATCCACTTGCAGACTTTACAAACAGAGTGTTTCCAAACTGCTGTATGAACAGAAAGGTTAAAATCTGTGAGCTGAATGCACACATCACATAGTAGTTTCTGAGAATCATTCTGTCTAGTTTTTATACCAAGATATTTCCTTTTCTCACATTGGCCTCAAATCGCTTGAAATCTCAAATTCCAAATTCCAGAAAAATTCAGTTTCAAACCTGCAGTGTGTAAGGAAAGGTTCAAATCTGTGAGTTGAATACACACAACACAAAGAAGTTACTGAGAATTCCTCTGTCTAGCATTATATGAAGAAATCCCGTTTCCAACGAAGGCCTCAAAGTGGTGCAAATATCCATTTGTAGACTTTAGAAACAGAGTGTTTCCAAACTGCTCTATGAAGAGAAAAGTTAAACTCTGTGAGCTGAACGCACACATCACAAAGCTGTTTCTGAGAATGATTCTGTCTAGTTTTTATACGAAGATATTTCCTTTTCTAACATTGGCCTCAAATCGCTTGAAATCTCCAATTGCAATTTCCACAAAAAGAGAGTTTCAAATCTGCTCTGTCCAAAGAAATGTTCAACTCTGTGAGCTGAATACACACAACACAAAGAAGGTACTGAAAATTCTTCTGTCTAGCATTATATGAAGAATTCCCGTTTCCAACGAAGGCCTCAAAGAGATCCAAATATCCACTTGCAGACTTTGCAAACAGAGTGTTTCCAAACTGCTGTATGAACAGAAAGGTTAAACTCTGTGAGCTGAATGCACACATCACATAGTAGTTTCTGAGAATGATTCTGTCTAGTTTTTATACGAAGATATTTCCTTTTCTAACATTGGCCTAAAATCGCTTGAAATCTCCAATTGCAATTTCCCCAAAAAGAGAGTATCAAATCTGCTCTGTCCAAAGAAAGGTTCAACTCTGTGAGCTGAATACACACAACACAAAGAAGTTACTGAAAATTCTTCTATCTAGCATTATATGAAGAAATCCCGTTTCCAACGAAGTCCTCAAAGAGGTCCAAATATCCACTTGCAGACTTTACAAACAGAGTGTTTCCAAACTGCTGTATGAACAGAAAGGTTAAAATCTGTGAGCTGAATGCACACATCACATAGTAGTTTCTGAGAATCATTCTGTCTAGTTTTTATACCAAGATATTTCCTTTTCTCACTTTGGCCTCAAATCGCTTGAAATCTCAAATTCCAAATTCCAGAAAAAGACAGTTTCAAACCTGCAGTGTGTAAGGAAAGGTTCAAATCTGTGAGTTGAATACACACAACACAAAGAAGTTACCGAGAATTCTTCTGTCTAGCATTATATGAAGAAATCCCGTTTCCAACGAAGGCCTCAAAGTGGAGCAAATATCCACTTGTAGACTTTAGAAACAGAGTGTTTCCAAACTGCTCTATGAACAGAAAAGTTAAACTCTGTGAGCTGAACGCACACATCACAAAGTTGTTTCTGAGAGTGATTCTGTCTAGATTTACACCAGATATTTCGTTTTCTAACATTGGCCTAAAATCGCTTGAAATCTCCAATTGCAATTTCCACAAAAAGAGAGTTTCAAATCTGCTCTGTCCAAAGAAAGGTTCAATTCTGTGAGCTGAATACACACAACACAAAGAAGTTACTGAAAATTCTTCTGTCTAGCATTATATGAAGAAATCCCGTTTCCAACGAAGGCCTCAAAGAGTTCAAAATATCCACTTGCAGACTTTACAAACAGAGTGTTTCCAAACTGCTGTATGAACAGAAAGGTTAAACTCTGTGAGCTGAATGCACACATCACATAGTAGTTTCTGAGAATGATTCTGTCTAGTTTTTATACGAAGATATTTCCTTTTCTAACATTGGCCTAAAGTCGCTTGAAATCTCCAATTGCAATTTCCACAAAAAGAGAGTTTCAAATCTGCTCTGTCCAAAGAAAGGTTCAACTCTGTGAGCTGAATACACACAACACAAAGAAGTTACTGAAAATTCTTCTGTCTAGCATTATATGAAGAAATCCCGTTTCCAACGAAGTCCTCAAAGAGGTCCAAATATCCACTTGCAGACTTTACAAACAGAGTGTTTCCAAACTGCTGTATGAACAGAAAGGTTAAACTCTGTGAGCTGAATGCACACATCACATAGTAGTTTCTGAGAATGATTCTGTCTAGTTTTTATACGAAGATATTTCCTTTTCTAACATTGGCCTAAAATCGCTTGAAATCTCCAATTGCAATTTCCCCAAAAAGAGAGTTTCAAATCTGCTCTGTCCAAAGAAAGGTTCAACTCTGTGAGCTGAATACACACAACACAAAGAAGTTACTGAAAATTCTTCTATCTAGCATTATATGAAGAAATCCCGTTTCCAACGAAGTCCTCAAAGAGGTCCAAATATCCACTTGCAGACTTTACAAACAGAGTGTTTCCAAACTGCTCTATGAACAGAAAGGTTAAAATCTGTGAGCTGAATGCACACATCACATAGTAGTTTCTGAGAATCATTCTGTCTAGTTTTTATACCAAGATATTTCCTTTTCTCACATTGGCCTCAAATCGCTTGAAATCTCAAATTCCAAATTCCAGAAAAAGACAGTTTCAAACCTGCAGTGTGTAAGGAAAGGTTCAAATCTGTGAGTTGAATACACACAACACAAAGAAGTTACCGAGAATTCTTCTGTCTAGCATTATATGAAGAAATCCCGTTTCCAACGAAGGCCTCAAAGTGGAGCAAATATCCACTTGTAGACTTTAGAAACAGAGTGTTTCCAAACTGCTCTATGAACAGAAAAGTTAAACTCTGTGAGCTGAACGCACACATCACAAAGTTGTTTCTGAGAGTGATTCTGTCTAGATTTATACCAAGATATTTCGTTTTCTAACATTGGCCTAAAATCGCTTGAAATCTCCAATTGCAATTTCCACAAAAAGAGAGTTTCAAATCTGCTCTGTCCAAAGAAAGGTTCAGTTCTGTGAGCTGAATACACACAACACAAAGAAGTTACTGAAAATTCTTCTGTCTAGCATTATATGAAGAAATCCCGTTTCCAACGAAGGCCTCAAAGAGTTCAAAATATCCACTTGCAGACTTTACAAACAGAGTGTTTCCAAACTGCTGTATGAACAGAAAGGTTAAACTCTGTGAGCTGAATGCACACATCACATAGTAGTTTCTGAGAATGATTCTGTCTAGTTTTTATACGAAGATATTTCCTTTTCTAACATTGGCCTAAAATCGCTTGAAATCTAAAATTGCAATTTCCCCTATAAGAGAGTTTCAAATCTGCTCTGTCCAAAGAAAGGTTCAACTCTGTGAGCTGAATACACACAACACAAAGAAGTTACTGAAAATTCTTCTGTCTAGCATTATATGAAGAAATCCCGTTTCCAACGAAGTCCTCAAAGAGGTCCAAATATCCACTTGCAGACTTTACAAACAGAGTGTTTCCAAACTGCTGTATGAACAGAAAGGTTAAACTCTGTGAGCTGAATGCACACATCACATAGTAGTTTCTGAGAATGATTCTGTCTAGTTTTTATACCAAGATATTTCCTTTTCTCACATTGGCCTCAAATCGCTTGAAATCTCCAATTGCAATTTCCACAAAAAGAGAGTTTCAAATCTGCTATGTCCAAAGAAAGGTTCAACTCTGTGAGCTGAATAGACACAACACAAAGAAGTTACTGAAAATTCTTCTGTCTAGCATTATATGAAGAAATCCTGTTTCCAACGAAGTCCTCAAAGAGTTCCAAATATCCACTTGCAGACTTTACAAACAGAGTGTTTCCAAACTGCTGTATGAACAGAAAGGCTAAACTCTGTGAGCTGAATGCACACATCACATAGTAGTTTCTGAGAATGATTCTGTCTAGTTTTTATACCAAGATACTTCCTTTTCTAACATTGGCCTAAAATCGCTTGAAATCTCCAATTGCAATTTCCCCAAAAAGAGAGTTTCAAATCTGCCCTGTCCAAAGAAAGGTTCAACTCTGTGAGCTGAATACACACAACACAAAGAAGTTACTGAAAATTCTTCTGTCTAGCATTATATGAAGAAATCCCGTTTCCAACGAAGTCCTCAAAGAGGTCCAAATATCCCCTTGCAGACTTTACAAACAGAGTGTTTCCAAACTGCTCTATGAACAGAAAGGTTAAACTCTGTGAGCTGAACGCACACATCACAAAGTTGTTTCTGAGAATGATTCTGTCTAGTTTTTATACCAAGATATTTCGTTTTCTAACATTGGCCTCAAATCGCTTGAAATCTCCAATTTCAAATTCCAGAAAAAGAGAGTTTCAAATCTGCTCTGTCCAAAGAAAGGTTCAACTCTGTGAGCTGAATACACACAACACAAAGAAGTTACTGAAAATTCTTCTGTCTAGCATTATATGAAGAAATCCCGTTTCCAACGAAGTCCTCAAAGAGGTCCAAATATCCACTTGCAGACTTTACAAACAGAGTGTTTCCAAACTGCTGTATGAACAGAAAGGTTAAAATCCGTGAGCTGAATGCACACATCACATAGTAGTTTCTGAGAATCATTCTGTCCAGTTTTTATACCAAGATATTTCCTTTTCTCACATTGGCCTCAAATCGCTTGAAATCTCAAATTCCAAATTCCAGAAAAAGACAGTTTCAAACCTGCAGTGTGTAAGGAAAGGTTCAAATCTGTGAGTTGAATACACACAACACAAAGAAGTTACTGAGAATTCCTCTGTCTAGCATTATATGAAGAAATCCCGTTTCCAACGAAGGCCTCAAAGTGGTGCAAATATCCACTTGTAGACTTTAGAAACAGTGTTTCCAAACTGCTCTATGAACAGAAAACTTAAACTCTCTGAGCTGAACGCACACATCACAAAGTTGTTTCTGAGAATGATTCTGTCTAGTTTTTATACGAAGATATTTCCTTTTCTAACATTGGCCTAAAATCGCTTAAAATCTCCAATTTCAAATTCCAGAAAAAGAGAGTTTCAAATCTGCTCTGTCCAAAGAAATGTTCAACTCTGTGAGCTGAATACACACAACACAAAGAAGTTACGGAAAATTCTTCTGTCTAGCATTATATGAAGAATTCCCGTTTCCAACGAAGGCCTCAAAGAGATCCAAATATCCACTTGCAGACTTTACAAACAGAGTGTTTCCAAACTGCTGTATGAACAGAAAGGTTAAACTCTGTGAGCTGAATGCACACATCACATAGTAGTTTCTGAGAATGATTCTGTCTAGTTTTTATACGAAGATATTTCCTTTTCTAACATTGGCCTAAAATCGCTTGAAATCTCCAAATGCAATTTCCCCAAAAAGAGAGTTTCAAATCTGCTCTGTCCAAAGAAAGGTTCAACTCTGTGAGCTGAATACACACAACACAAAGAAGTTACTGAAAATTCTTCTGTCTAGCATTATATGAAGAAATCCCGTTTCCAACGAAGTCCTCAAAGAGGTCCAAATATCCACTTGCAGACTTTACAAACAGAGTGTTTCCAAACTGCTGTATGAACAGAAATGTTAAAATCTGTGAGCTGAATGCACACATCACATAGTAGTTTCTGAGAATGATTGTGTCTAGTTTTTATACGAAGATATTTCCTTTTCTCACATTGGCCTAAAATCGCTTGAAATCTCCAATTGCAATTTCCCCAAAAAGAGAGTTTCAAATCTGCTCTGTCCAAAGAAAGGTTCAAATCTGTGAGCTGAATACACACAACACAAAGAAGTTACTGAAAATTCTTCTGTCTAGCATTATATGAAGAAATCCCGTTTCCAACGAAGTCCTCAAAGAGGTCCAAATATCCACTTGCAGACTTTACAAACAGAGTGTTTCCAAACTGCTGTATGAACAGAAAGGTTAAAATCTGTGAGCTGAATGCACACATCACATAGTAGTTTCTGAGAATCATTCTGTCTAGTTTTTATACCAAGATATTTCCTTTTCTCACATTGGCCTCAAATCGCTTGAAATCTCAAATTCCAAATTCCAGAAAAATTCAGTTTCAAACCTGCAGTGTGTAAGGAAAGGTTCAAATCTGTGAGTTGAATACACACAACACAAAGAAGTTACTGAGAATTCCTCTGTCTAGCATTATATGAAGAAATCCCGTTTCCAACGAAGGCCTCAAAGTGGTGCAAATATCCATTTGTAGACTTTAGAAACAGAGTGTTTCCAAACTGCTCTATGAAGAGAAAAGTTAAACTCTGTGAGCTGAACGCACACATCACAAAGCTGTTTCTGAGAATGATTCTGTCTAGTTTTTATACGAAGATATTTCCTTTTCTAACATTGGCCTAAAATCGCTTGAAATCTCCAATTGCAATTTCCACAAAAAGAGAGTTTCAAATCTGCTCTGTCCAAAGAAATGTTCAACTCTGTGAGCTGAATACACACAACACAAAGAAGGTACTGAAAATTCTTCTGTCTAGCATTATATGAAGAATTCCCGTTTCCAACGAAGGCCTCAAAGAGATCCAAATATCCACTTGCAGACTTTGCAAACAGAGTGTTTCCAAACTGCTGTATGAACAGAAAGGTTAAACTCTGTGAGCTGAATGCACACATCACATAGTAGTTTCTGAGAATGATTCTGTCTAGTTTTTATACGAAGATATTTCCTTTTCTAACATTGGCCTAAAATCGCTTGAAATCTCCAATTGCAATTTCCCCAAAAAGAGAGTATCAAATCTGCTCTGTCCAAAGAAAGGTTCAACTCTGTGAGCTGAATACACACAACACAAAGAAGTTACTGAAAATTCTTCTATCTAGCATTATATGAAGAAATCCCGTTTCCAACGAAGTCCTCAAAGAGGTCCAAATATCCACTTGCAGACTTTACAAACAGAGTGTTTCCAAACTGCTGTATGAACAGAAAGGTTAAAATCTGTGAGCTGAATGCACACATCACATAGTAGTTTCTGAGAATCATTCTGTCTAGTTTTTATACCAAGATATTTCCTTTTCTCACTTTGGCCTCAAATCGCTTGAAATCTCAAATTCCAAATTCCAGAAAAAGACAGTTTCAAACCTGCAGTGTGTAAGGAAAGGTTCAAATCTGTGAGTTGAATACACACAACACAAAGAAGTTACCGAGAATTCTTCTGTCTAGCATTATATGAAGAAATCCCGTTTCCAACGAAGGCCTCAAAGTGGAGCAAATATCCACTTGTAGACTTTAGAAACAGAGTGTTTCCAAACTGCTCTATGAACAGAAAAGTTAAACTCTGTGAGCTGAACGCACACATCACAAAGTTGTTTCTGAGAGTGATTCTGTCTAGATTTACACCAGATATTTCGTTTTCTAACATTGGCCTAAAATCGCTTGAAATCTCCAATTGCAATTTCCACAAAAAGAGAGTTTCAAATCTGCTCTGTCCAAAGAAAGGTTCAATTCTGTGAGCTGAATACACACAACACAAAGAAGTTACTGAAAATTCTTCTGTCTAGCATTATATGAAGAAATCCCGTTTCCAACGAAGGCCTCAAAGAGTTCAAAATATCCACTTGCAGACTTTACAAACAGAGTGTTTCCAAACTGCTGTATGAACAGAAAGGTTAAACTCTGTGAGCTGAATGCACACATCACATAGTAGTTTCTGAGAATGATTCTGTCTAGTTTTTATACGAAGATATTTCCTTTTCTAACATTGGCCTAAAGTCGCTTGAAATCTCCAATTGCAATTTCCACAAAAAGAGAGTTTCAAATCTGCTCTGTCCAAAGAAAGGTTCAACTCTGTGAGCTGAATACACACAACACAAAGAAGTTACTGAAAATTCTTCTGTCTAGCATTATATGAAGAAATCCCGTTTCCAACGAAGTCCTCAAAGAGGTCCAAATATCCACTTGCAGACTTTACAAACAGAGTGTTTCCAAACTGCTGTATGAACAGAAAGGTTAAACTCTGTGAGCTGAATGCACACATCACATAGTAGTTTCTGAGAATGATTCTGTCTAGTTTTTATACGAAGATATTTCCTTTTCTAACATTGGCCTAAAATCGCTTGAAATCTCCAATTGCAATTTCCCCAAAAAGAGAGTTTCAAATCTGCTCTGTCCAAAGAAAGGTTCAACTCTGTGAGCTGAATACACACAACACAAAGAAGTTACTGAAAATTCTTCTATCTAGCATTATATGAAGAAATCCCGTTTCCAACGAAGTCCTCAAAGAGGTCCAAATATCCACTTGCAGACTTTACAAACAGAGTGTTTCCAAACTGCTCTATGAACAGAAAGGTTAAAATCTGTGAGCTGAATGCACACATCACATAGTAGTTTCTGAGAATCATTCTGTCTAGTTTTTATACCAAGATATTTCCTTTTCTCACATTGGCCTCAAATCGCTTGAAATCTCAAATTCCAAATTCCAGAAAAAGACAGTTTCAAACCTGCAGTGTGTAAGGAAAGGTTCAAATCTGTGAGTTGAATACACACAACACAAAGAAGTTACCGAGAATTCTTCTGTCTAGCATTATATGAAGAAATCCCGTTTCCAACGAAGGCCTCAAAGTGGAGCAAATATCCACTTGTAGACTTTAGAAACAGAGTGTTTCCAAACTGCTCTATAAACAGAAAAGTTAAACTCTGTGAGCTGAACGCACACATCACAAAGTTGTTTCTGAGAGTGATTCTGTCTAGATTTATACCAAGATATTTCGTTTTCTAACATTGGCCTAAAATCGCTTGAAATCTCCAATTGCAATTTCCACAAAAAGAGAGTTTCAAATCTGCTCTGTCCAAAGAAAGGTTCAGTTCTGTGAGCTGAATACACACAACACAAAGAAGTTACTGAAAATTCTTCTGTCTAGCATTATATGAAGAAATCCCGTTTCCAACGAAGGCCTCAAAGAGTTCAAAATATCCACTTGCAGACTTTACAAACAGAGTGTTTCCAAACTGCTGTATGAACAGAAAGGTTAAACTCTGTGAGCTGAATGCACACATCACATAGTAGTTTCTGAGAATGATTCTGTCTAGTTTTTATACGAAGATATTTCCTTTTCTAACATTGGCCTAAAGTCGCTTGAAATCTCCAATTGCAATTTCCACAAAAAGAGAGTTTCAAATCTGCTCTGTCCAAAGAAAGGTTCAACTCTGTGAGCTGAATACACACAACACAAAGAAGTTACTGAAAATTCTTCTGTCTAGCATTATATGAAGAAATCCCGTTTCCAACGAAGTCCTCAAAGAGGTCCAAATATCCACTTGCAGACTTTACAAACAGAGTGTTTCCAAACTGCTGTATGAACAGAAATGTTAAACTCTGTGAGCTGAATGCACACATCACATAATAGTTTCTGAGAATGATTCTGTCTAGTTTTTATACGAAGATATTTCCTTTTCTCACATTGGCCTAAAATCGCTTGAAATCTCCAATTGCAATTTCCCCAAAAAGAGAGTTTCAAATCTGCTCTGTCCAAAGAACGGTTCAACTCTGTGAGCTGAATACACACAACACAAAGAAGTTACTGAAAATTCTTCTGTCAAGCATTATATGAAGAAATCCCGTTTCCAACGAAGTCCTCAAAGAGGTCCAAATATCCACTTGCAGACTTTACAAACAGAGTGTTTCCAAACTGCTGTATGAACAGAAAGGTTAAAATCCGTGAGCTGAATGCACACATCACATAGTAGTTTCTGAGAATGATTCTGTCTAGTTTTTATACGAAGATATTTCCTTTTCTCACATTGGCCTAAAATCGCTTGAAATCTCCAATTGCAATTTCCCCAAAAAGAGAGTTTCAAATCTGCTCTGTCCAAAGAAAGGTTCAACTCTGTGAGCTGAATACACACAACACAAAGAAGTTACTGAAAATTCTTCTGTCTAGCATTATATGAAGAAATCCCGTTTCCAACGAAGTCCTCAAAGAGGTCCAAATATCCACTTGCAGACTTTACAAACAGACTGTTTCCAAACTGCTGTATGAACAGAAAGGTTAAAATCTGTGAGCTGAATGCACACATCACATAGTAGTTTCTGAGAATCATTCTGTCTAGTTTTTATACCAAGATATTTCCTTTTCTCACATTGGCCTCAAATCGCTTGAAATCTCAAATTCCAAATTCCAGAAAAATTCAGTTTCAAACCTGCAGTGTGTAAGGAAAGGTTCAAATCTGTGAGTTGAATACACACAACACAAAGAAGTTACTGAGAATTCCTCTGTCTAGCATTATATGAAGAAATCCCGTTTCCAACGAAGGCCTCAAAGTGGTGCAAATATCCATTTGTAGACTTTAGAAACAGAGTGTTTCCAAACTGCTCTATGAACAGAAAAGTTAAACTCTGTGAGCTGAACGCACACATCACAAAGTTGTTTCTGAGAATGATTCTGTCTAGTTTTTATACGAAGATATTTCCTTTTCTAACATTGGCCTCAAATCGCTTGAAATCTCCAATTGCAATTTCCCCAAAAAGAGAGTTTCAAATCTGCTCTGTCCAAAGAAAGGTTCAACTCTGTGAGCTGAATACACACAACACAAAGAAGTTACTGAAAATTCTTCTGTCTAGCATTATATGAAGAAATCCCGTTTCCAACGAAGTCCTCAAAGAGGTCAAATATCCACTTGCAGACTTTACAAACAGAGTGTTTCCAAACTGCTGTATGAACAGAAAGGTTAAACTCTGTGAGCTGAATGCACACATCACATAGTAGTTTCTGAGAATGATGCTGTCTAGTTTTTATACCAAGATATTTCCTTTTCTCACATTGGCCTCAAATCGCTTGAAATCTCCAATTGCAATTTCCACAAAAAGAGAGTTTCAAATCTGCTCTGTCCAAAGAAAGGTTCAACTCTGTGAGCTGAATACACACAACACAAAGAAGTTACTCAAAATTCTTCTGTCTAGCATTATATAAAGAAATGCCGTTTCCAACGAAATCCTCAAAGGGGTCCAAATATCCCCTTGCAGAATTTACAAACAGAGTGTTTCCAAACTGCTCTATGAACAGAAAGGTTAAACTCTGTGAGCTGAATGCACACATCACATAGTAGTTTCTGAGAATGATTCTGTCTAGTTTCTATACGAAGATATTTCCTTTTCTAACATTGTCCTCAAATCGCTTGAAATCTCAAATTCCAAATTCCAGAAAAAGACAGTTTCAAACCTGCAGTGTGTAAGGAAAGGTTCAAATCTGTGAGTTGAATACACACAACACAAAGAAGTTACTGAGAATTCTTCTGTCTAGCATTATATGAAGAAATCCCGTTTCCAACGAAGGCCTCAAAGTGGAGCAAATATCCACATGTAGACTTTAGAAACAGAGTGTTTCCAAACTGCTCTATGAACAGAAAAGTTAAACTCTGTGAGCTGAACGCACACATCACAAAGTTGTTTCTGAGAATGATTCTGTCTAGTTTTTATACCAAGATATTTCGTTTTCTAACATTGGCCTAAAATCGCTTGAAATCTCCAATTGCAATTTCCACAAAAAGAGAGTTTCAAATCTGCTCTGTCCAAAGAAAGGTTCAACTCTGTGAGCTGAATATACCAAGATATTTCCTTTTCTCACATTGGCCTCAAATCGCTTGAAATCTCAAATTCCAAATTCCAGAAAAATTCAGTTTGAAACCTGCAGTGTGTAAGGAAAGGTTCAAATCTGTGAGTTGAATACACACAACACAAAGAAGTTACTGAGAATTCCTCTGTCTAGCATTATATGAAGAAATCCCGTTTCCAACGAAGGCCTCAAAGTGGTGCAAATATCCATTTGTAGACTTTAGAAACAGAGTGTTTCCAAATTGCTCTATGAACAGAAAAGTTAAACTCTGTGAGCTGAACGCACACATCACAAAGTTGTTTCTGAGAATGATTCTGTCTAGTTTTTATACGAAGATATTTCCTTTTCTAACATTTGCTTAAATCGCTTGAAATCTCCAATTGCAATTTCCCCAAAAAGAGAGTTTCAAATCTGCTCTGTCCAAAGAAAGGTTCAACTCTGTGAGCTGAATACACACAACACAAAGAAGTTACTGAAAATTCTTCTGTCTAGCATTATATGAAGGAATCCCGTTTCCAACGAAGTCCTCAAAGAGGTCAAATATCCACTTGCAGACTTTACAAACAGAGTGTTTCCAAACTGCTGTATGAACAGAAAGGTTAAACTCTGTGAGCTGAATGCACACATCACATAGTAGTTTCTGAGAATGATGCTGTCTAGTTTTTATACCAAGATATTTCCTTTTCTCACATTGGCCTCAAATCGCTTGAAATCTCCAATTGCAATTTCCACAAAAAGAGAGTTTCAAATCTGCTCTGTCCAAAGAAAGGTTCAACTCTGTGAGCTGAATACACACAACACAAAGAAGTTACTCAAAATTCTTCTGTCTAGCATTATATAAAGAAATCCCGTTTCCAACGAAATCCTCAAAGGGGTCCAAATATCCCCTTGCAGAATTTACAAACAGAGTGTTTCCAAACTGCTCTATGAACAGAAAGGTTAAACTCTGTGAGCTGAATGCACACATCACATAGTAGTTTCTGAGAATGATTCTGTCTAGTTTCTATACGAAGATATTTCCTTTTCTAACATTGTCCTCAAATCGCTTGAAATCTCAAATTCCAAATTCCAGAAAAAGACAGTTTCAAACCTGCAGTGTGTAAGGAAAGGTTCAAATCTGTGAGTTGAATACACACAACACAAAGAAGTTACTGAGAATTCTTCTGTGTAGCATTATATGAAGAAATCCCGTTTCCAACGAAGACCTCAAAGTGGAGCAAATATCCACATGTAGACTTTAGAAACAGAGTGTTTCCAAACTGCTCTATGAACAGAAAAGTTAAACTCTGTGAGCTGAACGCACACATCACAAAGTTGTTTCTGAGAATGATTCTGTCTAGTTTTTATACCAAGATATTTCGTTTTCTAACATTGGCCTAAAATCGCTTGAAATCTCCAATTGCAATTTCCACAAAAAGAGAGTTTCAAATCTGCTCTGTCCAAAGAAAGGTTCAACTCTGTGAGCTGAATATACCAAGATATTTCCTTTTCTCACATTGGCCTCAAATCGCTTGAAATCTCAAATTCCAAATTCCAGAAAAATTCAGTTTCAAACCTGCAGTGTGTAAGGAAAGGTTCAAATCTGTGAGTTGAATACACACAACACAAAGAAGTTACTGAGAATTCCTCTGTCTAGCATTATATGAAGAAATCCCGTTTCCAACGAAGGCCTCAAAGTGGTGCAAATATCCATTTGTAGACTTTAGAAACAGAGTGTTTCCAAACTGCTCTATGAACAGAAAAGTTAAACTCTGTGAGCTGAACGCACACATCACAAAGTTGTTTCTGAGAATGATTCTGTCTAGTTTTTATACGAAGATATTTCCTTTTCTAACATTGGCCTAAAATCGCTTGAAATCTCCAATTGCAATTTCCCCAAAAAGAGAGTTTCAAATCTGCTCTGTCCAAAGAAAGGTTCAACTCTGTGAGCTGAATACACACAACACAAAGAAGTTACTGAAAATTCTTCTGTCTAGCATTATATGAAGAAATCCCGTTTCCAACGAAGTCCTCAAAGAGGTCCAAATATCCACTTGCAGACTTTACAAACAGAGTGTTTCCAAACTGCTGTATGAACAGAAAGGTTAAACTCTGTGAGCTGAATGCACACATCACATAGTAGTTTCTGAGAATGATTCTGTCTAGTTTTTATACCAAGATATTTCCTTTTCTCACATTGGCCTCAAATCGCTTGAAATCTCCAATTGCAATTTCCACAAAAAGAGAGTTTCAAATCTGCTCTGTCCAAAGAAAGGTTCAACTCTGTGAGCTGAATACACACAACACAAAGAAGTTACTCAAAATTCTTCTGTCTAGCATTATATAAAGAAATCCCGTTTCCAACGAAATCCTCAAAGAGGTCCAAATATCCCCTTGCAGACTTTACAAACAGAGTGTTTCCAAACTGCTCTATGAACAGAAAGGTTAAACTCTGTGAGCTGAATGCACACATCACATAGTAGTTTCTGAGAATGATTCTGTCTAGTTTCTATACGAAGATATTTCCTTTTCTAACATTGTCCTCAAATCGCTTGAAATCTCAAATTCCAAATTCCAGAAAAAGACAGTTTCAAACCTGCAGTGTGTAAGGAAAGGTTCAAATCTGTGAGTTGAATACACACAACACAAAGAAGTTACTGAGAATTCTTCTGTCTAGCATTATATGAAGAAATCCCGTTTCCAACGAAGGCCTCAAAGTGGAGCAAATATCCACATGTAGACTTTAGAAACAGAGTGTTTCCAAACTGCTCTATGAACAGAAAAGTTAAACTCTGTGAGCTGAACGCACACATCACAAAGTTGTTTCTGACAATGATTCTGTCTAGTTTTTATACCAAGATATTTCGTTTTCTAACATTGGCCTAAAATCGCTTGAAATCTCCAATTGCAATTTCCACAAAAAGAGAGTTTCAAATCTGCTCTGTCCAAAGAAAGGTTCAACTCTGTGAGCTGAATACACACAACACAAAGAAGTTACTGAAAATTCTTCTGTCTAGCATTATGTGAAGAAATCCCGTTTCCAACGAAGTCCTCAAAGAGTTCCAAATATCCACTTGCAGACTTTACAAACAGAGTGTTTCCAAACTGCTGTATGAACAGAAAGGTTAAACTCTGTGAGCTGAATGCACACATCACATAGTAGTTTCTGAGAATGATTCTGTCTAGTTTTTATACGAACATATTTCCTTTTCTAACATTGGCCTAAAATCGCTTGAAATCTCCAATTGCAATTTCCCCAAAAAGAGAGTTTCAAATCTGCTCTGTCCAAAGAACGGTTCAACTCTGTGAGCTGAATACACACAACACAAAGAAGTTACTGAAAACTCTTCTGTCTAGCATTATATGAAGAAATCCCGTTTCCAACGAAGGCCTCAAAGAGTTCCAAATATCCACTTGCAGACTTTACAAACAGAGTGTTTCCAAACTGCTGTATGAACAGAAAGGTTAAACTCTGTGAGCTGAATGCACACATCACATAGTAGTTTCTGAGAATGATTCTGTCTAGTTTCTATACGAAGATATTTCCTTTTCTAACATTGTCCTCAAATCGCTTGAAATCTCAAATTCCAAATTCCAGAAAAAGACAGTTTCAAACCTGCAGTGTGTAAGGAAAGGTTCAAATCTGTGAGTTGAATACACACAACACAAAGAAGTTACTGAGAATTCTTCTGTCTAGCATTATATGAAGAAATCCCGTTTCCAACGAAGGCCTCAAAGTGGAGCAAATATCCACATGTAGACTTTAGAAACAGAGTGTTTCCAAACTGCTCTATGAACAGAAAAGTTAAACTCTGTGAGCTGAACGCACACATCACAAAGTTGTTTCTGACAATGATTCTGTCTAGTTTTTATACCAAGATATTTCGTTTTCTAACATTGGCCTAAAATCGCTTGAAATCTCCAATTGCAATTTCCACAAAAAGAGAGTTTCAAATCTGCTCTGTCCAAAGAAAGGTTCAACTCTGTGAGCTGAATACACACAACACAAAGAAGTTACTGAAAATTCTTCTGTCTAGCATTATGTGAAGAAATCCCGTTTCCAACGAAGTCCTCAAAGAGTTCCAAATATCCACTTGCAGACTTTACAAACAGAGTGTTTCCAAACTGCTTTATGAACAGAAAGGTTAAACTCTGTGAGCTGAATGCACACATCACATAGTAGTTTCTGAGAATGATTCTGTCTAGTTTTTATACGAAGATATTTCCTTTTCTAACATTGGCCTAAAATCGCTTGAAATCTCCAATTGCAATTTCCCCAAAAAGAGAGTTTCAAATCTGCTCTGTCCAAAGAACGGTTCAACTCTGTGAGCTGAATGCACACAACACAAAGAAGTTACTGAAAATTCTTCTGTCTACCATTATATGAAGAAATCCCGTTTCCAACGAAATCCTCAAAGAGGTCCAAATATCCACTTGCAGACTTTACAAACAGAGTGTTTCCAAACTGCTGTATGAACAGAAAGGTTAAACTCTGTGAGCTGAATGCACACATCACATAGTAGTTTCTGAGAATGATTCTGTCTAGTTTTTATACCAAGATATTTCCTTTTCTAACATTGGCCTCATATCGCTTGAAATCTCCAATTTCAAATTCCAGAAAAAGAGAGTTTCAAATCTGCTCTGTCCAAAGAAAGGTTCAACTCTGTGAGCTGAATACACACAACACAAAGAAGTTACTGAGAATTCTTCTGTCTAGCATTATATGAAGAAATCCCGTTTCCAACGAAGGCCTCAAAGAGTTCCAAATATCCACTTGCAGACTTTACAAACAGAGTGTTTCCAAACTGCTGTATGAACAGAAAGGTTAAACTCTGTGAGCTGAATGCACACATCACATAGTAGTTTCTGAGAATGATTCTGTCTAGTTTTTATACGAAGATATTTCCTTTTCTAACATTGGCCTAAAATCGCTTGAAATCTCCAATTGCAATTTCCCCAAAAAGAGAGTTTCAAATCTGCTCTGTCCAAAGAAAGGTTCAACTCTGTGAGCTGAATACACACAACACAAAGAAGTTACTGAAAATTCTTCTGTCTAGCATTATATGAAGAAATCCCGTTTCCAACGAAGTCCTCAAAGAGGTCCAAATATCCACTTGCAGACTTTACAAACAGAGTGTTTCCAAACTGCTGTATGAACAGAAAGGTTAAACTCTGTGAGCTGAATGCACACATCACATAGTAGTTTCTGAGAATGATTCTGTCTAGTTTTTATACCAAGATATTTCCTTTTCTCACATTGGCCTCAAATCGCTTGAAATCTCCAATTGCAATTTCCACAAAAAGAGAGTTTCAAATCTGCTCTGTCCAAAGAAAGGTTCAACTCTGTGAGCTGAATACACACAACACAAAGAAGTTACTGAAAACTCTTCTGTCTAGCATTATATGAAGAAATCCCGTTTCCAACGAAGGCCTCAAAGAGTTCCAAATATCCACTTGCAGACTTTACAAACAGAGTGTTTCCAAACTGCTGTATGAACAGAAAGGTTAAACTCTGTGAGCTGAATGCACACATCACATAGTAGTTTCTGAGAATGATTCTGTCTAGTTTTTATACGAAGATATTTCCTTTTCTAACATTGGCCTAAAATCGCTTGAAATCTCCAATTGCAATTTCCCCAAAAAGAGAGTTTCAAATCTGCTCTGTCCAAAGAAAGGTTCAACTCTGTGAGCTGAATACACACAACACAAAGAAGTTACTGAAAATTCTTCTGTCTAGCATTATGTGAAGAAATCCCGTTTCCAACGAAGTCCTCAAAGAGGTCCAAATATCCACTTGCAGACTTTACAAACAGAGTGTTTCCAAACTGCTGTATGAACAGATAGGTTAAACTCTGTGAGCTGAATGCACACATCACATAGTAGTTTCTGAGAATGATTCTGTCTAGTTTTTATACGAAGATATTTCCTTTTCTCACATTGGCCTCAAATCGCTTGAAATCTCCAATTGCAATTTCCACAAAAAGAGAGTTTCAAATCTGCTCTGTCCAAAGAAAGGTTCAACTCTGTGAGCTGAATACACACAACACAAAGAAGTTACTCAAAATTCTTCTGTCTAGCATTATATAAAGAAATCCCGTTTCCAACGAAATCCTCAAACAGGTCCAAATATCCCCTTGCAGACTTTAGAAACAGAGTGTTTCCAAACTGCTCTATGAACAGAAAAGTTAAACTCTGTGAGCTGAACGAACACATCACAAAGTTGTTTCTGACAATGATTCTGTCTAGTTTTTATACCAAGATATTTCGTTTTCTAACATTGGCCTAAAATCGCTTGAAATCTCCAATTGCAATTTCCACAAAAAGAGAGTTTCAAATCTGCTCTGTCCAAAGAAAGGTTCAACTCTGTGAGCTGAATACACACAACACAAAGAAGTTACTGAAAATTCTTCTGTCTAGCATTATGTGAAGAAATCCCGTTTCCAACGAAGTCCTCAAAGAGTTCCAAATATCCACTTGCAGACTTTACAAACAGAGTGTTTCCAAACTGCTGTATGAACAGAAAGGTTAAACTCTGTGAGCTGAATGCACACATCACATAGTAGTTTCTGAGAATGATTCTGTCTAGTTTTTATACGAAGATATTTCCTTTTCTAACATTGGCCTAAAATCGCTTGAAATCTCCAATTGCAATTTCCCCAAAAAGAGAGTTTCAAATCTGCTCTGTCCAAAGAACGGTTCAACTCTGTGAGCTGAATACACACAACACAAAGAAGTTACTGAAAATTCTTCTGTCTAGCATTATATGAAGAAATCCCGTTTCCAACGAAATCCTCAAAGAGGTCCAAATATCCACTTGCAGACTTTACAAACAGAGTGTTTCCAAACTGCTGTATGAACAGAAAGGTTAAACTCTGAGAGCTGAATGCACACATCACATAGTAGTTTCTGAGAATGATTCTGTCTAGTTTTTATACCAAGATATTTCCTTTTCTAACATTGGCCTCATATCGCTTGAAATCTCCAATTTCAAATTCCAGAAAAAGAGAGTTTCAAATCTGCTCTGTCCAAAGAAAGGTTCAACTCTGTGAGCTGAATACACACAACACAAAGAAGTTACTGAGAATTCTTCTGTCTAGCATTATATGAAGAAATCCCGTTTCCAACGAAGGCCTCAAAGAGTTCCAAATATCCACTTGCAGACTTTACAAACAGAGTGTTTCCAAACTGCTGTATGAACAGAAAGGTTAAACTCTGTGAGCTGAATGCACACATCACATAGTAGTTTCTGAGAATGATTCTGTCTAGTTTTTATACGAAGATATTTCCTTTTCTAACATTGGCCTAAAATCGCTTGAAATCTCCAATTGCAATTTACCCAAAAAGAGAGTTTCAAATCTGCTCTGTCCAAAGAAAGGTTCAACTCTGTGAGCTGAATACACACAACACAAAGAAGTTACTGAAAATTCTTCTGTCTAGCATTATATGAAGAAATCCCGTTTCCAACGAAGTCCTCAAAGAGGTCCAAATATCCACTTGCAGACTTTACAAACAGAGTGTTTCCAAACTGCTGTATGAACAGAAAGGTTAAACTCTGTGAGCAGAATGCACACATCACATAGTAGTTTCTGAGAATGATTCTGTCTAGTTTTTATACCAAGATATTTCCTTTTCTCACATTGGCCTCAAATCGCTTGAAATCTCCAATTGCAATTTCCACAAAAAGAGAGTTTCAAATCTGCTCTGTCCAAAGAAAGGTTCAACTCTGTGAGCTGAATACACACAACACAAAGAAGTTACTGAAAACTCTTCTGTCTAGCATTATATGAAGAAATCCCGTTTCCAACGAAGGCCTCAAAGAGTTCCTAATATCCACTTGCAGAATTTACAAACAGAGTGTTTCCAAACTGCTGTATGAACAGAAAGGTTAAACTCTGTGAGCTGAATGCACACATCACATAGTAGTTTCTGAGAATGATTCTGTCTAGTTTTTATACGAAGATATTTCCTTTTCTAACATTGGCCTAAAATCGCTTGAAATCTCCAATTGCAATTTCCCCAAAAAGAGAGTTTCAAATCTGCTCTGTCCAAAGAAAGGTTCAACTCTGTGAGCTGAATACACACAACACAAAGAAGTTTCTGAAAATTCTTCTGTCTAGCATTATATGAAGAAATCCCGTTTCCAACGAAGTCCTCAAAGAGGTCCAAATATCCACTTGCAGACTTTACAAACAGAGTGTTTCCAAACTGCTGTATGAACAGAAAGGTTAAACTCTGTGAGCTGAATGCACACATCACATAGTAGTTTCTGAGAATGATTCTGTCTAGTTTTTATACCAAGATATTTCCTTTTCTCACATTGGCCTCAAATCGCTTGAAATCTCCAATTGCAATTTCCACAAAAAGAGAGTTTCAAATCTGCTCTGTCCAAAGAAAGGTTCAACTCTGTGAGCTGAATACACACAACACAAAGAAGTTACTCAAAATTCTTCTGTCTAGCATTATATAAAGAAATCCCGTTTCCAACGAAATCCTCAAAGAGGTCCAAATATCCCCTTGCAGACTTTACAAACAGAGTGTTTCCAAACTGCTCTATGAACAGAAAGGTTAAACTCTGTGAGCTGAATGCACACATCACATAGTAGTTTCTGAGAATGATTCTGCATAGTTTCTATACGAAGATATTTCCTTTTCTAACATTGGCCTCAAATCGCTTGAAATCTCCAATTTCAAATTCCACAAAAAGAGAGTTTCAAATCTGCTCTGTCCAAAGAAATGTTCAACTCTGTGAGCTGAATACACACAACACAAAGAAGTTACTGAAAATTCTTCTGTCTAGCATTATATGAAGAAATCCCGTTTCCAATGAAGGCCTCAAAGAGTTCCAAATATCCACTTGCAGACTTTACAAACAGAGTGTTTCCAAACTGCTGTATGAACAGAAAGGTTAAACTCTGTGAGCTGAATGCACACATCACATAGTAGTTTCTGAGAATGATTCTGTCTAGTTTTTATACCAAGATATTTCCTTTTCTCACATTGGCCTCAAATCGCTTGAAATCTCCAATTGCAATTTCCACAAAAAGAGAGTTTCAAATCTGCTCTGTCCCAAGAAAGGTTCAACTCTGTGAGCTGAATACACACAACACAAAGAAGTTACTCAAAATTCTTCTGTCTAGCATTATATAAAGAAATCCCGTTTCCAACGAAATCCTCAAAGAGGTCCAAATATCCCCTTGCAGACTTTACAAACAGAGTGTTTCCAAACTGCTCTATGAACAGAAAGGTTAAACTCTGTGAGCTGAATACACACATCACATAGTAGTTTCTGAGAATGATTCTGTCTAGTTTCTATACGAAGATATTTCCTTTTCTAACATTGTCCTCAAATCGCTTGAAATCTCCAATTTCAAATTCCACAAAAAGAGAGTTTCAAATCTGCTCTGTCCAAAGAAATGTTCAACTCTGTGAGCTGAATACACACAACACAAAGAAGTTACTGAAAATTCTTCTGTCTAGCATTATATGAAGAATTCCCGTTTCCAACGAAGGCCTCAAAGAGATCCAAATATCCACTTGCAGACTTTACAAACAGAGTGTTTCCAAACTGCTGTATGAACAGAAAGGTTAAACTCTGTGAGCTGAATGCACACATCACATAGTAGTTTCTGAGAATGATTCTGTCTAGTTTTTATACGAAGATATTTCCTTTTCTAACATTGGCCTAAAATCGCTTGAAATCTCCAATTGCAATTTCCCCAAAAAGAGAGTTTCAAATCTGCTCTGTCCAAAGAAAGGTTCAACTCTGTGAGCTGAATACACACAACACAAAGAAGTTACTGAGAATTCTTCTGTCTAGCATTATATGAAGAAATCCCGTTTCCAACGAAGGCCTCAAAGTGGTGCAAATATCCACTTGTAGACTTTAGAAACAGAGTGTTTCCAAACTGCTCTATGAACAGAAAAGTTAAACTCTGTGAGCTGAACGCACACATCACAAAGTTGTTTCTGAGAATGATTCTGTCTAGTTTTTATACCAAGATATTTCGTTTTCTAATATTGGCCTAAAATCGCTTGAAATCTCCAATTGCAATTTCCACAATAAGAGAGTTTCAAATCTGCTCTGTCCAAAGAAAGGTTCAACTCTGTGAGCTGAATACACACAACACAAAGAAGTTACTGAAAATTCTTCTGTCTAGCATTATATGAAGAAATCCCGTTTCCAACGAAGGCCTCAAAGAGTTCCAAATATCCACTTGCAGACTTTACAAACAGAGTGTTTCCAAACTGCTGTATGAACAGAAAGGTTAAACTCTGTGAGCTGAATGCACACATCACATAGTAGTTTCTGAGAATGATTCTGTCTAGTTTTTATACGAAGATATTTCCTTTTCTCACATTGGCCTCAAATCGCTTGAAATCTCAAATTCCAAATTCCAGAAAAAGACAGTTTCAAACCTGCAGTGTGTAAGGAAAGGTTCAAATCTGTGAGTTGAATTCATACAACACAAAGAAGTTACTGAGAATTCCTCTGTCTAGCATTATATGAAGAAATCCCGTTTCCAACGAAGGCCTCAAAGTGGTGCAAATATCCACTTGTAGACTTTAGAAACAGAGTGTTTCCAAACTGCTCTATGAACAGAAAACTTAAACTCTCTGAGCTGAACGCACACATCACAAAGTTGTTTCTGAGAATGATTCTGTCTAGTTTTTATACGAAGATATTTCCTTTTCTAACATTGGCCTAAAATCGCTTAAAATCTCCAATTTCAAATTCCACAAAAAGAGAGTTTCAAATCTGCTCTGTCCAAAGAAAGGTTCAACTCTGTGAGCTGAATACACACAACACAAAGAAGTTACTGAAAATTCTTCTGTCTAGCATTATATGAAGAAATCCCGTTTCCAACGAAGTCCTCAAAGAGGTCCAAATATCCACTTGCAGACTTTACAAACAGAGTGTTTCCAAACTGCTGTATGAACAGAAAGGTTAAAATCTGTGAGCTGAATGCACACATCACATAGTAGTTTCTGAGAATGATTCTGTCTAGTTTTTATACGAAGATATTTCCTTTTCTCACATTGGCCTAAAATCGCTTGAAATCTCCAATTGCAATTTCCCCAAAAAGAGAGTTTCAAATCTGCTCTGTCCAAAGAAAGGTTCAACTCTGTGAGCTGAATACACACAACACAAAGAAGTTACTGAAAATTCTTCTGTCTAGCATTATATGAAGAAATCCCGTTTCCAACGAAGTCCTCAAAGAGGTCCAAATATCCACTTGCAGACTTTACAAACAGAGTGTTTCCAAACTGCTGTATGAACAGAAAGGTTAAAATCTGTGAGCTGAATGCACACATCACATAGTAGTTTCTGAGAATCATTCTGTCTAGTTTTTATACCAAGATATTTCCTTTTCTCACATTGGCCTCAAATCGCTTGAAATCTCAAATTCCAAATTCCAGAAAAATTCAGTTTCAAACCTGCAGTGTGTAAGGAAAGGTTCAAATCTGTGAGTTGAATACACACAACACAAAGAAGTTACTGAGAATTCCTCTGTCTAGCATTATATGAAGAAATCCCGTTTCCAACGAAGGCCTCAAAGTGGTGCAAATATCCATTTGTAGACTTTAGAAACTGAGTGTTTCCAAACTGCTCTATGAACAGAAAAGTTAAACTCTGTGAGCTGAACGCACACATCACAAAGTTGTTTCTGAGAATGATTCTGTCTAGTTTTTATACGAAGATATTTCCTTTTCTAACATTGGCCTCAAATCGCTTGAAATCTCCAATTGCAATTTCCCCAAAAAGAGAGTTTCAAATCTGCTCTGTCCAAAGAAAGGTTCAACTCTGTGAGCTGAATACACACAACACAAAGAAGTTACTGAAAATTCTTCTGTCTAGCATTATATGAAGAAATCCCGTTTCCAACGAAGTCCTCAAAGAGGTCAAATATCCACTTGCAGACTTTACAAACAGAGTGTTTCCAAACTGCTGTATGAACAGAAAGGTTAAACTCTGTGAGCTGAATGCACACATCACATAGTAGTTTCTGAGAATGATTCTGTCTAGTTTTTATACCAAGATATCTCCTTTTCTCACATTGGCCTCAAATCGCTTGAAATCTCCAATTGCAATTTCCACAAAAAGAGAGTTTCAAATCTGCTCTGTCCAAAGAAAGGTTCAACTCTGTGAGCTGAATACACACAACACAAAGAAGTTACTCAAAATTCTTCTGTCTAGCATTATATGAAGAAATCCCGTTTCCAACGAAGTCCCCAAAGAGGTCCAAATATCCCCTTGCAGACTTTACAAACAGAGTGTTTCCAAACTGCTCTATGAACAGAAAGGTTAAACTCTGTGAGCTGAACGCACACATCACAAAGTTGTTTCTGAGAATGATTCTGTCTAGTTTTTATACCAAGATATTTCGTTTTCTAACATTGGCCTCAAATCGCTTGAAATCTCCAATTTCAAATTCCAGAAAAAGAGAGTTTCAAATCTGCTCTGTCCAAAGAAAGGTTCAACTCTGTGAGCTGAATACACACAACACAAAGAAGTTACTGAAAATTCTTCTGTCTAGCATTATATGAAGAAATCCCGTTTCCAACGAAGTCCTCAAAGAGGTCCAAATATCCACTTGCAGACTTTACAAACAGAGTGTTTCCAAACTGCTGTATGAACAGAAAGGTTAAACTCTGTGAGCTGAATGCACACATCACATAGTAGTTTCTGAGAATGATTCTGTCTAGTTTTTATACCAAGATATTTCCTTTTCTCACATTGGCCTCAAATCGCTTGAAATCTCCAATTGCAATTTCCACAAAAAGAGAGTTTCAAATCTGCTCTGTCCAAAGAAAGGTTCAACTCTGTGAGCTGAATACACACAACACAAAGAAGTTACTCAAAATTCTTCTGTCTAGCATTATATAAAGAAATCCCGTTTCCAACGAAATCCTCAAAGAGGTCCAAATATCCCCTTGCAGACTTTACAAACAGAGTGTTTCCAAACTGCTCTATGAACAGAAAGGTTAAACTCTGTGAGCTGAATGCACACATCACATAGTAGTTTCTGAGAATGATTCTGTCTAGTTTCTATACGAAGATATTTCCTTTTCTAACATTGGCCTCAAATCGCTTGAAATCTCCAATTTCAAATTCCACAAAAAGAGAGTTTCAAATCTGCTCTGTCCAAAGAAATGTTCAACTCTGTGAGCTGAATACACACAACACAAAGAAGTTACTGAAAATTCTTCTGTCTAGCATTATATGAAGAAATCCCGTTTCCAATGAAGGCCTCAAAGAGTTCCAAATATCCACTTGCAGACTTTACAAACAGAGTGTTTCCAAACTGCTGTATGAACAGAAAGGTTAAACTCTGTGAGCTGAATGCACACATCACATAGTAGTTTCTGAGAATGATTCTGTCTAGTTTTTATACGAAGATATTTCCTTTTCTAACATTGGCCTAAAATCGCTTGAAATCTCCAATTGCAATTTCCCCAAAAAGAGAGTTTCAAATCTGCTCTGTCCAAAGAAAGGTTCAACTCTGTGAGCTGAATACACACAACACAAAGAAGTTACTGAAAATTCTTCTGTCTAGCATTATATGAAGAAATCCCGTTTCCAACGAAGTCCTCAAAGAGGTCCAAATATCCACTTGCAGACTTTACATACAGAGTGTTTCCAAACTGCTGTATGAACAGAAAGGTTAAACTCTGTGAGCTGAATGCACACATCACATAGTAGTTTCTGAGAATGATTCTGTCTAGTTTTTATACCAAGATATTTCCTTTTCTCACATTGGCCTCAAATCGCTTGAAATCTCCAATTGCAATTTCCACAAAAAGAGAGTTTCAAATCTGCTCTGTCCCAAGAAAGGTTCAACTCTGTGAGCTGAATACACACAACACAAAGAAGTTACTCAAAATTCTTCTGTCTAGCATTATATAAAGAAATCCCGTTTCCAACGAAATCCTCAAAGAGGTCCAAATATCCCCTTGCAGACTTTACAAACAGAGTGTTTCCAAACTGCTCTATGAACAGAAAGGTTAAACTCTGTGAGCTGAATACACACATCACATAGTAGTTTCTGAGAATGATTCTGTCTAGTTTCTATACGAAGATATTTCCTTTTCTAACATTGTCCTCAAATCGCTTGAAATCTCCAATTTCAAATTCCACAAAAAGAGAGTTTCAAATCTGCTCTGTCCAAAGAAATGTTCAACTCTGTGAGCTGAATACACACAACACAAAGAAGTTACTGAAAATTCTTCTGTCTAGCATTATATGAAGAATTCCCGTTTCCAACGAAGGCCTCAAAGAGATCCAAATATCCACTTGCAGACTTTACAAACAGAGTGTTTCCAAACTGCTGTATGAACAGAAAGGTTAAACTCTGTGAGCTGAATGCACACATCACATAGTAGTTTCTGAGAATGATTCTGTCTAGTTTTTATACGAAGATATTTCCTTTTCTAACATTGGCCTAAAATCGCTTGAAATCTCCAATTGCAATTTCCCCAAAAAGAGAGTTTCAAATCTGCTCTGTCCAAAGAAAGGTTCAACTCTGTGAGCTGAATACACACAACACAAAGAAGTTACTGAGAATTCTTCTGTCTAGCATTATATGAAGAAATCCCGTTTCCAACGAAGGCCTCAAAG
This sequence comes from Pan troglodytes, assembly GCF_028858775.2. Classification (NCBI taxonomy): domain Eukaryota; kingdom Metazoa; phylum Chordata; class Mammalia; order Primates; family Hominidae; genus Pan; species Pan troglodytes. Next base: position 16,733,834 of record NC_072413.2, read on the forward strand.
TGGTGCAAATATCCACTTGTAGACTTTAGAAACAGAGTGTTTCCAAACTGCTCTATGAACAGAAAAGTTAAACTCTGTGAGCTGAACGCACACATCACAAAGTTGTTTCTGAGAATGATTCTGTCTAGTTTTTATACGAAGATATTTCCTTTTCTCACATTGGCCTCAAATCGCTTGAAATCTCCAATTGCAATTTCCACAATAAGAGAGTTTCAAATCTGCTCTGTCCAAAGAAAGGTTCAACTCTGTGAGCTGAATACACACAACACAAAGAAGTTACTGAAAATTCTTCTGTCTAGCATTATATGAAGAAATCCCGTTTCCAACGAAGGCCTCAAAGAGTTCCAAATATCCACTTGCAGACTTTACAAACAGAGTGTTTCCAAACTGCTGTATGAACAGAAAGGTTAAACTCTGTGAGCTGAATGCACACATCACATAGTAGTTTCTGAGAATGATTCTGTCTAGTTTTTATACGAAGATATTTCCTTTTCTCACATTGGCCTCAAATCGCTTGAAATCTCAAATTCCAAATTCCAGAAAAAGACAGTTTCAAACCTGCAGTGTGTAAGGAAAGGTTCAAATCTGTGAGTTGAATTCACACAACACAAAGAAGTTACTGAGAATTCCTCTGTCTAGCATTATATGAAGAAATCCCGTTTCCAACGAAGGCCTCAAAGTGGTGCAAATATCCACTTGTAGACTTTAGAAACAGAGTGTTTCCAAACTGCTCTATGAACAGAAAACTTAAACTCTCTGAGCTGAACGCACACATCACAAAGTTGTTTCTGAGAATGATTCTGTCTAGTTTTTATACGAAGATATTTCCTTTTCTAACATTGGCCTAAAATCGCTTAAAATCTCCAATTTCAAATTCCAGAAAAAGAGAGTTTCAAATCTGCTCTGTCCAAAGAAAGGTTCAACTCTGTGAGCTGAATACACACAACACAAAGAAGTTACTGAAAATTCTTCTGTCTAGCATTATATGAAGAAATCCCGTTTCCAACGAAGTCCTCAAAGAGGTCCAAATATCCACTTGCAGACTTTACAAACAGAGTGTTTCCAAACTGCTGTATGAACAGAAAGGTTAAAATCTGTGAGCTGAATGCACACATCACATAGTAGTTTCTGAGAATGATTCTGTCTAGTTTTTATACGAAGATATTTCCTTTTCTCACATTGGCCTAAAATCGCTTGAAATCTCCAATTGCAATTTCCCCAAAAAGAGAGTTTCAAATCTGCTCTGTCCAAAGAAAGGTTCAACTCTGTGAGCTGAATACACACAACACAAAGAAGTTACTGAAAATTCTTCTGTCTAGCATTATATGAAGAAATCCCGTTTCCAACGAAGTCCTCAAAGAGGTCCAAATATCCACTTGCAGACTTTACAAACAGAGTGTTTCCAAACTGCTGTATGAACAGAAAGGTTAAAATCTGTGAGCTGAATGCACACATCACATAGTAGTTTCTGAGAATCATTCTGTCTAGTTTTTATACCAAGATATTTCCTTTTCTCACATTGGCCTCAAATCGCTTGAAATCTCAAATTCCAAATTCCAGAAAAATTCAGTTTCAAACCTGCAGTGTGTAAGGAAAGGTTCAAATCTGTGAGTTGAATACACACAACACAAAGAAGTTACTGAGAATTCCTCTGTCTAGCATTATATGAAGAAATCCCGTTTCCAACGAAGGCCTCAAAGTGGTGCAAATATCCACTTGTAGACTTTAGAAACAGAGTGTTTCCAAACTGCTCTATGAACAGAAAACTTAAACTCTCTGAGCTGAACGCACACATCACAAAGTTGTTTCTGAGAATGATTCTGTCTAGTTTTTATACGAAGATATTTCCTTTTCTAACATTGGCCTAAAATCGCTTAAAATCTCCAATTTCAAATTCCAGAAAAAGAGAGTTTCAAATCTGCTCTGTCCAAAGAAAGGTTCAACTCTGTGAGCTGAATACACACAACACAAAGAAGTTACTGAAAATTCTTCTGTCTAGCATTATATGAAGAAATCCCGTTTCCAACGAAGTCCTCAAAGAGGTCCAAATATCCACTTGCAGACTTTACAAACAGAGTGTTTCCAAACTGCTGTATGAACAGAAAGGTTAAAATCTGTGAGCTGAATGCACACATCACATAGTAGTTTCTGAGAATGGTTCTGTCTAGTTTTTATACGAAGACATTTCCTTTTCTCACATTGACCTAAAATCGCTTGAAATCTCCAATTGCAATTTCCCCAAAAAAAGAGTTTCAAATCTGCTCTGTCCAAAGAAAGGTTCAACTCTGTGAGCTGAATACACACAACACAAAGAAGTTTCTGAAAATTCTTCTGTCTAGCATTATATGAAGAAATCCCGTTTCCAACGAAGTCCTCAAAGAGGTCCAAATATCCACTTGCAGACTTTACAAACAGAGTGTTTCCAAACTGCTGTATGAACAGAAAGGTTAAAATCTGTGAGCTGAATGCACACATCACATAGTAGTTTCTGAGAATCATTCTGTCTAGTTTTTATACCAAGATATTTCCTTTTCTCACATTGGCCTCAAATCGCTTGAAATCTCAAATTCCAAATTCCAGAAAAATTCAGTTTCAAACCTGCAGTGTGTAAGGAAAGGTTCAAATCTGTGAGTTGAATACACACAACACAAAGAAGTTACTGAGAATTCCTCTGTCTAGCATTATATGAAGAAATCCCGTTTCCAACGAAGGCCTCAAAGTGGTGCAAATATCCATTTGTAGACTTTAGAAACTGAGTGTTTCCAAACTGCTCTATGAACAGAAAAGTTAAACTCTGTGAGCTGAACGCACACATCACAAAGTTGTTTCTGAGAATGATTCTGTCTAGTTTTTATACGAAGATATTTCCTTTTCTAACATTGGCCTCAAATCGTTTGAAATCTCCAATTGCAATTTCCCCAAAAAGAGAGTTTCAAATCTGCTCTGTCCAAAGAAAGGTTCAACTCTGTGAGCTGAATACACACAACACCAAGAAGTTACTGAAAATTCTTCTGTCTAGCATTATATGAAGAAATCCCGTTTCCAACGAAGTCCTCAAAGAGGTCAAATATCCACTTGCAGACTTTACAAACAGAGTGTTTCCAAACTGCTGTATGAACAGAAAGGTTAAACTCTGTGAGCTGAATGCACACATCACATAGTAGTTTCTGAGAATGATTCTGTCTAGTTTTTATACCAAGATATTTCCTTTTCTCACATTGGCCTCAAATCGCTTGAAATCTCCAATTGCAATTTCCACAAAAAGAGAGTTTCAAATCTGCTCTGTCCAAAGAAAGGTTCAACTCTGTGAGCTGAATACACACAACACAAAGAAGTTACTCAAAATTCTTCTGTCTAGCATTATATGAAGAAATCCCGTTTCCAACGAAGTCCCCAAAGAGGTCCAAATATCCCCTTGCAGACTTTACAAACAGAGTGTTTCCAAACTGCTCTATGAACAGAAAGGTTAAACTCTGTGAGCTGAACGCACACATCACAAAGTTGTTTCTGAGAATGATTCTGTCTAGTTTTTATACCAAGATATTTCGTTTTCTAACATTGGCCTCAAATCGCTTGAAATCTCCAATTTCAAATTCCAGAAAAAGAGAGTTTCAAATCTGCTCTGTCCAAAGAAAGGTTCAACTCTGTGAGCTGAATACACACAACACAAAGAAGTTACTGAAAATTCTTCTGTCTAGCATTATATGAAGAAATCCCGTTTCCAACGAAGTCCTCAAAGAGGTCCAAATATCCACTTGCAGACTTTACAAACAGAGTGTTTCCAAACTGCTGTATGAACAGAAAGGTTAAACTCTGTGAGCTGAATGCACACATCACATAGTAGTTTCTGAGAATGATTCTGTCTAGTTTTTATACCAAGATATTTCCTTTTCTCACATTGGCCTCAAATCGCTTGAAATCTCCAATTGCAATTTCCCCAAAAAGAGAGTTTCAAATCTGCTCTGTCCAAAGAAAGGTTCAACTCTGTGAGCTGAATACACACAACACAAAGAAGTTACTGAAAATTCTTCCGTCTAGCATTATATGAAGAAATCCCGTTTCCAACGAAGTCCTCAAAGAGGTCCAAATATCCACTTGCAGACTTTACAAACAGAGTGTTTCCAAACTGCTGTATGAACAGAAAGGTTAAACTCTGTGAGCTGAATGCACACATCACATAGTAGTTTCTGAGAATGATTCTGTCTAGTTTTTATACCAAGATATTTCCTTTTCTCACATTGGCCTCAAATCGCTTGAAATCTCCAATTGCAATTTCCACAAAAAGAGAGTTTCAAATCTGCTCTGTCCCAAGAAAGGTTCAACTCTGTGAGCTGAATACACACAACACAAAGAAGTTACTCAAAATTCTTCTGTCTAGCATTATATAAAGAAATCCCGTTTCCAACGAAATCCTCAAAGAGGTCCAAATATCCCCTTGCAGACTTTACAAACAGAGTGTTTCCAAACTGCTCTATGAACAGAAAGGTTAAACTCTGTGAGCTGAATACACACATCACATAGTAGTTTCTGAGAATGATTCTGTCTAGTTTCTATACGAAGATATTTCCTTTTCTAACATTGTCCTCAAATCGCTTGAAATCTCCAATTTCAAATTCCACAAAAAGAGAGTTTCAAATCTGCTCCGTCCAAAGAAATGTTCAACTCTGTGAGCTGAATACACACAACACAAAGAAGTTACTGAAAATTCTTCTGTCTAGCATTATATGAAGAATTCCCGTTTCCAACGAAGGCCTCAAAGAGATCCAAATATCCACTTGCAGACTTTACAAACACAGTGTTTCCAAACTGCTGTATGAACAGAAAGGTTAAACTCTGTGAGCTGAATGCACACATCACATAGTAGTTTCTGAGAATGATTCTGTCTAGTTTTTATACGAAGATATTTCCTTTTCTAACATTGGCCTAAAATCGCTTGAAATCTCCAATTGCAATTTCCCCAAAAAGAGACTTTCAAATCTGCTCTGTCCAAAGAAAGGTTCAACTCTGTGAGCTGAATACACACAACACAAAGAAGTTACTGAGAATTCTTCTGTCTAGCATTATATGAAGAAATCCCGTTTCCAACGAAGGCCTCAAAGTGGTGCAAATATCCACTTGTAGACTTTAGAAACAGAGTGTTTCCAAACTGCTCTATGAACAGAAAAGTTAAACTCTGTGAGCTGAACGCACACATCACAAAGTTGTTTCTGAGAATGATTCTGTCTAGTTTTTATACCAAGATATTTCGTTTTCTAATATTGGCCTAAAATCGCTTGAAATCTCCAATTGCAATTTCCACAATAAGAGAGTTTCAAATCTGCTCTGTCCAAAGAAAGGTTCAACTCTGTGAGCTGAATACACACAACACAAAGAAGTTACTGAAAATTCTTCTGTCTAGCATTATATGAAGAAATCCCGTTTCCAACGAAGGCCTCAAAGAGTTCCAAATATCCACTTGCAGACTTTACAAACAGAGTGTTTCCAAACTGCTGTATGAACAGAAAGGTTAAACTCTGTGAGCTGAATGCACACATCACATAGTAGTTTCTGAGAATGATTCTGTCTAGTTTTTATACGAAGATATTTCCTTTTCTCACATTGGCCTCAAATCGCTTGAAATCTCAAATTCCAAATTCCAGAAAAAGAGAGTTTCAAATCTGCTCTGTCCAAAGAAAGGTTCAACTCTGTGAGCTGAATACACACAACACAAAGAAGTTACTGAAAATTCTTCTGTCTAGCATTATATGAAGAAATCCCGTTTCCAACGAAGTCCTCAAAGAGGTCCAAATATCCACTTGCAGACTTTACAAACAGAGTGTTTCCAAACTGCTGTATGAACAGAAAGGTTAAAATCTGTGAGCTGAATGCACACATCACATAGTAGTTTCTGAGAATGATTCTGTCTAGTTTTTATACGAAGATATTTCCTTTTCTCACATTGGCCTAAAATCGCTTGAAATCTCCAATTGCAATTTCCCCAAAAAGAGAGTTTCAAATCTGCTCTGTCCAAAGAAAGGTTCAACTCTGTGAGCTGAATACACACAACACAAAGAAGTTACTGAAAATTCTTCTGTCTAGCATTATATGAAGAAATCCCGTTTCCAACGAAGTCCTCAAAGAGGTCCAAATATCCACTTGCAGACTTTACAAACAGAGTGTTTCCAAACTGCTGTATGAACAGAAAGGTTAAAATCTGTGAGCTGAATGCACACATCACATAGTAGTTTCTGAGAATCATTCTGTCTAGTTTTTATACCAAGATATTTCCTTTTCTCACATTGGCCTCAAATCGCTTGAAATCTCAAATTCCAAATTCCAGAAAAATTCAGTTTCAAACCTGCAGTGTGTAAGGAAAGGTTCAAATCTGTGAGTTGAATACACACAACACAAAGAAGTTACTGAGAATTCCTCTGTCTAGCATTATATGAAGAAATCCCGTTTCCAACGAAGGCCTCAAAGTGGTGCAAATATCCACTTGTAGACTTTAGAAACAGAGTGTTTCCAAACTGCTCTATGAACAGAAAACTTAAACTCTCTGAGCTGAACGCACACATCACAAAGTTGTTTCTGAGAATGATTCTGTCTAGTTTTTATACGAAGATATTTCCTTTTCTAACATTGGCCTAAAATCGCTTAAAATCTCCAATTTCAAATTCCAGAAAAAGAGAGTTTCAAATCTGCTCTGTCCAAAGAAAGGTTCAACTCTGTGAGCTGAATACACACAACACAAAGAAGTTACTGAAAATTCTTCTGTCTAGCATTATATGAAGAAATCCCGTTTCCAACGAAGTCCTCAAAGAGGTCCAAATATCCACTTGCAGACTTTACAAACAGAGTGTTTCCAAACTGCTGTATGAACAGAAAGGTTAAAATCTGTGAGCTGAATGCACACATCACATAGTAGTTTCTGAGAATGGTTCTGTCTAGTTTTTATACGAAGATATTTCCTTTTCTCACATTGGCCTCAAATCGCTTGAAATCTCCAATTGCAATTTCCCCAAAAAGAGAGTTTCAAATCTGCTCTGTCCAAAGAAAGGTTCAACTCTGTGAGCTGAATACACACAACACCAAGAAGTTACTGAAAATTCTTCTGTCTAGCATTATATGAAGAAATCCCGTTTCCAACGAAGTCCTCAAAGAGGTCAAATATCCACTTGCAGACTTTACAAACAGAGTGTTTCCAAACTGCTGTATGAACAGAAAGGTTAAACTCTGTGAGCTGAATGCACACATCACATAGTAGTTTCTGAGAATGATTCTGTCTAGTTTTTATACCAAGATATTTCCTTTTCTCACATTGGCCTCAAATCGCTTGAAATCTCCAATTGCAATTTCCACAAAAAGAGAGTTTCAAATCTGCTCTGTCCAAAGAAAGGTTCAACTCTGTGAGCTGAATACACACAACACAAAGAAGTTACTCAAAATTCTTCTGTCTAGCATTATATAAAGAAATCCCGTTTCCAACGAAATCCTCAAAGAGGTCCAAATATCCCCTTGCAGAATTTACAAACAGAGTGTTTCCAAACTGCTCTATGAACAGAAAGGTTAAACTCTGTGAGCTGAATGCACACATCATATAGTAGTTTCTGAGAATGATTCTGTCTAGTTTCTATACGAAGATATTTCCTTTTCTAACATTGTCCTCAAATCGCTTGAAATCTCCAATTCCAAATTCCAGAAAAAGAGAGTTTCAAACCTGCAGTGTGTAAGGAAAGGTTCAAATCTGTGAGTTGAATACACACAACACAAAGAAGTTACTGAGAATTCTTCTGTCTAGCATTATATGAAGAAATCCCGTTTCCAACGAAGGCCTCAAAGTGGAGCAAATATCCACATGTAGACTTTAGAAACAGAGTGTTTCCAAACTGCTCTATGAACAGAAAAGTTAAACTCTGTGAGCTGAACGCACACATCACAAAGTTGTTTCTGAGAATGATTCTGTCTAGTTTTTATACCAAGATATTTCGTTTTCTAACATTGGCCTAAAATCGCTTGAAATCTCCAATTGCAATTTCCCCAAAAAGAGAGTTTCAAATCTGCTCTGTCCAAAGAAAGGTTCAACTCTGTGAGCTGAATACACACAACACAAAGAAGTTACTGAAAATTCTTCTGTCTAGCATTATATGAAGAAATCCCGTTTCCAACGAAGTCCCCAAAGAGGTCCAAATATCCCCTTGCAGACTTTACAAACAGAGTGTTTCCAAACTGCTCTATGAACAGAAAGGTTAAACTCTGTGAGCTGAACGCACACATCACAAAGTTGTTTCTGAGAATGATTCTGTCTAGTTTTTATACCAAGATATTTCGTTTTCTAACATTGGCCTCAAATCGCTTGAAATCTCCAATTTCAAATTCCAGAAAAAGAGAGTTTCAAATCTGCTCTGTCCAAAGAAAGGTTCAACTCTGTGAGCTGAATACACACAACACAAAGAAGTTACTGAAAATTCTTCTGTCTAGCATTATATGAAGAAATCCCGTTTCCAACGAAGTCCTCAAAGAGGTCCAAATATCCACTTGCAGACTTTACAAACAGAGTGTTTCCAAACTGCTGTATGAACAGAAAGGTTAAACTCTGTGAGCTGAATGCACACATCACATAGTAGTTTCTGAGAATGATTCTGTCTAGTTTTTATACCAAGATATTTCCTTTTCTCACATTGGCCTCAAATCGCTTGAAATCTCCAATTGCAATTTCCACAAAAAGAGAGTTTCAAATCTGCTCTGTCCAAAGAAAGGTTCAACTCTGTGAGCTGAATACACACAACACAAAGAAGTTACTCAAAATTCTTCTGTCTAGCATTATATAAAGAAATCCCGTTTCCAACGAAATCCTCAAAGAGGTCCAAATATCCCCTTGCAGACTTTACAAACAGAGTGTTTCCAAACTGCTCTATGAACAGAAAGGTTAAACTCTGTGAGCTGAATGCACACATCACATAGTAGTTTCTGAGAATGATTCTGTCTAGTTTCTATACGAAGATATTTCCTTTTCTAACATTGGCCTCAAATCGCTTGAAATCTCCAATTTCAAATTCCACAAAAAGAGAGTTTCAAATCTGCTCTGTCCAAAGAAATGTTCAACTCTGTGAGCTGAATACACACAACACAAAGAAGTTACTGAAAATTCTTCTGTCTAGCATTATATGAAGAAATCCCGTTTCCAATGAAGGCCTCAAAGAGTTCCAAATATCCACTTGCAGACTTTACAAACAGAGTGTTTCCAAACTGCTGTATGAACAGAAAGGTTAAACTCTGTGAGCTGAATGCACACATCACATAGTAGTTTCTGAGAATGATTCTGTCTAGTTTTTATACGAAGATATTTCCTTTTCTAACATTGGCCTAAAATCGCTTGAAATCTCCAATTGCAATTTCCCCAAAAAGAGAGTTTCAAATCTGCTCTGTCCAAAGAAAGGTTCAACTCTGTGAGCTGAATACACACAACACAAAGAAGTTACTGAAAATTCTTCTGTCTAGCATTATATGAAGAAATCCCGTTTCCAACGAAGTCCTCAAAGAGGTCCAAATATCCACTTGCAGACTTTACATACAGAGTGTTTCCAAACTGCTGTATGAACAGAAAGGTTAAACTCTGTGAGCTGAATGCACACATCACATAGTAGTTTCTGAGAATGATTCTGTCTAGTTTTTATACCAAGATATTTCCTTTTCTCACATTGGCCTCAAATCGCTTGAAATCTCCAATTGCAATTTCCACAAAAAGAGAGTTTCAAATCTGCTCTGTCCCAAGAAAGGTTCAACTCTGTGAGCTGAATACACACAACACAAAGAAGTTACTCAAAATTCTTCTGTCTAGCATTATATAAAGAAATCCCGTTTCCAACGAAATCCTCAAAGAGGTCCAAATATCCCCTTGCAGACTTTACAAACAGAGTGTTTCCAAACTGCTCTATGAACAGAAAGGTTAAACTCTGTGAGCTGAATACACACATCACATAGTAGTTTCTGAGAATGATTCTGTCTAGTTTCTATACGAAGATATTTCCTTTTCTAACATTGTCCTCAAATCGCTTGAAATCTCCAATTTCAAATTCCACAAAAAGAGAGTTTCAAATCTGCTCTGTCCAAAGAAATGTTCAACTCTGTGAGCTGAATACACACAACACAAAGAAGTTACTGAAAATTCTTCTGTCTAGCATTATATGAAGAATTCCCGTTTCCAACGAAGGCCTCAAAGAGATCCAAATATCCACTTGCAGACTTTACAAACAGAGTGTTTCCAAACTGCTGTATGAACAGAAAGGTTAAACTCTGTGAGCTGAATGCACACATCACATAGTAGTTTCTGAGAATGATTCTGTCTAGTTTTTATACGAAGATATTTCCTTTTCTAACATTGGCCTAAAATCGCTTGAAATCTCCAATTGCAATTTCCCCAAAAAGAGAGTTTCAAATCTGCTCTGTCCAAAGAAAGGTTCAACTCTGTGAGCTGAATACACACAACACAAAGAAGTTACTGAGAATTCTTCTGTCTAGCATTATATGAAGAAATCCCGTTTCCAACGAAGGCCTCAAAGTGGTGCAAATATCCACTTGTAGACTTTAGAAACAGAGTGTTTCCAAACTGCTCTATGAACAGAAAAGTTAAACTCTGTGAGCTGAACGCACACATCACAAAGTTGTTTCTGAGAATGATTCTGTCTAGTTTTTATACCAAGATATTTCGTTTTCTAATATTGGCCTAAAATCGCTTGAAATCTCCAATTGCAATTTCCACAATAAGAGAGTTTCAAATCTGCTCTGTCCAAAGAAAGGTTCAACTCTGTGAGCTGAATACACACAACACAAAGAAGTTACTGAAAATTCTTCTGTCTAGCATTATATGAAGAAATCCCGTTTCCAACGAAGGCCTCAAAGAGTTCCAAATATCCACTTGCAGACTTTACAAACAGAGTGTTTCCAAACTGCTGTATGAACAGAAAGGTTAAACTCTGTGAGCTGAATGCACACATCACATAGTAGTTTCTGAGAATGATTCTGTCTAGTTTTTATACGAAGATATTTCCTTTTCTCACATTGGCCTCAAATCGCTTGAAATCTCAAATTCCAAATTCCAGAAAAAGACAGTTTCAAACCTGCAGTGTGTAAGGAAAGGTTCAAATCTGTGAGTTGAATTCACACAACACAAAGAAGTTACTGAGAATTCCTCTGTCTAGCATTATATGAAGAAATCCCGTTTCCAACGAAGGCCTCAAAGTGGTGCAAATATCCACTTGTAGACTTTAGAAACAGAGTGTTTCCAAACTGCTCTATGAACAGAAAACTTAAACTCTCTGAGCTGAACGCACACATCACAAAGTTGTTTCTGAGAATGATTCTGTCTAGTTTTTATACGAAGATATTTCCTTTTCTAACATTGGCCTAAAATCGCTTAAAATCTCCAATTTCAAATTCCAGAAAAAGAGAGTTTCAAATCTGCTCTGTCCAAAGAAAGGTTCAACTCTGTGAGCTGAATACACACAACACAAAGAAGTTACTGAAAATTCTTCTGTCTAGCATTATATGAAGAAATCCCGTTTCCAACGAAGTCCTCAAAGAGGTCCAAATATCCACTTGCAGACTTTACAAACAGAGTGTTTCCAAACTGCTGTATGAACAGAAAGGTTAAAATCTGTGAGCTGAATGCACACATCACATAGTAGTTTCTGAGAATGATTCTGTCTAGTTTTTATACGAAGATATTTCCTTTTCTCACATTGGCCTAAAATCGCTTGAAATCTCCAATTGCAATTTTCCCAAAAAGAGAGTTTCAAATCTGCTCTGTCCAAAGAAAGGTTCAACTCTGTGAGCTGAATACACACAACACAAAGAAGTTACTGAAAATTCTTCTGTCTAGCATTATATGAAGAAATCCCGTTTCCAACGAAGTCCTCAAAGAGGTCCAAATATCCACTTGCAGACTTTACAAACAGAGTGTCTCCAAACTGCTGTATGAACAGAAAGGTTAAAATCTGTGAGCTGAATGCACACATCACATACTAGTTTCTGAGAATCATTCTGTCTAGTTTTTATACCAAGATATTTCCTTTTCTCACATTGGCCTCAAATCGCTTGAAATCTCAAATTCCAAATTCCAGAAAAATTCAGTTTCAAACCTGCAGTGTGTAAGGAAAGGTTCAAATCTGTGAGTTGAATACACACAACACAAAGAAGTTACTGAGAATTCCTCTGTCTAGCATTATATGAAGAAATCCCGTTTCCAACGAAGGCCTCAAAGTGGTGCAAATATCCACTTGTAGACTTTAGAAACAGAGTGTTTCCAAACTGCTCTATGAACAGAAAACTTAAACTCTCTGAGCTGAACGCACACATCACAAAGTTGTTTCTGAGAATGATTCTGTCTAGTTTTTATACGAAGATATTTCCTTTTCTAACATTGGCCTAAAATCGCTTAAAATCTCCAATTTCAAATTCCAGAAAAAGAGAGTTTCAAATCAGCTCTGTCCAAAGAAAGGTTCAACTCTGTGAGCTGAATACACACAACACAAAGAAGTTACTGAAAATTCTTCTGTCTAGCATTATATGAAGAAATCCCGTTTCCAACGAAGTCCTCAAAGAGGTCCAAATATCCACTTGCAGACTTTACAAACAGAGTGTTTCCAAACTGCTGTATGAACAGAAAGGTTAAAATCTGTGAGCTGAATGCACACATCACATAGTAGTTTCTGAGAATGGTTCTGTCTAGTTTTTATACGAAGATATTTCCTTTTCTCACATTGGCCTAAAATCGCTTGAAATCTCCAATTGCAATTTCCCCAAAAACAGAGTTTCAAATCTGCTCTGTCCAAAGAAAGGTTCAACTCTGTGAGCTGAATACACACAACACAAAGAAGTTACTGAAAATTCTTCTGTCTAGCATTATATGAAGAAATCCCGTTTCCAACGAAGTCCTCAAAGAGGTCCAAATATACACTTGCAGACTTTACAAACAGAGTGTTTCCAAACTGCTGTATGAACAGAAAGGTTAAAATCTGTGAGCTGAATGCACACATCACATAGTAGTTTCTGAGAATCATTCTGTCTAGTTTTTATACCAAGATATTTCCTTTTCTCACATTGGCCTCAAATCGCTTGAAATCTCAAATTCCAAATTCCAGAAAAATTCAGTTTCAAACCTGCAGTGTGTAAGGAAAGGTTCAAATCTGTGAGTTGAATACACACAACACAAAGAAGTTACTGAGAATTCCTCTTTCTAGCATTATATGAAGAAATCCCGTTTCCAACGAAGGCCTCAAAGTGGTGCAAATATCCACTTGTAGACTTTAGAAACAGAGTGTTTCCAAACTGCTCTATGAACAGAAAACTTAAACTCTCTGAGCTGAACGCACACATCACAAAGTTGTTTCTGAGAATGATTCTGTCTAGTTTTTATACGAAGATATTTCCTTTTCTAACATTGGCCTAAAATCGCTTAAAATCTCCAATTTCAAATTCCAGAAAAAGAGAGTTTCAAATCTGCTCTGTCCAAAGAAAGGTTCAACTCTGTGAGCTGAATACACACAACACAAAGAAGTTACTGAAAATTCTTCTGTCTAGCATTATATGAAGAAATCCCGTTTCCAACGAAGTCCTCAAAGAGGTCCAAATATCCACTTGCAGACTTTACAAACAGAGTGTTTCCAAACTGCTGTATGAACAGAAAGGTTAAAATCTGTGAGCTGAATGCACACATCACATAGTAGTTTCTGAGAATGGTTCTGTCTAGTTTTTATACGAAGATATTTCCTTTTCTCACATTGGCCTAAAATCGCTTGAAATCTCCAATTGCAATTTCCCCAAAAAGAGAGTTTCAAATCTGCTCTGTCCAAAGAAAGGTTCAACTCTGTGAGCTGAATACACACAACACAAAGAAGTTACTGAAAATTCTTCTGTCTAGCATTATATGAAGAAATCCCGTTTCCAACGAAGTCCTCAAAGAGGTCCAAATATCCACTTGCAGACTTTACAAACAGAGTGTTTCCAAACTGCTGTATGAACAGAAAGGTTAAAATCTGTGAGCTGAATGCACACATCACATAGTAGTTTCTGAGAATCATTCTGTCTAGTTTTTATACCAAGATATTTCCTTTTCTCACATTGGCCTCAAATCGCTTGAAATCTCAAATTCCAAATTCCAGAAAAATTCAGTTTCAAACCTGCAGTGTGTAAGGAAAGGTTCAAATCTGTGAGTTGAATACACACAACACAAAGAAGTTACTGAGAATTCCTCTGTCTAGCATTATATGAAGAAATCCCGTTTCCAACGAAGGCCTCAAAGTGGTGCAAATATCCATTTGTAGACTTTAGAAACTGAGTGTTTCCAAACTGCTCTATGAACAGAAAAGTTAAACTCTGTGAGCTGAACGCACACATCACAAAGTTGTTTCTGAGAATGATTCTGTCTAGTTTTTATACGAAGATATTTCCTTTTCTAACATTGGCCTCAAATCGCTTGAAATCTCCAATTGCAATTTCCCCAAAAAGAGAGTTTCAAATCTGCTCTGTCCAAAGAAAGGTTCAACTCTGTGAGCTGAATACACACAACACCAAGAAGTTACTGAAAATTCTTCTGTCTAGCATTATATGAAGAAATCCCGTTTCCAACGAAGTCCTCAAAGAGGTCAAATATCCACTTGCAGACTTTACAAACAGAGTGTTTCCAAACTGCTGTATGAACAGAAAGGTTAAACTCTGTGAGCTGAATGCACACATCACATAGTAGTTTCTGAGAATGATTCTGTCTAGTTTTTATACCAAGATATTTCCTTTTCTCACATTGGCCTCAAATCGCTTGAAATCTCCAATTGCAATTTCCACAAAAAGAGAGTTTCAAATCTGCTCTGTCCAAAGAAAGGTTGAACTCTGTGAGCTGAATACACACAACACAAAGAAGTTACTCAAAATTCTTCTGTCTAGCATTATATAAAGAAATCCCGTTTCCAACGAAATCCTCAAAGAGGTCCAAATATCCCCTTGCAGAATTTACAAACAGAGTGTTTCCAAACTGCTCTATGAACAGAAAGGTTAAACTCTGTGAGCTGAATGCACACATCATATAGTAGTTTCTGAGAATGATTCTGTCTAGTTTCTATACGAAGATATTTCCTTTTCTAACATTGTCCTCAAATCGCTTGAAATCTCCAATTCCAAATTCCAGAAAAAGAGAGTTTCAAACCTGCAGTGTGTAAGGAAAGGTTCAAATCTGTGAGTTGAATACACACAACACAAAGAAGTTACTGAGAATTCTTCTGTCTAGCATTATATGAAGAAATCCCGTTTCCAACGAAGGCCTCAAAGTGGAGCAAATATCCACATGTAGACTTTAGAAACAGAGTGTTTCCAAACTGCTCTATGAACAGAAAAGTTAAACTCTGTGAGCTGAACGCACACATCACAAAGTTGTTTCTGAGAATGATTCTGTCTAGTTTTTATACCAAGATATTTCGTTTTCTAACATTGGCCTAAAATCGCTTGAAATCTCCAATTGCAATTTCCACAAAAAGAGAGTTTCAAATCTGCTCTGTCCAAAGAAAGGTTCAACTCTGTGAGCTGAATACACACAACACAAAGAAGTTACTGAAAATTCTTCTGTCTAGCATTATATGAAGAAATCCCGTTTCCAACGAAGTCCTCAAAGAGTTCCAAATATCCACTTGCAGACTTTACAAACAGAGTGTTTCCAAACTGCTGTATGAACAGAAAGGTTAAACTCTGTGAGCTGAATGCACACATCACATAGTAGTTTCTGAGAATGATTCTGTCTAGTTTTTATACGAAGATATTTCCTTTTCTAACATTGGCCTAAAATCGCTTGAAATCTCCAATTGCAATTTCCCCAAAAAGAGAGTTTCAAATCTGCTCTGTCCAAAGAACGGTTCAACTCTGTGAGCTGAATACACACAACACAAAGAAGTTACTGAAAATTCTTCTGTCTAGCATTATATGAAGAAATCCCGTTTCCAACGAAGTCCCCAAAGAGGTCCAAATATCCCCTTGCAGACTTTACAAACAGAGTGTTTCCAAACTGCTCTATGAACAGAAAGGTTAAACTCTGTGAGCTGAACGCACACATCACAAAGTTGTTTCTGAGAATGATTCTGTCTAGTTTTTATACGAAGATATTTCCTTTTCTCACATTGGCCTAAAATCGCTTGAAATCTCCAATTGCAATTTCCCCAAAAAGAGAGTTTCAAATCTGCTCTGTCCAAAGAAAGGTTCAACTCTGTGAGCTGAATACACACAACACAAAGAAGTTACTGAAAATTCTTCTGTCTAGCATTATATGAAGAAATCCCGTTTCCAACGAAGTCCTCAAAGAGGTCCAAATATCCACTTGCAGACTTTACAAACAGAGTGTTTCCAAACTGCTGTATGAACAGAAAGGTTAAAATCTGTGAGCTGAATGCACACATCACATAGTAGTTTCTGAGAATGGTTCTGTCTAGTTTTTATACGAAGATATTTCCTTTTCTCACATTGGCCTAAAATCGCTTGAAATCTCCAATTGCAATTTCCCCAAAAAGAGAGTTTCAAATCTGCTCTGTCCAAAGAAAGGTTCAACTCTGTGAGCTGAATACACACAACACAAAGAAGTTACTGAAAATTCTTCTGTCTAGCATTATATGAAGAAATCCCGTTTCCAACGAAGTCCTCAAAGAGGTCCAAATATCCACTTGCAGACTTTACAAACAGAGTGTTTCCAAACTGCTGTATGAACAGAAAGGTTAAAATCTGTGAGCTGAATGCACACATCACATAGTAGTTTCTGAGAATCATTCTGTCTAGTTTTTATACCAAGATATTTCCTTTTCTCACATTGGCCTCAAATCGCTTGAAATCTCAAATTCCAAATTCCAGAAAAATTCAGTTTCAAACCTGCAGTGTGTAAGGAAAGGTTCAAATCTGTGAGTTGAATACACACAACACAAAGAAGTTACTGAGAATTCCTCTGTCTAGCATTATATGAAGAAATCCCGTTTCCAACGAAGGCCTCAAAGTGGTGCAAATATCCATTTGTAGACTTTAGAAACTGAGTGTTTCCAAACTGCTCTATGAACAGAAAAGTTAAACTCTGTGAGCTGAACGCACACATCACAAAGTTGTTTCTGAGAATGATTCTGTCTAGTTTTTATACGAAGATATTTCCTTTTCTAACATTGGCCTCAAATCGCTTGAAATCTCCAATTGCAATTTCCCCAAAAAGAGAGTTTCAAATCTGCTCTGTCCAAAGAAAGGTTCAACTCTGTGAGCTGAATACACACAACACCAAGAAGTTACTGAAAACTCTTCTGTCTAGCATTATATGAAGAAATCCCGTTTCCAACGAAGTCCTCAAAGAGGTCAAATATCCACTTGCAGACTTTACAAACAGAGTGTTTCCAAACTGCTGTATGAACAGAAAGGTTAAACTCTGTGAGCTGAATGCACACATCACATAGTAGTTTCTGAGAATGATTCTGTCTAGTTTTTATACCAAGATATTTCCTTTTCTCACATTGGCCTCAAATCGCTTGAAATCTCCAATTGCAATTTCCACAAAAAGAGAGTTTCAAATCTGCTCTGTCCAAAGAAAGGTTCAACTCTGTGAGCTGAATACACACAACACAAAGAAGTTACTCAAAATTCTTCTGTCTAGCATTATATAAAGAAATCCCGTTTCCAACGAAATCCTCAAAGAGGTCCAAATATCCCCTTGCAGAATTTACAAACAGAGTGTTTCCAAACTGCTCTATGAACAGAAAGGTTAAACTCTGTGAGCTGAATGCACACATCATATAGTAGTTTCTGAGAATGATTCTGTCTAGTTTCTATACGAAGATATTTCCTTTTCTAACATTGTCCTCAAATCGCTTGAAATCTCCAATTCCAAATTCCAGAAAAAGAGAGTTTCAAACCTGTAGTGTGTAAGGAAAGGTTCAAATCTGTGAGTTGAATACACACAACACAAAGAAGTTACTGAGAATTCTTCTGTCTAGCATTATATGAAGAAATCCCGTTTCCAACGAAGGCCTCAAAGTGGAGCAAATATCCACATGTAGACTTTAGAAACAGAGTGTTTCCAAACTGCTCTATGAACAGAAAAGTTAAACTCTGTGAGCTGAACGCACACATCACAAAGTTGTTTCTGAGAATGATTCTGTCTAGTTTTTATACCAAGATATTTCGTTTTCTAACATTGGCCTAAAATCGCTTGAAATCTCCAATTGCAATTTCCACAAAAAGAGAGTTTCAAATCTGCTCTGTCCAAAGAAAGGTTCAACTCTGTGAGCTGAATACACACAACACAAAGAAGTTACTGAAAATTCTTCTGTCTAGCATTATATGAAGAAATCCCGTTTCCAACGAAGTCCTCAAAGAGTTCCAAATATCCACTTGCAGACTTTACAAACAGAGTGTTTCCAAACTGCTGTATGAACAGAAAGGTTAAACTCTGTGAGCTGAATGCACACATCACATAGTAGTTTCTGAGAATGATTCTGTCTAGTTTTTATACGAAGATATTTCCTTTTCTAACATTGGCCTAAAATCGCTTGAAATCTCCAATTGCAATTTCCCCAAAAAGAGAGTTTCAAATCTGCTCTGTCCAAAGAACGGTTCAACTCTGTGAGCTGAATACACACAACACAAAGAAGTTACTGAAAATTCTTCTGTCTAGCATTATATGAAGAAATCCCGTTTCCAACGAAGTCCCCAAAGAGGTCCAAATATCCCCTTGCAGACTTTACAAACAGAGTGTTTCCAAACTGCTCTATGAACAGAAAGGTTAAACTCTGTGAGCTGAATGCACACATCACAAAGTTGTTTCTGAGAATGATTCTGTCTAGTTTTTATACGAAGATATTTCCTTTTCTAACATTGGCCTCAAATCGCTTGAAATCTCCAATTTCAAATTCCAGAAAAAGAGAGTTTCAAATCTGCTCTGTCCAAAGAAAGGTTCAACTCTGTGAGCTGAATACACACAACACAAAGAAGTTACTGAAAATTCTTCTGTCTAGCATTATATGAAGAAATCCCGTTTCCAACGAAGTCCTCAAAGAGGTCCAAATATCCACTTGCAGACTGTACAAACAGAGTGTTTCCAAACTGCTGTATGAACAGAAAGGTTAAACTCTGTGAGCTGAATGCACACATCACATAGTAGTTTCTGAGAATGATTCTGTCTAGTTTTTATACCAAGATATTTCCTTTTCTCACATTGGCCTCAAATCGCTTGAAATCTCCAATTGCAATTTCCACAAAAAGAGAGTTTCAAATCTGCTCTGTCCAAAGAAAGGTTCAACTCTGTGAGCTGAATACACACAACACAAAGAAGTTACTCAAAATTCTTCTGTCTAGCATTATATAAAGAAATCCCGTTTCCAACGAAATCCTCAAAGAGGTCCAAATATCCCCTTGCAGACTTTACAAACAGAGTGTTTCCAAACTGCTCTATGAACAGAAAGGTTAAACTCTGTGAGCTGAATGCACACATCACATAGTAGTTTCTGAGAATGATTCTGTCTAGTTTCTATACGAAGATATTTCCTTTTCTAACATTGGCCTCAAATCGCTTGAAATCTCCAATTTCAAATTCCACAAAAAGAGAGTTTCAAATCTGCTCTGTCCAAAGAAATGTTCAACTCTGTGAGCTGAATACACACAACACAAAGAAGTTACTGAAAATTCTTCTGTCTAGCATTATATGAAGAAATCCCGTTTCCAATGAAGGCCTCAAAGAGTTCCAAATATCCACTTGCAGACTTTACAAACAGAGTGTTTCCAAACTGCTGTATGAACAGAAAGGTTAAACTCTGTGAGCTGAATGCACACATCACATAGTAGTTTCTGAGAATGATTCTGTCTAGTTTTTATACGAAGATATTTCCTTTTCTAACATTGGCCTCAAATCGCTTGAAATCTCCAATTGCAATTTCCCCAAAAAGAGAGTTTCAAATCTGCTCTGTCCAAAGAAAGGTTCAACTCTGTGAGCTGAATACACACAACACAAAGAAGTTACTGAAAATTCTTCTGTCTAGCATTATATGAAGAAATCCCGTTTCCAACGAAGTCCTCAAAGAGGTCCAAATATCCACTTGCAGACTTTACAAACAGAGTGTTTCCAAACTGCTGTATGAACAGAAAGGTTAAACTCTGTGAGCTGAATGCACACATCACATAGTAGTTTCTGAGAATGATTCTGTCTAGTTTTTATACCAAGATATTTCCTTTTCTCACATTGGCCTCAAATCGCTTGAAATCTCCAATTGCAATTTCCACAAAAAGAGAGTTTCAAATCTGCTCTGTCCCAAGAAAGGTTCAACTCTGTGAGCTGAATACACACAACACAAAGAAGTTACTCAAAATTCTTCTGTCTAGCATTATATAAAGAAATCCCGTTTCCAACGAAATCCTCAAAGAGGTCCAAATATCCCCTTGCAGACTTTACAAGCAGAGTGTTTCCAAACTGCTCTATGAACAGAAAGGTTAAACTCTGTGAGCTGAATACACACATCACATAGTAGTTTCTGAGAATGATTCTGTCTAGTTTCTATACGAAGATATTTCCTTTTCTAACATTGTCCTCAAACCGCTTGAAATCTCCAATTTCAAATTCCACAAAAAGAGAGTTTCAAATCTGCTCTGTCCAAAGAAATGTTCAACTCTGTGAGCTGAATACACACAACACAAAGAAGTTACTGAAAATTCTTCTGTCTAGCATTATATGAAGAATTCCCGTTTCCAACGAAGGCCTCAAAGAGATCCAAATATCCACTTGCAGACTTTACAAACAGAGTGTTTCCAAACTGCTGTATGAACAGAAAGATTAAACTCTGTGAGCTGAATGCACACATCACATAGTAGTTTCTGAGAATGATTCTGTCTAGTTTTTATACGAAGATATTTCCTTTTCTAACATTGGCCTAAAATCGCTTGAAATCTCCAATTGCAATTTCCCCAAAAAGAGAGTTTCAAATCTGCTCTGTCCAAAGAAAGGTTCAACTCTGTGAGCTGAATACACACAACACAAAGAAGTTACTGAGAATTCTTCTGTCTAGCATTATATGAAGAAATCCCGTTTCCAACGAAGGCCTCAAAGTGGTGCAAATATCCACTTGTAGACTTTAGAAACAGAGTGTTTCCAAACTGCTCTATGAACAGAAAAGTTAAACTCTGTGAGCTGAACGCACACATCACAAAGTTGTTTCTGAGAATGATTCTGTCTAGTTTTTATACCAAGATATTTCGTTTTCTAATATTGGCCTAAAATCGCTTGAAATCTCCAATTGCAATTTCCACAATAAGAGAGTTTCAAATCTGCTCTGTCCAAAGAAAGGTTCAACTCTGTGAGCTGAATACACACAACACAAAGAAGTTACTGAAAATTCTTCTGTCTAGCATTATATGAAGAAATCCCGTTTCCAACGAAGGCCTCAAAGAGTTCCAAATATCCACTTGCAGACTTTACAAACAGAGTGTTTCCAAACTGCTGTATGAACAGAAAGGTTAAACTCTGTGAGCTGAATGCACACATCACATAGTAGTTTCTGAGAATGATTCTGTCTAGTTTTTATACGAAGATATTTCCTTTTCTCACATTGGCCTCAAATCGCTTGAAATCTCAAATTCCAAATTCCAGAAAAAGACAGTTTCAAACCTGCAGTGTGTAAGGAAAGGTTCAAATCTGTGAGTTGAATTCACACAACACAAAGAAGTTACTGAGAATTCCTCTGTCTAGCATTATATGAAGAAATCCCGTTTCCAACGAAGGCCTCAAAGTGGTGCAAATATCCACTTGTAGACTTTAGAAACAGAGTGTTTCCAAACTGCTCTATGAACAGAAAACTTAAACTCTCTGAGCTGAACGCACACATCACAAAGTTGTTTCTGAGAATGATTCTGTCTAGTTTTTATACGAAGATATTTCCTTTTCTAACATTGGCCTAAAATCGCTTAAAATCTCCAATTTCAAATTCCAGAAAAAGAGAGTTTCAAATCTGCTCTGTCCAAAGAAAGGTTCAACTCTGTGAGCTGAATACACACAACACAAAGAAGTTACTGAAAATTCTTCTGTCTAGCATTATATGAAGAAATCCCGTTTCCAACGAAGTCCTCAAAGAGGTCCAAATATCCACTTGCAGACTTTACAAACAGAGTGTTTCCAAACTGCTGTATGAACAGAAAGGTTAAAATCTGTGAGCTGAATGCACACATCACATAGTAGTTTCTGAGAATGATTCTGTCTAGTTTTTATACGAAGATATTTCCTTTTCTCACATTGGCCTAAAATCGCTTGAAATCTCCAATTGCAATTTCCCCAAAAAGAGAGTTTCAAATCTGCTCTGTCCAAAGAAAGGTTCAACTCTGTGAGCTGAATACACACAACACAAAGAAGTTACTGAAAATTCTTCTGTCTAGCATTATATGAAGAAATCCCGTTTCCAACGAAGTCCTCAAAGAGGTCCAAATATCCACTTGCAGACTTTACAAACAGAGTGTTTCCAAACTGCTGTATGAACAGAAAGGTTAAAATCTGTGAGCTGAATGCACACATCACATAGTAGTTTCTGAGAATCATTCTGTCTAGTTTTTATACCAAGATATTTCCTTTTCTCACATTGGCCTCAAATCGCTTGAAATCTCAAATTCCAAATTCCAGAAAAATTCAGTTTCAAACCTGCAGTGTGTAAGGAAAGGTTCAAATCTGTGAGTTGAATACACACAACACAAAGAAGTTACTGAGAATTCCTCTGTCTAGCATTATATGAAGAAATCCCGTTTCCAACGAAGGCCTCAAAGTGGTGCAAATATCCACTTGTAGACTTTAGAAACAGAGTGTTTCCAAACTGCTCTATGAACAGAAAACTTAAACTCTCTGAGCTGAACGCACACATCACAAAGTTGTTTCTGAGAATGATTCTGTCTAGTTTTTATACGAAGATATTTCCTTTTCTAACATTGGCCTAAAATCGCTTAAAATCTCCAATTTCAAATTCCAGAAAAAGAGAGTTTCAAATCTGCTCTGTCCAAAGAAAGGTTCAACTCTGTGAGCTGAATACACACAACACAAAGAAGTTACTGAAAATTCTTCTGTCTAGCATTATATGAAGAAATCCCGTTTCCAACGAAGTCCTCAAAGAGGTCCAAATATCCACTTGCAGACTTTACAAACAGAGTGTTTCCAAACTGCTGTATGAACAGAAAGGTTAAAATCTGTGAGCTGAATGCACACATCACATAGTAGTTTCTGAGAATGGTTCTGTCTAGTTTTTATACGAAGATATTTCCTTTTCTCACATTGGCCTAAAATCGCTTGAAATCTCCAATTGCAATTTCCCCAAAAAGAGAGTTTCAAATCTGCTCTGTCCAAAGAAAGGTTCAACTCTGTGAGCTGAATACACACAACACAAAGAAGTTACTGAAAATTCTTCTGTCTAGCATTATATGAAGAAATCCCGTTTCCAACGAAGTCCTCAAAGAGGTCCAAATATCCACTTGCAGACTTTACAAACAGAGTGTTTCCAAACTGCTGTATGAACAGAAAGGTTAAAATCTGTGAGCTGAATGCACACATCACATAGTAGTTTCTGAGAATCATTCTGTCTAGTTTTTATACCAAGATATTTCCTTTTCTCACATTGGCCTCAAATCGCTTGAAATCTCAAATTCCAAATTCCAGAAAAATTCAGTTTCAAACCTGCAGTGTGTAAGGAAAGGTTCAAATCTGTGAGTTGAATACACACAACACAAAGAAGTTACTGAGAATTCCTCTGTCTAGCATTATATGAAGAAATCCCGTTTCCAACGAAGGCCTCAAAGTGGTGCAAACATCCATTTGTAGACTTTAGAAACTGAGTGTTTCCAAACTGCTCTATGAACAGAAAAGTTAAACTCTGTGAGCTGAACGCACACATCACAAAGTTGTTTCTGAGAATGATTCTGTCTAGTTTTTATACGAAGATATTTCCTTTTCTAACATTGGCCTCAAATCGCTTGAAATCTCCAATTGCAATTTCCCCAAAAAGAGAGTTTCAAATCTGCTCTGTCCAAAGAAAGGTTCAACTCTGTGAGCTGAATACACACAACACCAAGAAGTTACTGAAAATTCTTCTGTCTAGCATTATATGAAGAAATCCCGTTTCCAACGAAGTCCTCAAAGAGGTCAAATATCCACTTGCAGACTTTACAAACAGAGTGTTTCCAAACTGCTGTATGAACAGAAAGGTTAAACTCTGTGAGCTGAATGCACACATCACATAGTAGTTTCTGAGAATGATTCTGTCTAGTTTTTATACCAAGATATTTCCTTTTCTCACATTGGCCTCAAATCGCTTGAAATCTCCAATTGCAATTTCCACAAAAAGAGAGTTTCAAATCTGCTCTGTCCAAAGAAAGGTTCAACTCTGTGAGCTGAATACACACAACACAAAGAAGTTACTCAAAATTCTTCTGTCTAGCATTATATAAAGAAATCCCGTTTCCAACGAAATCCTCAAAGAGGTCCAAATATCCCCTTGCAGAATTTACAAACAGAGTGCTTCCAAACTGCTCTATGAACAGAAAGGTTAAACTCTGTGAGCTGAATGCACACATCATATAGTAGTTTCTGAGAATGATTCTGTCTAGTTTCTATACGAAGATATTTCCTTTTCTAACATTGTCCTCAAATCGCTTGAAATCTCCAATTCCAAATTCCAGAAAAAGAGAGTTTCAAACCTGCAGTGTGTAAGGAAAGGTTCAAATCTGTGAGTTGAATACACACAACACGAAGAAGTTACTGAGAATTCTTCTGTCTAGCATTATATGAAGAAATCCCGTTTCCAACGAAGGCCTCAAAGTGGAGCAAATATCCACATGTAGACTTTAGAAACAGAGTGTTTCCAAACTGCTCTATGAACAGAAAAGTTAAACTCTGTGAGCTGAACGCACACATCACAAAGTTGTTTCTGAGAATGATTCTGTCTAGTTTTTATACCAAGATATTTCGTTTTCTAACATTGGCCTAAAATCGCTTGAAATCTCCAATTGCAATTTCCACAAAAAGAGAGTTTCAAATCTGCTCTGTCCAAAGAAAGGTTCAACTCTGTGAGCTGAATACACACAACACAAAGAAGTTACTGAAAATTCTTCTGTCTAGCATTATATGAAGAAATCCCGTTTCCAACGAAGTCCTCAAAGAGTTCCAAATATCCACTTGCAGACTTTACAAACAGAGTGTTTCCAAACTGCTGTATGAACAGAAAGGTTAAACTCTGTGAGCTGAATGCACACATCACATAGTAGTTTCTGAGAATGATTCTGTCTAGTTTTTATACGAAGATATTTCCTTTTCTAACATTGGCCTAAAATCGCTTGAAATCTCCAATTGCAATTTCCCCAAAAAGAGAGTTTCAAATCTGCTCTGTCCAAAGAACGGTTCAACTCTGTGAGCTGAATACACACAACACAAAGAAGTTACTGAAAATTCTTCTGTCTAGCATTATATGAAGAAATCCCGTTTCCAACGAAGTCCCCAAAGAGGTCCAAATATCCCCTTGCAGACTTTACAAACAGAGTGTTTCCAAACTGCTCTATGAACAGAAAGGTTAAACTCTGTGAGCTGAACGCACACATCACAAAGTTGTTTCTGAGAATGATTCTGTCTAGTTTTTATACCAAGATATTTCGTTTTCTAACATTGGCCTCAAATCGCTTGAAATCTCCAATTTCAAATTCCAGAAAAAGAGAGTTTCAAATCTGCTCTGTCCAAAGAAAGGTTCAACTCTGTGAGCTGAATACACACAACACAAAGAAGTTACTGAAAATTCTTCTGTCTAGCATTATATGAAGAAATCCCGTTTCCAACGAAGTCCTCAAAGAGGTCCAAATATCCACTTGCAGACTTTACAAACAGAGTGTTTCCAAACTGCTCTATGAACAGAAAGGTTAAACTCTGTGAGCTGAATGCACACATCACATAGTAGTTTCTGAGAATGATTCTGTCTAGTTTCCATACGAAGATATTTCCTTTTCTCACATTGGCCTCAAATCGCTTGAAATCTCAAATTCCAAATTCCAGAAAAATTCAGTTTCAAACCTGCAGTGTGTAAGGAAAGGTTCAAATCTGTGAGTTGAATACACACAACACAAAGAAGTTACTGAGAATTCCTCTGTCTAGCATTATATGAAGAAATCCCGTTTCCAACGAAGGCCTCAAAGTGGTGCAAATATCCATTTGTAGACTTTAGAAACAGAGTGTTTCCAAACTGCTCTATGAACAGAAAAGTTAAACTCTGTGAGCTGAACGCACACATCACAAAGTTGTTTCTGAGAATGATTCTGTCTAGTTTTTATACGAAGATATTTCCTTTTCTAACATTGGCCTCAAATCGCTTGAAATCTCCAATTGCAATTTCCCCAAAAAGAGAGTTTCAAATCTGCTCTGTCCAAAGAAAGGTTCAACTCTGTGAGCTGAATACACACAACACCAAGAAGTTACTGAAAATTCTTCTGTCTAGCATTATATGAAGAAATCCCGTTTCCAACGAAGTCCTCAAAGAGGTCAAATATCCACTTGCAGACTTTACAAACAGAGTGTTTCCAAACTGCTCTATGAACAGAAAGGTTAAACTCTGTGAGCTGAATGCACACATCACATAGTAGTTTCTGAGAATGATTCTGTCTAGTTTTTATACCAAGATATTTCCTTTTCTCACATTGGCCTCAAATCGCTTGAAATCTCCAATTGCAATTTCCACAAAAAGAGAGTTTCAAATCTGCTCTGTCCAAAGAAAGGTTCAACTCTGTGAGCTGAATACACACAACACAAAGAAGTTACTCAAAATTCTTCTGTCTAGCATTATATAAAGAAATCCCGTTTCCAACGAAATCCTCAAAGGGGTCCAAATATCCCCTTGCAGAATTTACAAACAGAGTGTTTCCAAACTGCTCTATGAACAGAAAGGTTAAACTCTGTGAGCTGAATGCACACATCACATAGTAGTTTCTGAGAATGATTCTGTCTAGTTTCTATACGAAGATATTTCCTTTTCTAACATTGTCCTCAAATCGCTTGAAATCTCAAATTCCAAATTCCAGAAAAATTCAGTTTCAAACCTGCAGTGTGTAAGGAAAGGTTCAAATCTGTGAGTTGAATACACACAACACAAAGAAGTTACTGAGAATTCCTCTGTCTAGCATTATATGAAGAAATCCCGTTTCCAACGAAGGCCTCAAAGTGGTGCAAATATCCATTTGTAGACTTTAGAAACAGAGTGTTTCCAAACTGCTCTATGAACAGAAAAGTTAAACTCTGTGAGCTGAACGCACACATCACAAAGCTGTTTCTGAGAATGATTCTGTCTAGTTTTTATACGAAGATATTTCCTTTTCTAACATTGGCCTAAAATCGCTTGAAATCTCCAATTGCAATTTCCACAAAAAGAGAGTTTCAAATCTGCTCTGTCCAAAGAAATGTTCAACTCTGTGAGCTGAATACACACAACACAAAGAAGGTACTGAAAATTCTTCTGTCTAGCATTATATGAAGAATTCCCGTTTCCAATGAAGGCCTCAAAGAGATCCAAATATCCACTTGCAGACTTTGCAAACAGAGTGTTTCCAAACTGCTGTATGAACAGAAAGGTTAAACTCTGTGAGCTGAATGCACACATCACATAGTAGTTTCTGAGAATGATTCTGTCTAGTTTTTATACGAAGATATTTCCTTTTCTAACATTGGCCTAAAATCGCTTGAAATCTCCAATTGCAATTTCCCCAAAAAGACAGTTTCAAATCTGCTCTGTCCAAAGAAAGGTTCAACTCTGTGAGCTGAATACACACAACACAAAGAAGTTACTGAAAATTCTTCTATCTAGCATTATATGAAGAAATCCCGTTTCCAACGAAGTCCTCAAAGAGGTCCAAATATCCACTTGCAGACTTTACAAACAGAATGTTTCCAAACTGCTGTATGAACAGAAAGGTTAAAATCTGTGAGCTGAATGCACACATCACATAGTAGTTTCTGAGAATCATTCTGTCTAGTTTTTATACCAAGATATTTCCTTTTATCACATTGGCCTCAAATCGCTTGAAATCTCAAATTCCAAATTCCAGAAAAAGACAGTTTCAAACCTGCAGTGTGTAAGGAAAGGTTCAAATCTGTGAGTTGAATACACACAACACAAAGAAGTTACTGAGAATTCCTCTGTCTAGCATTATATGAAGAAATCCCGTTTCCAACGAAGGCCTCAAAGTGGTGCAAATATCCATTTGTAGACTTTAGAAACAGAGTGTTTCCAAACTGCTCTATGAACAGAAAAGTTAAACTCTGTGAGCTGAACGCACACATCACAAAGTTGTTTCTGAGAATGATTCTGTCTAGTTTTTATACGAAGATATTTCCTTTTCTAACATTGGCCTCAAATCGCTTGAAATCTCCAATTGCAATTTCCCCAAAAAGAGAGTTTCAAATCTGCTCTGTCCAAAGAAAGGTTCAACTCTGTGAGCTGAATACACACAACACCAAGAAGTTACTGAAAATTCTTCTGTCTAGCATTATATGAAGAAATCCCGTTTCCAACGAAGTCCTCAAAGAGGTCAAATATCCACTTGCAGACTTTACAAACAGAGTGTTTCCAAACTGCTCTATGAACAGAAAGGTTAAACTCTGTGAGCTGAATGCACACATCACATAGTAGTTTCTGAGAATGATTCTGTCTAGTTTTTATACCAAGATATTTCCTTTTCTCACATTGGCCTCAAATCGCTTGAAATCTCCAATTGCAATTTCCACAAAAAGAGAGTTTCAAATCTGCTCTGTCCAAAGAAAGGTTCAACTCTGTGAGCTGAATACACACAACACAAAGAAGTTACTCAAAATTCTTCTGTCTAGCATTATATAAAGAAATCCCGTTTCCAACGAAATCCTCAAAGGGGTCCAAATATCCCCTTGCAGAATTTACAAACAGAGTGTTTCCAAACTGCTCTATGAACAGAAAGGTTAAACTCTGTGAGCTGAATGCACACATCACATAGTAGTTTCTGAGAATGATTCTGTCTAGTTTCTATACGAAGATATTTCCTTTTCTAACATTGTCCTCAAATCGCTTGAAATCTCAAATTCCAAATTCCAGAAAAATTCAGTTTCAAACCTGCAGTGTGTAAGGAAAGGTTCAAATCTGTGAGTTGAATACACACAACACAAAGAAGTTACTGAGAATTCCTCTGTCTAGCATTATATGAAGAAATCCCGTTTCCAACGAAGGCCTCAAAGTGGTGCAAATATCCATTTGTAGACTTTAGAAACAGAGTGTTTCCAAACTGCTCTATGAACAGAAAAGTTAAACTCTGTGAGCTGAACGCACACATCACAAAGCTGTTTCTGAGAATGATTCTGTCTAGTTTTTATACGAAGATATTTCCTTTTCTAACATTGGCCTAAAATCGCTTGAAATCTCCAATTGCAATTTCCACAAAAAGAGAGTTTCAAATCTGCTCTGTCCAAAGAAATGTTCAACTCTGTGAGCTGAATACACACAACACAAAGAAGGTACTGAAAATTCTTCTGTCTAGCATTATATGAAGAATTCCCGTTTCCAATGAAGGCCTCAAAGAGATCCAAATATCCACTTGCAGACTTTGCAAACAGAGTGTTTCCAAACTGCTGTATGAACAGAAAGGTTAAACTCTGTGAGCTGAATGCACACATCACATAGTAGTTTCTGAGAATGATTCTGTCTAGTTTTTATACGAAGATATTTCCTTTTCTAACATTGGCCTAAAATCGCTTGAAATCTCCAATTGCAATTTCCCCAAAAAGACAGTTTCAAATCTGCTCTGTCCAAAGAAAGGTTCAACTCTGTGAGCTGAATACACACAACACAAAGAAGTTACTGAAAATTCTTCTATCTAGCATTATATGAAGAAATCCCGTTTCCAACGAAGTCCTCAAAGAGGTCCAAATATCCACTTGCAGACTTTACAAACAGAATGTTTCCAAACTGCTGTATGAACAGAAAGGTTAAAATCTGTGAGCTGAATGCACACATCACATAGTAGTTTCTGAGAATCATTCTGTCTAGTTTTTATACCAAGATATTTCCTTTTATCACATTGGCCTCAAATCGCTTGAAATCTCAAATTCCAAATTCCAGAAAAAGACAGTTTCAAACCTGCAGTGTGTAAGGAAAGGTTCAAATCTGTGAGTTGAATACACACAACACAAAGAAGTTACCGAGAATTCTTCTGTCTAGCATTATATGAAGAAATCCCGTTTCCAACGAAGGCCTCAAAGTGGAGCAAATATCCACTTGTAGACTTTAGAAACAGAGTGTTTCCAAACTGCTCTATGAACAGAAAAGTTAAACTCTGTGAGCTGAACGCACACATCACAAAGTTGTTTCTGAGAGTGATTCTGTCTAGATTTATACCAAGATATTTCGTTTTCTAACATTGGCCTAAAATCGCTTGAAATCTCCAATTGCAATTTCCACAAAAAGAGAGTTTCAAATCTGCTCTGTCCAAAGAAAGGTTCAATTCTGTGAGCTGAATACACACAACACAAAGAAGTTACTGAAAATTCTTCTGTCTAGCATTATATGAAGAAATCCCGTTTCCAACGAAGGCCTCAAAGAGTTCAAAATATCCACTTGCAGACTTTACAAACAGAGTGTTTCCAAACTGCTGTATGAACAGAAAGGTTAAACTCTGTGAGCTGAATGCACACATCACATAGTAGTTTCTGAGAATGATTCTGTCTAGTTTTTATACGAAGATATTTCCTTTTCTAACATTGGCCTAAAGTCGCTTGAAATCTCCAATTGCAATTTCCACAAAAAGAGAGTTTCAAATCTGCTCTGTCCAAAGAAAGGTTCAACTCTGTGAGCTGAATACACACAACACAAAGAAGTTACTGAAAATTCTTCTGTCTAGCATTATATGAAGAAATCCCGTTTCCAACGAAGTCCTCAAAGAGGTCCAAATATCCACTTGCAGACTTTACAAACAGAGTGTTTCCAAACTGCTGTATGAACAGAAAGGTTAAACTCTGTGAGCTGAATGCACACATCACATAATAGTTTCTGAGAATGATTCTGTCTAGTTTTTATACGAAGATATTTCCTTTTCTAACATTGGCCTAAAATCGCTTGAAATCTCCAATTGCAATTTCCCCAAAAAGAGAGTTTCAAATCTGCTCTGTCCAAAGAACGGTTCAACTCTGTGAGCTGAATACACACAACACAAAGAAGTTACTGAAAATTCTTCTGTCAAGCATTATATGAAGAAATCCCGTTTCCAATGAAGTCCTCAAAGAGGTCCAAATATCCACTTGCAGACTTTACAAACAGAGTGTTTCCAAACTGCTGTATGAACAGAAAAGTTAAACTCTGTGAGCTGAACGCACACATCACAAAGTTGTTTCTGAGAATGATTCTGTCTAGTTTTTATACCAAGATATTTCGTTTTCTAACATTGTCCTCAAATCGCTTGAAATCTCCAATTCCAAATTCCAGAAAAAGAGAGTTTCAAACCTGCAGTGTGTAAGGAAAGGTTCAAATCTGTGAGTTGAATACACACAACACAAAGAAGTTACTGAGAATTCTTCTGTCTAGCATTATATGAAGAAATCCCGTTTCCAACGAAGGCCTCAAAGTGGAGCAAATATCCACATGTAGACTTTAGAAACAGAGTGTTTCCAAACTGCTCTATGAACAGAAAAGTTAAACTCTGTGAGCTGAACGCACACATCACAAAGTTGTTTCTGAGAATGATTCTGTCTAGTTTTTATACCAAGATATTTCGTTTTCTAACATTGGCCTAAAATCGCTTGAAATCTCCAATTGCAATTTCCCCAAAAAGAGAGTTTCAAATCTGCTCTGTCCAAAGAAAGGTTCAACTCTGTGAGCTGAATACACACAACACAAAGAAGTTACTGAAAATTCTTCTGTCTAGCATTATATGAAGAAATCCCGTTTCCAACGAAGTCCTCAAAGAGGTCCAAATATCCACTTGCAGACTTTACAAACAGAGTGTTTCCAAACTGCTGTATGAACAGAAAGGTTAAAATCTGTGAGCTGAATGCACACATCACATAGTAGTTTCTGAGAATCATTCTGTCTAGTTTTTATACCAAGATATTTCCTTTTCTCACATTGGCCTCAAATCGCTTGAAATCTCAAATTCCAAATTCCAGAAAAATTCAGTTTCAAACCTGCAGTGTGTAAGGAAAGGTTCAAATCTGTGAGTTGAATACACACAACACAAAGAAGTTACTGAGAATTCCTCTGTCTAGCATTATATGAAGAAATCCCGTTTCCAACGAAGGCCTCAAAGTGGTGCAAATATCCATTTGTAGACTTTAGAAACAGAGTGTTTCCAAACTGCTCTATGAACAGAAAAGTTAAACTCTGTGAGCTGAACGCACACATCACAAAGCTGTTTCTGAGAATGATTCTGTCTAGTTTTTATACGAAGATATTTCCTTTTCTAACATTGGCCTAAAATCGCTTGAAATCTCCAATTGCAATTTCCACAAAAAGAGAGTTTCAAATCTGCTCTGTCCAAAGAAATGTTCAACTCTGTGAGCTGAATACACACAACACAAAGAAGGTACTGAAAATTCTTCTGTCTAGCATTATATGAAGAATTCCCGTTTCCAATGAAGGCCTCAAAGAGATCCAAATATCCACTTGCAGACTTTGCAAACAGAGTGTTTCCAAACTGCTGTATGAACAGAAAGGTTAAACTCTGTGAGCTGAATGCACACATCACATAGTAGTTTCTGAGAATGATTCTGTCTAGTTTTTATACGAAGATATTTCCTTTTCTAACATTGGCCTAAAATCGCTTGAAATCTCCAATTGCAATTTCCCCAAAAAGAGAGTTTCAAATCTGCTCTGTCCAAAGAAAGGTTCAACTCTGTGAGCTGAATACACACAACACAAAGAAGTTACTGAAAATTCTTCTATCTAGCATTATATGAAGAAATCCCGTTTCCAACGAAGTCCTCAAAGAGGTCCAAATATCCACTTGCAGACTTTACAAACAGAGTGTTTCCAAACTGCTGTATGAACAGAAAGGTTAAAATCTGTGAGCTGAATGCACACATCACATAGTAGTTTCTGAGAATCATTCTGTCTAGTTTTTATACCAAGATATTTCCTTTTCTCACATTGGCCTCAAATCGCTTGAAATCTCAAATTCCAAATTCCAGAAAAAGACAGTTTCAAACCTGCAGTGTGTAAGGAAAGGTTCAAATCTGTGAGTTGAATACACACAACACAAAGAAGTTACCGAGAATTCTTCTGTCTAGCATTATATGAAGAAATCCCGTTTCCAACGAAGGCCTCAAAGTGGAGCAAATATCCACTTGTAGACTTTAGAAACAGAGTGTTTCCAAACTGCTCTATGAACAGAAAAGTTAAACTCTGTGAGCTGAACGCACACATCACAAAGTTGTTTCTGAGAGTGATTCTGTCTAGATTTATACCAAGATATTTCGTTTTCTAACATTGGCCTAAAATCGCTTGAAATCTCCAATTGCAATTTCCACAAAAAGAGAGTTTCAAATCTGCTCTGTCCAAAGAAAGGTTCAATTCTGTGAGCTGAATACACACAACACAAAGAAGTTACTGAAAATTCTTCTGTCTAGCATTATATGAAGAAATCCCGTTTCCAACGAAGGCCTCAAAGAGTTCAAAATATCCACTTGCAGACTTTACAAACAGAGTGTTTCCAAACTGCTGTATGAACAGAAAGGTTAAACTCTGTGAGCTGAATGCACACATCACATAGTAGTTTCTGAGAATGATTCTGTCTAGTTTTTATACGAAGATATTTCCTTTTCTAACATTGGCCTAAAGTCGCTTGAAATCTCCAATTGCAATTTCCACAAAAAGAGAGTTTCAAATCTGCTCTGTCCAAAGAAAGGTTCAACTCTGTGAGCTGAATACACACAACACAAAGAAGTTACTGAAAATTCTTCTGTCTAGCATTATATGAAGAAATCCCGTTTCCAACGAAGTCCTCAAAGAGGTCCAAATATCCACTTGCAGACTTTACAAACAGAGTGTTTCCAAACTGCTGTATGAACAGAAAGGTTAAACTCTGTGAGCTGAATGCACACATCACATAATAGTTTCTGAGAATGATTCTGTCTAGTTTTTATACGAAGATATTTCCTTTTCTAACATTGGCCTAAAATCGCTTGAAATCTCCAATTGCAATTTCCCCAAAAAGAGTTTCAAATCTGCTCTGTCCAAAGAACGGTTCAACTCTGTGAGCTGAATACACACAACACAAAGAAGTTACTGAAAATTCTTCTGTCAAGCATTATATGAAGAAATCCCGTTTCCAACGAAGTCCTCAAAGAGGTCCAAATATCCACTTGCAGACTTTACAAACAGAGTGTTTCCAAACTGCTGTATGAACAGAAAGGTTAAAATCTGTGAGCTGAATGCACACATCACATAGTAGTTTCTGAGAATGATTCTGTCTAGTTTTTATACGAAGATATTTCCTTTTCTCACCTTGGCCTAAAATCGCTTGAAATCTCCAATTGCAATTTCCCCAAAAAGAGAGTTTCAAATCTGCTCTGTCCAAAGAAAGGTTCAACTCTGTGAGCTGAATACACACAACACAAAGAAGTTACTGAAAATTCTTCTGTCTAGCATTATATGAAGAAATCCCGTTTCCAACGAAGTCCTCAAAGAGGTCCAAATATCCACTTGCAGACTTTACAAACAGAGTGTTTCCAAACTGCTGTATGAACAGAAAGGTTAAAATCTGTGAGCTGAATGCACACATCACATAGTAGTTTCTGAGAATGATTCTGTCTAGTTTTTATACCAAGATATTTCCTTTTCTCACATTGGCCTCAAATCGCTTGAAATCTCAAATTCCAAATTCCAGAAAAATTCAGTTTCAAACCTGCAGTGTGTAAGGAAAGGTTCAAATCTGTGAGTTGAATACACACAACACAAAGAAGTTACTGAGAATTCCTCTGTCTAGCATTATATGAAGAAATCCCGTTTCCAACGAAGGCCTCAAAGTGGTGCAAATATCCATTTGTAGACTTTAGAAACAGAGTGTTTCCAAACTGCTCTATGAACAGAAAAGTTAAACTCTGTGAGCTGAACGCACACATCACAAAGTTGTTTCTGAGAATGATTCTGTCTAGTTTTTATACGAAGATATTTCCTTTTCTAACATTGGCCTCAAATCGCTTGAAATCTCCAATTGCAATTTCCCCAAAAAGAGAGTTTCAAATCTGCTCTGTCCAAAGAAAGGTTCAACTCTGTGAGCTGAATACACACAACACAAAGAAGTTACTGAAAATTCTTCTGTCTAGCATTATATGAAGAAATCCCGTTTCCAACGAAGTCCTCAAAGAGGTCAAATATCCACTTGCAGACTTTACAAACAGAGTGTTTCCAAACTGCTGTATGAACAGAAAGGTTAAACTCTGTGAGCTGAATGCACACATCACATAGTAGTTTCTGAGAATGATTCTGTCTAGTTTTTATACCAAGATATTTCCTTTTCTCACATTGGCCTCAAATCGCTTGAAATCTCCAATTGCAATTTCCACAAAAAGAGAGTTTCAAATCTGCTCTGTCCAAAGAAAGGTTCAACTCTGTGAGCTGAATACACACAACACAAAGAAGTTACTCAAAATTCTTCTGTCTAGCATTATATAAAGAAATCCCGTTTCCAACGAAATCCTCAAAGGGGTCCAAATATCCCCTTGCAGAATTTACAAACAGAGTGTTTCCAAACTGCTCTATGAACAGAAAGGTTAAACTCTGTGAGCTGAATGCACACATCACATAGTAGTTTCTGAGAATGATTCTGTCTAGTTTCTATACGAAGATATTTCCTTTTCTAACATTGTCCTCAAAACGCTTGAAATCTCAAATTCCAAATTCCAGAAAAAGACAGTTTCAAACCTGCAGTGTGTAAGGAAAGGTTCAAATCTGTGAGTTGAATACACACAACACAAAGAAGTTACTGAGAATTCTTCTGTCTAGCATTATATGAAGAAATCCCGTTTCCAACGAAGGCCTCAAAGTGGAGCAAATATCCACATGTAGACTTTAGAAACAGAGTGTTTCCAAACTGCTCTATGAACAGAAAAGTTAAACTCTGTGAGCTGAACGCACACATCACAAAGTTGTTTCTGAGAATGATTCTGTCTAGTTTTTATACCAAGATATTTCGTTTTCTAACATTGGCCTAAAATCGCTTGAAATCTCCAATTGCAATTTCCACAAAAAGAGAGTTTCAAATCTGCTCTGTCCAAAGAAAGGTTCAACTCTGTGAGCTGAATACACACAACACAAAGAAGTTACTGAAAATTCTTCTGTCTAGCATTATATGAAGAAATCCCGTTTCCAACGAAGTCCTCAAAGAGTTCCAAATATCCACTTGCAGACTTTACAAACAGAGTGTTTCCAAACTGCTGTATGAACAGAAAGGTTAAACTCTGTGAGCTGAATGCACACATCACATAGTAGTTTCTGAGAATGATTCTGTCTAGTTTTTATACGAAGATATTTCCTTTTCTAACATTGGCCTAAAATCGCTTGAAATCTCCAATTGCAATTTCCCCAAAAAGAGAGTTTCAAATCTGCTCTGTCCAAAGAAAGGTTCAACTCTGTGAGCTGAATACACACAACACAAAGAAGTTACTGAAAATTCTTCTGTCTAGCATTATATGAAGAAATCCCGTTTCCAACGAAGTCCTCAAAGAGGTCCAAATATCCACTTGCAGACTTTACAAACAGAGTGTTTCCAAACTGCTGTATGAACAGAAAGGTTAAACTCTGTGAGCTGAATGCACACATCACATAGTAGTTTCTGAGAATGATTCTGTCTAGTTTTTATACCAAGATATTTCCTTTTCTCACATTGGCCTCAAATCGCTTGAAATCTCCAATTGCAATTTCCACAAAAAGAGAGTTTCAAATCTGCACTGTCCAAAGAAAGGTTCAACTCTGTGAGCTGAATACACACAACACAAAGAAGTTACTCAAAATTCTTCTGTCTAGCATTATATAAAGAAATCCCGTTTCCAACGAAATCCTCAAAGAGGTCCAAATATCCCCTTGCACACTTTACAAACAGAGTGTTTCCAAACTGCTCTATGAACAGAAAGGTTAAACTCTGTGAGCTGAATGCACACATCACATAGTAGTTTCTGAGAATGATTCTGTCTAGTTTTTATACTAAGGTATTTCCTTTTCTAACATTGGCCTAAAATCGCTTGAAATCTCCAATTGCAATTTCCCCAAAAAGAGAGTTTCAAATCTGCTCTGTCCAAAGAAAGGTTCAACTCTGTGAGCTGAATACACACAACACAAAGAAGTTACTGAAAATTCTTCTGTCTAGCATTATATGAAGAAATCCCGTTTCCAACGAAGTTCTCAAAGAGGTCCAAATATCCACTTGCAGACTTTACAAACAGAGTGTTTCCAAACTGCTGTATGAACAGAAAGGTTAAACTCTGTGAGCTGAATGCACACATCACATAGTAGTTTCTGAGAATCATTCTGTCTAGTTTTTATACCAAGATATTTCCTTTTCTCACATTGGCCTCAAATCGCTTGAAATCTCCAATTCCAAATTCCAGAAAAAGACAGTTTCAAACCTGCAGTGTGTAAGGAAAGGTTCAAATCTGTGAGTTGAATACACACAACACAAAGAAGTTACTGAGAATTATTCTGTCTAGCATTATATGAAGAAATCCCGTTTCCAACGAAGGCCTCAAAGTGGTGCAAATATCCACTTGTAGACTTTAGAAACAGAGTGTTTCCAAACTGCTCTATCAACAGAAAAGTTAAACGCTGTGAGTTGAACGCACACATCACAAAGTTGTTTCTGAGAATGATTCTGTCTAGTTTTTATACCAAGATATTTCGTTTTCTAACATTGGCCTAAAATCGCTTGAAATCTGCAATTGCAATTTCCACAAAAAGAGAGTTTCAAATCTGCTGTGTCCAAAGAAAGGTTCAACTCTGTGAGCTGAATACACACAACACAAAGAAGTTACTGAAAATTCTTCTGTCTAGCATTATATGAAGAAATCCCGTTTCCAACGAAGTCCTCAAAGAGTTCAAAATATCCACTCGCAGACTTTACAAACAGAGTGTTTCCAAACTGCTGTATGAACAGAAAGGTTAAACTCTGTGAGCTGAATGCACACATCACATAGTAGTTTCTGAGAATGATTCTGTCTAGTTTTTATACGAAGATATTTCCTTTTCTAACATTGGCCTAAAATCGCTTGAAATCTCCAATTGCAATTTCCCCAAAAAGAGAGTTTCAAATCTGCTCTGTCCAAAGAAAGGTTCAACTCTGTGAGCTGAATACACACAACACAAAGAAGTTACTCAAAATTCTTCTGTCTAGCATTATATGAAGAAATCCCGTTTCCAACGAAGTCCTCAAAGAGGTCCAAATATCCACTTGCAGACTTTACAAACAGAGTGTTTCCAAACTGCTGTATGAACAGAAAGGTTAAACTCTGTGAGCTGAATGCACACATCACATAGTAGTTTCTGAGAATGATTCTGTCTAGTTTTTATACCAAGATATTTCCTTTTCTCACATTGGCCTCAAATCGCTTGAAATCTCCAATTGCAATTTCCACAAAAAGAGAGTTTCAAATCTGCTCTGTCCAAAGAAAGGTTCAACTCTGTGAGCTGAATAGACACAACACAAAGAAGTTACTGAAAATTCTTCTGTCTAGCATTATATGAAGAAATCCTGTTTCCAACGAAGTCCTCAAAGAGTTCCAAATATCCACTTGCAGACTTTACAAACAGAGTGTTTCCAAACTGCTGTATGAACAGAAAGGCTAAACTCTGTGAGCTGAATGCACACATCACATAGTAGTTTCTGAGAATGATTCTGTCTAGTTTTTATACCAAGATACTTCCTTTTCTAACATTGGCCTAAAATCGCTTGAAATCTCCAATTGCAATTTCCCCAAAAAGAGAGTTTCAAAACTGCCCTGTCCAAAGAAAGGTTCAACTCTGTGAGCTGAATACACACAACACAAGGAAGTTACTGAAAATTCTTCTGTCTAGCATTATATGAAGAAATCCCGTTTCCAACGAAGTCCCCAAAGAGGTCCAAATATCCCCTTGCAGACTTTACAAACAGAGTGTTTCCAAACTGCTCTATGAACAGAAAGGTTAAACTCTGTGAGCTGAACGCACACATCACAAAGTTGTTTCTGAGAATGATTCTGTCTAGTTTTTATACCAAGATATTTCGTTTTCTAACATTGGCCTCAAATCGCTTGAAATCTCCAATTTCAAATTCCAGAAAAAGAGAGTTTCAAATCTGCTCTGTCCAAAGAAAGGTTCAACTCTGTGAGCTGAATACACACAACACAAAGAAGTTACTGAAAATTCTTCTGTCTAGCATTATATGAAGAAATCCCGTTTCCAACGAAGTCCTCAAAGAGGTCCAAATATCCACTTGCAGACTTTACAAACAGAGTGTTTCCAAACTGCTGTATGAACAGAAAGGTTAAAGTCTGTGAGCTGAATGCACACATCACATAGTAGTTTCTGAGAATCATTCTGTCTAGTTTTTATACCAAGATATTTCCTTTTCTCACATTGGCCTCAAATCGCTTGAAATCTCAAATTCCAAATTCCAGAAAAAGACAGTTTCAAACCTGCAGTGTGTAAGGAAAGGTTCAAATCTGTGAGTTGAATACACACAACACAAAAAGTTACTGAGAATTCCTCTGTCTAGCATTATATGAAGAAATCCCGTTTCCAACGAAGGCCTCAAAGTGGTGCAAATATCCACTTGTAGACTTTAGAAACAGAGTGTTTCCAAACTGCTCTATGAACAGAAAACTTAAACTCTCTGAGCTGAACGCACACATCACAAAGTTGTTTCTGAGAATGATTCTGTCTAGTTTTTATACGAAGATATTTCCTTTTCTAACATTGGCCTAAAATCGCTTAAAATCTCCAATTTCAAATTCCAGAAAAAGAGAGTTTCAAATCTGCTCTGTCCAAAGAAATGTTCAACTCTGTGAGCTGAATACACACAACACAAAGAAGTTACTGAAAATTCTTCTGTCTAGCATTATATGAAGAATTCCCGTTTCCAACGAAGGCCTCAAAGAGATCCAAATATCCACTTGCAGACTTTACAAACAGAGTGTTTCCAAACTGCTGTATGAACAGAAAGGTTAAACTCTGTGAGCTGAATGCACACATCACATAGTAGTTTCTGAGAATGATTCTGTCTAGTTTTTATACGAAGATATTTCCTTTTCTAACATTGGCCTAAAATCGCTTGAAATCTCCAAATGCAATTTCCCCAAAAAGAGAGTTTCAAATCTGCTCTGTCCAAAGAAAGGTTCAACTCTGTGAGCTGAATACACACAACACAAAGAAGTTACTGAAAATTCTTCTGTGTAGCATTATATGAAGAAATCCCGTTTCCAACGAAGTCCTCAAAGAGGTCCAAATATCCACTTGCAGACTTTACAAACAGAGTGTTTCCAAACTGCTGTATGAACAGAAAGGTTAAACTCTGTGAGCTGAATGCACACATCACATAGTAGTTTCTGAGAATGATTCTGTCTAGTTTTTATACGAAGATATTTCCTTTTCTCACATTGGCCTAAAATCGCTTGAAATCTCCAATTGCAATTTCCCCAAAAAGAGAGTTTCAAATCTGCTCTGTCCAAAGAAAGGTTCAACTCTGTGAGCTGAATACACACAACACAAAGAAGTTACTGAAAATTCTTCTGTCTAGCATTATATGAAGAAATCCCGTTTCCAACGAAGTCCTCAAAGAGGTCCAAATATCCACTTGCAGACTTTACAAACAGAGTGTTTCCAAACTGCTGTATGAACAGAAAGGTTAAAATCTGTGAGCTGAATGCACACATCACATAGTAGTTTCTGAGAATCATTCTGTCTAGTTTTTATACCAAGATATTTCCTTTTCTCACATTGGCCTCAAATCGCTTGAAATCTCAAATTCCAAATTCCAGAAAAATTCAGTTTCAAACCTGCAGTGTGTAAGGAAAGGTTCAAATCTGTGAGTTGAATACACACAACACAAAGAAGTTACTGAGAATTCCTCTGTCTAGCATTATATGAAGAAATCCCGTTTCCAACGAAGGCCTCAAAGTGGTGCAAATATCCATTTGTAGACTTTAGAAACAGAGTGTTTCCAAACTGCTCTATGAACAGAAAAGTTAAACTCTGTGAGCTGAACGCACACATCACAAAGTTGTTTCTGAGAATGATTCTGTCTAGTTTTTATACGAAGATATTTCCTTTTCTAACATTGGCCTAAAATCGCTTAAAATCTCCAATTGCAATTTCCCCAAAAAGAGAGTTTCAAATCTGCTCTGTCCAAAGAAAGGTTCAACTCTGTGAGCTGAATACACACAACACAAAGAAGTTACTGAAAATTCTTCTGTCTAGCATTATATGAAGAAATCCCGTTTCCAACGAAGTACTCAAAGAGGTCCAAATATCCACTTGCAGACTTTACAAACAGAGTGTTTCCAAACTGCTGTATGAACAGAAAGGTGAAACTCTGTGAGCTGAATGCACACATCACATAGTAGTTTCTGAGAATGATTCTGTCTAGTTTTTATACCAAGATATTTCCTTTTCTCACATTGGCCTCAAATCGCTTGAAATCTCCAATTGCAATTTCCACAAAAAGAGAGTTTCAAATCTGCTCTGTCCAAAGAAAGGTTCAACTCTGTGAGCTGAATACACACAACACAAAGAAGTTACTCAAAATTCTTCTGTCTAGCATTATATAAAGAAATCCCGTTTCCAACGAAATCCTCAAAGAGGTCCAAATATCCCCTTGCAGACTTTACAAACAGAGTGTTTCCAAACTGCTCTATGAACAGAAAGGTTAAACTCTGTGAGCTGAATGCACACATCACATAGTAGTTTCTGAGAATGATTCTGTCTAGTTTCTATACGAAGATATTTCCTTCTCTAACATTGTCCTCAAATCGCTTGAAATCTCAAATTCCAAATTCCAGAAAAAGACAGTTTCAAACCTGCAGTGTGTAAGGAAAGGTTCAAATCTGTGAGTTGAATACACACAACACAAAGAAGTTACTGAGAATTCTTCTGTCTAGCATTATATGAAGAAATCCCGTTTCCAACGAAGGCCTCAAAGTGGAGCAAATATCCACATGTAGACTTTAGAAACAGAGTGTTTCCAAACTGCTCTATGAACAGAAAAGTTAAACTCTGTGAGCTGAACGCACACATCACAAAGTTGTTTCTGACAATGATTCTGTCTAGTTTTTATACCAAGATATTTCGTTTTCTAATATTGGCCTAAAATCGCTTGAAATCTCCAATTGCAATTTCCACAAAAAGAGAGTTTCAAATCTGCTCTGTCCAAAGAAAGGTTCAACTCTGTGAGCTGAATACACACAACACAAAGAAGTTACTGAAAATTCTTCTGTCTAGCATTATGTGAAGAAATCCCGTTTCCAACGAAGTCCTCAAAGAGTTCCAAATATCCACTTGCAGACTTTACAAACAGAGTGTTTCCAAACTGCTGTATGAACAGAAAGGTTAAACTCTGTGAGCTGAATGCACACATCACATAGTAGTTTCTGAGAATGATTCTGTCTAGTTTTTATACGAAGATATTTCCTTTTCTAACATTGGCCTAAAATCGCTTCAAATCTCCAATTGCAATTTCCCCAAAAAGAGAGTTTCAAATCTGCTCTGTCCAAAGAACGGTTCAACTCTGTGAGCTGAATGCACACAACACAAAGAAGTTACTGAAAATTCTTCTGTCTAGCATTATATGAAGAAATCCCGTTTCCAACGAAATCCTCAAAGAGGTCCAAATATCCACTTGCAGACTTTACAAACAGAGTGTTTCCAAACTGCTGTATGAACAGAAAGGTTAAACTCTGTGAGCTGAATGCACACATCACATAGTAGTTTCTGAGAATGATTCTGTCTAGTTTTTATACCAAGATATTTCCTTTTCTAACATTGGCCTCATATCGCTTGAAATCTCCAATTTCAAATTCCAGAAAAAGAGAGTTTCAAATCTGCTCTGTCCAAAGAAAGCTTCAACTCTGTGAGCTGAATACACACAACACAAAGAAGTTACTGAGAATTCTTCTGTCTAGCATTATATGAAGAAATCCCGTTTCCAACGAAGTCCTCAAAGAGTTCAAAATATCCACTTGCAGACTTTACAAACAGAGTGTTTCCAAACTGCTGTATGAACAGAAAGGTTAAACTCTGTGAGCTGAATGCACACATCACATAGTAGTTTCTGAGAATGATTCTGTCTAGTTTTTATACCAAGATATTTCCTTTTCTCACATTGGCCTCAAATCGCTTGAAATCTCCAATTGCAATTTCCAGAAAAAGAGAGTTTCAAATCTGCTCTGTCCAAAGAAAGGTTCAACTCTGTGAGCTGAATACACACAACACAAAGAAGTTACTGAAAACTCTTCTGTCTAGCATTATATGAAGAATTCCCGTTTCCAACGAAGGCCTCAAAGAGTTCCAAATATCCACTTGCAGACTTTACAAACAGAGTGTTTCCAAACTGCTGTATGAACAGAAAGGTTAAACTCTGTGAGCTGAATGCACACATCACATAGTAGTTTCTGAGAATGATTCTGTCTAGTTTTTATACGAAGATATTTCCTTTTCTAACATTGGCCTAAAATCGCTTGAAATCTCCAATTGCAATTTCCCCAAAAAGAGAGTTTCAAATCTGCTCTGTCCAAAGAAAGGGTCAACTCTGTGAGCTGAATACACACAACACAAAGAAGTTACTGAAAATTCTTCTGTCTAGCATTATATGAAGAAATCCCGTTTCCAACGAAGTCCTCAAAGAGGTCCAAATATCGACTTGCAGACTTTACAAACAGAGTGTTTCCAAACTGCTGTATGAACAGAAAGGTTAAACTCTGTGAGCTGAATGCACACATCACATAGTAGTTTCTGAGAATGATTCTGTCTAGTTTTTATACCAAGATATTTCCTTTTCTCACATTGGCCTCAAATCGCTTGAAATCTCCAATTGCAATTTCCACAAAAAGAGAGTTTCAAATCTGCTCTGTCCAAAGAAAGGTTCAACTCTGTGAGCTGAATACACACAACACAAAGAAGTTACTCAAAATTCTTCTGTCTAGCATTATGTGAAGAAATCCCGTTTCCAACGAAGTCCTCAAAGAGTTCCAAATATCCACTTGCAGACTTTACAAACAGAGTGTTTCCAAACTGCTGTATGAACAGAAAGGTTAAACTCTGTGAGCTGAATGCACACATCACATAGTAGTTTCTGAGAATGATTCTGTCTAGTTTTTATACGAAGATATTTCCTTTTCTAACATTGGCCTAAAATCGCTTGAAATCTCCAATTGCAATTTCCCCAAAAAGAGAGTTTCAAATCTGCTCTGTCCAAAGAACGGTTCAACTCTGTGAGCTGAATACACACAACACAAAGAAGTTACTGAAAATTCTTCTGTCTAGCATTATATGAAGAAATCCCGTTTCCAACGAAATCCTCAAAGAGGTCCAAATATCCACTTGCAGACTTTACAAACAGAGTGTTTCCAAACTGCTGTATGAACAGAAAGGTTAAACTCTGTGAGCTGAATGCACACATCACATAGTAGTTTCTGAGAATGATTCTGTCTAGTTTTTATACCAAGATATTTCCTTTTCTAACATTGGCCTCATATCGCTTGAAATCTCCAATTTCAAATTCCAGAAAAAGAGAGTTTCAAATCTGCTCTGTTCAAAGAAAGGTTCAACTCTGTGAGCTGAATACACACAACACAAAGAAGTTACTGAGAATTCTTCTGTCTAGCATTATATGAAGAAATCCCGTTTCCAACGAAGGCCTCAAAGAGTTCCAAATATCCACTTGCAGACTTTACAAACAGAGTGTTTCCAAACTGCTGTATGAACAGAAAGGTTAAACTCTGTGAGCTGAATGCACACATCACATAGTAGTTTCTGAGAATG
The DNA here is from genome assembly GCF_028858775.2 of Pan troglodytes. Classification (NCBI taxonomy): domain Eukaryota; kingdom Metazoa; phylum Chordata; class Mammalia; order Primates; family Hominidae; genus Pan; species Pan troglodytes. Next base: position 16,778,818 of record NC_072413.2, read on the forward strand.
ATTCTGTCTAGTTTTTATACGAAGATATTTCCTTTTCTAACATTGGCCTAAAATCGCTTGAAATCTCCAATTGCAATTTCCCCAAAAAGAGAGTTTCAAATCTGCTCTGTCCAAAGAAAGGTTCAACTCTGTGAGCTGAATACACACAACACAAAGAAGTTACTGAAAATTCTTCTGTCTAGCATTATAAGAAGGCATCCCGTTTCCAACGAAGTCCTCAAAGAGGTCCAAATATCCACTTGCAGACTTTACAAACAGAGTGTTTCCAAACTGCTGTATGAACAGAAAGGTTAAACTCTGTGAGCAGAATGCACACATCACATAGTAGTTTCTGAGAATGATTCTGTCTAGTTTTTATACCAAGATATTTCCTTTTCTCACATTGGCCTCAAATCGCTTGAAATCTCCAATTGCAATTTCCACAAAAAGAGAGTTTCAAATCTGCTCTGTCCAAAGAAAGGTTCAACTCTGTGAGCTGAATACACACAACACAAAGAAGTTACTGAAAACTCTTCTGTCTAGCATTATATGAAGAAATCCCGTTTCCAACGAAGGCCTCAAAGAGTTCCAAATATCCACTTGCAGACTTTACAAACAGAGTGTTTCCAAACTGCTGTATGAACAGAAAGGTTAAACTCTGTGAGCTGAATGCACACATCACATAGTAGTTTCTGAGAATGATTCTGTCTAGTTTTTATACGAAGATATTTCCTTTTCTAACATTGGCCTAAAATCGCTTGAAATCTCCAATTGCAATTTCCCCAAAAAGAGAGTTTCAAATCTGCTCTGTCCAAAGAAAGGTTCAACTCTGTGAGCTGAATACACACAACACAAAGAAGTTACTGAAAATTCTTCTGTCTAGCATTATATGAAGAAATCCCGTTTCCAACGAAGTCCTCAAAGAGGTCCAAATATCCACTTGCAGACTTTACAAACAGAGTGTTTCCAAACTGCTGTATGAACAGAAAGGTTAAACTCTGTGAGCAGAATGCACACATCACATAGTAGTTTCTGAGAATGATTCTGTCTAGTTTTTATACCAAGATATTTCCTTTTCTCACATTGGCCTCAAATCGCTTGAAATCTCCAATTGCAATTTCCACAAAAAGAGAGTTTCAAATCTGCTCTGTCCAAAGAAAGGTTCAACTCTGTGAGCTGAATACACACAACACAAAGAAGTTACTGAAAACTCTTCTGTCTAGCATTATATAAAGAAATCCCGTTTCCAACGAAATCCTCAAAGAGGTCCAAATATCCCCTTGCAGACTTTACAAACAGAGTGTTTCCAAACTGCTCTATGAACAGAAAGGTTAAACTCTGTGAGCTGAATGCACACATCACATAGTAGTTTCTGAGAATGATTCTGTCTAGTTTCTATACGAAGATATTTCCTTTTCTAACATTGGCCTCAAATCGCTTGAAATCTCCAATTTCAAATTCCACAAAAAGAGAGTTTCAAATCTGCTCTGTCCAAAGAAATGTTCAACTCTGTGAGCTGAATACACACAACACAAAGAAGTTACTGAAAATTCTTCTGTCTAGCATTATATGAAGAAATCCCGTTTCCAATGAAGGCCTCAAAGAGTTCCAAATATCCACTTGCAGACTTTACAAACAGAGTGTTTCCAAACTGCTGTATGAACAGAAAGGTTAAACTCTGTGAGCTGAATGCACACATCACATAGTAGTTTCTGAGAATGATTCTGTCTAGTTTTTATACGAAGATATTTCCTTTTCTAACATTGGCCTAAAATCGCTTGAAATCTCCAATTGCAATTTCCCCAAAAAGAGAGTTTCAAATCTGCTCTGTCCAAAGAAAGGTTCAACTCTGTGAGCTGAATACACACAACACAAAGAAGTTACTGAAAATTCTTCTGTCTAGCATTATATGAAGAAATCCCGTTTCCAACGAAGTCCTCAAAGAGGTCCAAATATCCACTTGCAGACTTTACAAACAGAGTGTTTCCAAACTGCTGTATGAACAGAAAGGTTAAACTCTGTGAGCTGAATGCACACATCACATAGTAGTTTCTGAGAATGATTCTGTCTAGTTTTTATACCAAGATATTTCCTTTTCTCACATTGGCCTCAAATCGCTTGAAATCTCCAATTGCAATTTCCACAAAAAGAGAGTTTCAAATCTGCTCTGTCCCAAGAAAGGTTCAACTCTGTGAGCTGAATGCACACAACACAAAGAAGTTACTCAAAATTCTTCTGTCTAGCATTATATAAAGAAATCCCGTTTCCAACGAAATCCTCAAAGAGGTCCAAATATCCCCTTGCAGACTTTACAAACAGAGTGTTTCCAAACTGCTCTATGAACAGAAAGGTTAAACTCTGTGAGCTGAATACACACATCACATAGTAGTTTCTGAGAATGATTCTGTCTAGTTTCTATACGAAGATATTTCCTTTCCTAACATTGTCCTCAAATCGCTTGAAATCTCCAATTTCAAATTCCACAAAAAGAGAGTTTCAAATCTGCTCTGTCCAAAGAAATGTTCAACTCTGTGAGCTGAATACACACAACACAAAGAAGTTACTGAAAATTCTTCTGTCTAGCATTATATGAAGAATTCCCGTTTCCAACGAAGGCCTCAAAGAGATCCAAATATCCACTTGCAGACTTTACAAACAGAGTGTTTCCAAACTGCTGTATGAACAGAAAGGTTAAACTCTGTGAGCTGAATGCACACATCACATAGTAGTTTCTGAGAATGATTCTGTCTAGTTTTTATACGAAGATATTTCCTTTTCTAACATTGGCCTAAAATCGCTTGAAATCTCCAATTGCAATTTCCCCAAAAAGAGAGTTTCAAATCTGCTCTGTCCAAAGAAAGGTTCAACTCTGTGAGCTGAATACACACAACACAAAGAAGTTACTGAAAATTCTTCTATCTAGCATTATATGAAGAAATCCCGTTTCCAACGAAGTCCTCAAAGAGGTCCAAATATCCACTTGCAGACTTTACAAACAGAGTGTTTCCAAACTGCTGTATGAACAGAAAGGTTAAAATCTGTGAGCTGAATGCACACATCACATAGTAGTTTCTGAGAATCATTCTGTCTAGTTTTTATACCAAGATATTTCCTTTTCTCACATTGGCCTCAAATCGCTTGAAATCTCAAATTCCAAATTCCAGAAAAAGACAGTTTCAAACCTGCAGTGTGTAAGGAAAGGTTCAAATCTGTGAGTTGAATACACACAACACAAAGAAGTTACCGAGAATTCTTCTGTCTAGCATTATATGAAGAAATCCCGTTTCCAACGAAGGCCTCAAAGTGGAGCAAATATCCACTTGTAGACTTTAGAAACAGAGTGTTTCCAAACTGCTCTATGAACAGAAAAGTTAAACTCTGTGAGCTGAACGCACACATCACAAAGTTGTTTCTGAGAGTGATTCTGTCTAGTTTTTATACCAAGATATTTCGTTTTCTACCATTGGCCTAAAATCGCTTGAAATCTCCAATTGCAATTTCCACAAAAAGAGAGTTTCAAATCTGCTCTGTCCAAAGAAAGGTTCAATTCTGTGAGCTGAATACACACAACACAAAGAAGTTACTGAAAATTCTTCTGTCTAGCATTATATGAAGAATTCCCGTTTCCAACGAAGGCCTCAAAGAGATCCAAATATCCACTTGCAGACTTTACAAACAGAGTGTTTCCAAACTGCTGTATGAACAGAAAGGTTAAACTCTGTGAGCTGAATGCACACATCACATAGTAGTTTCTGAGAATGATTCTGTCTAGTTTTTATACGAAGATATTTCCTTTTCTAACATTGGCCTAAAATCGCTTGAAATCTCCAATTGCAATTTCCCCAAAAAGAGAGTTTCAAACCTGCTCTGTCCAAAGAAAGGTTCAACTCTGTGAGCTGAATACACACAACACAAAGAAGTTACTGAAAATTCTTCTATCTAGCATTATATGAAGAAATCCCGTTTCCAACGAAGTCCTCAAAGAGGTCCAAATATCCACTTGCAGACTTTACAAACAGAGTGTTTCCAAACTGCTGTATGAACAGAAAGGTTAAAATCTGTGAGCTGAATGCACACATCACATAGTAGTTTCTGAGAATCATTCTGTCTAGTTTTTATACCAAGATATTTCCTTTTCTCACATTGGCCTCAAATCGCTTGAAATCTCAAATTCCAAATTCCAGAAAAAGACAGTTTCAAACCTGCAGTGTGTAAGGAAAGGTTCAAATCTGTGAGTTGAATACACACAACACAAAGAAGTTACCGAGAATTCTTCTGTCTAGCATTATATGAAGAAATCCCGTTTCCAACGAAGGCCTCAAAGTGGAGCAAATATCCACTTGTAGACTTTAGAAACAGAGTGTTTCCAAACTGCTCTATCAACAGAAAAGTTAAACTCTGTGAGCTGAACGCACACATCACAAAGTTGTTTCTGAGAGTGATTCTGTCTAGTTTTTATACCAAGATATTTCGTTTTCTAACATTGGCCTAAAATCGCTTGAAATCTCCAATTGCAATTTCCACAAAAAGAGAGTTTCAAATCTGCTCTGTCCAAAGAAAGGTTCAATTCTGTGAGCTGAATACACACAACACAAAGAAGTTACTGAAAATTCTTCTGTCTAGCATTATATGAAGAAATCCCGTTTCCAACGAAGGCCTCAAAGAGTTCAAAATATCCACTTGCAGACTTTACAAACAGAGTGTTTCCAAACTGCTGTATGAACAGAAAGGTTAAACTCTGTGAGCTGAATGCACACATCACATAGTAGTTTCTGAGAATGATTCTGTCTAGTTTTTATACGAAGATATTTCCTTTTCTAACATTGGCCTAAAGTCGCTTGAAATCTCCAATTGCAATTTCCACAAAAAGAGAGTTTCAAACCTGCTCTGTCCAAAGAAAGGTTCAACTCTGTGAGCTGAATACACACAACACAAAGAAGTTAGTCAAAATTCTTCTGTCTAGCATTATATGAAGAAATCCCGTTTCCAAGGAAGTCCTCAAAGAGGTCCAAATATGCACTTGCAAACTTTACAAACAGAGTGTTTCCAAACTGCTCTATGAACAGAAAGGTTAAACTCTGTGAGCTGAAAGCACACATCACATAGTAGTTTCTGAGAATGATTCTGTCTAGTTTTTATACCAAGATATTTCCTTTTCAAACATAGGCCTCAAATCGCTTGAAATCTCCAATTTCAAATTCCAGAAAAAGAGAGTTTCAAATCTGCTCTGTCCAAAGAAAGGTTCAACTCTGTGAGCTGAATACACACAACACAAAGAAGTTACTGAAAATTCTTCTGTCTAGCATTATATGAAGAAATCCCATTTCCAACGAAGTCCTCAAAGAGGTCCAAATATCCACTTGCAGACTTTACAAACAGAGTGTTTCCAAACTGCTGTATGAACAGAAAGGTTAAACTCTGTGAGCTGAATGCACACATCACATAGTAGTTTCTGAGAATCATTCTGTCTGGTTTTTATAGCAAGATATTTCCTTTTCTCACATTGGCCTCAAATCGCTTGAAATCTCCAATTGCAATTTCCACAAAAAGAGAGTTTCAAATCTGCTCTGTCCAAAGAAAGGTTCAACTCTGTGAGCTGAATAGACACAACACAAAGAAGTTACTGAAAATTCTTGTGTCTAGCATTATATGAAGAAATCCTGTTTCCAACGAAGTCCTCAAAGAGTTCCAAATATCCACTTGCAGACTTTACAAACAGAGTGTTTCCAAACTGCTGTATGAACAGAAAGGCTAAACTCTGTGAGATGAATGCACACATCACATAGTAGTTTCTGAGAATGATTCTGTCTAGTTTTTATACCAAGATACTTCCTTTTCTAACATTGGCCTAAAATCGCTTGAAATCTCCAATTGCAATTTCCCCAAAAAGAGAGTTTCAAATCTGCTCTGTCCAAAGAAAGGTTCAACTCTGTGAGCTGAATACACACAACACAAAGAAGTTACTGAAAATTCTTCTGTCTAGCATTATATGAAGAAATCCCGTTTCCAACGAAGTCCCCAAAGAGGTCCAAATATCCCCTTGCAGACTTTACAAACAGAGTGTTTCCAAACTGCTCTATGAACAGAAAGGTTAAACTCTGTGAGCTGAACGCACACATCACAAAGTTGTTTCTGAGAATGATTCTGTCTAGTTTTTATACGAAGATATTTCGTTTTCTAACATTGGCCTCAAATCGCTTGAAATCTCAAATTCCAAATTCCAGAAAAAGACAGTTTCAAACCTGCAGTGTGTAAGGAAAGGTTCAAATCTGTGAGTTGAATACACACAACACAAAGAAGTTACTGAGAATTCTTCTGTCTAGCATTATATGAAGAAATCCCGTTTCCAACGAAGGCCTCAAAGAGTCCCAAATATCCACTTGCAGACTTTACAAACAGAGTGTTTCCAAACTGCTGTATGAACAGAAAGGTTAAACTCTGTGAGCTGAATACACACATCAGATAGTAGTTTCTGAGAATGATTCTGTCTAGTTTTTATACGAAGATACTTCCTTTTCTAACATTGGCCTCAAATCGCTTGAAATCTCCTATTGCAATTTCCCCAAAAAGAGAGTTTCAAATCTGCTCTGTCCAAAGAAAGGTTCAACTCTGTGAGCTGAATACACACAACACAAAGAAGTTACTGAAAATTCTTCTGTCTAGCATTATATGAAGAAATCCCGTTTCCAACGAAGTCCTCAAAGAGGTCCAAATATCCACTTGCAGACTTTACAAACAGAGTGTTTCCAAACTGCTGTATGAACAGAAAGGTTAAACTCTGTGAGCTGAATGCACACATCACATAGTAGTTTCTGAGAATGATTCTGTCTAGTTTTTATACGAAGATATTTCCTTTTCTAACATTGGCCTAAAATCGCTTGAAATCTCCAATTGCAATTTCCACAAAAAGAGAGTTTCAAATCTGCTCTGTCCAAAGAAAGGTTCAACTCTGTGAGCTGAATACACACAACACAAAGAAGTTACTGAAAATTCTTCTGTCTAGCATTATATGAAGAAATCCCGTTTCCAACGAAGTCCTCAAAGAGGTCCAAATATCCACTTGCAGACTTTACAAACAGAGTGTTTCCAAACTGCTGTATGAACAGAAAGGTGAAACTCTGTGAGCTGAATGCACACATCACATAGTAGTTTCTGAGAATGATTCTGTCTAGTTTTTATACGAAGATATTTCCTTTTCTCACATTGGCCTCAAATCGCTTGAAATCTCCAATTGCAATTTCCACAAAAAGTGAGTTTCAAATCTGCTCTGTCCAAAGAAAGGTTCAACTCTGTGAGCTGAATACACACAACACAAAGAAGTTACTCAAAATTCTTCTGTCTAGCATTATATAAAGAAATCCCGTTTCCAACGAAATCCTCAAAGAGGTCCAAATATAACCTTGCAGACTTTACAAACAGAGTGTTTCCAAAGTGCTCTATGAACAGAAAGGTTAAACTCTGTGAGCTGAATGCACACATCACATAGTAGTTTCTGAGAATGATTCTGTCTAGTTTCTATACGAAGATATTTCCTTTTCTAACATTGGCCTCAAATCGCTTGAAATCTCCAATTTCAAATTCCACAAAAAGAGAGTTTCAAATCTGCTCTGTCCAAAGAAATGTTCAACTCTGTGAGCTGAATACACACAACACAAAGAAGTTACTGAAAATTCTTCTGTCTAGCATTATATGAAGAAATCCCGTTTCCAATGAAGGCCTCAAAGAGTTCCAAATATCCACTTGCAGATTTTACAAACAGAGTGTTTCCAAACTGCTGTATGAACAGAAAGGTTAAACTCTGTGAGCTGAATGCACACATCACATAGTAGTTTCTGAGAATGATTCTGTCTAGTTTTTATACGAAGATATTTCCTTTTCTAACATTGGCCTCAAATCGCTTGAAATCTCCAATTGCAATTTCCACAAAAAGAGAGTTTCAAATCTGCTCTGTCCCAAGAAAGGTTCAACTCTGTGAGCTGAATGCACACAACACAAAGAAGTTACTCAAAATTCTTCTGTCTAGCATTATATAAAGAAATCCCGTTTCCAACGAAATCCTCAAAGAGGTCCAAATATCCCCTTGCAGACTTTACAAACAGAGTGTTTCCAAACTGCTCTATGAACAGAAAGGTTAAACTCTGTGAGCTGAATACACACATCACATAGTAGTTTCTGAGAATGATTCTGTCTAGTTTCTATACGAAGATATTTCCTTTTCTAACATTGTCCTCAAATCGCTTGAAATCTCCAATTTCAAATTCCACAAAAAGAGAGTTTCAAATCTGCTCTGTCCAAAGAAATGTTCAACTCTGTGAGCTGAATACACACAACACAAAGAAGTTACTGAAAATTCTTCTGTCTAGCATTATATGAAGAATTCCCGTTTCCAACGAAGGCCTCAAAGAGATCCAAATATCCACTTGCAGACTTTACAAACAGAGTGTTTCCAAACTGCTGTATGAACAGAAAGGTTAAACTCTGTGAGCTGAATGCACACATCACATAGTAGTTTCTGAGAATGATTCTGTCTAGTTTTTATACGAAGATATTTCCTTTTCTAACATTGGCCTAAAATCGCTTGAAATCTCCAATTGCAATTTCCCCAAAAAGAGAGTTTCAAATCTGCTCTGTCCAAAGAAAGGTTCAACTCTGTGAGCTGAATACACACAACACAAAGAAGTTACTGAAAATTCTTCTGTCTAGCATTATATGAAGAAATCCCGTTTCCAATGAAGGCCTCAAAGAGTTCCAAATATCCACTTGCAGATTTTACAAACAGAGTGTTTCCAAACTGCTGTATGAACAGAAAGGTTAAACTCTGTGAGCTGAATGCACACATCACATAGTAGTTTCTGAGAATGATTCTGTCTAGTTTTTATACGAAGATATTTCCTTTTCTAACATTGGCCTAAAATCGCTTGAAATCTCCAATTGCAATTTCCCCAAAAAGAGAGTTTCAAATCTGCTCTGTCCAAAGAAAGGTTCAACTCTGTGAGCTGAATACACACAACACAAAGAAGTTACTGAAAATTCTTCTGTCTAGCATTATATGAAGAAATCCCGTTTCCAACGAAGTCCTCAAAGAGGTCCAAATATCCACTTGCAGACTTTACAAACAGAGTGTTTCCAAACTGCTGTATGAACAGAAAGGTTAAACTCTGTGAGCTGAATGCACACATCACATAGTAGTTTCTGAGAATGATTCTGTCTAGTTTTTATACCAAGATATTTCCTTTTCTCACATTGGCCTCAAATCGCTTGAAATCTCCAATTGCAATTTCCACAAAAAGAGAGTTTCAAATCTGCTCTGTCCCAAGAAAGGTTCAACTCTGTGAGCTGAATGCACACAACACAAAGAAGTTACTCAAAATTCTTCTGTCTAGCATTATATAAAGAAATCCCGTTTCCAACGAAATCCTCAAAGAGGTCCAAATATCCCCTTGCAGACTTTACAAACAGAGTGTTTCCAAACTGCTCTATGAACAGAAAGGTTAAACTCTGTGAGCTGAATACACACATCACATAGTAGTTTCTGAGAATGATTCTGTCTAGTTTCTATACGAAGATATTTCCTTTTCTAACATTGTCCTCAAATCGCTTGAAATCTCCAATTTCAAATTCCACAAAAAGAGAGTTTCAAATCTGCTCTGTCCAAAGAAATGTTCAACTCTGTGAGCTGAATACACACAACACAAAGAAGTTACTGAAAATTCTTCTGTCTAGCATTATATGAAGAATTCCCGTTTCCAACGAAGGCCTCAAAGAGATCCAAATATCCACTTGCAGACTTTACAAACAGAGTGTTTCCAAACTGCTGTATGAACAGAAAGGTTAAACTCTGTGAGCTGAATGCACACATCACATAGTAGTTTCTGAGAATGATTCTGTCTAGTTTTTATACGAAGATATTTCCTTTTCTAACATTGGCCTAAAATCGCTTGAAATCTCCAATTGCAATTTCCCCAAAAAGAGAGTTTCAAATCTGCTCTGTCCAAAGAAAGGTTCAACTCTGTGAGCTGAATACACACAACACAAAGAAGTTACTGAAAATTCTTCTATCTAGCATTATATGAAGAAATCCCGTTTCCAACGAAGTCCTCAAAGAGGTCCAAATATCCACTTGCAGACTTTACAAACAGAGTGTTTCCAAACTGCTGTATGAACAGAAAGGTTAAACTCTGTGAGCTGAATGCACACATCACATAGTAGTTTCTGAGAATCATTCTGTCTAGTTTTTATACCAAGATATTTCCTTTTCTCACATTGGCCTCAAATCGCTTGAAATCTCAAATTCCAAATTCCAGAAAAAGACAGTTTCAAACCTGCAGTGTGTAAGGAAAGGTTCAAATCTGTGAGTTGAATACACACAACACAAAGAAGTTACCGAGAATTCTTCTGTCTAGCATTATATGAAGAAATCCCATTTCCAACGAAGGCCTCAAAGTGGAGCAAATATCCACTTGTAGACTTTAGAAACAGAGTGTTTCCAAACTGCTCTATGAACAGAAAAGTTAAACTCTGTGAGCTGAACGCACACATCACAAAGTTGTTTCTGAGAGTGATTCTGTCTAGTTTTTATACCAAGATATTTCGTTTTCTAACATTGGCCTAAAATCGCTTGAAATCTCCAATTGCAATTTCCACAAAAAGAGAGTTTCAAATCTGCTCTGTCCAAAGAAAGGTTCAATTCTGTGAGCTGAATACACACAACACAAAGAAGTTACTCAAAATTCTTCTGTCTAGCATTATATGAAGAAATCCCGTTTCCAACGAAGGCCTCAAAGAGTTCAAAATATCGACTTGCAGACTTTACAAACAGAGTGTTTCCAAACTGCTGTATGAACAGAAAGGTTAAACTCTGTGAGCTGAATGCACACATCACATAGTAGTTTCTGAGAATGATTCTGTCTAGTTTTTATACCAAGATATTTCCTTTTCTCACATTGGCCTCAAATCACTTGAAATCTCCAATTGCAATTTCCACAAAAAGAGAGTTTCAAATCTGCTCTGTCCAAAGAAAGGTTCAACTCTGTGAGCTGAATACACACAACACAAAGAAGTTACTCAAAATTCTTCTGTCTAGCATTATATAAAGAAATCCCGTTTCCAACGAAATCCTCAAAGAGGTCCAAATATCCCCTTGCAGACTTTACAAACAGAGTGTTTCCAAACTGCTCTATGAACAGAAAGGTTAAACTCTGTGAGCTGAATGCACACATCACATAGTAGTTTCTGAGAATGATTCTGTCTAATTTCTATACGAAGATATTTCCTTTTCTAACATTGTCCTAGAATCGCATGAAATCTCAAATTCCAAATTCCAGAAAAAGACAGTTTCAAACCTGCAGTGTGTAAGGAAAGGTTCAAATCTGTGAGTTGAATACACACAACACAAAGAAGTTACTGAGAATTCTTCTGTCTAGCATTATATGAAGAAATCCCGTTTCCAACGAAGGCCTCAAAGTGGTGCAAATATCCACTTGTAGACTTTAGATACAGAGTGTTCCCAAACTGCTCTATGAACAGAAAAGTTAAACTCTGTGAGTTGAACGCACACATCACAAAGTTGTTTCTGAGAATGATTCTGTCTAGTTTTTATACCAAGATATTTCGTTTTCTAACATTGGCCTAAAATCGCTTGAAATCTCCAATTGCAATTTCCACAAAAAGAGAGTTTCAAATCTGCTCTGTCCAAAGAAAGATTGAACCCTGTGAGCTGAATACACACAACCCAAAGAAGTTACTGAAAATTCTTCTGTCTAGCATTATATGATGAAATCCCGTTTCCAACGAAGTCCTCAAAGAGTTCCAAATATCCACTTGCAGACTTTACAAACAGAGTGTTTCCAAACTGCTGTATGAACAGAAAGGTTAAACTCTGTGAGCTGAATGCACACATCACATAGTAGTTTCTGAGAATGATTCTGTCTAGTTTTTATACGAAGATATTTCCTTTTCTAACATTGGCCTAAAATCGCTTGAAATCTCCAATTGCAATTTCCCCAAAAAGAGAGTTTCAAATCTGCTCTGTGCAAAGAAAGGTTCAACTCTGTGAGCTGAATACACACAACACAAAGAAGTTACTGAAAATTCTTCTGTCTAGCATTATATGAAGAAATCCCGTTTCCAACGAAGTCCTCAAAGAGGTCCAAATATCCACTTGCAGACTTTACAAACAGAGTGTTTCCAAACTGCTGTATGAACAGAAAGGTTAAACTCTGTGAGCTGAATGCACACATCACATAGTAGTTTCTGAGAATGATTCTGTCTAGTTTCTATACGAAGATATTTCCTTTTCTAACATTGGCCTCAAATAGCTTGAAATCTGAAATTACAAATTCCAGAAAAAGACAGTTTCAAACCTGCAGTGTGTAAGGAAAGGTTCAAATGTGTGAGTTGAATACACACAACACAAAGAAGTTACTGAGAATTCTTCGGTCTAGCATTATTTGAAGAAATCCCGTTTCCAACGAAGGCCTCAAAGTGGTGCAAATATCCACTTGTAGACTTTAGAAACAGAGTGTTTCCAAACTGCTCTATGAACAGAAAAGTTAAACTCTGTGAGCTGAACGCACACATCACAAAGTTGTTTATGAGAATGATTCTGTCTAGTTTTTATACCAAGATATTTCGTTTTCTAACATTGGCCTAAAATCGCTTGAAATCTCCAATTGCAATTTCCACAAAAAGAGAGTTTCAAATCTGCTCTGTCCAAAGAAAGGTTCAACTCTGTGAGCTGAATACACACAACACAAAGAAGTTACTGAAAATTCTTCTGTCTAGCATTATATGAAGAAATCCCGTTTCCAACGAAGGCCTCAAAGAGTTCCAAATATCCACTTGCAGACTTTACAAACAGAGTGTTTCCAAACTGCTGTATGAACAGAAAGGTTAAACTCTGTGAGCTGAATGCAAACATCACATAGTAGTTTCTGAGAATGATTCTGTCTAGGTTTTATACGAAGATACTTCCTTTTCTAACATTGGCCTAAAATCGCTTGAAATCTCCAATTGCAATTTCCCCAAAAAGAGAGTTTCAAATCTGCTCTGTCCAAAGAAAGGTTCAACTCTGTGAGCTGAATACACACAACACAAAGAAGTTACTGAAAATTCTTCTGTCTAGCATTATATGAAGAAATCCCGTTTCCAACGAAGTCCTCAAAGAGGTCCAAATATCCACTTGCAGACTTTACAAACAGAGTGTTTCCAAACTGCTCTATGAACAGAAAGGTTAAACTCTGTGAGCTGAAAGCACACATCACATAGTAGTTTCTGAGAATGATTCTGTCTAGTTTTTATACCAAGATATTTCCTTTTCAAACATAGGCCTCAAATCGCTTGAAATCTCCAATTTCAAATTCCAGAAAAAGAGAGTTTCAAATCTGCTCTGTCCAAAGAAAGGTTCAACTCTGTGAGCTGAATACACACAACACAAAGAAGTTACTGAAAATTCTTCTGTCTAGCATTATATGAAGAAATCCCATTTCCAACGAAGTCCTCAAAGAGGTCCAAATATCCACTTGCAGACTTTACAAACAGAGTGTTTCCAAACTGCTGTATGAACAGAAAGGTTAAACTCTGTGAGCTGAATGCACACATCACATAGTAGTTTCTGAGAATCATTCTGTCTGGTTTTTATAGCAAGATATTTCCTTTTCTAACATTGGCCTCAAATCGCTTGAAATCTCCAATTGCAATTTCCACAAAAACAGAGTTTCAAATCTGCTCTGTCCAAAGAAAGGTTCAACTCTGTGAGCTGAATACACACAACACAAAGAAGTTACTGAAAATTCTTCTGTCTAGCATTATATAAAGAAATCCCGTTTCCAACGAAGTCCTCAAAGAGGTCCAAATATCCACTTGCAGACTTTACAAACAGAGTGTTTCCAAACTGCTGTATGAACAGAAAGGTTAAACTCTGTGAGCTGAATGCACACATCACATAGTAGTTTCTGAGAATGATTCTGTCTAGTTTCTATACGAAGATATTTCCTTTTCTAACATTGGCCTCAAATCGCTTGAAATCTCAAATTCCAAATTCCAGAAAAAGACAGTTTCAAACCTGCAGTGTGTAAGGAAAGGTTCAAATCTGTGAGTTGAATACACACAACACAAAGAAGTTACTGAGAATTCTTCTGTCTAGCATTATATGAAGGAATCCCGTTTCCAACGAAGGCCTCAAAGTGGAGCAAATATCCACTTCTAGACTTTAGAAACAGAGTGTTTCCAAACCGCTCTATCAACAGAAAAGTTAAACTCTGTGAGTTGAACGCACACATCACAAAGTTGTTTCTGAGAATGATTCTGTCTAGTTTTTATACCAAGATATTTCGTTTTCTAACATTGGCCTAAAATCGCTTGAAATCTCCAATTGCAATTTCCACAAAAAGAGAGTTTCAAATCTGCTGTGTCCAAAGAAAGGTTCAACTCTGTGAGCTGAATACACACAACACAAAGAAGTTACTGAAAATTCTTCTGTCTAGCATTATATGAAGAAATCCCGTTTCCAACGAAGTCCTCAAAGAGTTCAAAATATCCACTCGCAGACTTTACAAACAGAGTGTTTCCAAACTGCTGTATGAACAGAAAGGTTAAACTCTGTGAGCTGAATGCACACATCACATAGTAGTTTCTGAGAATGATTCTGTCTAGTTTTTATACGAAGATATTTCCTTTTCTAACATTGGCCTAAAATCGCTTGAAATCTCCAATTGCAATTTCCACAAAAAGAGAGTTTCAAATCTGCTCTGTCCAAAGAAAGGTTCAACTCTGTGAGCTGAATACACACAACACAAAGAAGTTACTCAAAATTCTTCTGTCTAGCATTATATGAAGAAATCCCGTTTCCAACGAAGTCCTCAAAGAGGTCCAAATATCCACTTGCAGACTTTACAAACAGAGTGTTTCCAAACTGCTGTATGAACAGAAAGGTTAAACTCTGTGAGCTGAATGCACACATCACATAGTAGTTTCTCAGAATGATTCTGTCTAGTTTTTATACCAAGATATTTCCTTTTCTCACATTGGCCTCAAATCGCTTGAAATCTCCAATTGCAATTTCCACAAAAAGAGAGTTTCAAATCTGCTCTGTCCAAAGAAAGGTTCAACTCTGTGAGCTGAATAGACACAACACAAAGAAGTTACTGAAAATTCTTCTGTCTAGCATTATATGAAGAAATCCTGTTTCCAACGAAGTCCTCAAAGAGTTCCAAATATCCACTTGCAGACTTTACAAACAGAGTGTTTCCAAACTGCTGTATGAACAGAAAGGCTAAACTCTGTGAGATGAATGCACACATCACATAGTAGTTTCTGAGAATGATTCTGTCTAGTTTTTATACCAAGATACTTCCTTTTCTAACATTGGCCTAAAATCGCTTGAAATCTCCAATTGCAATTTCCCCAAAAAGAGAGTTTCAAATCTGCTCTGTCCAAAGAAAGGTTCAACTCTGTGAGCTGAATACACACAACACAAAGAAGTTACTGAAAATTCTTCTGTCTAGCATTATATGAAGAAATCCCGTTTCCAACGAAGTCCCCAAAGAGGTCCAAATATCCCCTTGCAGACTTTACAAACAGAGTGTTTCCAAACTGCTCTATGAACAGAAAGGTTAAACTCTGTGAGCTGAACGCACACATCACAAAGTTGTTTCTGAGAATGATTCTGTCTAGTTTTTATACCAAGATATTTCGTTTTCTAACATTGGCCTCAAATCGCTTGAAATCTCAAATTCCAAATTCCAGAAAAAGACAGTTTCAAACCTGCAGTGTGTAAGGAAACGTTCAAATCTGTGAGTTGAATACACACAACACAAAGAAGTTACTGAGAATTCTTCTGTCTAGCATTATATGAAGAAATCCCGTTTCCAACGAAGGCCTCAAAGAGTCCCAAATATCCACTTGCAGACTTTACAAACAGAGTGTTTCCATACTGCTGTATGAACAGAAAGGTTAAACTCTGTGAGCTGAATACACACATCACATAGTAGTTTCTGAGAATGATTCTGTCTAGTTTTTATACGAAGATACTTCCTTTTCTAACATTGGCCTCAAATCGCTTGAAATCTCCTATTGCAATTTCCCCAAAAAGAGAGTTTCTAATCTGCTCTGTCCAAAGAAAGGTTCAACTCTGTGAGCTGAATACACACAACACAAAGAAGTTACTGAAAATTCTTCTGTCTAGCATTATATGAAGAAATCCCGTTTCCAACGAAGTCCTCAAAGAGGTCCAAATATCCACTTGCAGACTTTACAAACAGAGTGTTTCCAAACTGCTGTATGAACAGAAAGGTTAAAATCTGTGAGCTGAATGCACACATCACATAGTAGTTTCTGAGAATCATTCTGTCTAGTTTTTATACCAAGATATTTCCTTTTCTCACATTGGCCTCAAATCGCTTGAAATCTCAAATTCCAAATTCCAGAAAAAGACAGTTTCAAACCTGCAGTGTGTAAGGAAAGGTTCAAATCTGTGAGTTGAATACACACAACACAAAGAAGTTACCGAGAATTCTTCTGTCTAGCATTATATGAAGAAATCCCGTTTCCAACGAAGGCCTCAAAGTGGAGCAAATATCCACATGTAGACTTTAGAAACAGAGTGTTTCCAAACTGCTCTATGAACAGAAAAGTTAAACTCTGTGAGCTGAACGCACACATCACAAAGTTGTTTCTGACAATGATTCTGTCTAGTTTTTATACCAAGATATTTCGTTTTCTAACATTGGCCTAAAATCGCTTGAAATCTCCAATTGCAATTTCCACAAAAAGAGAGTTTCAAATCTGCTCTGTCCAAAGAAAGGTTCAACTCTGTGAGCTGAATACACACAACACAAAGAAGTTACTGAAAATTCTTCTGTCTAGCATTATGTGAAGAAATCCCGTTTCCAACGAAGTCCTCAAAGAGTTCCAAATATCCACTTGCAGACTTTACAAACAGAGTGTTTCCAAACTGCTGTATGAACAGAAAGGTTAAACTCTGTGAGCTGAATGCACACATCACATAGTAGTTTCTGAGAATGATTCTGTCTAGTTTTTATACGAAGATATTTCCTTTTCTAACATTGGCCTAAAATCGCTTGAAATCTCCAATTGCAATTTCCCCAAAAAGAGAGTTTCAAATCTGCTCTGTCCAAAGAACGGTTCAACTCTGTGAGCTGAATGCACACAACACAAAGAAGTTACTGAAAATTCTTCTGTCTAGCATTATATGAAGAAATCCCGTTTCCAACGAAATCCTCAAAGAGGTCCAAATATCCACTTGCAGACTTTACAAACAGAGTGTTTCCAAACTGCTGTATGAACAGAAAGGTTAAACTCTGTGAGCTGAATGCACACATCACATAGTAGTTTCTGAGAATGATTCTGTCTAGTTTTTATACCAAGATATTTCCTTTTCTAACATTGGCCTCATATCGCTTGAAATCTCCAATTTCAAATTCCAGAAAAAGAGAGTTTCAAATCTGCTCTGTCCAAAGAAAGGTTCAACTCTGTGAGCTGAATACACACAACACAAAGAAGTTACTGAGAATTCTTCTGTCTAGCATTATATGAAGAAATCCCGTTTCCAACGAAGGCCTCAAAGAGTTCCAAATATCCACTTGCAGACTTTACAAACAGAGTGTTTCCAAACTGCTGTATGAACAGAAAGGTTAAACTCTGTGAGCTGAATGCACACATCACATAGTAGTTTCTGAGAATGATTCTGTCTAGTTTTTATACGAAGATATTTCCTTTGCTAACATTGGCCTAAAATCGCTTGAAATCTCCAATTGCAATTTCCCCAAAAAGAGAGTTTCAAATCTGCTCTGTCCAAAGAAAGGTTCAACTCTGTGAGCTGAATACACACAACACAAAGAAGTTACTCAAAATTCTTCTGTCTAGCATTATATGAAGAAATCCCGTTTCCAACGAAGTCCTCAAAGAGGTCCAAATATCCACTTGCAGACTTTACAAACAGAGTGTTTCCAAACTGCTGTATGAACAGAAAGGTTAAACTCTGTGAGCTGAATGCACACATCACATAGTAGTTTCTGAGAATGATTCTGTCTAGTTTTTATACCAAGATATTTCCTTTTCTCACATTGGCCTCAAATCGCTTGAAATCTCCAATTGCAATTTCCACAAAAAGAGAGTTTCAAATCTGCTCTGTCCAAAGAAAGGTTCAACTCTGTGAGCTGAATACACACAACACAAAGAAATTACTGAAAACTCTTCTGTCTAGCATTATATGAAGAAATCCCGTTTCCAACGAAGGCCTCAAAGAGTTCCAAATATCCACTTGCAGACTTTACAAACAGAGTGTTTCCAAACTGCTGTATGAACAGAAAGGTTAAACTCTGTGAGCTGAATGCACACATCACATAGTAGTTTCTGAGAATGATTCTGTCTAGTTTTTATACGAAGATATTTCCTTTTCTAACATTGGCCTAAAATCGCTTGAAATCTCCAATTGCAATTTCCCCAAAAAGAGAGTTTCAAATCTGCTCTGTCCAAAGAAAGGTTCAACTCTGTGAGCTGAATACAGACAACACAAAGAAGTTACTGAGAATTCTTCTGTCTAGCATTATATGAAGAAATCCCGTTTCCAACGAAGGCCTCAAAGTGGTGCAAATATCCACTTGTAGACTTTAGAAACAGAGTGTTTCCAAACTGCTCTATGAACAGAAAAGTTAAACTCTGTGAGCTGAACGCACACATCACAAAGTTGTTTCTGAGAATGATTCTGTCTAGTTTTTATACCAAGATATTTCGTTTTCTAATATTGGCCTAAAATCGCTTGAAATCTCCAATTGCAATTTCCACAATAAGAGAGTTTCAAATCTGCTCTGTCCAAAGAAAGGTTCAACTCTGTGAGCTGAATACACACAACACAAAGAAGTTACTGAAAATTCTTCTGTCTAGCATTATATGAAGAAACCCCGTTTCCAACGAAGGCCTCAAAGAGTTCCAAATATCCACTTGCAGACTTTACAAACAGAGTGTTTCCAAACTGCTGTATGAACAGAAAGGTTAAACTCTGTGAGCTGAATGCACACATCACATAGTAGTTTCTGAGAATGATTCTGTCTAGTTTTTATACGAAGATATTTCCTTTTCTCACATTGGCCTCAAATCGCTTGAAATCTCAAATTCCAAATTCCAGAAAAAGACAGTTTCAAACCTGCAGTGTGTAAGGAAAGGTTCAAATCTGTGAGTTGAATTCATACAACACAAAGAAGTTACTGAGAATTCCTCTGTCTAGCATTATATGAAGAAATCCCGTTTCCAACGAAGGCCTCAAAGTGGTGCAAATATCCACTTGTAGACTTTAGAAACAGAGTGTTTCCAAACTGCTCTATGAACAGAAAACTTAAACTCTCTGAGCTGAACGCACACATCACAAAGTTGTTTCTGAGAATGATTCTGTCTAGTTTTTATACGAAGATATTTCCTTTTCTAACATTGGCCTAAAATCGCTTAAAATCTCCAATTTCAAATTCCACAAAAAGAGAGTTTCAAATCTGCTCTGTCCAAAGAAAGGTTCAACTCTGTGAGCTGAATACACACAACACAAAGAAGTTACTGAAAATTCTTCTGTCTAGCATTATATGAAGAAATCCCGTTTCCAACGAAGTCCTCAAAGAGGTCCAAATATCCACTTGCAGACTTTACAAACAGAGTGTTTCCAAACTGCTGTATGAACAGAAAGGTTAAAATCTGTGAGCTGAATGCACACATCACATAGTAGTTTCTGAGAATGATTCTGTCTAGTTTTTATACGAAGATATTTCCTTTTCTCACATTGGCCTAAAATCGCTTGAAATCTCCAATTGCAATTTCCCCAAAAAGAGAGTTTCAAATCTGCTCTGTCCAAAGAAAGGTTCAACTCTGTGAGCTGAATACACACAACACAAAGAAGTTACTGAAAATTCTTCTGTCTAGCATTATATGAAGAAATCCCGTTTCCAACGAAGTCCTCAAAGAGGTCCAAATATCCACTTGCAGACTTTACAAACAGAGTGTTTCCAAACTGCTGTATGAACAGAAAGGTTAAAATCTGTGAGCTGAATGCACACATCACATAGTAGTTTCTGAGAATCATTCTGTCTAGTTTTTATACCAAGATATTTCCTTTTCTCACATTGGCCTCAAATCGCTTGAAATCTCAAATTCCAAATTCCAGAAAAATTCAGTTTCAAACCTGCAGTGTGTAAGGAAAGGTTCAAATCTGTGAGTTGAATACACACAACACAAAGAAGTTACTGAGAATTCCTCTGTCTAGCATTATATGAAGAAATCCCGTTTCCAACGAAGGCCTCAAAGTGGTGCAAATATCCACTTGTAGACTTTAGAAACAGAGTGTTTCCAAACTGCTCTATGAACAGAAAACTTAAACTCTCTGAGCTGAACGCACACATCACAAAGTTGTTTCTGAGAATGATTCTGTCTAGTTTTTATACGAAGATATTTCCTTTTCTAACATTGGCCTAAAATCGCTTAAAATCTCCAATTTCAAATTCCAGAAAAAGAGAGTTTCAAATCTGCTCTGTCCAAAGAAAGGTTCAACTCTGTGAGCTGAATACACACAACACAAAGAAGTTACTGAAAATTCTTCTGTCTAGCATTATATGAAGAAATCCCGTTTCCAACGAAGTCCTCAAAGAGGTCCAAATATCCACTTGCAGACTTTACAAACAGAGTGTTTCCAAACTGCTGTATGAACAGAAAGGTTAAAATCTGTGAGCTGAATGCACACATCACATAGTAGTTTCTGAGAATGGTTCTGTCTAGTTTTTATACGAAGATATTTCCTTTTCTCACATTGGCCTAAAATCGCTTGAAATCTCCAATTGCAGTTTCCCCAAAAAGAGAGTTTCAAATCTGCTCTGTCCAAAGAAAGGTTCAACTCTGTGAGCTGAATACACACAACACAAAGAAGTTACTGAAAATTCTTCTGTCTAGCATTATATGAAGAAATCCCGTTTCCAACGAAGTCCTCAAAGAGGTCCAAATATCCACTTGCAGACTTTACAAACAGAGTGTTTCCAAACTGCTGTATGAACAGAAAGGTTAAAATCTGTGAGCTGAATGCACACATCACATAGTAGTTTCTGAGAATCATTCTGTCTAGTTTTTATACCAAGATATTTCCTTTTCTCACATTGGCCTCAAATCGCTTGAAATCTCAAATTCCAAATTCCAGAAAAATTCAGTTTCAAACCTGCAGTGTGTAAGGAAAGGTTCAAATCTGTGAGTTGAATACACACAACACAAAGAAGTTACTGAGAATTCCTCTGTCTAGCATTATATGAAGAAATCCCGTTTCCAACGAAGGCCTCAAAGTGGTGCAAATATCCATTTGTAGACTTTAGAAACTGAGTGTTTCCAAACTGCTCTATGAACAGAAAAGTTAAACTCTGTGAGCTGAACGCACACATCACAAAGTTGTTTCTGAGAATGATTCTGTCTAGTTTTTATACGAAGATATTTCCTTTTCTAACATTGGCCTCAAATCGCTTGAAATCTCCAATTGCAATTTCCCCAAAAAGAGAGTTTCAAATCTGCTCTGTCCAAAGAAAGGTTCAACTCTGTGAGCTGAATACACACAACACAAAGAAGTTACTGAAAATTCTTCTGTCTAGCATTATATGAAGAAATCCCGTTTCCAACGAAGTCCTCAAAGAGGTCAAATATCCACTTGCAGACTTTACAAACAGAGTGTTTCCAAACTGCTGTATGAACAGAAAGGTTAAACTCTGTGAGCTGAATGCACACATCACATAGTAGTTTCTGAGAATGATTCTGTCTAGTTTTTATACCAAGATATTTCCTTTTCTCACATTGGCCTCAAATCGCTTGAAATCTCCAATTGCAATTTCCACAAAAAGAGAGTTTCAAATCTGCTCTGTCCAAAGAAAGGTTCAACTCTGTGAGCTGAATACACACAACACAAAGAAGTTACTCAAAATTCTTCTGTCTAGCATTATATGAAGAAATCCCGTTTCCAACGAAGTCCCCAAAGAGGTCCAAATATCCCCTTACAGACTTTACAAACAGAGTGTTTCCAAACTGCTCTATGAACAGAAAGGTTAAACTCTGTGAGCTGAACGCACACATCACAAAGTTGTTTCTGAGAATGATTCTGTCTAGTTTTTATACCAAGATATTTCGTTTTCTAACATTGGCCTCAAATCGCTTGAAATCTCCAATTTCAAATTCCAGAAAAAGAGAGTTTCAAATCTGCTCTGTCCAAAGAAAGGTTCAACTCTGTGAGCTGAATACACACAACACAAAGAAGTTACTGAAAATTCTTCTGTCTAGCATTATATGAAGAAATCCCGTTTCCAACGAAGTCCTCAAAGAGGTCCAAATATCCACTTGCAGACTTTACAAACAGAGTGTTTCCAAACTGCTGTATGAACAGAAAGGTTAAACTCTGTGAGCTGAATGCACACATCACATAGTAGTTTCTGAGAATGATTCTGTCTAGTTTTTATACCAAGATATTTCCTTTTCTCACATTGGCCTCAAATCGCTTGAAATCTCCAATTGCAATTTCCACAAAAAGAGAGTTTCAAATCTGCTCTGTCCAAAGAAAGGTTCAACTCTGTGAGCTGAATACACACAACACAAAGAAGTTACTCAAAATTCTTCTGTCTAGCATTATATAAAGAAATCCCGTTTCCAACGAAATCCTCAAAGAGGTCCAAATATCCCCTTGCAGACTTTACAAACAGAGTGTTTCCAAACTGCTGTATGAACAGAAAGGTTAAACTCTGTGAGCTGAATGCACACATCACATAGTAGTTTCTGAGAATGATTCTGTCTAGTTTCTATACGAAGATATTTCCTTTTCTAACATTGGCCTCAAATCGCTTGAAATCTCCAATTTCAAATTCCACAAAAAGAGAGTTTCAAATCTGCTCTGTCCAAAGAAATGTTCAACTCTGTGAGCTGAATACACACAACACAAAGAAGTTACTGAAAATTCTTCTGTCTAGCATTATATGAAGAAATCCCGTTTCCAATGAAGGCCTCAAAGAGTTCCAAATATCCACTTGCAGACTTTACAAACAGAGTGTTTCCAAACTGCTGTATGAACAGAAAGGTTAAACTCTGTGAGCTGAATGCACACATCACATAGTAGTTTCTGAGAATGATTCTGTCTAGTTTTTATACGAAGATATTTCCTTTTCTAACATTGGCCTAAAATCGCTTGAAATCTCCAATTGCAATTTCCCCAAAAAGAGAGTTTCAAATCTGCTCTGTCCAAAGAAAGTTTCAACTCTGTGAGCTGAATACACACAACACAAAGAAGTTACTGAAAATTCTTCTGTCTAGCATTATATGAAGAAATCCCGTTTCCAACGAAGTCCTCAAAGAGGTCCAAATATCCACTTGCAGACTTTACAAACAGAGTGTTTCCAAACTGCTGTATGAACAGAAAGGTTAAACTCTGTGAGCTGAATGCACACATCACATAGTAGTTTCTGAGAATGATTCTGTCTAGTTTTTATACCAAGATATTTCCTTTTCTCACATTGGCCTCAAATCGCTTGAAATCTCCAATTGCAATTTCCACAAAAAGAGAGTTTCAAATCTGCTCTGTCCCAAGAAAGGTTCAACTCTGTGAGCTGAATACACACAACACAAAGAAGTTACTCAAAATTCTTCTGTCTAGCATTATATAAAGAAATCCCGTTTCCAACGAAATCCTCAAAGAGGTCCAAATATCCCCTTGCAGACTTTACAAACAGAGTGTTTCCAAACTGCTCTATGAACAGAAAGGTTAAACTCTGTGAGCTGAATACACACATCACATAGTAGTTTCTGAGAATGATTCTGTCTAGTTTCTATACGAAGATATTTCCTTTTCTAACATTGTCCTCAAATCGCTTGAAATCTCCAATTTCAAATTCCACAAAAAGAGAGTTTCAAATCTGCTCTGTCCAAAGAAATGTTCAACTCTGTGAGCTGAATACACACAACACAAAGAAGTTACTGAAAATTCTTCTGTCTAGCATTATATGAAGAATTCCCGTTTCCAACGAAGGCCTCAAAGAGATCCAAATATCCACTTGCAGACTTTACAAACAGAGTGTTTCCAAACTGCTGTATGAACAGAAAGGTTAAACTCTGTGAGCTGAATGCACACATCACATAGTAGTTTCTGAGAATGATTCTGTCTAGTTTTTATACGAAGATATTTCCTTTTCTAACATTGGCCTAAAATCGCTTGAAATCTCCAATTGCAATTTCCCCAAAAAGAGAGTTTCAAATCTGCTCTGTCCAAAGAAAGGTTCAACTCTGTGAGCTGAATACACACAACACAAAGAAGTTACTGAGAATTCTTCTGTCTAGCATTATATGAAGAAATCCCGTTTCCAACGAAGGCCTCAAAGTGGTGCAAATATCCACTTGTAGACTTTAGAAACAGAGTGTTTCCAAACTGCTCTATGAACAGAAAAGTTAAACTCTGTGAGCTGAACGCACACATCACAAAGTTGTTTCTGAGAATGATTCTGTCTAGTTTTTATACGAAGATATTTCCTTTTCTCACATTGGCCTCAAATCGCTTGAAATCTCCAATTGCAATTTCCACAATAAGAGAGTTTCAAATCTGCTCTGTCCAAAGAAAGGTTCAACTCTGTGAGCTGAATACACACAACACAAAGAAGTTACTGAAAATTCTTCTGTCTAGCATTATATGAAGAAATCCCGTTTCCAACGAAGGCCTCAAAGAGTTCCAAATATCCACTTGCAGACTTTACAAACAGAGTGTTTCCAAACTGCTGTATGAACAGAAAGGTTAAACTCTGTGAGCTGAATGCACACATCACATAGTAGTTTCTGAGAATGATTCTGTCTAGTTTTTATACGAAGATATTTCCTTTTCTCACATTGGCCTCAAATCGCTTGAAATCTCAAATTCCAAATTCCAGAAAAAGACAGTTTCAAACCTGCAGTGTGTAAGGAAAGGTTCAAATCTGTGAGTTGAATTCACACAACACAAAGAAGTTACTGAGAATTCCTCTGTCTAGCATTATATGAAGAAATCCCGTTTCCAACGAAGGCCTCAAAGTGGTGCAAATATCCACTTGTAGACTTTAGAAACAGAGTGTTTCCAAACTGCTCTATGAACAGAAAACTTAAACTCTCTGAGCTGAACGCACACATCACAAAGTTGTTTCTGAGAATGATTCTGTCTAGTTTTTATACGAAGATATTTCCTTTTCTAACATTGGCCTAAAATCGCTTAAAATCTCCAATTTCAAATTCCAGAAAAAGAGAGTTTCAAATCTGCTCTGTCCAAAGAAAGGTTCAACTCTGTGAGCTGAATACACACAACACAAAGAAGTTACTGAAAATTCTTCTGTCTAGCATTATATGAAGAAATCCCGTTTCCAACGAAGTCCTCAAAGAGGTCCAAATATCCACTTGCAGACTTTACAAACAGAGTGTTTCCAAACTGCTGTATGAACAGAAAGGTTAAAATCTGTGAGCTGAATGCACACATCACATAGTAGTTTCTGAGAATGATTCTGTCTAGTTTTTATACGAAGATATTTCCTTTTCTCACATTGGCCTAAAATCGCTTGAAATCTCCAATTGCAATTTCCCCAAAAAGAGAGTTTCAAATCTGCTCTGTCCAAAGAAAGGTTCAACTCTGTGAGCTGAATACACACAACACAAAGAAGTTACTGAAAATTCTTCTGTCTAGCATTATATGAAGAAATCCCGTTTCCAACGAAGTCCTCAAAGAGGTCCAAATATCCACTTGCAGACTTTACAAACAGAGTGTTTCCAAACTGCTGTATGAACAGAAAGGTTAAAATCTGTGAGCTGAATGCACACATCACATAGTAGTTTCTGAGAATCATTCTGTCTAGTTTTTATACCAAGATATTTCCTTTTCTCACATTGGCCTCAAGTCGCTTGAAATCTCAAATTCCAAATTCCAGAAAAATTCAGTTTCAAACCTGCAGTGTGTAAGGAAAGGTTCAAATCTGTGAGTTGAATACACACAACACAAAGAAGTTACTGAGAATTCCTCTGTCTAGCATTATATGAAGAAATCCCGTTTCCAACGAAGGCCTCAAAGTGGTGCAAATATCCACTTGTAGACTTTAGAAACAGAGTGTTTCCAAACTGCTCTATGAACAGAAAACTTAAACTCTCTGAGCTGAACGCACACATCACAAAGTTGTTTCTGAGAATGATTCTGTCTAGTTTTTATACGAAGATATTTCCTTTTCTAACATTGGCCTAAAATCGCTTAAAATCTCCAATTTCAAATTCCAGAAAAAGAGAGTTTCAAATCTGCTCTGTCCAAAGAAAGGTTCAACTCTGTGAGCTGAATACACACAACACAAAGAAGTTACTGAAAATTCTTCTGTCTAGCATTATATGAAGAAATCCCGTTTCCAACGAAGTCCTCAAAGAGGTCCAAATATCCACTTGCAGACTTTACAAACAGAGTGTTTCCAAACTGCTGTATGAACAGAAAGGTTAAAATCTGTGAGCTGAATGCACACATCACATAGTAGTTTCTGAGAATGGTTCTGTCTAGTTTTTATACGAAGATATTTCCTTTTCTCACATTGGCCTAAAATCGCTTGAAATCTCCAATTGCAATTTCCCCAAAAAGAGAGTTTCAAATCTGCTCTGTCCAAAGAAAGGTTCAACTCTGTGAGCTGAATACACACAACACAAAGAAGTTACTGAAAATTCTTCTGTCTAGCATTATATGAAGAAATCCCGTTTCCAACGAAGTCCCCAAAGAGGTCCAAATATCCCCTTGCAGACTTTACAAACAGAGTGTTTCCAAACTGCTCTATGAACAGAAAGGTTAAACTCTGTGAGCTGAACGCACACATCACAAAGTTGTTTCTGAGAATGATTCTGTCTAGTTTTTATACCAAGATATTTCGTTTTCTAACATTGGCCTCAAATCGCTTGAAATCTCCAATTTCAAATTCCAGAAAAAGAGAGTTTCAAATCTGCTCTGTCCAAAGAAAGGTTCAACTCTGTGAGCTGAATACACACAACACAAAGAAGTTACTGAAAATTCTTCTGTCTAGCATTATATGAAGAAATCCCGTTTCCAACGAAGTCCTCAAAGAGGTCCAAATATCCACTTGCAGACTTTACAAACAGAGTGTTTCCAAACTGCTGTATGAACAGAAAGGTGAAACTCTGTGAGCTGAATGCACACATCACATAGTAGTTTCTGAGAATGATTCTGTCTAGTTTTTATACCAAGATATTTCCTTTTCTCACATTGGCCTCAAATCGCTTGAAATCTCCAATTGCAATTTCCACAAAAAGTGAGTTTCAAATCTGCTCTGTCCAAAGAAAGGTTCAACTCTGTGAGCTGAATACACACAACACAAAGAAGTTACTCAAAATTCTTCTGTCTAGCATTATATAAAGAAATCCCGTTTCCAACGAAATCCTCAAAGAGGTCCAAATATCCCCTTGCAGACTTTACAAACAGAGTGTTTCCAAACTGCTCTATGAACAGAAAGGTTAAACTCTGTGAGCTGAATGCACACATCACATAGTAGTTTCTGAGAATGATTCTGTCTAGTTTCTATACGAAGATATTTCCTTTTCTAACATTGGCCTCAAATCGCTTGAAATCTCCAATTTCAAATTCCACAAAAAGAGAGTTTCAAATCTGCTCTGTCCAAAGAAATGTTCAACTCTGTGAGCTGAATACACACAACACAAAGAAGTTACTGAAAATTCTTCTGTCTAGCATTATATGAAGAAATCCCGTTTCCAATGAAGGCCTCAAAGAGTTCCAAATATCCACTTGCAGACTTTACAAACAGAGTGTTTCCAAACTGCTGTATGAACAGAAAGGTTAAACTCTGTGAGCTGAATGCACACATCACATAGTAGTTTCTGAGAATGATTCTGTCTAGTTTTTATACGAAGATATTTCCTTTTCTAACATTGGCCTAAAATCGCTTGAAATCTCCAATTGCAATTTCCCCAAAAAGAGAGTTTCAAATCTGCTCTGTCCAAAGAAAGGTTCAACTCTGTGAGCTGAATACACACAACACAAAGAAGTTACTGAAAATTCTTCCGTCTAGCATTATATGAAGAAATCCCGTTTCCAACGAAGTCCTCAAAGAGGTCCAAATATCCACTTGCAGACTTTACAAACAGAGTGTTTCCAAACTGCTGTATGAACAGAAAGGTTAAACTCTGTGAGCTGAATGCACACATCACATAGTAGTTTCTGAGAATGATTCTGTCTAGTTTTTATACCAAGATATTTCCTTTTCTCACATTGGCCTCAAATCGCTTGAAATCTCCAATTGCAATTTCCACAAAAAGAGAGTTTCAAATCTGCTCTGTCCCAAGAAAGGTTCAACTCTGTGAGCTGAATACACACAACACAAAGAAGTTACTCAAAATTCTTCTGTCTAGCATTATATAAAGAAATCCCGTTTCCAACGAAATCCTCAAAGAGGTCCAAATATCCCCTTGCAGACTTTACAAACAGAGTGTTTCCAAACTGCTCTATGAACAGAAAGGTTAAACTCTGTGAGCTGAATACACACATCACATAGTAGTTTCTGAGAATGATTCTGTCTAGTTTCTATACGAAGATATTTCCTTTTCTAACATTGTCCTCAAATCGCTTGAAATCTCCAATTTCAAATTCCACAAAAAGAGAGTTTCAAATCTGCTCCGTCCAAAGAAATGTTCAACTCTGTGAGCTGAATACACACAACACAAAGAAGTTACTGAAAATTCTTCTGTCTAGCATTATATGAAGAATTCCCGTTTCCAACGAAGGCCTCAAAGAGATCCAAATATCCACTTGCAGACTTTACAAACAGAGTGTTTCCAAACTGCTGTATGAACAGAAAGGTTAAACTCTGTGAGCTGAATGCACACATCACATAGTAGTTTCTGAGAATGATTCTGTCTAGTTTTTATACGAAGATATTTCCTTATCTAACATTGGCCTAAAATCGCTTGAAATCTCCAATTGCAATTTCCCCAAAAAGAGAGTTTCAAATCTGCTCTGTCCAAAGAAAGGTTCAACTCTGTGAGCTGAATACACACAACACAAAGAAGTTACTGAGAATTCTTCTGTCTAGCATTATATGAAGAAATCCCGTTTCCAACGAAGGCCTCAAAGTGGTGCAAATATCCACTTGTAGACTTTAGAAACAGAGTGTTTCCAAACTGCTCTATGAACAGAAAAGTTAAACTCTGTGAGCTGAACGCACACATCACAAAGTTGTTTCTGAGAATGATTCTGTCTAGTTTTTATACCAAGATATTTCGTTTTCTAATATTGGCCTAAAATCGCTTGAAATCTCCAATTGCAATTTCCACAATAAGAGAGTTTCAAATCTGCTCTGTCCAAAGAAAGGTTCAACTCTGTGAGCTGAATACACACAACACAAAGAAGTTACTGAAAATTCTTCTGTCTAGCATTATATGAAGAAATCCCGTTTCCAACGAAGGCCTCAAAGAGTTCCAAATATCCACTTGCAGACTTTACAAACAGAGTGTTTCCAAACTGCTGTATGAACAGAAAGGTTAAACTCTGTGAGCTGAATGCACACATCACATAGTAGTTTCTGAGAATGATTCTGTCTAGTTTTTATACGAAGATATTTCCTTTTCTCACATTGGCCTCAAATCGCTTGAAATCTCAAATTCCAAATTCCAGAAAAAGAGAGTTTCAAATCTGCTCTGACCAAAGAAAGGTTCAACTCTGTGAGCTGAATACACACAACACAAAGAAGTTACTGAAAATTCTTCTGTCTAGCATTATATGAAGAAATCCCGTTTCCAACGAAGTCCTCAAAGAGGTCCAAATATCCACTTGCAGACTTTACAAACAGAGTGTTTCCAAACTGCTGTATGAACAGAAAGGTTAAAATCTGTGAGCTGAATGCACACATCACATAGTAGTTTCTGAGAATGATTCTGTCTAGTTTTTATACGAAGATATTTCCTTTTCTCACATTGGCCTAAAATCGCTTGAAATCTCCAATTGCAATTTCCCCAAAAAGAGAGTTTCAAATCTGCTCTGTCCAAAGAAAGGTTCAACTCTGTGAGCTGAATACACACAACACAAAGAAGTTACTGAAAATTCTTCTGTCTAGCATTATATGAAGAAATCCCGTTTCCAACGAAGTCCTCAAAGAGGTCCAAATATCCACTTGCAGACTTTACAAACAGAGTGTTTCCAAACTGCTGTATGAACAGAAAGGTTAAAATCTGTGAGCTGAATGCACACATCACATAGTAGTTTCTGAGAATCAT
The DNA here is from genome assembly GCF_028858775.2 of Pan troglodytes. NCBI lineage: Eukaryota > Metazoa > Chordata > Mammalia > Primates > Hominidae > Pan > Pan troglodytes. Next base: position 16,809,079 of record NC_072413.2, read on the forward strand.
TCTGTCTAGTTTTTATACCAAGATATTTCCTTTTCTCACATTGGCCTCAAATCGCTTGAAATCTCAAATTCCAAATTCCAGAAAAATTCAGTTTCAAACCTGCAGTGTGTAAGGAAAGGTTCAAATCTGTGAGTTGAATACACACAACACAAAGAAGTTACTGAGAATTCCTCTGTCTAGCATTATATGAAGAAATCCCGTTTCCAACGAAGGCCTCAAAGTGGTGCAAATATCCACTTGTAGACTTTAGAAACAGAGTGTTTCCAAACTGCTCTATGAACAGAAAACTTAAACTCTCTGAGCTGAACGCACACATCACAAAGTTGTTTCTGAGAATGATTCTGTCTAGTTTTTATACGAAGATATTTCCTTTTCTAACATTGGCCTAAAATCGCTTAAAATCTCCAATTTCAAATTCCAGAAAAAGAGAGTTTCAAATCTGCTCTGTCCAAAGAAAGGTTCAACTCTGTGAGCTGAATACACACAACACAAAGAAGTTACTGAAAATTCTTCTGTCTAGCATTATATGAAGAAATCCCGTTTCCAACGAAGTCCTCAAAGAGGTCCAAATATCCACTTGCAGACTTTACAAACAGAGTGTTTCCAAACTGCTGTATGAACAGAAAGGTTAAAATCTGTGAGCTGAATGCACACATCACATAGTAGTTTCTGAGAATGGTTCTGTCTAGTTTTTATACGAAGATATTTCCTTTTCTCACATTGGCCTAAAATCGCTTGAAATCTCCAATTGCAATTTCCCCAAAAAGAGAGTTTCAAATCTGCTCTGTCCAAAGAAAGGTTCAACTCTGTGAGCTGAATACACACAACACCAAGAAGTTACTGAAAATTCTTCTGTCTAGCATTATATGAAGAAATCCCGTTTCCAACGAAGTCCTCAAAGAGGTCAAATATCCACTTGCAGACTTTACAAACAGAGTGTTTCCAAACTGCTGTATGAACAGAAAGGTTAAACTCTGTGAGCTGAATGCACACATCACATAGTAGTTTCTGAGAATGATTCTGTCTAGTTTTTATACCAAGATATTTCCTTTTCTCACATTGGCCTCAAATCGCTTGAAATCTCCAATTGCAATTTCCACAAAAAGAGAGTTTCAAATCTGCTCTGTCCAAAGAAAGGTTCAACTCTGTGAGCTGAATACACACAACACAAAGAAGTTACTCAAAATTCTTCTGTCTAGCATTATATAAAGAAATCCCGTTTCCAACGAAATCCTCAAAGAGGTCCAAATATCCCCTTGCAGAATTTACAAACAGAGTGTTTCCAAACTGCTCTATGAACAGAAAGGTTAAACTCTGTGAGCTGAATGCACACATCATATAGTAGTTTCTGAGAATGATTCTGTCTAGTTTCTATACGAAGATATTTCCTTTTCTAACATTGTCCTCAAATCGCTTGAAATCTCCAATTCCAAATTCCAGAAAAAGAGAGTTTCAAACCTGCAGTGTGTAAGGAAAGGTTCAAATCTGTGAGTTGAATACACACAACACAAAGAAGTTACTGAGAATTCTTCTGTCTAGCATTATATGAAGAAATCCCGTTTCCAACGAAGGCCTCAAAGTGGAGCAAATATCCACATGTAGACTTTAGAAACAGAGTGTTTCCAAACTGCTCTATGAACAGAAAAGTTAAACTCTGTGAGCTGAACGCACACATCACAAAGTTGTTTCTGAGAATGATTCTGTCTAGTTTTTATACCAAGATATTTCGTTTTCTAACATTGGCCTAAAATCGCTTGAAATCTCCAATTGCAATTTCCACAAAAAGAGAGTTTCAAATCTGCTCTGTCCAAAGAAAGGTTCAACTCTGTGAGCTGAATACACACAACACAAAGAAGTTACTGAAAATTCTTCTGTCTAGCATTATATGAAGAAATCCCGTTTCCAACGAAGTCCTCAAAGAGTTCCAAATATCCACTTGCAGACTTTACAAACAGAGTGTTTCCAAACTGCTGTATGAACAGAAAGGTTAAACTCTGTGAGCTGAATGCACACATCACATAGTAGTTTCTGAGAATGATTCTGTCTAGTTTTTATACGAAGATATTTCCTTTTCTAACATTGGCCTAAAATCGCTTGAAATCTCCAATTGCAATTTCCCCAAAAAGAGAGTTTCAAATCTGCTCTGTCCAAAGAACGGTTCAACTCTGTGAGCTGAATACACACAACACAAAGAAGTTACTGAAAATTCTTCTGTCTAGCATTATATGAAGAAATCCCGTTTCCAACGAAGTCCCCAAAGAGGTCCAAATATCCCCTTGCAGATTTTACAAACAGAGTGTTTCCAAACTGCTCTATGAACAGAAAGGTTAAACTCTGTGAGCTGAACGCACACATCACAAAGTTGTTTCTGAGAATGATTCTGTCTAGTTTTTATACCAAGATATTTCGTTTTCTAACATTGGCCTCAAATCGCTTGAAATCTCCAATTTCAAATTCCAGAAAAAGAGAGTTTCAAATCTGCTCTGTCCAAAGAAAGGTTCAACTCTGTGAGCTGAATACACACAACACAAAGAAGTTACTGAAAATTCTTCTGTCTAGCATTATATGAAGAAATCCCGTTTCCAACGAAGTCCTCAAAGAGGTCCAAATATCCACTTGCAGACTTTACAAACAGAGTGTTTCCAAACTGCTGTATGAACAGAAAGGTTAAACTCTGTGAGCTGAATGCACACATCACATAGTAGTTTCTGAGAATGATTCTGTCTAGTTTTTATACCAAGATATTTCCTTTTCTCACATTGGCCTCAAATCGCTTGAAATCTCCAATTGCAATTTCCACAAAAAGGGAGTTTCAAATCTGCTCTGTCCAAAGAAAGGTTCAACTCTGTGAGCTGAATACACACAACACAAAGAAGTTACTCAAAATTCTTCTGTCTAGCATTATATAAAGAAATCCCGTTTCCAACGAAATCCTCAAAGAGGTCCAAATATCCCCTTGCAGACTTTACAAACAGAGTGTTTCCAAACTGCTCTATGAACAGAAAGGTTAAACTCTGTGAGCTGAATGCACACATCACATAGTAGTTTCTGAGAATGATTCTGTCTAGTTTCTATACGAAGATATTTCCTTTTCTAACATTGGCCTCAAATCGCTTGAAATCTCCAATTTCAAATTCCACAAAAAGAGAGTTTCAAATCTGCTCTGTCCAAAGAAATGTTCAACTCTGTGAGCTGAATACACACAACACAAAGAAGTTACTGAAAATTCTTCTGTCTAGCATTATATGAAGAAATCCCGTTTCCAATGAAGGCCTCAAAGAGTTCCAAATATCCACTTGCAGACTTTACAAACAGAGTGTTTCCAAACTGCTGTATGAACAGAAAGGTTAAACTCTGTGAGCTGAATGCACACATCACATAGTAGTTTCTGAGAATGATTCTGTCTAGTTTTTATACGAAGATATTTCCTTTTCTAACATTGGCCTAAAATCGCTTGAAATCTCCAATTGCAATTTCCCCAAAAAGAGAGTTTCAAATCTGCTCTGTCCAAAGAAAGGTTCAACTCTGTGAGCTGAATACACACAACACAAAGAAGTTACTGAAAATTCTTCTGTCTAGCATTATATGAAGAAATCCCGTTTCCAACGAAGTCCTCAAAGAGGTCCAAATATCCACTTGCAGACTTTACATACAGAGTGTTTCCAAACTGCTGTATGAACAGAAAGGTTAAACTCTGTGAGCTGAATGCACACATCACATAGTAGTTTCTGAGAATGATTCTGTCTAGTTTTTATACCAAGATATTTCCTTTTCTCACATTGGCCTCAAATCGCTTGAAATCTCCAATTGCAATTTCCACAAAAAGAGAGTTTCAAATCTGCTCTGTCCCAAGAAAGGTTCAACTCTGTGAGCTGAATACACACAACACAAAGAAGTTACTCAAAATTCTTCTGTCTAGCATTATATAAAGAAATCCCGTTTCCAACGAAATCCTCAAAGAGGTCCAAATATCCCCTTGCAGACTTTACAAACAGAGTGTTTCCAAACTGCTGTATGAACAGAAAGGTTAAACTCTGTGAGCTGAATGCACACATCACATAGTAGTTTCTGAGAATGATTCTGTCTAGTTTTTATACGAAGATATTTCCTTTTCTAACATTGGCCTAAAATCGCTTGAAATCTCCAATTGCAATTTCCCCAAAAAGAGAGTTTCAAATCTGCTCTGTCCAAAGAAAGGTTCAACTCTGTGAGCTGAATACACACAACACAAAGAAGTTACTGAGAATTCTTCTGTCTAGCATTATATGAAGAAATCCCGTTTCCAACGAAGGCCTCAAAGTGGTGCAAATATCCACTTGTAGACTTTAGAAACAGAGTGTTTCCAAACTGCTCTATGAACAGAAAAGTTAAACTCTGTGAGCTGAACGCACACATCACAAAGTTGTTTCTGAGAATGATTCTGTCTAGTTTTTATACCAAGATATTTCGTTTTCTAATATTGGCCTAAAATCGCTTGAAATCTCCAATTGCAATTTCCACAATAAGAGAGTTTCAAATCTGCTCTGTCCAAAGAAAGGTTCAACTCTGTGAGCTGAATACACACAACACAAAGAAGTTACTGAAAATTCTTCTGTCTAGCATTATATGAAGAAATCCCGTTTCCAACGAAGGCCTCAAAGAGTTCCAAATATCCACTTGCAGACTTTACAAACAGAGTGTTTCCAAACTGCTGTATGAACAGAAAGGTTAAACTCTGTGAGCTGAATGCACACATCACATAGTAGTTTCTGAGAATGATTCTGTCTAGTTTTTATACGAAGATATTTCCTTTTCTCACATTGGCCTCAAATCGCTTGAAATCTCAAATTCCAAATTCCAGAAAAAGACAGTTTCAAACCTGCAGTGTGTAAGGAAAGGTTCAAATCTGTGAGTTGAATTCACACAACACAAAGAAGTTACTGAGAATTCCTCTGTCTAGCATTATATGAAGAAATCCCGTTTCCAACGAAGGCCTCAAAGTGGTGCAAATATCCACTTGTAGACTTTAGAAACAGAGTGTTTCCAAACTGCTCTATGAACAGAAAACTTAAACTCTCTGAGCTGAACGCACACATCACAAAGTTGTTTCTGAGAATGATTCTGTCTAGTTTTTATACGAAGATATTTCCTTTTCTAACATTGGCCTAAAATCGCTTAAAATCTCCAATTTCAAATTCCAGAAAAAGAGAGTTTCAAATCTGCTCTGTCCAAAGAAAGGTTCAACTCTGTGAGCTGAATACACACAACACAAAGAAGTTACTGAAAATTCTTCTGTCTAGCAGTATATGAAGAAATCCCGTTTCCAACGAAGTCCTCAAAGAGGTCCAAATATCCACTTGCAGACTTTACAAACAGAGTGTTTCCAAACTGCTGTATGAACAGAAAGGTTAAAATCTGTGAGCTGAATGCACACATCACATAGTAGTTTCTGAGAATGATTCTGTCTAGTTTTTATACGAAGATATTTCCTTTTCTCACATTGGCCTAAAATCGCTTGAAATCTCCAATTGCAATTTCCCCAAAAAGAGAGTTTCAAATCTGCTCTGTCCAAAGAAAGGTTCAACTCTGTGAGCTGAATACACACAACACAAAGAAGTTACTGAAAATTCTTCTGTCTAGCATTATATGAAGAAATCCCGTTTCCAACGAAGTCCTCAAAGAGGTCCAAATATCCACTTGCAGACTTTACAAACAGAGTGTCTCCAAACTGCTGTATGAACAGAAAGGTTAAAATCTGTGAGCTGAATGCACACATCACATAGTAGTTTCTGAGAATCATTCTGTCTAGTTTTTATACCAAGATATTTCCTTTTCTCACATTGGCCTCAAATCGCTTGAAATCTCAAATTCCAAATTCCAGAAAAATTCAGTTTCAAACCTGCAGTGTGTAAGGAAAGGTTCAAATCTGTGAGTTGAATACACACAACACAAAGAAGTTACTGAGAATTCCTCTGTCTAGCATTATATGAAGAAATCCCGTTTCCAACGAAGGCCTCAAAGTGGTGCAAATATCCACTTGTAGACTTTAGAAACAGAGTGTTTCCAAACTGCTCTATGAACAGAAAACTTAAACTCTCTGAGCTGAACGCACACATCACAAAGTTGTTTCTGAGAATGATTCTGTCTAGTTTTTATACGAAGATATTTCCTTTTCTAACATTGGCCTAAAATCGCTTAAAATCTCCAATTTCAAATTCCAGAAAAAGAGAGTTTCAAATCTGCTCTGTCCAAAGAAAGGTTCAACTCTGTGAGCTGAATACACACAACACAAAGAAGTTACTGAAAATTCTTCTGTCTAGCATTATATGAAGAAATCCCGTTTCCAACGAAGTCCTCAAAGAGGTCCAAATATCCACTTGCAGACTTTACAAACAGAGTGTTTCCAAACTGCTGTATGAACAGAAAGGTTAAAATCTGTGAGCTGAATGCACACATCACATAGTAGTTTCTGAGAATGGTTCTGTCTAGTTTTTATACGAAGATATTTCCTTTTCTCACATTGGCCTAAAATCGCTTGAAATCTCCAATTGCAATTTCCCCAAAAACAGAGTTTCAAATCTGCTCTGTCCAAAGAAAGGTTCAACTCTGTGAGCTGAATACACACAACACAAAGAAGTTACTGAAAATTCTTCTGTCTAGCATTATATGAAGAAATCCCGTTTCCAACGAAGTCCTCAAAGAGGTCCAAATATCCACTTGCAGACTTTACAAACAGAGTGTTTCCAAACTGCTGTATGAACAGAAAGGTTAAAATCTGTGAGCTGAATGCACACATCACATAGTAGTTTCTGAGAATCATTCTGTCTAGTTTTTATACCAAGATATTTCCTTTTCTCACATTGGCCTCAAATCGCTTGAAATCTCAAATTCCAAATTCCAGAAAAATTCAGTTTCAAACCTGCAGTGTGTAAGGAAAGGTTCAAATCTGTGAGTTGAATACACACAACACAAAGAAGTTACTGAGAATTCCTCTGTCTAGCATTATATGAAGAAATCCCGTTTCCAACGAAGGCCTCAAAGTGGTGCAAATATCCACTTGTAGACTTTAGAAACAGAGTGTTTCCAAACTGCTCTATGAACAGAAAACTTAAACTCTCTGAGCTGAACGCACACATCACAAAGTTGTTTCTGAGAATGATTCTGTCTAGTTTTTATACGAAGATATTTCCTTTTCTAACATTGGCCTAAAATCGCTTAAAATCTCCAATTTCAAATTCCAGAAAAAGAGAGTTTCAAATCTGCTCTGTCCAAAGAAAGGTTCAACTCTGTGAGCTGAATACACACAACACAAAGAAGTTACTGAAAATTCTTCTGTCTAGCATTATATGAAGAAATCCCGTTTCCAACGAAGTCCTCAAAGAGGTCCAAATATCCACTTGCAGACTTTACAAACAGAGTGTTTCCAAACTGCTGTATGAACAGAAAGGTTAAAATCTGTGAGCTGAATGCACACATCACATAGTAGTTTCTGAGAATGGTTCTGTCTAGTTTTTATACGAAGATATTTCCTTTTCTCACATTGGCCTAAAATCGCTTGAAATCTCCAATTGCAATTTCCCCAAAAAGAGAGTTTCAAATCTGCTCTGTCCAAAGAAAGGTTCAACTCTGTGAGCTGAATACACACAACACAAAGAAGTTACTGAAAATTCTTCTGTCTAGCATTATATGAAGAAATCCCGTTTCCAACGAAGTCCTCAAAGAGGTCCAAATATCCACTTGCAGACTTTACAAACAGAGTGTTTCCAAACTGCTGTATGAACAGAAAGGTTAAAATCTGTGAGCTGAATGCACACATCACATAGTAGTTTCTGAGAATCATTCTGTCTAGTTTTTATACCAAGATATTTCCTTTTCTCACATTGGCCTCAAATCGCTTGAAATCTCAAATTCCAAATTCCAGAAAAATTCAGTTTCAAACCTGCAGTGTGTAAGGAAAGGTTCAAATCTGTGAGTTGAATACACACAACACAAAGAAGTTACTGAGAATTCCTCTGTCTAGCATTATATGAAGAAATCCCGTTTCCAACGAAGGCCTCAAAGTGGTGCAAATATCCATTTGTAGACTTTAGAAACTGAGTGTTTCCAAACTGCTCTATGAACAGAAAAGTTAAACTCTGTGAGCTGAACGCACACATCACAAAGTTGTTTCTGAGAATGATTCTGTCTAGTTTTTATACGAAGATATTTCCTTTTCTAACATTGGCCTCAAATCGCTTGAAATCTCCAATTGCAATTTCCCCAAAAAGAGAGTTTCAAATCTGCTCTGTCCAAAGAAAGGTTCAACTCTGTGAGCTGAATACACACAACACCAAGAAGTTACTGAAAATTCTTCTGTCTAGCATTATATGAAGAAATCCCGTTTCCAACGAAGTCCTCAAAGAGGTCAAATATCCACTTGCAGACTTTACAAACAGAGTGTTTCCAAACTGCTGTATGAACAGAAAGGTTAAACTCTGTGAGCTGAATGCACACATCACATAGTAGTTTCTGAGAATGATTCTGTCTAGTTTTTATACCAAGATATTTCCTTTTCTCACATTGGCCTCAAATCGCTTGAAATCTCCAATTGCAATTTCCACAAAAAGAGAGTTTCAAATCTGCTCTGTCCAAAGAAAGGTTCAACTCTGTGAGCTGAATACACACAACACAAAGAAGTTACTCAAAATTCTTCTGTCTAGCATTATATAAAGAAATCCCGTTTCCAACGAAATCCTCAAAGAGGTCCAAATATCCCCTTGCAGAATTTACAAACAGAGTGTTTCCAAACTGCTCTATGAACAGAAAGGTTAAACTCTGTGAGCTGAATGCACACATCATATAGTAGTTTCTGAGAATGATTCTGTCTAGTTTCTATACGAAGATATTTCCTTTTCTAACATTGTCCTCAAATCGCTTGAAATCTCCAATTCCAAATTCCAGAAAAAGAGAGTTTCAAACCTGCAGTGTGTAAGGAAAGGTTCAAATCTGTGAGTTGAATACACACAACACAAAGAAGTTACTGAGAATTCTTCTGTCTAGCATTATATGAAGAAATCCCGTTTCCAACGAAGGCCTCAAAGTGGAGCAAATATCCACATGTAGACTTTAGAAACAGAGTGTTTCCAAACTGCTCTATGAACAGAAAAGTTAAACTCTGTGAGCTGAACGCACACATCACAAAGTTGTTTCTGAGAATGATTCTGTCTAGTTTTTATACCAAGATATTTCGTTTTCTAACATTGGCCTAAAATCGCTTGAAATCTCCAATTGCAATTTCCACAAAAAGAGAGTTTCAAATCTGCTCTGTCCAAAGAAAGGTTCAACTCTGTGAGCTGAATACACACAACACAAAGAAGTTACTGAAAATTCTTCTGTCTAGCATTATATGAAGAAATCCCGTTTCCAACGAAGTCCTCAAAGAGTTCCAAATATCCACTTGCAGACTTTACAAACAGAGTGTTTCCAAACTGCTGTATGAACAGAAAGGTTAAACTCTGTGAGCTGAATGCACACATCACATAGTAGTTTCTGAGAATGATTCTGTCTAGTTTTTATACGAAGATATTTCCTTTTCTAACATTGGCCTAAAATCGCTTGAAATCTCCAATTGCAATTTCCCCAAAAAGAGAGTTTCAAATCTGCTCTGTCCAAAGAACGGTTCAACTCTGTGAGCTGAATACACACAACACAAAGAAGTTACTGAAAATTCTTCTGTCTAGCATTATATGAAGAAATCCCGTTTCCAACGAAGTCCCCAAAGAGGTCCAAATATCCCCTTGCAGACTTTACAAACAGAGTGTTTCCAAACTGCTCTATGAACAGAAAGGTTAAACTCTGTGAGCTGAACGCACACATCACAAAGTTGTTTCTGAGAATGATTCTGTCTAGTTTTTATACGAAGATATTTCCTTTTCTCACATTGGCCTCAAATCGCTTGAAATCTCCAATTGCAATTTCCCCAAAAAGAGAGTTTCAAATCTGCTCTGTCCAAAGAAAGATTCAACTCTGTGAGCTGAATACACACAACACAAAGAAGTTACTGAAAATTCTTCTGTCTAGCATTATATGAAGAAATCCCGTTTCCAACGAAGTCCTCAAAGAGGTCCAAATATCCACTTGCAGACTTTACAAACAGAGTGTTTCCAAACTGCTGTATGAACAGAAAGGTTAAAATCTGTGAGCTGAATGCACACATCACATAGTAGTTTCTGAGAATGGTTCTGTCTAGTTTTTATACGAAGATATTTCCTTTTCTCACATTGGCCTAAAATCGCTTGAAATCTCCAATTGCAATTTCCCCAAAAAGAGAGTTTCAAATCTGCTCTGTCCAAAGAAAGGTTCAACTCTGTGAGCTGAATACACACAACACAAAGAAGTTACTGAAAATTCTTCTGTCTAGCATTATATGAAGAAATCCCGTTTCCAACGAAGTCCTCAAAGAGGTCCAAATATCCACTTGCAGACTTTACAAACAGAGTGTTTCCAAACTGCTGTATGAACAGAAAGGTTAAAATCTGTGAGCTGAATGCACACATCACATAGTAGTTTCTGAGAATCATTCTGTCTAGTTTTTATACCAAGATATTTCCTTTTCTCACATTGGCCTCAAATCGCTTGAAATCTCAAATTCCAAATTCCAGAAAAATTCAGTTTCAAACCTGCAGTGTGTAAGGAAAGGTTCAAATCTGTGAGTTGAATACACACAACACAAAGAAGTTACTGAGAATTCCTCTGTCTAGCATTATATGAAGAAATCCCGTTTCCAACGAAGGCCTCAAAGTGGTGCAAATATCCATTTGTAGACTTTAGAAACTGAGTGTTTCCAAACTGCTCTATGAACAGAAAAGTTAAACTCTGTGAGCTGAACGCACACATCACAAAGTTGTTTCTGAGAATGATTCTGTCTAGTTTTTATACGAAGATATTTCCTTTTCTAACATTGGCCTCAAATCGCTTGAAATCTCCAATTGCAATTTCCCCAAAAAGAGAGTTTCAAATCTGCTCTGTCCAAAGAAAGGTTCAACTCTGTGAGCTGAATACACACAACACCAAGAAGTTACTGAAAATTCTTCTGTCTAGCATTATATGAAGAAATCCCGTTTCCAACGAAGTCCTCAAAGAGGTCAAATATCCACTTGCAGACTTTACAAACAGAGTGTTTCCAAACTGCTGTATGAACAGAAAGGTTAAACTCTGTGAGCTGAATGCACACATCACATAGTAGTTTCTGAGAATGATTCTGTCTAGTTTTTATACCAAGATATTTCCTTTTCTCACATTGGCCTCAAATCGCTTGAAATCTCCAATTGCAATTTCCACAAAAAGAGAGTTTCAAATCTGCTCTGTCCAAAGAAAGGTTCAACTCTGTGAGCTGAATACACACAACACAAAGAAGTTACTCAAAATTCTTCTGTCTAGCATTATATAAAGAAATCCCGTTTCCAACGAAATCCTCAAAGAGGTCCAAATATCCCCTTGCAGAATTTACAAACAGAGTGTTTCCAAACTGCTCTATGAACAGAAAGGTTAAACTCTGTGAGCTGAATGCACACATCATATAGTAGTTTCTGAGAATGATTCTGTCTAGTTTCTATACGAAGATATTTCCTTTTCTAACATTGTCCTCAAATCGCTTGAAATCTCCAATTCCAAATTCCAGAAAAAGAGAGTTTCAAACCTGCAGTGTGTAAGGAAAGGTTCAAATCTGTGAGTTGAATACACACAACACAAAGAAGTTACTGAGAATTCTTCTGTCTAGCATTATATGAAGAAATCCCGTTTCCAACGAAGGCCTCAAAGTGGAGCAAATATCCACATGTAGACTTTAGAAACAGAGTGTTTCCAAACTGCTCTATGAACAGAAAAGTTAAACTCTGTGAGCTGAACGCACACATCACAAAGTTGTTTCTGAGAATGATTCTGTCTAGTTTTTATACCAAGATATTTCGTTTTCTAACATTGGCCTAAAATGGCTTGAAATCTCCAATTGCAATTTCCACAAAAAGAGAGTTTCAAATCTGCTCTGTCCAAAGAAAGGTTCAACTCTGTGAGCTGAATACACACAACACAAAGAAGTTACTGAAAATTCTTCTGTCTAGCATTATATGAAGAAATCCCGTTTCCAACGAAGTCCTCAAAGAGTTCCAAATATCCACTTGCAGACTTTACAAACAGAGTGTTTCCAAACTGCTGTATGAACAGAAAGGTTAAACTCTGTGAGCTGAATGCACACATCACATAGTAGTTTCTGAGAATGATTCTGTCTAGTTTTTATACGAAGATATTTCCTTTTCTAACATTGGCCTAAAATCGCTTGAAATCTCCAATTGCAATTTCCCCAAAAAGAGAGTTTCAAATCTGCTCTGTCCAAAGAACGGTTCAACTCTGTGAGCTGAATACACACAACACAAAGAAGTTACTGAAAATTCTTCTGTCTAGCATTATATGAAGAAATCCCGTTTCCAACGAAGTCCCCAAAGAGGTCCAAATATCCCCTTGCAGACTTTACAAACAGAGTGTTTCCAAACTGCTCTATGAACAGAAAGGTTAAACTCTGTGAGCTGAACGCACACATCACAAAGTTGTTTCTGAGAATGATTCTGTCTAGTTTTTATACCAAGATATTTCGTTTTCTAACATTGGCCTCAAATCGCTTGAAATCTCCAATTTCAAATTCCAGAAAAAGAGAGTTTCAAATCTGCTCTGTCCAAAGAAAGGTTCAACTCTGTGAGCTGAATACACACAACACAAAGAAGTTACTGAAAATTCTTCTGTCTAGCATTATATGAAGAAATCCCGTTTCCAACGAAGTCCTCAAAGAGGTCCAAATATCCACTTGCAGACTTTACAAACAGAGTGTTTCCAAACTGCTCTATGAACAGAAAGGTTAAACTCTGTGAGCTGAATGCACACATCACATAGTAGTTTCTGAGAATGATTCTGTCTAGTTTCCATACGAAGATATTTCCTTTTCTCACATTGGCCTCAAATCGCTTGAAATCTCAAATTCCAAATTCCAGAAAAATTCAGTTTCAAACCTGCAGTGTGTAAGGAAAGGTTCAAATCTGTGAGTTGAATACACACAACACAAAGAAGTTACTGAGAATTCCTCTGTCTAGCATTATATGAAGAAATCCCGTTTCCAACGAAGGCCTCAAAGTGGTGCAAATATCCATTTGTAGACTTTAGAAACAGAGTGTTTCCAAACTGCTCTATGAACAGAAAAGTTAAACTCTGTGAGCTGAACGCACACATCACAAAGTTGTTTCTGAGAATGATTCTGTCTAGTTTTTATACGAAGATATTTCCTTTTCTAACATTGGCCTCAAATCGCTTGAAATCTCCAATTGCAATTTCCCCAAAAAGAGAGTTTCAAATCTGCTCTGTCCAAAGAAAGGTTCAACTCTGTGAGCTGAATACACACAACACCAAGAAGTTACTGAAAATTCTTCTGTCTAGCATTATATGAAGAAATCCCGTTTCCAACGAAGTCCTCAAAGAGGTCAAATATCCACTTGCAGACTTTACAAACAGAGTGTTTCCAAACTGCTCTATGAACAGAAAGGTTAAACTCTGTGAGCTGAATGCACACATCACATAGTAGTTTCTGAGAATGATTCTGTCTAGTTTTTATACCAAGATATTTCCTTTTCTCACATTGGCCTCAAATCGCTTGAAATCTCCAATTGCAATTTCCACAAAAAGAGAGTTTCAAATCTGCTCTGTCCAAAGAAAGGTTCAACTCTGTGAGCTGAATACACACAACACAAAGAAGTTACTCAAAATTCTTCTGTCTAGCATTATATAAAGAAATCCCGTTTCCAACGAAATCCTCAAAGGGGTCCAAATATCCCCTTGCAGAATTTACAAACAGAGTGTTTCCAAACTGCTCTATGAACAGAAAGGTTAAACTCTGTGAGCTGAATGCACACATCACATAGTAGTTTCTGAGAATGATTCTGTCTAGTTTCTATACGAAGATATTTCCTTTTCTAACATTGTCCTCAAATCGCTTGAAATCTCAAATTCCAAATTCCAGAAAAAGACAGTTTCAAACCTGCAGTGTGTAAGGAAAGGTTCAAATCTGTGAGTTGAATACACACAACACAAAGAAGTTACTGAGAATTCTTCTGTCTAGCATTATATGAAGAAATCCCGTTTCCAACGAAGGCCTCAAAGTGGTGCAAATATCCACTTGTAGACTTTAGAAACAGAGTGTTTCCAAACTGCTCTATCAACAGAAAAGTTAAACGCTGTGAGTTGAACGCACACATCACAAAGTTGTTTCTGAGAATGATTCTGTCTAGTTTTTATACCAAGATATTTCGTTTTCTAACATTGGCCTAAAATCGCTTGAAATCTCCAATTGCAATTTCCACAAAAAGAGAGTTTCAAATCTGCTGTGTCCAAAGAAAGGTTCAACTCTGTGAGCTGAATACACACAACACAAAGAAGTTACTGAAAATTCTTCTGTCTAGCATTATATGAAGAAATCCCGTTTCCAACGAAGTCCTCAAAGAGTTCAAAATATCCACTCGCAGACTTTACAAACAGAGTGTTTCCAAACTGCTGTATGAACAGAAAGGTTAAACTCTGTGAGCTGAATGCACACATCACATAGTAGTTTCTGAGAATGATTCTGTCTAGTTTTTATACGAAGATATTTCCTTTTCTAACATTGGCCTAAAATCGCTTGAAATCTCCAATTGAAATTTCCCCAATAAGAGAGTTTCAAATCTGCTCTGTCCAAAGAAAGGTTCAACTCTGTGAGCTGAATACACACAACACAAAGAAGTTACTGAAAATTCTTCTGTCTAGCATTATATGAAGAAATCCCGTTTCCAACGAAGTCCTCAAAGAGGTCCAAATATCCACTTGCAGACTTTACAAACAGAGTGTTTCCAAACTGCTGTATGAACAGAAAGGTTAAAATCTGTGAGCTGAATGCACACATCACATAGTAGTTTCTGAGAATCATTCTGTCTAGTTTTTATACCAAGATATTTCCTTTTCTCACATTGGCCTCAAATCGCTTGAAATCTCAAATTCCAAATTCCAGAAAAATTCAGTTTCAAACCTGCAGTGTGTAAGGAAAGGTTCAAATCTGTGAGTTGAATACACACAACACAAAGAAGTTACTGAGAATTCCTCTGTCTAGCATTATATGAAGAAATCCCGTTTCCAACGAAGGCCTCAAAGTGGTGCAAATATCCATTTGTAGACTTTAGAAACAGAGTGTTTCCAAACTGCTCTATGAACAGAAAAGTTAAACTCTGTGAGCTGAACGCACACATCACAAAGCTGTTTCTGAGAATGATTCTGTCTAGTTTTTATACGAAGATATTTCCTTTTCTAACATTGGCCTAAAATCGCTTGAAATCTCCAATTGCAATTTCCACAAAAAGAGAGTTTCAAATCTGCTCTGTCCAAAGAAATGTTCAACTCTGTGAGCTGAATACACACAACACAAAGAAGGTACTGAAAATTCTTCTGTCTAGCATTATATGAAGAATTCCCGTTTCCAATGAAGGCCTCAAAGAGATCCAAATATCCACTTGCAGACTTTGCAAACAGAGTGTTTCCAAACTGCTGTATGAACAGAAAGGTTAAACTCTGTGAGCTGAATGCACACATCACATAGTAGTTTCTGAGAATGATTCTGTCTAGTTTTTATACGAAGATATTTCCTTTTCTAACATTGGCCTAAAATCGCTTGAAATCTCCAATTGCAATTTCCCCAAAAAGAGAGTTTCAAATCTGCTCTGTCCAAAGAAAGGTTCAACTCTGTGAGCTGAATACACACAACACAAAGAAGTTACTGAAAATTCTTCTATCTAGCATTATATGAAGAAATCCCGTTTCCAACGAAGTCCTCAAAGAGGTCCAAATATCCACTTGCAGACTTTACAAACAGAGTGTTTCCAAACTGCTGTATGAACAGAAAGGTTAAAATCTGTGAGCTGAATGCACACATCACATAGTAGTTTCTGAGAATCATTCTGTCTAGTTTTTATACCAAGATATTTCCTTTTATCACATTGGCCTCAAATCGCTTGAAATCTCAAATTCCAAATTCCAGAAAAAGACAGTTTCAAACCTGCAGTGTGTAAGGAAAGGTTCAAATCTGTGAGTTGAATACACACAACACAAAGAAGTTACCGAGAATTCTTCTGTCTAGCATTATATGAAGAAATCCCGTTTCCAACGAAGGCCTCAAAGTGGAGCAAATATCCACTTGTAGACTTTAGAAACAGAGTGTTTCCAAACTGCTCTATGAACAGAAAAGTTAAACTCTGTGAGCTGAACGCACACATCACAAAGTTGTTTCTGAGAGTGATTCTGTCTAGATTTATACCAAGATATTTCGTTTTCTAACATTGGCCTAAAATCGCTTGAAATCTCCAATTGCAATTTCCACAAAAAGAGAGTTTCAAATCTGCTCTGTCCAAAGAAAGGTTCAATTCTGTGAGCTGAATACACACAACACAAAGAAGTTACTGAAAATTCTTCTGTCTAGCATTATATGAAGAAATCCCGTTTCCAACGAAGGCCTCAAAGAGTTCAAAATATCCACTTGCAGACTTTACAAACAGAGTGTTTCCAAACTGCTGTATGAACAGAAAGGTTAAACTCTGTGAGCTGAATGCACACATCACATAGTAGTTTCTGAGAATGATTCTGTCTAGTTTTTATACGAAGATATTTCCTTTTCTAACATTGGCCTAAAGTCGCTTGAAATCTCCAATTGCAATTTCCACAAAAAGAGAGTTTCAAATCTGCTCTGTCCAAAGAAAGGTTCAACTCTGTGAGCTGAATACACACAACACAAAGAAGTTACTGAAAATTCTTCTGTCTAGCATTATATGAAGAAATCCCGTTTCCAACGAAGTCCTCAAAGAGGTCCAAATATCCACTTGCAGACTTTACAAACAGAGTGTTTCCAAACTGCTGTATGAACAGAAAGGTTAAACTCTGTGAGCTGAATGCACACATCACATAATAGTTTCTGAGAATGATTCTGTCTAGTTTTTATACGAAGATATTTCCTTTTCTAACATTGGCCTAAAATCGCTTGAAATCTCCAATTGCAATTTCCCCAAAAAGAGTTTCAAATCTGCTCTGTCCAAAGAACGGTTGAACTCTGTGAGCTGAATACACACAACACAAAGAAGTTACTGAAAATTCTTCTGTCAAGCATTATATGAAGAAATCCCGTTTCCAACGAAGTCCTCAAAGAGGTCCAAATATCCACTTGCAGACTTTACAAACAGAGTGTTTCCAAACTGCTGTATGAACAGAAAGGTTAAAATCTGTGAGCTGAATGCACACATCACATAGTAGTTTCTGAGAATGATTCTGTCTACTTTTTATACGAAGATATTTCCTTTACTCACATTGGCCTAAAATCGCTTGAAATCTCCAAATGCAATTTCCCCAAAAAGAGAGTTTCAAATCTGCTCTGTCCAAAGAAAGGTTCAACTCTGTGAGCTGAATACACACAACACAAAGAAGTTACTGAAAATTCTTCTGTCTAGCATTATATGAAGAAATCCCGTTTCCAACGAAGTCCTCAAAGAGGTCCAAATATCCACTTGCAGACTTTACAAACAGAGTGTTTCCAAACTGCTGTATGAACAGAAAGGTTAAAATCTGTGAGCTGAATGCACACATCACATAGTAGTTTCTGAGAATGATTCTGTCTAGTTTTTATACCAAGATATTTCCTTTTCTCACATTGGCCTCAAATCGCTTGAAATCTCAAATTCCAAATTCCAGAAAAATTCAGTTTCAAACCTGCAGTGTGTAAGGAAAGGTTCAAATCTGTGAGTTGAATACACACAACACAAAGAAGTTACTGAGAATTCCTCTGTCTAGCATTATATGAAGAAATCCCGTTTCCAACGAAGGCCTCAAAGTGGTGCAAATATCCATTTGTAGACTTTAGAAACAGAGTGTTTCCAAACTGCTCTATGAACAGAAAAGTTAAACTCTGTGAGCTGAACGCACACATCACAAAGTTGTTTCTGAGAATGATTCTGTCTAGTTTTTATACGAAGATATTTCCTTTTCTAACATTGGCCTCAAATCGCTTGAAATCTCCAATTGCAATTTCCCCAAAAAGAGAGTTTCAAATCTGCTCTGTCCAAAGAAAGGTTCAACTCTGTGAGCTGAATACACACAACACAAAGAAGTTACTGAAAATTCTTCTGTCTAGCATTATATGAAGAAATCCCGTTTCCAACGAAGTCCTCAAAGAGGTCAAATATCCACTTGCAGACTTTACAAACAGAGTGTTTCCAAACTGCTGTATGAACAGAAAGGTTAAACTCTGTGAGCTGAATGCACACATCACATAGTAGTTTCTGAGAATGATTCTGTCTAGTTTTTATACCAAGATATTTCCTTTTCTCACATTGGCCTCAAATCGCTTGAAATCTCCAATTGCAATTTCCACAAAAAGAGAGTTTCAAATCTGCTCTGTCCAAAGAAAGGTTCAACTCTGTGAGCTGAATACACACAACACAAAGAAGTTACTCAAAATTCTTCTGTCTAGCATTATATAAAGAAATCCCGTTTCCAACGAAATCCTCAAAGGGGTCCAAATATCCCCTTGCAGAATTTACAAACAGAGTGT
Organism: Pan troglodytes; assembly: GCF_028858775.2. NCBI lineage: Eukaryota > Metazoa > Chordata > Mammalia > Primates > Hominidae > Pan > Pan troglodytes. The sequence goes on from NC_072413.2 coordinate 16,827,692, forward strand.
TTCCAAACTGCTCTATGAACAGAAAGGTTAAACTCTGTGAGCTGAATGCACACATCACATAGTAGTTTCTGAGAATGATTCTGTCTAGTTTCTATACGAAGATATTTCCTTTTCTAACATTGTCCTCAAAACGCTTGAAATCTCAAATTCCAAATTCCAGAAAAAGACAGTTTCAAACCTGCAGTGTGTAAGGAAAGGTTCAAATCTGTGAGTTGAATACACACAACACAAAGAAGTTACTGAGAATTCTTCTGTCTAGCATTATATGAAGAAATCCCGTTTCCAACGAAGGCCTCAAAGTGGAGCAAATATCCACATGTAGACTTTAGAAACAGAGTGTTTCCAAACTGCTCTATGAACAGAAAAGTTAAACTCTGTGAGCTGAACGCACACATCACAAAGTTGTTTCTGAGAATGATTCTGTCTAGTTTTTATACCAAGATATTTCGTTTTCTAACATTGGCCTAAAATCGCTTGAAATCTCCAATTGCAATTTCCACAAAAAGAGAGTTTCAAATCTGCTCTGTCCAAAGAAAGGTTCAACTCTGTGAGCTGAATACACACAACACAAAGAAGTTACTGAAAATTCTTCTGTCTAGCATTATATGAAGAAATCCCGTTTCCAACGAAGTCCTCAAAGAGTTCCAAATATCCACTTGCAGACTTTACAAACAGAGTGTTTCCAAACTGCTGTATGAACAGAAAGGTTAAACTCTGTGAGCTGAATGCACACATCACATAGTAGTTTCTGAGAATGATTCTGTCTAGTTTTTATACGAAGATATTTCCTTTTCTAACATTGGCCTAAAATCGCTTGAAATCTCCAATTGCAATTTCCCCAAAAAGAGAGTTTCAAATCTGCTCTGTCCAAAGAAAGGTTCAACTCTGTGAGCTGAATACACACAACACAAAGAAGTTACTGAAAATTCTTCTGTCTAGCATTATATGAAGAAATACCGTTTCCAACGAAGTCCTCAAAGAGGTCCAAATATCCACTTGCAGACTTTACAAACAGAGTGTTTCCAAACTGCTGTATGAACAGAAAGGTTAAACTCTGTGAGCTGAATGCACACATCACATAGTAGTTTCTGAGAATGATTCTGTCTAGTTTTTATACCAAGATATTTCCTTTTCTCACATTGGCCTCAAATCGCTTGAAATCTCCAATTGCAATTTCCACAAAAAGAGAGTTTCAAATCTGCACTGTCCAAAGAAAGGTTCAACTCTGTGAGCTAAATACACACAACACAAAGAAGTTACTCAAAATTCTTCTGTCTAGCATTATATAAAGAAATCCCGTTTCCAACGAAATCCTCAAAGAGGTCCAAATATCCCCTTGCACACTTTACAAACAGAGTGTTTCCAAACTGCTCTATGAACAGAAAGGTTAAACTCTGTGAGCTGAATGCACACATCACATAGTAGTTTCTGAGAATGATTCTGTCTAGTTTTTATACTAAGGTATTTCCTTTTCTAACATTGGCCTAAAATCGCTTGAAATCTCCAATTGCAATTTCCCCAAAAAGAGAGTTTCAAATCTGCTCTGTCCAAAGAAAGGTTCAACTCTGTGAGCTGAATACACACAACACAAAGAAGTTACTGAAAATTCTTCTGTCTAGCATTATATGAAGAAATCCCGTTTCCAACGAAGTTCTCAAAGAGGTCCAAATATCCACTTGCAGACTTTACAAACAGAGTGTTTCCAAACTGCTGTATGAACAGAAAGGTTAAACTCTGTGAGCTGAATGCACACATCACATAGTAGTTTCTGAGAATCATTCTGTCTAGTTTTTATACCAAGATATTTCCTTTTCTCACATTGGCCTCAAATCGCTTGAAATCTCCAATTCCAAATTCCAGAAAAAGACAGTTTCAAACCTGCAGTGTGTAAGGAAAGGTTCAAATCTGTGAGTTGAATACACACAACACAAAGAAGTTACTGAGAATTATTCTGTCTAGCATTATATGAAGAAATCCCGTTTCCAACGAAGGCCTCAAAGTGGTGCAAATATCCACTTGTAGACTTTAGAAACAGAGTGTTTCCAAACTGCTCTATCAACAGAAAAGTTAAACGCTGTGAGTTGAACGCACACATCACAAAGTTGTTTCTGAGAATGATTCTGTCTAGTTTTTATACCAAGATATTTCGTTTTCTAACATTGGCCTAAAATCGCTTGAAATCTGCAATTGCAATTTCCACAAAAAGAGAGTTTCAAATCTGCTGTGTCCAAAGAAAGGTTCAACTCTGTGAGCTGAATACACACAACACAAAGAAGTTACTGAAAATTCTTCTGTCTAGCATTATATGAAGAAATCCCGTTTCCAACGAAGTCCTCAAAGAGTTCAAAATATCCACTCGCAGACTTTACAAACAGAGTGTTTCCAAACTGCTGTATGAACAGAAAGGTTAAACTCTGTGAGCTGAATGCACACATCACATAGTAGTTTCTGAGAATGATTCTGTCTAGTTTTTATACGAAGATATTTCCTTTTCTAACATTGGCCTAAAATCGCTTGAAATCTCCAATTGCAATTTCCCCAAAAAGAGAGTTTCAAATCTGCTCTGTCCAAAGAAAGGTTCAACTCTGTGAGCTGAATACACACAACACAAAGAAGTTACTCAAAATTCTTCTGTCTAGCATTATATGAAGAAATCCCGTTTCCAACGAAGTCCTCAAAGAGGTCCAAATATCCACTTGCAGACTTTACAAACAGAGTGTTTCCAAACTGCTGTATGAACAGAAAGGTTAAACTCTGTGAGCTGAATGCACACATCACATAGTAGTTTCTGAGAATGATTCTGTCTAGTTTTTATACCAAGATATTTCCTTTTCTCACATTGGCCTCAAATCGCTTGAAATCTCCAATTGCAATTTCCACAAAAAGAGAGTTTCAAATCTGCTCTGTCCAAAGAAAGGTTCAACTCTGTGAGCTGAATAGACACAACACAAAGAAGTTACTGAAAATTCTTCTGTCTAGCATTATATGAAGAAATCCTGTTTCCAACGAAGTCCTCAAAGAGTTCCAAATATCCACTTGCAGACTTTACAAACAGAGTGTTTCCAAACTGCTGTATGAACAGAAAGGCTAAACTCTGTGAGCTGAATGCACACATCACATAGTAGTTTCTGAGAATGATTCTGTCTAGTTTTTATACCAAGATACTTCCTTTTCTAACATTGGCCTAAAATCGCTTGAAATCTCCAATTGCAATTTCCCCAAAAAGAGAGTTTCAAAACTGCCCTGTCCAAAGAAAGGTTCAACTCTGTGAGCTGAATACACACAACACAAGGAAGTTACTGAAAATTCTTCTGTCTAGCATTATATGAAGAAATCCCGTTTCCAACGAAGTCCCCAAAGAGGTCCAAATATCCCCTTGCAGACTTTACAAACAGAGTGTTTCCAAACTGCTCTATGAACAGAAAGGTTAAACTCTGTGAGCTGAACGCACACATCACAAAGTTGTTTCTGAGAATGATTCTGTCTAGTTTTTATACCAAGATATTTCGTTTTCTAACATTGGCCTCAAATCGCTTGAAATCTCCAATTTCAAATTCCAGAAAAAGAGAGTTTCAAATCTGCTCTGTCCAAAGAAAGGTTCAACTCTGTGAGCTGAATACACACAACACAAAGAAGTTACTGAAAATTCTTCTGTCTAGCATTATATGAAGAAATCCCGTTTCCAACGAAGTCCTCAAAGAGGTCCAAATATCCACTTGCAGACTTTACAAACAGAGTGTTTCCAAACTGCTGTATGAACAGAAAGGTTAAAGTCTGTGAGCTGAATGCACACATCACATAGTAGTTTCTGAGAATGATTCTGTCTAGTTTTTATACCAAGATATTTCCTTTTCTCACATTGGCCTCAAATCGCTTGAAATCTCAAATTCCAAATTCCAGAAAAAGACAGTTTCAAACCTGCAGTGTGTAAGGAAAGGTTCAAATCTGTGAGTTGAATACACACAACACAAAGAAGTTACTGAGAATTATTCTGTCTAGCATTATATGAAGAAATCCCGTTTCCAACGAAGGCCTCAAAGTGGTGCAAATATCCACTTGTAGACTTTAGAAACAGAGTGTTTCCAAACTGCTCTATCAACAGAAAAGTTAAACGCTGTGAGTTGAACGCACACATCACAAAGTTGTTTCTGAGAATGATTCTGTCTAGTTTTTATACCAAGATATTTCGTTTTCTAACATTGGCCTAAAATCGCTTGAAATCTGCAATTGCAATTTCCACAAAAAGAGAGTTTCAAATCTGCTGTGTCCAAAGAAAGGTTCAACTCTGTGAGCTGAATACACACAACACAAAGAAGTTACTGAAAATTCTTCTGTCTAGCATTATATGAAGAAATCCCGTTTCCAACGAAGTCCTCAAAGAGTTCAAAATATCCACTCGCAGACTTTACAAACAGAGTGTTTCCAAACTGCTGTATGAACAGAAAGGTTAAACTCTGTGAGCTGAATGCACACATCACATAGTAGTTTCTGAGAATGATTCTGTCTAGTTTTTATACGAAGATATTTCCTTTTCTAACATTGGCCTAAAATCGCTTGAAATCTCCAATTGCAATTTCCCCAAAAAGAGAGTTTCAAATCTGCTCTGTCCAAAGAAAGGTTCAACTCTGTGAGCTGAATACACACAACACAAAGAAGTTACTCAAAATTCTTCTGTCTAGCATTATATGAAGAAATCCCGTTTCCAACGAAGTCCTCAAAGAGGTCCAAATATCCACTTGCAGACTTTACAAACAGAGTGTTTCCAAACTGCTGTATGAACAGAAAGGTTAAACTCTGTGAGCTGAATGCACACATCACATAGTAGTTTCTGAGAATGATTCTGTCTAGTTTTTATACCAAGATATTTCCTTTTCTCACATTGGCCTCAAATCGCTTGAAATCTCCAATTGCAATTTCCACAAAAAGAGAGTTTCAAATCTGCTCTGTCCAAAGAAAGGTTCAACTCTGTGAGCTGAATAGACACAACACAAAGAAGTTACTGAAAATTCTTCTGTCTAGCATTATATGAAGAAATCCTGTTTCCAACGAAGTCCTCAAAGAGTTCCAAATATCCACTTGCAGACTTTACAAACAGAGTGTTTCCAAACTGCTGTATGAACAGAAAGGCTAAACTCTGTGAGCTGAATGCACACATCACATAGTAGTTTCTGAGAATGATTCTGTCTAGTTTTTATACCAAGATACTTCCTTTTCTAACATTGGCCTAAAATCGCTTGAAATCTCCAATTGCAATTTCCCCAAAAAGAGAGTTTCAAAACTGCCCTGTCCAAAGAAAGGTTCAACTCTGTGAGCTGAATACACACAACACAAGGAAGTTACTGAAAATTCTTCTGTCTAGCATTATATGAAGAAATCCCGTTTCCAACGAAGTCCCCAAAGAGGTCCAAATATCCCCTTGCAGACTTTACAAACAGAGTGTTTCCAAACTGCTCTATGAACAGAAAGGTTAAACTCTGTGAGCTGAACGCACACATCACAAAGTTGTTTCTGAGAATGATTCTGTCTAGTTTTTATACCAAGATATTTCGTTTTCTAACATTGGCCTCAAATCGCTTGAAATCTCCAATTTCAAATTCCAGAAAAAGAGAGTTTCAAATCTGCTCTGTCCAAAGAAAGGTTCAACTCTGTGAGCTGAATACACACAACACAAAGAAGTTACTGAAAATTCTTCTGTCTAGCATTATATGAAGAAATCCCGTTTCCAACGAAGTCCTCAAAGAGGTCCAAATATCCACTTGCAGACTTTACAAACAGAGTGTTTCCAAACTGCTGTATGAACAGAAAGGTTAAAGTCTGTGAGCTGAATGCACACATCACATAGTAGTTTCTGAGAATGATTCTGTCTAGTTTTTATACCAAGATATTTCCTTTTCTCACATTGGCCTCAAATCGCTTGAAATCTCAAATTCCAAATTCCAGAAAAAGACAGTTTCAAACCTGCAGTGTGTAAGGAAAGGTTCAAATCTGTGAGTTGAATACACACAACACAAAGAAGTTACTGAGAATTCCTCTGTCTAGCATTATATGAAGAAATCCCGTTTCCAACGAAGGCCTCAAAGTGGTGCAAATATCCACTTGTAGACTTTAGAAACAGAGTGTTTCCAAACTGCTCTATGAACAGAAAACTTAAACTCTCTGAGCTGAACGCACACATCACAAAGTTGTTTCTGAGAATGATTCTGTCTAGTTTTTATACGAAGATATTTCCTTTTCTAACATTGGCCTAAAATCGCTTAAAATCTCCAATTTCAAATTCCAGAAAAAGAGAGTTTCAAATCTGCTCTGTCCAAAGAAATGTTCAACTCTGTGAGCTGAATACACACAACACAAAGAAGTTACTGAAAATTCTTCTGTCTAGCAATATATGAAGAATTCCCGTTTCCAACGAAGGCCTCAAAGAGATCCAAATATCCACTTGCAGACTTTACAAACAGAGTGTTTCCAAACTGCTGTATGAACAGAAAGGTTAAACTCTGTGAGCTGAATGCACACATCACATAGTAGTTTCTGAGAATGATTCTGTCTAGTTTTTATACGAAGATATTTCCTTTTCTAACATTGGCCTAAAATCGCTTGAAATCTCCAAATGCAATTTCCCCAAAAAGAGAGTTTCAAATCTGCTCTGTCCAAAGAAAGGTTCAACTCTGTGAGCTGAATACACACAACACAAAGAAGTTACTGAAAATTCTTCTGTGTAGCATTATATGAAGAAATCCCGTTTCCAACGAAGTCCTCAAAGAGGTCCAAATATCCACTTGCAGACTTTACAAACAGAGTGTTTCCAAACTGCTGTATGAACAGAAAGGTTAAACTCTGTGAGCTGAATGCACACATCACATAGTAGTTTCTGAGAATGATTCTGTCTAGTTTTTATACGAAGATATTTCCTTTTCTCACATTGGCCTAAAATCGCTTGAAATCTCCAATTGCAATTTCCCCAAAAAGAGAGTTTCAAATCTGCTCTGTCCAAAGAAAGGTTCAACTCTGTGAGCTGAATACACACAACACAAAGAAGTTACTGAAAATTCTTCTGTCTAGCATTATATGAAGAAATCCCGTTTCCAACGAAGTCCTCAAAGAGGTCCAAATATCCACTTGCAGACTTTACAAACAGAGTGTTTCCAAACTGCTGTATGAACAGAAAGGTTAAAATCTGTGAGCTGAATGCACACATCACATAGTAGTTTCTGAGAATCATTCTGTCTAGTTTTTATACCAAGATATTTCCTTTTCTCACATTGGCCTCAAATCGCTTGAAATCTCAAATTCCAAATTCCAGAAAAATTCAGTTTCAAACCTGCAGTGTGTAAGGAAAGTTTCAAATCTGTGAGTTGAATACACACAACACAAAGAAGTTACTGAGAATTCCTCTGTCTAGCATTATATGAAGAAATCCCGTTTCCAACGAAGGCCTCAAAGTGGTGCAAATATCCATTTGTAGACTTTAGAAACAGAGTGTTTCCAAACTGCTCTATGAACAGAAAAGTTAAACTCTGTGAGCTGAACGCACACATCACAAAGTTGTTTCTGAGAATGATTCTGTCTAGTTTTTATACGAAGATATTTCCTTTTCTAACATTGGCCTAAAATCGCTTAAAATCTCCAATTGCAATTTCCCCAAAAAGAGAGTTTCAAATCTGCTCTGTCCAAAGAAATGTTAAACTCTGTGAGCTGAATACACACAACACAAAGAAGGTACTGAAAATTCTTCTGTCTAGCATTATATGAAGAATTCCCGTTTCCAACGAAGGCCTCAAAGAGATCCAAATATCCACTTGCAGACTTTACAAACAGAGTGTTTCCAAACTGCTGTATGAACAGAAAGGTTAAACTCTGTGAGCTGAATGCACACATCACATAGTAGTTTCTGAGAATGATTCTGTCTAGTTTTCATACGAAGATATTTCCTTTTCTAACATTGGCCTAAAATCGCTTGAAATCTCCGATTGCAATTTCCCCAAAAAGAGAGTTTCAAATCTGCTCTGTCCAAAGAAAGGTTGAACTCTGTGAGCTGAATACACACAACACAAAGAAGTTACTGAAAATTCTTCTATCTAGCATTATATGAAGAAATCCCGTTTCCAACGAAGTCCTCAAAGAGGTCCAAATATCCACTTGCAGACTTTACAAACAGAGTGTTTCCAAACTGCTGTATGAACAGAAAGGTTAAAATCTGTGAGCTGAATGCACACATCACATAGTAGTTTCTGAGAATCATTCTGTCTAGTTTTTATACCAAGATATTTCCTTTTCTCACATTGGCCTCAAATCGCTTGAAATCTCAAATTCCAAATTCTAGAAAAAGACAGTTTCAAACCTGCTGTGTGTAAGGAAAGGTTCAAATCTGTGAGTTGAATACACACAACACAAAGAAGTTACCGAGAATTCTTCTGTCTAGCATTATATGAAGAAATCCCGTTTCCAACGAAGGCCTCAAAGTGGAGCAAATATCCACTTGTAGACTTTATAAACAGAGTGTTTCCAAACTGCTCTATGAACAGAAAAGTTAAACTCTGTGAGCTGAACGCACACATCACAAAGTTGTTTCTGAGAATGATTCTGTCTAGATTTATACCAAGATATTTCGTTTTCTAACATTGGCCTAAAATCGCTTGAAATCTCCAATTGCAATTTCCACAAAAAGAGAGTTTCAAATCTGCTCTGTCCAAAGAAAGGTTCAATTCTGTGAGCTGAATACACACAACACAAAGAAGTTACTGAAAATTCTTCTGTCTAGCATTATATGAAGAAATCCCGTTTCCAACGAAGGCCTCAAAGAGTTCAAAATATCCACTTGCAGACTTTACAAACAGAGTGTTTCCAAACTGCTGTATGAACAGAAAGGTTAAACTCTGTGAGCTGAATGCACACATCACATAGTAGTTTCTGAGAATGATTCTGTCTAGTTTTTATACGAAGATATTTCCTTTTCTCACATTGGCCTAAAATCGCTTGAAATCTCCAATTGCAATTTCCCCAAAAAGAGAGTTTCAAATCTGCTCTGTCCAAAGAAAGGTTCAACTCTGTGAGCTGAATACACACAACACAAAGAAGTTACTGAAAATTCTTCTGTCTAGCATTATATGAAGAAATCCCGTTTCCAACGAAGTCCTCAAAGAGGTCCAAATATCCACTTGCAGACTTTACAAACAGAGTGTTTCCAAACTGCTGTATGAACAGAAAGGTTAAAATCTGTGAGCTGAATGCACACATCACATAGTAGTTTCTGAGAATCATTCTGTCTAGTTTTTATACCAAGATATTTCCTTTTCTCACATTGGCCTCAAATCGCTTGAAATCTCAAATTCCAAATTCCAGAAAAATTCAGTTTCAAACCTGCAGTGTGTAAGGAAAGGTTCAAATCTGTGAGTTGAATACACACAACACAAAGAAGTTACTGAGAATTCCTCTGTCTAGCATTATATGAAGAAATCCCGTTTCCAACGAAGGTCTCAAAGTGGTGCAAATATCCATTTGTAGACTTTAGAAACAGAGTGTTTCCAAACTGCTCTATGAACAGAAAAGTTAAACTCTGTGAGCTGAACGCACACATCACAAAGTTGTTTCTGAGAATGATTCTGTCTAGTTTTTATACGAAGATATTTCCTTTTCTAACATTGGCCTAAAATCGCTTAAAATCTCCAATTGCAATTTCCCCAAAAAGAGAGTTTCCAATCTGCTCTGTCCAAAGAAATGTTAAACTCTGTGAGCTGAATACACACAACACAAAGAAGGTACTGAAAATTCTTCTGTCTAGCATTATATGAAGAATTCCCGTTTCCAACGAAGGCCTCAAAGAGATCCAAATATCCACTTGCAGACTTTACAAACAGAGTGTTTCCAAACTGCTGTATGAACAGAAAGGTTAAACTCTGTGAGCTGAATGCACACATCACATAGTAGTTTCTGAGAATGATTCTGTCTAGTTTTCATACGAAGATATTTCCTTTTCTAACATTGGCCTAAAATCGCTTGAAATCTCCGATTGCAATTTCCCCAAAAAGAGAGTTTCAAATCTGCTCTGTCCAAAGAAAGTTTGAACTCTGTGAGCTGAATACACACAACACAAAGAAGTTACTGAAAATTCTTCTATCTAGCATTATATGAAGAAATCCCGTTTCCAACGAAGTCCTCAAAGAGGTCCAAATATCCACTTGCAGACTTTACAAACAGAGTGTTTCCAAACTGCTGTATGAACAGAAAGGTTAAAATCTGTGAGCTGAATGCACACATCACATAGTAGTTTCTGAGAATCATTCTGTCTAGTTTTTATACCAAGATATTTCCTTTTCTCACATTGGCCTCAAATCGCTTGAAATCTCAAATTCCAAATTCCAGAAAAAGACAGTTTCAAACCTGCAGTGTGTAAGGAAAGGTTCAAATCTGTGAGTTGAATACACACAACACAAAGAAGTTACTGAGAATTCTTCTGTCTAGCATTATATGAAGAAATCCCGTTTCCAACGAAGGCCTCAAAGTGGTGCAAATATCCACTTGTAGACTTTAGATACAGAGTGTTTCCAAACTGCTCTATGAACAGAAAAGTTAAACTCTGTGAGTTGAACGCACACATCACAAAGTTGTTTCTGAGAATGATTCTGTCTAGTTTTTATACCAAGATATTTCGTTTTCTAACATTGGCCTAAAATCGCTTGAAATCTCCAATTGCAATTTCCAAAAAAAGAGAGTTTCAAATCTGCTCTGTCCAAAGAAAGATTCAACCCTGTGAGCTGAATACACACAACACAAAGAAGTTACTGAAAATTCTTCTGTCTAGCATTATATGATGAAATCCCGTTTCCAACGAAGTCCTCAAAGAGTTCCAAATATCCACTTGCAGACTTTACAAACAGAGTGTTTCCAAACTGCTGTATGAACAGAAAGGTTAAACTCTGTGAGCTGAATGCACACATCTCATAGTAGTTTCTGAGAATGATTCTGTCTAGTTTTTATACGAAGATATTTCCTTTTCTAACATTGGCCTAAAATCGCTTGAAATCTCCAATTGCAATTTCCCCAAAAAGAGAGTTTCAAATCTGCTCTGTGCAAAGAAAGGTTCAACTCTGTGAGCTGAATACACACAACACAAAGAAGTTACTGAAAATTCTTCTGTCTAGCATTATATGAAGAAATCCCGTTTCCAACGAAGTCCTCAAAGAGGTCCAAATATCCACATGCAGACTTTACAAACAGAGTGTTTCCAAACTGCTGTATGAACAGAAAGGTTAAACTCTGTGAGCTGAATGCACACATCACATAGTAGTTTCTGAGAATGATTCTGTCTAGTTTCTATACGAAGATATTTCCTTTTCTAACATTGGCCTCAAATAGCTTGAAATCTCAAATTACAAATTCCAGAAAAAGACAGTTTCAAACCTGCAGTGTGTAAGGAAAGGTTCAAATGTGTGAGTTGAATACACACAACACAAAGAAGTTACTGAGAATTCTTCTGTCTAGCATTATTTGAAGAAATCCCGTTTCCAACGAAGGCCTCAAAGTGGTGCAAATATCCACTTGTAGACTTTAGAAACAGAGTGTTTCCAAACTGCTCTATGAACAGAAAAGTTAAACTCTGTGAGCTGAACGCACACATCACAAAGTTGTTTATGAGAATGATTCTGTCTAGTTTTTATACCAAGATATTTCGTTTTCTAACATTGGCCTAAAATCGCTTGAAAGCTCCAATTGCAATTTCCACAAAAAGAGAGTTTCAAATCTGCTCTGTCCAAAGAAAGGTTCAACTCTGTGAGCTGAATACACACAACACAAAGAAGTTACTGAAAATTCTTCTGTCTAGCATTATATGAAGAAATCCCGTTTCCAACGAAGGCCTCAAAGAGTTCCAAATATCCACTTGCAGACTTTACAAACAGAGTGTTTCCAAACTGCTGTATGAACAGAAAGGTTAAACTCTGTGAGCTGAATGCAAACATCACATAGTACTTTCTGAGAATGATTCTGTCTAGGTTTTATACGAAGATACTTCCTTTTCTAACATTGGCCTAAAATCGCTTGAAATCTCCAATTGCAATTTCCACAAAAAGAGAGTTTCAAATCTGCTCTGTCCAAAGAAAGGTTCAACTCTGTGAGCTGAATACACACAACACAAAGAAGTTACTGAAAATTCTTCTGTCTAGCATTATATGAAGAAATCCCGTTTCCAACGAAGTCCTCAAAGAGGTCCAAATATCCACTTGCAGACTTTACAAACAGAGTGTTTCCAAACTGCTCTATGAACAGAAAGGTTAAACTCTGTGAGCTGAAAGCACACATCACATAGTAGTTTCTGAGAATGATTCTGTCTAGTTTTTATACCAAGATATTTCCTTTTCAAACATAGGCCTCAAATCGCTTGAAATCTCCAATTTCAAATTCCAGAAAAAGAGAGTTTCAAATCTGCTCTGTCCAAAGAAAGGTTCAACTCTGTGAGCTGAATACACACAACACAAAGAAGTTACTGAAAATTCTTCTGTCTAGCATTATATGAAGAAATCCCATTTCCAACGAAGTCCTCAAAGAGGTCCAAATATCCACTTGCAGACTTTACAAACAGAGTGTTTCCAAACTGCTGTATGAACAGAAAGGTTAAACTCTGTGAGCTGAATGCACACATCACATAGTAGTTTCTGAGAATCATTCTGTCTGGTTTTTATAGCAAGATATATCCTTTTCTAACATTGGCCTCAAATCGCTTGAAATCTCCAATTGCAATTTCCAGAAAAACAGAGTTTCAAATCTGCTCTGTCCAAAGAAAGGTTCAACTCTGTGAGCTGAATACACACAACACAAAGAAGTTACTCAAAATTCTTCTGTCTAGCATTATATGAAGAAATCCCGTTTCCAACGAAGTCCTCAAAGAGGTCCAAATATCCACTTGCAGACTTTACAAACAGAGTGTTTCCAAACTGCTGTATGAACAGAAAGGTTAAACTCTGTGAGCTGAATGCACACATCACATAGTAGTTTCTGAGAATGATTCTGTCTAGTTTTTATACCAAGATATTTCCTTTTCTCACATTGGCCTCAAATCGCTTGAAATCTCCAATTGCAATTTCCACAAAAAGAGAGTTTCAAATCTGCTCTGTCCAAAGAAAGGTTCAACTCTGTGAGCTGAATAGACACAACACAAAGAAGTTACTGAAAATTCTTCTGTCTAGCATTATATGAAGAAATCCTGTTTCCAACGAAGTCCTCAAAGAGTTCCAAATATCCACTTGCAGACTTTACAAACAGAGTGTTTCCAAACTGCTGTATGAACAGAAAGGCTAAACTCTGTGAGATGAATGCACACATCACATAGTAGTTTCTGAGAATGATTCTGTCTAGTTTTTATACCAAGATACTTCCTTTTCTAACATTGGCCTAAAATCGCTTGAAATCTCCAATTGCAATTTCCCCAAAAAGAGAGTTTCAAATCTGCTCTGTCCAAAGAAAGGTTCAACTCTGTGAGCTGAATACACACAACACAAAGAAGTTACTGAAAATTCTTCTGTCTAGCATTATATGAAGAAATCCCGTTTCCAACGAAGTCCCCAAAGAGGTCCAAATATCCCCTTGCAGACTTTACAAACAGAGTGTTTCCAAACTGCTCTATGAACAGAAAGGTTAAACTCTGTGAGCTGAACGCACACATCACAAAGTTGTTTCTGAGAATGATTCTGTCTAGTTTTTATACGAAGATATTTCGTTTTCTAACATTGGCCTCAAATCGCTTGAAATCTCAAATTCCAAATTCCAGAAAAAGACAGTTTCAAACCTGCAGTGTGTAAGGAAAGGTTCAAATCTGTGAGTTGAATACACACAACACAAAGAAGTTACTGAGAATTCTTCTGTCTAGCATTATATGAAGAAATCCCGTTTCCAACGAAGGCCTCAAAGAGTCCCAAATATCCACTTGCAGACTTTACAAACAGAGTGTTTCCAAACTGCTGTATGAACAGAAAGGTTAAACTCTGTGAGCTGAATACACACATCAGATAGTAGTTTCTGAGAATGATTCTGTCTAGTTTTTATACGAAGATACTTCCTTTTCTAACATTGGCCTCAAATCGCTTGAAATCTCCTATTGCAATTTCCCCAAAAAGAGAGTTTCAAATCTGCTCTGTCCAAAGAAAGGTTCAACTCTGTGAGCTGAATACACACAACACAAAGAAGTTACTGAAAATTCTTCTGTCTAGCATTATATGAAGAAATCCCGTTTCCAACGAAGTCCTCAAAGAGGTCCAAATATCCACTTGCAGACTTTACAAACAGAGTGTTTCCAAACTGCTGTATGAACAGAAAGGTTAAACTCTGTGAGCTGAATGCACACATCACATAGTAGTTTCTGAGAATGATTCTGTCTAGTTTTTATACGAAGATATTTCCTTTTCTAACATTGGCCTAAAATCGCTTGAAATCTCCAATTGCAATTTCCACAAAAAGAGAGTTTCAAATCTGCTCTGTCCAAAGAAAGGTTCAACTCTGTGAGCTGAATACACACAACACAAAGAACTTACTGAAAATTCTTCTGTCTAGCATTATATGAAGAAATCCCGTTTCCAACGAAGTCCTCAAAGAGGTCCAAATATCCACTTGCAGACTTTACAAACAGAGTGTTTCCAAACTGCTGTATGAACAGAAAGGTGAAACTCTGTGAGCTGAATGCACACATCACATAGTAGTTTCTGAGAATGATTCTGTCTAGTTTTTATACGAAGATATTTCCTTTTCTCACATTGGCCTCAAATCGCTTGAAATCTCCAATTGCAATTTCCACAAAAAGTGAGTTTCAAATCTGCTCTGTCCAAAGAAAGGTTCAACTCTGTGAGCTGAATACACACAACACAAAGAAGTTACTCAAAATTCTTCTGTCTAGCATTATATAAAGAAATCCCGTTTCCAACGAAATCCTCAAAGAGGTCCAAATATAACCTTGCAGACTTTACAAACAGAGTGTTTCCAAAGTGCTCTATGAACAGAAAGGTTAAACTCTGTGAGCTGAATGCACACATCACATAGTAGTTTCTGAGAATGATTCTGTCTAGTTTCTATACGAAGATATTTCCTTTTCTAACATTGGCCTCAAATCGCTTGAAATCTCCAATTTCAAATTCCACAAAAAGAGAGTTTCAAATCTGCTCTGTCCAAAGAAATGTTCAACTCTGTGAGCTGAATACACACAACACAAAGAAGTTACTGAAAATTCTTCTGTCTAGCATTATATGAAGAAATCCCGTTTCCAATGAAGGCCTCAAAGAGTTCCAAATATCCACTTGCAGATTTTACAAACAGAGTGTTTCCAAACTGCTGTATGAACAGAAAGGTTAAACTCTGTGAGCTGAATGCACACATCACATAGTAGTTTCTGAGAATGATTCTGTCTAGTTTTTATACGAAGATATTTCCTTTTCTAACATTGGCCTCAAATCGCTTGAAATCTCCAATTGCAATTTCCACAAAAAGAGAGTTTCAAATCTGCTCTGTCCCAAGAAAGGTTCAACTCTGTGAGCTGAATGCACACAACACAAAGAAGTTACTCAAAATTCTTCTGTCTAGCATTATATAAAGAAATCCCGTTTCCAACGAAATCCTCAAAGAGGTCCAAATATCCCCTTGCAGACTTTACAAACAGAGTGTTTCCAAACTGCTCTATGAACAGAAAGGTTAAACTCTGTGAGCTGAATACACACATCACATAGTAGTTTCTGAGAATGATTCTGTCTAGTTTCTATACGAAGATATTTCCTTTTCTAACATTGTCCTCAAATCGCTTGAAATCTCCAATTTCAAATTCCACAAAAAGAGAGTTTCAAATCTGCTCTGTCCAAAGAAATGTTCAACTCTGTGAGCTGAATACACACAACACAAAGAAGTTACTGAAAATTCTTCTGTCTAGCATTATATGAAGAATTCCCGTTTCCAACGAAGGCCTCAAAGAGATCCAAATATCCACTTGCAGACTTTACAAACAGAGTGTTTCCAAACTGCTGTATGAACAGAAAGGTTAAACTCTGTGAGCTGAATGCACACATCACATAGTAGTTTCTGAGAATGATTCTGTCTAGTTTTTATACGAAGATATTTCCTTTTCTAACATTGGCCTAAAATCGCTTGAAATCTCCAATTGCAATTTCCCCAAAAAGAGAGTTTCAAATCTGCTCTGTCCAAAGAAAGGTTCAACTCTGTGAGCTGAATACACACAACACAAAGAAGTTACTGAAAATTCTTCTGTCTAGCATTATATGAAGAAATCCCGTTTCCAATGAAGGCCTCAAAGAGTTCCAAATATCCACTTGCAGATTTTACAAACAGAGTGTTTCCAAACTGCTGTATGAACAGAAAAGTTAAACTCTGTGAGCTGAATGCACACATCACATAGTAGTTTCTGAGAATGATTCTGTCTAGTTTTTATACGAAGATATTTCCTTTTCTAACATTGGCCTAAAATCGCTTGAAATCTCCAATTGCAATTTCCCCAAAAAGAGAGTTTCAAATCTGCTCTGTCCAAAGAAAGGTTCAACTCTGTGAGCTGAATACACACAACACAAAGAAGTTACTGAAAATTCTTCTGTCTAGCATTATATGAAGAAATCCCGTTTCCAACGAAGTCCTCAAAGAGGTCCAAATATCCACTTGCAGACTTTACAAACAGAGTGTTTCCAAACTGCTGTATGAACAGAAAGGTTAAACTCTGTGAGCTGAATGCACACATCACATAGTAGTTTCTGAGAATGATTCTGTCTAGTTTTTATACCAAGATATTTCCTTTTCTCACATTGGCCTCAAATCGCTTGAAATCTCCAATTGCAATTTCCACAAAAAGAGAGTTTCAAATCTGCTCTGTCCCAAGAAAGGTTCAACTCTGTGAGCTGAATGCACACAACACAAAGAAGTTACTCAAAATTCTTCTGTCTAGCATTATATAAAGAAATCCCGTTTCCAACGAAATCCTCAAAGAGGTCCAAATATCCCCTTGCAGACTTTACAAACAGAGTGTTTACAAACTGCTCTATGAACAGAAAGGTTAAACTCTGTGAGCTGAATACACACATCACATAGTAGTTTCTGAGAATGATTCTGTCTAGTTTCTATACGAAGATATTTCCTTTTCTAACATTGTCCTCAAATCGCTTGAAATCTCCAATTTCAAATTCCACAAAAAGAGAGTTTCAAATCTGCTCTGTCCAAAGAAATGTTCAACTCTGTGAGCTGAATACACACAACACAAAGAAGTTACTGAAAATTCTTCTGTCTAGCATTATATGAAGAATTCCCGTTTCCAACGAAGGCCTCAAAGAGATCCAAATATCCACTTGCAGACTTTACAAACAGAGTGTTTCCAAACTGCTGTATGAACAGAAAGGTTAAACTCTGTGAGCTGAATGCACACATCACATAGTAGTTTCTGAGAATGATTCTGTCTAGTTTTTATACGAAGATATTTCCTTTTCTAACATTGGCCTAAAATCGCTTGAAATCTCCAATTGCAATTTCCCCAAAAAGAGAGTTTCAAATCTGCTCTGTCCAAAGAAAGGTTCAACTCTGTGAGCTGAATACACACAACACAAAGAAGTTACTGAAAATTCTTCTATCTAGCATTATATGAAGAAATCCCGTTTCCAACGAAGTCCTCAAAGAGGTCCAAATATCCACTTGCAGACTTTACAAACAGAGTGTTTCCAAACTGCTGTATGAACAGAAAGGTTAAAATCTGTGAGCTGAATGCACACATCACATAGTAGTTTCTGAGAATCATTCTGTCTAGTTTTTATACCAAGATATTTCCTTTTCTCACATTGGCCTCAAATCGCTTGAAATCTCAAATTCCAAATTCCAGAAAA
This sequence comes from Pan troglodytes, assembly GCF_028858775.2. Lineage (NCBI taxonomy): Eukaryota > Metazoa > Chordata > Mammalia > Primates > Hominidae > Pan > Pan troglodytes. Next base: position 16,845,535 of record NC_072413.2, read on the forward strand.
AGACAGTTTCAAACCTGCAGTGTGTAAGGAAAGGTTCAAATCTGTGAGTTGAATACACACAACACAAAGAAGTTACCGAGAATTCTTCTGTCTAGCATTATATGAAGAAATCCCATTTCCAACGAAGGCCTCAAAGTGGAGCAAATATCCACTTGTAGACTTTAGAAACAGAGTGTTTCCAAACTGCTCTATGAACAGAAAAGTTAAACTCTGTGAGCTGAACGCACACATCACAAAGTTGTTTCTGAGAGTGATTCTGTCTAGTTTTTATACGAAGATATTTCGTTTTCTAACATTGGCCTAAAATCGCTTGAAATCTCCAATTGCAATTTCCACAAAAAGAGAGTTTCAAATCTGCTCTGTCCAAAGAAAGGTTCAATTCTGTGAGCTGAATACACACAACACAAAGAAGTTACTCAAAATTCTTCTGTCTAGCATTATATGAAGAAATCCCGTTTCCAACGAAGGCCTCAAAGAGTTCAAAATATCGACTTGCAGACTTTACAAACAGAGTGTTTCCAAACTGCTGTATGAACAGAAAGGTTAAACTCTGTGAGCTGAATGCACACATCACATAGTAGTTTCTGAGAATGATTCTGTCTAGTTTTTATACGAAGATATTTCCTTTTCTCACATTGGCCTAAAGTCGCTTGAAATCTCCAATTGCAATTTCCACAAAAAGAGAGTTTCAAACCTGCTCTGTCCAAAGAAAGGTTCAACTCTGTGAGCTGAATACACACAACACAAAGAAGTTAGTCAAAATTCTTCTGTCTAGCATTATATGAAGAAATCCCGTTTCCAAGGAAGTCCTCAAAGAGGTCCAAATATGCACTTGCAAACTTTACAAACAGAGTGTTTCCAAACTGCTCTATGAACAGAAAGGTTAAACTCTGTGAGCTGAATGCACACATCACATAGTAGTTTCTGAGAATGATTCTGTCTAGTTTTTATACCAAGATATTTCCTTTTCTCACATTGGCCTCAAATCACTTGAAATCTCCAATTGCAATTTCCACAAAAAGAGAGTTTCAAATCTGCTCTGTCCAAAGAAAGGTTCAACTCTGTGAGCTGAATACACACAACACAAAGAAGTTACTCAAAATTCTTCTGTCTAGCATTATATAAAGAAATCCCGTTTCCAACGAAATCCTCAAAGAGGTCCAAATATCCCCTTGCAGACTTTACAAACAGAGTGTTTCCAAACTGCTGTATGAACAGAAAGGTTAAACTCTGTGAGCTGAATGCACACATCACATAGTAGTTTCTGAGAATGATTCTGTCTAATTTCTATACGAAGATATTTCCTTTTCTAACATTGTCCTAGAATCGCATGAAATCTCAAATTCCAAATTCCAGAAAAAGACAGTTTCAAACCTGCAGTGTGTAAGGAAAGGTTCAAATCTGTGAGTTGAATACACACAACACAAAGAAGTTACTGAGAATTCTTCTGTCTAGCATTATCTGAAGAAATCCCGTTTCCAACGAAGGCCTCAAAGTGGTGCAAATATCCACTTGTAGACTTTAGATACAGAGTGTTTCCAAACTGCTCTATGAACAGAAAAGTTAAACTCTGTGAGTTGAACGCACACATCACAAAGTTGTTTCTGAGAATGATTCTGTCTAGTTTTTATACCAAGATATTTCGTTTTCTAACATTGGCCTAAAATCGCTTGAAATCTCCAATTGCAATTTCCACAAAAAGAGAGTTTCAAATCTGCTCTGTCCAAAGAAAGATTGAACCCTGTGAGCTGAATACACACAACCCAAAGAAGTTACTGAAAATTCTTCTGTCTAGCATTATATGATGAAATCCCGTTTCCAACGAAGTCCTCAAAGAGTTCCAAATATCCACTTGCAGACTTTACAAACAGAGTGTTTCCAAACTGCTGTATGAACAGAAAGGTTAAACTCTGTGAGCTGAATGCACACATCACATAGTAGTTTCTGAGAATGATTCTGTCTAGTTTTTATACGAAGATATTTCCTTTTCTAACATTGGCCTAAAATCGCTTGAAATCTCCAATTGCAATTTCCCCAAAAAGAGAGTTTCAAATCTGCTCTGTGCAAAGAAAGGTTCAACTCTGTGAGCTGAATACACACAACACAAAGAAGTTACTGAAAATTCTTCTGTCTAGTATTATATGAAGAAATCCCGTTTCCAACGAAGTCCTCAAAGAGGTCCAAATATCCACTTGCAGACTTTACAAACAGAGTGTTTCCAAACTGCTGTATGAACAGAAAGGTTAAACTCTGTGAGCTGAATGCACACATCACATAGTAGTTTCTGAGAATGATTCTGTCTAGTTTCTATACGAAGATATTTCCTTTTCTAACATTGGCCTCAAATAGCTTGAAATCTCAAATTACAAATTCCAGAAAAAGACAGTTTCAAACCTGCAGTGTGTAAGGAAAGGTTCAAATGTGTGAGTTGAATACACACAACACAAAGAAGTTACTGAGAATTCTTCTGTCTAGCATTATTTGAAGAAATCCCGTTTCCAACGAAGGCCTCAAAGTGGTGCAAATATCCACTTGTAGACTTTAGAAACAGAGTGTTTCCAAACTGCTCTATGAACAGAAAAGTTAAACTCTGTGAGCTGAACGCACACATCACAAAGTTGTTTATGAGAATGATTCTGTCTAGTTTTTATACCAAGATATTTCGTTTTCTAACATTGGCCTAAAATCGCTTGAAATCTCCAATTGCAATTTCCACAAAAAGAGAGTTTCAAATCTGCTCTGTCCAAAGAAAGGTTCAACTCTGTGAGCTGAATACACACAACACAAAGAAGTTACTGAAAATTCTTCTGTCTAGCATTATATGAAGAAATCCCGTTTCCAACGAAGGCCTCAAAGAGTTCCAAATATCCACTTGCAGACTTTACAAACAGAGTGTTTCCAAACTGCTGTATGAACAGAAAGGTTAAACTCTGTGAGCTGAATGCAAACATCACATAGTAGTTTCTGAGAATGATTCTGTCTAGGTTTTATACGAAGATACTTCCTTTTCTAACATTGGCCTAAAATCGCTTGAAATCTCCAATTGCAATTTCCCCAAAAAGAGAGTTTCAAATCTGCTCTGTCCAAAGAAAGGTTCAACTCTGTGAGCTGAATACACACAACACAAAGAAGTTACTGAAAATTCTTCTGTCTAGCATTATATGAAGAAATCCCGTTTCCAACGAAGTCCTCAAAGAGGTCCAAATATCCCCTTGCAGACTTTACAAACAGAGTGTTTCCAAACTGCTCTATGAACAGAAAGGTTAAACTCTGTGAGCTGAAAGCACACATCACATAGTAGTTTCTGAGAATGATTCTGTCTAGTTTTTATACCAAGATATTTCCTTTTCAAACATAGGCCTCAAATCGCTTGAAATCTCCAATTTCAAATTCCAGAAAAAGAGAGTTTCAAATCTGCTCTGTCCAAAGAAAGGTTCAACTCTGTGAGCTGAATACACACAACACAAAGAAGTTACTGAAAATTCTTCTGTCTAGCATTATATGAAGAAATCCCATTTCCAACGAAGTCCTCAAAGAGGTCCAAATATCCACTTGCAGACTTTACAAACAGAGTGTTTCCAAACTGCTGTATGAACAGAAAGGTTAAACTCTGTGAGCTGAATGCACACATCACATAGTAGTTTCTGAGAATCATTCTGTCTGGTTTTTATAGCAAGATATTTCCTTTTCTAACATTGGCCTCAAATCGCTTGAAATCTCCAATTACAATTTCCACAAAAACAGAGTTTCAAATCTGCTCTGTCCAAAGAAAGGTTCAACTCTGTGAGCTGAATACACACAACACAAAGAAGTTACTGAAAATTCTTCTGTCTCGCATTATATGAAGAAATCCCGTTTCCAACGAAGTCCTCAAAGAGGTCCAAATATCCACTTGCAGACTTTACAAACAGAGTGTTTCCAAACTGCTGTATGAACAGAAAGGTTAAACTCTGTGAGCTGAATGCACACATCACATAGTAGTTTCTGAGAATGATTCTGTCTAGTTTCTATACGAAGATATTTCCTTTTCTAACATTGGCCTCAAATCGCTTGAAATCTCAAATTCCAAATTCCAGAAAAAGACAGTTTCAAACCTGCAGTGTGTAAGGAAAGGTTCAAATCTGTGAGTTGAATACACACAACACAAAGAAGTTACTGAGAATTCTTCTGTCTAGCATTATATGAAGGAATCCCGTTTCCAACGAAGGCCTCAAAGTGGAGCAAATATCCACTTCTAGACTTTAGAAACAGAGTGTTTCCAAACCGCTCTATCAACAGAAAAGTTAAACTCTGTGAGTTGAACGCACACATCACAAAGTTGTTTCTGAGAATGATTCTGTCTAGTTTTTATACCAAGATATTTCGTTTTCTAACATTGGCCTAAAATCGCTTGAAATCTCCAATTGCAATTTCCACAAAAAGAGAGTTTCAAATCTGCTGTGTCCAAAGAAAGGTTCAACTCTGTGAGCTGAATACACACAACACAAAGAAGTTACTGAAAATTCTTCTGTCTAGCATTATATGAAGAAATCCCGTTTCCAACGAAGTCCTCAAAGAGTTCAAAATATCCACTTGCAGACTTTACAAACAGAGTGTTTCCAAACTGCTGTATGAACAGAAAGGTTAAACTCTGTGAGCTGAATGCACACATCACATAGTAGTTTCTGAGAATGATTCTGTCTAGTTTTTATACGAAGATATTTCCTTTTCTAACATTGGCCTAAAATCGCTTGAAATCTCCAATTGCAATTTCCACAAAAAGAGAGTTTCAAATCTGCTCTGTCCAAAGAAAGGTTCAACTCTGTGAGCTGAATACACACAACACAAAGAAGTTACTCAAAATTCTTCTGTCTAGCATTATATGAAGAAATCCCGTTTCCAACGAAGTCCTCAAAGAGGTCCAAATATCCACTTGCAGACTTTACAAACAGAGTGTTTCCAAACTGCTGTATGAACAGAAAGGTTAAACTCTGTGAGCTGAATGCACACATCACATAGTAGTTTCTGAGAATGATTCTGTCTAGTTTTTATACCAAGATATTTCCTTTTCTCACATTGGCCTCAAATCGCTTGAAATCTCCAATTGCAATTTCCACAAAAAGAGAGTTTCAAATCTGCTCTGTCCAAAGAAAGGTTCAACTCTGTGAGCTGAATAGACACAACACAAAGAAGTTACTGAAAATTCTTCTGTCTAGCATTATATGAAGAAATCCTGTTTCCAACGAAGTCCTCAAAGAGTTCCAAATATCCACTTGCAGACTTTACAAACAGAGTGTTTCCAAACTGCTGTATGAACAGAAAGGATAAACTCTGTGAGATGAATGCACACATCACATAGTAGTTTCTGAGAATGATTCTGTCTAGTTTTTATACCAAGATACTTCCTTTTCTAACATTGGCCTAAAATCGCTTGAAATCTCCAATTGCAATTTCCCCAAAAAGAGAGTTTCAAATCTGCTCTGTCCAAAGAAAGGTTCAACTCTGTGAGCTGAATACACACAACACAAAGAAGTTACTGAAAATTCTTCTGTCTAGCATTATATGAAGAAATCCCGTTTCCAACGAAGTCCCCAAAGAGGTCCAAATATCCCCTTGCAGACTTTACAAACAGAGTGTTTCCAAACTGCTCTATGAACAGAAAGGTTAAACTCTGTGAGCTGAACGCACACATCACAAAGTTGTTTCTGAGAATGATTCTGTCTAGTTTTTATACCAAGATATTTCGTTTTCTAACATTGGCCTCAAATCGCTTGAAATCTCAAATTCCAAATTCCAGAAAAAGACAGTTTCAAACCTGCAGTGTGTAAGGAAAGGTTCAAATCTGTGAGTTGAATACACACAACACAAAGAAGTTACTGAGAATTCTTCTGTCTAGCATTATATGAAGAAATCCCGTTTCCAACGAAGGCCTCAAAGAGTCCCAAATATCCACTTGCAGACTTTACAAACAGAGTGTTTCCAAACTGCTGTATGAACAGAAAGGTTAAACTCTGTGAGCTGAATACACACATCACATAGTAGTTTCTGAGAATGATTCTGTCTAGTTTTTATACGAAGATACTTCCTTTTCTAACATTGGCCTCAAATCGCTTGAAATCTCCTATTGCAATTTCCCCAAAAAGAGAGTTTCAAATCTGCTCTGTCCAAAGAAAGGTTCAACTCTGTGAGCTGAATACACACAACACAAAGAAGTTACTGAAAATTCTTCTGTCTAGCATTATATGAAGAAATCCCGTTTCCAACGAAGTCCTCAAAGAGGTCCAAATATCCACTTGCAGACTTTACAAACAGAGTGTTTCCAAACTGCTGTATGAACAGAAAGGTTAAACTCTGTGAGCTGAATGCACACATCACATAGTAGTTTCTGAGAATGATTCTGTCTAGTTTTTATACGAAGATATTTCCTTTTCTAACATTGGCCTAAAATCGCTTGAAATCTCCAATTGCAATTTCCCCAAAAAGAGAGTTTCAAATCTGCTCTGTCCAAAGAAAGGTTCAACTCTGTGAGCTGAATACATACAACACAAAGAAGTTACTGAAAATTCTTCTATCTAGCATTATATGAAGAAATCCCGTTTCCAACGAAGTCCTCAAAGAGGTCCAAATATCCACTTGCAGACTTTACAAACAGAGTGTTTCCAAACTGCTGTATGAACAGAAAGGTTAAAATCTGTGAGCTGAATGCACACATCACATAGTAGTTTCTGAGAATCATTCTGTCTAATTTTTATACCAAGATATTTCCTTTTCTCACATTGGCCTCAAATCGCTTGAAATCTCAAATTCCAAATTCCAGAAAAAGACAGTTTCAAACCTGCAGTGTGTAAGGAAAGGTTCAAATCTGTGAGTTGAATACACACAACACAAAGAAGTTACCGAGAATTCTTCTGTCTAGCATTATATGAAGAAATCCCGTTTCCAACGAAGGCCTCAAAGTGGAGCAAATATCCACTTGCAGACTTTACAAACAGAGTGTTTCCAAACTGCTGTATGAACAGAAAGGTGAAACTCTGTGAGCTGAATGCACACATCACATAGTAGTTTCTGAGAATGATTCTGTCTAGTTTTTATACGAAGATATTTCCTTTTCTCACATTGGCCTCAAATCGCTTGAAATCTCCAATTGCAATTTCCACAAAAAGTGAGTTTCAAATCTGCTCTGTCCAAAGAAAGGTTCAACTCTGTGAGCTGAATACAGACAACACAAAGAAGTTACTCAAAATTCTTCTGTCTAGCATTATATAAAGAAATCCCGTTTCCAACGAAATCCTCAAAGAGGTCCAAATATAACCTTGCAGACTTTACAAACAGAGTGTTTCCAAAGTGCTCTATGAACAGAAAGGTTAAACTCTGTGAGCTGAATGCACACATCACATAGTAGTTTCTGAGAATGATTCTGTCTAGTTTCTATACGAAGATATTTCCTTTTCTAACATTGGCCTCAAATCGCTTGAAATCTCCAATTTCAAATTCCACAAAAAGAGAGTTTCAAATCTGCTCTGTCCAAAGAAATGTTCAACTCTGTGAGCTGAATACACACAACACAAAGAAGTTACTGAAAATTCTTCTGTCTAGCATTATATGAAGAAATCCCGTTTCCAATGAAGGCCTCAAAGAGTTCCAAATATCCACTTGCAGACTTTACAAACAGAGTGTTTCCAAACTGCTGTATGAACAGAAAGGTTAAACTCTGTGAGCTGAATGCACACATCACATAGTAGTTTCTGAGAATGATTCTGTCTAGTTTTTATACGAAGATATTTCCTTTTCTAACATTGGCCTAAAATCGCTTGAAATCTCCAATTGCAATTTCCCCAAAAAGAGAGTTTCAAATCTGCTCTGTCCAAAGAAAGGTTCAACTCTGTGAGCTGAATACACACAACACAAAGAAGTTACTGAAAATTCTTCTGTCTAGCATTATATGAAGAAATCCCGTTTCCAACGAAGTCCTCAAAGAGGTCCAAATATCCACTTGCAGACTTTACAAACAGAGTGTTTCCAAACTGCTGTATGAACAGAAAGGTTAAACTCTGTGAGCTGAATGCACACATCACATAGTAGTTTCTGAGAATGATTCTGTCTAGTTTTTATACCAAGATATTTCCTTTTCTCACATTGGCCTCAAATCGCTTGAAATCTCCAATTGCAATTTCCACAAAAAGAGAGTTTCAAATCTGCTCTGTCCAAAGAAAGGTTCAACTCTGTGAGTTGAATGCACACAACACAAAGAAGTTACTCAAAATTCTTCTGTCTAGCATTATATAAAGAAATCCCGTTTCCAACGAAATCCTCAAAGAGGTCCAAATATCCCCTTGCAGACTTTACAAACAGAGTGTTTCCAAACTGCTCTATGAACAGAAAGGTTAAACTCTGTGAGCTGAATACACACATCACATAGTAGTTTCTGAGAATGATTCTGTCTAGTTTCTATACGAAGATATTTCCTTTTCTAACATTGTCCTCAAATCGCTTGAAATCTCCAATTTCAAATTCCACAAAAAGAGAGTTTCAAATCTGCTCTGTCCAAAGAAATGTTCAACTCTGTGAGCTGAATACACACAACACAAAGAAGTTACTGAAAATTCTTCTGTCTAGCATTATATGAAGAATTCCCGTTTCCAACGAAGGCCTCAAAGAGATCCAAATATCCACTTGCAGACGTTACAAACAGAGTGTTTCCAAACTGCTGTATGAACAGAAAGGTTAAACTCTGTGAGCTGAATGCACACATCACATAGTAGTTTCTGAGAATGATTCTGTCTAGTTTTTATACGAAGATATTTCCTTTTCTAACATTGGCCTAAAATCGCTTGAAATCTCCAATTGCAATTTCCCCAAAAAGAGAGTTTCAAATCTGCTCTGTCCAAAGAAAGGTTCAACTCTGTGAGCTGAATACACACAACACAAAGAAGTTACTGAAAATTCTTCTATCTAGCATTATATGAAGAAATCCCGTTTCCAACGAAGTCCTCAAAGAGGTCCAAATATCCACTTGCAGACTTTACAAACAGAGTGTTTCCAAACTGCTGTATGAACAGAAAGGTTAAAATCTGTGAGCTGAATGCACACATCACATAGTAGTTTCTGAGAATCATTCTGTCTAGTTTTTATACCAAGATATTTCCTTTTCTCACATTGGCCTCAAATCGCTTGAAATCTCAAATTCCAAATTCCAGAAAAAGACAGTTTCAAACCTGCAGTGTGTAAGGAAAGGTTCAAATCTGTGAGTTGAATACACACAACACAAAGAAGTTACCGAGAATTCTTCTGTCTAGCATTATATGAAGAAATCCCGTTTCCAACGAAGGCCTCAAAGTGGAGCAAATATCCACTTGTAGACTTTAGAAACAGAGTGTTTCCAAACTGCTCTATGAACAGAAAAGTTAAACTCTGTGAGCTGAACGCACACATCACAAAGTTGTTTCTGAGAGTGATTCTGTCTAGTTTTTATACCAAGATATTTCGTTTTCTAACATTGGCCTAAAATCGCTTGAAATCTCCAATTGCAATTTCCACAAAAAGAGAGTTTCAAATCTGCTCTGTCCAAAGAAAGGTTCAATTCTGTGAGCTGAATACACACAACACAAAGAAGTTACTGAAAATTCTTCTGTCTAGCATTATATGAAGAAATCCCGTTTCCAACGAAGGCCTCAAAGAGTTCAAAATATCGACTTGCAGACTTTACAAACAGAGTGTTTCCAAACTGCTGTATGAACAGAAAGGTTAAACTCTGTGAGCTGAATGCACACATCACATAGTAGTTTCTGAGAATGATTCTGTCTAGTTTTTATACGAAGATATTTCCTTTTCTAACATTGGCCTAAAGTCGCTTGAAATCTCCAATTGCAATTTCCACAAAAAGAGAGTTTCAAACCTGCTCTGTCCAAAGAAAGGTTCAACTCTGTGAGCTGAATACACACAACACAAAGAAGTTAGTCAAAATTCTTCTGTCTAGCATTATATGAAAAATCCCGTTTCCAAGGAAGTCCTCAAAGAGGTCCAAATATGCACTTGCAAACTTTACAAACAGAGTGTTTCCAAACTGCGCTATGAACAGAAAGGTTAAACTCTGTGAGCTGAATGCACACATCACATAGTAGTTTCTGAGAATGATTCTGTCTAGTTTTTATACCAAGATATTTCCTTTTCTCACATTGGCCTCAAATCACTTGAAATCTCCAATTGCAATTTCCACAAAAAGAGAGTTTCAAATCTGCTCTGTCCAAAGAAAGGTTCAACTCTGTGAGCTGAATACACACAACACAAAGAAGTTACTCAAAATTCTTCTGTCTAGCATTATATAAAGAAATCCCGTTTCCAACGAAATCCTCAAAGAGGTCCAAATATCCCCTTGCAGACTTTACAAACAGAGTGTTTCCAAACTGCTCTATGAACAGAAAGGTTAAACTCTGTGAGCTGAATGCACACATCACATAGTAGTTTCTGAGAATGATTCTGTCTAGTTTCTATACGAAGATATTTCCTTTTCTAACATTGTCCTAGAATCGCATGAAATCTCAAATTCCAAATTCCAGAAAAAGACAGTTTCAAACCTGCAGTGTGTAAGGAAAGGTTCAAATCTGTGAGTTGAATACACACAACACAAAGAAGTTACTGAGAATTCTTCTGTCTAGCATTATATGAAGAAATCCCGTTTCCAACGAAGGCCTCAAAGTGGTGCAAATATCCACTTGTAGACTTTAGATACAGAGTGTTTCCAAACTGCTCTATGAACAGAAAAGTTAAACTCTGTGAGTTGAACGCACACATCACAAAGTTGTTTCTGAGAATGATTCTGTCTAGTTTTTATACCAAGATATTTCGTTTTCTAACATTGGCCTAAAATCGCTTGAAATCTCCAATTGCAATTTCCACAAAAAGAGAGTTTCAAATCTGCTCTGTCCAAAGAAAGATTGAACCCTGTGAGCTGAATACACACAACACAAAGAAGTTACTGAAAATTCTTCTGTCTAGCATTATATGATGAAATCCCGTTTCCAACGAAGTCCTCAAAGAGTTCCAAATATCCACTTGCAGACTTTACAAACAGAGTGTTTCCAAACTGCTGTATGAACAGAAAGGTTAAACTCTGTGAGCTGAATGCACACATCACATAGTAGTTTCTGAGAATGATTCTGTCTAGTTTTTATACGAAGATATTTCCTTTTCTAACATTGGCCTAAAATCGCTTGAAATCTCCAATTGCAATTTCCCCAAAAAGAGAGTTTCAAATCTGCTCTGTGCAAAGAAAGGTTCAACTCTGTGAGCTGAATACACACAACACAAAGAAGTTACTGAAAATTCTTCTGTCTAGCATTATATGAAGAAATCCCGTTTCCAACGAAGTCCTCAAAGAGGTCCAAATATCCACTTGCAGACTTTACAAACAGAGTGTTTCCAAACTGCTGTATGAACAGAAAGGTTAAACTCTGTGAGCTGAATGCACACATCACATAGTAGTTTCTGAGAATGATTCTGTCTAGTTTCTATACGAAGATATTTCCTTTTCTAACATTGGCCTCAAATAGCTTGAAATCTCAAATTACAAATTCCAGAAAAAGACAGTTTCAAACCTGCAGTGTGTAAGGAAAGGTTCAAATGTGTGAGTTGAATACACACAACACAAAGAAGTTACTGAGAATTCTTCTGTCTAGCATTATTTGAAGAAATCCCGTTTCCAACGAAGGCCTCAAAGTGGTGCAAATATCCACTTGTAGACTTTAGAAACAGAGTGTTTCCAAACTGCTCTATGAACAGAAAAGTTAAACTCTGTGAGCTGAACGCACACATCACAAAGTTGTTTATGAGAATGATTCTGTCTAGTTTTTATACCAAGATATTTCGTTTTCTAACATTGGCCTAAAATCGCTTGAAAGCTCCAATTGCAATTTCCACAAAAAGAGAGTTTCAAATCTGCTCTGTCCAAAGAAAGGTTCAACTCTGTGAGCTGAATACACACAACACAAAGAAGTTACTGAAAATTCTTCTGTCTAGCATTATATGAAGAAATCCCGTTTCCAACGAAGGCCTCAAAGAGTTCCAAATATCCACTTGCAGACTTTACAAACAGAGTGTTTCCAAACTGCTGTATGAACAGAAAGGTTAAACTCTGTGAGCTGAATGCAAACATCACATAGTACTTTCTGAGAATGATTCTGTCTAGGTTTTATACGAAGATACTTCCTTTTCTAACATTGGCCTAAAATCGCTTGAAATCTCCAATTGGAATTTCCCCAAAAAGAGAGTTTCAAATCTGCTCTGTCCAAAGAAAGGTTCAACTCTGTGAGCTGAATACACACAACACAAAGAAGTTACTGAAAATTCTTCTGTCTAGCATTATATGAAGAAATCCCGTTTCCAACGAAGTCCTCAAAGAGGTCCAAATATCCACTTGCAGACTTTACAAACAGAGTGTTTCCAAACTGCTCTATGAACAGAAAGGTTAAACTCTGTGAGCTGAAAGCACACATCACATAGTAGTTTCTGAGAATGATTCTGTCTAGTTTTTATACCAAGATATTTCCTTTTCAAACATAGGCCTCAAATCGCTTGAAATCTCCAATTTCAAATTCCAGAAAAAGAGAGTTTCAAATCTGCTGTGTCCAAAGAAAGGTTCAACTCTGTGAGCTGAATACACACAACACAAAGAAGTTACTGAAAATTCTTCTGTCTAGCATTATATGAAGAAATCCCATTTCCAACGAAGTCCTCAAAGAGGTCCAAATATCCACTTGCAGACTTTACAAACAGAGTGTTTCCAAACTGCTGTATGAACAGAAAGGTTAAACTCTGTGAGCTGAATGCACACATCACATAGTAGTTTCTGAGAATCATTCTGTCTGGTTTTTATAGCAAGATATTTCCTTTTCTAACATTGGCCTCAAATCGCTTGAAATCTCCAATTGCAATTTCCACAAAAACAGAGTTTCAAATCTGCTCTGTCCAAAGAAAGGTTCAACTCTGTGAGCTGAATACACACAACACAAAGAAGTTACTGAAAATTCTTCTGTCTAGCATTATATAAAGAAATCCCGTTTCCAACGAAGTCCTCAAAGAGGTCCAAATATCCACTTGCAGACTTTACAAACAGAGTGTTTCCAAACTGCTGTATGAACAGAAAGGTTAAACTCTGTGAGCTGAATGCACACATCACATAGTAGTTTCTGAGAATGATTCTGTCTAGTTTCTATACGAAGATATTTCCTTTTCTAACATTGGCCTCAAATCGCTTGAAATCTCAAATTCCAAATTCCAGAAAAAGACAGTTTCAAACCTGCAGTGTGTAAGGAAAGGTTCAAATCTGTGAGTTGAATACACACAACACAAAGAAGTTACTGAGAATTCTTCTGTCTAGCATTATATGAAGGAATCCCGTTTCCAACGAAGGCCTCAAAGTGGAGCAAATATCCACTTCTAGACTTTAGAAACAGAGTGTTTCCAAACCGCTCTATCAACAGAAAAGTTAAACTCTGTGAGTTGAACGCACACATCACAAAGTTGTTTCTGAGAATGATTCTGTCTAGTTTTTATACCAAGATATTTCGTTTTCTAACATTGGCCTAAAATCGCTTGAAATCTCCAATTGCAATTTCCACAAAAAGAGAGTTTCAAATCTGCCCTGTCCAAAGAAAGGTTCAACTCTGTGAGCTGAATACACACAACACAAAGAAGTTACTGAAAATTCTTCTGTCTAGCATTATATGAAGAAATCCCGTTTCCAACGATGTCCTCAAAGAGTTCAAAATATCCACTCGCAGACTTTACAAACAGAGTGTTTCCAAACTGCTGTATGAACAGAAAGGTTAAACTCTGTGAGCTGAATGCACACATCACATAGTAGTTTCTGAGAATGATTCTGTCTAGTTTTTATACGAAGATATTTCCTTTTCTAACATTGGCCTAAAATCGCTTGAAATCTCCAATTGCAATTTCCACAAAAAGAGAGTTTCAAATCTGCTCTGTCCAAAGAAAGGTTCAACTCTGTGAGCTGAATACACACAACACAAAGAAGTTACTCAAAATTCTTCTGTCTAGCATTATATGAAGAAATCCCGTTTCCAACGAAGTCCTCAAAGAGGTCCAAATATCCACTTGCAGACTTTACAAACAGAGTGTTTCCAAACTGCTGTATGAACAGAAAGGTTAAACTCTGTGAGCTGAATGCACACATCACATAGTAGTTTCTGAGAATGATTCTGTCTAGTTTTTATACCAAGATATTTCCTTTTCTCACATTGGCCTCAAATCGCTTGAAATCTCCAATTGCAATTTCCACAAAAAGAGAGTTTCAAATCTGCTCTGTCCAAAGAAAGGTTCAACTCTGTGAGCTGAATAGACACAACACGAAGAAGTTACTGAAAATTCTTCTGTCTAGCATTATATGAAGAAATCCTGTTTCCAACGAAGTCCTCAAAGAGTTCCAAATATCCACTTGCAGACTTTACAAACAGAGTGTTTCCAAACTGCTGTATGAACAGAAAGGGTAAACTCTGTGAGATGAATGCACACATCACATAGTAGTTTCTGAGAATGATTCTGTCTAGTTTTTATACCAAGATACTTCCTTTTCTAACATTGGCCTAAAATCGCTTGAAATCTCCAATTGCAATTTCCCCAAAAAGAGAGGTTCAAATCTGCTCTGTCCAAAGAAAGGTTCAACTCTGTGAGCTGAATACACACAACACAAAGAAGTTACTGAAAATTCTTCTGTCTAGCATTATATGAAGAAATCCCGTTTCCAACGAAGTCCCCAAAGAGGTCCAAATATCCCCTTGCAGACTTTACAAACAGAGTGTTTCCAAACTGCTCTATGAACAGAAAGGTTAAACTCTGTGAGCTGAACGCACACATCACAAAGTTGTTTCTGAGAATGATTCTGTCTAGTTTTTATACCAAGATATTTCGTTTTCTAACATTGGCCTCAAATCGCTTGAAATCTCAAATTCCAAATTCCAGAAAAAGACAGTTTCAAACCTGCAGTGTGTAAGGAAAGGTTCAAATCTGTGAGTTGAATACACACAACACAAAGAAGTTACTGAGAATTCTTCTGTCTAGCATTATATGAAGAAATCCCGTTTCCAACGAAGGCCTCAAAGAGTCCCAAATATCCACTTGCAGACTTTACAAACAGAGTGTTTCCAAACTGCTGTATGAACAGAAAGGTTAAACTCTGTGAGCTGAATACACACATCACATAGTAGTTTCTGAGAATGATTCTGTCTAGTTTTTATACGAAGATACTTCCTTTTCTAACATTGGCCTCAAATCGCTTGAAATCTCCTATTGCAATTTCCCCAAAAAGAGAGTTTCAAATCTGCTCTGTCCAAAGAAAGGTTCAACTCTGTGAGCTGAATACACACAACACAAAGAAGTTACTGAAAATTCTTCTGTCTAGCATTATATGAAGAAATCCCGTTTCCAACGAAGTCCTCAAAGAGGTCCAAATATCCACTTGCAGACTTTACAAACAGAGTGTTTCCAAACTGCTGTATGAACAGAAAGGTTAAACTCTGTGAGCTGAATGCACACATCACATAGTAGTTTCTGAGAATGATTCTGTCTAGTTTTTATACGAAGATATTTCCTTTTCTAACATTGGCCTAAAATCGCTTGAAATCTCCAATTGCAATTTCCACAAAAAGAGAGTTTCAAATCTGCTCTGTCCAAAGAAAGGTTCAACTCTGTGAGCTGAATACACACAACACAAAGAAGTTACTGAAAATTCTTCTGTCTAGCATTATATGAAGAAATCCCGTTTCCAACGAAGTCCTCAAAGAGGTCCAAATATCCACTTGCAGACTTTACAAACAGAGTGTTTCCAAACTGCTGTATGAACAGAAAGGTGAAACTCTGTGAGCTGAATGCACACATCACATAGTAGTTTCTGAGAATGATTCTGTCTAGTTTTTATACGAAGACATTTCCTTTTCTCACATTGGCCTCAAATCGCTTGAAATCTCCAATTGCAATTTCCACAAAAAGTGAGTTTCAAATCTGCTCTGTCCAAAGAAAGGTTCAACTCTGTGAGCTGAATACACACAACACAAAGAAGTTACTCAAAATTCTTCTGTCTAGCATTATATAAAGAAATCCCGTTTCCAACGAAATCCTCAAAGAGGTCCAAATATAACCTTGCAGACTTTACAAACAGAGTGTTTCCAAAGTGCTCTATGAACAGAAAGGTTAAACTCTGTGAGCTGAATGCACACATCACATAGTAGTTTCTGAGAATGATTCTGTCTAGTTTCTATACGAAGATATTTCCTTTTCTAACATTGTCCTCAAATCGCTTGAAATCTCAAGTTCCAAATTCCAGAAAAAGACAGTTTCAAACCTGCAGTGTGTAAAGAAAGGTTCAAATCTGTGAGTTGAATACACACAACACAAAGAAGTTACTGAGAATTCTTCTGTCTAGCATTATATGAAGAAATCCCGTTTCCAACGAAGGCCTCAAAGTGGAGCAAATATCCACTTGAAGACTTTAGAAACAGAGTGTTTCCAAACTGCTCTATGAACAGAAAAGTTAAACTCTGTGAGCTGAACGCACACATCACAAAGTTGTTTTTGAGAATGATTCTGTCTAGTTTTTATACCAAGATATTTCGTTTTCTAACATTGGCCTAAAATCGCTTGAAATCTCCAATTGCAATTTCCACAAAAAGAGAGTTTCAAATCTGCTCTGTCCAAAGAAAGGTTCAACTCTGTGAGCTGAATACACACAACACAAAGAAGTTACTGAAAATTCTTCTATCTAGCATTATATGAAGAAATCCCCTTTCCAACGAAGTCCTCAAAGAGTTCCAAATATCCACTTGCAGACTTTACAAACAGAGTGTTTCCAAACTGCTGTATGAACAGAAAGGATAAACTCTGTGAGCTGAATGCACACATCACATAGTAGTTTCTGAGAATGATTCTGTCTAGTTTTTATACGAAGATACTTCCTTTTCTAACATTGGCCTCAAATCGCTTGAAATCTCCAATTGCAATTTCCCCAAAAAAAGAGTTTCAAATCTGCTCTGTCCAAAGAAAGTTCAACTCTGTGAGCTGAACACACACAACACAAAGAAGTTACTGAAAATTCTTCTGTCTAGCATTATATGAAGAAATCCCATTTCCAACGAAATCCTCAAAGAGGTCCAAATATCCCCTTGCAGACTTTACAAACAGAGTGTTTCCAAACTTCTCTATGAACAGAAAGGTTAAACTCTGTGAGCTGAATGCACACATCACATAGTAGTTTCTGAGAATGATTCTGTCTAGTTTCTATACGAAGATATTTCCTTTTCTAACATTGTCCTCAAATCGCTTGAAATCTCAAATACCAAATTCCAGAAAAAGACAGTTTCAAACCTGCAGTGTGTAAGGAAAGGTTCAAATCTGTGAGCTGAATACACACAACACAAAGAAGTTACTGAGAATTCTTCTGTCTAGCATTATATGAAGAAATCCCGTTTCCAACGAAGGCGTCAAAGTGGAGCAAATATCCACTTGTAGAATTTAGAAACAGAGTGTTTCCAAACTGCTCTATGAACAGAAAAGTTAAACTCTGTGAGCTGAACGCACACATCACAAAGTTGTTTCTGAGAATGATTCTGTCTAGTTTTTATACCAAGATATTTCGTTTTCTAACATTGGCCTAAAATCGCTTGAAATCTCTAATTGCAATTTCCACAAAAAGAGAGATTCAAATCTGCTCTCTCCAAAGAAAGGTTCAACTCTGTGAGCTGAATACACACAACACAAAGAAGTTACTGAAAATTCTTCTATCTAGCATTATATGAAGAAATCCCGTTTCCAACGAAGTCCTCAAAGAGTACCAAATATCCACTTGCAGACTTTACAAACAGAGTGTTTCCAAACTGCTGTATGAACAGAAAGGTTAAACTCTGTGAGCTGAATGCACACATCACATAGTAGTTTCTGAGAATGATTCTGTCTAGTTTTTATACGAAGATACTTCCTTTTCTAACATTGGCCTCAAATCGCTTGAAATCTCCAATTGCAATTTCCACAAAAAGAGAGTTTCAAATCTGCTCTGTCCAAAGAAATGTTCAACTCTGTGAGCTGAATACACACAACACAAAGAAGTTACTGAAAATTCTTCTGTCTAGCATTATATGAAGAAATCCCGTTTCCAACGAAGTCCTCAAAGAGGTCCAAATATCCACTTGCAGACTTTACAAACAGAGTGTTTCCAAACTGCTCTATGAACAGAAAGGTTGAACTCTGTGAGCTGAATGCACACATCACATAGTAGTTTCTGAGAATGATTCTGTCTAGTTTCTATACGAAGATATTTCCTTTTCTAACATTGTCCTCACATAGCTTGAAATCTCAAATTCCAAATTCCAGAAAAAGACAGTTTCAAACCTGCAGTGTGTAAGGAAAGGTTCAAATCTGTGAGTTGAATACACACAACACAAAGAAGTTACTGAGAATTCTTCTGTCTAGCATTATATGAAGAAATCCCGTTTCCAACGAAGGCCTCAAAGTGGAGCAAATATCCACTTGTAGACTTTAGAAACAGAGTGTTTCCAAACTGCTCTATGAACAGAAAAGTTAAACTCTGTGAGCTGAACGCACACATCACAAAGTTGTTTCTGAGAATGATTCTGTCTAGTTTTTATACCAAGATATTTCGTTTTCTAACATTGGCCTAAAATCGCTTGAAATCTCCAATTGCAATTTCCACCAAAAGAGAGTTTCAAATCTGCTCTGTCCAAAGAAAGGTTCAACTCTGTGAGCTGAATACACACAACACAAAGAAGTTACTGAAAATTCTTCTATCTAGCATTATATGAAGAAATCCCGTTTCCAACGAAGTCCTCAAAGAGTTCCAAATATCCACTTGCAGACTTTACAAACAGAGTGTTTCCAAACTGCTGTATGAACAGAAAGGTTAAACTCTGTGAGCTGAATGCACACATCACATAGTAGTTTCTGAGAATGATTCTGTCTAGTTTTTATACGAAGATACTTCCTTTTCTCACATTGGCCTCAAATCGCTTGAAATCTCCAATTGCAATTTCCCCAAAAAGAGAGTTTCAAATCTGCTCTGTCCAAAGAAAGGTTCAACTCTGTGAGCTGAATACACACAACACAAAGAAGTTACTGAAAATTCTTCTGTCTAGCATTATATGAAGAAATCCCGTTTCCAACGAAGTCCTCAAAGAGGTCCAAATATCCACTTGCAGACTTTACAAACAGAGTGTTTCCAAACTGCTGTATGAACAGAAAGGTTAAACTCTGTGAGCTGAATGCACACATCACATAGTAGTTTCTGAGAATGATTCTGTCTAGTTTTTATACGAAGATATTTCCTTTTCTAACATTGGCCTAAAATCGCTTGAAATCTCCAATTGCAATTTCCCCAAAAAGAGAGTTTCAAATCTGCTCTGTCCAAAGAAAGGTTCAACTCTGTGAGCTGAATACACACAACACAAAGAAGTTACTGAAAATTCTTCTGTCTAGCATTATATGAAGAAATCCCGTTTCCAACGAAGTCCTCAAAGAGATCCAAATATCCACTTGCAGACTTTACAAACAGAGTGTTTCCAAACTGCTGTATGAACAGAAAGGTTAAACTCTGTGAGCTGAATGCACACATCACATAGTAGTTTCTGAGAATGATTCTGTCTAGTTTTTATACCAAGATATTTCCTTTTCTCACATTGGCCTCAAATCGCTTGAAATCTCCAATTGCAATTTCCACAAAAAGAGAGTTTCAAATCTGCTCTGTCCAAAGAAAGGTTCAACTCTGTGAGCTGAATACACACAACACAAAGAAGTTACTCAAAATTCTTCTGTCTAGCATTATATAAAGAAATCCCGTTTCCAACGAAATCATCAAAGAGGTCCAAATATAACCTTGCAGACTTTACAAACAGAGTGTTTCCAAACTGCTCTATGAACAGAAAGGTTAAACTCTGTGAGCTGAATGCACACATCACATAGTAGTTTCTGAGAATGATTCTGTCTAGTTTTTATACGAAGATATTTCCTTTTCTAACATTGTCCTCAAATCGCTTGAAATCTCAAATTCCAAATTCCAGAAAAAGACAGTTTCAAACCTGCAGTGTGTAAGGAAAGGTTCAAATCTGTGAGTTGAATACACACAACACAAAGAAGTTACTGAGAATTCTTCTGTCTAGCATTATATGAAGAAATCCCGTTCCCAACGAAGGCCTCAAAGTGGAGCAAATATCCACTTGTAGACTTTACAAACAGAGTGTTTCCAAACTGCTGTATGAACAGAAAGGTTAAACTCTGTGAGCTGAATGCACACATCACATAGTACTTTCTGAGAATGATTCTGTCTAGTTTTTATACCAAGATATTTCCTTTTCTCACATTGGCCTCAAATCGCTTGAAATCTCCAATTCCAAATTCCAGAAAAAGACAGTTTCAAACCTGCAGTGTGTAAGGAAAGGTTCAAATCTGTGAGTTGAATACACACAACACAAAGAAGTTACTGAGAATTCTTCTGTCTAGCATTATATGAAGAAATCCCGTTTCCAACGAAGGCCTCAAAGTGGTGCAAATATCCATTTGTAGACTTTAGAAACAGAGTGTTTCCAAACTGCTCTATCAACAGAAAAGTTAAACGCTGTGAGTTGAACGCACACATCACAAAGTTGTTTCTGAGAATGATTCTGTCTAGTTTTTATACCAAGATATTTCGTTTTCTAACATTGGCCTAAAATCGCTTGAAATCTCCAATTGCAATTTCCACAAAAAGAGAGTTTCAAATCTGCTGTGTCCAAAGAAAGGTTCAACTCTGTGAGCTGAATACACACAACACAAAGAAGTTACTGAAAATTCTTCTGTCTAGCATTATATGAAGAAATCCCGTTTCCAACGAAGTCCTCAAAGAGTTCAAAATATCCACTCGCAGACTTTACAAACAGAGTGTTTCCAAACTGCTGTATGAACAGAAAGGTTAAACTCTGTGAGCTGAATGCACACATCACATAGTAGTTTCTGAGAATGATTCTGTCTAGTTTCCATACGAAGATATAACCTTTTCTAACATTGGCCTCAAATCGCTTGAAATCTCAAATTCCAAATTCCAGAAAAAGACAGTTTCAAACCTGCAGTGTGTAAGGAAAGGTTCAAATCTGTGAGTTGAATACACACAACACAAAGAAGTTACTGAGAATTCTTCTGTCTAGCATTATATGAAGAAATCCCGTTTCCAACGAAGGCCTCAAAGTGGTGCAAATATCCACTTGTAGACTTTAGAAACAGAGTGTTTCCAAACTGCTCTATGAACAGAAAAGTTAAACTCTGTGAGCTGAACGCACACATCACAAAGTTGTTTCTGAGAATGATTCTGTCTAGTTTTTATACCAAGATATTTCGTTTTCTAACATTGGCCTAAAATCGCTTGAAATCTCCAATTGCAATTTCCACAATAAGAGAGTTACAAATCTGCTCTGTCCAAAGAAAGGTTCAACTCTGTGAGCTGAATACACACAACACAAAGAAGTTACTGAAAATTCTTCTGTCTAGCATTATATGAAGAAATCCCGTTTCCAACGAAGGCCTCAAAGAGTTCCAAATATCCACTTGCAGACTTTACAAACAGAGTGTTTCCAAACTGCTGTATGAACAGAAAGGTTAAACTCTGTGAGCTGAATGCACACATCACATAGTAGTTTCTGAGAATGATTCTGTCTAGTTTTTATACGAAGATATTTCCTTTTCTAACATTGGCCTAAAATCGCTTGAAATCTCCAATTGCAATTTCCTCAAAAAGAGAGTTTCAAATCTGCTCTGTCCAAAGAAAGGTTCAACTCTGTGAGCTGAATACACACAACACAAAGAAGTTACTGAAAATTCTTCTGTCTAGCATTATATGAAGAAATCCCGTTTCCAACGAAGTCCTCAAAGAGGTCCAAATATCCACTTGCAGACTTTACAAACAGAGTGTTTCCAAACTGCTGTATGAACAGAAAGGTTAAAATCTGTGAGCTGAATGCACACATCACATAGTAGTTTCTGAGAATCATTCTGTCTAGTTTTTATACCAAGATATTTCCTTTTCTCACATTGGCCTCAAATCGCTTGAAATCTCAAATTCCAAATTCCAGAAAAAGAGAGTTTCAAACCTGCAGTGTGTAAGGAAAGGTTTAAATCTGTGAGTTGAATACACACAACACAAAGAAGTTACTGAGAATTCCTCTGTCTAGCATTATATGAAGAAATCCCGTTTCCAACGAAGGCCTCAAAGTGGTGCAAATATCCACTTGTAGACTTTAGAAACAGAGTGTTTCCAAACTGCTCTATGAACAGAAAAGTTAAACTCTGTGAGCTGAACGCACACATCACAAAGTTGTTTCTGAGAATGATTCTGTCTAGTTTTTATACGAAGATATTTCCTTTTCTAACATTGGCCTAAAATCGCTTAAAATCTCCAATTTCAAATTCCAGAAAAAGAGAGTTTCAAATCTGCTCTGTCAAAAGAAATGTTCAACTCTGTGAGCTGAATACACACAACACAAAGAAGTTACTGAAAATTCTTCTGTCTAGCATTATATGAAGAATTCCCGTTTCCAACGAAGGCCTCAAAGAGATCCAAATATCCACTTGCAGACTTTACAAACAGAGTGTTTCCAAACTGCTGTATGAACAGAAAGGTTAAACTCTGTGAGCTGAATGCACACATCACATAGTAGTTTCTGAGAATGATTCTGTCTAGTTTTTATACGAAGATATTTCCTTTTCTAACATTGGCCTAAAATCGCTTGAAATCTCCAATTGCAATTTCCCCAAAAAGAGAGTTTCAAATCTGCTCTGTCCAAAGAAAGGTTCAACTCTGTGAGCTGAATACACACAACACAAAGAAGTTACTGAAAATTCTTCTGTCTAGCATTATATGAAGAAATCCCGTTTCCAACGAAGTCCTCAAAGAGGTCCAAATATCCACTTGCAGACTTTACAAACAGAGTGTTTCCAAACTGCTGTATGAACAGAAAGGTTAAAATCTGTGAGCTGAATGCACACATCACATAGTAGTTTCTGAGAATCATTCTGTCTAGTTTTTATACCAAGATATTTCCTTTTCTCACATTGGCCTCAAATCGCTTGAAATCTCAAATTCCAAATTCCAGAAAAATTCAGTTTCAAACCTGCAGTGTGTAAGGAAAGGTTCAAATCTGTGAGTTGAATACACACAACACAAAGAAGTTACTGAGAATTCCTCTGTCTAGCATTATATGAAGAAATCCCGTTTCCAACGAAGGCCTCAAAGTGGTGCAAATATCCATTTGTAGACTTTAGAAACAGAGTGTTTCCAAACTGCTCTATGAACAGAAAAGTTAAACTCTGTGAGCTGAACCCACACATCACAAAGTTGTTTCTGAGAATGATTCTGTCTAGTTTTTATACGAAGATATTTCCTTTTCTAACATTGGCCTAAAATCGCTTGAAATCTCCAATTGCAATTTCCCCAAAAAGAGAGTTTCAAATCTGCTCTGTCCAAAGAAAGGTTCAACTCTGTGAGCTGAATACACACAACACAAAGAAGTTACTGAAAATTCTTCTGTCTAGCATTATATGAAGAAATCCCTTTTCCAACGAAGTCCTCAAAGAGGTCAAATATCCACTTGCAGACTTTACAAACAGAGTGTTTCCAAACTGCTCTGTGAACAGAAAGGTTAAACTCTGTGAGCTGAATGCACACATCACATAGTAGTTTCTGAGAATGATTCTGTCTAGTTTGTATACGAAGATATTTCGTTTTCTAACATTGGCCTAAAATCGCTTGAAATCTCCAATTGCAATTTCCACAAAAAGAGAGTTTCAAATCTGCTCTGTCCAAAGAAAGGTTCAACTCTGTGAGCTGAATACACACAACACAAAGAAGTTACTGAAAATTCTTCTGTCTAGCATTATATGAAGAAATCCCGTTTCCAACGAAGTCCTCAAAGAGTTCCAAATATCCACTCGCAGACTTTACAAACAGAGTGTTTCCAAACTGCTGTATGAACAGAAAGGTTAAACTCTGTGAGCTGAATGCACACATCACATAGTAGTTTCTGAGAATGATTCTGTCTAGTTTTTATACGAAGATATTTCCTTTTCTAACATTGGCCTAAAATCGCTTGAAATCTCCAATTGCAATTTCCCCAAAAAGAGAGTTTCAAATCTGCTTTGTCCAAAGAAAGGTTCAACTCTGTGAGCTGAATACACACAACACAAAGAAGTTACTCAAAATTCTTCTGTCTAGCATTATATGAAGAAATCCCGTTTCCAACGAAGTCCTCAAAGAGGTCCAAATATCCACTTGCAGACTTTACAAACAGAGTGTTTCCAAACTGCTGTATGAACAGAAAGGTTAACCTCTGTGAGCTGAATGCACACATCACATAGTAGTTTCTGAGAATGATTCTGTCTAGTTTTTATACCAAGATATTTCCTTTTCTCACATTGGCCTCAAATCGCTTGAAATCTCCAATTGCAATTCCCACAAAAAGAGAGTTTCAAATCTGCTCTGTCCAAAGAAAGGTTCAACTCTGTGAGCTGAATAGACACAACACAAAGAAGTTACTGAAAATTCTTCTGTCTAGCATTATTTGAAGAAATCCTGTTTCCAACGAAGTCCTCAAAGAGTTCCAAATATCCACTTGCAGACTTTACAAACAGAGTGTTTCCAAACTGCTGTATGAACAGAAAGGCTAAACTCTGTGAGCTGAATGCACACATCACATAGTAGTTTCTGAGAATGATTCTGTCTAGTTTTTATACCAAGATACTTCCTTTTCTAACATTGGCCTAAAATCGCTTGAAATCTCCAATTGCAATTTCCCCAAAAAGAGAGTTTCAAATCTGCCCTGTCCAAAGAAAGGTTCAACTCTGTGAGCTGAATACACACAACACAAAGAAGTTACTGAAAATTCTTCTGTCTAGCATTATATGAAGAAATCCCGTTTCCAACGAAGTCCCCAAAGAGGTCCAAATATCCCCTTGCAGACTTTACAAACAGAGTGTTTCCAAACTGCTCTATGAACAGAAAGGTTAAACTCTGTGAGCTGAACGCACACATCACAAAGTTGTTTCTGAGAATGATTCTGTCTAGTTTTTATACCAAGATATTTCGTTTTCTAACATTGGCCTCAAATCGCTTGAAATCTCCAATTTCAAATTCCAGAAAAAGAGAGTTTCAAATCTGCTCTGTCCAAAGAAAGGTTCAACTCTGTGAGCTGAATACACACAACACAAAGAAGTTACTGAAAATTCTTCTGTCTAGCATTATATGAAGAAATCCCGTTTCCAACGAAGTCCTCAAAGAGGTCCAAATATCCACTTGCAGACTTTACAAACAGAGTGTTTCCAAACTGCTCTATGAACAGAAAGGTTAAACTCTGTGAGCTGAATGCACACATCACATAGTAGTTTCTGAGAATGATTCTGTCTAGTTTCCATACGAAGATATTTCCTTTTCTAACATTGGCCTCAAATCGCTTGAAATCTCAAATTCCAAATTCCAGAAAAAGACAGTTTCAAACCTGCAGTGTGTAAGGAAAGGTTCAAATCTGTGAGTTGAATACACACAACACAAAGAAGTTACTGAGAATTCTTCTGTCTAGCATTATATGAAGAAATCCCGTTTCCAACGAAGGCCTCAAAGTGGTGCAAATATCCACTTGTAGACTTTAGAAACAGAGTGTTTCCAAACTGCTCTATGAACAGAAAAGTTAAACTCTGTGAGCTGAACGCACACATCACAAAGTTGTTTCTGAGAATGATTCTGTCTAGTTATTATACGAAGATATTTCCTTTTCTAACATTGGCCTAAAATCGCTTGAAATCTCCAATTGCAATTTCCACAATAAGAGAGTTTCAAATCTGCTCTGTCCAAAGAAAGGTTCAACTCTGTGAGCTGAATACACACAACACAAAGAAGTTACTGTAAATTCTTCTCTCCAGCATTATATGAAGAAATCCCGTTTCCAACGAAGGCCTCAAAGAGTTCCAAATATCCACTTGCAGACTTTACAAACAGAGTGTTTCCAAACTGCTGTATGAACAGAAAGGTTAAACTCTGTGAGCTGAATGCACACATCACATAGTAGTTTCTGAGAATGATTCTGTCTAGTTTTTATACGAAGATATTTCCTTTTCTAACATTGGCCTAAAATCGCTTGAAATCTCCAATTGCAATTTCCTCAAAAAGAGAGTTTCAAATCTGCTCTGTCCAAAGAAAGGTTCAACTCTGTGAGCTGAATACACACAACACAAAGAAGTTACTGAAAATTCTTCTGTCTAGCATTATATGAAGAAATCCCGTTTCCAACGAAGTCCTCAAAGAGGTCCAAATATCCACTTGCAGACTTTACAAACAGAGTGTTTCCAAACTCCTGTATGAACAGAAAGGTTAAAGTCTGTGAGCTGAATGCACACATCACATAGTAGTTTCTGAGAATCATTCTGTCTAGTTTTTATACCAAGATATTTCCTTTTCTCACATTGGCCTCAAATCGCTTGAAATCTCAAATTCCAAATTCCAGAAAAAGAGAGTTTCAAACCTGCAGTGTGTAAGGAAAGGTTCAAATCTGTGAGTTGAATACACACAACACAAAGAAGTTACTGAGAATTCCTCTGTCTAGCATTATATGAAGAAATCCCGTTTCCAACGAAGGCCTCAAAGTGGTGCAAATATCCACTTGTAGACTTTAGAAACAGAGTGTTTCCAAACTGCTCTATGAACAGAAAAGTTAAACTCTGTGAGCTGAACGCACACATCACAAAGTTGTTTCTGAGAATGATTCTGTCTAGTTTTTATACGAAGATATTTCCTTTTCTAACATTGGCCTAAAATCGCTTAAAATCTCCAATTTCAAATTCCAGAAAAAGAGAGTTTCAAATCTGCTCTGTCCAAAGAAATGTTCAACTCTGTGAGCTGAATACACACAACACAAAGAAGTTACTGAAAATTCTTCTGTCTAGCATTATATGAAGAATTCCCGTTTCCAACGAAGGCCTCAAAGAGATCCAAATATCCACTTGCAGACTTTACAAACAGAGTGTTTCCAGACTGCTGTATGAACAGAAAGGTTAAACTCTGTGAGCTGAATGCACACATCACATAGTAGTTTCTGAGAATGATTCTGTCTAGTTTTTATACCAAGATATTTCCTTTTCTCACATTGGCCTCAAATCGCTTGAAATCTCCAATTGCAATTTCCACAAAAAGAGAGTTTCAAATCTGCTCTGTACAAAGAAAGGTTCAACTCTGTGAGCTGAATACACACAACACAAAGAAGTTACTCAAAATTCTTCTGTCTAGCATTATATAAAGAAATCCCGTTTTCAACGAAATCCTCAAAGAGGTCCAAATATCCCCTTGCAGAATTTACAAACAGAGTGTTTCCAAACTGCTCTATGAACAGAAAGGTTAAACTCTGTGAGCTGAATGCACACATCACATAGTAGTTTCTGAGAATGATTCTGTCTAGTTTCTATACGAAGATATTTCCTTTTCTAACATTGTCCTCAAATCGCTTGAAATCTCAAATTCCAAATTCCAGAAAAAGACAGTTTCAAACCTGCAGTGTGTAAAGAAAGGTTCAAATCTGTGAGTTGAATACACACAACACAAAGAAGTTACGGAGAATTCTTCTGTCTAGCATTATATGAAGAAATCCCGTTTCCAACGAAGGCCTCAAAGTGGAGCAAATATCCACATGTAGACTTTAGAAACACAGTGTTTCCAAACTGCTCTATGAACAGAAAAGTTAAACTCTGTGAGCTGAATGCACACATCACATAGTAGTTTCTGAGAATGATTCTGTCTAGTTTCTATACGAAGATATTTCGTTTTCTAACATTGGCCTAAAATCGCTTGAAATCTCCAATTGCAATTTCCACAAAAAGAGAGTTTCAAATCTGCTCTGTCCAAAGAAAGGTTCAACTCTGTGAGCTGAATACACACAACACATAGAAGTTACTGAAAATTCTTCTGTCTAGCATTATATGAAGAAATCCCGTTTCCAACGAAGTCCTCAAAGAGTTCCAACTATCCACTTGCAGACTTTACAAACAGAGTGTTTCCAAACTGCTGTATGAACAGAAAGGTTAAACTCTGTGAGCTGAATGCACACATCACATAGTAGTTTCTGAGAATGATTCTGTCTAGTTTTTATACGAAGATATTTCCTTTTCTAACATTGGCCTAAAATCGCTTGAAATCTCCAATTGCAATTTCCCCAAAAAGAGAGTTTCAAATCTGCTCTGTCCAAAGAAGGGTTCAACTCTGTGAGCTGAATACACACAACACAAAGAAGTTACTGAAAATTCTTCTGTCTAGCATTATATGAAGAAATCCCGTTTCCAACGAAGTCCTCAAAGAGGTCCAAATATCCACTTGCAGACTTTACAAACAGAGTGTTTCCAAACTGCTGTATGAACAGAAAGGTTAAACTCTGTGAGCTGAATGCACACATCACATAGTAGTTTCTGAGAATGATTCTGTCTAGTTTTTATACCAAGATATTTCCTTTTCTCACATTGGCCTCAAATCGCTTGAAATCTCCAATTGCAATTTCCACAAAAAGAGAGTTTCAAATCTGCTCTGTCCAAAGAAAGGTTCAACTCTGTGAGCTGAATACACACAACACAAAGAAGTTACTCAAAATTCTTCTGTCTAGCATTATATAAAGAAATCCCGTTTCCAACGAAATCCTCAAAGAGGTCCAAATATCCCCTTGCAGACTTTACAAACAGAGTGTTTCC
The DNA here is from genome assembly GCF_028858775.2 of Pan troglodytes. Lineage (NCBI taxonomy): Eukaryota > Metazoa > Chordata > Mammalia > Primates > Hominidae > Pan > Pan troglodytes. The sequence goes on from NC_072413.2 coordinate 16,874,272, forward strand.
AAACTGCTCTATGAACAGAAAGGTTAAACTCTGTGAGCTGAATGCACACATCACATAGTAGTTTCTGAGAATGATTCTGTCTAGTTTTTATACTAAGGTATTTCCTTTTCTAACATTGGCCTAAAATCGCTTGAAATCTCCAATTGCAATTTCCCCAAAAAGAGAGTTTCAAATCTGCTCTGTCCAAAGAAAGGTTCAACTCTGTGAGCTGAATACACACAACACAAAGAAGTTACTCAAAATTCTTCTGTCTAGCATTATATGAAGAAATCCCGTTTCCAACGAAGTTCTCAAAGAGGTCCAAATATCCACTTGCAGACTTTACAAACAGAGTGTTTCCAAACTGCTGTATGAACAGAAAGGTTAAACTCTGTGAGCTGAATGCACACATCACATAGTAGTTTCTGAGAATCATTCTGTCTAATTTTTATACCAAGATATTTCCTTTTCTCACATTGGCCTCAAATCGCTTGAAATCTCCAATTCCAAATTCCAGAAAAAGACAGTTTCAAACCTGCAGTGTGTAAGGAAAGGTTCAAATCTGTGAGTTGAATACACACAACACAAAGAAGTTACTGAGAATTCTTCTGTCTAGCATTATATGAAGAAATCCCGTTTCCAACGAAGGCCTCAAAGTGGTGCAAATATCCACTTGTAGACTTTAGAAACAGAGTGTTTCCAAACTGCTCTATCAACAGAAAAGTTAAACGCTGTGAGTTGAACGCACACATCACAAAGTTGTTTCTGAGAATGATTCTGTCTAGTTTTTATAACAAGATATTTCGTTTTCTAACATTGGCCTAAAATCGCTTGAAATCTCCAATTGCAATTTCCACAAAAAGAGAGTTTCAAATCTGCTGTGTCCAAAGAAAGGTTCAACTCTGTGAGCTGAATACACACAACACAAAGAAGTTACTGAAAATTCTTCTGTCTAGCATTATATGAAGAAATCCCGTTTCCAACGAAGTCCTCAAAGAGTTCAAAATATCCACTCGCAGACTTTACAAACAGAGTGTTTCCAAACTGCTGTATGAACAGAAAGGTTAAACTCTGTGAGCTGAATGCACACATCACATAGTAGTTTCTGAGAATGATTCTGTCTAGTTTTTATACGAAGATATTTCCTTTTCTAACATTGGCCTAAAATCGCTTGAAATCTCCAATTGCAATTTCCCCAAAAAGAGAGTTTCAAATCTGCTTTGTCCAAAGAAAGGTTCAACTCTGTGAGCTGAATACACACAACACAAAGAAGTTACTCAAAATTCTTCTGTCTAGCATTATATGAAGAAATCCCGTTTCCAACGAAGTCCTCAAAGAGGTCCAAATATCCACTTGCAGACTTTACAAACAGAGTGTTTCCAAACTGCTGTATGAACAGAAAGGTTAAACTCTGTGAGCTGAATGCACACATCACATAGTAGTTTCTGAGAATGATTCTGTCTAGTTTTTATACCAAGATATTTCCTTTTCTCACATTGGCCTCAAATCGCTTGAAATCTCCAATTGCAATTTCCACAAAAAGAGAGTTTCAAATCTGCTCTGTCCAAAGAAAGGTTCAACTCTGTGAGCTGAATAGACACAACACAAAGAAGTTACTGAAAATTCTTCTGTCTAGCATTATATGAAGAAATCCTGTTTCCAACGAAGTCCTCAAAGAGTTCCAAATATCCACTTGCAGACTTTACAAACAGAGTGTTTCCAAACTGCTGTATGAACAGAAAGGCTAAACTCTGTGAGCTGAATGCACACATCACATAGTAGTTTCTGAGAATGATTCTGTCTAGTTTTTATACCAAGATACTTCCTTTTCTAACATTGGCCTAAAATCGCTTGAAATCTCCAATTGCAATTTCCCCAAAAAGAGAGTTTCAAATCTGCCCTGTCCAAAGAAAGGTTCAACTCTGTGAGCTGAATACACACAACACAAAGAAGTTACTGAAAATTCTTCTGTCTAGCATTATATGAAGAAATCCCGTTTCCAACGAAGTCCCCAAAGAGGTCCAAATATCCCCTTGCAGACTTTACAAACAGAGTGTTTCCAAACTGCTCTATGAACAGAAAATTTAAACTCTGTGAGCTGAACGCACACATCACAAAGTTGTTTCTGAGAATGATTCTGTCTAGTTTTTATACCAAGATATTTCGTTTTCTAACATTGGCCTCAAATCGCTTGAAATCTCCAATTTCAAATTCCAGAAAAACAGAGTTTCAAATCTGCTCTGTCCAAAGAAAGGTTCAACTCTGTGAGCTGAATACACACAATACAAAGAAGTTACTGAAAATTCTTCTGTCTAGCATTATATGAAGAAATCCCGTTTCCAACGAAGTCCTCAAAGAGGTCCAAATATCCACTTGCAGACTTTACAAACAGAGTGTTTCCAAACTGCTGTATGAACAGAAAGGTTAAAGTCTGTGAGCTGAATGCACACATCACATAGTAGTTTCTGAGAATCATTCTGTCTAGTTTTTATACCAAGATATTTCCTTTTCTCACATTGGCCTCAAATCGCTTGAAATCTCCAATTCCAAATTCCATAAAAAGACAGTTTCAAACCTGCAGTGTGTAAGGAAAGGTTCAAATCTGTGAGTTGAATACACACAACACAAAGAAGTTACTGAGAATTCCTCTGTCTAGCATTATATGAAGAAATCCCGTTTCCAACGAAGGCCTCAAAGTGGTGCAAATATCCACTTGTAGACTTTAGAAACAGAGTGTTTCCAAACTGCTCTATGAACAGAAAAGTTAAACTCTGTGAGCTGAACGCACACATCACAAAGTTGTTTCTGAGAATGATTCTGTCTAGTTTTTATACGAAGATATTTCCTTTTCTAACATTGGCCTAAAATCGCTTAAAATCTCCAATTTCAAATTCCAGAAAAAGAGAGTTTCAAATCTGCTCTGTCCAAAGAAATGTTCAACTCTGTGAGCTGAATACACACAACACAAAGAAGTTACTGAAAATTCTTCTGTCTAGCATTATATGAAGAATTCCCGTTTCCAACGAAGGCCTCAAAGAGATCCAAATATCCACTTGCAGACTTTACAAACAGAGTGTTTCCAGACTGCTGTATGAACAGAAAGGTTAAACTCTGTGAGCAGAATGCACACATCACATAGTAGTTTCTGAGAATGATTCTGTCTAGTTTTTATACCAAGATATTTCCTTTTCTCACATTGGCCTCAAATCGCTTGAAATCTCCAATTGCAATTTCCACAAAAAGAGAGTTTCAAATCTGCTCTGTACAAAGAAAGGTTCAACTCTGTGAGCTGAATACACACAACACAAAGAAGTTACTCAAAATTCTTCTGTCTAGCATTATATAAAGAAATCCCGTTTTCAACGAAATCCTCAAAGAGGTCCAAATATCCCCTTGCAGACTTTACAAACAGAGTGTTTCCAAACTGCTCTATGAACAGAAAGGTTAAACTCTGTGAGCTGAATGCACACATCACATAGTAGTTTCTGAGAATGATTCTGTCTAGTTTCTATACGAAGATATTTCCTTTTCTAACATTGTCCTCAAATCGCTTGAAATCTCAAATTCCAAATTCCAGAAAAAGACAGTTTCAAACCTGCAGTGTGTAAAGAAAGGTTCAAATCTGTGAGTTGAATACACACAACACAAAGAAGTTACGGAGAATTCTTCTGTCTAGCATTATATGAAGAAATCCCGTTTCCAACGAAGGCCTCAAAGTGGAGCAAATATCCACATGTAGACTTTAGAAACACAGTGTTTCCAAACTGCTCTATGAACAGAAAAGTTAAACTCTGTGAGCTGAATGCACACATCACATAGTAGTTTCTGAGAATGATTCTGTCTAGTTTCTATACGAAGATATTTCGTTTTCTAACATTGGCCTAAAATCGCTTGAAATCTCCAATTGCAATTTCCACAAAAAGAGAGTTTCAAATCTGCTCTGTCCAAAGAAAGGTTCAACTCTGTGAGCTGAATACACACAACACATAGAAGTTACTGAAAATTCTTCTGTCTAGCATTATATGAAGAAATCCCGTTTCCAACGAAGTCCTCAAAGAGTTCCAAATATCCACTTGCAGACTTTACAAACAGAGTGTTTCCAAACTGCTGTATGAACAGAAAGCTTAAACTCTGTGAGCTGAATGCACACATCACATAGTAGTTTCTGAGAATGATTCTGTCTAGTTTTTATACGAAGATATTTCCTTTTCTAACATTGGCCTAAAATCGCTTGAAATCTCCAATTGCAATTTCCCCAAAAAGAGAGTTTCAAATCTGCTCTGTCCAAAGAACGGTTCAACTCTGTGAGCTGAATACACACAACACAAAGAAGTTACTGAAAATTCTTCTGTCTAGCATTATAAGAAGAAATCCCGTTTCCAACGAAATCCTCAAAGAGGTCCAAATATCCACTTGCAGACTTTACCAACAGAGTGTTTCCAAACTGCTGTATGAACAGAAAGGTTAAACTCTGTGAGCTGAATGCACACATCACATAGTAGTTTCTGAGAATCATTCTGTCTAATTTTTATACCAAGATATTTCCTTTTCTCACATTGGCCTCAAATCGCTTGAAATCTCCAATTCCAAATTCCATAAAAAGACAGTTTCAAACCTGCAGTGTGTAAGGAAAGGTTCAAATCTGTGAGTTGAATACACACAACACAAAGAAGTTACTGAGAATTCTTCTGTCTAGCATTATATGAAGAAATCCCGTTTCCAACGAAGGCCTCAAAGTGGTGCAAATATCCACTTGTAGACTTTAGAAACAGAGTGTTTCCAAACTGCTCTATCAACAGAAAAGTTAAACGCTGTGAGTTGAACGCACACATCACAAAGTTGTTTCTGAGAATGATTCTGTCTAGTTTTTATACCAAGATATTTCGTTTTCTAACATTGGCCTAAAATCGCTTGAAATCTCCAATTGCAATTTCCACAAAAAGAGAGTTTCAAATCTGCTGTGTCCAAAGAAAGGTTCAACTCTGTGAGCTGAATACACACAACACAAAGAAGTTACTGAAAATTCTTCTGTCTAGCATTATATGAAGAAATCCCGTTTCCAACGAAGTCCTCAAAGAGTTCAAAATATCCACTCGCAGACTTTACAAACAGAGTGTTTCCAAACTGCTGTATGAACAGAAAGGTTAAACTCTGTGAGCTGAATGCACACATCACATAGTAGTTTCTGAGAATGATTCTGTCTAGTTTTTATACGAAGATATTTCCTTTTCTAACATTGGCCTAAAATCGCTTGAAATCTCCAATTGCAATTTCCCCAAAAAGAGAGTTTCAAATCTGCTTTGTCCAAAGAAAGGTTCAACTCTGTGAGCTGAATACACACAACACAAAGAAGTTACTCAAAATTCTTCTGTCTAGCATTATATGAAGAAATCCCGTTTCCAACGAAGTCCTCAAAGAGGTCCAAATATCCACTTGCAGACTTTACAAACAGAGTGTTTCCAAACTGCTGTATGAACAGAAAGGTTAAACTCTGTGAGCTGAATGCACACATCACATAGTAGTTTCTGAGAATGATTCTGTCTAGTTTTTATACCAAGATATTTCCTTTTCTCACATTGGCCTCAAATCGCTTGAAATCTCCAATTGCAATTTCCACAAAAAGAGAGTTTCAAATCTGCTCTGTCCAAAGAAAGGTTCAACTCTGTGAGCTGAATAGACACAACACAAAGAAGTTACTGAAAATTCTTCTGTCTAGCATTATATGAAGAAATCCTGTTTCCAACGAAGTCCTCAAAGAGTTCCAAATATCCACTTGCAGACTTTACAAACAGAGTGTTTCCAAACTGCTGTATGAACAGAAAGGCTAAACTCTGTGAGCTGAATGCACACATCACATAGTAGTTTCTGAGAATGATTCTGTCTAGTTTTTATACCAAGATACTTCCTTTTCTAACATTGGCCTAAAATCGCTTGAAATCTCCAATTGCAATTTCCCCAAAAAGAGAGTTTCAAATCTGCCCTGTCCAAAGAAAGGTTCAACTCTGTGAGCTGAATACACACAACACAAAGAAGTTACTGAAAATTCTTCTGTCTAGCATTATATGAAGAAATCCCGTTTCCAACGAAGTCCCCAAAGAGGTCCAAATATCCCCTTGCAGACTTTACAAACAGAGTGTTTCCAAACTGCTCTATGAACAGAAAATTTAAACTCTGTGAGCTGAACGCACACATCACAAAGTTGTTTCTGAGAATGATTCTGTCTAGTTTTTATACCAAGATATTTCGTTTTCTAACATTGGCCTCAAATCGCTTGAAATCTCCAATTTCAAATTCCAGAAAAACAGAGTTTCAAATCTGCTCTGTCCAAAGAAAGGTTCAACTCTGTGAGCTGAATACACACAATACAAAGAAGTTACTGAAAATTCTTCTGTCTAGCATTATATGAAGAAATCCCGTTTCCAACGAAGTCCTCAAAGAGGTCCAAATATCCACTTGCAGACTTTACAAACAGAGTGTTTCCAAACTGCTGTATGAACAGAAAGGTTAAACTCTGTGAGCTGAATGCACACATCACATAGTAGTTTCTGAGAATCATTCTGTCTAATTTTTATACCAAGATATTTCCTTTTCTCACATTGGCCTCAAATCGCTTGAAATCTCCAATTCCAAATTCCATAAAAAGACAGTTTCAAACCTGCAGTGTGTAAGGAAAGGTTCAAATCTGTGAGTTGAATACACACAACACAAAGAAGTTACTGAGAATTCTTCTGTCTAGCATTATATGAAGAAATCCCGTTTCCAACGAAGGCCTCAAAGTGGTGCAAATATCCACTTGTAGACTTTAGAAACAGAGTGTTTCCAAACTGCTCTATCAACAGAAAAGTTAAACGCTGTGAGTTGAACGCACACATCACAAAGTTGTTTCTGAGAATGATTCTGTCTAGTTTTTATACCAAGATATTTCGTTTTCTAACATTGGCCTAAAATCGCTTGAAATCTCCAATTGCAATTTCCACAAAAAGAGAGTTTCAAATCTGCTGTGTCCAAAGAAAGGTTCAACTCTGTGAGCTGAATACACACAACACAAAGAAGTTACTGAAAATTCTTCTGTCTAGCATTATATGAAGTAATCCCGTTTCCAACGAAGTCCTCAAAGAGTTCAAAATATCCACTCGCAGACTTTACAAACAGAGTGTTTCCAAACTGCTGTATGAACAGAAAGGTTAAACTCTGTGAGCTGAATGCACACATCACATAGTAGTTTCTGAGAATGATTCTGTCTAGTTTTTATACGAAGATATTTCCTTTTCTAACATTGGCGTAAAATCGCTTGAAATCTCCAATTGCAATTTCCCCAAAAAGAGAGTTTCAAATCTGCTTTGTCCAAAGAAAGGTTCAACTCTGTGAGCTGAATACACACAACACAAAGAAGTTACTCAAAATTCTTCTGTCTAGCATTATATGAAGAAATCCCGTTTCCAACGAAGTCCTCAAAGAGGTCCAAATATCCACTTGCAGACTTTACAAACAGAGTGTTTCCAAACTGCTGTATGAACAGAAAGGTTAAACTCTGTGAGCTGAATGCACACATCACATAGTAGTTTCTGAGAATGATTCTGTCTAGTTTTTATACCAAGATATTTCCTTTTCTCACATTGGCCTAAAATCGCTTGAAATCTCCAATTGCAATTTCCCCAAAAAGAGAGTTTCAAATCTGCTCTGTCCAAAGAAAGGTTCAACTCTGTGAGGTGAATAGACACAACACAAAGAAGTTACTGAAAATTCTTCTGTCTAGCATTATATGAAGAAATCCTGTTTCCAACGAAGTCCTCAAAGAGTTCCAAATATCCACTTGCAGACTTTACAAACAGAGTGTTTCCAAACCGCTGTATGAACAGAAAGGCTAAACTCTGTGAGCTGAATGCACACATCACATAGTAGTTTCTGAGAATGATTCTGTCTAGTTTTTATACCAAGATACTTCCTTTTCTAACATTGGCCTAAAATCGCTTGAAATCTCCAATTGCAATTTCCCCAAAAAGAGAGTTTCAAATCTGCCCTGTCCAAAGAAAGGTTCAACTCTGTGAGCTGAATACACACAACACAAAGAAGTTACTGAAAATTCTTCTGTCTAGCATTATATGAAGAAATCCCGTTTCCAACGAAGTCCCCAAAGAGGTCCAAATATCCCCTTGCAGACTTTACAAACAGAGTGTTTCCAAACTGCTCTATGAACAGAAAGGTTAAACTCTGTGAGCTGAACGCACACATCACAAAGTTGTTTCTGAGAATGATTCTGTCTAGTTTTTATACCAAGATATTTCGTTTTCTAACATTGGCCCCAAATCGCTTGAAATCTCCAATTTCAAATTCCAGAAAAAGAGAGTTTCAAATCTGCTCTGTCCAAAGAAAGGTTCAACTCTGTGAGCTGAATACACACAACACAAAGAAGTTACTGAAAATTCTTCTGTCTAGCATTATATGAAGAAATCCCGTTTCCAACGAAGGCCGCAAAGAGTTCCAAATATCCACTTGCAGACTTTACAAACAGAGTGTTTCCAAACTGCTGTATGAACAGAAAGGTTAAACTCTGTGAGCTGAATGCACACATCACATAGTAGTTTCTGAGAATGATTCTGTCTAGTTTTTATACGAAGATATTTCCTTTTCTAACATTGGCCTAAAATCGCTTGAAATCTCCAATTGCAATTTCCTCAAAAAGAGAGTTTCAAATCTGCTCTGTCCAAAGAAAGGTTCAACTCTGTGAGCTGAATACACACAACACAAAGAAGTTACTGAAAATTCTTCTGTCTAGCATTATATGAAGAAATCCCGTTTCCAACGAAGTCCTCAAAGAGGTCCAAATATCCACTTGCAGACTTTACAAACAGAGTGTTTCCAAACTGCTGTATGAACAGAAAGGTTAAAATCTGTGAGCTGAATGCACACATCACATAGTAGTTTCTGAGAATCATTCTGTCTAGTTTTTATACCAAGATATTTCCTTTTCTCACATTGGCCTCAAATCGCTTGAAATCTCAAATTCCAAATTCCAGAAAAAGACAGTTTCAAACCTGCAGTGTGTAAGGAAAGGTTCAAATCTGTGAGTTGAATACACACAACACAAAGAAGTTACTGAGAATTCCTCTGTCTAGCATTATATGAAGAAATCCCGTTTCCAACGAAGGCCTCAAAGTGGTGCAAATATCCACTTGTAGACTTTAGAAACAGAGTGTTTCCAAACTGCTCTATGAACAGAAAACTTAAACTCTGTGAGCTGAACGCACACATCACAAAGTTGTTTCTGAGAATGATTCTGTCTAGTTTTTATACGAAGATATTTCCTTTTCTAACATTGGCCTAAAATCGCTTAAAATCTCCAATTTCAAATTCCAGAAAAAGAGAGTTTCAAATCTGCTCTGTCAAAAGAAATGTTCAACTCTGTGAGCTGAATACACACAACACAAAGAAGTTACTGAAAATTCTTCTGTCTAGCATTATATGAAGAATTCCCGTTTCCAACGAAGGCCTCAAAGAGATCGAAATATCCACTTGCAGACTTTACAAACAGAGTGTTTCCAAACTGCTGTATGAACAGAAAGGTTAAACTCTGTGAGCTGAATGCACACATCACATAGTAGTTTCTGAGAATGATTCTGTCTAGTTTTTATACGAAGATATTTCCTTTTCTAACATTGGCCTAAAATCGCTTGAAATCTCCAATTGCAATTTCCCCAAAAAGAGAGTTTCAAATCTGCTCTGTCCAAAGAAAGGTTCAACTCTGTGAGCTGAATACACACAACACGAAGAAGTTACTGAAAATTCTTCTGTCTAGCATTATATGAAGAAATCCCGTTTCCAACGAAGTCCTCAAAGAGGTCCAAATATCCACTTGCAGATTTTACAAACAGAGTGTTTCCAAACTGCTGTATGAACAGAAAGGTTAAAATCTGTGAGCTGAATGCACACATCACATAGTAGTTTCTGAGAATCATTCTGTCTAGTTTTTATACCAAGATATTTCCTTTTCTCACATTGGCCTCAAATCGCTTGAAATCTCAAATTCCAAATTCCAGAAAAATTCAGTTTCAAACCTGCAGTGTGTAAGGAAAGGTTCAAATCTGTGAGTTGAATACACACAACACAAAGAAGTTACTGAGAATTCCTCTGTCTAGCATTATATGAAGAAATCCCGTTTCCAACGAAGGCCTCAAAGTGGTGCAAATATCCATTTGTAGACTTTAGAAACAGAGTGTTTCCAAACTGCTCTATGAACAGAAAAGTTAAACTCTGTGAGCTGAACCCACACATCACAAAGTTGTTTCTGAGAATGATTCTGTCTAGTTTTTATACGAAGATATTTCCTTTTCTAACATTGGCCTAAAATCGCTTGAAATCTCCAATTGCAATTTCCCCAAAAAGAATGTTTCAAATCTGCTCTGTCCAAAGAAAGGTTCAACTCTGTGAGCTGAATACACACAACACAAAGAAGTCACTGAAAATTCTTCTGACTAGCATTATATGAAGAAATCCCTTTTCCAACGAAGTCCTCAAAGAGGTCAAATAACCACTTGCAGACTTTACAAACAGAGTGTTTCCAAACTGCTCTATGAACAGAAAGGTTAAACTCTGTGAGCTGAATGCACACATCACATAGTAGTTTCTGAGAATGATTCTGTCTAGTTTCTATACGAAGATATTTCGTTTTCTAACATTCGCCTAAAATCGCTTGAAATCTCCAATTGCAATTTCCACAAAAAGAGAGTTTCAAATCTGCTCTGTCCAAAGAAAGGTTCAACTCTGTGAGCTGAATACACACAACACAAAGAAGTTACTGAAAATTCTTCTGTCTAGCATTATATGAAGAAATCCCGTTTCCAACGAAGTCCTCAAAGAGTTCCAAATATCCACTTGCAGACTTTACAAACAGAGTGTTTCCAAACTGCTGTATGAACAGAAAGGTTAAACTCTGTGAGCTGAATGCACACATCACATAGTAGTTTCTGAGAATGATTCTGTCTAGTTTTTATACGAAGATATTTCCTTTTCTAACATTGGCCTAAAATCGCTTGAAATCTCCAATTGCAATTTCCCCAAAAAGAGAGTTTCAAATCTGCTCTGTCCAAAGAACGGTTCAACTCTGTGAGCTGAATACACACAACACAAAGAAGTTACTGAAAATTCTTCTGTCTAGCATTATATGAAGAAATCCCGTTTCCAACGAAATCCTCAAAGAGGTCCAAATATCCACTTGCAGACTTTACCAACAGAGTGTTTCCAAACTGCTGTATGAACAGAAAGGTTAAACTCTGTGAGCTGAATGCACACATCACATAGTAGTTTCTGAGAATGATTCTGTCTAGTTTTTATTCCAAGATATTTCCTTTTCTAACATTGGCCTCATATCGCTTGAAATCTCCAATTTCAAATTCCAGAAAAAGAGAGTTTCAAATCTGCTCTGTCCAAAGAAAGGTTCAACTCTGTGAGCTGAATACACACAACACAAAGAAGTTACTGAAAACTCTTCTGTCTAGCATTATATGAAGAAATCCCGTTTCCAACGAAGGCCTCAAAGAGTTCCAAATATCCACTTGCAGACTTTACAAACAGAGTGTTTCCAAACTGCGGTATGAACAGAAAGGTTAAACTCTGTGAGCTGAATGCACACATCACATAGTAGTTTCTGAGAATGATTCTGTCTAGTTTTTATACGAAGATATTTCCTTTTCTAACATTGGCCTAAAATCGCTTGAAATCTCCAATTGCAATTTCCCCAAAAAGAGAGTTTCAAATCTGCTCTGTCCAAAGAAAGGTTCAACTCTGTGAGCTGAATACACACAACACAAAGAAGTTACTGAAAATTCTTCTGTCTAGCATTATATGAAGAAATCCCGTTTCCAACGAAGTCCTCAAAGAGGTCCAAATATCCACTTGCAGACTTTACAAACAGAGTGTTTCCAAACTGCTGTATGAACAGAAAGGTTAAACTCTGTGAGCTGAATGCACACATCACATAGTAGTTTCTGAGAATGATTCTGTCTAGTTTTTATACCAAGATATTTCCTTTTCTCACATTGGCCTCAAATCGCTTGAAATCTCCAATTGCAATTTCCACAAAAAGAGAGTTTCAAATCTGCTCTGTCCAAAGAAAGGTTCAACTCTGTGAGCTGAATACACACAACACAAAGAAGTTACTCAAAATTCTTCTGTCTAGCATTATATAAAGAAATCCCGTTTCCAACGAAATCCTCAAAGAGGTCCAAATATCCCCTTGCAGACATTACAAACAGAGTGTTTCCAAACTGCTCTATGAACAGAAAGGTTAAACTCTGTGAGCTGAATGCACACATCACATAGTAGTTTCTGAGAATGATTCTGTCTAGTTTTTATACTAAGGTATTTCCTTTTCTAACATTGGCCTAAAATCGCTTGAAATCTCCAATTGCAATTTCCCCAAAAAGAGAGTTTCAAATCTGCTCTGTCCAAAGAAAGGTTCAACTCTGTGAGCTGAATACACACAACACAAAGAAGTTACTCAAAATTCTTCTGTCTAGCATTATATGAAGAAATCCCGTTTCCAACGAAGTTCTCAAAGAGGTCCAAATATCCACTTGCAGACTTTACAAACAGAGTGTTTCCAAACTGCTGTATGAACAGAAAGGTTAAACTCTGTGAGCTGAATGCACACATCACATAGTAGTTTCTGAGAATCATTCTGTCTAATTTTTATACCAAGATATTTCCTTTTCTCACATTGGCCTCAAATCGCTTGAAATCTCCAATTCCAAATTCCAGAAAAAGACAGTTTCAAACCTGCAGTGTGTAAGGAAAGGTTCAAATCTGTGAGTTGAATACACACAACACAAAGAAGTTACTGAGAATTCTTCTGTCTAGCATTATATGAAGAAATCCCGTTTCCAACGAAGGCCTCAAAGTGGTGCAAATATCCACTTGTAGACTTTAGAAACAGAGTGTTTCCAAACTGCTCTATCAACAGAAAAGTTAAACGCTGTGAGTTGAACGCACACATCACAAAGTTGTTTCTGAGAATGATTCTGTCTAGTTTTTATACCAAGATATTTCGTTTTCTAACATTGGCCTAAAATCGCTTGAAATCTCCAATTGCAATTTCCACAAAAAGAGAGTTTCAAATCTGCTGTGTCCAAGAAAGGTTCAACTCTGTGAGCTGAATACACACAACACAAAGAAGTTACTGAAAATTCTTCTGTCTAGCATTATATGAAGAAATCCCGTTTCCAACGAAGTCCTCAAAGAGTTCAAAATATCCACTCGCAGACTTTACAAACAGAGTGTTTCCAAACTGCTGTATGAACAGAAAGGTTAAACTCTGTGAGCTGAATGCACACATCACATAGTAGTTTCTGAGAATGATTCTGTCTAGTTTTTATACGAAGATATTTCCTTTTCTAACATTGGCCTAAAATCGCTTGAAATCTCCAATTGCAATTTCCCCAAAAAGAGAGTTTCAAATCTGCTTTGTCCAAAGAAAGGTTCAACTCTGTGAGCTGAATACACACAACACAAAGAAGTTACTCAAAATTCTTCTGTCCAGCATTATATGAAGAAATCCCGTTTCCAACGAAGTCCTCAAAGAGGTCCAAATATCCACTTGCAGACTTTACAAACAGAGTGTTTCCAAACTGCTGTATGAACAGAAAGGTTAACCTCTGTGAGCTGAATGCACACATCACATAGTAGTTTCTGAGAATGATTCTGTCTAGTTTTTATACCAAGATATTTCCTTTTCTCACATTGGCCTCAAATCGCTTGAAATCTCCAATTGCAATTCCCACAAAAAGAGAGTTTCAAATCTGCTCTGTCCAAAGAAAGGTTCAACTCTGTGAGCTGAATACACACAACACAAAGAAGTTACTGAAAATTCTTCTGTCTAGCATTATTTGAAGAAATCCTGTTTCCAACGAAGTCCTCAAAGAGTTCCAAATATCCACTTGCAGACTTTACAAACAGAGTGTTTCCAAACTGCTGTATGAACAGAAAGGCTAAACTCTGTGAGCTGAATGCACACATCACATAGTAGTTTCTGAGAATGATTCTGTCTAGTTTTTATACCAAGATACTTCCTTTTCTAACATTGGCCTAAAATCGCTTGAAATCTCCAATTGCAATTTCCCCAAAAAGAGAGTTTCAAATCTGTCCTGTCCAAAGAAAGGTTCAACTCTGTGAGCTGAATACACACAACACAAAGAAGTTACTGAAAATTCTTCTGTCTAGCATTATATGAAGAAATCCCGTTTCCAACGAAGTCCCCAAAGAGGTCCAAATATCCCCTTGCAGACTTTACAAACAGAGTGTTTCCAAACTGCTCTATGAACAGAAAGGTTAAACTCTGTGAGCTGAACGCACACATCACAAAGTTGTTTCTGAGAATGATTCTGTCTAGTTTTTATACCAAGATATTTCGTTTTCTAACATTGGCCTCAAATCGCTTGAAATCTCCAATTTCAAATTCCAGAAAAAGAGAGTTTCAAATCTGCTCTGTCCAAAGAAAGGTTCAACTCTGTGAGCTGAATACACACAACACAAAGAAGTTACTGAAAATTCTTCTGTCTAGCATTATATGAAGAAATCCCGTTTCCAACGAAGTCCTCAAAGAGGTCCAAATATCCACTTGCAGACTTTACAAACAGAGTGTTTCCAAACTGCTCTATGAACAGAAAGGTTAAACTCTGTGAGCTGAATGCACACATCACATAGTAGTTTCTGAGAATGATTCTGTCTAGTTTCCATACGAAGATATTTCCTTTTCTAACATTGGCCTCAAATCGCTTGAAATCTCAAATTCCAAATTCCAGAAAAAGACAGTTTCAAACCTGCAGTGTGTAAGGAAAGGTTCAAATCTGTGAGTTGAATACACACAACACAAAGAAGTTACTGAGAATTCTTCTGTCTAGCATTATATGAAGAAATCCCGTTTCCAACGAAGGCCTCAAAGTGGTGCAAATATCCACTTGTAGACTTTAGAAACAGAGTGTTTCCAAACTGCTCTATGAACAGAAAAGTTAAACTCTGTGAGCTGAACGCACACATCACAAAGTTGTTTCTGAGAATGATTCTGTCTAGTTATTATACGAAGATATTTCCTTTTCTAACATTGGCCTAAAATCGCTTGAAATCTCCAATTGCAATTTCCACAATAAGAGAGTTTCAAATCTGCTCTGTCCAAAGAAAGGTTCAACTCTGTGAGCTGAATACACACAACACAAAGAAGTTACTGAAAATTCTTCTCTCTAGCATTATATGAAGAAATCCCGTTTCCAACGAAGGCCTCAAAGAGTTCCAAATATCCACTTGCAGACTTTACAAACAGAGTGTTTCCAAACTGCTGTATGAACAGAAAGGTTAAACTCTGTGAGCTGAATGCACACATCACATAGTAGTTTCTGAGAATGATTCTGTCTAGTTTTTATACGAAGATATTTCCTTTTCTAACATTGGCCTAAAATCGCTTGAAATCTCCAATTGCAATTTCCTCAAAAAGAGAGTTTCAAATCTGCTCTGTCCAAAGAAAGGTTCAACTCTGTGAGCTGAATACACACAACACAAAGAAGTTACTGAAAATTCTTCTGTCTAGCATTATATGAAGAAATCCCGTTTCCAACGAAGTCCTCAAAGAGGTCCAAATATCCACTTGCAGACTTTACAAACAGAGTGTTTCCAAACTCCTGTATGAACAGAAAGGTTAAAGTCTGTGAGCTGAATGCACACATCACATAGTAGTTTCTGAGAATCATTCTGTCTAGTTTTTATACCAAGATATTTCCTTTTCTCACATTGGCCTCAAATCGCTTGAAATCTCAAATTCCAAATTCCAGAAAAAGAGAGTTTCAAACCTGCAGTGTGTAAGGAAAGGTTCAAATCTGTGAGTTGAATACACACAACACAAAGAAGTTACTGAGAATTCCTCTGTCTAGCATTATATGAAGAAATCCCGTTTCCAACGAAGGCCTCAAAGTGGTGCAAATATCCACTTGTAGACTTTAGAAACAGAGTGTTTCCAAACTGCTCTATGAACAGAAAAGTTAAACTCTGTGAGCTGAACGCACACATCACAAAGTTGTTTCTGAGAATGATTCTGTCTAGTTTTTATACGAAGATATTTCCTTTTCTAACATTGGCCTAAAATCGCTTAAAATCTCCAATTTCAAATTCCAGAAAAAGAGAGTTTCAAATCTGCTCTGTCCAAAGAAATGTTCAACTCTGTGAGCTGAATACACACAACACAAAGAAGTTACTGAAAATTCTTCTGTCTAGCATTATATGAAGAATTCCCGTTTCCAACGAAGGCCTCAAAGAGATCCAAATATCCACTTGCAGACTTTACAAACAGAGTGTTTCCAGACTGCTGTATGAACAGAAAGGTTAAACTCTGTGAGCTGAATGCACACATCACATAGTAGTTTCTGAGAATGATTCTGTCTAGTTTTTATACCAAGATATTTCCTTTTCTCACATTGGCCTCAAATCGCTTGAAATCTCCAATTGCAATTTCCACAAAAAGAGAGTTTCAAATCTGCTCTGTACAAAGAAAGGTTCAACTCTGTGAGCTGAATACACACAACACAAAGAAGTTACTCAAAATTCTTCTGTCTAGCATTATATAAAGAAATCCCGTTTTCAACGAAATAATCAAAGAGGTCCAAATATCCCCTTGCAGAATTTACAAACAGAGTGTTTCCAAACTGCTCTATGAACAGAAAGGTTAAACTCTGTGAGCTGAATGCACACATCACATAGTAGTTTCTGAGAATGATTCTGTCTAGTTTCTATACGAAGATATTTCCTTTTCTAACATTGTCCTCAAATCGCTTGAAATCTCAAATTCCAAATTCCAGAAAAAGACAGTTTCAAACCTGCAGTGTGTAAGGAAAGGTTCAAATCTGTGAGTTGAATACACACAACACAAAGAAGTTACTGAGAATTCTTCTGTCTAGCATTATATGAAGAAATCCCGTTTCCAACGAAGGCCTCAAAGTGGAGCAAATATCCACATGTAGACTTTAGAAACACAGTGTTTCCAAACTGCTCTATGAACAGAAAAGTTAAACTCTGTGAGATGAATGCACACATCACATAGTAGTTTCTGAGAATGATTCTGTCTAGTTTCTATACGAAGATATTTCGTTTTCTAACATTGGCCTAAAATCGCTTGAAATCTCCAATTGCAATTTCCACAAAAAGAGAGTTTCAAATCTGCTCTGTCCAAAGAAAGGTTCAACTCTGTGAGCTGAATACACACAACACATAGAAGTTACTGAAAATTCTTCTGTCTAGCATTATATGAAGAAATCCCGTTTCCAACGAAGTCCTCAAAGAGTTCCAAATATCCACTTGCAGACTTTACAAACAGAGTGTTTCCAAACTGCTGTATGAACAGAAAGGTTAAACTCTGTGAGCTGAATGCACACATCACATAGTAGTTTCTGAGAATGATTCTGTCTAGTTTTTATACGAAGATATTTCCTTTTCTAACATTGGCCTAAAATCGCTTGAAATCTCCAATTGCAATTTCCCCAAAAAGAGAGTTTCAAATCTGCTCTGTCCAAAGAACGGTTCAACTCTGTGAGCTGAATACACACAACACAAAGAAGTTACTGAAAATTCTTCTGTCTAGCATTATATGAAGAAATCCCGTTTCCAACGAAATCCTCAAAGAGGTCCAAATATCCACTTGCAGACTTTACCAACAGAGTGTTTCCAAACTGCTGTATGAACAGAAAGGTTAAACTCTGTGAGCTGAATGCACACATCACATAGTAGTTTCTGAGAATGATTCTGTCTAGTTTTTATACGAAGATATTTCCTTTTCTAACATTGGCCTAAAATAGCTTGAAATCTCCAATTGCAATTTCCCCAAAAAGAGAGTTTCAAATCTGCTCTGTCCAAAGAAAGGTTCAACTCTGTGAGCTGAATACACACAACACAAAGAAGTTACTGAAAATTCTTCTATCTAGCATTATATGAAGAAATCCCTTTTCCAACGAAGTCCTCAAAGAGGTCCAAATATCCAGTTGCAGACTTTACAAACAGAGTGTTTCCAAACTGCTGTATGAACAGAAAGGTTAAAATCTGTGAGCTGAATGCACACATCACATAGTAGTTTCTGAGAATCATTCTGTCTAGTTTTTGTACCAAGATATTTCCTTTTCTCACATTGGCCTCAAATCGCTTGAAATCTCAAATTCCAAATTCCAGAAAAAGACAGTTTCAAACCTGCAGTGTGTAAGGAAAGGTTCAAATCTGTGAGTTGAATACACACAACACAAAGAAGTTACCGAGAATTCTTCTGTCTAGCATTATATGAAGAAATCCCGTTTCCAACGAAGGCCTCAAAGAGTTCCAAATATCCACTTGCAGACTTTACAAACAGAGTGTTTCCAAACTGCTGTATGAACAGAAAGGTTAAACTCTGTGAGCTGAATGCACACATCACATAGTAGTTTCTGAGAATGATTCTGTCTAGTTTTTATATGAAGATATTTCCTTTTCTAACATTGGCCTAAAATCGCTTGAAATCTCCAATTGCAATTTCCCCAAAAAGAGAGTTTCAAATCTGCTCTGTCCAAAGAAAGGTTCAACTCTGTGAGCTGAATACACACAACACAAAGAAGTTACTGAAAATTCTTCTGTCTAGCATTATATGAAGAAATCCCGTTTCCAACGAAGTCCTCAAAGAGGTCCAAATATCCACTTGCAGACTTTACAAACAGAGTGTTTCCAAACTGCTGTATGAACAGAAAGGTTAAACTCTGTGAGCTGAATGCACACATCACATAGTAGTTTCTGAGAATGATTCTGTCTAGTTTTTATACCAAGATATTTCCTTTTCTCACATTGGCCTCAAATCGCTTGAAATCTCCAATTGCAATTTCCACAAAAAGAGAGTTTCAAATTTGCTCTGTCCAAAGAAAGGTTCAACTCTGTGAGCTGAATACACACAACACAAAGAAGTTACTCAAAATTCTTCTGTCTAGCATTATATAAAGAAATCCCGTTTCCAACGAAATCCTCAAAGAGGTCCAAATATCCCCTTGCAGACTTTACAAACAGAGTGTTTCCAAACTGCTCTATGAACAGAAAGGTTAAACTCTGTGAGCTGAATGCACACATCACATAGTAGTTTCTGAGAATCATTCTGTCTAATTTTTATACCAAGATATTTCCTTTTCTCACATTGGCCTCAAATCGCTTGAAATCTCCAATTCCAAATTCCATAAAAAGACAGTTTCAAACCTGCAGTGTGTAAGGAAAGGTTCAAATCTGTGAGTTGAATACACACAACACAAAGAAGTTACTGAGAATTCTTCTGTCTAGCATTATATGAAGAAATCCCGTTTCCAACGAAGGCCTCAATGTGGTGCAAATATCCACTTGTAGACTTTAGAAACAGAGTGTTTCCAAACTGCTCTATCCACAGAAAAGTTAAACGCTGTGAGTTGAACGTACACATCACAATGTTGTTTCTGAGAATGATTCTGTCTAGTTTTTATACCAAGATATTTCGTTTTCTAACATTGGCCTAAAATCGCTTGAAATCTCCAATTGCAATTTCCACAAAAAGAGAGTTTCAAATCTGCTGTGTCCAAAGAAAGGTTCAACTCTGTGAGCTGAATACACACAACACAAAGAAGTTACTGAAAATTCTTCTGTCTAGCATTATATGAAGAAATCCCGTTTCCAACGAAGTCCTCAAAGAGTTCAAAATATCCACTCGCAGACTTTACAAACAGAGTGTTTCCAAACTGCTGTATGAACAGAAAGGTTAAACTCTGTGAGCTGAATGCACACATCACATAGTAGTTTCTGAGAATGATTCTGTCTAGTTTTTATACGAAGATATTTCCTTTTCTAACATTGGCCTAAAATCGCTTGAAATCTCCAATTGCAATTTCCCCAAAAAGAGAGTTTCAAATCTGCTTTGTCCAAAGAAAGGTTCAACTCTGTGAGCTGAATACACACAACACAAAGAAGTTACTCAAAATTCTTCTGTCTAGCATTATATGAAGAAATCCCGTTTCCAACGAAGTCCTCAAAGAGGTCCAAATATCCACTTGCAGACTTTACAAACAGAGTGTTTCCAAACTGCTGTATGAACAGAAAGGTTAAACTCTGTGAGCTGAATGCACACATCACATAGTAGTTTCTGAGAATGATTCTGTCTAGTTTTTATACCAAGATATTTCCTTTTCTCACATTGGCCTCAAATCGCTTGAAATCTCCAATTGCAATTTCCACAAAAAGAGAGTTTCAAATCTGCTCTGTCCAAAGAAAGGTTCAACTGTGTGAGCTGAATAGACACAACACAAAGAAGTTACTGAAAATTCTTCTGTCTAGCATTATATGAAGAAATCCTGTTTCCAACGAAGTCCTCAAAGAGTTCCAAATATCCACTTGCAGACTTTACAAACAGAGTGTTTCCAAACTGCTGTATGAACAGAAAGGCTAAACTCTGTGAGCTGAATGCACACATCACATAGTAGTTTCTGAGAATGATTCTGTCTAGTTTTTATACGAAGATATTTCCTTTTCTAACATTGGCCTAAAATAGCTTGAAATCTCCAATTGCAATTTCCCCAAAAAGAGAGTTTCAAATCTGCTCTGTCCAAAGAAAGGTTCAACTCTGTGAGCTGAATACACACAACACAAAGAAGTTACTGAAAATTCTTCTATCTAGCATTATATGAAGAAATCCCTTTTCCAACGAAGTCCTCAAAGAGGTCCAAATATCCAGTTGCAGACTTTACAAACAGAGTGTTTCCAAACTGCTGTATGAACAGAAAGGTTAAAATCTGTGAGCTGAATGCACACATCACATAGTAGTTTCTGAGAATCATTCTGTCTAGTTTTTGTACCAAGATATTTCCTTTTCTCACATTGGCCTCAAATCGCTTGAAATCTCAAATTCCAAATTCCAGAAAAAGACAGTTTCAAACCTGCAGTGTGTAAGGAAAGGTTCAAATCTGTGAGTTGAATACACACAACACAAAGAAGTTACCGAGAATTCTTCTGTCTAGCATTATATGAAGAAATCCCGTTTCCAACGAAGGCCTCAAAGAGTTCCAAATATCCACTTGCAGACTTTACAAACAGAGTGTTTCCAAACTGCTGTATGAACAGAAAGGTTAAACTCTGTGAGCTGAATGCACACATCACATAGTAGTTTCTGAGAATGATTCTGTCTAGTTTTTATATGAAGATATTTCCTTTTCTAACATTGGCCTAAAATCGCTTGAAATCTCCAATTGCAATTTCCACAAAAAGAGAGTTTCAAATCTGCTCTGTCCAAAGAAAGGTTCAACTCTGTGAGCTGAATACACACAACACAAAGAAGTTACTGAAAATTCTTCTGTCTAGCATTATATGAAGAAATCCCGTTTCCAACGAAGTCCTCAAAGAGGTCCAAATATCCACTTGCAGACTTTACAAACAGAGTGTTTCCAAACTGCTGTATGAACAGAAAGGTTAAACTCTGTGAGCTGAATGCACACATCACATAGTAGTTTCTGAGAATGATTCTGTCTAGTTTTTATACCAAGATATTTCCTTTTCTCACATTGGCCTCAAATCGCTTGAAATCTCCAATTGCAATTTCCACAAAAAGAGAGTTTCAAATCTGCTCTGTCCAAAGAAAGGTTCAACTCTGTGAGCTGAATACAAACAACACAAAGAAGTTACTCAAAATTCTTCTGTCTAGCATTATATAAAGAAATCCCGTTTCCAACGAAATCCTCAAAGAGGTCCGAATATCCCCTTGCAGACTTTACAAACAGAGTGTTTCCAAACTGCTCTATGAACAGAAAGGTTAAACTCTGTGAGCTGAATGCACACATCACATAGTAGTTTCTGAGAATCATTCTGTCTAATTTTTATACCAAGATATTTCCTTTTCTCACATTGGCCTCAAATCGCTTGAAATCTCCAATTCCAAATTCCATAAAAAGACAGTTTCAAACCTGCAGTGTGTAAGGAAAGGTTCAAATCTGTGAGTTGAATACACACAACACAAAGAAGTTACTGAGAATTCTTCTGTCTAGCATTATATGAAGAAATCCCGTTTCCAACGAAGGCCTCAAAGTGGTGCAAATATCCACTTGTAGACTTTAGAAACAGAGTGTTTCCAAACTGCTCTATCAACAGAAAAGTTAAACGCTGTGAGTTGAACGTACACATCACAAAGTTGTTTCTGAGAATGATTCTGTCTAGTTTTTATACCAAGATATTTCGTTTTCTAACATTGGCCTAAAATCGCTTGAAATCTCCAATTGCAATTTCCACAAAAAGAGAGTTTCAAATCTGCTGTGTCCAAAGAAAGGTTCAACTCTGTGAGCTGAATACACACAACACAAAGAAGTTACTGAAAATTCTTCTGTCTAGCATTATATGAAGAAATCCCGTTTCCAACGAAGTCCTCAAAGAGTTCAAAATATCCACTCGCAGACTTTACAAACAGAGTGTTTCCAAACTGCTGTATGAACAGAAAGGTTAAACTCTGTGAGCTGAATGCACACATCACATAGTAGTTTCTGAGAATGATTCTGTCTAGTTTTTATACGAAGATATTTCCTTTTCTAACATTGGCCTAAAATCGCTTGAAATCTCCAATTGCAATTTCCCCAAAAAGAGAGTTTCAAATCTGCTTTGTCCAAAGAAAGGTTCAACTCTGTGAGCTGAATACACACAACACAAAGAAGTTACTCAAAATTCTTCTGTCTAGCATTATATGAAGAAATCCCGTTTCCAACGAAGTCCTCAAAGAGGTCCAAATATCCACTTGCAGACTTTACAAACAGAGTGTTTCCAAACTGCTGTATGAACAGAAAGGTTAAACTCTGTGAGCTGAATGCACACATCACATAGTAGTTTCTGAGAATGATTCTGTCTAGTTTTTATACCAAGATATTTCCTTTTCTCACATTGGCCTCAAATCGCTTGAAATCTCCAATTGCAATTTCCACAAAAAGAGAGTTTCAAATCTGCTCTGTCCAAAGAAAGGTTCAACTCTGTGAGCTGAATAGACACAACACAAAGAAGTTACTGAAAATTCTTCTGTCTAGCATTATATGAAGAAATCCTGTTTCCAACGAAGTCCTCAAAGAGTTCCAAATATCCACTTGCAGACTTTACAAACAGAGTGTTTCCAAACTGCTGTATGAACAGAAAGGCTAAACTCTGTGAGCTGAATGCACACATCACATAGTAGTTTCTGAGAATGATTCTGTCTAGTTTTTATACCAAGATACTTCCTTTTCTAACATTGGCCTAAAATCGCTTGAAATCTCCAATTGCAATTTCCCCAAAAAGAGAGTTTCAAATCTGCCCTGTCCAAAGAAAGGTTCAACTCTGTGAGCTGAATACACACAACACAAAGAAGTTACTGAAAATTCTTCTGTCTAGCATTATATGAAGAAATCCCGTTTCCAACGAAGTCCCCAAAGAGGTCCAAATATCCCCTTGCAGACTTTACAAACAGAGTGTTTCCAAACTGCTCTATGAACAGAAAGGTTAAACTCTGTGAGCTGAACGCACACATCACAAAGTTGTTTCTGAGAATGATTCTGTCTAGTTTTTATACCAAGATATTTCGTTTTCTAACATTGGCCTCAAATCGCTTGAAATCTCCAATTTCAAATTCCAGAAAAACAGAGTTTCAAATCTGCTCTGTCCAAAGAAAGGTTCAACTCTGTGAGCTGAATACACACAACACAAAGAAGTTACTGAAAATTCTTCTGTCTAGCATTATATGAAGAAATCCCGTTTCCAACGAAGTCCTCAAAGAGGTCCAAATATCCACTTGCAGACTTTACAAACAGAGTGTTTCCAAACTGCTGTATGAACAGAAAGGTTAAAGTCTGTGAGCTGAATGCACACATCACATAGTAGTTTCTGAGAATCATTCTGTCTAGTTTTTATACCAAGATATTTCCTTTTCTCACATTGGCCTCAAATCGCTTGAAATCTCAAATTCCAAATTCCAGAAAAAGAGAGTTTCAAACCTGCAGTGTGTAAGGAAAGGTTCAAATCTGTGAGTTGAATACACACGACACAAAGAAGTTACTGAGAATTCCTCTGTCTAGCATTATATGAAGAAATCCCGTTTCCAACGAAGGCCTCAAAGTGGTGCAAATATCCACTTGTAGACTTTAGAAACAGAGTGTTTCCAAACTGCTCTATGAACAGAAAACTTAAACTCTCTGAGCTGAACGCACACATCACAAAGTTGTTTCTGAGAATGATTCTGTCTAGTTTTTATACGAAGATATTTCCTTTTCTAACATTGGCCTAAAATCGCTTGAAATCTCCAATTGCAATTTCCACAAAAAGAGAGTTTCAAATCTGCTCTGTCCAAAGAAATGTTCAACTCTGTGAGCTGAATACACACAACACAAAGAAGTTACTGAAAATTCTTCTGTCTAGCATTATATGAAGAATTCCCGTTTCCAACGAAGGCCTCAAAGAGATCGAAATATCCACTTGCAGACTTTACAAACAGAGTGTTTCCAAACTGCTGTATGAACAGAAAGGTTAAACTCTGTGAGCTGAATGCACACATCACATAGTAGTTTCTGAGAATGATTCTGTCTAGTTTTTATACGAAGATATTTCCTTTTCTAACATTGGCCTAAAATCGCTTGAAATCTCCAAATGCAATTTCCCCAAAAAGAGAGTTTCAAATCTGCTCTGTCCAAAGAAAGGTTCAACTCTGTGAGCTGAATACACACAACACAAAGAAGTTACTGAAAATTCTTCTGTCTAGCATTATATGAAGAAATCCCGTTTCCAACGAAGTCCTCAAAGAGGTCCAAATATCCACTTGCAGACTTTACAAACAGAGTGTTTCCAAACTGCTGTATGAACAGAAAGGTTAAAATCTGTGAGCTGAATGCACACATCACATAGTAGTTTCTGAGAATGATTCTGTCTAGTTTTTATACGAAGATATTTCCTTTTCTCACATTGGCCTAAAATCGCTTGAAATCTCCAATTGCAATTTCCCCAAAAAGAGAGTTTCAAATCTGCTCTGTCCAAAGAAAGGTTCAACTCTGTGAGCTGAATACACACAACACAAAGAAGTTACTGAAAATTCTTCTGTCTAGCATTATATGAAGAAATCCCGTTTCCAACGAAGTCCTCAAAGAGGTCCAAATATCCACTTGCAGACTTTACAAACAGAGTGTTTCCAAACTGCTGTATGAACAGAAAGGTTAAAATCTGTGAGCGGAATGCACACATCACATAGTAGTTTCTGAGAATCATTCTGTCTAGTTTTTATACCAAGATATTTCCTTTTCTCACATTGGCCTCAAATCGCTTGAAATCTCAAATTCCAAATTACAGAAAAATTCAGTTTCAAACCTGCAGTGTGTAAGGAAAGGTTCAAATCTGTGAGTTGAATACACACAACACAAAGAAGTTACTGAGAATTCCTCTGTCTAGCATTATATGAAGAAATCCCGTTTCCAACGAAGGCCTCAAAGTGGTGCAAATATCCATTTGTAGACTTTAGAAACAGAGTGTTTCCAAACTGCTCTATGAACAGAAAAGTTAAACTCTGTGAGCTGAACGCACACATCACAAAGTTCTTTCTGAGAATGATTCTGTCTAGTTTTTATACGAAGATATTTCCTTTTCTAACATTGGCCTAAAATCGCTTGAAATCTCCAATTGCAATTTCCCCAAAAAGAGAGTTTCAAATCTGCTCTGTCCAAAGAAAGGTTCAACTCTGTGAGCTGAATACACACAACACAAAGAAGTTACTGAAAATTCTTCTGTCTAGCATTATATGAAGAAATCCCGTTTCCAACGAAGTCCTCAAAGAGGTCAAATATCCACTTGCAGACTTTACAAACAGAGTGTTTCCAAACTGCTGTATGAACGGAAAGGTTAAACTCTGTGAGCTGAATGCACACATCACATAGTAGTTTCTGAGAATGATTCTGTCTAGTTTTTATACCAAGATATTTCCTTTTCTCACATTGGCCTCAAATCGCTTGAAATCTCCAATTGCAATTTCCACAAAAAGAGAGTTTCAAATCTGCTCTGTACAAAGAAAGGTTCAACTCTGTGAGCTGAATACACACAACACAAAGAAGTTACTCAAAATTCTTCTGTCTAGCATTATATAAAGAAATCCCGTTTCCAACGAAATCCTCAAAGAGGTCCAAATATCCCCTTGCAGAATTTACAAACAGAGTGTTTCCAAACTGCTCTATGAACAGAAAGGTTAAACTCTGTGAGCTGAATGCACACATCACATAGTAGTTTCTGAGAATGATTCTGTCTATTTTCTATACGAAGATATTTCCTTTTCTAACATTGTCCTCAAATCGCTTGAAATCTCAAATTCCAAATTCCAGAAAAAGACAGTTTCAAACCTGCAGTGTGTAAGGAAAGGTTCAAATCTGTGAGTTGAATACACACAACACAAAGAAGTTACTGAGAATTCTTCTGTCTAGCATTATATGAAGAAATCCCGTTTCCAACGAAGGCCTCAAAGTGGAGCAAATATCCACATGTAGACGTTAGAAAAAGAGTGTTTCCAAACTGCTCTATGAACAGAAAAGTTAAACTCTGTGAGCTGAACGCACACATCACAAAGTTGTTTCTGAGAATGATTCTGTCTAGTTTTTATACCAAGATATTTCGTTTTCTAACATTGGCCTAAAATCGCTTGAAATCTCCAATTGCAATTTCCACAAAAAGAGAGTTTCAAATCTGCTCTGTCCAAGGAAAGGTTCAACTCTGTGAGCTGAATACACACAACACAAAGAAGTTACTGAAAATTCTTCTGTCTAGCATTATATGAAGAAATCCCGTTTCCAACGAAGTCCTCAAAGAGTTCCAAATATCCACTTGCAGACTTTACAAACAGAGTGTTTCCAAACTGCTGTATGAACAGAAAGGTTAAACTCTGTGAGCTGAATGCACACATCACATAGTAGTTTCTGAGAATGATTCTGTCTAGTTTTTATACGAAGATATTTCCTTTTCTAACATTGTCCTAAAATCGCTTGAAATCTCCAATTGCAATTTCCCCAAAAAGAGAGTTTCAAATCTGCTCTGTCCAAAGAACGGTTCAACTCTGTGAGCTGAATACACACAACACAAAGAAGTTACTGAAAATTCTTCTGTCTAGCATTATATGAAGAAATCCCGTTTCCAACGAAATCCTCAAAGAGGTCCAAATATCCACTTGCAGACTTTACAAACAGAGTGTTTCCAAACTGCTGTATGAACAGAAAGGTTAAACTCTGTGAGCTGAATGCACACATCACATAGTAGTTTCTGAGAATGATTCTGTCTAGTTTTTATACGAAGATATTTCCTTTTCTAACATTGGCCTAAAATAGCTTGAAATCTCCAATTGCAATTTCCCCAAAAAGAGAGTTTCAAATCTGCTCTGTCCAAAGAAAGGTTCAACTCTGTGAGCTGAATACACACAACACAAAGAAGTTACTGAAAATTCTTCTATCTAGCATTATATGAAGAAATCCCTTTTCCAACGAAGTCCTCAAAGAGGTCCAAATATCCAGTTGCAGACTTTACAAACAGAGTGTTTCCAAACTGCTGTATGAACAGAAAGGTTAAAATCTGTGAGCTGAATGCACACATCACATAGTAGTTTCTGAGAATCATTCTGTCTAGTTTTTGTACCAAGATATTTCCTTTTCTCACATTGGCCTCAAATCGCTTGAAATCTCAAATTCCAAATTCCAGAAAAAGACAGTTTCAAACCTGCAGTGTGTAAGGAAAGGTTCAAATCTGTGAGTTGAATACACACAACACAAAGAAGTTACCGAGAATTCTTCTGTCTAGCATTATATGAAGAAATCCCGTTTCCAACGAAGGCCTCAAAGTGGAGCAAATATCCACTTGTAGACTTTAGAAACAGAGTGTTTCCAAACTGCTCTATGAACAGAAAAGTTAAACTCTGTGAGCTGAACGCACACATCACAAAGTTGTTTCTGAGAGTGATTCTGTCTAGTTTTTATACCAAGGTATTTCGTTTTCTAACATTGGCCTAAAATCGCTTGAAATCTCCAATTGCAATTTCCACAAAAAGAGAGTTTCAAATCTGCTCTGTCCAAAGAAAGGTTCAATTCTGTGAGCTGAATACACACAACACAAAGAAGTTACTGAAAATTCTTCTGTCTAGCATTATATGAAGAAATCCCGTTTCCAACGAAGGCCTCAAAGAGTTCAAAATATCCACTTGCAGACTTTACAAACAGAGTGTTTCCAAACTGCTGTATGAACAGAAAGGTTAAACTCTGTGAGCTGAATGCACACATCACATAGTAGTTTCTGAGAATGATTCTGTCTAGTTTTTATACCAAGGTATTTCGTTTTCTAACATTGGCCTAAAATCGCTTGAAATCTCCAATTGCAATTTCCACAAAAAGAGAGTTTCAAATCTGCTCTGTCCAAAGAAAGGTTCAATTCTGTGAGCTGAATACACACAACACAAAGAAGTTACTGAAAATTCTTCTGTCTAGCATTATATGAAGAAATCCCGTTTCCAACGAAGGCCTCAAAGAGGTCCAAATATCCACTTGCAGACTTTACAAACAGAGTGTTTCCAAACTGCTGTATGAACAGAAAGGTTAAACTCTGTGAGCTGAATGCACACATCACATAGTAGTTTCTGAGAATGATTCTGTCTAGTTTTTATACGAAGATACTTCCTTTTCTAACATTGGCCTAAAGTCGCTTGAAATCTCCAATTGCAATTTCCACAAAAAGAGAGTTTCAAATCTGCTCTGTCCAAAGAAAGGTTCAACTCTGTGAGCTGAATACACACAACACAAAGAAGTTACTGAAAATTCTTCTGTCTAGCATTATATGAAGAAATCCCGTTTCCAACGAAGTCCTCAAAGAGGTCCAAATATCCACTTGCAGACTTTACAAACAGAGTGTTTCCAAACTGCTGTATGAACAGAAAGGTTAAACTCTGTGAGCTGAATGCACACATCACATAGTAGTTTCTGAGAATGATTCTGTCCAGTTTTTATACGAAGATATTTCCTTTTCTAACATTGGCCTCAAATCGCTTGAAATCTCAAATTCCAAATTCCAGAAAAAGACAGTTTCAAACCTGCAGTGTGTAAGGAAAGGTTCAAATCTGTGAGTTGAATACACACAACACAAAGAAGTTACTGAGAATTCTTCTGTCTAGCATTTTATGAAGAAATCCCGCTTCCAACGAAGGCTACAAAGACGTCAAAATATCCACTTGCAGACTTTACAAACAGAGTGTTTTCAAACGGATCTATGAAAAGAAAGGTTAAACTCTGTGAACTGAACGCACAAATCATTACATTGTTTCACAAAATGATTCTGTCTAGTTTTTAAACGAAGATATTTCCTTTTCTACCATTGGCGTGAAATCGCTTGTAATCGCCAACTGCAAATTCCACAAAAAGAGAGTTTCAAATCTGCTCTGTCTAAAGAAAGGTTCAACTCTGTGAGCTGAATACACACAACACAAGCAAGTTACTGAGAAATCTTCTGTCTTGCATTATATGAAGAAATCCCGTTTCCAACGAAGGCCTCGTAAAGGTCCGAATATCCACTTGCAGACTTTACAAACAGAGTGTTTTCAAACTGCTCTATGAAAAGAAAGGTTAAACTCTGTGAGCTGAACGTACAAATCATTAGGTTGTTTCAGAGAATGATTCTGTCTAGTTTTTAAACGCAGATATTTCCTTTTCTGTCTTTGGCCTCAATTCGCTTGAAATCTCCACATGTAAATCAAACAAAAAGAGTGTTTCAAATCTACTCTGTCTAAAGGAAGGTTCAACTCTGTGAGTTGAATACACACACACAAAGAAGTTACTGAGAATTCTTCTGTCTAGCATTTTATGAAGAAATCCCGCTTCCAACGAAGGCTTCAAAGACGTCCAAATATCCACTTGCAGACTTTACAAACAGAGTGTTTCCAAACTGCTCTATGAAAAGAAAGGTTAAACTCCGTGAGCTGAACGCACAAATCATTACGTTGTTTCAGAGAATGATTCTGTCTAGTTTTTAAACGAAGATATTTCCTTTTCTACCATTGGCGTGAAATCGCTTGAAATCTCCAACTGCAAATTCCACAAAAAGAGAGTTTCAAATCTGCTCTGTCTAAAGAAAGGTTCAACTCTGTGAGCTGAATACACACAACACAAGGAAGTTACTGAGAAATCTTCTGTCTTGCATTATATGAAGAAATCCCGTTTCCAACGAAGGCCTCTTAAAGGTCCGAATATCCACTTCCAGACTTTACAAACAGAGTGTTTTCAAACTGCTCTATGAAAAGAAAGGTTAAACTCTGTGAGCTGAACGCACAAATCATTAAGTTGTTTCAGAGAATGATTCTGTCTAGTTTTTAAACGCAGATATTTCCTTTTCTGTCATTGGCCTCAATTCGCTTGAAATCTCCACATGTAAATCAAACAAAAAGAGTGTTTCAAATCTACTCTGTCTAAAGGAAGGTTCAACTCTGTGAGTTGAATACACACACACAAAGAAGTTACTGAGAATTCTTCTGTCTAGCATTTTATGAAGAAATCCCGCTTCCAACGAAGGCTTCAAAGACGTCCAGATATCCACTTGCAGACTTTACAAACAGAGTGTTTCCAAACTGCTCTATGAAAAGAAATGTTAAACTCCATGAGCTGAACGCAGAAATCATTACGTTGTTTCAGAGAATGATTCTCTCTAGTTTTTAAACGAAGATATTTCCTTTTCTACCATTGGCGTGAAATCGCTTGAAATCTCCAACTGCAAATTCCACAAAAAGAGAGTTTCAAATCTGCTCTGTCTAAAGAAAGGTTCAACTCTGTGAGCTGAATAAACGCAACACAAGGAAGTTACTGAGATATCTTCTGTCTTGCATTATATGAAGAAATCCCGTTTCCAACGAAGGCCTCGTAAAGGTCCATATATCCACATGCAGACTTTACAAACAGAGTGTTTTCAAACTGCTCTATTAAAAGAAAGGTTAAACTCTGTGAGCTGAACGCAGAAATCATTAAGTTGTTTCAGAGAATGATTCTGTCTAGTTTTTAAACGAAGATATTTCCTTTTCTGTCATTGGCCTCAACTCGCTTGAAATCTCCACATAGAAATTAAACAAAAAGAGTGTTTCAAATCTACTCTGTCTATAGGAAGGTGCAACTGTGTGAGTTCAATACACACACACAAAGAAGTTACTGAGAATTCTTCTGTCTTGCATTTTATGAAGAAATCCCGCTTCCAACGAAGGCTTCAAAGAGATCCAAATATCCACTTGCAGACTTTACAAACAGAGTGTTTCCAAACTGCTCTAAGAAAAGAAAGGTTAAACTCTGTGAGCTGAACGCAGAAATCATTAAGTTCTTTCAGAGAATGATTCTGTCTAGTTTTTAAACGAAGATATTTCCTTGTCTACCATTGGCCTGAAATCGCTTGAAATCTCCAACTGCAAATTCCACAAAAAGAGAGTTTCAAATCTGCTCTGTCTAAAGAAAGGTTCAACTCTGTGAGCTGAATACACACAACACAAGCAAGTTACTGAGAAATCTTCTGTCTTGCATTATATGAAGAAATCCCGTTTCCAACGAAGGCCTCGTAAAAGTCCGAATATCCACTTGCAGACTTTAGAAAGAAAGTGTTTTCAAACTGCTCTATGAAAAGAAAGGTTAAACTCTGTGAACTGAACGCACAAATCATTAGATTGTTTCACAGAATGATTCTGTCTAGTTTTTAAACGAAGATATTTCCTTTTCTACCATTGGCCTGAAATCGCTTGTAATCTCCAACTGCAAATTCCACAAAAAGAGAGTTTCAAATCTGCTCTGTCTAAAGAAAGGTTCAACTCTGTGAGCTGAATACACACAACACAAGCAAGTTACTGGGAAATCTTCTGTCTTGCATTATATGAAGAAATCCCGTTTCCAACGAAGGCCTCATAAAGGTCCGAATATCCACTTGCAGACTTTACAAACAGAGTGTTTTCAAACTGCTCTATGAAAAGAAAGGTTAAACTCTGTGAGCTGAACGCATAAATCATTAAGTTGTTTCAGAGAATGATTCTGTCTAGTTTTTAAACGAAGATATTTCCTTTTCTGTCATTGGCCTCAATTCGCTTGAAATCTCCACATGTAAATCAAACAAAAAGAGTGTTTCAAATCTACTCTGTCTAAAGGAAGGTTCAACTGTGTGAGTTGAATACACACACACAAAGAAGTTACTGAGAATTCTTCTGTCTAGCATTTTATGAAGAAATCCCGCTTCCAACGAAGGCTTCAAAGAGGTCCAAATATCCACTTGCAGACTTTACAAACAGAGTTTTTCCAAACTGCTCAATGAAAAGAAATGTTAAGCTCCGTGAGCTGAACGCACAAATCATTACGTTGTTTCAGAGAATGATTCTGTCTAGTTTTTAAACGAAGATATTTCCTTTTCTACCATTGGCGTGAAATCGCTTGAAATTTCCAACTGCAAATTCCACAAAAAGAGAGTTTCAAATCTGCTCTGTCTAAAGAAAGGTTCAACTCTGTGAGCTGAATTCACACAACACAAGGAAGTTACTGAGATATCTTCTGTCTTGCATTATATGAAGAAATCCCCTTTCCAACGAAGGCCTCGTAAAGGTCCAAATATCCACTTGCAGACTTTTCAAACAGAGTGTTTTCCAACTGCTCTATTAAAAGAAAGGTTAAAGTCTGTGAGCTGAAGGCAGAAATCATTAAGTTGTTTCAGAGAGTCATTCTGTCTAGTTTTTAAACGAAGATATTTCCTTTTCTGTCATTGGCCTCAACTCGCTTGAAATCTCCACATGGAAATTAAACAAAAAGAGTGTTTCAAATCTACTCTGTCTATAGGAAGGTTCAACTGTGTGAGTTCAATACACACACACAAAGAAGTTACTGAGAATTCTTCTGTCTTGCATTTTATGAAGAAATCCCGCTTCCAACGAAGGCTTCAAAGAGGTCCAAATATCCACTTGCAGACTTTACAAACAGAGTGTTTCCAAACTGCTCTAAGAAAAGAAAGGTTAAACTCTGTGAGCTGAACGCACAAATCATTACGTTGTTTCAGAGAATGATTCTGTCTAGTTTTTAAACGAAGATATTTCCTTTTCTACCATTGGCCTGAAATCGCTTGAAATCTCCAACTGCAAATTCCACAAAAAGAGAGTTTCAAATCTGCTCTGTCTAAAGAAAGGTTCAACTCTGTGAGCTGAATACACACAACACAAGGAAGTTACTGAGAAATCTTCTGTCTTGCATTATATGAAGAAATCCCGTTTCCAACGAAGGCCTCGTAAAGGTCCAAACATCCACTTGCAGACTTTACAAACAGAGTGTTTTCAAACTGCTCTATGAAAAGAATGGTTAAACTCTGTGAACTGAACGCACAAATCATTACATTGTTTCACAGAATGATTCTGTCTAGTTTTTAAACGAAGATATTTCCTTTTCTACCATTGGCCTGAAATCGCTTGTAATCTCCAACTGCAAATTCCACAAAAAGAGAGTTTCAAATCTGCTCTGTCTAAAGAAAGGTTCAACTCTGTGAGCTGAATACACACAACACAAGCAAGTTACTGAGAAATCTTCTGTCTTGCATTATATGAAGAAACCCCGTTTCCAACGAAGGCCTCGTAAAGGTCCGAATATCCACTTGCAGACTTTAGAAACAGAGTGTTTTCAAACTGCTCTATGAAAAGAAAGGTTAAACTCTGTGAACTGAACGCACAAATCATTACATTGTTTCACAGAATGATTCTGTCTAGTTTTTAAACGAAGATATTTCCTTTTCTACCATTGGCCTGAAATCGCTTGTAATCTCCAACTGCAAATTCCACAAAAAGAGAGTTTCAAATCTGCTCTGTCTAAAGAAAGGTTCAACTCTGTGAGCTGAATACACACAACACAAGCAAGTTACTGGGAAATCTTCTGTCTTGCATTATATGAAGAAATCCCGTTTCCAACGAAGGCCTCGTAAACGTCCGAATATCCACTTGCAGACTTTACAAACAGAGTGTTTTCAAACTGCTCTATGAAAAGAAAGGTTAAACTCTGTGAGCTGAACGCAGAAATCATTAAGTTCTTTCAGAGAATGATTCTGTCTAGTTTTTAAACGCAGATAATTCGTTTTCTGTAATTGGCCTCAATTCGCTTGAAATCTCCACATGTAAATCAAACAAAAAGAGTGTTTCAAATCTACTCTGTCTAAAGGAAGGTTCAACTGTGTGAGTTGAATACACACACACAAAGAAGTTACTGAGAATTCTTCTGTCTAGCATTTTATGAAGAAATCCCACTTCCAACGAAGGTTTCAAAGACGTCCAAATATCCACTTGCAGACTTTACAAACAGAATGTTTCCAAACTGATCTATGAAAAGAAAGGTTAAACTCCATGAGCTGAACGCACAAATCAATACGCTGTTTCAGAGAATGATTCTGTCTAGTTTTTAAACGAAGACATTTCTTTTTCTACCATTGGCGTGAAATCGCTTGAAATCTCCATCTGCAAATTCCACAAAAAGAGAGTTTCAAATCTGCTCTGTCTAAAGAAAGGTTCAACTCTGCGTGCTGAATACACTCAACACAAGGAAGTTACTGAGAAATCTTCTGTCTTGCATTATATGAAGAAATCCCGTTTCCAACGAAGGACTCTTAAAGGTCCAAATATCCACTTGCAGACTTTACAAAGTGTTTTCAAACTGCTGTATGAAAAGAAAGGTTAAACTCTGTGAGGTGAACGCACAAATCATTAAGTTGTTTCAGAGAATGATTCTGTCTAGTTTTTAAACGAAGATATTTCCTTTTCTGTTATTGGCCTCAATTCGCTTGAAATATCCACATGTAAATCAAACAAAAGGAGTGTTTCAAATCTACTCTGTCTAAAGGAAGGTTCAACTCTGTGAGTTGAATACACACACACAAAGAAGTTACTGAGAATTCTTCTGTCTAGCATTTTATGAAGAAATCCCGCTTCCAACGAAGGCTTCAAAGAGGTCCAAATATCCACTTGCAGACTTTAGAAACAGAGTGTTTTCAAACGGATCTATGAGAGGAAAGGTTAAACTCTGAGAACTGAACGCACAAATCATTACGTTGTTTCAGAGAATGATTCTGTCTAGTTTTTAAACGAAGATATTTCCTTTTCTACCATTGGCGTGAAATCGCTTGTAATCTCCAACTGCAAATTCCACAAAAAGAGAGATTCACATGTGCTCTGTGTAAAGAAAGGTTCAACTCTGTGAGCTGAATACACACAACACAAGGAAGTTACTGAGAATTCTTCTGTCTTGCATTATATGAAGAAATCCCGTTTCCAACGAAGGCCTCGTAAATGTCCAAATATCCACTTGCAGATTTTACAAACAGAGTGTTTTCAAACTGCTCTATGAAAAGAAAGGTTAAACTCTGTGAGCTGAACGCACAAATCATTAAGTTGTTTCAGAGAATGATTCTGTCTATTTTTTAAACGAAGTTATTTCCTTTTTATGTCATTGGCCTCAATTCGCTTGAAATCTCCACATGGAAATTAAACAAAAAGAGTGTTTCAAATCTACTCTGTCTAAAGGAAGGTTCAACTCTGTGAGTTGAATACACACACACAAAGAAGTTACTGAGAATTCTTCTGTCTAGCATTTTATGAAGAAATCCCGCTTCCAACGAAGGCTTCAAAGAGGTCCAAATATCCACTTGCAGACTTTACAAACAGAGGGTTTCAAAACTGCTCTATGAAAAGAAAGGTTAAACTCCGTGAGCTGAAAGCACAAATCAATACGTTGTTTCAGAGAATGATTCTGTCTAGTTTTTAAACGAAGATATTTCCTTTTCTACCATTGGCGTGAAATCGCTTGAAATCTCCATCTGCAAACTCCACAAAAAGAGAGTTTCAAATCTGCTCTGTCTAAAGAAAGGTTCAACTCTGCCAGCTGAATACACACAACACAAGGAAGTTACTGAGAAATCTTCTGTCTTGCATTATATGAAGAAATCCCGTTTCCAACGAAGGCCTCGTAAAGGTCCGAATATCCACTTGCAGACTTTACAAACAGAGTGTTTTCAAACTGCTCTATGAAAAGAAAGGTTAAACTCTGTGAGCTGAACGCACAAATCATTAAGTTGTTTCAGAGAATGATTCTGTCTAGTTTTTAAACGAAGATATTTCCTTTTCTGTTATTGGCCTCAATTCGCTTGAAATCTCCACATGTAATTCAAACAAAAGGAGTGTTTCAAATCTACTCTGTCTAAAGGAAGGTTCAACTCTGTGAGTTGAATACACACACACAAAGAAGTTACTGAGAATTCTTCTGTCTAGCATTTTATGAAGAAATCCCGCTTCCAACGAAGGCTTCAAAGAGGTCCAAATATCCACTTGTAGACTTTACAAACAGAGTGTTTTCAAGCTGCTCTATGAAAAGAAAGGTTGAATTCTGTGAGCTGAACGCACAAATCATTACGTTGTTTCAGAGAATGATTCTGTCTTGTTTCTAAACAAAGATACTTCCTTTTCTACCATTGGCGTGAAATCGCTTGAAATCTCCAACTGCAAATTCCACAAAAAGAGAATTTCAAATCTGCTCTGTGTAAAGAAAGGTTCAACTCTGTGAGCTGAATACACACAACACAAGGAAGTTACTGAGAATTCTTCTGTCTTGCATTATATGAAGAAATCCCGTTTCCAACGAAGGCCTCATATATGTCCAAATATCCACTTGCAGATTTTAGAAACAGAGTGTTTTCAAACTGCTCTATGAAAAGAAAGGTTAAAGTCTGTGAGCTGAACGCACAAATCATTAAGTTGTTTCAGAGAATGATTCTGTCTATTTTTTAAACGATGTTATTTCCTTTTTATGTCATTGGCCTCAATTCGCTTGAAATCTCCACATGGAAATTAAACAAAAAGAGTGTTTCAAATCTACTCTGTCTAAAGGAAGGTTCAACTCTGTGAGTTGAATACACACACACAAAGAAGTTACTGAGAATTCTTCTGTCTAGCATTTTATGAAGAAATCCCGCTTCCAACGAAGGCTTCAAAGAGGTCCAAATATCCACTTGCAGACTTTACAAACAGAGTGTCTCGAAACTGCTCTATGAAAAGAAAGATTAAACTCCGTGAGCTGAAAGCACAAATCAATACGTTGTTTCAGAGAATGATTCTGTCTAGTTTTTAAACGAAGTTATTTCCTTTTCTACCATTGGCGTGAAATCGCTTGAAATCTCCATCTGCAAATTCCACAAAAAGAGAGTTTCAAATCTGCTCTGTCTAAAGAAAGGTTCAACTCTGCGAGCTGAATACACACAACACAAGGAAGTTACTGAGAAATCTTCTGTCTTGCATTATATGAAGAAATCCCGTTTCCAACGAAGGCCTCGTAAAGGTCCAAATATCCACTTGCAGACTTTACAAACAGAGTGTTTTCAAACTGCTCTATGAAAAGAAAGGTTAAACTCTGTGAGCTGAACGCACAAATCATTAAGTTGTTTCAGAGAATGATTCTGTCTAGTTTTTAAACGAAGATATTTCCTTTTCTGTTATTGGCCTCAATTCGCTTGAAATCTCCACATGTAAATCAAACAAAAGGAGTGTTTCAAATCTACTCTGTCTAAAGGAAGGTTCAACTCTGTGAGTTGAATACACACACACAAAGAAGTTACTGAGAATTCTTCTGTCTAGCATTTTATGAAGAAATCCCGCTTCCAACGAAGGCTTCAAAGAGGTCCAAATATCCACTTGCAGACTTTAGAAACAGAGTGTTTTCAAACGGATCTATGAAAAGAAAGGTTAAACTCTGAGAACTGAACGCACAAATCATTACGTTGTTCCAGAGAATGATTCTGTCTAGTTTTTAAACGAAGATATTTCCTTTTCTACCATTGGCGTGAAATCGCTTGTAATCTCCAACTGCAAATTCCACAAAAAGAGAGATTCACATCTGCTCTGTGTAAAGAAAGGTTCAACTCTGTGAGCTGAATACACACAACACCAGGAAGTTACTGAAAATTCTTCTGTCTTGCATTATATGAAGAAATCCCGTTTCCAACGAAGGCCTCGTAAATGTCCAAATATCCACTTGCAGATTTTACAAACAGAGTGTTTTCAAACTGCTCTATGAAAAGAAAGGTTAAAGTCTGTGAGCTGAACGCACAAATCATTAAGTTGTTTCAGAGAATGATTCTGTCCATTTTTTAAACGAAGTTAGTTCCTTTTTATGTCATTGGCCTCAATTCGCTTGAAATCTCCACATGGAAATTAAACAAAAAGAGTGTTTCAAATCTACTCTGTCTACAGGAAGGTTCAACTCTGTGAGTTGAATACACACACACAAAGAAGTTACTGAGAATTCTTCTGTCTAGCATTTTATGAAGAAATCCCGTTTCCAACGAAGGCTTCAAAGACGTCCAAATATCCACTAGCAAACTTTACAAACAGAGTGTTTTCAAACTGCTCTATGAAAAGAAAGGTTAAACTCTGTGAACTGAACGCACAAATCATTACGTTGTTTCCGAGAAAGATTCTGTCTAGTTTTTAAACGAAGATATTTCCTTTTCTACAATTGGTGTGAAATCGCTTGAAATCTCCAACTGCAGATTCCACAAAAAGAGAGTTTCAAATCTGCTCTGTCTAAAGAAAGGTTCAAGTCTGTGAGCTGAATACACACAACACAAGGAAGTTACTGAGAAATCTGTCTTGCATTATATGAAGAAATCCCGTTTCCAACGAAGGCCTCGTAAAGGTCCGAATATCCACTTGCAGACTTTACAAACAGAGTGTTTTCAAACTGCTCTATGAAAAGAAAGGTTAAACTCTGTGAGCTGAACGCAGAAATCATTAAGTTCTTTCAGAGAATGATTCTGTCTAGTTTTTAAACGCAGATAATTCCTTTTCTGTAATTGGCCTCAATTCGCTTGAAATCTCCACATGTAAATCAAACAAAAAGAGTGTTTCAAATCTACTCTGTCTAAAGGAAGGTTCAACTGTGTGAGTTGAATACACACACACAAAGAAGTTACTGAGAATTCTTCTGTCTAGCATTTTATGAAGAAATCCCGCTTCCAACGAAGGTTTCAAAGACGTCCAAATATCCACTTGCAGACTTTACAAACAGAGTGTTTCCAAACTGATCTATGAAAAGAAAGGTTAAACTCCATGAGCTGAACGCACAAATCAATACGCTGTTTCAGAGAATGATTCTGTCTAGTTTTTAAACGAAGATATTTCCTTTTCTACCATTGGCGTGAAATCGCTTGAAATCTCCATCTGCAAATTCCACAAAAAGAGGGTTTCAAATCTGCTCTGTCTAAAGAAAGGTTCAACTCTGCGAGCTGAATACACTCAACACAAGGAAGTTACTGAGAAATCTTCTGTCTTGCATTATATGAAGAAATCCCGTTTCCAACGAAGGCCTCGTAAAGGTCCAAATATCCACTTGCAGACTTTACAAAGTGTTTTCAAACTGCTCTATGAAAAGAAAGGTTAAACTCTGTGAACTGAACGCACAAATCATTACGTTGTTTCAGAGAATGATTCTGTCTAGTTTTTAAAAGATGTTATTTCCTTTTTATGTCATTGGCCTCAATTCGCTTGAAATCGCCACATGGAAATTAAACAAGAAGAGTGTTTCAAATCTACTCTGTCTAAAGGAAGGTTCAACTCTGTGAGTTGAATCCACACACACAAAGAAGTTACTGAGAATTCTTCTGTCTAGCATTTTATGAAGAAATCCCGCTTCCAACGAAGGCTTCAAAGAGGTCCAAATATCCACTTGCAGACTTTACAAACAGAGTGTTTCGAAACTGCTCTATGAAAAGAAAGGTTAAACTCCGTGAGCTGAAAGCACAAATCAATACGCTGTTTCAGAGAATGATTCTGTCTAGTTTTTAAATGAAGACATTTCCTTTT
Source organism: Pan troglodytes (assembly GCF_028858775.2). Taxonomy (NCBI): domain Eukaryota; kingdom Metazoa; phylum Chordata; class Mammalia; order Primates; family Hominidae; genus Pan; species Pan troglodytes. The sequence continues at coordinate 16,914,137 of NC_072413.2, forward strand.
CTACCATTGGCGTGAAATCGCTTGAAATCTCCATCTGCAAATTCCACAAAAAGAGAGTTTCAAATCTGCTCTGTCTAAAGAAAGGTTCAACTTTGCGAGCTGAATACACTCAACACAAGGAAGTTACTGAGAAATCTTCTGCCTTGCATTATATGAAGAAATCCCGTTTCCAACGAAGGCCTCGTAAAGGTCCAAATATCCACTTGCAGACTTTACAAAGTGTTTTCAAACTGCTCTATGAAAAGAAAGGTTAAACTCTGTGAGCTGAACGCCCAAATCATTAAGTTGTTTCAGAGAATGATTCTGTCTAGTTTTTAAACGAAGATATTTCCTTTTCTGTTATTGGCCTCAATTCGCTTGAAATCTCCACATGTAATTCAAACAAAAGGAGTGTTTCAAATCTACTCTGTCTAAAGGAAGGTTCAACTCTGTGAGTTGAATACACACACACAAAGAAGTTACTGAGAATTCTTCTGTCTAGCATTTTATGAAGAAATCCCGCTTCCAACGAAGGCTTCAAAGAGGTCCAAATATCCACTTGCAGACTTTAGAAACAGAGTGTTTTCAAACGGATCTATGAGAAGAAAGGTTAAACTCTGAGAACTGAACGCACAAATCATTACGTTGTTTCAGGGAATGATTCTGTCTAGTTTTTAAACGAAGATATTTCCTTTTCTACCATTGGCGTGAAATCGCTTGTAATCTCCAACTGCAAATTCCACAAAAAGAGAGATTCACATCTGCTCTGTGTAAAGAAAGGTTCAACTCTGTGAGCTGAATACACACAACACAAGGAAGTTACTGAGAATTCTTCTGTCTTGCATTATATGAAGAAATCCCGTTTCCAACGAAGGCCTCGTAAATGTCCAAATATCCACTTGCAGATTTTACAAACAGAGTGTTTTCAAACTGCTCTATGAAAAGAAAGGTTAAACTCTGTGAGCTGAACGCACAAATCATTAAGTTGTTTCAGAGAATGATTCTGTCTATTTTTTAAACGAAGTTATTTCCTTTTTATGTCATTGGCCTCAATTCGCTTGAAATCTCCACATGGAAATTAAACAAAAAGAGTGTTTCAAATCTACTCTGTCTAAAGGAAGGTTCAACTCTGTGAGTTGAATACACACACACAAAGAAGTTACTGAGAATTCTTCTGTCTAGCATTTTATGAAGAAATCCCGCTTCCAACGAAGGCTTCAAAGAGGTCCAAATATCCACTTGCAGACTTTACAAACAGAGTGTTTCGAAACTGCTCTATGAAAAGAAAGGTTAAACTCCGTGAGCTGAAAGCACAAATCAATACGTTGTTTCAGAGAATGATTCTGTCTAGTTTTTAAACGAAGATATTTCCTTTTCTACCATTGGCGTGAAATCGCTTGAAATCTCCATCTGCAAATTCCACAAAAAGAGAGTTTCAAATCTGCTCTGTCTAAAGAAAGGTTCAACTCTGCCAGCTGAATACACACAACACAAGGAAGTTACTGAGAAATCTTCTGTCTTGCATTATATGAAGAAATCCCGTTTCCAACGAAGGCCTCGTAAAGGTCCAAATATCCACTTGCAGACTTTACAAACAGAGTGTTTTCAAACTGCTCTATGAAAAGAAAGGTTAAACTCTGTGAGCTGAACGCACAAATCATTAAGTTGTTTCAGAGAATGATTCTGTCTAGTTTTTAAACGAAGATATTTCCTTTTCTGTCATTGGCCTCAATTCGCTTGAAATCTCCACATGTAAATCAAACAAAAGGAGTGTTTCAAATCTACTCTGTCTAAAGGAAGGTTCAACTCTGTGAGTTGAATACACACACACAAAGAAGTTACTGAGAATTCTTCTGTCTAGCATTTTATGAAGAAATCCCGCTTCCAACGAAGGCTTCAAAGACGTCCAAATATCCACTAGCAAACTTTACAAACAGAGTGTTTTCAAACTGCTCTATGAAAAGAAAGGTTAAACTCTGTGAACTGAACGCACAAATCATTACGTTGTTTCAGAGAATGATTCTGTCTAGTTTTTAAAAGATGTTATTTCCTTTTTATGTCATTGGCCTCAATTCGCTTGAAATCTCCACATGGAAATTAAACAAAAAGAGTGTTTCAAAACTACTCTGTCTAAAGGAAGGTTCAACTCTGTGAGTTGAATACACACACACAAAGAAGTTACTGAGAATTCTTCTCTCTAGCATTTTATGAAGAAATCTCGCTTCCAACGAAGGCTTCAAAGAGGTCCAAATATCCACTTGCAGACTTTACAAACAGAGTGTTTCAAAACTGCTCTATGAAAAGAAAGGTTAAACTCCGTGAGCTGAAAGCACAAATCAATACGTTGTTTCAGAGAATGATTCTGTCTACTTTTAAAACGAAGATATTTCCTTTTCTACCATTGGCGTGAAATCGCTTGAAATCTCCATCTGCAAATTCCACAAAAAGAGAGTTTCAAATCTGCTCTGTCTAAAGAAAGGTTCAACTCTGCGAGCTGAATACACACAACACAAGGAAGTTACTCAGAAATCTTCTGTCTTGCATTATATGAAGAAATCCCCTTTCCAACGAACGCCTCGTAAAGGTCCAAATATCCACTTGCAGACTTTACAAACAGAGTGTTTTCAAACTGCTCTATGAAAAGAAAGGTTAAACTCTGTGAGCTGAACGCACAAATCATTAAGTTGTTTCAGAGAATGATTCTGTCTAGTTTTTAAACGAAGATATTTCCTTTTCTGTCATTGGCCTCAATTCGCTTGAAATCTCCACATGTAAATTAAACAAAAAGAGTGTTTCAAATCTACTCTGTCTTAAGGAAGGTTCAAGTCTCTGAGTTGAATACACACACACAAAGAAGTTACTGAGAATTCTTCTGTCTAGCATTTTATGAAGAAATCCCGCTTCCAACGAAGGCTTCAAAGAGGTCCAGATATCCACTTGCAGACTTTACAAACAGAGGGTTTCCAAACTGCTCTATGAAAAGAAAGGTTAAACTCTGTGAGCTGAACGCACAAATCATTACGTTGTTTCCGAGAAAGATTCTGTCTAGTTTTTAAACGAAGATATTTCCTTTTCTACAATTGGTGTGAAATCGCTTGAAATCTCCAACTGCAAATTCCACAAAAAGAGAGTTTCAAATCTGCTCTGTCTAAAGAAAGGTTCAAGTCTGTGAGCTGAATACACACAACACAAGGAAGTTACTGAGAAATCTGTCTTGCATTATATGAAGAAATCCCGTTTCCAACGAAGGCCTCGTAAAGGTCCGAATATCCACTTGCAGACTTTAGAAACAGAGTGTTTTCAAACTGCTCTATGAAAAGAAAGGTTAAACTCTATGAGCTGAACGCAGAAATCATTAAGTTCTTTCAGAGAATGATTCTGTCTAGTTTTTAAACGCAGATAATTCCTTTTCTGTAATTGGCCTCAATTCGCTTGAAATCTCCACATGTAAATCAAACAAAAAGAGTGTTTCAAATCTACTCTGTCTAAAGGAAGGTTCAACTGTGTGAGTTGAATACACACACACAAAGAAGTTACTGAGAATTCTTCTGTCTAGCATTTTATGAAGAAATCCCGCTTCCAACGAAGGTTTCAAAGACGTCCAAATATCCACTTTCAGACTTTACAAACAGAGTGTTTCCAAACTGATCTATGAAAAGAAAGGTTAAACTCCATGAGCTGAACGCACAAATCAATACGCTTTTTCAGAGAATGATTCTGTCTAGTTTTTAAACGAAGATATTTCCTTTTCTACCATTGGCGTGAAATCGCTTGAAATCTCCATCTGCAAATTCCACAAAAAGACAGTTTCAAATCTGCTCTGTCTAAAGAAAGGTTCAACTCTGCGAGCTGAATACACTCAACACAAGGAAGTTACTGAGAAATCTTCTGTCTTGCATTATATGAAGAAATCCCGTTTCCAACGAAGGCCTCGTAAAGGTCCAAATATCCACTTGCAGACTTTACAAAGTGTTTTCAAACTGCTCTATGAAAAGAAAGGTTAAACTCTGTGAGCTGAACGCACAAATCATTAAGTTGTTTCAGAGAATGATTCTGTCTAGTTTTTAAACGAAGATATTTCCTTTTCTGTTATTGGCCTCAATTCGCTTGAAATCTCCACATGTAAATCAAACAAAAGGAGTGTTTCAAATCTACTCTGTCTAAAGGAAGGTTCAACTCTGTGAGTTGAATACACACACACAAAGAAGTTACTGAGAATTCTTCTGTCTAGCATTTTATGAAGAAATCCCGCTTCCAACGAAGGCTTCAAAGAGGTCCAAATATCCACTTGCAGACTTTAGAAACAGAGTGTTTTCAAACGGATCTATGAAAAGAAAGGTAAACTCTGAGAACTGAACGCACAAATCATTACGTTGTTTCAGAGAATGATTCTGTCTAGTTTTTAAACGAAGATATTTCCTTTTCTACCATTGGCGTGAAATCGCTTGTAATCTCCAACTGCAAATTCCACAAAAAGAGAGATTCACATCTGCTCTGTGTAAAGAAAGGTTCAACTCTGTGAGCTGAATACACACAACACAAGGAAGTTACTGAGAATTCTTCTGTCTTGCATTATATGAAGAAATCCCGTTTCCAACGAAGGCCTCGTAAATGTCCAAATATCCACTTGCAGATTTTACAAACAGAGTGTTTTCAAACTGCTCTATGAAAAGAAAGGTTAAAGTCTGTGAGCTGAACGCACAAATCATTAAGTTGTTTCAGAGAATGATTCTGTCCATTTTTTAAACGAAGTTATTTCCTTTTTATGTCATTGGCCTCAATTCGCTTGAAATCTCCACATGGAAATTAAACAAAAAGAGTGTTTCAAATCTACTCTGTCTACAGGAAGGTTCAACTCTGTGAGTTGAATACACACACACAAAGAAGTTACTGAGAATTCTTCTGTCTAGCATTTTATGAAGAAATCCCGCTTCCAACGAAGGCTTCAAAGAGGTCCAAATATCCACTTGCAGACTTTTCAAACAGAGTGTTTCGAAACTGCTCTATGAAAAGAAAGGTTAAACTCCGTGAGCTGAAAGCACAAATCAATACGTTGTTTCAGAGAATGATTCTGTCTAGTTTTTAAACGAAGATATGTCCTTTTCTACCATTGGCGTGAAATCGCTTGAAATCTCCATCTGCAAATTCCACAAAAAGAGAGTTTCAAATCTGCTCTGTCTAAAGAAAGGTTCAACTCTGCGAGCTGAATACACACAACACAAGGAAGTTACTGAGAAATCTTCTGTCTTGCATTATATGAAGACATCCCGTTTCCAACGAAGGCCTCGTAAAGGTCCAAATGTCCACTTGCAGACTTTACAAACAGAGTGTTTTCAAATTGCTCTATGAAAAGAAAGGTTAAACTCTGTGAGCTGAACGCACAAATCATTAAGTTGTTTCAGAGAATGATTCTGTCTAGTTTTTAAACGAAGATATTTCCTTTTCTGTCATTGGCCTCAATTCGCTTGAAATCTCCACATGTAAATCAAACAAAAGGAGTGTTTCAAATCTACTCTGTCTAAAGGAAGGTTCAACTCTGTGAGTTGAATACACACACACAAAGAAGTTACTGAGAATTCTTCTGTCTAGCATTTTATGAAGAAATCCCTCTTCCAACGAAGGCTTCAAAGAGGTCCAAATATCCACTTGCAGACTTTACAAACAGAGTGTTTCGAAACTGCTCTATGAAAAGAAAGGTTAAACTCCGTGAGCTGAAAGCACAAATCAATACGTTGTTGCAGAGAATGAATCTGTCTACTTTTTAAACGAAGATATTTCCTTTTCTACCATTGGCGTGAAATCGCTTGAAATCTCCATCTGCAAATTCCACAAAAAGAGAGTTTCAAATCTGCTCTGTCTAAAGAAAGGTTCAACTCTGCGAGCTGAATACACACAACACAAGGAAGTTACTGAGAAATCTTCTGTCTTTCATTATATGAAGAAATCCCCTTTCCAACGAACACCTCGTAAAGGTCCAAATATCCACTTGCAGACTTTACAAACAGAGTGTTTTCAAACAGCTCTATGAAAAGAAAGGTTAAACTCTGTGAGCTGAACGCACAAATCATTAAGTTGTTTCAGAGAATGATTCTGTCTAGTTTTTAAACGAAGATATTTCCTTTTCTGTCATTGGCCTCAATTCGCTTGAAATCTCCACATGTAAATTAAACAAAAAGAGTGTTTCAAATCTACTCTGTCTTAAGGAAGGTTCAAGTCTGTGAGTTGAATACACACACACAAAGAAGTTACTGAGAATTCTTCTGTCCAGCATTTTATGAAGAAATCCCGCTTCCAACGAAGGCTTCAAAGAGGTCCAAATATCCACTTCTAGACTTTACAAACAGAGTGTTTTCAAGCTGCTCTATGAAAAGAAAGGTTGAATTCTGTGAGCTGAACGCACAAATCATTACGTTGTTTCAGAGAATGATTCTGTCTACTTTCTATACGAAGATATTTCCTTTTCTACCATTGCCGTGGAATCGCTTGAAATCTCCAACTGCAAATTCCACAAAAAGAGAGTTTCAAATCTGCTCTGTCTAAAGAAAGGTTCAACTCTGTGAGCTGAATACTGAACGCACAAATCATTAAGTTGTTTCAGAGAATGATTCTGTCTAGTTTTTAAACGAAGATATTTCCTTTTCTGTTATTGGCCTCAATTCGCTTGTAATCTCCACATGTAATTCAAACAAAATGAGTGTTTCAAATCTACTCTGTCTAAAGGAAGGTTCAACTCTGTGAGTTGAATACACACACACAAAGTCATTAAGTTGTTTGAGAGAATGATTCTGTCTATTTTTTAAACGAAGTTATTTCCTTTTTATGTCATTGGCCTCAATTCGCTTGAAATCTCCACATGGAAATTAAACAAAAAGAGTGTTTCAAATCTACTCTGTCTAAAGGAAGGTTCAACTCTGTGAGTTGAATACACACACACAAAGAACTTACTGAGAATTCTTCTGTCTAGCATTTTATGAAGAAATCCCGCTTCCAACGAAGGCTTCAAAGAGGTCCAAATATCCACTTGCAGACTTTACAAACAGAGTGTTTTGAAACTGCTCTATGAAAAGAAAGGTTAAACTCCGTGAGCTGAAAGCACAAATCAATACGTTGTTTCAGAGAATGATTCTGTCTAGTTTTTAAACGAAGATATTTCCTTTTCTACCATTGGCGTGAAATCGCTTGAAATCTCCATCTGCAAATTCCACAAAAAGACAGTTTCAAATCTGCTCTGTCTAAAGAAAGGTTCAACTCTGCGAGCTGAATACACACAACACAAGGAAGTTACTGAGAAATCTTCTGTCTTGCATTATATGAAGAAATCCCGTTTCCAACGAAGGCCTGGTAAAGGTCCAAATATCCACTTGCAGACTTTACAAACAGAGTGTTTTCAAACTGCTCTATGAAAAGAAAGGTTAAAGTCTGTGAGCTGAACGCACAAATCATTAAGTTGTTTCAGAGAATGATTCTGTCTAGTTTTTAAACGAAGATATTTCCTTTTCTGTTATTGGCCTCAATTCGCTTGAAATCTCCACATGTAATTCAAACAAAAGGAGTGTTTCAAATCTACTCTGTCTAAAGGAAGGTTCAACTCTGTGAGTTGAATACACACACACAAAGAAGTTACTGAGAATTCTTCTGTCTAGCATTTTATGAAGAAATCCCGCTTCCAACGAAGGCTTCAAAGACGTCCAAATATCCACTTGCAGACTTTACAAACAGACTGTTTTCAAGCTGCTCTATGAAAAGAAAGGTTGAATTCTGTGAGCTGAACGCACAAATCATTACGTTGTTTCAGAGAATGATTCTGTCTAGTTTCTAAACGAAGATACTTCCTTTTCTACCATTGGCGTGAAATCGCTTGAAATCTCCAACTGCAAATTCCACAAAAAGAGAGATTCACATCTGCTCTGTGTAAAGAAAGGTTCAACTCTGTGAGCTGAATACACACAACACAAGGAAGTTACTGAGAATTCTTCTGTCTTGCATTATATGAAGAAATCCCGTTTCCAACGAAGGCCTCGTAAATGTCCAAATATCCACTTGCAGATTTTACAAACAGAGTGTTTTCAAACTGCTCTATGAAAAGAAAGGTTAAAGTCTGTGAGCTGAACGCACAAATCATTACGTTGTTTCAGAGAATGATTCTGTCCATTTTTTAAACGATGTTATTTCCTTTTTATGTCATTGGCCTCAATTCGCTTGAAATCTCCACATGGAAATTAAACAAAAAGAGTGTTTCAAATCTACTCTGTCTACAGGAAGGTTCAACTCTGTGAGTTGAATACACACACACAAAGAAGTTACTGAGAATTCTTCTGTCTAGCATTTTATGAAGAAATCCCGCTTCCAACGAAGGCTTCAAAGAGGTCCAAATATCCACTTGCAGACTTTACAAACAGAGTGTTTCGAAACTGCTCTATGAAAAGAAAGGTTAAACTCCGTGAGCTGAAAGCACAAATCAATACGTTGTTTCAGAGAATGATTCTGTCTAGTTTTTAAACGAAGATATTTCCTTTTCTACCATTGGCGTGAAATCGCTTGAAATCTCCATCTGCAAATTCCACAAAAAGAGAGTTTCAAATCTGCTCTGTCTAAAGAAAGGTTCAACTCTGCGAGCTGAATACACACAACACAAGGAAGTTACTGAGAAATCTTCTGTCTTGCATTATATGAAGACATCCCGTTTCCAACGAAGGCCTCGTAAAGGTCCAAATGTCCACTTGCAGACTTTACAAACAGAGTGTTTTCAAACTGCTCTATGAAAAGAAAGGTTAAACTCTGTGAGCTGAACGCACAAATCATTAAGTTGTTTCAGAGAATGATTCTGTCTAGTTTTTAAACGAAAATATTTCCTTTTCTGTCATTGGCCTCAATTCGCTTGAAATCTCCACATGTAAATCAAACAAAAGGAGTGTTTCAAATCTACTCTGTCTAAAGGAAGGTTCAACTCTGTGAGTTGAATACACACACACAAAGAAGTTACTGAGAATTCTTCTGTCTAGCATTTTATGAAGAAATCCCGCTTCCAACGAAGGCTTCAAAGACGTCCAAATATCCACTTGCAAACTTTACAAACAGAGTGTTTGCAAACTGCTCTATGAAAAGAAAGGTTAAACTCTGTGAACTGAACGCACAAATCATTACGTTGTTTCAGAGAATGATTCTGTCTAGTTTTTAAAAGATGTTATTTCCTTTTTATGTCATTGGCCTCAATTCGCTTGAAATCTCCACATGGAAATTAAACAAAAAGAGTGTTTCAAATCTACTCTGTCTAAAGGAAGGTTCAACTCTGTGAGTTGAATACACACACACAAAGAAGTTACTGAGAATTCTTCTGTCTAGCATTTTATGAAGAAATCCCGCTTCCAACGATGGCTTCAAAGAGGTCCAAATATCCACTTGCAGACTTTACAAACAGAGTGTTTCGAAACTGCTCTATGAAAAGAAAGGTTAAACTCCGTTAGCTGAAAGCACAAATCAATACGTTGTTTCAGAGAATGATTCTGTCTACTTTTTAAACGAAGATATTTCCTTTTCTACAATTGGTGTGAAATCGCTTGAAATCTCCAACTGCAAATTCCACAAAAAGAGAGTTTCAAATCTGCTCTGTCTAAAGAAAGGTTCAACTCTGTGAGCTGAATACACACAACACAAGGAAGTTACTGAGAAATCTGTCTTGCATTATATGAAGAAATCCCGTTTCCAACGAAGGCCTCGTAAAGGTCCGAATATCCACTTGCAGACTTTACAAACAGAGTGTTTTCAAACTGCTCTATGAAAAGAAAGGTTAAACTCTGTGAGCTGAACACAGAAATCATTAAGTTCCTTCAGAGAATGATTCTGTCTAGTTTTTAAACACAGATAATTCCTTTTCTGTAATTGGCCTCAATTCGCTTTAAATCTCCACATGTAAATCAAACAAAAAGAGTGTTTCAAATCTACTCTGTCTAAAGGAAGGTTCAACTGTGTGAGTTGAATACACACACACAAAGAAGTTACTGAGAATTCTTCTGTCTAGCATTTTATGAAGAAATCCCGCTTCCAACGAAGGTTTCAAAGACGTCCAAATATCCACTTGCAGACTTTACAAACAGAGTGTTTCCAAACTGACCTATGAAAAGAAAGGTTAAACTCCATGAGCTGAACGCACAAATCAATACGCTGTTTCAGAGAATGATTCTGTCTAGTTTTTAAACGAAGACATTTCCTTTTCTACCATTGGCGTGAAATCGCTTGAAATCTCCATCTGCAAATTCCACAAAAAGAGAGTTTCAAATCTGCTCTGTCTAAAGAAAGGTTCAACTCTGTGAGCTGAATACACTCAACACAAGGAAGTTACTGAGAAATCTTCTGTCTTGCATTATATGAAGAAATCCCGTTTCCAACGAAGGCCTCGTAAAGGTCCAAATATCCACTTGCAGACTTTACAAAGTGTTTTCAAACTGCTCTATGAAAAGAAAGGTTAAACTCTGTGAGCTGAACGCACAAATCATTAAGTTGTTTCAGAGAATGATTCTGTCTAGTTTTTAAACGAAGTTATTTCCTTTTCTGTTATTGGCCTCAATTCGCTTGAAATCTCCACATGTAAATCAAACAAAAGGAGTGTTTCAAATCTACTCTGTCTAAAGGAAGTTTCAACTCTGTGAGTTGAATACACACACACAAAGAAGTTACTGAGAATTCTTCTGTCTAGCATTTTATGAAGAAATCCCGCTTCCAACGAAGGCTTCAAAGAAGTCCAAATATCCACTTGCAGACTTTAGAAACAGAGTGTTTTCAAACGGATCTATGAAAAGAAAGGTTAAACTCTGAGAACTGAACGCACAAATCATTACGTTGTTTCAGAGAATGATTCTGTCTAGTTTTTAAACGAAGATATTTCCTTTTCTACCATTGGCGTGAAATCGCTTGTAATCTCCAACTGCAAATTCCACAAAAAGAGAGATTCACATCTGCTCTGTGTAAAGAAAGGTTCAACTCTGTGAGCTGAATACACACAACACAAGGAAGTTACTGAGAATTCTTCTGTCTTGCATTATATGAAGAAATCCCGTTTCCAACGAAGGCCTCGTAAATGTCCAAATATCCACTTGCAGATTTTACAAACAGAGTGTTTTCAAACTGCTCTATGAAAAGAAAGGTTAAAGTCTGTGAGCTGAACGCACAAATCATTAAGTTGTTTCAGAGAATGATTCTGTCCATTTTTTAAACGAAGTTATTTCCTTTTTATGTCTTTGGCCTCAATTCGCTTGAAATCTCCACATGGAAATTAAACAAAAAGAGTGTTTCAAATCTACTCTGTCTACAGGAAGGTTCAACTCTGTGAGTTGAATACACACACACAAAGAAGTTACTGAGAATTCTTCTGTCTAGCATTTTATGAAGAAATCCCGCTTCCAACGAAGGCTTCAAAGAGGTCCAAATATCCACTTGCAGACTTTTCAAACAGAGTGTTTCGAAACTGCTCTATGAAAAGAAAGGTTAAACTCCGTGAGCTGAAAGCACAAATCAATACGTTGTTTCAGAGAATGATTCTGTCTAGTTTTTAAACGAAGATATTTCCTTTTCTACCATTGGCGTGAAATCGCTTGAAATCTCCATCTGCAAATTCCACAAAAAGAGAGTTTCAAATCTGCTCTGTCTAAAGAAAGGTTCAACTCTGCGAGCTGAATACACACAACACAAGGAAGTTACTGAGAAATCTTCTGTCTTGCATTATATGAAGACATCCCGTTTCCAACGAAGGCCTCGTAAAGGTCCAAATGTCCACTTGCAGACTTTACAAACAGAGTGTTTTCAAACTGCTCTATGAAAAGAAAGGTTAAACTCTGTGAGCTGAACGCACAAATCATTAAGTTGTTTCAGAGAATGATTCTGTCTAGTTTTTAAACGAAGATATTTCCTTTTCTGTCATTGGCCTCAATTCGCTTGAAATCTCCACATGTAAATCAAACAAAAGGAGTGTTTCAAATCTACTCTGTCTAAAGGAAGGTTCAACTCTGTGAGTTGAATACACACACACAAAGAAGTTACTGAGAATTCTTCTGTCTAGCATTTTATGAAGAAATCCCTCTTCCAACGAAGGCTTCAAAGAGGTCCAAATATCCACTTGCAGACTTCACAAACAGAGTGTTTCAAAACTGCTCTATGAAAAGAAAGGTTAAACTCCGTGAGCTGAAAGCACAAATCAATACGTTGTTTCAGAGAATGAATCTGTCTACTTTTTAAACGAAGATATTTCCTTTTCTACCATTGGCGTGAAATCGCTTGAAATCTCCATCTGCAAATTCCACAAAAAGAGAGTTTCAAATCTGCTCTGTCTAAAGACAGGTTCAACTCTGCGAGCTGAATACACACAACACAAGGAAGTTACTGAGAAATCTTCTGTCTTTCATTGTATGAAGAAATCCCCTTTCCAACGAACACTTCGTAAAGGTCCAAATATCCACTTGCAGACTTTACAAAGTGTTTTCAAACTGCTCTATGAAAAGAAAGGTTAAACTCCGTGAGCTGAAAGCACAAATCAATACGTTGTTTCAGAGAATGATTCTGTCTACTTTTTAAACGAAGATATTTCCTTTTCTACCATTGGCGTGAAATCGTTTGAAATCTCCATCTGCAAATTCCACAAAAAGAGAGTTTCAAATCTGCTCTGTCTAAAGAAAGGTTCAACTCTGTGAGCTGAATACTGAACGCACAAATCATTAAGTTGTTTCAGAGAATGATTCTGTCTAGATTTTAAACGAAGATATTTCCTTTTCTGTTATTGGCCTCAATTCGCTTGAAATCTTCACATGTAATTCAAACAAAATGAGTGTTTCAAATCTACTCTGTCTAAAGGAAGGTTCAACTCTGTGAGTTGAATACACACACACAAAGAAGTTACTGAGAATTCTTCTGTCTAGCATTTTATGAAGAAATCCCGCTTCCAACGAAGGCTTCAAAGACGTCCAAATATCCACTTGCAGACTTTACAAACAGTGTGTTTTCAAACTGCTCTATGAAAAGGAAGGTTAAACTCTGTGAACTGAACGCAGAAATCATTACGTTGTTTCAGAGAATGATTCTGTCTAGTTTTTAAACGAAGATATTTCCTTTTCTACCATTGGCTTGAAATCGCTTGTAATCTCCAACTGCAAATTCCACAAAAAGAGAGATTCACATCTGCTCTGTCTAAAAAAAGGATCAACTCTGTGAGCTGAATACACACAACACAAGGAAGTTACTGAGAGTTCTTCTGTCATGCATTATATGAAGAAATCCCGTTTCCAACGAAGGCCTCGTAAATGTCCAAATATCCACTTGCAGATTTTACAAACAGAGTGTTTTCAGACTGCTCTATGAAAAGAAAGGTTAAACTCTGTGAGCTGAACGCACAAATCATTAAGTTGTTTGAGAGAATGATTCTGTCTATTTTTTAAACGAAGTTATTTCCTTTTTATGTCATTGGCCTCAATTCGCTTGAAATCTCCACATGGAAATTAAACAAAAAGAGTGTTTCAAATCTACTCTGTCTAAAGGAAGGTTCAACTCTGTGAGTTGAATACACACACACAAAGAAGTTACTGAGAATTCTTCTGTCTAGCATTTTATGAAGAAATCCCGCTTCCAACGAAGGCTTCAAAGAGGTCCAAATATCCACTTGCAGACTTTACAAACAGAGTGTTTCGAAACTGCTCTATGAAAAGAAAGGTTAAACTCCGTGAGCTGAAAGCACAAATCAATACGTTGTTTCAGAGAATGATTCTGTCTACTTTTTAAACGAAGATATTTCCTTTTCTACCATTGGCGTGAAATCGCTTGAAATCTCCATCTGCAAATTCCACAAAAAGAGAGTTTCAAATCTGCTCTGTCTAAAGAAAGGTTCAACTCTGCGAGCTGAATACACACAACACAAGGAAGTTACTGAGAAATCTTCTGTCTTGCATTATATGAAGAAATCCCGTTTCCAACGAACGCCTCGTAAAGGTCCAAATATCCACTTGCAGACTTTACAAACAGAGTGTTTTCAAACTGCTCTATGAGAAGAAAGGTTAAACTCTGTGAGCTGAACGCACAATTCATTAAGTTGTTTCAGAGAATGATTCTGTCTAGTTTTTAAACGAAGATATTTCCTTTTCTGTCATTGGCCTCAATTCGCTTGAAGTCTCCACATGTAAATCAAACAAAAAGAGTGTTTCAAATCTACTCTGTCTAAAGGAAGGTTCAACTGTGTGAGTTGAATACACACACACAAAGAAGTTACTGAGAATTCTTCTGTCTAGCATTTTATGAAGAAATCCCGCTTCCAACGAAGGCTTCAAAGAGGTCCAGATATCCACTTGCAGACTTTACAAGCAGAGGGTTTCCAAACTGCTCTATGAAAAGAAAGGTTAAACTCTGTGAGCTGAACGCACAAATCATTACGTTGTTTCCGAGAAAGATTCTGTCTAGTTTTTAAACGAAGATATTTCCTTTTCTACAATTGGTGTGAAATCGCTTGAAATCTCCAACTGCAAATTCCACAAAAAGAGAGTTTCAAATCTGCTCTGTCTAAAGAAAGGTTCAACTCTGTGAGCTGAATACACACAACACAAAGAAGTTACTGAGAAATCTGTCTTGCATTATATGAAGAAATACCGTTTCCAACGAAGGCCTCGTAAATGTCCAAATATCCACTTGCAGATTTTAGAAACAGAGTGTTTTCAAACTGCTCTATGAAAAGAAAGGTTAAACTCCGTGAGCTGAAAGCACAAATCAGTACGTTGTTTCAGAGAATGATTCTGTCTACTTTTTAAACGAAGATATTTCCTTTTCTACCATTGGCGTGAAATCGTTTGAAATCTCCATCTGCAAATTCCACAAAAAGAGAGTTTCAAATCTGCTCTGTCTAAAGAAAGGTTCAACTCTGCGAGCTGAATACACACAACACAAGGAAGTTACTGAGAAATCTTCTGTCTTGCATTATATGAAGAAATCCTGTTTCCAACGAACGCCTTGTAAAGGTCCAAATATCCACTTGCAGACTTTACAAACAGAGTGTTTTCAAACTGCTCTATGAAAAGAAAGGTTAAACTCTGTGAGCTGAACGCACAAATCATTAAGTTGTTTCAGAGAATGATTCTGTCTAGTTTTTAAACGAAGATATTTCCTTTTCTGTCATTGGCCTCAATTCGCTTGAAATCTCCACATGTAAATCAAACAAAAGGAGTGTTTCAAATCTACTCTGTCTTAAGGAAGGTTCAAGTCTGTGAGTTGAATACACACACACAAAGAAGTTACTGAGAATTCTTCTGTCTAGCATTTTATGAAGAAATCCCGCTTCCAACGAAGGCTTCAAAGAGGTCCAAATATCCACTTGTAGACTTTACAAACAGAGTGTTTTCAAGCTGCTCTATGAAAAGAAAGGTTGAATTCTGTGAGCTGAACGCACAAATCATTACGTTGTTTCAGAGAATGATTCTGTCTAGTTTATATACGAAGATATTTCCTTTACTACCATTGCCGTGAAATCGCTTGAAATCTCCAACTGCAAATTCCACAAAAAGAGAGTTTCAAATCTGCTCTGTCTAAAGAAAGGTTCAACTCTGTGAGCTGAATACTGAACGCACAAATCATTAAGTTGTTTCAGAGAATGATTCTGTCTAGTTTTTAAACGAAGATATTTCCTTTTCTGTTATTGGCCTCAATTCGCTTGAAATCTCCACATGTAATTCAAACAAAATGAGTGTTTCAAATCTACTCTGTCTAAAGGAAGGTTCAACTCTGTGAGTTGAATACACACACACAAAGAAGTTACTGAGAATTCTTCTGTCTAGCATTTTATGAAGAAATCCCGCTTCCAACGAAGGCTTCAAAGACGTCCAAATATCCACTTGCAGACTTTACAAACAGTGTGTTTTCAAACTGCTCTATGAAAAGGAAGGTTAAACTCTGTGAACTGAACGCACAAATCATTACGTTGTTTCAGAGAATGATTCTGTCTAGTTTTTAAACGAAGATATTTCCTTTTCTACCATTGGTGTGAAATCGCTTGTAATCTCCAACTGCAAATTCCACAAAAAGAGAGATTCACATCTGCTCTGTCTAAAAAAAGGATCAACTCTGTGAGCTGAATACACACAACACAAGGAAGTTACTGAGAGTTCTTCTGTCATGCATTATATGAAGAAATCCCGTTTCCAACGAAGGCCTCGTAAATGTCCAAATATCCACTTGCAGATTTTACAAACAGAGTGTTTTCAGACTGCTCTATGAAAAGAAAGGTTAAACTCTGTGAGCTGAACGCACAAATCATTAAGTTGTTTGAGAGAATGATTCTGTCTATTTTTTAAACGAAGTTATTTCCTTTTTATGTCATTGGCCTCAATTCGCTTGAAATCTCCACATGGAAATTAAACAAAAAGAGTGTTTCAAATCTACTCTGTCTAAAGGAAGGTTCAACTCTGTGAGTTGAATACACACACACAAAGAACTTACTGAGAATTCTTCTGTCTAGCATTTTATGAAGAAATCCCGCTTCCAACGAAGGCTTCAAAGAGGTCCAAATATCCACTTGCAGACTTTACAAACAGAGTGTTTCGAAACTGCTCTATGAAAAGAAAGGTTAAACTCCGTGAGCTGAAAGCACAAATCAATACGTTGTTTCAGAGAATGATTCTGTCTAGTTTTTATACGAAGATATTTCCTTTTCTACCATTGGCGTGAAATCGCTTGAAATCTCCATCTGCAAATTCCACAAAAAGACAGTTTCAAATCTGCTCTGTCTAAAGAAAGGTTCAACTCTGCGAGCTGAATACACACAACACAAGGAAGTTACTGAGAAATCTTCTGTCTTGCATTATATGAAGAAATCCCGTTTCCAACGAAGGCCTCGTAAAGGTCCAAATATCCACTTGCAGACTTTACAAACAGAGTGTTTTCAAACTGCTCTATGAAAAGAAAGGTTAAACTCTGTGAGCTGAACGCACAAATCATTAAGTTGTTTCAGAGAATGATTCTGTCTAGTTTTTAAACGAAGATATTTCCTTTTCTGTTATTGGCCTCAATTCGCTTGAAATCTCCACATGTAATTCAAACAAAAGGAGTGTTTCAAATCTACTCTGTCTAAAGGAAGGTTCAACTCTGTGAGTTGAATACACACACACAAAGAAGTTACTGAGAATTCTTCTGTCTAGGATTTTATGAAGAAATCCCACTTCCAACGAAGGCTTCAAAGAGGTCCAAATATCCACTTGTAGACTTTACAAAAAGAGTGTTTTCAAGCTGCTCTATGAAAAGAAAGGTTGAATTCTGTGAGCTGAACGCACAAATCATTACGTTGTTTCAGAGAATGATTCTGTCTAGTTTCTAAACGAAGATACTTCCTTTTCTACCATTGGCGTGAAATCGCTTGAAATCTCCAACTGCAAATTCCACAAAAAGAGAATTTCAAATCTGCTCTGTGTAAAGAAATGTTCAACTCTGTGAGCTGAATACTCACAACACAAGGAAGTTACTGAGAATTCTTCTGTCTTGCATTATATGAAGAAATCCCGTTTCCAACGAAGGCCTCATAAATGTCCAAATATCCACTTGCAGATTTTAGAAACAGAGTGTTTTCAAACTGCTGTATGAAAAGAAAGGTTAAAGTCTGTGAGCTGAACGCACAAATCATTAAGTTGTTTCAGAGAATGATTCTGTCTATTTTTTAAATGATGTTATTTCCTTTTTATGTCATTGGCCTCAATTCGCTTGAAATCTCCACATGGAAATTAAGCAAAAAGTGTGTTTCAAATCTACTCTGTCTAAAGGAAGGTTCAACTCTGTGAGTTGAATACACACACACAAAGAAGTTACTGAGAATTCTTCTGCTAGCATTTTATGAAGAAATCCCGCTTCCAACGAAGGCTTCAAAGAGGTCCAAATATCCACTTGCAGACTTTACAAACAGAGTGTTTCGAAACTGCTCTATGAAAAGAAAGGTTAAACTCCGTGAGCTGAAAGCACAAATCAATACGTTGTTTCAGAGAATGATTCTGTCTACTTTTTAAACGAAGATATTTCCTTTTCTACCATTGGCGTGAAATCGCTTGAAATCTCCATCTGCAAATTCCACAAAAAGAGAGTTTCAAATCTGCTCTGTCTAAAGAAAGGTTCAACTCTGCGAGCTGAATACACACAACACAAGGAAGTTACTGAGAAATCTTCTGTCTTGCATTATATGAAGAAATCCCGTTTCCAACGAACGCCTCGTAAAGGTCCAAATATCCACTTGCAGACTTTACAAACAGAGTGTTTTCAAACTGCTCTATGAAAAGAAAGGTTAAACTCTGTGAGTTGAACGCACAAATCATTAAGTTGTTTCAGAGAATGATTCTGTCTAGTTTTTAAACGAAGATATTTCCTTTTCTGTCATTGGCCTCAATTCGCTTGAAATCTCCACATGTAAATTAAACAAAAAGAGTGTTTCAAATCTACTCTGTCTTAAGGAAGGTTCAAGTCTGTGAGTTGAATACACACACACAAAGAAGTTACTGAGAATTCTTCTGTCTAGCATTTTATGAAGAAATCCCGCTTCCAACGAAGGCTTCAAAGACGTCCAAATATCCACTTGTAGACTTTACAAACAGAGTGTTTTCAAGCTGCTCTATGAAAAGAAAGGTTGAATTCTGTGAGCTGAACGCACAAATCATTACGTTGTTTCAGAGAATGATTCTGTCTAGTTTCTATACGAAGATATTTCCTTTTCTACCATTGCCGTGAAATCGCTTGAAATCTCCAACTGCAAATTCCACAAAAAGAGAGTTTCAAATCTGCTCTGTCTAAAGAAAGGTTCAACTCTGTGAGCTGAATACTGAACGCACAAATCATTAAGTTGTTTCAGAGAATGATTCTGTCTAGTTTTTAAAAGAAGATATTTCCTTTTCTGTTATTGGCCTCAATTCGCTTGAAATCTCCACATGTAATTCAAACAAAAGGAGTGTTTCAAATCTACTCTGTCTAAAGGAAGGTTCAACTCTGTGAGTTGAATACACACACACAAAGAAGTTACTGAGAATTCTTCTGTCTAGCATTTTATGAAGAAATCCCGCTTCCAACGAAGGCTTCAAAGACGTCCAAATATCCACTTGCAGACTTTACAAACAGAGTGTTTTCAAACTGCTCTATGAAAAGGAAGGTTAAACTCTGTGAACTGAACGCACAAATCATTACGTTGTTTCAGAGAATGATTCTGTCTAGTTTTTAAACGAAGATATTTCCTTTTCTACCATTGGCGTGAAATCGCTTGTAATCTCCAACTGCAAATTCCACAAAAAGAGAGATTCACATCTGCTCTGTCTAAAGAAAGGATCAACTCTGTGAGCTGAATACACACAACACAAGGAAGTTACTGAGAATTCTTCTGTCATGCATTATATGAAGAAATCCCGTTTCCAACGAAGGCCTCGTAAATGTCCAAATATCCACTTGCAGATTTTACAAACAGAGTGTTTTCAAACTGCTCTATGAAAAGAAAGGTTAAACTCTGTGAGCTGAACGCACAAATCATTAAGTTGTTTCAGAGAATGATTCTGTCTATTTTTTAAACGAAGTTATTTCCTTTTTATGTCATTGGCCTCAATTCGCTTGAAATGTCCACATGGAAATTAAACAAAAAGAGTGTTTCAAATCTACTCTGTCTAAAGGAAGGTTCAACTCTGTGAGTTGAATACACACACACAAAGAACTTACTGAGAATTCTTCTGTCTAGCATTTTATGAAGAAATCCCGCTTCCAACGAAGGCTTCAAAGAGGTCCCAATATCCACTTGCAGACTTTACAAACAGAGTGTTTCGAAACTGCTCTATGAAAAGAAAGGTTAAACTCCGTGAGCTGAAAGCACAAATCAATACGTTGTTTCAGAGAATGATTCTGTCTAGTTTTTAAACGAAGATATTTCCTTTTCTACCATTGGCGTGAAATCGCTTGAAATCTCCATCTGCAAATTCCACAAAAAGAGAGTTTCAAATCTGCTCTGTCTAAAGAAAGGTTCAACTCTGTGAGCTGAATACACACAACACAAGGAAGTTAGTGAGAAATCTTCTGTCTTGCATTATATGAAGAAATCCCGTTTCCAACGAAGGCCTCTTAAAGGTCCAAATATCCACTTGCAGACTTTACAAACAGAGTGTTTTCAAACTGCTCTATGAAAAGAAAGGTTAAACTCTGTGAGCTGAACGCACAAATCATTAAGTTGTTTCAGAGAATGATTCTGTCTAGTTTTTAAACGAAGATATTTCCTTTTCTGTTATTGGCCTCAATTCGCTTGAAATCTCCACATGTAATTCAAACAAAAGGAGTGTTTCAAATCTACTCTGTCTAAAGGAAGGTTCAACTCTGTGAGTTGAATACACACACACAAAGAAGTTACTGAGAATTCTTCTGTCTAGCATTTTATGAAGAAATCCCGCTTCCAACGAAGGCTTCAAAGAGGTCCAAATATCCACTTGTAGACTTTACAAACAGAGTGTTTTCAATCTGCTCTATGAAAAGAAAGGTTGAATTCTGTGAGCTGAACGCACAAATCATTCCGTTGTTTCAGAGAATGATTCTGTCTAGTTTCTAAACGAAGATACTTCCTTTTCTACCATTGGCGTGAAATCGCTTGAAATCTCCAACTGCAAATTCCACAAAAAGAGAATTTCAAATCTGCTCTGTGTAAAGAAATGTTCAACTCTGTGAGCTGAATACACACAACACAAGGAAGTTACTGAGAATTCTTCTGTCTTGCATTATATGAAGAAATCCCGTTTCCAACGAAGGCCTCATAAATGTCCAAATATCCACTTGCAGATTTTACAAACAGAGTGTTTTCAAACTGCTCTATGAAAAGAAAGATTAAAGTCTGTGAGCTGAACGCACATATCATTAAGTTGTTTCAGAGAATGATTCTGTCTATTTTTTAAACGATGTTATTTCCTTTTTGTGTCATTGGCCTCAATTCGCTTGAAATCTCCACATGGAAATTAAACAAAAAGAGTGTTTCAAATCTACTCTGTCTAAAGGAAGGTTCAACTCTGTGAGTTGAATACACACACACAAAGAAGTTACTGAGAATTCTTCTGTCTAGCATTTTATGAAGAAATCCCGCTTCCAACGAAGGCTTCAAAGAGGTCCCAATATCCACTTGCAGACTTTACAAACAGAGTGTTTCGAAACTGCTCTATGAAAAGAAAGGTTAAACTCCGTGAGCTGAAAGCACAAATCAATACGTTGTTTCAGAGAATGATTCTGTCTAGTTTTTAAACGAAGATATTTCCTTTTCTACCATTGGCGTGAAATCGCTTGAAATCTCCATCCGCAAATTCCACAAAAAGAGAGTTTCAAATCTGCTCTGTCTAAAGAAAGGTTCAACTCTGCGAGCTGAATACACACAACACAAGGAAGTTACTGAGAAATCTTCTGTCTTGCATTATATGAAGAAATCCCGTTTCCAACGAAGGCCTCGTAAAGGTCCAAATATCCACTTGCAGACTTTACAAACAGAGTGTTTTCAAACTGCTCTATGAAAAGAAAGGTTAAACTCTGTGAGCTGAACGCACAAATCATTAAGTTGTTTCAGAGAATGATTCTGTCCAGTTTTTAAACGAAAATATTTCCTTTTCTGTCATTGGCCTCAATTCGCTTGAAATCTCCACATGTAAATCAAACAAAAAGAGTGTTTCAAATCTACTCTGTCTAAAGGAAGGTTCAACTGTGTGAGTTGAATACACACACACAAAGAAGTTACTGAGAATTCTTCTGTCTAGCATTTTATGAAGAAATCCCGCTTCCAACGAAGGCTTCAAAGAGGTCCAGATATCCACTTGCAGACTTTACAAACAGAGGGTTTCCAAACTGCTCTATGAAAAGAAAGGTTAAACTCTGTGAGCTGAACGCACAAATCATTACGTTGTTTCCGAGAAAGATTCTGTCTAGTTTTTAAACGAAGATATTTCCTTTTCTACAATTGGTGTGAAATCGCTTGAAATCTCCAACTGCAAATTCCACAAAAAGAGAGTTTCAAATCTGCTCTGTCTAAAGAAAGGTTCAACTCTGTGAGCTGAATACACACAACACAAGGAAGTTACTGAGAAATCTGTCTTGCATTATATGAAGAAATCCCGTTTCCAACGAAGGCCTCGTAAATGTCCAAATATCCACTTGCAGATTTTAGAAACAGAGTGTTTTCAAACTGCTCTATGAAAAGAAAGGTTAAACTCCGTGAGCTGAAAGCACAAATCAATACGTTGTTTCAGAGAATGATTCTGTCTACTTTTTAAACGAAGATATTTCCTTTTCTACCATTGGCGTGAAATCGCTTGAAATCTCCATCTGCAAATTCCACAAAAAGAGAGTTTCAAATCTGCTCTGTCTAAAGAAAGGTTCAACTCTGCGAGCTGAATACACACAACACAAGGAAGTTACTGAGAAATCTTCTGTCTTGCATTATATGAAGAAATCCCGTTTCCAACGAACGCCTCGTAAAGGTCCAAATATCCACTTGCAGACTTTACAAACAGAGTGTTTTCAAACTGCTCTATGAAAAGAAAGGTTAAACTCTGTGAGCTGAACGCACAAATCATTAAGTTGTTTCAGAGAATGATTCTGTCTAGTTTTTAAACGAAGATATTCCCTTTTCTGTCATTGGCCTCAATTCGCTTGAAATCTCCACATGAAAATTAAACAAAAAGAGTGTTTCAAATCTACTCTGTCTTAAGGAAGGTTCAAGTCTGTGAGTTGAATACACACACACAAAGAAGTTACTGAGAATTCTTCTGTCTAGCATTTTATGAAGAAATCCCGCTTCCAACGAAGGCTTCAAAGAGGTCCAAATATCCACTTGTAGACTTTACAAACAGAGTGTTTTCAACCTGCTCTATGAAAAGAAAGGTTGAATTCTGTGAGCTGAACGCACAAATCATTATGTTGTTTCAGAGAATGATTCTGTCTAGTTTATATACGAAGATATTTCCTTTACTACCATTGCCGTGAAATCGCTTGAAATCTCCAACTGCAAATTCCACAAAAAGAGAGTTTCAAATCTGCTCTGTCTAAAGAAAGGTTCAACTCTGTGAGCTGAATACTGAACGCACAAATCATTAAGTTGTTTCAGAGAATGATTCTGTCTAGTTTTTAAACGAAGATATTTCCTTTTCTGTTATTGGCCTCAATTTGCTTGAAATCTCCACATGTAATTCAAACAAAATGAGTGTTTCAAATCTACTCTGTCTAAAGGAAGGTTCAACTCTGTGAGTTGAATACACACACACAAAGAAGTTACTGAGAATTCTTCTGTCTAGCATTTTATGAAGAAATCCCGCTTCCAACGAAGGCTTCAAAGACGTCCAAATATCCACTTGCAGACTTTACAAACAGTGTGTTTTCAAACTGCTCTATGAAAAGGAAGGTTAAACTCTGTGAACTGAACGCACAAATCATTACGTTGTTTCAGAGAATGATTCTGTCTAGTTTTTAAACGAAGATATTTCCTTTTCTACCATTGGTGTGAAATCGCTTGTAATCTCCAACTGCAAATTCCACAAAAAGAGAGATTCACATCTGCTCTGTCTAAAAAAAGGATCAACTCTGTGAGCTGAATACACACAACACAAGGAAGTTACTGAGAGTTCTTCTGTCATGCATTATATGAAGAAATCCCGTTTCCAACGAAGGCCTCGTAAATGTCCAAATATCCACTTGCAGATTTTACAAACAGAGTGTTTTCAGACTGCTCTATGAAAAGAAAGGTTAAACTCTGTGAGCTGAACGCATAAATCATTAAGTTGTTTGAGAGAATGATTCTGTCTATTTTTTAAACGAAGTTATTTCCTTTTTATGTCATTGGCCTCAATTCGCTTGAAATCTCCACATGGAAATTAAACAAAAAGAGTGTTTCAAATCTACTCTGTCTAAAGGAAGGTTCAACTCTGTGAGTTGAATACACACACACAAAGAACTTACTGAGAATTCTTCTGTCTAGCATTTTATGAAGAAATCCCGCTTCCAACGAAGGCTTCAAAGAGGTCCAAATATCCACTTGCAGACTTTACAAACAGAGTGTTTCAAAACTGCTCTATGAAAAGAAAGGTTAAACTCCGTGAGCTGAAAGCACAAATCAATACGTTGTTTCAGAGAATGATTCTGTCTACTTTTTAAACGAAGATATTTCCTTTTCTACCATTGGCGTGAAATCGCTTGAAATCTCCATCTGCAAATTCCACAAAAAGAGAGTTTCAAATCTGCTCTGTCTAAAGAAAGGTTCAACTCTGCGAGCTGAATACACACAACACAAGGAAGTTACTGAGAAATCTTCTGTCTTGCATTATATGAAGAAATCCCGTTTCCAACGAAGGCCTGGTAAAGGTCCAAATATCCACTTGCAGACTTTACAAACAGAGTGTTTTCAAACTGCTCTATGAAAAGAAAGGTTAAACTCTGTGAGTTGAACGCACAAATCATTAAGTTGTTTCAGAGAATGATTCTGTCTAGTTTTTAAACGAAGATATTTCCTTTTCTGTCATTGGCCTCAATTCGCTTGAAATCTCCACATGTAAATTAAACAAAAAGAGTGTTTCAAATCTACTCTGTCTTAAGGAAGGTTCAAGTCTGTGAGTTGAATACACACACACAAAGAAGTTACTGAGAATTCTTCTGTCTAGCATTTTATGAAGAAATCCCGCTTCCAACGAAGGCTTCAAAGAGGTCCAAATATCCACTTGTAGACTTTACAAACAGAGTGTTTTCAAGCTGCTCTATGAAAAGAAAGGTTGAATTCTGTGAGCTGAACGCACAAATCATTACGTTGTTTCAGAGAATGATTCTGTCTAGTTTCTATACGAAGATATTTCCTTTTCTACCATTGCCGTGAAATCGCTTGAAATCTCCAACTGCAAATTCCACAAAAAGAGAGTTTCAAATCTGCTCTGTCTAAAGAAAGGTTCAACTCTGTGAGCTGAATACTGAACGCACAAATCATTAAGTTGTTTCAGAGAATGATTCTGTCTAGTTTTTAAACGAAGATATTTCCTTTTCTGTTATTGGCCTCAATTCGCTTGAAATCTCCACATGTAATTCAAACAAAAGGAGTGTTTCAAATCTACTCTGTCGAAAGGAAGGTTCAACTCTGTGAGTTGAATACACACACACAAAGAAGTTACTGAGAATTCTTCTGTCTAGCATTTTATGAAGAAATCCCGCTTCCAACGAAGGCTTCAAAGACGTCCAAATATCCACTTGCAGACTTTACAAACAGAGTGTTTTCAAACTGCTCTATGAAAAGGAAGGTTAAACTCTGTGAACTGAACGCACAAATCATTACGTTGTTTCAGAGAATGATTCTGTCTAGTTTTTAAACGAAGATATTACCTTTTCTACCATTGGTGTGAAATCGCTTGTAATCTCCAACTGCAAATTCCACAAAAAGAGAGATTCACATCTGCTCTGTCTAAAGAAAGGATCAACTCTGTGAGCTGAATACACACAACACAAGGAAGTTACTGAGAATTCTTCTGTCATGCATTATATGAAGAAATCCCGTTTCCAACGAAGGCCTCGTAAATGTCCAAATATCCACTTGCAGATTTTACAAACAGAGTGTTTTCAAACTGCTCTATGAAAAGAAAGGTTAAAGTCTGTGAGCTGAACGCACAAATCATTAGGTTGTTTCAGAGAATGATTCTGTCTATTTTTTAAACGATGTTATTTCCTTTTTATGTCATTGGCCTCAATTCGCTTGAAATCTCCACATGGAAATTAAACAAAAAGAGTGTTTCAAATCTACTCTGTCTAAAGGAAGGTTCAACTCTGTGAGTTGAATACACACACACAAAGAAGTTACTGAGAATTCTTCTGTCTAGCATTTTATGAAGAAATCCCGCTTCCAACGAAGGCTTCAAAGAGGTCCAAATATCCACTTGCAGACTTTACAAACAGAGTGTTTCGAAACTGCTCTATGAAAAGAAAGGTTAAACTCCGTGAGCTGAAAGCACAAATCAATACGTTGTTTCAGAGAATGATTCTGTCTAGTTTTTAAACGAAGATATTTCCTTTTCTACCATTGGCGTGAAATCGCTTGAAATCTCCAACTGCAAATTCCACAAAAAGAGAGTTTCAAATCTGCTCTGTGTAAAGAAAGGTTCAACTCTGTGAGCTGAATACACACAACACAAGGAAGTTACTGAGAAATCTACTGTCTTGCATTATATGAAGAAATCCCCTTTCCAACTAATGCCTCTTAAAGGTGCAAATATCCACTTGCAGACTTTACAAACAGAGTGTTTTCAAACTGCTCTATGAAAAGAAAGGTTAAACTCTGTGAGCTGAACGCACACATCATTAAGTTGTTTCAGAGAATGATTCTGTCTAGTTTTTAAACGAAGATATTTCCTTTTCTGTCATTGGCCTCAATTCGCTTGAAATCTCCACATGTAAATCAAACAAAAAGAGTGTTTCAAATCTACTCTGTCTAAAGGAAGGTTCAACTGTGTGAGTTGAATACACACACACAAAGAAGTTACTGAGAATTCTTCTGTCTAGCATTTTATGAAGAAATCCCGCTTCCAACGAAGGCTTCAAAGAGGTCCAGATATCCACTTGCAGACTTTACAAACAGAGGGTTTCCAAAATGCTCTATGAAAAGAAAGGTTAAACTCTGTGAGCTGAACGCACTAATCATTACGTTGTTTCCGAGAAAGATTCTGTCTAGTTTTTAAACGAAGGTATTTCCTTTTCTACAATTCGTGTGAAATCGCTTGAAATCTCCAACTGCAAATTCGACAAAAAGAGAGTTTCAAATCTGCTCTGTCTAAGGAAAGGTTCAACTCTGTGATCTGAATACAGACAACACAAGGAAGTTACTGAGAAATCTGTCTTGCATTATATGAAGAAATCCCGTTTCCAACGAAGGCCTGGTAAAGGTCCGAATATCCACTTGCAGACTTTACAAACAGAGTGTTTTCAAACTGCTCTATGAAAAGAAAGGTTAAACTCTGTGAGCTGAACGCAGAAATCATTAAGTTCTTTCAGAGAATGATTCTGTCTAGTTTTTAAACGCACATAATTCCTTTTCTGTAATTGGCCTCAATTCGCTTGAAATCTCCACATGTAAATCAAACAAAAAGAGTGTTTCAAATCTACTCTGTCTAAAGGAAGGTTCAACTCTGTGAGTTGAATACACACACACAAAGAAGTTACTGAGAATTCTTCTGTCTAGCATTTTATGAAGAAATCCCGCTTCCAACGAAGGCTTCAAAGAGGTCCAAATATCCACTTGCAGACTTTACAAACAGAGTGTTTCGAAACTGCTCTATGAAAAGAAAGGTTAAACTCCGTGAGCTGAAAGCACAAATCAATACGTTGTTTCAGAGAATGATTCTGTCTAGTTTTTAAACGAAGATATTTCCTTTTCTACCATTGGCGTGAAATCGCTTGAAATCTCCATCTGCAAATTCCACAAAAAGACAGTTTCAAATCTGCTCTGTCTAAAGAAAGGTTCAACTCTGCGAGCTGAATACACACAACACAAGGAAGTTACTGAGAAATCTTCTGTCTTGCATTATATGAAGAAATCCCGTTTCCAACGAAGGCCTCGTAAAGGTCCAAATATCCACTTGCAGACTTTACAAACAGAGTGTTTTCAAACTGCTCTATGAAAAGAAAGGTTAAACTCTGTGAGCTGAACGCACAAATCATTAAGTTGTTTCAGAGAATGATTCTGTCTAGTTTTTAAACGAAGATATTTCCTTTTCTGTTATTGGCCTCAATTCGCTTGAAATCTCCACATGTAATTCAAACAAAAGGAGTGTTTCAAATCTACTCTGTCTAAAGGAAGGTTCAACTGTGTGAGTTGAATACACACACACAAAGAAGTTACTGAGAATTCTTCTGTCTAGCATTTTATGAAGAAATCCCGCTTCCAACGAAGGCTTCAAAGAGGTCCAGATATCCACTTGCAGACTTTACAAACAGAGGGTTTCCAAACTGCTCTATGAAAAGAAAGGTTAAACTCTGTGAGCTGAACGCACAAATCATTACGTTGTTTCCGAGAAAGATTCTGTCTAGTTTTTAAACGAAGATATTTCCTTTTCTACAATTGGTGTGAAATCGCTTGAAATCTCCAACTGCAAATTCCACAAAAAGAGAGTTTCAAATCTGCTCTGTCTAAAGAAAGGTTCAACTCTGTGAGCTGAATACACACAACACAAGGAAGTTACTGAGAAATCTGTCTTGCATTATATGAAGAAATCCCGTTTCCAACGAAGGCCTCGTAAATGTCCAAATATCCACTTGCAGATTTTAGAAACAGAGTGTTTTCAAACTGCTCTATGAAAAGAAAGGTTAAACTCCGTGAGCTGAAAGCACAAATCAATACGTTGTTTCAGAGAATGATTCTGTCTACTTTTTAAACGAAGATATTTCCTTTTCTACCATTGGCGTGAAATCGCTTGAAATCTCCATCTGCAAATTCCACAAAAAGAGAGTTTCAAATCTGCTCTGTCTAAAGAAAGGTTCAACTCTGCGAGCTGAATACACACAACACAAGGAAGTTACTGAGAAATCTTCTGTCTTGCATTATATGAAGAAATCCCGTTTCCAACGAACGCCTCGTAAAGGTCCAAATATCCACTTGCAGACTTTACAAACAGAGTGTTTTCAAACTGCTCTATGAAAAGAAAGGTTAAACTCTGTGAGCTGAACGCACAAATCATTAAGTTGTTTCAGAGAATGATTCTGTCTAGTTTTTAAACGAAGATATTCCCTTTTCTGTCATTGGCCTCAATTCGCTTGAAATCTCCACATGAAAATTAAACAAAAAGAGTGTTTCAAATCTACTCTGTCTTAAGGAAGGTTCAAGTCTGTGAGTTGAATACACACACACAAAGAAGTTACTGAGAATTCTTCTGTCTAGCATTTTATGAAGAAATCCCGCTTCCAACGAAGGCTTCAAAGAGGTCCAAATATCCACTTGTAGACTTTACAAACAGAGTGTTTTCAACCTGCTCTATGAAAAGAAAGGTTGAATTCTGTGAGCTGAACGCACAAATCATTACGTTGTTTCAGAGAATGATTCTGTCTAGTTTATATACGAAGATATTTCCTTTACTACCATTGCCGTGAAATCGCTTGAAATCTCCAACTGCAAATTCCACAAAAAGAGAGTTTCAAATCTGCTCTGTCTAAAGAAAGGTTCAACTCTGTGAGCTGAATACTGAACGCACAAATCATTAAGTTGTTTCAGAGAATGATTCTGTCTAGTTTTTAAACGAAGATATTTCCTTTTCTGTTATTGGCCTCAATTTGCTTGAAATCTCCACATGTAATTCAAACAAAATGAGTGTTTCAAATCTACTCTGTCTAAAGGAAGGTTCAACTCTGTGAGTTGAATACACACACACAAAGAAGTTACTGAGAATTCTTCTGTCTAGCATTTTATGAAGAAATCCCGCTTCCAACGAAGGCTTCAAAGACGTCCAAATATCCACTTGCAGACTTTACAAACAGTGTGTTTTCAAACTGCTCTATGAAAAGGAAGGTTAAACTCTGTGAACTGAACGCACAAATCATTACGTTGTTTCAGAGAATGATTCTGTCTAGTTTTTAAACGAAGATATTTCCTTTTCTACCATTGGTGTGAAATCGCTTGTAATCTCCAACTGCAAATTCCACAAAAAGAGAGATTCACATCTGCTCTGTCTAAAAAAAGGATCAACTCTGTGAGCTGAATACACACAACACAAGGAAGTTACTGAGAGTTCTTCTGTCATGCATTATATGAAGAAATCCCGTTTCCAACGAAGGCCTCGTAAATGTCCAAATATCCACTTGCAGATTTTACAAACAGAGTGTTTTCAGACTGCTCTATGAAAAGAAAGGTTAAACTCTGTGAGCTGAACGCATAAATCATTAAGTTGTTTGAGAGAATGTTTCTGTCTATTTTTTAAACGAAGTTATTTCCTTTTTATGTCATTGGCCTCAATTCGCTTGAAATCTCCACATGGAAATTAAACAAAAAGAGTGTTTCAAATCTACTCTGTCTAAAGGAAGGTTCAACTCTGTGAGTTGAATACACACACACAAAGAACTTACTGAGAATTCTTCTGTCTAGCATTTTATGAAGAAATCCCGCTTCCAACGAAGGCTTCAAAGAGGTCCAAATATCCACTTGCAGACTTTACAAACAGAGTGTTTCAAAACTGCTCTATGAAAAGAAAGGTTAAACTCCGTGAGCTGAAAGCACAAATCAATACGTTGTTTCAGAGAATGATTCTGTCTACTTTTTAAACGAAGATATTTCCTTTTCTACCATTGGCGTGAAATCGCTTGAAATCTCCATCTGCAAATTCCACAAAAAGAGAGTTTCAAATCTGCTCTGTCTAAAGAAAGGTTCAACTCTGCGAGCTGAATACACACAACACAAGGAAGTTACTGAGAAATCTTCTGTCTTGCATTATATGAAGAAATCCCGTTTCCAACGAAGGCCTGGTAAAGGTCCAAATATCCACTTGCAGACTTTACAAACAGAGTGTTTTCAAACTGCTCTATGAAAAGAAAGGTTAAACTCTGTGAGTTGAACGCACAAATCATTAAGTTGTTTCAGAGAATGATTCTGTCTAGTTTTTAAACGAAGATATTTCCTTTTCTGTCATTGGCCTCAATTCGCTTGAAATCTCCACATGTAAATTAAACAAAAAGAGTGTTTCAAATCTACTCTGTCTTAAGGAAGGTTCAAGTCTGTGAGTTGAATACACACACACAAAGAAGTTACTGAGAATTCTTCTGTCTAGCATTTTATGAAGAAATCCCGCTTCCAACGAAGGCTTCAAAGAGGTCCAAATATCCACTTGTAGACTTTACAAACAGAGTGTTTTCAAGCTGCTCTATGAAAAGAAAGGTTGAATTCTGTGAGCTGAACGCACAAATCATTACGTTGTTTCAGAGAATGATTCTGTCTAGTTTCTATACGAAGATATTTCCTTTTCTACCATTGCCGTGAAATCGCTTGAAATCTCCAACTGCAAATTCCACAAAAAGAGAGTTTCAAATCTGCTCTGTCTAAAGAAAGGTTCAACTCTGTGAGCTGAATACTGAACGCACAAATCATTAAGTTGTTTCAGAGAATGATTCTGTCTAGTTTTTAAACGAAGATATTTCCTTTTCTGTTATTGGCCTCAATTCGCTTGAAATCTCCACATGTAATTCAAACAAAAGGAGTGTTTCAAATCTACTCTGTCGAAAGGAAGGTTCAACTCTGTGAGTTGAATACACACACACAAAGAAGTTACTGAGAATTCTTCTGTCTAGCATTTTATGAAGAAATCCCGCTTCCAACGAAGGCTTCAAAGACGTCCAAATATCCACTTGCAGACTTTACAAACAGAGTGTTTTCAAACTGCTCTATGAAAAGGAAGGTTAAACTCTGTGAACTGAACGCACAAATCATTACGTTGTTTCAGAGAATGATTCTGTCTAGTTTTTAAACGAAGATATTTCCTTTTCTACCATTGGTGTGAAATCGCTTGTAATCTCCAACTGCAAATTCCACAAAAAGAGAGATTCACATCTGCTCTGTCTAAAAAAAGGATCAACTCTGTGAGCTGAATACACACAACACAAGGAAGTTACTGAGAGTTCTTCTGTCATGCATTATATGAAGAAATCCCGTTTCCAACGAAGGCCTCGTAAATGTCCAAATATCCACTTGCAGATTTTACAAACAGAGTGTTTTCAGACTGCTCTATGAAAAGAAAGGTTAAACTCTGTGAGCTGAACGCATAAATCATTAAGTTGTTTGAGAGAATGATTCTGTCTATTTTTTAAACGAAGTTATTTCCTTTTTATGTCATTGGCCTCAATTCGCTTGAAATCTCCACATGGAAATTAAACAAAAAGAGTGTTTCAAATCTACTCTGTCTAAAGGAAGGTTCAACTCTGTGAGTTGAATACACACACACAAAGAACTTACTGAGAATTCTTCTGTCTAGCATTTTATGAAGAAATCCCGCTTCCAACGAAGGCTTCAAAGAGGTCCAAATATCCACTTGCAGACTTTACAAACAGAGTGTTTCAAAACTGCTCTATGAAAAGAAAGGTTAAACTCCGTGAGCTGAAAGCACAAATCAATACGTTGTTTCAGAGAATGATTCTGTCTACTTTTTAAACGAAGATATTTCCTTTTCTACCATTGGCGTGAAATCGCTTGAAATCTCCATCTGCAAATTCCACAAAAAGAGAGTTTCAAATCTGCTCTGTCTAAAGAAAGGTTCAACTCTGCGAGCTGAATACACACAACACAAGGAAGTTACTGAGAAATCTTCTGTCTTGCATTATATGAAGAAATCCCGTTTCCAACGAAGGCCTGGTAAAGGTCCAAATATCCACTTGCAGACTTTACAAACAGAGTGTTTTCAAACTGCTCTATGAAAAGAAAGGTTAAACTCTGTGAGTTGAACGCACAAATCATTAAGTTGTTTCAGAGAATGATTCTGTCTAGTTTTTAAACGAAGATATTTCCTTTTCTGTCATTGGCCTCAATTCGCTTGAAATCTCCACATGTAAATTAAACAAAAAGAGTGTTTCAAATCTACTCTGTCTTAAGGAAGGTTCAAGTCTGTGAGTTGAATACACACACACAAAGAAGTTACTGAGAATTCTTCTGTCTAGCATTTTATGAAGAAATCCCGCTTCCAACGAAGGCTTCAAAGAGGTCCAAATATCCACTTGTAGACTTTACAAACAGAGTGTTTTCAAGCTGCTCTATGAAAAGAAAGGTTGAATTCTGTGAGCTGAACGCACAAATCATTACGTTGTTTCAGAGAATGATTCTGTCTAGTTTCTATACGAAGATATTTCCTTTTCTACCATTGCCGTGAAATCGCTTGAAATCTCCAACTGCAAATTCCACAAAAAGAGAGTTTCAAATCTGCTCTGTCTAAAGAAAGGTTCAACTCTGTGAGCTGAATACTGAACGCACAAATCATTAAGTTGTTTCAGAGAATGATTCTGTCTAGTTTTTAAACGAAGATATTTCCTTTTCTGTTATTGGCCTCAATTCGCTTGAAATCTCCACATGTAATTCAAACAAAAGGAGTGTTTCAAATCTACTCTGTCGAAAGGAAGGTTCAACTCTGTGAGTTGAATACACACACACAAAGAAGTTACTGAGAATTCTTCTGTCTAGCATTTTATGAAGAAATCCCGCTTCCAACGAAGGCTTCAAAGACGTCCAAATATCCACTTGCAGACTTTACAAACAGAGTGTTTTCAAACTGCTCTATGAAAAGGAAGGTTAAACTCTGTGAACTGAACGCACAAATCATTACGTTGTTTCAGAGAATGATTCTGTCTAGTTTTTAAACGAAGATATTACCTTTTCTACCATTGGTGTGAAATCGCTTGTAATCTCCAACTGCAAATTCCACAAAAAGAGAGATTCACATCTGCTCTGTCTAAAGAAAGGATCAACTCTGTGAGCTGAATACACACAACACAAGGAAGTTACTGAGAATTCTTCTGTCATGCATTATATGAAGAAATCCCGTTTCCAACGAAGGCCTCGTAAATGTCCAAATATCCACTTGCAGATTTTACAAACAGAGTGTTTTCAAACTGCTCTATGAAAAGAAAGGTTAAAGTCTGTGAGCTGAACGCACAAATCATTAGGTTGTTTCAGAGAATGATTCTGTCTATTTTTTAAACGATGTTATTTCCTTTTTATGTCATTGGCCTCAATTCGCTTGAAATCTCCACATGGAAATTAAACAAAAAGAGTGTTTCAAATCTACTCTGTCTAAAGGAAGGTTCAACTCTGTGAGTTGAATACACACACACAAAGAAGTTACTGAGAATTCTTCTGTCTAGCATTTTATGAAGAAATCCCGCTTCCAACGAAGGCTTCAAAGAGGTCCAAATATCCACTTGCAGACTTTACAAACAGAGTGTTTCGAAACTGCTCTATGAAAAGAAAGGTTAAACTCCGTGAGCTGAAAGCACAAATCAATACGTTGTTTCAGAGAATGATTCTGTCTAGTTTTTAAACGAAGATATTTCCTTTTCTA
This sequence comes from Pan troglodytes, assembly GCF_028858775.2. Classification (NCBI taxonomy): domain Eukaryota; kingdom Metazoa; phylum Chordata; class Mammalia; order Primates; family Hominidae; genus Pan; species Pan troglodytes. The sequence continues at coordinate 16,948,150 of NC_072413.2, forward strand.
CCATTGGCGTGAAATCGCTTGAAATCTCCAACTGCAAATTCCACAAAAAGAGAGTTTCAAATCTGCTCTGTGTAAAGAAAGGTTCAACTCTGTGAGCTGAATACACACAACACAAGGAAGTTACTGAGAAATCTACTGTCTTGCATTATATGAAGAAATCCCCTTTCCAACTAATGCCTCTTAAAGGTGCAAATATCCACTTGCAGACTTTACAAACAGAGTGTTTTCAAACTGCTCTATGAAAAGAAAGGTTAAACTCTGTGAGCTGAACGCACACATCATTAAGTTGTTTCAGAGAATGATTCTGTCTAGTTTTTAAACGAAGATATTTCCTTTTCTGTCATTGGCCTCAATTCGCTTGAAATCTCCACATGTAAATCAAACAAAAAGAGTGTTTCAAATCTACTCTGTCTAAAGGAAGGTTCAACTGTGTGAGTTGAATACACACACACAAAGAAGTTACTGAGAATTCTTCTGTCTAGCATTTTATGAAGAAATCCCGCTTCCAACGAAGGCTTCAAAGAGGTCCAGATATCCACTTGCAGACTTTACAAACAGAGGGTTTCCAAAATGCTCTATGAAAAGAAAGGTTAAACTCTGTGAGCTGAACGCACTAATCATTACGTTGTTTCCGAGAAAGATTCTGTCTAGTTTTTAAACGAAGGTATTTCCTTTTCTACAATTCGTGTGAAATCGCTTGAAATCTCCAACTGCAAATTCGACAAAAAGAGAGTTTCAAATCTGCTCTGTCTAAGGAAAGGTTCAACTCTGTGATCTGAATACAGACAACACAAGGAAGTTACTGAGAAATCTGTCTTGCATTATATGAAGAAATCCCGTTTCCAACGAAGGCCTGGTAAAGGTCCGAATATCCACTTGCAGACTTTACAAACAGAGTGTTTTCAAACTGCTCTATGAAAAGAAAGGTTAAACTCTGTGAGCTGAACGCAGAAATCATTAAGTTCTTTCAGAGAATGATTCTGTCTAGTTTTTAAACGCACATAATTCCTTTTCTGTAATTGGCCTCAATTCGCTTGAAATCTCCACATGTAAATCAAACAAAAAGAGTGTTTCAAATCTACTCTGTCTAAAGGAAGGTTCAACTCTGTGAGTTGAATACACACACACAAAGAAGTTACTGAGAATTCTTCTGTCTAGCATTTTATGAAGAAATCCCGCTTCCAACGAAGGCTTCAAAGAGGTCCAAATATCCACTTGCAGACTTTACAAACAGAGTGTTTCGAAACTGCTCTATGAAAAGAAAGGTTAAACTCCGTGAGCTGAAAGCACAAATCAATACGTTGTTTCAGAGAATGATTCTGTCTAGTTTTTAAACGAAGATATTTCCTTTTCTACCATTGGCGTGAAATCGCTTGAAATCTCCATCTGCAAATTCCACAAAAAGACAGTTTCAAATCTGCTCTGTCTAAAGAAAGGTTCAACTCTGCGAGCTGAATACACACAACACAAGGAAGTTACTGAGAAATCTTCTGTCTTGCATTATATGAAGAAATCCCGTTTCCAACGAAGGCCTCGTAAAGGTCCAAATATCCACTTGCAGACTTTACAAACAGAGTGTTTTCAAACTGCTCTATGAAAAGAAAGGTTAAACTCTGTGAGCTGAACGCACAAATCATTAAGTTGTTTCAGAGAATGATTCTGTCTAGTTTTTAAACGAAGATATTTCCTTTTCTGTTATTGGCCTCAATTCGCTTGAAATCTCCACATGTAATTCAAACAAAAGGAGTGTTTCAAATCTACTCTGTCTAAAGGAAGGTTCAACTCTGTGAGTTGAATACACACACACAAAGAAGTTACTGAGAATTCTTCTGTCTAGGATTTTATGAAGAAATCCCGCTTCCAACGAAGGCTTCAAAGAGGTCCAAATATCCACTTGTAGACTTTACAAAAAGAGTGTTTTCAAGCTGCTCTATGAAAAGAAAGGTTGAATTCTGTGAGCTGAACGCACAAATCATTCCGTTGTTTCAGAGAATGATTCTGTCTAGTTTCTAAACGAAGATACTTCCTTTTCTACCATTGGCGTGAAATCGCTTGAAATCTCCAACTGCAAATTCCACAAAAAGAGAATTTCAAATCTGCTCTGTGTAAAGAAATGTTCAACTCTGTGAGCTGAATACTCACAACACAAGGAAGTTACTGAGAATTCTTCTGTCTTGCATTATATGAAGAAATCCCGTTTCCAACGAAGGCCTCGTAAATGTCCAAATATCCACTTGCAGATTTTAGAAACAGAGTGTTTTCAAACTGCTGTATGAAAAGAAAGGTTAAAGTCTGTGAGCTGAACGCACAAATCATTAAGTTGTTTCAGAGAATGATTCTGTCTATTTTTTAAATGATGTTATTTCCTTTTTATGTCATTGGCCTCAATTCGCTTGAAATCTCCACATGGAAATTAAGCAAAAAGTGTGTTTCAAATCTACTCTGTCTAAAGGAAGGTTCAACTCTGTGAGTTGAATACACACACACAAAGAAGTTACTGAGAATTCTTCTGCTAGCATTTTATGAAGAAATCCCGCTTCCAACGAAGGCTTCAAAGAGGTCCAAATATCCACTTGCAGACTTTACAAACAGAGTGTTTCGAAACTGCTCTATGAAAAGAAAGGTTAAACTCCGTGAGCTGAAAGCACAAATCAATACGTTGTTTCAGAGAATGATTCTGTCTACTTTTTAAACGAAGATATTTCCTTTTCTACCATTGGCGTGAAATCGCTTGAAATCTCCATCTGCAAATTCCACAAAAAGAGAGTTTCAAATCTGCTCTGTCTAAAGAAAGGTTCAACTCTGCGAGCTGAATACACACAACACAAGGAAGTTACTGAGAAATCTTCTGTCTTGCATTATATGAAGAAATCCCGTTTCCAACGAACGCCTCGTAAAGGTCCAAATATCCACTTGCAGACTTTACAGAGTGTTTTCAAACTGCTCTATGAAAAGAAAGGTTAAACTCTGTGAATTGAACGCACAAATCATTAAGTTGTTTCAGAGAATGATTCTGTCTAGTTTTTAAACGAAGATATTTCCTTTTCTGTCATTGGCCTCAATTCGCTTGAAATCTCCACATGTAAATTAAACAAAAAGAGTGTTTCAAATCTACTCTGTCTTAAGGAAGGTTCAAGTCTGTGAGTTGAATACACACACACAAAGAAGTTACTGAGAATTCTTCTGTCTAGCATTTTATGAAGAAATCCCGCTTCCAACGAAGGCTTCAAAGACGTCCAAATATCCACTTGTAGACTTTACAAACAGAGTGTTTTCAAGCTGCTCTATGAAAAGAAAGGTTGAATTCTGTGAGCTGAACGCACAAATCATTACGTTGTTTCAGAGAATGATTCTGTCTATTTTTTAAACGAAGTTATTTCCTTTTTATGTCATTGGCCTCAATTCGCTTGAAATCTCCACATGGAAATTAAACAAAAAGAGTGTTTCAAATCTACTCTGTCTAAAGGAAGGTTCAACTCTGTGAGTTGAATACACACACACAAAGAACTTACTGAGAATTCTTCTGTCTAGCATTTTATGAAGAAATCCCGCTTCCAACGAAGGCTTCGAAGAGGTCCAAATATCCACTTGCAGACTTTACAAACAGAGTGTTTCGAAACTGCTCTATGAAAAGAAAGGTTAAACTCCGTGAGCTGAAAGCACAAATCAATACGTTGTTTCAGAGAATGATTCTGTCTAGTTTTTAAACGAAGATATTTCCTTTTCTACCATTGGCGTGAAATCGCTTGAAATCTCCATCTGCAAATTCCACAAAAAGACAGTTTCAAATCTGCTCTGTCTAAAGAAAGGTTCAACTCTGCGAGCTGAATACACACAACACAAGGAAGTTACTGAGAAATCTTCTGTCTTGCATTATATGAAGAAATCCCGTTTCCAACGAAGGCCTCGTAAAGGTCCAAATATCCACTTGCAGACTTTACAAACAGAGTGTTTTCAAACTGCTCTATGAAAAGAAAGGTTAAACTCTGTGAGCTGAACGCACAAATCATTAAGTTGTTTCAGAGAATGATTCTGTCTAGTTTTTAAACGAAGATATTTCCTTTTCTGTTATTGGCCTCAATTCGCTTGAAATCTCCACATGTAATTCAAACAAAAGGAGTGTTTCAAATCTACTCTGTCTAAAGGAAGGTTCAACTCTGTGAGTTGAATACACACACACAAAGAAGTTACTGAGAATTCTTCTGTCTAGGATTTTATGAAGAAATCCCGCTTCCAACGAAGGCTTCAAAGAGGTCCAAATATCCACTTGTAGACTTTACAAAAAGAGTGTTTTCAAGCTGCTCTATGAAAAGAAAGGTTGAATTCTGTGAGCTGAATGCACAAATCATTACGTTGTTTCAGAGAATGATTCTGTCTACTTTCTAAACGAAGATACTACCTTTTCTACCATTGGCGTGAAATCGCTTGAAATCTCCAACTGCAAATTCCACAAAAAGAGAATTTCAAATCTGCTCTGTGTAAAGAAATGTTCAACTCTGTGAGCTGAATACTCACAACACAAGGAAGTTACTGAGAATTCTTCTGTCTTGCATTATATGAAGAAATCCCGTTTCCAACGAAGGCCTCGTAAATGTCCAAATATCCACTTGCAGATTTTAGAAACAGAGTGTTTTCAAACTGCTGTATGAAAAGAAAGGTTAAAGTCTGTGAGCTGAACGCACAAATCATTAAGTTGTTTCAGAGAATGATTCTGTCTATTTTTTAAATGATGTTATTTCCTTTTTATGTCATTGGCCTCAATTCGCTTGAAATCTCCACATGGAAATTAAGCAAAAAGTGTGTTTCAAATCTACTCTGTCTAAAGGAAGGTTCAACTCTGTGAGTTGAATACACACACACAAAGAAGTTACTGAGAATTCTTCTGCTAGCATTTTATGAAGAAATCCCGCTTCCAACGAAGGCTTCAAAGAGGTCCAAATATCCACTTGCAGACTTTACAAACAGAGTGTTTCGAAACTGCTCTATGAAAAGAAAGGTTAAACTCCGTGAGCTGAAAGCACAAATCAATACGTTGTTTCAGAGAATGATTCTGTCTACTTTTTAAACGAAGATATTTCCTTTTCTACCATTGGCGTGAAATCGCTTGAAATCTCCATCTGCAAATTCCACAAAAAGAGAGTTTCAAATCTGCTCTGTCTAAAGAAAGGTTCAACTCTGCGAGCTGAATACACACAACACAAGGAAGTTACTGAGAAATCTTCTGTCTTGCATTATATGAAGAAATCCCGTTTCCAACGAACGCCTCGTAAAGGTCCAAATATCCACTTGCAGACTTTACAAACAGAGTGTTTTCAAACTGCTCTATGAGAAGAAAGGTTAAACTCTGTGAGCTGAACGCACAATTCATTAAGTTGTTTCAGAGAATGATTCTGTCTAGTTTTTAAACGAAGATATTTCCTTTTCTGTCATTGGCCTCAATTCGCTTGAAGTCTCCACATGTAAATCAAACAAAAAGAGTGTTTCAAATCTACTCTGTCTAAAGGAAGGTTCAACTGTGTGAGTTGAATACACACACACAAAGAAGTTACTGAGAATTCTTCTGTCTAGCATTTTATGAAGAAATCCCGCTTCCAACGAAGGCTTCAAAGAGGTCCAAATATCCACTTGCAGACTTTATAAACAGAGGGTTTCCAAACTGCTCTATGAAAAGAAAGGTTAAACTCTGTGAGCTGAACGCACAAATCATTACGTTGTTTCCGAGAAAGATTCTGTCTAGTTTTTAAACGAAGATATTTCCTTTTCTACAATTGGTGTGAAATCGCTTGAAATCTCCAACTGCAAATTCCACAAAAAGAGAGTTTCAAATCTGCTCTGTCTAAAGAAAGGTTCAACTCTGTGAGCTGAATACACACAACACAAAGAAGTTACTGAGAAATCTGTCTTGCATTATATGAAGAAATCCCGTTTCCAACGAAGGCCTCGTAAATGTCCAAATATCCACTTGCAGATTTTAGAAACAGAGTGTTTTCAAACTGCTCTATGAAAAGAAAGGTTAAACTCCGTGAGCTGAAAGCACAAATCAATACGTTGTTTCAGAGAATGATTCTGTCTACTTTTTAAACGAAGATATTTCCTTTTCTACCATTGGCGTGAAATCGTTTGAAATCTCCAACTGCAAATTCCACAAAAAGAGAGTTTGAAATCTGCTCTGTCTAAAGAAAGGTTCAACTCTGCGAGCTGAATACACACAACACAAGGAAGTTACTGAGAAATCTTCTGTCTTGCATTATATGAAGAAATCCCGTTTCCAACGAACGCCTTGTAAAGGTCCAAATATCCACTTGCAGACTTTACAAACAGAGTGTTTTCAAACTGCTCTATGAAAAGAAAGGTTAAACTCTGTGAGCTGAACGCACAAATCATTAAGTTGTTTCAGAGAATGATTCTGTCTAGTTTTTAAACGAAGATATTTCCTTTTCTGTCATTGGCCTCAATTCGCTTGAAATCTCCACATGTAAATCAAACAAAAGGAGTGTTTCAAATCTACTCTGTCTTAAGGAAGGTTCAAGTCTGTGAGTTGAATACACACATGCAAAGAAGTTACTGAGAATTCTTCTGTCTAGCATTTTATGAAGAAATCCCGCTTCCAACGAAGGCTTCAAAGAGGTCGAAATATCCACTTGTAGACTTTACAAACAGAGTGTTTTCAAGCTGCTCTATGAAAAGAAAGGTTGAATTCTGTGAGCTGAACGCACAAATCATTACGTTGTTTCAGAGAATGATTCTGTCTAGTTTATATACGAAGATATTTCCTTTACTACCATTGCCGTGAAATCGCTTGAAATCTCCAACTGCAAATTCCACAAAAAGAGAGTTTCAAATCTGCTCTGTCTAAAGAAAGGTTCAACTCTGTGAGCTGAATACTGAACGCACAAATCATTAAGTTGTTTCAGAGAATGATTCTGTCTAGTTTTTAAACGAAGATATTTCCTTTTCTGTTATTGGCCTCAATTCGCTTGAAATCTCCACATGTAATTCAAACAAAATGAGTGTTTCAAATCTACTCTGTCTAAAGGAAGGTTCAACTCTGTGAGTTGAATACACACACACAAAGAAGTTACTGAGAATTCTTCTGTCTAGCATTTTATGAAGAAATCCCGCTTCCAACGAAGGCTTCAAAGACGTCCAAATATCCACTTGCAGACTTTACAAACAGTGTGTTTTCAAACTGCTCTATGAAAAGGAAGGTTAAACTCTGTGAACTGAACGCACAAATCATTACGTTGTTTCAGAGAATGATTCTGTCTAGTTTTTAAACGAAGATATTTCCTTTTCTACCATTGGTGTGAAATCGCTTGTAATCTCCAACTGCAAATTCCACAAAAAGAGAGATTCACATCTGCTCTGTCTAAAAAAAGGATCAACTCTGTGAGCTGAATACACACAACACAAGGAAGTTACTGAGAGTTCTTCTGTCATGCATTATATGAAGAAATCCCGTTTCCAACTAAGGCCTCATAAATGTCCAAATATCCACTTGCAGATTTTACAAACAGAGTGTTTTCAGACTGCTCTATGAAAAGAAAGGTTAAACTCTGTGAGCTGAACGCACAAATCATTAAGTTGTTTGAGAGAATGATTCTGTCTATTTTTTAAACGAAGTTATTTCCTTTTTATGTCATTGGCCTCAATTCGCTTGAAATCTCCACATGGAAATTAAACAAAAAGAGTGTTTCAAATCTACTCTGTCTAAAGGAAGGTTCAACTCTGTGAGTTGAATACACACACACAAAGAACTTACTGAGAATTCTTCTGTCTAGCATTTTATGAAGAAATCCCGCTTCCAACGAAGGCTTCAAAGAGGTCCAAATATCCACTTGCAGACTTTACAAACAGAGTGTTTCGAAACTGCTCTATGAAAAGAAAGGTTAAACTCCGTGAGCTGAAAGCACAAATCAATACGTTGTTTCAGAGAATGATTCTGTCTAGTTTTTAAACGAAGATATTTCCTTTTCTACCATTGGCGTGAAATCGCTTGAAATCTCCATCTGCAAATTCCACAAAAAGACAGTTTCAAATCTGCTCTGTCTAAAGAAAGGTTCAACTCTGCGAGCTGAATACACACAACACAAGGAAGTTACTGAGAAATCTTCTGTCTTGCATTATATGAAGAAATCCCGTTTCCAACGAAGGCCTCGTAAAGGTCCAAATATCCACTTGCAGACTTTACAAACAGAGTGTTTTCAAACTGCTCTATGAAAAGAAAGGTTAAACTCTGTGAGCTGAACGCACAAATCATTAAGTTGTTTCAGAGAATGATTCTGTCTAGTTTTTAAACGAAGATATTTCCTTTTCTGTTATTGGCCTCAATTCGCTTGAAATCTCCACATGTAATTCAAACAAAAGGAGTGTTTCAAATCTACTCTGTCTAAAGGAAGGTTCAACTCTGTGAGTTGAATACACACACACAAAGAAGTTACTGAGAATTCTTCTGTCTAGGATTTTATGAAGAAATCCCACTTCCAACGAAGGCTTCAAAGAGGTCCAAATATCCACTTGTAGACTTTACAAAAAGAGTGTTTTCAAGCTGCTCTATGAAAAGAAAGGTTGAATTCTGTGAGCTGAACGCACAAATCATTACGTTGTTTCAGAGAATGATTCTGTCTACTTTTTAAACGAAGATATTTCCTTTTCTACCATTGGCGTGAAATCGCTTGAAATCTCCATCTGCAAATTCCAGAAAAAGAGAGTTTCAAATCTGCTCTGTCTAAAGAAAGGTTCAACTCTGCGAGCTGAATTCACACAACACAAGGAAGTTACTGAGAAATCTTCTGTCTTGCATTATATGAAGAAATCCCGTTTCCAACGAACGCCTCGTAAAGGTCCAAATATCCACTTGCAGACTTTACAAACAGAGTGTTTTCAAACTGCTCTATGAAAAGAAAGGTTAAACTCTGTGAGTTGAACGCACAAATCATTAAGTTGTTTCAGAGAATGATTCTGTCTAGTTTTTAAACGAAGATATTTCCTTTTCTGTCATTGGCCTCAATTCGCTTGAAATCTCCACATGTAAATTAAACAAAAAGAGTGTTTCAAATCTACTCTGTCTTAAGGAAGGTTCAAGTCTGTGAGTTGAATACACACACACAAAGAAGTTACTGAGAATTCTTCTGTCTAGCATTTTATGAAGAAATCCCGCTTCCAACGAAGGCTTCAAAGAGGTCCAAATATCCACTTGTAGACTTTACAAACAGAGTGTTTTCAAGCTGCTCTATGAAAAGAAAGGTTGAATTCTGTGAGCTGAACGCACAAATCATTACGTTGTTTCAGAGAATGATTCTGTCTAGTTTCTATACGAAGATATTTCCTTTTCTACCATTGCCGTGAAATCGCTTGAAATCTCCAACTGCAAATTCCACAAAAAGAGAGTTTCAAATCTGCTCTGTCTAAAGAAAGGTTCAACTCTGTGAGCTGAATACTGAACGCACAAATCATTAAGTTGTTTCAGAGAATGATTCTGTCTAGTTTTTAAACGAAGATATTTCCTTTTCTGTTATTGGCCTCAATTCGCTTGAAATCTCCACATGTAATTCAAACAAAAGGAGTGTTTCAAATCTACTCTGTCGAAAGGAAGGTTCAACTCTGTGAGTTGAATACACACACACAAAGAAGTTACTGAGAATTCTTCTGTCTAGCATTTTATGAAGAAATCCCGCTTCCAACGAAGGCTTCAAAGAGGTCCAAATATCCACTTGCAGACTTTACAAACAGAGTGTTTCGAAACTGCTCTATGAAAAGAAAGGTTAAACTCCGTGAGCTGAAAGCACAAATCAATACGTTGTTTCAGAGAATGATTCTGTCTAGTTTTTAAACGAAGATATTTCCTTTTCTACCATTGGCGTGAAATCGCTTGAAATCTCCATCTGCAAATTCCACAAAAAGACAGTTTCAAATCTGCTCTGTCTAAAGAAAGGTTCAACTCTGCGAGCTGAATACACACAACACAAGGAAGTTACTGAGAAATCTTCTGTCTTGCATTATATGAAGAAATCCCGTTTCCAACGAAGGCCTCGTAAAGGTCCAAATATCCACTTGCAGACTTTACAAACAGAGTGTTTTCAAACTGCTCTATGAAAAGAAAGGTTAAACTCTGTGAGCTGAACGCACAAATCATTAAGTTGTTTCAGAGAATGATTCTGTCTAGTTTTTAAACGAAGATATTTCCTTTTCTGTTATTGGCCTCAATTCGCTTGAAATCTCCACATGTAATTCAAACAAAAGGAGTGTTTCAAATCTACTCTGTCTAAAGGAAGGTTCAACTCTGTGAGTTGAATACACACACACAAAGAAGTTACTGAGAATTCTTCTGTCTAGGATTTTATGAAGAAATCCCGCTTCCAACGAAGGCTTCAAAGAGGTCCAAATATCCACTTGTAGACTTTACAAAAAGAGTGTTTTCAAGCTGCTCTATGAAAAGAAAGGTTGAATTCTGTGAGCTGAACGCACAAATCATTACGTTGTTTCAGAGAATGATTCTGTCTAGTTTCTAAACGAAGATACTTCCTTTTCTACCATTGGCGTGAAATCGCTTGAAATCTCCAACTGCAAATTCCACAAAAAGAGAATTTCAAATCTGCTCTGTGTAAAGAAATGTTCAACTCTGTGAGCTGAATACTCACAACACAAGGAAGTTACTGAGAATTCTTCTGTCTTGCATTATATGAAGAAATCCCGTTTCCAACGAAGGCCTCGTAAATGTCCAAATATCCACTTGCAGATTTTAGAAACAGAGTGTTTTCAAACTGCTGTATGAAAAGAAAGGTTAAAGTCTGTGAGCTGAACGCACAAATCATTAAGTTGTTTCAGAGAATGATTCTGTCTATTTTTTAAATGATGTTATTTCCTTTTTATGTCATTGGCCTCAATTCGCTTGAAATCTCCACATGGAAATTAAGCAAAAAGTGTGTTTCAAATCTACTCTGTCTAAAGGAAGGTTCAACTCTGTGAGTTGAATACACACACACAAAGAAGTTACTGAGAATTCTTCTGCTAGCATTTTATGAAGAAATCCCGCTTCCAACGAAGGCTTCAAAGAGGTCCAAATATCCACTTGCAGACTTTACAAACAGAGTGTTTCGAAACTGCTCTATGAAAAGAAAGGTTAAACTCCGTGAGCTGAAAGCACAAATCAATACGTTGTTTCAGAGAATGATTCTGTCTACTTTTTAAACGAAGATATTTCCTTTTCTACCATTGGCGTGAAATCGCTTGAAATCTCCATCTGCAAATTCCACAAAAAGAGAGTTTCAAATCTGCTCTGTCTAAAGAAAGGTTCAACTCTGCGAGCTGAATACACACAACACAAGGAAGTTACTGAGAAATCTTCTGTCTTGCATTATATGAAGAAATCCCGTTTCCAACGAAGGCCTCGTAAAGGTCCAAATATCCACTTGCAGACTTTACAGAGTGTTTTCAAACTGCTCTATGAAAAGAAAGGTTAAACTCTGTGAGTTGAACGCACAAATCATTAAGTTGTTTCAGAGAATGATTCTGTCTAGTTTTTAAACGAAGATATTTCCTTTTCTGTCATTGGCCTCAATTCGCTTGAAATCTCCACATGGAAATTAAACAAAAAGAGTGTTTCAAATCTACTCTGTCTTAAGGAAGGTTCAAGTCTGTGAGTTGAATACACACACACAAAGAAGTTACTGAGAATTCTTCTGTCTAGCATTTTATGAAGAAATCCCGCTTCCAACGAAGGCTTCAAAGACGTCCAAATATCCACTTGTAGACTTTACAAACAGAGTGTTTTCAAGGTGCTCTATGAAAAGAAAGGTTGAATTCTGTGAGCTGAACGCACAAATCATTACGTTGTTTCAGAGAATGATTCTGTCTAGTTTCTATACGAAGATATTTCCTTTTCTACCATTGCCGTGAAATCGCTTGAAATCTCCAACTGCAAATTCCACAAAAAGAGAGTTTCAAATCTGCTCTGTCTAAAGAAAGGTTCAACTCTGTGAGCTGAATACTGAACGCACAAATCATTAAGTTGTTTCAGAGAATGATTCTGTCTAGTTTTTAAACGAAGATATTTCCTTTTCTGTTATTGGCCTCAATTCGCTTGAAATCTCCACATGTAATTCAAACAAAAGGAGTGTTTCAAATCTACTCTGTCGAAAGGAAGGTTCAACTCTGTGAGTTGAATACACACACACAAAGAAGTTACTGAGAATTCTTCTGTCTAGCATTTTATGAAGAAATCCCGCTTCCAACGAAGGCTTCAAAGACGTCCAAATATCCACTTGCAGACTTTACAAACAGAGTGTTTTCAAACTGCTCTATGAAAAGGAAGGTTAAACTCTGTGAACTGAACGCACAAATCATTACGTTGTTTCAGAGAATGATTCTGTCTAGTTTTTAAACGAAGATATTTCCTTTTCTACCATTGGCGTGAAATCGCTTGTAATCTCCAACTGCAAATTCCACAAAAAGAGAGATTCACATCTGCTCTGTCTAAAGAAAGGATCAACTCTGTGAGCTGAATACACACAACACAAGGAAGTTACTGAGAATTCTTCTGTCATGCATTATATGAAGAAATCCCGTTTCCAACGAAGGCCTCGTAAATGTCCAAATATCCACTTGCAGATTTTACAAACAGAGTGTTTTCAAACTGCTCTATGAAAAGAAAGGTTAAACTCTGTGAGCTGAACGCACAAATCATTAAGTTGTTTCAGAGAATGATTCTGTCTAGTTTTTAAACGAAGATATTTCCTTTTCTGTTATTGGCCTCAATTCGCTTGAAATCTCCACATGTAATTCAAACAAAAGGAGTGTTTCAAATCTACTCTGTCTAAAGGAAGGTTCAACTCTGTGAGTTGAATACACACACACAAAGAAGTTACTGAGAATTCTTCTGTCTAGGATTTTATGAAGAAATCCCGCTTCCAACGAAGGCTTCAAAGAGGTCCAAATATCCACTTGTAGACTTTACAAAAAGAGTGTTTTCAAGCTGCTCTATGAAAAGAAAGGTTGAATTCTGTGAGCTGAATGCACAAATCATTACGTTGTTTCAGAGAATGATTCTGTCTACTTTCTAAACGAAGATACTACCTTTTCTACCATTGGCGTGAAATCGCTTGAAATCTCCAACTGCAAATTCCACAAAAAGAGAATTTCAAATCTGCTCTGTGTAAAGAAATGTTCAACTCTGTGAGCTGAATACTCACAACACAAGGAAGTTACTGAGAATTCTTCTGTCTTGCATTATATGAAGAAATCCCGTTTCCAACGAAGGCCTCGTAAATGTCCAAATATCCACTTGCAGATTTTAGAAACAGAGTGTTTTCAAACTGCTGTATGAAAAGAAAGGTTAAAGTCTGTGAGCTGAACGCACAAATCATTAAGTTGTTTCAGAGAATGATTCTGTCTATTTTTTAAATGATGTTATTTCCTTTTTATGTCATTGGCCTCAATTCGCTTGAAATCTCCACATGGAAATTAAGCAAAAAGTGTGTTTCAAATCTACTCTGTCTAAAGGAAGGTTCAACTCTGTGAGTTGAATACACACACACAAAGAAGTTACTGAGAATTCTTCTGCTAGCATTTTATGAAGAAATCCCGCTTCCAACGAAGGCTTCAAAGAGGTCCAAATATCCACTTGCAGACTTTACAAACAGAGTGTTTCGAAACTGCTCTATGAAAAGAAAGGTTAAACTCCGTGAGCTGAAAGCACAAATCAATACGTTGTTTCAGAGAATGATTCTGTCTACTTTTTAAACGAAGATATTTCCTTTTCTACCATTGGCGTGAAATCGCTTGAAATCTCCATCTGCAAATTCCACAAAAAGACAGTTTCAAATCTGCTCTGTCTAAAGAAAGGTTCAACTCTGCGAGCTGAATACACACAACACAAGGAAGTTACTGAGAAATCTTCTGTCTTGCATTATATGAAGAAATCCCGTTTCCAACGAACGCCTCGTAAAGGTCCAAATATCCACTTGCAGACTTTACAAACAGAGTGTTTTCAAACTGCTCTATGAGAAGAAAGGTTAAACTCTGTGAGCTGAACGCACAATTCATTAAGTTGTTTCAGAGAATGATTCTGTCTAGTTTTTAAACGAAGATATTTCCTTTTCTGTCATTGGCCTCAATTCGCTTGAAGTCTCCACATGTAAATCAAACAAAAAGAGTGTTTCAAATCTACTCTGTCTAAAGGAAGGTTCAACTGTGTGAGTTGAATACACACACACAAAGAAGTTACTGAGAATTCTTCTGTCTAGCATTTTATGAAGAAATCCCGCTTCCAACGAAGGCTTCAAAGAGGTCCAAATATCCACTTGCAGACTTTACAAACAGAGGGTTTCCAAACTGCTCTATGAAAAGAAAGGTTAAACTCTGTGAGCTGAACGCACAAATCATTACGTTGTTTCCGAGAAAGATTCTGTCTAGTTTTTAAACGAAGATATTTCCTTTTCTACAATTGGTGTGAAATCGCTTGAAATCTCCAACTGCAAATTCCACAAAAAGAGAGTTTCAAATCTGCTCTGTCTAAAGAAAGGTTCAACTCTGTGAGCTGAATACACACAACACAAAGAAGTTACTGAGAAATCTGTCTTGCATTATATGAAGAAATCCCGTTTCCAACGAAGGCCTCGTAAATGTCCAAATATCCACTTGCAGATTTTAGAAACAGAGTGTTTTCAAACTGCTCTATGAAAAGAAAGGTTAAACTCCGTGAGCTGAAAGCACAAATCAATACGTTGTTTCAGAGAATGATTCTGTCTACTTTTTAAACGAAGATATTTCCTTTTCTACCATTGGCGTGAAATCGTTTGAAATCTCCAACTGCAAATTCCACAAAAAGAGAGTTTGAAATCTGCTCTGTCTAAAGAAAGGTTCAACTCTGCGAGCTGAATACACACAACACAAGGAAGTTACTGAGAAATCTTCTGTCTTGCATTATATGAAGAAATCCCGTTTCCAACGAACGCCTTGTAAAGGTCCAAATATCCACTTGCAGACTTTACAAACAGAGTGTTTTCAAACTGCTCTATGAAAAGAAAGGTTAAACTCTGTGAGCTGAACGCACAAATCATTAAGTTGTTTCAGAGAATGATTCTGTCTAGTTTTTAAACGAAGATATTTCCTTTTCTGTCATTGGCCTCAATTCGCTTGAAATCTCCACATGTAAATCAAACAAAAGGAGTGTTTCAAATCTACTCTGTCTTAAGGAAGGTTCAAGTCTGTGAGTTGAATACACACATGCAAAGAAGTTACTGAGAATTCTTCTGTCTAGCATTTTATGAAGAAATCCCGCTTCCAACGAAGGCTTCAAAGAGGTCGAAATATCCACTTGTAGACTTTACAAACAGAGTGTTTTCAAGCTGCTCTATGAAAAGAAAGGTTGAATTCTGTGAGCTGAACGCACAAATCATTACGTTGTTTCAGAGAATGATTCTGTCTAGTTTATATACGAAGATATTTCCTTTACTACCATTGCCGTGAAATCGCTTGAAATCTCCAACTGCAAATTCCACAAAAAGAGAGTTTCAAATCTGCTCTGTCTAAAGAAAGGTTCAACTCTGTGAGCTGAATACTGAACGCACAAATCATTAAGTTGTTTCAGAGAATGATTCTGTCTAGTTTTTAAACGAAGATATTTCCTTTTCTGTTATTGGCCTCAATTCGCTTGAAATCTCCACATGTAATTCAAACAAAATGAGTGTTTCAAATCTACTCTGTCTAAAGGAAGGTTCAACTCTGTGAGTTGAATACACACACACAAAGAAGTTACTGAGAATTCTTCTGTCTAGCATTTTATGAAGAAATCCCGCTTCCAACGAAGGCTTCAAAGACGTCCAAATATCCACTTGCAGACTTTACAAACAGTGTGTTTTCAAACTGCTCTATGAAAAGGAAGGTTAAACTCTGTGAACTGAACGCACAAATCATTACGTTGTTTCAGAGAATGATTCTGTCTAGTTTTTAAACGAAGATATTTCCTTTTCTACCATTGGTGTGAAATCGCTTGTAATCTCCAACTGCAAATTCCACAAAAAGAGAGATTCACATCTGCTCTGTCTAAAAAAAGGATCAACTCTGTGAGCTGAATACACACAACACAAGGAAGTTACTGAGAGTTCTTCTGTCATGCATTATATGAAGAAATCCCGTTTCCAACGAAGGCCTCATAAATGTCCAAATATCCACTTGCAGATTTTACAAACAGAGTGTTTTCAGACTGCTCTATGAAAAGAAAGGTTAAACTCTGTGAGCTGAACGCACAAATCATTAAGTTGTTTGAGAGAATGATTCTGTCTATTTTTTAAACGAAGTTATTTCCTTTTTATGTCATTGGCCTCAATTCGCTTGAAATCTCCACATGGAAATTAAACAAAAAGAGTGTTTCAAATCTACTCTGTCTAAAGGAAGGTTCAACTCTGTGAGTTGAATACACACACACAAAGAACTTACTGAGAATTCTTCTGTCTAGCATTTTATGAAGAAATCCCGCTTCCAACGAAGGCTTCAAAGAGGTCCAAATATCCACTTGCAGACTTTACAAACAGAGTGTTTCGAAACTGCTCTATGAAAAGAAAGGTTAAACTCCGTGAGCTGAAAGCACAAATCAATACGTTGTTTCAGAGAATGATTCTGTCTAGTTTTTAAACGAAGATATTTCCTTTTCTACCATTGGCGTGAAATCGCTTGAAATCTCCATCTGCAAATTCCACAAAAAGACAGTTTCAAATCTGCTCTGTCTAAAGAAAGGTTCAACTCTGCGAGCTGAATACACACAACACAAGGAAGTTACTGAGAAATCTTCTGTCTTGCATTATATGAAGAAATCCCGTTTCCAACGAAGGCCTCGTAAAGGTCCAAATATCCACTTGCAGACTTTACAAACAGAGTGTTTTCAAACTGCTCTATGAAAAGAAAGGTTAAACTCTGTGAGCTGAACGCACAAATCATTAAGTTGTTTCAGAGAATGATTCTGTCTAGTTTTTAAACGAAGATATTTCCTTTTCTGTCATTGGCCTCAATTCGCTTGAAATCTCCACATGTAATTCAAACAAAAGGAGTGTTTCAAATCTACTCTGTCTAAAGGAAGGTTCAACTCTGTGAGTTGAATACACACACACAAAGAAGTTACTGAGAATTCTTCTGTCTAGGATTTTATGAAGAAATCCCACTTCCAACGAAGGCTTCAAAGAGGTCCAAATATCCACTTGTAGACTTTACAAAAAGAGTGTTTTCAAGCTGCTCTATGAAAAGAAAGGTTGAATTCTGTGAGCTGAACGCACAAATCATTACGTTGTTTCAGAGAATGATTCTGTCTACTTTTTAAACGAAGATATTTCCTTTTCTACCATTGGCGTGAAATCGCTTGAAATCTCCATCTGCAAATTCCAGAAAAAGAGAGTTTCAAATCTGCTCTGTCTAAAGAAAGGTTCAACTCTGCGAGCTGAATTCACACAACACAAGGAAGTTACTGAGAAATCTTCTGTCTTGCATTATATGAAGAAATCCCGTTTCCAACGAACGCCTCGTAAAGGTCCAAATATCCACTTGCAGACTTTACAAACAGAGTGTTTTCAAACTGCTCTATGAAAAGAAAGGTTAAACTCTGTGAGTTGAACGCACAAATCATTAAGTTGTTTCAGAGAATGATTCTGTCTAGTTTTTAAACGAAGATATTTCCTTTTCTGTCATTGGCCTCAATTCGCTTGAAATCTCCACATGTAAATTAAACAAAAAGAGTGTTTCAAATCTACTCTGTCTTAAGGAAGGTTCAAGTCTGTGAGTTGAATACACACACACAAAGAAGTTACTGAGAATTCTTCTGTCTAGCATTTTATGAAGAAATCCCGCTTCCAACGAAGGCTTCAAAGAGGTCCAAATATCCACTTGTAGACTTTACAAACAGAGTGTTTTCAAGCTGCTCTATGAAAAGAAAGGTTGAATTCTGTGAGCTGAACGCACAAATCATTACGTTGTTTCAGAGAATGATTCTGTCTAGTTTCTATACGAAGATATTTCCTTTTCTACCATTGCCGTGAAATCGCTTGAAATCTCCAACTGCAAATTCCACAAAAAGAGAGTTTCAAATCTGCTCTGTCTAAAGAAAGGTTCAACTCTGTGAGCTGAATACTGAACGCACAAATCATTAAGTTGTTTCAGAGAATGATTCTGTCTAGTTTTTAAACGAAGATATTTCCTTTTCTGTTATTGGCCTCAATTCGCTTGAAATCTCCACATGTAATTCAAACAAAAGGAGTGTTTCAAATCTACTCTGTCTAAAGGAAGGTTCAACTCTGTGAGTTGAATACACACACACAAAGAAGTTACTGAGAATTCTTCTGTCTAGCATTTTATGAAGAAATCCCGCTTCCAACGAAGGCTTCAAAGACGTCCAAATATCCACTTGCAGACTTTACAAACAGAGTGTTTTCAAACTGCTCTATGAAAAGGAAGGTTAAACTCTGTGAACTGAACGCACAAATCATTACGTTGTTTCAGAGAATGATTCTGTCTAGTTTTTAAACGAAGATATTTCCTTTTCTACCATTGGCGTGAAATCGCTTGTAATCTCCAACTGCAAATTCCACAAAAAGAGAGATTCACATCTGCTCTGTCTAAAGAAAGGATCAACTCTGTGAGCTGAATACACACAACACAAGGAAGTTACTGAGAATTCTTCTGTCATGCATTATATGAAGAAATCCCGTTTCCAACGAAGGCCTCGTAAATGTCCAAATATCCACTTGCAGATTTTACAAACAGAGTGTTTTCAAACTGCTCTATGAAAAGAAAGGTTAAACTCTGTGAGCTGAACGCACAAATCATTAAGTTGTTTGAGAGAATGATTCTGTCTATTTTTTAAACGAAGTTATTTCCTTTTTATGTCATTGGCCTCAATTCGCTTGAAATGTCCACATGGAAATTAAACAAAAAGAGTGTTTCAAATCTACTCTGTCTAAAGGAAGGTTCAACTCTGTGAGTTGAATACACACACACAAAGAACTTACTGAGAATTCTTCTGTCTAGCATTTTATGAAGAAATCCCGCTTCCAACGAAGGCTTCAAAGAGGTCCAAATATCCACTTGCAGACTTTACAAACAGAGTGTTTCGAAACTGCTCTATGAAAAGAAAGGTTAAACTCCGTGAGCTGAAAGCACAAATCAATACGTTGTTTCAGAGAATGATTCTGTCTAGTTTTTAAACGAAGATATTTCCTTTTCTACCATTGGCGTGAAATCGCTTGAAATCTCCATCTGCAAATTCCACAAAAAGAGAGTTTCAAATCTGCTCTGTCTAAAGAAAGGTTCAACTCTGTGAGCTGAATACACACAACACAAGGAAGTTACTGAGAAATCTTCTGTCTTGCATTATATGAAGAAATCCCGTTTCCAACGAAGGCCTCTTAAAGGTCCAAATATCCACTTGCAGACTTTACAAACAGAGTGTTTTCAAACTGCTCTATGAAAAGAAAGGTTAAACTCTGTGAGCTGAACGCACAAATCATTAAGTTGTTTCAGAGAATGATTCTGTCTAGTTTTTAAACGAAGATATTTCCTTTTCTGTTATTGGCCTCAATTCGCTTGAAATCTCCACATGTAATTCAAACAAAAGGAGTGTTTCAAATCTACTCTGTCTAAAGGAAGGTTCAACTCTGTGAGTTGAATACACACACACAAAGAAGTTACTGAGAATTCTTCTGTCTAGCATTTTATGAAGAAATCCCGCTTCCAACGAAGGCTTCAAAGAGGTCCAAATATCCACTTGTAGACTTTACAAACAGAGTGTTTTCAAGCTGCTCTATGAAAAGAAAGGTTGAATTCTGTGAGCTGAACGCACAAATCATTCCGTTGTTTCAGAGAATGATTCTGTCTAGTTTCTAAACGAAGATACTTCCTTTTCTACCATTGGCGTGAAATCGCTTGAAATCTCCAACTGCAAATTCCACAAAAAGAGAATTTCAAATCTGCTCTGTGTAAAGAAATGTTCAACTCTGTGAGCTGAATACACACAACACAAGGAAGTTACTGAGAATTCTTCTGTCTTGCATTATATGAAGAAATCCCGTTTCCAACGAAGGCCTCGTAAATGTCCAAATATCCACTTGCAGATTTTACAAACAGAGTGTTTTCAAACTGCTCTATGAAAAGAAAGATTAAAGTCTGTGAGCTGAACGCACAAATCATTAAGTTGTTTCAGAGAATGATTCTGTCTATTTTTTAAACGATGTTATTTCCTTTTTGTGTCATTGGCCTCAATTCGCTTGAAATCTCCACATGGAAATTAAACAAAAAGAGTGTTTCAAATCTACTCTGTCTAAAGGAAGGTTCAACTCTGTGAGTTGAATACACACACACAAAGAAGTTACTGAGAATTCTTCTGTCTAGCATTTTATGAAGAAATCCCGCTTCCAACGAAGGCTTCAAAGAGGTCCCAATATCCACTTGCAGACTTTACAAACAGAGTGTTTCGAAACTGCTCTATGAAAAGAAAGGTTAAACTCCGTGAGCTGAAAGCACAAATCAATACGTTGTTTCAGAGAATGATTCTGTCTAGTTTTTAAACGAAGATATTTCCTTTTCTACCATTGGCGTGAAATCGCTTGAAATCTCCATCCGCAAATTCCACAAAAAGAGAGTTTCAAATCTGCTCTGTCTAAAGAAAGGTTCAACTCTGCGAGCTGAATACACACAACACAAGGAAGTTACTGAGAAATCTTCTGTCTTGCATTATATGAAGAAATCCCGTTTCCAACGAAGGCCTCGTAAAGGTCCAAATATCCACTTGCAGACTTTACAAACAGAGTGTTTTCAAACTGCTCTATGAAAAGAAAGGTTAAACTCTGTGAGCTGAACGCACAAATCATTAAGTTGTTTCAGAGAATGATTGTGTCCAGTTTTTAAACGAAAATATTTCCTTTTCTGTCATTGGCCTCAATTCGCTTGAAATCTCCACATGTAAATCAAACAAAAAGAGTGTTTCAAATCTACTCTGTCTAAAGGAAGGTTCAACTGTGTGAGTTGAATACACACACACAAAGAAGTTACTGAGAATTCTTCTGTCTAGCATTTTATGAAGAAATCCCGCTTCCAACGAAGGCTTCAAAGAGGTCCAGATATCCACTTGCAGACTTTACAAACAGAGGGTTTCCAAACTGCTCTATGAAAAGAAAGGTTAAACTCTGTGAGCTGAACGCACAAATCATTACGTTGTTTCCGAGAAAGATTCTGTCTAGTTTTTAAACGAAGATATTTCCTTTTCTACAATTGGTGTGAAATCGCTTGAAATCTCCAACTGCAAATTCCACAAAAAGAGAGTTTCAAATCTGCTCTGTCTAAAGAAAGGTTGAACTCTGTGAGCTGAATACACACAACACAAGGAAGGTACTGAGAAATCTGTCTTGCATTATATGAAGAAATCCCGTTTCCAACGAAGGCCTCGTAAATGTCCAAATATCCACTTGCAGATTTTAGAAACAGAGTGTTTTCAAACTGCTCTATGAAAAGAAAGGTTAAACTCCGTGAGCTGAAAGCACAAATCAATACGTTGTTTCAGAGAATGATTCTGTCTACTTTTTAAACGAAGATATTTCCTTTTCTACCATTGGCGTGAAATCGTTTGAAATCTCCATCTGCAAATTCCACAAAAAGAGAGTTTCAAATCTGCTCTGTCTAAAGAAAGGTTCAACTCTGCGAGCTGAATACACACAACACAAGGAAGTTACTGAGAAATCTTCTGTCTTGCATTATATGAAGAAATCCCGTTTCCAACGAACGCCTCGTAAAGGTCCAAATATCCACTTGCAGACTTTACAAACAGAGTGTTTTCAAACTGCTGTATGAAAAGAAAGGTTAAACTCTGTGAGCTGAACGCACAAATCATTAAGTTGTTTCAGAGAATGATTCTGTCTAGTTTTTAAACGAAGATATTTCCTTTTCTGTCATTGGCCTCAATTCGCTTGAAATCTCCACATGTAAATTAAACAAAAAGAGTGTTTCAAATCTACTCTGTCTTAAGGAAGGTTCAAGTCTGTGAGTTGAATACACACACACAAAGAAGTTACTGAGAATTCTTCTGTCTAGCATTTTATGAAGAAATCCCGCTTCCAACGAAGGCTTCAAAGAGGTCCAAATATCCACTTGTAGACTTTACAAACAGAGTGTTTTCAAGCTGCTGTATGAAAAGAAAGGTTGAATTCTGTGAGCTGAACGCACAAATCATTACGTTGTTTCAGAGAATGATTCTGTCTAGTTTATATACGAAGATATTTCCTTTACTACCATTGCCGTGAAATCGCTTGAAATCTCCAACTGCAAATTCCACAAAAAGAGAGTTCCAAATCTGCTCTGTCTAAAGAAAGGTTCAACTCTGTGAGCTGAATACTGAACGCACAAATCATTAAGTTGTTTCAGAGAATGATTCTGTCTAGTTTTTAAACGAAGATATTTCCTTTTCTGTTATTGGCCTCAATTCGCTTGAAATCTCCACATGTAATTCAAACAAAATGAGTGTTTCAAATCTACTCTGTCTAAAGGAAGGTTCAACTCTGTGAGTTGAATACACACACACAAAGAAGTTACTGAGAATTCTTCTGTCTAGCATTTTATGAAGAAATCCCGCTTCCAACGAAGGCTTCAAAGACGTCCAAATATCCACTTGCAGACTTTACAAACAGTGTGTTTTCAAACTGCTCTATGAAAAGGAAGGTTAAACTCTGTGAACTGAACGCACAAATCATTACGTTGTTTCAGAGAATGATTCTGTCTAGTTTTTAAACGAAGATATTTCCTTTTCTACCATTGGTGTGAAATCGCTTGTAATCTCCAACTGCAAATTCCACAAAAAGAGAGATTCACATCTGCTCTGTCTAAAAAAAGGATCAACTCTGTGAGCTGAATACACACAACACAAGGAAGTTACTGAGAGTTCTTCTGTCATGCATTATATGAAGAAATCCCGTTTCCAACGAAGGCCTCGTAAATGTCCAAATATCCACTTGCAGATTTTACAAACAGAGTGTTTTCAGACTGCTCTATGAAAAGAAAGGTTAAACTCTGTGAGCTGAACGCACAAATCATTAAGTTGTTTGAGAGAATGATTCTGTCTATTTTTTAAACGAAGTTATTTCCTTTTTATGTCATTGGCCTCAATTCGCTTGAAATCTCCACATGGAAATTAAACAAAAAGAGTGTTTCAAATCTACTCTGTCTAAAGGAAGGTTCAACTCTGTGAGTTGAATACACACACACAAAGAACTTACTGAGAATTCTTCTGTCTAGCATTTTATGAAGAAATCCCGCTTCCAACGAAGGCTTCAAAGAGGTCCAAATATCCACTTGCAGACTTTACAAACAGAGTGTTTCGAAACTGCTCTATGAAAAGAAAGGTTAAACTCCGTGAGCTGAAAGCACAAATCAATACGTTGTTTCAGAGAATGATTCTGTCTAGTTTTTAAACGAAGATATTTCCTTTTCTACCATTGGCGTGAAATCGCTTGAAATCTCCATCTGCAAATTCCACAAAAAGACAGTTTCAAATCTGCTCTGTCTAAAGAAAGGTTCAACTCTGCGAGCTGAATACACACAACACAAGGAAGTTACTGAGAAATCTTCTGTCTTGCATTATATGAAGAAATCCCGTTTCCAACGAAGGCCTCGTAAAGGTCCAAATATCCACTTGCAGACTTTACAAACAGAGTGTTTTCAAACTGCTCTATGAAAAGAAAGGTTAAACTCTGTGAGCTGAACGCACAAATCATTAAGTTGTTTCAGAGAATGATTCTGTCTAGTTTTTAAACGAAGATATTTCCTTTTCTGTTATTGGCCTCAATTCGCTTGAAATCTCCACATGTAATTCAAACAAAAGGAGTGTTTCAAATCTACTCTGTCTAAAGGAAGGTTCAACTCTGTGAGTTGAATACACACACACAAAGAAGTTACTGAGAATTCTTCTGTCTAGGATTTTATGAAGAAATCCCGCTTCCAACGAAGGCTTCAAAGAGGTCCAAATATCCACTTGTAGACTTTACAAAAAGAGTGTTTTCAAGCTGCTCTATGAAAAGAAAGGTTGAATTCTGTGAGCTGAACGCACAAATCATTACGTTGTTTCAGAGAATGATTCTGTCTAGTTTCTAAATGAAGATACTTCCTTTTCTACCATTGGCGTGAAATCGCATGAAATCTCCAACGGCAAATTCCACAAAAAGAGAATTTCAAATCTGCTCTGTGTAAAGAAATGTTCAACTCTGTGAGCTGAATACTCACAACACAAGGAAGTTACTGAGAATTCTTCTGTCTTGCATTATATGAAGAAATCCCGTTTCCAACGAAGGCCTCGTAAATGTCCAAATATCCACTTGCAGATTTTAGAAACAGAGTGTTTTCAAACTGCTGTATGAAAAGAAAGGTTAAAGTCTGTGAGCTGAACGCACAAATCATTAAGTTGTTTCAGAGAATGATTCTGTCTATTTTTTAAACGATGTTATTTCCTTTTTATGTCATTGGCCTCAATTCGCTTGAAATCTCCACATGGAAATTAAGCAAAAAGAGTGTTTCAAATCTACTCTGTCTAAAGGAAGGTTCAACTCTGTGAGTTGAATACACACACACAAAGAAGTTACTGAGAATTCTTCTGTCTAGCATTTTATGAAGAAATCCCGCTTCCAACGAAGGCTTCAAAGAGGTCCAAATATCCACTTGCAGACTTTACAAACAGAGTGTTTCAAAACTGCTCTATGAAAAGAAAGGTTAAACTCCGTGAGCTGAAAGCACAAATCAATACGTTGTTTCAGAGAATGATTCTGTCTACTTTTTAAACGAAGATATTTCCTTTTCTATCATTGGCGTGAAATCGCTTGAAATCTCCATCTGCAAATTCCACAAAAAGAGAGTTTCAAATCTGCTCTGTCTAAAGAAAGGTTCAACTCTGCGAGCTGAATACACACAACACAAGGAAGTTACTGAGAAATCTTCTGTCTTGCATTATATGAAGAAATCCCGTTTCCAACGAAGGCCTGGTAAAGGTCCAAATATCCACTTGCAGACTTTACAAACAGAGTGTTTTCAAACTGCTCTATGAAAAGAAAGGTTAAACTCTGTGAGTTGAACGCACAAATCATTAAGTTGTTTCAGAGAATGATTCTGTCTAGTTTTTAAACGAAGATATTTCCTTTTCTGTCATTGGCCTCAATTCGCTTGAAATCTCCACATGGAAATTAAACAAAAAGAGTGTTTCAAATCTACTCTGTCTTAAGGAAGGTTCAAGTCTGTGAGTTGAATACACACACACAAAGAAGTTACTGAGAATTCTTCTGTCTAGCATTTTATGAAGAAATCCCGCTTCCAACGAAGGCTTCAAAGACGTCCAAATATCCACTTGTAGACTTTACAAACAGAGTGTTTTCAAGGTGCTCTATGAAAAGAAAGGTTGAATTCTGTGAGCTGAACGCACAAATCATTACGTTGTTTCAGAGAATGATTCTGTCTAGTTTCTATACGAAGATATTTCCTTTTCTACCATTGCCGTGAAATCGCTTGAAATCTCCAACTGCAAATTCCACAAAAAGAGAGTTTCAAATCTGCTCTGTCTAAAGAAAGGTTCAACTCTGTGAGCTGAATACTGAACGCACAAATCATTAAGTTGTTTCAGAGAATGATTCTGTCTAGTTTTTAAACGAAGATATTTCCTTTTCTGTTATTGGCCTCAATTCGCTTGAAATCTCCACATGTAATTCAAACAAAAGGAGTGTTTCAAATCTACTCTGTCGAAAGGAAGGTTCAACTCTGTGAGTTGAATACACACACACAAAGAAGTTACTGAGAATTCTTCTGTCTAGCATTTTATGAAGAAATCCCGCTTCCAACGAAGGCTTCAAAGACGTCCAAATATCCACTTGCAGACTTTACAAACAGAGTGTTTTCAAACTGCTCTATGAAAAGGAAGGTTAAACTCTGTGAACTGAACGCACAAATCATTACGTTGTTTCAGAGAATGATTCTGTCTAGTTTTTAAACGAAGATATTTCCTTTTCTACCATTGGCGTGAAATCGCTTGTAATCTCCAACTGCAAATTCCACAAAAAGAGAGATTCACATCTGCTCTGTCTAAAGAAAGGATCAACTCTGTGAGCTGAATACACACAACACAAGGAAGTTACTGAGAATTCTTCTGTCATGCATTATATGAAGAAATCCCGTTTCCAACGAAGGCCTCGTAAATGTCCAAATATCCACTTGCAGATTTTACAAACAGAGTGTTTTCAAACTGCTCTATGAAAAGAAAGGTTAAACTCTGTGAGCTGAACGCACAAATCATTAAGTTGTTTCAGAGAATGATTCTGTCTATTTTTTAAACGAAGTTATTTCCTTTTTATGTCATTGGCCTCAATTCGCTTGAAATCTCCACATGGAAATTAAACAAAAAGAGTGTTTCAAATCTACTCTGTCTAAAGGAAGGTTCAACTCTGTGAGTTGAATACACACACACAAAGAACTTACTGAGAATTCTTCTGTCTAGCATTTTATGAAGAAATCCCGATTCCAAAGAAGGCTTCAAAGAGGTCCAAATATCCACTTGCAGACTTTACAAACAGAGTGTTTCGAAACTGCTCTATGAAAAGAAAGGTTAAACTCCGTGAGCTGAAAGCACAAATCAATACGTTGTTTCAGAGAATGATTCTGTCTAGTTTTTAAACGAAGATATTTCCTTTTCTACCATTGGCGTGAAATCGCTTGAAATCTCCATCTGCAAATTCCACAAAAGGAGAGTTTCAAATCTGCTCTGTCTAAAGAAAGGTTCAACTCTGTGAGCTGAATACACACAACACAAGGAAGTTATTGAGAAATCTTCTGTCTTGCATTATATGAAGAAATCCCGTTTCCAACGAAGGCCTCTTAAAGGTCCAAATATCCACTTGCAGACTTTACAAACAGAGTGTTTTCAAACTGCTCTATGAAAAGAAAGGTTAAACTCTGTGAGCTGAACGCACAAATCATTAAGTTGTTTCAGAGAATGATTCTGTCTAGTTTTTAAACGAAGATATTTCCTTTTCTGTTATTGGCCTCAATTCGCTTGAAATCTCCACATGTAATTCAAACAAAAGGAGTGTTTCAAATCTACTCTGTCTAAAGGAAGGTTCAACTCTGTGAGTTGAATACACACACACAAAGAAGTTACTGAGAATTCTTCTGTCTAGCATTTTATGAAGAAATCCGGCTTCCAACGAAGGCTTCAAAGAGGTCCAAATATCCACTTGTAGACTTTACAGAGTGTTTTCAAGCTGCTCTATGAAAAGAAAGGTTGAATTCTGTGAGCTGAACGCACAAATCATTACGTTGTTTCAGAGAATGATTCTGTCTAGTTTCTATACGAAGATATTTCCTTTTCTACCATTGCCGTGAAATCGCTTGAAATCTCCAACTGCAAATTCCACAAAAAGAGAGTTTCAAATCTGCTCTGTCTAAAGAAAGGTTCAACTCTGTGAGCTGAATACTGAACGCACAAATCATTAAGTTGTTTCAGAGAATGATTCTGTCTAGTTTTTAAACGAAGATATTTCCTTTTCTGTTATTGGCCTCAATTCGCTTGAAATCTCCACATGTAATTCAAACAAAAGGAGTGTTTCAAATCTACTCTGTCTAAAGGAAGGTTCAACTCTGTGAGTTGAATACACACACACAAAGAAGTTACTGAGAATTCTTCTGTCTAGCATTTTATGAAGAAATCCCGCTTCCAACGAAGGCTTCAAAGAGGTCCAAATATCCACTTGTAGACTTTACAAACAGAGTGTTTTCAAGCTGCTCTATGAAAAGAAAGGTTGAATTCTGTGAGCTGAACGCACAAATCATTACGTTGTTTCAGAGAATGATTCTGTCTAGTTTCTAAACGAAGATACTTCCTTTTCTACCATTGGCGTGAAATCGTTTGAAATCTCCAACTGCAAATTCCACAAAAAGAGAATTTCAAATCTGCTCTGTGTAAAGAAATGTTCAACTCTGTGAGCTGAATACACACAACACAAGGAAGTTACTGAGAATTCTTCTGTCTTGCATTATATGAAGAAATCCCGTTTCCAACGAAGGCCTCGTAAATGTCCAAATATCCACTTGCAGATTTTACAAACAGAGTGTTTTCAAACTGCTCTATGAAAAGAAAGGTTAAAGTCTGTGAGCTGAACGCACAAATCATTAGGTTGTTTCAGAGAATGATTCTGTCTATTTTTTAAACGATGTTATTTCCTTTTTATGTCATTGGCCTCAATTCGCTTGAAATCTCCACATGGAAATTAAACAAAAAGAGTGTTTCAAATCTACTCTGTCTAAAGGAAGGTTCAACTCTGTGAGTTGAATACACACACACAAAGAAGTTACTGAGAATTCTTCTGTCTAGCATTTTATGAAGAAATCCCGCTTCCAACGAAGGCTTCAAAGAGGTCCAAATATCCACTTGCAGACTTTACAAACAGAGTGTTTCGAAACTGCTCTATGAAAAGAAAGGTTAAACTCCGTGAGCTGAAAGCACAAATCAATACGTTGTTTCAGAGAATGATTCTGTCTAGTTTTTAAACGAAGATATTTCCTTTTCTACCATTGGCGTGAAATCGCTTGAAATCTCCAACTGCAAATTCCACAAAAAGAGAGTTTCAAATCTGCTCTGTGTAAAGAAAGGTTCAACTCTGTGAGCTGAATACACACAACACAAGGAAGTTACTGAGAAATCTACTGTCTTGCATTATATGAAGAAATCCCCTTTCCAACTAATGCCTCTTAAAGGTGCAAATATCCACTTGCAGACTTTACAAACAGAGTGTTTTCAAACTGCTCTATGAAAAGAAAGGTTAAACTCTGTGAGCTGAACGCACACATCATTAAGTTGTTTCAGAGAATGATTCTGTCTAGTTTTTAAACGAAGATATTTCCTTTTCTGTCATTGGCCTCAATTCGCTTGAAATCTCCACATGTAAATCAAACAAAAAGAGTGTTTCAAATCTACTCTGTCTAAAGGAAGGTTCAACTGTGTGAGTTGAATACACACACACAAAGAAGTTACTGAGAATTCTTCTGTCTAGCATTTTATGAAGAAATCCCGCTTCCAACGAAGGCTTCAAAGAGGTCCAGATATCCACTTGCAGACTTTACAAACAGAGGGTTTCCAAACTGCTCTATGAAAAGAAAGGTTAAACTCTGTGAGCTGAACGCACAAATCATTACGTTGTTTCCGAGAAAGATTCTGTCTAGTTTTTAAACGAAGGTATTTCCTTTTCTACAATTCGTGTGAAATCGCTTGAAATCTCCAACTGCAAATTCGACAAAAAGAGAGTTTCAAATCTGCTCTGTCTAAGGAAAGGTTCAACTCTGTGAGCTGAATACAGAAAACACAAGGAAGTTACTGAGAAATCTGTCTTGCATTATATGAAGAAATCCCGTTTCCAACGAAGGCCTCGTAAAGGTCCGAATATCCACTTGCAGACTTTACAAACAGAGTGTTTTCAAACTGCTCTATGAAAAGAAAGGTTAAACTCTGTGAGCTGAACGCAGAAATCATTAAGTTCTTTCAGAGAATGATTCTGTCTAGTTTTTAAACGCACATAATTCCTTTTCTGTAATTGGCCTCAATTCGCTTGAAATCTCCACATGTAAATCAAACAAAAAGAGTGTTTCAAATCTACTCTGTCTAAAGGAAAGTTCAACTCTGTGAGTTGAATACACACACACAAAGAAGTTACTGAGAATTCTTCTGTCTAGCATTTTATGAAGAAATCCCGCTTCCAACGAAGGCTTCAAAGAGGTCCAAATATCCACTTGCAGACTTTACAAACAGAGTGTTTCGAAACTGCTCTATGAAAAGAAAGGTTAAACTCCGTGAGCTGAAAGCACAAATCAATACGTTGTTTCAGAGAATGATTCTGTCTAGTTTCTAAACGAAGATACTTCCTTTTCTACCATTGGCGTGAAATCGCTTGAAATCTCCAACTGCAAATTCCACAAAAAGAGAATTTCAAATCTGCTCTGTGTAAAGAAATGTTCAACTCTGTGAGCTGAATACTCACAACACAAGGAAGTTACTGAGAATTCTTCTGTCTTGCATTATATGAAGAAATCCCGTTTCCAACGAAGGCCTCGTAAATGTCCAAATATCCACTTGCAGATTTTAGAAACAGAGTGTTTTCAAACTGCTGTATGAAAAGAAAGGTTAAAGTCTGTGAGCTGAACGCACAAATCATTAAGTTGTTTCAGAGAATGATTCTGTCTATTTTTTAAATGATGTTATTTCCTTTTTATGTCATTGGCCTCAATTCGCTTGAAATCTCCACATGGAAATTAAGCAAAAAGTGTGTTTCAAATCTACTCTGTCTAAAGGAAGGTTCAACTCTGTGAGTTGAATACACACACACAAAGAAGTTACTGAGAATTCTTCTGCTAGCATTTTATGAAGAAATCCCGCTTCCAACGAAGGCTTCAAAGAGGTCCAAATATCCACTTGCAGACTTTACAAACAGAGTGTTTCGAAACTGCTCTATGAAAAGAAAGGTTAAACTCCGTGAGCTGAAAGCACAAATCAATACGTTGTTTCAGAGAATGATTCTGTCTACTTTTTAAACGAAGATATTTCCTTTTCTACCATTGGCGTGAAATCGCTTGAAATCTCCATCTGCAAATTCCACAAAAAGAGAGTTTCAAATCTGCTCTGTCTAAAGAAAGGTTCAACTCTGCGAGCTGAATACACACAACACAAGGAAGTTACTGAGAAATCTTCTGTCTTGCATTATATGAAGAAATCCCGTTTCCAACGAACGCCTCGTAAAGGTCCAAATATCCACTTGCAGACTTTACAAACAGAGTGTTTTCAAACTGCTCTATGAAAAGAAAGGTTAAACTCTGTGAGTTGAACGCACAAATCATTAAGTTGTTTCAGAGAATGATTCTGTCTAGTTTTTAAACGAAGATATTTCCTTTTCTGTCATTGGCCTCAATTCGCTTGAAATCTCCACATGTAAATTAAACAAAAAGAGTGTTTCAAATCTACTCTGTCTTAAGGAAGGTTCAAGTCTGTGAGTTGAATACACACACACAAAGAAGTTACTGAGAATTCTTCTGTCTAGCATTTTATGAAGAAATCCCGCTTCCAACGAAGGCTTCAAAGACGTCCAAATATCCACTTGTAGACTTTACAAACAGAGT
Organism: Pan troglodytes; assembly: GCF_028858775.2. NCBI lineage: Eukaryota > Metazoa > Chordata > Mammalia > Primates > Hominidae > Pan > Pan troglodytes. The sequence goes on from NC_072413.2 coordinate 16,979,311, forward strand.
GTTTTCAAGCTGCTCTATGAAAAGAAAGGTTGAATTCTGTGAGCTGAACGCACAAATCATTACGTTGTTTCAGAGAATGATTCTGTCTAGTTTCTATACGAAGATATTTCCTTTTCTACCATTGCCGTGAAATCGCTTGAAATCTCCAACTGCAAATTCCACAAAAAGAGAGTTTCAAATCTGCTCTGTCTAAAGAAAGGTTCAACTCTGTGAGCTGAATACTGAACGCACAAATCATTAAGTTGTTTCAGAGAATGATTCTGTCTAGTTTTTAAAAGAAGATATTTCCTTTTCTGTTATTGGCCTCAATTCGCTTGAAATCTCCACATGTAATTCAAACAAAAGGAGTGTTTCAAATCTACTCTGTCTAAAGGAAGGTTCAACTCTGTGAGTTGAATACACACACACAAAGAAGTTACTGAGAATTCTTCTGTCTAGCATTTTATGAAGAAATCCCGCTTCCAACGAAGGCTTCAAAGACGTCCAAATATCCACTTGCAGACTTTACAAACAGAGTGTTTTCAAACTGCTCTATGAAAAGGAAGGTTAAACTCTGTGAACTGAACGCACAAATCATTACGTTGTTTCAGAGAATGATTCTGTCTAGTTTTTAAACGAAGATATTTCCTTTTCTACCATTGGCGTGAAATCGCTTGTAATCTCCAACTGCAAATTCCACAAAAAGAGAGATTCACATCTGCTCTGTCTAAAGAAAGGATCAACTCTGTGAGCTGAATACACACAACACAAGGAAGTTACTGAGAATTCTTCTGTCATGCATTATATGAAGAAATCCCGTTTCCAACGAAGGCCTCGTAAATGTCCAAATATCCACTTGCAGACTTTACAAACAGAGTGTTTTCAAACTGCTCTATGAAAAGAAAGGTTAAACTCTGTGAGCTGAACGCACAAATCATTAAGTTGTTTCAGAGAATGATTCTGTCTATTTTTTAAACGAAGTTATTTCCTTTTTATGTCATTGGCCTCAATTCGCTTGAAATGTCCACATGGAAATTAAACAAAAAGAGTGTTTCAAATCTACTCTGTCTAAAGGAAGGTTCAACTCTGTGAGTTGAATACACACACACAAAGAACTTACTGAGAATTCTTCTGTCTAGCATTTTATGAAGAAATCCCGCTTCCAACGAAGGCTTCAAAGAGGTCCAAATATCCACTTGCAGACTTTACAAACAGAGTGTTTCGAAACTGCTCTATGAAAAGAAAGGTTAAACTCCGTGAGCTGAAAGCACAAATCAATACGTTGTTTCAGAGAATGATTCTGTCTAGTTTTTAAACGAAGATATTTCCTTTTCTACCATTGGCGTGAAATCGCTTGAAATCTCCATCTGCAAATTCCACAAAAAGAGAGTTTCAAATCTGCTCTGTCTAAAGAAAGGTTCAACTCTGTGAGCTGAATACACACAACACAAGGAAGTTACTGAGAAATCTTCTGTCTTGCATTATATGAAGAAATCCCGTTTCCAACGAAGGCCTCTTAAAGGTCCAAATATCCACTTGCAGACTTTACAAACAGAGTGTTTTCAAACTGCTCTATGAAAAGAAAGGTTAAACTCTGTGAGCTGAACGCACAAATCATTAAGTTGTTTCAGAGAATGATTCTGTCTAGTTTTTAAACGAAGATATTTCCTTTTCTGTTATTGGCCTCAATTCGCTTGAAATCTCCACATGTAATTCAAACAAAAGGAGTGTTTCAAATCTACTCTGTCTAAAGGAAGGTTCAACTCTGTGAGTTGAATACACACACACAAAGAAGTTACTGAGAATTCTTCTGTCTAGCATTTTATGAAGAAATCCCGCTTCCAACGAAGGCTTCAAAGAGGTCCAAATATCCACTTGTAGACTTTACAAACAGAGTGTTTTCAAGCTGCTCTATGAAAAGAAAGGTTGAATTCTGTGAGCTGAACGCACAAATCTTTCCGTTGTTTCAGAGAATGATTCTGTCTAGTTTCTAAACGAAGATACTTCCTTTTCTACCATTGGCGTGAAATCGCTTGAAATCTCCAACTGCAAATTCCACAAAAAGAGAATTTCAAATCTGCTCTGTGTAAAGAAATGTTCAACTCTGTGAGCTGAATACACACAACACAAGGAAGTTACTGAGAATTCTTCTGTCTTGCATTATATGAAGAAATCCCGTTTCCAACGAAGGCCTCGTAAATGTCCAAATATCCACTTGCAGATTTTACAAACAGAGTGTTTTCAAACTGCTCTATGAAAAGAAAGATTAAAGTCTGTGAGCTGAACGCACATATCATTAAGTTGTTTCAGAGAATGATTCTGTCTATTTTTTAAACGATGTTATTTCCTTTTTGTGTCATTGGCCTCAATTCGCTTGAAATCTCCACATGGAAATTAAACAAAAAGAGTGTTTCAAATCTACTCTGTCTAAAGGAAGGTTCAACTCTGTGAGTTGAATACACACACACAAAGAAGTTACTGAGAATTCTTCTGTCTAGGATTTTATGAAGAAATCCCGCTTCCAACGAAGGCTTCAAAGAGGTCCCAATATCCACTTGCAGACTTTACAAACAGAGTGTTTCGAAACTGCTCTATGAAAAGAAAGGTTAAACTCCGTGAGCTGAAAGCACAAAGCAATACGTTGTTTCAGAGAATGATTCTGTCTAGTTTTTAAACGAAGATATTTCCTTTTCTACCATTGGCGTGAAATCGCTTGAAATCTCCATCCGCAAATTCCACAAAAAGAGAGTTTCAAATCTGCTCTGTCTAAAGAAAGGTTCAACTCTGCGAGCTGAATACACACAACACAAGGAAGTTACTGAGAAATCTTCTGTCTTGCATTATATGAAGAAATCCCGTTTCCAACGAAGGCCTCGTAAAGGTCCAAATATCCACTTGCAGACTTTACAAACAGAGTGTTTTCAAACTGCTCTATGAAAAGAAAGGTTAAACTCTGTGAGCTGAACGCACAAATCATTAAGTTGTTTCAGAGAATGATTCTGTCCAGTTTTTAAACGAAAATATTTCCTTTTCTGTCATTGGCCTCAATTCGCTTGAAATCTCCACATGTAAATCAAACAAAAAGAGTGTTTCAAATCTACTCTGTCTAAAGGAAGGTTCAACTGTGTGAGTTGAATACACACACACAAAGAAGTTACTGAGAATTCTTCTGTCTAGCATTTTATGAAGAAATCCCGCTTCCAACGAAGGCTTCAAAGAGGTCCAGATATCCACTTGCAGACTTTACAAACAGAGGGTTTCCAAACTGCTCTATGAAAAGAAAGGTTAAACTCTGTGAGCTGAACGCACAAATCATTACGTTGTTTCCGAGAAAGATTCTGTCTAGTTTTTAAACGAAGATATTTCCTTTTCTACAATTGGTGTGAAATCGCTTGAAATCTCCAACTGCAAATTCCACAAAAAGAGAGTTTCAAATCTGCTCTGTCTAAAGAAAGGTTCAACTCTGTGAGCTGAATACACACAACACAAGGAAGTTACTGAGAAATCTGTCTTGCATTATATGAAGAAATCCCGTTTCCAACGAAGGCCTCGTAAAGGTCCGAATATCCACTTGCAGACTTTACAAACAGAGTGTTTTCAAACTGCTCTATGAAAAGAAAGGTTAAAGTCTGTGAGCTGAACGCACAAATCATTAAGTTGTTTCAGAGAATGATTCTGTCCATTTTTTAAACGAAGTTATTTCCCTTTTATGTCATTGGCCTCAATTCGCTTGAAATCTCCACATGGAAATTAAACAAAAAGAGTGTTTCAAATCTACTCTGTCTACAGGAAGGTTCAACTCTGTGAGTTGAATACACACACACAAAGAAGTTACTGAGAATTCTTCTGTCTAGCATTTTATGAAGAAATCCCGCTTCGAACGAAGGCTTCAAAGAGGTCCAAATATCCACTTGCAGACTTTACAAACAGAGTGTTTCGAAACTGCTCTATGAAAAGAAAGGTTAAACTCCGTGAGCTGAACACACAAATCAATACGCCGTTTCAGAGAATGATTCTGTCTAGTTTTTAAACGAAGATATTTCCTTTTCTACCATTGGCGTGAAATCGCTTGAAATCTCCATCTGCAAATTCCACAAAAAGAGAGTTTCAAATCTGCTCTGTCTAAAGAAAGGTTCAACTCTGCGAGCTGAATACACACAACACAAGGAAGTTACTGAGAAATCTTCTGTCTTGCATTATATGAAGAAATCCCGTTTCCAACGAAGGCCTCTTAAAGGTCCAAATGTCCACTTGGAGACTTTACAAACAGAGTGTTTTCAAACTGCTCTATGAAAAGAAAGGTTAAACTCTGTGAGCTGAACGCACAAATCATTAAGTTGTTTCAGAGAATGATTCTGTCTAGTTTTTAAACGAAGATATTTCCTTTCTGTCATTGGCCTCAATTCGCTTGAAATCTCCACATGTAAATCAAACAAAAGGAGTGTTTCAAATCTACTCTGTCTAAAGGAAGGTTCAACTGTGTGAGTTGAATACACACACACAAGGAAGTTACTGAGAATTCTTCTGTCTAGCATTTTATGAAGAAATCCCGCCTCCAACGAAGGCTTCAAAGACGTCCAAATATCCACTTGCAAACTTTACAAACAGAGTGTTTTCAAACTGCTCTATGAAAAGAAAGGTTAAACTCTGTGAACTAAACGCACAAATCATTACGTTGTTTCAGAGAATGATTCTGTCTAGTTTTTAAAAGATGTTATTTCCTTTTTATGTCATTGGCCTCAATTCGCTTGAAATCTCCACATGGAAATTAAACAAAAAGAGTGTTTCAAATCTGCTCTGTCTAAAGGAAGGTTCAACTCTGTGAGTTGAATACACACACACAAAGAAGTTACTGAGAATTCTTCTGTCTAGCATTTTATGAAGAAATCCCGCTTCCAACGAAGGCTTCAAAGAGGTCCAAATATCCACTTGCAGACTTTACAAACAGAGTGTTTCGAAACTGCTCTATGAAAAGAAAGGTTAAACTCCGTGAGCTGAAAGCACAAATCAATACGTTGTTTCAGAGAATGATTCTGTCCACTTTTTAAACGAAGATATTTCCTTTTCTACCATTGGCGTGAAATCGCTTGAAATCTCCATCTGCAAATTCCACAAAAAGAGAGTTTCAAATCTGCTCTGTCTAAAGAAAGGTTGAACTCTGCGAGCTGAATACACACAACACAAGGAAGTTACTGAGAAATCTTCTGTCTTGCATTATATGAGGAAATCCCCTTTCCAACGAACGCCTCGTAAAGGTCCAAATATCCACTTGCAGACGTTACAAACAGAGTGTTTTCAAACTGCTCTATGAAAAGAAAGGTTAAACTCTGTGAGCTGAACGCACAAATCATTAAGTTGTTTCAGAGAATGATTCTGTCTAGTTTTTAAACGAAGATATTTCCTTTTCTGTCATTGGCCTCAATTCGCTTGAAATCTCCACATGTAAATTAAACAAAAAGAGTGTTTCAAATCTACTCTGTCTTAAGGAAGTTTCAAGTCTGTGAGTTGAATACATACACACAAAGAAGTTACTGAGAATTCTTCTGTCTAGCATTTTATGAAGAACTCCCGCTTCCAACGAAGGCTTCAAAGAGGTACAAATATCCACTTGTAGACTTTACAAACAGAGTGTTTTCAAGCTGCTCTATGAAAAGAAAGGTTGAATTCTGTGAGCTGAACGCAGAAATCATTACGTTGTTTCAGAGAATGATTCTGTCTAGTTTCTATACGAAGATATTTCCTTTTCTACCATTGCCGTGAAATCGCTTGAAATCTCCATCTGCAAATTCCACAAAAAGAGAGTTTCAAATCTGCTCTGTCTAAAGAAAGGTTCAACTCTGTGAGCTGAATACTGAACGCACAAATCATTAAGTTGTTTCAGAGAATGATTCTGTCTAGTTTTTAAACGAAGATATTTCCTTTTCTGTTATTGGCCTCAATTCGCTTGAAATCTCCACATGTAATTCAAACAAAAGGAGTGTTTCAAATCTACTCTGTCGAAAGGAAGGTTCAACTCTGTGAGTTGAATACACACACACAAAGAAGTTACTGAGAATTCTTCTGTCTAGCATTTTATGAAGAAATCCCGCTTCCAATGAAGGCTTCAAAGACGTCCAAATATCCACTTGCAGACTTTACAAACAGAGTGTTTTCAAACTGCTCTATGAAAAGGAAGGTTAAACTCTGTGAACTGAACGCACAAATCATTACGTTGTTTCAGAGAATGATTCTGTCTAGTTTTTAAACGAAGATATTTCCTTTTCTACCTTTGGCGTGAAATCGCTTGTAATCTCCAACTGCAAATTCCACAAAAAGAGAGATTCACATCTGCTCTGTCTAAAGAAAGGATCAACTCTGTGAGCTGAATACACACAACACAAGGAAGTTACTGAGAATTCTTCTGTCATGCATTATATGAAGAAATCCCGTTTCCAACGAAGGCCTCGTAAATGTCCGAATATCCACTTGCAGATTTTACAAACAGAGTGTTTTCAAACTGCTCTATGAAAAGAAAGGTTAAACTCTGTGAGCTGAACGCACAAATCATTAAGTTGTTTCAGAGAATGATTCTGTCTATTTTTTAAACGAAGTTATTTCCTTTTTATGTCATTGGCCTCAATTCGCTTGAAATCTCCACATGTAAATTAAACAAAAAGAGTGTTTCAAATCTACTCTGTCTAAAGGAAGGTTCAACTCTGTGAGTTGAATACACACACACAAAGAACTTACTGAGAATTCTTCTGTCTAGCATTTTATGAAGAAATCCCTCTTCCAACGAAGGCTTCAAAGAGGTCCAAATATCCACTTGCAGACTTTACACACAGAGTGTTTTGAAACTGCTCTATGAAAAGAAAGGTTAAACTCCGTGAGCTGAAAGCACAAATCAATACGTTGTTTCAGAGAATGATTCTGTCTAGTTTTTAAACGAAGATATTTCCTTTTCTACCATTGGCGTGAAATCGCTTGAAATCTCCATCTGCAAATTCCACAAAAAGAGAGTTTCAAATCTGCTCTGTCTAAAGAAAGGTTCAACTCTGCGAGCTGAATACACACAACACAAGGAAGTTACTGAGAAATCTTCTGTCTTGCATTATATGAAGAAATCCCGTTTCCAACGAAGGCCTCGTAAAGGTCCAAATATCCACTTGCAGACTTTACAAACAGAGTGTTTTCAAACTGCTCTATGAAAAGAAAGGTTAAACTCTGTGAGCTGAATGCACAAATCATTAAGTTGTTTCAGAGAATGATTCTGTCTAGTTTTTAAACGAAGATATTTCCTTTTCTGTTATTGGCCTCAATTCGCTTGAAATCTCCACATGTAAATCAAACAAAAGGAGTGTTTCAAATCTACTCTGTCTAAAGGAAGGTTCAACTCTGTGAGTTGAATACACACACACAAAGAAGTTACTGAGAATTCTTCTGTCTAGCATTTTATGAAGAAATCCCGCCTCCAACGAAGGCTTCAAAGAGGTCCAAATATCCACTTGCAAACTCTACAAACAGAGTGTTTTCAAACTGCTCTATGAAAAGAAAGGTTAAACTCTGAGAACTGAACGCACAAATCATTACGTTGTTTCAGAGAATGATTCTGTCTAGTTTTTAAAAGATGTTATTTCCATTTTATGTCATTGGCCTCAATTCGCTTGAAATCTCCACATGGAAACCAAACAAAAGGAGTTTTTCAAATCTACTCTGTCTAAAGGAAGGTTGAACTCTGTGAGTTGAATACACACACACAAAGAAGTTACTGAGAATTCTTCTGTCTAGCATTTTATGAAGAAATCCCGCTTCCAACGAAGGCTTCAAAGAGGTCCAAATATCCACTTGCAGACTTTACAAACAGAGTGTTTCGAAACTGCTCTATGAAAAGAAAGGTTAAACTCCGTGAGCTGAAAGCACAAATCAATACGTTGTTTCAGAGAATGATTCTGTCTAGTTTTTAAACGAAGATATTTCCTTTTCTACCATTGGCGTGAAATCGCTTGAAATCTCCATCTGCAAATTCCACAAAAAGAGAGTTTCAAATCTGCTCTGTCTAAAGAAAGGTTCAACTCTGCGAGCTGAATACACACAACACAAGGAAGTTACTGAGAAATCTTCTGTCTTGCATTACATGAACAAATCCCCTTTCCAACGAACGCCTCGTAAAGGTCCAAATATCCACTTGCAGACTTTACAAACAGAGTGTTTTCAAACTGCTCTATGAAAAGAAAGGTTAAAGTCTGTGATCTGAACGCACAAATCATTAAGTTGTTTCAGAGAATGATTCTGTCTAGTTTTTAAACGAAGATATTTCCTTTTCTGTCATTGGCCTCAATTCGCTTGAAATCTCCACATGTAAATTAAACAAAAAGAGTGTTTCAAATCTACTCTGTCTTAAGGAAGGTTCAAGTCTGTGAGTTGAATACACACACACAAAGAAGTTACTGAGAATTCTTCTGTCTAGCATTTTATGAAGAAATCCCGCTTCCAACGAAGGCTTCAAAGAGGTCCAAATATCCACTTGTAGACTTTACAAACAGAGTGTTTTCAAGCTGCTCTATGAAAAGAAAGGTTGAATTCTGTGAGCTGAACGCACAAATCATTACGTTGTTTCAGAGAATGATTCTGTCTAGTTTCTATACGAAGATATTTCCTTTTCTACCATTGCCGTGAAATCGCTTGAAATCTCCAACTGCAAATTCCACAAAAAGAGAGTTTCAAATCTGCTCTGTGTAAAGAAAGGTTCAACTCTGTGAGCTGAATACACACAACACAAGGAAGTTACTGAGAAATCTACTGTCTTGCATTATATGAAGAAATCCCCTTTCCAACTAATGCCTCTTAAAGGTGCAAATATCCACTTGCAGACTTTACAAACAGAGTGTTTTCAAACTGCTCTATGAAAAGAAAGGTTAAACTCTGTGAGCTGAACGCACACATCATTAAGTTGTTTCAGAGAATGATTCTGTCTAGTTTTTAAACGAAGATATTTCCTTTTCTGTCATTGGCCTCAATTCGCTTGAAATCTCCACATGTAAATCAAACAAAAAGAGTGTTTCAAATCTACTCTGTCTAAAGGAAGGTTCAACTGTGTGAATTGAATACACACACACAAAGAAGTTACTGAGAATTCTTCTGTCTAGCATTTTATGAAGAAATCCCGCTTCCAACGAAGGCTTCAAAGAGGTCCAGATATCCACTTGCAGACTTTACAAACAGAGGGTTTCCAAACTGCTCTATGAAAAGAAAGGTTAAACTCTGTGAGCTGAACGCACAAATCATTACGTTGTTTCCGAGAAAGATTCTGTCTAGTTTTTAAACGAAGGTATTTCCTTTTCTACAATTCGTGTGAAATCGCTTGAAATCTCCAACTGCAAATTCGACAAAAAGAGAGTTTCAAATCTGCTCTGTCTAAGGAAAGGTTCAACTCTGTGAGCTGAATACAGACAACACAAGGAAGTTACTGAGAAATCTGTCTTGCATTATATGAAGAAATCCCGTTTACAACGAAGGCCTCGTAAAGGTCCGAATATCCACTTGCAGACTTTACAAACAGAGTGTTTTCAAACTGCTCTATGAAAAGAAAGGTTAAACTCTGTGAGCTGAACGCAGAAATCATTAAGTTCTTTCAGAGAATGATTCTGTCTAGTTTTTAAACGCACATAATTCCTTTTCTGTAATTGGCCTCAATTCGCTTGAAATCTCCACATGTAAATCAAACAAAAAGAGTGTTTCAAATCTACTCTGTCTAAAGGAAGGTTCAACTCTGTGAGTTGAATACACACACACAAAGAAGTTACTGAGAAATCTTCTGTCTAGCATTTTATGAAGAAATCCCGCTTCCAACGAAGGTTTCAAAGACGTCCAAATATCCACTTGTAGACTTTACAAACAGAGTGTTTCCAAACTGATCTATGAAAAGGAAGGTTAAACTCCATGAGCTGAACGCACAAATCAATACGCTGTTTCAGAGAATGATTCTGTCTAGTTTTTAAACGAAGACATTTCCTTTTCTACCATTGGCGTGAAATCGCTTGAAATCTCCATCTGCAAATTCCACAAAAAGAGAGATTCACATCTGCTCTGTGTAAAGAAAGGTTCAACTCTGTGAGCTGAATACACACAACACAAGGAAGTTACTGAGAATTCTTCTGTCTTGCATTATATGAAGAAATCCCGTTTCCAACGAAGGCCTCGTAAATGTCCAAATATCCACTTGCAGATTTTACAAACAGAGTGTTTTCAAACTGCTCTATGAAAAGAAAGGTTAAAGTCTGTGAGCTGAACGCACAAATCATTAAGTTGTTTCAGAGAATGATTCTGTCCATTTTTTAAACGAAGTTATTTCCTTTTTATGTCATTGGCCTCAATTCGCTTGAAATCTCCACATGGAAATTAAACAAAAAGAGTGTTTCAAATCTACTCTGTCTTAAGGAAGGTTCAACTCTGTGAGTTGAATACACACACACAAAGAACTTACTGAGAATTCTTCTGTCTAGCATTTTATGAAGAAATCCCGCCTCCAACGAAGGCTTCAAAGACGTCCAAATATCCACTTGCAAACTTTACAAACAGAGTGTTTTCAAACTGCTCTATGAAAAGAAAGGTTAAACTCTGTGAAATAAACGCACAAATCATTACGTTGTTTCAGAGAATGATTCTGTCTAGTTTTTAAAAGATGTTATTTCCATTTTATGTCATTGGCCTCAATTCGCTTGAAATCTCCACATGGAAATTAAACAAAAGGAGTTTTTCAAATCTACTCTGTCTAAAGGAAGGTTGAACTCTGTGAGTTGAATACACACACACAAAGAAGTTACTGAGAATTCTTCTGTCTAGCATTTTATGAAGAAATCCAGCTTCCAACGAAGGCTTCAAAGAGGTCCAAATATTCACTTGCAGACTTTACAAACAGAGTGTTTCGAAACTGGTCTATGAAAAGAAAGGTTAAACTCCGTGAGCTGAAAGCACAAATCAATACGTTGTTTCAGAGAATGATTCTGTCTAGTTTTTAAATGAAGATATTTCCTTTTCTGTTATTGGCCTCAATTCGCTTGAAATCTCCACATGTAATTCAAACAAAAGGAGTGTTTCAAATCTACTCTGTCTAAAGGAAGGTTCAACTCTGTGAGTTGAATACACACACACAAAGAAGTTACTGAGAATTCTTCTGTCTAGCATTTTATGAAGAAATCCCGCTTCCAACGAAGGCTTCAAAGAGGTCCAAATATCCACTTGTAGACTTTACAAACAGAGTGTTTTCAAGCTGCTCTATGAAAAGAAAGGTTGAATTCTGTGAGCTGAACGCACAAATCATTACGTTGTTTCAGAGAATGATTCTGTCTGGTTTCTAAACGAAGATACATCCTTTTCTACCATTGGCCTGAAATCGCTTGAAATCTCCAACTGCAAATTCCACAGAAAGAGAATTTCAAATCTGCTCTGTGTAAAGAAAGGTTCAACTCTGTGAGCTGAATACACACAACACAAGGAAGTTACTGAGAATTCTTCTGTCTTGCATTATATGAAGAAATCCCGTTTCCAACGAAGGCCTGGTAAAGGTCCAAATATCCACTTGCAGACTTTACAAACAGAGTGTTTTCAAACTGCTCTATGAAAAGAAAGGTTAAACTCTGTGAGTTGAACGCACAAATCATTAAGTTGTTTCAGAGAATGATTCTGTCTAGTTTTTAAACGAAGATATTTCCTTTTCTGTCATTGGCCTCAATTCGCTTGAAATCTCCACATGTAAATTAAACAAAAAGAGTGTTTCAAATCTACTCTGTCTTAAGGAAGGTTCAAGTCTGTGAGTTGAATACACACACACAAAGAAGTTACTGAGAATTCTTCTGTCTAGCATTTTATGAAGAAATCCCGCTTCCAACGAAGGCTTCAAAGACGTCCAAATATCCACTTGTAGACTTTACAAACAGAGTGTTTTCAAGGTGCTCTATGAAAAGAAAGGTTGAATTCTGTGAGCTGAACGCACAAATCATTACGTTGTTTCAGAGAATGATTCTGTCTAGTTTCTATACGAAGATATTTCCTTTTCTACCATTGCCGTGAAATCGCTTGAAATCTCCAACTGCAAATTCCACAAAAAGAGAGTTTCAAATCTGCTCTGTCTAAAGAAAGGTTCAACTCTGTGAGCTGAATACTGAACGCACAAATCATTAAGTTGTTTCAGAGAATGATTCTGTCTAGTTTTTAAACGAAGATATTTCCTTTTCTGTTATTGGCCTCAATTCGCTTGAAATCTCCACATGTAATTCAAACAAAAGGAGTGTTTCAAATCTACTCTGTCGAAAGGAAGGTTCAACTCTGTGAGTTGAATACACACACACAAAGAAGTTACTGAGAATTCTTCTGTCTAGCATTTTATGAAGAAATCCCGCTTCCAACGAAGGCTTCAAAGACGTCCAAATATCCACTTGCAGACGTTACAAACAGAGTGTTTTCAAACTGCTCTATGAAAAGGAAGGTTAAACTCTGTGAACTGAACGCACAAATCATTACGTTGTTTCAGAGAATGATTCTGTCTAGTTTTTAAACGAAGATATTTCCTTTTCTACCATTGGCGTGAAATCGCTTGTAATCTCCAACTGCAAATTCCACAAAAAGAGAGATTCACATCTGCTCTGTCTAAAGAAAGGATCAACTCTGTGAGCTGAATACACACAACACAAGGAAGTTACTGAGAATTCTTCTGTCATGCATTATATGAAGAAATCCCGTTTCCAACGAAGGCCTCGTAAATGTCCAAATATCCACTTGCAGATTTTACAAACAGAGTGTTTTCAAACTGCTCTATGAAAAGAAAGGTTAAACTCTGTGAGCTGAACGCACAAATCATTAAGTTGTTTCAGAGAATGATTCTGTCTATTTTTTAAACGAAGTTATTTCCTTTTTATGTCATTGGCCTCAATTCGCTTGAAATCTCCACATGGAAATTAAACAAAAAGAGTGTTTCAAATCTACTCTGTCTAAAGGAAGGTTCAACTCTGTGAGTTGAATACACACACACAAAGAACTTACTGAGAATTCTTCTGTCTAGCATTTTATGAAGAAATCCCGCTTCCAACGAAGGCTTCAAAGAGGTCCAAATATTCACTTGCAGACTTTACAAACAGAGTGTTTCGAAACTGCTCTATGAAAAGAACGGTTAAACTCCGTGAGCTGAAAGCACAAATCAATACGTTGTTTCAGAGAATGATTCTGTCTAGTTTTTAAACGAAGATATTTCCTTTTCTGTTATTGGCCTCAATTCGCTTGAAATCTCCACATGTAATTCAAACAAAAGGAGTGTTTCAAATCTACTCTGTCTAAAGGAAGGTTCAACTCTGTGAGTTGAATACACACACACAAAGAAGTTACTGAGAATTCTTCTGTCTAGCATTTTATGAAGAAATCCCGCTTCCAACGAAGGCTTCAAAGAGGTCCAAATATCCACTTGTAGACTTTACAAACAGAGTGTTTTCAAGCTGCTCTATGAAAAGAAAGGTTGAATTCTGTGAGCTGAACGCACAAATCATTACGTTGTTTCAGAGAATGATTCTGTCTGGTTTCTAAACGAAGATACATCCTTTTCTACCATTGGCCTGAAATCGCTTGAAATCTCCAACTGCAAATTCCACAGAAAGAGAATTTCAAATCTGCTCTGTGTAAAGAAAGGTTCAACTCTGTGAGCTGAATACACACAACACAAGGAAGTTACTGAGAATTCTTCTGTCTTGCATTATATGAAGAAATCCCGTTTCCAACGAAGGCCTGGTAAAGGTCCAAATATCCACTTGCAGACTTTACAAACAGAGTGTTTTCAACCTGCTCTATGAAAAGAAAGGTTAAACTCTGTGAGTTGAACGCACAAATCATTAAGTTGTTTCAGAGAATGATTCTGTCTAGTTTTTAAACGAAGATATTTCCTTTTCTGTCATTGGCCTCAATTCGCTTGAAATCTCCACATGTAAATTAAACAAAAAGAGTGTTTCAAATCTACTCTGTCTTAAGGAAGGTTCAAGTCTGTGAGTTGAATACACACACACAAAGAAGTTACTGAGAATTCTTCTGTCTAGCATTTTATGAAGAAATCCCGCTTCCAACGAAGGCTTCAAAGACGTCCAAATATCCACTTGTAGACTTTACAAACAGAGTGTTTTCAAGGTGCTCTATGAAAAGAAAGGTTGAATTCTGTGAGCTGAACGCACAAATCATTACGTTGTTTCAGAGAATGATTCTGTCTAGTTTCTATACGAAGATATTTCCTTTTCTACCATTGCCGTGAAATCGCTTGAAATCTCCAACTGCAAATTCCACAAAAAGAGAGTTTCAAATCTGCTCTGTCTAAAGAAAGGTTCAACTCTGTGAGCTGAATACTGAACGCACAAATCATTAAGTTGTTTCAGAGAATGATTCTGTCTAGTTTTTAAACGAAGATATTTCCTTTTCTGTTATTGGCCTCAATTCGCTTGAAATCTCCACATGTAATTCAAACAAAAGGAGTGTTTCAAATCTACTCTGTCGAAAGGAAGGTTCAACTCTGTGAGTTGAATACACACACACAAAGAAGTTACTGAGAATTCTTCTGTCTAGCATTTTATGAAGAAATCCCGCTTCCAACGAAGGCTTCAAAGACGTCCAAATATCCACTTGCAGACGTTACAAACAGAGTGTTTTCAAACTGCTCTATGAAAAGGAAGGTTAAACTCTGTGAACTGAACGCACAAATCATTACGTTGTTTCAGAGAATGATTCTGTCTAGTTTTTAAACGAAGATATTTCCTTTTCTACCATTGGCGTGAAATCGCTTGTAATCTCCAACTGCAAATTCCACAAAAAGAGAGATTCACATCTGCTCTGTCTAAAGAAAGGATCAACTCTGTGAGCTGAATACACACAACACAAGGAAGTTACTGAGAATTCTTCTGTCATGCATTATATGAAGAAATCCCGTTTCCAACGAAGGCCTCGTAAATGTCCAAATATCCACTTGCAGATTTTACAAACAGAGTGTTTTCAAACTGCTCTATGAAAAGAAAGGTTAAACTCTGTGAGCTGAACGCACAAATCATTAAGTTGTTTCAGAGAATGATTCTGTCTATTTTTTAAACGAAGTTATTTCCTTTTTATGTCATTGGCCTCAATTCGCTTGAAATCTCCACATGGAAATTAAACAAAAAGAGTGTTTCAAATCTACTCTGTCTAAAGGAAGGTTCAACTCTGTGAGTTGAATACACACACACAAAGAACTTACTGAGAATTCTTCTGTCTAGCATTTTATGAAGAAATCCCGCTTCCAACGAAGGCTTCAAAGAGGTCCAAATATTCACTTGCAGACTTTACAAACAGAGTGTTTCGAAACTGCTCTATGAAAAGAACGGTTAAACTCCGTGAGCTGAAAGCACAAATCAATACGTTGTTTCAGAGAATGATTCTGTCTAGTTTTTAAACGAAGATATTTCCTTTTCTGTTATTGGCCTCAATTCGCTTGAAATCTCCACATGTAATTCAAACAAAAGGAGTGTTTCAAATCTACTCTGTCTAAAGGAAGGTTCAACTCTGTGAGTTGAATACACACACACAAAGAAGTTACTGAGAATTCTTCTGTCTAGCATTTTATGAAGAAATCCCGCTTCCAACGAAGGCTTCAAAGAGGTCCAAATATCCACTTGTAGACTTTACAAACAGAGTGTTTTCAAGCTGCTCTATGAAAAGAAAGGTTGAATTCTGTGAGCTGAACGCACAAATCATTACGTTGTTTCAGAGAATGATTCTGTCTGGTTTCTAAACGAAGATACATCCTTTTCTACCATTGGCCTGAAATCGCTTGAAATCTCCAACTGCAAATTCCACAGAAAGAGAATTTCAAATCTGCTCTGTGTAAAGAAAGGTTCAACTCTGTGAGCTGAATACACACAACACAAGGAAGTTACTGAGAATTCTTCTGTCTTGCATTATATGAAGAAATCCCGTTTCCAACGAAGGCCTGGTAAAGGTCCAAATATCCACTTGCAGACTTTACAAACAGAGTGTTTTCAACCTGCTCTATGAAAAGAAAGGTTAAACTCTGTGAGTTGAACGCACAAATCATTAAGTTGTTTCAGAGAATGATTCTGTCTAGTTTTTAAACGAAGATATTTCCTTTTCTGTCATTGGCCTCAATTCGCTTGAAATCTCCACATGTAAATTAAACAAAAAGAGTGTTTCAAATCTACTCTGTCTTAAGGAAGGTTCAAGTCTGTGAGTTGAATACACACACACAAAGAAGTTACTGAGAATTCTTCTGTCTAGCATTTTATGAAGAAATCCCGCTTCCAACGAAGGCTTCAAAGACGTCCAAATATCCACTTGTAGACTTTACAAACAGAGTGTTTTCAAGGTGCTCTATGAAAAGAAAGGTTGAATTCTGTGAGCTGAACGCACAAATCATTACGTTGTTTCAGAGAATGATTCTGTCTAGTTTCTACACGAAGATATTTCCTTTTCTACCATTGCCGTGAAATCGCTTGAAATCTCCAACTGCAAATTCCACAAAAAGAGAGTTTCAAATCTGCTCTGTCTAAAGAAAGGTTCAACTCTGTGAGCTGAATACTGAACGCACAAATCATTAAGTTGTTTCAGAGAATGATTCTGTCTAGTTTTTAAACGAAGATATTTCCTTTTCTGTTATTGGCCTCAATTCGCTTGAAATCTCCACATGTAATTCAAACAAAAGGAGTGTTTCAAATCTACTCTGTCGAAAGGAAGGTTCAACTCTGTGAGTTGAATACACACACACAAAGAAGTTACTGAGAATTCTTCTGTCTAGCATTTTATGAAGAAATCCCGCTTCCAACGAAGGCTTCAAAGAGGTCCAAATATCCACTTGTAGACTTTACAAACAGAGTGTTTTCAAGCTGCTCTATGAAAAGAAAGGTTGAATTCTGTGAGCTGAACGCAGAAATCATTCCGTTGTTTCAGAGAATGATTCTGTCTAGTTTCTAAACGAAGATACTTCCTTTTCTACCATTGGCGTGAAATCGCTTGAAATCTCCAACTGCAAATTCCACAAAAAGAGAATTTCAAATCTGCTCTGTGTAAAGAAATGTTCAACTCTGTGAGCTGAATACACACAACACAAGGAAGTTACTGAGAATTCTTCTGTCTTGCATTATATGAAGAAATCCCGTTTCCAACGAAGGCCTCGTAAATGTCCAAATATCCACTTGCAGATTTTACAAACAGAGTGTTTTCAAACTGCTCTATGAAAAGAAAGATTAAAGTCTGTGAGCTGAACGCACAAATCATTAAGTTGTTTCAGAGAATGATTCTGTCTATTTTTTAAACGATGTTATTTCCTTTTTGTGTCATTGGCCTCAATTCGCTTGAAATCTCCACATGGAAATTAAACAAAAAGAGTGTTTCAAATATACTCTGTCTAAAGGAAGGTTCAACTCTGTGAGTTGAATACACACACACAAAGAAGTTACTGAGAATTCTTCTGTCTAGCATTTTATGAAGAAATCCCGCTTCCAACGAAGGCTTCAAAGAGGTCCCAATATCCACTTGCAGACTTTACAAACAGAGTGTTTCGAAACTGCTCTATGAAAAGAAAGGTTAAACTCCGTGAGCTGAACGCACAAATCAATACGTTGTTTCAGAGAATGATTCTGTCTAGTTTTTAAACGAAGATATTTCCTTTTCTACCATTGGCGTGAAATCGCTTGAAATCTCCATCCGCAAATTCCACAAAAAGAGAGTTTCAAATCTGCTCTGTCTAAAGAAAGGTTCAACTCTGCGAGCTGAATACACACAACACAAGGAAGTTACTGAGAAATCTTCTGTCTTGCATTATATGAAGAAATCCCGTTTCCAACGAAGGCCTCGTAAAGGTGCAAATATCCACTTGCAGACTTTACAAACAGAGTGTTTTCAAACTGCTCTATGAAAAGAAAGGTTAAACTCTGTGAGCTGAACGCACAAATCATTAAGTTGTTTCAGAGAATGATTCTGTCCAGTTTTAAACGAAGATATTTCCTTTTGTGTCATTGGCCTCAATTCGCTTGAAATCTCCACATGTAAATCAAACAAAAAGAGTGTTTCAAATCTACTCTGTCTAAAGGAAGGTTCAACTGTGTGAGTTGAATACACACACACAAAGAAGTTACTGAGAATTCTTCTGTCTAGCATTTTATGAAGAAATCCCGCTTCCAACGAAGGCTTCAAAGAGGTCCAGATATCCACTTGCTGACTTTACAAACAGAGGGTTTCTAAACTGCTCTATGAAAAGAAAGGTTAAACTCTGTGAGCTGAACGCACAAATCATTACGTTGTTTCCGAGAAAGATTCTGTCTAGTTTTTAAACGAAGATATTTCCTTTTCTACAATTGGTGTGAAATCGCTTGAAATCTCCAACTGCAAATTCCACAAAAAGAGAGTTTCAAATCTGCTCTGTCTAAAGAAAGGTTCAACTCTGTGAGCTGAATACACACAACACAAGGAAGTTACTGAGAAATCTGTCTTGCATTATATGAAGAAATCCCGTTTCCAACGAAGGCCTCGTAAAGGTCCGAATATCCACTTGCAGACTTTACAAACAGAGTGTTTCGAAACTTCTCTATGAAAAGAAAGGTTAAACTCCGTGAGCTGAACGCACAAATCAATACGCTGTTTCAGAGAATGATTCTGTCTAGTTTTTAAACGAAGATATTTCCTTTTCTACCATTGGCGTGAAATCGCTTGAAATCTCCATCTGCAAATTCCACAAAAAGAGAGTTTCAAATCTGCTCTGTCTAAAGAAAGGTTCAACTCTGCGAGCTGAATACACACAACACAAGGAAGTTACTGAGAAATCTTCTGTCTTGCATTATATGAAGAAATCCCGTTTCCAACGAAGGCCTCGTAAAGGTCCAAATGTCCACTTGCAGACTTTACAAACAGAGTGTTTTCAAACTGCTCTATGAAAAGAAAGGTTAAACTCTGTGAGCTGAACGCACAAATCATTAAGTTGTTTCAGAGAATGATTCTGTCTAGTTTTTAAACGAAGATATTTCCTTTCTGTCATTGGCCTCAATTCGCTTGAAATCTCCACATGTAAATCAAACAAAAGGAGTGTTTCAAATCTACTCTGTCTAAAGGAAGGTTCAACTCTGTGAGTTGAATACACACACACAAAGAAGTTACTGAGAATTCTTCTGTCTAGCATTTTATGAAGAAATCCCGCCTCCAACGAAGGCTTCAAAGAGGTCCAAATATCCACTTGCAAACTTTACAAACAGAGTGTTTTCAAACTGCTCTATGAAAAGAAAGGTTAAACTCTGAGAACTGAACGCACAAATCATTACGTTGTTTCAGAGAATGATTCTGTCTAGTTTTTAAACGAAGATATTTCCTTTTCTACCATTGGCGTGAAATCGCTTGTAATCTCCAACTGCAAATTCCACAAAAAGAGAGATTCACATCTGCTCTGTCTAAAGAAAGGTTCAACTCTGTGAGCTGAATACACACAACACAAGGAAGTTACTGAGAATTCTTCTGTCTTGCATTATATGAAGAAACCCCGTTTCCAACGAAGGCCTCGTAAATGTCAAAATATCCACTTGCAGATTTTACAAACAGAGTGTTTTCAAACTGCTCTATGAAAAGAAAGGTTAAAGTCTGTGAGCTGAACGCACAAATCATTACGTTGTTTCAGAGAATGATTCTGTCTAGTTTTTAAACGATGTTATTTCTTTTTATGTCATTGGCCTCAATTCGCTTGAAATCTCCACATGGAAATTAAACAAAAAGAGAGTTTCAAATCTGCTCTGTGTAAAGAAAGGTTCAACTCTGTGAGCTGAATACACACAACACAAGGAAGTTACTGAGAAATCTACTGTCTTGCATTATATGAAGAAATCCCCTTTCCAACTAATGCCTCTTAAAGGTGCAAATATCCACTTGCAGACTTTACAAACAGAGTGTTTTCAAACTGCTCTATGAAAAGAAAGGTTAAACTCTGTGAGCTGAACGCACACATCATTAAGTTGTTTCAGAGAATGATTCTGTCTAGTTTTTAAACGAAGATATTTCCTTTTCTGTCATTGGCCTCAATTCGCTTGAAATCTCCACATGTAAATCAAACAAAAAGAGTGTTTCAAATCTACTCTGTCTAAAGGAAGGTTCAACTGTGTGAGTTGAATACACACACACAAAGAAGTTACTGAGAATTCTTCTGTCTAGCATTTTATGAAGAAATCCCGCTTCCAACGAAGGCTTCAAAGAGGTCCAGATATCCACTTGCAGACTTTACAAACAGAGGGTTTCCAAACTGCTCTATGAAAAGAAAGGTTAAACTCTGTGAGCTGAACGCACAAATCATTACGTTGTTTCCGAGAAAGATTCTGTCTAGTTTTTAAACGAAGGTATTTCCTTTTCTACAATTCGTGTGAAATCGCTTGAAATCTCCAACTGCAAATTCGACAAAAAGAGAGTTTCAAATCTGCTCTGTCTAAGGAAAGGTTCAACTCTGTGAGCTGAATACAGACAACACAAGGAAGTTACTGAGAAATCTGTCTTGCATTATATGAAGAAATCCCGTTTCCAACGAAGGCCTCGTAAAGGTCCGAATATCCACTTGCAGACTTTACAAACAGAGTGTTTTCAAACTGCTCTATGAAAAGAAAGGTTAAACTCTGTGAGCTGAACGCAGAAATCATTAAGTTCTTTCAGAGAATGATTCTGTCTAGTTTTTAAACGCACATAATTCCTTTTCTGTAATTGGCCTCAATTCGCTTGAAATCTCCACATGTAAATCAAACAAAAAGAGTGTTTCAAATCTACTCTGTCTAAAGGAAGGTTCAACTCTGTGAGTTGAATACACACACACAAAGAAGTTACTGAGAAATCTTCTGTCTAGCATTTTATGAAGAAATCCCGCTTCCAACGAAGGTTTCAAAGACGTCCAAATATCCACTTGTAGACTTTACAAACAGAGTGTTTCCAAACTGATCTATGAAAAGGAAGGTTAACCTCCATGAGCTGAACGCACAAATCAATACGCTGTTTCAGAGAATGATTCTGTCTAGTTTTTAAACGAAGACATTTCCTTTTCTACCATTGGCGTGAAATCGCTTGAAATCTCCATCTGCAAATTCCACAAAAAGAGAGATTCACATCTGCTCTGTCTAAAGAAAGGTTCAACTCTGTGAGCTGAATACACACAACACAAGGAAGTTACTGAGAATTCTTCTGTCTTGCATTATATGAAGAAATCCCGTTTCCAACGAAGGCCTCGTGAATGTCCAAATATCCACTTGCAGATTTTACAAACAGAGTGTTTTCAAACTGCTCTATGAAAAGAAAGGTTAAAGTCTGTGAGCTGAACGCACAAATCATTAAGTTGTTTCAGAGAATGATTCTGTCCATTTTTTAAACGAAGTTATTTCCTTTTTATGTCATTGGCCTCAATTCGCTTGAAATCTCCACATGGAAATTAAACAAAAAGAGTGTTTCAAATCTACTCTGTCTTAAGGAAGGTTCAACTCTGTGAGTTGAATACACACACACAAAGAAGTTACTGAGAATTCTTCTGTCTAGCATTTTATGAAGAAATCGCGCTTCCAACGAAGGCTTCAAAGAGGTCCAAATATCCACTTGCAGACTTTACACACAGAGTGTTTCGAAACTGCTCTATGAAAAGAAAGGTTAAACTCCGTGAGCTGAAAGCACAAATCAATACGTTGTTTCAGAGAATGATTCTGTCTAGTTTTTAAACGAAGATATTTCCTTTTCTACCATTGGCGTGAAATCGATTGAAATCTCCATCTGCAAATTCCACAAAAAGAGAGTTTCAAATCTGCTCTGTCTAAAGAAAGGTTCAACTCTGCGAGCTGAATACACACAACACAAGGAAGTTACTGAGAAATCTTCTGTCTTGCATTATATGAAGAAATCCCGTTTCCAACGAAGGCCTCGTAAAGGTCCAAATGTCCACTTGCAGACTTTACAAACAGAGTGTTTTCAAACTGCTCTATGAAAAGAAAGGTTAAACTCTGTGAGCTGAACGCACAAATCATTAAGTTGTTTCAGAGAATGATTCTGTCTAGTTTTTAAACGAAGATATTTCCTTTTCTGTCATTGGCCTCAATTCGCTTGAAATCTCCACATGTAAATCAAACAAAAGGAGTGTTTCAAATCTACTCTGTCTAAAGGAAGGTTCAACTCTGTGAGTTGAAAACACACACACAAAGAAGTTACTGAGAATTCTTCTGTCTAGCATTTTATGAAGAAATCCCGCCTCCAACGAAGGCTTCAAAGACGTCCAAATATCCACTTGCAAACTTTACAAACAGAGTGTTTTCAAACTGCTCTATGAAAAGAAAGGTTAAACTCTGTGAACTAAACGCACAAATCATTACGTTGTTTCAGAGAATGATTCTGTCTAGTTTTTAAAAGATGTTATTTCCATTTTATGTCATTGGCCTCAATTCGCTTGAAATCTCCACATGGAAATTAAACAAAAGGAGTTTTTCAAATCTACTCTGTCTAAAGGAAGGTTGAACTCTGTGAGTTGAATACACACACACAAAGAAGTTACTGAGAATTCTTCTGTCTAGCATTTTATGAAGAAATCCCGCTTCCAACGAAGGCTTCAAAGAGGTCCAAATATTCACTTGCAGACTTTACAAACAGAGTGTTTCGAAACTGCTCTATGAAAAGAAAGGTTAAACTCCGTGAGCTGAAAGCACAAATCAATACGTTGTTTCAGAGAATGATTCTGTCTAGTTTTTAAACGAAGATATTTCCTTTTCTGTTATTGGCCTCAATTCGCTTGAAATCTCCACATGTAATTCAAACAAAAGGAGTGTTTCAAATCTACTCTGTCTAAAGGAAGGTTCAACTCTGTGAGTTGAATACACACACACAAAGAAGTTACTGAGAATTCTTCTGTCTAGCATTTTATGAAGAAATCCCGCTTCCAACGAAGGCTTCAAAGAGGTCCAAATATCCACTTGTAGACTTTACAAACAGAGTGTTTTCAAGCTGCTCTATGAAAAGAAAGGTTGAATTCTGTGAGCTGAATGCACAAATCATTACGTTGTTTCAGAGAATGATTCTGTCTGGTTTCTAAACGAAGATCCTTCCTTTTCTACCATTGGCCTGAAATCGCTTGAAATCTCCAACTGCAAATTCCACAAAAAGAGAATTTCAAATCTGCTCTGTGTAAAGAAAGGTTCAACTCTGTGAGCTGAATACACACAACACAAGGAAGTTACTGAGAATTCTTCTGTCTTGCATTATATGAAGAAATCCCGTTTCCAACGAAGGCCTCGTAAAGGTCCAAATATCCACTTGCAGATTTTACAAACAGAGTGTTTTCAAACTGCTCTATGAAAAGAAAGGTTAAAGTCTGTGATCTAAACGCACAAATCATTAAGTTGTTTCAGAGAATCATTCTGTCTATTTTTTAAACGATGTTATTTCCTTTTTATGTCATTGGCCTCAATTCGCTTGTAATCTCCACATGGAAATTAAACAAAAAGAGTGGTTCAAATCTACTCTGTCTAAAGGAAGGTTCAACTCTGTGAGTTGAATACACACACACAAAGAAATTACTGAGAATTCTTCTGTCTAGCATTTTATGAAGAAATCCCGCTTCCAACGAAGGCTTCAAAGAGGTCCAAATATCCACTTGCAGACTTTACAAACAGAGTGTTTCGAAACTGCTCTATGAAAAGAAAGGTTAAAGTCCGTGAGCTGAAAGCCAAATCAATACGTTGTTTCAGAGAATGATTCTGTCTAGTTTTTAAATGAAGATATTTCCTTTTCTACCATTGGCGTGAAATCGCTTGAAATCTCCAACTGCAAATTCCACAAAAAGAGAGTTTCAAATCTGCTCTGTCTAAAGAAAGGTTCAACTCTGTGAGCTGAATACACACAACACAAGGAAGTTACTGAGAATTCTTCTGTCTTGCAATATATGAAGAAATCCCGTTTCCAACGAATGCCTCTTCAAGGTCCAAATATCCACTTGCAGACTTTACAAACAGAGTGTTTTCAAACTGCTCTATGAAAAGAAAGGTTAAACTCTGTGAGCTGAACGCACACATCATTAAGTTGTTTCAGAGAATGATTCTGTCTAGTTTTTAAACGAAGATATTTCCTTTTCTGTCATTGGCCTCAATTAGCTTGAAATCTCCACATGTAAATCAAACAAAAAGAGTGTTTCAAATCTACTCTGTCTAAAGGAAGGTTCAACTGTGTGAGTTGAATACACACACACAAAGAAGTTACTGAGAATTCTTCTGTCTAGCATTTTATGAAGAAATCCCGCTTCCAACGAAGGCTTCAAAGAGGTCCAGATATCCACTTGCAGACTTTACAAACAGAGGGTTTCCAAACTGCTCTATGAAAAGAAAGGTTAAACTCTGTGAGCTGAACGCACAAATCATTACGTTGTTTCCGAGAAAGATTCTGTCTAGTTTTTAAACGAAGGTATTTCCTTTTCTACAATTCGTGTGAAATCGCTTGAAATCTCCAACTGCAAATTCGACAAAAAGAGAGTTTCAAATCTGCTCTGTCTAAGGAAAGGTTCAACTCTGTGAGCTGAATACAGACAACACAAGGAAGTTACTGAGAAATCTGTCTTGCATTATATGAAGAAATCCCGTTTCCAACGAAGGCCTCGTAAAGGTCCGAATATCCACTTGCAGACTTTACAAACAGAGTGTTTTCAAACTGCTCTATGAAAAGAAAGGTTAAACTCTGTGAGCTGAACGCAGAAATCATTAAGTTCTTTCAGAGAATGATTCTGTCTAGTTTTTAAACGCACATAATTCCTTTTCTGTAATTGGCCTCAATTCGCTTGAAATCTCCACATGTAAATCAAACAAAAAGAGTGTTTCAAATCTACTCTGTCTAAAGGAAGGTTCAACTCTGTGAGTTGAATACACACACACAAAGAAGTTACTGAGAATTCTTCTGTCTAGCATTTTATGAAGAAATCCCGCTTCCAACGAAGGTTTCAAAGACGTCCAAATATCCACTTGTAGACTTTACAAACAGAGTGTTTCCAAACTGATCTATGAAAAGAAAGGTTAAACTCCATGAGCTGAACGCACAAATCAATACGCTGTTTCAGAGAATGATTCTGTCTAGTTTTTAAACGAAGACATTTCCTTTTCTACCATTGGCGTGAAATCGCTTGAAATCTCCATCTGCAAATTCCACAAAAAGAGAGATTCACATCTGCTCTGTCTAAAGAAAGGTTCAACTCTGTGAGCTGAATACACACAACACAAGGAAGTTACTGAGAATTCTTCTGTCTTGCATTATATGAAGAAATCCCGTTTCCAACGAAGGCCTCGTAAAGGTCCAAATATCCACTTGCAGACTTTACAAACAGAGTGTTTTCAAACTGCTCTATGAAAAGAAAGGTTAAACTCTGTGAGCTGAACGCACAAATCATTAAGTTGTTTCAGAGAATGATTCTGTCCAGTTTTAAACGAAGATATTTCCTTTTGTGTCATTGGCCTCAATTCGCTTGAAATCTCCACATGTAAATCAAACAAAAAGAGTGTTTCAAATCTACTCTGTCTAAAGGAAGGTTCAACTCTGTGAGTTGAATACACACACACAAAGAAGTTACTGAGAATTCTTCTGTCTAGCATTTTATGAAGAAATCCCGCTTCCAACGAAGGTTTCAAAGACGTCCAAATATCCACTTGTAGACTTTACAAACAGAGTGTTTCCAAACTGATCTATGAAAAGAAAGGTGAAACTCCATGAGCTGAACGCACAAATAAATACGCTGTTTCAGAGAATGATTCTGTCTAGTTTTTAAACGAAGACATTTCCTTTTCTACCATTGGCGTGAAATCGCTTGAAATCTCCATCTGCAAATTCCACAAAAAGAGAGATTCACATCTGCTCTGTCTAAAGAAAGGTTCAACTCTGTGAGCTGAATACACACAACACAAGGAAGTTACTGAGAATTCTTCTGTCTTGCATTATATGAAGAAATCCCGTTTCCAACGAAGGCCTCGTAAAGGTCCAAATATCCACTTGCAGACTTTACAAACAGAGTGTTTTCAAACTGCTCTATGAAAAGAAAGGTTAAACTCTGTGAGCTGAACGCACAAATCATTAAGTTGTTTCAGAGAATGATTCTGTCCAGTTTTAAACGAAGATATTTCCTTTTGTGTCATTGGCCTCAATTCGCTTGAAATCTCCACATGTAAATCAAACAAAAAGAGTGTTTCAAATCTACTCTGTCTAAAGGAAGGTTCAACTGTGTGAGTTGAATACACACACACAAAGAAGTTACTGAGAATTCTTCTGTCTAGCATTTTATGAAGAAATCCCGCTTCCAACGAAGGCTTCAAAGAGGTCCAGATATCCACTTGCTGACTTTACAAACAGAGGGTTTCTAAACTGCTCTATGAAAAGAAAGGTTAAACTCTGTGAGCTGAACGCACAAATCATTACGTTGTTTCCGAGAAAGATTCTGTCTAGTTTTTAAACGAAGATATTTCCTTTTCTACAATTGGTGTGAAATCGCTTGAAATCTCCAACTGCAAATTCCACAAAAAGAGAGTTTCAAATCTGCTCTGTCTAAAGAAAGGTTCAACTCTGTGAGCTGAATACACACAACACAAGGAAGTTACTGAGAAATCTGTCTTGCATTATATGAAGAAATCCCGTTTCCAACGAAGGCCTCGTAAAGGTCCGAATATCCACTTGCAGACTTTACAAACAGAGTGTTTTCAAACTGCTCTATGAAAAGAAAGGTTAAAGTCTGTGAGCTGAACGCACAAATCATTAAGTTGTTTCAGAGAATGATTCTGTCCATTTTTTAAACGAAGTTATTTCCCTTTTATGTCATTGGCCTCAATTCGCTTGAAATCTCCACATGGAAATTAAACAAAAAGAGTGTTTCAAATCTACTCTGTCTACAGGAAGGTTCAACTCTGTGAGTTGAATACACACACACAAAGAAGTTACTGAGAATTCTTCTGTCTAGCATTTTATGAAGAAATCCCGCTTCGAACGAAGGCTTCAAAGAGGTCCAAATATCCACTTGCAGACTTTACAAACAGAGTGTTTCGAAACTGCTCTATGAAAAGAAAGGTTAAACTCCGTGAGCTGAACGCACAAATCAATACGCTGTTTCAGAGAATGATTCTGTCTAGTTTTTAAACGAAGATATTTCCTTTTCTACCATTGGCGTGAAATCGCTTGAAATCTCCATCTGCAAATTCCACAAAAAGAGAGTTTCAAATCTGCTCTGTCTAAAGAAAGGTTCAACTCTGCGAGCTGAATACACACAACACAAGGAAGTTACTGAGAAATCTTCTGTCTTGCATTATATGAAGAAATCCCGTTTCCAACGAAGGCCTCGTAAAGGTCCAAATGTCCACTTGGAGACTTTACAAACAGAGTGTTTTCAAACAGCTCTATGAAAAGAAAGGTTAAACTCTGTGAGCTGAACGCACAAATCATTAAGTTGTTTCAGAGAATGATTCTGTCTAGTTTTTAAACGAAGATATTTCCTTTCTGTCATTGGCCTCAATTCGCTTGAAATCTCCACATGTAAATCAAACAAAAGGAGTGTTTCAAATCTACTCTGTCTAAAGGAAGGTTCAACTGTGTGAGTTGAATACACACACACAAGGAAGTTACTGAGAATTCTTCTGTCTAGCATTTTGTGAAGAAATCCCGCCTCCAACGAAGGCTTCAAAGACGTCCAAATATACACTTGCAAACTTTACAAACAGAGTGTTTTCAAACTGCTCTATGAAAAGAAAGGTTAAACTCTGTGAACTAAACGCACAAATCATTACGTTGTTTCAGAGAATGATTCTGTCTAGTTTTTAAAAGATGTTATTTCCTTTTTATGTCATTGGCCTCAATTCGCTTGAAATCTCCACATGGAAATTAAACAAAAAGAGTGTTTCAAATCTACTCTGTCTAAAGGAAGGTTCAACTCTGTGAGTTGAATACACACACACAAAGAAGTTACTGAGAATTCTTCTGTCTACCATTTTATGAAGAAATCCCGCTTCCAACGAAGGCTTCAAAGAGGTCCAAATATCCACTTGCAGACTTTACAAACAGAGTGTTTCGAAACTGCTCTATGAAAAGAAAGGTTAAACTCCGTGAGCTGAAAGCACAAATCAATACGTTGTTTCAGAGAATGATTCTGTCCACTTTTTAAACGAAGATATTTCCTTTTCTACCATTGGCGTGAAATCGCTTGAAATCTCCATCTGCAAATTCCACAAAAAGAGAGTTTCAAATCTGCTCTGTCTAAAGAAAGGTTCAACTCTGCGAGCTGAATACACACAACACAAGGAAGTTACTGAGAAATCTTCTGTCTTGCATTATATGAAGAAATCCCCTTTCCAACGAACGCCTCGTAAAGGTCCAAATATCCACTTGCAGACGTTACAAACAGAGTGTTTTCAAACTGCTCTATGAAAAGAAAGGTTAAACTCTGTGAGCTGAACGCACAAATCATTAAGTTGTTTCAGAGAATGATTCTGTCTAGTTTTTAAACGAAGATATTTCCTTTTCTGTCATTGGCCTCAATTCGCTTGAAATCTCCACATGTAAATTAAACAAAAAGAGTGTTTCAAATCTACTCTGTCTTAAGGAAGGTTCAAGTCTGTGAGTTGAATACACACACACAAAGAAGTTACTGAGAATTCTTCTGTCTAGCATTTTATGAAGAAATCCCGCTTCCAACGAAGGCTTCAAAGAGGTACAAATATCCACTTGTAGACTTTACAAACAGAGTGTTTTCAAGCTGCTCTATGAAAAGAAAGGTTGAATTCTGTGAGCTGAACGCAGAAATCATTACGTTGTTTCAGAGAATGATTCTGTCTAGTTTCTATAAGAAGATATTTCCTTTTCTACCATTGCCGTGAAATCGCTTGAAATCTCCAACTGCAAATTCCACAAAAAGAGAGTTTCAAATCTGCTCTGTCTAAAGAAAGGTTCAACTCTGTGAGCTGAATACTGAACGCACAAATCATTAAGTTGTTTCAGAGAATGATTCTGTCTAGTTTTTAAACGAAGATATTTCCTTTTCTGTTATTGGCCTCAATTCGCTTGAAATCTCCACATGTAATTCAAACAAAAGGAGTGTTTCAAATCTACTCTGTCGAAAGGAAGGTTCAACTCTGTGAGTTGAATACACACACACAAAGAAGTTACTGAGAATTCTTCTGTCTAGCATTTTATGAAGAAATCCCGCTTCCAACGAAGGCTTCAAAGAGGTCCAAATATCCACTTGCAGACTTTACAAACAGAGTGTTTTCAAACTGCTCTATGAAAAGGAAGGTTAAACTCTGTGAACTGAACGCACAAATCATTACGTTGTTTCAGAGAATGATTCTGTCTAGTTTTTAAACGAAGATATTTCCTTTTCTACCATTGGCGTGAAATCGCTTGTAATCTCCAACTGCAAATTCCACAAAAAGAGAGATTCACATCTGCTCTGTCTAAAGAAAGGATCAACTCTGTGAGCTGAATACACACAACACAAGGAAGTTACTGAGAATTCTTCTGTCATGCATTATATGAAGAAATCCCGTTTCCAACGAAGGCCTCGTAAATGTCCGAATATCCACTTGCAGATTTTACAAACAGAGTGTTTTCAAACTGCTCTATGAAAAGAAAGGTTAAACTCTGTGAGCTGAACGCACAAATCATTAAGTTGTTTCAGAGAATGATTCTGTCTATTTTTTAAACGAAGTTATTTCCTTTTTATGTCATTGGCCTCAATTCGCTTGAAATCTCCACATGTAAATTAAAGAAAAAGAGTGTTTCAAATCTACTCTGTCTAAAGGAAGGTTCAACTCTGTGAGTTGAATACACACACACAAAGAACTTACTGAGAATTCTTCTGTCTAGCATTTTATGAAGAAATCCCTCTTCCAACGAAGGCTTCAAAGAAGTCCAAATATCCACTTGCAGACTTTACACACAGAGTGTTTCGAAACTGCTCTATGAAAAGAAAGGTTAAACTCCGTGAGCTGAAAGCACAAATCAATACGTTGTTTCAGAGAATGATTCTGTCTAGTTTTTAAACGAAGATATTTCCTTTTCTACCATTGGCGTGAAATCGCTTGAAATCTCCATCTGCAAATTCCACAAAAAGAGAGTTTCAAATCTGCTCTGTCTAAAGAAAGGTTCAACTCTGCGAGCTGAATACACACAACACAAGGAAGTTACTGAGAAATCTTCTGTCTTGCATTATATGAAGAAATCCCGTTTCCAACGAAGGCCTCGTAAAGGTCCAAATATCCACTTGCAGACTTTACAAACAGAGTGTTTTCAAACTGCTCTATGAAAAGAAAGGTTAAACTCTGTGAGCTGAATGCACAAATCATTAAGTTGTTTCAGAGAATGATTCTGTCTAGTTTTTAAACGAAGATATTTCCTTTTCTGTTATTGGCCTCAATTCGCTTGAAATCTCCACATGGAAATTAAACAAAAAGAGTGTTTCAAATCTACTCTGTCTACAGGAAGGTTCAACTCTGTGAGTTGAATACACACACACAAAGAAGTTACTGAGAATTCTTCTGTCTAGCATTTTATGAAGAAATCCCGTTTCCAACGAAGGCTTCAAAGAGGTCCAAATATCCACTTGCAGACTTTACAAACAGAGTGTTTCGAAACTGCTCTATGAAAAGAAAGGTTAAACTCCGTGAGCTGAACGCACAAATCAATACGCTGTTTCAGAGAATGATTCTGTCTAGTTTTTAAACGAAGATATTTCCTTTTCTACCATTGGCGTGAAATCGCTTGAAATCTCCATCTGCAAATTCCACAAAAAGAGAGTTTCAAATCTGCTCTGTCTAAAGAAAGGTTCAACTCTGCGAGCTGAATACACACAACACAAGGAAGTTACTGAGAAATCTTCTGTCTTGCATTATATGAAGAAATCCCGTTTCCAACGAAGGCCTCGTAAAGGTCCAAATGTCCACTTGCAGACTTTACAAACAGAGGGTTTTCAAACTGCTCTATGAAAAGAAAGGTTAAACTCTGTGAGCTGAACGCACAAATCATTAAGTTGTTTCAGAGAATGATTCTGTCTAGTTTTTAAACGAAGATATTTCCTTTCTGTCTTTGGCCTCAATTCGCTTGAAATCTCCACATGTAAATCAAACAAAAGGAGTGTTTCAAATCTACTCTGTCTAAAGGAAGGTTCAACTCTGTGAGTTGAATACACACACACAAAGAAGTTACTGAGAATTCTTCTGTCTAGCATTTTATGAAGAAATCCCGCCTCCAACGAAGGCTTCAAAGAGGTCCAAATATCCACTTGCAAACTTTACAAACAGAGTGTTTTCAAACTGCTCTATGAAAAGAAAGGTTAAACTCTGAGAACTGAACGCACAAATCATTACGTTGTTTCAGAGAATGATTCTGTCTAGTTTTTAAACGAAGATATTTCCTTTTCTACCATTGGCGTGAAATCGCTTGTAATCTCCAACTGCAAATTCCACAAAAAGAGAGATTCACATCTGCTCTGTCTAAAGAAAGGTTCAACTCTGTGAGCTGAATACACACAACACAAGGAAGTTACTGAGAATTCTTCTGTCTTGCATTATATGAAGAAATCCCGTTTCCAACGAAGGCCTCGTAAATGTCAAAATATCCACTTGCAGATTTTACAAACAGAGTGTTTTCAAACTGCTCTATGAAAAGAAAGGTTAAAGTCTGTGAGCTGAACGCACAAATCATTAAGTTGTTTCAGAGAATGATTCTGTCTAGTTTTTAAACGATGTTATTTCTTTTTATGTCATTGGCCTCAATTCGCTTGAAATCTCCACATGGAAATTAAACAAAAAGAGTGTTTCAAATCTACTCTGTCTAAAGGAAGGTTCAACTCTGTGAGTTGAATACACACACACAAAGAAGTTACTGAGAATTCTTCTGTCTAGCATTTTATGAAGAAATCCCGCTTCCAACGAAGGCTTCAAAGAGGTCCAAATATTCACTTGCAGACGTTACAAACAAGGTGTTTCGAAACTGCTCTATGAAAAGAAAGGTTAAACTCCGTGAGCTGAAAGCACAAATCAATACGTTGTTTCAGAGAATGATTCTGTCTAGTTTTTAAACGAAGATATTTCCTTTTCTACCATTGGCGTGAAATCGCTTGAAATCTCCAACTGCAAATTCCACAAAAAGAGAGTTTCAAATCTGCTCTGTGTAAAGAAAGGTTCAACTCTGTGAGCTGAATACACACAACACAAGGAAGTTACTGAGAAATCTTCTGTCTTGCATTATATGAAGAAATCCCCTTTGCAACTAATGCCTCTTAAAGGTCCAAATATCCACTTGCAGACTTTACAAACAGAGTGTTTTCAAACTGCTCTATGAAAAGAAAGGTTAAACTCTGTGAGCTGAACGCACACATCATTAAGTTGTTTCAGAGAATGATTCTGTCTAGTTTTTAAACGAAGATATTTCCTTTTCTGTCATTGGCCTCAATTCGCTTGAAATCTCCACATGTAAATCAAACAAAAAGAGTGTTTCAAATCTACTCTGTCTAAAGGAAGGTTCAACTGTGTGAGTTGAATACACACACACAAAGAAGTTACTGAGAATTCTTCTGTCTAGCATTTTATGAAGAAATCCCGCTTCCAACGAAGGCTTCAAAGAGGTCCAGATATCCACTTGCAGACTTTACAAACAGA
Organism: Pan troglodytes; assembly: GCF_028858775.2. Lineage (NCBI taxonomy): Eukaryota > Metazoa > Chordata > Mammalia > Primates > Hominidae > Pan > Pan troglodytes. The sequence goes on from NC_072413.2 coordinate 17,011,935, forward strand.
GGGTTTCCAAACTGCTCTATGAAAAGAAAGGTTAAACTCTGTGAGCTGAACGCACAAATCATTACGTTGTTTCCGAGAAAGATTCTGTCTAGTTTTTAAACGAAGGTATTTCCTTTTCTACAATTCGTGTGAAATCGCTTGAAATCTCCAACTGCAAATTCGACAAAAAGAGAGTTTCAAATCTGCTCTGTCTAAGGAAAGGTTCAACTCTGTGAGCTGAATACAGACAACACAAGGAAGTTACTGAGAAATCTGTCTTGCATTATATGAAGAAATCCCGTTTCCAACGAAGGCCTCGTAAAGGTCCGAATATCCACTTGCAGACTTTACAAACAGAGTGTTTTCAAACTGCTCTATGAAAAGAAAGGTTAAACTCTGTGAGCTGAACGCAGAAATCATTAAGTTCTTTCAGAGAATGATTCTGTCTAGTTTTTAAACGCACATAATTCCTTTTCTGTAATTGGCCTCAATTCGCTTGAAATCTCCACATGTAAATCAAACAAAAAGAGTGTTTCAAATCTACTCTGTCTAAAGGAAGGTTCAACTCTGTGAGTTGAATACACACACACAAAGAAGTTACTGAGAATTCTTCTGTCTAGCATTTTATGAAGAAATCCCGCTTCCAACGAAGGTTTCAAAGACGTCCAAATATCCACTTGTAGACTTTACAAACAGAGTGTTTCCAAACTGATCTATGAAAAGGAAGGTCAAACTCCATGAGCTGAACGCACAAATCAATACGCTGTTTCAGAGAATGATTCTGTCTAGTTTTTAAACGAAGACATTTCCTTTTCTACCATTGGCGTGAAATCGTTTGAAATCTCCATCTGCAAATTCCACAAAAAGAGAGATTCACATCTGCTCTGTCTAAAGAAAGGTTCAACTCTGTGAGCTGAATACACACAACACAAGGAAGTTACTGAGAATTCTTCTGTCTTGCATTATATGAAGAAATCCCGTTTCCAACGAAGGCCTCGTAAATGTCCAAATATCCACTTGCAGATTTTACAAACAGAGTGTTTTCAAACTGCTCTATGAAAAGAAAGGTTAATGTCTGTGAGCTGAACGCACAAATCATTAAGTTGTTTCAGAGAATGATTCTGTCCATTTTTTAAACGAAGTTATTTCCTTTTTATGTCATTGGCCTCAATTCGCTTGAAATCTCCACATGGAAATTAAACAAAAAGAGTGTTTCAAATCTACTCTGTCTTAAGGAAGGTTCAACTCTGTGAGTTGAATACACACACACAAAGAAGTTACTGAGAATTCTTCTGTCTAGCATTTTATGAAGAAATCCCGCTTCCAACGAAGGCTTCAAAGAGGTCCAAATATCCACTTGCAGACTTTACACACAGAGTGTTTCGAAACTGCTCTATGAAAAGAAAGGTTAAACTCCGTGAGCTGAAAGCACAAATCAATACGTTGTTTCAGAGAATGATTCTGTCTAGTTTTTAAACGAAGATATTTCCTTTTCTACCATTGGCGTGAAATCGATTGAAATCTCCATCTGCAAATTCCACAAAAAGAGAGTTTCAAATCTGCTCTGTCTAAAGAAAGGTTCAACTCTGCGAGCTGAATACACACAACACAAGGAAGTTACTGAGAAATCTTCTGTCTTGCATTATATGAAGAAATCCCGTTTCCAACGAAGGCCTCGTAAAGGTCCAAATGTCCACTTGCAGACTTTAGAAACAGAGTGTTTTCAAACTGCTCTATGAAAAGAAAGGTTAAATTCTGTGAGCTGAACGCACAAATCATTAAGTTGTTTCAGAGAATGATTCTGTCTAGTTTTTAAACGAAGATATTTCCTTTTCTGTCATTGGCCTCAATTCGCTTGAAATCTCCACATGTAAATCAAACAAAAGGAGTGTTTCAAATCTACTCTGTCTAAAGGAAGGTTCAACTCTGTGAGTTGAATACACACACACAAAGAAGTTACTGAGAATTCTTCTGTCTAGCATTTTATGAAGAAATCCCGCCTCCAACGAAGGCTTCAAAGACGTCCAAATATCCACTTGCAAACTTTACAAACAGAGTGTTTTCAAACTGCTCTATGAAAAGAAAGGTTAAACTCTGTGAACTAAACGCACAAATCATTACGTTGTTTCAGAGAATGATTCTGTCTAGTTTTTAAAAGATGTTATTTCCATTTTATGTCATTGGCCTCAATTCGCTTGAAATCTCCACATGGAAATTAAACAAAAGGAGTTTTTCAAATCTACTCTGTCTAAAGGAAGGTTGAACTCTGTGAGTTGAATACACACACACAAAGAAGTTACTGAGAATTCTTCTGTCTAGCATTTTATGAAGAAATCCCGCTTCCAACGAAGGCTTCAAAGAGGTCCAAATATCCACTTGCAGACTTTACAAACAGAGTGTTTCGAAACTGCTCTATGAAAAGAAAGGTTAAACTCCGTGAGCTGAAAGCACAAATCAATACGTTGTTTCAGAGAATGATTCTGTCTACTTTTTAAACGAAGATATTTCCTTTTCTACCATTGGCGTGAAATCGCTTGAAATCTCCATCTGCAAATTCCACAAAAAGAGAGTTTCAAATCTGCTCTGTCTAAAGAAAGGTTCAACTCTGCGAGCTGAATACACACAACACAAGGAAGTTACTGAGAAATCTTCTGTCTTGCATTACATGAAGAAATCCCCTTTCCAACGAACGCCTCGTAAAGGTCCAAATATCCACTTGCAGACTTTACAAACAGAGTGTTTTCAAACTGCTCTATGAAAAGAAAGGTTAAAGTCTGTGATCTGAACGCACAAATCATTAAGTTGTTTCAGAGAATGATTCTGTCTAGTTTTTAAACGAAGATATTTCCTTTTCTGTCATTGGCCTCAATTAGCTTGAAATCTCCACATGTAAATTAAACAAAAAGAGTGTTTCAAATCTACTCTGTCTTAAGGAAGGTTCAAGTCTGTGAGTTGAATACACACACACAAAGAAGTTACTGAGAATTCTTCTGTCTAGCATTTTATGAAGAAATCCCGCCTCCAACGAAGGCTTCAAAGAGGTCCAAATATCCACTTGCAAACTTTACAAACAGAGTGTTTTCAAACTGCTCTATGAAAAGAAAGGTTAAACTCTGAGAACTGAACGCACAAATCATTACGTTGTTTCAGAGAATGATTCTGTCTAGTTTTTAAACGAAGATATTTCCTTTTCTACCATTGGCGTGAAATCGCTTGTAATCTCCAACTGCAAATTCCACAAAAAGAGAGATTCACATCTGCTCTGTCTAAAGAAAGGTTCAACTCTGTGAGCTGAATACACACAACACAAGGAAGTTACTGAGAATTCTTCTGTCTTGCATTATATGAAGAAATCCCGTTTCCAACGAAGGCCTCGTAAATGTCAAAATATCCACTTGCAGATTTTACAAACAGAGTGTTTTCAAACTGCTCTATGAAAAGAAAGGTTAAACTCTGTGAGCTGAACGCACACATCATTAAGTTGTTTCAGAGAATGATTCTGTCTAGTTTTTAAACGAAGATATTTCCTTTTCTGTCATTGGCCTCAATTCGCTTGAAATCTCCACATGTAAATCAAACAAAAAGAGTGTTTCAAATCTACTCTGTCTAAAGGAAGGTTCAACTGTGTGAGTTGAATACACACACACAAAGAAGTTACTGAGAATTCTTCTGTCTAGCATTTTATGAAGAAATCCCGCTTCCAACGAAGGCTTCAAAGAGGTCCAGATATCCACTTGCAGACTTTACAAACAGAGGGTTTCCAAACTGCTCTATGAAAAGAAAGGTTAAACTCTGTGAGCTGAACGCACAAATCATTACGTTGTTTCCGAGAAAGATTCTGTCTAGTTTTTAAACGAAGGTATTTCCTTTTCTACAATTCGTGTGAAATCGCTTGAAATCTCCAACTGCAAATTCGACAAAAAGAGAGTTTCAAATCTGCTCTGTCTAAGGAAAGGTTCAACTCTGTGAGCTGAATACAGACAACACAAGGAAGTTACTGAGAAATCTGTCTTGCATTATATGAAGAAATCCCGTTTCCAACGAAGGCCTCGTAAAGGTCCGAATATCCACTTGCAGACTTTACAAACAGAGTGTTTTCAAACTGCTCTATGAAAAGAAAGGTTAAACTCTGTGAGCTGAACGCAGAAATCATTAAGTTCTTTCAGAGAATGATTCTGTCTAGTTTTTAAACGCACATAATTCCTTTTCTGTAATTGGCCTCAGTTCGCTTGAAATCTCCACATGTAAATCAAACAAAAAGAGTGTTTCAAATCTACTCTGTCTAAAGGAAGGTTCAACTCTGTGAGTTGAATACACACACACAAAGAAGTTACTGAGAATTCTTCTGTCTAGCATTTTATGAAGAAATCCCGCTTCCAACGAAGGTTTCAAAGACGTCCAAATATCCACTTGTAGACTTTACAAACAGAGTGTTTCCAAACTGATCTATGAAAAGGAAGGTCAAACTCCATGAGCTGAACGCACAAATCAATACGCTGTTTCAGAGAATGATTCTGTCTAGTTTTTAAACGAAGACATTTCCTTTTCTACCATTGGCGTGAAATCGTTTGAAATCTCCATCTGCAAATTCCACAAAAAGAGAGATTCACATCTGCTCTGTCTAAAGAAAGGTTCAACTCTGTGAGCTGAATACACACAACACAAGGAAGTTACTGAGAATTCTTCTGTCTTGCATTATATGAAGAAATCCCGTTTCCAACGAAGGCCTCGTAAATGTCCAAATATCCACTTGCAGATTTTACAAACAGAGTGTTTTCAAACTGCTCTATGAAAAGAAAGGTTAATGTCTGTGAGCTGAACGCACAAATCATTAAGTTGTTTCAGAGAATGATTCTGTCCATTTTTTAAACGAAGTTATTTCCTTTTTATGTCATTGGCCTCAATTCGCTTGAAATGTCCACATGGAAATTAAACAAAAAGAGTGTTTCAAATCTACTCTGTCTTAAGGAAGGTTCAACTCTGTGAGTTGAATACACACACACAAAGAAGTTACTGAGAATTCTTCTGTCTAGCATTTTATGAAGAAATCCCGCTTCCAACGAAGGCTTCAAAGAGGTCCAAATATCCACTTGCAGACTTTACACACAGAGTGTTTCGAAACTGCTCTATGAAAAGAAAGGTTAAACTCCGTGAGCTGAAAGCACAAATCAATACGTTGTTTCAGAGAATGATTCTGTCTAGTTTTTAAACGAAGATATTTCCTTTTCTACCATTGGCGTGAAATCGATTGAAATCTCCATCTGCAAATTCCACAAAAAGAGAGTTTCAAATCTGCTCTGTCTAAAGAAAGGTTCAACTCTGCGAGCTGAATACACACAACACAAGGAAGTTACTGAGAAATCTTCTGTCTTGCATTATATGAAGAAATCCCGTTTCCAACGAAGGCCTCGTAAAGGTCCAAATGTCCACTTGCAGACTTTAGAAACAGAGTGTTTTCAAACTGCTCTATGAAAAGAAAGGTTAAATTCTGTGAGCTGAACGCACAAATCATTAAGTTGTTTCAGAGAATGATTCTGTCTAGTTTTTAAACGAAGATATTTCCTTTTCTGTCATTGGCCTCAATTCGCTTGAAATCTCCACATGTAAATCAAACAAAAGGAGTGTTTCAAATCTACTCTGTCTAAAGGAAGGTTCAACTCTGTGAGTTGAATACACACACACAAAGAAGTTACTGAGAATTCTTCTGTCTAGCATTTTATGAAGAAATCCCGCCTCCAACGAAGGCTTCAAAGACGTCCAAATATCCACTTGCAAACTTTACAAACAGAGTGTTTTCAAACTGCTCTATGAAAAGAAAGGTTAAACTCTGTGAACTAAACGCACAAATCATTACGTTGTTTCAGAGAATGATTCTGTCTAGTTTTTAAAAGATGTTATTTCCATTTTATGTCATTGGCCTCAATTCGCTTGAAATCTCCACATGGAAATTAAACAAAAGGAGTTTTTCAAATCTACTCTGTCTAAAGGAAGGTTGAACTCTGTGAGTTGAATACACACACACAAAGAAGTTACTGAGAATTCTTCTGTCTAGCATTTTATGAAGAAATCCCGCTTCCAACGAAGGCTTCAAAGAGGTCCAAATATCCACTTGCAGACTTTACAAACAGAGTGTTTCGAAACTGCTCTATGAAAAGAAAGGTTAAACTCCGTGAGCTGAAAGCACAAATCAATACGTTGTTTCAGAGAATGATTCTGTCTACTTTTTAAACGAAGATATTTCCTTTTCTACCATTGGCGTGAAATCGCTTGAAATCTCCATCTGCAAATTCCACAAAAAGAGAGTTTCAAATCTGCTCTGTCTAAAGAAAGGTTCAACTCTGCGAGCTGAATACACACAACACAAGGAAGTTACTGAGAAATCTTCTGTCTTGCATTACATGAAGAAATCCCCTTTCCAACGAACGCCTCGTAAAGGTCCAAATATCCACTTGCAGACTTTACAAACAGAGTGTTTTCAAACTGCTCTATGAAAAGAAAGGTTAAAGTCTGTGATCTGAACGCACAAATCATTAAGTTGTTTCAGAGAATGATTCTGTCTAGTTTTTAAACGAAGATATTTCCTTTTCTGTCATTGGCCTCAATTAGCTTGAAATCTCCACATGTAAATTAAACAAAAAGAGTGTTTCAAATCTACTCTGTCTTAAGGAAGGTTCAAGTCTGTGAGTTGAATACACACACACAAAGAAGTTACTGAGAATTCTTCTGTCTAGCATTTTATGAAGAAATCCCGCTTCCAACGAAGGCTTCAAAGAGGTCCAAATATCCACTTGTAGACTTTACAAACAGAGTGTTTTCAAGCTGCTCTATGAAAAGAAAGGTTGAATTCTGTGAGCTGAACGCACAAATCATTACGTTGTTTCAGAGAATGATTCTGTCTAGTTTCTATACGAAGATATTTCCTTTTCTACCATTGCCGTGAAATCGCTTGAAATCTCCAACTGCAAATTCCACAAAAAGAGAGTTTCAAATCTGCTCTGTCTAAAGAAAGGTTCAACTCTGTGAGCTGAATACTGAACGCACAAATCATTAAGTTGTTTCAGAGAATGATTCTGTCTAGTTTTTAAACGAAGATATTTCCTTTTCTGTTATTGGCCTCAATTCGCTTGAAATCTCCACATGTAATTCAAACAAAAGGAGTGTTTCAAATCTACTCTGTCTAAAGGAAGGTTCAACTCTGTGAGTTGAATACACACACACAAAGAAGTTACTGAGAATTCTTCTGTCTAGCATTTTATGAAGAAATCCCGCTTCCAACGAAGGCTTCAAAGAGGTCCAAATATCCACTTGTAGACTTTACAAACAGAGTGTTTTCAAGCTGCTCTATGAAAAGAAAGGTTGAATTCTGTGAGCTGAACGCACAAATCATTACGTTGTTTCAGAGAATGATTCTGTCTAGTTTCTAAACGAAGATACTTCCTTTTCTACCATTGGCGTGAAATCGCTTGAAATCTCCAACTGCAAATTCCACAAAAAGAGAATTTCAAATCTGCTCTGTGTAAAGAAATGTTCAACTCTGTGAGCTGAATACACACAACACAAGGAAGTTACTGAGAATTCTTCTGTCTTGCATTATATGAAGAAATCCCGTTTCCAACGAAGGCCTCGTAAATGTCCAAATATCCACTTGCAGATTTTACAAACAGAGTGTTTTCAAACTGCTCTATGAAAAGAAAGGTTAAAGTCTGTGAGCTGAACGCACAAATCATTAGGTTGTTTCAGAGAATGATTCTGTCTATTTTTTAAACGATGTTATTTCCTTTTTATGTCATTGGCCTCAATTCGCTTGAAATCTCCACATGGAAATTAAACAAAAAGAGTGTTTCAAATCTACTCTGTCTAAAGGAAGGTTCAACTCTGTGAGTTGAATACACACACACAAAGAAGTTACTGAGAATTCTTCTGTCTAGCATTTTATGAAGAAATCCCGCTTCCAACGAAGGCTTCAAAGAGGTCCAAATATCCACTTGCAGACTTTACAAACAGAGTGTTTCGAAACTGCTCTATGAAAAGAAAGGTTAAACTCCGTGAGCTGAAAGCACAAATCAATACGTTGTTTCAGAGAATGATTCTGTCTAGTTTTTAAACGAAGATATTACCTTTTCCACCATTGGCGTGAAATCGCTTGAAATCTCCATCCGCAAATTCCACAAAAAGAGAGTTTCAAATCTGCTCTGTCTAAAGAAAGGTTCAACTCTGTGAGCTGAATACTGAACGCACAAATCATTAAGTTGTTTCAGAGAATGATTCTGTCTACTTTTTAAACGATGTTATTTCCTTTTTATGTCATTGGCCTCAATTCGCTTGAAATCTCCACATGGAAATTAAACAAAAAGAGTGTTTCAAATCTACTCTGTCTAAAGGAAGGTTCAACTCTGTGAGTTGAATACACACACACAAAGAAGTTACTGAGAATTCTTCTGTCTAGCATTTTATGAAGAAATCCCGCTTCCAACGAAGGCTTCAAAGAGGTCCAAATATTCACTTGCAGACTTTACAAACAGAGTGTTTTGAAACTGCTCTATGAAAAGAAAGGTTAAACTCCGTGAGCTGAAAGCACAAATCAATACGTTGTTTCAGAGAATGATTCTGTCTAGTTTTTAAACGAAGATATTTCCTTTTCTACCATTGGCGTGAAATCGCTTGAAATCTCCAACTGCAAATTCCACAAAAAGAGAGTTTCAAATCTGCTCTGTGTAAAGAAAGGTTCAACTCTGTGAGCTGAATACACACAACACAAGGAAGTTACTGAGAAATCTTCTGTCTTGCATTATATGAAGAAATCCCGTTTCCAACGAATGCCTCTTAAAGGTCCAAATATCCACTTGCAGACTTTACAAACAGAGTGTTTTCAAACTGCTCTATGAAAAGAAAGGTTAAACTCTGTGAGCTGAACGCACACATCATTAAGTTGTTTCAGAGAATGATTCTGTCTAGTTTTTAAACGAAGATATTTCCTTTTCTGTCATTGGCCTCAATTCGCTTGAAATCTCCACATGTAAATCAAACAAAAAGAGTGTTTCAAATCTACTCTGTCTAAAGGAAGGTTCAACTCTGTGAGTTGAATACACACACACAAAGAAGTTACTGAGAATTCTTCTGTCTAGCATTTTATGAAGAAATCCCGCTTCCAACGAAGGCTTCAAAGAGGTCCAGATATCCACTTGCATTCTTTACAAACAGAGGGTTTCCAAACTGCTCTATGAAAAGAAAGGTTAAACTCTGTGAGCTGAACGCACAAATCATTACGTTGTTTCAGAGAATGATTCTGTCTAGTTTTTAAACGAAGATATTTCCTTTTCTACAATTGGTGTGAAATCGCTTGAAATCTCCAACTGCAAATTCCACAAAAAGAGAGTTTCAAATCTGCTCTGTCTAAAGAAAGGTTCAACTCTGTGAGCTGAATACACACAACACAAGGAAGTTACTGAGAAATCTGTCTTGCATTATATGAAGAAATCCCGTTTCCAACTAAGGCCTCGTAAAGGTCCGAATATCCACTTGCAGACTTTACAAACAGAGTGTTTTCAAACTGCTCTATGAAAAGAAAGGTTAAACTCTGTGAGCTGAACGCACAAATCATTAAGTTGTTTCAGAGAATGATTCTGTCCATTTTTTAAACGAAGTCATTTCCTTTTTATGTCATTGGCCTCAATTCGCTTGAAATCTCCACATGGAAATTAAACAAAAAGAGTGTTTCAAATCTACTCTGTCTACAGGAAGGTTCAACTCTGTGAGTTGAATACACACACACAAAGAAGTTACTGAGAATTCTCCTGTCTAGCATTTTATGAAGAAATCCCGCTTCCAACGAAGGCTTCAAAGAGGTCCAAATATCCACTTGCAGACTTTACAAACAGAGTGTTTCGAAACTGCTCTATGAAAAGAAAGGTTAAACTCCGTGAGCTGAAAGCACAAATCAATACGTTGTTTCAGAGAATGATTCTGTCTAGTTTTTAAACGAAGATATTACCTTTTCCACCATTGGCGTGAAATCGCTTGAAATCTCCATCCGCAAATTCCACAAAAAGAGAGTTTCAAATCTGCTCTGTGTAAAGAAAGGTTCAACTCTGTGAGCTGAATACACACAACACAAGGAAGTTACTGAGAAATCTTCTGTCTTGCATTATATGAAGAAATCCCGTTTCCAACGATGGCCTCGTAAAGGTCCAAATATCCACTTGCAGACTTTACAAACAGAGTGTTTTCAAACTGCTCTATGAAAAGAAAGGTTAAACTCTGTGAGCTGAACGCACAAATCATTAAGTTGTTTCAGAGAATGATTCTGTCTAGTTTTTAAACGAAGATATATCCTCTTCTGTTATTGGCCTCAATTCGCTTCAAATCTCCACATGTAATTCAAACAAAAGGAGTGTTTCAAATCTACTCTGTCTAAAGGAAGGTTCAACTCCGTGAGTTGAATACACACACACAAAGAAGTTACTGAGAATTCTTCTGTCTAGCATTTTATGAAGAAATCCCGCTTCCAACGAAGGCTTCAAAGAGGTCCAAATATCCACTTGTAGACTTTACAAACAGAGTGTTTTCAAGCTGCTCTATGAAAAGAAAGGTTGAATTCTGTGAGCTGAACGCACAAATCATTACGTTGTTTCAGAGAATGATTCTGTCTAGTTTCTAAACGAAGATACTTCCTTTTCCACCATTGGCGTGAAATCGCTTGAAATCTCCAACTGCAAATTCCACAAAAAGAGAATTTCAAATCTGCTCTGTGTAAAGAAAGGTTCAACTCTGTGAGCTGAATACACACAACACAAGGAAGTTACTGAGAAATCTTCTGTCTTGCATTATATGAAGAAATCCCGTTTCCAACGAAAGCCTCGTAAAGGTCCAAATATCCACTTGCAGACTTTACAAACAGAGTGTTTTCAAACTGCTCTATGAAAAGAAAGGTTAAACTCTGTGAGCTGAACGCACAAATCATTAAGTTGTTTCAGAGAATGATTCTGTCTAGTTTTTAAACGAAGATATTTCCTTTTCTGTTATTGGCCTCAATTCGCTTGAAATCTCCACATGTAATTCAAACAAAAGGAGTGTTTCAAATCTACTCTGTCTAAAGGAAGGTTCAACTCCGTGAGTTGAATACACACACACAAAGAAGTTACTGAGAATTCTTCTGTCTAGCATTTTATGAAGAAATCCCGCTTCCAACGAAGGCTTCAAAGAGGTCCAAATATCCACTTGTAGACTTTACAAACAGAGTGTTTTCAAGCTGCTCTATGAAAAGAAAGGTTGAATTCTGTGAGCTGAACGCACAAATCATTACGTTGTTTCAGAGAATGATTCTGTCTAGTTTCTAAACGAAGATACTTCCTTTTCTACCATTGGCGTGAAATCGCTTGAAATCTCCAACTGCAAATTCCAGAAAAAGAGAATTTCAAATCTGCTCTGTGTAAAGAAAGGTTCAACTCTGTGAGCTGAATACACACAACACAAGGAAGTTACTGAGAAATCTTCTGTCTTGCATTATATGAAGAAATCCCGTTTCCAACGAAGGTCTCATAAAGGTCCAAATATCCACTTGCAGACTTTACAAACAGAGTGTATTCAAACTGCTCTATGAAAAGAAAGGTTAAAGTCTGTGAGCTGAACGCACAAATCATTAAGTTGTTTCAGAGAATGATTCTGTCTACTTTTTAAACGATGTTATTTCCTTTTTATGTCATTGGCCTCAATTCGCTTGAAATCTCCACATGGAAATTAAACAAAAAGAGTGTTTCAAATCTACTCTGTCTAAAGGAAGGTTCAACTCTGTGAGTTGAATACACACACACAAAGAAGTTACTGAGAATTCTTCTGTCTAGCATTTTATGAAGAAATCCCGCTTCCAACGAAGGCTTCAAAGAGGTCCAAATATTCACTTGCAGACTTTACAAACAGAGTGTTTTGAAACTGCTCTATGAAAAGAAAGGTTAAACTCCGTGAGCTGAAAGCACAAATCAATACGTTGTTTCAGAGAATGATTCTGTCTAGTTTTTAAACGAAGATATTTCCTTTTCTACCATTGGCGTGAAATCGCTTGAAATCTCCAACTGCAAATTCCACAAAAAGAGAGTTTCAAATCTGCTCTGTGTAAAGAAAGGTTCAACTCTGTGAGCTGAATACACACAACACAAGGAAGTTACTGAGAAATCTTCTGTCTTGCATTATATGAAGAAATCCCGTTTCCAACGAATGCCTCTTAAAGGTCCAAATATCCACTTGCAGACTTTACAAACAGAGTGTTTTCAAACTGCTCTATGAAAAGAAAGGTTAAACTCTGTGAGCTGAACGCACACATCATTAAGTTGTTTCAGAGAATGATTCTGTCTAGTTTTTAAATGAAGATATTTCCTTTTCTGTCATTGGCCTCAATTCGCTTGAAATCTCCACATGTAAATCAAACAAAAAGAGTGTTTCAAATCTACTCTGTCTAAAGGAAGGTTCAACTCTGTGAGTTGAATACACACACACAAAGAAGTTACTGAGAATTCTTCTGTCTAGCATTTTATGAAGAAATCCCGCTTCCAACGAAGGCTTCAAAGAGGTCCAGATATCCACTTGCATTCTTTACAAACAGAGGGTTTCCAAACTGCTCTATGAAAAGAAAGGTTAAACTCTGTGAGCTGAACGCACAAATCATTACGTTGTTTCAGAGAATGATTCTGTCTAGTTTTTAAACGAAGATATTTCCTTTTCTACAATTGGTGTGAAATCGCTTGAAATCTCCAACTGCAAATTCCACAAAAAGAGAGTTTCAAATCTGCTCTGTCTAAAGAAAGGTTCAACTCTGTGAGCTGAATACACACAACACAAGGAAGTTACTGAGAAATCTGTCTTGCATTATATGAAGAAATCCCGTTTCCAACTAAGGCCTCGTAAAGGTCCGAATATCCACTTGCAGACTTTACAAACAGAGTGTTTTCAAACTGCTCTATGAAAAGAAAGGTTAAACTCTGTGAGCTGAACGCACAAATCATTAAGTTGTTTCAGAGAATGATTCTGTCCATTTTTTAAACGAAGTCATTTCCTTTTTATGTCATTGGCCTCAATTCGCTTGAAATCTCCACATGGAAATTAAACAAAAAGAGTGTTTCAAATCTACTCTGTCTACAGGAAGGTTCAACTCTGTGAGTTGAATACACACACACAAAGAAGTTACTGAGAATTCTCCTGTCTAGCATTTTATGAAGAAATCCCGCTTCCAACGAAGGCTTCAAAGAGGTCCAAATATCCACTTGCAGACTTTACAAACAGAGTGTTTCGAAACTGCTCTATGAAAAGAAAGGTTAAACTCCGTGAGCTGAACGCACAAATCAATACGCTGTTTCAGAGAATGATTCTGTCTAGTTTTTAAACGAAGATATTTCCTTTTCTACCATTGGCGTGAAATCGCTTGAAATCTCCATCTGCAAATTCCACAAAAAGAGAGATTCAAATCTGCTCTGTCTAAAGAAAGGTTCAACTCTGCGAGCTGAATACACACAACACAAGGAAGTTACTGAGAAATCTTCTGTCTTGCATTATATGAAGAAATCCCGTTTCCAACGAAGGCCTCGTAAAGGTCCAAATGTCCACTTGCAGACTTTACAAACAGAGTGTTTTCAAACTGCTCTATGAAAAGAAAGGTTAAACTCTGTGAGCTGAACGCACAAATCATTAAGTTGTTTTAGAGAATGATTCTGTCTAGTTTTTAAACGAAGATATTTCCTTTTCTGTTATTGGCCTCAATTCGCTTGAAATCTCCACATGTAATTCAAACAAAAGGAGTGTTTCAAATCTACTCTGTCTAAAGGAAGGTTCAACTCTGTGAGTTGAATACACACACACAAAGAAGTTACTGAGAATTCTTCTGTCTAGGATTTTATGAAGAAATCCCGCTTCCAACGAAGGCTTCAAAGAGGTCCAAATATCCACTTGTAGACTTTACAAACAGAGTGTTTTCAAGCTGCTCTATGAAAAGAAAGGTTGAATTCTGTGAGCTGAACGCACTAATCATTACGTTGTTTCAGAGAATGATTCTGTCTGGTTTCTAAACGAAGATACTCCCTTTTCTACCATTGGCCTGAAATCGCTTGAAATCTCCAACTGCAAATTCCACAAAAAGAGAATTTCAAATTTGCTCTGTGTAAAGAAAGGTTCAACTCTGTGAGCTGAATACACACAACACAAGGAAGTTACTGAGAATTCTTCTGTCTTGCATTATATGAAGAAATCCCGTTTCCAACGAAGGCCTCGTAAATGTCCAAATATCCACTTGCAGATTTTACAAACAGAGTGTTTTCAAACTGCTCTATGAAAAGAAAGGTTAAAGTCTGTGATCTAAACGCACAAATCATTAAGTTGTTTCAGAGAATCATTCTGTCTATTTTTTAAACGATGTTATTTCCTTTTCATGTCACTGGCCTCAATTCGCTTGTAATCTCCACATGGAAATTAAACAAAAAGAGTGGTTCAAATCTACTCTGTCTAAAGGAAGGTTCAACTCTGTGAGTTGAATACACACACACAAAGAAGTTACTGAGAATTCTTCTGTCTAGCATTTTATGAAGAAATCCCGCTTCCAACGAAGGCTTCAAAGAGGTCCAAATATCCACTTGCAGACTTTACAAACAGAGTGTTTCGAAACTGCTCTATGAAAAGAAAGGTTAAAGTCCGTGAGCTGAGAGCCAAATCAATACGTTGTTTCAGAGAATGATTCTGTCTAGTTTTTAAATGAAGATATTTCCTTTTCTACCATTGGCGTGAAATCGCTTGAAATCTCCAACTGCAAATTCCACAAAAAAAGAGTTTCAAATCTGCTCTGTCTAAAGAAAGGTTCAACTCTGTGAGCTGAATACACACAACACAAGGAAGTTACTGAGAAATCTTCTGTCTTGCAATATATGAAGAAATCCCGTTTCCAACGAATGCCTCTTCAAGGTCCAAATATCCACTTGCAGACTTTACAAACAGAGTGTTTTCAAACTGCTCTATGAAAAGAAAGGTTAAACTGTGTGAGCTGAACGCACAAATCATTAAGTTGTTTCAGAGAATGATTCTGTCTAGTTTTTAAACGAAGATATTTCCTTTTCTGTCATTGGCCTCAATTCGCTTGAAATCTCCACATGTAAATCAAACAAAAAGAGTGTTTCAAATCTACTCTGTCTAAAGGAAGGTTCAACTGTGTGAGTTGAATACACACACACAAAGAAGTTACTGAGAATTCTTCTGTCTAGCATTTTATGAAGAAATCCCGCTTCCAACGAAGGCTTCAAAGAGGTCCAGATATCCACTTGCAGACTTTACAAACAGAGGGTTTCCAAACTGCTCTATGAAAAGAAAGGTTAATCTCTGTGAGCTGAACGCACAAATCATTACGTTTTTTCCGAGAAAGATTCTGTCTAGTTTTTAAACGAAGATATTTCCTTTTCTACAATTGTTGTGAAATCGCTTGAAATCTCCAACTGCAAATTCCACAAAAAGAGAGTTTCAAATCTGCTCTGTCTAAAGAAAGGTTCAACTCTGTGAGCTGAATACACACAACACAAGGAAGTTACTGAGAAATCTGTCTTGCATTATATGAGGAAATCCCGTTTCCATCGAAGGCGTCGTAAAGGTCCGAATATCCACTTGCAGACTTTACAAACAGAGTGTTTTCAAACTGCTCTATGAAAAGAAAGGTTAAACTCTGTGAGCTGAACGCAGAAATCATTAAGTTCTTTCAGAGAATGATTCTGTCTAGTTTTTAAACGCATTAATTCCTTTTCTGTAATTGGCCTCAATTCGCTTGAAATCTCCACATGTAAATCAAACCAAAAGAGTGTTTCAAATCTACTCTGTCTAAAGGAAGGTTCAACTCTGTGAGTTGAATACACACACAGAAAGAAGTTACTGAGAATTCTTCTGTCTAGCATTTTATGAAGAAATCCCGCTTCCAACGAAGGCTTCAAAGACGTCCAAATATCCACTTGCAGACTTTACAAACAGAGTGTTTCCAAACTGATCTATGAAAAGAAAGGTTAAACTCCATGAGCTGAACCCACAAATCAATACGCTGTTTCAAAGAATCATTCTGTCTAGTTTTTAAACGAAGACATTTCCTTTTCTACCATTGGCGTGAAATCGCTTGAAATCTCCAACTGCAAATTCCACAAAAAGAGAGTTTCAAATCTGTTCTGTCTAAAGAAAGGTTCAACTCTGCGAGCTGAATACACTCAACACAAGGAAATTACTGAGAAATCTTCTGTCTTGCATTATATGAAGAAATCCCGTTTCCAACGAAGGCCTCTTAAAGGTCCAAATATCCACTTGCAGACTTTACAAAGTGTTTTCAAACTGCTCTATGAAAAGAAAGGTTAAACTCTGTGAGCTGAACGCACAAATCATTAAGTTGTTTCAGAGAATGATTCTGTCTAGTTTTTAAACGAAGATATTTCCTTTTCTGTTATTGGCCTCAATTCGCTTGAAATCTCCACATGTAAATCAAACAAAAGGAGTGTTTCAAATCTACTCTGTCTAAAGGAAGGTTCAACTCTGTGAGTTGAATACACACACACAAAGAAGTTACTGAGAATTCTGCTGTCTAGCATTTTATGAAGAAATCCCTCTTCCAACGAAGGCTTCAAAGAGGTCCAAATATCCACTTGCAGACTTTAGAAACAGAGTGTTTTCAAACGGATCTATGAAAAGAAAGGTTAAACTCTGAGAACTGAACGCACAAATCATTACGTTGTTTCAGAGAATGATTCTGTCTAGTTTTTAAACGAAGATATTTCCTTTTCTACCATTGGCGTGAAATCGCTTGTAATCTCCAACTGCAAATTCCACAAAAAGAGAGATTCACATCTGCTCTGTGTAAAGAAAGGTTCAACTCTGTGAGCTGAATACACACAACACAAGGAAGTTACTGAGAATTCTTCTGTCTTGCATTATATGAAGAAATCCCGTTTCCAACGAAGGCCTCGTAAATGTCCAAATATCCACTTGCAGATTTTACAAACAGAGTGTTTTCAAACTGCTCTATGAAAAGAAAGGTTAAAGTCTGTGAGCTGAACGCACAAATCATTAAGTTGTTTCAGAGAATGATTCTGTCTATTTTTTAAACGAAGTTATTTCCTTTTTATGTCATTGGCCTCAATTCGCTTGAAATCTCCACATGGAAATTAAACAAAAAGAGTGTTTCAAATCTACTCTGTCTAAAGGAAGGTTCAATTCTGTGAGTTGAATACACACACACAAAGAAGTTACTGAGAATTCTTCTGTCTAGCATTTTATGAAGAAATCCCGCTTCCAACGAAGGCTTCAAAGAGGTCCAAATATCCACTTGCAGACTTTAGAAACAGAGTGTTTCGAAACTGCTCTATGAAAAGAAAGGTTAAACTCCGTGAGCTGAAAGCACAAATCAATACGTTGTTTCAGAGAATGATTCTGTCTACTTTTTAAACGAAGATATTTCCTTTTCTACCATTGGCGTGAAATCGCTTGAAATCTCCATCTGCAAATTCCACAAAAAGAGAGTTTCAAATCTGCTCTGTCTAAAGAAAGGTTCAACTCTGTGAGCTGAATACTGAACGCACAAATCATTAAGTTGTTTCAGAGAATGATTCTGTCTAGTTTTTAAACGAAGATATTTCCTTTTCTGTTATTGGCCTCAATTCGCTTGAAATCTCCACATGTAATTCAAACAAAAGGAGTGTTTCAAATCTACTCTGTCTAAAGGAAGGTTCAACTCTGTGAGTTGAATACACACACACAAAGAAGTTACTGAGAATTCTTCTGTCTAGCATTTTATGAAGAAATCCCGCTTCCAACGAAGGCTTCAAAGACGTCCAAATATCCACTTGCAGACTTTACAAACAGAGTGTTTTCAAACTGCTCTATGAAAACAAAGGTTAAACTCTGTGAGCTGAACGCACAAATCATTAAGTTGTTTCAGAGAATGATTCTGTCTAGTTTTTAAACGAAGATATTTCCTTTTCTACCATTGGCGTGAAATCGCTTGTAATCTCCAACTGCAAATTCCACAAAAAGAGAGTTTCACATCTGCTCTGTCTAAAGAAAGGCTCAACTCTGTGAGCTGAATAAACACAACACAAGGAAGTTACAGAGAAATCTTCTGTCTTGCATTATATGAAGAAATCCCGTTTCCAACGAAGGCCTCGTAAAGGTCCGAATATCCACTTGCAGACTTTACAAACAGAGTGTTTTCAAACTGCTCTATGAAAAGAAAGGTTAAACTCTGTGAGCTGAACGCACAAATCATTAAGTTGTTTCAGAGAATGATTCTGTCTAGTTTTTAAACGAAGATATTTCCTTTTCTGTCATTGGCCTCAATTCGCTTGAAATCTCCACATGTAAATCAAACAAAAAGAGTGTTTCAAATCTACTCTGTCTAAAGGAAGGTTCAACTGTGTGAGTTGAATACACACACACAAAGAAGTTACTGAGAATTCTTCTGTCTAGCAGTTTATGAAGAAATCCCGCTTCCAACGAAGGCCTCAAAGAGGTCCAAATATCCACTTGCAGACTTTACAAAGAGAGTGCTTCCAAACTGCTCTGTGAAAAGAAACGTTGAACTCTCTCAGTTGAAGGCATACATCACAAACTAGTTTCTGAAAATGATTCTGTCTAGTTTTTAAATGAAGATATATCCTTTTCTACCATCGGTCTGTAAGCGCTTGAAATCTCCATTTGCAAATTCCAAAAAAAGAAAGTTTCAAATATGCTCTAAGGAAGGATCAACTCTGTGAGGTGAATACACACAACACAAGGAAGTTACTGAGAAATCTTTTTTCTTTCATTATATGAATAAATCCCGTTTCCAACGAAGGCCCCTTAAAGGCCCAAATATCCACTTGCAGACTTTACAAACAGAGTGTTTTCAAACTGCTCTATGAAAAGAAAGGTTAAACTGTGTGAGCTGAACGCACAAATCATTAAGTTGTTTCAGAGAATGATTCTGTCTAGTTTTTAAACGAAGATATTTCCTTTTCTGTCATTGGCCTCAATTCGCTGGAAATCTCCACATGTAAATTAAACAAAAAGAGTGTTTCAAAACTACTCTGTCTAAAGGAAGGTTCAACACTGTGAGTTGAATACACACACACAAAGAAGTTACTGAGAATTCTCATGTCTAGCATGTTATGAAGAAATCCCGCTTCCAACGAAGACTTCAAAGAGGTCCAAATATCCACTTGCAGACTTTACAAACAGAGTGTTTCCAAACTGCTCTATGAAAAGAAAGGTTAAACTCTGTGAGCTGAACGCACAAATCATTACGTTGTTTCAGAGAATGAATCTGTCTAGTTTTTAAACTAAGATATTTCCTTTTATACCATTGGCCTGAAATCGCTTGAAATCTCCAAATGCAAATTCCACAAAAAGAGAGTTTCAAATCTGCTCTGTCTAAAGAAAGGTTCAACTCTGTGAGCTGAATACACACAACACAAGGAAGTTACTGAGAAATCTTCTGTCTTGCATTATATGAAGAAATCGCGTTTCCAACAAAGGCCTCTTAAAGGTCCAAATATCCACTTGCAGACTTTGCAAACAGAGTGTTTTCAAACTGCTCTATGAAAAGAAAGGTTAAACTCTGTGAGCTGAACGCACAAATCATTAAGTTGTTTCAGAGAATGATTCTGTCTAGTTTTTAAACGAAGATATTTCCTTTTCTGTCATTGGCCTCAATTCGCTTGAAATCTCCACATGTAAATTAAACAAAAAGAGTGTTTCAAATCTACTCTGTCTAAAGGAAGGTTCAACTCTGTGAGTTCAATACACACACACAAAGAAGTTACTGAGAATTCTTCTGTCTAGCATTTTATGAAGAAATCCCTCTTCCAACGAAGGCTTCAAAGAGGTCCAAATATCCACTTGCAGACTTTACAAGCAGACTGTTTTCAAACTGCTCTATGAAAAGAAAGGTTAAACTCTCTGAGCTGAACGCACAAATCATTAAGTTGTTTCAGAGAATGATTCTGCCTAGTTTTTAAAGGAAGATATTTCCTTTTCTACAATTGGCCTGAATTCGCATGAAATCTCCAACTGCAAATTCCTCAAAAAGAGAGTTTCAAATCTGCTCTGTCTAAAGAAAGGTTAAACTCTGTGAGCTGAAGACACACAACACAAGGAAGTTACTGAGAAATCTTCTGTTTTGCATTATATGAAGAAATCCCGTTTCCAACGAAGGCCTCGTAGAGGTCCAATTATCCACCTGCAGACTTTTCAAACAGAGTGTTTTCAAACTGCTCTATGAAAAGAAAAGTTAAACTCTGTCAGGTGGATGCACACATCACAAAGTAGTTTCTGAGAATGATTCTGTCTAGTTTTTAAACGGAGATATTTCCCTTTCTACCGTTGGCCTCAAATCGCTTGAACTCTCCAATTGCAAATTCCACAAAAAGAGAGTTTCAAATCTGCTCTGTCTAAAGAAAGGTTCAACTCTGCGAGCTGAATACACACAACACAAGGAAGTTACTGAGAAATCTTCTGTCTTGAATTATATGAAGAAATCCCGTTTCCAACGAAGGCCTTGTAAAGGTCCAAATGTCCACTTGCAGACTTTACAAACAGAGTGTTTTCAAACTGCTCTATGAAAAGAAAGGTTAAACTCTGTGAACTGAACGCACAAATCATTACGTTATTTCAGAGAATGATTCTGTCTAGTTTTTAAACGAAGATATTTCCTTTTCTACCATTGGCGTGAAATCGCTTGTAATCTCCAACTGCAAATTCCACAAAAAGAGAGTTTCACATCTGCTCTGTCTAAAGAAAGGTTCAACTCTGTGAGCTGAATACACACAGCACAAGGAAGTTACTGTGAATTCTTCTGTCTTGCATTATATGAAGAAATCCCGTTTCCAACCAAGGCCTCGTAAATGTCCAAATATCCACTTGCAGACTTTACAAACAGAGTGTTTTCAAGCTGCTCTATGAAAAGAAAGGTTGAATTCTGTGAGCTGAACGCACAAATCATTACGTTGTTTCAGAGAATGATTCTGTCCAGTTTCTAAACGAAGATATTTCCTTTTCTACCATTGGCCTGAAATCGCTTGAAATCTCCAACTGCAAATTCCACAAAAAGAGAGTTTCAAATCTGCTCTGTGTAAAGAAAGGTTCAACTCTGTGAGCTGAAGACACACAACACAAGGAAGTTACTGAGAAATCTTCTGCCTTGCATTATATGAAGAAAGCCCGTTTCCAACGAAGGCCTCGTAGAGGTCCAAATATCCACTTGCAGACTTTTCAAACAGAGTGTTTTCAAACTGCTCTATGAAAAGAAAGGTTAAACTCTGTCAGGTGGATGCACAGATCACAAAGTAGTTTCTGAGAATGATTCTGTCTAGTTTTTAAACGGAGATATTTCCCTTTCTACCATTGGCCTCAAATCGCTTGAAATCTCCAATTGCAAATTCCAAAAAAAGAGTGTTTCAAATCTACTCTGTCTAAAGGAAGGTTCAACTCTGTGAGTTGAATACACACACACAAAGAAGTTACTGAGAATTCTTCTGTCTAGCAGTTTATGAAGAAATCCCGCTTCCAACGAAGGCCTCAAAGAGGTCCAAATATCCACTTGCAGACTTTACAAAGAGAGTGCTTCCAAACTGCTCTGTGAAAAGAAACGTTGAACTCTCTCAGTTGAAGGCATACATCACAAACTAGTTTCTGAAAATGATTCTGTCTAGTTTTTAAATGAAGATATATCCTTTTCTACCATCGGTCTGTAAGCGCTTGAAATCTCCATTTGCAAATTCCAAAAAAAGAAAGTTTCAAATATGCTCTAAGGAAGGATCAACTCTGTGAGGTGAATACACACAACACAAGGAAGTTACTGAGAAATCTTTTTTCTTTCATTATATGAATAAATCCCGTTTCCAACGAAGGCCCCTTAAAGGCCCAAATATCCACTTGCAGACTTTACAAACAGAGTGTTTTCAAACTGCTCTATGAAAAGAAAGGTTAAACTGTGTGAGCTGAACGCACAAATCATTAAGTTGTTTCAGAGAATGATTCTGTCTAGTTTTTAAACGAAGATATTTCCTTTTCTGTCATTGGCCTCAATTCGCTGGAAATCTCCACATGTAAATTAAACAAAAAGAGTGTTTCAAAACTACTCTGTCTAAAGGAAGGTTCAACACTGTGAGTTGAATACACACACACAAAGAAGTTACTGAGAATTCTCATGTCTAGCATGTTATGAAGAAATCCCGCTTCCAACGAAGACTTCAAAGAGGTCCAAATATCCACTTGCAGACTTTACAAACAGAGTGTTTCCAAACTGCTCTATGAAAAGAAAGGTTAAACTCTGTGAGCTGAACGCACAAATCATTACGTTGTTTCAGAGAATGAATCTGTCTAGTTTTTAAACTAAGATATTTCCTTTTATACCATTGGCCTGAAATCGCTTGAAATCTCCAAATGCAAATTCCACAAAAAGAGAGTTTCAAATCTGCTCTGTCTAAAGAAAGGTTCAACTCTGTGAGCTGAATACACACAACACAAGGAAGTTACTGAGAAATCTTCTGTCTTGCATTATATGAAGAAATCGCGTTTCCAACAAAGGCCTCTTAAAGGTCCAAATATCCACTTGCAGACTTTGCAAACAGAGTGTTTTCAAACTGCTCTATGAAAAGAAAGGTTAAACTCTGTGAGCTGAACGCACAAATCATTAAGTTGTTTCAGAGAATGATTCTGTCTAGTTTTTAAACGAAGATATTTCCTTTTCTGTCATTGGCCTCAATTCGCTTGAAATCTCCACATGTAAATTAAACAAAAAGAGTGTTTCAAATCTACTCTGTCTAAAGGAAGGTTCAACTCTGTGAGTTCAATACACACACACAAAGAAGTTACTGAGAATTCTTCTGTCTAGCATTTTATGAAGAAATCCCTCTTCCAACGAAGGCTTCAAAGAGGTCCAAATATCCACTTGCAGACTTTACAAGCAGACTGTTTTCAAACTGCTCTATGAAAAGAAAGGTTAAACTCTCTGAGCTGAACGCACAAATCATTAAGTTGTTTCAGAGAATGATTCTGCCTAGTTTTTAAAGGAAGATATTTCCTTTTCTACAATTGGCCTGAATTCGCATGAAATCTCCAACTGCAAATTCCTCAAAAAGAGAGTTTCAAATCTGCTCTGTCTAAAGAAAGGTTAAACTCTGTGAGCTGAAGACACACAACACAAGGAAGTTACTGAGAAATCTTCTGTTTTGCATTATATGAAGAAATCCCGTTTCCAACGAAGGCCTCGTAGAGGTCCAATTATCCACCTGCAGACTTTTCAAACAGAGTGTTTTCAAACTGCTCTATGAAAAGAAAAGTTAAACTCTGTCAGGTGGATGCACACATCACAAAGTAGTTTCTGAGAATGATTCTGTCTAGTTTTTAAACGGAGATATTTCCCTTTCTACCGTTGGCCTCAAATCGCTTGAACTCTCCAATTGCAAATTCCACAAAAAGAGAGTTTCAAATCTGCTCTGTCTAAAGAAAGGTTCAACTCTGCGAGCTGAATACACACAACACAAGGAAGTTACTGAGAAATCTTCTGTCTTGAATTATATGAAGAAATCCCGTTTCCAACGAAGGCCTTGTAAAGGTCCAAATGTCCACTTGCAGACTTTACAAACAGAGTGTTTTCAAACTGCTCTATGAAAAGAAAGGTTAAACTCTGTGAACTGAACGCACAAATCATTACGTTATTTCAGAGAATGATTCTGTCTAGTTTTTAAACGAAGATATTTCCTTTTCTACCATTGGCGTGAAATCGCTTGTAATCTCCAACTGCAAATTCCACAAAAAGAGAGTTTCACATCTGCTCTGTCTAAAGAAAGGTTCAACTCTGTGAGCTGAATACACACAGCACAAGGAAGTTACTGTGAATTCTTCTGTCTTGCATTATATGAAGAAATCCCGTTTCCAACCAAGGCCTCGTAAATGTCCAAATATCCACTTGCAGACTTTACAAACAGAGTGTTTTCAAGCTGCTCTATGAAAAGAAAGGTTGAATTCTGTGAGCTGAACGCACAAATCATTACGTTGTTTCAGAGAATGATTCTGTCCAGTTTCTAAACGAAGATATTTCCTTTTCTACCATTGGCCTGAAATCGCTTGAAATCTCCAACTGCAAATTCCACAAAAAGAGAGTTTCAAATCTGCTCTGTGTAAAGAAAGGTTCAACTCTGTGAGCTGAAGACACACAACACAAGGAAGTTACTGAGAAATCTTCTGCCTTGCATTATATGAAGAAAGCCCGTTTCCAACGAAGGCCTCGTAGAGGTCCAAATATCCACTTGCAGACTTTTCAAACAGAGTGTTTTCAAACTGCTCTATGAAAAGAAAGGTTAAACTCTGTCAGGTGGATGCACAGATCACAAAGTAGTTTCTGAGAATGATTCTGTCTAGTTTTTAAACGGAGATATTTCCCTTTCTACCATTGGCCTCAAATCGCTTGAAATCTCCAATTGCAAATTCCAAAAAAAGAGTGTTTCAAATCTACTCTGTCTAAAGGAAGGTTCAACTCTGTGAGTTGAATACACACACACAAAGAAGTTACTGAGAATTCTTCTGTCTAGCAGTTTATGAAGAAATCCCGCTTCCAACGAAGGCCTCAAAGAGGTCCAAATATCCACTTGCAGACTTTACAAAGAGAGTGCTTCCAAACTGCTCTGTGAAAAGAAACGTTGAACTCTCTCAGTTGAAGGCATACATCACAAACTAGTTTCTGAAAATGATTCTGTCTAGTTTTTAAATGAAGATATATCCTTTTCTACCATCGGTCTGTAAGCGCTTGAAATCTCCATTTGCAAATTCCAAAAAAAGAAAGTTTCAAATATGCTCTAAGGAAGGATCAACTCTGTGAGGTGAATACACACAACACAAGGAAGTTACTGAGAAATCTTTTTTCTTTCATTATATGAATAAATCCCGTTTCCAACGAAGGCCCCTTAAAGGCCCAAATATCCACTTGCAGACTTTACAAACAGAGTGTTTTCAAACTGCTCTATGAAAAGAAAGGTTAAACTGTGTGAGCTGAACGCACAAATCATTAAGTTGTTTCAGAGAATGATTCTGTCTAGTTTTTAAACGAAGATATTTCCTTTTCTGTCATTGGCCTCAATTCGCTGGAAATCTCCACATGTAAATTAAACAAAAAGAGTGTTTCAAAACTACTCTGTCTAAAGGAAGGTTCAACACTGTGAGTTGAATACACACACACAAAGAAGTTACTGAGAATTCTCATGTCTAGCATGTTATGAAGAAATCCCGCTTCCAACGAAGACTTCAAAGAGGTCCAAATATCCACTTGCAGACTTTACAAACAGAGTGTTTCCAAACTGCTCTATGAAAAGAAAGGTTAAACTCTGTGAGCTGAACGCACAAATCATTACGTTGTTTCAGAGAATGAATCTGTCTAGTTTTTAAACTAAGATATTTCCTTTTATACCATTGGCCTGAAATCGCTTGAAATCTCCAACTGCAAATTCCACAAAAAGAGAGTTTCAAATCTGCTCTGTCTAAAGAAAGGTTCAACTCTGTGAGCTGAATACACACAACACAAGGAAGTTACTGAGAAATCTTCTGTCTTGCATTATATGAAGAAATCGCGTTTCCAACGAAGGCCTCTTAAAGGTCCAAATATCCACTTGCAGACTTTACAAACAGAGTGTTTTCAAACTGCTCTATGAAAAGAAAGGTTAAACTCTGTGAGCTGAACGCACAAATCATTAAGTTGTTTCAGAGAATGATTCTGTCTAGTTTCTAAACGAAGATATTTCCTTTTCTGTTATTGGCCTCAATTCGCTTGAAATCTCCACATGTAAATCAAACAAAAGGAGTGTTTCAAATCTACTCTGTCTAAAGGATGGTTCAACTCCGTGAGTTGAATACACACACACAAAGAAGTTACTGAGAATTCTTCTGTCTAGCATTTTATGAAGAAATCCCGCTTCCAACGAAGACTTCAAAGAGGTCCAAATATCCACTTGCAGACTTTAGAAACAGAGTGTTTTCAAACGGATCTATGAAAAGAAAGGTTAAACTCTGTGAACTGAACTCACAAATCATTACGTTATTTCAGAGAATGATTCTGTCTAGTTTTTAAACGAAGATATTTCCTTTTCTACCATTGGCGTGAAATCGCTTGTAATCTCCAACTGCAAATTCCACAAAAAGAGAGTTTCACATCTGCTCTGTCTAAAGAAAGGTTCAACTCTGTGAGCTGAATACACACAGCACAAGGAAGTTACTGAGAATTCTTCTGTCTTGCATTATATGAAGAAATCCCGTTTCCAACGAAGGCCTCGTAAATGTCCAAATATCCACTTGCAGACTTTACAAACAGAGTGTTTTCAAGCTGCTCTATGAAAAGAAAGGTTGAATTCTGTGAGCTGAACGCACAAATCATTACGTTGTTTCAGAGAATGATTCTGTCTAGTTTCTAAACGAAGATATTTCCTTTTCTTCCATTGGCCTGAAATCGCTTGAAATCTCCAACTGCAAATTCCACAAAAAGAGAGTTTCAAATCTGCTCTGTGTAAAGAAAGGTTCAACTCTGTGAGCTGAAGACACACAACACAAGGAAGTTACTGAGAAATCTTCTGTCTTGCATTATATGAAGAAAGCCCGTTTCCAACGAAGGCCTCGTAGAGGTCCAAATATCCACTTGCAGACTTTTCAAACAGAGTGTTTTCAAACTGCTCTATGAAAAGAAAGGTTAAACTCTGTCAGGTGGATGCACACATCACAAAGTAGTTTCTGAGAATGATTCTGTCTAGTTTTTAAACAGAGATATTTCCCTTTCTACCATTGGCCTCAAATCGCTTGAAATCTCCAATTGCAAATTCCAAAAAAAGAGTGTTTCAAATCTACTCTGTCTAAAGGAAGGTTCAACTCTGTGAGTTGAATACACACACACAAAGAAGTTACTGAGAATTCTTCTGTCTAGCAGTTTATGAAGAAATCCCGCTTCCAACGAAGGCCTCAAAGAGGTCCAAATATCCACTTGCAGACTTTACAAAGAGAGTGCTTCCAAACTGCTCTGTGAAAAGAAAAGTTAAACTCTGTCAGTTGAAGGCATACATCACAAACTAGTTTCTGAAAATGATTCTGTCTAGTTTTTAAACGAAGATATATCCTTTTCTACCATCGGTCTGTAATCGCTTGAAATCTCCATTTGCAAATTCCAAAAAAAGAAAGTTTCAAATATGCTCTAAGGAAGGATCAACTCTGTGAGGTGAATACACACAACACAAGGAAGTTACTGAGAAATCTTTTTTCTTGCATTATATGAATAAATGCCGTTTCCAACGAAGGACTCTTAAAGGTCCAAATATCCACTTGCAGACTTTACAAACAGAGTGTTTTCAAACTGCTCTATGAAAAGAAAGGTTAAACTGTGTGAGCTGAACGCACAAATCATTAAGTTGTTTCAGAGAATGATTCTGTCTTGTTTTTAAACGAAGATATTTCCTTTTCTGTCATTGGCCTCAATTCGCTTGAAATCTCCACATGTAAATTAAACAAAAAGAGTGTTTCAAAACTACTCTGTCTAAAGGAAGGTTCAACACTGTGAGTTGAATACACACACACAAAGAAGTTACTGAGAATTCTCATGTCTAGCATGTTATGAAGAAATCCCGCTTCCAACGAAGACTTCAAAGAGGTCCAAATATCCACTTGCAGACTTTACAAACAGAGTGTTTCCAAACTGCTCTATGAAAAGAAAGGTTAAACTCTGTGAGCTGAACGCACAAATCATTACGTTGTTTCAGAGAATGAATCTGTCTAGTTTTTAAACTAAGATATTTCCTTTTATACCATTGGCCTGAAATCGCTTGAAATCTCCCACTGCAAATTCCACAAAAAGAGAGTTTCAAATCTGCTCTGTCTAAAGAAAGATTCAACTCTGTGAGCTGAAGACACACAACACAAGGAAGTTACTGAGAATTCTTCTGTCTTGCATTATATGAAGAAATCCCGTTTCCATGAAGGCCTCGTAAAGGTCCAAATATCCACTTGCAGACTTTGCAAACAGAGTGTTTTCAAACTGCTCTATGAAAAGAAAGGTTAAACTCTGTGAGCTGAACGCACAAATCATTAAGTTGTTTCAGAGAATGATTCTGTCTAGTTTTTAAACGAAGATATTTCCTTTTCTGTCATTGGCCTCAATTCGCTTGAAATCTCCACATGTAAATTAAACAAAAAGAGTGTTTCAAATCTACTCTGTCTAAAGGAAGGTTCAACTCTGTGTGTTCAATACACACACACAAAGAAGTTACTGAGAATTCTTCTGTCTAGCATTTTATGAAGAAATCCCTCTTCCAACGAAGGCTTCAAAGAGGTCCAAATATCCACTTGCAGACTTTACAAGCAGACTGTTTTCAAACTGCTCTATGAAAAGAAAGGTTAAACTCTCTGAGCTGAACGCACAAATCATTAAGTTGTTTCAGAGAATGATTCTGCCTAGTTTTTAAAGGAAGATATTTCCTTTTCTACAATTGGCCTGAATTCGCATGAAATCTCCAACTGCAAATTCCTCAAAAAGAGAGTTTCAAATCTGCTCTGTCTAAAGAAAGGTTAAACTCTGTGAGCTGAAGACACACAACACAAGGAAGTTACTGAGAAATCTTCTGTTTTGCATTATATGAAGAAATCCCGTTTCCAACGAAGGCCTCGTAGAGGTCCAATTATCCACCTGCAGACTTTTCAAACAGAGTGTTTTCAAACTGCTCTATGAAAAGAAAAGTTAAACTCTGTCAGGTGGATGCACACATCACAAAGAAGTTTCTGAGAATGATTCTGTCTAGTTTTTAAACGGAGATATTTCCCTTTCTACCGTTGGCCTCAAATCGCTTGAACTCTCCAATTGCAAATTCCACAAAAAGAGTATTTCAAATCTACTCTGTCTAAAGGAAGGTTCAACTCTGTGAGTTGAATACACACACACAAAGAAGTTAATGAGAATTCTTCTGTCTAGCATTTTATGAAGAAATCCCTCTTCCAACGAAGGCCTCAAAAGGTCCAAATATACACTTGCAGACTTTACAAAGAGAGTGCTTCCAAACTGCTCTGTGAAAAGAAACGTTAAACTCCGTCAGTTGAAGGCGTACATCACAAAGTAGTTTCTGAAAATGATTCTGTCTAGTTTTTAAACGAAGATATATCCTTTTCTACCATTGGCCTGAAATGGCTTGAAATCTCCAATTGCAAATTCCAAAAAGAGAAAGTTTCAAATATGCTCTAAGAAAGGTTCAATTCTGTGAGCTGAATACACACAACACAAGCAAGTTGCTGAGAAAACTTTTGTCTTGCATTATATGAAGAAATCCCGTTTCCAATGAAGGCCTCGTAAAGGTCCAAATATACACTTGCAGACTTTACAAACAGAGTGTTTTCAAACTGCTCCATGAAAAGAAAGGTTAAACTGTGTGAGCTGAACGCACAAATCATTAAGTTGTTTCAGAGAATGATTCTGTCTAGTTTTTAAACGAAGATATTTCCTTTTCTGTCATTGGCCTCAATTCGCTTGAAATCTCCACATGTAAATTAAACAAAAAGGGTGTTTCAAAACTACTCTTTCTAAAGGAAGGTTCAACACTGTGAGTTGAATACACACACACAAAGAAGTTACTGAGAATTCTCATGTCTAGCATGTTATGAAGAAATCCCGCTTCCAACGAAGACTTCAAAGAGGTCCAAATATTCACTTGCAGACTTTACAAACAGAGGGTTTCCAAACTGCTCTATGAAAAGAAAGGTTAAACTCTGTGAGCTGAAGGCACAAATCATTACGTTGTTTCAGAGAATGAATCTGTCTGGTTTTTAAACTAAGATATTTCCTTTTATACCTTTGGCCTGAAATCGCTTGAAATCTCCAACTGCAAATTCCACAAAAAGAGAGTTTCAAATCTGCTCTGTCTAAAGAAAGGTTCAACTCTGTGAGCTGAAGACACACAACACAGGGAAGTTACTGAGAAATCTTCTGTCTTGCATTATATGAAGAAATCCCGTTTCCAATGAAGGCCTCGTAAAGGTCCAAATATCCACTTGCAGACTTTACAAACAGAGTGTTTTCAAACTGCTCTATGAAAAGAAAGGTTAAACTCTGTGAGCTGAACGCACAAATCATTAAGTTGTTTCAGAGAATGATTCTGTCTAGTTTTTAAACGAAGATATTTCCTTTTCTGTCATTGGCCTCAATTCGCTTGAAATCTCCACATGTAAATTTAACAAAAAGAGTGTTTCAAATCTACTCTGTCTAAAGGAAGGTTCAACTGTGTGAGTTGAATACACACACACAAAGAAGTTACTGAGAATTCTTCTGTCTAGCATTTTATGAAGAAATCCCGCTTCCAACGAAGGCTTCAAAGAGGTCCAAATATCCACTTGCAGACTTTACAAAGAGAGTGCTTCCAAACTGCTCTGTGAAAAGAAACGTTAAACTCCGTCAGTTGAAGGCGTACATCACAAAGTAGTTTCTGAAAATGATTCTGTCTAGTTTTTAAACGAAGATATATCCTTTTCTACCATTGGCCTGAAATGGCTTGAAATCTCCAATTGCAAATTCCAAAAAGAGAAAGTTTCAAATATGCTCTAAGAAAGGTTCAATTCTGTGAGCTGAATACACACAACACAAGCAAGTTGCTGAGAAAACTTTTGTCTTGCATTATATGAAGAAATCCCGTTTCCAATGAAGGCCTCGTAAAGGTCCAAATATACACTTGCAGACTTTACAAACAGAGTGTTTTCAAACTGCTCCATGAAAAGAAAGGTTAAACTGTGTGAGCTGAACGCACAAATCATTAAGTTGTTTCAGAGAATGATTCTGTCTAGTTTTTAAACGAAGATATTTCCTTTTCTGTCATTGGCCTCAATTCGCTTGAAATCTCCACATGTAAATTAAACAAAAAGGGTGTTTCAAAACTACTCTTTCTAAAGGAAGGTTCAACACTGTGAGTTGAATACACACACACAAAGAAGTTACTGAGAATTCTCATGTCTAGCATGTTATGAAGAAATCCCGCTTCCAACGAAGACTTCAAAGAGGTCCAAATATTCACTTGCAGACTTTACAAACAGAGGGTTTCCAAACTGCTCTATGAAAAGAAAGGTTAAACTCTGTGAGCTGAAGGCACAAATCATTACGTTGTTTCAGAGAATGAATCTGTCTGGTTTTTAAACTAAGATATTTCCTTTTATACCTTTGGCCTGAAATCGCTTGAAATCTCCAACTGCAAATTCCACAAAAAGAGAGTTTCAAATCTGCTCTGTCTAAAGAAAGGTTCAACTCTGTGAGCTGAAGACACACAACACAGGGAAGTTACTGAGAAATCTTCTGTCTTGCATTATATGAAGAAATCCCGTTTCCAATGAAGGCCTCGTAAAGGTCCAAATATCCACTTGCAGACTTTACAAACAGAGTGTTTTCAAACTGCTCTATGAAAAGAAAGGTTAAACTCTGTGAGCTGAACGCACAAATCATTAAGTTGTTTCAGAGAATGATTCTGTCTAGTTTTTAAACGAAGATATTTCCTTTTCTGTCATTGGCCTCAATTCGCTTGAAATCTCCACATGTAAATTTAACAAAAAGAGTGTTTCAAATCTACTCTGTCTAAAGGAAGGTTCAACTGTGTGAGTTGAATACACACACACAAAGAAGTTACTGAGAATTCTTCTGTCTAGCATTTTATGAAGAAATCCCGCTTCCAACGAAGGCTTCAAAGAGGTCCAAATATCCACTTGCAGACTTTACAAACAGAGTGTTTTCAAACTGCACTATGAAAAGAAAGGTTAAACTCTGTGAGGTGAATGCACAAATCATTACGTTGTTTCAGAGAATGATTTTGTCTAGTTTTTAAACGAAGATATTTCCTTTTCTACCACTGGCGTGAAATCGCTTGAAATCTCCAACTGCAAATTCCACAAAAAGAGAGTTTCAAATCTCCTCTGTGTAAAGAAAGGTTCAACTCTGTGAGCTGAATACACACAACACAAGGAAGTTACTGAGAATTCTTC
This sequence comes from Pan troglodytes, assembly GCF_028858775.2. Lineage (NCBI taxonomy): Eukaryota > Metazoa > Chordata > Mammalia > Primates > Hominidae > Pan > Pan troglodytes. The sequence goes on from NC_072413.2 coordinate 17,043,918, forward strand.
TGTCTTGCATTATATGAAGAAATCCCGCTTCCAACAAAGGCCTCAAAGAGGTCCGAATATCCACTTGCAGACTTTACAAACAGAGTGTTTTCAAACTGCTCTATGAAAAGAATGGTTTAACTCTGTGAGCTGAACGCACAAATCATTAAGTTGTTTCAGAGAATGATTCTGTCTAGTTTTTAAACGAAGATATTTCCTTTTCTGTCACTGGCCTCAATTCGCTTGAAATCTCCACATGTAAATTAAAAAAAAGACTGTTTCAAATCTACTCTGTCTTAAGGAAGGTTCGACTCTGTGAGTTGAATACACACACACACAAAGAAGTTACTGAGAATTCTTCTGTCTAGCATTCTTTGAAGAAATCCCGCTTCCAACGAAGGCTTCAAAGAGGTCCTAATATCCACTTGCAGACTTTAGAAACAGAGTGTTTTCAAACGGATCTATGAAAAGAAAGGTTAAACTCTGTGAACTGAACGCACAAATCATTACGTTATTTCAGAGAATGATTCTGTCTAGTTTTTAAACAAAGATATTTCCTTTTCTACCATTGGCGTGAAATCGCTTGTAATCTCCAACTGCAAATTCCACAAAAAGAGAGTTTCACATCTGCTCTGTCTAAAGAAAGGTTCAACTCTGTGAGCTGAATAGACACAGCACAAGGAAGTTACTGAGAATTCTTCTGTCTTGCATTATATGAAGAAATCCCGTTTCCAACGAAGGCCTCGTAAATGTCCAAATATCCACTTGCAGACTTTACAAACAGAGTGTTTTCAAGCTGCTCTATGAAAAGTTGAATTCTGTGAGCTGAACGCACAAATCATTACGTTGTTTCAGAGAATTATTCTGTCTAGTTTCTAAACGAAGATATTTCCTTTTCTACCATTGGCCTGAAATCGCTTGAAATCTCCAACTGCAAATTCCACAAAAAGAGAGTTTCAAATCTGCTCTGTGTAAAGAAAGGTTCAACTCTGTGAGCTGAGGACACACAACACAAGGAAGTTACTGAGAAATCTTCTGGCTTGCATTATATGAAGAAAGCCCGTTTCCAACGAAGGCCTCGTAGAGGTCCAAATATCCACTTGCAGACTTTACAAACAGAGTGTTTTCAAACTGCTCTATGAAAAGAAAGGTTAAACTCTGTCAGGTGGATGCACAGATCACAAAGTAGTTTCTGAGAATGATTCTGTCTAGTTTTTAAACGGAGATATTTCCCTTTCTACCATTGGCCTCAAATCGCTTGAAATCTCCAATTGCAAATTCCAAAAAAAGAGTGTTTCAAATCTACTCTGTCTAAAGGAAGGTTCAACTCTCTGAGTTGAATACACACACACAAAGAAGTTACTGAGAATTCTTCTGTCTAGCAGTTTATGAAGAAATCCCGCTTCCAACGAAGGCCTCAAAGAGGTCCAAATATCCACTTGCAGACTTTACAAAGAGAGTGCTTCCAAACTGCTCTGTGAAAAGAAACGTTAAACTCTGTCAGTTGAAGGCATACATCACAAACTAGTTTCTGAAAATGATTCTGTCTAGTTTTTAAACGAAGATATATCCTTTTCTACCAACGGTCTGTAATCGCTTGAAATCTCCATTTGCAAATTCCAAAAAAAGAAAGTTTCAAATATGCTCTAAGGAAGGATCAACTCTGTGAGGTGAATACACACAATACAAGGAAGTTACTGAGAAATCTTTTTTCTTGAATTATATGATTAAATCCCGTTTCCAACGAAGGCCTCGTAAAGGTCCAAATATCCACTTGCAGACTTTACAAACAGAGTGTTTTCAAACTGCTCTATGAAAAGAAAGGTTAAACTCTGTGAGCTGAACGCACAAATCATTAAGTTGTTTCAGAGAATGATTCTGTCTAGTTTTTAAAGGAAGATATTTCCTTTTCTACCATTGGCCTGAAATCGCATGAAATCTCCAACTGCAAATTCCTCAAAAAGAGAGTTTCAAATCTGCTCTGTCTAAAGAAAGGTTAAACTCTGTGAGCTGAAGACACACAACACAAGGAAGTTACTGAGAAATCTTCTGTCTTGCATTATATGAAGAAAGCCCGTTTCCAACGAAGGCCTCGTAGAGGTCCAAATATCCACTTGCAGACTTTTCAAACAGAGTGTTTTCAAACTGCTCTATGAAAAGAAAGGTTAAACTCTGTCAGGTGGATGCACACATCACAAAGTAGTTTCTGAGAATGATTCTGTCTAGTTTTTAAACGGAGATATTTCCCTTTCTACCGTTGGCCTCAAATCGCTTGAAATCTCCAATTGCAAATTCCACAAAAAGAGTATTTCAAATCTACTCTGTCTAAAGGAAGGTTCAACTCTGTGAGTTGAATACACACACACAAAGAAGTTAATGAGAATTCTTCTGTCTAGCATTTTATGAAGAAATCCCTCTTCCAACGAAGGCCTCAAAAGGTCCAAATATCCACTTGCAGACTTTACAAAGAGAGTGCTTCCAAACTGCTCTGTGAAAAGAAACGTTAAACTCCGTCAGTTGAAGGCGTACATCACTAAGTAGTTTCTGAAAATGATTCTGTCTAGTTTTTAAACTAAGATATATCCTTTTCTACCATTGGCCTGAAATGGCTTGAAATCTCCAATTGCAAATTCCAAAAAGAGAAAGTTTCAAATATGCTCTAAGAAAGGTTCAATTCTGTGAGCTGAATAGACACAACACAATTAAGTTACTGAGAAAACTTTTGTCTTGCATTATATGAAGAAATCCGGTTTCCAATGAAGGCCTCGTAAAGGTCCAAATATACACTTGCAGACTTTACAAACAGAGTGTTTTCAAACTGCTCCATGAAAAGAAAGGTTAAACTGTGTGAGCTGAACGCACAAATCATTAAGTTGTTTCAGAGAATGATTCTGTCTAGTTTTTAAACGAAGATATTTCCTTTTCTGTCATTGGCCTCAATTCGCATGAAATCTCCACATGTAAATTAAACAAAAAGGGTGTTTCAAAACTATTCTGTCTAAAGGAAAGTTCAACACTGTGAGTTGAATACACACACACAAAGAAGTTACTGAGAATTCTCATGTCTAGCATGTTATGAAGAAATCCCGCTTCCAACGAAGACTTCAAAGAGGTCCAAATATCCACTTGCAGACTTTACAAACGGACTGTTTCCAAACTGCTCTATGAAAAGAAAGGTTAAACTCTGTGAGCTGAAGGCACAAATCATTACGTTGTTTCAGAGAATGAATCTGTCTGGTTTTTAAACTAAGATATTTCCTTTTATACCTTTGGCCTGAAATCGCTTGAAATCTCCAATTGCAAATTCCACAAAAAGAGAGTTTCAAATCTGCTCTGTCTAAAGAAAGGTTCAACTCTGTGAGCTGAAGACACACAACACAGGGAAGTTACTGAGAAATCTTCTGTCTTGCATTATATGAAGAAATCCCGTTTCCAATGAAGGCCTCTTAAAGGTCCAAATATCCACTTGCAGACTTTACAAACAGAGTGTTTTCAAACTGCTCTATGAAAAGAAAGGTTAAACTCTGTGAACTGAACGCACAAATCATTAAGTTGTTTCAGAGAGTGATTCTGTCTAGTTTTGAAACGAAGATATTTCCTTTTCTGTCATTGGCCTCAATTCGCTTGAAATCTCCACATGTAAATTAAACAAAAAGAGTGTTTCAAATCTACTCTGTCTAAAGGAAGGTTCAACTCTGTGAGTTGAATGCACACACACAAAGAAGTTACTGAGAATTCTTCTGTCTAGCATTTTATGAAGAAATCCCGCTTCCAACGAAGGCTTCAAAGAGGTCCAAATATCCACTTGCAGACTTTACAAACAGAGTGTTTTCAAACTGCACTATGAAAAGAAAGGTTAAACTCTGTGAGGTGAATGCACAAATCATTACGTTGTTTCAGAGAATGATTTTGTCTAGTTTTTAAACGAAGATATTTCCTTTTCTACCATTGGCGTGAAATCGCTTGAAATCTCCAACTGCAAATTCCACAAAAAGAGAGTTTCAAATCTGCTCTGTGTAAAGAAAGGTTCAACTCTGTGAGCTGAATACACACAACACAAGGAAGTTACTGAGAAATCTTCTGTCTTGCATTATATGAAGAAATCCTGCTTCCAACGAAGGCCTCAAAGAGGTCCAAATATCCACTTGCAGACTTTACAAACAGAGTGTTTTCAAACTGCTCTATGAAAAGAAAGGTTAAACTCTGTGAGCTGAACGCACAAATCATTAAGTTGTTTCAGAGAATGATTCTGTCTAGTATTTAAACGCAGATAATTCCTTTCCTGTAATTGGCCTGAATTCGCTTGAAATCTCCACATGTAAATCAAACAAAAAGAGTGTTTCAAATCTACTCTGTCTAAAGGAAGGTTCAACTCTGTGAGTTGAATACACACACACAAAGAAGTTACTGAGAATTCTTCTGTCTAGCATTTTATGAAGAAATCCCGCTTCCAACGAAGCCTTCAAAGACGTCCAAGTATCCACTTGCAGACTTTACAAACAGAGTGTTTCCAAACTGATCTATGAAAAGAAAGGTTAAACTCCATGAGCTGAATGCACAAATCAATACGCTGTTTCAGAGAATGATTCTGTCTAGTTTTTAAACGAAGATATTTCCTTTTCTACCATTGCCGTGAAATCGCTTGAAATCTCCAACTGCAAATTCCACAAAAAGAGAGTTTCAAATCTGCTCTGTCTAAAGAAAGATTCAACTCTGTGAGCTGAATACACACAACACAAGGAAGTTACTGAGAAATCTTCTGTCTTGCATTATATGAAGAAATCGCGTTTCCAACGAAGGCCTCTTAAAGGTCCAAATATCCACTTGCAGACTTTACAAACAGAGTGTTTTCAAACTGCTCTATGAAAAGAAAGGTTAAACTCTGTGAGCTGAACGCACAAATCATTAAGTTGTTTCAGAGAATGATTCTGTCTAGTTTTTAAACGAAGATATTTCCTTTTCTGTTTTTGGCCTCAATTCGCTTGAAATCTCCACATGTAAATCAAACAAAAGGAGTGTTTCAAATCTACTCTGTCTAAAGGATGGTTCAACTCTGTGAGTTGAATACACACACACAAAGAAGTTACTGAGAATTCTTCTGTCTAGCATTTTATGAAGAAATCCCGCTTCCAACGAAGGCTTCAAAGAGGTCCAAATATCCACTTGCAGACTTTAGAAAAAGAGTGTTTTCAAACGGATCTATGAAAAGAAAGGTTAAACTCTGTGAACTGAACGCACAAATCATTACGTTATTTCAGAGAATGATTCTGTCTAGTTTTTAAACGAAGATATTTCCTTTTCTACCATTGGCGTGAAATCGCTTGTAATCTCCAACTGCAAATTCCACAAAAAGAGAGTTTCACATCTACTCTGTCTAAAGTAAGGTTCAACTCTGTGAGCTGAATACACACAGCACAAGGAAGTTACTGAGAATTCTTCTGTCTTGCATTATATGAAGAAATCCCGTTTCCAACGAAGGCCTCGTAAATGTCCAAATATCCACTTGCAGACTTTACAAACAGAGTGTTTTCAAGCTGCTCTATGAAAAGTTGAATTCTGTGAGCTGAACGCACAAATCATTACGTTGTTTCAGAGAATGATTCTGTCTAGTTTCTAAACGAAGATATTTCCTTTTCTACCATTGGCCTGAAATCGCTTGAAATCTCCAACTGCAAATTCCACAAAAAGAGAGTTTCAAATCTGCTCTGTGTAAAGAAAGGTTCAACTCTGTGAGCTGAAGACACACAACACAAGGAAGTTACTGAGAAATCTTCTGTCTTGCATTATATGAAGAAAGCCCGTTTCCAACGAAGGCCTCGTAGAGGTCCAAATATCCACTTGCAGACTTTTCAAACAGAGTGTTTTCAAACTGCTCTATGAAAAGAAAGGTTAAACTCTGTCAGGTGGATGCACACATCACAAAGTAGTTTCTGAGAATGATTCTGTCTAGTTTTTAAACAGAGATATTTCCCTTTCTACCATTGGCCTCAAATCGCTTGAAATCTCCAATTGCAAATTCCAAAAAAAGAGTGTTTCAAATCTACTCTGTCTAAAGGAAGGTTCAACTCTGTGAGTTGAATACACACACACCAAGACGTTACTGAGAATTCTTCTCTCTAGCAGTTTATGAAGAAATCCCGCTTCCAACGAAGGCCTCAAAGAGGTCCAAATATCCACTTGCAGACTTTTCAAAAAGAGTGTTTCCAAACGGCTCTGTGAAAAGAAACGTTAAACTCTGTCAGTTGAAGGCATACATCACAAACTAGTTTCTGAAAATGATTCTGTCTAGTTTTTAAACGAAGATACTTCCTTTTCTACCATTGGCCTGAAATCGTTTGAAATCTCCAATTGCAAATTCCAAAAAGGGAAAGTTTCAAATATGCCCTCTCTAAAGAAAGGTTCAACTCTGTGAGCTGAATACACACAACACAAGGAAGTTACTGAGAAATCTTCTGTCTTGCATTATATGAAGAAATCCCGTTTCCAACGAAGGCCTCGTAAAGCTTCAAATATCCACTTGCAGACTTTACAAACAGAGTGTTTTCAAACTGCTCCATGAAAAGAAAGGTTAAACTCTGTGAGCTGAACGCACAAATCATTAAGTTGCTTCAGAGAATGAGTCTGTCTAGTTTTTATACGAAGATATTTCCTTTTCTACAATTGGTCTCAAAATCGCTTGAAATCTCCAATTGCAAAATTCACAAAAAGGGAGTTTCAAATCTCCTCTGTCTAAAGAAGGTTCAACTCTGTGAGCTGAATACACACAACACAAACAAGTTACTGAAAATTCTTCTGTCTAGCATTATATGAAGAAATCCCGTTTCCAACGAAGGCCTCAAAGAGGTCCAAATATACACTTGCAGATTTTACAGTGTTTTCAAACTGCTCTACGAAAAGAAATGTTAAACTTTGTCAGGTGGATGCACTCATCACAAAGTAGTTTCTGAGAATGATTCTGTCTAGTTTTTAAACAAACATCTTTCGTTTTCTGTCATTGATCTCATTCGCTTGAAATCTCCACATGTAAATTCCACAAAAAGAGTGTTTCAAATCTCCTCTGTCTAAAGCAAAGTTCAACTCTGTGAGTTGAATACACACACGCAAAGAAGTTACTGAGAATTCTTCTGTCTAGCATTTTATGAAGAAATCCCGCTTCCAACGAAGGCCTCAAAGAGGTCCAAATATCCAATTGCAGACTTTACAAAGAGAGTGCTTCCAACATGCTCTGTGAAAAGAAACGTTAAACTCTGCAGTTGAAGGGGCACATCACAAACTAGTTTCTGAAAAGGATTCTGTCTGGTTTTTAAACGAAGATACTTCCTTTCCTACCATTGGCCTGAAATCGCTTGAAATCTCCAATTGCAAATTCCAAAAAGAGAAAGTTTCAAATATGCTCTCTCTAAAGAAAGGTTCAACTCTGTGAGCTGAATACACACAACACAAGGAAGTTACTGAGAAATCTTCTGTCTTCCATTATATGAAGAAATCCCGTTTCCAATGAAGGCCTCGTAAAGGTCCAAATATCCACTTGCAGACTTTACAAACAGAGTGTTTTCAAACTGCTCTATGAAAAGAAAGGTTAAACTCTGTGAGCTGAACGCACAAATCATGAAGTTGTTTCAGAGAATGATCCTGTCTAGTTTTTAAACGAAGATATTTCCTTTTCTGTCATTGGCCTCAATTCGCTTGAAATCTCCACATGTAAATTAAACAAAAAGAGTGTTTCTAATCTCCTCTGTCTAAAGGAAGGTTCAACTCTGTGAGGTGAATACACACACACAAAGAAGTTACTGAGAATTCTTCCGTCTAGCATTTTATGAAGAAATCCCTCTTCCAACGAAGGCCTCAAAGAGGTCCTAATATCCACTTGCAGACTTTACAAACAGAGTGTTTTCAAACTGCTCTATGAAAAGAAAGGTTAAACTCTGTGAGCTGAACGCACAAATCATTACGTTGTTTCAGAGAATGATTCTGTCTAGTTTTTAAACGAAGATATTTCCTTTTCAACCATTGGCCTGAAATCGCTTGAAATCTCCAACTCCAAATTCCACAAAAAGAGAGTTTCAAATCTGCTCTGCTAAAGAAAGGTGAAGACACACAACACAAGGAAGTTACTGAGAATTCTTCTGTCTTGCATTATATGGAGAAATCCCGTTTCCAACGAAGGCCTCGTAGAGGTCCAAATATCCACTTGCAGACTTTTCAAACAGAGTGTTTTCAAACTGCTCTATGAAAAGAAAGGTTAAACTCTGTCAGGTGGATGCACACATCACAAAGTAGTTTCTGAGAATGATTCTGTCTAGTTTTTAAACGGAGATATTTCCCTTTCTACCATTGGCCTCAAATCGCTTGAAATCTCCAATTGCAAATTCGACAAAAAGAGAGTTTCAAATCTGCTCTCTCTAAAGAAAGGATCAACCCTGTGAGTTGAATACACACAACGCTAAGAAGTTACTGAGAATTCTTCTGTCTAGCATTATATGAAGGAATCCCGTTTCCAACGAAGGCCTGAGAGAGGTCCAAATATCGGCTTTCAGACTTTTCAAACAGAGTGTTTCCTAACTGCTCTATGAAAAGGAAGGTTAAACTCTGTGAGCTGAACGCACAAATCATTAAGTTGCTTCAGAGAATGATTCCGTCTAGTTTTTATACGAAAATATTTCCTTTTCTACCATTGGCCTCAAATCGCTTGAAATCTGCAATTGCAAAATCCACAAAAAGAGAGTTTCAAATCTGCTCTGTCAAAAGAAAGGTTCAACTCTGTGAGCTGAATACACACAACACAAAGAAGTTACTGAAAATTCTCCTGTCTAGCATTATATGAAGAAATCCCATTTCCAACGAAGGCCTCAAAGAGGTCCAAGTATACACTTGCAGATTTTACAAACAGAGTGTTTTCAAACTGCTCTATGAAAAGAAAGGTTGGGCAAGGACTTCATGTCCAAAACACCAAAAGCAATGGCAACAAAAGCCAAAATTGACAAATGGGATCTAATTAAACTAAAGAGCTTCTGCACAGCAAAAGAAACTACCATCAGAGTGAATAGGCAACGTACAACATGGGAGAAAATTTTCACAACCTACTCATCTGACAAAGGGCTAATATCCAGAATCTACAGTGAACTCAAAGAAATTTACAAGAAAAAAACAAACAACCCCATCAAAAAGTGGGCGAAGGACATGAAAAGGCACTTCTCAAAAGAAGACATTTATGCAGCCAAAAAACACATGAAAAAATGCTCATCATCACTGGCCATCAGAGAAATGCAAATCAAAACCACTATGAGATATCATCTCACACCAGTTAGAATGGCAATCATTCAAAAGTCAGGAAACAACAGGTGCTGGAGAGGATGTGGAGAAATAGGAACACTTTTACACTGTTGGTGGGACTGTAAACTAGTTCAACCATTGTGGAAGTCAGTGTGGCGATTCCTCAGGGATCTAGAACTAGAAATACCATTTGACCCAGCCATCCCATTACTGGGTATATACCCAAATGACTATAAATCATGCTGCTATAAAGACACATGAACACGTATGTTTATTGCGGCATTATTCACAATAGCAAAGACTTGGAACCAACCCAAATGTCCAACAATGATAGACTGGATTAAGAAAATGTGGCACATATACACCATGGAATACTATGCAGCCATAAAAAAATGATGAGTTCATATCCTTTGTAGGGACATGGATGAAATTGGAAACCATCATTCTCAGTAAACTATCGCAGGAACAAAAAAACAAACACCGCATATTCTCACTCATAGGTGGGAATTGAACAATGAGATCACATGGACACAGGAAGGGGAATATCATACTCTGGGGACTGTGGTGGGGAGGGGGGAGGGGGGAGGGATAGCATTGGGAGATATACCTAATGCTAGATGACGAGTTAGTGGGTGCAGCGCACCAGCATGGCACATGTATACATATGTAACTAACCTGCACAATGTGCACATGTACCCTAAAACTTAAAGTATAAAAAAAAAAAAATCTTTAAAAATGTGAAAATCTAGGATGTAGAAGAGTCTGGAAATTTTCATCTTCAAAACTTTATGGTTAATTTCTTGAAGCTTTAGCTAGCAAAAGTGATCCTAAATTCAAGTGGCAGAGATAATGCAGATGGAAGAATGGATAGTTATCCTGTGATGACAGAGTATTTTAGTGGTCAACCTAAATAATTCAATTCTTCAGATTCACTTTTGCTTGTATCGTTGATATCATAACAACATGGTGGGACTTTGATCAGAGTTCTCTACTGTCAGAAAGGGCCCAGTGGCTATTTTCTTAGAGAATAGTCCCAGTAGCAAGAATTAAGAACAACAATATAATATGAACACACGTAGAGATCTAATGTACATGAGGCCTGAGTTAACAACATTGTATTGTTTTGGATATTTTTAAATAAAATAAATCTATTAAAAAAAAAAAAAAGAAAGGTTATACTCTGTGAGCTGAACGCACAAATCATTACGTTGTTTCAGAGAATGATTCTGTCTAGTTTTTAAACGAAGGTATTTCTTTTTCTGTCACTGGCCTCAATTCGCTTGAAATCTCCACATGTAAATTAAACAAAAAGAGTGTTTCAAATCTAGTCTGTCTAAAGGAAGGTTCAACTCTGTGAGTTGAGTACACACACACAAAGAAGTTACTGAGAATTCTTCTGTCTAGCATTTTATGAAGAAATCCCTCTTCCAACGAAGGCCTCAAAGAGGTCCAAATATCCACTTGCAGACTTTACACACAGAGTGTTTTCAAACTGCTCTATGAAAAGAAAGATTAAACTCTGTGAGCTGAACGCACAAATCATTACGTTGTTTCAGAGAATGATTCTGTCAAGTTTTTAAACGAAGATATTCCTTTTCTACCATGGGCCTGAAATCGCTTGAAATCTCCAACTGCAAATTCCACAAAAAGAGAGTTTCAAATCTGCTCTCTCTAAAGAAAGGTTCAACTCTGTGAGCTGAATACACACAACACAAGGAAGTTACTGAGAAATCTTCTGTCTTGCATTATATGAAGAAATCCCGTTTCCAACGAAGGCCTCGTAAAGGTCCAAATATCAACTTGTAGACTTTACAAACAGAGTGTTTTCAAACTGCTCTATGAAAAGAAAGGTTAAACTCTGTGAGCTGAACGCACAAATGATTAAGTTGTTTCAGAGAATGATTCTGTCTTGTTTTTAAACGAAGATATTTCCTTTTCTGTCATTGGCCTCAATTCGCTTGAAATCTCCACATGTAAGTGAAACAAAAAGAGTTTTTCAAATCTACTCTGACTAAAGGAAGGTTCAACTCTGTGAGTTGAATACACACACACAAAGAAGTTACTGGGAATTCTTCTGTCTAGAATTTTATGAAGAAATCCCGCTTCCAACGAAGGCCTCAAAGAGTTCCAAATATCCATTTGCAGACTTTACAAATAGGGTGTTTTCAAACTGCTCTATGAAAAGAAAGGTTAAGCTATGTGAGCTGAACGCAGAAATCATTACGTTGTTTCAGAGAATGATTCTGTCTCGTTTTTAAACGAAGATATTTCCTTTTCTACCATTGGCCTGAAATCGCTTGAAATCTCCAACTGCAAATTCCACAAAAAGAGAGTTTCAAATCTGCTCTGTCTAAAGAAAGGTTCAACTCTGTGAGCTGAAGACACACAACACAAGGAAGTTACTGAGAATACTTCTGTCTTGCATTATATGAATAAAACCCTTTTCCAACAAAGGCCTCAAAGAGGTCTAAATATACACTTGCAGAGTTTACAAACAGAGTGTTTTCAAACTGCTCTATGAAAAGAAACGTTAAACTTTGTCAGGTGGATGCACACATCACAAAGTAGTTTCTGAGAATGATTCTGTCTAGTTTTTAAACAAACATATTTCGTTTTCTGTCATTGACCTCAATTCGCTTGATATCTCCACATGTAGTTTCCACAAAAAGAATGTTTCAAATCTACTCTGTCTAAAGGAAGGTTCAACTGTGTGAGTTGAATACACACACACAAAGAAGTTACTGAGAATTCTTCTGTCTTGCATTTTATGAAGAAATCCCTCTTCCAACGAAGGCCTCAAACAGGTCCAAATATCCACTTGCAGACTTTACAAACAGAGTGTTTTCAAACTTCTCTATGAAAAGAAATGTTAAACTCTGTGAGCTGAACGCAGAAATCATTACGTTGTTTCAGAGAATGATTCTGTCTACTTTTTAAACGAAGATATTTCCTTTTCTACCATTGGCCTGAAATCGCTTCAAATCTCCAACTGCAAATTCCACAAAAAGAGAGTTTCAAATCGGCTCTGTCTAAAGAAAGTTTAAACTGTGCGAGCTGAAGACACACAACACAAGGAAGTTACTGAGAATTCTTCTGTCTTGCATTATATGAAGAAACCCCGTTTCCAACGTAGGCCCCGTAGAGGTCCAAATATCCACTTGCAGACTTTTCAAACAGAGTGTTTTCAAACTGCTCTATGAAAAGAAAGGTTAAACTCTGTCAGGTGGATGCACACATCAAAAAGTAGTTTCTGAGAATGATTCTGTCTAGTTTTTAAACAGAGATATTTCCCTTTCTATCATTGGCCTCAAATCGCTTGAAATCTCCAATTGGATAGTCCACAAAAAGAGAGTTTCAAATCTTCTCTCTCTAAAGAAAGGTTCTACCCTGTGAGTTGAATACACACAACGCTAAGAAGTTACTGAGAATTCTTCTGTCTCGCATTACGTGAGGGAATCCCGTTTCCAACGAAGGCCTGAAAGAGGTCCAAATATCCGCTTCCAGACCTAACAAACAGACTGTTTCCTAGCTGCTCTATGAAAAGGAAGGTTAAACTCTGTGAGCTGAACGCACAAATCATTACGTTGCTTCAGAGAATCATTCTGTCTAGTTTTTATACGAATATATTTCCTTTTATACCATTGGCCTCAAATCGCTTGAAATCTCCAATTGCAAAATCCACAAAAAGAGAGTTTCAAATCTGCTCTGTCTAAAGAAAGGTTCAACTCTGTGAGCTGAATACACACAACAAAAAGAAGTTACTGAAAATTCTTCTGTCTAGCATTATATGAAGAAATCCCGTTTCCAACGAAGGCCTCAAAGGGGTCCAAATATACACTTGCAGATTTTACAAGCAGAGTGTTTTCCAACTGCTGTATGAAAAGAAAGGTTAAACTTCGTCAGGTGGATGCACACATCACAAAGTAGTTTCTGAGAATGATTCTGTCTAGTTTTTAAACAAACATATTTCGTTTTCTGTCATTGACCTCAGTTCGCTTGAAATCTCCACATGTAATTTCCACAAAAAGAGTGTTTCAAATCTACTCTGTCTAAAGGAAAGTTCAACTCTGTGAGTTGAATACACACACACAAAGAAGTTACTGAGAATTCTTCTGTCTAGCATTTTATGAAGAAATCCCGCTTCCAACGAAGGCCTCAAAGAGGTCCAAATATCCACTTGCAGACTTTACAAAGAGAGTGCTTCCAAACTGCTCTGTGAAAAGAAACGTTAGAAGGGGCACATCACAAACTAGTTTCTGAAAATGATTCTGTCTCGTTTTCAAACGAAGATATTTCCTTTTCTACCATTGGCCTGAAATCGCTTGAAATTTCCAATTGCAAATTCCAAAAAGAGAAAGCTTCAAATATGCTCTCTCTAAAGAAGGGTTCAACTCTGTGAGCTGAATACACACAACACAAGGAAGTTACTGAGAAATCTCCAGTCTTGCATTATATGAAGAAATCCCGTTTCCAACGAAGGCCTCGTAAAGGTCCAATTATCCACTTGCTGACTTTACAAACATAGTGTTTTCAAACTGCTCTATGAAAAGAAAGGTTAAACTCTGTGAGCTGAACGCACAAATCATTAAGTTGTTTCAGAGAATGATTCTGTCTAGTTTTTAAACGAAGATAATTCCTTTTCTGTCATTGGCCTCAATTCGCTTGAAATCTCCACATGTAAATTAAACAAAAAGAGTGTTTCGAATCTACTGTGTCTAAAGGAAGGTTCAACTCTGTGAGTTGAATACACACACACAAAGAAGTTACTGAGAATTCTTCTGTCTAGCATTTTATGAAGAAATCCCGCTTCCAACGAAGGCCTCAAAGAGGTCCAAATATCCACTTGCAGACTTTACAAAGAGAGTGCTTCCAAACTGCTCTGTGAAAAGAAACGTTAGAAGGGGCACATCACAAACTAGTTTCTGAAAATGATTCTGTCTCGTTTTCAAACGAAGATATTTCCTTTTCTACCATTGGCCTGAAATCGCTTGAAATTTCCAATTGCAAATTCCAAAAAGAGAAAGCTTCAAATATGCTCTATCTAAAGAAGGGTTCAACTCTGTGAGCTGAATACACACAACACAAGGAAGTTACTGAGAAATCTCCAGTCTTGCATTATATGAAGAAATCCCGTTTCCAACGAAGGCCTCGTAAAGGTCCAATTATCCACTTGCTGACTTTACAAACATAGTGTTTTCAAACTGCTCTATGAAAAGAAAGGTTAAACTCTGTGAGCTGAACGCACAAATCATTAAGTTGTTTCAGAGAATGATTCTGTCTAGTTTTTAAACGAAGATAATTCCTTTTCTGTCATTGGCCTCAATTCGCTTGAAATCTCCACATGTAAATTAAACAAAAAGAGTGTTTCGAATCTACTGTGTCTAAAGGAAGGTTCAACTCTGTGAGTTGAATACACACACACAAAGAAGTTACTGAGAATTCTTCTGTCTAGCATTTTATGAAGAAATCCGGCTTCCAACGAAGGCTTCAAAGAGGTCCAAATATCCACTTGCAGAATTTACAAACAGTGTTTTCAAACTGCTCTATGAAAAGAAATGTTAAACTCTGTGAGCTGAACGCACAAATCATTACGTTGTTTCAGAGAATGATTCTGTCTAGTTTTTAAACGAAGATATTTCCTTTTCTACCATTGGCCTGAAATCGCTTGAAATCTCCAACTGCAAATTCCACAAAAAGAGAGTTTCAAATCTGCTCTGTCTAAAGAAAGGTTCAACTCTGTGAGCTGAATACACACAACACAAAGAAGTTACTGAAAATTCTTCTGTCTTGCATTATATGAAGAAATCCCGTTTCCAACGAAGGCGTCAAAGGGGTCCAAATAGATACTTGCAGATTTTACAAACAGAGTGTTTTCAAACTGCTCTATGAAAAGAAAGGTTAAACTTTGTCAGGTGGATGCACACATCACAAAGTAGTTTCTGAGAATGATTCTGTCTAGTTTTTAAACAAACATATTTCGTTTTCTGTCATTGACCTCAATTCGCTTGAAATCTCCACATGAAAATTCCACAAAAAGAGTGTTTCATATCTACTGTGTCTAAAGGAAGGTGCAACTCTGTGAGTTGAATACACACACACAAAGAAGTTACTGAGAATTCTTCTGTCTAGCATTTTATGAAGAAATCCCGCTTCCAACGAAGACTTCAAAGAAGTCCAAATAACCACTTGCAGACTTTACAAACAGAGTGTTTTCAAACTGCTCTATGAAAAGAAATGTTATTTCTGAGGGCTCTGTTCTGTTCCATTGATCTATATTTCTGTTTTGTACCAGTACCATGCTGTTTTGGTTACTGTAGCCTTGTAGTATAGTTTGAAGTCAGGTAGTGTGATGCCTCCAGCTTTGTTCTTTTGGCTTAGGATTGACTTGGCGATGCGGGCTCTCTTTTGGTTCCATATGAACTTTGAAGTAGTTTTTTCCAATTCTGTGAAGAAAGTCATTGGTAGCTTGATGGGGATGGCATTGAATCTGTAAATTACCTTGGGCAGTATGGCCATTTTCACGATATTGATTCTTCCTACCCATGAGCAAGGAATGTTCTTCCATTTGTTTGTATCCTCTTTTATTTCCTTGAGCAGTGGTTTGTAGTTCTCCTTGAAGAGGTGCTTCACATCCCTTGTAAGTTGGATTCCTAGGTATTTTATTCTCTTTGAAGCAATTGTGAATGGGAGTTCACTCATGATTTGGCTCTCTGTTTGTCTGTTGTTGGTGTATAAGAATGCTTGTGATTTTTGTACATTGATTTTGTATCCTGAGACTTTGCTGAAGTTGCTTATCAGCTTAAGGAGATTTTGGGCTGAGACGATGGGGTTTTCTAGATAAACAATCATGTCGTCTGCAAACAGGGACAATTTGACTTCCTCTTTTCCTAATTGAATACCCTTTATTTCCTTCTGCTGCCTGATTGCCCTGGCCAGAACTTCCAACACTATGTTGAATAGGAGCGTTGAGAGAGGGCATCCCTGTCTTGTGCCAGTTTTCAAAGGGAATGCTTCCAGTTTTTGCCCATTCAGTATGATATTGGCTGTGGGTTTGTCATAGATAGCTCTTATTATTTTGAAATATGTCCCATCAATACCTAATTTATTGAGAGTTTTTAGCATGAAGGGTTGTTGAATTTTGTCAAAGGCTTTTTCTGCATCTATTGAGATAATCATATGGTTTTTGTCTTTGTCTCTGTTTATATGCTGGATTACATTTATTGATTTGCGTATGTTGAACCAGCCTTGCATCCCAGGGATGAAGCCCACTTGATCATGGTGGATAAGCTTTTTGATGTGCTGCTGGATTCGGTTAGCCAGTATTTTATTGAGGATTTTTGCATCAATGTTCATCAAGGATATTGGTCTAAAATTCTCTTTTTTGGTTGTGTCTCTGCCAGGCTTTGGTATCAGAATGATGCTGGCCTCATAAAATGAGTTAGGGAGGATTCCCTCTTTTTCTATTGATTGGAATAGTTTCAGAAGGAATGGTACCAGTTCCTCCTTGTACCTCTGGTAGAATTCAGCTGTGAATCCATCTGGTCCTGGACTCTTTTTGGTTGGTAAACTATTGATTATTGCCACAATTTCAGCTCCTGTTATTGGTCTATTCAGAGATTCAACTTCTTCCTGGTTTAGTCTTGGGAGAGTGTATGTGTCGAGGAATGTATCCATTTCTTCTAGATTTTCTAGTTTATTTGCGTAGAGGTGTTTGTAGTATTCTCTGATGGTAGTTTGTATTTCTGTGGGATCGGTGGTGATATCCCCTTTATCATTTTTTATTGCGTCTATTTGATTCTTCTCTCTTTTTTTCTTTATTAGTCTTACTAGCGGTCTATCAATTTTGTTGATCCTTTCAAAAAACCAGCTCCTGGATTCATTAATTTTTTGAAGGGTTTTTTGTGTCTCTATTTCCTTCAGTTCTGCTCTGATTTTAGTTATTTCTTGCCTTCTGCTAGCTTTTGAATGTGTTTGCTGTTGCTTTTCTAGTTCTTTTAATTGTGATGTTAGGGTGTCAATTTTGGATCTTTCCTGCTTTCTCTTGTGGGCATTTAGTGCTATAAATTTCCCTCTGCACACAGCTTTGAATGCGTCCCAGAGATTCTGGTATGTTGTGTCTTTGTTCTCATTGGTTTCAAAGAACATCTTTATTTCTGCCTTCATTTCGTTATGTACCCAGTAGTCATTCAGGAGCAGGTTGTTCAGTTTCCATGTAGTTGAGCGGCTTTGAGTGAGATTCTTAATCCTGAGTTGTAGTTTGATTGCACTGTGGTCTGAGAGATAGTTTGTTATAATTTCTGTTTTTTACATTTGCTGAGGAGAGCTTTACTTCCAACTATGTGGTCAATTTTGGAATAGGTGTGGTGTGGTGCTGAAAAAAATGTATATTCTGTTGATTTGGGGTGGAGAGTTCTGTAGATGTCTATTCAGAGCCCTCAGAAATAACGCCGCTTACCTACA
Source organism: Pan troglodytes (assembly GCF_028858775.2). NCBI lineage: Eukaryota > Metazoa > Chordata > Mammalia > Primates > Hominidae > Pan > Pan troglodytes. Next base: position 17,061,630 of record NC_072413.2, read on the forward strand.
ACTATCTGATCTTTGACAAACCTGAGAAAAACAAGCAATGGGGAAAGGATTCCCTATTTAATAAATGGTGCTGGGAAAACTGGCTAGCCATATGTAGAAAGCTGAAACTGGATCCCTTCCTTACACCTTATACAAAAATCAATTCAAGATGGATTAAATATGTAAACGTTAGACCTAAAACCATAAAAACCCTAGAAGAAAACCTAGGGATTACCATTCAGGACATAGGCGTGGGCAAGGACTTCATGTCCAAAACACCAAAAGCAATGGCAACACAAGCCAAAATTGACAAATGAGATCTAATTAAACTAAAGAGCTTCTGCACAGCAAAAGAAACTACCATCAGAGTGAACAGGCAACCTACAACATGGGAGAAAATTTTCGCAACCTACTCATCTGACAAAGGGCTAATATCCAGAATCTACAGTGAACTCAAACAAATTTACAAGAAAAAAACAAACAACCCCATCAGAAAGTGGGCGAAGGACATGAACAGGCACTTCTCAAAAGAAAACATTTATGCAGCCAAAAAACACATGAAAAAATGCTCATCATCACTGGCCATCAGAGAAATGCAAATCAAAACCACTATGAGATATCATCTCACACCAGTTAGAATGGCAATCATTCAAAAGTCAGGAAACAACAGGTGCTGGAGAGGATGTGGAGAAATAGGAACACTTTTACACTGTTGGTGGGACTGTAAACTAGTTCAACCATTGTGGAAGTCAGTGTGGCGATTCCTCAGGGATCTAGAACTAGAAATACCATTTGACCCAGCCATCCCATTACTGGGTATATACCCAAATGACTATAAATCATGCTGCTATAAAGACACATGCACACGTATGTTTATTGCGGCATTATTCACAATAGCAAAGACTTGGAACCAACCCAAATGTCCAACAATGATAGACTGGATTAAGAAAATGTGGCACATATACACCATGGAATACTATGCAGCCATAAAAAATGATGAGTTCATATCCTTTGTAGGGACATGGATGAAATTGGAAACCATCATTCTCAGTAAACTATCGCAAGAACAAAAAGCCAAACACCGCATATTCTCACTCATAGGTGGGAATTGAACAATGAGATCACATGGACACAGGAAGGGGAATATCATACTCTGGGGACTGTGGTGGGGAGGGGGGAGGGGGGAGGGATAGCATTGGGAGATATACCTAATGCTAGATGACGAGTTAGTGGGTGCAGCGCACCAGCATGGCACATGTATACATATGTAACTAACCTGCACAATGTGCACATGTACCCTAAAACTTAAAGTATAATAAAATATTAAAAAAAAAAAGAAAAAAAGAAAAGAAATGTTAAACTCTGTGAGCTGAACGCACAAAACATTACGTTGTTTCAGAGAATGATTCTGTCTAGTTTTTATACGAAGATATTTCCTTTTCTACCATTGGCCTCAAATCGCTTGAAATCTCCAATTGCAAAATCCACAAAGAGAGAGTTTCAAATCTGCTCTGTCTAAAGAAAGGTTCAACTCTGTGAGCTGAATACACACAACACAAAGAAGTTACTGAGAATTCTTCTGTCTAGCATTGTATGAAGAAATACCATTTCCAACGAAGGCCTCAAAGAGGTCCCAATATACACTTGCAGATTTTACAAACAGAGTGTTTTGAAACGGCTCTATGAAAAGAAAGGTTAAACTTAGTCAGGTGGATGCACACATCACAAAGTAGTTTCTGAGAATGATTCTGTCTAGTTTTTAAACAAACATATTTCGTTTTCTGTCATTGACCTCAATTCGCTTGAAATCTCCACATGCAATTTCCACAAAAAGAGTGTTTCAAATCTATTCTGTCTAAAGGAAGGTTCAACTCTGTGAGCTGAATACACACACAGAAAGAAGTTACTGAGAATTCTTCTGTCTAGCATTTTATGAAGAAATCCCGCTTCCAATGAAGCCCTCAAAGAGGTCCAAATATCCACTTGCAGACTTTACAGAGTGCTTCCAAACTGCTCTCTGAAAAGAAACGTTAAACTCTGTCAGTTGAAGGCACACATCACAAACTAGTTTCTGAGAATGATTCGGTCTAGTTTTTAAACGAAGATATTTCCTTTTCTACCATTGGCCTGAAATCACTTGAAATCTCCAACTGCAAATTCCAAAAAGAGAAAGTTTCAAATATGCTCTCTCTAAACAAAGGTTCAACTCTGTGAGCTGAATACACACAACGCAAGGAACTTACTGAGAATTCTTCTGTCTTGCATTATATGAAGAAATCCCGTTTCCAACGAAGGCCTCGTAAAGGTCCAAATATCCACTTGCAGACTTTACAAACTTAGTGTTCTCAAACTGCTCCATGAAAAGAAAGGTTAAACTCTGTGAGCTGAACGCACAAATCATTCAGTAGTTTCACAGAATGATTCTGTCTACTTTTTAAACGAAGATATTTCCTTTTCTGTCATGGGCCTCAATTCGCTTGAAATCTCCATCTGTAAATTAAACAAAAAGAGTGTTTCATATCTACTCTGTCTAAAGAAAAGTTCAACTCTGTGAGTGGAATACACACACACAAAGAAGTTACTGAGAATTCTTCTGTCTAGCATTATATGAAGAAATCCCGTTTCCAACGGAGGCCTCAAAGAGGTCCAAATATACACTTGCAGATCTTACAAACAGAGTGTTTTGAAACTGCTCTATGAAACAAAGGTTAAACATTGTCAGGTGGATGCACATATCACAAAGCAGTTTCTGAGAATGATTCTGTCTAGTTTTTAAAATAACATAATTCGTTTTCTGTCATTGACCTCAATTCGCTTGGAATCTCCACATGTAATTTCCACAAAAAGAGTGTTTCAAATCTACTCTGTCTAAAGGAATGTTGAACTCTGTGAGTTGAATACACACACACAAAGAAGTTACTGAGAATTCTTCTGTCTAGCATTTTATGAAGAAATCCCGCTTCCAAAGAAGGCCTCAAAGAGGTCCAAATATCCACTTGCAAACTTTACAAAGAGAGTGCTTCCAAACTGCTCTCTGAAAAGAAACGTTAAACTCTGTCAGTTGAAGGCACACATCACAAACTAGTTTCTGAGAATGATTCTGTCTAGTTTTTAAACGAAGATATTTCCTTTTCTACCATTGGCCTGAAATCGCTTGAAATCTCCAACTGCATATTCCACAAAAAGAGAGTTTCAAATCTGCTCTGTCTAAAGAAAGGTTCAACTCTGTGAGCTGAATACACACAACACAAGGAAGTTACTGAGAATTCTTCTGCCTTGCATTATATGAAGAAATCCCGTTTCCACGAAGGCCTCTTAGAAGTCCAAATATCCACTTGCAGACTTTTCAAACAGAGTGTTTTCAAACTGCTCTATGAAAAGAAAGGATAAACTCTGTCAGGTGGATGCACACATCACAAAGTAGTTTCTGAGAATGATTCTGTCTAGTTTTTAAACGGAGATATTTCCCTTTCTACAATTGGCCTCAAATCTCTTGAAATCTCCGATTGCAAATTCCACAAAAAGAGAGTTTCAAATCTGCTCTCTCTAAAGAAAGGTTCAACCCTGTGAGTTGAATACACACAACGCTAAGAAGTTACTGAGAATTCTTCTGTCTAGCATTATATGAAGGAATCCCGTTTCCATAGAAGGCCTGAAAGAGTTCCAAATATCCGCTTCCAGACTTTACAAACAGAGTGTTTCCAAACTGCTCTATGAAAAGGAAGGTTAAACTCTGTGAGCTGAACGCACAAATCATTAAGTTGCTTCAGAGAATGATTCTGTCTAGTTTTTATATGAAGATATTTCCTTTTCTACCAATGGCCTGAAATCGCTTGAAATCTCCAATTGCAAAATCCACAAAAAGAGAGTTTCAAATCTGCTCTGTCTAAAGAAAGGTTCAACTCTGTGAGCTGAATACAAACAACACAAAGAAGTTACTGAAAATTCTTCTGTCTAGCATTATATGAAGGAATCCCGTTTCCAACGAAGGCTTCAAACAGGTCCAAATATACACTTGCAGATTTTACAGTGTTTTCAAACTGCTCTATGAAAAGAAAGTTTAAACTCTGTCAGGTGGATGCACACATCACAAAGTAGTTTCTGAGAATGATTCTGTCTAGTTTTTAAACAAACATATTTTGTTTTCTGTCATTGACCTCAATTCGCTTGAAATCTCCACATGTAAATTTCACAAAAAGAGGGTTTCAAATCTACTCTGTCTAAAGGAAGGTTCAACTCTGTGAGTTGAATACACACACACAAAGAAGTTATTGAGAATTCTTCTGTCTAGCATTTTATGAATAAATCCCGCTTCCAACGAAGGTCTCAAAGAGGTCCAAATATCCACTTGCAGACTTTACAAAAAGAGTGTTTCCAAACGGCTCTGTGAAAAGAAACGTTAAACTCTGTCAGTTGAAGGCACACATCACAAACTAGTTTCTGAAAATGATTCTGGCTGGTTTTTAAACGAAGATACTTCCTTTTCTACCATTGGCCTGAAATCGTTTGAAATCTCCAATTGCAAATTCCAAAAAGGGAAAGTTTCAAATATGCCCTCTCTAAAGAAAGGTTCAACTCTGTGAGCTGAATACACACAACACAAGGAAGTTACTGAGAAATCTTCTGTCTTGCATTATATGAAGAAATCCCGTTTCCAACGAAGGCCTCGTAAAGCTTCAAATATCCACTTGCAGACTTTACAAACAGAGTGTTTTCAAACTGCTCCATGAAAAGAAAGGTTAAACTCTGTGAGCTGAACGCACAAATCATTAAGTTGCTTCAGAGAATGAGTCTGTCTAGTTTTTATACGAAGATATTTCCTTTTCTACAATTGGTCTCAAAATCGCTTGAAATCTCCAATTGCAAAATTCACAAAAAGGGAGTTTCAAATCTCCTCTGTCTAAAGAAGGTTCAACTCTGTGAGCTGAATACACACAACACAAACAAGTTACTGAAAATTCTTCTGTCTAGCATTATATGAAGAAATCCCGTTTCCAACGAAGGCCTCAAAGAGGTCCAAATATACACTTGCAGATTTTACAGTGTTTTCAAACTGCTCTACGAAAAGAAAGGTTAAACTTTGTCAGGTGGATGCACTCATCACAAAGTAGTTTCTGAGAATGATTCCGTCTAGTTTTTAAACAAACATATTTCGTTTTCTGTCATTGATCTCAATTCGCTTGAAATCTCCACATGTAAATTCCACAAAAAGAGTGTTTCAAATCTCCTCTGTCTAAAGCAAAGTTCAACTCTGTGAGTTGAATACACACACGCAAAGAAGTTACTGAGAATTCTTCTGTCTAGCATTTTATGAAGAAATCCCGCTTCCAACGAAGGCCTCAAAGAGGTCCAAATATCCAATTGCAGACTTTACAAAGAGAGTGCTTCCAACATGCTCTGTGAAAAGAAACGTTAAACTCTGCAGTTGAAGGGGCACATCACAAACTAGTTTCTGAAAAGGATTCTGTCTGGTTTTTAAACGAAGATACTTCCTTTCCTACCATTGGCCTGAAATCGCTTGAAATCTCCAATTGCAAATTCCAAAAAGAGAAAGTTTCAAATATGCTCTCTCTAAAGAAAGGTTCAACTCTGTGAGCTGAATACACACAACACAAGGAAGTTACTGAGAAATCTTCTGTCTTCCATTATATGAAGAAATCCCGTTTCCAATGAAGGCCTCGTAAAGGTCCAAATATCCACTTGCAGACTTTACAAACAGAGTGTTTTCAAACTGCTCTATGAAAAGAAAGGTTAAACTCTGTGAGCTGAACGCACAAATCATGAAGTTGTTTCAGAGAATGATCCTGTCTAGTTTTTAAACGAAGATATTTCCTTTTCTGTCATTGGCCTCAATTCGCTTGAAATCTCCACATGTAAATTAAACAAAAAGAGTGTTTCTAATCTCCTCTGTCTAAAGGAAGGTTCAACTCTGTGAGGTGAATACACACACACAAAGAAGTTACTGAGAATTCTTCCGTCTAGCATTTTATGAAGAAATCCCTCTTCCAACGAAGGCCTCAAAGAGGTCCTAATATCCACTTGCAGACTTTACAAACAGAGTGTTTTCAAACTGCTCTATGAAAAGAAAGGTTAAACTCTGTGAGCTGAACGCACAAATCATTACGTTGTTTCAGAGAATGATTCTGTCTAGTTTTTAAACGAAGATATTTCCTTTTCAACCATTGGCCTGAAATCGCTTGAAATCTCCAACTCCAAATTCCACAAAAAGAGAGTTTCAAATCTGCTCTGCTAAAGAAAGGTGAAGACACACAACACAAGGAAGTTACTGAGAATTCTTCTGTCTTGCATTATATGGAGAAATCCCGTTTCCAACGAAGGCCTCGTAGAGGTCCAAATATCCACTTGCAGACTTTTCAAACAGAGTGTTTTCAAACTGCTCTATGAAAAGAAAGGTTAAACTCTGTCAGGTGGATGCACACATCACAAAGTAGTTTCTGAGAATGATTCTGTCTAGTTTTTAAACGGAGATATTTCCCTTTCTACCATTGGCCTCAAATCGCTTGAAATCTCCAATTGCAAATTCGACAAAAAGAGAGTTTCAAATCTGCTCTCTCTAAAGAAAGGATCAACCCTGTGAGTTGAATACACACAACGCTAAGAAGTTACTGAGAATTCTTCTGTCTAGCATTATATGAAGGAATCCCGTTTCCAACGAAGGCCTGAGAGAGGTCCAAATATCGGCTTCCAGACTTTTCAAACAGAGTGTTTCCTAACTGCTCTATGAAAAGGAAGGTTAAACTCTGTGAGCTGAACGCACAAATCATTAAGTTGCTTCAGAGAATGATTCCGTCTAGTTTTTATACGAAAATATTTCCTTTTCTACCATTGGCCTCAAATCGCTTGAAATCTGCAATTGCAAAATCCACAAAAAGAGAGTTTCAAATCTGCTCTGTCAAAAGAAAGGTTCAACTCTGTGAGCTGAATACACACAACACAAAGAAGTTACTGAAAATTCTCCTGTCTAGCATTATATGAAGAAATCCCGTTTCCAACGAAGGCCTCAAAGAGGTCCAAGTATACACTTGCAGATTTTACAAACAGAGTGTTTTCAAACTGCTCTATGAAAAGAAAGGTTGGGCAAGGACTTCATGTCCAAAACACCAAAAGCAATGGCAACAAAAGCCAAAATTGACAAATGGGATCTAATTAAACTAAAGAGCTTCTGCACAGCAAAAGAAACTACCATCAGAGTGAATAGGCAACGTACAACATGGGAGAAAATTTTCACAACCTACTCATCTGACAAAGGGCTAATATCCAGAATCTACAGTGAACTCAAAGAAATTTACAAGAAAAAAACAAACAACCCCATCAAAAAGTGGGCGAAGGACATGAAAAGGCACTTCTCAAAAGAAGACATTTATGCAGCCAAAAAACACATGAAAAAATGCTCATCATCACTGGCCATCAGAGAAATGCAAATCAAAACCACTATGAGATATCATCTCACACCAGTTAGAATGGCAATCATTCAAAAGTCAGGAAACAACAGGTGCTGGAGAGGATGTGGAGAAATAGGAACACTTTTACACTGTTGGTGGGACTGTAAACTAGTTCAACCATTGTGGAAGTCAGTGTGGCGATTCCTCAGGGATCTAGAACTAGAAATACCATTTGACCCAGCCATCCCATTACTGGGTATATACCCAAATGACTATAAATCATGCTGCTATAAAGACACATGAACACGTATGTTTATTGCGGCATTATTCACAATAGCAAAGACTTGGAACCAACCCAAATGTCCAACAATGATAGACTGGATTAAGAAAATGTGGCACATATACACCATGGAATACTATGCAGCCATAAAAAATGATGAGTTCATATCCTTTGTAGGGACATGGATGAAATTGGAAACCATCATTCTCAGTAAACTATCGCAGGAACAAAAAAACAAACACCGCATATTCTCACTCATAGGTGGGAATTGAACAATGAGATCACATGGACACAGGAAGGGGAATATCATACTCTGGGGACTGTGGTGGGGAGGGGGGAGGGGGGAGGGATAGCATTGGGAGATATACCTAATGCTAGATGACGAGTTAGTGGGTGCAGCGCACCAGCATGGCACATGTATACATATGTAACTAACCTGCACAATGTGCACATGTACCCTAAAACTTAAAGTATAAAAAAAAAAAAAATCTTTAAAAATGTGAAAATCTAGGATGTAGAAGAGTCTGGAAATTTTCATCTTCAAAACTTTATGGTTAATTTCTTGAAGCTTTAGCTAGCAAAAGTGATCCTAAATTCAAGTGGCAGAGATAATGCAGATGGAAGAATGGATAGTTATCCTGTGATGACAGAGTATTTTAGTGGTCAACCTAAATAATTCAATTCTTCAGATTCACTTTTGCTTGTATCGTTGATATCATAACAACATGGTGGGACTTTGATCAGAGTTCTCTACTGTCAGAAAGGGCCCAGTGGCTATTTTCTTAGAGAATAGTCCCAGTAGCAAGAAATAAGAACAACAATATAATATGAACACACGTAGAGATCTAATGTACATGAGGCCTGAGTTAACAACATTGTATTGTTTTGGATATTTTTAAATAAAATAAATCTATTAAAAAAAAAAAAAAGAAAGGTTATACTCTGTGAGCTGAACGCACAAATCATTACGTTGTTTCAGAGAATGATTCTGTCTAGTTTTTAAACGAAGGTATTTCTTTTTCTGTCACTGGCCTCAATTCGCTTGAAATCTCCACATGTAAATTAAACAAAAAGAGTGTTTCAAATCTAGTCTGTCTAAAGGAAGGTTCAACTCTGTGAGTTGAGTACACACACACAAAGAAGTTACTGAGAATTCTTCTGTCTAGCATTTTATGAAGAAATCCCTCTTCCAACGAAGGCCTCAAAGAGGTCCAAATATCCACTTGCAGACTTTACACACAGAGTGGTTTCAAACTGCTCTATGAAAAGAAAGGTTAAACTCTGTGAGCTGAACGCACAAATCATTACGTTGTTTCAGAGAATGATTCTGTCAAGTTTTTAAACGAAGATATTCCTTTTCTACCATGGGCCTGAAATCGCTTGAAATCTCCAACTGCAAATTCCACAAAAAGAGAGTTTCAAATCTGCTCTCTCTAAAGAAAGGTTCAACTCTGTGAGCTGAATACACACAACACAAGGAAGTTACTGAGAAATCTTCTGTCTTGCATTATATGAAGAAATCCCGTTTCCAACGAAGGCCTCGTAAAGGTCCAAATATCAACTTGTAGACTTTACAAACAGAGTGTTTTCAAACTGCTCTATGAAAAGAAAGGTTAAACTCTGTGAGCTGAACGCACAAATGATTAAGTTGTTTCAGAGAATGATTCTGTCTTGTTTTTAAACGAAGATATTTCCTTTTCTGTCATTGGCCTCAATTCGCTTGAAATCTCCACATGTAAGTGAAACAAAAAGAGTTTTTCAAATCTACTCTGACTAAAGGAAGGTTCAACTCTGTGAGTTGAATACACACACACAAAGAAGTTACTGGGAATTCTTCTGTCTAGAATTTTATGAAGAAATCCCGCTTCCAACGAAGGCCTCAAAGAGTTCCAAATATCCATTTGCAGACTTTACAAATAGGGTGTTTTCAAACTGCTCTATGAAAAGAAAGGTTAAGCTATGTGAGCTGAACGCAGAAATCATTACGTTGTTTCAGAGAATGATTCTGTCTCGTTTTTAAACGAAGATATTTCCTTTTCTACCATTGGCCTGAAATCGCTTGAAATCTCCAACTGCAAATTCCACAAAAAGAGAGTTTCAAATCTGCTCTGTCTAAAGAAAGGTTCAACTCTGTGAGCTGAAGACACACAACACAAGGAAGTTACTGAGAATACTTCTGTCTTGCATTATATGAATAAAACCCTTTTCCAACGAAGGCCTCAAAGAGGTCTAAATATACACTTGCAGAGTTTACAAACACAGTGTTTTCAAACTGCTCTATGAAAAGAAACGTTAAACTTTGTCAGGTGGATGAACACATCACAAAGTAGTTTCTGAGAATGATTCTGTCTAGTTTTTAAACAAACATATTTCGTTTTCTGTCATTGACCTCAATTCGCTTGATATCTCCACATGTAGTTTCCACAAAAAGAATGTTTCAAATCTACTCTGTCTAAAGGAAGGTTCAACTGTGTGAGTTGAATACACACACACAAAGAAGTTACTGAGAATTCTTCTGTCTTGCATTTTATGAAGAAATCCCTCTTCCAACGAAGGCCTCAAACAGGTCCAAATATCCACTTGCAGACTTTACAAACAGAGTGTTTTCAAACTTCTCTATGAAAAGAAATGTTAAACTCTGTGAGCTGAACGCAGAAATCATTACGTTGTTTCAGAGAATGATTCTGTCTACTTTTTAAACGAAGATATTTCCTTTTCTACCATTGGCCTGAAATCGCTTCAAATCTCCAACTGCAAATTCCACAAAAAGAGAGTTTCAAATCGGCTCTGTCTAAAGAAAGTTTAAACTGTGCGAGCTGAAGACACACAACACAAGGAAGTTACTGAGAATTCTTCTGTCTTGCATTATATGAAGAAACCCCGTTTCCAACGTAGGCCCCGTAGAGGTCCAAATATCCACTTGCAGACTTTTCAAACAGAGTGTTTTCAAACTGCTCTATGAAAAGAAAGGTTAAACTCTGTCAGGTGGATGCACACATCAAAAAGTAGTTTCTGAGAATGATTCTGTCTAGTTTTTAAACAGAGATATTTCCCTTTCTATCATTGGCCTCAAATCGCTTGAAATCTCCAATTGGATAGTCCACAAAAAGAGAGTTTCAAATCTTCTCTCTCTAAAGAAAGGTTCTACCCTGTGAGTTGAATACACACAACGCTAAGAAGTTACTGAGAATTCTTCTGTCTCGCATTACGTGAGGGAATCCCGTTTCCAACGAAGGCCTGAAAGAGGTCCAAATATCCGCTTCCAGACCTAACAAACAGACTGTTTCCTAGCTGCTCTATGAAAAGGAAGGTTAAACTCTGTGAGCTGAACGCACAAATCATTACGTTGCTTCAGAGAATCATTCTGTCTAGTTTTTATACGAATATATTTCCTTTTATACCATTGGCCTCAAATCGCTTGAAATCTCCAATTGCAAAATCCACAAAAAGAGAGTTTCAAATCTGCTCTGTCTAAAGAAAGGTTCAACTCTGTGAGCTGAATACACACAACAAAAAGAAGTTACTGAAAATTCTTCTGTCTAGCATTATATGAAGAAATCCCGTTTCCAACGAAGGCCTCAAAGGGGTCCAAATATACACTTGCAGATTTTACAAGCAGAGTGTTTTCCAACTGCTGTATGAAAAGAAAGGTTAAACTTCGTCAGGTGGATGCACACATCACAAAGTAGTTTCTGAGAATGATTCTGTCTAGTTTTTAAACAAACATATTTCGTTTTCTGTCATTGACCTCAGTTCGCTTGAAATCTCCACATGTAATTTCCACAAAAAGAGTGTTTCAAATCTACTCTGTCTAAAGGAAAGTTCAACTCTGTGAGTTGAATACACACACACAAAGAAGTTACTGAGAATTCTTCTGTCTAGCATTTTATGAAGAAATCCCGCTTCCAACGAAGGCCTCAAAGAGGTCCAAATATCCACTTGCAGACTTTACAAAGCGAGTGCTTCCAAACTGTTCTGTGAAAAGAAACGTTAAAATCTGTCAGTTGAGGGCACACAACACAAACTAGTTTCTGAAAATGATTCTGCCTCGTTTTCAAACGAAGATATTTCCTTTTCTACATTGGCCTGAAATCGCTTGAAATCTCCAATTGCAAATTCCAAAAAGAGAAAGCTTCAAATATGCTCTCTCTAAAGAAGGGTTCAACTCCGTGAGCTGAATACACACAACACAAGGAAGTTACTGAGAAATCTCCAGTCTTGCATTATATGAAGAAATCCCGTTTCCAATGAAAGCCTCGTAAAGGTCCAAATATCCACTTGCAGACTTTACAAACAGAGTGTTTTCAAACTGCTCTATGAAAAGAAAGGTTAAACTCTGTGAGCTGAACGCACAAATCATTAAGTTGTTTCAGAGAATGATTCTGTCTAGTTTTTAAACGAAGATAATTCCTTTTCTGTCATTGGCCTCAAATCGCTTGAAATCTTCACATGTAAATTAAACAAAAAGAGTGTTTCAAATCTACTCTGTCTAAAGGAAGGTTCAACTCTGTGAGTTGAATACACACACACAAAGAAGTTACTGAGAATTCATCTGTCTAGCATTTTATGAAGAAATCCCGCTTACAACGAAGGCCTCAAAGAGGTCCAAATATCCACTTGCAGACTTTACAAAGAGAGTGCTTCCAAACTGCTCTGTGAAAAGAAACGTTAAACTCTGTCAGTTGAAGGCACACATCACAAACTAGTTTCTGAAAATGATTCTGTCTCGTTTTTAAACGAAGATATTTCCTTTTCTACCATTGGCCTGAAATCGCATGAAATCTCCAATTGCAAATTCCAAAAAGAGAAAGCTTCAATTATGCTCTCTCTAAAGAAGGGTTCAACTCTGTGAGCTGAATACACACAACACAAGGAAGTTACTGAGAAATCTCCAGTCTTGCAGTATATGAAGAAATCCCGCTTCCAACGAAGGCCTCGTAAAGGTCCAAATATCCACTTGCAGACTTTACAAACAGAGTGTTTTCAAACTGCTCTATGAAAAGAAAGGTTAAACTCTGTGAGCTGAACACACAAATCATTAAGTTGTTTCAGAGAATGACTCTGTCTAGTTTTTAAACGAAGATAATTCCTTTTCTGTCATTGGCCTCAATTTGCTTGAAATCTCCACATGTAAATTAAACAAAAAGAGTGTTTCAAATCTACTCTGTCTAAAGGAAGGTTCAACTCTGTGAGTTGAATACACACACACAAAGAAGTTACTGAGAATTCTTCTGTCTAGCATTTTATGAAGAAATCCCGCTTCCAACGAAGGCTTCAAAGAGGTCCAAATATCCACTTGCAGACTTTACAAACAGTGTTTTCAAACTGCTCTATGAAAAGAAAGATTAAACTCTGTGAGCTGAACGCACAAATCATTACGTTGTTTCAGAGAATGATTCTGTCTAGTTTTTAAACGAAGATATTTCCTCTTCTACCATTGGCCTGAAATCGCTTCAAATCTCCAACTGCAAATTCCACAAAAAGAGAGTTTCAAATCTGCTCTGTCTAAACAAAGGTTAAACTCTGTGAGCTGAAGACACACAACACAAGGAAGTTACTGAGAATTCTTCTGTCTTGCATTATATGAAGAAATCCCGTTTCCAACGAAGGCCTCGTAGAGGTCAAAATATCCACCTGCAGACTTTTCAAACAGAGTGTTTTCAAACTGGTCTATGAAAAGAAAGGTTAAACTCTGTCAGGTGGATGCACACATCACAAAGTAGTTTCTGAGGATGATTCTGTCTAGTTTTTAAACGGAGATATTTCCCTTTCTACCATTGGCCTCAAATCGCTTGAAATTATTTCCAATCTGCTATCTCTAAAGAAAGGTTCAACCCTGTGAGTTGAATACACACAACGCTAAGAAGTTACTGAGAATTCTTCTGTCTAGCATTATATGAAGGAATCCCATTTCCAAGGAAGGCCTGAAAGAGGTCCGAATATCCGCTTCCAGACCTTACAAACAGAGTGTTTCCTAACTGCTCTATGAAAAGGAAGGTTAAACTCTGTGAGCTAAATGCACAAATCATTACGTTGTTTCAGAGAATGATTCTGTCTAGTTTTTATACGAAGATATTTCCTTTTCTACCATTGGCCTCAAATCGCTTGAAATCTCCAATTGCAAAATCCACAAAAAGAGAGTTTCAAATCTGCTCTGTCTAAAGAAAGTTTCAACTCTGTGAGCTGAATACACACAACACAAAGAAGTTACTGAAAATTCTTCTGTCTACCATTATATGAAGAAATCCTGTTTCCAACGAAGGCGTCAAAGGGGTCCAAATAGATACTTGCAGATTTTACAAACAGAGTGTTTCGAAACGGCTCTATGAAAAGAAAGGTTAAAATTTGTCAGGTGGATGCAGACATCACAAAGTAGTTTCTGAGAATGATTCTGTCTAGTTTTTAAGCAAACATATTTCGTTTTCTGCCATTGACCTCAATTCGCTTGAAATCTCCACATGCATTTTCCACAAAAAGAGTGTTTCAAATCTACTCTGTCTAAAGGAAGGTTCAACTCTGTGAGTTGAATACACACACACAAAGAAGTTACTGAGAATTCTTCTGTCTAGCATTTTATGAAGAAATCCCTCTTCCAACGAAGGCCTCAAAGAGGTCCAAATATCCACTTGCAGACTTTACAAAGCGAGGGCTTCCAAACTGTTCTGTGAAAAGAAACGTTAAACGCAGTCAGTTGAAGGCACACAACACAAACTAGTTTCTGAAAATGATTCTGTCTCGTTTTCAAACGAAGATATTTCCTTTTCTACCATTGGCCTGAAATCGCTTGAAATCTCCAATTGCAAATTCCAAAAAGAGAAAGCTTCAAATATGCTCTCTCTAAAGAAGGGTTCAACTCTGTGAGCTGAATACACACAACACAAGGAAGTTACTGAGAAATCTCCAGTCTTGCATTATATGAAGAAATCCCGTTTCCAATGAAGTCCTCGTAAAGGTCCAAATATTCACTTGCAGACATTACAAACAGAGTGTTTTCAAACTTCTCTATGAAAAGAAAGGTTAAACTCTGTGAGCTGAAAGCACAAATCATTAAGTTGTTTCAGAGAATGATTCTGTCTAGTTTTTAAACGAAGATAAATCCTTTTCTGTCATTGGCCTCAATTCGCTTGAAATCTCCACATGTAAATTAAACAAAAAGAGTGTTTCAAATCGACTCTGTCTAAAGGAAGGTTCAACTCTGTGAGTTGAATACACACACAGAAAGAAGTTAATGAGAATTCTTCTGTCTAGCATTTTATGAAGAAATCCCGCTTGCAACGAAGACTTCAAAGAGGTCCAAATATCCACTTCCAGACTTTACAAACAGTGTTTTCAAACTGCTCTATGAAAAGAAAGGTTAAACTCTGTGAGCTGAACGCACAAATCATTACGTTGTTTTAGAGAATGATTCTGTCTAGTTTTTAAACGAAGATATTTCCTTTTCTACCATTGGCCTGAAATCGCTTGAAATCTACAACTGCAAATTCCGCAAAAAGAGAGTTTCAAATCTGCTCTGTCTAAACAAAGGTTAAACTCTGTGAGCTGAAGACACACAACACAAGGAAGTTACTGAGAATTCTTCTGTCTTGCATTATATGAAGAAATCCCGTTTCCAACGAAGGCCTCGTAGAGGTCCAAATATCCACTTGCAGACTTTTCAAACAGAGTGTTTTCAAACTGCTCTATGAAATGAAAGGTTAAACTCTGTGTGCTGAACGCACAAATCATTACCTTGTTTCAGAGAATGATTCTGTCTAGTTTTTAAACGAAGATATTTCCTTTTCAACAATTGGCCTGAAATCGCTTGAAATCTCCAACTCCAAATTCCACAAAAAGAGAGTTTCAAATCTGCTCTGTCTAAAGAAAGGTGAAGACACACAAAACAAGGAAGTTACTGAGAATTCTTCTGTCTTGCATCATATGATAAAATCCCGTTTCCAACGAAGGCCTCGTAGAGGTCCAAATATCCACTTGCAGACTTTTCAAACAGAGTGTTTTCAAACTGCTCAATGAAAAGAAAGGTTAAACTCTGTCCGGTGGATGCACACATCACAAAGTAGTTTCTGAGATTGATTCTGTCTTGTTTTTAAAGGGAGATATTTCCCTTTCTACCATTGGCCTCAAATCGCTTGAAATCTCCAATTGCAAATTCCACAAAAAGAGAGTTTCAAATCTGCTCTCTGTAAAGAAAGGTTCAACCCTGTGAGTTGAATACACACAACGCTAAGAAGTTACTGAGAATTCTTCTGTCTGGCACTATATGAAGGAATCCCTTTTCCAACAAAGGCCTGAAAGAGGTTCATATATCCGCTTCCAGATTTTACAAACAGAGTGTTTCCTAACTGCTCTATGAAAAGTAAGGTTAAACTCTGTGAGCTGAACGCTCAAATCATTAAGTTGCATCCGAGAATGATTCTGTCTGGTTTTTATACGAAGATATTTCCTTTTCTACCATTGGCATCAAATCGCATGAAATCTCCATTTAAAAAATCCACAAAAAGAGAGTTTCAAATCGGCTCTGTCTAAAGAAAGGTTTAACTCTGTGAGCTGAATACACACAACACATCGAAGTCACTGAAAATTCTTCTGTCTAGCATTATACGAAGGAATCCCGTTTCCAACGAAGGCCTCAAAGAGGTCCAAATATACACTTGCAGATTTTACAAACAGAGTGTTTTCAAAGTGCTCTATGAAAAGGAAGGTTAAACTCTGTGAGCTGAACGCACAAATCATTACGTTGCTTCAGAGAATGATTCTGTCTAGTTTTTATACGAAGATATTCCCTTTTCTACCATTGGCCTGAAATCGCTTGAAATCTCCAACTGCATATTCCACAAAAAGAGAGTTTCAAATCTGCTCTGTCTAAAGAAAGTTTAAACTCTGTGAGCTGAAGACACACAACACAAGGAAGTTACTGAGAATTCTTCTGCCTTGCATTATATGAAGAAATCCCGTTTCCACGAAGGCCTCGTATAAGTCCAAATATCCACTTGCAGACTTTTCAAACAGAGTGTTTTCAAACTGCTCTATGAAAAGAAAGGTTTAACTCTGTCAGGTGGATGCACACATCACAAAGTAGTTTCTGAGAATGATTCTGTCTAGTTTTTAAACGGAGATATTTCCCTTTCTACAATTGGCCTCAAATCTCTTGAAATCTCCAATTGCAAATTCCACAAAAAGAGAGTTTCAAATCTGCTCTCTCTAAAGAAAGGTTCAACCCTGTGAGTTGAATACACACAACGCTAAGAAGTTACTGAGAATTCTTCTGTCTAGCACTATATGAAGGAATCCCGTTTCCATAGAAGGCCTGAAAGAGGTCCAAATCTCCGCTTCCAGACTTTACAAACAGAGTGTTTCCTAACTGCTCTATGAAAAGGAAGGTTAAACTCTGTGAGCTGAACGCACAAATCATTAAGTTGCTTCAGAGAATGATTCTGTCTAGTTTTTATATGAAGATATTTCCTTTTCTGCCATTGGCCTCAAATCGCTTGAAATCTCCAATTGCAAAATCCACAAAAAGAAAGTTACAAATCTGCTCTGTCTAAAGAAAGTTTCAACTCTGTGAGCTGAATACAAACAACACAGAGGAGTTACTGAAAATTCTTCTGTCTAGCATTAGATGAAGGAATCCCGTTTCCAACGAATGCCTCAAAGAGGTCCAAATATACACTTGCAGATTTTACAGTGTTTTCAAACTGCTCTAAGAAAAGAAAGTTTAAACTCTGTCAGGTGGATGCACACATCACAAAGTAGTTTCTGAGAATGATTCTGTCTAGTTTTTAAACAAACATATTTCGTTTTCTGTCATTGACCTCAATTCGCTTGAAATCTCCACATGTAAATTCCACAAAAAGAGTGTTTCAAATCTACTCTGTCTAAAGGAAGGTTCAACTCTGTGAGTTCAATACACACACACAAAGAAGTTACTGAGAATTCTTCTGTCTAGCATTTTATGAATAAATCCCGCTTCCAACGAAGGCCTCAAAGAGGTCCAAATATCCACTTGCAGACTTTACAAAAAGAGTGCTTCCAAAAGGCTCTGTGAAAAGAAACGTTAAACTCTGTCAGTTGAAGGCACACATCACAAACTAGTTTCTGAAAATGATTCTGGCTGGTTTTAAAACGAAGATACTTCCTTTTCTACCATTGGCCTGAAATCGCTTGAAATCTCCAATTGCAAATTCCAAAAAGAGAAAGTTTCAAATATGCCCTCTCTAAAGAAAGGTTCAACTCTGTGAGCTGAATACACACAACACAAGGAAGTTACTGAGAAGTCTTCTGTCTTGCATTATATGAAGAAATCCCGTTTCCAACAAAGGCCTCGTAAAGCTTCAAATATCCACTTGCAGACTTTACAAACAGAGTGTTTTCAAACTGCTCCATGAAAAGAAAGGTTAAACTCTGTGAGCTGAACGCACAAATCATTAAGTTGCTTCAGAGAATGATTCTGTCTAGTTTTTATACGAAGATATTTCCTTTTCTACAATTGGTCTCAAAATCGCTTGAAATCTCCAATTGCAAAATTCACAAAAAGGGAGTTTCAAATCTCCTCTGTCTAAAGAAGGTTCAACTCTGTGAGCTGAATACACACAACACAAACAAGTTATTGAAAATTCTTCTGTCTAGCATTATATGAAGGAATCCCGTTTCCAACGAAGGCCTCAAAGAGGTCCAAATATACACTTGCAGATTTTACAGTGTTTTCAAACTGCTCTATGAAAAGAAAGGTTAAACTTTGTCAGGTGGATGCACTCATCACAAAGTAGTTTCTGAGAATGATTCTGTCTAGTTTTTAAACAAACATACTTCGTTTTCTGTCATTAATCTCAATTCGCTTGAAATCTCCACATGTAAATTCCACAAAAAGAGTGTTTCAAATCTACTCTGTCTAAAGCAAAGTTCAACTCTGTGAGTTGAATACACACACGCAAAGAAGTTACTGAGAATTCTTCTGTCTAGCATTTTATGAAGAAATCCCGCTTCCAACGAAGGCCTCAAAGAGGTCCAAATATCCAGTTGCAGACTTTACAAAGAGACTGCTTCCAACATGCTCTGTGAAAAGAAACGTTAAACTCTGTCAGTTGAAGGGACACATCACAATCTAGTTTCTGAAAAGGATTCTGTCTGGTTTTTCAACGAAGATACTTCCTTTTCTACCATTGGCCTGAAATCGCTTGAAATCTCCAATTGCAAATGCCAAAAAGAGAAAGTTTCAAATATGCTCTCTCTAAAGAAAGGTTCAACTCTGTGAGCTGAATACACACAACACAAGGAATCTACTGAGAAATCTTCTGTCTTCCATTATATGAAGAAATCCCGTTTCCAATGAAGGCCTCGTAAAGGTCCAAATATCCACTTGCAGACTTTGCAAACAGAGTGTTTTCAAACTGCTCTATGAAAAGAAAGGTTAAACTCTGTGAGCTGAACGCACAAATCCTTAAGTTGTTTCAGAGAATGATCCTCTCTAGTTTTTAAACGAAGATATTTCCTTTTCTGCCATTGGCCTCAATTCGCTTGAAATCTCCACATGTAAATTAAACAAAAAGAGTGTTTCTAATCTCCTCTGTCTAAAGGAAGGTTCAACTGTGTGAGTTGAATACACACACACAAAGAAGTTACTGAGAATTCTTCCGTCTAGCATTTTATGAAGAAATCCCTCTTCCAACGAAGGCCTCAAAGAGGTCCTAATATGCACTTGCTGACTTTACAAACAGAGTGTTTTCAAACTGCTCTATGAAAAGAAAGGTTAAACTCTGTGAGCTGAACGCACAAATCATTACGTTGTTTCAGAGAATGATTCTGTCTAGTTTTTAAACGAAGATATTTCCTTTTCAACCATTGGCCTGAAATCGCTTGAAATCTCCAAGTCCAAATTCCACAAAAAGAGAGTATCAAATCTGCTCTGTCTAAAGAAAGGTGAAGACACACAACACAAGGAAGTTACTGAGAATTCTTCTGTCTTGCATTATATGGAGAAATCCCGTTTCCAACGAAGGCCTCGTAGAGGTTCAAATATCCACTTGCAGACTTTTCAAATAGACTGTTTTCAAACTGCTCTATGAAAAGAAAGGTTAAACTCTGTCAGGTGGATGCACACATCACAAAGTAGTTTCTGAGAATGATTCTGTCTAGTTTTTAAACGGAGATATTTCCCTTTCTACCATTGGCCTCAAATCGCTTGAAATCTCCAATTGCAAATTCCACAAAAAGAGAGTTTCAAATCTGCTCTCTCTAAAGAAAGGTTCAACCCTGTGAGTTGAATACACACAACGCTAAGAAGTTACTGAGAATTCCTCTGTCTGGCACTATATGAAGGAATCCCTTTTCCAACGAAGGCATGAAAGAGGTCCAAATATCCGCTTCCAGACTTTACAAACAAAGTGTTTCCTAAGTGCTCTATGAAAAGGAAGGTTAAACTCTGTGAGCTGAACGCACAAATCATTAAGTTGCTTCAGAGAAAGATTCTGTCTAGTTTTTATACGAAGATATTTCCTTTTCTACCATTGGCCTCAAATCGCTTGAAATCTCCATTTGAAAAATCCACAAGAAGAGAGTTTCAAATCGGCTCTGTCTAAAGAAAGGTTCAACTCTGTGAGCTGAATACACACAACACAAAGAAGTTACTGAAAATTCTTCTTTCTAGCATTATACGATGGAATCCCGTTTCCAACGAAGGCCTCAAAGAGGTCCAAATATACAGTTGCAGGTTTTACAAACAGAGTGTTTTCAAACTGCTCTATGAAAAGAAAGGTTAAACTCTGTCAGGTGGATGCACGCATCACAAAGTAGTTTCTGAGAATGATTCTGTCTAGTTTTTAAACGAAGATATTTCCTTTTCAACCATAGGCCTGAAATCGCTCGAAATCGCCAATTGCAAAATCCACAAATAGAGAGTTTCCAATCTGCTCTGTCTAAAGAAAGGTTCAACTCTGTGAGATGAATACACACAACACAAGAAGTTACTGAAAATTCTTCTGTCTAGCATTATATGAAGAAATCCCGTTTCCAATCAGGGCCACAAAGAGGTCCAAATATACACTTGCAGATTTTACAAACAGAGTGTTTTCAAACTGCTCTATGAAAAGAAAGGTTAAACTCTGTGAGCTGAATGCAGAAATCATTAAGTTGTTTCAGAGAATGATTCTGTCTAGTTTTTAAACGAAGATATTTCCTTTTCTGTCATTGGCCTCAATTCGCTTGAAATCTCCACATGTAAATTAAACAAAAAGAGAGTTTCAAATCTACTCTGTCTAAAGGAAGGTTCAACTCTGTGAGTTGAATACACACACACAAAGAAGTTACTGAGAATTCTTCTGTCTAGCATTTTATGAAGAAATCCCGTTTCCAACGAAGGCCTCGTGGAGGTCCAAATATCCACTTGCAGACTTTTCAAACAGAGTGTTTTCAAACTGCTCTATGAAAAGAAAGGTTAAACTCTGTCAGGTGGATGCACACATCACAAAGTAGTTTCTGAGAATGATTCTGTCTAGTTTTTAAACGGAGATATTTCCCTTTCTAGCATTGGCCTAAAATCGCATGAAATCTCCAATTGCAAATTCCACAAAAAGAGAGTTTCAAATCTGCTCTCTCTAAAGAAAGGTTCAACCCTGTGAGTTGAATACACACAATGCTAAGAAGTTACTGAGAATTCTTCTGTCTATCTAGCATTATATGAAGGAATCCCTTTTCCAACGATGGCCTGAAAGAGGTCCAAATATCTGCTTCCAGACTTTACAAACAGAGTGTTTCCTAACTGCTCTATGAAAAGGAAGGTTAAACTCTGTGAGCTGAATGCACAAATCATTAAGTTGCTTCAGAGAATGATTCAGTCTAGTTTTTATACGAAGATATTTCCTTTTCTACCATTGGCCTCAAATCGCTTGAAATCTCCAATTGCAAAATCCACAAAAAGAGAGTTTCAAATCTGCTCTGTCTAAAAAAAGTTTCAACTCTGTGAGCTGAATACACACAACGCTAAGAAGTTACTGAGAATTCTTCTGTCTATCTAGCATTATATGAAGGAATCCTGTTTCCAACGAAGGCCTGAAAGAGGTCCTAATATCCGCTTCCAGACTTTAAAAACAGAGTGTTTCCTAATTGCTCTATGAAAAGAAAGTTTAAACTCTGTGAGCTGAACGCACAAATCATTAAGTTGCTTCAGAGAATGATTCTGTCTAGTTTTTATACGAAGATATTTCCTTTTCTACCATTGGCCTCAAATCGCTTGAAATCTCCAATTGCAAAATCCACAAGAAGAGAGTTTGAAATCTGCTCTGTCTAAAGAAAGTTTCAACTCTGTGAGCTGAATACAGACAACACAAAGAAGTTACTGAAAATTCTTCTGTCTAGCATTATATGAAGAAATCCTGTTTCCAACGAAGGCTTCAAAGAGGTCCAAATATCCACTTGCAGACTTTTCATACAGAGTGTTTTCAAACTGCTCTAAGAAAAGAAAGGTTAAACTTTGTTAGGTGGATGCAGACATCACAAAGTAGTTTCTGAGAATGATTCTGTCTAGTTTTTAAACAAACATATTTCGTTTTCTGTCATTGACCTCAATTCGCTTGAAATCTCCACATGTAAATTCCACAAAAAGAGTGTTTCAAACCTACTCTGTCTAAAGGAAGGTTCAACTCTGTGAGTTGAATACACACACACAAAGAAGTTACTGAGAATTCCTCTGTCTAGCATTTTATGAAAAAATCCCGCTTCCAACGAAGGCCTCAAAGAGGTCCAAATATCCACTTGCAAACTTTACAAAGAGAGTGCTTCCAAACTGCTCTGTGAAAAGAAACGTTAAACTCTGTCAGTTGAAGGCACACATCACAAACTAGTTTCTGAAAATGATTCTGTCTGGTTTTTAAACGAAGATATTTCCTTTTCTACCATTGGCCTGAAATCGCTTGAAATCTCCAATTGCAAATTCCAAAAAGAGAAAGTTTCGAATATGCTCTCTGTAAAGACAGGTTCAAATCTGTGAGCTGAATACCCACAACACAAGGAAGTTACTGAGAATTCTTCTGTCTTGCATTATATGAAGAAATCCCGTTTCCAACGAAGGCCTCATAGAGGTCCAAATATCCACTTGCAGATATTTCAAACAGAGTGTTTTCAAACTGCTCTATGAAAAGAAAGGTTAAACTCTGTCAGGTGGATGCACACATCACAAAGTAGTTTCTGAGAATGATTCTGTCTAGTTTTTAAACGGAGATAATTCCCTTTCTAAAATTGGCCTCAAAGCGTTTCAAATCTCCAGTTGCAAATTCCACAAAAAGAGAGTTTCAAATCTGCTGTCTCTAAAGAAAGGTTCAACCCTGTGAGTTGAATACACACAACGCTAAGAAGTTACTGAGAATTCTTCTGTCTAGCATTATATGAATGAATCCCGTTTCCAACGAAGGCCTGAAAGAGGTCGAAATATCTGCTTCCAGACTTTACAAACAGAGTGTTTCCTAACTACTCTATGAAAAGGAAGGTTAAACTCTGTGAGCTGAACACACAAATCATTAAGTTGCTTCAGAGAATGATTCTGCCTAGTTTTTATACGAAGATATTTCCTTTTCAACCATAGGCCTGAAATCGCTCGAAATCTCCAATTGCAAAATCCACAAATAGAGAGTTTCCATCTGCTCTGTCTAAAGAAAGGTTCAACTCTGTGAGCTGAATACACACAACAAAAGAAGTTACTGAAAATTCTTCTGTCTAGCATTATATGAAGAAATCCCGTTTCCAACCAGGGCCTCAAAGAGGTCCAAATATACACTTGCAGATTTTACAAACAGAGTGTTTTCAAACTGCTCTATGAAAAGAAAGGTTAAACTTTGTCAGGAAGATGCACACATCACAAAGTAGTTTCTGAGAAAGATTCTGTCTAGTTTTTAAACAAAGATATTTCGTTTTCTGTCATTGACCTCAATTCGCTTGAAATCTCCACATGTAAATTCCACAAAAAGAGTGTTTCAAACCTACTCTGTCTAAAGGAAGGTTCAACTCTGTGAGTTGAATAGACACATGCATAGAAGTTACTGAGAATTCTTCTATCTAGCATTTTATGAAGAAATCCCGCTTCCAACGAAGGCCTCAAACAGGTCCAAATATCCACTTGCAGACTTTACAAAGAGAGTGCTTGCAAACTGCTCTGTGAAAAGATACGTTAAACTCTGTCAGTTGAAGGCACACATCACAAACTAGTTTCTGAAAATGATTCTGTCTGGTTTTTAAACGAACATATTTCCTTTTCTACCATTGGACTGAAATCGCTTGAAATCTCCAATTGCAAATTCCAAAAAGAGAAAGTTTCAAATATGCTCTCTGTAAACAAAGGTTCAAACCTGTGAGCTGAATACCCACAACACAAGGAAGTTACTGAGAAATCTTCTGTCTTGCATTATATGAAGAAGTCCCGTTACCAACGAAGTCCTCGTAAAGGTCCAAATATCCACTTGCAGACTTTACAAACAGAGTGTTTTCAAACTGCTCTATGAAAAGAAAGGTTAAACTCTGTGAGCTGAACGCACAAATCATTAAGTTGTTTCAGAGAATGATTCTGTCTAGTTTTTAAACGAAGATATTTCCTTTTCTGTCATTGGCCTCCATTCGCTTGAAATCTCCACATGCAAAATTAAACAAAAAGAGTGTTTCAAATCTACTCTGTCTAAAGGAAGGTTCCACTTTGTGAGTTGAATACACACACACAAAGAAGTTACTGAGAATTCTTCTGTCTAGCATTTTATGAAGAAATCCCTCTTCCAACGAAGGCTTCAAAGAGGTCCAAATATCCACTTGCAGACTATACAAACAGAGTGTTTTCAAAGTGCTCTATGAATAGAAAGGTTAAACACTGTGAGCTAAACGTACAAATCATTACGTTGTTTCAGAGAATGATTCTGTCTAGTTTTTAAACGAAGATATTCCCTTTTCTACCATTGGCCTGAAATCGCTTGAAATCTCCAACTGCAAATTCCACAAAAAGAGAGTTTCAAATCTGCTCTGTCTGAAGAAAAGTTAAACTCTGTGAGCTGAAGACACACAACACAAGGAAGTTACTGAGAATTCTTCTGTCTAGCATTAGATGAAGGAATCCCGTTTCCAACGAAGGCCTGAGAGAGGTCCAAATATCGGCTTCCAGACTTTACAAACAGAGTGTTTCCTAACTGCTCTATGAAAAGGAAGGTTAAACTCTGTGAGCTGAACGCACAAATCATTAAGTTGCTTCAGAGAATGATTCCGTCTAGTTTTTATACGAAAATATTTCCTTTTCTACCATTGGCCTCAAATCGCTTGAAATCTGCAATTGCAGAATCCACAAAAAGAGAGTTTCAAATCTGCTCTGTCAAAAGAAAGGTTCAACTCTGTGAGCTGAATACACACAACACAAAGAAGTTACTGAAAATTCTCCTGTCTAGCATTATATGAAGATGTCCCGTTTCCAACGAAGGCCTCAAAGAGGTCCAAGTATACACTTGCAGATTTTACAAACAGAGTGTTTTCAAACTGCTCTATGAAAAGAAAGGTTGGGCAAGGACTTCATGTCCAAAACACCAAAAGCAATGGCAACAAAAGCCAAAATTGACAAATGTTATCTAATTAAACTAAAGAGCTTCTGCACAGCAAAAGAAACTACCATCAGAGTGAATAGGCAACCTACAACATGGTAGAAAATTTTCACAACCTACTCATCGGACAAAGGGCTAATATCCTGAATCTACAGTGAACTCAAACAAATTTACAAGAGAAAAACAAACAACCCCATCAAAAAGTGGGCGAAGGACATGAACAGGCACTTCTCAAAAGAAGACATTTATGCAGCCAAAAAACACATGAATAAATGCTCATCATCACTGGCCATCAGAGAAATGCAAATCAAAACCACTATGAGATATCATCTCACACCAGTTAGAATGGCAATCATTCAAAAGTCAGGAAACAACAGGTGCTGGAGAGGATGTGGAGAAATAGGAACACTTTTACACTGTTGGTGGGACTGTAAACTAGTTCAACCATTGTGGATGTCAGTGTGGCGATTCCTCAGGGATCTAGAACTAGAAATACCATTTGACCCAGCCATCCCATTACTGGGTATATACCCAAATGACTATAAATCATGCTGCTATAAAGACACATGAACACGTATGTTTATTGCGGCATTATTCACAATAGCAAAGACTTGGAACCAACCCAAATGTCCAACAATGATAGACTGGATTAAGAAAATGTGGCACATATACACCATGGAATACTATGCAGCCATAAAAAATGATGAGTTCATATCCTTTGTAGGGACATGGATGAAATTGGAAACCATCATTCTCAGTAAACTATCGCAGGAACAAAAAAACAAACACCGCATATTCTCACTCATAGGTGGGAATTGAACAATGAGATCACATGGACACAGGAAGGGGAATATCATACTCTGGGGACTGTGGTGGGGAGGGGGAGGGGGGAGGGATAGCATTGGGAGATATACCTAATGCTAGATGACGAGTTAGTGGGTGCAGCGCACCAGCATGGCACATGTATACATATGTAACTAACTTGCACAATGTGCACATGTACCCTAAAACTTAAAGTATAATAAAAAAAAAATCTTTAAAAATGTGAAAATCTAGGATGTAGAAGAGTCTGGAAATTTTCATCTTCAAATCTTTATGGTTAATTTCTTAAAGCTTTAGCTAGCAAAAGTGATCCTAAATTCAAGTGGCAGAGATAATGCAGATGGAAGAATGGATAGTTATCCTGTGATGACAGAGTATTTTAGTGGTCAACCTAAATAATTCAATTCTACAGATTCACTTTTGCTTGTATCGTTGATATCATAACAACATGGTGGGACTTTGATCAGAGTTCTCTACTGTCAGAAAGGGCCCAGTGGCTATTTTCTTAGAGAATAGTCCCAGTAGCAAGAAATAAGAACAACAATATAATATGAACACACGTAGAGATCTAATGTACATGAGGCGTGAGTTAACAACATTGTATTGTTTTGGATATTTTTTAATAAAATAAATCTATTAAAAAAAAAAAAAGAAAGGTTATACTCTGTGAGCTGAGCGCACAAATCATTACGTTGTTTCAGAGAATGATTCTGTCTAGTTTTTAAACGAAGGTATTTCTTATTCTGTCACTGGCCTCAATTCGCTTGAAATCTCCACATGTAAATTAAACAAAAAGAGTGTTTCAAATCTACTCTGTCTAAAGGAAGGTTCAACTGTGTGAGTTGAATACACACACACAAAGAAGTTAATGAGAATTCTTCTGTCTAGCATTTTATGAAGAAATCCCGCTTCCAACGAAGACGTCAAAGAGGTCCAAATATCCACTTGCAGACTTTACAAACAGTGTTTTCAAACTGCTCTATGAAAAGAAAGGTTAAATTCTGTGAGCTGAACGCACAAATCATTACGTTGTTTTAGAGAATGATTCTGTCTAGTTTTTAAACGAAGATATATCCTTTTCTACCATTGGCCTGAAATCCCTTGAAATCTCCAACTGCAAATTCCACAAAAAGAGAGTTTCAAATCTGCTCTGTCAAAAGAAAGGTTCAACTCTATGAGCTGAATACACACAACACAAAGAAGGTACTGAAAAATCTGCTGTCTAGCATTATATGAAGAAATCCCGTTTCCAACGAAGGCGTCAAAGGGGTCCAAATAGATACTTGCAGATTTTAGAAACAGGGTGTTTTCAAACTGCTCTATGAAAAGAAAGGTTAAACTTTGTCAGGTGGATGCACACATCACAAAGTAGTTTCTGAGAATGATTCTGTCTAGTTTTTAAACAAACATATTTCGTTTTCTGTCATTGACCTCAATTCGCTTGATATCTCCACATGTAAATTCCACAAAAAGAGTGTTTCAAATATACTCTGTCTAAAGGAAGGTGCAACTCTGTGAGTTGAATACACACACACAAAGAAGTTACTGAGAATTCTTCTGTCTAGCATTTTATGAAGAAATCCCACTTCCAACGAAGACTTCAAAGAGGTCCAAATAACCCCTTGCAGACTTTACAAACAGAGTGTTTTCAAACTGCTCTATGAAAAGAAAGGTTAAACTCTGTGAGCTCAACGCACAAATGATTAAGTTGTTTCAGAGAACGATTCTGTCTAGCTTTGAAACGAAGATATTTCCTTTTCTGTCATTGGCCTGAATTCGCTTGAAATCTCCACATGTAAGATAAAGAAAAAGAGTGGTTCAAATCTTCTCTGTCTAAAGGAAGGTTCAACTCTGTGAGTTGAATACACACACACAAAGAAGTTACTGAGAATTCTTCTGTCTAGCATTTTATGAAGAAATCCCCTTTCAACGAGGACTTCAAAGAGGTCCAAATATCCACTTGCAGACTTTACAAACAGAGTGTTTTCAAACTGCTCTATGAAAAGAAAGGTTAAACTCTGTGAGCTGAACGCACAAATCAATGCGTTGTTTCAGAGAATGATTCTGTCTAGTTTTTAAACGAAGATATTTCCTATTCTACCATTGGCCTGAAATCGCTTGAAATCTCCAACTGCAAATTCCACAAAAAGAGAGTTTCAAATATGCTCTGTCTAAAGAAAGGTTCAACTCTGTGAGCTGAATACACACAACACAAGGAAGTTACTGAGAATTCTTCTGTCTTGCATTATATGAAGAAATCCCGTTTCCAACGAAGTCCTCGTAGAGGTCCATATATCCACTTGCAGACTTTTCAAACAGAGTGTTTTCAAACTGCTCTATGAAAAGAAAGGTTAAACTCGGTCAGGTGGATGCACACATCAGAAAGTAGTTTCTGAGAATGATTCTGTCTAGTTTTTAAACGGAGATATTTCCCTTTCTACCATTGGCCTCAAATCGCTTGAAATCTCCAATTGGAAATTCCACAAAAAGAGAGTTTGAAATCTGCTCTCTGTAAAGAAAGGTTCAACGCTGTGAGTTGAATACACACAACGCTAAGAAGTTACTGAGAATTCTACTGTCTAGCATTATATGCAGGAATCCCGTTTCCAACGAAGGCCTGAAAGAGGTCCAAATATCCGCTTCCAGACTTTACAAACAGAGTGTTTCCTAACTGCTCTATGAGAAGGAAGGTTAAACTCTGTGAGCTGAACGCAGAAATCATTACGTTGCTTCAGAGAATGATTCTGTCTAGTTTTTATACGAAGATATTTCCTTTTCTACAATTGGCCTCAAATCGATTGAAATCTCCAATTGCAAAATCCACAAAAAGAGAGTTTCAAATCTGCTCTGTCTAAAGAAAAGTTCAACTCTGTGAGCTGAATACACACAACACAAAGACGTTACTGAAAATTCTTCTGTCTAGCATTAAATGAAGAAATCCCGTTTCCAACGAAGCCCTCAAAGAGGTTCAAATATCCACTTGCAGACTTTACAAACAGAGTGTTTTCAAACTGCTCTATGAAAAGAAAGGTTAAACTTTGTCAGGTGGATGCACACATCACAAAGTAGTTTCTGAGAATGATTCTGTCTAGTTTTTAAACAAACATACTTCGTTTTCTGTCATTGACCTAAATTCGCTTGAAATCTCCACATGTAAATTCCACAAAAAGAGTGTTTCAATTCTACTCTGTCTAAAGGAAGGTTCAACTCTGTGATTTGAATACACACACACAAAGAAGTTACTGAGAATTCTTCTGTATAGCATTTTATGAAGAAATCCCGCTTCCAACGAAGGCCTCAAAGAGGTCCAAATATCCACTTGCAGACTTTACAAAGAGAGTGCTTCCAAAGTGCTCTGTGAAAAGAAACGTTAAACTCTGTCAGTTGAAGGCACACATCACAAACTAGTTTCTGAAAATGATTCTGTCTAGTTTTTAAACGAAGATATTTGCTTTTCTACCATTGGCCTGAAATCGCTTGAAATCTCCAATTGGAAATTCCAAAAAGAGAAAGTTTCAAATATGCGCTCTCTAAAAAAAGGTTCAAATCTGTGAGCTCAATACACACAGCACAAGGAAGTTACTGAGAAATCTTCTGTCTTGCATTATATGAAGAAATACCGTTTCCAACGAAGGCCTCGTAAAGGTCCAAATATCCACTTGCAGACTTTACAAACAGAGTGTTTTCCAAATACTCTATGAAAAGAAAGGTTAAACTCTGTGAGCTGAACGCACAAATCATTACGTTGTTTCAGAGAATGATTCTGTCTAGTTTTTAAACGAAGACATTTCATTTTCTGTCATTGGCATCAATTCACTAGCAATCTCCACATGTAAATTAAACAAAAAGAGAGTTTCAAATCTGCTCTGTCTAAAGAAAGGTTAAACTCTGTGAGCTGAAGACACACAACACAAGGAAGTTACTGAGAATTCTTCTGTCTTGCATTATATGAAGAAATCCCGTTTCCAACGAAGGCCTCGTAGAGGTCCAAATATCCACTTGCAGACTTTTCAAACAGAGTGTTTTCAAACTGCTCTATGAAAAGAAAGGTTAAACTCTGTCAGGTGGATGCACACATCACAAAGTAGTTTCTGAGAATGATTCTGTCTAGTTTTTAAACGGAGATATTTCCCTTTCTACCATTGGCCTCAAATCGCTTGAAATCTCCAATTGGAAATTCCACAAAAAGAGAGTTTCAAATCTGCTCTCTCTAAAGAAAGGTTCAACCCTGTGAGTTGAATACACACAACGCTAAGAAGTTACTGAGAATTCTTCTGTCTAGCATTATATGAAGGAATCCCATTTCCAACGAAGGCCTGAAAGAGGTCCAAATATCCGCTTCCAGACATTACAAACAGAGTGTTTCCTAACTGCTCTATGAAAAGGAAGGTTAAGCTCTGTGAGCTGAACGCACAACTCATTACGTTGCTTCAGAGAATGATTTTGTCTAGTTTGTATAGGAAGATATTTCCTTTTCTACCATTGGCCTGAAATTTCTTGAAATCTCCAACTGCAAATTCCACAAAAAGAGGGTTTGAAATCTGCTCTGTCTAAAGAAAGGCTCAAACATGTGAGTTGAATACACACAACGCTAAGAAGTTAATGAGAGTTCTTCTGTCTAGCATTATATGAAGGAATCCCGTTTCCAACGAAGGCCTGAAAGAGGTCCAAATATCAGCTTCCAGACCTTACAAACAGAGTGTTTCCTAACTGCTCTATGAAAAGGAAGGTTAAACTCTGTAAGCTGAATGCACAAATCATTACGTTGCTTCAGAGAATGATTCTGTCTAGTTTTTATAGGAAGATATTTCCTTTTCTACCTTTGGTCGCAAATCGCTTGAAATCTCCAATTGCAAAATCCACAAAAAGAGAGTTTCAAATCTGCTCTGTCTAAAGAAAGGCTCAACTCTGTGAGCTGAATACACACAACACAAAGAAGTTACTGAAAATTCTTCTGTCTAGCATTATATGAAGAAATCCCGTTTCCAACGAAGGCCTCGTAGAGGTCCAAATATCCACTTGCAGACTTTTCAAACAGAGTGTTTTCAAACTGCTCTATGAAAAGAAAGGTTAAACTCTGTCAGGTGGATGCACACATCACAAAGTAGTTTCTGAGAATCATTCTGTATAGTTTTTAAACGGAGATATTTCCCTTTCTATCATTGGCCCCAAATCGCTTGAAATCTCCAACTGGAAATTCCACAAAAAGAGAGTTTCAAATCTGCTCTCTCTAAAGAAAGGCTCAAACCTGTGAGTTGAATACACACAACGCTAAGAAGTTACTGAGAGTTCTTCTGTCTAGCATTATATGAAGGAATCCCGTTTCCAACGAAGGCCTGAAAGAGGTCCAAATATCTGCTTCCAGACCTTACAAACAGAGTGTTTCCTAACTGCTCTATGAAAAGGAAGGTTAAACTCTGTAAGCTGAACGCACAAATCATTACGATGCTTCAGAGAATGATTCTGTCTGGTTTTTATAGTAAGATATTTCCTTTTCTACTTTGGCCGCAAATCGCTTGAAATCTCCAATTGCAAAATCCACAAAAAGAGAGTTTCAAATCTGCTCTTTCTAAAGAAAGGCTCAACTCTGTGAGCTGAATACACACAACACAAAGAAGTTACTGAAAATTCTTCTGTCTAGCTTTATATGAAGAAATCCCGTTTCCAACGAAGGCCTCAAAGGGGTCCAAATAGATACTTGCAGATTTTACAAACAGAGTGTTTTCAAACTACTCTATGAAAAGAAAGGTTAAACTTTGTCAGGTGGATGCACACATCACAAAGTAGTTTCTGAGAATGATTCTGTCTAGATTTTAAATAAACTTATTTCGTTTTCTGTCATTGACCTCAATTCGCTTGAAATCTCCACATGGAAATTAAACAAAAAGACTGTTTCAAATCTACTCTGTCTAAAGGAAGGTTCAACTCTGTGAGTTGAATACACACACAAAAAGAAGTTACTGAGAATTCTTCTGTCTAGCATTTTATGAAGAAATCCCGCTTCCAACGAAGGCCTCAAAGAGGTCCAAATATCCACTTGCAGACTTTACAAAGAGAGTGCTTCCAAAGTGCTCTGTGAAAAGAAACGTTAAACTCTGTCAGTTGAAGGTACACATCACATGTACCTGAAAATGATTCTGAAAATGATTCTGTCTGGTTTTTAAACAAAGATATTTCCTTTTCTACCATTGGACTGAAATCGCTTGAAATCTCCAATTACAAATTCCAAAAAGAGAAAGTTTCAAATATGCTCTCTGTAAAGAAAGGTTCAAATCTGTGAGCTGAATACCCACAGCAGAAGGAAGTTACTGAGAAATCTTCTGTCTTGCATTATATGAAGAAATCCCGTTTCCAACGAAGGCCTCGTAAAGGTCCAAATATCCACTTGAAGACTTTACAAACAGAGTGTTTTCAAACTGCTCTATGAAAAGAAAGGTTAAACTCTGTGAGCTGAACGCACAAATCATTAAGTTGTTTCAGAGAATGATTCTGTCTAATTTTTAAACGAAGATATTTCCTTTTCTGTCATTGGCCTCAATTCGCTTGAAATCTCCACATGTAAATTACACAAAAAGAGTGTTTCAAATCTACTCTGTCTAAAGAAAGGTTCGACTCTGTGAGTTGAATACACACACATAAATAAGTTACTGAGAATTCTTCTGTCTTGCATTTTATGAAGAAATCCCGCTTCCAACAAAGGCTTCAAAGAGGTCCAAATATCCACTTGCAGACTTTACAAACAGAGTTTTTTCAAACTGCTCTATGAAAAGAAAGGTTAAACTCTGTGAGCTGAACGCACAAATCATTACGTTGTTTCAGAGAATGATTCTGTCTAGTTTTTAAACAAAGATATTTGCTTTTCTACCATTGGCCTGAAATCGCTTGAAATCTCCAACTGCAAATTCCACAAAAAGAGAGTTTCAAATCTGCTCTGTCTAAAGAAAGGTTAAACTCTGTGAGCTGAAGACACACAACACAAGGAAGTTACTCAGAATTCTTCTGTCTTGCATATATGAAGAAATCCTGTTTCCAACGAAGGCCTCGTAGAGGTCTAAATATCCACTTGCAGACTTTTCAAACAGAGTGTTTTCAAACTGCTCTATGAAAAGAAACGTTAAACTCTGTCAGGTGGATGCACACATCACAGAGTAGTTTCTGAGAATGATTCTGTCTAGTTTTTAAACGGAGATATTTCCCTATCTACCATTGGCCTCAAATCGCTTGAAATCTCCAATTGCAAATTCCACAAAACGAGAGTTTCAAATCTGTTCTCTAAAGAAAGGATCAACCCTGTGAGTTGAATACACACAACGCTAAGAAGTTACTGAGAATTCTTCTGTGTAGCATTATATGAAGGAATCCCGTTTCCAACGAAGGCCTGAAAGAGGTCCAAATATCCGCTTCCAGACTTTACAAACAGAGTGTTTCCTAACTGCTCTATGAAAAGGAAGGTTAAACTCTGTGAGTTGAATGCACAAATCATTAAGTTGCTTCAGAGAATGATTCTGTCTAGTTTTTATACGAAGATATTTCCTTTTCTACCATTGGCCTCAAATCGCTTGAAATCTCCAATTGCAAAATCCACAAAAAGAGAGTTTCAAATCTGCTCTGTCTGAAGAAAGGTTAAACTCTGTGAGCTGAAGACACACAACACAAGGAAGTTACTGAGAATTCTTCTGTCTTGCATTATATGAAGAAATCCCGTTTCCAACGAAGGCCTCGTAGAGGTCCAAATATCCACTTACAGACTTTTTAAACAGAGTGTATTCAAATTGCTCTATGAAAAGAAAGGTTAAACTCTGTCAGGTGGATGCACACATCACAAAGTAGTTTCTGAGAATGATTCGGTCTAGTTTTTAAACGGAGATATTTCCCTTTCTACCATTGGCCTGAAATCTCTGGAAATCTCCAATTGCAAATTCCACAAAAAGAGATTTTCAAATCTGCTCTCTCTAAAGAAAGGTTCAACCCTGTGAGCTGAATACACACAATGCTAAGAAGTTACTGAGAATTCTTCTGTCTAGCATTATATGAAGGAATCCCGTTTCCAACGAAGGCCTGAAAGAGGTCCAAATATCCGCTTCCAGACTTTGCAAACAGAGTGTTTCCTAACTGCTCTATGAAAAGGAAGGTTAAACTCTGTGAGCTGAAAGCACAAATCATTAAGTTGCTTCAGAGAATGATTCTGTCTAGTTTTAATACGAAGATATTTCCTTTTCTACCATTGGCCTCAAATCGCTTGAAATCTCCAATTGCAAAATCCACAAAAAGAGAGTTTCAAATCTGCTCTGTCTAAGGAAAGGTTCAACTCTGTGAGCTGAATACCCACAAAACAAAGAAGTTACTGAAAATTCTCCTGTCTAGCATTATAGGAAGAAATCCCGTTTCCAACGAAGGCCTCAAAGAGGTGCAAATATACACTTGCAGATTTTACAAACAGAGTGTTTTGAAACTGCTCTATGAAAAGAAAGGTTAAACTTTGTCAGGTGGATGCACACATCACAAAGTAGTTTCTGAGAATGATTCTGTCTAGTTTTTAAACAAACATATTTCGTTTTCTGTCATTGACCTCAATTCGCTTGAAATCTCCACATGGAAATTCCACAAAAAGAGTGTTTCAAATCTACTCTGTCTAAAGGAAGGTTCAACTGTGTGAGTTGAATACACACACGCAAAGATGTTACTGAGAATTCTTCTGTCTAGCATTTTATGAAGACATCCCCCTTCCAACGAAGGCCTCAAAGAGGTCCAAATATCCAATTGCTGACTTTACAAAGAGAGTGCTTACAAACTGCTCTGTGAAAAGAAACGTGAAACACTGTCAGTTGAAGGCACACATCATAAACTGGTTTCTGAAAATGATTCTGTCTGGTTTTTAAACGAAGATATTTCCTTTTCTACCATTGGCCTGAAATCGCTTGAAATCTCCAATTGCAAATTCCAAAAAGAGAAAGTTTCAAATATGCTCTCTCTAAAGAAAGGTTCAACTCTGCGAGCTGAATACACACAACACAAGGAAGTTACTGAGAAATCTTCTGTCTTGCATTATATGAAGAAATCCCGTTTCCAACGAAGGCCTCGTAAAGGTCCAAATATCCACTTGCAGACTTTACAAACAGAGTGTTTTCAAACTGCACTATGAAAAGAAAGGTTAAACTCTGTGAGCTGAACGCACAAATGATTAAGTTGTTTCAGAGAATGATTCTGTCTAGTTTTTAAACGAAGATATTTCCTTTTCTGTCATTGGCCTCAATTCGCTTGAAATCTCCACATGTAAATTACACAAAAAGAGTGTTTCAAATCTACTCTGTCTAAAGAAAGGTTCGACTCTGTGAGTTGAATACACACACACAAATTAGTTACTGAGAATTCTTCTGTCTTGCATTTTATGAAGAAATCCCGCTTCCAACCAAGGCTTCAAAGAGGTCCAAATATCCACTTGCAGACTTTACAAACAGAGTGTTTTCAAACTGCTCTATGAAAAGAAAGGTTAAACTCTGTGAGCTGAACGCACAAATCATTACGTTGTTTCAGAGAATGATTCTGTCTAGTTTTTAAACGAAGATATTTGCTTTTCTACCATTGGCCTGAAATCGCTTGAAATCTCCAACTGCAAATTCCACAAAAAGAGAGTTTCAAATCTGCTCTGTCTAAAGAAAGGTTAAACTCTGTGAGCTGAAGACACACAACACAAGGAAGTTACTGAGAATTGTTCTGTCTTGCATATATGAAGAAATCCCGTTTCCAACGAAGGCCTCGTAGAGGTCTAAATATCCACTTGCAGACTTTTCAAACAGAGTGTTTTCAAACTGCTCTATGAAAAGAAAGGTTAAACTCTGTCAGGTGGATGCACACATCACAAAGTAGTTTCTGAGAATGATTCTGTCTAGTTTTTAAACGGAGATATTTCCCTTTCTAAAATTGGCCTCAAAACGCTTGAAATCTCCAATTGCAAATTCCACAAAAAGAGAGTTTCAAATCTGTTCTCTAAAGAAAGGATCAACCCTGTGAGTTGAATACACACAACGCTAAGAAGTTACTGAGAATTCTTCTGTCTAGCATTATATGAAGGAATCCCGTTTCCAACGAAGGCCTGAAAGAGGTCCAAATATCCGCTTCCAGACTTTACAAACAGAGTGTTTCCGAACTGCCCTATGAAAAGGAAGGTTAAACTCTGTGAGTTGAATGCACAAATCATTAAGTTGCTTCAGAGAATGATTCTGTCTAGTTTTTATACGAAGATATTTCCTTTTCTACCATTGGCCTCAAATCGCTTGAAATCTCCAATTGCAAAATCCACAAAAAGAGAGTTTCAAATCTGCTCTGTCTAAGGAAAGGTTCAACTCTGTGAGCTGAATACACACAACACAAAGAAGTTACTGAAAATTCTTCTGTCTAGCATTATATGAAGAAATCCCGTTTCCAACGAAGGCCTCAAAGAAGTCCAAATATACACTTGCAGATTTTACAAACAGAGTGTTTTGAAACTGCTCTATGAAAAGAAAGGTTAAACTTTGTCAGGTGGATGCACACATCACAAAGTAGTTTCTGAGAATGATTCTGTCTAGTTTTTAAACAAACATATTTCGTTTTCTGTCATTGACCTCAATTCGCTTGAAATCTCCACATGTAAATTCCACAAAAAGAGTGTTTCAAATCTACTCTGTCTAAAGGAAGGTTCAACTGTGTGAGTTGAATACACACACGCAAAGATGTTACTGAGAATTCTTCTGTCTAGCATTTTATGAAGACATCCCCCTTCCAACGAAGGCCTCAAAGAGGTCCAAATATCCAATTGCTGACTTTACAAAGAGAGTGCTTCCAAACTGCTCTGTGAAAAGAAACGTGAAACACTGTCAGTTGAAGGCACACATCATAAACTAGTTTCTGAAAATGATTCTGTCTGGTTTTTAAACGAAGATATTTCCTTTTCTACCATTGGCCTGAAATCGCTTGAAATCTCCAATTGCAAATTCCAAAAAGAGAAAGTTTCAAATATGCTCTCTCTAAAGAAAGGTTCAACTCTGCGAGCTGAATACACACAACACAAGGAAGTTACTGAGAAATCTTCTGTCTTGCATTATATGAAGAAATCCCGTTTCCAACGAAGGCCTCGTAAAGGTCCAAATATCCACTTGCAGACTTTACAAACAGAGTGTTTTCAAACTGCTCTATGAAAAGAAAGGTTAAACTCTGTGAGCTGAATGCACAAATCATTACGTTGCTTCAGAGAATGATTCTGTCTAGTTTTTAAACGAAGATATTTCCTTTTCTACAACTGGCCTGAAATCGCTTGAAATCTCCAACTGCAAATTCCACAAAAAGAGAGTTTCAAATCTGTTCTGTCTGATGAAAGGTTAAACTCTGTGAGCTGAAGACACACAACACAAGGAAGTTACTGAAAATTTTTCTGTCTTGCATTATATGAAGAAATCCCGTTTCCAAAGAAGGCCACGTAGAGGTCCAAATATCCACTTGCAGACTTTGCAAACAGAGTGTTTTCAAACTGCTCTATGAAAAGAAAGTTTAAACTCTGTCAGGTGGATGCACACATCAGAAAGTAGTTTCTGAGAATGATTCAGTCTAGTTTTTAAACGGAGATAATTCCCTTTCTAAAATTGGCCTCAAAACGCTTGAAATCTCCAATTGCAAATTCCACAAAAAGAGAGTTTCAAATCTGTTCTCTAAAGAAAGGATCAACCCTGTGAGTTGAATACACACAACGCTAAGAAGTTACTGAGAATTCTTCTGTCTAGCATTATATGAAGGAATCCCGTTTCCAACGAAGGCCTGAAAGAGGTCCAAATATCCGCTTCCAGACTTCACAGAGTGTTTCCTAACTGCTCTATGAAAAGGAAGGTTGACCTCTGTCAGCTGAATGCACAAATCATTAAGTTGCTTCAGAGAATGATTCTGTCTAGTTTTTATACGAAGATATTTCCTTTTCTACAATTGGCCCTAAATCGCTTGAAATCTCCAATTGCAAAATCCACAAAAAGAGAGTTTCAAATCTGCTCTGTCTAAGGAAAGGTTCAACTCTGTGAGCTGAATACCCACAACACAAAGAAGTTACTGAAAATTCTCCTGTCTAGCATTATATGAAGAAATCCCGTTTCCAACGAAGGCCTGAAAGAGGTCCTAATATCCGCTTCCAGACTTTACAAACAGAGTGTTTCCTAATTGCTCTATGAAAAGGAAGGTTAAACTCTGTGAGCTGAACGCACAAATCATTAAGTTGTTTCAGAGAATGATTCTGTCTAGTTTTTATACGAAGATATTTCCTTTTCTACCATTGGACTCAAATCGCTTGAAATCTCCAATTGTAAAATCCACAAAAAGAGAGTTTCAAATCTGCTCTGTCTAAGGAAAGGTTCAACTCTGTGAGCTGAATACCCACAACACAAAGAAGTTACTGAAAATTCTCCTGTCTAGCATTATATGAAGAAATCCCGTTTCCAACGAAGGCCTCAAAGAGGTCCAAATATACACTTGCAGATTTTACCAACAGAGTGTTTTCAAACTGCTCTATGAAAAGAAAGGTTAAACTTTGTCAGGTGGATGCACACATCAAAAAGTAGTTTCTGAGAATGATTCTGTCTAGTTTTTAAACAAACTTTTTTCGTTTTCTGTCATTGACCTCAATTCGCTTGAAAACTCCACATGTAAATTCCACAAAAAGAGTGTTTCAAATCTACTCTGTCTAAAGGAAGGTTCAACTCTGTGAGTTGAATACACACACAAAAAGAAGTTACTGAGAATTCTTCTGTCTAGCATTTTATGAAGAAATCCCGCTTCCAACGAAGGCCTCAAAGAGGTCCAAATATCCACTTGCAGAGTTTACAAAGAGAGTGCTTCCAAAGTGCTCTGTGAAAAGAAACGTTAAACTTTGTCAGTTGAAGGCACACATCACAAACTAGTTTCTGAAAATGATTCTGTCTGGTTTTTAAACAAAGATATTTCCTTTTCTACCATTGGACTGAAATCGCTTGAAATCTCCAATTACAAATTCCAAAAAGAGAAAGTTTCAAATATGCTCTCTGTAAAGAAAGGTTCAAATCTGTGAGCTGAATACCCACAGCAGAAGGAAGTTACTGAGAAATCTTCTGTCTTGCATTATATGAAGAAATCCCGTTTCCAACGAAGGCCTCGTAAAGGTCCAAATATCCACTTGCAGACTTTACAAACAGAGTGTTTTCAAACTGCTCTATGAAAAGAAAGGTTAAACTCTGTGAGCTGAACGCACAAATCATTAAGTTGTTTCAGAGAATGATTCTGTCTAATTTTTAAACGAAGATATTTCCTTTTCTGTCATTGGCCTCAATTCGATTGAAATCTCCAGATGCAAAATTAAACAAAAAGAGTGTTTCAAATCTACTCTGTCTTAAGGAAGGTTCCACTCTGTGAGTTGAATACACACACACAAAGAAGTTACTGAGAATTCTTCTGTCTAGCATTTTATGAAGAAATCCCGCTTCCAACGAAGGCTTCAAAGAGGTCCAAATACCCACTTGGAGACTTTACAAACAGAGTGTTTTCAAACTGCTCTATGAAAAGAAAGGTTAAACTTTGTCAGGTGGATGCACACATCACAAAGTAGTTTCTGAGAATGATTCTGTCTAGTTTTTAAACAAACATATTTCGTTTTCTGTCATTGACCTCAATTCGCTTGAAATCTCCACATGTAAATTCCACAAAAAGAGTGTTTCAAATCTACTCTGTCTAAAGGAAGGTTCAACTCTGTGAGTTGAATACACACACGCAAAAAATTTTATGAGAACTCTTCTGTCTAGCATTTTATGAGGAAATCCCGCTTCCAACGAAGGCCTCAAAGAGGACCTAATATCCACTTGCAGACTTTACAGAGAGAGTGCTTCCAAACTGCTCTGTGAAAAGAAACGTTAAACTCTCTCTGTTGAAGGCACACAGCACAAACGAGTTTGTGAAAATGATTCTGTCTGGTTTTTAAACGAAGATACTTCCTTTTCTACCATTGGCCTGAAATCGCTTGAAATCTCCAATTGCAAATTCCAAAAAGAGAAAGTTTCAAATATGGTCGCTCTAAAGAAAGTTTCAACTCTGTGAGCTGAATACACACAACACAAGGAAGTTACTGAGAAATCTTCTGTCTTGCATTATATGAAGAAATCCCATTTCCAACGAAGGCCTCGTAAAGGTCCAAATATCCAATTGCAGGCTTTACAAACAGAGTGTTTTCAAACTGCCGTATGAAACGAAAGGTCAAACTCTGTGAGCTGAACGCACAAATCATTAAGTTGTTTCAGAGAATGATTCTGTCTAGTTTTTAAACGAAGATATTTCCTTTTCTACCATTGGCCTGAAATCGCTTGAAATCTCCAACTGCAAATTCCACAAAAAGAGGTTTTCAAATCTGCTCTGTCTAAAGAAAGGTTAAACTCTGTGAGCTGAAGACACACAACACAAGGAAGTTATTGAGAACTCTTCTGTCTTGCATTATATGAAGATATCCCGTTTCCAACGAAGGCCTCGTAGAGGTCCAAATATCCACTTGCAGACTTTTCAAACAGAGTGTTTTCAAACTGCTCTATGAAAAGAAAGGTTAAACTCTGTCAGGTGGATGCACACATCACCAAGTAGTTTCTGAGAATGATTCTGTCTAGTTTGTAAACGGAGATATTTCCCTTTCAACCATTGGCCTCAAATCGCTTGAAATCTCCAATTGGAAATTGCACAAAAAGAGAGTTTCGAATCTGCTCTCTCTAAAGAAAGGTTCAACCCTGTGAGTTGAATGCACACCACGCTAAGAAGTTACTGAGAATTCTTCTGCCTAGCATTGTATGAAGGTATCCCGTTTCCAACGAAGGCCTGAAAGAGGTCCAAATATCCGCTTCCAGACTTCACAAACAGAGTGTTTTCAAACTGCTCTACGAAAAGGAAGGTTTAACTCTGTGAGCTGAATGCAAAAATCATTAAGTTACTTCTGAGAATGATTCTGTCTAGTTTTTATACGAAGATATTTCCTTTTCTACCATTGGCCTCAAATCGCTTGAAATCTCCAATTGCGGAATCCACAAAAAGAGAG
This sequence comes from Pan troglodytes, assembly GCF_028858775.2. Taxonomy (NCBI): domain Eukaryota; kingdom Metazoa; phylum Chordata; class Mammalia; order Primates; family Hominidae; genus Pan; species Pan troglodytes. Next base: position 17,102,727 of record NC_072413.2, read on the forward strand.
TTTCAAATCTGCTCTGTCTAAAGAAAGGTTCAACTGTGTGAGCTGAATACACACAACACAAAGAAGTTACTGAAAATTCTTCTGTCTAGCATTATATGAAGAAATCCCGTTTCCAACGAAGGCCTCAAAGAAGTCCAAATATACACTTGCAGATTTTACAAACAGAGTGTTTTGAAACTGCTCTATGAAAAGAAAGGTTAAACTTTGTCAGGTGGATGCACACATCACAAAGTAGTTTCTGAGAATGATTCTGTCTAGTTTTTAAACAAACATATTTCGTTTTCTGTCATTGACCTCAATTCGCTTGAAATCTCCACATGGAAATTCCACAAAAAGAGTGTTTCAAATCTACTCTGTCTAAAGGAAGGTTCAACTGTGTGAGTTGAATACACACACGCAAAGATGTTACTGAGAATTCTTCTGTCTAGCATTTTATGAAGACATCCCCCTTCCAACGAAGGCCTCAAAGAGGTCCAAATATCCAATTGCTGACTTTACAAAGAGAGTGCTTCCAAACTGCTCTGTGAAAAGAAACGTGAAACACTGTCAGTTGAAGGCACACATCATAAACTAGTTTCTGAAAATGATTCTGTCTGGTTTTTAAACGAAGATATTTCCTTTTCTACCATTGGCCTGAAATCGCTTGAAATCTCCAATTGCAAATTCCAAAAAGAGAAAGTTTCAAATATGCTCTCTCTAAAGAAAGGTTCAACTCTGCGAGCTGAATACACACAACACAAGGAAGTTACTGAGAAATCTTCTGTCTTGCATTATATGAAGAAATCCCGTTTCCAACGAAGGCCTCGTAAAGGTCCAAATATCCACTTGCAGACTTTACAAACAGAGTGTTTTCAAACTGCTCTATGAAAAGAAAGGTTAAACTCTGTGAGCTGAACGCACAAATCATTACGTTGCTTCAGAGAATGATTCTGTCTAGTTTTTAAACGAAGATATTTCCTTTTCTACAACTGGCCTGAAATCGCTTGAAATCTCCAACTGCAAATTCCACAAAAAGAGAGTTTCAAATCTGTTCTGTCTGATGAAAGGTTAAACTCTGTGAGCTGAAGACACACAACACAAGGAAGTTACTGAAAATTTTTCTGTCTTGCATTATATGAAGAAATCCCGTTTCCAAAGAAGGCCACGTAGAGGTCCAAATATCCACTTGCAGACTTTGCAAACAGAGTGTTTTCAAACTGCTCTATGAAAAGAAAGTTTAAACTCTGTCAGGTGGATGCACACATCAGAAAGTAGTTTCTGAGAATGATTCAGTCTAGTTTTTAAACGGAGATAATTCCCTTTCTAAAATTGGCCTCAAAACGCTTGAAATCTCCAATTGCAAATTCCACAAAAAGAGAGTTTCAAATCTGTTCTCTAAAGAAAGGATCAACCCTGTGAGTTGAATACACACAACGCTAAGAAGTTACTGAGAATTCTTCTGTCTAGCATTATATGAAGGAATCCCGTTTCCAACGAAGGCCTGAAAGAGGTCCAAATATCCGCTTCCAGACTTCACAAACAGAGTGTTTCCTAACTGCTCTATGAAAAGGAAGGTTGACCTCTGTCAGCTGAATGCACAAATCATTAAGTTGCTTCAGAGAATGATTCTGTCTAGTTTTTATACGAAGATATTTCCTTTTCTACAATTGGCCCTAAATCGCTTGAAATCTCCAATTGCAAAATCCACAAAAAGAGAGTTTCAAATCTGCTCTGTCTAAGGAAAGGTTCAACTCTGTGAGCTGAATACCCACAACACAAAGAAGTTACTGAAAATTCTCCTGTCTAGCATTATATGAAGAAATCCCGTTTCCAACGAAGGCCTGAAAGAGGTCCTAATATCCGCTTCCAGACTTTACAAACAGAGTGTTTCCTAATTGCTCTATGAAAAGGAAGGTTAAACTCTGTGAGCTGAACGCACAAATCATTAAGTTGTTTCAGAGAATGATTCTGTCTAGTTTTTATACGAAGATATTTCCTTTTCTACCATTGGACTCAAATCGCTTGAAATCTCCAATTGTAAAATCCACAAAAAGAGAGTTTCAAATCTGCTCTGTCTAAGGAAAGGTTCAACTCTGTGAGCTGAATACCCACAACACAAAGAAGTTACTGAAAATTCTCCTGTCTAGCATTATATGAAGAAATCCCGTTTCCAACGAAGGCCTCAAAGAGGTCCAAATATACACTTGCAGATTTTACCAACAGAGTGTTTTCAAACTGCTCTATGAAAAGAAAGGTTAAACTTTGTCAGGTGGATGCACACATCAAAAAGTAGTTTCTGAGAATGATTCTGTCTAGTTTTTAAACAAACTTTTTTCGTTTTCTGTCATTGACCTCAATTCGCTTGAAAACTCCACATGTAAATTCCACAAAAAGAGTGTTTCAAATCTACTCTGTCTAAAGGAAGGTTCAACTCTGTGAGTTGAATACACACACAAAAAGAAGTTACTGAGAATTCTTCTGTCTAGCATTTTATGAAGAAATCCCGCTTCCAACGAAGGCCTCAAAGAGGTCCAAATATCCACTTGCAGAGTTTACAAAGAGAGTGCTTCCAAAGTGCTCTGTGAAAAGAAACGTTAAACTTTGTCAGTTGAAGGCACACATCACAAACTAGTTTCTGAAAATGATTCTGTCTGGTTTTTAAACAAAGATATTTCCTTTTCTACCATTGGACTGAAATCGCTTGAAATCTCCAATTACAAATTCCAAAAAGAGAAAGTTTCAAATATGCTCTCTGTAAAGAAAGGTTCAAATCTGTGAGCTGAATACCCACAGCAGAAGGAAGTTACTGAGAAATCTTCTGTCTTGCATTATATGAAGAAATCCCGTTTCCAACGAAGGCCTCGTAAAGGTCCAAATATCCACTTGCAGACTTTACAAACAGAGTGTTTTCAAACTGCTCTATGAAAAGAAAGGTTAAACTCTGTGAGCTGAACGCACAAATCATTAAGTTGTTTCAGAGAATGATTCTGTGTACTTTTTAAACGAAGATATTTCCTTTTCTGTCATTGGCCTCAATTCGATTGAAATCTCCAGATGCAAAATTAAACAAAAAGAGTGTTTCAAATCTACTCTGTCTTAAGGAAGGTTCCACTCTGTGAGTTGAATACACACACACAAAGAAGTTACTGAGAATTCTTCTGTCTAGCATTTTATGAAGAAATCCCGCTTCCAACGAAGGCTTCAAAGAGGTCCAAATACCCACTTGGAGACTTTACAAACAGAGTGTTTTCAAACTGCTCTATGAAAAGAAAGGTTAAACTTTGTCAGGTGGATGCACACATCACAAAGTAGTTTCTGAGAATGATTCTGTCTAGTTTTTAAACAAACATATTTCGTTTTCTGTCATTGACCTCAATTCGCTTGAAATCTCCACATGTAAATTCCACAAAAAGAGTGTTTCAAATCTACTCTGTCTAAAGGAAGGTTCAACTCTGTGAGTTGAATACACACACGCAAAAAATTTTATGAGAACTCTTCTGTCTAGCATTTTATGAGGAAATCCCGCTTCCAACGAAGGCCTCAAAGAGGACCTAATATCCACTTGCAGACTTTACAGAGAGAGTGCTTCCAAACTGCTCTGTGAAAAGAAACGTTAAACTCTCTCTGTTGAAGGCACACAGCACAAACGAGTTTGTGAAAATGATTCTGTCTGGTTTTTAAACGAAGATACTTCCTTTTCTACCATTGGCCTGAAATCGCTTGAAATCTCCAATTGCAAATTCCAAAAAGAGAAAGTTTCAAATATGGTCGCTCTAAAGAAAGTTTCAACTCTGTGAGCTGAATACACACAACACAAGGAAGTTACTGAGAAATCTTCTGTCTTGCATTATATGAAGAAATCCCATTTCCAACGAAGGCCTCGTAAAGGTCCAAATATCCAATTGCAGGCTTTACAAACAGAGTGTTTTCAAACTGCCGTATGAAACGAAAGGTCAAACTCTGTGAGCTGAACGCACAAATCATTAAGTTGTTTCAGAGAATGATTCTGTCTAGTTTTTAAACGAAGATATTTCCTTTTCTACCATTGGCCTGAAATCGCTTGAAATCTCCAACTGCAAATTCCACAAAAAGAGGTTTTCAAATCTGCTCTGTCTAAAGAAAGGTTAAACTCTGTGAGCTGAAGACACACAACACAAGGAAGTTATTGAGAACTCTTCTGTCTTGCATTATATGAAGATATCCCGTTTCCAACGAAGGCCTCGTAGAGGTCCAAATATCCACTTGCAGACTTTTCAAACAGAGTGTTTTCAAACTGCTCTATGAAAAGAAAGGTTAAACTCTGTCAGGTGGATGCACACATCACCAAGTAGTTTCTGAGAATGATTCTGTCTAGTTTGTAAACGGAGATATTTCCCTTTCAACCATTGGCCTCAAATCGCTTGAAATCTCCAATTGGAAATTGCACAAAAAGAGAGTTTCGAATCTGCTCTCTCTAAAGAAAGGTTCAACCCTGTGAGTTGAATGCACACCACGCTAAGAAGTTACTGAGAATTCTTCTGCCTAGCATTGTATGAAGGTATCCCGTTTCCAACGAAGGCCTGAAAGAGGTCCAAATATCCGCTTCCAGACTTCACAAACAGAGTGTTTTCAAACTGCTCTACGAAAAGGAAGGTTTAACTCTGTGAGCTGAATGCAAAAATCATTAAGTTACTTCTGAGAATGATTCTGTCTAGTTTTTATACGAAGATATTTCCTTTTCTACCATTGGCCTCAAATCGCTTGAAATCTCCAATTGCGGAATCCACAAAAAGAGAGTTTCAAATCTGCTCTGTCTAAAGAAAGGTTCAACTGTGTGAGCTGAATACACACAACACAAAGAAGTTACTGAAAATTCTTCTGTCTAGCATTATATGAAGAAATCCCGTTTCCAACGAAGGCCTCAAAGAGGGCCAAATATACACTTGCAGATTTTACAAACAGAGTGTTTTCAAACTGCTCTATGAAAAGAAAGGTTAAACTCTGTCAGGTGGATGCACACATCACAAAGCAGTTTCTGAGAATCATTCTGTCTAGCTTTTAAACAAACAAATTTCGTTTTCTGTCATTGACCTCAATTCGCTTGAAATCTCCACATGTAAATTCCACAAAAAGAGGGTTTCAAATCTACTCTGTCTGAAGGAAGGTTCAAATCTGTGAGTTGAATACACACACACAAAGAAGTTACTGAGAATTCTTCTGTCTAGCATTTTATGAAGAAATCCCGCTTCCAACGATGGCCTCAAAGAAGTCGAAATATCCAGTTACAGACTTTACAAAGAGAGTGCTTCCAAACTGCTCTGTGAAAAGAAACGTTAAACTCTGTCAGTTGAAGGCACACATCACAAACTAGTTTCTGAAAGTGATTCTGTCTGGTTTTTAAACGAAGATACTTCCTTTTCTACCATTGGCCTGAAATCGCTTGAAATCTCCAATTGCAAATTCCAAAAAGAGAAAGTTTCAAATATGCTCTCTCTAAAGAAAGGTTCAACTCTGTGAGCTGAATACACACAACACAAGGAAGTTACTGAGAAATCTTCTGTCTTGCATTTTATGAAGAAATCCCGTTTGCAACGAACGCCTCGTAAAGGTCCAAATATCCACTTGCAGACCTTACAAACAGAGTGTTTTCAAACTGCTGCATGAAAAGAAAGGTTAAACTCTGTGAGCTGAACGCACAAATGATTAAGTTGTTTCAGAGAATGATTCTGTCCAGTTTTTAAACGAAGATATTTCCTTTTCTGTCATTGGCCTCAATTCGCTTGAAATCTCCACATGTAAATTAAACAAAAAGTGTGTTTCAAATCTACTGTGCCTAAAGCAAGGTTGAACTCTGTGAGTTGAATACACACACACAAAGAAGTTACTGAGAATTCTTCTGTCTAGCATTTTATGAAGAAATCCCGCTTCCAACGAAGGCTTCAAAGAGGTCCAAATATCCACTTGCAGAATTTACAAACAGAGTGTTTCCAAACTGCTCTATGAAAAGAAAGGTTAAACTGTGTGAGCTGAACGCAGAAATCATTACGTTGTTTCAGAGAATGATTCTGTCTAGTTTTTAAACGAAGATATTTCCTTTTCTACCATTGGCCTGAAATCGCTTGAAATCTCCAACTGCAAATTCCACAAAAAGAGAGTTTCAAATCTGCTCTGTCTAAAGAAAGGTTAAACTCTGTGAGCTGAAGACACACAACAAAAGGAAGTTACTGAGAATTCTTCTGTCTTGCATTATATGAAGAAATCCCGTTTCCAACGAAGGCCTCGTAGAGGTCCAAATATCCACTTGCAGACTTTTCAAACAGAGTGTTTTCAAACTGCTCTATGAAAAGAAAGGTTAAACTCTGTCAGGTGGATGCACACATCAAAAAGTAGTTTCTGAGAATGATTCTGTCTAGTTTTTAAACAGAGATATTTCCCTTTCTACCATTGTCCTCAGATCACTTGAAATCTCCAATTGCAAATTCCACAAGAAGAGAGTTTCAAATCTGCTCTCTCTAAAGAGAGTTTCAACCCTGTGAGTTGAATACACACAACACAAAGAAGTTACTGAGAATTATTCTGTCTAACATTATATGAAGGAATCCCGTTTCCAACGAAGGCCTGAAAGAGGTCCAAATATCCGGTACCAGACATTTCAAACAGAGTGTTTTCAACCTGCTCTATGAAAAGAAAGGTTGAACTCTGTGAGCTGAATGCACAAATCATTAAGTTACTTCAGAGAATGATTCTGTCTAGTTTTTATACGAAGATATTTCCTTTTCTACCATTGGCTTCAAATCGCTTGAAATCTCCAATTGCAAAATCCACAAAAAGAGAGTTTCAAATCTGCTCTGTCTAAAGAAAGGTTCAACTCTGTGAGCTGAATACACACAACACAAAGAAGTTACTGAAAATTCTTCTGTCTAGCATTATATGAAGAAATCCCCTTTCCAACGAAGACCTCAAAGAGGTCCAAATATACACTTGCAGATTTTACAAACAGAGTGTTTTCAAATTGGTCTGTGAAAAGAAAGGTTAAACTCTGTCAGGTGGATGCACACATCACAAAGCAGTTTCTGAGAATCATTCTGTCTAGCTTTTAAACAAACAAATTTCATTTTCTGTCATTGACCTCAATTCGCTTGAAATCTCCACAGGTAAATTCCACAAAAAGAGTGTTTCAAATCTACTCTGTCTGAAGGAAGGTTCAAATCTGTGAGTTGAATACACACACACAAAGAAGTTACTGAGAATTCTTCTGTCTGGCATTTTATGAAGAAATCCCGCTTCCAACGAAGGCCTCAAAGAGGTCCAAATATCCACTTGCAGACTTTACAAAGAGAGTGCTTCCAAACTGCTCTGTGAAAAGAAACGTTAAACTCTGTCAGTTGAAGGCACACATCACAAACTAGTTTCTGAAAATGATTCGGTCTGGTTTTTAAATGAAGATACTTCCTTTTCTACCATTGGCCTGAAATCGCTTGAAATCTCCAATTGCAAATTCCAAAAAGAGAAAGTTTCAAATATGCTCTCTCTAAAGAAAGGTTCAACTCTGTGAGCTGAATACACACAACACAAGGAAGTTACTGAGACATCTTCTGTCTTGTATTATATGAAGAAATCCCGTTTCCAACGAAGGCCTCGTAAAGGTCCAAATATCCACTTGCAGACTTTAGAAACAGAGTGTTTTCAAACTGCTCCATTAAAAGAAACGTTAAACTCTGTGAGGTGAACGCACAAATCATTAAGTTGTTTCAGTGAATGATTGTGTCTAGTTTTTAAACGAAGGTATTTCCTTTTCTGTCATTGGCCTCAATTCGCTTGAAATCTCCCCATGTAAATTAAACAACAAGAGTGTTTCAAATCTAATCTGTCTAAAGGAAGGTTCAACTCTGTGGGTTGAATACACACACACAAAAAGTTACTGGGAATTCTTCTGTCTAGAATTTTATGAAGAAATCCCGCTTCCAACGAAGGCTTCAAAGAGGTCCAAATATACACTTGCAGACTTTACATGCAGAGTGTTTTGAAACTGCTCTATGAAAAGAAAGGTTAATCTCTGTGAGCTGAACGCACAAATCATTACGTTGTTTCAGAGAATGATTCTGTCTAGTTTTTAAAGGAAGATATTTCCTTTTCTACCATTGTCCTGAAATCGCTTGAAATCTCCAACTGCAAATTCCACAAAAAGAGAGTTTCAAATCTGCTCCATCTAAAGAAAGGTTAAACTCTGTGAGCTGAAGACACACAACACAAGGAAGTTACTGAGAATTCTTCTATCTTGCATTATATGAAGAAATCCCGTTTTCCAACAAAGGCCTCGTAGTGGTCCAAATATCCACTTGCACACTTTTCAAACAGAGTGTTTTCAAACTGCTCTATGAAAAGAAAGGTTAAACTTTGTCAGGTGGATGCACACATCACAAAGTAGTTTCTGAGAATGATTCTGTGTAGTTTTTAAACAAACATATTTCGTTTTCTGTCATTGACCTCAAGTCGCTTGAAATCTCCACATGTAAATTCCACAAAAAGAGTGTTTCAAATCTACTCTGTCTGAAGGAAGGTTCAAATCTGTGAGTTGAATACACACACACAAAGAAGTTACTGAGAATTCTTCTGTCTGGCATTTTATGAAGAAATCCCGCTTCCAACGAAGGCCTCAAAGAGGTCCAAATATCCACTTGCAGACTTTACAAAGAGAGTGCTTCCAAACTGCTCTGTGAAAAGAAACGTTAAACTCTGTCAGTTGAAGGCACACATCACAAACTAGTTTCTGAAAATGATTCTGTCTGGTTTTTAAACGAAGATATTTCCTTTTCTACCATTGGCCTGAAATCGCTTGAAATCTGCAATTGCAAATTCCAAAAAGAGAAAGTTTCAAATATGCTCTCTCTAAAGAAAGGTTCAACTCTGCGAGCTGAATACCCACAACACAAGGAAGTTACTGAGAAATCTTCTGTCTTGCATTATATGAAGAAATCCCGTTTCCAACGAAGGCCTCGTAAAGGTCCAAATATCCACTTGCAGACTTTACAAACAGCGTGTTTTCAAACTGCTCTATGAAAAGAAAGGTTAAACTCTGTGAGCTGAACGCACAAATCATTAAGTTGTTTCAGAGAATGATTCTGACTAGTTTTTAAACGAAGATATTTCCTTTTCTGTCATTGGCCTCAATTCGCTTGAAATCTCCACATGTAAATTAAAAAAAAAGAGTGTTTCAAATCTTCTCTGTCTAAAGAATGGTTCAACTCTGTGAGTTGCATACACACACACAAAGAAGTTACTGTGAATTCTTCTGTCTAGCATTTTATGAAGAAATCCCGCTTCCAACGAAGACTTCAAAGAGGTCCAAATATCCACTTGCAGACTTTACAAACAGAGTGTTTTCAAACTGCTCTATGAAAAGAAAGGTTAAACTCTGTGAGCTGAACGCACAAATCATTACGTTGTTTCAGAGAATGATTCTGTCTAGTTTTTAAACGAAGATATTTCCTTTTCTACCATTGGCCTGAAATCGCTTGAAATCTCCAACTGCAAATTCCACAAAAAGAGAGTTTCAAATCTGCTCTGTCTAAAGAAAGTTTAAACTCTGTGAGCTGAAGACACACAACACAAGGAAGTTACTGAGAATTCTTTTGTCTTGCATTATATGAAGAAATCCTGTTTCCAACGAAGGCCTCGTAGAGGTCCAAATATCCATTTGCGACTTTTCTTTTTTTTTTTTTTATTATACTTTAAGTTTTAGGGTACATGTGCCCATTGTGCAGGTTAGTTACATATGTATACATGTGCCATGCTGGTGCGCTGCACCCACCAACTCCTCATCTAGCATTAGGTATATCTCCCAATGCTATCCCTCCCCCCTCCCCCCTCCCCACCACAGTCCCCAGAGTATGATATTCCCCTTCCTGTGTCCATGTGGTCTCATTGTTCAATTCCCACCTATGATTGAGAATATGCGGTGTTTGTTTTTTTGTTCTTGCGATAGTTTACTGAGAATGATGGTTTCCAATTTCATCCATGTCCCTACAAAGGATATGAACTCATCATTTTTTATGGCTGCATAGTATTCCATGGTGTATATGTGCCACATTTTCTTAATCCAGTCTATCATTGTTGGACATTTGGGTTGGTTCCAAGTCTTTGCTATTGTGAATAATGCCGCAATAAACATACGGGTGCATGTGTCTTTATAGCAGCATGATTTATAGTCATTTGGGTATATACCCAGTAATGGGATGGCTGGGTCAAATGGTATTTCTAGTTCTAGATCCCTGAGGAATCGCCACACTGACTTCCACAATGGTTGAACTAGTTTACAGTCCCACCAACAGTGTAAAAGTGTTCCTATTTCTCCACATCCTCTCCAGCACCTGTTGTTTCCTGACTTTTGAATGATTGCCATTCTAACTGGTGTGAGATGATATCTCATAGTGGTTTTGATTTGCATTTCTCTGATGGCCAGTGATGATGAGCATTTTTTCATGTGCTTTTTGGCCTCATAAATGTCTTCTTTTGAGAAGTATCTGTTCATGTCCTTCGCCCACTTTTTGATGGGGTTGTTTGTTTTTTTCTTGTAAATTTGTTTGAGTTCACTGTAGATTCTGGATATTAGCCCTTTGTCAGATGAGTAGGTTGCGAAAATTTTCTCCCATGTTGTAGGTTGCCTATTCACTCTGATGGTAGTTTCTTTTGCTGTGCAGAAGCTCTTTAGTTTAATTAGATCCCATTTGTCAATTTTGGCTTTTGTTGCCATTGCTTTTGGTGTTTTGGACATGAAGTCCTTGCCCACGCCTATGTCCTGAATGGTAATGCCTAGGTTTTCTTCTAGGGTTTTTATGGTTTTAGGTCTAACGTTTAAATCTTTCATCCATCTTGAATTGATTTTTGTATAAGGTGTAAGGAAGGGATCCAGTTTCAGCTTTCTACATATGGCTAGCCAGTTTTCCCAGCACCATTTATTAAATAGGGAATCCTTTCCCCATTGCTTGTTTTTCTCAGGTTTGTCAAAGATCAGATAGTTGTAGGTAAGTGGCGTTATTTCTGAGGGCTCTGTTCTGTTCCATTGATCTATATTTCTGTTTTGGTACCAGTACCATGCTGTTTTGGTTACTGTAGCCTTGTAGTATAGTTTGAAGTCAGGTAGTGTGATGCCTCCAGCTTTGTTCTTTTTGCTTAGGATTGACTTGGCGATGCGGGCTCTCCTTTGGTTCCATATGAACTTTGAAGTAGTTTTTTCCAATTCTGTGAAGAAAGTCATTGGTAGCTTGATGGGGATGGCATTGAATCTGTAAAACACAAACAGAGTGTTTTCAAACTGCTCAATGAAAAGAAAGGTTAAACCCAGTCAGGTGGATGCACACATCACAAAGTAGTTTCTGAGAATGATTCTGTGTAGTTTTTAAACAAACATATTTCATTTTCTCTCATTGACCTCAATTCGCTTGAAATCTCCACATGTAAATTCCACAAAAAGAGTGTTTCAAATCTACTCTGTCTAAAGGAATGTTGAACTCTGTGAGTTGAATACACACACAGAAAGAAGTTACTGAAAATTCTTCTGTCTAGCATTTTATGAAGAAATCCCTCTTCCAACGAAGGCCTGAAAGAGGTCCAAATATCCACTTCCAGACTTTACAAAGAGAGTGCTTCCAAACTGCTCTGTGAAAAGAAACGTTAAACTCTGTCAGTTGAAGGCACACATCACAAACTAGTTTCTGAAAATGATTCTGTCTGGTTTTTAAACGAAGATATTTCCTTTTCTACAATTGGCCTGAAATCGCTTGAATTCTCCAACTGCAAATTCCACAAAAAGAGAGTTTCAAATATGCTCTGTGTAAAGAAAGGTTAAACTCTGTGAGGTGAAGACACAGATCAGAAGGAGGTTACTGAGAATTCTTCTGTCTTGCATTATATGAAGAAATCCCGTTTCCAACGAAGGCCTCATAGAGGTCCAAATATCCACTTGCAGACTTTTCAAACAGAGTGTTTTCAAACTGCTCTATGAAAAGAAACGTTAAACTCTGTGAGCTGAACGCACAAATTATTAAGTTGTTTCAGAGAAAGATTCTGTCTAGTTTTTAAACGAAGATATTTCCTTTTCTGTCATTGGCCTCAATTCGCTTGAAATCTCCACATGTAAATTAAACAAAAAGAGTGTTTCAAATCTACTCTGTCTAAAGGAAGGTTCAACTCTGTGAGTTGAATACACACACACAAAGAAGTTACTGAGAATTCTTCTGTCTAGCATTTTATGAAGAAATCCCTCTTCCAACGAGGACTTCAAAGAGGTCCAAATATCCACTTGCAGACTTTATAAACAGAGTGTTTTCAAACTGCTCTATGAAAAGAAAAGTTAAACTCTGTGAGCTGAACGCAAAAATCATTACGTTGTTTCAGAGACTGATTCTGTCTAGTTTTTATACGAAGATATTTCCTTTTCTACCATTGGCCTCAAATCCCTTGAAATCTCCAATTGCAAAATCCACAAAAAGAGAGTTTCAAATCTGCTCTGTCTAAAGAAAGGTTCAACTCTGCGAGATGAATACACACAACACAAAGAAGTTACTGAAAATTCTTCTGTCTAGCATTATATGAAGAAATCCCTTTTCCAACGAAGGCCTCAAAGGGGTCCAAATATATGCTTGCAGATTTTACAAACAGAGTGTTTTCAAACTGCTCTATGAAAAGAAAGGTTAAACTTTGTCAGGTGGATGCACACATCACAAAGTAGTTTCTGAGAATGATTCTTTCTAGTTTTTAAACAAACATATTTCGCTTTGTCTCATTGAACTCAATTCGCTTGAAATCTCCACATGTAAATTCCAGAAAAAGAGTGTTTCAAATCTACTCTGTCTAAAGGAAGGTTCAAGTCTGTGAGTTGAATACACACACACAAAGAAGTCACTGAGAATTTTTCTGTCTAGCATTTTATGAAAAAATTCTTTTTCCAAAGAAGTCTTCAAAGAGGTCCTAATGTCCACATTCAGACATTACAAAGAGAGTGCTTCCAAACTGCTCTGTGAAAAGAAACCTTAAACTCTGTCAGTTGAAGGCACACTTCACAAACTAGTTTCTGAAAGTAATTCTGTCTAGTTTTTAAACGAAGATTTTTCCTTTTCTACAATTGGCCTGAAATCGCTTGAAATCTCCAATTGCAAATTCCAAAAAAAAAAGTTTCAAATATGCTCTGTCTAAAGAAAGGTTCAACCCTGTGAGTTGAACACACACTACACTAAGAAGTTACTGAGAATTCTTCTGTCTATCATTATATGAAGGAATCCCGTTTCCAACGAAGGCCTCAAAGAGGTCGAAATATCCGCTTCCAGACTTTTCAAACAGAGTGATTCTAACTGCTCTATGAAAAGAAAGTCTAAACTCTGTGGGCTGAACGCACAATTCATTACGTTGTTTCACAGAATGATTCTGTCAAGTTTTTAAATGAAGATATTTCCTTTTCTGTCATTGGCCTCAATTCGCTTGAAATCTCCACATGTAAATTCCACAAAAAGAGTGCTTCAAAGCTACTCTGTCTAAAGGAAGGTTCAACTCTGTGAGTTGAATAAACACAGACAAAGAAATTACTGAAAATTCTTCTGTCTAGCATTATATGAAGAAATCCCGTTTCCAACGATGGCCTCAAAGAGGTCCAAATGTCCACTTGCAGAGTTTACAAACAGAGTGTTTTCAAACTGCTCTCTGAAAAGAAAGGTTAAACTTTTTCAGGTAGATGCACACATCACAAAGTAGTTTCTGAGAATGATTCTGTCTAGTTTTTAAACGGAGATATTTCCCTTTCTACCATTGGCCTGAAATCGCTTGAAATCTCCTATTGCAAATTCCACAATAAGAGAGTTTCAAATCTGCTCTCTCTAAAGAAAGTTTCAACTCTGTGAGTTGAATACACACAACACTAAGAAGTTACTGATAATTTTTCTATCTAGCATTATATGAAGGAATCCCGTTTCCAAGGAAGGCCTCAAAGAGGTGCAAATATCCGCTTCCAGACTTTACAAACAGAGTGGTTCCTAACTGCTCTGTGAAAAGGCAGGTTAAACTCTGTGAACTGAACACACAAATCATTAAGTTATTTCAAAGAATGATTCTGTCTAGTTTTTATACGAAGATATTTCCTTTTCAACCATTGGCCTCAAATCGCTTGAAATTTCCAATTGCAAAATTCACAAAAAGAGAGTTTCAAATCTGCTCTGTCTAAGGAAAGGTTCAGCTCTGTGAGCTGAAAACACACAACACAGAGAAGTTACTGAGAATTCTTCTGACTAGCGTTATATGAAGAAATCCCGTTTCCAACGAAGGCCTCAAAGCGGTCCAAATATACACTTGTAGACATTACAAACATAGTGTTGTGAAACTGCTCTATGAAAAGAATCGTAAAACTCTGTCAGTTGAAGGCACTCAGCACAAACAATTTTCTGAAAATGATTCTGTCTAATTTTTAAATGAAGATATTTCCGTTTCTGTCATTGGCCTCAATTGGCTTGAAATCTCCACAAGTAAATTCCACAAAAAGAGTGTTTCAAGTCTACTCTGTCTAAAGGAAGGTTCAACTCTGTGAGTTGAATACACAAACACAAAGAAGTTACTGAAAGTCTCCTGTCTAGCCTTATATGAAGAAATCCCGTTTCTTACGAAGGCCTCAAAGAGGTCCAAATATCCACTTGCAGACTTTTCAAACAGTGTGTTTTCAAACTGCTCTATGAAAAGAAAGGTTAAACTCTGTCAGGTGGATGCACACATCACAAAGCAGTTTCTGAGAATGATTCTGTCTAGTTTTTACACAAAGATACATCCTTTTCTACCATTGGCCAACAGTCACTTGAAATCTCCAATTGCAATTTCCACAAGAAGAGATTTTCAAATCTACTCTGTCTTAAGAAAGGTTCAACTCTGTGAGATGAATACACTCAACACAAAGAAGTTACTGAGAATTCTTCTGTCTAGCATTACATGAAGGAATCCCTTTTCCGAAGAAGGCCTCAAAGATGTCCAATTATTCGCTGCCAGACTTTACAAACACAGTGTTTCCAAACTGCTCTATGAAAAGGAAGGTTAAACTCTGTGAACTGAATGCACTCATCATCAAGTTATTTCTGAGAATGATTCTGTCTAGTTTTTATACGAAGATATTTCCTTTTCTACCATTGGCCTCAAATCGCTTGAAATCTCCAATGGGAAAATCCACAAAGAGGGAGTTGCAAATCTGCTCTGTTTAAAGAAAGGTTCAACTCTGTGAGCTGAATACACACAACACAAAGAATTTACTGAGAATTCTTCGGTCTCGCATTACATGAAGAAATCCCGTTTCCAACGAAGGACTCGAAGAGGAACAAATATCCACCTGCAGGCTTTACAAATAGAGGGTTTTCAAGCTGCTCTATGAAAAGAAAGATTAAACTCTGTCAGGTGGATGCACACATCACAAAGTAGTTTCTGAGAATGATGCTGTCTAGTTTTTATACGACGATATTTCCCATACTTCCATTGGGCTCAAATCGCTAGAAATCTCCAAATGCAAATTCCACAAAGAGAGAGTTTCAAACCTTCTCTGTCAAAAGAAAGGTTCAACTCTGTGAGTTGAATACACACAACACAAAGAAGTTACTGAGAATTCTTCTGTCTAGCATTTTATGAAGAAATCCCGTTTCCAACGAAAGCCTCAAAGAGGTGCAAATATCCACTTGCAGATTTTACAGAATGCTTCCAAACTGCTCTATGAAAAGAAACGTGAAACTCTGTCAGCTGAAGGCACACATCACAAAGTAGTTTCTGAAAATGATTCTGTCTAGTTTTTAAACGAAGATATTTCCTTTTCTACCATTGGCCTCAAATGGCTTGAAATCTCCAATTGCAAATTCAATAAAGAGAGAGTTTCAAATCTGCTCTGTCTAAAGAAATGTTCAACTCTGTGAGCTGAATACACAGAACACAAAGAAGTTACTGAGAATTCTTCTTGCATTTTATGAAGAAATCCCGTTTCCAACGAAGGCCTCATGGATGTCCAAATATCCACATGGAGACTTTACAAACAGAGTGATTTCAAACTGCTATATGAAAAGAAAGGTTAAACTCTGTCAGGTGGATGCACACATCAAAAGGTTCTTTCTGAGAATAATTCTATCTAGTTTTTAAACGAAGATATTCCTTTTCTACTTTTGGCCTCAATTCGCTAGAAATCTCCACATGCAAATTTCAGAAAAAGAGTGTTTCAAATCTACTCTGCCCAAGGTGATGTTCAACTCTGTGAGTTGAATACACACAACAGAAAGAAGTTACTGAGAATTCTTCTGTCAAGCATTATATGAAGGAATCCCGTTTCCAAAGAAGGCCTCAAAGAGGTCCAAATATCCACTTCCAGACTTTACAAACAGAGTGTTTCCAAACTGCTCTATGAAAAGGAAGGTTAAACTCTGTGAGCTGAACGCACACATCATAAAGTTTTTTCTGAGAATGATTCTGTCTAGTTTTTATACGAAGATATTTCCTTTTCTACCATTGGCCTGAAATCGCTTGAAATCTCCAATTGCAAAATCCACAAAAAGAGTGTTTCAAATCTACTCTGTCTAAAGGAAGGTTCATCTCTGTGAGTTGAATACACACAATACAAGGAAGTAACTGAGAATTCTTCTGTCTAACCTAATATGAAAAAATCCTGTTTCGAACCAAGGCCTTAAAGGGGTACAAATATCCACTGGCATACTTTACAGAGTGTTTCCAAACTGCTCTATGAAAACTAACGTTGAACTCTGTCAGTTGAAGGCACACATCACAACGAAGTTTCTGAGAATGATACTGTCTAGTTTTTATACCAAGATATTTCCTTTTCTTCCATTGGCCTCAAATCGCTTGAAATCTCCAAATGCAAATTCCATAAAAAGAGAGGTTCAAATCTGCTCTGTCTAAAGAAAGGTTCAACTCTGTGAGCTGAATACACACAACACAAAAAAGTTGCTGAGAATTCTTCTGTCTAGCATTATATGAAGAAATCCCGCTTCCAACGAAGGCCTCGAAGACGTCCGAATATCCACTTGCAGACTGTACAAACAGAGTGTTTTCAAACTGCTCTATGAAGAGAAAGGTTAAACTCTGTCAGGTGGATGCACGCATCACAAAGTAGTTTCTGAGAATAATTCTGTGTAGTTTTTAAACGAAGATATTTCCTTTTCTACCATTGGCCTCAATTCGCTTGAAATCTCCACATGCAAATTCCACAAAAAGAGTGTTTCAAGTCTACTCTGTCTAAAGGAAGGTTCAACTCCGTGAGTTGAACACACACAACAGGAAGAAGTTACTGGGAATTCTTCTGTCTTGCATTATATTAAGAAATCCCTTTTCGAACGAAGGCCTCAAAGAGGTACAAATATCCACTTGCAGACTTTACAAACAGAGTGTTTTCAAACTGCTCTATGAAAATGAAGGTTAAACTCTGTGAGCTGAACGCACATATCACAAAGAAGTTTCTGAGAATTATTCTGTCTAGTATTTATACGAAGATATTTCCTTTTCTACCATTGGCCTCAAATCGCTTGAAATCTCCACATGCAAATTTCACAAAAAGTGTGTTTCAAGTCTACTCTGTCTAAAGGAAGGTTCATCTCTGTGAGTTGAATACACACAACACAAAGAAGTTACTGAGAATTCTTCTGTCAAGCATTATATGAAGAAATCACGTTTTCAACGAAGGCTTCAAAGAGGTCCAAATATCCACTTGCAGACTTTAGAAACAGATTGTTTCCAAACTGCTCTATGAAAAGAAACGTGAAACTCTGTCTGTTGAAGGCAGACATCACAAGTAGATTCTGAGAATGATTCTGTCTAGTTTTTATACGAAGATATTCCTTTTTCTACCATTGGCCTCAAATCGCTTGAACTGTAAAATTGTAAAATCCACAAAAAGAGAGTTTCAAATCTGCTCTGTGTAAAGAAAGTTTCAAATATGTGAGCTGAATACACACAACACAATGAAGTTACGGAGAATTCTTCTGTCTAGCATTATATGAAGAAATCCCGTTACCAACGAATGATTCAAAGAGTTCCAAATATCCACTTGCAGACTTTACAAACAGATTGTTTCCAAACTGCTCTATGAAAAGAAACGTGAAACTCTGTGAGTTGAATGCAGACATCACAAGTAGTTTCTGAGAATGATTCTGTCTAATTTTTATACGAAGATATTCCTTTTTCTACCGTTGGCCTCAAATCGCTTGAACTGTAAAATTGTAAAATCCACAAAAAGAGAGTTTCAAATCTGCTGTGTGTAAAGAAAGGTTCAAATATGTGAGCTGAATACACACAACACAAAGAAGTTACGGAGAATTCTTCTGTCTAGCATTATATGAAGAAATCCCGTTACCAACGAAGGACTCAAAGAGGTCCAAATATCCACTTGCAGACTTTACAAACAGAGTGTTTTCAAACTCCTCTATGAAAAGAAAGGTTAAACTCTGTCAGTTGAAAGCACACATCACAAAGTAGTTTCTGAGAATGATTCTGTCTAGTGTTTAAACGAAGATATTTCCTCTTCTACCATTGGCCTCAATTCGCTTCAAATCTCCACATGCAAATTCCACAAAAATAGTGTTTAAAATCTTCGCTGTCTAAAGGAAGGTTCAACTCTGTGAGTTGAATACACACAACACAAAAAAGTTACTGAGAATTCTTCAGTCTAGCATTATATGAAGAAATCCCGTTTACAACGAAAGCCTCAAAGTGGTCCAAATATACACTTGAAGACTTTACAAACAGATTGTTTCCAAACTGCTCTATGAAAAGAAACGTTAAACTCTGTCAGTTGAAGGCACACATCACAAAGTAGTTTCTGCGAATGATTCTGTCTACTTTTTATACGAAGATATTTACTTTTCTACCATTGGCCTCATATCGCTTGAAATTTCCAACTGCAAAATCCACAAAAGGAGAGTTTCAAATCTGCTCTGTCTAAGGAAAGTTTCAACTCTGTGAGTTCAATACACACAACACAAAAAAGTTGCTGAGAATTCTTCTGTCTAGCGTTTAATGAAGAAATCCCGTTTCCAAGGAAGGCCTGAAAGAGGTCCAAATATCCACTTGCAGACTTTACAAAGAGAGTGTTTTCAAAGTGCTCTATGAAAAGAAAGGTGAAACTCTGTCAGTTGAATGCACACGTCGAAAATTAGTTTCTGAGAATGATTCTGTCTAGTTTTTAAAAGAAGATATTTCTTTTTCTACAATTGGACTCAATTCGCTTGAATTCTCCACATGCAAATTCCACAAAAAGAGTGTTTCAAATCTATTCTGTCTAAAGGAAGGTTCAACTCTGTGAGTTGAATACACACAACACAAAGAAGTTACTGAGAATTCTTCTGTCAAGCATTATATGAAGAAATCACGTTTTCAACGAAGGCTTCAAAGAGGTCCAAATATCCACTTGCAGACTTTAGAAACAGATTGTTTCCAAACTGCTCTATGAAAAGAAACGTGAAACTCTGTCTGTTGAAGGCAGACATCACAAGTAGATTCTGAGAATGATTCTGTCTAGTTTTTATACGAAGATATTCCTTTTTCTACCATTGGCCTCAAATCGCTTGAACTGTAAAATTGTAAAATCCACAAAAAGAGAGTTTCAAATCTGCTCTGTGTAAAGAAAGTTTCAAATATGTGAGCTGAATACACACAACACAATGAAGTTACGGAGAATTCTTCTGTCTAGCATTATATGAAGAAATCCCGTTACCAACGAATGATTCAAAGAGTTCCAAATATCCACTTGCAGACTTTACAAACAGATTGTTTCCAAACTGCTCTATGAAAAGAAACGTGAAACTCTGTGAGTTGAATGCAGACATCACAAGTAGTTTCTGAGAATGATTCTGTCTAATTTTTATACGAAGATATTCCTTTTTCTACCGTTGGCCTCAAATCGCTTGAACTGTAAAATTGTAAAATCCACAAAAAGAGAGTTTCAAATCTGCTGTGTGTAAAGAAAGGTTCAAATATGTGAGCTGAATACACACAACACAAAGAAGTTACGGAGAATTCTTCTGTCTAGCATTATATGAAGAAATCCCGTTACCAACGAAGGACTCAAAGAGGTCCAAATATCCACTTGCAGACTTTACAAACAGAGTGTTTTCAAACTCCTCTATGAAAAGAAAGGTTAAACTCTGTCAGTTGAAAGCACACATCACAAAGTAGTTTCTGAGAATGATTCTGTCTAGTGTTTAAACGAAGATATTTCCTCTTCTACCATTGGCCTCAATTCGCTTCAAATCTCCACATGCAAATTCCACAAAAATAGTGTTTAAAATCTTCGCTGTCTAAAGGAAGGTTCAACTCTGTGAGTTGAATACACACAACACAAAAAAGTTACTGAGAATTCTTCAGTCTAGCATTATATGAAGAAATCCCGTTTACAACGAAAGCCTCAAAGTGGTCCAAATATACACTTGAAGACTTTACAAACAGATTGTTTCCAAACTGCTCTATGAAAAGAAACGTTAAACTCTGTCAGTTGAAGGCACACATCACAAAGTAGTTTCTGCGAATGATTCTGTCTACTTTTTATACGAAGATATTTACTTTTCTACCATTGGCCTCATATCGCTTGAAATTTCCAACTGCAAAATCCACAAAAGGAGAGTTTCAAATCTGCTCTGTCTAAGGAAAGTTTCAACTCTGTGAGTTCAATACACACAACACAAAAAAGTTGCTGAGAATTCTTCTGTCTAGCGTTTAATGAAGAAATCCCGTTTCCAAGGAAGGCCTGAAAGAGGTCCAAATATCCACTTGCAGACTTTACAAAGAGAGTGTTTTCAAAGTGCTCTATGAAAAGAAAGGTGAAACTCTGTCAGTTGAATGCACACGTCGAAAATTAGTTTCTGAGAATGATTCTGTCTAGTTTTTAAAAGAAGATATTTCTTTTTCTACAATTGGACTCAATTCGCTTGAATTCTCCACATGCAAATTCCACAAAAAGAGTGTTTCAAATCTATTCTGTCTAAAGGAAGGTTCAACTCTGTGAGTTGAATACACACAACACAAAGAAGTTACTGAGAATTCTTCTGTCTAGCATTATATGAAGAAATCCCATTTCCAACGAAGGCCTCGAAGAGGTCCAAATATCCGCTTGCAGACGGCACAGAGTGTTTCCAAACTTCTCTATGAAAAGAAACGTTAAAGTCTGTCAGTTGAAGGCACACATCACAAAGTACTTTATGAAAATGATTCTGTCTATTTTTTAAACGAAGATATTACCGTTTCTACTATTGGCCTGAATTTGCTTGAAATCCCCACGTGGAAATTCCACAAAAAGAGTGTACAAAATCTACTCTGTCTAAGGGGAGGTTCAACTCTTGAGTTGAATACACAACAAAAAGAAGTTACTGAGAATTCCTCTGTGTAGCGTTACATGAAGAAATCCCGTTTTCAAGGAAGGCCTCAAAGAGTTCCAAATATCCAGTTGCAGACTTCATAAACAGTGTGTTTCCAAACTGCTCTATGATAAGAGCCGTTAAACCCTGTCAGATGAAGGCACACATCACAAAGTAGTTTCTGAGAATGATTGTCTAGTTTTAAACGAAGATATTTCCTGTTCTACCATTGACCCCAAATCGCTTGAAATCTCCAATTGCAAATTCCACAAAAAGAGAGATTCCAATCTTTTCTGTCTAATTTTGTAGGAAGATATTTCCTTTTCCACCATTGGCCTCAAATTGCTTGAAATCTCCGCAGGCAAATTAGACAAACACGGGGTTCCAAAACGGCTCTGTCTAAAGAAAGGTTCAAATCTGTGAGTTGAATACAGGCAACACAAAGAAGTTACTTAGAATTCTTCTATGTAGCAGTATATGAAGAAATCAGGTCTCCAACGAAGGCCTCAAAGAGGTCAAAATATCCACTTGCAGACTTTACAAACAGAGTTTTTCCAAACTACTCTATGAAAAGAAAGGTTAAACTCTGTGAGCTGAACGCACACATCTCAAAGTAGTTTCTGAGAATGATTTTCTCTAGTTTTTATACGAAGATATTTCTTTTACTAACATTGGCCTCAAATCGATTGAAATCTCCAATTGCAAAATCCACAAAAAGAGAGTTTCAAATATGCTCTGTCTAAACAAAGGTTCAACTCTTTGAGCTGAATTCACACAACACAAAGAAGTTACTGAGAATTCTTCTGTCTATCATTATTTGAAGAAATCCTGTTTCCAACGAAGGCCTCAAAGAGTTCCAAATATCCACTTGCAGACTTACAAACAGTGTGTTTCCAAACTGCTCTATGAAAAGAAACGTTAAACTCTGTCGGTTGAAGGCACATATCACAAAGTGGTTTCTGAGAATGATTCTGTCTAGTTTTTATACAAAGATATTTCCTTTTCTACCATTGGCCTCAAATCGCTTGAAATCTCCAACTGCAAAATCCAGAAAAAGAGAGGTTGAAATGTGCTCTGTCTAAAGAAAGGTTCAACTCTGTGAGTTGAGTAGACACAAGAAAAGAAGTTCCTGAGAATTGTTCTGTCTAGCATTTTATGAAGAATTCCCTTTTCCTACGAAGGCCTGAAAGACGTCCAAATATCTACTTCCAGACTTTCAAACAAAGTGTTTCCAAACTGCTCTATGAAAAGAAATGTTAAACTCTCTCAGTTGAAAACACACATCACAAAGTAGTTGGTGAAAATGATTTTGTCTAATTTTGAAACGAAGATTTTCCCTTTCCTACCTTTGGCCTCAATTCGCTTGAAATCTCCACATGCAAATTCCACAAAAAGAGTGTTTCAAATCTACTTTGTCTAAAGGGAGGTTCAATTCTGTGAGTTGAATACACACACACAAAGAAGTTACTGAGAATTCTTCTGTCTAGCATTATATGAAGAAATCCCGTTTCCAACGAAGGCCTCAAAGAGGTCCTAATATCCCCTTGCAGACTTTAGAAACAGACTGTTTCCAAACTGCTCTATGAAAAGAAACGTTATACACTGTCAGTTGAAGGCACACATCACAAAGTGGTTGCTGAGAATGATTCTGTCTAGATTTTATACGAAGATATTTCCTTTTTACCATTGTCCTCAAACTGCTTGAATTCTCCACATGCAAATTTGACAAAAATAGTGTTTCTAAACTGCTCTGTCTAAAGAAATGTTCAATTCTTTGAGTGGAATACACGTAACAGAAAGAAGTTACTGAGAATTCTTCTGTCTAGCATTATATGAAGAAATCCCATTTCCAACGAACGCCTCAAAGAGGTCCAAATATCCACTTGCCGACTTTACAAACAGAGTGTTTCCAAACTGCTCTATGTAAAGGAAGGTTAAACTCTGTGAGCTGAATGCACACATCACAAAGCAGTTTCTGAGAATGATTCTCTCTAGTTTTTATACGAAGATATTTCCTTTTCTACCACTGGCCTCAAAACGCTTGAAATTTCCACATGCAAATTAGACAAAAAGAGTGTTTCAAAACTGCTCTGTCTAAAGATATGTTCAACTCTGTGAGTTGAATACAGGCAACACAAAGAAGTTACTGAGAATTCTTCTGTCTAGCATTATATGAAGAAATCCCATTTCCAACGAAGGCCTCAAAGAGGTCCAAATATCCACTTGCAGACTTTACAAACAGAGTGTTTCCAAACTCCTCTATGAAAAGAAAGGTTAAACTCTGTGAGCTGAATGCACAAATCACTAAATAGTTTCTGAGAATGATTCTGTCTAGTTTTTATACGAAGATATTTCCTTTTCTACCTTTGGCCTCAAATCGCTTGAAATCTCCAATTGCAAATTCCACAAAAAGAGAGTTTCAAATCTGCTCCGCCTAAAGAAAGATTCAACTCTGTGAGTTGAGTACACCCAGCACAAAGAAGTTACTGAGAATTCTTCTGTCTACCATTATATGAAGGAATCCCGTTTCCAATGAAAGCCTCAAAGAAGTCCAAATATCCACTTGCAGAATTTACAAACAGAGTGTTTCCAAACTGCTCTATGAAGAGGAACATTAAACTCTTTGAGCTGAAGGCACACATCGCAAACTAGTTTCTGAGAATAATTCTGTCTTGTTTGAAAACGAAGATATTTCTTTTTCTACCATTGGCCTCAATTCGCCTGAAATCTCCTCATGCAAATTCCACAAAAAGAAAGTCTCAAATCTACTCTGTCTAAAGGAAGGTTCAACTCTGTGAGTTGAATGCACACAACATAAAGAAGTTACTGAGAATTCTTCTGTCTAGCATTATATGAAGAAATCCCATTTCCAACGAAGGCCTCAAAGAGGTCCAAATATCCACCTGCAGACTTTACAAACAGAGTGTTTTCAAACTGCTCTATGAAAAGGAACGTTAAACTCTGTGAGCTGAAGGCAGACATCACAAATTAGTTTCTGAGAATGATTCTGTCTAGTTTTTATACGAAGATATTTCCTTTTCTACCATTGGTCTCAAGTAGCTTGAAATCTCCAATTGCAAAATCCACAAAAGTGAGTTTCAAATCTGCTCTCTCGAAGGAAAAGTTCAACTCTGTGAGCTGAATGCACACAACAGAAAGAAGTTACTGAGAATTCTTCTGTCTAGCATTATATGAAGAAATCCCGCTTCCAACGAAGGCCTCAAAGAGATCCAAATATCCACTTGCAGAGTTTGCAAACATAGTGTTTTCAAACTGCTCTATGAAAAGAAACGTTAAACTCTGTCAGGTGGATGCACACATCACAGTGTAGTTTCTGAGAATGATTCGGTCTAGTTTTTAAACGATGATATTTCCTTTTCTACCATTGGTCTCTATTCGCTTGAAATCTCCACATGCAAATTCCACAAAAAGAGTGTTTCAAATCTTCGCTGTCTAAAGGAAGGTTCAACTCTATGAGTTGAATACAGGTAACAGAAAGAAGTTACTGAGAATTCTTCTGTCTAGCATTATATGAAGAAATCCCGTTTCCAACGAAGGCCTCAAAGAGGTCCAAATATCCACTTACAGACTTTACAAACAGAGTGTTTCCAAACTGCTCTATGAAAAGAAAAGTTAAACTCTGTGAGCTGAAAGAACACATCACAAAGTAGTTACTGAGAATGATTCTGTCTAGTTTTTATACGAAGATATTTCCTTTTCTACCATTGGTCCCAAAGAGATTGAAATCTCCAAATGCAAAATCCAGAAAAACAGAATTTCAAATCTGATCTGCCTGAAGAAAGGGTGAAATCAGTGAGCTGAATACACACAACACAAAGAAGTTACTGAGAATCCTTCTCTGTAGCATTATAAGAAGAAAACCCGTTTCCAATGAAGGCCTCAAAGAGTTCCAAATATCCACTTGCAGACTTTACCAACAGATTGTTTCCAAACTACTCTATGAAAAGAAACGTTAAACTCTGTCAGTTGAAGGCACACATCGCAAAGTGGTTGCTGAGAATGATTCTGTATATTTTTTATACGAAGATATTTCCTTTTCTACCATTGGCCTCAAATCGCTTGAATTCTCCACATGCAAATTAGACAAAAATAGTGTTTCAAAACTGCTGTGTCTAAAGAAATGTTCAACTCTGTGAGTGGAATACACGCAACACAAAGAAGTTACTGAGAATTCTTCTGTCTAGCATTATATGAAGAAATCCCATTTCCAACGAAGGCCTCAAAGAGGTCCAAATATCCACTTGCAGACTTTACAAACAGAGTGTTTCCAAACTGCTCTATGAAAAGAAAGGTTTAACTCTGTGAGCTGAACGCACACATCACAAAGTAGTTTCTGAGAATGATTCTGTCTAGTTTTTATACGAAGATATTTCCTTTTCTACCATTGGCCTCAAATCGCTTGAAATCTCCAATTGCAAATTCCACAAAAATAGAGTTTCAAATCTGCTCTGCCTAAAGAAAGGTTCCACTCTGTGGCTTGAATACACACAACACAAAGAAGTTACCGGAGAATTCTTCTGTCTAGCATTATATGAAGGAATCCCGATTCCAATGATGGCCTCAATGAGGTCCAAATATCATCCACTTGCAGACTTTACAAACAGAGTGTTTCCAAACTGCTCTGTGAAAAGGAAGTTTAAACTCTGTGAGCTGAAGGCACACATCACAAAGTAGTTTCTGAGAATGATTCTGTCTAGTTTTCATACGAAGATATTTACTTTTCTACCATTGGTCTCAAATAGCTTGAAATCTCCAATTGCAAAATCCACAAAAGAGAGTTTCAAATCTGCTCTCTCGAAGGAAAGGTTCAGCTCTATGAGCTGGATACACACAACAGAAAGAAGTTACTGAGAATTCTTCTGTCTAGCATTATATGAAGAAATCCCGTTTCCAACGAAGGCCTCAAAGAGGTCCAAATATCCACTTGCAGAGTTTGCAATCATAGTGTTTTCAAACTGCTCTATGCAAAGAAACATTAAACTCTGTCAGGTGGATGCACACATCACAAAGTAGTTTCTGAGAATGATTCTGTCTAGTTTTTAAACGAAGATATTTCCTTTTCTTTTTTTAAATTATACTTTAAGTTTTAGGGTATATGTGTACATTGTGCAGGTTAGTTACAAATGTATGCATGTGTCATGCCAGTGCGCTGCCCCCACTAACGTGTCATCTAGCATTAGGTATATCTCCAAATGCTATCCCTCCCCCCTGCCCCCACCCCACAACAGTCCCCAGAGTGTGATATTCCCCTTCCTGTGTCCATATGATCTCATTGTTCAATTCCCACCTATGAGTGAGAATATGCGGTGTATGGTTTTTTGTTCTTGCGATAGTTTACTGAGAATGATGGTTTCCAATTTCATCCATGTCCCTACAAAGGATATGAACTCATCATTTTTTATGGCTGCATCGTGTTCCATGGTGTATATGTGCCACATTTTCTTAATCCAGTCTTTCATTGTTGGACATTTTGGTTGGTTCCAAGTCTTTGCTATTGTGAATTATGCCGCAATAAACATACGTGTGCATGTGTCTTTATAGCAGCAAGATTTATAGTCATTTCGGAATATACCCAGTAATGGGATGGCTGGGTCAGATGGTATTTCTAGTTCTAGATCCCTGAGGAATCGCCACACTGACTTCCACAATGGTTGAACTAGTTTACAGTCCCACCAACAGTGTGAAAGTGTTCCTATTTCTCCACATCCTCTCCAGCACCTGTTGTTTCCTGGCTTTTTAATGATTGCCATTCTAACTGGTGTGAGATAATATCTCATAGTGGTTTTGATTTGCATTTCTCTGATGACCAGCGATGATGATCATTTTTTCATGTGTTTTTTGGCTGCATAAATGTCTTCTTTTGAGAAGTGTCTGTTTATGTCCTTTGCCCACTTTTTGATGGGGTTGTTTGTTTTTTTCTTGTAAATTTGTTTGTGTTCATTGTAGATTCTGGATATTAGCCCTTTGTCAGATGAGTAGGTTGCGAAAATATTCTCCCATGTTTTAGGTTGCCTGTTCACTCTGATGGTAGTTTCTTTTGCTATGCAGAAGCTCTTTAGTTTAATTAGATCCCACGTGTCAATTTTGTCTTTTGTTGCCATTGCTTTTGGTGTTTTGGACATGAAGTCCTTGCCCACGCCTATGTCCTGAATGGTAATGCCTAGGTTTTCTTCTAGGGTTTTTATGGTTTTAGGTCTAACGTTTAAATCTTTAATCCATCTTGAATTGACTTTTTTTATAAGGTGTAAGGAAGACATCTAGTTTCAGCTTCCTACATATGGCTAGCCAGTTTTCCCAGCACCATTTATTAAATAGGGAATCCTTTCCGCATTGCTTGTGTTTCTCAAGTTTGTAAAGATCAGATAGTTGTAGGTATGCGGCATTATTTCTGAGGGCTCTGTTCTGTTCCATTGATCTATATCTCTGTTTTGGTACCAGTACTATGCTGTTTTGGTTACTGTAGCCTTGTAGTATAGTTTGAAGTCAGGTAGTGTGATGCCTCCAGCTTTGTTCTTTTGGCTTAGGATTGACTTGGTGATGCGGGCTCTTTTTTGGTTCCATATGAACTTTAAAGTAGTTTTTTCCAATTCTTTGAAGAAAGTCATTGGTAGCTTGATGGGGATGGCATTGAATGTGTAAATTACCTTGGTCAGTATGGCCATTTTCATGATATTGATTCTTCCTACCCATGAGCATGGAATGTTCTTCCATTTGTTTGTGTCCTCTTTTATTTCCTTGAGCAGTCGTTTGTAGTTCTCCTTGAAGAGGTCCATCACTTCCCTTGTAAGTTGGATTCCTAGGTATTTTATTCTCTTTGAAGCAATTGTGAATGGGAGTTCACTCATGATTTGGCTCTCTGTTTGTCTGTTGTTGGTGTATAAGAATGCTTGTGATTTTTGTACATTGATTTTGTATCCTGAGACTTTGCTGAAGTTGCTTATCAGCTTAAGGAGATTTTGGGCTGAGACGATGGGGTTTTCTAGATAAACAATCATGTCGTCTGCAAACAGGGACAATTTGACTTCCTCTTTTCCTAATTGAATACCCTTTATTTCCTTCTCCTGCCTGATTGCCCTGGCCAGAACTTCCAACCCTATGTTGAATAGGAGCAGTGAGAGAGGGCATCCCTGCCTTGTGCCAGTTTTCAAAGGGAATGCTTCCAGTTTTTGCCCATTCAGTATGATAGTGGCTGTGGGTTTGTCATAGATAGCTCTTATTATTTTGAAATACGTCCCATCAATACCTAATTTATTGAGAGTTTTTAGCATGAAGGGTTGTTGAATTTTGTCAAAGGCTTTTTCTGCATCTTTTGAGATAATCATGTGGTTTTTGTCTTTGGCTCTGTATATATGCTGGATTACATTTATTGATTTGCGTATATTGAACCAGCTTTGCATCCCAGGGATGAAGCCCACTTGGTCATGGTGGATAAGCTTTTTGATGTGCTGCTGGATTCGGTTTGCCAGTATTTTATTGAGGATTTTTCCATCAATGTTCATCAAGGATATTGGTCTAAAATTCTCTTTTTTGGTTGTGTCTCTGCCCGGCTTTGGTATCAGAATGATGCTGGCCTCATAAAATGAGTTAGGGAGGATTCCCTCTTTTTCTATTGATTGGAATAGTTTCAGAAGGAATGGTACCAGTTCCTCCTTGTACCTCTGGTAGAATTCGGCTGTGAATCCATCTGGTCCTGGACTCTTTTTGGTTGGTTAACTATTGATTATTGCCACAATTTCCGTGCCTGTTATTGGTCTATTCAGAGATTCATCTTCTTCCTGGTTTAGTCTTGGGAGCGTGTATGTGTTGAGGGATGTATCCATTTCTTCTAGATTTTCTAGTTTATTTGCAAAGAGGTGTTTGTAGTATTCTCTGACGGTAGTTTGTATTTCTGTGGGATCGGTGGTGATATCCCCTTTATCATTTTTTGTTGTGTCTATTTGATTCTTCTCTCTTTTTTTCTTTATTAATCTTGCTGGCAGTCTATCAATTTTGTTGATCCTTTCAAAAAACGAGCTCCTGGATTCATTAATTTTTTGAAGGGTTTTTTGTGTCTCTATTTCCTTCAGTTCTGCTCTGATTTTAGTTATTTCTTGCCTTCTACGAGTTTTTGAATGTGTTTGTTCTTGCTTTTCTAATTCTTTTAATTGTGATGTTAGGGTGTCAATTTTGGATATTTTCTGCTTTCTCTTGGAGGCATTTAGTGCTATAAATTTCCCTCTACACACTGCTTTGAATGCGTCCCAGATATTCTGGTATGTTGTGTCTTTGTTCTCGCTGGTTTCAAAGAACATCTTTATTTCTGCCTTCATTTCGTTATGTACCCTGTAGTCATTCAGGAGCAGGTTGTTCAGTTTCCATGTAGTTGAGTGGCTTTTAGTGAGATTCTTAATCCTGAGTTCTAGTTTGATTGCACTGTGGTCTGTGAGATAGTTTGTTATAATTTCTGTTCTTTTACATTTGCTGAGGAGATCTTTACTTCCAACTATGTGGTCAATTTTGGAATAGGTGTGGTGTGGTGCTGAAAAAAATGTATATTCTGTTGATTTGGGGTGGAGAGTTCTGTAGATGTCTATTAGGTCCACTTGGTGCAGAGCTGAGTTCAATTCCTGGTTATCCTTGTTGACTTTCAGTCTCATTGATCTGTCTAATGTTGACAGTGGGGTGTTTAAGTCTCCCATTATTAATGTGTGGGAGTCTAAGTCTCTTTGTATGTCACTCAGGACTTGCTTTATGAATCTGGGTGCTCC
The DNA here is from genome assembly GCF_028858775.2 of Pan troglodytes. Classification (NCBI taxonomy): domain Eukaryota; kingdom Metazoa; phylum Chordata; class Mammalia; order Primates; family Hominidae; genus Pan; species Pan troglodytes. The sequence continues at coordinate 17,132,815 of NC_072413.2, forward strand.
TGTATTGGGTGCATAAATATTTAGGATAGTTAGCTCCTCTTGTTGAATTGATCCCTTTACCATTATGTAATGGCCTTCTTTGTCTCTTTTGATCTTTGTTGGTTTAAAGTCTGTTTTATCAGAGACTAGGATTGCATCTCCTGCCTTTTTTTGTTTTCATTGGCTTGGTAGATCTTCCTCCATCCTTTTATTTTGAGCCTATGTGTGTCTCTGCATGTGAGATGGGTTTCCTGAATACAGCACACTGATGGGTCTTGACTGTTTATCCAACTTGCCAGTCTGTGTCTTTTATTTGGAGAATTTACTCCATTTATATTTAAAGTTAATATTGTTATGTGTGAATTTGATCCTGTCATTATGATGTTAGCTGGTGATTTTGCTCCTTAGTTGATGCAGTTTCTTCCTAGTCTCGATGGTCTTTACATTGTGGCATGATTTTGCAGCGGCTGGTACTGGTTGTTCCTTTCCATGTTTAGCGCTTCCTTCAGGAGCTCTTTTACGGCAGGCCTGGTGGTGACAAAATCTCTCAGCATTTGCTTGTCTATAAAGTATTTTATTTCTCCTTCACTTATGAAGCTTAGTTTGGCTGGATATGAAATTCTGGGTTGAAAATTCTTTTCTTTAAGAATGTTGAATATTGGCCCCCACTCTCTTCTGGCTTGTAGGGTTTCTGCCGAGAGATCCGCTGTTAGTCTGATGGGCTTCCCTTTGAGGGTAACCCGGCCTTTCTCTCTGGCTGCCCTTAACATTTTTTCATTTCAACTTTGGTGAATCTGACAATTATGTGTCTTGGAGTTGCTCTTCTCGAGGAATATCTTTGTGGCGTTCTCTGTATTTCCTGAGTCTGAACGTTGGCCTGCCTTGCTAGATTGGGGAAGTTCTCCTGGATAATATCCTGCAGAGTGTTTTCCAACTTGGTTCCATTCTCCACATCACTTTCAGGTACACCAATCAGACGTAGATTTGGTCTTTTCACATAGACCCATATTTCTTGGAGGCTTTGCTCATTTCTTTTTATTCTTTTTTCTCTAAACTTCCCTTCTCACTTCATTTCATTCATTTCATCTTCCATTGCTGATACCCTTTCTTCCAGTGGATCGCATCGGCTCCTGAGGCTTCTGCATTTTCACATAGTTCTCGAGCCTTGGTTTTCAGCTCCATCAGCTCCTTTAAGCACTTCTCTGTATTGGTTATTCTAGTTATACATTCTTCTAAATTTTTTTCAAAGTTTTCAACTTCTTTGCCTTTGGTTTGAATTTCCTCCCATAGCTCAGAGTAATTTGATCGTCTGAAGCCTTCTTCTCTCAGCTGGTCAAAATCATTCTCCATCCAGCTTTGTTCCGTTGCTGGTGAGGAACTGTATTCCTTTGGAGGAGGAGAGGCGCTCTGTGTTTTAGAGTTTCCAGTTTTTCTGTTCTGTTTTTCCCCAACTTTGTGGTTTTATCTACTTTTGGTCTTTGATGATGGTGATGTACAGATGGGTTTTCGGTGTGGATATACTTTCTGGTTGTGAGTTTTCCTTCTAACAGACAGGACCCTCAGCTGCAGGTCTGTTGGAATACTCTGCCCTGTGAGGTGTCAGTGTGCCCCTGCTGGGGGTTGCCTCCCAGTTAGGCTGCTCAGGGGTCAGGGGTCAGGGACCCACTTGAGGAGGCAGTCTGCCAGTTCTCAGATCTCCAGCTGCATGCTGGGAGAACCATTGCTCTCTTCAAAGCTGTCAGACAGGGACATTTAAGTCTGCAGAGGTTACTGCTGTCTTTTGGTTTGTCTGTACCCTGCTCCCAGAGGTGGAGCTTACAGAGGCAGGCAGGCCTCCTTGAGCTGTGGTGGGCTCCACCCAGTTCCAGTTGCCTGGCTGCTTTGTTTACCTAAGGAAGCCGGGGTAATGGCAGGCGCCCCTCCCCCAGCCTCGCTGCCACCTTGCAATTTGATCTCAGACTGCTGTGCTAGCAATCAGCCAGACTCCGTGGGTGTAGGACCCTCCGAGCCAGGTGTGGGATATGGTCTCATGGTGTGCCGTTTTTTAAGCCGGTCTGAAAAGCGGAATATTTGGGTGGGAGTGACCCGATTTTCCAGGTGCATCCGTCACCCCTTTCTTTGACTAGGAAAGGGAACTCCCTGACCCCTTGTGCTTCCCAGGTGAGGCAATGCCTCGCCCTGCTTTGGCTCGTGCACGGTGCGTGCACCCACTGGCCTGCACCCACTCTCTGGCACTCCCTAGTGAGATGAACCCGGTACCTCAGATGGAAATGCAGAAATCACCCATCTTATGTGTCGCTCACGCTGGGAGCTGTAGACCGGAGCTGTTCCTATTCGGCCATCTTGGCTCCTCCCCCCGATATTTCCTTTTCTACCATTGTCCTCAAATCGCTTGAACTCACCAACAGCAAATTAGACAAAAATAGTGTTTCAAATCTGCTCTGTCTCAAGAAAGGTTCAACTCTGTGAGCTGAATACACACAACACAAAGAAGTTACTGAGAATACTTATGTTTACCATTTTATGTGGAAATCCCGTTTCCAACGAAGGCCTCAAAGAGGTCCAATTATCCACTTCCAGACTTTACAAACACAGTGTTTCCAAACTGCTCTATGAAAAGAAATGTTAAACTCTGTCAGTTGAAGGCACACATCACAAAGTTGTTTCTGAGAATGATTCTGTCTAGTTTTTATACGAAGATATTTCCTTTTCTTCCTTTGGCCTCAAATCGCTTGAAATCTCCACATGGAAATTAGACAAACAGAGTGTTTCAAAACTGCTCTGTCGAAAGAAACATTCAACTCTGTGAGTGGAATACAGGAAACAAACAGAAGTTACTGGGAATTCTTCTGCCTAGCATTATATGAAGAAATCCCGTTTCCAACAAAGGCCTCAAAGAGGTCCAAATATCCACTTGCAGACTTTACAAACAGAGTGTTTTCAAACTGCTCTATGAAAAGAAAGGTTAAACTCTATCATTTGGATGCAAACATCACAAAGTAGTTTCTGAGAATGATTCTGTCTAGTTTTTAAACGAAGATATTTCCTTTTCTACCATTGGCCCCAATTCGCTTGAAATCTCCACATGCAAATTCCACAAAAAGAGTGTTTCAAATCTTCTCTGTCTAAAGGAAGGTTCAACTCTGTGAGTTGAAAACACACAACACAAAGAAGTTACTGAGAATTCTTCTGTCTAGCATTATATGAAGAAATCCAATTTCCAACGAAGGCCTCAAAGAGGTCCAAATATCCACTTGCAGACTTTACAAACAGATTGTTTCCAAACTGCCCTATGAAAAGAAACGTTAAACTCTGTCAGTTGAAGGCACACATCACAAAGTAGTTTCTGAGAATGATCCTGTCTATTTTTTATACGAAGATATTTCCTTTTCTACCATTGGGCTGAAATCGTTTGAAGTCTCCAAATGCAAGTTTCACAAAAAGAGAGTTTCAAATCTGCTGTGACTAAAGAAAGGTTCAACTCTGTGAGTTGAACACACACAACACAAAGAAGTTACTGAGAATTCTTCTGTCTAGCATTATATGAAGAAATCCGGATTCCAACGAAGGCCTCAAAGAGGTCCAAATATCCACTTGCAGACTTTACAAACAGAGGGTTTCCAAACTGCCCTATGAAAAGAAACATTAAACTCTGTCAATTGAAGGCATACATCACAAAGTAGTTTCTGAGAATGATTCTGTATAGTATTTATACGAAGATATTTCCGTTTCCACCATTGGCCTCAAATTGCTTAAAATCTCCTCATGCAAATAAGACAAAAAGAGTGTTTCAAAACTGCTCTGTCTAAAGAGAAGTTCTACTCTGTGAGTTTAATACATGCAACACAAAGAAGTTACTGAGAATTCTTCTGTCTAGCATTATATGAAGAAATCCCATTTCCAACGAAGGCCTCAAAGAGGTCCAAATATCCACTTGCAGACTTTACAAACAGATTGTTTCCAAACTGCTCTATGAAAAGAAACGTTAATTCTGTCAGTTGAAGGCACACATCACAAAGTAGTTTCTGAGAATGATTCTGTCTATTTTTTATACGAACATATTTCTGTTTCTACCATTGGCCTCAAATCGCTTGAAATCTCCTCATGCAAAGTAGACAAAAAGAGTGTTTCAAAACTGTTGTGTCTAAAGAAAGGTTCCACTCTGTGAGTTGAATACACAGAACACAAAGAAGTTACTGGAATTCTTCTGTCTAGCATTTTATGAAGAAATCCCGGTTCAAATGAAGACCTCAAAGAGTTTCAGATATCCACTTGCAGACTTTACAAACAGAGCGTTTCCAAACTGCTCTATGCAGAGAAACGTTAAACTCTGTCAGTTGAAGGCGCGCATCACAAAGTACTTTCTGAGAATGATTCTGTCTATTTTTTATACGAAGATATTTCCTTTTCTACCATTGGCCCCAAAGTGCTTGAAATCTCCAAAGGCAAAATCCACAAAAAGAGTTATAAATCTACTCTGTATAAAGAAAGTTCAACTCTGTGAGCTGAGTACACACAACAGAAAGAAGTTACTGATAATTCTTCTGTCTTGCATTATATGAAGAAATCCCGTTTCCAATGAAGGCCTCAAAGAGGTCCAAATATCCACTTGCAGACGTTACAAACAGAGTGTTTCCAAACTGCTCTATGAAAAGAAAGATTAAACTCTGTGAGCTGAACGCACACATCAGAAAGTGGTTTCTGAAAATGATTCTGTCTAATTTTTATACGAAGATATTTCCTTTCCTACCGTTGGCCTCAAATCACATGAAATCTCCAATTGTGAAATTCACAAAAGCAGAGTTTCAAATCTGCTCTGTCTAAAGAGAGGTTCAACTCTATGAGCTGAATACACACAACCCAAAGGAGTTACTAAGAATTCCTCTGTCTAGCAGTATATGAAGAAACCCCGTTTCCAACGAAGGCCTCAAAGAGGTCGAAATATCCACTTGCAGAATTTACAAACAGATTGTTTCCAAACTGCTCTATGAAAAGAAAGGTTAAACTCTGTCAGTTGAATGCCCACATCACAAAGTAGTTTCTTAGAATGATTCTGTCCAGTTTTAAAACAATGATATTTACTTTTCTACCATTGGCCTCAAATCGTTTGAAATCTCCACATGCAAATTGCACAAAAAGAGTGTTTCAAAACTACTCTGTCTAAAGGAAGGTTCATCTCTTTGTATTGAATACACACAACACAAAGAAGTTACTGAGAATTCTTCTGTCTAGCATTATATGAAGAAATCCCATTTCAAAGGAAGGCCTCAAAGAGGTCCAAATATCCACTTGCAGACTTTACAAACCGATTGTTTCCAAACTGCTCTATGAAAAGAAACGTTAAAATCTGTCAGTTGAAGGCACACATCACAAAGAAGTTTCTGAGAATGATTCTGTCTAGTTTTTAACGAAGATATTTCCTTTTCTACCATTGGCCTCAAATCGCTTGAAATGTCCAAACACAAAGTAGACAAAAAGAGTGTTTCAAAACTGCTCTGTCTAAAGAAAGGTTCAAATCTGTGAATGAAATACACGCAACACAAAGAAGTTACTGAGAATTCTTCTGTCTAGCATTATATAAAGAAATCCCGTTTCCAACGATGGCCACAAAGAAGTCGAAATATTCACTTGCAGACTTTATAGACTGTTTCCAAACTGTTCTATGAAAAAAAAGGTTAAACTCTGTGAATTGAACGCACCAATCACAAAGCAGTTTCTGAGAATGATTCTGTCCTGTTTTTATACGAAGATATTCCCTTTTCTACCATTGGCCTCAAATCGCTTGACATCTCCAATTGGAAATTCCACAAAAAAAGAGTTTCAAATCTGTTCTGTCTAAAGAAAGTTTGAACTCTGTGAGTTGAATACACAGAACACGAGGAAGTTACTGAGAATTCTTCTGTTTAGCATTATATGAAGAATTCCCCTTTCCAATGAAGGCCGCAAAGAGGTCCAAATATCCACTTGCAGACTTCAGAAACAGAGTGTTTTCAATCTGTTCTATGAAAAGTAAGGTTAAACTCTGTCAGGTGGATGCACACAACAAAAAGCAGTTTCTGAGAATGATTCTCTCTAGTTTTAAAACGAAGATATTTCCTTTTCTACCATTGGCCTCAATTCGCTTGAAATCTCCAATTGCAAATTCCACGAAAAGAGTGTTTCAAATCTACTCTGTCTAAAGGAGAGTTCAACTCTTTGAGTTAAATACACACAACACAAAGAAGTTACTGAGAATTCTTCTGTCTACCATTATATGAAGAAATCCCATTTCCAATGAAGGCCTTAAAGGCCTCAAATTGCTTGTAATCTCCACATGCAAATTAGACAAACAGAGCGTTTCAAAACTGCTCTGTCTAAAGAGAGGTTCAACTCCGTGAGTTGAATACAGGCAACACAAAGAAGTTACTGAGAATTCTTCTTTCTAGCATTATATGAAGAAATCCCGTTTCCAACGAAGGCCTCAAATAGGTCCAAATATCGACTTGTAGACTTTACAAACAGATTGTTTCTAAACTGCTCTATGAAAAGAAACGTTAAACTCTGTCAGTTAAAGGCACACATCACAAAGTAGTTTCTGAGAATGATTCTGTCTGGTTTTTATACGAAGATATTTCCTTTTCTACCACTGGCCCCAAATCGCTTGAAATCTCCACAGGCATATTAGACAAAAGAGGGTTTCAAAACTGCTCTGTCTGAAGAAAGGTTCAACTCTGTGAGTTGAATACACACAACACAAAGAACTTACTGAGAATTCCTCTGTCTAGCATTATATGAAGAAATCCGGTTTCCGACGAAGGCCTCAAATTGGTCCAATATCGACTTGCAGACTTTACAAACAGAGTGTTTGCAAACTGCTCTACGAAAAGAAAGGTTAAATGCTGTGAGCTGAACGCACACATCACAAAGTAATTTCTGAGAATGATTCTCTGTAGTTTTTATACGAAGATATTTCCTTTTCTACCATTGGCCTCAAATCACTTGAAATCTCCAATTGCAAATTCCACAATTAGAGAGTTTCAAATCTGCTCTGTCTAAAGAAAGGTTCAACTCTGTGAGTTGAATACACACAGCACAAAGAAGTTACTGAGAATACTTCTGTCCAGCGTTTTATGAAGAAATCCCGTTTCCAACGAAGGCCTCAAATAGGTCCAAATATCCTTTTGCAGACTTACAAACAGGTTGTTTGCAAACTGCCCTATGAAAAGAAACGTTAAACTCCGTCAGTTGAAGGCACACATCAGAAAGTAGTTTCTGAGAATGATTCTGTCTAGTTTTTATACGAAGATATTTCCTTTTCTACAATTGTCCTCAAATCGCTTGAAATCTCCAATTGCAAAATCCACAAAGGAGTGTTTCAAATCTGCTCTGTCTAAAGAAACGTTCAACTCTGTGAGCTGAATACATGCAATACAAAGAAGTTACTGAGAATTCTTCTGTGTAGCATTATATGGAGAAATCCCGTTTCCAACGAAGACGTCAAAGAAGTCCAAATATCCACTTGCAGACTTTACAAACAGAGTGTTTCCAAACTAGTCTATGAAAAGGAAGGTTAAACTCTGTCAGTTGAAGGCACACATCACAAAGTAGTTTCTGTGAATGATTCTCTCTAGTTTTCAAACTTAGATATTTCCTTTTCTAACATTGGCCTCAATTCGCTTGAAATCTACACATGCAAATTAGACAAAAAGAGTGTTTCAAAACTGCTCTGTCTAAAGAAATGTGTAACTCTGTGAGTGGAGTACACGCAACACAAAGAATTTACTGAGAATTCTTCTGTCTAGCATTATATGAAGAAACCACGTTTCAAATGAAGGCCTCAAAGAGGTCCAAATATCCACTTGCAGAGTTACAAACAGAGTGTTTCCAAACTGCTCTATGAAAAGAAAGGGTAATCTCTGTGAGCTGAACGCACAAATCACAAAGTAGTTTCTGAGAATGATTCTGTCTAGTTTTTATACGAAGATATTTCCTTTTCTACCATTGGCCTCAAAGCGCTTGAAATCTCCAATTGAAAAATCCACAAAAAGAGAGTTTCAAATCTGCTCTGTCTAAAGAACGGTTCAACTCTGTGAGTGGAATACATGTAACACAAAGAAGTTACTTAGAATTCTTCTGTCTAGCATTATGTGAAGAAACCCCGTTTCCAACGAAGGCCTCAAAGAGGTTCAAATATCCAGTTGCAGACTTTTCAAACAGTCGGAGAATTCTTCTGTCTTGATTTTATATGAAGATGTTCCCGTTTCCAATGAAATTTCCAAAGGTCTCCTAATAACCACTTGTAGATCCTACAAAAAGAGTGTTTCCAAACTGCTGTATCAACACAAAGATTCAACTCTGTTAGTTTAGGACACACATCACAAATAAGTTTCTGATATAGTTTCTGTCTAGTTTTTTTTTGAAGACATTTCCTTTTGTCTAGTTTTTTTTTGAAGACATTTCCCTTCTCACCATAGGCCTGAAAGTGCTTGAATTGTCCACTTCCTGACACTAGAGAAACAGTGTTTCAAACCTGCTCTATGAAGGGGAATGTTCAACTCTGTGACTTGAATGCAAACATCACAAAGCAGTTTCTGAGAATGCTTCCGTCTAGATTTTACATGAAGATATTTCCGTTTCCAGCGAAATCCTCAAAGCTATCCAAATATCCACTTGCAGATTCTACAAAACGAGTGTTTCAAAACTGCTCTGTCAAAAGATAGTTTCAACTCTGTTAGTTGAGTGCACACATCACAAATAAGATTCTGAGAATGCTTTCGTCTGGTTTTTTTGGGAAGATATTTCCTTTTTCACCACAGGACACAGAGCGCTGCAAATGTCCTCTTCCAAATATTACAAAAAGAGTGTTTCAAACCTGCTCTATGAAAGGGAATGTTCAACTCTATGAGTTGAATGCAGACATCACAAAGAAGTTTCTGAGAATGTTTCTGTCTTGATTTTCTATGAAGATATTCCCGTTTCCAACGAAATCTTCCAAACTATCCAAATATCCACTTGCAGATTCTACAAAAAGAGTATTTCAAAACTGCTGTATCAAAACAAAGATTCAACTCTGTTACTTGAGGACACACATCACAAATAAGTTTCTGACAATATTTCTGTCTAGTTTTTATTTGAAGATGTTTCCTTTTTCAACGTAGGCCTGAAAGGGCTTAAAATGTCCACTTCCAGATACTTCAGAAAGAGTGTTTCAAACCTGCTCTATGAAAGGGAATGTTCAACTCTGTGACTTGAATGCAAACATCACAAAGAAGTTTCTGAGAATGCTTCTGTCTACTTTTTATATGTAATCCCATTTCCAACGAAATCCTCAAAGCTATCCAAATATCCACTTGCAGATTACACAAAAAGAGTGTTTCAAAACTGCTCTGTCCAAATGAAGGCTCAGCAGTGTTAGTTGAGTACACACATCACAAAGAAGTTTCTGAGAATACTTCTGTCTAGATTTTATGGGAAGATATTTCCTTTTTCACCATAGGCCTCAGAGCGTTCGAAATGTCCATTTCCACATACTTCACAAAGAGTGTTTCAAACTTGCTGTGTGAAAGGGAATGTTCAACTCTATGAGTTGAATGCAAACGTCACAAAGAAGTTTCTGAGAATGCTTCAGTCTAGATTTTATAGCAAGATATTCCAGTTTCCAACGAAATTTCCAAAGCTCTCCAAATATCCACTTGTACATCCTACAAAAAGAGTGTTTCCAAACTGCTGAATGAAAACAAAGGTTCAACTCTGTTAGTTGACGACACCCTTCAGAAATAAGTTTCTGAGAATGCTTCTGTCTCGTTTTTATTTGAAGACATTTCCTTTCTCACCATAGGCCTGAGAGTGCTCGAAATGTCCACTTCCAGATACCACAGAAAGAGTGTTTCAATCCTGCTCTATGAAAGGGAATGCTCAACCCTGTGACTTGAATGCAAACATCACAAAGAAGTTTCTGAGAATGCTGCTGTCTACTTTTTATATGTAATCCCGTTTCCAACGAAATCCTCAAAGCTATCCAAATATCCACTTGCAGATTCTACAAAACGAGTGTTTCAAAACTGCTCTGTCAAAAGATAGGTTCAACTCTGTTAGTTGAGTACACACATAACAAATAAGATTCTGAGAATGTTTTCGTCTGGTTTTTTGGGGAAGATATTTCCTTTTTCACCACAGGACACAGAGCGCTGCAAATGTCCACTTCCAAATATTACAAAAAGAGTGTTTCAAACCTGCTCTATGAAAGGGAATGTTCAACTCTATGAGTTGAATGCAAACATCTCGAAGAATTTTCTGACAATGCTTCTGTGTAGATTTCATATGAAGATATTCCCGTTTCCAACGAAATTTTCAAAGCTCTCCAAATATCCACTTGTAGATCCTACAAAAGGAGTGTTTCCAAACTGCTGTATCAAAACAAAGGTTCAACTCTGTTAGTTGAGGACACACATCACAAATAAGTTTCTGAGAATGCTTCTGTCTAGTTTTTATTTGAAGACATTTCCTTTCTCACCATTGGCCTGAAGGCGCTGAAATGTCCACTTCCAGATACTACAGAAAGAGTGTTTCAAACCTGCTCTATGAAAGGGAATGTTGTACTCTGTGACTCGAATGCATACATCACAAATAAGATTCTGAGAATGCTGCTGTCTACTTTTTATATGTAATCCCGTTTCCAACGAAATTCTCAAAACTATCCAACAATCCGCTTGCACATTCCACACAAATAGTGTTTCAAATCTGCTCTGTCAAAAGGAAGGTTCAACTCTGTTAGTTGACTACACACATCACAAAGAAGTTTCTGAGAATGCTTCTGTCTAGATTTTATGGGAAGATATTTCCTTTTTCACCACAGGCCTCAGAGCGCTTGAAATGTCCATTTCCACATACTACACAAAGAGTGTTTCAACCCTGCTGTATTAAAGGGAATGTTCAACTCTGTGAGTTGAATGCAAACATCACAAAGAAGTTTCTGAGAGGGCTTCTGTCTAGATTTGATATGAAGATATTCCCGTTTCCAATGAAATTTTCAAAGCTCTCCAAATATCCACTTGTAGATCCCACAAAAGGAGTGTTTCCAAACTGCTGTATCAAAACAAAGGTTCAACTCTGTTTGTTGAGGACACCCATCACAAATAAGTTTCTGAGAATGCTTCTGTCTAGTTTTTATTTGAAGACATTTCCTTTCTCACCATTGGCCTGAAGGCGCTGAAATGTCCACTTCCAGATACTACAGAAAGAGTGTTTCAAACCTGCTCTATGAAAGGGAATGTTGTACTCTGTGACTCGAATGCATACATCACAAATAAGATTCTGAGAATGCTGCTGTCTACTTTTTATATGTAATCCCGTTTCCAACGAAATTCTCAAAACTATCCAACAATCCGCTTGCACATTCCACACAAATAGTGTTTCAAATCTGCTCTGTCAAAAGGAAGGTTCAACTCTGTTAGTTGACTACACACATCACAAAGAAGTTTCTGAGAATGCTTCTGTCTAGATTTTATGGGAAGATATTTCCTTTTTCACCACAGGCCTCAGAGCGCTTGAAATGTCCATTTCCACATACTACACAAAGAGTGTTTCAACCCTGCTGTATTAAAGGGAATGTTCAACTCTGTGAGTTGAACGCAAACATCACAAAGAAGTTTCTGAGAGGGCTTCTGTCTAGATTTGATATGAAGATATTCCCGTTTCCAATGAAATTTTCAAAGCTCTCCAAATATCCACTTGTAGATCCCACAAAAGGAGTGTTTCCAAACTGCTATATCAAAACAAAGGTTCAACTCTGTTTGTTGAGGACACCCATCACAAATAAGTTTCTGAGAATGCTTCTGTCTAGTTTTCATTTGAAGACATTTCCTTTCTCACCATAAGTCTGAAAGCGCTCGAAATGTCCACTTCCAGATACTACAGAAAGAGTGTTTCTAACCTGCTCTTTGAAAGGGAATGTTCAACTCTGTGACTTGAATGCAAACCTCTGAAAGCAGTTTCTGAGAATGCTTCCGTCTAGAATTGACATGAAGGTATTTCCGTTTCCAACGAAATCCTCAAAGCTATCCAAATATCCACCTGCAGATTCTACAAAAAGAGTGTTTCAAAACTGTTCTGTCCAAAGGAAGGTTCAACTCTGTTAGTTGAGTACACACATCACAAACAAGATTCTGAGAATACTTTCATCTGGTTTTTGGGAAGATATTTCCTTTTTCACCACAGGACACAAAGCGCTCCCAAAGTCCAGTTACAAGTATTACAAAAAGAGTGTTTCAAACCTGCTCTACGAAAGGGAATGTTCAACTCTATGAGTTGAATGCAAACATCACAAAGAAGTTTCTGAGAATGCTTCTGTCTAGACTTTATATGAAGATATTCCCGTTTCCAACGAAATTTTCAAAGCTCTCCAAATATCCACTTGTAGATCCTACAAAAAGAATGTTTCCAAACTGCTGTATGACAAAAAGGTTCAACTCTGTTAGTTGAGGAAACACATCACAAATAAGTTTCCGAGAATGCTTCTGTCTAGTTTTTATTTGAAGACTTACAGGCCTGAAAGCGCTCGAAATGTCCACTTCCAGATAGTATAGAAAGAGTGTTTCAAACCTGCTCTATGAAAGGGAATGTTCAACTCTGTGACTTGAATGCCAACATCACAAAGCAGTTTCTGAGAATGTTTCCGTGTAGATTTTAGATGAAGATATTTCCGTTTCCAATGAAATCCTCAAACGTATCCAAATATCCACTTGCAGATTCTACAAAAAGAGTGTTTCAAAACTGTTCCATCAAAAGATAAGTTCAACTCTGTTAGTTGAGTACACACATCACAAACAAGATTCTGAGAATGCTTTCGTCTGGTTTTTTTGGGAAGATATTTCCTTTTTCACCACAGGACACAAAGCGCTCCAAAAGTCCACTTCCAAATATTACAAAAACAGTGTTTCAAACCTGCTGTATGAAAGAGAATGTTCAACTCTATGAGTTGCATGCAAACATCACAAAGAAGTTTCTGAGAATTCTTCTGTCTTGCTTTTATATGAAGATATTCCCGTTTCCAATAAAATCTTCAAAGCTATCCAAATATCCACTTGAAGATTCTACAAAAAGAGTGTTTCCGAACTGCTGTATCAAAACAATGGTTCAAATCTGTTAGTTGAGGAAACATATCACAAATAAGTTTCTGAGAATGCTTCCGTCTAGTTTTTATTTGAAGATATTTCCTTTCTCACCATAGGCCTGAAAGCGCTTGAAATGTCCACTTCCAGATACTACAGAAACAGTGTTTCAAACCTGCTCTATGAAAGGGAATGTTCAACTCTGTGACTTGAATGCATACATCACAAAGAAATTTCTGAGAATGCTGCTGTCTACTTTTTATATGTAATCCCGTTTCCAATGAAATCCTCAAAGCTATCCAAAAATCCACTTGCAGATTCCACACAAAGAGTGTTTCAAAACTGCTCTGTCAAAAGGAAAGTTCAACTCTGTTAGTTGAGTACACACATGACAAAGAAGTTTCTGAGAATGCTTCTGTCTAGATTTTATGGGAAGATATTTCCTTTTTCACCATAGGCCTCAGAGCGCTCCAAATGTCCATTTCCACATACTACACAAAGAGTGTTTCAAACCTGCTGTATGAAGGGGAATGTTCAACTCTATGAGTTGAATGCAAACATCACAAAGAAGTTTCTTAGAAAGCTTCTGTGTAGATTTTATATGAAGATATTCCCGTTTCCAACGAAATTTTCAAAGCTCTCCAAATATTCACTTGTAGATCCTACAAAAGGAGTGTTTCCAAACTGCTGTATCAAAACAATGGTTCAACACTGTTCGTTGAGGACACACATCACAAATAAGATTCTGAGAATGCTTCTGTCTAGTTTTTATTTGAAGACATTTCCTTTTTCATCATTGGCCTAAGGCACTTGAAATGTCTACTTCCAGATACTACAGAAAGAGTGTTTCAAACCTGCTCTATGAAAGGGAATGTTCAACTCTGTGACTTGAATGCATACATCACAAGGAAGTTTCTGAGAATGCTGCTGTCTACTTTTTATATGTAATCCCGTTTCCAACGATATCCTCAAAGCTATCCAAATATTCACTTGCAGATTCTACAAAAAGAGTGTTTCAAAAACGCTCTGTCAAAAGATAGGTTCAACTCTGTTAGTTGAGTACACACATCACAAACAAGATTCTGAGAATGCCTTCGTTTAGTTTTCTTGGAAGATATTTCCTTTTTCACCATGGGCCAAAAAGTGCTCCAAATGTCCACTTCCAAATATTACAAAAAGAGTGTTTCAATCTGGCTCTATGAAAGGGAATGTTCAACTCTATGAGTTGAATGCAAACATCACAAAGAATTTTCTGACAATGCTTCTGTCTTGCTTTTCTATGAAGATATTCCCGTTTCCAACGTAATCTTCAAAGCTATCCAAATATCCATTTACAGATTCTACAAAAAGAGTGTTTCCAAACTGCTCTATCAAAACAATGGTTCATCTCTGTTAGTTGAGGACACACATCACAAATAAGATTCTGAGAATGCTTCTGTCTAGTTTTTATTTGAACATATTTCCCTTCTCACCATAGGTCTGAAAGCGCTCGAAATGTCCACTTCCAGATACTACAAAAAGAGTGTTTCAAACCTGCTCTATGAAAGGGAATGTTCAACTCTGTGACTTGAATGCATATATCACAAAGAAGTTTCTGAGAATGCTGCTGTCTAATTTTTATATGAAATAACGTTTCCAACGAAATCCTCAAAAGTATCCAAAATCCACTTGCAGATTCCACACAAAGAGTGTTTCAAAACTGCTCTGTCAAAAGGAAAGTTCAACCCTGTTAGTTGAGTACACACATGACAAAGAAGTTTCTGAGAATGCTTCTGTCTAGATTTTATATGAAGATATTCCCATTTCCAACGAAATTTTCAAATCTCTCCAAATATCCGCTAGTAGATCCTACAAAAGGGGTGTTTACAAACTGCTGTATCAAAACAAAGGTTCAACTCTGTTAGTTGAGGACACACATCACAAATAAATTTCTGAGAATGCTTCTGTCTAGTTTTTATTTGAAGACATTTCCTTTCTCACCATAAGCCTGAAAGCGCTTGAAATGACCAATTCCAGATACTACAGAAAGTGTGTTTCAAACCTGCTCTATGAAAGGGAATGTTGAACTCTGTGACTTGAATACATACATCACAAAGTAGTTTCTGAGAATGCTGCTGTCTACTTTTTATATTAATCCCGTTTCCAACGAAATTCTCAAAGCTATACAAAAATCCACTTGCAGATTCCACACAAAGAGTGTTTCAAAACTGCTCTCTCAAAAGGAAGGTTCAACTCTGTTAGTTGAGTACACACATGACAAAGAAGTTTCTGAGAATGCTTCTGTCTAGATTTTATGGGAAGATATTTGCTTTTTCACCATAGGTATCAGAGCGCTCGAAATGAGAGTGTTTCAAACCTGCTGTATGAAAGGGAATGTTCAACTCTATGAGTTGAATGCAAACATCACAAAGAATTTTCTGAGAATGCTTCTGTTTAGATTTTATATGAAGATATTCCCATTTCCAACGAAATTTTCAAAGCTCTCCAAATATCCACTTGTAGATCCTACAAAAAGAGTGTTTCCAACCTGCTGTATCAAAACAAACGTTCAACTCCGTTAGTTGAGGACACACATCACAAATAAGTTTCTGAGAATGCTTCTGTCTAGTTTTTATTTGAAGACTTATAGGGTTGAAAGTGCTAGAAATGTCCAATTCCAGATACTACAGAAAGAGTGTTTCAAATCTGCTCTATGAAAGTGAATGTTCAATTCTGTGACTTGAATGCAAACATCACAAAGCACTTTCTGAGAATGCTTCTGTGTAGATTTTAAATGAAGATATTTCCGTTTCCAACGAAATCCTCAAAGGTATCCAAATATGCACTTGCAGATTCTACAAAAAGAGTGTTTCAAAACTGCTCCATCAAAAGATAGGTTCAACTCTGTTAGTTGAGTACACACATCACAAAGAAGATTCTGAGAATGCTTTCGTCTGGTTTTTTTGGGAAGATATTTCCTTTTTCACCACAGGACACAAAGCGCTCCAAAAGTCCACTTCCAAATATTACAAAAAGAGTGTTTCAAACCTGCTCTATGAAAGGGAATGTTCTACTCTATGAGTTGAATGCAAACAGCACAAAGAAGTTTCTGAGAATTCTTCTGTCTTGCTTTTATATGAAGATATTCCCGTTTCCAACGAAATCTTCAAAGCTATCCAAATATCCACTTGCAGATTGTAAAAAAAGAGTGTTTCCAAACTGCTCTATCAAAACAATGGTTCAAGTCTGTTAGTTGAGAACACACATCACAAATAAGTTTCTGAGAATGCTTTCGTCTGGTTTTTTTGGGAAGATATTTCCTTTTTCACTACAGGACACAAAGCGCTCCAAAAGTCCACTTCCAAATATTACAAAAAGAGTGTTTCAAACCTGCTCTATGAAAGGGAATGTTCAACTCTATGAGTTGAATGCAAACATCACAAAGAAGTTTCTGAGAATGCTTCTGTCTTGCTTTTATATGAAGATATTCCCGTTTCCAATGAAATCTTCAAAGCTATCCAAATATCCACTTGCAGATTGTACAAAAAGAGTGTTTCCAAACTGCTGTATCAAAACAATGGTTCAAGTCTGTTAGTTGAGGACACACATCACAAATAAGTTTCTGAGAATGCTTCTGTCTAGTTTTTATTTGAAGACGTTTCCTTTCTCACCATAGGCCTGAAAGCGCTCGAAATGTCCACTTCCAGATACTACAGAAAGAGTGTTTCAAACATGCTCTATGAATGGGAATGTGCAACTCTGTGACTTGAATGCAAACATCACAAAGAAGTTTCTGAGAATGCTTCCGTCTAGATTTTACATGACGATATCTCCGTTTCCAAAGAAATCCTCAAAGGTATCCAAATATCCACTTGCAGATTCTACAAAAAGAGGGTTTCAAAACTGCTCTGTCAAAAGGAAGGTTCAAGTCTGTTAGTTGAGTACACATATCACAAAGAAGTTTCTGACAATGCTTCTGTCTAGATTTTATGGGAAGATATTTCCTTTTTCACCATAGGCCTCAGAGTGCTCGAAATGTCCATTTCCGCATACTACACAAGGAGTGTTTCAAACCTGCAGTATGAAAGGGAATGTTCAACTCTATGAGCTGAATGCAAACATCACAAAGAAGTTTCTGAGAATGCTTCTGTCTAGATTTTATATGAAGATATTCCCGTTTCCAACGAAATTTTCAAAGCTCTCCAAATACCCACTTGTGGATCCTACAAAAGGAGTGTTTCCAAACTGCTGTATCAAGGGAAAGCTTCAACTCTGTTAGTTGAGGACACCAATCACAAATAAGTTTCTGAGAATGCTTCTGTCTAGTTTTTATTTGAAGACATTTCCTTTCTCACCATAGGCCTGAAAGCGCTCGAAATGTCCACTTCCAGATACTACAGAAAGAGTGTTTCAAACCTGCTCTATGAAAGGGAATGTTCAACTCTGTGACTTCAATGCAAACATCACAAGGCAGTTTCTGAGAATGCTTCCGTCTAGATTTTACATACAGATATTTCCGTTTCCAAAGAAATCCTCAAACCTATCCAAATATCCACTTGCAGATTCTACAAAAAGAGTGTTTCAAAGCTGCTCTGTCAAAAGGAAGGTTCAAGTCTGTTAGTTGAGTACACACATCATAAACAAGATTCTGAGAATGCTTTCATCTGGTTTTGTTGGGAAGATATTTCCATTTTCACCACAGGACACAGAGCGCTACAAATGTCCACTTCCAAATATTACAAAAAGAGTGTTTCAAACCTGCTCTATGAAAAGAAATGTTCAATTCTATGAGTTGAATGCAAACATCACAAAGAAGTTTCTGAGAATGCTTCTGTCTTGCTTTTATATGAAGATATTCCCGTTTCCAATGAAATCTTCAAAGCTATCCAATATCCACTTGCAGATTCTACAAAAAGACTGTTTGCAAACTGCTGTGTCAAAACAATGGTTCAACTCTGTTAGTTGAGGACACACATCACAAATAAGTTTCTGAGAATGTTTCTGTCTAGTTTTTATTTGCAGATATTTCCTTTCTCACGGCAGGCCTGAAAGCGCTTGAAATGTCCACTTCCAGATACTTCAGAAAGTGTGTTTCAATCCTGCTCTATGAATGGGAATGTTCAACTCTATGAGTTGAATGCAAACATCACAAAGAAGTTTCTGAGAATTCTTCTGTCTTTATTTTATGAAGATATTCCCGTTTCCAACGAAATCTTCAAAGCTCTCCAAATATCCACTTGTAGATCCCACAAAAAGGTTGTTTCCAAACCGCTGTATCAAAACAAAGGTTCAACCCTGTTAGGTGACGACACACATCACAAATAAGTTTCTGAGAATGCTTCTGCCTAGTTTTTATTTGAAGACATTTCCTTTCTCACCATAGGCCTGAAAGCGCTTGAAATGTCCAATTCCAGATACTACAGACAGAGTGTTTAAAACCTGCTCTATGAAAGGGAATGTTCAACTCTATGACTTGAATGCAAACATCACAACGAAGGTTCTGAGAATGGTGCTGTCCACTTTTTATATGTAATCCCGTTTCCAACGAAATTCTCAAAGCTATCCAAATATCCACTTGCAGATTCTACCAAAAGAGTGTTTCAAGACTGCTCTGTCAAAAGGAAGATTCAACTCTGTTAGTTGAGTACACACATCACAACGAAGTTTCTGAGAATGCTTTTGTCTAGATTTTATTGGAAGATGTTTCCTTTTTCACCATAGGCGTCAGAGCGCTCGAAATGTCCATTTCCACATACTACACAAAGAGTGTTTCAAACCTGCTGTATGAAAGGTAATGTTCAACTCTATGAGTTGAATGCAAACATCACAAAGAGGTTTCTGAGAATGCTTCTGTCTAGATTTTATATGAAGATATTCCCGTTTCCAACGCAATTTTCAAAGCTCTCCAAATATCCACTTGTAGATCCTACAAAAAGAGTGTTTCCAAACTGCTATATCAAAACAAAGGTTCAACTCTGTTAGTTGAGGACACACATCACATATAAGTTTCTGAGAATGCTTCTGTCTAGTTTTTATTTGAAGATATTTCCTTTCTCAGCATAGGCCTGAAAGCGTTGGAAATGTCCACTTCCAGAAACTACAGAAAGAGTGTTTCAAACCTGCTCTATGAAAGAGAATGTTCAACTCTGTGACTTGAACGCAAACATCACAAAGCAGTTTCGGAGAATGCTTCCGTCTAGATTTTACATGAAGATATTTCAGTTTCCAACGAAATCCTCAAAGCTATCCAAATATCCACTTGCAGATCCTACAAAAAGAGTGTTTCAAAACTGCTCTGTCAAACATAAGGTTCAACGGTGATAGTTGAGTACACACAGCACAAAGAAGTTTCTGAGAATGCTTCTGTCTATATTTTATGGGAAGATATTTCCTTTTTCACCATAGGCCTCAGAGCGCTCAAAATGTCCAGTTCCACATACTACACAAAGAGTGTTTCAAACCTGCTGTATGAAAGGGAATGTTCAACTGTATGAGTTGAATGCAAACATCACAAAGAAGCTTCTGAGAATGCTTCTGTCTAGATTTTATATGAAGATATTCCCGTTTCCAACGAAATTTTCAAAACTCTACAAATATCCACTTGTAGATCCTACAAAAAGAGTGTTTCCAAACTGCTGTATCAAAACAAATGTTCAACTCTGTTAGTTGAGACACCCATCATGAAAAAATTTCTGAGAATGCTTCTGTCTAGTTTTTATTTGAAGACATTTCCTTTCTCACCGTAGGCCTGAAAGTGCTCGAAATGTCCACTTCCAGATACCACAGAAAGAGTGTTTCAAACCTGCTCTATGAAAGGGAATGTTCAACTCTGTGACTTGAATGCAAACATCACAAAGCAGTTTCTGAGAATGCTTCCGTCTAGGTTTTACATGAAGATATTTGCGTTTCCAACGAAATCCTCAAAGCTATCCAAATATCCACGTGCAGATTCTACAAAAAGAGTGTTTCAAAACTGCTCTGTCAAAAGATAGGTTCAACTATGTTAGTTGAGTACACACATCACAAACAAGGTTCTGAGAATGCTTTCCTCTACTTTTTTAGGGAAGATATTTCCTTTTTCACCATAGGCCACAAAGCCCTCAAAATGTCCACTTCCAAATATTACAAAAAGAGTGCTTCAAACCTGCTCTATGAAAGGGAATGTTCAACTCTATGAGTTGAATGCAAACATCACAAAGAAGTTTCTGAGAATGCTTCTGTCTAGTTTTTATTTGAAGGTATTTCCTTTCTCACCATAGGCCTCAAAGCACTTGATATGTCCACTTCCAGATACTACAGAAAGATTGCTTCAAACCTGCTCTATGAAAGGGAATGTTCAACTCTGTGACTTGAAGGCAAACATCCCAGAGAAGTTTCTGAGAATGCTGCTGTCTACCTTTTATATGTAATCCCGTTTCCAACGAAATCCTCAAAGCTGTCCAAATATCCACTTGCAAATTCCACACAAAGAGTGTTTCAAAACTGCTCTGTCAAAAGAAAGGTTCAACTCTGTTAGTTGAGTACACACATCACAAAGAAGTTTCTGAGAATGCTTCTGTCTAGATTTTATGGGAAGATATTTCCTTTTTCACTGTACTCCTCAGAGCGCTCGAAATGTCCATTTCCACATACTACACAAAGTGTGTTTCAAAAGTGCTGTATGAAATGGAATGTTCAACTGTGTGAGTTCAATGCAAACATCACAAAGAAGTTTCTGAGAATGCTTCTGTCTAGATTTTAAATGAAGATATTCCCGTTTCCAATGAAATTTTCAAATCTCCCCCAATTAATCTCTTGTAGATACTACAAAAAGAGTGTTTCCAAACTGCTGTATCAAAACAAAGGTTCAACTCTGTTAGTTGAGGACACACATCACAAATAAGTTTCTGAGAATGCTTCTGTCTAGTTTTTATTTGAAGACATTTCCTTTCTCACCATAGGCCTGAAAGCACTCGAAATGTCCACTTCCAGATACTACAGAAAGAGTGTTTCAAACCTGCTCTATGAAAGGGAATGTTGAACTCTGTGACTTGAATGCAAACATCACAAAGCAGTTTCTGAGAATGCTTGTCTGCATTTTACATGAAGATATTTCCTTTTCCAATGAAATCCTCAAATCTATCCAAATATCCACTTGTAGATTCTACAAAAAGAGTGTTTCAAAACTGCTCTGTCAAAAGATAGGTTCAACACTGGTAGTGGAGTACACACATAACAAACAAGTTTCTGAGAATGCTTTCATCTGGTTTTTTTCGGAAGATATTTCCTTTTTCACCATAGGCCACAAAGCCCTCCAGATGTCCACTTCCAAATATTTCAAAAAGAGTGTTTCAAACCTTCTCTATGAAACGGAATGTTCAACTCTATGAATTGAATGCAAACATCACAAAGAAGTTTCTGAGAATGCTTCCGTCTTGATTTTATATGACGATATTCCCGTTTCCAACGAAATCTTCAAAGCTATCCAAATATCCACTTGCAGATTCTACAAAACAGTGTTTCCAAACTGCTGTATCAAAACAAAGGTTCAACTCGGTTAGTTGGGGACACACATCACAAATAAGTTTCTGAGAATGCTTCTGCCTAGTTTTTATTTGAAGACATTTCCTTTCTCACCATAGGCCTGAAAGCGTTTGAAATGTCCACTTCCGGATACTACAGAAAGAGTGTTTCAAACCTGCTCTATGAAAGGGAATGTTCAACTCTGTGACTTGAATGCAAACATCACAAAGAAGTTTCTCAGAATGCTGCTGTCTACTTTTTATATGTAATCCCGTTTCCAACGAAATCCTCAAAGCTATCCAAATACCCACTTGCAGATTCTACAAAAAGAGTGTTTCAAACCTGCTCTGTCAAAAGGAAAGTTCAACTCTGTTAGTTGAGTACACACATCCCAAACAAGATTGTGAGAATGCTTTCGTCTAGTTTTTTTGAGAAGATATTTCCTTTTTCACCACAGGCCACAAAGCGCTCCAAATGTCCACTTCCAAATATAACAAAAAGAGTGTTTCAAACCTGCTGTATGAAAGGTAATGTTCAACTCTATGAGTTGAATGCGAACATCACAAAGAAGTTTCTGAGAATGCTTCTGTCTTGACTTTATATGAAGATATTCCCGTTTCCAATGAAATCTTCAAATCTATCCAAATATCCACTTGCAGATTCTACAAAATGAGTGTTTCCAAACTGCTGTATCAAAACAAAGGTTTCACTCTGTTAGTTGAGGACACACATCACAAATAAGTTTCTGAGAATGCTTCTGTCTAGTTTTTATTTGAAGATATTTCCTTTCTCACCATAGGCCTGAAAGCGCTTGAAAGTTCCACTTCCAGATACTACAGAAAAAGTGTTTCAAACCTTCTCTATGAAAGGGAATGTTCAACTCTCTGACTTGAATGCAAACATCACAAAAAGTTTATGAGAATGCTGCTGTCTACTTTTTATATGTAATCCCATTTCCAATGAAATCCTCAAAGCTATCCAAATATCCACTTACAGATTCTACAAAAAGAGTGTTTCAAAACTGCTCTGTCAAAAGAAAGGTTCAACTCTGTTAGTTGAGTACACACATAACAAAGAAGTTTCTGACAATGTTTCTGTCTAGTTTTTATGGGAAGGTATTTCCTTTTTCACCATAGGCCTCAGAGCGCTCAAAATGTCCAGTTCCACATACTACACAAAGAGTGTTTCAAACCTGCTGTATGAAAGGGAATGTTCACCTCTATGAGTTTAATGCAAACATCACAAAGAAGTTTCTGAGAATGCTTCTGTCTAGATTTTATATGAAGATATTCCCGTTTCCAACGAAATTTTCAAAGCTCTACAAATATCCACTTGTAGATCCTACAAAAAGAGTGTTTCCAAACTGCTGTTTCAAAACAAACGTTCAACTCTGTTAGTTGAGACACCCATCATGAATAAATTTCTGAGAATGCTTCTGTCTAGTTTTTATTTGAAGACATTTCTTTTCTCACCGTAGGCCTGAAAGCGCTCGAAATGTCCACTTCCAGATACCACAGAAAGAGTGTTTCAAACCTGCTCTATGAAAGGGAATGTTCAACTCTGTGACTTGAATGCAAACATCACAAAGCAGTTTCTGAGAATGCTTCCGTCTAGATTTTACATGAAGATATTTCCGTTTCCGACGAAATCCTCAAAGCTATCCAAATATCCTCTTGCAGATTCTACAAAAACAGTGTTTCAAAACTGATCTGTCAAAAGATAGGTTCAACTCTGTTAGTTGAGTACACACATCACAAAGAAGATTCTGAGAATGCTTTCGTCTAGTTTTTTTGGGAAGATATTTCCTTTTACACCATAGGCCACAAAGTGCTCCAAATGTCCACTTCCAAATATTACAAAAAGAGTGCTTCAAACCTGCTCTATGAAAGGGAATGTTCAACTCTGTGAGTTGAATGCAAACATCACAAAGAAGTTTCTGAGAATGCTTCTGTCTTGATTTTATATGAAGATATTCCCGTTTCCAACGAAATCTTCAAAGCTATCCAAATATCCACTTGCAGAACTACAAAAAGAGTGTTTCCAAACTGCTGTATCAAAACAAAGGTTCAACTCTGTTAGTTGAGGACACACATCACGAATCAGTTTCTGGGAATGCTTCTGCCTAGATTTTATATGAAGATATTCCCGTTTCCAAAGAAATCCACAAAGCTATCCAAATATCCAGTGGCAGATTATACAAAAAGAGTGTTTTCAAGGCTGCTCTGTCCAATGAAAGGTTCATCTCTGTTAGTTGAGTACACACATCACAAAGAAGTTTCTGAGAATGCTTCTGTCTAGTTTTTAAGGGAAGATATTTCCTTTTTCGCCATAGGCCTGAAAGCGCTCAAAATGTCCACTTCCAGATACTACAGAAAGAGTGTTTCAAACCTGCTCTATGAAAGGGAATGTTCAACTCTGTAACTTAAATCAAACATCACAAAGAAGCTTCTGATAATGCTGCTGTCTACTTTTTATATGTAATCCCATTTCCAACGAAATCTTCAAAGCTATCCAAATATCCTCTTGCAGATTCAAGAAAAAGAGCATTTCAAACCTGCTCTAAGAAACGGAATGTTCAACTCTGTGACTTGAATGCAGATATCACAAAGTAGTTTCTGAAAGTGTTTCTGTCTAGATTTTATATAAAGATATCCCCGTTTCCAATGAAATCGTTAGAGCTATCCAAATATCCACTTGCAGATTCTACAAAAAGAGTGTTTCCAAACTGCTGTATCAAAAGAAAGGTTGAACTCTGTTAGTTGAGGACACACATCACAAAGAAGTTTCTGAGAATGCTTCTGTCTACATTTTATATGAAGATATTCCCGTTTCCAATGATATCATTAAAGCAATCCAAATATCCACATACAGATTCCACAAAAAGAGTGCTTCCAACTGCTCTATGAATAGAAAGGTTCATCTCTGTTATTTGAGTACATACATCACAAAGAAGTTTCTCAGAATGCTTCTGTCTAGTTTTTATGGGAAGATATTTCCTTTTTCACCAAAGGCGTCAAAGTGCTCCAAATGTCCACTTCCAGACACTATGAAAAGAGTATTTCAAAGCTGCTCCAAGAAAGGGAATGTTCAGCTCTGTGACTTGAATGCAGATATCACACAGTGGTTTCTGAGAGTCCTTCTGTCTAGATTTTACATGAAGATATTCCTGTTTCGAACGAGATCGTTAGAGATATCCATATATCCACTTGCAGATTCTACAAAAAGAGTGTTTCCAAACTGCTGTATCAAAAGAAGGGTTCAACTCTGTTAGTTGAGGACACACAACACAAATAAGTTTCTCGGAATGCTTCTGTCTAGTTTTTATGTGAAGATATTTCCTTTTCCACCATAGGCCTGAAAGCGCTCAAAATGTCCACTTCCAGATACTACAGAAAGAGTGTTTCAAACCTGCTCTATTAAAGGGAATGTTCAGCTTTGTGAGTTGAATTCAGACCTCACAAATCAGTTTCTGAGAATGCTTCTGTCTGGATTTCATATGAAGATATACCCGTTTCCAATGAAATCCTTAAAGCTATCAAAATATCCACATGCAGATTCTACAACAAGAGTGTTTCAAAACTGCTCTGTGAAAAGAAAGGTTCAACTCTGTTAGTTGAGTACACCCATCACAATCAAGTTTCTGAGAATGCTTCTGTCTAGTTTTTATGGTAAGATATTTCCTTTTTCACCATCGGTGTCAAAGGGCTCGAAATGTCCACTTCCAAATGCTACAAAAAGAGTCGTTCAAACCTGCTCTATGAAAGGGAATGTTCAACACTGTGACTTGAATGCAGACATCACAAAGCAGTTTCTGATTATGCTTCTGTCTAGGTTTTATATGAAGATATTCCCGTTTCCAACGAAATCCTCAAATCTATCCAAATATCCACTTGCAGATTCTAAAAATAGAGTGTTTCAAAGCTGCTCTGTCAAAAGAAAGCTTCAACTCTGTTAGTTGAGTACACACATCACAAACAAGTTTCTGAGAATGCTTCTGTCTGGTTTTTATAGGCAGATATTTCCTTTTTCACCATTGGCCTCAAAGCGCTCAAAATGTCCAAATCCACATACTACAAAAAGAGTCTTTCAAACCTGCTCTTTGAAAGGGAATGTTCAACTCTATGAATTGAATGCAAACATCACAAAGAAGTTTCTGAGAATGCTTCTGTCTAGATTTTAAATGAAGATATTCCCGTTTCCTGCGAAATCATTAAAGCTATCCAAATATCCACTTGCAGATTCTACAAGAAGAGTGTTTCAAAACTGCTCTGTGAAAAGAAAGGTTCAACTCCGTTAGCTGTGTATACATATCACAAACAAGTTTCTGAGAATGCTTCCATCTAGTTTTTGTGGGAAGATATTTCCTTTTTCACCGTAGGTCTGAAAAGGCCAGAAATGTGATCCTCCAGATACGACAGAAAGAGTGTTTCAAACCTGCTCTATGAAAGGGAATGTTCGACACTGTGACTTGAATGCAAACATCACAAAAAGTTTATGAGAATGCTGCTGTCTACTTTTTATATGTATTCCCTTTTCCAACGAAATCCTCAAAGCTATGCAAATATCTACTTGCAGATTCTACAAAAAGAGTGTTTCCAAACTGCTGTATCAAAACAAAGGTTCAACTCTATTAGATGAGGACACACATCACAAATATGTTTCTGAGAATGCTTCTGTCTAGTTTTTATGTGAAGATATTTCCTTTTTCACCTTAGGCCAGAAAGTGCTCGAAATGTCCACTTGCAGATACTACAGAAAGAATGTTTCAAACCTTCTCTATGAAAGGGAATTTTCGACTCTCTGACTTGAATGCAAACATCATAAAGAAGTTTATGAGAATGCTGCTGTCTCCTTTTTATATGATTTCCCGTTTCCAACGAAATCCTCAAAGCTATCCAAATATCCACTTGCAGATTCTACAAAAAGAGTGTTTCAACACTGCTGTGTCAAAAGAAAGGTTCAACTCTGTTAGTTGAGTACACACATCACAAACAACATTCTGAGAATGCTTACATCTAGTTTTTATGGGAATATATTTCCTTTTCACCGTAGGCCTCAAAGCGCTCGAAAGGTCCACTTGCACATACTACGAAAAGAGTGTTTCAAACCTGCTCTATGAAAGGGAATGTTCAACTCTGTGACTTGAATTCAAACATCTCAAAGAAGTTTCTGAGAATGCTTCTCCTAGATTTTATATGAAGATATTCCCGTGTCCAGCGAAACCTTCAAACTGTCCAAATATCCACTTGCAGATTCAGCAAAAAGAGTGTTTCCAAACTGCTGTATCAATAGAAAGGTCGAACTCTGTTAGTTGAGGACACATATCACAAATAAGTTTCTGAGAATGCTTCTGTCTAGTGTTTATGGGAAGATATTTCCTTTTTCACCATAGGCCTGGAAGCACTCGAAATGTCCACTTCCAGATACTACAGAAAGAGTGTTTCAAACCTCCTCTATGAAAGGGAATGTTCAACCCTGTGACTTGAATGCAAACATCACAAAGAAGTTTCTGAGAATGCTGCTGTCTACTTTTTGTTTGTATTTCCGTTTCCTACGAAATCCTCAAAGCTATCGAAATATCCCCTTGCAGATTCCACAAAAAGAGTGTTTCAAAGCTTCTCTGTAAAAAGAAAGATTCAACTCTGTTATTTGAGGACACACATCACAAACAAGTTTCTGAGAATGCTTCTGGCTAGTATTTATGGGAAGATATTTCCATTTTCACAATAGGCCCCAAAGCGCTCTAAAATTCCACTTCCATATACTACAAAAATAGTGTTTCAAACCTCCTCTGTGAAAGGGAGTGTTCAACTCTCTGACTTGAATGCAAACATCACAAAGATGTTTCTCGGAATGCTTCTATCTAGATTTTACATAAAGATATTCCCGTTTCCAACTAAATCCTCAAATGTATCCAAATATCTACTTGCAGATTCTACAAAAAGAGTATTTCAAAAGTGCTCTATCAAAAGAAAGGTTCAACTCCGTTAGTGGAGGACACACATCACAAATAAGTTTCTGAGAATGTTTCTGTCTAGTTTTTATGGGAAGATATTTCATTTTTCACCATAGGCATCAAAACGCTCCAAACGTCCAATTCCAGATACTACAAAAAGAGTGTTTCAAACCTGCTCTATGAAAAGGAATGTTCAACTCTACGACTTGAATGCAGACATCACAAAGAAGTTTCTGAGAATGCTTATGTCTAGATTTTAGATAAAGATATTCCCGTTTCCAACGAAATCCTCTAAGCTATCCAAATATCCACTCGCAGCTCCTACAAAAAGAGTATTTCAAAACTGTTCTGTCAAAGGAAAGTTTCAACTCCGTTAGTTGAGTACACACATCACAAACAAGTTTCTGAGAACGCTTCTGTGTAGTTTTTATGGGAACATATTTCCTTTTTCATCATAGGCGTCAAAGCTCTCCAAATGTCCACTTCCAGATACTACAAAAAGAGTCTTTCAAACCTGTTCTATGAAAGGGAATGTTCAACTCTGTGACTTGAATGCAGACAACACAAAGAAGTTTCTGAGAATGTTTCTGTCTAGATTGTGTTTGAAGATATTCCGGTTTCCAATGAAATCCTCAAAGCTATCCAAATATCCACTTGCAGCTTCTACAAAAAGAGTATTTCAAAACTGCTCGGTCAAAAGAAAATTTCAACCCTGTTAGTTGAGTACACACATCACAAACCAGTTTCTGAGAATGCTTCTGTCTAGTTTTTATGGGACGATATTTCCTTTTTCACCATAGGCCTCAAAGCGATCGAAATATCCACTTCCACATACTACAAAAAGAGTGTTTGAAACCTGCTCGATGAAAGGAATGTTCAAATCTGTGACTTGAATGCAGACATCACAAAGAAGTTTCTGAGAATGCTTCTGTCTAGATTTCATATGAAGATATTCCCGTTTCCAATGAAATCTTCAAAGCTATCCAAATATCCGCTTGCAGATTCTACAAAAAGAGGGTTTCAAAACTGCTGTATCAAAAGAAAGGTTCAACTCTGTTAGTTGAGGACACATATCACAAATAAGTTCCTGAGAATGCTTCTGTCTAATTTTTTGGGGAGATATTTCCTTTTTCACCATAGGCCTGAAAGCGCTTGAAATGTCCACTTCCAGATACTACAGAAAGTGTGTTTCAAACCTGCTCTTTGAAAGGGAATGTTCAACTCTGTGACTTGAATGCAAACATCACAAAGAAGTTTCTTAGAATGCTGCTGTCTACTTTCTATATTAAGATATTCCCTTTTCCAAGGAAATCCTCATAGCTGTCCTAATATCCACTTGCAGGTTCCACAAAAACAGTGTTTCAATACTGCTCTAACAATAGAAAGGTTCAACTCTGTTAGTCGAGTACACACATCCTAAACAAGTTTCTGAGAATTCTTCTATTTAGTTTTCATTTGAAGATAGTTCCTTTTTCACCATAGGCCTCAAAGTGCTCAAAATTTCCACTTCCAGATACTACAAAAAAAGTGTTTCAAACCTGCTCTATGTAAGAGAATGTTCAACTCTATGACTTGAATGAAAATGTCACAAGGAAGTTTCTCAGAATTCTTCTGTCTAGATTTTATATGAAGATATTCCGGCTTCCAACAAAATCCTCAAAGCTATTCAAATATCCGCTTGCAAATTCCACAAAAAGAGTTTTTCAAAACTGTTCTATCAAAACAAAGTTAAACTCTGTTAGTTGAGGAAACACATCATAAATAAGTTTCTGAGAGGGCTTCTATCTATTTTTATGGGAAAATATTTCCTTTTTTACCATAGGCGTCAAAGCGCTGCAAATGTCCACTTCCAGATACTACAAAAAGAGTGTTTCAAACCTGTTCTATGAAAGGGAATGTTCACCTTTGTGACTTGAATTCAAACATCATAAAGGGGTTTCTGAGAATGCTTCTGTCTAGATTTTATATGAAGATATTCCCGTTTCCAACGAAATCCTCAAAACCATACAAATATCCAATTGCAGATTCCACAAAAAGAGTGTTTCAAAACTACTCTATCAATAGAAAGATTCAACTCTGTTAGTTGAATGTATACATCATAAACAAGTTTCTTAGAATGCTTCTGTCTAGTTTCTATGGGACGATATTTCCTTTTTCATCATAGGACTCAAAGCGCTCCAAATGTCCACTTCCAGATACTACAAAAAGGGTGTTTTAAACCTGCTCTATGAAAGTCAATGTTCAACTCTGTGACTTGAATGCAAACATCACAAAGAAGTTTCTGAGAATGCTTATGTCTAGATTTTATATGAAGTTATTCCTGTTTCCAACGAAATCCTCAAAGCTATCCAATTATCCACTTGCAGATTCTACAAAATGAATGTTTCAAAAGTGCTCTATAAAAAAAAGGTTCAAATCTGTTAGTTTAGTACACACATCACAAATATGTTTCTGAGAATGCTTCTGTCTAGTGTTTATGGGAAAATATTTCCTTTTTCACCTTAGGTCACAAAGCGCTCCAAACATCCACTTCCAGATACTACAAAAAGAGTGTTTCAAACCTGCTCTACAAAAGAGAATATTCAACTCTGTGACGTGAATGCAAACATCACAAAGGTGTTTCTGAGAATGCTTCTGTCTAGATTTTCTAAGAAGACATTACCGTTTCCAACAAAATCCTCAAAGCTATCCAAATATCCCCTTGCAAATTCTACAAAAAGAGTGTTTCAAAAGTGTTCTATCAAAAGAAAGGTTCAACTCCGTTAGTTCAGTACACATATCACAAACATGATTCTGAGAATGCTTCTGTCTAGATTTTATTGGAAGATATTTCCTTTTTCACCATAGGCCTGAAAGCGCTCTAAATGTCTACTTCCAGATTCTACAAAAAGAGTGTTTCAAATCTCCTCTATGAAAGGGAATGTTCAACTCTGTGGCTTGAATGCCAACATCACAAAGAGTTTTCTCAGAATGCTTCTGTCTAGATTTTATACGCAGATATTCCCGTTTCCAATGAAATCCTCAAAGCTGTCCAAATATCCACTTGCAGACTTTACAAAAAGAGTGTTTCAAAACTGCAACTATCAAAAGAAATGTTCAACTCTCTTAGTTGAGTACACACATCCTAAACAAGTTTCTGAGAAAGCTTCTATCCAGTTTTTATGGGAAGATATTTCCTTTCTCACCATAGGCCTCAAAGCGCTCCAAATGTTCAGTTCCACATACTTCAAAACCAGTGTTTCAAACCTTCTCTGTGAAAGGGAATTTTCAACTCTGAGACTTGAATGGAGAGATCACAGAGATGTTTCTGAGACGGCTTCTGTCTGGATTTTATAGGCAGATCTTCCGGTTTCCAACAAAATCCTCAAAGCTATCCAAATATGCACTTGCAGATTCTACAAAACGAGTGTTTCAAAACTGCTCTATCAAAAAATGGTTCAACTCTGTTAATTGAGTACACACGTCACAAACTAGTTTCTGAGAATGCTTCTGTGTAGTTTTTATGGGAAGATATTTCCTTTTTCACCATAGGCCACAAATCACTCAAAATGTCCAGTTCCAGATACTACAAAATCAGTGTTTCAAACCTGTTCTATGAAAGGGAATGTTCAACTCTGGGACTTCAATACCAACATCACAAAGAAGTTTCTCAGAATGCTTCTGTTTAGATTTTATATGAAGATATTCCCGTTTCCAATGAAATCCTCAAAGCTATCCAAATATCGACTAGCAGATTCTAGAAAAAGGTTGTTTCAAAACTGATCTATCAAAAGAAAAGTTCAACTCTCTTAGTTGAGTACACACATCCTAAACAAGTTTCTGAGGATACATCTACCTTGTTTTTATGGGAAGATATTTCCTTTCTCACCATAGGCGTCAAAGCACTCCAAATGTCCAGTTCCAGATACTGAAAAATCAGTGTTTCAAACCTGCTCTATGAAAGGGAATGTTCAACTCTGTGACTTGAATGGAAACATCACAGAGATGTTTCTGAGAATGCTTCTGTCTAGATTGTATATGAAGATATTCCCTTTTCCAACGAAATCCTCAAAGTTACCCAAATATTCGCAGATTCTACAAAAAGAGTTTTTCAAAACTGCTCTATCAAAAGAAAGGTTCAACTCTGTTAGCTGAGTACACACATCACAAACAAGTTTCTGAGAATGCTTCTGTGTAGTTTTTATAGGAAGATATTTCCTTTTTCACCATAGGCCACAAGGTGCTCTAATGTCCAGTTCCAGATACTACAAAATCAGTGTTTCAAACCTGCTCTATGAAAGCGAATGTTCAACTCTTTGACGTGAGTGCAAACATCACAGAGATGCTTCTGATAATGCTTCTGTCTAGATTTTATATGAAGATATTCCGGTTTCCAACGATATCTTCAAAGCTATCCAAATATCCACCTGCAGATACTACAAAAAGAGTGTTTCAAAACAGCCCTATCAAAAGAAAAGTTCTACTCTGTTAGTTGAGTACACATATCACAAACAAGTTTATGAGAATGCTTCTGTCTAGTTTTGAAGGTAAGATATTTCCTTTTTCACCACAGTACTCAAAGCGATCCAAATGTCCACTTCCAGATACTATAAATGGAGTGTTTCACACCTGCTCTATGAAAGGGAATGTTCAACTCTATGAGTTGAATGCAAACATCACAAAGAAGTTTCTGAGAATGCTTCTGTCTAGATTTTGTATGAAGATATTCCTGTTTCGAACGAAATCCTGAAAGCTGTCCAAATATCCACTTGCAGACTCCACAAAAACAGTGTTTCAAAACTGCTCTATCAAAAGAAAGGTTGAACTCTGTTAGTTGAGTACACCCATCCTAAGCAAGTTTCTGAGAATGCTTCTATCTAGTTTTTATGGGAAGATATTTCCTTTCTCGCCATAGGCCTCAAAGCGCTCCAAATGTCCAGTTGCAGATACTTCAAAATCAGTGTTTCAAACCTGCTCTGTGAAAGGGAATGTTCGACTCTGTGACTTGAATGCAAACATCACACAGATGTTTCTGAGAATGCTTCTGTCTAGATTTTATATGAAGATATTTCCGTTTGCAACAAAATCTTCAAAGCTATCCAAATATCCACTTGAAGATTCTACAAAAAGAGTGTTTCACACCTGCTCTATGAAAGGGAATGTTCAACTCTGTGACTTGAATGCAAACACCCCAAATATGTTTCTGAGAATGCTTCTGTCTAGATTTTACATGGAGATATTCCCCTTTCCAACGCAATCCTCAAAGGTATCCAAATATCCACTTGGGAATTCTACAAAAAGAGTGCTTAAAATCTGCCCTATCAAAAGAAAGGTTAAACTCTGTTAGTTGAGTACACACATCACAAACTAGTTTCTGAGAATGCTTCTGTGTAGTTTTTATGGGAAGATATTTCCTTTTTCACCATAGGCCTCATAGTGCTCAAAATGTCCATTTCCACATACTACAAAATCAGTGTTTCAAACCTGCTCTATGATAGGGAATGTTCAACTCTGTGTCTCGAATGCAAACATAACAAAGAAGTTTCTGAGAATGCTTCCATCTAGATTTTATATGAAGATATTCCCGTTTCCAATGAAATCCTCAAAGCTATCCAAATATCCACTTGCAGAATCTACAGAAAGAGTGTTTCAAAACTTCTCTATCAAAAGAAAGTTTCAACTCTGTTAGTTGACTACAAACATCCTAAACAAGTTTTTGAGAATGTGTCTATCTAGTTTTTATGGGAAGATATTTGCTTTATCACCATACACCTCAAAGCGCTCGAAATGTGCACTTCCAAATACTACAAAAAGAGTGTTTCAAACCTGCTTTATGAAAGGGAATGTTCAACTCTGTGACTCTAATCCAAAGATCACATAGATGTTTCTGAGAATGCTTCTGTCTAGATTTTATATGAAGATATACCCGTTTCCAACGAAATCATCAAGGCTATCCAAATATCCACTTACAGATTCTACAAAAAGAGTGTTTCAAAACTGCTCTGTCAAAAGAATGGTTCAACGTTGTGAGTTGAGAACACACATCACAAACTACTTTCTGAGAATCCTTCTTTCTAGTTTTTATGGGAAGATATTTCCTTTTTCACCATAGGCCTCAAAGAGCTCCAAATGTCCAATTCCAGATACTACAAAATCACTGTTTCAAACCTGCTCTATGATAGGGAATGTTCAACTCTATGACTTGAATGCCAACATCACAAAGAAGTTTCTGATAATTCTTCTGTCTGGATTTTGTATGAAGATATTCCCGTTACCAACGAAATCCTCAACGCTATCCAAATATCCACTTGTAGATTCTACAAAAAGAGCGTTTCAAAAATGCTCTATCAAAAGAAAGATTCAACTCTGTTATTTTGGCACAGACATCACAAATTAGTTTCTGAGAATGCTTCTGTGTAGTTTTTATGGGAAGATATTTCCTTGTTCACCATAGGCCTCAAAGCAATCCAAATATCCACTTCCAGATAATACAAAAAGAATGTTTCAAACCTGCTCTAACAAAAGAATGGTTCAACACTGTGAGTTGAGTACACACATCACAAACTAGTTTCTGAGAATGCTTCTGTGTAGTTTTTATGGGAAGATATTTCCTTTTTCACCATAGGCCACAAAGCGCTCCAAATGTCCATTTCCACATACTTCAAAATCAGTGTTTCAAAACTGCTCTATGAAAGGGAATGTTCAACTCTGTTACTTGAATGCAAACATCCCAAAGATGTTTCTGAGAATGCTTCTGTCTAGATTTTATATGAAGATATTCCCGTTTCCAA
This sequence comes from Pan troglodytes, assembly GCF_028858775.2. NCBI lineage: Eukaryota > Metazoa > Chordata > Mammalia > Primates > Hominidae > Pan > Pan troglodytes. The sequence goes on from NC_072413.2 coordinate 17,167,089, forward strand.
CGAAATCCTCAAAGCTATCCAAATATCCTCTTGCAGATTCTACAAAAAGAGTGTTTCAAAACTGCTGTATCAAAAGAAAGATTCAACACTGTGAGTTGAGTACACACAGCACAAACTACTTTCTGAGAATGGTTCTGTCTAGTTTTTATGGGAAGATATTTCCTTTTACACCATAGGCCTCAAAGCGCTCCTTATGTCCAGTTCCAGATACTACAAAATCAGAGTTTCAAACGTGCTCTATGAAAGGGAATGTTCAACTCTCTGAGTTGAATGCAAACATCACAAAGATGTTTCTAATAATGCTTCTGTCTAGATTTTGTATGAAGATATTCCCGTTTCCAACGAAATCTTCAACGCTATCCAAATATCCACTTGCAGATTCTACAAAAAGAGTGTTTCAAAAATGCTCTATAAAAAGAAAGATTTACTCTGTTAGTTGAGTACACACATCATAAACTAGTTTCTGAGAATGCTTCTATCTAGTTTTTATGGGAAGGTACTTCTTTTTCACCATTGGCCACAAAGTTCTCCAAATGTCCAGTTCTAGATACGGGAAAGTCACTCTTTCAAACCTGCTCTATGAAAGGTAATATTCAACTCTGTGACTTGAATGCAAACATCACAGAGATGTTTCTGAGAATGCTCCTGTCTAGATTTTACATGAAGTTATTCCTGTTTCTAACAAAATCTCAAAGCTATCCAAATAGCCACTTGAAGATTCTACAAAAAGAGTGTTTCAAAACTGCTCTACCAAAAGAAAGGTTCAACACTGTTAGTTGAGTACACACATCACAACCTAGTTTCTGAGAATGCTTCTGTGTAGTTTTCATGGGAAGATATTTCCTTTTTCACCATAAGCCACAAAGCGCTCCAAATGTCCAGTTCCACATACTACAAAATCAGTGTTTCAAAACTGCTCTATGAAAGGGAATGTTCAACTCTGTGGCTTGAATGCAAACGTCCCAAAGGTGTTTCTGAGAATGCTTCTGTCTAGATTTTATATGAAGATATTCCCGTTTCCAATGAAATCCTCAAAGCTATCCAAATATCCTCTTGCAGATTCTACACAATGTGTGTTTCAAAACTGCTGTATCAAAAGAGAGGTTCAACTCTGTGAGTTGAGTACACACATCACAAACTTGTTTCTGAGAATGCCTCTGTCTAGTTTTTATGGGAATATATTTCCTTTTTCACCATTGCCCACAAAGCACTCCAAATGTCCAGTTCCAGATACTTCAAAATCAGTGTTTCAAACCTGCTCTGTGAAAGGGAATGTTCGACTCTGTGACTTGAATGCAAACATCACAGAGATGTTTCTGAGAATGCTTCTGTCTAGATTTCATATGAAGATATTCCCGTTTCCAACGAAATCCTCAAATCTTTCCAAATATCCACTTGCAGATTCTATAAAAAGAGTGTTTCAAAACTGCTCTATCAAAAGTTCAGCTCTGTTAGTTGAGTTCACACATCACAAACAAGTTTATGAGAATGCTTCTGTGTAGTTTTTATGGGAAGATATTTCCTTTTTCACCATCAGCCCCAAAGCGCTCCAAATGTGCACTTCCAGATACTACAGAAAGTGTGTTTCAAAACTGCTCTATGAAAGGGAATGTTCAACTCTATGACTTGAACGCAAACATCCCAAAGATGTTTCTGAGAATGCTTCTGTGTAGATTTTATATGAAGATATTCCCGTTTCCAACGAAATCCTTAAAACTATCCAAATATCCACTTGCAGATTCTACAAAAAAGACTGTTTCATAACTGCTCTATCAAAAGAAAGGTTCAACACTGTTATTTGAGTACACACGTCACAAGCAAGTTTATGAGAACGCTTCTGTCTAATTTTTGTGGAAAGATGTTTCCTTTTTCAGCCTAGACCTCAAAGCGATCCAAATGTGAACTTCCAGATACTACAAAAAGAGTGTTTCAAACTTGCTCTATGAAAGGGAATGTTCAACTCTGAGTCTTGAATGCAAACATCCAAAAATGTTTCTGAGAATGCTTCTGTCTGGATTTTATATGAAGATATTCCCGTTTCCAACGAAATCCTCAAAGTTGTCAAATATCCACTTGCTGATTCTACAAAAAGAGTGTTTCAAAACTGCTCTATCAACAGAAAGTTTCACCTCTGTTAGTTGAGTACAGACATCTTAAACAAGTTTCTGAGAATGCTTCTGTCTAGTTTTTATGGGAAGATATTTCCTTTCTCATCATAGGCCTCAAAGCGCTCAACATGTGCACTTCCAGATACTACAAAAGGAGTGTTTCAAACCTGTGCTATGAAAGGGAATGTTCAACTATGTGACTTGAAAGCAAACTTCCCAAAGATGTTTCTGAGAATGCTTCGATCTAGATTTTATAGGAAGATATACTCGTTTCCAACCAAATCCTCAAAGCTAACCAAATATCCACTTGCAGATTCTACAAAAAGAGTGTTTCTAAACTGCTCTATGAAAAGATAGGTTCAACCCTGTTAGTTGAGTGCACACATCACAAACTACTATCTGAGAATGCTTCTGTCTAGTTTTTATTGGAAGATATTTCCATTTTCACCATAGGCCACAAAGTGATCCAAATATACACTTCCAGATACTAAAAAATCAGTGTTTCAAACCTGCTCTATGAAAAGGTACTTTCAACTCTGTGACTTGAATGCAAACATCACAAAGAAATTTCTGATAATGCTTCTGTCTAGATTTTATATGAAGATATTCCCGTTTCCAACGAAATTCTCAAAGCTATCCAAATATCCACTTGCAGATTCTTCAAAAAGAGTGTTTCAAAACTGCTCTATCAAAAGAAAGGTTCAACTCTGTTAATTGAGTACACACATCACAAACTAGTTTCTGAGAATATTTCTGTCTAATTTTTATGGGAAGATATTTCCTTTTTCACCATAGGTCACAAAGCGCTCCAAATGTCCAGTTTCAGATACTACAAAATGAGTGTTTCAAATCTGCTGTATGAATGGGAATTTTCACCTCTGTGACTTGAATGCAAACATCACAAAGAAGATTCTGATAATGATTCTTTCTAGATTTTATATGAAGATATTCCCGTTTCCAACAAAATCCTTAAAACTATCCAAATATCCACTTGCAGATTCTACAAGAAGAGTGTTTCAAAACTGCTTTATCAAAAGAAAGTTTCAACTCTGTGAGTTGAGTACACGCATCACATACTACTTTCTGAGAATGCTTCTGTCTAGTTTTTATGTGAAGATACTTCCTTTTTCACCATAGGCCACAAAGTGCTCCAAATGTCTAGTTACAGATACTACAAAATCAGTGTTTCAAACCTGCTCTATCAAAAGAAAGGTTCAACTCTGTTAGTTGAGTACACACATCACAAACTAGTTTCTGAGAATGCTTCTGTCTAGTTTTTATGGGAACATATTTCCTTTTTCACCATAGGCCTCAAAGCGATCCGAATGTCCACTTCCAGATACTACAAAAAGTGTTTCAAACCTGCTCTATGAAAATGAATGTTCAACTCTGTGAGATGAATGCCAACATCAAGAAGAAGTTTCTGAGTATGTTTCTCTCTAGTTTCTAAGTGAAGATAGTCCCGTTTCCAACAAACGGTTAAAGCTATCCAAATATCCACTTGCAGATTCTATAAAAACTGAGTTTCAAAACCGCTCTGTAAAAAGAAAATTTAAACTCTGAGAGTTTAGTACACACATCTCAAAGTAGTTTCTGAGAATTCTTCTGTCTAGTTTTTATGGGAAGATATTTCGTTTTTCACCGTAGGCCTCAAAGCGTTCCAATTTACCACTTACACATTCTACAAAAAAAGAGTTTCAAAACTGCTCTATGAAAAGGAATGCTCAACTCTGTGAGTTGAATGCAGGCATCACAGGGAAGTTTCTGAGAATGCTCCTGTCTAGTTCTTATGTGAAGATATACCTGTTTCCAGAGAAGGCCTCAAAGCTGTCCAAATATCCACTTGCAAATTCTACAAAAGATAGTTTCCAATCTGCTCTATCAAAAGAATGTTTCAAATTTTTGAGTTGAATGCACACATCACAAAGAAGTTTCCGAGAATGCTTCTGTCTAGATTTCATATGAAGATATTCCCGTTTCCAACGAAATCCTTAATGATGTCCTAATATCCTCTTGTAAATTCTACAAGAAGAGTGTTTCAAAACTGCTATATCAAAGGAAATATTTAATTCTGTGAGTTGAGTACACTCATCACAAAACAGTTTCTGAGAATGCTTCTGTTGGCTTTTTATGTGAAGATATTTCTTTTTTCACCATAGGTCTCAATTCGCGCTAAATGTACACTTGCAGATTTTACAAAAACAGTGTTTCAATACTGCTCTATTAAAAGAATGTTCAACTCTGTGAGTTGAATGCAAACGTCACAAATAATTTTCTGAGAATGGTTCTGTCTACTTTTTATGTAAAGATATTCCCGTTACCAACGAAAGCCTCAAAGCAATCCAAATATCCGCTTGCAGATTGTAGAAAAAGAGTGTTTCAAAACTGCTGTATCAAAACAAAAGTTCGACTCTGTAGGTTGAGTACACACATCACAAAGAAGTTTCTTAGAATTCTTCTGTCTAGTTTTTATGGGACGATATTTCCTTTTTCACCACAGGCCTCAAAGTGCTCCAAGTTTCCACTTACAGATTCTACAAAAAGAGGGTTTCATAACTGCTCTATGAAAAGTAATGCTCAACTCTGTGAGTTGAATGCAAGCATCACAAAGAAGTTTCTGAGAATGCTTCTGTCTAGTTTTTATGTGAAAATGTACCCTTTTCCAGCGAAGGCCTGAAAGGTGTCCAAATATCCACTTGCAAATTCTACAAAAAGAGTATTTCCAATCTGCTCTATCAAAAGACAGTTTCAATTCTGTGAGTTGAATGCTTGCATCAGAAAGTAGTTTCTGACAATGTTTCTGTCTAGTTTTATGTGAAGATAGTCCCGTTTCCAATGAAGTCCTCAATGCTGTCCTAATATCAACTTGTAAATTCTACAAGAAGAGTGTGTCAATTCTGCTGTATCAAAGGAAAGTTTTAACTATGTGAGTTGAGTACACACATCAGAAAGTAGTTTCTGAGAATGCTTCTGTCTACTTTTTATGTGAAGATATTTCCTTTTTCACCATAGGTCTCCAATAGCTCCAAATGACCACTTGTAGATTCTACAAAAAGAAAGTTTCAAAACTGCTCTATGAAAAGGAAAGTTCAGCTCTGTGAGTTAAATGCAAATATCACAAAGAAGTTTCTGAGAATGCTTCTGTCTAGTTTTTATGTGAAGATATTCCTGTTTCCAATGAAATCCTCAAAGCTATGCAAATAACCACTTGCAGATTCTACCAAAAGAGTGTTTCAAAACTGCTGTATCAAAAGAAGGGTTCAACTCTGTGAGTTGAGTACACACATCAGAAAGAAGTTTCTGGGAGTGCTTCTGTCTAGTTTTTATGTGAAGATATTTGCTTTTTCACCATATGCCTCAAAGCACTCCAAATGTCTGCTTCCAGATGAGAAAAAGAATATTTCAAAACTGCTCTATGAAAGGGAATGTTGAACTATGTGACTTGAATGCAAGCATCACAAAGACTTTTCTGAGAATGCTTCTGTCTAGTTTTTATGTGAAGATATTCCCTTTTCCAATGAAATTCTCAAAGCTATCTAAATATCAACATGCAGATTCTACACAAAGAGTGTTTTAAAACTGCTGTATCAAAAGAAAGATTCAACTCTATGAGTTGAGTACACACATCACAAAGAAGTTTGTGAGAATGCTTCTGTCTAGTTTTTGTGTGAAGATATTTCCTTTTTCACCATAGGCCTCAAAGCGCTCCAAATATCCACTTCCATATACTACAAAAGGAGAGTTTCAAAACTGTTCTATGAAAGGGAATGTTCAACTATGTGAGTTGAATGCAAACATCACAAGGAAGCTCCTGAGAATGCTTCTGTCTAATTTTTATGTGAAGATATTCCGCTTTCCAACGAAATCCACAAAGCTTTCCAAATATCCACATGCAGATATAACAAAAGGAATGTTTCAGAACAGCTCTTTCAAAACAAAAGTTCAACTCTGTAAGTTGAGTACACACATCACCAGGAGGTTTCTGAGAATTCTTCTGTCTAGTTTTTATGGGAAGATATTTCCTTTTTCACCATAGGCCTCAAATTGCTCCAATTTTCCACTTACAGATTCTACAAAAAGAGTGTTTCAAAACTGCTCTATGAAAAGGAATGTGCAACTCTGTGAGTTGAATGCAAGCATAACCATGAAGTTTCTGAGAATGCTTCTGTCTAGTTTTTATGTGAAGATATACCCGTTTCCGGCGAAGGCCTCAAAGCTGTCCAAATATCCATTGCAAATTCTACAAAAAGAAGGTTTCCCATCTGCTCAATCAAAAGAAAGTTTCCACACTGTGAGTTTAATGAACACATCAGAAAGTAGTTTCTGACAATGTTTCTGTCTAGTTTTATGTGAAGATATTCCCGTTTCCATCGAAATCCTCAATGCTGTCATAATATCCACTTGAAAATTCTATAAAAAGTGTTTCAAAACTGCTGTATCAAAAGATAGGTTCAACTCAACTCTGTGAATTGAGTGCACACATCACAAAGAAGTTTCTGAGAATGCTTCTGTCTAGATTTTATGTGAAAATATTTCCTTTTTCATCATAGGCCTCAAATTTCTCAAAATGTCCACCTCCAGATACTACAAAAAGAGTGTTTCAAATCTGCTCTATGAAAGGGAATGTTCAACTCTGTGAGTTGAATGCAAACAACACAAAGAAGTTTCTGAGAATACTTCTGTCTAGTTTTTAAGTTAAGGTATTCTCGTTTCAATGAAATCCCCAAAGCTCTCCAAATACCCACTTGCAGATTCCACAAAAAGTGTGTTTCAAACCTGCTGTATCAAAAGAAAACTTCAACTCTGTGAGTTGAGTACACACATCACAAAGAAGTTTCTGAGAATTCTTCTGTCTAGTTTTTATGGGAAGATATTTCCTTTTTCACCATAGGCCTCAAAGGGCTACAAGTTTCCACTTATAGATTCTACAAAAAGCGTGTTTCAAAACTGCTCTATGAAAACGAATGTTCAACTCTGTGAGTTGAATGCAAGCATCACAAAGTAGTTTCTGCCAATGCTTGTGTCTAGTTTTTATGTGAAGAGATACCCGTTTCCAACGAAGGCCTCAAAGTTGTCCAAATATCCACTTGCAAATACTACAACAAAAGTGGTTCCAATCTGCTCTATCAAAAGAAAGACTCAACTCTGTGAGTTGAATGCAGACATCACAAAGAAGTTTCTGAGAATGCTTCTGTATAGTTTTTAATTGAAGATATTCTCTTTTGCGACAAAATCCTCAAAGCTATCCAAATATCCACTTGCAGATTCTACAAAAGAGTGCTTCAAAACTCCTGTTTCAAAAGAAAAGTTCAACTCTGTGAGTTGAGTGCACACATCACAAAGAAGTTTCTGAGGATGCTTCTGTCTAGTTTTTATATGAAGATGTTTCCTTTTTCACCATAGGCCACAAATCGCTCCAATTGTCCACTTTCAGATACGACAAAAAAAGTGTTTCAAAACTGCTCCATGAAAAGGAATGTTCAAATCTGTGAGTTGAATGCTAACATCACAAAGAAGTTTCTGAGAATGCTTCTCTCTAGTTTTTATGTGAAGATATTCCCGCTTCCAATGAAATACCCAAAGATATCCAATTATCCACTTGCAGTTTCTACAAAAAGAGTGTTTCAAAACCGCTGTGTTAAGGAAAGTTTTAACTCTGTTTGTTGAGTACACACATCATAAAGAAGTTTCTGAGAATGCTTCTGTCTAGTTTTTATGTGAAGATATTTCCTTTTTCACCATAGGCCACAAATCGCTCCAATTGTCCACTTTCAGATACTACAAAAAGAGTGTTTCAAAACTGCTCTATGAAAAGGAATGTTCAACACTGTGAGTTGATTGCGAGCGTCACAAAGAAGTTTCTGACAATGCTTCTGTCTAGTTTTTCTGTGAAGATATTCCCGTTTCCAACAAAAGCCTCATAGCTATCCTAATATCCACTTGCAGATTCTACAAAAAGAGGGTTTCAAAACTGCTGTATCAAAAAAAAAAGTTCAACTATGTAAGTTGAGTACACACATCACAAAGGAGTTTCTGAGAATGTTTCTGTCTAGTTTTCTGTGAAGATATTTCCTTTTAAACCAAAGGCCTCAAAGCGCTCCAAATGTCCACTTCCAGATACTACAAAAAGAGTGTTTCAAAACTGCTCTATGAAAGGGAATGTTCATCTCTGTGAGTTGAATGCAAACATCCCAAAGAAGTTTCTGAGAACGCTTCTATTTTTTATGTGAAGATATTCCCGTTTCCAATGAAATCCTCAAAGCTATCCAAACATCCACTTGCAGATTACACAAAAAGATTGTTTCAAAACTGCTGGAACAAAAGAAAGGGTCAACTCTGTGAGTTGAGTAGTCACATTGCAAAGAAGTTTCTGAGAATGCTTCTGTCTAGTTTTTATGTGAAGATATTTCCTTTTTCACCATAGGTCTCAAAGCCTTCCAAATGTCCACATCCATATACTACAAAAAGAGAGTTTCAAAACTGCTCTATGAAAGGGAATGTTCAGCTCTTGAGTTGAATGCAAACATCACAAATATGTTTCTGAGAATGCCTGTCTAGTTTTATGTGAAGATATTCACGTTTCCAACGAAATACTCAACGCTGTCCTAATATCCTATTGTAAATTCTACAAGAAGAGTGTTTCAAAACTGCTGTGTCAAAGGAAAGGTTTAACTCTGTGGGTTGAGTACACACATCAAAATGTAGTTTCTGAGAATGCTTCTGTCTACTTTTTATGTGAAAATATTTCCTCTTTCACGGTAGGTCTCAAATCCCTCCAAATGTCCACTTGCAGATTCTACAAAAAAAAAGTTTCAAAACTGCTGTATGAAAAGGAATGTTCTACTCTGTGAGTTGAATGCAAACATCACAAAAAGTTTCTTAGAATGCTTCTGTCTAGTTTTTATCTAAAGATAATTCCGTTTCCAACGAAAGCCCCAAAGCTATCCAAATATCCACTTGCAGATTCTACAAATAGAGTGTTTCCAAACTGCTGTATCAAAAGAAAGGTTCAACTCCGTGAGTTCAGTACACACATTGCAAAGAAGTTTCTGAGAATGCTTCTGTCTACTTTTTATGTGAAAATATTTCCTTTTTCACCATAGGTCTCAAATCGCTCCAAATATCCACTTGCACATTCCTGAAAAAGAGTGTTTCAAAACTGCTTTATGAAAAGGAATGTTCAACCTTGTGAGATGAATGCAACCTTCACAAATAAGTTTCTGAGAATGCTTCTCTCTAGTTTTTATGTGAAGATATTCCCGTTTCCAAAGAAATCCTCAAAGCTAACCAAATATCCACTTGCACACTCTACAAAAAGAGTATTTCAAAACTGCTCTATCAAAAGAAAAGTTCAACTCTGTGAGTTCAGTACACACATCACAAGGAAGTTTCTGAGAATTCTTCTGTCTAGTTTTTATTGGAAGATATTTCCTTTTTCAGCATATGCCTCAAAGAGCTCCAAGTTTCCACTTACAAATGCTTCAAAAAGAGTGTTTCAAAACTGCTCTATGACAAGGAATGTTCAACTCTCTGAGTTGAATATAAGCATCACAAAAAAGTTTCCGACAATGCCTCTATCTAGTTTTTATGTGAAGACATTCCCGTTTCCAACGAAAGCCTCAAATCTACCTAAATATCCACTTGCAGATTCTACAAAAAGAGTGTTTCCAAACTGCTGTATCAAAAGAAAGGTTCAACTCCGTCAGTTGAGTACACACATAACAAAGAAGTTTCTGAGAATGCTTTTGTCTAGTTTTTTTGTGACGATATTTCCTTCTTCACCATAGGCCTCAAATCGCTCCAAATGTCCACTTCCAGATACTACAAAAAGTGTGTTTCAAAACTGCTCTATGTAAGCGAATTTTCAAATCTGTGAGTTGAATGCAAACATCACAAAGAAGTTCCTGAGAATGCTTCTGTCTAGTTTTTATGTGAAGGCATTCCCGTTTCCTACGAAATCCTCAAAGCTATCCAAATATCCACTTGCAGATTCTACAAAAAGAGTGTTTCAAAACTGCTCTTTCAAAAGAAAAGTTCAACTGTGTGAGTTGGGTACACACCTCACAAAGAAGTTTCTGTGAATTCTTATGTCTATTTTGTATGGGAAGATATTTTCTTTTTTATCATAGACCTCAAAGCCCTCCAAAGTTCCACTTAAATATTCTACAAAAAAAGTGTTTCAAAACTGGTCTGTGAAAAAAAAGTTCACTTCTGTGATTTGAATTTATGCATCACAAAGAAGTTTCTGACAATGCTTCTGTGTAATTTTTATGTGAAGATATACCCGTTTCCAGCGAAGGCCTCCAATCTGTCCAAATATCCACTTCCAAAATCTACAAAAAGATTGTTTCCAATCTGCTCTATCAAAAGAAAATTTCAACTCTGTGAGTTGAATGCACACATCACAGAAAAGTTTCTGAGAATGCTTCTGTCTAGTTTTTTGTGAAGATATTCCCGTTTCCAAAGAAATCCTCAATGCTGTCTTAATATCCACTTGTAAATGCTACAAGAAGAGTGTTTCAAAACTGCTGTATCAAAGGAAAGGTTTAACTCTGTGAGTTGAGTACACACATCACAAAGTAGTTTCTGAGAATGCTTCTGTCTACTTTTTATGTGAAGATATTCCCTTTTTCACCATAGGTCTCAAATCGCTCCAAATATCCGCTTGCAGATTCCTCAAAAAGAGTGTTTCAAAACTGCTCTATGAAAAGGAATGTTCAACTCTGTGAAATGAATGCAAGCATCACAAATAAGTCTCTGAGAATGCTTCTCTCTAGTTTTTATGTGAAGATATTCCCGTTTCCAACGAAATCCTCAAAGCTAACCAAATATCCACTTGCACACTTGACAAAAAGAGTGTTTCAAAATTGCTCTATCAAAAGAGAAGTTCAAGTCTGTGAGTTGAGTACACACATCAGAAAGAAGTATCTGTGAATTCTTCTGTCTAGTTTTTATTGGAAGAAATTTCCTTTTTCAACATATGCCTCAAAGAGCTCCATGTTTCCACTTACAGATCCTTCAAAAAGAGTGTTTCAAAACTGCTCTATGAAAAGGAATGTTCAACTCTGTGAGTTAAATACAAGCATCAAGAAAAAGTTTCTGAGAATGCTTCTGTCTAGTTTTTATGTGAAGATATTTCCATTTTCTCTATAGGCCTCAAAGCTGTCCAAATGTCCACTTGCAGACACTACAAAAACAGTATGTGAGTTGAATGCAAACATCACAAAGAAGTTTCTGAGAATCCTTCTGTCTAGTTTCTATGTGATGATATTCCGGTTTCGTACCAAAGCCTCAAAGCTGTCCAAATATCCATTTGCAGATTCTACAAGGAGAGTGTTTCAAAACTGCTCTATCAAAAGAAAGGTTTCACACTGTGAGTGGAGTACACACATCACAAAGAAGTTTCTGAGAATGCTTCTGTCTAGTTTTTATGTGAAAATATTTCCTTTTTCACCATAGGCCTCAAGTGCTCCAAATGTCTACTTGCAGATACTACAAAAAGGTTGTTTCAAACTGCTCTATGAAAAGGAATATTCAACCCTGTTTGTTGAATGCAAACATCACAAAGAAGTTTCTGAGAATGCTTTGTCTAGTTTTTATGTGAAGATACCCCCGTTTCCAGCGAAGGCTTCAAAGCTGTCCAAATATCCACTTGCAAATTCGAAAAAAAGAGTGTTTCAAAGCTGCTTTATCAAAGGAAATTTCAAATCTGTGAGTTGAATGCGCACATCACAAAGAAGTTTCTGAGAATGCTTCTGTCTGGTTTTAATGTGAAGATATTCCCGTTTCCAACGAAAGCCTCAAAGCTGTCCTAATATCCACCTGTAAATTCTACAAGAATAGTGTTTCAAAACTGCTCTATCAAAAGAAAGGTTTACCTTTCGTAGTTGAGTACACACATTACAAAGAAGTTTCTGAGAATGTTTCTATCTGGTTTTTATGTGGAGATAATCCCGTTTCCAGTGAAGGCCTCAAAGCTGTTCAAATATCCACTTGCAAATTCTACAAAAAGAGTGTTTCCAATCTGCTATATCAAAATAAAGTTTCAACACTGTGGGTTGAATGCACACATCACAAAGAAGATTCTGAGAATGCTTCTGTCTATTTTTCATGTGAAGATATTCCCGTTTCCAATGAAAGCCTCAAAACTGTCTAATATCCACTTGCAAATTCTACAAAAATAGTGTTTCAAAACTGCTCTATCAAAAGAAAGGTTCAACTTTGTTAGTTGAGTACACACATCCTAAACAAGTTTCTGAGAATGCTTCTGTCTAGTTTTTATGTGAAGATATTTCCTTTTTCACCATAGGCCTCAAAGAGCTCCAAATATCCAGTTGCAGATTCTACAAACGGTGTGTTTCAAAACTGCTCTATGAAAAGGAATGTTCAACGCTGTGAGTTGAATGGAAACATCACAAAGAAATTTCTGAGAATGCTTCTGTCTAGTTTTTATGTCAAGCTACTCGTGTTTCCAGCGAAGGCTTCAAAGCTGTCCAAATATCCACTTGCAAATTCTGCAAAAAGAGTGTTTCAAAGCTGCTCTATCAAAGGAAAGATTCAACTCTGTGAGTTGAATGTGGAAATCACAAAGAAGTTTCTGTGAATGCTTCTGTCTGGTTTTTTGTGAGGATATTCCCGTTTCCAGCGAAAGCCTCAAAGCTGTCCAAATATCCAGCTTGAAAATTCTACAAGAAGACTGTTTCAAAACTGCTCTATCAAAAGAAAGGTTAACTCTGTGAGTTGAGTACACATATCAAAAAGAAGTTTCTGAGAATGCTTCTGTCTAGTTTTTATGTGTAGATATTTCGTTTTTCACCATAGGCCTCAAGCGCTCCAAATGTCTACTTGCAGATACTACAAAAAGAGTGTTTCAAACTACTCTAGAAAACGAATGTTCAACTCTGTGAGTTGATTGCAAACATCACAAAGAAGTTTCTGAGTATGCTTCTGTCTAGTTTTTATGTGAAGATATTCCCGTTTCCAACGAAGGCCTCAAAGCTCTCCAAATGTCCACTTACAGATTCCACTAAAAGAGAGTTTCAAAACTGCTCTATCAAAAGAAAGGTTCAACTCTGTGAGTTGAGTGCACACATCATAAAGTAATTTCTGAGAATGCTTCCATCTAGTTTTTATGTTAAGATATTTCATTTTTCACCATAGGCCACAAAGTCCACAAAAAGACCACTTGCAGATTCTACAAAGAGAGTGTTTCAAAACTGCACTATTAAAATAAGGGTTCAACTCTGTGAGTTGAATGCAAACATCACAAAAAGTTTCTGATAATGCTTCTCTCAAGTTTTCATGTGAAGGTATTCCTGTTTCAATCTAAGGCCTCAAAGCGCTCCAAATATCCACTTGCAGATTCTACAAAAAGAGGGTTTCAAAACTGCTCCAGGAAAAGGAATGTTCAACTCTGTGAGTTGAATGCAAACATCGGAAAAAAGTTTCTGGGAATGCTTCTGTCTAGTTTTTATGTGAAGATATTCCGTTTCCAGTGAAAGCCTCAAAGCTGTCCAAATATCCATTAGCAGAATCTACAAAGAGAGTGTTTGAAAACTGCTCTATCAAAAGAAAGGTTCAACTCTGTGAGTTGAGTACACACATCACAAAGATGTTTCTGAGTATGCTTCTATCTAGTTTTTATGTGAAGTTATTTCCTTCTCCACCATAGGCTTCAAAGCTCTCCAAATGTCCACTTGCAGGATCTACAAAAACAGTATTTCAAAACTGCTCTATGAAAAGAAATGTTTAATTTTGTGAGTTGAATGCAAACATCAAAAAGAACTTTCCTAGAATGCTTCTGTCTAGTTTTATAAGAAAATAGTCCCTTTTCCAGCGAAGGCTTCAAATATCCAGTTGCAGATTCTACAAAGAGAGTGTTTGAAAACTTCTCTATCAAAAGAAATGTTCAAATCTGTGAGTATACACATCACAAAGTAGTTTCTGAGAATGTTTCTGTCTAGTTTTTATGTGAAGATACTCCCTTTCCCAGCGAAGGCCTTAAAGCTGTCCAAATATCCACTTGCAAATTCTGCAAAAAGAGTGTTTCCAATCTGCTCTATCAAAAGAAAGTTTCAACACTGTGAATTGAAGGCACACACCACAAAGGAGTGTCTGAGAATGCTTCTGTCTAGTTTTTATGTGAAGATATTTCCTTTTTCACCATAGACCTCAAAGCGCTTCAAATGTCCATTGCAGATTCTACAAAAAGAGTGTTTCAAAACTGCTCTAGGAAAAGGAATGTTCAACCCTGTGAGTTGAATGCAAACATCGCAAAGAAGTTTCTGAGAATGCTTCTGTCTAGTTTTTATGTGAAGATATTTCCGTTTCCAACGAAAGCCTCAAAGCTGTCCAAATATCCACTTGTAAATGCTGTAAAAAGAGTGTTTCAAAACTGCTCTAGCAAAGGAAAAGTTCATCTCTGTGTGTTTAGTACACACATCAAAAAGAAGTTCCTGAGAATGCTTCTGTCTAGTTTTTATGTGAAGATATTCCCGTTTCCAACCAAAGCCTCAAAGCTGTCCAAATATCCCCTTGTAAATGCTGCAAAAAGAGTGTTTCAAAACTGCTCTAGAAAAAGAAAGTTTCATCTCTGTGAGTTGAATACACACTTCACAAAGAAGTTTGTGAGAATGCCTCTGTCTAGTTTTTATGTGAAGATATTTCCTTTTTCACCATAGGCCTCAATGCACTCCGAATGTCCACTTGCAGATTCTACAAAAAGAGTCTTTCAAAACTGCTCTATGAAAAGGAATGTTCAACTCTGAGTTAAATGCAAACATCACAAAGAGGTTTCTGAGAATGCTTCTGTCTCGTTTTTATGTGAATATATTCCCGTTTCCAACGAAGGCCACAAAGCGCTCCAAATATCCACATACAGATTCTACAAAAGGAGTGTTTAAATACGCTCTATCAAAAAGGAGGTTCAATTCTGTGTGTTGAGTGGACACATCACAAAGAAGTTTCTGAGACTGCTTCTGTCTAGTTTTCATGTGAAGATATGCCCGTTACGAACGAAGGCGTCAAAGTGCTTCAAATGTCCACTTGCAGATACTACAAAGGAGTGTTTCAAAACTACTCTCTGAAAAGGAGTATTCAACTCTTTGAGTTGAATGTAAACATCACAGAGAAGTTTCTGAGAATGCCGCTGTCTAGTTTTTTGTGAACATATTCCCGTTTCCAACAAGACCCTCAAAGCTCCCAAATATTCACTTGCAGATTCTACAAAAAGAGTGCTTCAAAACTTCTCTATGAAAAGAAAGGTTTAACTCTGTGAGTTGAGTGCGCACATCACAAAGAAGTTTATGAGAATTCTTCTGTCTAGTTTTTGTCTTAAGATATTTCGTTTTTCACCATATGCCTCAAGCACTCCAAATGTCCACTTGCACGTTCTACAAAGAGAGTGTTTCAAAACTGCTCTATGAAAAGGAATGTTCAAATCTGTGAGTTGAATGCAAGCATGACAAAGAAGTTTCTGAGAATGCCTCTGTCTAGTTTTTATTTGAAGATAATACTGTTTCCAAAGAAAGGCTCAAAGCTTTCCAAATATCCAGTTGGAGATTCTACAAAAAGAGTGTTTGAAACCTGCTCTATGAAAAGGAATATTCAACTCTGTGAATTAAATGCACACATAACAAAGAAGTTTCTGAGAATCCTTCTGTCTAATATTTATGTGAATATATTCCCGTTTCCAACGAAGGCCACAAAGCGCTCTAAATGTCCACTTGCAGATTGTATGGAAAGAGTGTTTAAAAACGCTCTATCAAATAAAGGTTCAACTCTGTGTGTTGAGTGCACACATCACAAAGAAGTTTCTGAGAATGCTTCTGTCTAGTTTTTATGCTAAGATATTTCCTTTTTCACCATAGTCCTCAAAGCACACAAAATGTCAACTTGCAGATTCTACAAAGAGAGTGTTTCAAAACTGCTCTATCAAAAGAAGGGTACAACTCTGTGAGTTGAATGCACACATCACAAAGAAGTTTCTGAGAATGCTTCTGTCTAGTTTTTATGTGAAGATATGCCCGTTTCGAATGAAGTCTCCAACACGCTCCAAATGTCCACTTGCAGATTCCATAAAAAGAGTGTTTCAAAACTGCTCTATGAAAAGGAATGTTCAACTCTATGAGTTGAATGCAAACATCACATACAAGTTTCTGAGAATGTTTCTGTCTAGTATTTATGTGAACATATTCCCGTTTCCAACAAAGGCCACAAAGTGCTCCAAATGTCCACTTGCAGATACTACAAAAAGAGTGTTTCAAAACTGCTCTATGAAAAGGACTGTTCAACTCTGTGAGTTGAATGCACACATCACAAAGAAATTTCTGAGAATGCTTCTGTCTAGTTTTTATGTGAAAATATTTCCTTTTTCACCATAGGCCTCAAAGCACTCCAAATGTCCACTTGCAGATACAACAAAAAGAGTGTTTGAAATATCCTCTATGAAAAGGAATGTTCAACAATGTTAGTTAAATGCAGTCATCACAGAGAAGTTTCTGAGAATGCTTCTCTCTAGTTTTTATGTGAAGATATTCCCGTTTCCAACGAAAGCCTGAAACGTGTCCAAATATCCATTTGCAGATTCTACAAAGAGAGTGTTCCAAAACTGCTCTATTAAAAGAAAGGTTCAACTCTGTGAGTTGAGTACACACAACACAAGGAAGTTTCTGAGAGTGATTCTCTCTAGTTTTTATGTGAAGATATTTCCTTTTCCACCATAGGCCTCAAAGTGCTCCAAATGTCCACTTGCAGATTCTACAAAAAGAGTGTTTCAAAACTGCTCTCTGAAAAGTAACGTTCAACTCTGTGAGTTGAATGCAAATATCAAAAAGATGTTTCCTAGAGTGCTTCTATCTAGTTTTTCTTTGAAGATATTCCCGTTTCCAAAGATAGCTTCAAAGCTGTCCTAATATCCGCTTGTAAATTCTACAAGAATAGTGTTTCAAAGCTGCTCTGTCAAAAGAAAGGTTTAACTCTGTGACTTGAGTACACACATCACAAAAAAGTTTCTGAGAATGCTTCTGTCTAGTGTTTATGTTAAGATATTTCGTGTTTCACCATAGGCCTCAAAGCACAGCAAATGTCCACTTTCAGATTCTACAAAGAGAGTGTTTCAAAACTGCTCTCTCAAAAGCAGGGTTCAACTCTTTGAGCTGAATGCACACATCATAAAGAAGTTTCTAAGATTGCTTCTGTCTAGTTATTACGGGAAGATATTCCCCTTTCGAACAAAGGCCTCAAAGCGCTCCAAATGTCCACTTGCAGATTCTACAAAAAGACTGTTTCAAAACTGCCCTATGGAAAGGAATGTTCAACTCTGTGAGTTGAATGCACACATCACAAAGAAGTTTCTGCGAATGCTTCTGTCTAGTTTTTATATGAAGATATTTCCTTTTTCACCATAGGCCTCAAAGAGCTCCAAATGTCCACTGGCACATACTACAAAAAGAGTGTTTCAAAACTGCTCTATGAAAAGGAATGTTCAACTCTGTGAGATGAATGCAAACATTACAAAGAAGTTTCTGAGAATGCTGCTGTCTACTTTTTATATAAAGATACTGCCATTTCCAGCGAAGGCCTCAAAGCGGTCGGAATACCCACTTGCAAATCCCACAAAAACAGTGTTTCCAATCTGCTCTATAAAAAGAAACCTTCAACACAGCAACTTGAATGCACACTTCACAAAGAAGTTTTGGAAAATGCATCTGTCTACTTTCCATGTGAAGATATTCGCGTTTCCAACGAAAGCCTCAAAGCTGCCCAAATATCCATTTGTAAATTCTACAACAAGAGTGTTTCAAAACTGCTCTATCAAAAGAAAAGTTTAACTCTGTGAGTTGAGTACACACATCACAAAGAAGTTTCTGAGAATGCTTCTGTCTAGTTTTTATTTCAAGATATTTCCTTTTTCGCCTTAGGTCCCCAAGCGCTCCAAATGTCTACTTGCAGATTCTACAAAAAGAGTGTTTCAAAACTGCTCTATGAAAAGGAATGTTCAACTCTGTGAGTTGAATGCAAACATCACAAAGAATTTTCTGAGAATGCTTCTATCTAATTATTATGTGAAGATATTCCCGTTTCGAACGAAGGCCTCAAAGCGCTCCAAATGTCCACTTGCAGATTCTATAAAAAGAGTGTTTCAAAACTGCCCTATGGAAAGGAAGAATTCTTCTCTCTAATTTTTATATGAAGATATAACCTTTTACACCATAGGCCTCAAAGCTCTCCAAATGTCAACTTGCAGACTCTACAAAAAGAGTGATTCAAAGCTGTTCTATCAAAAGAAAGGTTCAACTCTTTGAGTTTAATGCACGCATGACAAAAAAGTTTTTGAGAATGCTTCTGTCTAGTGTTTATGAGAAGATATTTCTGTTTCTAACGAAGACCTCATAGCTGTCCAAATATACACTTGCAGATTCTACAAAGTGTCTCAAAACTGCTCCATGGAAAGGTATCTTCAACTCTGTGAGTTCAATGCAAACATCACAAAGACGTTTCTGAGAATGCTTCTGTCTAGTTTTTGTGTGAAGATATAACCTTTTCCACCATAGGCCTCAAAGCTCTCCAAATGTCCACTTTCAGAATCTACAAAAAGAGTGTTTCAAACCTGCTCTATGAAAAGAGAGGTTCAACTCTATGAGTTGAATGCACACATCACAAAGAAGTTTCTGAGAACGCTTCTCTCTAGTTTTTATGTGGAGATACTTCCTTTTCCACCATAGGCCTCAAAGCTCTCCAAATATCCACTTCAGATTCTACAAAATGAATGTTTCAAACCTGCTCTACCAAAATAAAGGTTCAACTCTGTGATTTGAATGTGCACATCACAAATAATTTTATGAGAATTCTTCTGTCTAGTTTTTATGTGAAGATATATCCTTCTCCACCATAGGCCTCAAAGAGCTCCAAATGTCCACTTGCAGATCCTGCAAAAAAAGTGTTTCAACCCTGCTCTATGAAAAGGAAGGTTCAACTCTGTGAGTTGAATGCACACATCACAAAGGAGTTTCTGAGAATGCTTCTGTCGTGGGTTTATGTGAAGATATTCTGGTTTCCAATGAAGGCCTCAAAGTGGTCCAAATATCCACTTGCAGATTCTATGAAAAGAGTGTTTCAAAAGTGCTCTATGATAAGGTATGTTCAACTCTGTGAATTGAATTCACACATCATAAGAACTTTCTGAGAATGCTTCTGTCTAGTTTTTATGGGAAGATATTTCCTTTTCCAGCATAGGCCTCAAAGCACTCCAAATGTCCACTTGCAGATTCTAGAAAAAGAGTGTTTCAAACCTGCTCCATCAAAAGAAAGGTACAAGTCCGTGAGTTGAATGCACACAGTCCGAAAATTTTTTGAGAAAGCTTCTGTCTAGTGATTATGTGAAGATATTCCCGTTTCCAACGAAGGCCTCAAAGCGTTCCAAATATCCACTTGCAGAATCTATGAAAAGAGTGTTTCAAAACTGCTCTATGGAAAGGTATGTTCAACTCTGAGTTGAATGCAAACATCACAAAGAAGTTTCTGAGAATTCTTCTCTCTAATTTTTTAATGAAGATATAACCTTTTATACCATAGGCCTCAAAGCTCTCCAAATGTCAACTTGCAGATTCCACAAAAAGAGTGTTTCAAAGCTGCTCTATCAAAAGAAAGGTTCAACTCTTTGAGTTTAATGCATGCATGAAAAAGAAGTTTTTGAGAATGCTTCTGTCTAGTGTTTATGAGAAAATATTTCCGTTTCTAACGAAGGCCTCATAGAAGTCCAAATATCCACTTGCAGATTCTACAAAAAGAGTGTCTCAAAACTGCTCCATGGAAAGGCATCTTCAACTCTGTGAGTTCAATGCAAACATCACAAAGACGTTTCTGAGAAAGCTTCTGTCTAGTTTTTGTGTGAAGATATTTCCTTTTCCACCATAGGCCTCAAAGCACTCCAAATGTCCACTTGCAGATTCTACAAAAAGAGTGTTTCAAACCTGCTCTATTAAAAGAAAAGTTCAAATCTTGATGTTGAATACACACATCACAAAGAAGTTTCTGAGAATGCATCTGTCTAGTTTTTATGTGAAGATATTCCCGTTTCCAATGAAGGCCTCAAAGAGGTCCAAATATCCACTTGCAGATTCTACTAAAAGAGTGCTTCAAAACTGCTCTATGTCAAAATATGTTCAACTCGGTGAGTTGAATGCACACATCACAACGAAGTTTCTGAGAATGCTTCTGTCTAGTTTTTATGTGAAGATATTCCCTTTTAAAACGAAGGCCTCAAAGGAGTCCAAATATCCACTTGTAGAGTCTACAAAATGAGTGTTTCAAAACTGCTCTATGAAAAGGGATTTTGAACTCTGTGAGTTGAATGCAAACATCACAAAGATGTTTCTGAGAATGCTTCTGTCTAGTTTTTATGTGAAGATATTTCCTATTCCACCACAGGCCTCAAAGCCTTCCAAATGTCCGGTTGCAGATTCTACAAAAAGAGTGTTTCATACCTGCTCTATGAAATAAGGTTAACTCTGTGAGTTGAATGCACTCAGCACAAAGAAGTTTTTGAGAAAGCATCTGTCTAGTGATTATGTAAAGATAATCCCAATTCCAACGAAGACCTCAAAGCGGTCCAAATATCCACTTGCAGCTTCTACTACAAGAGTGTTTCAAAACTGCTCTATGATAAAGTATGTTCAACTCTGTGAGTTGAATGCAATCCTCACAAACTAGTTTCTGAGAATGCTTCTGTCTAATTTTTATGTGAAGATATTCCCGTTTCCAACGAAGTCCTGAAAGCTATCCAAATATCCACTTGCAGCTTCTACATAAGGAGTGATTCAAAACTGCTCCATGAAAAGTTATGTTCAACTCTGTGTGTTGAATGCAAACATCACAATGTAGTTTCTGAGAATGCTTCTGTCTACTTTTTATGTGATGATATTTCCTTTTGAACCATAGGCTTCAAAGCTCTCAAAATGTCAAATTGCAGATCCTACAAAAAGAGTGTTTCAAACCTTGTCTATCAAAAGAAAGGTTAAACTCTGTGAGTTGAAAGCACACATTACAAAGAAGAGTCTGAGAATCCTTCTGTCTACTGTTTATGTGAAGGTATTCCTGTTTCCAACGAAAGCCTCAAAGCGGTCCAAATATCCACTGGCAGATTCTACAAAAAGAGTGTTTCAAAACTGCTCTAGGACAAGCTATGTTCAACTCTGTGTGTTGAAAGCAACCACCCTAAAGAATTTTCTGAGAATGCTCCTGTCTAGTTTTTATGTGAAGATATTCCCGTTTCCAACGAAGGCCTCAAAGCGTTCCAAATATCCACTTGCAGATTCCACGAAGAGTGTTCCAAAACTGCTCTATTAAAAGGTATGTTCAAATCTTTGAGTTGAATGCAAACATCACAAAGATGTTTCTGAGAATTCTTCTGTCTAGTTTTTATATGATGATATTTCCTTTTCAACCACAGGCCTCAAAGCTCTCCAAATGTGCACGTGCAGATTCTGCTAAAAGAGTGTTTCAAAGCTACTCTATGACAAGGTACGTTGAAATCTGTGAGTTGAAAACAAACATCACAAAGAAGTTTCTGAGAATGCTTCTGTCTATTTTTTATGTGAAGATATTCCCGTTTCCAACGAAGGTCTCAAAGCGGTAAAAATATCCACATGCAGATTCTACTAAAAGAGTGTTTCAAAACTGCTCTATCAAGAGGTATGTTCAACTCTGTGAGTTGAATGCAAGATCACAAAGAATTTTCTGAGAATTCTTCTGCCTGCTTTTTATATACAGATACTTCCTTTTCCACCATAGGCCTCAAAGCTCTCCAAAAGTTCAATTGCAGATCCTCTAAAAAGATTGTTTCAAACCTGCTCTATCAAAAGAAAGGTTCAACTCTGTGAGTTGAATGCACACATCACTAAGAAGTTTCTGAGAAAGCTTCTGTCTAGTGTTTATGTGAAGATATTCCCATTTCCAATGAAGGCCTCACAGAGTTCCAAATATCAACTTGCACATTCTACAAAAAGAGAGTTTCTAAATTGTGCTATGAAGAGGTATGTTCAACTCTGTGAGTTGAATGCAAACATCACAAAGAAGTTTCTGAGAAAGCTACAGTCTAGTCTTTATGTGATGATATTACCTTTTCCACGATAGGAATCAAAGTGCTCCAAATGTCCACTTGCAGATTCTACAAAAAGAGTGTTTCAAACCTGCTCTATATAAAGAAAGATTCAACTCTGTGAGTTTAATGCACACATTACAAAGAAGTTTCTGAGAATGGTTCTGTATAGTTTTTATGTGACGATATTTCCGTTTCCCACGTAAGCCTCAAAGCATTCCAAATATCCACTTGCAGATTCTACGAAAAGAGTGTTTCAAAACTGCTCTATGAAAAGATATGTTCAACTCTGTGAATTGAATGCAAACATCACAAAGATGTTTCGGAGAGTTCTTCTGTCTAGTTTTTATATGAAGATATTTCCTTTTCCACCACAGGCCTCAAATCTCTCCAAATGTCCACTTGCAGAATCTACAAAAAGGGTGTTTCAAACGTGCTCTGTCAAAAGAAAAGATCAATTCTGTGAGTTGAATGCACACATCAATAAGAAATTTCTGAGAATGCTTCTGTCTAGTGTTTATGTGAAGATATTCCTGTTTCCAACGAAGACCTCAAAGCGGTCCAAATATCCACTTGCAGATTCCACTAAAAGAGAGTTTCAAAACTGCTCCATGATAAGGTACGTTCAAATTTGTGAGTTGAATGCACACATCAGAAAGAAGTTTCTGAGAATGCTTCTGTCTAATGTTTATGTCAAGATATTACCATTTCCAAAGAAGGTCTCAAAGCGGTCCAAATATCCACATGCAGATTCTTCAAAAAGAGTGTTTCAAAACTGCTCTATCAAAAGAAAGGTTCAACTCACCGAGTTGAATGCACACAGTACGAAGAAGTTTCTGAGAATGCTTCTGTCTAGGGTTTATGTGAAGATATTCCTGTTTCCAAAGAAGGCCTTAAAGCGGTCCAAATATCCACTTACAGATTCTACTAAAAGAGTGTTTCAAAATTGCTCTATATAAAGCATGTTCAACTCTGTGAATTGAATGCACCCATCAAAAATAAGATTCTGAGAATGATTCTGTCTAGTTTTTATGTGAAGATGTTTCCTTTTCCACCATAGGCCTCAAAGCGCACCAAATGTCCACTTTTATTTCCTGCAAAAACAGTGTTTAACACCTTCTCCATCAAAAGAAAGGTTCAACTCTGTGAGTTGAATGCACACATCACAAAGAACTTTCTGAAATGCTTCTGTCTAGTTTTCATGTGAAAATATTCCCGTTTCTAATGAAGGCCTCAAAGCGGTCCAAATATCCACTTGCAGAATCTATGAAAAGTGTGTTTAAAAAATGCTCTATGAAAAGGAATGTACACCTCTGTGAGTTGAATGCACACATCTCAAAGACGTTTCTGAGAATGCTTCTGTCTAGTTTTTATGTGATGACATTTCCTTTCCCACTATAGGCCTCAAATTTCTTCAAATGTCCACTTCCAGATTCTACAAAATGAGTGTTTCAAACGTGCTTTATCTAAAGGAAGGTTCAACTCTGTGAGTTGAATGCAGACATCACAAATTAGTTTCTGAGAATTCTTCTGTCTAGTGTTTAAGTGAAAATACTCCCGTTTCCAACGAAGGCCTCAAAGCGGTCCAAATATCCACATGCAGATTCCATGAAAAAAGTGTTTCAAACCTGCTCTATCAAAAGAAAAGTTCTACTCTCTGAGCTGAATGCACACAGCACAAAGAAGTTTCTGAGAAAGCTTCTGTCTAGTGATTATGTGAAGATATTCCCGTTTCCAACGAAGGCCTCAAAGTGGTCCAAATATCCACTTGCAGATTCCACAAAAAGAGAGTTTCAAACCTGCTCTATCAAAAGCAAGGTTCAATTCTGTGAGTTGAAAGCACACATCACAAAGAAGTTTCTGAGAATGCTTCTCTGTAGCTTTTATGTGAAGATATTTCCTTTTCGACCATAGGCCTCAAAGCTCTCCAAATATCCAATTGCAGATTTTACAAAAAGAGTGCGTCAAAACTGCTCTATCAAAAGCAACGTTCAACTCTTTGAGTTGAATGCACACATCACAAAGAACTTTCTGAGAATGCTTCTCTCTAGTGTTTATGTGAAGATATTCCCGTTTCCAACGGAGGCCTCAAAGCACTCCAAATATCCTCTTGCAAATTCTAGTAAAAGAGTCTTTCAAAACTGTTCTATGATAAGGTATGTTCAACTCCGTGAGTTGAATACAAAGATCATGAACAAGTCTCTGAGAATGCTTCTGTCTAGTTTTTATTTGATGATATTTCCTTTTCCACCATAGGCCACAAAGCTTTCCAAATGTCCACTTGCAAATTCTACAAAAAGAGTGTTTCAAACCTGGTCTATCAAAAGAAAGATTCAACTCTGTGAGTTGAATGCACACATCACAAAGAAGTTTCTGAGAATGCTTCTGTCTAGTTTTTACGTGAAGATATTCCCGTTTCCAATGAAGGCCTCAAAGGGGTCCGAATATCCACTTGCAGATTCTACTCAAAGAGTGTTTCAAAACTGCTCTATGATAATGTGTGTTCAACTCTGTAAGGTGAACGCAGACATGACAAAGAAGTTTCTGAGAATCCTTCTATTTTTTATTGGGAGATATTTCCTTTTCCACCATAGGCCTCAAAGCTCTCCAAATGTCCACTTGCAGATTCTACAAAAAGAGTGTTTCAAACCTACTCTATCAAAAGAAACGTTCAACTCTGTGAGTTGAATGCACACATCACAAAGAGGTTTCTCAGAATGCTTCTGTCTAGTGTTTATGTGAAGATACTCCCATTTTCAATGAAGGCCTCAATGCGGTCCAAATATCCACTTGCAGATTACACTAAAAGACGGTTTCAGAACTACTCTATGATAAGGTATGTTCAACTCTGTGACTTGAATGCACACATCACAAAGAAGTTTCTGAGAATGCTTCTGTCTAGTGTTTATGTGAAGTTATACCCGTTTCCAATGAAGTCCTCAAAGCGGTACAAATATCCACTTGCAGATACTATGAAAAGAGTGTTTCAAAACTGGTCTATGAAAATGAAAGTTCAACTCTGTGAGTTTAATGTAAACATCATAAAGAAGTTTCTGAGTATGCTTCGGTCTAGTTTTGATGTGAAGATATTTCCTTTCCCACCACAGTCCCCAAAGCTCTCCAAATGTCCCTTTGCAGATTCTACAAAATGAGTGTTTCAAACGTGCTCTATCTAATAAATGTTCAACTCTGTGAGTTGAATGCACACATCACAAAGAAGTTTCTGAGAATGATTCTGTCTAGTGTTTATGTGAAGATATTCCCGTTTCCAACGAAGGCCTCAAAGCGGTACAAATATCCACTTGCAAATTCTACAAAAAGAGTGTTTCAAAGCTGCTCTATGAAAAGGTATGTTCAACTCTGTGAGTTGAATGGAAACATCACAACGTAGTTTCTGAGAATTCTTCTGTCTGGTTTTTACATAAAGATTTTTCCGTTTCCACCATGGTCCTTAAAGCTCTCTAAATGACCACTTGTTGATTGTACAAAAACAGTGTTTCAAACATGCTATATGAAAAGAAAGGTTCAATTCTATGAGTGGAATGCAGACATCACCAAGAAGTTTCTGAGAATGATTCTGTCTAGTTTTTATATGAATATATTCCCGTTTCCAAAGAAGGCCTCAAAGCGGTCCAAATATCCACTGGGAAATTCTACTAAAACACTGTTTCAAAACTGCTCTAAGATAAGGTGTGTTAAGCTCTGTGAGTTGAATGCAAACATCACAAAGGAGTTCCTGAGAATGCTTCTGTCTAGAATTTATGTGAAGATATTTGCTTTTCAACCATAGCACTCAGAGTGCTCCAATTGTCCACTTGCATATTATTCAAAAAGAGTGTTTCAAACCTGCTCTGTCAAAAGAAAGGTTCAACTCTGTGTGTTGAATGCACACATGAAAAAGAAGTTTTTGAGAATGTTTCTGTCTAGTGTTTATGTGAAGATGTTCCCGTTTCCAACCAAGGCCTCAAAGCGTTCCAAATATCCACTTGCAGATTCTACTAAAAGAGGGTTTCAAAACTGCTATATGATAAGGTACGTTGAACTCTGTGAGTTGAAGGCAAACATCACAAAGTAGTTTCTGAGAAAGTTTCTGTCTAGTTTTTAAGGGAAGATACTTCCTTTTCCACCATAGGCCTCAAAGCGGTCCAAATATCCATTTGCAGATTCTACAAAAAGTGTGTATGAAACCTGCTTTATGAAAAGAAAGGTTCAACTCTGTGAGTTGAATGCACACATCACAAAACATCACAAAGAAGTTTCTGAGAATGCTTCTGTCTAGTTTTTATATGAAGATATTTCCTTTACCAACATAGGCCTCAAAGCTCTCCAAATGTCCACTTGCAGATTCAACAAAAAGAGTGTTTCAAAACTGCTTTATCAATAGAAAGGCTCAACTCTGTGAGTTGAATGCACACATCACAAAGAAGTTTCTGAGAATGCTTCTGTCTGGTTTTTATATAAAGATATTTCATTTTCCACCATAGGCCTCAAAGCTCTCCAAATGTCCACTTGCAGATTCTACAAAAAGAGTGTTTCGAACCTGCTCTATCAAAAGAAATTTTCAACTCTGTAAGTTGAATGCCCACATCACAAAGGAATTTCTGAGAATGCTTCTGTCTAGTTTTTAGGTGAAGACATTTCCTTTTCTACCATAGGCCTCAAAGCTCTCCAAATGTGCAGTTGCAGATTTTACAAAAAGAGTGTTTCAAAACTGCTCTTTCAAAAGAAAGGTTTAATTCTGTGAGTTAAATGCAGACATCACAAAGAAGTTTCTGAGAATGTTTCTGTCTAGTTTTTATGTGACGACATTTTCTTTTCCACCAGAGGCCCCAAAGCGCTCCAAATGTCCACTTGCAGATACTACAAAAAGAGTGTTTCAAACCTGCTCTATCAAAGGAAAGGTTCAACTCTGTGAGTTGAATGCACGCATCAGAAAGTAGTTTCTGAGAATGCTTCTCTCTAGTGTTTATGTGAGGATATCCCCGTTTCCAACAAAGGCCTCAAAGCGGTCCAAATATCCACTTGCAGATTCTACAAAAGGAGTGTTTCTAAACTGCTCCATGAAAAGGTATGTTCAACTCTGAGAGTTGAATGCAAACATCACAAAGATGTTTCTGAGAATTCTTCTGTCTATTTTTTGTGTGAAGATATTTCTTTTCCACCATAGTCCTCAAAGCTCTCCAAATGTCCACTTTCAGATCCTACAAAAAGAGTGTTTCAAACCTGCTATATCAAAAGAAAGTTTCAACTCTGTGAGATGAATACACACATCACAAAGAAGTTTCTCAGAATGTTTCCATGTAGTTTTTATGTGGAGATTTTTTTTTTCTGCCACAGGCCTCAAAGCTCTCCAAATGTCCCCTTGTATATTCTACCAAAAGTGTGTTTGAAAACTGCTCTATGAAAAGAAAGATTCAACTCTGTTAGTTGAATGCACACATCACAAAGAAGTTTCTGAGAAATTTTCTGTCTAGTTTTTATGTGAAGATATTTCCTTTTCCACCATAAGCCTCAAAGCGCTCCAAATGTCCACCTGCAGATTCTACAAAAAGAGTGTTTCAAACCTGCTCTATCAAAAGAAAGGTTCAACTCTGTGAGTTGAATGCACACAGCACAAAGAAGTTTCTGAGAATGCTTCTGTCTAGTTTTTATGTAAAGACATTTCCTTTTCTACCATAGGCCTCAAAGCTCTCCAAATGTCCAATTGCAGATTTTACAAAAAGTGTGTTTCAAAGCTGTTTTATCAAAAGAAAGTTTCAACTCTGTGAGTTAAATGCACACATTACAAAGGGGTTTCTGAGCATGCTTCTTTCCATGTTTTATGTGAAGATATTTCCTTTTCCACCATAGACCTCAAAGCACTCCAAATGTCCACTTGCAGATTCTACAAAAAGATTGTGTCAAATCTGCTCTATCAAAAGACAGTTTCAAATCTGTATGTTCAATCCACACAGCACAAAGATGTTTCTGAGAAAGCTTCTGTCTAGTGATTATGTGAAGATATTCCAGTTTCCAAGGAAGGCCTCAAATCTGTCCAAATATCCACCTACAGGTTCTACTAAAAGAGTGTTTCAAAACTGTTCTAAGATAAAGTCTGTTCAACTCCATGAGTTGAATGCACACATCACAAAGTAGTCTCAGAGAATGCTTCTGTATACTTTTTATGTGAAGATATTTCCTTTTCCACCGTAGGCCTCAAAGAGCTCGAAATGTCCACTTGTAGGTTCTGCAAAGGAGTGTTTCAAACCTGCTCTATAAAAACAAAGGTTCAACTCTGTGAGTTTAATTCGCACATCACAAAGAAGTTTCTCAGATTGCTTCTGTCTAGTTTTTATGTGAAGCTATTTCCTTTTCCACCATAGGCCTCAAAGCAGTTCAAATGTCAACTTGTAGATCCTACGAAAAGAGTGTTTCAAAACTGCTCTATGAAAAGGAAAGTTTAACTCTGTGAGTTTAATGAAAACACCACAAAGAAGTTTCTGAGAATGCTTCTGTCTAGTTTTTATGTGAAGATATTTCCTTTTCCACCATAGGCCTCAAATCACTCCAAATGTCCACTTGCAGATTCTACAAAGAGAGTGTTTCAAACCAGCTCTATCAAAGGAGAGTTTCAACTCTGTGATTTGAATGCACACATCACAAAGGAGTTTCTGAGAATGCTTCTCTCCAGTGTTTATGTGTAGATATTCCCGTTTCCAACGAAGGCCTCAAAGCGGTCTAAATATCCAATTGCAGATTCTACAAAAAGTGTGTTTCCAAACTGCTCCATAAAAAGGTATGTTCAACTCTGTGAGTTAAATGCAAACATCCTGAGGAAGTTTCTGAGAATGCTTCTGTCTAGTTTTTGTGTGAAGATATTTCCTTTTCCACCATATGCCTCAAAGGTCTCCAAATGTCAACTTGCAGATTCTACAAAAAGAGTGTTTCAAACCTGCTCTATCAAAAGAAAAGTTCAACTCTGTGAGTTGAACCTCACTAAGAGGTTTCAGAGAATGCTTCTGTCTAGTCTTTATGTGAAGGTATTCCCGTTTCCAACAAAGGCCTCAGAGCGGTCCAAATATCCACTTATGAAGCCTACTAAAAGAGTGTTTCAAAACTGCTCTATGATAAGGTATGTTCAAATCTGTGAGTTGAATGCAAACATCACAAAGAAGTTTCTGAGAATGCTTCTGTCTAGTTTTTATGTGAAGTTATTTCCTTTTCCACCATTGGCCTCAAAGCACCGCAAATGTCCACTTGTAGATTCTACAAAAAGAGTATTTCAAACCTGCTCTATCAAAAGAAAAGTTCAACTCTCTGAGTTGAATGCACACATCACAAGGAAGTTTCCAAGAATTCTTCTGTCTGGTTTTTATGTAAAAATATTTCCATTTCCACCGTAGGCCTCAGAGCGATCAAAATGTCCACTTGCAGATTATACAAAAACAGTGTCTCAAAAGTGCTCTATCAAAAAGAAGGTTCAACTCTGTGAATTGAATGCACACATCACAAAGAAGTTTCTGAGAATGCTTCTGTCTAGTGTTTATGTGAAGGTATTCCCGTTTCCACCAAAGGCCTCAAAGCACTCCAAATATCCACTTGCAGATTCTACAAAAAGTGTGTTTCAAAACTGTTCTGTCAAGAGGAATGGTGAACTTCGTGAGTTGAATCACAAATCACAAAGAAGTTTCTGAGAATTCTTCTGTCTAGTTTTTGTGTGATGATATTTCCTTTTCCAACATAGGCCTCAGAGCAGTCGAAGTATCCACTTGCAGATTCTACAAAAAGAATGCTGCAAAACTGCTCTGACTAAAGGAATGTTCAACTCTTTGAGTTCAATGCACACATCACAAAGTAGTTTCTGTGAATGCTTCTATCTAGTTTCTGTATGAACATATTTCCTTTTCTACCATAGGCCTCAAAACGCTCCAAATATCCACCTGCAGATTCTACAAAAAGAGTGTTTCAAAACTGCTCTATCAAAAGGAAGTTTCAACTCTCTGAGTTTAATGCACACAGCACAAAGAAGTTTCTCTGACTACTTCTGTGTTGTTTTTATTTAAAGATATTTCCTTTTCCAACACAGAGCCCAAAGGGCTCCAAATATCCACTTGCAGTTCCTTCAAAAAAGAGATTCTAAACTGAGCAATCAAAAGATAGGTTCATTTCTGTGAGTTGAATGCATACATCACAAAGCAGTTTCTCTGAATGGTTCTGTGTAGTTTTATTTAAAGATAATTCCTTTTCCACCATAGGGCACAAATGGCTCCTAATATCCACTTGTAAATTCTACATAACCAGAGATTCAAAACTACTCATTGAGAAGATAATTTCAACTCAGTGATTTGAATGTACACATCACGAAGAAGTTTCTTAGAATGCTTCTGTGCAGTTTTTATTGAAGATATTTCCTTTTCCACCATAGGGTGCATAGGGCTCCAAATATCCTCTTGCAGATTCTAGAAAAAGAGAAAATCTAAACTGCTCAATCAACAGATAGGTTCAACTCTGCAAGTTGAATTCCCGAATCACAAAGAAGTTTCTCAGAATGCTTCTGAGTAGTTTTTATGTGAAGATGTTTCCTTTTCCACAATAGGCCTCAAAGTTCTCCAAATATCCACTTGAAGATTCTACAAAAACGGTGTTTCAAAACTGCGCAATGAAAAGAAAGTTTCAACCCTGTGAGATGAATGCACACATCACAAAGAAGTTTCTCAGAATGCTTCTGTGTTGTTTTTATGTGAAGATATTTCCTTACCACTATGGGCCTCAGTGGGCTCCAAATATCCACTTCCATATTCTACAAAAAGAGTGTTTCAAAACTGCTCAACCATGAGATAAATTCATCCCTGTGAGATGAATTCACACGTCATGAAGTAGTTTCTCAGAATGCTTCTGTGTAATTTTTATGTGAGGATATTTGCTTTTCCACAGTAGGCCTCAAAGGGCTCCAAATATCCACCTGCAGATTCTGCAAAAAGAGAGGTTCAAAACTGCACAATCAAAAGATACGTTCAACTCTGTGAGTTGAATGCACACATCACAAAGAAGTTTGTCTGAATGCTTCTGTGTAGTTTTTATTTCAAGATATTTCCTTTTCCACCATAGGGCTCAAAGGGCTCCAAATATCCACTTGCAGATTCTACAAAAAGAGAGATTCAAAACTGCTCAATGAGAAGATAAGATCAACTCTGTGAGTTGAATGCACACCTCACAAAGAAGTTTCTCAGAATGCTTCTGTGTAGTTTTTATGTGAAGATATTTCCTTTTCCACAATAGTCCTCAAAGCTCTCCAAACATCCACTAACAGATTCTGCAAAAAGAGAGATTCAAAACTGCTCAATCAAAAGATAGGTTCAACTCTGTGAGTTGAATGCACACATCACAAAGAAGTTTCTCAGAATGCTTCTGTTTAGTTTTTATGTGAACATATTTGATTTTCCACAGTAGGCCTCACAATGCTCCAAATATCCACTTGCAGATTGTGCAAAAAGAGAGATTCAAAACTGTTCAATCAAAAGATAGGTTCAACTCTGTGAGTTGAATGCATACATCATGAAGAAGTTTCTGAGAATGCTTCTGTGTAGTTTTTATTTTAAGTTATTTCCGTCTCCACAGTAGGTCTCGAAGGTCTCCAAATATCCACCTGCAGATTCTGCATAAAGAGAGATTCAAAACTGCTCAAACAAAAGATAAGTTCACCTCTGTGAGTTGAATGCACACATCACAAAGCAGTTTCTTTGAATGCTTCTATGTAGTTTTTATTTGAAGATATTTCCTTTTCCACCATAGGGCGCAAAGGGCTCCTAATATCCACTTGCAGATTCTACAAAAAGAGAGATTCAAACTGCTCAATCAAAAGATAGGTTCAACTCTGTGAGTTGAATGCACACATCACAAAGAAGTTTCTCAGAATCTTTCTGTGTAGTTTTTATGTGAACATATTTGATTTTCCACAGCAGGCCTCAAAAGGCTCCAAATATCCACCTGCAGATTCTGCAAAAAGAGGTATTCAAAATTGCTCAATCAAAAGATAGGTTCAACTCTGTGAGTTGAATGCATACATCAGAAAGAAGTTTCTCTGAATGGTTCTGTGTAGTTCTATTTGAAGATAATTCCTTTTCCACAATAGGGCACAAAGGGCTCTAAATATCCACTTGCAGAATCTACAAAAACAGAGATTCAAAACTGCTCATTGAGAAGATAAGTTCAACTCAGTGAGTTGACTGTACACATCACGAAGAAGTTTCTTAGATTGCTTCTGGGTAGTTTTTATTGAAGATATTTCCTTTTCCACCATAGGGTGCAAAGGGCTCCAAATATCCACTTGCAGATTATAGAAAAAGAGAGACTCTAAACTGCTCAATCAAAAGATAGGTTCAACTCTGTGAGTTGAATGCCCACATCACAAAGAAGTTTCTCAGAATGCTTCTGAGTAGTTTTTATGTGAAGATGTTTCCTTTTCCACAATAGGCGGCAAAGTTCTCCAAATATCCACTTGCAGATTCTACAAAAACGGTGTTTCAAAACTGCGCAATGAAAAGAAAGGTTCAACTCAGTGAGATGAATGCACATATCACAAAGAAGTTTCTCAGAATCCTTCTGTGTTGTTTTTATGTGAAGATATTTCCTTTCCACTATAGGCCTCAATGGGCTCCAAATATCCACTTCCATATTCTACAAAAAGAGTGTTTCAAAACTGCTCAATCATGAGATAGATTCAACCCTGTGAAATGAATGCACACGCCATGAAGTAGTTTCTCAGAATGCTTCTGTGTAATTTTTATGTGAAGATATTTGCTTTTCCACAGTAGGCCTCAAAGGGCTCCAAATATCTACCTGCAGATTTTGCAAAAAGAGAGATTCAAAACTGCTCAATCAAAAGATACGTTCAACTCTGTGAGTTGAATGCATACATCCCAAAGAAGTTTGTCTGAATGCTTCCTTGTAGTTTTTATTTCAAGATATTTCCTTTTGCACCACAGGGCTCAAAGGGCTCCAAATATCCACTTGCAGATTCTACAAAAAGAGAGATTCAAAACTGCTCAATGAGAAGATAAGATCAACTCTGTGAGTTGAATGCACACCTCACAAAGAAGTTTCTCAGAATGTTTCTGTGTAGTTTTTATGTGAAGATATTTCCTTTTCCACAATAGGCCTCCAAGCTCTCCAAACATCCACATACAGGTTCTGCAAAAAGAGAGATTCAAAACTGCTCAATCAAAAGATAGGTTCAACTCTGTGACTTGAATGCACACATTGCAAAGAAGCTTCTCAGAATCTTTCTGTGTAGTTTTTATGTGAACATATTTGATTTTCCACAGTAAGCCTCAAAAGGCTCCAAATATCCACCTGCAGATTCTTCAAAAAGAGGGATTCAAAACTGCTCAATCAAAAGATAGGATCAACTCTGTGAATTGAATGTATACATCACAAAGAAGTTTCTCTGAATGGTTCTGCGTAGTTTTATTTGCAGATATTTCCTTTTCCACAATAGGGTGAAAGGGCTCCAAACATCCACTTCCAGATTCTACAAAACAGAGATTGAAAACTACTCAATGAGAAGATAAGTTCAACTCAGTCAGTTGAATGCACACATCATGAAGAAGTTTCTTAGAATGCTTCTGTGTAGTTTTTATTGAAGATATTTCCTTTTCAACCATAGGGTGCAAAGGGCTCCAAATATCTACTTGCAGATTCTAGAAAAAGAGTGACTCTAAGTTTCTCAATCAAAAGATAGGTTCAACTCTGTGAGTTGAATGCCCATATCACAAAGAAGTTTCTCAGAATGCTTCTCTGTAGTTTTTATGTGAAGATATTTCCTTTTCCACCATAGGCCTCAAAGCTCTCCCAACATCCACTTGCAGATTCTGCAAAAAGAGAGATTCAAAACTGCTCAATTGAAAGACAGGTTGAACTCTGTGAGTTGAATGCACACAGCACAAAGAAGTTTCTCAGAATGCTTCTCTGTAGTTTTTTTATGTGAACATATTTGATTTTCCACAGTAGGCCTCACAGCACTCCAAATATCCACTTGCAGATTCTACAAAAAGAGAGATTCAAAACTGTTCAATCAAAAGATAGGTTCAACTCTGTGAGTTGAACGCATACATCATGAAGAAGTTTCTCAGAATGCTTCTGTGTAGTTTTTATTTGAAGATATTTCCTTTTCTACCATAAGCTGCAGAGGGCTCCAAATATCCACTTGCAGATTCAACAGAAAGAGTGCTTCAAAACTGCTCAATCAAAAGAAAGTTTCAACTCTGTGAGATGAATGCACACATCACAAAGAAGTTTCTCAGAATGCTTCTGTGTAGTTCTTATTTGAAGATATTTGGTTTTCCACTGTAGGCCTCAAAGCGCTCCAAATATCCACTTGAAGATCCTACAAAAAGAGTGTTTCAAAACTGCTCAATCATAAGCTAGGTTCAACCCTGTAAGATGAATGCACACATCACAAAGCAGTTTCTCTGAGTGATTCTGTGTAGTTTTTATTTGAAGATATTTCCTTTTCCACCATAGGGTGCAAAGGGCTCCAAATATTCACGTGGATATTCTACCAAAAGATAAATTCAAAAATTGCTCAATGAGAAGATAAGTTCAACTCTGTGAGTTGAATGCACACCTCACAAAGTAGTTTCTCACAATGCTTCTGCATAGTTTTTATGTGAAGATAATTGCTTTTCCACTGTAGGCCTCAAAGGGCTGGAAATATCCACCTTTAGATAGTGCAAAAAGAGAGATTCAAAACTGCTCAATCAAAAGATAGGTTCAACTCTGTGAGTTGAGTGCACATATCACAAAGAAGTTTCTCTGAATGCTACTGCGTAGTTTTTATTTCAAGATATTTCCTTTGCCACCATAGGGTGCAAAGGTCTTCAAATATGCACTTGCAGATTCTACAAAAAGAGAGACTGAAAACTCCTCAAAGAGAAGATAATTTCAACTCTGTGAGTTGAATGCACACCTCACAAAGTAGTTTCTCAGAATGCTTCTGTGTAGTTTTTATGTGAAGATATTTCCGTTTCCACAATAGGCCTCAAAGCTTTCCAAACATACACTTGTAGTTTCTGCAAAAAGAGAGATTCAAAACTGCTCAATCAAAACGTAGTTTCAACTCTGTGAGTTGAATGCAAACATCACTGTGGTGTTTCTCAGAATGTTTCTGAGTAGTTTTTATGTGAAGATATTTCCTTTTCCACAATAGGCCTCAAAGGGCTCCAAATATCCATTTGCAGATTCCACGAAGAGAGTGTTTCAAAACTGCTCAATCAAAAGAAAGTTTCAACTCTGTGAGATGAATGCACACATCCCAAAGGAGTTTCTGAAATTGCTTCCTTCTAGATTTTATGTGAAGATATTTCCTTTTCTATCATAGGCCGCAAAGCGCTCCAAATGTCCACTTGCCGATTCTACAAAAAGGGCGTTTCCAAACTACACAATCAAAAGAAAGTTTCAACTCTGTTAGATGAACGTACATATCATAAAAAAGATTCTCAGAATTCTTCTGTTTTTTTTTTGTGAAGATATTTCCTTTTCCAACTTAAGCCTCAAGGTGCTTGAAATGTCCCCTTGCAGATTCTCCAAAAAGAGTATTTGAAAACTGGTTCTCCTAAAGAAAGTTGGAAATCCAGGAGATGAATGCAGACATCACGGAGAACTTTCTCAGAATGCTTCTATCTACTTTTTATGTGAAGATATTTCCTTCTCCACCACAGGCCTCAAAGCGCTGCCAAATGTCCACTTGCAGATTCTACAAAAAGAGAGTTTCCAATCTGCTCAATCAAAAGAAAGGTTTAACTCGGTGAGATTAATGCACGCATCACAAAGAAGTTTCTCAGATTGCTTCTGTCTAGATTTTATGTGAAGATATTTCCTTTTCTACCATTGGCCGCAAAGAGTTCTAAATGTTCACTTGCAGATTCTACAAAAAGAGTGTTTCCAAACTACTTAATCAAAAGAAACGTTCAACTCTGTGAGATGAACACACTCATCACAAAGAAGTTTCTCAGGATTCTTCTGTCTAATTTTTATGTGAAGATATTTCCTGTTCCACCATAGGCCTCAAGACGCTCTAAATGTCCGCTTGCAGATTCTACAAAAAGAGTTTCAAAACTGCTCAATCAAAAGGAAGGGTTATCTCTGTGAGATGAATGCATATATCACAAACAAGTTTCTCATATTGCTTCTATCTAGATTTTATGTGAAGATATTTACTTTTCTACCATAGACCACAAAGCGCTCCAAATGTCCACTTGCAGACTCTACAAGAAAGAGTGGTACCAAACTGCTCAATTGAAAGAACGGTTCCACTCTGTGAGAAGAACGCACACATCACAAAGAAGTTTGTCAGAATTCTTCTTTCTAGTTTTTATGTGAAGATATTTCCTTTTCCACCATAGGCCTCAAAGAGTTCCAAATGTCCACTTGTAGATTCTATAAAAAGAAAGTTTCAAAACTGCTGAAT
The DNA here is from genome assembly GCF_028858775.2 of Pan troglodytes. Lineage (NCBI taxonomy): Eukaryota > Metazoa > Chordata > Mammalia > Primates > Hominidae > Pan > Pan troglodytes. The sequence continues at coordinate 17,203,741 of NC_072413.2, forward strand.
CAAAAGAAAGTTTAAACTCTGTGAGATGAATGCACCCATCACTAAGAAGTTTCTCCGATTGCTTCTCTCTAGATTTTATGTGAAGGTATTACTTTTTCTACCATAGGTCGCAAAGCGCTTCAAATGTCCATTTGCAGATTCTACAAAAAAGAGTGTTTCCAAACTGCTCAATCAAAAGAAAGGTTCAAGTCTGTGAGATGAATGCACACATTCCCAAGAAGTTTGTCAGAATTCTTCTGTCTAGTTTTTATGTGAAGATATTACCTTTTCCACCATAGGCCTCAAAGCGCTCCAAATGTCCACTTGCAGATTCTACGAAAAGAGAGTTTCAAAACTGCTCAATCAAAAGAAAGGTTTAACTCTGTGAGATGAATGCACACATCACAAAGAAGTTTCTCAGATTGTTTCTGTCTAGATTTTATGTGAAGATATTTCTGTTTCAACCATAGGCCGCAAAGCGTTGCAAATGTCCACTTGTAGATTCTACAAAAAGAGTGTTTCCAAACTGCTCAATCAAAAGAAAATTTCAGCTTTGTGAGATGAACACACACATCACAAAGAAGATTATCAGAATTCTTCTGTCTAGTTTTTATGTGAAGATATTTCCTTTTCCACCATAGGCCTCTAAGCACTCCAAATGTCCACTTCGAGATTCTACAAAAAGAGTGTTTCCAAACTGCTCAATCAAAAGAAAGGTTTAACTCTGTGAGATGAATGCACACATCACAAAGAAGTTTCTGAGATTGCTTCTGTCTAGATTTTATGTGAAGATATTTCCTTTTCTACCATATGCCACAAAGTTCTCCAAATGTCCACTTGCATATTCTACAGAAAGAGTGTTTCCAAACTGTTCAATCAAAAGATAGGTTCAAATCTGTGAGATGAATGCACAAGTCCCAAAGAAGTTTCTCAGAATTCTTCTGTCTAGTTTTTATGTGCAGATATTTCCTTTTCCACTGTTGGCCTCAAAGAACTCCAAATATCCACTAGCGGATTCTACAAAAACAGAGCTTCAATACTGCTCAATCAGAAGAAAAGTTTAACTCCATGAGATGGATGCACACATCACAAAGAAGTTTCTCAGATTTCTTCTGTCTAGACTCTATGTGAAGATATTTCCTTTTCTACTACAGGCCGCAAAGCGCTCCAAATGTGCACTTGCAGATTCTACAAAAGAGTGTTTCCAACCTGCTGTATCAAAAGAAAGTTTCAACTATGGGAGATGAAAGCACGCATCACAAAGAAGTTTTTCAGAATTCTTCTGTCTAGTTTTTATGTGAAGAGATTTCCTTTTCTACCACAGGCCTAAAAGGGCTCGAAATGTCCACTTGCAGATACTACAAAAAGAGGGTTTAAAAACTGCTCAATAAAAAGAAAGGTTTAACTCTGTGAGATGAATGCACACATCACAAAGAAGTTTGTCTGATTGCTTCTGTCTAGATTTTATGTGAAGATATTTCCTTTTCTACCATAGGCCACAAAGTGCTAAAATTGTCCACATGTAGATTCTACAAAAAGAGTGTTTCCAAACAGCCCAATGAAAAGAAACTTTCAACTCTGTGTGATGAACGCACGCATCACAAAGTGATTTCACAGTATTCTTCTGTCTAGTTTTTATGTGAAGATATTTCCTTTTCCACCACAGTTCTCAAAGAGCTTCAAATGTCCACTTGCAGATTGTTCAAAAAGTGTGTTTCCAAACTGCTCGATCAAAAAAAGTTTAACTCTGTGAGATGAACGCACACATCACATAGATGTTTCTCAGATTTCTTCTGTCTAGTTTTTATGTGAATGTATTTCATTTTCCACGGTAGGCCTCAAGGGGCTTGAAATGTCCACTTGCAGATTCCACAAAAAGAGTAATAAATAACTGGCCCATCAAAAGAAAGGTTCAAATCTGGGAGATGAATGCACATATCACAAAGTAGTTTCTCATATTGATTCTATCTAGTTTTTATGTGAATATATTCCCTTTTCCACCATAGGTCTCAAACCGCTCCAAATGTTCACTTGCAGAATCTACAAAAAGAGAGTTTCAAAACTGCTCAATCAAAAGAATGGTTTAACTCTGTGAGATGAGGGTGCACATCACAAACAAGTTTCCCAGATTGCTTCTGTGTAGATTTTATGTCAAGATATTTCCTTTTCTACCATTGGCTGCAAAGTGCTCCAAATGTCCACTTGCAGATTCTACAAAAACAGTGTTTTCAAATGGCTCAATAAAAAGAAAGGTTCAACTCTGTGAGATGAACACACACATCACAAAGGAGTTTCTCAGAATTCTTCTGTCTAGTTTTTATGTGAAGATGTTTCCTTTTCCACCAAGGGCCTGAAAGAGCTCCAAATGCCCAATTTCAGATTCAACAAAAAGAGAGATTCAGAACTACTCAATCAAAGGAAAGTTTTAACTCTGTGAGATAAATGCACACATCAAAAAGAAGTTTCTCAGATTGCTTCCGTCTAGATTTAATGTGAAGATATTTCCTTTTCTACCATAGGCCGCAAAGTGCACCAAATGTCAACTTGCAGATTCAACAAAAAGAGATTTTCAAAACTGCTAAAAAAAAAAAAGAAAGATTTAACTCTGTGAGATGAATGCACACATCAGAAAGAGGTTTCTCAGATTGCTTCTGTCTAGATTTTATATGAAGATATTCCCTGTTCTACAATAGGCTGCAAAGCCCTCCTAATTTCCACTTGCCGATTCTATAAATAGAGTGTTTCCAAACTGCTCAATCAATAGAAAGGTTAAACTCTGTGAGATGAATGCACACATCACAAAGAAGTTTCTCAGATTGCTTCTGTCTAGATTTTTTTTATGTGAAGATATTTCCTTTTCCACCATAGGCCTCAAAGCACTCCAAATGTCCACCTGCAGATTCTACAAAAAAAGAGTTTCAAAACTGCTCAATCAAAAGAATGCTTTAACTCTGTGAGATGAATGCACACATCACAAAGAGGTTTCTCACATTGGTTCTGTCTAGATTTTATGTGAAGTTATTTCCTTTTCTACCAAAGGCCACAAAGCGATCAAAATGTCCCCTTGCAGATTCTACAAGAAGATTGTTTCCAAACTGCTCAATCAAAACAAAGTTTAAACTCGGTGAGATGAACATGTGCATCACAAAGAAGTTTCTTAGAATTCTTCTGTCTAGTTTTTATGTGAAAATATTTCCTTTCCCACTGTAGGCCTCAAAGCACTCAAAATGTCCACTTGCAGATTCTACAAAAAGAGAGCTTCAAAACTACTCAACCAAAAGTAAGGTTTAACTCTGTGAGATGAATGCACATATCACAAAGAAGTTTCTGAGATTGCTTTTGTCTAGATTTTATGTGAAGATACTTCCTTTTCTGCCAGAGGCACCAAAGCACTCCAAAAGTCCACTTACAGATTCTACAAAAAGTACGTTTCTAAATTGCTCAATCAAAAGGAAGGTTCAACTTTGTGAGATAAACGCACACATCACAAAGGAGATTCTCAGAATTCTTCTGTCTAGTTTTTATGTGAAGATATTTCCTTTTCCACCATAGGCCTCAAAACGATCCAAATGTCCACTTGCAAATTCTACAAAAAGAGTGTTTCAAAACTGCTCAGTCAAAAGAAAGGTTGAAATCTGTGAGATGAATGCACACATGCCAAAGAAGTTTCTCAGATTCCTTCTGTCTAGATTTTTTGTGAAGATATTACCTTTTCTACCATAGTCTGCATAGCACTGCAAATGTCCACTTGCAGAATCTCCAAAAAGAGTGTTTCCAAACTGCTGTATCAAAAGAAAGTTTCAACTCTTTGAGATGAAGGCACACATCACAAAGAAGTTTCTCAGAATTCTTCTGTCTAGTTTTTCTGTGAAGATATTTCCTTTTCCACTATAGGCCCAAAGTGCTACAAATGTCCACTTATGGATTCTACAAAAAGAGAGTTTCAAAACTTCTCAATCAAAAGAAAGTTTTAACTCTGTGAGATGAATACACACATCACAAAGAAGTTTCTTAGATTGCTTCTGACTAAATTTTATGTGAAGATATTTCCTTTTCTAGCATTGGCTGCAAAGCACTCCAAATGTCCATTTGAAGATTCTACAAAAAGAGTGTTTCTAAACTGCTGAAGCAAAAGAAAGGTTCAAATCTGTGAGATAAACACACACATCACGAAGAATTTTCTCAGAATTCTTGTCTAGTTTTTATGTGGAATTATTTCCTTTTCCACCATAAGCCTCTAAGCGCTCCAAATTTCCACTACCACATTCTACAAAAAGAGAGTTTGAAAACTGGTCAATCAGAAGAAAGGTTTAACTCTGTGAGATGAATGCATGAAACACAAAGAAGTTTCTCAAGTTGCTTCTGTCTAGATTTTATGTGAAGATGTTTCCTTTTCTACCAAACGCCGCAAAGTGCTCAAAATGTCCCCTTGTAGATTCTACAAAAAGATTGTTTCCAAACTGCTCAATCAAAACAAAGGTTCAACTCGGTGAGATGAACACGTGCATCACAAAGAAGTTTCTCAGAATTCTTCTGTCTAGTTATTATGTGAACATATTTCCTTTTCCACCATAGGCCGCTAAGCGCTCCAAATGTCCACTTGCAGATTCTACAAAAAGAGTGTTTTCTAACTGCTTAATCAAAAGAAAGGTTCAACTCTGTGAGATGAACGCACACATCACAAAGAAGTTTCTCAGAATTCTTCCGTCTACTTTTTATGTGAAGATATTTCCTTTTCCACCGTAGGCCTCAAAGCACTGCAAATATCCACTTACAGATTCTCCAAAAAGAGAGTTTCAAAACTCCTCAATCAAAAGAAAGGTGTAACTCTTTGAGGTGAATGCATACATCACAAAGAAGTTTCTGAGATTGCTTCTGTCTAGGTTTTATGTGAAGATTATTTCCTTTCCTGCCGTAGGCCACAAAGCACTCCAAATGTCCATTTGCAGATTCTACAAAAAGTGTTTCCATAATGCTCAATCAAAAGATAGTTTCAATTTTGTGAGATGAATGCACACATCAGAAAGAGGTTGCTCATAATTCTTCTGTCTAGTTTTTATGTGCAGATATTCCTTTTTCCACCATTGGCCTCAAGGCACTTGAAATGACCACTTGCAGATTCTACAAAAAGAGTATTTCAAAACTGGTCCATCAAAAGAAAGGCTCAACTCTTGAGATGAATGCACACATCACTAAGAAGTTTCAAAGAATGCTTCTATCTAGTTTTTATGTGAAGATATTTCCTTTTCCACCATAGGCCCCAAAGTGCTCCAAAAGTCCACTTGAAGATGCTACAAAAAGAGAGTTTCAAATCTGCTCAATCAAAAGAAAGGTTCAACACTGTGAGATGAATGCACACCTCACAAAGAAGTTTCTCAGATTGCTTCTATCTAGATTTTATGTGAAGGTATTTCCTTTCCTAGCACTGGCAGCAAAGCGATCCAAATGTCCACTTGCAGAGTCTACAAAAAGATTGTTTCAAAACTGCTCAATCAAAAGAAAGTTTCAGCTCTGTGAGATGTATGCCCGCATCACAATGAAGTTTCTCAAAATTCTTCTGTCTAGTGTTTATATGAAGACATTTCCTTTTCCACCTTAGGCCTCATGGCACTCGAAATGTCCACTTGTAGATTCTACAAAAAGCGTATTTCAAAACTGGTCCTTTAAAAGAAACATTCAACTCTAGGAGATGAATGCACACATCACACAGAACATTCTAAGATTGTTTCTGTCTAGATTTTATGTGAAGATATTTCCTTTTCTACCATAGGCTGCAAAGGGCTCCAAATGTCCACTTGCAGATTCTACAAAAAGAGTGATTCCAAATTGTTCAATCAAAAGAAAGATTTAGCTCTGTGAGATGATCACATGCATCAAAAAGAAGTTTCTCAGAATTCTTCTGTCTAGTTTTTATGTGAATATATTTCCTTTTCCAACACAAGCCTCAAAGTGCTGCAAATGTCCACTTGCAGATTTTACAAAAAGAGAGTTTCAAAACTTCTCAATCAAAAGAAAGGTTTATCTCTGTGAGATGAATGCACACATCACAAAGAAGTTTCACAGATTGCTTCTATGTAGATTTTATGTGAAGATATTTCCTTTTCTACCTAGGCCACAAAGCTCTCCAAATGTCCACTTGTAGTTTCTACAAAAAGAGTGTTTCCAAACTGCTGAATTAAAAGGAAGGTTCAACTCTGTGAGATGAATGCAAGCATCACAAAGAAGTTTCTCAGAATACTTCTGTCTAATTTTTATGTGAAGATATTCCATTTTCCATCATTGGCCTCAAGGAACTTGAAATGTCCACTTGAAGATTCTACGAAAAGAGGATTTCAAAACTGCTCCAACAAAAGAATGGTTTATCTCTGGGAGATGAATGCACACACAACAAAGAAGTTTCTCAGAATGCTTCTATCTAGTTTTTATGTGAAGATATTTCCTTTTCCACCATAGGAGTCAAAGTGCTACAAATGTCCACCTGCAGATTATATAAAAAGAGAGTTTCAAAACTGCACAATCAGAAGGAAGGTTTAACTCTGTGAGATGAATGCACACATCACAAGGAAGTTTCTCTGATTACTTCTGTCTAGATTTTATGTGAATGTATTTCCTTTTCAACCATAAGCCGCAAAGCACTATGAATGTCCACTTGCAGATTCCACAAAAACAGTGTTTCCATACTGCTTGATAAAAAGAAAGGTTCAACTCTGTGAGATGAAAGAAGTTTCTCAGAATTCTTCTGTCTAGTTTTCATGTGAAGGTATTTCCTTTTCCACCATAGGCCTCAAGATGCTCCATATGTCCACTTGCAGATTGTACAAAAGGAGAGTTTCAAAACTGCTCAAACAAAAAAAAGGTTCAATTCTGTGAGATGAAAGCACACATCCCAAAGAAGTTTGTCAGATTGCTTCTGTCTACATTTTATATGAAGATATTTCTTTTTCTACAATAGGCTGCAAAGCGCTTGAAATGTCCACCAGCAGATTCTACAAAAAGAGTGTTTCCAAACTGCTCAAAGAAAGTTTCAAATCTGTGAGATGAACGCACACATCACAAAGAAGTTTCTCAGAATTCTTCTGCCTAATTTTTATGTAAAGATATTTCCTTTTCCACCATAGGCCTCAAAGCACTCCAAATGTCCACTTGCACATTTTACAAAAAGAGAGTTTTGAAACTCCTCAATCAAAAGAAAGTTTTAGCACTTTGATGTGAATGCATACATCAAAAAGAAGTTTCTCAGATTGCTTCCATCTAGATTTCATGTGAAGATATTTCCTTTTCTGCCAAAGGCCAGAAAGCACTCCAAATGTCCACTTGCAGATTCTACAAAAAGAGTGTTTCCATACTGCTCAATCAAAAGAAAGGTTCAACTCTGTGAGATGAATGCACACATCACAAAGAAGTTTCTCAGAATTATTCTCTCTAATTTTTATGTGAAGGTATTTCCTTTTCCAACATAGGCCTCAAACTGCTCCAAATGTCCACTTGCAGATTCTACATAAAGAGAGTCTCAAGACTGCTCAATCAAAAGAAAGATCTAACTCTGGGAGATGAATGCACACATCACAAAGAAGTTTCTCAGAAATCTTCTGTCTAGTTTTTTTGGGAAGATATTTCCTTTTCCACCATAGGCCTCAAAGCGCTCCAAATGTCCACTTGCAGTTTGTACAAAAAGAGAGATTCAAAATTGCTCCATTAAAAGGAAGGTTTTACTCTGTGAGATGAATGCACACATCACAAAGATGTTTCTCAGATTGCTTCTGTCTAGATTTTATGTGAAGATATTTCCTTTTCTACCATAGGCTGCAAAGCACTCCAAATGTCCACTTGAAGATTCTACAAAAAGAGTGTTTCCAAACTGCTCAATTAGAAGAAAGCTTCAAATCTGTGAGATGAACACACACATCACAAAGAAGTTTCTCAGAATTCTTCTGTCTAGTTTTTATGTGAAGATATTTCCTTTTCCACCACAGGCCTCAAAAGGCTCCAAATGTCCACTTGCAGATTCTACAAAACAGAGTCCCAAAAATGCTCAACCAAAAGAAAGTTTTAACACTGTGAGATGAATGCACACATCACAAAGAAGTTTCTCAGATTGCTTTAGTCTAGATTTTATGTGAAGATATTTCCTTTTCTACCATAGGCCGCAAAGCACTCCAAATGTCCAGTTGCAGATTCTACAAAAATCATATTTCTAAACTGCTCAGTCAAAAGAAAGTTTCAACTCTGTAAGATGAACCCACATATCACAAAGACATTTCTCAGAATTTTTCTGTCTAGTTTTTATATGAAGATATTTCATTTTCCACTATAGGTCTCAAGGCACTCAAAATCTCCACTTGCAGATTCTACAAAAAGCCTATGTCAAAACTGATCCATGAATAGAAATGTTCAACCCTGGGAGATAAACGTACACATCACAAAGAAGTTTCTCAGATTGCTTCTGTCTAGATTTTATGTGAAGATATTTCATTTTCTACCAAAGGCCGCAAAGTGCTCCAAATGTCCACTTGCAGATTCTTCAAAAAGGGTGTTTCCAACCTGGTCAACCAAAAGAAAAGTTCAATTCTCTGAGATGAATGCACGCATCACAAAAAAGTTTCTCAGAATTTTTCTGTCTCGTTTTTATGTGAAGATATTTCCTTTTCCACCATAGGCCGCAAGACGCTCAAAATGTCCACTTGCAGATTCTACAAAAATAGAGTTTCCAAACCGCCCCATCAAAAAAAAGCTCTCACTCTGTGAGTTGAATGCACACATCAAAAAGATGTTTCTCAGATTGCTTCTATTAGATTTTATGTGAAGGTATTTACTTTTCTACCATAGGCCACAACGTGCTCCAAATGTCTACTTGCAGATTCTACAAAAAGTGTGTTTCCAAACTGCTCTATCAAAATAAAGGTTCAACTCCGTGAGATGAACGCACACATCACAAAGGAGTTTCTCAGAATTCTTCTGTCTAGTTTTTATATGCAGATATTTTCTTTTTCACCATAGGCCTCAAGCGCTCTAGATGTCCACTTGCAGATTCTTCAAAAAGAGAGTTTCAAAACGACTCAATCAAAAGAAAGCTTTACCTCCATGAGATGAATGTACACATCACAATGTAGTTTCTCAGATTGCTTCTGTCTACATTTTATGTGAAGATATTTTCTTTTGTACCATTGGCCACAAACCGCTCCAAATGTCCACTTGCAGATTCTACTAAAAGAGTGTTTCCAAACTGCTTAATCAAAACAAAGTTCAACTCTGTGAGATAAATGCATACATCACAAAGAAGTTTCTCAGAATTCTTCTGTCTGGTTTTTATATGAAGATATTTTCTTTTCCTCCATAGGCTTCAAAGCATTCCAAATGTCCACTTGCAGATTATACAAAGTGAGAGTTTCAAAACTCCTCAATCAAAAGAAAGGTTTAACTCTATGAGATGAATGCACACATCACAAAATAGTTTCTCAGATTGCTTCTGTCCAGATTTCATATGAAGTTATTTCCTTTCCTACCATAATCTGCAAAGCGTTCCAAATGTCCCCTTGTGGATGATACAAAAAGAGTGTTTCCAAACTGCTCAATCAAAAGAAAGGTTTAACTCTGTGAGATGAACACATGCACCTCAAAGAAGTTTGTCAGAATTCTTCTGTCTAGTCTTAATGTGAAGATATTTCCTTTTCCACCATACATCTCAAAGCGCTCCAAATGTCCACTTGCAGATTCTACAAAAAGAGAGTTTCAAAACTGCTCAATCAAAAGAAAGGTTTAAGTCTCTGAGATGAATGCAAACATCAGAAAGATGTTTCTCAGATTGCTTCTGTCTAGATTTTACGAGAGGATAATTCCTTTTCTGCCATAGGCCGCAAAGTGTTCCAAATGTCCACATGTATATTCCACAAATAGAGTGTTTCCAAACTGCTCAAACAAAAGAAAGTTTCCATCTGTGAGATGAATGCACACATCACAAAGAAGTTTCTCAGAATTATTCTGTCTAGTTTTTATGTAAAGATATTTCCTTTTCCACCATAGGTCTCAAAGTGCTCCAAATGTCCACTTGCAGATTCTACAAAAAGAGAGTTTCAAAACTTCTCAATCAAAATAAAAGCTTAACTCTGTGAGATGAGTTCACACATCATGAAGAAGTTTCTCAGATTGCTTCTGTCTAGATTTTATGTGAAGATATTTAATTTTCTACCATAGGCCACAAAGCACACCAAATGTCCACTAACTGATTCTACAAAAAGAGTGTTTCCAAACTGCTCAATCAAAAGAAAGGTTCAACTCTGTGAGATGAACTCACGCATCTCAAAGAAGTTTCTCAGAATTCTTCTGTTTAGTTTTTATGTGAGGATATTTGCTTTTCCACCATAGGTCTCAAAGTGCTCCAAATATCCACTTGGAGATTCTACAAAAAGAGAGATTCAAAACTTCTCAATCAAAACAAAAGTTTAACTCTGTGAGATGAATGCACACATCACAAAGAAATTTCTCAGATTGCTTCTGTCTAGATTTTATGTGAAGATATTTCATTTTCTACCATAGGCCACAAAGTGCACCAAATGTCCACTAGCAGATTCTACAAAAAGAGTGTTTCCAAACTGCTCAATCAAAAGAAAGGTTCAACTCTGTGACATGAATGCATGCATCTCAAAGAAGTTTGTCAGAATTCTTCTGTCTAGTTTTTATGTGAAGATATTTCCTTTTCCACCATAGGCCTCAATGCGCTCCAAATGTCCACTTCCAGATTCTACAAAAAGAGAGTTTCAAAACTGCTGAACCAAAAGAAATGTTTAACTCTGTGAAATGAATGCACACATCACAAAGACGTTTCTCAGATTTCTTCTGTCTAGATTTTATGTGAAGATATTTCATTTTCTACCATAGGACACAAAGCGTACCAAATGTCCGTTTGCAGATACTACAAAAACAGTGTTTCGAAACTGCTCAATCAAAAGAAATGTTCAACTCTTCAACTCTGTGACATGAACGCACGCATCTCAAAGAAGTTTGTCAGAATTCTTCTGTCTAGTTTTTATGTGAAGATATTTCCTTTTCCACCATAGGCTTCAAAGCGCTCCAAAGGTCCACTTGCAGATTCTACAAAAAGAGAGTCTCAAAACTGCTCAATCAAAATAAAGGGTTAACTCTGTCAGATGAATGCACAAATCACAAACAAGTTTCTGAGACTGTTTCTGTCTAGATTTTATGTGAAGATATTTCCTTTTATACAATAGGCTGCAAAGGACACCAAATATCCACTTGCAGATTCTACAAAAAGAGTGTTTCAAAACTGCTCAATCAGAAGAAAAGTTCAACTCTGTGAGCTGAACGCACACATCACAAAACCTTTCTCAGAATTATTCTGTCTAGTGTTTATGTGAAGATATTTCCTTTCTACCATAGGCCTCAAAGCGCTCCAAAATTCCACTTGCACATTTTACAAAAAGAGAGTTTCAAAAGTGCTCAATGAAAGGAATGGTTCAACTCTGTGAGATGAATGCGCACATCACAATGAAGTTTCTCAGATCGCTTCTGTTAGACTTTATGTGAAGATATTTCCTTTTCCACCATAGGCCTCAAAGCACTCCAAATGTCCACTTCCAGATTCTAAAAAAAGAGTGTTTCCAAACTCCTCAATTGAAAGAATGGTTCAACTCTGTCAGATGAACTCATGCATCACAAAGAAGTTTATCAGAATTCTTCTGTCTAGTTTTTATGTGAAGATAGTTTCTTTTCCACCATAGGCCTAAAAGTGCTCCAAATGTCCACTTGCAGATTCTACTAAAAGAGAGTTTCAAAACTCCTCAGTCAAAAGAAATGTTTAACTCTGTTAGATGAAAGCACACATCACAAAGAAGTTTCTCAGATTGCTTCTGTCTAGATTTTATGTGAAGTTATTTCCTTTTCTACCATAGGCTGCAAAGTGCTGCAAATGTCTACTTACAGATTCTACAAAAAGAGTGCTTCCAAACTGCTCAATCAAAAGAAAGGTTCAACTTTGAGAGATGAATGCACGCATATCAAAGATGTTTGTCGGAATTCTTCTGTCTACTTTTAATGTGAAGATATTTCCTTTTCCACCATACGCCTCAAAGCTCTCCAAATGTCCACTTGCAGATTCTACAAAAAGATAGTTTCAAAACTTCTCAAGCAAAAGAAAAGTTTAACTTGGTGAGATGAATGCACGCATCAGAAAGAAGTTTCTCAGATTGCGTCTGTCGAGATTTTATGTGAAGATATATCATTTTCTACCATAGGTCACAAAGCGGAACAAATGTCCACTTGCCGATTCTACAAAAAAAAGTGTTTTCAAACTGCTCAATCAAAAGAAAGGTTCAACTCTGTGAGATGGGTGCACGCATTTCAAAGAAGTTTGTCAGAATTCTTCTGTCTAGTTTTTATGTGAAGATATTTCCTTTTTCACCATAGACCTCAAAGTGCTCCAAATGTCCACTTGAAGATTCTACAAAAAGAGAGTTTCAAAATGGCTCAATCAAACCCAAGGTTTAACTCTGTGAGATGAATGCACGCATCACAAAGAAGTTTCTCAGATTGCTTCTGTCTAGATATTATGTGAAGATACCTCATTTTCTACCATAGGCCAAAGAGCGCACCAAATGTTCACTTGCAGACACTACAAAAACAGAGTATCAAAACTGCTCAATCAAAAGAAAGGTTCAAATCTGTGAGATGAATGCACACATCACAAAATAGTTTCTCAGAATTCTTCTGTCTAGTTTTGTGCGAAGGTATTTCCTTTTCCACCGTAGGCCACAAAACACTCCATATGTCCCCTTGCAAATCCTTCAAAAAGAAAGTTTCAAAACTGCTCAATCAAAAGAAAGGTTTAACTCTGTGAGATGAATGCACACTTCACGAAGAAGTTTCACAGATTGCTTCTGTCTATATTTTATGTGAAGATATTTCCTTTCCTACCACAGGCCGCAAACCACTCCAAATGTCCACTTGCAGACCCTTCAAAAAGAGTGTTTCCAAACTGCTCAAACAAAAGAAAGATTCAACTCTGTGAGATGAAAGCACAAATAACAAAGAAGTTTCTCAAAATTCTTCTGTCTAGTTTTTATGTGAAGATATTTCATTTTCAATCATAGACCTTAATGCGCTCGAAATGTCCACTTGCAGATTCCATGAAAAGAGTATTTCAAAACTAGTCCATCAAAAGAAAGGTACAAACTTGGGAGATGAATGCACACATCACAAAGAAGTTTCACAGAATGCTTCTATCTATTTTTTATGTGAAGATATTTCCTATTCCACCATAGGCCTCAAAGCGCACCACATGTCCACTTGCAGATATTACAAAAAGAGAGTTTCAAAACTGCTGAATCAAAAGAAAGGTTAAACTCTATGAGATCAATGCACACATCAGAAAGAAGTTTCTCAGATTACTTCTGTCTAGATTTTATATGAAGATATTTCCTTTTCAACCATAGGCTGCAAAGCACACCAAATGTTCACTTGCAGATTCTGCAAAAAGAGTGTTTCCAGACTGCTCAATCATAAGGAAAGTTCAAATGAGATGAAAACACACTTCAAAAAGAAGTTTCTCAGAATTCTTCGGTCTAGATTTTATGTGAAGATATTTCCATTTCCACCATAGGCTTCAAAGCGCTCCAAAAGTCCACTTGCAGATTTTACAAAAAGAAAGTTTCAAAACTGCTCAATCAAAAGAAAAGTTCAACTCTCTGAGATGAATGCACATATCACAATGAAGTTTCTCAGATTGCTTCTGTTAGATTTTATGTGAAGATATTTCCTTTTCCACCATAGGCCTCAAAGCACTCCAAATGTCCACTTGCAGATTCTACAAAAAGAGTGTTTCCAAACTGCTCAATCAAAAGAAAGGTTCAACTCTCTCAGATGAACACATTCAGCAAAAAGAAGTTTCTCAGAATTTTTCTGTCATTTTTTTATGTGAAGATATTTCCTTTTCCACCATAGGCCTAAAAGTGCTCCAAATGTCCACTTGCACATTCTATAAAAAGAGAGTTTCAAAACTGCTCTATCAAAAGAAAGGTTCCACTCTGTGAGATGAATGCAAACATCACAAAGAAGTCTGTCAGAATTCTTCTGTCTAGTTTTTATGCGAAGATATTTCCTTTTCCACCGTACACCTCAAAGCACTCCAAATGTCCACTGGCAGATTCTACAGAAAGAGAGTTTCAAAACTGCTCAATCAAAAGAAAGGTTTAACTCTGTGAAATAAATGCATACATCAGAAAGAAGTTTCTCAGATTGCTTCTGTCTAGATTTTATGTGAAGGTATTTCCTTTTCTACTGTAGGCTGCAAAGTGCTCCAAATGTCCACTTGCAGATTCTACAAAAAGAGTGTTTCCAAACTACTCAATCAAGATAAAGATTCAACTCAGTGAGATGAACACACACATCACAAGGAAGTTTGTCAGAATTCTTCTGTCTAGTTTTTATGTGAAGATATTTCCTTTTCCACCATAGACCTCAAAGCGCTCCAAATGTCCACTTGCAGATTCTACAAAAAGAGAGTTTCAAAACTGCTCAATCAAATGAAGTTTTAACTCTCTGAGTTGAATGCACACATTACAAAGAAGTTTCTCAGATTGCTACTGTCTAGATTTTATATGAAGATATTTCGTTTTCATCCATAGGCCAAAAAGCACTCCAAATGTCCACTTGCATATTCTACAAAAAGACTCTTTCCAAGCTGCTCAATCAAAAGAAAGTTTCAAATCTGTGAGATGAATGCACACATCATAAAGAAGTTTGTCAGAATTCTTCTCTCTAGTTTTTATGTGAAGATAAATTCCTTTTCCACCATAGGCCTCAAAGCACTCCAAATGACAATTTGCAGATTCTACAAAAAGAGGGTTTCAACACTGCTCAATCAAAAGAAAGGCTCAATTCTGTGAGATGAATGCACACATCACAAAGAAGTTTGTCTGAATTCTTCTGTCTAGATGTTATGTGAAGATATTTCCTTTTCCACCATAGGCCTGAAAGCACTCCAAATGTCCACTTGCAGATTCTACAAAGAGTTTCAATACTGCTCTATCAAAAGGAAGGTTTAACTCTGTGAGACGAATGCACACATCCCAAAGAAATTTCACAGATTGCTTCTGTCTAGATTTAATGTGAAGATATTTCCTTTTCTACCATAGTCCGCAAAGCGCTCCAAATGTCCACTTGCACATTCTACAAAAAGAGTGATTCCAAACTGCTCAATGAAAAGGAAGGTTCAACTCTGTGGGATGAATGCACACATCACAAAGAAGTTTCTCAGACTGCTTCTGTCTAGGTTTTATGTGAAGATATTTCCTTTTCCACCACAGGCCGCAAAGTGCTCCAAATGTCCACATGCAGATTCTACAAAAAGAGAGTTTCCAAACTGCTCAATCAAAAAAAAAGTTCAACTCTGTGGGATGAATGCACGCATCACAAAGAAGTTTCTCAGAATTCTTCTGTCTAGTTTTTATGTGAAGACATTTCCTTTTCCACCACAGGCCTCAAAGCACTCCAAATGTCCACTTACAAATTCTACAAAAAGAGTGTTTCCAAACTGCTCAATCAAAAGAAAGGTTCAACTCTACGAGATGAATGCACACATCACAAAGAAGTTTCTCAGATTGCTTTTGTCTAGATTTTATGTGAAGATGTTTCTTTTACTACCATAGGCCTCAAAGCGCTCCAAATGTCCTCTTGCAGATTCTACAAAATAGAGTTTCAGGACAGCTCAATCAAAAGAAAAGTTTAACTCTGTGAAATGAATGCGCACATCACAAAGTAGTTTCTCAGATTGCTTCTGTCTGAATTTTATGTGAAGATATTTCCTTTTCTACCATAGGCCACAAAGTGCTCCAAATGTCCACTTGCAGATTCTACAAAAAGAGTGTTTCCAAACAGCTCAATCAAAAGAAAGGTTCCACTCTGTGAGATGAATGCACACATCAAAAAGAAGTTTCTCAATATTCTTCAATCTGGTTTTTATGTGAAGATATTTCCGTTTCCACTATAGGCCGCAAAGTGCTCCAAATATCCACTTGCAGATTCTACAAAAAGAGATTTTCCAAACTCCTCAATCAAAAGAAACTTTAAACCCTGTGAGTTGAATGCACACATCACAAAGTAGTTTCTCAGAATGCTTCTGTCTAGTTTTTAATTGAAGATACTTCCTTTTCCACCATTGGGCTCAAAGCACTCCAAGTATCCACTTGCAGATTCTACAAAAAGAGTGTTTCAAAACTGCTCCAAGTTTCAACTCTGTGAGATGAATGCACACATCACAAAGAAGTTTCTCAGAATGCTTCTGTCTAGTATTTAGGTGAAGATATTTCCTTTTCTACAATAGGCCTCAAACCGCTCCAAATATCCACTTGCAAATACTACAAAAAGGTTGTTTCAAAACTGCTCAACCAAAGGAATCTTCAACTATGTGAGTTGAATGCACACATCACAAAGAACTTTCTCAGAACGCTTCTGTGTAGTTTTTATTTGAAGATATTCCCTTTTCCACCACAGGCCCCAAATTGATCCAAATATCCACATGCAGATCCTTCAAAAGAAGTGTTTCAAAACTGTTCAATCAAAAGAAAGGTTCAATTCTGTGAGATGAATGCACACATTACAAAGAAGTTTCTCAGAAGGCATTTGTGTAGTTTTTATGTGAAGATGTTTCCTTTTCCTCCATAGGCCTCAAATCACTCCCAATGTCCACTTGCAGATTCTACAAAAAAAGTGTTTCAAAGCTGCTCAATCAAAAGAAATGTTCAACTCTGTGAGAGGAATGCACACATCACAAAGAAGTTTCTCAGAATGCTTCTGTCTAGTTTTTAAGGGAAGATATTTCCCTTTCCTCTAGAGGTCCCAAAGCCCTCCAACTTTGCAGATACTACAAAAAGAGTGTTTCAAAACTGCCCAATCAAAAGAATATTTCAACTCTGTGAGTTGAATGCACACATCACAAAGAAGTTTCTCAGAATGCTTCTGTCTAGTTTTTATGGGAAGATATTTCCTTTTCCACCATAGGCCCCAAAGCACTCAAAATATCCACTTGCAGATTCTACAAAAAGAGTGTTTCAAAACTGCTCAATCAAGAGAAACGTTCAGCTCTGTGAGATGAATGCACAGATCACAGAGGAGTTTCTCAGAATGCTTCTGTCTGGTTTTGATGTGAAGATATTTACTTTTCCACCATAGGCTGTAAAGCGCTCCAAATATCCACTTGCAGACACTACAAAAAGAGTATTTCAAAAGTGCTAAATCAAAAGAAAAGTTCAACTCTGTGAGGTGAATGCACACATCACAAAGAAGTTCTCAGAATGCTTCTTTCTTGTCATTATGTGAAGATATTTCCTTTTCCATTCAGAACCTCGTAGCAGTGTTCTGTAATCCTGTGTGAGGGACAAACACTCAGAATCCAGCCACTGTGTACTGGAATCCTATCTGAGGGCACACATTTTAAATCCAGATGTAGTCTCCTTGCTTTAGTGAATACACTTATCTCCTTTTCCTGCTATACATTTAAGCAAATTATTTTTCTGTATCTTAAATAAATGGTAAATACCTGAAATTTCTTACTTTTTCCAGGCAGAGTGTCTTCACTATTTAGCTGTAGAAGTATAACTATTTTTGTCTGTGTCACAATTTTGTACTCAGGAACCCTGGCCATGTCACTAGCCAAACGGACATAACTTATGGAATACATGGACAGCATCCAGTTGATATGCTCTAGAGAAAAATAGCAGCTACGATAGACTTCAGGAAAGACACATCGAGCAAATGACAAAAATGTGGGTTTCCTACCTTCAGGGAGTCTAAGAATGCAGTAGAAAGTGATATGGAGCAAACATCTTTCAAATGGAAGGAAGGGATAGGGAAAGGAAGACTGTTAGAGGCTCTTTTGAATGTTAGAGGCAACATAAAACATATTTGGCTGTGTATTCTAAATAAAATGCAAATGTCAAGAAGGATGTCAGCTGTGAGTGGGACTCAGAGACAGAGAAACATTTTGGACTACAGAGGCCTGCAGTACAAGTGGATCTACAATTTTGTTTAGGGAATCCAATGCCTCAGGTATCTATGAGAGGCAGAATTTTCCTATGGAGCCAGCGGCAAGGCTCCAGAGGAGAAATACAGTACAAGCCACTTTATTTTGGAGTAAAAGCCTTTTGTACAAAAATTACCCGCCTCCTCCTTTTTTGAGAAACAATTTCACATTGGGATACTAATAAGAAGGAATGCTCAATCATGAATAAGGGTGATCCCATTGTGATCTGAGCATTATAGGATCATACTAACTACAACCAGTCTTCCATCGTTCCATGGAAATTGCATGTATGCCACGTTGCCTTCTCAGTTTCCAAGGGACCAATTAATGAACAGGCTACTCACATTTTCAGCATCCTACTCCTGACACACTCCCACCCTTCTTTCTATTTATCTGTGATTCATAGAGATTTGCCTATGACTGGACTCCTGAGGAGAAAAAGTCTGGATTACAGATGGCATTCCTTGTTATGGAAGGCCCTTCCTTCTGAAAGTCTATTTCTATCATGTTCTTTCCCTGTGCTGTCAAAGGGTCACCCCTTTGTACGAAGGAGAAGAGAAATCCATCAAGTAAATAAAATTTCATTTACCTTTGTAAAAAATATTTCTACCAATTCACGTGGAGGACCTTATGGTTTGGTCCAATAATCAGAGATTTGAAAGAACCTGATATTGTTGGCCAGCAGATTAGAAAAGAGTTATTAGAGAGAGATGGCTCAAGTGATAATAACTGTGTGCCTTGTGAATGCTCACCTAAACCAAAGATCACTGAAGATAATGTATTTTACCATGATGTTTTAATCTCAGGTAAATTCCAATCAGGAGACAAACACTTGTTTATCTCCTGACTGGTATTGATCTGAATTAAGCTGTCTGCCATTTGGAGAAATTTAAATGCTATTTTAAACACACAGTCTTGTTACTTGAGTTTTTTATGATCTTAAGCGGCTCCCCTCCTTTTGTGGGTTAGATTGTGTCTTCAAAAAGAAAATATATATATTAGAGTTCTAGCCCCTGATGTCTGTGAGTATGACTTAATTTGAAATCAAATTATTTGCAGATGCTGTAAAATTATGATATGCTAGATGATGAACTCATAATGCATTAGAGTGGGCCATAATTCAATATGGTTGATATCCTCATAAGAAGGGAAGAGGAAACAGAGACGCAGGGAGGAGATGGCCATGTGAGGATGGAGGTAGAGAATAAAGTGAGGTATCCTCCAGCCAAGCAATGACAATGAAGCCCAGTGATCACCCGGTGCTAGAAGAAGCAAGAAAGGATTTTTTTCCCAGGTCCTTCAGAGAAAAATGCGGCACTGCTAACTCCTTCATTTAAGATTTCTAGCTTCCTGAACCGTAAAAGAATAAATTTATCTCATTTTAAGCGACCTAATGTGAACCACTTTGTCACAGCAGATGTGGGAAATTACACCTCCTTAAAGAATGCAGAATCCTGGCCCGTGCTTGCCTCGTACCTATTGAATGAGAATCTAAGGGCTCTAGAATCTGCATTTTGAAACTAATACATAATACACAAAGAGAACTCACTAAGTACTCTACATGCACTTCATCCTCACAAGCCATGAGGTAGTTTACTATTATAATTCTCATTTTACATATGGGAAACTGGAGCATTAAAAGATTAAGTAATTTGCCTACAGTCACTCACATAACCAGAAAGTGGAAGAGCTGGGATTCAATCCCAGTTCCAGACATCCTGATACCCTGGGTTCAGTCACCACACACTTAGCAACTATTACACACTTAGCATTATTATTATTATTATTATTATTATTATTATTATTATTATTATTTTAATCACCATCTCCACCTTCTTAAGCACTCAAAAGTTGAAATCCAGTGGTGTGTTGCTATTTCCATTCATAGCAAGTTATAGCCACAATCATAAATTACACTTCCTCCAAAACAGTATACTGACTTCTCATCTCTTTTTAAAATCCCTTCCGTCCTTCTTTTCTTTCTTCTCTTCTGTTTTCTTTTCTCTTTTCTTTCTCTTGCTCTGTCACCCAGGCTGGAGTACAGTGGCATCATCTCGGCTCACTGCGACCTCCACCTCCTGAGTTCAAGCGATCCTCCTGTCTCAGCCTCCCAAGTAGCTAGGATTACAGGCGCCCAACACCATGCCTGTTTAATTTTTGTATTTTTAGTAGAGATGGGGTTTCACATCTTGGCCAGGCTGGTCTTGAACTGCTGACGTCGTGATCCATCCACCTCAGCCTCCCAAAGTGCTGGGATTACAGGCATGAGCCACTGTGCCCAGCCTCTTTCACCCATTGAAATCTCATTTCAACAATTGCCATATTTTTGCGTGGTATTTTTGAAGTTATAAATGAATCCCCTATAATACATAGTGAGAATATTTATGGGAGCTTCCTAATTGACCTTCCTAAACATTCTGCATTGCTTCTCATTTCCTTCTTTAAATTTCCTTCTACCTTGACTTCCTTAAGACCACTCAATGTTGGCCCCATGCTTTCATTTTTTTCTTTTTTCTTTTATTTTTTTCTTTCTTTTTTTTCTTTTTTCTTTTCTTTTGCTTTTTTTTTTTTTTTTTTGAAAAGAAGTTTCCCTCTTTTCACCCAGGCTGGAGTGCAACAGTGTGATCTCAGCTCACTGCAACCTCCGCCTCCCAGGTTCAAGAGTCTCTCCTGCCTCAGCCTCCTGAGTAGCTGCGATTACAAGCATGTGCCACCATGCCCAGCTAATTTTGTATTTTTAGTAGAGATGGGGTTTCTTCATGTTGGTCAGGCTGGTCTCAAACTCCCAACCTCAGGTGATCCGCCCGCCTCGGCCTCCCAAAGTGCTGGGATTATAGACATGAGCCACAATGCCCAGCCCATGCTTTCTTTTTAATAACTCCTTGCTGCCTAGTTTTTTCATGTCCACTGTGTAACTACTAGTCTTAATGGGTATTTCTTTTCTTACTATTCTGCACCAATGTTTCCCTGACTGACAATAGTTTTCCTGAAATGTATTCTTGGAATGGAATTCTATGATACGCTTAGAAAATTCTGCATACCTTATACTTCAGAATGTGTATGTAAAAGACTCCAGTAAATGATCCAGGGAAGCAAAAATATTTGTGTGTTTTGCGAGTTGTATTCATATGTGTATAAAATTCCCACAGCACTTTGGGTAACAATGCTCTGCACACTTTTCCTGTGCTCCTTTTATCCATTCCCACACTTCCAGCATTTCCTTTGACGTTTGATTTTCTTTTTTTTTACTCCAATATTTTCCTGTAGGTTTCAAACCTATATTTTAAAATGTCAACTGATTCTCCCCCTCTGTCTTCACCACCTGCATCTCAAATTTGACATAGCCGTAAACACATTTTATATTTTGGCAAATAAATCTATTTCTTTTAAAGCATTGCCCATCTCAGCTAATGATGATAATATCAAGCCAGTCGCCAAGAAAATTTAGAGTATATATACCTTGACTCTTCCTTCTAAATGAATTATTAAGTTCAGCTCTTTCTACCTTGAATTACCTTTCTATTCCGCCATTTCTCTTCTGTGTTGCTGCTAATGTTTTAATTTAGTCATTCATCACATCATGCCTGTACTGCTGGAATAATCTTGACTATTCTTTCTGACTTTTTCTTCTAACTGCATCTCAAAAACTTCTATCCAGAATGAAAATAAGTATATATATATATACTATATATACATATACTATACATATACTATATACATACACTATACATATACTATACATAAACTATACAATATACATATAAATATACGTATAATATATATACATATATAAATACACACTATATGTATGTATATAGTATAAGTATAGACATGCTATATACTATATATATATGCTATATATTTATATACACACACACCCACTATGCTTTTAAAAATTGTTTACTTATGTCCCATCATTGAAAGGTAAAATACAAAATCACTGATATTGAGAGACATTCTCCTCAATCATTTAACATTTTCCTTCACAAACCTGTGCTGTAGCCACACCCAGAACAGGTTATGTTCCTTCAAAGACACATACACTTTTCTATTACTCTCCTTTTACTCTTTCTATTTCATCTGCTTAGACCATTTTTTACTTGTTTTCTGTCTATCTTCATTCATTTTTCAGGATCCAATTAAAATATTGATACAAAGGCTGAGATCTTTATATCTTCTCTTATTTAAATTCCTGGAGCACCAGATAACTTCCTCTATTATAATTCTTACTGTATACAACCATAACTCTCATTTGAAAACAATGAACATAATTATAAAATCAGATATATCATAAAATGATTGGTATCAATATGTGAAAAAAAATCTTCAATGTTGAAAGTACAAGATTACAAGCCATCTGAAAGTAACTAAACATCAATCAGAGAAAAATGCTCATCATTTTTTGATGAAACCAAAAGTAAGAGAATTTGGTATTAATCTACTACATCATTGGTAAATTACATATTAATTATTGTGAGAAAGAAATAATTGATGGAATTTAAAGAAAATCAGTTTTCCTTTATTTTTATTTTTCTACCTAAAAGTATTATATCTAATTAAAATAATGATTTTAAAATTATCCCATCAAGTATGTCATCACACTAAAATCCATTGTATTTAATTTCTCAATGGATAAATTGTATTCAATTGTATTCAATTTCTCTACTGAAAAATTATTATGAAAGCAATCACATAGCATTCAGAAATTAATAAATATTTAAAGAAATTAAACAGCATTAGATTTTCTTGTTGTAAAATTTTTTTCTTCTCTCAGTATGGCTTATGTCTCATTGTTTCTATTGAACATAGCACAATTCAAGTATTAATACAGCACCTTTATAAAAGTTGTGAATCTCAGAAATGAACAAGCTTACCTCCCTAGTTATTTATTAAAAGTTACAAGTCACTTTTTTTTAACTTCCTAATAATCTTAGAGGGGTATATTTTGTGTTTTTGTTTGCTATATCTTTTATGAAGAAGAACCCTAATGATTTGAAAGTTAGAACCAATTTTCTGAAGGATTGAGCCACGCTCCTTGAACTTGTGTGTTTGTGGGTGGCACACTATGTCTTTTGCAGACCCGGTACCTACCCCTTGGTCTAGAACATATTTTCCTCCACCTGCCTTTTAAGTTTTTATTTCAGCAGGGGTGGGTGGTTTGTGGTTGACCGAAAATAGAACGGGCTACAAAAGCCCTTCCTGTTTGATATTGAATCTGCTATTTGAGTCACCCTTACATTATGAACTGACTGTAAGAGAATATCCTGGTCTGCTTTGCATGTGAGGCTCTCCCAGTAATAAACAAAGAAGCATAATCAAACAAGATTTTAATTTCTCTATGCCCTGTTAGAAATTCAGATACAATTCAAGTCATCTTGGAAATTTTAAGTTGCATTCCGATGTCGTCTCTGTTCTGGCCATTGTGCAATGGGCCTTCAAATGTTGTAGTAGAGGCCAACTGATATTCCATTGTTATTCATTTATACACAGATATATATATGGTGTGTGTACACAAATATATATATAAATATTCATATATGTGTATATGTGTACATACATACATATGGAGGTAATACAAGTTTGCATTGTTTTTAAAATTTTTTTACCCAAATTAACAATGATTCTATTGCATATCTTTATTGGTTATATCACATTTATATAAATAAATTTATATCAGTGAGAATTTTCAAGTAAGTGAAATTTGAATTGGATTCAGGGTTTTATTTTTTTGAAATTTCCGATTAAAATTACTTGATTTTTAAAAATTTTATCTTAAAATATTCAAGTCCCATTTGTAAAAAAAAAGAATAAAAATGAAGTGTGTCTTCATGAGTCATAAATTTTTATTTTACTGTAATAATTGTTAAAATAATATTTTTTTCCATGAGGCATTTTATAATACCCTCTTTATTTATTAATTTTTTTGGTGATGTACTTTAGTATTATTATTATTATTATTATTATACCTTAAGTTTTAGGGTACATGTGCACATTGTGCAGGTTAGTTACATATGTATACATGTGCCATGCTGGTGCACTGCACCCACAAACTCATCATCTAGCATTAGGAATATCTCCCAATGCTATCCCTCCCCCCTCCCCCCACCCCACAACAGTCCACAGAGTGTGATGTTCCCCTTCCTGTGTCCATGTGTTCTCATTGTTCAATTCCCACCTATGAGTGAGAATATGCAGTGTTTGGTTTTTTGTTCTTGCAATAGTTTGCTGAGAATGATGATTTCCAATTTCATCCATGTCCCTACAAAGGACATGAACTCATCATTTTTTATGGCTGCATACTATTCCATGGTGTATATGTGCCACATTTTCTCAATCCAGTCTATCATTGTTGGACATTTGGGTTGGTTCCAAGTCTTTGCTATTGTGAATAATGCCACAATAAACATACGTGTGCATGTGTCTTTATAGCAGCATGATTTATAGTCCTTTGGGTATATACCCAGTAATGGGATGGCTGGGTCAAATGGCGTTTCTAGTTCTAGATCCCTGAGGAATCGCCACACTGACTTCCACAATGGTTGAACTAGTTTACATTCCCACCAACAGTGTAAAAGTGTCCCTATTTCTCCACATCCTCTCCAGCACCTGTTGTTTCCTGACTTTTTAATGATTGCCATTCTAACTGGTGTGAGATGGTATCTCATAGTGGTTTTGATTTGCATTTCTCTGATGGCCAGTGATGGTGAGCATTTTTTCATGTGTGTTTTGGCTGCATAAATGTCTTCTTTTGAGAAGTGTCTGTTCATGTCCTTCACCCACTTTTTGATGGGGTTGTTTGTTTTTTTCTTGTAAATTTGTTTGAGTTCATTGTAGATTCTGGATATTAGCCCTTTGTCAGATGAGCAGTTTGGGAAAATTTTCTCCCATTTTGTAGGTTGCCTGTTCACTCTGATGGTAGTTTCTTTTGCTGTGCAGAAGCTCTTTAGTTTAATTAGATCCCATTTGTCAATTTTGGCTTTTGTTGCCATTGCTTTTGGTGTTTTAGACATGAAGTCCATGCCCATGCCTATGTCTGAATGGTAATGCTTAGGTTTTCTTCTAGGGTTTTTATGGTTTTAGGTCTAACATGTAAGTCTTTCATCCATCTTGAATTGATTTTTGTATAAGGTGTAAGGAAGGGATCCAGTTTCAGCTTTCTACATATGGCTAGCCAGTTTTCCCAGCACCATTTATTAAATAGGGAATCCTTTCCCCATTGCTTGTTTTTCTCAGGTTTGTCAAAGATCAGAGAGTTGTAGATATGCGGCGTTATTTCTGAGGTCTCTGTTCTGTTCCATTGATCTATATCTCTGTTTTGGTACCAGTACCATGCTGTTTTGGTTACTGTAGCCTTCTAGTATAGTTTGAAGTCAGGTAGTGTGATGCCTCCAGCGTTGTTCTTTTGGCTTAGGATTGACTTGGTGATGCAGGCTCTTTTTTGGTTCCATATGAACTTTAAAGTAGTTTTTTCCAATTCTGTGAAGAAAGTCATTGGTAGCTTGACGGGGTTGGCATTGAATCTGTAAATTACCTTGGGCAGTATGGCCATTTTCACGATATTGATTCTTCCTACCCATGAGCATGGAATGTTCTTCCATTTGTTTGTATCCTCTTTTATTTCATTGAGCAGTGGTTTGTAGTTCTCCTTGAAGAGGTCCTTCACATCCCTTGTAAGTTGGATTCTTAGGTATTTTATTCTCTTTGAAGCAATTGTGAATGGGAGTTCACTCATGATTTGGCTCTGTTTTTGTCTCTTGTTTGTGTACAAGAATGCTTGTGATTTTTGTACATTGATTTTGTATCCTGAGATTTTGCTGAAGTTGCTTATCAGCTTAAGGAGATTTTGGGCTGAGACAATGGGATTTTACAATCCATGTCATCTGCAAACAGGGACAATTTGACTTCCTCTTTTCCTAATTGAATATCCTTTATTTCCTTCTCCTGCCTGATTGCCCTGGCCAGAACTTCCATCACTATATTGAATAGGAGTGGTGAGAGAGGTCATCCCTGTCTTGTGCCAGTTTTCAAAGGGAATGCTTCCAGTTTTTGCCCATTCAGTATGATATTGGCTGTGGGTTTGTCATAGATAGCTCTTATTATTTTGAAATACATCCCATCAATACCTAATTTATTGAGAGTTTTTAGCATGAAGGGTTGTTGAATTTTGTCAAAGGCCTTTTCTGCATCTATTGAGATAATCATGTGATTTTTGTCTTTGGTTCTGTTTATATGCTGGATTACATTTATTGATTTGCGTATGTTGAACCAGCCTTGCATGCCAGGGATGAAGCCCATTTGATCATGGTGGATAAGCTTTTTGATGTGCTGCTGGATTCGGTTTGCCAGTATTTTATTGAGGATTTTTGCATCAATGTTCATCAAGGATATTGGCCTAAAATTCTCTTTTTTGGTTGTGTCTCTACCTGTATATTGCCCTCTTTAAAGGCTCAAAATCTCAAATGCAGAAGGAATGACTTTTAAATATCCTACATATTTAAACCATTTATTTTATACAACAATCCCATAGATGCAAAACTACTACTAATAAACAAGTAACCTAAGCCGAATTAAATAAAAGTATACAAAGAAAAAATTAGCCATCTGTGGTGGTGGATGCCTGTAATCCCAGGTACTCATGAGGCTGAGGCAGGAGATTTGCTTGAACTTGGGAGGTGGAGGTTGAAGTGAGTTGAGATCCCGCCACTGCACTCCAGCTTGGACCACAGAGCGAGACTGTCTCAAACAAAAAATAAAAGAAAAGAAAAGAAAAGAAAGAAATTACTTCTTTTACACTTGTTCTTCTGTGTTTAGTTTCGAAATTATCATCTTCATGCAAAGTATTTAGCACAGTGCCTGGCAGATAGAAAAAGTTAACTATTATTTGTTTATTTATTTATTTACTTATTTATTTATTTATTTGAGATGGAGTCTTGCTGTGTCTCCAGGCTGCAGTGCAGTGGCGCAACCTTGGCTCATTGCAACCTCTGCCTCCCGAGTTCAAGCGATTCTCTTGTCTCAGCCTCCTGAGTAGCTAGGATTACAGGCATGCACCACCACGCCAAGCTAATTTTTTTTTAATTTTATTTTTTAAGTAGAGATGGGGTTTCACCATATTGGCCAAAATGGTCTATGTCTCTTGACCTTCTGATCTGCCCACCTTGGCCTCCCAAGGTGCTGGGATTACAGGCGTGAGCCACTGCACCCAGCTGCTAGCTATTATTTCTAATCCTTTGCCATGCTCAGGTATAATCTTCTCAAATCCAGAAGTAATTTTATAACTTCAGCTAGTTGCAGTGATAAATTATTGAAATATTTTCCTAAAGAAAATACACAAATGAAACCTTAAAAATACAAGGACTGGGCCGGGCACGGTGGCTCGCGCCTGTAATTCCAGTACTTTGGGAGGCCGAGCTGGGTGGATCACCTGAGGTCAGGATTTCAAGACAAGCCTAGCCAACATGGCGAAACGTCATCTCTACTAAAAATACAAAAATTAGCTGTGCATGGTGGTGGGCGCCTGTAATCCCAGCTACTCCGAAGGCTGAGGCAGGAAAATCGCTTGAACCTGGAGGCGGAGGTTGAAGTGAGGCTAGATCTCACTGCTGGACTGCAGCCTGGGGCAACAGAGCAAAAACTGTCTAAAAAAAAAAAAAGGCTGGGCGCGGTGGCTCATGCCTGTGATCCCAGCACTTTGGGAGGCCAAGGCGGGCAGATCACGAGGTCAGGAGATGGAGACCATCCTGGCTAACACAGTGAAACCCCGTCTCTACTGAAGATGCAAAAAATTAGCCGGGCATGGTGGCGGATGCCTGTAGTCCCAGCTACTCAGGAAGCTGAGGCAGGAGAATGGTGTGTACCCGGGAGGCAGAGCTTGCAGTGAGCCGAGATCGCGCCACTTCACTCCAGCCTGGGCAACAGAGGGAGACTCTGTCTCAAGAAAGAAAGAAAGAAAGAAAGAAAGAAAGAAAGAAAGAAAGAAAGAAAGAAAGAAAGATGGATGAAGGTATAGTAAACTATGAAAGAGAAAAAGAGAGAATAAGCGTCTTCAACAAGAAAAATGAAAATAATAAAAACTATACAATTGCAAAACAATAACTCTTGTTAAAATATTTTACATGTCATATTGTAAATAAGACACCCTCCGTGTATGCAGAAATGATTACATTAGTATAGGAAACAGCTGTGATTGTAGATATATAAACTAGAGAAATGCGAATCGGAAATAAGTTTATCAACTAGAAGAGAGAAGAAATTTTTATTTGAGTAAATCTACTGTCTACAATTTAAAAATACACAATGGTATTTCTTTCATTAAATAGCTTTATTTAAATATAAAAATAAAAGCTTATACATAGGCCAGAAGAAATATTGCTAGTTTATAATAAGGTTCATAGGAACTAAAACAGGGTAATTAGATAAGACGGTGTGTAAATAATTATGTTATTTTAGTAAAAATATCCAACACTGTACCTTTCAAATAAAAATATACTTTTTTAAAGGTCAACAAAAAGTTATTGTGCTTCAAATTTTAACATTTATCCTCCAAGTGAAATTACTATAAGAAGAAACAACTAACCTATAAATAAATAATCTACTTTTTGGAAAAGTTAACAAACCTCTCTACGCACAATATAATTAAGAAAGATAATAAGAAACATATATAATTTCAAGATTTTCAATTTTTTTTTTACTAAGCCAGAGAAGATAAATGAGTTAATCATTCATGTCAGTAAGTAAATACAGGATCAAAAAACATACCTAATGGAAGGAAATTAATAACAGAAAAGTAAAAATTATAATCTAGAAAATGAAAGATATAAATCGATTCATAAATGGATAAGACTTTTAAGACTTTTTTTGAAGAAATCATTTCAAACTAGAATAAGCAAGAGGAATAGATCAAAACAAAAAGGAAAACAGTGAAGGTGATATACACATCCTCTTACTGAAAATTAATTTTAAAGAACTGCTTTGTAAACACTAAAACTCAGAGTCATCAATGTGTCTGGATATGGATTCATTTTTACTTCTTCTGCTCAGCACTTGTTTTATGCTTTAAATTAGAGTCCTCAAGTCTTTCCTCTGCAATGGAAATTTTATGGCATCATGTAAAGTATACAAATAGTGAAGGCATTGCCAGTGTTTTCTTGTGTGTAAGTATTCTCTACCATTAGAATGGAAACGTCATCAAAGTGGGCCCTTAGTGAGAGTTTGCTGAGTGGATGAATACTGTTCTTAAATATGGCTTCTCCATTCTCTTTGGACTCCTTTTGAAACTCCTATCATATGTGTGTTGGGGACTTTCTTGACTGGTCTTTCTGACTTTTAAATACTTTTATCTGGATAAATTCATCATTATCTCCCAATTGACTAATTCTTTGTGTTTATTGCATTTACACTTCTTTTTTATATAATTTTCATTTCTAGAGCTTTTATTTATTGTTTTTCCTTTTTTGAGATGGAGTCGTGCTCTGTCACCCAGGCTGAAGTGCAGTGGCATGATCTCGGTTCACTGCAACCTCCTACTCCTGGGTTCAACTAACTCTCCTCCTGCCTCAGCCTCCTCTCCTGCTTCAACCTCCTGAGTGGCTGGAATTACAGGCATGCGCCACCACACTCGGCTAATTTTTGAATTTTTAGTAGAGACGGGGTTTCATTATGTTGGTCAGCCTGGTCTAGAACTCCTGATATCATGATCCACCCGCCTCAGCCTACCAAAGTGCTGGGATTACAGGTGTGAGCCACCATGCCTGGCTGCTTTTAATTTTTTATATCAATCTTTACTTTGTTCTTTTTTGCCTGCTTTTTTTTCCCCAGAGTCTTACTCTGTTGCCCCGGCCAGAGTGCAATGGCGTGATCTCTGCTCACTGCAATCCCCCAGGGTTCTATCAATTCTCTTACCTTAGCCTCTGGAGTAGCTGGGATTGCAGGCACCCGCCAACATTCCCAGCTATGGTTTCGCCATGTTGGCCAGGTTGGTCTTGAAGTCCTGACCTCAGGTGATCCACCCACCTTGGCCTCCCAAAGTGTTAGGATTACAGGCATAAGCCACTACGCCTGGCCTTTTGCCTGTCTTTATTTATATTTTTTTCTTTTCTTTTTTTTTTCTTTTTTTTTTTAGATGGAGTCTAGCTCTGTCACCCAGGCTGGTGTGCAGTGGCACGATCTCAGCTCACTGCCAGCTCTGCCTCCCAGGTTCACGCTATTCTCCTGCCCCAGCCTCCCAAGTAGCTGGGACTACAGGTGCCCGCCACCATGCTGGGCTAATTTTTTTGTATTTTTAGTAGAGAGAGGGTTTCACTGTGTTAGCCAGGATGGTCTTCATCTCCTGACCTCGTGATCCACCCAACTCCTCCTCCCAAAGTGCTGGAATTACAGGAGTGAGCCACCACACTCGGCGTCTGTTTTTATTTTTAAGTCTTCTATTCTTTTTGATGAATTTTATTCTTTTTTTTTTTTTTTTTTTTTTGGCAGAGTCTCACTCTGTTGCCCAGGTTGGAGTACAGTGATGCCATCTTGGCTCACTACAAAGTCCGCCTCCTGGGGTCAAGCAATTCTTCTGCCTCAGCTTCTTGAGTAGCTGGGATTACATGCACCCACCACCGTGCCCTGCTAATTTTTGAATTTTTAGTAGAGATGGGGTTTCACGGTGTTTGCCAGGCTGGTCTTGAACTCCCGACCTCAGATGATTTACCCATCTCAGCCTCCCAAGGTGCTGGGATTACAAGCGTGAGCCACCATGCCTGGCCCTGGATGTTTTCTTCTTAAAAAGCCAGTTGAGAATTCTAAGTGTACTCACTTAAAAGGAAAATTTAGTTTGCTATAATATTTCTCATATTTGCTGTGGTGAATTCATCTCTAGGAGGTTTCTTTGTATAATTATTTCATTATCTCTCTAATAGTTAATTCTCCACATGTTTTGTAATATTTTTGCACACTCACCTTGAATGAGAAGTTCTCTACATGTCATAGTCATATAACAAACAGAATTCACCCTCCTTCACCACTAATCACACTTCTGTATATTCAATAAAATGTGCATTTCTTCATGGATACTCTTTGAATCATCTAAATGGAGACTCTTTATAGAAATATTGAATCATTATTCCTTCCAACTACTGTACTCCTTTCCAACATACTGTCTTACTGATTTTTCACTTTTTCCTATTTATATCCATTTTGTTCTACTAACCTGTCTGTCATTGGCCTTCTTCTATAGCCAACCTCAAATTTCAGTTCACACTAGCTGTGAACAGCACTCAAATTGCTGCTGTATTCTTAAAATATAAATTTACTTCATAAAGCAAAAGTGAATTATATGCATGTTACAAAAAATATTCCTAGCAGAGATAAGATGGGATGGTATTTGCTGGGATGTGCAGCATCGTTTTTTCCAAATTAATTTCTCTCAGAATTCTCTCCTCCCTACTGCCAGGCAGAGCTCACCACTCACATGTCATGAATGACATTTTTAGTCATTTTTCATCTTATCTGATCATATGACTTGAATTAATGTTTAGATCTGCTAAGGGCAAACACCACCATGGAATTAAATTTGCAAGAGGGAAGAAGGAGGAAGCAGGAGAAGGTGGGTAGAGTCTTCAGACTAGGGTGCAGATCTTACACCTGTAGAGGGAAAGAGGGAAGGAAGGCTGATTGGGGTAGAAAGAGACTGCAGCATGGTTCCAAGAATGCTTTGGCCTAGGTCACTGCGGACTTCTTAAATTAAAATTACTCATTGGAGACTCTCACAACTCACTGGAAACGTCCTCACATACAATCCCCATGTAGCTCTATGACTGTTGGAAACATGACTGCTGCACAAGTGTAGAAGTGCTTCCAGAGACAGAGGGCTAAAGCCAGGCTGTCGCTGACTTATGCTGTCTGATTCAGGATATCTGCATTGCAAATTTCCTTGGTCATTAAAATCCATTACCCCCACCTCCTACCCCCACCACAGCACACACATATTTGTCCAAACAGGTTCTTCATACCAGCTCTTCCAAAATTCCCATGATCCTCTCTTTTCCAAGGGGAATCTTAGAAAAGGAAGGTTAATGAGACCAACTCTAGCCCATGGTATAGCAGTTGGTCTCAGAACTGCCTTTGAATGCCCAGTTGTGTGAGGGGGAGAGAAAGAGAGAGAGAGAGTATGGGAGTGGGGAGTGTGTGTGTGTGTGTGTGAGTGTGTGTGTGTGTGTGAGAGAGAGAGAAAGAGAGAAATTATCTCTACTTCTTTTGTAGAAAAGTAGCCCTACCTCCTCCTGCTAATCAGGGTGTATTCATCCTGCCCCAGTGGTGACGTATTTCTTGTCTTTTGGTTACTGGACCTAAGGAATCTAAAGCACCCAACAGATAACATTCTTTAGAGAGCAGGACTTGCCTGCCTTCCAGATCCCAGAGCTGCAGTGATGAGAAGCACAGGAAAACCTGAGAAGATTATTGGGAGCATTTGTAATTAGGGACATTCCTGTTTCTACCTCTGGTTTTCTGAACCTGTAGATTCTTCCTATGGAAGAAGAACTACTATATAAAGATCTGTGATATAATATATATAAAAGATGGTGCCCCCTGCATTCAGAATGTCTCCTTTAGCATAGTGCCTCAGTTGCATCTTTAGAATGTTTCTCCAGGGCTCCATGAGTCTAGCTGCTTCTTGAAGAGTGTATGTAATACAAATAGTAGATTACATGGTCATGGACCCACTTCTGCCCATCCTTTGCTGTGAACAAGGAACCCTGGTCAGATGCTATACCATGTGGGATTTTATGCCTGTGGATCAGGAATTCTGGAAGCCTCAGAAAAGTGGTCCTGGCTCAGGCTCTGTGAACAGAAGTGCCAAACCCAGCCCTGGAATAAGGATATATCCCTCTGAGGATGAAAAGGTGGTCATTCAAGGTCAAAAGACTTGCCATATAAGAGTCTCATTATTGATTTATGCTGTTGAAAAGTAGGACAGTCAGATGCAGCAGTAGTTAGATAAACCTTGATACATAGAAGTCCAGGCTGTGGGGCCCATATGTATCGTCCATCTCTGCCAACATGGTCATATGAGTGACTGCATATGTGTGACTGTTGTGCTTGTTGTGGGAAAGCCAATCTCCAAGGCTGGCAGCTTGTCAAGTCATTTTGTCTGATTGGTTATTGAGTGCCTCTTCTGTGGTGAGTGCTTTCTTGTGAGTGTTAACGTGCAATACAAGATTCTTTACACTCCATGCCTGCTCCTGCATGTCCACTCATATGCTTCTAACCCAGCTTCCTTGTCTCAGATGTTTCAGTTCTTTTCTATCTAAGCCTCTGACCAGATGATTTACTCACTGACTATGGCAAAGAAATCTGTTTATATTCCTGCCTTAGGCCATGTTTCTTCTATGTGAAGTAGATGGCCAGGGCCACTGCTCCCAGTGCTGCTAATAGGGAATATTTTAATTTCCTTCTGTCTTTCAGAGTCATTCTTGCATTGGGCTGCAATGCAACTACACCTTTAAACAGAGATTGCCCCTTTCTCCCTCCTTCAGATGGCCACAGGGACACAAATGCAGTCACAGGTGTGAGCTGAAGGAAGGTTGCTGGTGCAAACATGGTGGGTGACATGAGGATCTGGGTTACCTGCTATTCAACTTATCCACTTGCTCTCATCTTGCTTGGCCTTTGTCTCATATTTACTATTTCCACCTCATGATGAACTACTTCTTTTCCCTTCTGGTGTCATGACTTGGTGGTTCCAATAGAACTCAGCCTTCAAGAGGTAGCGCCAGAAGCATGGTAACTTATCAAGCACAGCATCTCTCCTAGGTCCAACGTATAATTCTCTGCTGTGGAAGGCATGGCTTTGTTTCAGAATCTCAGGAGCTGGTGTTGTAATTCTTTCACTGAGAATTGCCATGTGTGCCACACTGTGACCACCATTGACACCTGCAAGAATACAGGTCCTGCAAGATCATATGACCCAAGCTGCAGGGCTGTTCACAATGGAGCCTGGACATGCTGTGGAGCCCTGTCCTGCCCTGCACTCTTCAAACCCTGTGGTCTTCCTATCTCCCTGACTTGTCTTGTGGCTTACTTGTGTTATGTTGCTTAGGGTTTCTTGAGTTTTATGAGTTTGTATTTTTATAACTGTATAGATATAGATGGATATATATAGATATGGTCAAAGAGGAAGAGTAAGAGAGAAGAAAAAGAATTTTACAAAAGACTTTACTG
This sequence comes from Pan troglodytes, assembly GCF_028858775.2. Lineage (NCBI taxonomy): Eukaryota > Metazoa > Chordata > Mammalia > Primates > Hominidae > Pan > Pan troglodytes. The sequence goes on from NC_072413.2 coordinate 17,237,954, forward strand.
GACATGTAGAAAAAAATATCAAACTCCACCTCTATTTCCAGCACTTTGGAAGGCCAAGGTGGGTGAATAAGAAGGTCAGGAGATCGAGACAATCCTGGCTAACATGGTGAAACTCTGTCTCTACTAAAAATATACAAAAAAATTAGCCAGGTGTGGTGGTGGGAGCCTGTAGTCCCAGCTACTCAGGAGGCTGAGGCAGGAGAATGGCGTGAACCCAGGAGGCAGAGCTTGCAGTGAGCCGAGATCTTGCCACTGCACTCCAGCCTGGGTGACAGAGTGAGAATCCATCTCCAAAAAAAAAAAAAAAAAAAATCAAACTCCATAGTGAGAAGTCAAACAACACAATAAATAAAAAAATGGGCAAGAGATTTGAGTAGACGACAATAACCAAAGATATATTAATGATTGATAAACACTGAAAAATGCATCATTAACCACCTGGGAATGGAATTTAAAAATCAAAATGCAATAACACTGCACAGAAACTATAATGGATCCAAAAAAATGTCAATTCTGAATGTTTGAGAGGACATACAACACCCTGAATTATCATATTTAGGTGGGAGTATAAAGTGGATAATCAGTTTGGATTGCAGTTTGGCAGTTAAACATACACTTACAATTTGACCTAGAATATTCCATTCTTACTTACTCAAGAGAAATGAAAACATGTGCATACAAATGAACATAGCAGCTTTACTTGTAATAATCAAGGAATAGAAACATTTGTAAATGGTTCACCAACAGGCTAAAGGATAAACATATTGTAGTATTTCCATACAATAGAATAAAATAGAAAGAACCACTGATTTTGCAACATAGGTGATCGTAAAATATATTGAGAGAATGAAATAACAGTAGGCATATTATAAAAGTTTATTACTACAAAATTCTAGAAACTGAATTTATAGTGGTAGGTTGCAGATCAATGGCTGCTTGGAGCCAGAGGTTTTGGTAAGGAGTACAAAAGAACTTTTGAGGTGATAGACAGCTTCAATATCTTCATTGGTGGTAGCCACATAACTATATGTTTGTACTTAATTTGCATGTATTTTATTATATTGAAAGTAAACCTCAGTTAAGTTGACTTTTAAAATTTATTAGATTCTAAAACATTAATTTGCTTCCATCCATTATATTTATTCACAAATCCTACAATAGTATGTTTTGGGAGACCTGTAATAGACACAGTAACTGGCATATTCATAAAGGAAATTTCCTTATGTAGGATAGTTTTTAGGGGAAATGCCTGAAACAAAAAAATCTGCATCTGCTTATCATAATTCACTGCATAAAAGATCTAAATGAGTAACTGGCAATCAGCTTTAGCTTTGATTATCTTTCATAGCAGCGTGGATCAATTATGTTTACCCAGTTGGCTATTTCTCCATGCTAAACTCATATTGCATACATGCCTCTGAAATTCCAGTCATGTATAGTCTATAATGTATACCTATATTACACAATTTGTATACTTTTCCACTTTAAAGGGAGGATTTATATCTGCAAAGCAACTATCATCCAATTTTGTTCCAAATTTTGGATACTATGACTCTATCCTGGAAATGATTCAGTAGTTTTGTTTCATTTGACTTTTCCTACAGACATAATGTGTTGAAGTAAACCTGTTTTTTATGTTTGGAAAGTAGCCTTTGGATGGGTGTTTTCTAGCTTTTGGAAAACATGTACTCGAAGCAGAAGTAAGTAGTTGTTGAGGGAATAGAACCACAGCATTTCTGACCTAGGCAAATTGAAACCTTGTCATCCTTGATGACAAACATGACATGACACATGATTGCCTTTTTCAGGGAGTTCTTATGTAAAATATTTTATCCCCAACTAGTTGGTATCATTCAAATCAAATTTTATAATTTTACTCTGTATTAGGATGCAGTTTTATAATGTCCAAAGCATCTTTACACATATTTTTTCTCAAATAAATCCTACAGCAACTGTGTGACATACTCAAAGGTGAGAATATTATCCCCATTTTACAACTGAGCAAGCAGACTTCAAGATTTGTTAACTTTTTAGAGCTGAAGCTTAGTCCACTATTTTATGTTATCAACCTTTGATTTGCTGTGCTATACCTACCAATTTAGAAAAGAATTTACCCAAGATTGTAACATATAATACAATTAATTAATTTTTTTTTCCTCTCCACTTGAAAACAGAAACAGTGGTGATTATGGAGTATCTACTGATTATTTTGCTGGGACAAGTTGATGTCACTAAATTTATAAATTGAACTGAACTGATAACCTCAGTTACTTTGCCAAAATTCCTTCTTTTAATATTACATAAACTGTAGAATGCAGAAGGGTACTTTTAATTTCTAATTATTTAAGTAGAGAAAGACTCAACACTTCCTTTTAGGCTCACACATAAAATTTCTGGCTGATACATCACCAGCGATTGTGTTTCAGCATGTATGTAAATGCAGCTTTCTGAATAGGCAAACTTACAGGAAATATGGAATATCATTGTATTTACATACAGCAGTATCTCAGACATCATTCCAAAAACTAAAGGACAATGAGGAAATATTTCCAAAAGCCATATTACAGTGCTTTGGGGGAGGTGAAAGAGAGAATGCTGCAATATGTTTTCCTGTTTGACTGACTCAAGCTACATTCTAGGAGATATTTTAAAAAGTGAATAAAATCTCTGTGTCATAGTCAAAAGATGTAAGGCAAACCACAATTATCCAAGGAAATCTGAAATGAATATTACTAAATACAACCTTCTGGATTTGGTTTTACTTACCTAGTATGTTGACTATGTCTGCTTATGGTTTTCTTACTTATGCCTACCTACACCATCTTTTAATTAAATGTGCCGATAAAATTTCTAAGTGCAGAATTTCCTTTGCTTGACACAAACACTTTGTTCTACTGCTGGGGCTTTCTGTTGTATGGATGTCTACAAAGGGATGTGCTGTAACTCAAGTATAAGCAGACGGTTCTTTCATTGTTGTAAATCAAATTGGTATAACCTGTGACTAGGTTCGATGTGGCCCCAGTTTCCTGAGGCCTGTGAAAATTGCTAAGTTGCTCGTTTTCATTTTTTCTTATCACCTTAAATGGAGTTGGAGGCCCTTGCAAGTCCAGGACAATGACGTCTTAGGCAACCTCAGTTGTCTAGTGTGACTTAATAAGCCTGATGTATGTAGTAGAACCAATCTTTTCTTTTATATATAATGCCATTTTAAGTGATGTGAACCTTATTCTCTAGGTTACAGGTATTGGATTACTTTAGTTCTTTATTACAATAAGCAAGGTGTTAATTTGTTGTTGTTGTTGTTGTTGTTGTTTGAGACAGAGTCTCGCTCTATCGCCCAGGCTGGAGTGCAGTGGCGTGATCTTGGCTCACTACAAGCTCCACCTCCCGGGTTCACGCCATTCTCCTGCCTCAACCTCCTGAGTAGCTGGGATTACAGGCACCTGCCACCATGCCCGGCTAATTTTTTGTATTTTCAGTGGAGACAGGGTTTCACCCTGTTAGCCAGGATGATCTAGATCTCCTGATCTCATGATCCACCCGCCTCAGCCTCCCAAAGTGCTGGCATTATAGGCGTGAGCCACCGCGCCCTACCCGCTAATTTGGTTTTTTAACTCCTAAATTCTACCACTTTCCTTACTCGCTTTCTAATGAAAATTGATGGAGAAAATAAGCTGAAAATATCACAATTCTAAACATTCCACGATTTTGAGATTCTAAAATTATTGGCTTTTGGTGTTCACTGATTCATGTCGGATTTTTAGTAGCATAATCAAACCTTTTTTTGGCAATGGTATAGAGTGCAAAATGCAAAGCCATTTGCCATGGTGTAGATGCTCACAGTATGCCCCTGCGTCTAAAGAGATACAATTCTCCAACATAAATCAGACATATAGAAAATACTTACAGCACAGAAAATATGAACTATGGCATAGAAATACATTAAATTAGCTAAATGACATCCCTAATAAAAATCTGAATCTGTCTGGGCACGGTGGCTCACGCCTGTAATCCCAGCACTTTGGGAGGCCGAGGCAGGCGGATCACCTGAGGTTAGTTCGAGACCAGCCAGGCCAACATGGTCTGCAAAAAAAATACAGAAATTAGCTGGGCATGGTGGCAGGCACCTGTAATCCCAGCTACTTGGGAGGCTGAGGCAGGAGAGTCACTTGAACCAGGGAGGCGGAGGTTGCAATGAGCTGAGATTGTGCCATTGCACTCCAGCCTGTGTGAGAAGAGCAAAACTCCATCTCAAAAAAAAAAAAAAAAAAAGAATCTATTCTAAAACTGGGAATTTTATGTTTAAGTAGATTCACTTAATTTTTTCCTATAATCTCCTGGGACAAATAAATGTTTTCAACAGTTGCGCTTAACAAACTGAAGGACTGGAAGGAGAAACAACATTAATAATAATTACTTCCAGAGTGGGGTGTGGCTCACATCTGTAATCCCAGCACTTTGGAAGGCCGAGGTGGGCTCATCACGAGGTTAAGAGATCGAGACCATCCTGGCTAACACGGTGAAAACCGGCCTCTACTAAAAATACAAAAAATTAGCCGGGAATGGTGGCGGGTGCCTGTGGTCCCAGCTACTTGGGAGTCTGAGGCAAGAGAATCACTTGAGGAAGGCTGGCCAACATGGCTAAACCCCATCTCTACTAAAACTACAAAAATTAGCTGGGCATGTTGGCGCATGTCTGTAATCCTAGCTACTCCCAGAGGCTGAGACAAGAGAATCGCTTGATCCCGGGAGGCGGAAGTTACAGCAAGCCGAGATCACGCCACTCCACTCCAGCCTGCTCTACAGAACAAGACTCCGTCTCTCAAAAAAAAAAAAAAAACAAACAAACCAAAAAAAAAAAAAAAACAACAAAAAACTTCCTACGATGCATGATTAAATTACAAAGTTTTCTATTCTTTTCTTTTAAAAATAAATATCTTAGCTGCCTGTTTTCATTCTGGCCATCAAAATTACCTAAATTCTTTGTGGGCAATATCATCAACCCTTGAGGGAAATTCAAGATATTCCCAACACAGAAATATTCTTAGCTGAAAAGAGTATGGGATGACAACTTTCAACCTGGCATATATAAAAAGAAGAAAAATGTTGGGTAAATGAACAGCAAAAGAAAGATGACATTCATATGTCCTATGCAATTCTGAATACTTATTTTATGTAGGTGAATATTTTAATGAAAGACATTTATTGATTCAAAATATTTTTTAACTTAACGAACTTTGGCAAAACAATGCCCTTCAGTCAGTGACTATATTATCAAGTTTCACCTACCTCTGATCAAGGAAACAAAAATAATAGTAATTCCATACTCAGTATGTGTGAGAAAATAAGAGCTGTGTTTAGTTCTAATTATTTTGAGTTATGCCACATAACACATAACAGTATACATTTATTTTGAGTTCATACGTAGAATTAGACTACTTTTTAATTTTGGGAACATGGAGGATAATATTATAGGATTATATTAGTAAGGTTGTGGTAAATACTAACATTAAGCTCTCCTTATGTGACACACACAGTTCCTTCACCAAAATGGGCAAAATTTTAGCTGAAGACTTATAATGAAGCCTAGACATTCATGAAGAAATTAAACAACTTGACCATTATTAGAATATAGTAAATACATGCATGTTCAATACCAGCCTCTTTTTTTCTCACTTTATGTTTTTTGAATGCCATTAGATTTACATATCCTGCTAACATAACATAAAAACAAACCTTAAGTTTCAAGAAATTAACAATTCTAGTTACATACTATTTACATGTTTTTCTTATTAACTATTAGTTATTTCAAAACTTACCTTTTATGTTTTGAGATAAAAAATATCTAATAGAAAGGTAGTTTTTTGAGAAGAATGGCTTTTTTATTATTTTTATTTTTATTTCTTTATTTTTTTTTGAGACAACATCTTGCTCTGTCACCCAGGCTGGAGTGCACTGGTGTGATGTTGGCTCACTGCAAACTCTGCCTCCCAGGGTCAGGTGATTCTCCTGCTTCATCCTCCTGAGCAGGTGGGATTAGAGTAGCATGCCACCACACCTGGCTAATTTTTGTATTTTTAGTAAACATGGAGTTTTACCATGTTGGCTAGGCTGGTCTTGAACTCCTGACTTCAAGTGATCCATCCTCCTCAGCCTCCTAAAGTACTGGGATTACAGGCATGAGCTACTGCACCTGGCTCTTTTTAAATTATTTTTAAAGGATACTTTAGTTTTCCTAGTAATCCATGTGAATGTATTCTCTATGAACTATAGTGTGTGTGTTTACTTTTTATATATAGAATACTACTGAGGAACAAGCTGTTTCTGTAAATGAAATGGGACTGGACCTCTACCGTGGTTGTGTTCTACATGTTACAGAGACCTGGACAGAGACAGTATGATTATCTCATGAACATCACATAATCTCCTGTCACAGTCCCAAGATAAAACATTTCCTTAAAATCAAGACTTGCTTTAATAACCATCACATTTATTACAATAATACCTTCCCACTATAATCAATATGGATATAAACAGCCTTTGTTCTATTTTTCTCATACTTGGAAGACTTTTGCTTTCATTCCATGAAAATCTTGTATTTCTCCTCAATTATTCTAATTAGAAAAATAGTGCTGGGGGAGAAAAAATAAAACAGCACAGAAAGGAAAGGGGCTCCTGCAATGCGCTGTTTAGACAGATAAGGTAGCCTGGCCAGGTGATGGTCAGGTAGGGACTGCCTTTTTCTCTCTGGTGGTGAGAATTGAGAATTGCTGAGAGGTGTGCAAGTGGAGCTGATTGAGCCTGAGCACAGTCCAGCTTTCTTCCATGTTCTCTACATAAAATAATCAATAATCTTCAGCATTAAGACCTCATGATCTCATGTTTTGAGAAGGAGAGTTGAGAAACACCTACTAGTCTTATGATAGGTTGAGTACTTTAAAGAGTTTTGGGCCAGGTGCGGTGACTCACGCCTGTAATCCCAGCACTTTGGGAGGCTGAGGCACGTGGATCACGAGGTCAGGAGATCGAGTCCATCCTGGCCAACACGGTGAAACCCCAACTCTACTAAAAATACAAAAATTTAGCCGAGCATGGTGGCACACACCTGTAATCCCAGCTACTCGGGAGGCTGAGGCAAGAAAATCCCTTGATCTGGGGAGGTGGAAATTGCATGAGCTGAGATTGCACCACTGCACTCCAGCCTGGGTGACAGAGTTAGACTCCATCTAAAAAAAAAAAAAAAAAAAAAAAAAGAATTTTGAAGCTTCTTAATTCCATTTATTTAAGACATTATTCTCATTGGGATTGGGGGGAAATCCCTGAATTTTGGTAAAAACAAATCCAAGTCACAAAATCAGAAAAAAAAAGGGGGGAAGATATAGGATGATGCGTTTCATTCTTCATATGAATATGCATTTTACAAATATATAACTAAGACCAATTTTGGATTTATTTCCAGGCTTGGAGATAACTTATGGAAACTTTTAACATTAAAGTTAAATTTGCAATTCAGAATTAATCCATACATTATTTCACTGTTTTCTTGTTAATATTAAACGCTGCTGACTCAGTAAAGTTTATTATTTGAATATAACAAGAATGTGTGAATTGTAAATGCCATGCTAAAGTCTGGAACATTTCTACAAAATTCAGTTTAGCAAATATTTGTTAAGACTTCAGTCAAAGCCTTTTACAACTGCACTGTTCTAGGTTTTGAGGACTCAAAATAATCTCTGCTCACAAACCAGACATGCAAACAAATAAGGTTTTATGTATTAAGGTCAATAATAGAATTTTGCTGAAGACAAAATATTATCGCAGACACAAAAAAATTAGCCAGGCATGGTGGCAGGTGCCTGTAATCCAAGCTACTCAGGAGGCTAAGGAAGGAGAATAGCTTGAACCCAGGAGGCGGAGTTTGCAGTGAGCCAAGATCACATCACTGCACTCATCTTGGGCAACAGAGTGAGACTTCATCTCAAAAAAAAAAAAAAAAAACTTGATTCCTTTATCCCCTGTGCTTCACAACATTCAGAGTCTTCCATATTTTCTGGGAGTTTCTTGGTTAGTTGGGGTTGTCCTCTCCTCACTTACTGTTGGAGCCTGCCCTCTGTGCTCCAGAGCAGATCATGTTTTTTCTACTCAGTTCCCTCTAGTGAGGAGACTCATTCCACTTTCACCCCCACCTTAGCACCAAGCACCATTAATTCAAGACCACTATGTGGAGGAGATAAGGGAGAATTACATCCCACGAAGAGCAGCAAAATGCATAAACATGCATATATATACACATATATGCATGTATATGCACATATACACACATATACATATATATGCATATATACATGCACACATATATACACGTATACACATATATACACACACACATATATACATGCATATATTGCCACCACTATCCTGAGTCTCCTCATTTTTTCCCATCAGAAGGAATTTCTCCACCCCACCCTACCATTTTCTTGGAACTTCTAGTCTCTCTCACATTATTAATTCTACACCTGGGGCTGCCTTGCCCCCTCTTGCTAACTGCCTGGTGGTAACTTGGCACTCCTCTTAGTTACTACTTAATGTTACAGCTCACCCTTTTTTACATCATATTTATGAAGCATTAAATATTCTAAAAGTGGCCGGGCGCAGTGATTCATGCCTGTAATCTCAGCACTTTGGGAGGCCAAAGCGGGTGGAACACGAGGTCAGGAGTTCAAAACCTCCTGACCAACATGGTGAAACCCTGTTTCTACTACAAATACAAAAATTAGCTGGGCATGATGGCGTGTGTCTGTAATCCCAGCTACTCAAGAGGCTGAGGCAAGATAATCACTTGAATCTGGGAGGCAGAGGTCACAAAGAGCCGAGATTTGTGCCACTGCACTCCAGCCTGGGTGACAGAACAAGACTCTCAAAAAAAAAAGAAAAAAAAAAAAAACAAGCTACTTTGTCTAGGGTACCCTATTATACCAAGGAATTTAGTGCCTCATGAAAAAAGACTCTCAAAGATGTTTTTCTAAACAATAGAACCTTCTACCTTAGAAATCATTTATGATATTATCCAACATCATTATTTTTTATTTTATATATATTTTTCACTGCAATAAAAATCTTTCAAATATATCAAAATACAATTTTATTAAAACAGAAAAGTTGTTTATTAGATAATCTTTTAATTTTAACATATTAATTTATCTATTGAGGTTCTATGTCATTCACTCAGGAAGAGAATTCAATGAATAAATGTGGTAACTTCACATATCAGTAGAACTTTTTCACAAAAATGGGCAATTTTTCATTTTTCAGAGTGAACACTGAGCCATCACCTGAGGAAAAATAAATGATCATTTTTAACAATTAAAGTTGCTATTTTTTAAATCATCTGGTCTTTTAAGATGTTTTTAGACTTATAGATCAAGATAAGAAGTTAGCATGCATTTATCTTTCTTTCAATTTGTATCCATCCCTAATTTATTTCTTCCTATTGTGCAATAGCTCATTATTAAGCTGAGCTTCCATTTTACTCATTCATGTTTATTTATGGGTCAGGCAACTGAACTGCATACAAATTCACAAATTTTCTTTTTTTTTTTTTTTGATTTGGAATCTTGCTCTGTCACCCAGGCTGGAGTCAGTGGTGCAGTCTTGGCTCACTGCAAGCTCTGCCTCCAGGGTTCATGCCATTCTCCTGCCTCAGCCTCCCGATTAGCTGGGACTACAGGCACCCACCACCACACCTGGCTAATTTTTTGTGTTTTTAGTAGAGACGGGGTTTCACCATGTTAGACAGGATGGTATGGATCTCCTGACCTTGTGATCTGCCCATCTCAGCCTCCGAAAGTCCTGGGATACAGGCTTGAGCAACCGGGCCTGGCCTACAAATTTTCTTTGTAACTTACCTTATTATTAAATTGGTCTTCCTAATTCTTATTTTTTTATTTTTTATTTTTTATTTATTTATTTTTTTGAGATGGAGTCTTGCTCTGTTGCCCAGGCTAGAGTGCAGTGGTGCAATCTCAGCTCACAGCAACCTCCTCCACCTCCCGGGTTAAAGCCACTCTCCTACCTCAGCCTCCAGAGTAGCTGGGATTACAGGCATGCACCACCACGCCTGGCTAATTTTGTATTTTTGGTAGAGACAGGGTTTCTCCATGTTGGTCAGGCTGGTCTCAAACTCCCAACCTCAGGTGGTCTGCCTGCCTTGGCCTCCCAAAGTGTTGGAATTACAGGTGTGAGCCACCGCACCCATCCTGGTCTTTTAAAATTTGACCTAAACAGTTCATCCTGTCATGTTCTTCATGAGAGATAAAGGTCCACTATTTTTCCCTTGTTATTTTAATAAAAACAACTATTTACCTTGAATATACTGAATATACACAAAATACATATTCATTTACACACCATGGCTTTTTAAAAGGGTTGTCCTTAGATGTGGCCTCCAGGGATAGTTAAGCTGTAAATGGAAGGCTTCATATGTAAAGACATTTTCCTTTTGATCTTGTTTCTTATAGTGAGTGTGTGTGTGTGTCTGCTTTTAGTGGTAGAAGTTAAGGGGAATCTCTATGATTGTTTTTCTTTCTCTCCATTTATCCCTCACTTTCTTTCTTTTTTTTTTTTTTTTTTGAAACAGAGTCTTCCTTTGTCAGTGCAGTGGCGTGATCTCGACTCACTACGACCTCTCCCTCCTGGGTTCAAGTGATTCTCATGCTCAGCCTCTCAGGTAGCTGGGATTACAGGCACCCACCACAATGCCCAGCTAATTTGTATTTTAAATGGAGACGGAGTTTCACCATGTTGCCCAGGCTGGTCTCAAACTCCTGAGCTCAGGCAATCCACCCACGTCGGCCTCCCAAAGTGCTGAGATTACAGGCATCAGCCACCATGGCTGGCCCCATTTATCCCTCATTTCAATATTTTTTTTTAATTTTTTTTTCTTTTTTTGAGATGGAGTCTTGCTCTGTCACCCAGGCTGGAGTGCAGTGGCGGGATTTTGGCTCACTGCAACTTCGGCCTCTCAGGTTCAAGCAATTCTCCTGCCTCAGCCTCCCAAGTAGCTGGGACTACAGGTGCCCGCCACCACGTCCAGCTAATTTTTTGTATGTTTAGTAGAGATGGAGTTTCACCATGTTAGCCAGGATGGTCTCAGTCTCCTGACCTCATGATCCACCTGCGTCAGCCTCCCAAAGTGCTGGGATTACAGGCATGAGCCACCTCGCCTGGACTATCCCTCACTTTATAACGTTAATCAAGTTCTTTTATAATTTTATGTTAAAGATTTTTGAATTTTGTTAATCTATTTTATTTTCCTTCATAAAAAGATCAAAGCTAGAAATAACATTACAAAGTATATCATAATCGTTAATAGAAAGAGCTCTATAATCAGCTTAAATTTCTTTTCTCTCTTTTCTAGTTATGTGATCTTAGGCAAGTTACATAAATTACCTGTGTTCAGTTTATTTATTTGTGAAATGGGGAAAATAATGGTGCCTGTCTCTGGGTAAGATTGTAGTGAGGGTGAATAACACATTTATCAAGCATAAAGCAGTGCCTGGGACACAGGAATTGCCCTCTCTGCATGCCCCTGCATATGTGTGCATACAGGCATGAATCACTTGATGATGGAATAAATTTGGAGAAATATATCTTTAGGCAGTTTTGTTATTGTGCAAATATCTCAGAGTGTACTTACACAAACATAGATGGGATAGCCTACTACTCTACTAGAGTATATGATAGAGTATATGTAGCCTGTTGCTCCTAGGCTACAAATCTATACAGCATGTTACTGTACTAAATACTGCAGGCAACTGTAACACAGTGGTAGGTATTTTGCATCTTATCATAGAAAAGGTGCAGTAAAAAAAAAAAGGGTACACTTGTAGAGGGCACTTACCATGAAAGGAGCTTGCACAGCTGGAAGTTGCTCTGGGTAAGTGAGTGAGTGGTGAGTGAATATGAAGGCCTAGGACATTATGGGCACTGCTGTAGACTTTAGCAATACTGGATGCACACTTAAGCTATGCCAAAATTATTTTTAAATTGTTTTCTTTTATTAATAATAAATTAGCTTTAGCTTACTGTAACTTTTTTATTTAATATATTTTTTAACCTTTTGGCTCCTTTGTCACAACTCTTAGCTTAAAAGATAAACATATTGTACAACTTTAAAAAATATTATTTTCTTTATATCTAAGTCTATAAGCTTTTTCCAACTTTTAATTTTTGTGTTACTTTTTAACTCTTTTATAAAAACAAACACAAACATGCACATTAGTTTAGGCCTATGCAGGGTCAGGATCATCAACATCATTGTCTTCCACCTTCATATTCTGTCTTAATGGAAGTTCCTTGGGGCAATAACACACATGAAGCTGTCATCTCCTATGATAACAATCCCTCCTTCTGGATACCTCCTGAAGGACCTGCCTGAAATTGCTCTACTGTTCAGTTTTCTTTTTCATTTTAATAAGTAGTACCCTCTCAAAACATGATAAAAAGGGCCAGGCGTGGTGGCTCATACCTGTAATGCAAGCAATTTGGGAGGCTGAGGCGGGAGGATCACTTGAGGGCAGCAGTTCAAGGGCAGCCTGGCCAACATGGTGAAACCCTGTTTCTACTAAAAATACAAAAATTAGGCAGGTGCGGTGGTGGACACCTCTAATCCCATTACTTGGGAGGCTGAGGCAGAAAAATCACTTGAAACCAGGAGGTGGAGGTTGCAGTGAGCCAATATCACACCATTGCAACTCCAGCCTGGGCAACAGATGGAGACTCCATCTCAAAAAAAAAAAAAAACAGATAAAAAGAATAGAGTAGTAAATGTATAAACCAGTAATAATGTCACTTATTATCATTATCAGGCATTATGTTCTGTAAGTAATTATATGTGCTAGAGGCCTGGCAGCACAATAGGTCTGTTTTTACCAGCATCAGCACAGACATGTGAGTAATGAATTGTACAATGATATTACATTGACAATGACATCACTAGGAAACAGGAATTTTTCAGCTCCATTACAATCCTACAGGACCAATAAGTGGTCCACCATTTATTGAAATGTGTTTACATGGTGCATGACTGTAAAATTACTAGTCTTCAAAAATCAGTTGTATCTTCAACATTTCCTACCTCTGCAAAATTCATCACCATTCTCCCAGTTACCCAGGCTTAAAACCTCAGAATTCTATCAAATTATTTCATTTCCTTACATATCATGTTTAATTTGTCACTGATTCCCATCAATTGTCCCCTATCATGTTTAATAGTACCAACACATTATTTCTCTTAGAAAAATATTTTTCTAGTTTAGGCTCTTAATTTAGCCTATTTTTAAAATATCTGAAAGTTTGCCATACAGTCTTTATTTCTTATTTCTTGAACTATTTTCTACATTTTGATACAACTAAACTTTCTGAAGCAAAAATATCTCACTTTGTCACTTGTCTGCTCAAAAAAAACCATAAAAATATCTTCTTGGTCTAGAAAGTAAAATTATAATGCTTGGCATGATGTAGACAGAAATTCCCATTTATCCTTTTTCTCCTTTGTCCCCACACTTTTCTTCCATGTTCCCACCAGTACCTAATGTCCCAGACATATGGAATTCATTGTTTCATGAATAGAGCCAACACATTCTAACTACCATGCATTTAGTCAAACCATCTGGCCACCTGGAATTTCCTACCATCCCCCATAAAATTTAAATTAAAAAATTCCACTGTTCTGTCCTCTCTGAAGATGTCCCTGAATCTTTATTGAAACTCATTGACATATCCTTCGGTTCCCGCAGACTTTATTGTATATGTCATAATTTAGCACATACATTACTCTGCCATAAATTTTAGTAAGTTAATGACCTGTCTCTTTTCACTGATAAAACAGTGTCAGGCTTTTTTCATTTTTGTATTCCCTACTGGTCCACAGAGTGCTATGAACATATAATTTGCGAAGTTAATTTTAAATTGACTTAAACTTACTGGTGAATTCACCGATTAACTGTTCTTTTCCAGTATTACTCTTAGAAATGTCCTTGCCTTGATATATTTTATGTTCTAAAAATATTAACTTCATTTTAAGAATCACATCCTCCAAAACAAAAGAAACAAAAGCTCCCATACAATTCTAATGCTAGTTATAGGTAACATTAAAAAATGGCATACCAATTGTAGAAAACAAAACCAAAAAACAAACAAAAACAAACAAACAAAACAATTTCCATGAAAGCCAGAGGCAAATAATGCAAATTTTAATGTCAATATTGTCATTTTTTCCTAGGTTAGGGGACAATATAACCACATTTATAAACCTGTTCTTTTTGTCTCTCCTCGTGTTGACCTCACACATAGCATATTATGCCATTAAAACAACAAAAAAAGGAGAAAATGCTATATTGAAATATAGTATTTTCTTACAACAATTCCTTAGTGTGAATTGTGAATGAAAATTAAATTCTTTAATCACTAGGAAGGACTCTGAGTGTGCGAGTCTTTCTTTCAGCTGATATAAACATTGATAAGATCAAAGCTTGCTCTAAATTATCTGTCTTACCAGGTCTTGACTGAATCTCAGAACAAAATCCTGTAGTTTCTCTTTATTTCAGACAAACCTTTGATCTTTTAAAAATATAGGCACAGATGGGCACAGTGGCTCAGGCCTGTAATCTCAGCAGTTTGGGAGGCCGAGGCAGGCAGATAATGAGGTCTAGATATCGAGACCATCCTGGCCAACATGGTGAAACTCTGTCTCTACTAAAAATACAAAAATTAGCTGGGCATGGTGGTGCACACTTGTAGTCCCAGCTACTCAGGAGGCTGAGGCAGGAGAATCGCTTGAACCTGGGAGGCTGAGGTTGCAGTGAGATGAGAACGTGCCATTGCACTCCAGCCTGGGCGACCAAGCGAAATTCCATCTCAAAAATAAAAAGATAAATAGGCAAATCTGGCTAAGGAAATGGCAAAAAGGCAAAAAGATATGCACAAAAAAAGTTAGCCACTACTTGCATTGAAAATGGGTTTAAAGTTTTGGCAAGTGATTGAGAAAAATATGAATTAAGCTCATTTTCTGTGGAGACAAGTCTCTAGGCATTTAGTTTTGGTTAAGGTAAATACTTAAATCTATATAAAATTTTAAAGACCTTAGTAATGTAAACAAATGGTGTTGGGTTTGGACTTCTCTACAATATCTATGTGGAATCTTAGGAAAGGAAGAGTGAAAGGATACAATACATTTTAAATGGTAGTTCAGCCTAAATCCTAAGCAGAAGCATAATACGCTGCTGCATTTTTTTTTTTTGACAGAGCCTAACTCTGTCCCCCAGACTGAAGTGCAGTGGTGCCATCTTGACTCACTGCAATCCCAGTCTCCTAGATTCAAGCTATTCTCCTGCCTCAGCCTCCCAAGTATCTGGGATCACAGGCAGACACCAGCCATGCCCAGCTTGTTTTTTGTTTTTGTGTTTTTTCTTTTTTTGGAGACAGAGTCTTGCTCTGTCGCCCAGGCTGGAATACAATGGCACAACCTCCGCTCACTGCAACCTCCGCTTCCCAGGTTCAAGTGATTCTCCTGCCTCAGCCTCCTGAGTATTTGGGATTACAGGCACGTGCCGCCATGCCCAGCTATCCGCCTCCCATGTTCAAACGATTCTTCTGCCTCAGCCTCTTGAGTAGCTGGGATTACAGGCATGTGCCACCATGCCTGGCCAATTTTTGTATTTTTAGTAGAGACAGGGTTTCACCATGTTGGTCAAGCTGGTCTCAAACTCCTGACCTCCTGATCCACCCACTTCAGCCTCCCAAAATGCTGGAAAAATAGGCGTGAGCCACCATGCCCAGCCCATTTTTTGTATTTTTAATAGAGGTGAGGTTTCACCATGTTGACCAGGCTGATCTCGAACTCCTGACCTCAAGTGATCTGCCCGCCTCCACCTGCCAAAATGCTGGGATTACAGACAAGAGCCACTATGCCTAGCCAATATGTTACTTTTTTTTTTTTTATACTTTAAGTTTTAGGGTACATGTGCACATTGTGCAGGTTAGTTACATATGTATACATGTGCCATGCTGGTGTGCTGCACCCACTAACTCGTCATCTAGCATTAGGTATGTCTCCCAATGCTATCCCTCCCCCCTCCCCCCACCCCACCACAGTCCCCAGAGTGTGATATTCCCCTTCCTGTGTCCATGCAATCTCATTGTTCAATTCCCACCTATGAGTGAGAATATGCGGTGTTTGGTTTTTTCTTCTTGCGATAGTTTACTGAGAATGATGATTTCCAATTTCATCCATGTCCCTACAAAGGACATGAACTCATCATTTTTTATGGCTGCATAGTATTCCATGGTGTATATGTGCCACATTTTCTTCATCCAGTCTATCATTGTTGGACATTTGGGTTGGTTCCAAGTCTTTGCTATTGTGAATAATGCCGCAATAAATATACGTGTGCGTGTGTCTTTATAGCAGCATGATTTATAGTCCTTTGGGTATATACCCAGTAATGGGATGGCTGGGTCAAATGGTATTTCTAGTTCTAGATCCCTGAGGAATCGCCACACTGACTTCCACAATGGTTGAACTAGTTTACAGTCCCACCAACAGTGTAAAAGTGTTCCTATTTCTCCACATCCTCTCCAGCACCTGTTGTTTCCTGACTTTTTAATGATTGCCATTCTAACTGGTGTGAGATGGTATCTCATAGTGGTTTTGATTTACATTTTTCTGATGGCCAGTGATGATGAGCATTTTTCCATGTGTGTTTTGGCTGCATAAATGTCTTCTTTTGAGAAGTGTCTGTTCATGTCCTTCCCCCACTTTTTGATGGGGTTGTTTTTTTTTTTCTTGTAAATTTGTTTGAGTTCATTGTACATTCTGGATATTAGCCCTTTGTCAGATGAGTAGGTTGCGAAAATTTTCTCCCGTTTTGTAATGACTACTGGGTACATAATGAAATGAAGGCAGAAATGAAGATGTTCTTTGAAACCAATGAGAACAAAGACACAACATACCAGAATCTCTGGGACACATTCAAAGCAGTGTGTAGAGGGAAATTTATAGCACTAAATTCCCATGAGAGAAAGCAGGAAAGATCCAAAATTGACACCCTAACATCACAATTAAAAGAACTAGAAAAGCAAGAGCAAACACATTCAAAAGCTAGCAGAAGGCAAGAAATAACTAAAATCAGAGCAGAACTGAAGGAAATAGAGAAACAAAAAACCCTTCAAAAAAATCAATGAATTCAGGAGCTGGTTTTTTGAAAGGATCAACAAAATTGATAGACCGCTAGCAAGACTAATAAAGAAAAAAAGAGAGAAGAATCAAATAGACACAATAAAAAATGATAAAGGGGATATCACCACCAATCCCACAGAAATACAAACTACCATCAGAGAATACTACAAACACCTCTATGCAAATAAACTAGAAAACCTAGAAGAAATGGATAAATTCCTCAACACATACACTCTCCCAAGACTAAACCAGGAAGAAGTTGAATCTCTTAATAGACCAATAACAGGAGCTGAAATTGTGGCAATAATCAATAGCTTACCAACCAAAAACAGTCCAGGACCAGATGGATTCACAGCCGAATTCTACCAGAGGTACAAGGAGGAACTGGTACCATTCCTTCTGAAACTATTCCAATCAATAGAAAAAGAGGGAATCCTCCCTAACTCATTTTATGAGGCCAATATGTTACTTTAAAAAAATAAGTTATTCGTTTTAGTTTTCTTCTGTTGCTAACAATCATTTCTATTTTGTAGGGAAAAGGAAGAGGGATCAGACTGTTACTTTGTCTATATAGAAAGGGAAGACATAATAAATTCCATTTTGACCTGTACCTTGAACAATTGCTTTGCCCTGAGATTCTGTTAATCTGTAACTTTGCCCCAATCACTGTGCCCCAACCTCTTTGCCCCAACCTTGAGCTCACAAAAACATGTGTTGTATGGAATCAAGGTTTAAGGGATCTAGGGCTGTGCCTTGTTAACAAAATGTTTACAAACAGTATGCTTGGTAAAAATCATTGCCATTCTCTATTCTCAATAAACCAGGTGCACAATGCACTGCGGAAAATGGCAGGGACCTCTGCCCTGGAAAGCCGGGTATTGTCCAAAGTTTCTCCTCATGTGATAGTCTGAAATATGCCTCATGGGACGAGAAAGATCTGACCATCCCCCAGCCCAACACCCATAAATGATCTGTGCTGAGGTGGATTAGTAAAAGAGGAAAGCCTTTTGCAGTTGAGATAGAGGAAGGCCACTGTCTCCTGCCTGCTCCCGGGAACCGACTGCCTCGGTATAAAACCCAATTTTACATTTGTTCAATTCTGAGATAGGAGAAAAACCACCCTATGGTGGGAGGCGAGACATGTTGGCAGCAATGCTGCCTTGTTATTCTTTACTGCACTGAGATATTTGGGCAGAGAGAAACATAAATCTGCCTACGTGCACATCCAGGCATAGTACCTCCCCTTGAACTTAATTATGACACAGATTGTTCTGCTCACATGTTTTTTTGCTGACCTTCTCCCTATTATCACCCTGTTCTACCACATTCCTCTTGCTGAGATAATGAAAATAATAATCAATAAAAACTGAGGGAACTCAGAGGCCGGTGCCGATGCAGGTCCTTGGTATGCTGAGCGCCGGTCCCCTGGGCCCACTTTTCTTTCTCTATACTTTGACTCTGTGTCTTATTTCTTTTCTCAGTCTCTCATCCCACCTGACTAGAAGTACCCACAGGTGTGGAGGGGCTGACCACCCCTTCATATTTTCACTTAATTTACTCTGAATCCATGCCACTTTTGCATTTGAGGCTAATGTTTGTATTGAAGGAAAGGATAGCAAGTCAATTTACAATTGGATTTTTTCAATGTATAGAGTTACATGTTTACTAAAAGGAGTAGCCCTTAATTCTTTTTAAAAAGCCTATAGCAAGCAAGATGATTAACAATTTTTATATGAACAAATGTCTTACAATATTTTAAACATCTAGAGAACACTGATACCATCTTCACTTATTGACAATGGCATATTATCAATTCACTTTTCCAAAGAGATAGAAGTTACTTCTTTTGACTTAGATCTGACTTCTTAAACTGTCAAATGAAGTAGCTGAGTATAACTCACCACCTACAACTTTGATATTTAGCCTCCTCTCTTCATTTGCTTTGTATTATATGTACTGTAGCCCTTACTTTAATATTTCTATATCTTACACATCTTTCTCTCTTAAAAATGTGCTTTCATTTAGATGAGAAATACAATTTTAAGGGAGAAGTTGACTCATGCCTAGTTCTGTATTTTTTTTAATTGCTGATATGTCCTGAGGAAATTAATGTTGCCCTACTGGGTATGATGCTGTCCCTCCGGAGAGATTCCTGTGAGTTATGACCACTGGGGATTTTATAGATGTCCACATTAAGCCTTTCACTGAGAGTAGAGATTAACTTGCAGTTGCCTCTCTGACACAAATATATCTAAGAAATCAACATAATCTTTCAAAACCCTTCCAGCTAATACTAGTTTGTAGCCACTATTAATATAGTGGTTCTAAGTTTGTTCCAGGGTCTCAAAGCCTTAAATCATTTCATGAAAGCCTACTGCAAATGTCAACATATAATGCTTACAAGGACATAACTGGGTGTTTCACACTATTATTTTAGTTTTAACCCACTTGATCCATCAAGTTATCTGTCATAGAACAAATGAAAGGCCCCTTTAGGGAAGTCTCAGAATAAAAAATAGGCCTAGTTATGTTCGTTGGGAGAGAAGTAAATAAAGCATGGGTTTACATTCTCTGTCTACAAGAAATTGTCATTGTAGCTCTTGTTTGTTTCAAAATCTATGTACAGTTCTGACCCACCAACTGACAATGGCTGCCTGACTCTAACACTCAGGTGTGTTATTGTAAATTCCCTGAGTCTTCTTTATAGCAAGAGAAAAAATCAGGACATTCTGAAAGTAATACACTGTGGATATTTACATGGCCAGAGTATAATTTTCTCTGCTTAATAATAAAACTTAATAATGAGCTTAATAATAAAACTCACATACAAATACAAAATAAACCTCTGTCAAAATTTATTTCACTTATTCCTGAGGAAATCAGTATGTGGGAAAGCTGGTTCCAAGAACAAGTAAAAAAAAAATAATTACAGATTTTTTTTCCCCAAAAACAAGAAATGTTAGAATAAGACAACTATGTTAGAAGCAAAACTGGGCCGGGAGCGCTGGCTCACACCTGTAATCCCAGCACTTTGGGAGGCCGAGGCGGGCGGATCACGAGGTCAGGAAATCGAGACCATCCTGACTAACACGGTGAAATCCGGTCTCTACTGAAAATACAAAACCCAAATCAGCCGGGCGTGGTGGCTTATAGTCCCAGCTACTCAGGATACTGAGGTAGGAGAATGGCGTGAACCCAGGAGGCGGAGCTTGCAGTGATCCCAGATTGCACCACCGCACTCCAGCCTGGGCGACAGAGTGAAACTCTGTCTCAAAAAAGAAAAAAAAAAGAAGCAAAATTGATTAATAACAACAAATAGTACTGGGTAAACTGGATATCCACAGGCAAAATATAAAGTTTGGGCCCTTAACTTACATAATATACAAAAATAAGCTAAAATAGATCAAAGAGTTAAAAGTAACAACTACAACCCTTAAACTCTTAGAAAAAAAAACATAGAAAATATTCTTTATGTTAGATTTAGCAGTGATTTCTTAGATATGACATCAAAGGTACAGGGAATGAAAAAATAACAAAAAAAATAGTTTCATCAAAAGTAAAAGTTCTGTGCATTAAAAGTCACCGTTGACCAGGTGTGGTGGCTCACGCCTGTAATCCCAGCACTTTGGGAGGCTGAGGCGGGTGGATCACAAGGTCAGGAATTTGAGACCAGCCTGGCCAATATGGTGAAACCCCATTTCCACTAAAAATACAAAAATTAGCTGGGCATGGTGGTGTGCACCTGTAATCCCAGCTACTTGGGAGGCTGAGGAAAAAGAATCACTTGAACCTGGGAGGCGGAAGTTGCAGTGAGCTGAGATTGTGCCACTGCACTCAAGCCTGGGTGACAGAGCGAGACTCCATCTCAAAAAAAAAAGTCACCCTCAAGACAGTGGAACAACAACTCAAAGAATGGGAGAAGATGTCTGCAAATCACATATGTGATATGACATCAGTATATGTGGATATAATATGTATAATAGAATAAAGAACTCCAGCAACTCAACAATAATAACTGGTTCAATTTGTTAAATAGGCAAAAGACTTGAATAGATAATTATCTAAAGAAGATATACGAAAGGCCAACAAGCACACGAAAAGAGGTTCAATATCACTAGCATTAGAAAAACACAAATGAAAATAATGATGAGATATCATTTCACACCCATTAGGATGATTACAAAAAAGAAATCCCAGAAAATAACAAGTGTTAGTGAGGATTCAGAGTCAATGGGAACCTTGTGCATTGCTGGTGGGAATGTAAAATTGTGTAGCTTCTGTGGACAACAGTTAGGTGGCTCCTCAAAGGTTAAACATAGAACTACTATGTGATCCAGCAATTCTATGCCTATATACATGCCCAAAGTAATTGCAAATAGAGACTCCAACAGATATTAACGACCAATGTTCACAGTACCATGATTTACAGTAACCAAAAGCAGGAAGCAACTCAAATATTCATCAATAAATGAATGAATAAACAAAATACACCATATTCACATAATGGAAACTTATTCAGCCTTATTAAGTAATGAAATTCTGATATATACTACAGAATTTCAATGATTACTACATACGTAAACTTTGAAAACATTATGCTTAGTGAAATAAGCCAGATGCAAAAGGATAAATATTGCTTGAAGTACTTAGAACAAGCAAATCATAGAGACAGAATAATCATTACCAGGGACTAGTGTGGGTGGGAAGTTATTCTTTAATGGGAACAGAGCTTCTATATGGGATGATTAAAGAGTTCTGGAAATGGACGGTGGTAAAGGTTGTGCAATTTGGTGAATGTAATGCCTTCTGAACTGTTCATTTAAAATTCATTAAAGTGATAAATTTTACAGTATGTGTATTTTACCACAATTAAAAAAAGAAAAATAAAGAAAAATATGTATTCCCAATTGCACTGTATTTTTGGTTATTAAGCATAAAATTTAAACTTTATTAAACTTATTAGAAAAAGGGAATTGGAAATGTGATATAATGCAGTAATTCACAAAAATGTATACAGTAAATGCACTCGAGCGGTTTTTCTGATGCTTGATGAACTCCTATCAGTTGTGAATTAAAACTGATTAATATCCTTCATGGAAACAGATCCATAAGGTCTGGCATTGTCTTTTTCTACTAGAAAGAAACCTAGAAGTTATCACATAATTGCATAGCATCTAGGATCAAATCAACTAATACATAGCCAAGTCAAAAGAAAATGAAGTAATCTTTGGGTTGGCCTTTTAGATGATAGCTTTTAATAATGAAATATTACACTAAAAATACATGTGTTATGTCAGAGTTTTAGATACTTTTCCTTAGCAGTCCCCTATTACAAATATGTCCTCTGTTAGTGCTAATCCATAACTAACTCAGTTCCTTATTTTCATGTCAATAATCTCCAAGTGTTATTCTTTTTTTTTTTTTTTTTGAGACAGAGTCTGACTCTGACTCCCAGGCTGGAGTGCAGTGGTACGATCTCGGCTCACTACAGGTTCTGCCTCTGGGTTCACGCCATTATCCTGCCTCAGCCTCCAGAGTAGCTGGGACTACAGGCGCCCACCACCATGCCCGGCTAATTTTTTGTATTTTTAGTAAAGACGGGGTTTCACCATGTTGGGCAGGATGGTCTCGATCTCCTGACTGCGTGATCCGCCCGCCTCAGCCTCCCAAAATGCTGGGATTACAGGCGTGACCCACTGGCTCGGCCTCCAAGTGTTATTCTTAATCAAAAAAAGAAAAAGTTTATCTGACTATATTTGACCCCGATTATTTATGTAGCTTCAGAAAGAGGAGTTAAACACATAAGTGAAGTCTTCCCTCCACCAGGTTCTAAAATGTAAGATTCACGGCCTTCTGAAAACACTCCCTTACCAATGTGAGGCTGGAACCATAGAACAGGTGGAGGACTTAGTAGGTGTTGGCTCAACATTTAAAGTACAATCTTGTTTCTTAATAGGTGTTTTCATACCTTATAAACACAGGTATGGCCTTGGATGTCCAATTAAATCCCAGGAAAAAAGGACAGATTCTTGATGAAACTATGCAAATAATGAGACAGCAAGTAAAAACGGCTCCCCGGCAGAAGCTCCGACGAGCTTGCACACAGGCAGGAGTGCACACTGAGGTGGAGCCTCGGGAAGTTTGCAGCAGGGAGGAGCCTGGCCTCTTCTGTTCCAGGGCGGAGGCTGGGATTCGATCTATGAGGCAGGAAGCTGGGTAGAGGACTCACTTTACTGACAGTCTCTGTTTCCCCTTTTTTCCCTTTCACCAATAAATTCCATTTTTCTCACCCTTCAAAGCGTCTGTGAGCCTAATATTTCATGGCTGTGTGACAAGAACGCTGCTTTTAGCTGAACTAAGGAGAAAGTCCTACAATAATAATATGTTGTCCTACAAGCATGCAGAATAAGTACAAATATATTGTTCTGAATTCTCAGAGAAAAATAGAAATTAGACAGCGTTTGAATGATATATTTCACTTACAAGATGTAGTATATAAAATTGAGGATCAGAGATAGAAAAAGAAACTGTGTAATTCATACTCCTTCTACTGGATGTTGAGTCCGTTTTTTGCTTTGATAAAATTATCTACCAATGAGGCAAAAAGATAAATCCTTAAAACAATGAGATTTAAAAGTAAGTTGTTATGCTCAGTACTTTATAGGAGAACATTCAAGTAAGTGTCAGAGGAAAACAAAAACCACCTAGAGATGCAACTAAATGGCTGTTTAATTTATATAGTAAACAATAATATAAAAATGGAGAAGAATAAACTTCTGCATTAGGTTCAATACTATCTCATAAAGACTTGACCAATGTTTCACCTGGGGGCATATACCTCTCCAATTTCCCATTACAGTCTCTAATCTATGAGTTAAATGTCTACAGTTCCTAAACAATTCACCTCTTTTTTTTTTTTTTTTTTTTTTTTTTTGAGACAGAGTATCCCTGTGTCACCAGGCTGGAGTGCAGTGGTGCAATCTTGGCTCACTGCAACCTCTACCTCCTGGGTTCAAGTGATTCTCCTGCCTCAGCCTCCTGAATAGATGAGACTACAGGCATGCACCACGATGCCCAGCTAGTTTTTGTATTTTTAGTAGAGATGGGGTTTCACCATGTTGGCCATGATGGTCTCCATCTCTTGACCTCCTGACCTGCCCATCTCAGCCTCCCAAAGTGCTGGGATTACAGGTGTGGGCCACCGCACCCCACCACCATTCATCTTAATATGTAAGATTACATAAAATGAACTGAGAAGGCTGAGCCCTTTAGAATTGACCTCATGCAACTCATGCAGATGTGTGGAACTAATGAAGAAATATGGGGCACACCAAAGAACTCCAATTTATTTTAGCCTCACTCATTTTATAAGGCAAAAATTGTCACAGTTTTTCTAGAGGTCACCTAGGAAATCTACAATATACTTATTTTTCCCTAAAAATCAGAAAACATTTACTTTTTGGAATTTAAGATATAATTTCAGATGGGCAAAAATTAAGTGTTATCAGAGGAGATTTGGTCACTGTGATAAAGATAGGAATACAGGTGCAGAGAAGAAAATGGTGGCAACAATCCCAATAATAATACAATATTCTAAAATAAGTATAGAAAAAGATATCATAATTGTTAGAAAATGTATCCCTTTCATAATTAATTATGCTGTACAATGTTTTTTCTTATTTTTCTTTCTAGCTTCATTGAAGTATGATTGATAAATAAAAATTGTACATATTTAAGTTATATAATATGTGTGTATACATTGTGAAATAATAGCCACAGTCAATTAACATTTCCATCAACTTACAAAGTTACACTTTCTCTGTGTGTGTCTATGTGTGCTTGTATGGAAATACGTAAGACCTACCCTGTTAGCAAAATTCAAGTATACAATACTTTCTTATCAGCTGTAGCTACTATGCTATATATGTTAGGTATCCAGAATTTATTCATCTTTTAACTAAAAACATCTCCCCATTTTTCCTACCTTCTAATCCCTAACATCTAATGAGTTTAAATTTTTTAGATTTCACAGATAAGTGAGATTATGCAGTATATTTGTCTTTCTGTGTCTCGCTTATTTTACTTAGCATTAAGTTCTCTCAGTCCATCAATGTTATCACAGATTTTAGGATTTCCTTCTTTTCTCAGGATGAATAATATTCTATTGTATGTATATGCCACATTTTCTTTATCCACTAGTCTGTAATAAAGTCTAGTATTCAAAATACACAAGAAACCCTTCAAATTTCACAAGAAAGTAAACAATTCAGTTAAAAATGGGGAAACAATATAAATGGAGAAGCCACCAAAGGAAATATAAAAATGGCAAAAAAGTATTTGAAAATATATTCAACAGCATATGACTTTAGGGGGATAAAGCAATTCTATATATTGAAATTTCCTTTAACAAAGAAAGCAAATAGAAAACTTTCTCAGAAAAACAAAATTTAAGTGATTGTCAGCTGACCTGTCTTGCAAGAAATACTAAAGGAAGTTCTTCAAGGGGAGAGAAAATGATGCAAGTGAGAAATTCAGATCCACAATAAAGAAATACATGAAAAAGAATAAATTAAAGTTAAAAACTTTTTTTACTCTTCTTGATCCATAAGATAACTGTTTAGTAACAAAAAATGGGTAATTATAGAATGTGGACAGATGAAATGAACAATAGCAATGTCATAAGGTACAGGAGGTACAATCTGGTAGTATTTTTATGAGATACCTACACTACATGTGAAGTAACAATTTTATTTGAAGATAGACCTAAACTGTATATAATCAATTCTAACTAATTTAATGATAGACTTAAAATG
Organism: Pan troglodytes; assembly: GCF_028858775.2. Taxonomy (NCBI): domain Eukaryota; kingdom Metazoa; phylum Chordata; class Mammalia; order Primates; family Hominidae; genus Pan; species Pan troglodytes. Next base: position 17,264,003 of record NC_072413.2, read on the forward strand.
CATATAATCAATTCTAAGAAAACCACCACAAGTTTTTAAAAGAAGTGATGAGATCACATCTCATGAGGTGATGAGATACACCAAGAGCTGAGACAAAAATGCAATCATAGAAGATGCTCAATTAAAACAAGAGGAGGCAGGCCAGGCACAGTGGCTCATGCCAGTAATCCCAGCACTTTGGGATGCCAAGGTGAGTGGACCCACCTGAGGCCAGCCTGACCAACATGATGAAACACCATCTCTATTAAAAATATCAAAGTTAGCTGGGTGTTGTGGCACACATCTGTAATCCCAGCTACTCTGGGCTGAGGTGGGAGGATCACTTTAACCTGGGATGTAGAGGTTGCAGTGTGCCAAGACCACCACTGCACTCCAGCCTGGGTGACAGAGTGAGACTCTATCTCAAAATAAAATAAAATGAAATAAAAATAAATGAATATAATTAATATTTATATTCTACTTCAACAAAAGTAGAATACACATTCTTCTCTAGTTTGTACAAGACAGACTGCATTATGGGCCATAAACATCTTAAAATTTTTCAAAGAATAAAGTTCATACAAAGTACGCACTCAGACCACAATAAAAATTAAAGTAGAAATAAATAGCAGGAAGAACTGAAAAATTTTTCAAATATTTGAAGACTTAACAAAACATCTAAGTGCATCCCAAAAGAAGACTAAAGAGTAATTAAACTATTTGGAATTAAATGGAAATGGAATCAAAACTTATTAAAATATATGAGATACAGTAGAAATGGTACCTAAATTTATAGCATTAAATATATATTATTATGAAAAAAGAGATAAAATCAATAACTTAAGCTTCTGCCTTAAGAAACTAGAAAAAGAAAATCCAAAGTAAGTAACAAGGGAAAAAATATATAAAGTATAGCAGATATCAGTAAAATAGAAAACAGGAAAACAATAGAGAAAATCAATGAAACAGAAAGCTGTTTCTTTGAAAAGATCCATAAACTTGCTAACATTTAGACAAACTAATAAAGAAAAAAAGAGAGAATGCACAACTTACAAATATTGGAAGTGAAAGAGGGGTATGGGTTATGACTACTGACTTTGTGGACATTAAAATAATAATATATTTACTATATTAAAAACTCTATACTCACAAGTTCAATAACCTATATAAAATGGACAAATACCTTGAAAGACACAATATGCCAATACTCACAAAAGAAAAAATAGATAACATGAGTACTTTTATATCTATAAAAGGAATTGAATAAATAGTTAATAACCCACCCCCCCACCAATGGTTCCAGGCCCAAATGGCTTTAGTGGTGAATTCTATCAAGCATTTAAAGGAGAAATTATACCAATTTTCCACAGACTTTTCAAGAAAATGGAATTAGAGATAACACTTCCTAACTTATTCTATGAGGTAAATATTACCCTCCTACCAAATCCAACAGACATGACATGAAATAAAATCAATATATCAATATCTCTCATGAACAAAGATCCAATAATCCTTCACAAAATACTAGACAATTGAATCTAACTATGTATTTATTCTAGGTAAGACTGTATGCAAGACTGATTCAATATTAGAAAATTATCTGCAGAATTTCCTAAATCTGCAGGAAGAAAAATCATGTGACTGTATCAACTGATGTAGAAAAAGCTTATGGCAAATTCTATCACCCATCTATAATTTGAGAAACTCTCAGAAAACTAGGAAATGAGGTGAATTTTCTTAACTTGACAAAGAACATCTACAAAACCCCTAAAACTATCATACTTAATGATGAGAAATGGGATGCTTTTTCCCAAAAACCAGGAGCAAGAAGAATTTTGTTTTTTGTTTTTTTTCTTTCACCACTTGCAAAATGAAACCACCACTTTGGAAGACAGATGGGCAATTTCTTATGCCCATAGTTGCTATACTATATGTAAAAAAAAAAAAAAGTCTTACATATAATATAGCAATTGTGGTTTTTTTGTTTGTTTTGAGATAGAATCTTGCTCTGTCACCCAGGCTGGAGTGCAGTGGTGCAATAGAAGGATACTGCAACCTCCACCTCCTGGGTTCAAACAATTCTCCTGCCTCAGCCTCCAGAGTTGCTGGGAATACAGGCACCTACCACCATGCCCGGCTAATTTTTTTTTTTTTTTTTTTTTTTTTTTGTATTTTACTAGAGACAGTATAACTTGTTGATTTGGGAAATTTTACCATGTGGCCCAGGCTGGTGTCCAACTACTGAGCTCAGGCAATGCGACTGCCTCGGCCTCCCAAAGTGCTAGGATTACAGGCATGAGCCACCACGCCTGGCTGCAAATGTGTTTTTAGGTGTTTATCCACCTTATTTGAAAACTATGTCCACACCAAAACTGGCACATGAATATATATATAGCAGTTTGTTTATAATTCCTGAAACTGGAAGAAACCAAGAGATCTCATAATTGATGACTGGAAAAAAAAAAAAAAACCACTGTGATACGTCATATAAGGGAATATTACTTCCTAAAAAAGTAAATGATCTGGCAAAAGATTCAGTGAGGAGGTTTAATAGGTGATGCACGTGGGCGTTATTTGGACCAGTCAAAGTATTCTGTATGATACCACAACTGTGGAAACATGAGAGTATGCATTTGCGTTTGTCTTTTTTGTTTTGTTTTGTTTTGTTTTTTGAGACGGAGTCTGCTCTGTCACCCAGGCTGGAGTGCACTGGCACGATCTCAGCTCTCTGCAATCTCTGCAACCCAGGTTCACGCCATTCTCCCGCCTCGGCCTCCCGAGTAGCTGGGACTACAGGTGCCTGCCACCACACCCGGCTAATTTTGTTTTTGTATTTTTAGTAGAGACGGGGTTTCACCGTGTAGCCAGGATGGTCTCTGTCTCCTGACCTCGTGATCTGCCCGCCTTGGCCTCCCAAAGTGCTGGGATTACAGGTGTGAGCCACCGCACCTGGCCTGCATTTTTTAAAAAACAAAGAATCTCACAGCACAAAGAGTGTCACTTAATATAAGCAAATTTTAAAACAACAACAACAACAACAAAGTAGGTGTTCTGGGGATCCTGGGATGGAATGCAGAATGTGATAAAAAATCTAAAGTACTACAAATGTATAAAGCCACTTCACTCTAGGGAGTGGGAAAAACGTGCTGACATAAGCATCTTAGAAAATGGATAGGCCTTCCATGGTAGCTCACACCTGTAATCCCAGCACTTTACGAGGCCAAGGTGGCGGATCACCTGAGGCTGGGAGTTTGAGATCAGCCTGGCCAAAATGGTGAAACCCCGTCTCTACTAAAAAGACAAAAATTATCTGGGCATGATGGCAGGTGCCTGTATTCCCAGCTACTCAGGAGGCTGAGGCAGGAGAATCGCTTGAACCTGGGAGGTAGAGGTTGCAGTGAGCCGAGATCACGCCACTGCACCCCTGCCTCAGCCTGGGCAAGAAGAGCAAAATTCCATCTCAAAAAAAAAAGAAAGAAAGAAAGAAAGAAAAAAACAAAGAAAATGCATGAAGACTGAAAGGAAGAGAAACTGCAAATAACTCACGTGATCTGGTTGGTATAGCTGTTTCCTAAAGGAAATGGGATAGCGATTCTGATATTGATAGAGAATAAGTGTATATTGGAACTAGACAGTTAAGCAAACGATGACAAATGACAGGAGCCTGGTTTCTCACTATTAAAGTGGGAGCTTAAATGTAAGCAAGGGGAGAAGACCAGAATGATCAGGTGATAAAAGAATTGAGTCGTAGACATCAGTATGAACTAACACTTACATACATTACATTTAGAAATATTTATAGTTATGTCTATACACAGCTTTGTATACACACATTTATTTCTTTGCTCTGTAAGCTAAGACGGTCCAGAACCAATGATATCCCAGCAGAAATGAGCATATCTAACACTCAAGTCTTCGATTCTTGGGTTCAAAATTGAGGCACAGAAAGGTTAAGTGATAGCTAGAAGGTGAAAGACTTTAAAGTAATATTCAAGCCCAAGTTGAACGGAATCCAAAGGCCAAGCTCTTTCTATTCAAGTAGGCCACTCTTTCACTAATGTAGTGAGTAATAAGAGTGAATGAATGTTGTTCTTTCTTCAGGAGAATATTAAATATTTGTTTTGAAGGCAGAGAAAGAGCATGGTATTTAATGTTGACAATTACATAAATCATTATATGCTTTGAGACAGTGGACTAAACTTTCCTAAAAAGTCTTCTCACTCTCGTAGGACTGCTCTACACTGGGCCTGTGCCAATGGCCATGCAGAAGTAGTAACACCTCTGGTAGATAGAAAGTGCCAGCTTGACATCCTTGATGGTGAAAACAGGACACCTCTGATGAAGGTAAATGGTAGCCAGTTCTTTCAGCAGGAGATGGATTTGGTTTAAATACATAGAATAAAAATGAATGTATCTCATTGAAATATAACTAGTTTGTGAAACCTGTGGAATATTTATTTATATTTCCTATAATTTATAATTTTCTTCTTGCTTTAATACTGACAGGCTGTGCAATGCCAGAGGGAGGTTTGTGCAAATATTCTCATAGATTCTGGTGCTGATCCAAATATTGTAGATGTGTATGGCAACACAGCTGTCCATTATGCTCTTTATGGTGAAAATTTGTCAGTGGTGGCAAAATTGCTGTCCTGCAGTGCAGACATCGAAGTGAAGAACAAGGTAGACGTTAACCAATGTTATTTTCAAAATATTTGAAATCCATTTGTTTTAACATTAACATATGTAAATTGTTTTATATTTGGAAGCTCAAACATTCCTATTTTCCTATGAAAATAGTTTAACAAAACTTAATTGTCTAGGATTTTGCTTTAAATATTAATATTTTTACAAGAACTATTAGTATGGCTTTTCTGTGCATTATGATAAATATTTGAGTTTGTTAAAGGTAAAATTTTTCAAATATTCTTTCCCACCCAAGTTTTTTTTTTCTTTCCAATTAGTGTAAAACTACAGGAAAGTAAAATTTGCCTGCATAAATTGAGTCAACATGTAAAATTTAGGAGACATGAAGAAATCTGGATTTCCTCTTAAAGGATTGAATCTGGTGTTTCTTGAGCCCATATGACTGTTTGGTATGCTATGAAGACATTCTAGCTTTACATAAAGCATATGTTTCCAGTTTGTTACTGTGCCCACCTAGTTACATCACTTATTCAACTTACCTCTTTTGCCTCTGTAAATATTTCAGTTATCAATTCCTCTCTCATAGTATATTTTGGTAAAGATTTCAAGTTATTGAAGACAGTTTATAGGTGTTTATAACATATAGTTTACATTTTACATTAATTCATTAATAATGGGGTTGTCTTCTAGAATTTAGAATATTTTTTAAATGAAGATTTTTGTTCATATAAACCATAAATAATCATCTTCTATTAGAAGGCCTTTAAGCCTTTTTAGATTAATCATGTTTATATTTGGATGGGTTATGCAAATTGCAGAAAATACTATATCTTTCTCCACAGACTTGTCCCTTAAAATTCAAGTGATTTAGTGGCTTCTATTTTGCTAATACATATACATGAGTTAGAACTTTCATTAATAAGCCATTTTATTCATACTTCTGATATTTTGCCAAAAAAAGTATCAATTACAATAGAAACCAGAATAAAAATGGATTATTGCATTTTAAGAAGTGGATATGCATTAGGATCCTAGGAGTATCATTATAATTGAGAATAAACTTTTATACTGAATTGCTTTTGTTTTTTTCTTTTCTTTTTTTTTTTTTTTGAGATGGAGCCTCGCTCTGTCACCAGGCTGGAGTGCAGTGGTGTGATCTCAGCTTACCGTAACCTCTGCCTCCCTGGTTCAAGCGATTGTCCTGCCTCAGCCTCCTGAGTAGCTGGGATGCAGGCATGTGCCACCATGCCCAGCTAAATTTTTTGTATTTTTAGCAGAGATGGGGTTTCACCATGTTGACCAGGATGGTCTCGATCTCCTGACCTTGTGATCTGCCCACCTTGGCCTCGCAAAGTACTGGGATTACAGGCATGAACCACCTCACCTGGCCTTTTATACTGAATTTCTAATAGCTGAGATAAAATCCTATTGTCTGGTAATAGGATAAACCTCATGGATGATTTAATAATAAGCAATCAAAGTTTATTTGAAGCCAATCTCTTTTAATTTAGAGCCACTTCCTTAGTGACCCATTTAGAGCAGGAGTGCCTGACATTGGCATCTGGAATGTTGGGATCATTGATAGAAGAGAATCAAGTAAGTTTGTATCACCCAGAGGAAACCTCCATTTTTGGGGGGAAGCTTTCAAAACTGCATCCCTGAAATTCTAATTTGTCAAATGTTAATGTTTGCCACAAAAATATACTGTCAAATAAGGATTAGGTAAAGTTCAATTCATTTATTGAATAATGAACATTTAATTCACAGTTTTATAACATTTCTTGAACATAGATAATGGTGGAATCTGTTGGGTTACAGTGCTTCTGGTAATTATTCTTTGGAATATAGTTGAAGAAACACTGTTCTAGAGGTAATAATTTAGATTACTAATTTAGTAAAAAACAAAGTATTTACTACTATGTCTTAGGGTTTAAGGATATAGAGGTAAAAGATACAGCCCCTGCCCTCAAGAAGCTCTTGGTTTAAATGGGAAACAATAAAATCATTACAATATAATGATTTTTGGAGATAACCAGAGTTAATGTGGTGATGCAGAGGCTGAATGTTTACAAGAGAAGGTGCAGTGCATGGGAAAGCACAGAAAAGTGAGAAAGAAGGGATTGCTATTGATTTACTTTCTATTGTTTAAGTTCATAGGATATTATATAAGGTATTCAGTTCAGCTGAGAAATATGTAATTTCATGAATTATAAATGGTTTTTGCTGTTTTACAGGCTGGCCACACACCACTTTTACTGGCCATAAGGAAAAGAAGTGAGCAAATTGTGGAATTTTTACTGACAAAAAATGCAAATGCAAATGCAGTTGATAAGTTTAAATGGTATAGTAGTTTTTTTTATTAAAAAACACTTGAGTAGTGTACTAGAGTAATAACACTCAAGTCAGAAATATTAAATTAATAACATTTACTTAAAATTATTAGATTATACAGAAAAATACCAACACAAATTATCAGTTAGGAAGAAAAGCAATTATTTGGACTGGTCAACATAAAGAACAGTATATAGTAGGATTTTCTTCTTTTGTTATATTGACTGATTCTTATTTGTAATCTGATGTTTTTGGTTGCATTATCTTCTATTAGCTAAAGTGGTTCTGTATTAGTTTTAAGAAGTATGAATTTTTAGTTTACTTTGTAATTCAATATTGAATGATTAACACCTTTATAGTAGTTTTCTAACTTCTGTTTTTCATACACTTTTTAAAAATGCAATATTTGCTAGGCATGGTAGCTGTCATCTGTTATCCCAGCACTTTGGGAGGCCAAGTGGGTAGATCACCTGAGGCCAGGAGTTTGAGACCAGCCTAGCCAACATGGTAAAACCCCATCTCTATGAAAAATATAAAAATTAGCCAAGCATGGTGGCACATGCCTATAGTCCCAGCTACTCAGGACAAATATTATTCCTAATATTGTTTTAAGTCTTCAGATTGCTCTCACTTGTCCCACTTCTAGCTAATTTTGAAGTACAAAACATTATATCAGACTAAGGAGGAAATAGATAATTCTCCACTTAAAACTTTGCCCCTTTTAGATTAGTGAACAGAACATATTTTCTTGCCCCTCAGTGGACTTTATGTTAGCCAATTCTACTATGCCATATCCCAGTGAGACATGAGTCTTTTCACCCCTTCCTTTTAGCCTTGGTTGTGATTTGCAAGAATAAACACTTGAGCACTCAAGATACTTAACATTTGTTAATATATGTAAATGGTTAATTCTACACTGACAGGCACATATTAAATTGGTTCTGTTCCTAATAATGAAGTTATCTCTTTGTTATTTTAGCACAGCCCTCATGCTTGCCATATGTCATGGATCATCAGAGATAGTTGGCCTGGTTCTTCAGCAAAATGTTGACACCTGTGCTGAAGATACATGTGGAATGATTGCAGAACGTTATGCTGTTGCTTGTGGATTTAATCCGTAAGTGTTTACATTTAAAGGTTAGGTGAGATTTTATAGTTTGTTTCAGGTAGTTTTTGAATGACAGTGAGTTACTTCACTTCATCAGCCAGAAACCAGGCAGAAAGCTAGACTAGTTAGAAGGAGTAATGGCTCCAGGATTCTTCATTTTAGGGCGTTAGGGATGCTAATGTTGTCTTCTTGATTTGAAGTATAACCCCTATGCATGGGATAAACATAAAGTCACAATTTTGGTTTTTCTAATTAGTTGTTTGGGTCTCAAAATGTCCACTTTAAGCAGAAAACCTGATAGTGTCCCCAGGGGGCTGTCTTCCATAACTTCATTCTTGAATTTTTTAAAAGAATCTGAACCTAAGTCCAAGGAAGACATTCCTTTCATACAAGTCAGAAGGATTGCGGGGGAAATGCCCATTCTCTTCTTTTTGTTGTTTCCATTCATTCTGTTGCTGCATCGTTGCCATTGAAACTGCTCCTGCAGTCTGGTAATGATTGACCTTTGTGACCAGGATGCCCTTATTAACACAGATCCCTCAGTCTTCATGATGTAGACTTTGAAGTTACTACATGTTTTTAAAGTTCACATACATATTCTCAGCCATTGTTTCCAAAGTACCAGCACCCTACTCTGGCAGCTAGAACTTTTAGCTTTAGCCACACACATAGTGAGCAAATTGACCCTTCTCCTCACACTCAAAACCTGATGTGAAACCCACATCTTAGCCTGGGCATGGCCTAGACCTTCATGGTAAGTTATCCTTTGAGTGGCTTTTTTCTATTTTCTCTAGCCAATATTAGTTGTGGTAGTTTGAAACAGTAAGTCAAGTTGAAATAATGTTACAGGAAGAAATTAGAGATCCATTTTGTCTTTGTTAACAGATCTATATCCCTGGCCCTTTATATCCTGTGTAGCACCATTTTGTAGGTAGTGGAAGGTCTCACCTTATTCTGTAAAATCCCATGTCATCTTTCCCAAGTTGTAGTGGGTTCCAACTTGTGGTTGTCCCCTCAAGTGATTCTTTTTTCCTAAAAGTAAAAATCTCCCATGCTTCTTACATCTCTACCTTGAGTTTTTAAAATATTTTCAAATGCTGCATCACCATGAAGCCATTCAATAGACTTCACTAAATCTCAATTAAGTTGGTTAGATTTAACAGAGCTAAGCCTCATCCATCACTGATCAGTCTTCATGTATAAAAATAAGGATTTGTGCTGGCTTCAGTTGTTCATATAGTAAAATTGAAACAACGTTGAGAAGATCAGCATGGTCCCCACACAAGGATGACATAGAAATCTGTAAAGTGTTGCATATTTCTTGCAGTCCCGAAAAGGACATTTTACTACTTTCTAACTAGCTCCAAGGAAATGGTGTGAGTCAAAGCAAAATGGGTGACACCCAGTATTGCAGTTGTGATTTTCATACAAAAAATTATTTATGTAAGGTGATCTATGAAATGAGATGTGGTAACACATAGGATCTTGTGTGCAATATTTTGTTAGTAGGGATCTCAGAAATGAGAAAATACCAACTTGCATCTTCTTTGTGGAACTTACAAAAATGAAGGTAGGGTTTTGTCTTCCACAGCAGCTGGAAATGAACATAGTGACTAAGCGTCATTCTAACAAAGATTTGTTGGTTCAGAATTTAAGGAGGTAGATAAAGAGTAGTAGTAGTCCAAGCCAGATGCTGACATCTATTAGTTTTCTGCCCTTGGTGTGACTGATGAGCTCAGTAATAGAGTATAATTAGGTTATCTGATTTAATGATTTAATATATGTATAAATAAATTTCATTACAAAATATAAAATAGCTTAGATGCTCTGAATTACAAGCCACAAAGAATAGAACATCTAATATCCAAAAGTAGGAATTAATAACAGAAAATTGCAATATTTGAATATTATAACCGATGAAGAAACACTTTTTTTTTGTAATTTAATTTTTGTAAAGATATGGTCTCCCTATATTGCCCAGGCTGGTCTTGAACTTCTGGACTCAAGCAATCCTCCTGTCTCAGCATCCCAAAGTGCTTACATCACAAGCATCAGCCACTGCACCAGGCCAATATATTGGGTTTTATTGGGAATTTTAAAATAATTTCAGCAATAAGGTTCAAGAACAAATTATATTTTTTCTTCACTTTTTAATTTAAGCATTTTTAAAATGTTATCTTGTTAAATCTTTATAATAACATAGTGAAATAAGGCCCTAAAATCCTCATTGTTAGAAGACATTGAGTCTAAGAGAAGTAACTTGTTCAAGAAAAAATATCTGTTGGTAGCCATGCTAGGACTTATTCTGAGGTAAGGACATTTTCCATATGTCAAGCTACCTCTAGTTAATTTACTGAGTTATACTGCCCTCACTTCATGAGTGTTTTATCTTTCTTTCTTCTTTTATTAGAAGCTTAATAAGTTCATAGAGCTTACAAACTTAAAGACTATGGAAAAAGTAATGTTCTGATGTTAGCTCTAATATTGTCTGAAATACCCTAAGAACTTAATAAATTTGGTAAATGTTTTTTATATCAATGTTAAAATAGTAATTTTATTTATTTCATTTTTATACATAGCATTCATCAACAACTTTTGGAATACAAACAAAAGATATCTAAAAATTCTCGAAATAGCAATCCAGGTAAGACCTCTGATAGTAAACTACTCTTGGTGGTGCTACCATGAGATTATAGGAGTGTTGATCACAAAAGAGCTATTAAAAAAGCAATGTGTAAGTAGCATGTGTTTACATATATACCTATATGTAAGTGTTTTTATATATACATAGCTTTGATTTAATTTTTTAGTTTATAATTCAGAATTCATTAAGAATTTAGTTGTAGGTGGTTTATAATCTCAAAAATATTATCTGAAAAAATATTTGTTTAATTGTGGTCCCTAATATCCTATATAATACTTTTGTATAAATAAGTAAAACAATTTTTAAGTTTATATATTGTATGTTTCCTCAACTGTCATAACAATTTATGCTTGTTATAAAATGTATAATCCTTGGTGTGATTGATGAACTCAGTAATAGGGGATTATCAGCTTATCAAATTTAAGGAATTAACATATTTATAAATAAACTTTATTACAAATTATAAAATAGCTTAGATGCCTTGAATTACAAGCCACAAATAATAGAACATCTAATAATGAAAAGTAGGAATTACTAACAGAAAACTGCAACTTTTGAATATTATAATCTATAAAGGAACACAGTTAAATAAACTGTTAAATAAACAAATATTTATGTTTGTTTATTAAACATAAACAAACATATAAATATTTATTTGTTAAATAAAAAAATTTATTTTTTTGTTTGTTTCTTTATTGTAGAGACAAGGTCTCCTTATGTTGCCCAGGCTGGTCTTGAACTTCTGGGATTTATTTAATTTTTACAATAAATGATTTGCATTTAGAAAATTAGAATTAATTACAGTTGAGTCTTGAGCAACATGAGAGTTAGGGTGCTCTTCCCCCCATGCAGCTGAAAATCTGCTTTATATGAAAATCTGTTTCTTTTGACTCCTCCAAAACTCTACTAATTTTCTACTGTTGACCTGGAGCCTGAAAAAAGGTGAAAGCAGAAGCAGTCAATTAACCCATAATTTCTATTTTATATGTACTATATACTGTATTCTTAGAATAAAGTGAACTGGAGAAAAGAAACTGTTATAAAGAGGAAGAAATATATTCACTATTTATTAGATGGAAGTGAATTATACATAAAGGACTTCATTCTCATTGCCTTCACATTGAGTAGGCTGATAAGGAGGAGGAAGAGGAGAGATTTGTCTTGGTATCTTGCAGTGGCAAAGGAAAAGAAAAATCTGTCTATTAGTGGGCTCCTAGAGTGAAAACCCTTATTCAAAGATCAACTGTGTGGCATAGTGACTTGTGTCACTAAAAAAGTAACTCTCTTTAGAATTTGGAACTCAATAATACTTTTCTTGCACCATAAATTAATGTAAATAAGAATTAACATAACTTAAGGAGGGTGCATAAGTACCAATAGGAGATTATTTTTCAAAGATACCTACTGAGTGCAGAAGTCAGAAAAGCAATTCTTTGTTGAGAAGTGCAGGTTATGTTACATAGTCTTGTACCAACAAGGTCTCACTAATATCAACTTCATTCCCTCTAAGTTGAAACCAAATAAGATATATTTACTTCATTAGAACAAGATGTGTTGTTCTATCTGCTGGATAATTAGTGTGTTAATAGTAATTTTGTTACAACAAGTTACTCTGTTCCTACTAGCCAAAATATTGTCATTATAAATATTCAACTAGCTCAATTCTAGGCTCAACAAATTATAATAAAAGTGGAAAAAATTTTCACAATAACAAAAGTGCTACTGTGATACCTAAATGTGACACAATACATTGTACAATATGAACTGTATTAGCACATCTTTAATTTATTACATATTTATCAAACTCTCAGAACCCAGAAGCAGAGGGAAAAGAAACTACCAAGGGAAGCCAAGATGACCTAATAGGAACAGCTCCGGTCTACAGCTCCCAGCGTCAGCAACACAGAAGACGGGTGATTTCTGCATTTCCATCTCAGGTACCAGGCTCATCTCACTAGGGAGTGCCAGACAGTGGATGCAGGACAGTGGGTGCAGTGCACAGTGCGTGAGCTGAAACAGGGTGAGGCATTGCCTCACTCGGGAAGCACAAGAGGTCAGGGAGTTCCCTTTCCTAGTCAAAGAAAGGGGTGACAGATGGCACCTGGAAAATTGGGTCACTCCCACCCTAATACTGCCCTTTTCCGACAGTCTTAACAAATGGTGCACCAGGAGATTATATCCCGCACATGGCTCAGAGGGTGCTACGCCCATGGAGTTTCGCTGATTGCTAGCACAGCAGTCTGAGATCAAACTGCAAGGTGGCAGCGATGCTTGGAGAGGGTCGCTTGCCATTGCCCAGGCTTGCATAGGTAAACAAAGCAGCCAGGAACTTGAACTGGGTGGAGCTCACCACAGCTCAAGGAGGCCTGCCTGCCTCTTTAGGCTCCACCTGTGGGGGCAGGGCACAGACAAACAAAAAGACAGCAGTAACCTCTGCAGACTTAAATGTCCCTGTCTGACAGTTTTGAAGAGAGCAGTGGTCCTCCCAATACGCAGCTGGAGATCTGAGAACAGGCAGACTGCCTCCTCAAGTGGGTCCCTGAACCCTGACCCCCAAGCAGCCTAACTGGGAGGCAACCCCCAGTACAGGCAGACTGACACCTCACACGGCTGGGTACTCCACTGAGACAAAACTTCCAGAGGAATGATCAGACAGCAGCATTTGTGGTTCATGAAAATCTGCTGCTCTGCAGCCACCGCTGCTGCTACCAGGCAAACAGGGTCTGCAGTGGACGTCTAGCAAATTCCAACAGACCTGCAGCTGAGGGTCCTGTCTGTTAGAAGGAAAACTTACAAACAGAAAGGACTTCCACACCAAAAACCCATCTGTACATCACCATCATCAAAGACCAAAACTAGATACAACCACAGAGATGGGGAAAAAACAGAGCAGAAAACCTGGAAATTCTGAAAAGTAGAGCACCTCTCCTCATGCAAAGGAACACAGTTCCTCACCAGCAATGGAAAAAAGCTGGGCGGAGAATGACTTTGACGAGTTGAGAGAAGAAGGCTTCAGACGATCAAACTGATCCAAGCTACAGGAGTAAATTCAAACCAAAGGCAAAGAAGTTAAAAACTTTGAAAAAAATTTAGACGAACGTATATCTAGAATAACCAATACAGAGAAGTGCTTAAAGGAGCTGATGGAGCTGAAAGCCAAGGCTCAAGAACTACATGAAGAATGTGGAAGCCTCAGGAGCCAATGCAATCAACTGGAAGAAAGGGATTAAGTGATGGAAGAATAAATGAATGAAATGAAGTGAGAAGGGAAGTTTAGAGAAAAAAGTATAAAAAGAAACGAACAAACCTCCAAGAAATATGGGACTATGTGAAAAGACCAAATCTCCATCTGATGGGTGTACCTGAAAGTGACGGGGAGAATGGAACCAAGTTGGAAAACACTCTGCAGGATATTATCCGGGAGAACTTCCCAATCTAGCAAGGCAGGCCAACATTCAGATTCAGGAAATACAGAGAACACCACAAAGATACTCCTCGAGAAGACTGATTCCAAGACACATAATTGTCAGATTCACCAAAGTTGAAAGGAAGGGAAAAATATTAAGGGCAGCCAGAGAGAAAGGTCGGGTTACCCACAAAGGGAAGCCCATCAGACTAACAGCGGATCTCTTGGCAGAAACTCTAGAAGCCAGAAGAGAGTGGGGGCCAATATTCAACATTCTTAAAGAAAAGAATTTTCAACCCAGAATTTCATATCCAGCCAAACTAAGCTTCATAAGTGAAGGAGAAATAAAATACATTACAGACAAGCAAATGCTGAGAGATTTTGTCACCACCAGGCCTGCCCTAAAAGAGCTCCTGAAGGAAGCATTAACATGGAAAGGAACAACCGGTACGAGCCGCTGCAAAATCATACCAAAATGTAAAGATCATTGAGACTAGGAAGAAACTGCATCAACTAACGAGCAAAATAACCAGCTAGCATCATAATGACAGGCTCAAATTCACACATAACAATAATAACTTTAAGCGTAAATGGACTAAATGTTCCAATTAAAAGACACAGACTGGCAAATTGGATAAAGAGTCATGACCTATCAATGTGCTGTATTCAGGAACCCATCTCACATGCAGAGACACACATAGGTTCAAAATAAAAGGATGGAGGAAGATCTACCAAGCAAATGGAAAACAAAAAATGGCAGGGGTTGCAATCCTAGTCTCTGATAAAACACACTTTAAACCAACAAAGATCAAAAGAGACAAAGAAGGCCATTACATAATGGTAAAGGGACCAATTCAACAAGAAGAGCTAACTATCCTAAATATATATGCACCCAATATAGGAGCACCCAGATTCATAAAGCAAGTCCTGAGTGACCTACAAAGAGACTTAGACTCCCACACAATAATAATGAGAGATTTTTAACAACCCACTGTCAACATTAGGCAGATAAACGACACAGAAAGTTAACAAGGGTACACAGGAATTGAACTCAACTCTGCATCAAGCGGATCTAATAGACATCTACAGAACTCTCCACCCCAAATCAACAGAATATACATTCTTCTCAGCACCACAACACACCTATTCCAAAATTGACCACATACTTGGAAGTAAAGCTCTCCTCAGCAAATGTAAAAGAAAAGAAATCATAACAAACTGTCTCTCAGACCACAGTGCAATCAAACTAGAACCCAGGATTAAGAAACTCACTCATGACAGCTCAACCACATGGAAAATGAACAACCTGCTCCGGAATGACTACTGGATACATAACGAAATGAAGGCAGAAATAAAGATGTTCTTTGAAACCAACGAGAACAAAGACACAACATACCAGAATCTCTGGGACACACTCAAAGCAGTGTTTAGAGGGAAATTTATAGCACTAAATGCCCACAAGAGAAAGCAGGAAAGATCCATAATTGACACCCTAACATGACAATTAAAGGAACTAGAAAAGCAAGAGCAAACACATTCAAAAGCTAGCAGAAGGCAAGAAGTAACTAAAATCAGAACAGAACTGAAGGAAATAGAGACACACAAAACCCTTCAAAAAATTAATGAATCCAGGAGCTGGTTTTTTGAAAAGATCAACAAAATTGATAGACCGCTAGCAAGACTAACAAAGAAGATAAGAGAGAAGAATCAAATAGACACAATAAAAAATGATAAAGGGGTTATCAGCACTGATCCCACAGAAATACAATCTACCATTAGAGAATACTACCAACACGTCTACGCAAACAAACTAGGAAATCTAGAAGAAATGGATAAATTCCTCGACACATACACTGTCCCAAGGCTAAACCAGGAAGAAGTTGAATCTCTGAATAGACCAATAACAGGATCTGAAATTGTGGCAATAATCAATAGCTTACCAACAAAAAGAGTCCAGGACCACATGGATTCACAGCCAAATTCTACCAGAGATACAAGGAGGAACTGGTACCATTCCTTCTGAAAATATTCCAATCAATAGAAAAAGAGGGAGTCCTCCCTAACTCATTTTATGAGGCCAGCATCATCCTGATACCAAAGCCTGGCAGAGACACAACAAAAAAAGAGAATTTTAGACCAATATTCTTGATGAACATTGATGCAAAAATCCTCAAAAAATACTGGCAAACTGAATCCAGCAGCACATCAAAAAGCTTATCCACCGTGATCAAGTGGGCTTCATCTCTGGCATGCAAGGCTGGTTCAACATACGCAAATCAATAAATGTAATCCAGCATATAAACAGAACCAAAGACAAAAACCACCTGATTATCTCAATAGATGCAGAAAAGGCCTTTGACAAAATTCAACAACCCTTCATGCTAAAAACTCTCAATAAATTAGGTATTGATGGGATGTATTTCAAAATAATAAGAGCTATCTATGACAAACCCACAGCCAATATCATACTGAATGGGCAAAACCTGGAAGCATTCCCTTTGAAAACTGGCACAAGACAGGGTTGCCCTTTCTCACCACTCCTATTCCACATAGTGTTGGAAGTTCTGACCAGGGCAATCAGGCAGGAGAAGGAAACAAAGGGTATTCAATTAGGAAAAGAGGAAGTCAAATTGTCCCTGTTTGCAGATGACTTCATTGTGTATCTAGACAACCCCATTGTCTCAGCCCAAAATCTCCTTAAGGTGATAAGCAACTTCAGCAAAGTCTCAGGATACAAAATCAATTTACAAACATCACAAGCATTCTTATACACTAAGAACAAACAGAGAGCCAAATCATGAGTGAACGCCCATTCACAATTGCTTCAAAGTGAGTAAAATACCTAGGAATCCAACTTACAAGGGACGTGAAATACCTCTTCATGGAGAACAACAAACCACTGCTCAAGGAAATAAAAGAGGATACAAACAAATGGAAGAACATTCCATGCTCATGGGCTGGAAGAATCAACATCATGAAAATGGCCATACTGCCCAAGGTAATTTATAGATTCAGTGCCATCCCCATCAAGCTACCAATGACTTTCTTCACAGAATTGGAAAAAACAACTTTAAAGTTCATATGGAACCAAAAAACAGCCCGCATTGCCAAGTCAATCCTAAGCCAAAAGAACAAAGCTGGAGGCATCACGCTACCTGACTTCAAACTATACTACAAGGTTACAGTAATCAAAACAACATGGTACTGGTACCAAAATGGAGACATAGATCCATGGAACAGAACAGAGCCCTCAGAAATAATGCCACATAACTACAACTATCTGATCTTTGACAAACCTGCAAAAACAAGCAATGGGGAAATATTCCCTATTTAATAAATGGTGCTGGGAAAACTGGCTAGCCATATGTAGAAAGTTGAAACTGGATCCCTTCCTTACACCTCATACAAAAATTAATTCAAGATGGATGAAAGACTTACATGTTAGACCTAAAACCATAAAAACCCTAGAAGAAAACCTAGGCAATACCATTCAGGACATAGGCGTGGGAAAGTACTTCATGTCTAAAACACCAAAAGCAATGGCAACAAAAGACAAAATTGACAAATGGGATCTAATTAAACTAAAGAGATTCTGCACAGCAAGAGAAACTACCATCAGAGTGAACAGGCAACCTACAAAATGGGAGAAAATTTTTGCAACCTACTCATCTGACAAAGGGCTGATATCCAGAATCTACAATGAACTCAAACAAATTTACAAGAAAAAAACAAACAATCCCATCAAAAAGTCGGCGAAGGACACGAACAGACACTTCTCAAAAGAAGACATTTATGCAGCCAAAAAACACATGAAAAAATGCTCATCATCACTGGCCATCATAGAAATGCAAATCAAAACCACAATGAGATACCATCTCACACCAGTTAGAATGGCCATCATTAAAAAGTCAGGACACAACAGGTGCTGGAGAGGATGTGGAGAAATAGGAACACTTTTACACTGTTGGTGGGACTGTAAACTAGTTCAACCATTGTGGAAGTCAGTGTGGTGATTCCTCAGGGATCTAGAACTAGGAATACCATTTGACACAGCCATCCCATTACCGGGTATATACCCAAAGGATTGTAAATCATGCTGCTATAAAGACATATGCACACGTATGTTTATTGCGGCAGTATTCACAATAGCAAAGACTTGGAACCAACCCAAATGTCCAACAATGATAGACTGGATTAAGAAAATGTGGCACATATACACCATGGAATACTATGCAGCCATAAAAAATGATGAGTTCATGTCCTTTGTATGGACATGGATGAAACTGGAAATCATCATTCTCAGTAAACTATCACAAAGACAAAAAAGCAAACACCACATATTCTCACTCATAGGTGGGAATTGAACAATGAGAACACATGGACACAGGAAGGGGAACATCACACTTCGGGGACTGTTGTGGGGTGGGGGGAGGGGGAGGGATAACATTAGGAGATATTCCTAATGCTAAATGACGAGTTAATGGGTGCAGCACACCAACATGGCACATGAATACTTACGTTACAAACCTGCACATTGTGCACATGTATCCTAAAACTTAAAGTATAATAATAAAATAAAATAAAATAAAAAAGCAAAATATACACTAATACAGATTAACCAATTAAAAAAAAGTAGAGAAAGGTCATTTAAAAAATATAAAGCATACAGTAATAATCTAACACGTTGATATCTAGGAAGGAGAAAACAGCTGGTCTGAACAGCATTTTAAGTGGCAATGTTAGAGGTTTTATCAAAATTGACCAATAATATTAAACCACAGATTCAGGAGGCTTTGCAAACCAAACAAAAACACGCACAGAGGACAAACCTAGAAACATAATGGGACAATTTCTGAAAAGTAAAAGAAAAATGTCAAGAGCACTTGATAAAAAAATTGGGCTAACTATAAAGAGAAAGAGTTGACTGATAACAACCTTGTCAAATGAAACAATGAAAGCCAACAAGTGAGGTATTGATACCTTTCAAGTACTGAAATAAAATAAGTGACGACCTAGAACTGTCTACTTGGTGGACATATCCATCAAAAGCAAAGATACAATAAAGAATTTCTCCCAAGCCGACCCACAGGAAAGGAAATAGTAAAGATTATTCTTTAGGTAGAAGAGCCATGATCTCTGATGAAAGTTTGCAGTTGGAAGAACGCTTTTTTTTTAAAATGAAAGAAATAAACACAGAGAGAAATTTAATTGGATATCGACGGTATAACAGAATGCTATCTCATAAAGTTTAAAATGTATCTTCCATACAACAGCAGAAGCATATAAGTTGTGAGTTGGATAAATTAATTTTAAAATATTGTCAAGTTTTTTTGCAAATAGACAAATGTACCAATTATATTAGACCTGAATTCAAGAATGCACGTTATAATAAACCAGTTAAAACATAATCAGAGCAGATTTTTAAATGGACTCTCTTAAAGTTTTTATAATTTACATTTATATTTCACATATGTTGAAACTAAATAATGGAAAAGCATGCAATGCAAATATTAACCAAAATATAGCTTTAGTTGTACTTATATTCACATTTTAAAAGTTGGACACAGTTAAGTCTCAGTGATTTTTTTACACAAAGGAAGCAAGCTGTGCAGTTATAACTAGTATTATATTATGCTCTTGGCCTGATTACAGAAGGGAAAGGGGTGATCATACCAGACAATGGCAGAATGAAGCAACAAGTAGAGTTACAGAACATGATGCTGTAACTGGGACTGGAGTAACTCTTTTAGAGTTAAAGAATAGTAAACTGGACAAAATAGATGAAACTTTTTTTGAAGTACTGAACATCAGGCAGCACAGTACTGTGCTCCGCAAGAGAAGAGAAGGAGCCAGATTGAGTCTTGCTTTATTCCCAGGTTCTCCGTGACAGCAGTAGAGAGGAATCCCAGAGAGAGCAGACACTGTCATTGCACTGAGGAATCAGATAAAAATCAAAAAATGTTAAGCAGCTGGAATGTGTAGTAGAAGAGAACGTTTACAGAAAAAGGAACCAATAATCAGCCTAAGGTTTCTCCCAAGTCCCTAAGTCAAATGTACATAGGATGGGATTCTAAGGAGCTCAGGAAAAGACTCCACCACGGAGTTGGAAGAAGAACACTTCCCTGGCATCACATGACAGGAAGACATGTTAGCTCTGACCAGCCAGAGATGGGAATCCCCTCTGTACCTCCAGGATATTCAGTAAAGACCACTGGAGGTTCATGCCCCAGTGACAGTGCTCATTTAGCTCCAAATTACAGATGGCTCTAGACTAACTCAACAAAGTTTAAAGAGAAGATTTAAAACAACAACAGAAAAATACTCATCCTGAAGTTACTGAACTGCCTGCCACAACATTGTTCAAAGGTAGCCAATAAAATCTAGATATTCAATAGCATAACATCAAAATACCCCCCCCCCCAAAAAACTCTGACATGCAAAGAAGCTGGAAGGTATATATTATTAAGATATGTATTAACAGGATAAAAATAAGTCATTTATAAATGACAGAGAAGAAGGAATTTTCAAGGTCCTTAAAGTAAATATATTTTATAAATACATATAGATAAATACATATATATGTCAAAGTACTTAAATGAAAATTGATCATAGGAGAAAAATAGAAGTTATAAAATGAAAAATGTGACATGTATAGATGAAAAATAAATATTTGAAATAAAAATTCCATGAGATAGAATAAGTCATGGATTTTACCCTAACATCAGAAAATTTATAGAAAAAAATAGAAGTTTTACAAACTAAAGAACAAAGGGTAAACTAAAATAAGAAAGCCAGAAACTCACTGATACATCAGACAATATGCAGCAGTGTAACATACATGTAATTAATATCTCAAAAAGGATGGGTGGGGGAATTATAGTTGAATAAAGAATGGTACACTCATTCCTGAGGGCACCGAGGAGAGAGGATAGCTTGAGATTCCTAAGGGAGAGTATTATCCATTCATGAAAGTCCATCCCCATGACACAACACCTCCCAGTAAGCCCCACCTGCAACATTGGGGATCAAATTTTAACATGAGATTTGGAAGGGGCAAGCATTCAAACCATAGCAAGAGTTAAATTTCCTTTTAAAGAAAATCACTGATATGATTCCATTTCGCCATAGATAAAAACTAGTATTTCAGCCTACCATTGAGTGTACTTATAGCTAATGGAAAGGGTACTCTGTCTCGGGAATACAGATTTGCCTAGAGATATCCTAGTGCAGTCAAAGAAAGAGCAATGAGGGATAGAAAAGGTTAGTGATGGAGACACCAATGCTGCATTTTACAACAAACAATGTAAAAACTTTACGGATTGCTTCTGCTAACTTACTACAGTAT
Organism: Pan troglodytes; assembly: GCF_028858775.2. Taxonomy (NCBI): domain Eukaryota; kingdom Metazoa; phylum Chordata; class Mammalia; order Primates; family Hominidae; genus Pan; species Pan troglodytes. The sequence goes on from NC_072413.2 coordinate 17,285,460, forward strand.
ACATTCCTCTCAGGTGGGAGAATTGTTGAGTTTTTTCTTAAGATAGAAAAGCAATTCAGACAATCCGAAATCTCCACAAGAAGGATAAGAAGCACAGCAGAAACTATTCTAGGCAGGAAGTCAATCCTTTCAACTGTCTGTGCTCCATAGAAACAATTGTCTGCACTGGGAGTCATACGAGGTACAGACAACAGCCAGACCTCTGATCCTCTCATTGGTGATTTCAGAAGAAATTACCAGTCAGCTGAGTAATTCACTGAGTAAAGTAAACATTTGGCACTGACAGAGGTTAGACGGATAACAATTTGTATCACCATATTCATGAAGCTGGAATATTTTCCATTACCTGTATCACATTCGAATGGAAGATGTTAAAAGGTCTCTCATCTTGTAAGATGGATATGAAAGAACATTTTCTGAGAAATGAAAGTATTCACACACCAGCGAGGTGGATGGAAGAGAAAACAAAAGAATAATCAGCTTGAGTTCTTCTCCTTGATAAGACAACTCACTAAAAACATAAAGAGAAAAATACAAGTTTAAAATAATTAACCAGAAGAAGACGACTCTAGATTTTTTAAATTACTGATAAGATTTTAATTTGCAATTTGCAAGTTGAAAATAACTATATTGCTTGTGTTTTAAGGTACATAATGAGCAATCATATCACACATGATAGATTCAGCAGTAAAATATTATCCGTTAACAGCTGGAAATCATAAAAGCATAGCATAATGTAAAGATGGAATTTGCTAAAATAAACCATCTGCTGAAAAATACTATTGTGCAAATTTAAAAATAAAGTTTAAATGTTATTTGTCTTATTTAATAGGTCTGTGAAAAAATGCGATATTTGAAAAGTAGGTGCTACCTTAATTAGTTCTTTATATTAGACGGCTGGTTACAGTAATGCACAGTATGGTGCTACATAGAAATATTGCTAAATTTTCTGCATATACTATGTATTTAGCTTAAATTATTTGAAATTTTATAGTTAAAGTAACAAATGTATATTTAAATGTTTTGACACAAATTGCAAATATACCTTTAAAAAGCGTCTTACACTCTAAATATTATTTTTCACATATATATTTGTCTTTTCTCTATAGGAAAGTTTAAATTTTTCCCTTGAAGCTTTAATTATTTGAGTCTATCAAACAAACTGATAATGTACAAAATAACAGGAAAAAAGGTTTACAAATATAATTATGTGCACAAGTATGCACTTGGAGTTTACATAATATACATAAATATATATATACAAATATTTGTTTATTATAAATTGATATACAAATATATATTATATATGTATAAAAACTCCAGGAAAGGCAAGGTAGTCAACACGCCTATGCTGTCTTGAGGTTACAGAAAACACAGAGCTGTACTTTGGTAAATCAGGCTTTGCAGAAGGCAAGTGATGACAAGGAAGAAAGAGGAGCCTGGCAGCAGAGGTGGTCTTGTTACATGGATGAAACCTCACAGGGAGCAGCCCTCATCTTGGGAAGTAAAGATAGGAAATGGTTTTTACAAATGTAAACGTGCCAGACTCAGTTAATCTTTCCTAAACCCAGACAAGGGAGTATCTCAGGGAAAGCCTGTCTGTATCAATGCAGATTTTCTCTACAAATGCAAATCTCCCCAACAAACACAACTTTTCAGCTATTCTTGTAGAAGAAGCTATCTCCAGTCTTCAGAGTAGCCATCTTGAAATACGTCAAAAAGTTGGCCAGGCGCACGCCTGTAATCCCAGCCTTTGGGAGGCTGAAGTGGGTAGATCACCTGAAGTCAGGAGTTTGAGACCAGCCTGACCAACATGGTGAAACCCCGTCTCTACTAAATACAAAAAATTAGCCGAGTGTGGTGGTGCATGCCTGTAATCTCAGCTACTTGGGAGGCTGAGTTAGGAGAATAACTTGACCCTGGGAGGCTGAGGTTGCAGTGAGCCAAGATTGTGCCATGGCACTCCAGCCTGGGCAATTAAAGCAAAACTCCATCTTAAAAAAAATGTATTTTAGGGTAATATTTTGAGTATCTTTACCTCCACATGTACAATAAATATTATTGTGATTTTTAATCTTTACTCTTCTGTGGAGAAAACATAGGTGTGATTGCTAGTGTAGCTGAACATCACGTTTATTTGACAATATTGCACTTGTGTGTGGGTGTGCGTGTAGCTACTCTTTACCTTTGTTCTCAGGTAATGATTAGATATTAACAATTAATTCAGTAAAATGTATGTTTTGCAATATTTCTCCATGTTATTATGCTTTAAATTAGTTTAATCATGCCCCTATAATGAGTACATTTTAACCTTTGACTATAGGTCTCAATCTTACTTTGGTTCCTGTATTTGAATTTATGCTAATAAAGTTCTACAGCTAAAAAGGATTATATAAACTTATCTACATTTTTACTAGTATTCTGGTGTCATTTTAAATCATGTAATGAAATCAAATTTTAATTTGGATTATTGTTATCTGAGTTAAGGATCTAAATTTTTAATTTTCTTATAAATATTACATAATTATTTCTGAACCATATATTGACTAATCTGCCTTTTATATGATGTGCATTGTAAGAGCTTGGGATTGATTCCTTTACAAAGATGAATGCTTGAGAAGTAGATATTTAATCATAACATTTCAAAATCTACTGGATAACCTAGAATTGATAAATAGCCTATAGGTTGAAAAACTCCTGTAGTGAAGAAAGAAAATAACTAATATACAGTGACAATATAAATATTACAAGTATTTATTTTATTATCACCCTGAAATTTGATAATACAAACATGTAATATCTACATATCATCCATATATCAGATCATAAAAAAATCAATACGTTCTTCAAAAATTTAGCATAACACAAAATGCACTCTCTCCTTGATGGAATTAAGTTACAAATAAAAGTAAAAATAAGTAGATAAGTAGATGGAAGTAGATGTTTAAAAACAAAGAAAAACATTTGTTTTGAATAACATAAAAACTCAATTGTCGATGCCAATATTTCAAGAACTTTGGCTGTCAACTGGTGGAGAGTTTTCCCCAGGAGACATTTGTCAATGTCTAGGGTTATTGTGGGGATGTCAGGACTGGTGGAGGTGTGAAATTTAGAGATCAAACGAAACACCTAGCATTGCTAGGATTCAACAAAGAATCCTCTAGTCCTAAAGTTAAGTAGCACCAAGGTTGAGAAACCATAATCTAGAAAGTAAACACTATGCAGCTATTCCAAGTGCTCAGGAAAACACATCAATGCCCTGGAGGGGAAAAGTGTAAGCATTTTAATTGCTGTACATGGTGACACAAATCCATGTTGTTAATCTAAGTGGAAGAGGCTGAAGCACAAAACGTAATTCAAAGAGTTTACTTGATCCAAAATGAGGACAGCTGCCTGGAAGAAACGGACGCAAGTATCCTTGGATATGAACTCCATTTGGAGCTTTGCAACAAGCAGTTTCTTAAAGGCAAAAAAGGGTCCAGAAGTGTGATGATGCAAAGAGGTTTGTCACAAATTCTCATTGGCTTATGGAAATAACATTTATTAGTGACTGGCTATACACTGTTACACTATTATTGGGTGTGGATTATAGTGTCTGGTGTGACGTTATTTGTTAATTTATAGCTACTGTGGCAACAGCAAGCAGCCTAGATGAACACACAGCTCAAAGAGGAGCAGGACAGAACTGCTGTCTCATTTGAATATCTCTCTGGGCCTGATTATTTAAAAGGACTTGCATTTCTCACATGAAAGTCATTTTCTTTTCTCAATGTCAATAAATGAGAATAAATAGACATAAAATAGGTCTTTTCGAGGATGAAGTAAATGGAATAAAAAACAAAACCCAAGCTGAACAGAAATCATAGAGGGAAGAAAAGGTTATAAATATATGGAGTTTTCAAAGTGATTTTAAGCTATTAGGAATCAGTTAAATGTTGGGGGAATTTGTCTGAGTATGGGCTAAAGGAGAATGTCCCTTTTGCCTTCTGAAGTTTCCCTGAAAATCACTAATAGGAGGTAGATAAATAGTAGAAAAGGCATACAGTTTTCTGCAATGTGTGTACACTGGAGCCCTTAGAACGAAGACCCAGACACACGATGTGTGCAGAAGCTTATCTACCACATGAAGTTTACAGAAAGAATGGGGTCTTGGTTCACAGGGGAAAAAAAAAAAAAGGTTATGTGAGAAAAGGACTCTGGCTAGCAACAGTGGACTTATTACATAGGTGGAACCTCACTGGGAGCAGTCCTCAGAGAGAATAGACAGAAAATGTTTCTTTCAGACCTTTGGAGACCTCAGACTCTCAGTTAACCTTTCCTAGATCCAGACAAGGGAGCAGACCTCAGAGAAAGCCTGGCTGCATCAAGGCAGATTCTCTACCGATGCAAATCTCCCAAAGAAAGATTTGCAGCTAAGTTTGCGTTTCCAGCCCTTCTCAATAGCCATTTTGAAATATATCAAGGAAATATATTTAAGGGTAAAATATATTAGTTTCCTTCATACAGCTATAAAACATACAGGAATAATTTTTGTCAATGTCTACTACAAATCCAATATAGCAGTAATTATAAAACCCACCAGATATTGAAGAAAAAACAAGTAGAGTACATCAATTACAAATGTTGATACTAAAATGCCAAATAAAATAAAAATAATATCCAACAATGTTTGAAACAGTAAGACAAGAAATTGGCAAAAAAAATAAAACAAATATCCACCTTGGGGATGGAAGTGTGTTTCCAAATTTGGTAATCCAATAATATTAATAATCATATTGATTAGCCCAAATTAAAAATAAATAGGGGATTCTCAGTACATGCTAAAATATATTTGTTAAAAGGCAATATTCATGTCTTTAAAGATTTTAAATGCTATAAAGAGTCTGATATTCTATATGCAAACATGTGTATGTCCATTAGAAAAAGAGAGGCCTGATTTTCATATGTTACTACATAGAGATAGAGAAGTGGATAGATTAATTTGCATATGCATAGAGAAAGCATAAAATAGAAATTTACTATCATATTAAAGGAACTTTAATTCAACAATAAAATAATTCAAAGGTAAAATTTTAAATATTTTTAACAGGTACATTATTAATATTAGATAATATTTATAATAATTGTGAAAATATTCAATGCTAAAATAAGATACAATGTCTAAACATCAGTACTAAAACTAGTATAAATATTTGCTTGTTTATACAAGGAAAATTCAAGCTCGACCTAAAATTATATAGGAAATAAAAGAAAAATTTTAAGGGAGATCTTTAATAACATAAACATATACATACACACACATACATATAACATGTATATATGTTATATGGGATAGATATAGATTTAACATGTTATATCTATATTTGTATCTATAACTACAGCTATATGTATCTACATTTCTATATATTTACTCAGTGATATAATATAGACTGGAATAAATATAGAGAAACATATGATTCTTGGATAAAAAGGATTTAGGATCATAAAGACAAATTCTTTCCAAATTCACTTATGAATTCACAACAAAATACAGTTTCATTAGTATAATTTAAAATTTTTAAATAAATTCCAAGATTCATTTAAAGGAATATACATGTATACAAGCAGTCAAGAAAGAAGCAAGAGTGCACTAAACTAACTTGCTATTAAAATACATTTTTAAACTTAGTAACTGAAACTGAGTAGTACTGATTTGGAGTACTGGAATTTAGGTATATGGGATCTCAAAAGCACAGAGCTCAAAGGAGACCCCTGTATGCACGAGAGCTTAGGATATGCTTTAGAAGGCATTACCAAACCACGGGCAAAGTTACTTTAGTGTCTTAGTCTTACTAGGTTTGAAAAGCCAGAGAAAAGACTCAAGGCCACCATATAAGAGCAAAACAAAAGGACAGGGAGAGAATGTGAAGATACTGAAACATTTTACATAAAGTTGCATAAAACATCCTTTAAAGAAAATATAAAGTTTAAGATATACATCAAAATCAGCAGAGCCACTAAATAAATGAATAGGCATTGTAAAACAGCAAGAGAAAATTTAAATGGATTTCTAAAAAATATTGACACCTATGATTTTTAAAATATGTTTAAGAAATCCCGTATTTCACAGGGCAGCCTTTCACAACACAGATATGTTAGGACATAAAGGTCCTTCTGTTTTTAATTTACTAGTGTTTATAGGGTTACAAATGTCTTCTACCCTTGTCTTTTGTCTAATGGTGCAAAAAATTTTCATAAGCATGTATTTCTGAATGCCTGATGGATTGACATATAAAATATGCTGCTAGTATTAAAATATGTGATGGAAAACGCATCCAATCTTCTCACTGTTTACATAAATTCTAGGTTTCTCCTATTTACCTCAAGCACGTATGGAGCGAATTCTTACCTTTTAATATTGCCATGGCATTCACATTGAACATAAGTTGAACTCTCTCATATGGTAGCTGGGTTCAGATTCTCTTGACAATTTCCAGTTCTAACCCTCACAGTTCCTCAGTGTGGCTGGCCCAGATATTGACCCTACACAGTTGCCTCCTCCTGGTGACTACCAGCTATGGAACCGTTGGATACAACCAACCTGACTCACCCCACAGACCTCACAGCGCACATGGACAGCCCCCACATGCCAGAGTGACCTGCTCGGTTGCAGCGGGAGTCAAGAAATGTGCCTGCTGGCACTCACCCCACCGACTAGTGCCCCGTGGAAAACTTATTTGGGTAATGTTCTGGGCCCAATAAAGGCTGGAGTCCCACAGACCCCTTTTCTCTCTCCTGCTCCCCACTCATCTTCCCCATTTTGTTTAGCCCTATGAGGTGTGCTACTGTATTAGTCCGTTTTCACACCGCCGGTAAAGACATGCCCAAGACTGGATAATTTCCAGAAGAAAGAGGTTTAATAGACGCACAGTTCCACATGGCTGGGTAGGCCTCACAATCATGGCACAAGGTGAAAGGCACGTCTCACATGGCAGCAGACAAGACAAGAGAGCTTGTGCAGGGAAACTCCCCTTTATAAAACCATCAGATCTTGTGAGACTTATTCACTATCAGAAGAACAGCATGGGAAAGACCTGCCCCCATGATTCAATTATCTCCCACCTGTTCCCTCCCACAACATGTGGGAATTCAAGATGAGATTTGGCTGGGGACACAGCTAAACCCTCTTCTCAGCTACCCTCTTCTCTCTGGATCTGTGAGTAATAAACCTACTTCTGTGATTTCCCATGTTTGGTTCTGTGGCCTCCATGGGTCTGAGCTGATCTACACTGGAACCTAACCCTCCTCCTGGCCAGGGTCTCTGAGAGTGGCTCTTGTCAGAAATACACAGGACACAGGTCAGACAACATTCACCAGGCCTCTCCTAGTCTCAATAGATGTTCTGTGAGAGGGAGGCCTGGTCGTGGGATGCACACCTGGCCACTGCTGGGGTAAGGAAATGTCCTGTGAAAGGCACATGTTAAGCATCCACAACCCCCTGACCAGAATGCCAGAAAGGCAGGGCTCCAATTGATAGTCACTCTCCAGAGACAAACCTCAAGCCCTAACTGGAGGAAAAGAAAACAATGTAAAAAGTTGAATTTATCTTACTATTTCAATGATCCAGTAAAGACATTCTATGCCTGTACACCACATATTTTCTTCAATTGTGGATTTATTTTAGATAGAATTTTATGTCTGGCTTTCACTTTAGCCTGGTCCCTACCTCAAGCATAAGGTAAAGATTTTCCATGGGTTCTTTTCTGGTACTACTACCTGCCAGTGTGGGGTCATGTCCTAGTCTATCTTGAGGGAATCCCCCTGTTCATTATTGTCAGAGTGAGACTGTTAAGTCTTGATTTCCCTGAACAACTTCACTGCATGACTTTTAATATGATTTTTTAATATACCCTTTACTGGACAATAAATTATATAGTTATCTGAGTAAGAGATATGGTCTGGAAGAGGCATTGCCTCATTCAGCTTTTCTCTTTGGTGAACTCGCATATGTTCTCCTCACCCGCCAGTCATCTCTAAACCATATTGTTCCAAGAAAACAAACAGAACTCGAGTTTGTATCTTTCACCACTGGATTTGTGTTTGCTCCATAAATCTCCATGCTTAATAGGGTTTCTGTTAGCATTTTCTCTATTTATTTTCCCATAAAATATCACAGGCCTTCTTCATATGGAATTATGGGTGATTTCCTTCAATCTGCATCATATCAAGTTGAGGTTCATGTTGATGAAAAGTAAAACATAAGTTGAAAATATCAGTAATGATGTTTTCCCCTCCTTTATAGCTCCTGTGCTTGTGATACGAGCACATTTTAATACAATTGTAGTCTCATGCTTTGATCATTCCTATGATGAAAATAACATTTTTAGATAAAATATCTGAGTTTTATGAGGCCTTTAGTATGTGATGTGATAGAATATCAGAAGACCATAATTTTTTCTAGTTTTCCGTGCAATTCTACCATTGTTTCATCTTTACTCCTACGAGAGTAATTTTCCAAAATAGATATCTTGTCATTCTTCCTGTTGTTATCAGTAAATAAGTGAAATGAAAAGTTAGATTATATAAGTTATGTAGAAAAAGAAAGTAGAATTGAATCTATATTCATTAATGAGACTAACCAGTCAATTACACAGATAGGCATTTTACATTTTGAAGATCATATGGACCCATTGTCAGAAATATTATTATTTATGTCTATATGGACATCACCTGTGCATATTTACATAGAAATCAATGAGAGATGATTTTTATTTTTATGATATGTACTTTTTGAGATAGGGTCTTGCTTTGTTGCCCAGCTGGAGTGCAGTGGTGCAATCACTGCTCACTGCAGCCTCAGCCTCCCAAGCTCAAGCAATCCTTCCACCTTGGCCTCCCAAATAGCTAGGACAACAGGTGCACATCACTATGCCTACTTTTTTTTAACTTTTGGTAGAGACTGGGTCTTGCTATGTTGCCCAGGTTGCTTTTGAACTCCTGGGCCCAAGGAATCCTCTCATTTCAGCCTCTTCAACTGCTGGTATTACAAGCATGAGCCACCATATGGGCTGGAAGCTGATTTTTAAAATACTGAGATCATATAGATGACAGCATCTGAAAAATAGACAACACCAAGCTTTATGTTAAAAGGTGTGAGGGTATCAATATTGTTGTGGCTATTGGGGAGGAAAACATTAGTAAAACCAGTAAGTTAAAGCTCTTGCTTTAAACTTTGGCTTTAATTTAACAAATGTTCTACGGAGTGACAGTATGTATGTAACCATGCTATGCGCATTCACAGATGCAGTAGAGGGAAGAATTTCTCAAAGACAACTGTTCTAAGACTCAAATTAAACCGTACTGGGTTTGAAAAGAGAAAGTCCAGGAATTACCAAATATTTTAGATATCAGATAAAAGAGAATGCCAGGTATGCGATGATAATCAGCAATGGTTGTTCACACAATACATCCAATCAGTATTTGAATTAGCTTTTGAATTACAAGGACAAATGGATCAAGTCTAGACTCTTTAGTAGATAAATCTTATTAAGCTGAGATGTGTTTTCCCCTGGATTTCCACAAGGAGATTACAAATTTGCAAACCTCAGCTGCTCTCATTTTATGCTCTCACCAAGCCAAAACCTGAAGTTCATCAATCAGTGTGTCTAAGTGTTCACTGGTTATAAACCATTTTGTAGTTTCAGCTCTTTCCAACTTCCTAAATCATCACCTTCATTTGATCTTGTTTTTTTCCACTATCACTTCTTTATTGACCATATAAAGAATATAAGTAAGTTCTTATTTTGTTATTGTTCATTTTAGTCTAATTTCATCAAAATTTCACAATGTTTTAATTCCATTTTAATTTCAAAGATTAAACGAAACCTACATAGAAATGAGTGTAAGATTTGCATTTGCATTATTTTGGCATCAATTTGCTATCCTCCCTCATGCACATAGAGATCATTTCCATGTATGTGATTTCAAACATCCAAGTGCAGTATTAAAAGCAGTTGTAAATTATGGTTCTCATTTTCGTGATACAATTACAATATAAACTTCCTCTTGCTGCTGTAACCAATTACCACAAACTTCATATCTTACAATAAAGTGACCGTTAATCCTACAGTTCTGTAGTTCAGAAGCCTTAAATGAAACTCACAGGGCTAACATCAAGTTTTGGGCTGGGCTGCAGTCTTTCTGAGGATTGTGTGGCAGAATCTATTACTTGATTTTTTTCAGCATCCAGAGGCCACCTTTATTCCTTGGAACATGACCTCATTCTTATATCCTATTTTTCTTTTTTTTTTTTTTTGATATGGAGTCTCCTTCTGTCACCCAGGCTGGAGTGCAGTGGCACGATCTCAGCTCACTGCAACCTCTGCCTCCCGGGTTCAAGTGATTCATCTGCCTCAGCTTCCTGAGTAGCTTGGACTACAGGCACTTGCCACCATGCCCAGTTAATTTTTTGTATTTTTAGTAGGGATGGGGTTTCACCATGTTAGCCAGGATGGTCTCCATCTCCTGACCTCGTGATAAACCCACCCCAGCCTCCCAAAGTGCTGGGATTAGGCGTGAGCCACCACGCTGGGTCCTCATTCTTGTATCTTAAAAGTCAGTGATGTTGAGTAATTTCTCATGCCACCACCTCCAAGGTTGCCTTTCTTCTGCCTTCTTCTTTCACTTATAAGGAAGTTTGTCATTTCATTGATCCCACCCATTTAAGACAATCTCTCTATCATTTTTCCGCAAACTTAATTTCACTTGAAATCTAATTTCACACTGCCGTGCAAACTAACATATTTGTATGTTAGACTCTGGGAATTAGGACATGAATATTTTTGGGAGGCCATTCTTTTGCCTATAGCAGACATAATCTATTTACCTGCAGATTAAAGCATTCTTTATTTTTCTGTCTCCCTCTCTTAATTTTTTTTGAAATAATATGAATTGTAGTAAAGAGAAAGAAAGAAAAGAAAACAAAGAAAGAAAAAGAAGGAAGGAAAGAAGGAAGGAAGGAAAGAAAGAAGAAAGAAAAGAAGGAGGAAATGAGGGAAGGAAGGGAGGGAGGGAGGGAGGGAGAAAGGCAGGAAGGGAGAAAAAAGAAAGCATGAACACAAGAAGGAAAGAAGGAAAGAAAGAAAGAATAAAAGAAAGAGAAAGAAGAGAGAAACAGAGAAAGAAAGAAAGGAGGAAGGGAGGAAGGAAAGGAGGAAGAGAGAATGGTAAAAGGGAGGAAGGCAAAGAAACAAAGAAAATAAAGAAGCGAAGGAAGGAAGGAAAAAGAGGAAAGGGAGGGAGGGAGGAAGGAAGAAAAGGAGGGCAGGAGGAAGGGAGAAAAAAGGATAGAAAGCAAGAACGTAAGAAAGAAAGAATATGAGAAAAGAAGGATGAAAAGGGAGGGAGAAAGAAGGGAGGGAGGAGGGAAGGAAGACTAAGAGGAAAGAAAGAAAGAAGGAAAGAAGGAAGGAAGGAGAAAAAAGAAAGAATAGAAAGAAAGAAAAGAAAAAAGAAAAGGAAGAGGAAAGAAGAAAGGAAGGAAGAAGGCAAGGGAAGAGAAGAGAAAGGAAGATGGAAAGAAGGAAGGAAGAACGCAAATATTAGAAATTCTGGGTTTGTTAGAGAATATGCCATACCGTTTTTTTTTTCACTTGAAAGGAAGGAGTATCTGCCATTGAAGATTGGATGTCTTGTTGGTGATATTGCTTTTCTTATCTTCTACATGATTACTGAGTTTGTGCCTAGTCTTTCCATTACTAAGACAAAAGTGTTGAAGCCTGCAAATATAATTTTGGATTTTTCTAGTTCACCTTTGATTTCTTTCATGTTTTACCTCATGTATTTGGAGGTTCTGTTGTTAGCTGCATATCCTAATTAGTAGGATGTTTACATATTCTTGAGAATTGATTATTCTATTATCTATTATCTCTCATCTCTGATACTATTTCTTGTTCCGAACTCTGTTGTGTCTAATATCAATGTAGTCGTTCCACAGCCTTATTTTACTGTTTCCATGATATGGCTTTCTCCATATCTTGATGACAACCTATTTATATCTCTGTATATTTGGAGCAAGATATAAAATTTAGACTTGGTTTTTTAAAGATTTTTCAAGATGGAATTGTTATTTCTTTTTGTTCTATTTGACATTCTCTGAGTTTCCTATATTTGAAGTTTGATTTTCTGTCACTTCTTTTAGAATATTTTTGGCAGTTATTTTGAAAAATATTTCTTTTGCTCCATTATTTTTCCCTCTTTTCTTTTTGGGATTTCAATCATAACTAGAGTAGGTAATTTCATCTCAGTCTTACGCAGGTACTTTTTCTCAGGGTCTCAGGAATGTAGCCTTCTCACACTTCTGTTCTTTTCCTGGCTGTGTTGGTGAGCTCAGTGATATTCCTCCTTCACCTTCAAGAGCAGTTTTGTTTTGTTTTTCCTGTTTTCATACTTCCAGCATCAGGAGTATTCTAAGTGTGGCAGTTTTTGTTGCCTTCCCCTACATATTAAGTGGAATATCTTGGTCTATTTGGACTCTTATAACAAAATAACATAAACCGGGTGACTAAAAAACAACAGATATTTCTTTTTTCACACTTCTTGAGGCTGTAAGATCTCAGGTCAAGATGCTCACAAATTCAGTGTTGATGAGAGCCCATTTCATGGTTCATAGATGGTGCCTTCTTTCTATGTCCTCACAAAGTGGAAGGCACACAAGAACTCCATTGAGCTTCTTTTATAAAGGCACTAATCCCATTCATAAGGGCTCGGCCCCCAAGACCTGGTCACCTCCCAAGTGTTCTGCTCTCCCTGATCTGTGTCATATACAGACTCTCTTGGATTCCTTACCAATTGCTTGAGAGATCGCAGTGGGTTTGTGGGGAAAAAGTTTTCAAGATGATGGATCTTTCCCAACTTCTGCAGCTGTCAGCAGTCTCCCAATCTCACAAGCCCCACTTTGTCTTTAGGAATTTATTGATTATTCCAGCTTTACTTGTCATAGTGGTGTCTATTTGCATCTGTCCTATGTAAGTGCATCTGTCCTCTTTCTCCTTGCAGGTGCTTGTTTTCCCTCACATTTTGACTCAGTTCTTGGCATCGTCGTTGCTATAAAAATAAAATCATGACTTTGAAGTTAGTTTGGTTCTTTCATTGTTGTCAGGTTAGGAACCCTATTCCATCCCAGCTCTCCAAAACCCAGACTTTTTGGGGGGTTGAAATTTTAGGCTTTCTCTTTGAATTGTAGTTTTATCTTCTTTCAGTTACCATTTGCATTTTCATAATGATTAATGAGACTAAGGTTTTTTTGCGTAGTTGACTGTAACTTTGGATTTTTTTCCCAAATACCTTTTTATTTCTTCTTTTCTTTATGGTTTTAGAAAATGTAGTTTATGTAATTGCAGCTTGATTTTTTACTCAGTTAATGGCATGCTTAATGGAGAGAAAAAATATTAAATAGATTTCCCTTTTTAATTACTGTGCTTTTTTCTTTTTTAAGGAAATATTTCATTATGTTCAATTTCAGTGTTATTCTACTTAGCTATTCCTTAAATATTATAGTATTTTGGATTTCACGTGTACATTTATAACATATCGAGTTTATTATGTATAGAGTAAGGCTATTTTCTCTTTTTTGTTTTTTAAGGTAAAAATCACATAATATAAAATTAATAACAACCATTTTAAAGCATACAGTGCACTTGCTTTTAGTATATTCACAATGTTCCAGGGCAATTTCATCATGTCCCTTGCAAAAACCCATTATGCATAAAGTTGTTACACCCTATTCTTCTTCCCTGAGCCCTAATGACCACTAATCTGATTTATATCCCAATTGATTTGTCAATTCCTGATGTATCATGTGAATAAAATCAAGTAATATTTGTCCTTTTGTGCACTTAACATAATGCTTTCAAATTTCACCAATATTATACCATATGTAGGTACTTCATTCTTTGTTATAGCTGAAAAGTGGGTGTCTATTTATGAGTCAACAAGCATATGGATTGTTTCCACTTTTTGACTGTATGAATATTACTGCTGTAAATATTCATGCACGTTTATTTTTTGAGCACCTATGTTTTGTAAGATTAACAGCTGACTTAAGAGAAACAATGGAAGGCAAGAGGCAGTAGAATAATATATTCAAAAGATGCAAAGAAAAAAAAACTCTCAGTCACAAATTCCTTATCCAGCAATTATTTTTCATAAATGAAGATAACACAAAGACTTACCCAGATAAACAGAAATATTAACTGAAGTTGTTGCTGGCAGACCTACCATATAAAAAAAAACTCTAAAACAAATTCCTAAGGCTAAAAGGAAGTTACAGAAGACAGTCACTTGAATCCACATTTTTAAGAAAGCACTGGTAGAGGTAATATTGACATTATAAAAGGCAGTAAAAATGCATTTTTTCTCTTTATCATAAATTGTTTATTAAATAACATGTGTATAATGGCCGGGCACGATGGCTCACACCTGTAATCTCAGCACTTTGGGAGGCCAAGGCGGGCACATTACGAGGCCAGGAGATCGAGACCATCCTGGCTAACACAGTGAAACCCCGTTTCTACTAAAAATACAAAAAATGAGCCGGGCATGATGGCGGGCACCTGTAGTCCCAGCTACTCGGGAGGCTGAAGCAGAAAAATGGCATGAAGCCGGGAGATGGAGTTTGCAGTGAGCGGAGATTGTGCCACTGCACTCCAGCCAAGGTGACAGAGGGAGAGTCCGTCTCAATGATAATAATAATAATATGTGCATAATGTATTGCTGAGTATTTGACATGTAGAAATGTAATACATCTATAACATATTTTCCAGTAACATCAAAAAGGAGGTAGTTGGAAGAAAAATGTATTGTGATAAGGTAATAACTCTAGATGGTAAAGTAATAATTACTAAAATGTATTGTTGGCTTTGTAACTTTAATAGATGTAATGTGTAAAGTGATAATACTTTAAAATGGAGGAAATAAAAGAGATTTATATAAGAATGATGTTTCTATGTATTACTAAAAGTTTACTAGTATAAATTGGAAGATGATTTGAATAATTAATTTTCCACATACCTATATGTTAAACTTACAACAACAACAAAAATTCTCAAAAATATATAATAAAATAATTCATTAGTAATCTAAAGTTCCCTATTTTAGAAAATATTATTTCATTGCAAAATAAAGCAATAAAGAAAAATATTTGAGAAATATATAAAACAAACGGTAAAATGGCAGACATAAATAGAATTATACCAATTATAATCTTAAATGTGAGCAGATTAAAATCCATTCCAGAGGCAGAGATTGTCAGACTGGATTAAAACAAGTGATCCCAATATACGCTGAGATGCAAGGATACTAATGGATTGAAAGTAAAAAGATGACAAAAAATATCATGCAAAGAGCAATCATAAGAACACTGAACTCATTATACTCATAACACACAATATCAACTATTAAAAATGTGAATAGGATTTTAAAAATTTATATTGTAGTAAAAAGGCGGTCAACGCTTTAGGAAGACATAGCTATTACAATCATGTATGCACAGATATGAGCTAAATTGTTTCCTCTATATAGATGCTGAAATTCTAGACACTGAATATGACCTCATTAGGAAATAGGTTCTTTGCAGCTGATCAAGTTAAGATACAATCAGATGAGCCTGAATTCAATATGACTGATGTCCTTATTAAAAGAAGAAATTTGAGTAGAGGGAGACATACACACAGGGAGAGTACCATGTGATTATGAGGGCAGAGATTAGCCAAGGAATGCCAAAGACTGCCACTAAACCACCAGAAGCGAGAAACAAGGCACAGAACAGGCTTTCTCTCATAGCCCTTGAAGGGACCATCCCTGCTGACACCTCAATCTCAGACTTTTAGCTTCCAGGACTATAAGACTATAAATATATGTAGTTCAAGGCACCCAGTTTGTGTTACTTGGTTATGGCAGACCTAGAAAACTAATACAGGAACTAATGACAAAGCATAATAACATGAAGCAAAAATTGACAAAAGAGGAGCATCAGCAAAATGGCAGTGGAGACAGCTGCAATCTTTCATTTCCCCACAGAAACATCACACATCTAAGAGAAACTGTCTGAATAAAGTTTGCCAAAACTCTGGAAAATGGTCAAAAGATTACAACAACCAAGTGAAAGCAGACTCAAGAAAAAGACAACTGGAAAACATTATGACATTTTTAACTTGCCTTTGCCCCAGCAAATTGGCAGTTTTGAAGTGTCAGAGGCCCACGTTCCCAGTGAGGAAGCCTGGTCCATGGTCCAAAGGAACAAGAGAAGATCTTACCCGCAAATTATTCTGTGTCTGTTCTGACTAGTCTGGGGGATACCTAAAGGACTCATGAAAGGCTTCTTTTTTCTGTGTTGCTAGAATACAGAACAGATAAGGAATGGACATTATTAAGAAACTCTGCAAGGAGACCTAACAAACCACAGATGCTTAGGGCAAAAATTAAAGTTTACACATATAGTAGATCACCTTCAGCACAGCAAGAAAAGTTGGAGAAGAGTATTTCAAAAACTAAGACATACAAAATCATTCACGTACGTGGGAGGGTCTAGAAAGTCACATGTATTCATAGGTTAAGCCACATGCTGACAAGTGTCATAAGAAGACCCTACACTTTTACCTTGGCCGATCCCTTCCCTCAGTGCAAGCTCTGTGCAAGAGTCAACTTGAACTTCACTCAGTGCAAGAGTGAACACACACTTTGTCCCGGCTTTAAAGAACCCAGCACAAAGCCAGTCTGCATGGCCTAGAGACATATTTTGCTGGACAATGATTACTTGTTTTTCTTTTTGTTTTTCTTGTATTTGCCTGTTTGATTGGTTCCTGACATACAAGAAAATCACTGTCAAAATATTAGCTTAACATTTGTTAAGGAAACAAAAAGACTTCGGTGACCACACCTTATAAAGCAAACAGTTTTGTAAATCACTTTGGAAAATTTCACTAAAAAAAAAAATCCTTAACAATATAATAAGTAAAGAAAATTTAAAACCACAAAACATTACTGTGTTTGTAGGGGGGGGGGTCTGATTTACCGAGTAACCACATAGTAATTATAGTTATTAGAATGTCCAGTTTTCAAAAAACGTTACAAGGCATACAAAGAATGGGAAAGTGTGGCTCATTCAAAGGAACAAAACAAATTGACAGAAAATATCCCTAAGGAAACCCAGACATCAAACTTACTAGACAGAGACTTTAAAACAACTCTCTTCATTATACTCAAATGTCAAAAGGAAAACATAAACAAAGAAATAAAGGAATCAGAAAAAATATTAAAAAGTAGGAATATCAGCTAAGAGATAACAGAAATTCTGGAGTGGAAAACTACAATGATAAAAATTTAAAAATCACCAGAGGGATTTAAGAGTATATTTGCACACACAGAAGAAGCCATGAACTTGAAGAGAAGAAAATGGAAAATACTGACTCTGAGAAACAGAAAGAATAAAAAATAAACAATGAGCAGAGACTAATGAATCTGTGGGACATCATCAAATAGACCAACATTCATATTCTAGAAGGATAAATTATGTTGTTAAAAAGTTAACCATTCTCTTTTCACCTTTCTTCCTTCCTCCTTCCCCCTCCTCCTCTTTTACTTTTCTTCCTCTTCCTTTCTCTTCTTCTTTCTCTCCTTCATTATCCCTTCCGCTGTTTCTCTTTCTCCCTTTCTCTTTTTTCTTTTCTTTCAATTTTCTCAATTACTAAGAGATGTTTAAGTACCCTTACCATGTTAGTAGATACGGTTATTTCTCCCTTTAGTTCTCTTTTGAGATTTATAGTCACTCTAAGTAAAGAGATAACCCAAACATAAGCGTCACAAACAGGCTTTATACCATTCTTAATTTGGTCCTGTCATTCTTCATTGCTGTATTAACTTTCTGATGCTTTTAAGGATGTTTTTATAACAAATTGTTTAGTTTTTTCCAATGGAATGTTTATTCTGAATTATCTAATTCATATTGTAAGTATAGAGGGAGTTTAATATAAAATTATTAAACTAATATTTGTGAAAGAATGTATTTGTGCATTTAACAAATATGTTAATCCTCAGACTGTTATTGGGCAGCTGTGCATACAGGAATAAAAATAACACAATTTTTATGTGTACAATATTTATGGAATACGTTACTGGACCAAATAAATAATTTAGTTAATAACATGACAAAGAACAGAAATTGTATACACTATAGAGCATAGTAATGGAATAATGAATGATTAAAGTTATTAATATTAGGTAGATAATGAAGGGTATCTTTGAGAGCAGAACTGAAGGAAGCAAGCAATTTGCCTTATGAGGAAAGAGTTACCTGTGGATAAAGGAGAAACTGAAAAATTTACAAGTCAAGACTTTTTGAGCAAAAACAAAAATATGACTATTAGTCACCAATTCAGTACAGTGAAAAAAAAGTTGAAGAGATATCTTGGAAGTAAACCATGCTGTGGAAGAGCATGTAGGGTTTTGATAATCATGGGATGATTCTGAAGTAATTTTAAATGCGATAGGAATATATGAGATAATTTCACCAGAGAATAACATGATAGTGTTTGCATTTCAAAGGGGTGTATCTGGTGCACTGTGTAGAATAAATAGGTTATGTGAGCAAATAAATGGGGACGCTACTCTAATCCAGAGAAAAAAGGTAGTGACTTAGGTGAGAATGCTGTCAGGAAGAGTGGTAGTAGTGGTGAGAAGTTATTAGGCCATGGATGTTTTTCATAGGACTGGCCAAGAGAACTGCAGCTAAATTGGAGTGTATGGAGTGAAATGGAGAACTCAAAGATGACTCTCAGCACTGGAAGGTGACAGCTGTCACTGAAGCATGCTGATGCCTCTTATTAAGAGAGTTAGTTGGGAATGGCAAGATCAAAACTTCTCACTTTCAAATTTATGAAAAATATTGTTTTCAGAACGAATGACTTTGGGATCAGAAAGCCACCATTCTATTTGATGGTTCCACGACTACACGGGCTCACACGCCCAAGAGCAAAAGTAAATCATCACAAAGGTGCTTCTTGATAATTCTAGAGAATGGAGAATTACTGTAACATCTTTCTGATTTTAGGAGAGGCAGCAGTTCCCTTTTTAGCCTAAACGCTATTTTTTTTTAAAGCTCAGCCAAAAGACTCCATTATAATTTTCAAATGTGTGTAACTTAAATTCTCATAAGAAATACCACTATGCGTAAATTAGTCAAAACATTTTCCCCATCTACAACTCTATCTTGTCATTGCAATCATTTTCACAAAAGTGACTGCAGCTCACAGACCCTAAAAGGAGAAAATCCAGGGTAGGTTATCTGATCTAGTTAGTTTCGAAGACAGGATCTAGAGATTATTTAATATGAAATAGGTCACCTGAAATGAAGTGTTTACTGAAAACAGCTTGGATCAGCCCAGTTTTCTACCACTGAACCACGCATTTGGTTTAAAAAACACAACAACTCTGGGGAATATCGGCTGCTTCCAACTGTGTTGAAGGTGTTAAAGAAAAGAACATAAAATTAAAAATGATCATCTGAGGCCTTTATAGTCTCTGCTCAAGAGACTAGAGTCTTCCATTCTTAACGAAACACCCAAATATCTTAATAATTGGGCAAAGTCTAAATATCAGAGATAATTTTATCTTGAAGATTGTTAAATTATAATGGTGATTCACTACCTCGCCACGTCTCTGAGTCAAAAATTAGGTCTTTGTTTAGGAATCAATGGTACTCTGCAACTTGGAAATGGGAAGATTTTAGAAGACTCAAACTTTGACTTTCTTGTGTGCAAAAAAAAAGACGTATTGACATACGACAAGTCTTTCCTTGCAAGGATACCTCTAATGCTCATACACCACCTCCCCTAACATTAATACAGCTTCCAGGTCACTAACCAGTGTCAGAGAGCAGCCCATGCAACTAGAAATTCAAAAGATGTTGAACATAGGGTCAAGCCTAGAATAATAAGTGTTAGCTAATTAAGTATGCTTTTTTCCCGAAATTCATATTAACAAAAACTTGGATATGTCAGAGAATGCATTCTAAGTTCACTCAACCTAGGAGGGAGAAACATAATCTTAAATTAAGAGCTGAAGCATTCTTGTCCTAACAGAAAGCAAGGAAAACGAAATATCACACCACAGGAGGGATTTCACAAATTAGTGTCAACATCAAAACCTTAAAATACGCCAGGAGAATGCAGATTCACAATGAACTCTTGTACTTGTTTTGTTCAGAGAAGAGACGGTTCTGAGAGAATGACAGTGAACCCCAGCTGGTTTAGTTGGTGCTTTCAACTGCTGCTTCTGATCAACTCCTTTAGCTAGAATAAATTGATGAGGATTTTGGCATGTGGTATTAGAGATGGTTATTAATTTTTTCCTCTTATTTGCATTGTTCAATGTAGTAAATACTAGCTGTATATGGCTACTTCAATTCAGATTAATTACAATGAAATATACTTCAATATTGACTTTTTTAGTCACTCTTGGTTCATTATTGAATATCTTCAGCTAAGATTTCCCATCTAAATACACTAAGATGTGGCTTAGTTAACTGGTCGTCCACAAATATTGAAGCTGTTGTTAACTCCTGATATATTCTCTGCAAAGAGAATATTCATGAGCCTCCTCTGAAATCAGCAGCCTAGAGATAGTTTTATAAATTGGATACATGTTGGAAATCTATATACTCTTCCAGTTTTTGAAATATTAGCTTCCCAGGGAAGAAAATCAAATTCATAAGATATGTTAGGACAATTTAACTCAAGATGTTCAAAACTGAAATGACATATTCTACAATATGTGATAAAACCACCCCCTAACAACTTAAAGCAAAACAGGGATTGACCTTAAAGACCTGCCTTTTCCTCATCCCCCAGCCAATCAGTTTTCAAATCTTGCGTTTTATTTTGAAAGGTCCTTATCCCCCTGGTCTCTTGTTTCTAGACTTGGCACATATTGAAGTTTGTTACGTCTCTCTACTGACTTTTCTTTCTTCAAACAGTATCTATGCCTGCCAAATGTGAACATACAAAAAACAAATCAGAATGTGCCATTCTGATTTAAACTGCTTATTAGTTAATACCCTCAAGATAACATCTGGGTTCTTAGCTGCAATGAGTCAAGCCTACTTACATCTTTTTTTGTCTTTGGCTGCACATTTCCTATCACATCACACTCCAGCAATGCCAAGCTGTGCCAGCCTTCTATCCCATCTCCACTATTTTGCCCTCCGTCGCCGCAGTTTTTTGCCCCCCCCCTCCGCCGCCGCGGCTTTTTACCCCCACCCCGCCTCGGCTTCTTACCCGCCACGGCTTTTTACCCGCCACGGCTTTTTGCCCCCCGCCGCCGCCGCGACTTTTTACCCCCCGCCGCCAGTGGCTTTTTGCTCCCACCCTGACTCAGCTTTTTCCCGCTGCGGGTTTGTGCCCCTCTCGCCGCCGCGGCTTTCTGCCCCCCCCCAACCCCCCGCGGCCGCTGCTTTTTGCCCCCCTGCCGCCGCGGCTTTTTGCTTCCGCGACTTTTTGCCCGCTCCGGCTTTTTGCCCCCCGCCGCGGCTTTTGGCCCCCCCGCCGCCCCGGCTTTTTCCCCGCCGTGGCTTTTTACCCCCTGCCCCCGCAGCTTTTTGGCCCCTGCCCCCGCAGCTTTTTCCCCGCCACGGTTTTTTGGCCCGCCGCCGCCGCCGCGGCGTTTTGCCCCCCGCCGATGCCGCGGCTTTTTATCCCCAGCCGCCGCGGCTTTTTGCCTGCCGCGGCTTTGCAGTCGCGGATTTTGGCCCGCCCCGGGTTTTTGCCACCCCGCCGCCGCGGCTTTTTGACCCCACCCCGACTCAGCTTTTTACCCCCGCGGCTTTTTGCTCCCCCGCCGCCGCGGCTTTTTGCCCCCCCGCTACCGCCGCTTTATCCCTGCCGTGGCTTTTTGCCTCCCATTGCCCCGGATTTTTGCCCGCCCCGGCTTTTTGCCCCCCCGCCACCGCGGGTTTTTGCCCCCGCCGCTAAGGCTTTTTGGCGTCGCGTCTTTTTCCCCCTGCCGCCGCGGATTTTGTGGTTTTTTGCCCCAGCTCCCGCTGATCTTGCCCCCACCACCGCGGCTTTTTGCGGCTGTTTGCGCCCGCCACGGTGGCTTTTTGCCGCCGCGCCTTTTTGCAGGTTTTTGCCCCCGCCGCTGCGGCTGTTTTACCCCCGTCAGCGAGGCTTTTTGTTGCCGCGGCTTTTTGCCCAGGCGTTTGCTGCCTTCTTATTTAATCAGAGCCTTAATTTGAACGTCAGGTCATCAAATCTGGAAGGTGATAACACCAAAAGAGAACACTGGAGCTGAGGGAGGGAACAACTGGGGAAAACAAGAGGACTCTACCCAGGAAAAGAGCAAGAACACGCAGACCAACACCTCATCTGGAGAAGTTCAGAAACACTGGAAAGCTCACACCCAGACTCAGGATCACAATATGGACCCAGGAAAAGTCGCAAAATCTCCCTTTATTCTATTGCCTTCAACCAATTTCACTATTGTCAGTTAAATATAACATTTTAACTCACCTGAAGGAGCTGAAAGAGATTCTCTGGAGGAGGGAACAGGTGATGAGACAAAGCCAAGCAGGAAAGAAAAACAAGGTATCACTGGAGGATCTGAAGTCTCTGGTGGACACAGAAGAACAGACTTCAACTCTGATGTCCACTGCAAAAGTAAATGTCAAATGTAGCTGTGAGAAGATTCACAGACATTTGCACAATAATTGCCTGGCAAAGATAAAGTGTAGTCAAATACAGGCAGAAAATGGATAAAATGAAATAAGCCAGTATCAACTGTCAAACCCAACATGTCTGGTTATCAACAATGATTATTACATATATTAATGAGAAATGCCAAAGTCACAATAAAGAAATAATCAGAAAGGGATTTATAAAAGATACAGGTATTATAACTAATTAAATAAGATATATAATGTAACTAATTCATATGTAAAAATCTCTTGAAGAAACTGGACATAATGCAGGACTAGATAGGGAACTGAGAGATGAAAATACTAAGAAGTAATCAAATGGAAATGCATGAGAAATCAAAAGCAATGCAGTATAAACATTGAGCAATCTTTGGGCACACCCCTCATTAGAGCTGGCTCAGCTTTTAAATGAAACCATGCACTTAAAATGTCACTAGAAATTTAACAAGTAAATTGCAAAGGAAAAGAGTGAAGAAACTAAACAATATCAAAAGTGTAGTAAATGTATACTTTAATTCTGAAAAGTAGAAATTATAGATACAGAGAAAGTATTTGAAAAAATAATGGTTAAGAATGTTCCCAATTTTGTGAAAGACACTGAACTACAGATCCCAGAATCACAGAGAACCCCAAGCAGAGTAAACACAGACACAGAAACACAGCGCACATCCAACATGGACAGCGTGGTTAAAGAAAAAGCGCTCACATCACACACCACACACATTTCATCAACCTTATTCCTTTTGCTTAGTTGTTTTAAATTTATTGGCATTTATAGTATTAAGTAGAAGTCTGTAATTAAAATATATTATTCTATGCATAAGTCTGTCTATGCTTACCATGATCAAATACACAGCTTCGTGCAAATGAGTGTAACTATGTTGTTAGGAATTTCACTATTTCAAATAAAAATGGTGTTTTTTCCAGGCTCTGTGTTGAATCACTTGTAATGTATGGCAATACAATCCTTTTTAATTAAAGGATTTTTTAGGTTGGCAGATAATGATTGTTTATATTTATGGGGTACAGTGTGATATTTCAATACATCTCTGCCATGTGGTTTGACCAAATCAGAACAATGAGAAAATTCATCAGCTCAGACATTAACATTTATTTGTGTTGGTAGCATACAAAATGTTCTCTTCTGGCTACTTGTAAACGTACAATATATTGTTAGCTGTAGTCACCGTACTGTGCTGTAGAACACTAGAGCATATCCCTCCTGTCTACCTGTAATTGTGCATTTGTTAACAAGCCTCTTCTTGTCTCTCAGTCTCCTCCCATTTGGAGCATCTCATAACCACTACTCTACTATTTACTTCTAGAAGATCAACTTTCTTAAACTTCCACATTAAATTGAGAAAATGTATTTATTTTTCTATGTCTGTCTTCTTTCATTCAACATAAGGGTGTCCAATTCCAACCATGTTGCTTCAAATGGCAGAATTTCATTTTTAAGGCTGAATAATATTTCATTGTGCAAATTTACCTCATTTTATTTATCCATTCATCTGTTCATGGACACATATGTTGATTTCATAGCTTAGCTATTGCAATTAGTGCTGCAGTAAACATGGGTGTACAGGTATCTCTTCAATTTTAGTTTTTTCTTTTAATTATTTAAATAGATAAATACTCAGCAGTTGGATTGCTGAATTATATGGCAGTTCTATTTTTTCCCATGATGGCTATACTAATTTACATTTCCACCAGTGGTCAATAAGAGTGTCCCCTTCTATGCAGCCTTGCTAGCTTTTGTTTTCCTTATTTTGGCTTTCTGTTAACAGACTTTCCAGCAAAGATGAAGGATGAAAAGATATCTCATTGTGAATTTGCATGTTCCTGAATATTAGTGCTGTCTAGCAACATATGTGTGCATATATACTTATCATCTATCTATCTATTGATCCTTTCCACGTCTTCTTTTGACAGATGTTCATTCATGTTATTTGCCCATTATTATTCACATTATTAATTGCAGTTCAGTTAATTTTATATGCTTTATAGTAATCCCTTGTCAAATGAACAGTTTTCAGATATTGTCTATCATCTGCAGGTTCTCTCCTCACTCAACTGTTTCCTTTACTGGGCAGGAGCTAAAATTCCTTGATAGAACCTGGACAGGTGGGCTGTGGAGCTGTGGGACATTGGAGAAGAGATGGTCTCCACTTGCTGTAAGCTCACACTCTGTTCTTCGCTTGCTCTCTGAACCATTTTATGAGGGTAGTGATGAGCCCTCACTAAATTTAATTTAATTTTCAGTAAATGGAAATTAAATGGAAATTGTATATCTTCTCAGCATGAATCCCATGGGCAGTCATGAATTATTCTTCTGGTTATAGTAACTGATTTTTCTTGGCATGTTCATTACTAGTAATATTCAAAGTCATTTCATTTAAATCTTTGATGCTTAATTTTTTTGTTTTTACTATGACATTCTTTCTTCTATTGAATCTTCCCTTTAGCATTATAACATGATCCAGTATCCAGGCTCAGTTGTCATTAATAATAACCACATATGTTATTATGTCACCACATATGTCAGACAGTGGGTGCAGGACAGTGGGTGCAGCGCACCGAGCATGAGCTGAAGCAGGGCGAGGAATCGCCTCACCCGGGAAGTGCAAGGGGTCAGGGAATTCCCTTTCCTAGCCAAGGAAAGGGGTGACAGACGGCACCCGGAAAATCGGGTCACTCCCACACTAATACTGTGCTTTTCTGATGATCTTAGCAAACAGCACACCAGGAGATTATATCCCGTGCATATCTTGGAGGGTCCTACGCCCACAGAGCCTCACTCATTGCTAGCACAGCAGTCTGAGATCAAACTGCAAGGCAACAGCGAGGCTGGGGAAGGGGGGCCCGCCATTGCCAAGGCTTGAGTAAATAAACAAAGCGGCCAGGAAGCTCGAACTGGGTGGAGCCCACCGCAGCTCAAGGAGGCCTGCCTGCCTCTGTAGACTCCACCTCTGGGGGCAGGGCATAGCCAAATAAAAGGCAGCAGAAACCTCTGCAGACTTAAATGTCCCTGTTTGACAGCTTTGAAGACAGTAGTGGTTCTCCCAGCATGCAGCCTGAGATCTGAGAATGGACAGACTGCCTCCTCAAGTGGGTCCCTGACCCCCAGGTAGCCTAACTGGGAGGCATTCCCCAGTAGGGGTAGACTGACATCTCACATGGCCAGGTACTCCTCTGAGACAAAACCTCCAGAGGAAGGATCAGGCAGCAACATTTGCTGTTCACCAATATTCACTGTTCTGCAGCCTCCACTGCTGATACCCAGGCAAACAGGGTCTGGAGTGGACCTCAGGCAAACTCCAACAGACCTGCAACTGAAGGTCCTGACTGTTAGAAGGAAAACTAACAAACAGAAAGGACATCCACACCAAAACCCCATCTGTACATCACCATCATCAAAGACCAAAGGTAGATAAATCCACAAAGATGGGGAAAAAACAGAGCAGAAAAACTGAAAATTCTAAAAATCAGAGTGCCTCTCCTTCTCCAAAGGAATGCAGCTCCTCACCAGCAATGGAACAAAGTTGGATGGAGAATGACTTTGATGAGTTGAGAGAAGAAGGCTTCAGACTATCAAACTTCTCCAAGCTAAAGGAGGAAGCTCAAACCCATGGCAAACAAGTTAAAAACCTTGAAAAAAGATTAGACGAATAACTAACTAGAATAACCAATGCAGAGAAGTCCTTAAAGGATCTGAAGGAGCTGAAAACCATGGCACAAGAACTATGTGATGAATGCACAAGCTTCAGTAGCCGATTCGATCAACTGGAAGAAAGGTTATCCGTGATTAAAGATCAAATGAATGAAATGAAGTGAGAAAAGAAGTTTAGAGAAAAAGGAATAAAAAGAACACATCCTCCAAGAAAGATGGGACTATGTGAAAAGAGCAAATCTACGTCTGATTCGTGTACCTGAAAGTGATGGGGAGAATGGAACCAAGTTGCAAAACACTCTGCGGATATTATCCAGGAGAACTTCCCCAATCTAGAAAGGCAGGCCAACATTCAAATTCAGGAAATACAGAGAATGTCACAAAGATACTCCTCGAGAACAGCAACTCCAAGACACATAATTGTTAGATTCCCCAAAGTTAAAATGAAGGAAAAAATGTTAAGGGAAGCCAGAGAGAAAGGTTGGGTTACCCACAAAGGGAAGCCCATCGGACTAACAGTGGATCTCTCATCAGAAACTCTACAAGCCAGAAGAGAGTGGGGGCCAATATTCAACATTCTTAAAGAAAAGAATTTTCAACCCAGAATTTCATATCCAGCCAAACTAAGCTTCCTAAGTGAGGGAGAAATAGAATCCTTTACAGACAAGCAAATAATGAGAGATTTTGTCACCACCAGGCCTGCCCTAAAAGAGCTCCTGAAGGAAGCACTAAACATGGAAAGGAACAACCGGTAACAGCCACTGCAAAAACATGCCAAATTGTAAAGACCACCAAAGCTAGGAAGAAACTTCATCAACTAATGAGCCAAATAACCAGCTAACATCACAATGACAGGATCAAATTCACACATAACAACATTAACCTTAAATGAAAATGGGCTCAGTACACCAATTAAAGACACAGACTGGGAAATTGGATAAAGAGTCAAGACCCATCAGTGTGCTGTATTCAGGAAACCCATCTCACATGCAGAGACACACACAGGCTCAAAATAAAGGGATGGGGGAAGATCTACCAAGCAAATGGAAAACAAAAAAAGGTAGGGGTTGCAATCCTAGTCTCCGATAAAACAGACTTTAAACCAACAAAGATCAGAAGAGACAAAGAAGGCCATTACAGAATGGTAAAGGGATCAATTCAACAAGAAGAGTTAACTATCCTAAATATATATGCACCAAATACAGGAGCACCCAGATTCATAAAGCAAGTCCTTAGAGACCTACAAAGAGACTTAGACTCCCACACAATAATAGTGGGAGACTTTAACACCCCACTGTCAACATTAGACAGATCAACGAGACAGAAAGTTAACAAGGATATCCAGGAATTGAACTCAGCTCTGCACCAAGCAGACATAATAGACATCTACAGAACTCTCTATGCCAAATCAACAGAATATACATTCTTTCAGCACCACACCGCACTTACTCCAAAACTGACCACATAGTTGGAAGTAAAGTTCTCCTCAGCAAATGTAAAAGAACAGAAATTATAACAAACTCTCTCAGACCACAGTGCAATCAAACTAGAACTCAGGATTAAGAAACTCAGTCAAAACCGTTCAATGACATGGAAACTGAACAAACTGCTCCTGAATGACTACTGGGTACATAATGAAATGAAGGTAGAAATAAAGATGTTCTTTGAAACCAACGAGAACAAAGATATAACATACCAGAATCTCTGGGACACATTTAAAGCGGTGTGTAGAGGGAAATTTATAGCACTAAATGCCCACAAGAGAAAGCAGGAAAGATCTAAAATTGACACCCTAACATCACAATTAAATGAACTAGAGAAGCAAGAGCAAACATATTCAAAAGCTAGCAGAAGGCAAGAAATAACTAAGATCAGATCAGAACTGAAGGAGATAGACACACAAAAAGCCCTTCAAAAAATCAATGAATTCAGGAGATGGTTTTTCAAAAAGATCAACAAAATCGATAGACCGCTAACCAGAGTAATAAAGAAGAAAAGAGAGAAGAATCAAATAGATGCAATAAAAAATGATAAAGGAGATGTCACCACCGATCCCACAGAAATACAAACTACCATCACAGAATACTATAAACACCTCTACGCAAATAAACTAGAAAATCTAGAAGAAATGGATAAATTCCTTGACACATACACCCTCCCAAGACTAAACCAGGAAGAAGCTGAGTCCTTGAATAGACCAATAACAGGCTCTGAAATTGAGGCAATAATTAATAGCCTACCAACTAAAAAATGTCCAGGACCAGACGGATTCACAGCCGAATTTTACCAGAGGTACAAGGAGGAGCTGGTACCATTCCTTCTGAAACTATTCCAATCTATAGAAAAAGAGGGAATCCTCACTAACTCATTTTACGAGGCCAGCATCATTCTGATACCAAAGCCTGGCAGAGACACAACAAAAAAGAGAATTTTAGACCAATATCCCTGATGAACATTGATGCAAAAATCCTCAATAAAATACTGGCAAACTGAATCCAGCAGCACATCAAAAAGCTTATCCACCGTGATCAAGTGGGCTTCATCCCTGGGATGCAAGGCTGGTTCAACATACGCAAATCAATAAATGTAATCCAGCATATAAATATAACCAATGACAAAAACCACATGATTATCTCAATAGATGACGAAAAGGCCTTTGACAAAATTCAACAACCCTTCATGCTAAAAACTCTCAATAAGTTAGGTATTGATGGGACGTATTTCAAAATAATAAGAGCTATCTATGACAAACCCACAGC
This sequence comes from Pan troglodytes, assembly GCF_028858775.2. Classification (NCBI taxonomy): domain Eukaryota; kingdom Metazoa; phylum Chordata; class Mammalia; order Primates; family Hominidae; genus Pan; species Pan troglodytes. The sequence goes on from NC_072413.2 coordinate 17,314,612, forward strand.
CAATATCATACTGAATGGGCAAAAACTGGAAGCATTCCCTTTGAAAACTGGCACAAGACAGGGATGCCCTCTCTCATCACTCCTATTCAACATAGTGTTGGAAGTTTTGGCCAGGGCAATCAGGCAGGAGAAGGAAATAAAGGGTATTCGATGAAGAAAAGAGGAAGTCAAATTGTCCCTGTTTGCACATGACATGATTGTATATCTAGAAAACCCCATTGTCTCAGCCCAAAATCTCCTTAAGCTGATAAGCAACTTCAGCAAAGTCTCAGGATACAAAATCAATGTGCAGAAATCACAAGCATTCTTATACACCAATAACAGACAGAGAGCCAAATCATGAGTGAACTCCCATTCACAATTGCTTCAAAGAGAATAAAATACCTAGGAATCCAACTTATGAGGGAGGTGAAGGACCTATTCAAGGAGAACTACAAACCACTGCTCAATGAAACAAAAGAAGATATAAACAAATGGAAGAACATTCCATGCTCATGGGTAGGAAGAATCAATATCGTGAAAATGGCCATACTGCCCAAGGTAATTTATAGATTCAATGCCATCCCCATCAAGCTACCAATGACTTTCTTCACAGAATTGGAAAAAACTACTTTAAAGTTCATATGGAATCAAAAAGAGCCCACATTGCCAAGTCAATCCTAAGCCAAAAGAACAAAACTGGAGCCATCACACTACCTGACTTCAAACTATACTACAAGGCTACAGCAACCAAAACAGTATGGTACTGGTACCTAAACAGAGATATAGACTAATGGAACAGAACAGAGCCCTCAGAAATAATGCCACATATCTACAACTATCTGATCTTTGACAAACCTGACCAAAACAAAATATGGGGAAAAGATTCCCTATTTAATAAATGGTGCTGGGAAAACTGGCTAGCCATATGTAGAAAGCTGAAACTGGATCCCTTCCTTACACCTTATAAAAAATTAAATTAAGATGGATCAAAGACTTAAATGTTAGATCTAAAACCATAAAAACCCTAGAAGAAAACCTAGGCAATACCATTCAGGACATAGGCTTGGGCAAGGACTTCATGTCGAAAACACAAAAAGCAATGGCAACAAAAGCCAAAATTGACAAATGGGATCTAATTAAACTAAAGAGCTTCTGCACAGCAAAAGAAACTACCATCAGACTGAACAGGCAACCTACAGAATGGGAGAAAATTTTTGCAATCTACTCATCTGACAAAGGGCTAATATCCAGAATCTACAAAGAACCCAAACAAATTTACAAGAAAAAAACAAACAACCCCATCAACAAGTGGGTGAAGGATATGAACAGACACTTCTCAAAAGAAAACATTTATGCAGCCAAAAGACACATGAAAAAATGCTCATCTTCACTGGCCATAAGAGAAATGCAAATCAAAACCACGATGAGATACCATCTCACACCAGTTAGAATGACGATCATTAAAAAGTCAGGAAACAACAGGTGCTGGAGAGGATGTGGAGAAATAGGAATACTTTCACACTGTTGGTGGGACTGTAAACTAGTTCAACCATTGTGGAGGTCAGTGTGGCAATTCCTTAGGGATCTAGAACTAGAAATACCATTTGACTCAGCCATCTCATTACTGTGTATATACCCAAAGGATTTTAAATCTTGCTGCTATAAAGACACATGCACATGTATGTTTATTGTGGCACTATTCACTGTAGCAAAGACTTGGAACCAACCCAAATGTCCAACAATGATAGACTGGATTAAGAAAATGTGGCACATATACAGCATGGAATAATATGCAGCCATAAAAAATGATGAGTTCATGTCCTTTGTAGGGACATGGATGAAGCTGGGAACCATCATTCTCAGCAAACTATCACCAGAACAAAAAACCAAACACTGCATGTTCTCACTCATAGGTGGGAATTGAACAATGAGAACACATGGACACAGGAAGGGGAACATCACACACCAGGGCCTGTTGTGGGGTGAGGGGGTGAGGGGGGGAGGGATAGCATTAGGAGATATACCTAATGTAAATGATGAGTTAATGGCAGCACACCAACATGGCACATGTATGCATATGTAACAAACCTGCACGTTGTGTACATGTACCCTAAAACTTAAAGTATAATTAAAAAAAGAAAAAAGCAATCAGCACAATTGGAAGGCTACTCCAACAGAGAGAATTTGGACCTATTTAATTAATAGACTGGAATTCACTCAAAGACACTCTCCTATGGGATCTCAAACTTAAGCAGATCTCTGTAAGCTGAAGAAGTTTCCTCAACAGATATTTTTCTCTAGACATCCAAAAATGCAAAAACACATTTTGGATATTTGTGCATGAGTGATCTGTAGAAGGCCTTGGCCTATTAATGAAAGTTCATGGATATATGATAACTTCATCATTTACTGTGCACTCACACTTCACTGGTTTCAAAAATTCCTCACCCGTGTGATGAGGCAATGCAGGAGAAGACACAACAGTGCCATCTTCCTCATGAACACAACTCTGCATTCCCCAGGTAACTTAGCCCTGCCTGAGGGGAGAGCTATTAGCTTTCACAGTCCAAAAGCATTTTATTCCCTGGAGCCTGAAGAATAATTTGGATGTGGAACAACCTTGTACTTATAACAGAGAAGGACAAAGGTCAGACTCCCACTGGATTTGAATATGTTTTCTTGTTTTCTGTTTATTTTCTGGTTGATGTGAAGCATTTTCTTGCCAAAAATTACAGCCATGACATTTGATAAAATCTGCTTAATCTGATTTTCCCACCTGTGACATTTGTACTTCATCAAGTGAGCAATGTGCATATCTTACAGGAACAATTACAAAATAACTCTCTAAGTCATCAGTATCATACAAACGCTATCCTGTCCTTACTGCCAAATATCTTCTGGAAAGATTTAAGTAAAAATAAATCATAAATTGCATCTTTAAGTTAAAAGTAGCATAATGTTCAGAAACTCAGGAACTCCCTTTGCCAAAGGTACTCCCACCAGAACTTACAACCCTTAGTCTGCTTCCTCAAGGACACAGACATTATCACCCTATGGCTTGATTCATCAAAAGCCCACGTATTTCCCATTTTACCTTCAGTTTTATATACTGATTAATCACAAGCCGATACAGCAAAGTATTTTAAGGGATTGATGTGCTATGCAGAATCATTCAACAGGATGTTAAAGATGCCTTCCTGGCCAGGCGCGTCAACTCATGCCTGTAAACCCAGCACTCTGGGAGGCCGAGGCGGGGGGGAATCACCTGAGGTCAGGAGTTCGAGACCAGCCTGACCCACATAGAGAAATCTCCTCTCTACTAAAAATTAAAAATTAGCCAGGCGTGTTGGTGCATGCCTGTAATCCCAGCTACTCGGAAGTCTGAGGCAGGAGAATCACTTGAACTAGGGAGGCAGAGGCTGCAGTGAGCTGAGATCCCGCCATTGCACTCCAGTCTGGGCAACAAGAGTGAATCTCCATCTCAAAAGTAAATAAATAAATAAAAATATGCCTTCCAAATATTCCAAATAGGTCTTCCTAAGTATCTTCTTTATTAGCGTCAACTTGGAAATTCCTTATTTTAGAAGAGATATCAGAGAAAAACTGCTTCCAATATTGTAAGGGGGGCTTATTAACATTAATAAGAAATGCAGCAGTGACTACAGGATGTCAATCCATAGGTTTATGAAGTGAAAATGAGGTGGGTTACATAAGCTGTTTTGAAAGGATTATCCTGTGCTTGTAGAATCAATACCAAGGGTGGCATCAGTATAAGGCTGAACAGGCAGTTGCTGGACACATATCTTTGTAGAAGGGAGTTTTATATGGTGTTGGTGGCTTCTATCCAAGGTTGTGATTAAGCAGAGTCAGTTTATGGTAGTTCTTCTTATCAGGAGTATGTGCATGCGAACCCTCCTTCATGGTCATTCCTAGTTCCATTTGTCAGGGTTTTAACACAAGTGGCTCCATTTTGATTCTGACAACTTTCACACACTATTTCTAACACCACTGGCGAGGAAGGTGACTTTGTGGTAGCTTGCACAGCACAGGACAAATTTCATATCCACATCCATCCCATTTTGTCCACACAAGCTCATCCCCTTCACTACTATTGGCCACTTCCATTCCCAGGTGAGTCTCCACACAACACACTGGAGGGTCTCGTGCAATGAGAGAGAAGAAAGTCCCATCAGCCTCTCCCATGTGGCTGCAGGAGCCACAGCCTGAGCCCCACCTGAGCTGCAAGGAATGGGCTTGAGCCCTGGAGATTTGGCAGCAAGAACCACATCCCCACTTTACAGGGAGCAGCAGCAGTACAAGGAAAAGCAAGAATAACAACAACAAATAAAGAGAAACAGAATGGGCTAGGAGTAAAAGGGGCCCCAGATCAGCTTTGATACTGATTGTCATGCTTTATTGTTGGTGGAGAAGGGTCAGACATAAAACTTGTGAGGTTCTATCTGACACTGATCTGGCCCAGCCTCTGTCTTGGCTGAGGTTAGGATTCCTGAGACTGTTCTCCTCAGGGAACCCCACTAAGGTTCCTGTCCCGAATGTGACTGGAGAAGATTCACCAGGTTACCCTCAGCTTCCTCAGGGCTGTGATCCTAGTGACCACTGGCAGAGAGATTGCTCTACATTTAGGGCCTGTGAGAAGGTTTCCTCCTGGTACAACAAAACTGTGGTATTTTAGAGATGTAGAGCTAGACACAGCATCATGAAATAAGAAAGGGTCCCTGGAGGAAACATGAAGATGGTGAGGCAACCCCAGACCCTGGCAGTAAACCAACCTCTCATCTCTACCCCCACCTGCTCTGGGGGTGGCCCTGTGCTTCCTGCAACCTGCTCTTCCCTGGTGGTCTTGACTCCCCCCTGTGGTCCTGAGTCTTCCTGGCGGTCCTGAGTGCCCTGCCAGCAAGGTTTGTGTCAGGGCTCACAAGGACACCTCCTCATTGAGTCTTTCACAGTAATACTCAGCTGTGTCCTGGGCAGCCGTGGAGCTGAGCTTCACAGAGAACTGGCTCTTGGTTGAGTCATTGTTGATGGGGACATGGACCTGGGTGGAGGGAGCATGATGTGTATTCCTTGGTGATCGACTCTAGTAACTGTGCCCCAGCCATTCCAGCCTGTTGCCCAGGGGATGGTGGATTCAGCTCAAATAGTATCCATGGTAAAAAAGAATCCAGACACAGCACAGGTGGAGGGCAGTGTCTGAGGGCCTCATGGGTCCTGGACCTGACTCCTGCACCTGCACATGGGACAGGACACCTGGAATAAGAGGGAACATCCTGGTGAGTCACACAGAGAGCTCACTTGTCCCCATCAACCCTTTTTTAAATTCTAGATGTTCACCCTGCAAAGCTGTCAGCAAAGGAAGAAATATAAGTAGTTGATCTTCTTGAGAGAAAGAATAATGCCTTTCATGGGGAATTTGTTCCTTGGCTGATGACAGAGCAATATCTGGGGAGGAGAGAGGCTGACAACACCCAGCATTGTTGCTGGGGTATAAACAGAGTTTGAGGAGAAGTGTGCATGTGCCAGGAGCCCCGCACATATAAGGGGCAGGAACCACGGCCGACCTCTGTCTTGGAACCTCTTCCCAGGGATGATTTTCCTGCTCAGGGGTCAGATGACACAAACTCATTCCTCCTCTGAAAGAGCATCCCTCTGCTGAGTGTCAAGGCATCCATTCTTACCCCAAGGGCAGGAAGGCAGGTGACAGAAACAAGCAGGTTTGCTGGACAGAGAGGAAAGGAAAGGGGGTAGGAACTGGGGAAAAACCTTGTGCCCAAGACCTATGGCCTAAAGTCCCCCTGCTTCTTTTGGGGTCCCACCTGGAGCTGGAGATTCTCCATTGTGAACTTTCCTGGCACAGGAAAGTTCTTGAGGGAAAATTGAGGGAAATGCTGAGTGAGTTCTCCTCTTTGCTGAGCACAGAATTCTCACCCTCTGTTGTACGTGGTGTTTTCCCTGCCCGGTTGAATCACCGCTCCTGGTCCCCTCCCTGCTACTCCCCAGGTTTTGCTTCTTTCCTCATATGCTTATCCTTTTCTAGGTTTCTCTTCATGGAGCCCCCATTGTAGCCTTGAGTGACAACATCACCCTAGTTCACAACACCTTAGCAGGCCTGAGGACTCCTTTTGTACCACTGGGAACACACACACACACACACGCACACCAGTTTCCCACATGCCCTTTCAATTTCATACAGGAAAACTCATGACTGTGTTGGGGAAATCATTTGCATGGGCCATAGGAGCCACAATGAGGCATCATCTGTCTCTGAGAATACAGAATCTCCATGTCCAAGGAGGTGAGAGACTGCAGGTGCACAGAAGCCGAAGGTTTCAGGATCTGGGAGAGGAATCACAGGAGACCAAGTACAGCAGGACTGGGCAAGAGGACCAAAGCTCTGATGGTAGACTTTGAATGAGGAGGACAAGGTGCAGCCTGATCTTATGGCCTTTGTCCTTTCTGTTGATGTGATGTGTCGCATTGATTGATTTCCATACGTTGGACCATCCTTGAATCACTGGGATAAACTGCACTTGGTCATGATGCATGATTTTTTTAATGTGTTGTTGAATTGTGTTTGCTAAGTTTTCCTTGAGGATTTTTGCATCTGTATTCATCAGAGATATTGGCCTGTAGTGTTTTTTATGTTTTTATTTGGTTTTCATTTCAGGGTAATACTGGTCTCATAGAGCAGGTTTGAAAGTACTCCCTCCTTCTCTACCTACTTTTTAATATTTTGAGGAGGATAGATATTGTTTCTTCTTTAAATGTTTGTCATAATTGTGCAATGAAGCCATTGAGTCCTGGGTTTTTTTTCTTTCCTGGAAGACCTTTTATTAATGCTTCAATTTTGTGACTTGTTATTGCCCTGTTCAGGGGTTGGTTTCCTGCTGGGCAACACCAGAGCCAAAGGGGATCTTGGGTCTAGGCTTTGTGCAGCCAGTATTGTGGCCTTTACCCACTTGTGTGTTTGATGGAATGGAAACAGAGGCCCAGTGTGGAGACATGCAATGACTACTGCCCCAAAGAAGGGCACCCTCCAGAAGTGTCTCTGGTCTCAAAGTTGTGACAGGCTATAGCATTTTGGCTAATGGGATGGGTGGTGGGCAAGGAGTACAGATTTTGCTCCGAATCTTGTGCAGTACAGATGCATGAATTCCTTCCAGCTCTCCAAGTTGAGCTCAGGGTTTGCAAGCCCTGTGAATTTATTTTGTAGTAAGGATTGTTGATATGTGTGATTGCAGTGGGGCCTGATGTGCTTCTTCTACTTAACTTTCCTCACCAGGGATAATCCCATGTGAATCTCGAGTATGAAGCTGCAGACACAGGGTGCTTTCACACAGCACTACTGGGCTTCTAATAACCACAGGGACCTCTCCTCTCCCCTGCCATCCTCTACATCTCCCTTTCATCAGCCCAGTCTAGTCTTAGCTGTTTATTTAATTCTGTCATTCTGTCATATGGGATTGACAAATGTCAGGCACATCTATTCAGCTGTCATGCTGATATTTTTTTAACTTTTACTTACATATTTATAGCTAACATGGACACTAAAATTGGTAATTCAAATTTATAACAAAATAGATTGAATTATGATTACCTTAGCATCAATAGTGCATACAAATCTGTGTCTCTACAGCTCTATCCATTTTCCCTTACTGTGTTATTACTATATATTAGTATTTTACAAATTATATGTATATCATTCACATGTATAATTAATATTATAGTACTTGATTTTCAAAATAATGGAGGAATGAAACATGAGACTCAGGGCAGAATAAAACGCTATTGGTGCTCACATACACAAATGTAATGACATTTCTGGGACACCTTCCTTGTTGCTGTTGTTCCTTTTAGGTGTAAGATTTTCTGCTCCTCTCCACTCTCCTTTCAGTTCTGTCTGTGGGACTCCATTTAGCATTTCTCATAAGGACTGTCTAGGTTTCATGAACTCCATCAGCGTTTGTTTATTTATATTCACCTTAATTTCTCCTTCACTTTTGAAGGTTTCTTAGAAAGTGTATAATTCTTGATTGACAGTGTATTTCAGCCTTTTGATATGCCACCTCAATGAGTTTTTGTCTTCATGAATTTGGTGAGAAATCAGTTGTTTATTTTATGAAGGTTTTATTATAGGCAACGCTTCTTTCTCAGGTTCTGACACTCAAACATACTTGGTATTTTCAGACACGTGACACTGAGGTCAAGAGATGAATCTCTGGCTAGGTGCGGTGGCTCATGCCTGTAATCCCAGCACTCTGGGAGGCCAAGGCGGGCAGATTACGAGGTCAAGAGATCAAGACCATCCTGGCCAACATGGTGAAATCCCATCTCTACTAAAAATACAAAACTTAGCTGGGCATGGTGGCACACACCTGTAGTCCCAGCTACTCAGGAGGCTGAGGCAGGAGAATCGCTTGAACCCTGGAGGCAGAGGTTGCAGTGAGCTGAGATCACGCCACTGCACTCCAGCCTGGTGACAGAGCAAGACTCCATTTAAAAATAAATAAATAAACAAAAGAGCCTGGGCACAGTGGTTCATGCCTGTAATCCCAGCACTTTGGTAGGCCAAGGCGGGAGGATCACCTGAGGTCAAGAGAGACCATCCTGGCCAGCATAGTGAAACCCCATCTCTAATAAAAGTACAAAAATTAGCTAGGCATGGTGGCACATGCCTGTAATCCCAGCTACTCAGCAGCCTGAGGTGGGAGAATAACTTGAACCAGAGAGGCAGAGGTTGCAGTGAGCCGAGATCATGCCACTGCACTCCAGCCTGGGTAACAATAGTGAAACTCCGCCTCAAAAAAAAAAAGTCTCTAAAAGCATGCATACTAACAATCCACATGCATATAAACATGCTCACAGACTCACACACACTGTCAACACCCTCATATGTAGAGTCACAGGTAATGACCCACACACACACACACAGGGGCACACACTCACCAAGTAATGCAAAGAGCACACACACACTCAAATATTCCTGGTCACACTAGCATCAAATCAACTATATTCACTTCTGAAAGGTAAGCAAATCTTGGGACCCTAAGATCACACAGCTGAAGAGAAAAGTCAAGTTAGAAACTACTAGGGCAAACTTGTCTACTACTCTATTCAAAGTCATCCATCTGCTTACAGAGATAAAAGCATATCTGATTGAGTCTTTTGGAAAAGCTAATCAGAAACTCAAAAGAATGCAACCCTTTGTCTCTCACCTACATATGGAAACCCCCTTCAAGTTTTCACACCTTTCTGGAATGAATCAATGTATTTTTTTTCTTAAGACAGAGTCTTGCTCTGTCACCCAGTCTGGAGTGCAGTGGCACGATCTCGGCTCACTGCAATCTCCACCTCCCAGGTTCAAGCAATTCTCCTGCCTCAGCCTCCCAAGTAGCTGGGACTGCAGGTGTGCATCACCACGCCCAGCTAATTTCTGTATTTTCAGTAGAGATGTGGTTTCACCATGTTGACCAGGCTGGTGTGGAATTCCTGACATCAAATGATCTGCCCACCTCGGCCTCCCAAAGTGCTGGGATTACAGGCATGAGCCACTGCACCAGGCCAACCAATGTACATCTTACACATATTGTTTGATGTCTCATGTCTTCCTAAAATGTATAAAACCAAGCTGTGTCCTGACCACCTTGGGCTCATGTCATCAGAACCTCCCGAGGCTGTGTCACAGGTGTGTGTCCTTAACTTTGGCAAAACAAACTTCCTAAATTGCCTGACACCTATCTCAGATACTTTGTATTCACCCAGTCAAGTATGCAACTCACACATACTCAGGAAAATTAACATTCATGCAAATTGATAGGCTCAAATATTGAAGAACGCACTCACACACACTCCAAATAGCATACACTTTTACAAACTAACTCACAGGAAACACACAAACAAGTTCTCCCACACACTTGGTCGAAGATATAGTGTAACAATCACAAACTAAGTAACTCATTTTAATATAAAACACAGGCACACGCAAGCTCACACCCTCACACGCACACATTCACAAACACACAGACACAGTTGTATGCATCATCCCACTTACACACAATGTTCTACAGTGACACACAGACAAACATTGAGACTATTCCATGACCAGGGGCTTGAGACAGTAGCTGTCTCAGTCTCCATGGACATCACACTGTCTCAGAGGCTCAAGGTTTGCTTTCCACTACAGCAGGTAGCCCTGAAATTTCCCTAGATGTTAATGATTGTGTCTTCCCTTCCACCATCTAGATTCTCCTCAGAGATGGCCAGGACTCCAGAGTTCAGGTTCTCACATGTTGTGTGGCTTTTGGGCTAAAACACACCTGAAACACTGAATGGCTGTTGTCCTTGATCACTTGATCATCATCTGCATTTTGGTTGATGCATTTTTTTACCTCATTTGAATAAAATAAAAGAAATTAATGGACTCTACCTGGGCCAAATGGACTTCTTTCTGTTTCTCTTGGTAGCTGCAAATGTAGCCCCAAATATGACAGGATCCAATAAACACTGCAGCTCTTAAAACACTTTCTTGGTCAGCTGGTCTAACAGCATAAGGACCTCAGGAGAACAATTATATTATGGGTCTAATTCTGTACCCACTGCAGACCAGTTTATTTTTATAGACCAGCAGCTCCAGTCTATCACAACCTATGATTATCCAGATGGAAGGAAACAGTCTTCAAATTTTTATGACAGATGCGGTAAGATAAACTGATATTTCTGTCATTTGTTTTCTAGGCCCAGGTCTTGTAGCTCCTGGCCACGGGGCACTGTGGTGCTCTCTGATTTGGGGCATTTGAAGGATACTGGAAAATAGTATTGTCCTCAAAACGGACTTTCTTTAGAGACTAATTTTTCTACTATGAAACAGTGGCATAAAACATCTGGTATAATACTCATATGGGACTGGAGAGACTGAAGTCAATTCTCCCATTGTTCTCCTGGGTCTCTGTCTGGGCAACTGTGAAAAGACAAAGCACTGCTGGATCCCTGCTCATGTTCTTACGATCATGTCTCCTATCCCTAACAACAGCTACATTCCTTGTGTCAGGCCATAATATGCAGTCTCTCATACTGGGAAATAAGATATCCAGAACTTGGACAGTGGCGTTAGCAGGTTCTCTATGGAAAAAAAAAGAAACCACAAAACCTAAAAACATCCCATGTGAAGATAGGAGTCAGTTTCTCATTATAAATTACTACCTATCAAGTTTGGGCTTTATCTAAATTATTCAAATTGTCCCCATATGGCTGGTGGATATCCTTAAAGGGTGTCATTTTTTTGTTAGACAAATGTGATATCTATCACTATCAGCTCAGGCACTTGCTGAGAGGTGCTAGGTTAGTCTGGTGGAAGGTATCTGTGCTGAGTCTTCATTGTACATGTTAGGGAAAGTTTTGATATAAAGAGAGAGGACACTATAACTTGCGTAGCAGTATTAATTAAACTGAAGAAGATAATCATACTATGAGTTCGCCATACTCACTTACCCAGTATAATGGATTTCCCTTTACTTCAGCTGTTGGCTTATTACCTTAAATATTACTGCATTTACTTTTATTTACAATGTTTTTTTATCTTAGGTTATTGCCTGATTAAAGTAAGCACAAGTAAAATTTAAAATTAACAATCAATCACCTGTAGAAATAACATAAAATGGGCATAGTGAAATTTAAGGAGAGATGCCAGAATTAAACAAATAAAGAAACCCATTGTGTAAGTTAGAGTGGTCAGTGAGGACTGAAATGATGAGAAGCTGGTGCTGAATGATATATGAAGAACGTCAAATATACTTGATATTCAGAATGCTGGTCACAACAGTGAAAAAATCTGTAGAGTGGTCTGCGCAGATAAGAAATTAGAAAGTGATAAAGTCACAAACTTGCAACACCAGGAGACATGCAATATATTCAGTATTCAGCTCTCTCTGTCCTCTAGGAAAAATAGGTTATAACTGCATGGAAAATGAGACAAGTAGTTTTTAAGACAATTCTCGAGAAAAGTTGCTAATAAAGTTACTCAGATGATGTTCCGACACAGGATTGTGGAGGAGAAGTTGACCTGTGGTGGTCATTGTCAGCTATACGGGATGGTCAACTTGGCGGACTCCTTTGCCAATTTTTTGTCCACAAGAGAGATTACGCTGTAATGTGCTATGTTGCAGATGAGTTTCTTAACCTCACACCATGAGAGGAACATGAGAAAAAAGAAGATGAGAAAACTGAAGACCACACTACATCAACTACATTCCACTGATGAGCACTCGTCACACAGAGGCCCAGGGATGAGCAGGGAAGACGAAGGGGCTGGGAAATATCATCCACAAAGGGACACCTCCAGCCTGCTTGACGTCCCCATGCAAGGAGGGGTGAAATGTTTGTTCTCAGCTAATGGTGGCTATGTCAGGACCTCCACAAGCTTTGAGAAATACAAATTTGTATGAACAAATGCCCATACTTTATTCAGAGGGAATTTTTTTACTCATAATTTATTTCCTCTCCCTAGCAAGCACCGCAGAAGGATGTTTCCATGATTCTCCCTAATCTTTCCTCAGTTCCTGGTGCACTTCCTGGAGGAAAAGCCTGCATGGGGGAGGGAGCCCTCCTCATGTGCAGCCCTGAGGCTGTCCCATCACCTCACCCACCATTGCCCTTCAGTCACTTTTTAAACATTCCAAACTAATTTTCCTGAAATGTGTAGTATTTGGCAGTGTCTTTCCCAGATAAGAAAATACTTAAGTTCTGTTTATCCCTGCAGGCGCGTGTCCATTTCTGGAGCTCAGGTGGTTTTTGAATGTTTAGTAGTGGATAATTAGTGGGAGGAGGTTTGTGTGCATCTTGTCATCTTCCAGAGTGCACCCCAACATGGCATTGACACTGGCAAGCAAGCAGATGGGCTTGCTCAGCTGGAGAATGGCAGACATTGTTATAACCTGTGACCCCAATGAGGCTGTCCCTCTACAAGCCCAATCAGGCTCATGCCTCTTGACAATGTGCAGCCAGCACAGGACACCAGTGTCCACCTCAGGGAGGGGCCTTCCAGGTGCCCACCTTCTTCCTAAGGGGGAGCTTTTGTCCCTGCCTGGATCCCATGCATGTGCTTGCATTTGCTGCAAAAAGGGATTCATCCATAAACACCCCCCACGAGCCTACAGTGTAGGTAATCCATCTACAGGGCCTCATACATGACATCTCTCATGGTCAAGGTCTCCACTTCTCATTAAAGAACATTCATTGTAGAATTCACTGGAACTTGCTGGACTTTTAGAGGCATGGATTTGAATACCCTTACCCACTTTCCCTCTAATATCATTCCTAGAAACCCTCTGAAAATACCTCTGGTGCTCCAAGATAATTTATGTTTGTTACACCACGGGATCACCAGGAAAAGAAAGAACCAAAGTGTCCATGTAGGTTCATCATTTGTAACTTGCTGATATGACTCTGGTGCAGGATGCAGATACTGGAGAAGGCTGTGCCTATGTTGGACGGGGATTCATGGGAGCTCTGGTACTTTCTGTTCAAGTTCACTGTTATCCTAAAACCACTGTAAAATAAATTTTATGCAACAACAGTAGCAGAGACATTCTTGGAAGACATTTTGGACATTTTTCAGAATCATACTTAGTCTTACCATGTGATCAAATAATCTTGCTCAAATTATTCATCCATCTAATTTGAAAACTTGTTCACAATAATGTATTCATGGGAATGTTTGTATCAGCTTTATTGATATGGTTTGACTGTATCCCCACCCAAATCTCATCTTGAGTTTTAATAATTCCCATGTGTCAAGGGTGGGGTCAGGTGGACGTAATTGAATCATGGGGGCGGTTTCCCCCATACTGTTCTCGTGGTAGTGAATATGTCTCATGAGATCTGACAGTTTTATAAACAGGAGTTCCCCTGGCACAAGGTCTCTCTTGCCTGCTGCCATGTAAGACATCAGTTTACTCTTCCTTCATCTTCTTCCATGATTATGAGACCACCCCAGCCATGTGGAACTATGATTCCATTAAACCACTTTTCTTTATAAATTATTCGGTCTCAGGTATGTCTTTATTAGCAGCATGATAATGGACTAATACAGGGCCTTTCCTAATCTTTGAATTTTCTGTATACGGTGACTCTTGAATAAAATATTTATTATAAAATTAGAGTGTGTCCTTGTTTCTATTGATCCTTGTCCTCAGTTACTTGACCCATTTTCTAAACAACTTTAAACCTCATCTTCCCTGTCATCTCCTCTGCAGGAACACAGCTGCCTCCTCCCTGCAGTTTCTGACACTCTCAGGATGTGGGTTTTCACATTGTGTCTCTCACACAGTAATACATGGCCATGTCCTCAGATCTCAGGCTGCTTAGCTCCATGTAGGCTGTGCTCATGGATGTGTCCCTGGTTATGGTGACTCTGCCCTGGAACTTCTGTGCATGGCTTGTGCTGCCATCACTAGGGCACACCAATCCCATCCACTCAAGCCCTTGTGCATGGGCCTGGCACACCCAGTGCATACGGTAGCTGGTGAAGGTGTATCCAGAAGCCTTGCAGGAGACCTTCACTGAGGCCCCAGGCTTCTTCACCTCAGCCCCAGACTGCACCAGCTGTACCCGGGACTGGGCACCTGTGGAGAGGACACAGGAGTGGATAAAACCCCCTTTGACTGGACCCAGTCACCTTAGTCCTGGGGACTGAGAATTATCCTACCTGCAGCTATGACCACCAAAAACAGGATCCTCCAAGTCCAGTCCATGGTGAGGAGCTGTGCTCTCAGGGGCTTCTCTAGAGGACGTGTGTGGTTATTGGGTGATGCTCTCAGGGCACAGACATATCTGTAGTGTTCACCTCAGGTGATTTGCATATTCACAAGAACTACTACTTCATATCCTTACACTTGATCCAGCATGAGAAAGAGAAAATAGATCTCACATGAGCCACACAACTGTGGGATGCTGAGGTACAAGTCCTCATTCTTATTTAATGTCGTGTTTCCCTTTATATGCCCAGAACTTTGTGAAGGGAGAACTTCTCCACTAAGAAGGTGACTCACACAGGACATAGCACATGGACAGCCTCCACCCTTTCTAGGTTTTGCTGTCTGCAGTCTTACTCTTGGGATCTATGTGTCTTCTGAAATGTGTACCTTTTGATTTAATAAAATCATCCCTGTTCTTCATCTTTTTACTAGGAAAATATCTCAAACCAGTAATAATTTTGCCTTTTAAATGTGGTTCTCACTGAATTGTTGATTTATTTATTTCTAAATGTATAGAGATAATAGAAATAGTCTTTGCAAAATTCTAATTTTAGCATGTTATAATTTTTTGGTTTTCAATAAAACAACACTCAGTTCTCAGAGAAATCCCCTCTGCAGCCTCACGTGCACCAGCTCTGGGGCTGGAGCCTGCTCTGGGTGGGTCCTGGGTGCCCCCTGCAGCACTGCCTCTGCCCTGCATGGAGGTTTCCATTTGGGCTCAGAGATGATTTATCTCTCAGTGTTTCTAGGGCTATAGGAAGAGGTCATGCCCTAGTTTAAAATGCTCCTTCAGTGACACCATATGTTACTGACACCATCTTTTGAAAACATTGACCTTAGGAGACCCAGTGAACTCTAAGAAACCATCAGGGAGCCCTTCCCTGGAGCTCAGGATGCATTTAATCAGTGGACACATTGTGAGCCCAAAAATTTTGAAGGGTTTTGGGGGATGCTTTATCTTGTTTGGTCTCCTGCAATTGAATATTACATCTAAGAATACCTGTAGGTATATATACTTGTGGATGAATGCCCACTCCATGTCTTCTTTTTCAATAACACACACACACACACACACACATACATACAAACACACACAGAACTAGTTGATTTTTACAACAGTGGGCCTCTAACTTGCCATTTTTTCTAGTATCTTGCAAATGGGGAGCACCCCCTACATGGATACTAGACCTGAGTATATGACTTCCTTCTCCAAACAGAAGTAAGGAAAACAGTACAGAATTGGAGACGTAGCAAGTGTACATTCATCATGTTTGCATATTGTCACCTGAGAATACTGCAGTTTCCCTAAGAGAAGTGACTCTGTGTCCACCAAGGGTTGAGTGACCCGTTCATCAAGCTGTTGGTGTCAGAAGCTTCCAGTTGCTCTACTGTCCTTGACTTTTTTCTCCCATTGTCTTTGCATTGCCCTATGTTCTCCTCCCTATATAGAGTCTCTGCATTGCCACACTCATCTTCAATATAGATTAATTATGCTGATGAGAAGGTAATGTGTGAGGATTGTATTTTTTTTTCTTTTCTTACAACTATAGGCTTTTTCATTCAGTTAAGAGGTAAACAGATTAACACTGGAGGCTATTCCATTTAACTAGCCCAAGTTCCTATTCCACTTTATATATCCCTTCCACACTGCCATACATCTTGAAGAAATGCTGCCAAAAGACTTTGCTTCTAACTTCTTAGCAATAACCTTCAATGAATTGCTTTCAAATAAGTTATTCCTAACTTAAAATTTTATTGCGTTCAAAGAAACTCGTCCCTCTAAGAGGCTTCCACATATGCCAATAGAACATTCCACCACTGACAGGAGGGCAGAGTACCAATGATTCTAATTACAGGAGCTACTCCAAGGAAAGCTTCAGTGATATTTGCGTTGTCAGATTCGGTGCTTGTTAGGGCAGAAGATGGTGAAACTAACAATGCAGAGCACACTCTGTCAAATGACTGCATGTTTGGTTGTTTTAAAAAAATCTTTGGTTATCTTTAGAGACAACATTTTAAACATAATGGAATTGAAGGCTGATACAAAATGTATAGAAACATGCACAGGAATAGACAGCCAAGAAGCAAAGTGGAACTCAGTGGAAACCTGGCTACATTACATAGCTCGTTTTGAACCTAACCATATTTATCACAAAACAACTGTAGCACAATAACACTTTCCTTCTCTGGCTCCCAAATTTAAGTAGACTCGTGTCAGCCTTCCCTAACACTGTAATCATTCTTTGAGAGGGCCGGAATATGTAAGGTAGTCCCAAACATTGACAAAAATGTTAATGTCAAACAGCTTCACACTGTGAGGATGACATACTTGAAGACAGCCAAGATGGCAGCACCGATAATTCCAGAAATAAAGATTGTGACAAACCAGGCTATACAATATCACGAAAGAGTCAAGTCAACAACTTTCTTGGATTAAAGCCAGGTACAAAGGATCCCATGTTACAACGTGTTGTACTGATGGGGAGGCCGATATTTGATGCAATCACCACAGTGAGGGCAGGAGCCAGTCCAGTACCGAAGGCACCAGAGGGTGTTACAGTGTCAGATTCTTCCCCATGGCTTGAATCACTCTCCTCCAAACCCACAGACTAATGCAGATTTCAACACCACCAGAGAGCAGAAGCCATACTGGCGTCACCACTCTTGAGGAAACATTTCCCATGTTATAAACCAGATATAAAGCCACGAGAGAATTTATTGCATTGCTGATGTCATTACCACCATAGGGTAATGACCTCAATCATGTTATTGTAAGAAAGTGGGTGATGTTTGACATGCTTTTTACATATTAAAGCAGAAACCAGAAGCAGCTTCAGAGATCACCAGTGACCTGACACAAGCAGCAGGAATCTCATCTCATTAAGTGTAAGTGGCACCACACAGATATAGCTGAACATGCAGGGACACAGAAGACCCATTCCACAGGACACCCCCCAAAATTACAGTGAATCTAATGGAATTATAGAAAATCATACATGATGTGCATCATGACCAAGGTCTCCACTTCTCATCAAAGGACATTCCTTATGGGATTCACCAGAACTTGCTTTCTTTCCATAGACATGGATATACCACTAAACACTTAGGGAACTTACCCTCTGGAAAGGGACATAGTAAATCAGGAGTCACAGAATGTATAGGAAAATATCCGTTTTATGAATCCTCTAAAAAAGAGCCCAAATATGAATAGCCCCACCCACTTTTCCTCTGAACTGGCATCATTCCCAGGAACCCACTTGTAGTGTTATACCCAAACGAGTTAGAGAAAATGCCACACTTTGAGATGAATTAAGAGTCCTTTATTTAAGCCGGCGGCCAAAGAGACAGCTAACGCTCAGAATTCTCTCGGCCCCGAGGAAGGGGCTTGATTAACTTTTATATCTTGGTTTAGGAAGGGGAGGGGAACTCAAATACAATAATTCTACAGAAGTAAAAACATGCAAGAATCAAAAGAAGCAAATGGTTACAGAGTGATAAACAATTTAAAAGACAAATGGTTACAAAAAGCAAGGGTACCAGGTGCAGGGCTCTAAATCCTTGATTTGAGTTATATATAGATGCTATGCTGGGTACAAACTCAAGGGTTTATGTTGTTATCTCTTTGAGAAAAATCCTGGTAACTTCATACATTGTTTGTTCCAGTACCTTATCCGTTAATTGGGCTCCTTTGAAATGCTGAGGATCTGTTTATACAGGTTTACTCCTTGAAGAAGGGCGTTGGATAAGGAGCCTTAATGTCTTGTAAATCAAAAGATCAAATGGAGCTTGTCCGGCTTTCCCAGCCAGGGAGAGTCTACTCATATGGGAAACATGGCTGGCAATTAAGGAGACAAAAGAAGGGAAAACTTAAAGTAGCAAGCTAGAGTAAAAAACAAGATTAGGCATTACAGTAGAACCTATGGTGCTTCAAGATAATTTGGGCTTGGTATGCCAAGAGACCACCAGAAGAGGAAAGAACAAATCTGCCCATGTAAGTTCATCCATTGTAACTTATTGATGACTCTGGGGCAGGATGGTGACAGTGGGGAAGGCTGTGCATGGTGAAGCAGGGGCACATGAGAACTCTCTGCACCTTCTGTTCAATTTTGCTGTGGTCTTAAAACTACTTTTTAATACATTTTATGTAAAAGGAGTGGCAGAGACAATTTGGAGTACATTTTGGCCAGATTTTAGGAATCATATTTAGTCTTAGCCATGTTACCAGCAATCTTGTTCCAAATTATTTATCTATCTGATTTTAAAACCTATGTCTGCACAAGGCCTCCATGGGATTCTTTGCATCAGCCTCACTGATTGCTGTCTTTACCACTCTGAATTTTGCATATAGGGTGACAGCTGAAAGAAACATTTCCTATGTAGAGTGCATCCATGTTTCTATTACATTCCTCAGTTGCTCAGCTCATTTTCTAAACAACTTTAAACATTGTAAGCCCTGTAATCTCCTCAAATTCACTGCAGCTGCCTCCTCCCTGGGGTTTCTGACACCCTCAGGATGTGGGTTTTCACACTGTGTCTCTCGCACAGTAATACACGGCCATGTCGTCAGATCTCAGGCTGCTCAGCTCCATGTAGGCTGTGCTCGTGGATGTGTCTCTGGTCATGGTGACTCTGCCCTGGAGCTTCTGTGCGTAGTTTGTGTTACCATTGTAAGTGTTGATCCATCCCATCCACTCAAGCCCTTGTCCAGGGGCCTGTCACACCCAGTGCATATAGTAGCTGGTAAAGGTGTAACCAGAAGCCTCGCGGGAGACCTTCACTGAGGCTCCAGGCTTCTTCACCTCAGCTCCAGACTGCACCAGCTGCACCTGGGAGTGGGCACCTGTGGAGAGGACACAGGAGTGGGTGAAGTCTCACATGACTGGCCCGGTTTCTCCCTCAGCCCTGGGACTGGGGAGTCCCTTACCTGTTGCTGCTGCCACCAAGAAAAGGATGCTCCAGGTCCAGTCCATGGTGAGGAGCTGTGATCTAGGGGATTCTCCCAAGGAGGGGTGTGGTTGTTGTGTGATGCTCTCAGGGCACAGAGATATCTATATTCACCTCAGTTATTTGCATATTCATGAAGGATGCTATTTAATAGCCCAATTCCTGCCCCAGGATGAGAAAGAGCAAATACATGACACATGGACGACACAATTGTAGAAGCTGAGGGTTCAAGCCGTAATCCTGTTAGAGGCGATGCGACCCCTACACATCCCTGAACTCTGTGTTGACAGAGCTTCCCCCACTGGAGAACAAGCTCCCCCAGGACATGCACCTCACTTTGAACCCACATTTGACTGTCTTATGGGCAACTTGAATCATTTCTAGACCTTAATATGTGAATGTGCTATTTTGGGAATGAGTGTGTTTCTCCAAAAATTGGACTTATTTATAAGAAAGGATCTCCTCCTGACCTCCAGCTGCTTACTATTAAGATGTCTAGGGGAGTTTGAAATCCTCATTGTAAAAGTGGTTCTCATTACAACATCGAGTTTCATAAATGCTGATAATTAAATAGGGTATTTATATGAACATCAGCAGTCTTTCTGAAATACTTATTTTAGATTTTTTAAAGGAAGTCCCAGGCCCTAAAAGGAACCTCTCCCCAGCCTCCTGTGCTCCTGCTCTGGGGCGGAAGCCTGTGCTCGGTGTGTCCTGAGCGCCCCCTGCAGCCCCGCCCCGCCCCTGCAGGGAGGTTCCTGTCTGAGCTCACAGAGTATATTCCTACCAGTGTCTCCAGCCAAGTATAAAGTGGCTGTGCCCTGGCTCAGAATTCTCCTTTAGTGACAGCCTGTGCTTCTCACACCATTTTTTGAAATAGTGAATTGGCCTTAGGAAACCCAGAGAACTGTGCAGAGAGACCCCAAGTAAGATCTCATGCATCACCAGGGAGCCCTTTCCTGGAGCTCAAGAGGCACTGAATCATTGGACACACGGTGAACCCAAAAAGTCTTCAGGGGTTTGGGGGGGCTCTTATTTCCTTTAGGGTCCTGCAGTTGATTATTGCACCTGAGAACACCTGCAGGTGCAGGTTGATAGAAGCCCACTCCAACTCTGCTATTCAACTCACATGCGCGCACACACACACACACACACACGATGGCTAATTTTCACATTAATGGGCCCTATGTTTACCCTATTTTTCTGGTATCCGTGTTAAGGAAAGCACTCCCTACACTGGCACTAAGGCTGAATATGTGTCTACTTTCTGCAAATAGAAGTAAAGATATCAGAATGCAAGTGGACACTTCGGAAGTACATGCGCATTGAATTAATTTTTTTCACTTTGGAACCATGCAGATGCCACAGGAAAAGTAAATTTGAGGCCAATGAGGGTGAAATCATTTCCTTTGTGCTGAAGTTCCTGGTATCAGAGGCTTCGAATTCTTCTATTTTCCTTAACATATTTCTCCTATTTCCTCCTCAGATAGAGTTTGTGCATTGCCACACTCTCGTATTTAATCCATGTTGACTAAACTGGTGAGACGTAATGTGTGGAACACGGAAGCATTACATGTTCTTACAGTTGAATCTTAATGCTGTGGTGGTCTTCTTCCTCTGGGCTGTGCCCTATACAGGAAGTCTCCAGAGGTGAAGCTGATTTTTGCTCTTTTCTGGCTGGAACATCACAGGAAATTTTCCTTAAATTTACATCTATTGGCTAATTTTACCCATTTTCATGATAAAGGAAGGCTGCTAGTATGGGCTTGTAATGGGGATGGATTACCTTTCCCCACATAGATGAGGATCTAAAAATGCCTTTCCCATGGTTTGTGTGTCTGAAGAAAGTCTGGGTGTATTTATTAGAGATTTGGTTTCCTAGAAATAGAGCCATGAAGGGATCTATGTGGATTCTCACCCTGAGAACCTGGAGGTTCCTGGAGGAAAGGGCGATAAGAGTATGGGGGTGGGGCTCCCAAGATCTCTCACCCTCTTGCTAGTCCAGACATGCCTTTTATGTTTATTTAGTTCAGATTTTCATATAACAAACCACACATCCAGGCTCATTTAAATTCCCCATACTCAGTCCATATTGGAGCAGGAGCTGAGTATAATAATTAAGTTGAACTCAGACAAACCTGGGCCAAATCCAATTTTTCCTGTAGCTCAGAGCAGCTTTACTGACTCACTTAATTTGGAGATTATTTCATCCCTGAAAGAACTGTAAGGGTTGCTGTGGAGCCTCTGTGGGTTTGGAATTTTTTGCATCAGCCTATCCTGTAGGGTATTCTGTACAATGTAGACCTTTATACTTAGATGGTAATTATTCCTAATGGCATGGAAATAGCTGGCAGCCCTCAATCCTGTTTCTTTCTTCTGTTCACCTGAATGTTTACAAGAATCCCATGAACCTCAGGACTCCCCTTCATGGATGACTCTGAAGATTGTAGACTCAGTGCTACAGACAGAGAGAGCTAAGGGAGGATACTCAGTTCACTGATATGTTGGGCCAGCAACATAGGATACATCCGAGAATGAATCACTTTTGTCAATGCCAATAAATAATAAATTCAAGGGTCATGACTTTCAGTATATCAGAGTTAAAATTTTCATGATTCTTGACAATGAGGCTCAAACTTGATGGTTTGCAGAAGAAATGAGCTCATCATTGTTAGAAAGAAGCTCTTTTCCTAGGAAGCCAGTCTTTTAAACTAAAGCACCAGAGAGTTTAGTTTCACAATAGATAAATTGTGAAAATTTATCTATTGGAGAAAAATAAAATCAGGAAAACTGGTCTCAAATAATTGAAAGAAAGCTTATAAGAAATTTTTATTAACACAGCCATGAAACTCCAGTTAGTCAAATTTGTTGGTTCATTTGTTACAACTCAAGAAGCAATTCAGAAGTCTACACAATTGGAAGCCTACTCCAACAGAGATAATTTTTCCTGATGTGAAAAACAGACCAGTGTTTATAAAGAAAGAGTTCCCCATGAGATCTACAACTTACACAGATTTCTGTAACCTGAAGAAGTTTTGCTAAAAGGATTATCCTCTAGATATCTATGTATGCAAAAATATATTGCATATATTTGTATAAGATTAATCTGTACCAGCCCTTGGCACATTAAACAAACTTCATGTAGACATGATAACTTTATCACTTACTGTGCACTCACACTTTACTGGTTTCAGAAGTTCATCACCCTTGTGATGCAGCAATAGGTTCCTTTGAGAATATGCTGTTGCTTCAAGTGAACATGTTCTAGATCCTCACTTGACTTCATCATTTCATATTGAGTGTAGGTGGGTCTATGACTGAAAACCCAACATTTTTATGCAACAGATTCTCTTCCTATGAGATCATCCTGAAACCTGCCAACAGCCTCCATCATGTATGCTTCCAATGTTTTGCTTTTAGGAAATAAGAGGTAAATTCATAATCCATCCAAGCTTTAAGGTGAGAATCCTTCCTGGCCTTCCATCATATTTAGTAGAAACTCTCATTGAGAGCCATAAGCAAACGCTGTTTATGGATCATAACTCAAAACCAAAACTGTTTTTCATAATGGCTATACCATTCTACATTTCCACAATTATGGAAAGCAACATAAAGCCTCCTAAATTAATTAAAACTGGAGATTTTATATGACCAGAAATCCTGTTTCTGGGAGCATAACCAAGTAGATGAAATTACCACCTTGTAAAGATATCTGCATCCTATGTTTATTGAAACACTATTAATAACAGCCAAGATATGGAAACTATCTTATGGTCAGCACATAGACAAATGAATAAAGACAATGTGGTATGTGTATACAATATAATACGGTTTAATGTTATAAAAGAAAGATGCTGCCATTTGCCACAATGGATCAATTTCCATAGCTACTAACAGTGCACGCCATCCACTATAGCACCTCCCTAGGGGACGGCAGATCCTTACTCAGTAGTAACCACTGGCTGTGGTAGGAAGGCAATTTCACGTACTGTTGAATTTTTCAGCATAAGACATCGATGTCTTAAAATATTCTGCGGTGTCTGCATGTGATAAAGTGGAGTCTAATATTGGAGGCAAAATTAAAAGTGCATGAGTCTTCTAGACACCAAGTCATAGAATGATCCTGGCTGTGTCCTTGAGGGAGTGGACCATATGTAATAGCATTTGGATTGGGGATTGGTGCATTTCCAGTTGTACGAATAAAGTTGTATTATATTAGGTGTAATTATGACTTTATTATTGTCTTTATTTGAAGATTATATATAATCTCAGGAGATGTGTATGGTTTCAAGTTGACGGGGTGGACTCGTAATGCTAAATACTGATTAGCATTGATTAGATTGAAGGGTGCAAAGTATTGATCCCGGGTGGGTCTGTGAGGGTGTTGCCAAAGGAGATTAACCTTTGAGCCAGTGGGCTGAAAAAGGGAGACACACTCTTAATCTGGGTGGTGCAATCTAATTAGCTGCCAGTGTGGCCAGAGGAAAAAAAAAAAAAAAGAAAAACAGAAGAACATGAAAAGATTAGACTGGCTAAGTTCTTCAGCTTTGGGACTCGGACTGCCTTCCATGCTCCTCAGCTTGCAGATGGCCTATTGTGGGACCTTGTGATCATATGAGTTAATACTCCTTAATAAACTCCGTGTGTGTGTGTGTGTGTATCATGTGTGTGTATATATATCCTGTTTGTTCTGCCCCTCTAGGGAACCCTGACTAATACAATCTTACTTGAAAAGAAATTTTTTTAAAAATAGGTGATTAGGAATTCCAGGATGGAATGCAGATAATATAGAAAATGTCTAATTCCATTACAAATGTATGAATTCAAAAGAGGTACTAAGTAGATTCAGAAATGGTGTAGGCAATAAGATTAAAGAAAAAAGAAACTGCACATCAGCATTGTACCCCAATTGATGATGTTCCACAAAAGAGCACAACTTACACATCTGGTTACACTCCACAGGAATCTTGGAATTGGACTACAAAGAGAATGGACGGTGTGTGGGGAAATGGGGTTCCTCATGGTTGGAGTGCAAGGTTAGTGACAGGCATAGAAGGAATGTGATAAACATTCGTGTGGTATTAACTTAGAGTGGACATGTCATTTTATTTGCAAGTTTAGCATAATATAGGTACATATATTAGATAAAAATAGTTTAGATGTGTGTGCATATATGGGTTAATACACAACACACACTTCCTAGATTTTTTACCTGAGAATTTCTACAAGAAATGAGTGCACATTAACAAAAAATACACCCAGAATCAACATTCGAGTTTTTAATACTATTCTTCTATAAAAGAAACCAGTGACAGGGTGCAGTGGCTAACACCTGTAATTCCAGCAATTTAGGAGGCTGAGGTGGGCAGATCATTTGAGGTCAGGAGTTTGAGACCGGCCTGGCCCACATAGCGAAACTCTGTCTCTACTAAAAATACAAAAAGTAGCCAGGCATAGTGGCGCATGCCTGTAATCCCAGCTACTTGGGAGGCTGAGACAGGAGAATCGCTTGAACCCAGGAGGTGGAGGTTGCAGTGAGCCTGGACCCTGTCTCAAAAAAAAAAACACACAAAAAAAGGAACCAGCATGTCTTTGAGAAATGGCTAATGCTAGGGCTTTGGAAGAGAATATAGGGATTAGTCTACAATTTCTAATCATACCAGAAAATGAGAAAGGGTTTCAAAACAGAGAATTGCTCCTTTTGCATTTTTCTTGTTTGTTGATAAATCTAGCTAGCAGTGTAACAGTTCTGTTCATGTTTTATTTCTGTTTTTTTCAGTAGAATCAGGGTGTACATGTGCAATTTTGTAACATGAATATATTTCATAAAGGTGAGGTTTGGGCTTCTAGTGTAACTATCACCCACTAGTGAACATTGGAGCCAGTAGGTGATTTTTTAACCCTCACATTCCTCTCACCTTGCCCTGTTTTGCAGTTCCCAGTGTCTATTGTTTTTTATCTACGTATATGTGTACCCATTGTTTACTTTCCAGTTATAAAAGAGAAGATCTTTTTGAGTTATTTTATTTAGGCTAATGTCCTACAACTCTATTCATGTTGCTGTGAAAGACACAATTTCAATTTTTATGGCTGCATAGTGTTCCACAGTTTACATCTATCATATTTTATCTATCTAATCATCCACTGATTGACACTTAGATTACTTGACTTTTCTATTGAGAATAATGTTGCAGTAAATATAGGAATGCAGGTGACTTTTTCTGATATAAGTTTCCTTTTGGGAGGAATATACCCACTGGGAGGGATTACTGGGTCAAATGGTAATTCTAATATTAGTTCTTTGAGAAACTTCTGTATTGTTTTTCATAGAGGTTGTACTAATTTATATTTTCACCAAGCATATAAAAAGCATTATTTTTCCTATGCTTCTCTGCAAACACCTGCTGTTTTTCATTTGTAATAACAGCCATTGTGACTGGTGGAAGATGCTATATCATGTTGTTTGTAATTTACATTTATCAGATGATTGGTGATGCTGAGTATATTTTCTTATTTGTTTTGGCCATGTCTGTGTCTTCTTTTGAGAAATGTCTGGTTTTTGCTCACTCTTTAATGAAATTGTTATTTCTTGTTGACTTATTTGAGTTCCTTGTAGATTCTATGTATTAGCCCTTTTGATGAATAGATTGCAAAATATTTTTTTTACTGTTCACAAGTTGTCTTTTCACCATGTTGGTTATTTCTTTTGCTGTGCAGACAATCTTTGTTTCAATTAATCCTGTTTGTCTAATTTTGTTTTCATTGCATTTGCTTTTGAAGTCAGTCTTAGTCATATTCTATTTGCTTAGGCGAATGTCTAGAGGATTTTTAAAGATTTTCTTCAAGCATTTTTATGAGTTTATAAATTTAAACATTGAATCCATATTCAGTTAATTTGTGTCTGTGATGATATAGAAGTCTCATTTTATTCGTCTACATAAGGCTATCCAATTCTCCCAGCACTACTTACTGAACAGAGAGTTGTTTCTCCAGTGTATATTTTTGTCAGTTTTGTCAAAGAACTGTTGGTTGTAGATATTTGGCTGTATGTCTGGGCTCTTGATTTTTTTCTACCACTACCATGCTGCCTTTCTTATTATATTTGTGTTGTCTAGTTTGAAGTCAGGGAATGTGGTACTTCCAGCTTTGTTCTTTTTGCTTAAGATTGCTTTTGCTATTCAGACTCTTTTTTGGTTCTATATGAATTTTAGGATTTTTAAAAATATGTAATCAATTATATTAGTTACTTGATATAAATTGCATGGAGTCTGTATATTGCTTTGGGCAGTGTATTAGTCTGTTTTACATTGGTATAGATTAATACCTGAGGCCAAGTGATTTACAAAGACAAGAGGATTATTTGGCTTACAGAGCTGCAGGTTGTGTGAGAAGCATGGCACCAGCATCCACTTCTTGTGAGGGCCTCAGGAAGCTTACAGTCATGGTGGAACGCAAAGGGGGAGGAGGCTCTGTCATATGGTGAGGAGAGGGGACATGAGAGGGTAGGAGGGTTGCCAGACTCTTTTGAACAATCAAATCTCACAGTAGCTAATACAGCAAGAATTCACTAATTACCATGGGGTGGATGCCAACCCAGTCCTGAAAAATCTCCTCATGATCCAAAACCACCCAGTTGGCCCCACCTCCAACATTGTGGGTCACATTTCACCATGACATTTGGAGGGGAAAACCCTTAAATTATATCATTGCACTCTCAGACCCAAAGTTCTCATATTCTTCTTACATTGCAAAATATAATCACCTTTTTTTCAATAGTTCCCAAAATGTTAACTTGATCAACTTCCAACTCAAATGTCCAAAGTCTCATCTGAGTCTTAAGGCAATTTCCCTCCAGCTGTGAGCTTGCAAGTTTAAAAAATGAAAGTTATTTACTTCCAAGGTGCAATGATGGTGCAGGCATTGGGTAAATAATTCCAATCCCAAAGGGATAAATTGGCCAAAGGAACAACCAACAGGCCCCACATACATATAAAACCCAGCACTGCAGATATTAAATCCTAATGCTACAGAATAATCTCTCTTGACCTTATGGAACCAAGGCACAATGGAACAAGGATTGGGTCCCCAAAACCGCAGGCAGACAATCCCTATAGTTTGCTAGGCACAGACCACGGAGCTGCCTTCACAAGTGACAGTCAAGTGCTGGAAGCTTTTCTAGGCTGAGGGTGCAAGTTGCCCATGGCCCTACCATTCTGGGGTCTTGAGGGTTGTGGTCACATTCCCACAACTTTACTATGAAGCACCCTAGTGGGGACTCTGAATGGGGGCTCCAACTCCATCTCTCCCCATCTTTGGTGCTGCCCTAGTAGAGGCTGTCAGTGGTGGCTCCACTCCTGCAGCAGGCTTCTTCCTGGGCATGCAGGGCTCTCTACACATATGAAATCTAGGTAGAAGCTGCACAGGCTCCTTCACTCTTGCATTCTGCATATCTGCCAGAATCCAGTTATCCCAGCACCATTTACTGAATACAGAGTTTTTTCCCCATTGCTTGTTTTTGTCAGCCTTGTCAAAGATCAAATGGTTGCAGGTGTGCAACTTTATTTCTGTTTTCTATTTTGATCTATTTTTTTTGCGTGCCTGCTCTCATACCAGTACCAAGATGTGTTTGTTAGCAAGACTTTATGGTGTAGTTTAAGGTCAGTATCATGATGCCTCTAGCATTGTTCTTTGTGCTTAGGATTGCTTTGGCTATTCAGGGTCTTTTTTGGTTCCATATAAATTTTAGAATGGTTTTTTTTCTAATTCTGTGAATAATGATGATGATAGTTTTATGTAAATAACATTGAATCTGTGAATTCCTTTGGGCAGTATGACAATTTTTACAATATTGGTTCTTCCAATCCATGAGCATGAAATGTTTTCCCATTTATTTTTGTCATTTATGATTTATTTCTGCTGTGTTTTGTAGTTCTCTTTGTAGGGATTTTTCACCTTGTTTGTTATCTGTGTTCCCAGGCATTTCATTTTCTTTGTGGATATTGTAAGTTGGATAGGATTGTGTTCTTGATTATACTCTCAGCTTGGATGTGGTTGGGGTACAGAAATGCTGGTAATTTTTGTCTATTGATTTTGTATCCTGACACTTTACTAACGTTGTTTATTCTACAATTATTTTGGCAGAGTTTTTAGGATTTTCTAGCTATAAAATTGTATCATCAGTGAAGATGGATGGATGGACTTCCTTTCCTATTTAGATGCTGTCTTAGTCCATTCTCACACTGTAAAGAAACAACTGAGACTGGGTAATTTATAAAGACAAGTGTTTTAATTGGCTCATTTAATATGATGTTGACTGGGGGTTTGTCATAGATAGCTCTTATTATTCTGAGGTATGATTCTTTGATGTCTAGTCTGTTTAGGGTTTTTATCACGAGTGGATGTTGTATCCTATCAGAAGCTTTCTCAGCATCTATTGACATAATCATATGGTTTTTGCATTTATTCTGTTTACATTGTGAATCACAGTTACTGTGGATATTGAATGAGCCTTGCGTCCCAGGGGCAATGCCCACTTAACCATGATGTATCACATTTTAAAGTGCTTCTGGATTCTATTTGCTAGTATTTTGTTGAGGACTTTCAGGTCTATGTTCATCAGGAATATTCATCTGATATTTTCTTTTGTCATTATGTCTCTTCCTGATTGTGTGTGCCAAGAACACACAGTAGAGAAAGGACAGTCTTTTCAATAATGGTGTAACAACCAGGCATCCATATGCAAAAGAAATAAAATTAGGCCTTCTCTAACTCCATATAAAAATCAACTAATAATGGGTATAATACCTGAAACCATAAACTCATAAATGACATGGAGGAAAAAAAATCTTCCTACCATTGATTCAGAACTGATTTCTTTGAATTTAATACCAAAGCACAGGAAAAACTATGTGCAATTATGTATCTGACAAGAAGTTCTATCCAAATGTATAAATAACCCATATACCTCAATAGCAAATAACAAATGAACTGATAAAAACAGGGCAAAATCCTGGATAGTTTTTTTTTCAGAAGACAAACACATGGCTAACAGAAAATGCAAGTGTTCTCAACATTCCTCATTATCAGGGGAATTCAAATCAAAAGCACAATGCAATATCACCTCACACAAGTTAATATGGCTATTATCAGAAAGGTAAAAGATGACAAATGTTGGCAAGAATGTGGGGAAAAGGGAATATTTTGTGGTGGGATTGGTTACTCCATAAGTTGAAAATAAAGCTATCATATAATCTGGTGATCCCACTTCTTGTTATACATCTAATGGAAATAAAATTATTTTGCCAAAGACATGTTCATTGCAAGATTATAAATAATTGTGTAGATTTGTAAAATAACTTAATGACTGTAAGTGGATGAATGTATAAAGAAAATGTGCATACACAAAACTGAATTTTATTTGGCTTTGAAAAGAAGGAAATTCTGACATTTCCAACAACACGGATGGGCCTGGAGGACATGATGCTAAGTGGAATAAGCCAGATGCAGAAAGACAAATGCTGCATGATCTCATTTATGTGTGGGATCTAAACGATCCCAGCTCTTGAAAGCAGAGAGCAGGATAGTGGGTCTTAGGACCTGAGAGGAGAGGGAAATTGGGTGATGTTGGCCAAAGGGTACAGAGTTTCAGTTGTGCAGGGTGAATGAGTCCTGGAGGTCTAATATATGGCAATGTTCCTATAGTTAATACTGTATTGTAAAAATGATATTTGCTAAAAGGGTAGATCTTAGGTGTTCTCATGAGACATACACACACACACACACACACATGCAGTAAAAATAAAAATGGTAGCTCTGTGAGATGATAGATATACAAATTACCCTACCATGATGAGCATTTTACAATGTATATCTGATTTGGTTTGGATCTGTGTCCTGGACCAAATCTCATGTATTATAATCCTCAATCCTGAATGTGGGACCTGGTGGGAGATGACTGGGTCATGGGGTGGGTCTTTCATGAATGGTTCAGCAACAACTCCTGGTGCTGTTCTCACTACAATGCATGGGTTCTTACAAGATCTGGTTGTCTAACAGTGTGTAGAACTCCCCTGCCACTTCCTGTGGCTCCTGCTCTGGCCATGTGATGTGCCTGCTCCCCTTTGTCTTCTGCCATGATTCTAACTTTGCTGAGTCTCCCCACAAGGAGAAACCACTGCATTTCCTGTACAGCCTGCAGAACTGTGAGCCAATTAAATATCCTTTTCTTAAAATTTCTGAGTCTCAGGCATTTCTTTTTAGCACTGTGAGAACGGACCAATAAAACATAAAAACATCAAGTGGAGCACTTTAAATATATACTTTTTAAAAATTTTCTATTATACCTCAATAAAAGTGAAAAAAATTAAACTTACTCTTATAATAAAGAAATGCATACTTCATATTTTCTCAATAAAAATGAGAGAACATAGAAAAACTTACGTTAAGATATTTGCAACAGCTTTGCTTACGATATTTATAAACTGGAAACAAATTTAAAATCTATCAACAGAAAAATAGATCAATATATTGTCATTTATTTACTTAATGGGCTGACTCAGACATAAAATCTCTGTCCTTTCTCTCTCTCTGTCTCCATATATACATGAAAATTTTGAGGTTTCATGTCAGAGTCAGTTCATTAATTGAATAAATGACAATATGTTGATCTAATTTTATACATTAAATAGCATGAATACATCTCAAATATAGCAAAAGTAGCCATTACCAAAAAAAGTCTATAATGTTGGATTTCATTTATGTGAAGTTCAAAGCAGAAAAACATGGATCTATGGTGTCAGAAATCAAAACATTTCCGCATGCAGGAGTTGACTGCAGGCACAGAGGAAGATCTATGTTGGGGGTGGACTTGCTCTTCAGCTACCTTAGGTGTTGGGGACAAGGGTATTCACCTTTGCCAGAAACTCTCTAGTGATACATTTTGGATCTATGCATTTCTTCTCATATGTAAATTTTATCTCATAAAACAAGAAATAAAAATGTATAAAATACTTTAAAATTCAGCAAATAATAAAAATAATATTAAACCCTTATGTAAAATATGAACATTATTAAATGAATTAATAAAGTACACTCAAGTATACCTAGCAAATTAAATTCCTGAAGCCAAAAAGATAAGGGTAACATCTGTAACATAAAAAATAAAAAGCACACATTTCATAGAGAAGACAAAAATAGGACATATGTGGAACATGTATTCTTTTTTCTAATCAAATGTCTTTAAATTATTTACGCAATATTTTAATCTTGTCATAAGTATAAATTACTAATATTCTGTTTGATATTACAACTATGAACAACTTTTAAAGAGAAAAGGATATTTGAAAACATGTGAAATAAATTGAATTTATTCTCAATGTTGGTACAATGATTACACCTAAAAGTTCTAATAATGCCCGGGTTTTCAGTGGGTCTTTTGAAAATTAATTTTAAGAGATAAACTAATGCAAATCAAAACCACAATCAGATATCATCTCACACCAGTTAGAATGGCGAACATTAAAAAGTCAGGAAACAACAGATGCTGGAGAGGATGTGGAGAAATAGGAACACTTTTACACTGTTGGTGGGAGTGTAAATTAGTTCAACCATTGTGGGAGACAGTGTGACAATTCCTCAAGGATCTGGAACCAGAAATACCATTTGACCCAGCCATCCCATTACTGGGTATATACTCAAAGGATTATAAATCATTCTACTGTAAAGACACATGCACACGTATATTTATTCCAGCACTATACACATTAGCAAAGACTTGGAACCAACACAAATGCCCATCAATGTTAGACTGGGTAAAGAAAATGTGGCACATATACGCCATGGAATCCTATACAGCCATAAAAAAACAATGAGTTCATGTCCTTTGCAGGGACACGGATGAAGCTGGAAACCATCATCCTCAGCAAACTATCATAGAAACAGAAAACTAAACACCACATGTTCTCACTCATAAGTGGGAGTTGAACACTGAGAACATATGGGCACAGGGAGGGGAACATCAGACACCAGAGCCTGTTGGGGGTGGGGGGCAAGAGGAGGGATGGCATTAGGAGAAATACCTCATGTAGTTGATGGGATGATGGGTGCAGCAAACTGCCATGGCATATGTATACCTATGTAACAAACCTGCACGTTCTGCACATGTATCCCAGAACTTAAAGTATAACAATAAAAAAATACATAAAAGAATAATCTTTAATAAAGAGACATCAGCATTCCATATCAGAAAGAAATTGAAAATATGTAATACATATAAAGTCCTGATAAGAAACCTTGAATCATAGGAAGAGTCTCGTGTATGGTGGGTTGTAATATGTTTATTGTTAAAATTATCATCTTTATGTTGTTTTGAAAAATTAAACCAAAGCATAATAAAAGGAAGTGTTTTTGTGTTTATTTGGTACAACAACAGCATGTTGAGAAAACTGAAGAGACCTGTAATCCTGAGGAGGAGGCCTAATCCAAGGAGAGAGATGCTCCTGGACCTGTGGACACACATGGTTTGCCTGATTCTACCCATCTAAGAGCTACTGAAGCCTTCGGGAGACATGAGAATGGATGAGTTCCTCAGGACGATTCAATCAGATCTGGACAGGGGGGAAAAATTCATGACCTAGGGTAGATTAACAAATATAATTAAATTTTCATTGAAAATTGAGAAATTTTTGTTGTATATATTTATGGCCTGCAAAGCTATGTTATGATTTGTGAATACAATATGGAATAATTGAATCAAGCTAATCGACATATATATTACCTCAAATCCACAAATCCCTATCACTTTTTGTGACAAGAATATTTGAAATTATTTCTTGGCTATTTTAAAATGACCAATACACTATGTTTAAGCTTACAAATAGACATCGATTTATGTGAATCATAGAGAATCATTGAAATCAATTATAGATTACTCTAATAATTTATATTTGTTTTTCATTAAGTTTGATTCTTTAGGACATATTTTAGAACTGTTCTGTTATAATGTTAAATATAAAAGACTATACATGTATGCATAGGTTTGTGTATTTAATCGTATGTCTAGGATGTAAATTAATGTCTCTATAGCTGTGGAGTAGCTGATATCAACAGACGTTAATAAAACTCTAGAAGAATAAGAGTAAATAATTAGGAAGAATTATTTCTTGAAGTTATGTATCTTTAAAAAATATCCCTACATATAAATTTTAAAATTACAATAACACAAATATCAATAAAAATACATCATAAATAAAAATAATAACATATCTCTACCTCATAAAACTCCAGAGTCCTGCAAAAACAAACCTGCCTCCTGCATCTGAGAAAGGAAACCGCCCCCTGCCCCTGCTCCTGGGACCTGTCCCTATCTCAGTGGGTCCCGAGCGCCCCCTGGTGGCCCCGAACGCCCCTGCAGGGAGGTTTGTGTCTGGGCTCACGCTGACCTCCCCTCACTGTGTCTCTAGCACAGTAATTAATACACGGCCAAGTCCTCGGTTTTCAGGCTGCTCATTTGCAGATACAGCGTGTTCTTTGAATCCTCTCTTGAGATGGTAAATCTGCCTTTCACAGACGCAGCATATTCTGTCGTGTAACTGTTAGCTTTGTTTCTTATTAAACCTACCAACTCTAGCCCTTTCCCTTGAGCCTGGCGGACCCAGCTCATGTAGTGGTCACTGAAGGTGAATCCAGAGGCTGCACATGAGAGTCTCAGAGAACCCCCAGGCTGGACCAAGCCTCCCCCAGACTCCACCAGCTGCACCTCACACTGGACACCTGCAAACACAGAGACACCCTGGTCAGAAACTGCCACACAAATCCACTGTTTCTCTCACTCATGTCCCCTCACACTCAATCTCTCTATTTCTCCATGAATCACCTTTTAAAATAGCAACAAGGAAAACCCAGCTCAGCCCAAACTCCATGGTAAGCCCTCTGTGTTCAGTGTGGATCTCTGAATGGAAACACCTGGGAATCTCAGGGCTGGGGCTCCTCTCCCAGAGCTGCAGGGTCAGGGCTGAGCTGGTTTTCATCAGCAATGGAAGGGGCCCATTTGCATGTCTCCTACTATATAGCGAGTTCTGGAAGGGATGCCTCAGAGTGGGCTGTGTCCCAGAGTGGATATGAGCGATTATATGTCATAAATAATTAATTATCATTAGCATGTCTACTTTTAGATGCACATGAATTATGCTCCGTGAGAGTCAAGTTTTCCTTCATTTACAAATGTGAACATAAACTCCCAAGCATGGAGGGGCCATGTGACGTGTCTACGAGCTCACATCTGGTAAGAGCCAGTCTCACTGTCTGGCCTGTGTTTCTCAGGACTGGATCCAACTGCTCCCTAAATTAACACTAGGACAGAGCAAGAATTTCTGAGTGAGGTTTACAAAATCCTCTTAATATAATGATATCATATTATTTGGCTGTATCTTAGTGTTTTTCTAAATAATATAGAAAAACTGAGGATTCATTCACATGTGTATTCAGAAGTCTAAGGCTTTTCTTGTATTATTTTTATCTCTCTCTTTATCTTTTTCTACCAAATTATACACTTTTATTTTTTATGAGGTAATACTGACAAATTGTAGTCTTCACCTAATATCTTCTCAGTTTGACAAATATTGACATAATCATCACCATTCACAGATAAAACAAATCAATTAGCCTCACAATTTTCTCTTTTTCTCCTGAAATTTCCCTTTCTACACCTTTCCTCCTCTTACCATGTAGAAGTCAGTTAGGTATCTTCGTTATGTAACTTGCAATGAGTATTTGCTTTGTACATTTTATAAATTGGAGTCATATGTATGTGCTTTGACTCATTATACTTATCATGTGTACTTGTGAATTGAACCACACTGTTGATCATATCCAACATTAATTGATTGTAGTAATGGGTACTATTCCAATAAATGACTTTTCCACAATTTGTTTATTGATAAAGCTGCTGATTAATATTTGGATTTTCAGTTTCTGTGTATTTCAAATAAAGCTGCTGCTCAGCTCAGAGAAGTACACAGCTGAGAAACATGTTCTTAATCTTACAACAACATGAACAACTGCTAAACTGGTCAAGTTGCAAATGAATCAATTTGCTTTAATGTATCAGGTAATTAAAGTTATAGCACCCTGTGTGTTTGTCAGTGTATGTGAGAGAAAGAAAGAAAAAGGGAGGAAAGGAGACTGAAAAAGAAAGTGATTCTACAAAAATTTTAATTTATGAAGTCTTCAAATACAAGGACTTATTCCTAATGAATGGGGTCCACATAAGTTGAAGCTGAAGAGCCTAACATATGGCTATATATTTATAATATAAATATTATTCTCTAAACATATAAACACTCATACACATGAGACTAGATATAGTGGAGGGTGTCTAGTGGTGCAATGAGAATGTGGCACAAAACCCCATCTCCAGGGCCTTTCCCCACCTGCTGTACCTACCCTGATGCTGAGCCTTGAGCCTGCCTGACCACCGAGCCCCACAATGCTCCTGAGCCCCCATGTGGTGCCAAGGGCCCCCTGGTTCTCCCTGCTGGTTCCTGAGTACTTGCTTCTGTCCTCAGCACCCTCAGCTGTCCTGTGAACCCCCACAGGGAGGTTTGTGTGTGGACTCACACTGATGTCCCCTCACTGTTTTTTGCTCAAAAATACATGTGCAGTGGCTCACGCCTGTAATCCCAGCACTTTGAGAGGCCAAGGCAGGCGGATCAGGAGGTCAGGAGATCGAGACCATCCTGGCTAACACGGTGAAACACCAGCTCTACTAAAAATACAAAAAATTAGCCGGGTGTGGTGGCACGTGCCTGTAGTCCCAGCTACTCGGGAGGCTGAGGCAGGAGAATGGCGTGAACCCGGGAGGCAGAGCTTGCAGTGAGCTGAGATCGCGCCACTGCACTCCAGCCTGGGCGACAGAGCGAGACTCCACATCAAACAAACAAACAAACAAAAATACATGGTTGTGGCCAGGTGAGGTGGCTCACGCCTATAATCCCAGCAATTTGGGAGGCCAAGGCAGGCGGATCATCTGAGGTCAGGAGTTTGAGACCAGCCTGCACAACATAATGAAACCCTGTCTCTACTAAAAATACCAAAAATTAGCCAGGCATAGTGGCGGGCACCTGTAATCCCAGCTACTCAGAGGCTGAGACAGGAGAATCGCTTGAACCCAGGAGGCGGGAGTTGCAGTGAGCAGAGATTGTGCCATTGCTCTCCAGCCTGAGCAACAAGAGTGAAACTCCTTCTCAGAAATAAATACGTACATACATACATGGTTGTGCACTTATAGCTCAGCTGTAGGAAAAACTGTTTTTTGGACGTAGATCTGGAGGTGGTGACCGGACTCTTGAGGAGTGGGTTGGAATTTGTGCTCCCTTCATGACCTGTGCACCTGACCCACTCCACTCCCTTCCCTGGGGCTGATGGATCCAGCTCCAGCAGGAAGCACTGGTTCTGTTGGGGAATCCAGCATTTAAACCTAAATGTTATTGTTGTTGATTCAGTAAACAAAATGTGGCACTTGTTTTTATTGAGTTGAGATACACAAAACATAAACTTTACCATTTTAGCCCTCATTAAGTGTATTGGTCAGTGATACTTTACACATTCGCAATGCTGTGCAACCATCACCACTGTTTGGTTTGGGAACATTTTCATCTCCTCAAAGGAAACCTCAGCTCCATTAAGCATCACTCTCCATTTCCCCTCCACTCACCTCCTGGGATCTGTCTCTAGGGATTTTCCTCCTCTGCATACTTCACGTCAATGGGACAATTCAGGGTGTGGACTTCCGTGTCTCCCTCAGTTCACTCACCCAATGTTTTCAAGGCTCATCCAAGTTGCAGCCTATGTCAGTGCTTCACTCCTCTTTAAAGCTGGGTTACAGACACACAGACACACCACAGCCTCTTCATCCCAGTGGGTTACAGACACTCAGACACACCACAGCCTCTTCATCCCTGTGGGTTACAGACACACAGACACACCGCGGCGTCTTCATCCCTGTGGGTTACAGACACACAGACACACCACGGCGTCTTCATCCCAGTGGGTTACAGACACACAGACACACCGCGGCGTCTTCATCCCAGTGGGTTACAGACACACAGACACACCACAGCCTCTTCATCCCAGTGGGTTACAGACACATAGACACACCGCGGCGTCTTCATCCCTGTGGGTTACAGACACACAGACACACCACAGCCTCTTCATCCCTGTGGGTTACAGACACACAGACACACCACAGCCTCTTCATCCCTGTGGGTTACAGACACACAGACACACCGCGGCGTCTTCATCACTGTGGGTTACAGACCCACAGACGCACTGCAGCGTCTTCATCCTTACGGCAGTCGATGGACACTTGAGTTGTATTCTCCATTCAACTACTGTGATTGGTGACACTAGGTACACTTGTGTATGAGGTTTTCAGTGAAGACCATTTTCCAAAGTTGCTGTCCCATTTCAATACCAACTGGCAATCCACAGCCATTCTAAATTCAGTATGTTTTTACCTACAAGTGATTATGTTTTTCTATTTAGTTTTGAATACTTGTTTTCTCAGTGTGTGCAAGGCAGTAATCTATATGGAACTTAAATTAGCAGCATAAATCAAATAACCCCATTAAAAATGCGGAAGGGACGTGCACAGAAACTTCTCAAATACAGACACAGAAGTGGCCAACTAACATACAAAAATGCTCAGCATCCTCAATCATCAAATAAGTGCAAATCAAAACCAAATGAGATACTATCTAACACATGTCAGAACTGCTATCACTAAAAGATCAAAAATTAACAGATGCAGACAAGGCTATAGAGAAAAGCGCCACTTACATATGCTTGGTGAAAATGTAACATGGCCAAAGCACTGTGGAAATCAATCTAGAGATTTCTCAAATAACTTAACACAGACCTACAATTCCCCTCAGCAATCCAATTACTGGGTATATGCCCAAAAGAAAACAAATTATTGTAACAAAAAAAACACATCCCCTCATGTGTGTATCACTGTGCAATTCACAGTACCATAGACATGGAATCAACCTAAATGTCCATCAATTATAGACTGGATAAAGAAATCATGGTTCTTATACACAGTGGAATACTATGCAGCTATAAAAAAGAATGAAATCATGCTTATTTGCAGCTACTTGGATGCAGCTGGGGTCAAAAATTCGAAGCTAACTGACATAGAAACAGATGATAAGAGTCAATGGGAGAGGAAATGAACATTTTGGGTGTTGCTCTGTGTACAATTAAGAAAAGAAATCCCCAGGTGCATGAACACTTGAAATACAAAAGCCTGGAGACACTCATGTCCTGACTTCCATTTCATTAGGTTGTGCTTTCTCTCATTTCTTTTTTCAGTTAAAATTGCTTTCCTTCACTCTTGGCCAAGATAGCCACACTTAATCATCTAGAGACATTACAATAAAAATAACACATCTGAACATTAGAACAAATGCTAACTTTTAGGTCAAAGTTATTGTGGATTCAGTGTGATAGACAGGAGACATGGCTGAATAGTAGCAGTGTGCTCACAGTAATTTTATCTAAATTATGAAAATTTGTTTACATCTGTTAGTTTAGATTCCCATTGAAATCCTTGATCTAATATCATCTCTGATGCATTATACATCGGTAATGAAATGAGGTTATGCACTCAATTGAGTAGTGCAAACTTTCATTCAGCATTTGTTCCTCTACATGATGTAAAGTCAGCCCGGATGGCAGAATTTATTACAGTCAACAGAGCTCATCAATAAGCCAAAGACAAGGATTAAACACATGTTCTAGAGGAGTGCCTGACTTTGGGATGCTCTTCACGCAAAGAAATTTCTCACATCTTCTGGAACATGTAAAAATGCACAACAAAATAACACATTTTAGATGCACTCCTACATTTTAGAGACCTGACTAATATAACTTGGAAAGTAAAAACTGAAAGGAAAATGACATAGCATACCAACTAAAAGTATACATATTGTAGTGGGTTATCACACCAAGTAAGCAGTCTTATCAGTCAGGAGTTTATAATATTATCTAAATATGGAAGGCATTAGCATTATGTATACAACACAGCATCCATCCCATCCACAATCTTCTGAAAATGTTGAAGAAAATTGTCATCCTTAAACTAAAATTGTCCAAACCTTAAGAAAATCTTGAACTTCCTTGGCCAAAGGTTCTCTCCCTAG
Source organism: Pan troglodytes (assembly GCF_028858775.2). Classification (NCBI taxonomy): domain Eukaryota; kingdom Metazoa; phylum Chordata; class Mammalia; order Primates; family Hominidae; genus Pan; species Pan troglodytes. The sequence goes on from NC_072413.2 coordinate 17,354,501, forward strand.
CAAGACAGCCTTATAGTTAACACCCTCAGGGAGACATCAGTTGTTAGCCTATTATTTGGTAGCTGGAAGTCCCATACATTTAGAGATTTACCCCCAATGCTCACCTCTGTCCTATAATATGCATGCATGACAAAGTATTGAAAGTGATGAGTTCATTTTACCCACACTATTCATCAACAGATTAAACCATCATTTCCCTACATCTTTTCAGTAACCTCTGATAAGATTAAAGAGGGGAATTATATCTATTGTAAGAAACATCAGGGTAGAATATTGCTCTTGAACCACTTTGGAAGGAATTTTACCAGGTACTTTTAACCACAACACAGCAGTGAAATTGCAGAAAGTCAATATTTGGGTTCATATTTATAAACTGTAACCTAAAAATAAATCCCTAAAACCCACAACTGATTAAATAGTCCATCTCTTGGCCTAGGGAACCCCCTAAAAATCTAAAAACTTTTTCCAACCATGACTAAACAAGAGATCAGACACGCCTCGTTATACCTACTCCCCTTTGTGGTTTAGTCACAGCAATGACCAACACTCATGTTAAAATAGAGATCTTAAGACTGACAGAACAGTGGCAGTAAGATGTCAAATTATAAACAAGACCTAAGGCCTTGCCAGGCAAGGATTTTGCCACTCACTTCTACACTTAAAAGATAAACTATGTTTTAACTGCCAATAGGTTATTCCTTTTCTCTAGTGGCTCAGTAAGCACTGGCACTGAGACAAGCACTATGAAGACAATTGCAGCCCATCCCCTGATGAACTGACCCCCTGTTCCACAAGCCATAACCCCAGCTTTGATTGAACATTTGCTATCAGGATCTTTTTCCTGATCAGAGGCCACTGACCATGGCCTGGCTCTGGCCATTTACAGAGTTTGCACCCTGAGTGCCTTTGTGTCTCTGCTTCTGCTATTTGCACATAGGGCCTGACTGTAATGGATTTAAATGCTAAGTCACCACTGGTGACTGAACAGGGCTCATAAGCTTCATGTGTGTTTGTTCAGTATGCGTGTGTCAGGACAACCTCCATGAACATCCATAGCCCCTCCTGTAACCTGTTGATTAAGTCTGTTTAGCCAAACAGTTCAGCATAAAGCTTCTGCCCAACCCGTTCTTCTTGGGAGTGCCTGTCTCTCATCTTTACCAAATCTATGCTTTCTAGTGTATAGGATGGCTGTAACCCTTGATAAAAATATAGTCTCAGTTTCCTAATTTGTAGATTGTGGTATTTTTTAATATTTAATACAACTGAATATTAAATTCAGAACTTCATTTAATTATTAGACTACAATCTAGTAAGAAATCATAGAAGCTCCCTTATCTGATGCCAGTGTGAGGTTTAAATCACATAAGCTCCTTCTCCTGAGTAGAAACGTGCCCCTACCCCCAACCCACCACCAAATCATTATAAAGCCCTGAGCCAGCCTCCTTTCCTGTTCCATTGAGGAAATTCCAGTTTGGAATTTCTTGAGAGGCCTGTGCTGCTCTCAGCAGACAATAATAGAGTTGGTAAATATTTTCATAACCACCTGAGGTGTGAGTGTGGCACTGTCAGACCTGACATCCACACTAACAATTGGTGGGGTCTCTCTTCTTTTGCATGGGGTCGCCTACAATTGGAACTATGGGTTTGGAGTCCTGACAGTGACCACCACGGGGCCTTTCTTCTTTTGCACTGGATGCTAACTCCCTCTGCCCCAGTGCCCAGCATGCACTTTATCCTGCCTGCTGCTCACTGACCCTTGGAGTTCTGTTGAGCTGGGCTGCAGTGTTGAGTTAAACACCGCACCTTTTATAGATTTAGCTGATTGAATTCAGAAACATTGATAATTTATTCACATTGAGAAACAGGAGTGATTGTAGGTGACTCTGCCTTTGGTGCATGTGAGAAAATTTTTCTCTTGTCACCACAAATGTTTCTTCTTCAGGAAGAACAGGATAAGGAATCCAGAGAAGTGCCCCAGAGGAAACTGTTTCATGGAGAGGAAGCCACAGGGCTGACAGGAAACCAGACCTTAACCTCCCTCTGCACCTGCCCTGAGGCTGGCTTTTGTGCTCAGTGGGTCCTGAGTGCCCCCAGGTGGTCCTGTTCCCTCTTCAGGGAGGCTTGTTTCTGGGCTCATACTGACATTTTGTCTAATTGTGTTCCCCAAAATGGAGACAGAGTAAACCGTGAATCCATGCATCTCAGAGAACACAGAACAGTAGAATTATACCCCCTGATCCCCCCACACACATTTAGGTAAATCTTATTAAAACTGCTGAAAAGGAAAGACAAATAGAAATATATGCAGGCAAGTGGAGGTGAGCAGAGGGGGCATTCCTTCCAAAAGAACAGAAAAGATGATGACAGCATTCTTCTGGTTAAAACCTTACAAGCAAGGGGAAAGTTGATGGTATCTGTAAAGTGTTGGATGAAAAGTCAACCCATTATTTTATAACGCATGGGTGTTCTCTAAAAAGTGAAAAAAATTCTATTTCTCTTTGACAGCATGAGGGTTTCAGTGAATCCAGGCTCTCATGAGACCAGTGAAAATTATTTTGAAAAATTAACAGGGTTTGGAAAGGCTCTAACAGCATAAAGCAAGTGAAGAAATATTTATTAAAGAAAATCTGGAAAACTCAGTAAGGCCAGTCATCATACTTGATCTAAGATGCTCTTCCTTCCTTCCACATCCCAGCTCAGCAGGATGTAAACTCCACTGCGGACAGATGCAGCCAAGAAGACAGGACACCTTCTACCAACTCCCACCAGAGGAAACTCTTCCCCAGGGCCCAGTACGTTGGCCCTCTGACCCTGCACACAGCACATGATGCTGAGGTTCAGTGCTGAACAAGAGCTACTGAGAGCCAGAGACTCACTTCTTCCAAGGAGCCCCACTCATGGATGGAGGCTCTGCCCCGGGTCCAGTGCCACTGGGAACGTTGGGTCTCTGGTTTCTAGCTCTGTCCTATGGCAGAGGTTCCACCCCACAATAACCGAAGTGCTGAGAAGGTGGGAAGCTCCTGCCCGACCCTCCACTGAGAGCTCAGCTCCTAGGCTGAGGAATAAAACAGCTCAACTTTGTCTACACCTGCAGAACCTTGTTTAGGAGCTCTGTCCCAGGAGAGAGGGGGCAATGGAATTCAGTCATAAAATATGATCCTTAATTAGTCCTAAAAATCCTAACTTCAGTAACAACAGAATGTGGACAAACTGAAAGCCTGCCAGTGCTCTCAAAAACAGTGGATGGTGTGGTGGAAGGCCCTTGGAAGGAGATGGGTGGATGCATGGGAGATGCAGGCTACACTGCAGGGCTGCTGGCTTGCAGGAGAGAACCGAGGACAAGGGAGAGCTGGGGAAAGTTCTCTTGTGGTTGAAACAAATGCCAGACACTCTTCAATGGAGCCCATGTTTGTTTGGTTCAGTCTGTGAAGTAATTCAAACCTCAGTGCATGATGGAAAATAGTAAAATTTTCCATCTGCAAGTGGCAGAGCTCAACATCTGGGTCTGGTCAGGAGAGAGACAGAGAGAGCCCAGCCCAAACCACTGACACCTGGGGTTGACAGTGCTGCTTACAGATGTGTTCCTTTGATCTTTGAGACTGGTTTCTCTCACTTAGCATAATGCCTGGAGTTCAACTGTAATGGTTTGTGAATCAATCATTTGATATTTTTTATTGCTGATGGATTCAATTTATAGATGCTTCCTAGTTTTTTCACCTACTCAAATTTTGAGACATTTATGTTATTTTTCATTTCTAACACACACACATATAGTATCTTGAATATTTGAATAGAGGTTTTGTGTGAAAATAAGATTGTATTTCTCTGAAGCAAAATGCAAGAGTGGGATATTTAGGTCATGTGTTAAGGGCATGTTTGATTGTAGAAAAAACTAAAAATTATTTTCCCGAGTAGCTGTTTCATTTTGCATTCCCATTAACAATGTCGTAGACACTAGGAACTTGGTATGCTCATCAGCATTGGTATTACCTGTATTTCTTCTTAATTTTAGCCATTCTAAAAAGTGTATAGTGGTGTCTCATTGTGGGCTTGATTTGAATTCCTTTAATGGAAAATCCTGTTAAGAGCCTGTTTATATGCTTATGTGTCATCTGCACATCTTATTTGATGAAATGTCTGCACAAACCTTTGCCTATTTTATCCATGGGTTGTTTCTTTCTTATTTCTTTTTCACAGTTGAGTCCTGAGAGTTCTTATTCTAATTAAATTGGTGGTTATGTGATTTGAAAATAGTTTCCCATCTGAAACTTGACATTCATGTTCTTATAGTTACTTGAGTAGAAAACGTCTTTAAATTTAATGAGTTTCAACTGATAGTAATTTCATTTATTGATCATTTTTTACATTTTATTTTATTTTATTTTATTTTATTTGAGATGGCGTCTTGCTCTGTCACCCAGACTAGAGTGCAGTGGCACGATCTCGGCTCATTGCAAACTCTGCCTCCTGGGTTCAAGCAATTCTCCTGCCTCAGCCTCCTGAGTAGCTGGGATTACAGGTGCCTGCCACCACATCTGGTTAATTTTCGTATTTTTAGTAGATGGGTTTCACCATGTTAGCCAGTCTGGTCTCAAAGTCCTGACCTCATGATCCACCTGCTTCGATCTCCCAAAGTGCTGGGATTACAAGCGTGAGACACTATGCCCGGTCTAAATTTTAATTTTAAGATCATTGGTCAACTGTTAATTATTTTATATTTTTAACTTTTTTGTGTGTACATTTATTTGTATAAATTTAAGGGCTATGAGTGCAACTTTTGCACATGGATATATTCCATAGTGGTCTTGGCTTTTAGTGTAATATCACTCAAATAATGTACATTGTACCCACTAGGTAATGTCTCCTCATGCTCCCACCTTCCACCTCCCATCCTTCTAAGTCTCCGGTGTCCATCATTTCTCTCTCCATGTCCTTGTGGACACATTGTTACCTCCCACTTACAAATAATAACGTGTGGCATATGACTTTCTGTTTGTGAGTTAGTTCACTAATTATATTGTCCCCAGTTCTAGGCATCTTGCTGCAAAAGACACAGTTTCATTTCTTATTGTGGTTGACTAGTATTGAATTGTGCATATGTGCTATGTTCTTTTATAAAATCATCTGTTGGTGGACACTCAGGTTGACATGTGTGCTATTAAGAATAGTTTTGTGGTAAACATAGAAGCATGGATATCTTTTTGAAGTAATGATTTATTTTCCTTTGGGTAGTTACCCCGTAGTGGGATTGCTGGATCAAATGGCAGTTCTATTTCCAGTGTTTTGGGAAGACTCCATACCATTTTCCATAGAGGCTGTCCTCGTCCACATCCTCATCTACAGTGTCGATGAGTTCCTGTTACTTTCCATCCTCACCAACATCTGATACTTTTGAGTTTTTAATAATAGTCACTGTGGCTTTTGTAAGATAATATCTTACTGTAGTTTTAATTTGCATTTCCCTGATGGTTAGTGATGTTGAGCATTGTTTATATATTTATTATCCATTTGTATGTGTTCTTTGGAAATGTCTACTCATGTCCTTTGCTCATTTTAATAGGGTTATTTGGTTCTTCTTCCTGTTGTTGTATAGTTTAATTCCTTGTAAATTCTTCATGTTAGTTCCTTGTCACAGGCAAGGTGTGTGAAAATTTTCTGTCATTCTGCAACTTGCCTGTTCAGTCTGTTGCTGTGAAATACCTCTACAGTTTAATTCTCACTTGTCTATTTTTTTCTTGGGTGTGTTTTGTGGTGTTAGTCATAAATTCTTCACCTCGGCCAGTGCCCAGAAGAGTTGTCCTCATATTTTATTTGAGTACATTTATAGTTTGAGGTCTCTTATCTAAGTCTTTAATTCATTTTGTGTTGAGTATGTATGTGTTGAGGGAAGGGGGTCTAGTTTTGTTCTTCTGCATGTTCATTTCCAATTTCCCCAGCACCATTTATTGAATGGGGTGTCCTTTTTCTGGTGTATATTTTTGTTAAGTTTGTCAAAGATCATTTGGCTATAGATTGTGTGGCTCAATTCTGGGTTCTGTAAAATGTACCCTAGAGCCTTGATTCTCCTGAGGCCTCAGTAGTGACCTGCTCACAGTTAGAACTCTGTTGACTCAGTGGTGTTTCTATGAGTGTAGTGATTCGTGGTCATGGGGTGGTTTTCCTAAAATTGTGGACAATTCTGTTTTGATGTTCAAACATGTGCTAAAAATTTCACAATAAATGTGTCTGTGAATTTTCCATTTCATTTCCACATTACTCCTTGGACTTACTGAGATGTGTTTGTGATGTCAAGATGAGGTGTTTTTCTTTCCAGGTGTTGGATTTTTTACCTATCTGGGTATTTATGGGCTCGCTGGGTGGAAATAAGCCTCATCCATCACACTTACCTTATGGAATTTTTAGAAATTTATTTGTGCACTGCCACTGTGAGACACTCCATGATGATGACACATTTCATTTATGTTATTGTTTCATAAAATTACTAGTGTACCTTCCACTCTAGAAGAGAAGATGCTATCTGGATTTTCATAATTCCTCCTGCTCTCTTATCTCCACATTCTTCTTTGACACCATATCTGCAGTTTAAGAATGACATACACTATTGACATTTGTATTTGGTCCCTTAAAGTGATATGAACCTAAGGAACTGGTGGCTGCATATCAGTGATGCATCTGGCTCAGGTAATAGGAACCTTTCATGCTGAATCTTGTCAAACTGGATACAGCCTCGGCTGTGTCCCATTGAATTAGGCATAGACTAGACAGCTTCATTGCCAAAGAAAAAAAGTAGGGGGTAAAATGGGTGGTATGTCTCCAGGAAATACAATGCATAGGAAAACAAATTGCCATATGCTTTAAGGCTCTGCTGCAATCTTCTCTGAAACAATCTTTTTCCTTCTCAGCTTATTTGGGTGGCAGAGTCAGCTCCAAGGCTGCAGGCAGAGGCACCGCTCCTGAAGCACTGCTAGGCCCAGCTCCCATGTCAAAGGCCTCATGCAGCCCTACACACAGGGCTGGCTGGTTGCTCCCAAGCCCAAGCCTCTGTTGGGTGGTTTCTTCCTCAAGATTTTAGAAACAGGCTTTCTGGTCTGTTGAAATAAAGGCAGTGGTCTGATAGTTTCTAAATAAATTTAAAGCTTATTTTTTCTCCCTTCCAGAAGAATCATGTACATTTGCAGCCAAGTAGCTCTATTATTCCAGGCCATTAAATCTGAAAAATCTAACAGTTTTCATCAAATTTGTCTCAGGTCAATTCTCATTCTTTAAAACCTGAAATATTTCTTTTCATAGAGTATCTTAGGCTTCTTACTGAGTGATATTTCAGTCATATACTCAGTGTTCTTTGTAGAATACAGTTTCTGATTTTGGCAATATGGATAGGTTGAGAATTTTCTAAGTGCTCAGGTTTTGTATTCTTTCTCATTTATATTTTTTTCTGATTTTAATTTATCTACCTCACTTGTTATAAGCACTCAGGAGGAACCAAGCAAAATATCTTCAACACTTTACTTAGAACTATTCTCAGCTACTCACAAGTTCTCACTACTCGCAACTTCTGTTTCACTAAATATTATATCACTGTCCAGCCAAGATTTTTTTAAAAACTTTATGATAAGGATGACTATTGCTCCATTTTCCAAAACCACTCTACTCATTTCTGTCTATCAGCATGACCCTCAATATACAAATTTCTTCATATATGTCAAAGGTACCCATCCTTTTACACATAACCCAATTCCAAGCTACTTTCACAATTTTCAAATAATTGTAACATCAGATTTCCACTTCCTAACCCTAAATTTTCTTTTGTCAGTTTAAGATGCCATTACAAACTATCATATATGGTGACTCATGCAACATTAATTTTATTTCATTTATCAATGCTGTGAACTCCAAGATCAAGATGCTGATAAGATAGGTTTTATTTTGAGGCTTCCACTTTTGGCTCAGAGCAGCCATCATATTGTTACTTTTTCATATGATCATTTCATTGTAGGGCATGTGTGTGTGTGTGTGCATGTGTGTGTGTGTGTGTGTGTGAGAGAGAGAGAGAGAGAGAGAAATAGAGAGAGAGAGAGGCTGTCTGGTGTCTTTACTTATGAGGTCAGTAATTTCATTCTGATGTTTCACCCTCATCATCTCCTTTAAAATTCAGTACTTTCTTATAGAAAGCAGCCCGACAGAAATTTGCAAACTTCCTTAAAACATTATGAGATTTTTTGTTGTGATTTTTATTATTATTATTTTTTAGCTCATCAGCTATTTTTAGTGTTAGTGTATTTTATGTGTGGCCCAAGACAATTGTTCTTTCAATGTGGCCCAGGGAAGCCAAAAGATTGGACACCCTGCTCTACAGCTACAGTAGTTTAATATTAATATAAAGATATAGGCAGAACAATTGAACAGAATAAAGACTAGAAAAATATCTAAACATATTACTAATTAAACATATTACTGATTTTCAGTAATGAAAATCAATTAACCACTGACATGTATTACCTATATGAATCTCACAAACAATGTTGAATGAAAGACTCAAGGCAGAGGTTGTACATTCCATTTCAAAATTTCAAAAACAGCAATCAAGACCAGTGTCAAAAGTTAGCATAGTGATTACTTCTGAATACTGTTAGAAGATAAACTCAGATAACTAGGAGATTAACGAGAAAAACAATCAAAAATGGCAGTAAGCAGTGAATCTAATTACCTATAGGAGGCCAAGACTAATATAGGGATTTTGATTTGAAAATTAAATGTTGGAGTTGTGAACCTTGATAATAGAATAGATACATAACTGTCTATATAAAGAGAGGCTGAGGTGTGAGAATCACTTGAACCTGGGAGGCAGAGGTTGCAGTGAGCCGAAATTGTGCCACTGCACTCCAGCCAGGGTGACAGAGCAAGAGTCTGTCTCAAAAAAAAAAGTTATGAATAACTGTGCACCAGATAACAGAGCATCAGCATTCACAGAGAAGAGCTATAGGGGAAATAAGAAAAAATATAGAAAACACAGCATCTTAATTATTTAATTCATGTGTTTTAGTTCATTAAATATCAAGAGGACCAAAAATTAAGCAAGACTAAAAAATACCTAAATATCGTAATTGGTAAGGTAGAAATATGTGTGTGTATGTCTGAACATAACAACTCATTCTTTTTTAAGTGGCAATGAAACATTCATAAAATAAAAAAAAGAAATTCCTTAATTGCTATAAAAGTATTCCTGGGGATGAGTAATTTATAAAAAATAAATTCTAATTTGGCTGACGGTTTTGAAGGCTGTACAGGAAGTGTGGTTCTGCTATCTGCTTCTGGTGAGGGCTTCAAAAACCTTACATTTATGGTAAAAGGCACAGGGGAAGAAGGAGTGTCACATGGTGAGCAGGGGGAAGAAGGAAAGGGGGAGATCCAAGTCTCTCTTAAACAATCAGATCCTGAGTGATCTAACTATGTGAGAACTCACTCATTACCACGTGGACGGCGCTAAGCCATTCGTGAGGAATCTGGATTCTGGATTCCCATGGGGTGATGAGAGGAGAGCAGAGGGGAGGAGGGGCAGGGTTGGGTCCTGGGTAAGGGGGTGCTCGGGCTGGGGTCCCTGGAGAGAAGTTCTGGGTTCCTGGGGGCCAATCAGGCAGGCATCTTTTCTGTCCACACCCAGCCGGAGCCAGGTGGGGAACCATAAGGAGAAGGCCTTTGTCCTGTCCTCCCCAGTCCTCTAGACAGGGTGGGGGCTGAGGGGTCCACCCCAGGGCAGGGCCAGGCAGTGACTCTGATGTGGGGCCTGGTTTTCGTGGACTGGCCTGGGGGGTGCGGGGTGCAGAGAAGGAGGGGGCGGACTCTGTTGGGGGATGGCGCAGTCATTCCTGTGTTCAGGCCATTTCCTGCCCTGGTCACCTGCAGTGAACCCTGGCAAGGAGGGGGTGGCCTCCCAGCCAGCAGCCTGCCTGGGATCTGCTCTGGCCCTGGAACTGGGGATAGAGCCATTCTGGAGGTCAGCAGCCGCCTAGGACAGCAGGGGACCAGGCCAGCCCCTAGCAGGGGAGGCAGTGGGGATTTTGGCAAGGACCGAATTGTTTGGGAGCCAGTGCCCCACTAGGCACAGTGACAGACACCCCAGCAGTATGTCCTGTCCCCACCAGACTGCCCACCCTATCTTAGGTGCAGCATGTGAAGGTGCCATGCCCCTGGCAGGCCCAGCCCTTGACCTTCCATGCAGTCATGAGGCCCTGGGAAGCTGAGAACAGACCTCCCACTGAGGGAACCCTCCCCACAGAGGGCAGAGTGCAGACAACAGTGACCTTGAGAGCCCCAGGAGAAGCAGGTGAGCTGGAGGCCTAGGGCTGCATGGCAGGGGCTCATCTACTTGGCCTGGTTGCTGCTATGGGTGGCACCATTGTGGTAATCGTAGACACTATATCCACCACAGTCTGACACCCCCTGACAATAACCACACCTGGAACTGGAGGCGGGGCTGTCAGGAGGAGCTTCCCAGGGAGCAAGGAGGGTCCAGACAGCTGTGCCAGGGGCCCCCAGGACTGGGACGTGGGGGGCTGCTCAGGGACCAGACATGCACAGTGTCCACCTGGAGAGGCCTCTGCAGCCTCCTGGGCTCTGGGACGGGCCTCCAGTCAGCAGGAGGCTGGGTGCTCCCCGACATGTGCTCTCCTGCCCTCACTGGTGAGCTCCTATGTGGCCCAGTGCGGGCCCAGCTCCAGCGTCCGCTCCTGTCAGCCTGGCCGAGGGTCCGGTCAGAACTGGGCATGGCTCCTTCTTAGATCCCTCGGGGACTGTCTCTACGGCTGTACCTGGGGCTGGGGGCTCCATGAGTGGTCTTTGCCAGGTGGGGACATCAAAGGCAGGTGTTTCTCTAGTGGCAGGTGAGGGAGACTGTCCAGGGCCTGGCCCTATGAAACACAGTGGCCTCTCAGAGGAGGGTGTGCGGGAGTCCTGCCTGTTGGGAGCCTGGCGGATGCTGCCCTCTTGATTCCAGCCAGGATGGGAATCCAGGCAATTGGCAGGAGGTGCTGGAACAAGGCTGGTGTCTACAGCAATTCCCAGCCCTAGGAATTGGCTGTTGGAACTGTGGCAGCTGTTGGGACATGGTTCGGTGCAGCTGGCAGGCAAGGGACCAGGGCACCTGTGGTCATGAGTGAGGTCACCTCAGAGCCCTCTGAAGCCCTTGTTTGAAGGCAGACGAAGTGTGGGGCACCAGCCCATGGGCTGTCATGGCCAAGAAGTCCCTAGAGGCCGAGGGTCTGGGCAGAAACCCTTGGGCCTGGCTCTTCTTATCCTGGAGAACTCTGAGCCAAGAAGTGTGCATAAACCCTGGGAGTCCTGTCAGTTTTTGCTGCTGGGTTCATCACGGTGGTAGTTAGCACCATAGTCACATAGCAGGAGGGCCTTTCACAGAAAGCCCCTCAGTGAGCCCAGAGGCATTTCCCACGCAGTTGCTGGTCCAGGCGTCTGGGGCCCCCATTGACAGTGGTGCTGCATCCTGGGGATCTCAGACCGGTCTGAATCTTCCCCGCCTGCCGTCAAGGGCAGGAGGGTCTGACTCACCCTCCAGGGCTCCTGTCCCCTCCAGGAGGGGCTGAGGTGACATCCGGTCAGAGCATGTGCAGGAGTCAGGCCTCCTGGATTTTTAGTCCTGGGGCAGGTGCAGGGGGTGGGACACATTTTAGGGGTCTGGGAAGGGCTGGGCTGTGGGGCTGTCCCCATGGGCCATCTTGTGTTCTGGGTGCCGTCCTGATCCAGATGTGGGTTCCCGATGTGATATCACTGAGGACTGTCCTAGAAGAGGGTGCCCACTGGGGAGAGAGACAGGGATTTCTGGAAGGTTCTTTGTCTCTGACTGTGAGAGGTGAGTCCTCTCTTGGCTTCCTGGGTGAGGTTTGGAAAGGAGCAGGACTCAGGACGGCCGGGCAGGATGAGCAACTCCCAGCTCCGGCTGTCCCGGGAATGCCTTCTGTCTTGGAAATGACCCAGGAGAGGCTCAGGTGTCAGAGACAGGCAGGCCAGGGACCACAGGGGCAGGGACAGTGTACAGGACCAGCCCCGACCTCCTTCTGCCCCTACTCAGACATGGGGGTTCTCAGGGTCCACACATGTGGCTCAGCCTTGAGGGAGGGGCTTCCGGGACTGCTGGGTGGATGGCAGCAGATGGTAATATGGGCCGGCCCTGTCCCCATCCGGACTGGTATTGGAGGGCAGCAGCGATGCAGACCTGTTGGACTCAGGTCTGGCTGACCTATGGGATAATCCTGGCCATCTGTTTCATGGTCTCTGGGGCTGGCGGGCAGGAGCTCAGGGTGGTCACTCGTGGGCTTGTCCATTGTGCCTGCTGCCCTGTGTGTTTGGGACACGGGCTGCACTGCTGTGGTAGCCACTACACCCATGGTGCTGTGGCCTCGATCAAAATCCTAACACGGCATGTGGTGGTCCACCGTGGGGAGGGCTATGGCAGAAGGCTCCCAGGGATGGGTTTTTGATGGACTCTGTGACACTGTGGGTATAATAACCAGTCCAAAAATCATAATACCACAGTGACACAGACCTCACCCCAAACCTACGGCCAGGTCTGGGGAAACCCGGGATGTCCAGGGCTGACCTGAGGAGGTAGCAGGGCACCGAGGGGAGGCTGTGGGCCCAGCGCTCTCAGGTCTGCTGCGGGGACACTCGGGTCTGCCCTTCGCTTAGGTGGACAGTGTCTGTGCCCACCTGTGTCCTGAGGCTCCATTTCAGGCTGATATCTGTCTGTACTGTCCCTACCCATTCCATAGCCATGTCCTTTTGGGTTTATAAGTTGCCCCCAAATCACGCAGGCATCACTCAGGTTTTTTATATTCCCTGGGCCACCAGGTGCCTCCACCCAGAAAGGTGAGATGTGGGAGAGTTCTAGAGTCATTCTGCAACCCTGGATGAGCCCCTGCAGCCTCAGTGCTACTGAGGTTCCAGCCACACCTGGAGCAGGTGCAGGTGAGGCCCGAGGCCAGGTGAAGCCCAGGCCAGGTGAGATCCAGGCCTGTGATGCCCAGGTCAGATGAGGCCCAGGTCAGGTGAAACCCAGGTCAGGTGAGGCCCAGATCATGTGAGCTCGGGACAGGCAAGGTCCAAGTCAGGTGAGGCCGAGGTTAGGTGAAGCCCAGAGGTGAGGTCCAGGCCAGGTGAGGCTTAGGCCAGGTGAGGTCCAGGCCAAGTGAGGTCCAGGTCAGGTGCGGCCCAGGTCAGGCAAGGCTGAGGTAGATGTATGAGACTTCTGTAATTTTCAGTCAGTGCCAACCCTGCCTGGTGTCCCTGCCCCTCCTCCCAGCCCACGCTCTCTGCCTGCCAGATGGCGGCCCCTGCACAGGTGGTGCTGGCTGTGGAGGAGCTGGGCTCTGCCTCCCTGTGCATGGGCATCCCTCTCGGGCTCTGGTCTGGGAGTGTGGGTGAGTTGCTTCTCTCTGGAATGTGCCAACTGTGCCGTCCTTGGGGGTATATGTCCTCGGGGGGATACGGCTCTGTGCCTGCTCCACATCAGGCCCCAGGAGCTGCCAGCAGGTACTGGCCTGCCCTGCCACACAGTGAGCTTGCAGCCTGTCTGGGGATGCCCAGGGAGGTGAGTGCTACCACACATCAGGCCTTTTCTCTTTAAAGTCATTTCTTTGGGGATACATCATCGATGTCTCATATACTGAATGTATGTCTGTATCACTGTGCAATTGCCTGTGTCATCGTTTATTTATCCAAAATGGGTTAATGTCTTTGCTATTATGAACAGTGCCGGAGTGAGAATTTTCTAAACACAGCTGTGTACATTTTCCTCTTCCTGTGATTTAGAAGTTTAACTGCTGTTTTCAAGGTACTGTAATGTATTTGTTCTGTTCTAGTTAGGAGACTTGCCAACCCTGTGTGTCTCTGTTCACACCCTCTTCCTTCCCCAGTAGAAGTAACCACAACTGTGTTTATGTGATCATCGTTTTCTTGATTTTCCTTATAGTTTTTCTAGTGAAAAGTTTATCCCTTAAGAAGATAGTTCATTTTGCCGGGTGTAAATTTTATTTAGAAGAAATCATATTGAAAGTATTTTTTGGAGTTTCCTTTGTTACTCCAATTACTCAGCATTGTCATGAACTCAACCGCAGAGTTGCCCGTAACCCTGTACTGTTGTCCTCGTGGCTGTCTGGGTTTGCATTTCATGAACCTGCCATCGTTTATTTGCCTGTTTTCCTTCAGATGGATGTTTGCTTCATTCTCAGTTTAGGGCTATGACAAACATATGTTGTGCACATCTTTGCCCATGAGGTTCTCAGGGAGGGCTCTGGGGCTGGCATTGCCTGCAGGGCTCTGCTTTGTTGCAGGGAGTTCCTGCCAGGGCTTTTCAGAGTGTCTGTGCCCAGCAGCAATGCCTGCAGGTACACACTGTACTTTGCCCTTGCATCAGGCACTTTCTGTTTGCTTGCTTCTGTGTGGCTCCACATTCTGGAAAATTTATTCAGATCTGTGCTGCAAATCCATCTCACTGATTCTCTCTTTAGCTGTGTCTACATCAGCTGTTAAGCATCCCATGATGCAGCAGTGTGGGCACAGGGCAAACTTTCAAAAGATGACAGTGTGGGATAGAGGCTGCTCCTCCTTCCCTGCGCCCTTCCCACACTGTCCTCCTGGGCTCACTCCCAGCCATTGATCTCGAACACCAGTTTATGGAATTCTCTGCCCAGGAAAGCAGAAACAGCAAAAGGCCCTGCTCAGGCTCTGCCTGCATCCTCTCTTGCACACCCACCAAAGTTCTTTCCTTGGGGCCTGTGCCAGCTTCCCCAGCTCGCTTCTCATTTTCTGTTTACTCTGCTCACTGGCTGGTGGGGGTGATGTCTGGAGGGGAGTCTGGTGTGTTTTGGTATTGATGGACACCCCTAGGCCCTACTTCCCAGATGCTCCCTGCAGCCCCTCAACTCCAGAAGTTGGAAGCGTTTACAGTAGGGCTTTGGGACTGGGGCTGTGTCACTGTGGGCATAGAAAGTAGCACTACTACAATATTCTCACAGTGACATGAGCCCCCACAAAATCCTCCTGTCCCCACGGGTGTCACAGAGTCCCCCCTTGCTGTCTCTGGCCAGTTCTCCTGCTGATATTGTGATTTCCAGGGGGTTTTTGTCTGAAACTCAGGGTGTCTTGGAGAGGACTCTGAGCCCAGTGCTGTACAGGGGGCTCCTCCTTTGTCCTGGGGGAGTTGCGTGGACCCTGTTTTTGGTTAAGGGAAGCATTTGCTGGTGAGGGAGACCTCCCCTCCTCTCTTTCTCAGGAGCCTCCTCTGATGATTTTGCCTGGTGTTTCTTGGGGCTGGTGCTCAGGGCTCAGCAGTCTCTGCCCTGGTCCTGCTGGGAATGTGGGTCTGTCCTGTTTCCACGAGTTTTCTGGGGCCACCAGTGAGGGGCTCGGGATGTCAGTGGCTGGTCTCGGTCCCTATGGTCTGGGCTCCGGCTCACTGCTCCCCTCCCCTCCAGGTTGGTCACTGACTCAGTTACTATCCAGCGGGCTCCATGGCTGTTTGGTGGTGGCTGCAGGTCTCTTCCCAGGAGAGGCCTGCGAGAGGGTTGGGATGTCTGGGAGCCCTGCATTCTCCCGTGATGTTGCTGCCTGGATCCCTCATCTTTAAAGGGAGTGCCGAGCCTCCCTGCAGGTGTGGGCAGTGAGAGACACCGGCGGATGTGCATCAGGGTGCTGGAGGCCGATTTCTTTCAGTGCCTTCTGCCTGTGGAAGAGCTGAGCTCCCTGCTTCTGTGCACAGGAGATTTCCCTGTAAATGAGGAGTGAGGGCAAGGGTCTGCGTGGGGAAGACTTGGGTGAGCCTTCGTCCTGGAAATACCAGGGCCATGTCCAAGAGGGGAGTGGGGCCAAAGTGTCCAGGAGGAAGGTGAGGGCAGTGTGTGGGTGGGAGTGCACGGTCAGTGCCATGGCTCAGAGGCCCCAGGAGAGGAAGAGCTCAAGTTGTGGGCAGGAGGAGGCAGCGGGTAGGCACAGGGGGGAGAAACTGAGGCTCTGGCAGCAGAAGAGGGGAGGGCCTGCATGTGCAGGGTTGGCCTGGGGGGGGTGTCTGGAGGGAGAGACAGGGGTCTGGGTGGAGACCAGGGTGGTGACTGCAGGGACAGGACCCCAGGATTGTCTGGGTGGGCGGCAAGAGCAGCAGGGCAGAAAGGGCCCAAGGCAGGGTCCAGTCTTCTCAGGGTGTGGGCTGCAGGGATGGGACCCCAGGGTTGTCTGGATGGGCAGGAAGAGCAGCGGGGTAGAAAGGGCTGGAGGCAGGGTTGGGCCTCCCCAGGGTGTGGGGTGCAGGGAGGGGCTGCACAGGCTGTTCCCCTGAAGGAGGGAGGAGGGAAGGAGCACAGAGGTGCTGGGAGCAAATGGAGAGGGAAGTGGCAGCGACCCGCGTGCCAGGCGGTCCCGGTTTGGGGTTGATCTGTGTGGAACAGCTCCCTGGCCCATGTGTAAGTGGTCAGGGGAGACATGGAGGTCTGGAGCTACAAGCGGTGGCAGGAAGGCAGGTCCTGGTCTTGGGGGTCTGGAGCTTATCTTCTTCCTGTAAACTGAGTGTGGGCGGCACCTATGGGCAGTGCCCTGGACCTGTGGTCTGGTGGAGTCCAGGCCTCCCAGGGATAGCAGGGCAGCCAGGGCTAGAGGAGCCTGAGGGGCCAGGTCAGGGTAGCCCTGGGGACACTGCCTCCACCTTTGACCAGCGCTGCTGCGGGGATCTGGTCATGAGACCCCTTCACCCAGGAGGGGAGGCACGTGAGTGTGACCCTAAGTCCATACCCTATGGGGGGCTCTGACCCTCCTGCATAGGGCCTGGACAGGGGTGGGTGGCTGTGTGCAGGTGGGGAGTGGGGAGCCCAGACTCTCCCAGACACAGCCTGCTCTGCTCCAGAATGTGGGCTTGGGGACTGCAGGCTGGCTGGGTCTGGGCTACCTGGTGTGCCTGTGGTGGCTGCATTCCCATATCTGGGACTGAAGCCTAGTGAGGACCAGGAGGAGCCTGAAGGGGGCTCCATGGAGGACCTGCCTTGGATGACACCCCTATTTTAAGAAGGACATGGTGGGTTCCAGCTGGGAGGAAGGGAAGTGGGCCACCTCCTGGCGGTCTTCCACACCCACCACTTCAGCCTGGGGCTTCTGTGCTTCCTCCCTGCGCAGACCCCAAAGTCTGTGCCGCCACAGGGCAGGAAGGAAGGGCCTGTGGCCTGGTCAAGGTTGGGGCCACAGTGGTGTTCCCTAAGGCCCAGTCTGCTCTCAGGGCCCGCCCCACAGCCCTGAGACGGGGAGGGGTTTCTGATCCTGGTGGACTCTGGGGTGGATTCCAGTGGGGAGTCATCAGGGTCGGTGTCCCCCAGGGTATTGGGGTGAATGTGCTCCTGGAGTCTGCTCTGGATGTGGGGTTTATGCCTGTGCTGCCTGGGGTTGATGTTGGGAGGTGCCAGTGACGCCTGTTTCCCTGAGGGACTCTTGCCGGTGGTAGGGTCAGTTCTGGCCAGGGGCACTGGGGCCACAGCAGTAGGATGGGGTCCAGCCCCTTCCATGACCCCCTGGAGCCCCGGTCCCCATCCTCACCATTCAATGGGGACTCCGTTGTGCTCTGGGTGCTGGGGGTCATATGAACTGAGTAGGACCTAGGTTCGGGGTGGCTGTTCCCCTCTCTGGCATGGCCTCCGGCAGTGGCCAGGAGACAGTTTTGGACAAAGCTTTTCTCACAGTGGTTGTTCCAGTTATACCCACTGTGACTCGGGGCTGTTCAGAATCTGCCCAGGCGCCCTGAGCTCTGGGGCCTCCTGGGTAGGGGCTGGGCTTGTGGGCGGGATCTCCTTCAGGGGCTCTGGAGGCTGTGGCTCACTTTAGTTGTGGGGTGAGCACTGGGAGCCCCCGCTAGCAGAACACCCACAGAGACTGGGGCCTGCACACATTCCGCCCCAGTGTGTGGGGTGGGCCCAGGCCCCTCTGGGCAGGTCAGCTTCAATGGGGAGGGTGCTCAGGTCCTGCTTGTTTTCCTCTGGGTTAATGGGATTCATCTCCTGGCCCCAGATCCTCACAGGCTGCCCCTGTCCCTCCAGCAATGCAGGACATGGCAGGTCACCCTGGAGGGAGGCATGTTCTGGTCTGGGTGTCAGGTGTGGCACCTCAGATTTTCCATGCATGCTGTGGGCTGAGCAGGACAGCAGACGACCCCGGGCCCCCACCCTGTCTATGGACATTTTTTGCTGCGGCAACTGTGGGAGCTGACAGTGTTCACAGCCACGCCACGGTCTTCATCGTAGTCAAGTCTTTCTAAGAGTTTCATTGTGACGAAGCCTCCTATTAAACGGCACCTCGGCCCTGCTTCCTGAGGGTTACTGCTGAGTCCCGGATTTCCCACAGAGGCGAAGAGAGGAGAGCAAAGGGAGGAAGAGTCAGATGAGCTGGGCCCTGCAGAAGGGGGTGCTTGGGTTGGGGTCTGTGGAGCAAAGATCTGGGCTCCTAGGGGCCACGCAGACAACCATCCTCCCTGTTCACACCTTGAAGATCCCAGCAGGAGCCAGGTGGGGAGATTGTGAGGAGAGGGCCTGTGTGTTGTCTTCCTTGGGCCATGGGACAGGGTGGAGGTTGAGGGCATCTTTCCCAGGGGATCACAGAACAGCACCTCTGCTGTGGGGGGCATCTGGCATGGGGGGCTGGGCTGTGGGGTGCAGGGCAGGAGGGGGCATGCATGGGAGGGGTGTGGCCCAGTCATTCCTGCATTCACAATCTTTCTTGTCCTGGGCACCTGCACTAGACCCCGGCCTGGAGGGGGCGGCTTCCTAGCCTACAGCATCCCTGGAGTCTGCTCTGACTCTGGACCTGGGGACAGGAGCCAGGCAGGAGGTCAGCAGCCTCCTAGGACAGCAGGAGGGTCCAGGCCAGTGCCTAGCAGACTTCCATGGGAGAGGGGTCCCAGGGGCGGGGAGATAATGATTTCTAGAAGGGTCTGTGTCTCTGAGTGTGCAAGTTTGTCCAAACTGTCCACCAGCTGTGATCAGGTAAACACAGGCAGACTTGAGTTCAGGTGGAGGAAACAGTTTTGTCATTAACTCTCTACCGACTCTAGGGGAATGAGCCAAGCTCCATTGTCATCTGTGCTGAGGCCGCAGCCTTGAAAAGGGAGGGGGTAGGGGGAGCAGGGAGGGTGCTCGGGGCTCAGTCATCGGGGAAGGGAAAAGTTGCCCAGCGCTGGTCAGCATCCCTGGGATGGGGCCCGCTGTGTCCATGCTGGCCACTGTTGAGGTCAGGATTCTGTCCTCCCAGAGCCTGGAGACACAGGCCCCATCCTTCCCAATGGGGACACCTCAGGGAGTGGCTCTCAGGTCCCAAGAAAGACCTTCCTGGCCACAGGAGATGCACAGACATCGGGAAGGGACAGAGGAAGGACGTGCAGTTGCAGCCTTTTCAGCAGATGCTCTGAGAATGGGAGGTCGAGAGTTGGAGCAAACGGTCAGTTCTGGTGCATTGAGCTTTCTCAGGCAGGTGTTGATGGGGCTGGGGTCAGCCTAGGGGTGTGACCTGAAGCCACTGGAAGTCTTGCTGGGGTCTGGCTCTCTCTTGGTGCAGGGGGGTGGAGGGATCCCTGACAATAGAGCACTGGGGGGCCTCCAGGAGACCATCCCTGCAGCAGCCGGGCCATGCTCTGAGGATGTGGGAAGAGGACCCCCACTGTCTCTGAGTATAGGGTGGTGACTTCTTTGCACAGACTGGCCAGGGGTCCCACAGGGGCACAGTACAGGTGTCCCTGGGCTGCAGGGCTGGGGGACATCAGAGCTGCTCTCTGGGCTTGGCAGCCACCTCAGGTGGGATCAGAAGGGAAGGCAGTGCCTGTTGCTTCCCCTCCAGGCCTCTCTCCATGGTGTCCAGGGTAGCTTCTGGGGCTTTGGTGCCAATTTCTGAGGCCAGGGTCCTACCTTCCTGATGCCATGATGCTTGGGGGCTCTGGAGGAAGCCCCAGCTTTGGCCACTCCTGCACTGCCTGGGGCTCCAGTCCTGCTGTGCCTTGAGGGGAACCCGGGGCCCCAGGCTTGGCCCTGTAAGGTCAGATGGGGGCTGGGCTCCAGCATCCTGCCGCTAGGTTTAGTTCCTAAATGACAGGGAGGCAGACTCTGGCTGAGCTCAAGACCTGTTCCCAGGCTCTGCGCCAGAGCAGGGTCCCCCAGCAGAGGCTGTGTGGAGCTGGGCAGGGTTCCCACTTTGTGGGGAGTTCCCTGGACCTGGAGACTCAACCCTCAGCCTCCTTGATGATGAATGATTCATCCTGTGACTGTCTTGGCCCAGACCATCAGGTGGCCTCCTCACCTACCCCTCTTCAGACAGGGCCTGAGACTTAAGGCAGGAGCACCCCCTACACCAGACCTCCTGGGTCACAGGAAATGCACAGACATCGGGAAGGGACGGAGGATGGATGGAGGAAGGACGTGCAGTTGCAGCTCTTTCTGCAGATGCCCTGAGAGAGGAGGTAGGAGAACGCTTGCTGTGGTTTGAATGCTTCTCTCCTCCAAAACTCATGTTGAAATTTCATTGCTATTGTAACGGTATGAAGAGTGATTAGGTCATAGGGTCCCCACCTCATGGGTGGGATTGGCACTGTTATAAAAGGGTGAGTTCAGCCCCCTCTTGCTCTCTTTCTTGCCTTCCACCATATGATGACACAGCAAGAAGGTCCTTGCCAGATGCTCCTGGACTTGCTTTGGACTTTCCCTTGCTCTTGGACTTGCTCTGGCACCTTGCTCTTGGACTTCACAGCCTCTAGAACTGTGAGAAATAAATTTCCGTTCAGTATAAAGTTCCCAGTCTTGGGTGTTCTATTACAACATCACAAAACAGTCTAAGACAACCCCGTATTCAGACCTAAGGTGAGATAACCCCTACCCATATCTAAGGATCCCCTGCTCCAGATCTTAGTGGTGAGGTCAATACAGGACTCCCTCTGAGGGAAGCCCTGACAGCAGTGCCTGGGAAGGCATCTGTAGGGCCCAGTGGGCCAGGGGAGGCCCAGGACACACCTACATCATCTCTCATAATCCCTCCATTCTGTTATAACAGGAGCATATGCTTATAGCATACTTTAAAAATCAGCCCAAAACTGAAGGTAAGCATCGGTTAATTGATGGACTCCTTTTCACGGTTTGGTCTTTGTATTTACACCACAGTCATCTCACAATGTGTGTTGAGCTTTGCACCCTTTTACCAAATGAGGTCACCCCATGAATGCTGGCTGTCACATTATCACAGATATGTGACAAGTATAATTGGGAATGTTTGCAGAATAGTCCCATTAATGTATGCACCATAATTTCTTCAGGCACTATCTTGCTTTCAACTATTTTATAATTATAAATAATGCTCTGAAGAATGTCTGTTCACAAAGTGTTTTCGTCATGTGTGCTAGCCACTTGTTTTCTTTTGGAAATTGTGTTATATCCTTTGCTGATTTCTTAAGGGATTTGTTCTTTTTCTTATTAGCTTATATATGTTGTTTGCATAATAATGGTACAAGACCTTTACATATTAGATTAATATTATTTGAGTTTATTATTTGCTGTTAAGTTTTGATGATTTTTAAATGTAAAAAATCTGTAAAGGTGTTACCTAGCTTCATTATTTGGGTATGCGGTGAAGCCTGCCCAACTTTGGGCAACTGTCTGGGCCTGTGTGTCCAGAGCGTGAAGGAGTCTCTGCTTTCCTCTGGAGGGCTGGTGTGATATCAGTGTTCTCTCTCCAGGCCTGGGTGCCCTCCTGGGTCTGGGCTTGGGCTGGGCTCTTAGATGTCTCAGAGGAATTGAGACTCTATTAATCAAGTGAGTCTTTCCATTTCTGGTGAGATGATCATGGGTCATCATTGGCCTGAGTGGTGGGATGAGCTATAAATAGTTCTTAATTCCCGGTGTAAGTCCTTGTTCAATGAGATGGACAGAATTTGGCCTTCTAGGAAGTCATTTATAACATTTGGCTCTTTGCCAAAATGCAAGTAACCCATGTTTTACTCTGGGGACTGTGGAGTGTGATCCCTTTCATAGACTTTTCCATGTTCCTCCAAATCCTGGAGCAGTTCTTATGGGAACTGATTAGTTTTGTGAAAGTCTAAACTTCACCCATAAAGCCATCTTGGCCTGAAGTCATCTGTGAGGGCAATTATTTAATAATCTTAATGCTTTCTTGAGGATTATTGTTCCAACTATGATTTCCATTTCTTCTTGAGTCAGTTTTAAGTTTTATTGCTAGAAAAGAAAAATGCCAACTTGCCATCATCTCTGCTGTCACTATTTTGTGTTCAACAATTGCCTTCTGTATCTGCTGTGTCTTCCCCAGCACAGAAGCTGTAATGTTATTAAACAAAGCAATGTGTCCAGATCACTCAGAATCTATGCCTGTCGCGGGGAGCAGGAGATGAGGGTGAATGAAGAGCCAGAGCATGGCAGGGGAGCCACTGCAAGGATGCTGAAACTCATGTGAACAGAGTTGCTGTAGGCAGGCCACCATGGAACCTTGTGGGGGAAGCACTGCCTCTTAGGAATGGCAGTGAAAATGGGAGAAGAGGGTGGTATTGCCTCCAGATAGAAGATGCAGTGCTTTGCCTTGCTCCTTGGTGCATGGAGAGGGAAAGGGATGCTGCTATAAAGTTCCTGGCTGGACTTTGGCTTGATAAGGCATGGGCACCTTTGGGAGTATGAGGACGGGTGGGTTTGTGCACATCTTCCATGAGGAGCTGTTAGTATTGGGGCAGACGTTTCAAGTATGGCAGACAAAGGATGTTCTGTATGGGGAAATGTGGTGACATCCATTTCACAAGGACAGCTCACATAGATTGAGTGCTCAGGAAGGACCAGCATCATACCCAGTGCCTGATGTGTATCATCTCAATTAGTCCTTGCTTCAAATGCAAAAGGAAGCCATTGCCATCTTCATCACCACCATCATCATCATCCTCCTGTGCAGATGGAAAAGCTGAGGCATAGAGAGGTGACGGAGTCTGCCCAGGACTGCAAGCCTGCTGGTGGCAGAGCCAGATTCCAATGGAATGAAGGTTGTCATCCTCAGATGGCAGGGTAGGCAGGTGGCTAGACCTCACTTGGGAGAAGGGGAAAGGACACTGACATTGGCTAGGGATGGAGCAGGGCTTGGGCTGGCTTTCCATGCATGGGCAGCGGGCGTGGCTCATGGCTGTGCTCCAGCCCCAGGTGTGGACATTGAATCTTCCAGGTTTACCCTAGGCTATGGGTCTGGACAGCACTGTGATGGAAAGAAGACGCTCTATGTCCTGCAGTCTGTGACCAATGATGTGACTGTGGGAATGGCACTGGCGTCTGGCTGCCACTCTGGGATGGGTGGCCAGCTGCCATCGGGCCCTGGGATGGGACCACCATACGACTTCTTCCCTCGCTCCTCCAGGTCATGTCCACAGCCCAGGAGGACCAGAAAAGCCTCTCGAGCCGATGGCAGCTCACGTTCTGCCTTGTCAGCTACTCCTCTCCTGGGCAACATTGGCTGCTTGCTGTGGCTCTCCCTGGGGTACGTGACTGCCTCTGTGCTGGGCGCCTGGCCTGGGCTTTCCTTCTGGGCCTGGGCAGCTGGGGTCAGCTTGGACCCAGGCAGCAGCCACAGAGGGGCCCATGGAGGTGACAGAGTTGCTTCTATGATGGTGAATGGGCAGCTGTGACACGGGGGAGGCGACCCCTCCTTAGTTTCCAAGTGCTGCGGTCAGAGCCGGGGCCAGCAAAGTCCCTCCCATATTCGAAGAGTGGGTTTGGGTTTGTCCCAGGAGGACATAGTCAGGAGCCCATACTGGGACATGCTTCCTCCAAAGTTCAGCCTGGACCCCAGCCTCTGCCAACGGCCCCGCTCCTTAGCTAACCCAGCTTGCTCCTGGGTTCCACGGCAGAGTCAGATGTTTCTGGGTACTTTCACCTTTGTGCCTTAAATGCATGTTGAGGATTTTAAGGAATTGTGGAGAAATAGGGCTGTGCCAAAGGCAAGTGACAACTGGGAACAATGATCCCACAGAGGCTGCTGAGGCCTGGGCCCCAGGGGCGTGAGTTCATCCTTCTGCCTGGGCTTTGGTGGGAGGGGCAGACTCTGTGGTCTGAGACACAAAAAAAACCCAAAACATACGTGTGTACAGACACACAGCAGAGGCACACACACACTTGTGCCCATGCACACACTCACAGGAGGCCCGTGGACTCCGCACAGCGAAGAAACTCCTCCGGCCGACAGTGGAAGGTGCTGCAGCAGGGACCCACCCCCAAGCCCTGCCTGCCTCCCATTGCCCACCTGGCCCTGGCTTGATGGGCTCATCTCATGCTGTGGCTGGGGCCTCTTGCTTCCTGCAACCCCTTGCTGGCCTGGGGCCTGGGCCTCTCCTGGGCTGTGCCTAGGGTTTGTAACCCAGGGCCTGTGCTGGCGTGCACAGAGCATCTCTCCCTGGGAGGCTCTGGGCTGCCTCCTCGAGTTCTGTGGGGCTGCACTGGCTGGTGAGCCTGTGGTGTGGGTTTTTAGGCTGTATCCTTCTACCTCCTGAGTCCAGGGGTCCCAGGTACCCTGCAGCTGTCTCCTCGGCCATCCTGTGGGGCCCCGAGACCTTGCCCTCACTTCAGTGCCCAGGTGCTCCAGCTCTGCCCAGGTGCCAGGCGAAGGTGTGAGCATGAGCCTATCGGACACACCTGGCAATGTATACCGGGTGTCCCACCGCTGCCACCACGGGGCCTCCCAATACAGCAACCGCCACGGACCTGTGGGGACCAATGAGGAAAGAGAGACGCAGGTCTGGGCCAGGCTCACAGGGACTCCGCCATAGCAGACCCTGCCCCAGCAGGCCCCCTTGTCCTTCCTGGGCCGTGGTCCTTCATGAGGAACTAGCCCATCCCTGGTGGGGCTCCCACCCCACTTCTAGTGGGCTCCATGCTTGTCTTGTCGGAGTCACCCCTCAGGCAGTGCCGGGATCCTCTCCTTTAGACCCACTGCACCTTCCAGGCCTCCTGGGCTTCTGCTGGGGACAGAAGAAATGCCTCCCCAGGTCTGTCTCTGGAGGCTCTGAGGGAGATGGGCTTGGGGGCTCTAGGAGGAGGCAGGGATTCCAGGGTGCTAGGAAGGCAGGGGTGCAAGGTCCCACCCAGTGAAGTAACAAGCCGTGGGTGGTGACAGTGACCCAGTGCCCTCACTGCCCAACCCCACCTGTCCTCAGCCAGTGCTGCAGGGATCCCAGGCCCAGACTCTGCAGGCCTTCACTGATCCTGGCCACCCCAGAAAGGCTGCAGCCTGCGGGCACCAGCCGGGCCACATGCCCAGTGCCAGCTAGGGCCCACCGCCCATCCTGCACACAGGGCTGCTGGGTGGGTGCCCCTCACACCCCCAGGATGTCAGTGCTCACCTCGAGCAAAGTGCCCCAGCTCGGCCTTGGGAGGCGGTCATGTCCTGGGGCATAATGGAGAGCTGTCCAACTGAGAGAGAGGGAGGGAGGGAAGGAGGGAGGGAGAGAGACAGAGAGAGAGAGAAAGAGAGAGAGAGGAGGTGTGGGCTCTAAGGCTGCCTTAGTGGAGTTGTGCGTGGCCTGCACCTCACCAAGCCTAGCCACTCTCACCGCTCTGAGTGGCTCACAGGCTTGTGAGGGCCCCGTCGCTGCCTGCTGGGTCCCCACCAGGGCTCCCTCTAGGAATGCGCCATGTCTGCTATGACAATTTGCACAGCCTAGTGGCTTAAACACCACACATTTATACCACAGGTCCAGATGAATCCTACAGGGCCAAGGTCTAGGTGTGCTGGAGGCCATGCTTGCGGGGAGAACTTCCCTTCCTCTTCTAGTCTCTGCATCCCTGAGCTCTCGGCTCCTCCTCCATCTTCAGGGCCAGGGCGTAGCATCTGTTCTCTCAGCCTCTGCCTCTGCTTCCGACCTCACCTGGCTTCTGTCTATGTCAGTCTCCCTCTGCCATCCTCCTAGAAGGACACCTGTGATTACATTAGGGCTCACCTCTTTAATCCAGGAGCACCTCTCCACTTCATGATTTTCAGCTAACTTGCTTCTGCAAAGACCCCCTTTCCCTATAAGGGCACACATTCACTGGTCCCGGGGCTAAGGACCTTGCTCCAAGTCCCTCCACCCATGATGCTGTGCCTTCCAGAAACCTGTCCTCTGCAGCTCGGTCTTGACCCCAAGCCTGCTGATGACCTGAACATCACAGGGTTATCCCCTTGGGCTGTGTGCAGCATGATGCAATTTCTTGGCCTGAATGTCATGCTCCCTGGGGCAGGACCTTGAGGCTGCAGCACACACTAGGCCATCTGCACCTGGGTAGACAGGGAGGTGCTCAACCCCAGCTCGGGTCCTCTAGTCTGCCTGGCTACCATGCTTCTCATTCTCCTGCATCTGCAGACCCTGGGTTGCCATGTGAGGCAGGGGTTGGGTGGGGCTGAGGGCGTGGCTTTGGTCCCTGGCTGTCCGGATGAAGCACCAGAGTGATGCCACAGCCCATCCCGGTGACATGCTCACCCCCAACCCCTGTGTCCGGGACCCCGGTCTTGTGTGGTCCCTGATGTGGAGTCCTCAGTCCTTAAGACACATCCAGAAAGTCCTGGCCATGAATTGGGGGTGCAGAGTCCTCCAGAGCCACTGGGCTGGGCTGGTGCCCCCAGGAGATGGAGGGTCTGGTGGATGCCCTCCTCCCTCAGAGCTGGGGCAGCTGCCTCCCAGGGGTGGGACCGTGGGCTCAGAGAGAGGCCCTTGAGCTGCAGCTCAGGGGAGTGTGAGGCTTCATGGAGTGTGTCCTGGTCCATGTGGTCCACGTGTCTCCATCTCCAAGGAGAGGCTCCTCAGTGTGCACCCCCACATCCGTCCTCTCTGCCGGCCCCCGGCGTCTGAGCAGTCATTCCCTGCCAGCACCTCTGCAGCCTGCTGGGCCTCAGGTTCGCTGTGAGGGACCTCCCCAGCCTTCCGCGGAGGTGGAGTAAGCTCCGTCAAGGCAGGTGGCTTCGTCCCTTCCTGTGAGTGACACCAGTGATGAAGTGGACCCCTCCACAAAGGCATCCTCAGGGCACAGGGCCCTGGGGGCACCTTCCTCCTTTCTTATTTGTTGAGAAAAAAAGTGGCATTGCGCTCACACCAGGATGCTGGTGCAGAGCTGACATGCTCGGGAAAGGTCAGAGGTCACTAGGGGTGGGAAGGTCATCCAGTCCAGACACAGCACCTCGTGGGCTGGTAAACTGAGGCTCAAAGTGCTGGTGCCAGGCCTAAGGCCTCACGGTGACCCCTGTCTCTGGTTCCCAGCACCTGCCTGAGACCTGCCCCAGGCACCCATAACCTGGAATTCCCTGTTTCCTTGTCCAGGGCCTGAGGAAATTGCTCCCCGGGTCTGTCTCTGGAGGCTCTGAGGGAGACGGGCTTGGAGGCTCTAGGAGGAGGCAGGGATTCCAGGGTGTCAGGAAGGCAGGGGTGCCAGGTCCCACCCAGTGAAATAACAAACCGTGGGTGGCGTTTCGGCCTCCCTGCCTTCCCCACTGGGTGTGCTGGTGCTGGCGCTGCTGGGTCAGGGCTGCCTGTGACCCCAGACACTACTGTCCGTCCTGTGAGGCTCCTGTCTGGGCATGTCCTGGGTGGATTCCTCCTTTCTGTTAAGTAGCTACATGAGGCAGGGGCTCCTGGATCCAAAAAAAAATGACAGGAATTCCAGAACCAGGTGCATCCACTCAGGGCAGCCAGTGTTCATGGAGCTGCCTCTCCACAAGTGAAAGTCAGCCCGCCCCTCTCATGAGAAAAGAACCTGTGGATACCTCTCAGCCTCCAGCATTGCAAGTGCAAGGCCAGTGGAGTTAATCTGCAACGTGCATGAGGGCGTGTGTCAGTGGCTGTGTGCAGAAGTGTGAGTGAGCAAGAGCGAGAGCGCATGGCTCCTGCTGTACCTCAAAGTGTGGGCTCCCGGTGGCTGCTCAGCATTCCCAGGGGTGAGAGGCCTCATGCATCCTAGGCTGTCTATATATAGACACAGATTTTCTTCTCTGTGGTCTGGAGCGCCGCCTGGTGGTCTTGTGCTTCCCTGCAGGGAGCTTTGTGTCTGGGCTCACACTGAGGTCCCCATTCTGTCTCCCACGGGAATGTGTGGCCCTGCCCTTGGCCATAACGGAGCTCAGCTGCAAGGATAACTGGGCCTTGGATGTGTCTCTGCAGATGGAGAGTTGGCCCAGAAGGGTGGGCTGAAGTGTGTGCTGCCCCTGGAGCTGAGGTGCCCCAGCACCTTCCCAGAGTGCTGCTGGGTCCAGGCCCAGAGGTCCGTGAGGATCTCACCAGCCCTGGGCATGACTCTAGTAGCTGCAACTGATGCAGGACACTCAGGGCCAAGAAGCAAAGACATGAGTCACAAACGGACACCACAGCCCACAGCCCCAGTTCTGAAATCTCTGAGACACTCACATGGAAGTACAGCCATCAGGCAGAGGACAATGCACAGAGATCTCATGTTTTCCTCAACAAGGGGCATGACTTTCCCATTGGCCTTTCCAGGACAGAACAAGAAAAAATAACTGGCTCTCTCTAGCCTGAGGTTGCATTTTGCTGAGTCTCTGGGATGGAAATGTGTCTTGTGTCTTCAGGAGTCTGCAGGGCAGCCGCTGCTGTGACTCAGGTAGAAACTTCTCTCCCCTGATGTCCTGGCCCCTTGTTATCCCTGCCACAGTGGAATCAGACTGGGCACCGCTTTAGGGAGAAACGGAGGACATGGAGTGAGGGCAGGGTAGTGAAGACTACTGAAAGGAGTCAAAACTCTCCAGGGGAAGAGACACCTCCAGGAACCCTTGGCATTGTTTTCTTCACTTTGCAGGAGTAGGAAGGAGCTGAGAGTCTAGAGAGAGCCTCAAATGCACAACCCTAATTTGGCATATCAGGGAGCAATCTCATCAGCCCAGGAGAAGGCCCAGGAGAAGGGTCAGCTCTTTGTGCCTCTGCAGAGAAGCGGCAGGGACTGGGAGGGCATTTTCCCTGCCCAGCAGGTGGTGCTGCCTCCTTGTTCCCTGCCTGGCACAGCCTCGGGGTGCAGCTGCTGGCTTTCCCAGGGCCTGTGGAGAGCGTCTTCTTGGTACTTCCTTAACGTCAAATAAAGTGAATGCCTTCTCAATGCACAGCTTAATTCATCATTGGAAAGGCCAAGACACACACACACACACACACACACACACACCTATGTTTTTTTCTGACAAGAGCTAGAGACAATTGATAAGTATGTTATCTGACTATAGCTCACCTTAAGGAGGAAAAAACTATTAAGAAATTTCTTAAGTGTAAATTGTGCCTAATTATGTGTAAATTAGTAACAGAAGCAAAAAATAATAACTGCAGTCAACTTATACACTTTAAAAGAATACTCTGTGAAACAATGACATGTTATCAAAAAAGGGATACTTAATTTGTTATGTGTGGTGACGGTCAATGAGAAGACTTGTGTTCTTGCTGGAGAAGTCAGCATCCCCACAGGTGGACTTCCTGCAGCAATCTTGCGTGTCTCAAACTTCTGTCCAAAGCATGTAAGGGAGGAGCTCAGTGCGCACAGGAACCTGACGCCTGCCACCCAAGGGATGTATGAGCTTCCATATAAGTAGAAGAAGATGGAAACTTCAGCACCTGCAACAGAAGAGGCTTTCTGCTTTGGGGACCCAAACAGTTCCATCTATGGTGGAGGTGTAGGCTCATTCCTACATCAACGTCAACAAGCCATTGGACACAACAACATTTAGGAGTAGTCGACCCCACCTTCTCCAATGTGGCCTGCACAGCCCAGGCTGCAGGGTGGGAGAGGTTGATTCTGGAGAAAAGTCATTCCTGCTCCCCTGGTACACTCTCCTCCCCGACTGCTTCATACAGGGACCAATGTGATGATGCCATCATGATGTTGAAGCACGCACTGAACCCTGTAATCAATTAAAGGGTTTTCCCATCCACCCATCCACACACACATCCACCCATCCACTCACCCATCCATCCATCCATCACTTATCCATGCATCCATCCACCCACCCAGCCATGCATTCATCCAGCCATCCCACAATCCACCCACCCACCCACACATCCAAACATCCATCCACTAATTCATGCATCTGTCCACCCATCCAGCCATCTGTTAGCAGGAGCGAATCCGTACAGGTCTGCAGCAACTTGATTCTCGCCTCCTTGGAGGAAAGAATTTGGCCAAGGGGCATGCAGAAGAGTGAGAGACCCAAGCAAGTTTTAGAGCAGGAGTAAATGTTTATTAAAGTTTTAGAGTGGGAACAAAAGGAAGTAAAGTACACCTGGAAGATGGCTAAGTGGGTGACTTGAGAGATCTAAGTGCTCTGTCCGGCCCTTGACTTCGGGTTTTATACATTGGCATGGTTCTGGGATTTGTATTTCTTCTCCCTTGATTTTTCCCTTGGGGTGGGCTGTCCACATGTACAGTGGCCTGCCAGTGCTTGGGAGGGACCGCATACACAATGGGTTTAATGAAATGTGCACATGCTCATTTGAGGTGTTTTTCTCTTACTTTTAGAGTGTTCCTAGAGGAAGATTTTGTGCCCATTAAACTCTGCCACTTTGCCTCTTAGTGCATATGCTTGAGCCCACACACCCAACTCCTGAGATCTTATCGGGAAGCTGCTGATGACCAGTTTCGGGTGTTTTCTATCTATTGGGAGACTGCCTTTTCTTGGTGCCTTCTGAGATCAATTATTATTATTTATTATTATTATTATTATTTGAGACAGAGCTTTGCTCTATCACCAGGCTGGAGTGCAGTGGTGCAATCTCAGCTCACTGCAGCCTCTGCCTTCCAGGTTCAAGCAATTCTCCTGCGTCAGCCTCCCGAGTAGCTGGAACTATAGATGCACGCCACCACGCCTAGCTAATTTTTGTATTTTTAGTAAAGACAGGGTTTCACCATGTTGGCCAGGATGGTTTCGATCTCTTGACCTTGTGATCCACCCACCTCAGCCTCCCAAAGTGTTGGGATTACAGGTGTGAGCCACCATGTCCAGCCGAGACCAATTATTATTTTAGAGAGGCAGTTTAACAATCACTTGACTATCAGCTCATGCCTGCCTAACTACCCACTCTAATACATCCATCCCTTCACATAGCCATTCATCCATCCATCCATCCATCCAACCATCCACTCACTTATCTATCCAAGTACTCATCCATGCATGTAGCCACCCACCTACCCTCCCATTCATCCACCCACCCATGCATCCATCAACCTACCCATCCACCCATACATGCATCCATCTATCTTTCCACTCTTCCATCCACACACCTACTCAGCCATCCATCCATCCATCCATCCATCCATCCATCCATCCATCCACTAATCCCTGGTTGGGTCCATCTGTCTGTGCGGCAAACATGCAAGGATAAGTTCCATGTGACAAGTCTGAACTCAGTGTTGGAATCATGGGAGGGGCAAGGTGGAACAGGCTGGCTTCCTCACCACTATTAACACTGTGGGGAGAAGGCCGATGGCAAACTCACTTCCATGTTAAGTTTCCTGAAAGAGGAAGGGGAGTGTAATGCTAGAGAGTAATGGAAGCTCCCACTGTTGACACAGAGGTAATGAATGCCTGTCTGATGAGCTAAGACCTGCAGGAACAGAAACAGCCACATGAAAACAAGGCAGAAAAGAGGCATATGGCAGAAGAGCAGCTGCTGAAAGTTCCCTTAGGTTGGGCAAAACTGCTATGTTTTGAGGAACTAAGAACAGTCCAAGGGCAAGCTACTGCCCTGTGTTTCTCCTCTTCCCCTGTGTCTGTCCGTGTTCCATAGTGATTGTGCAAACTCTAAATACATCGATGACTCACCATTGCCTTTATGTTAGAATAAACAAAACAGAAAACAAATCCCTGATGACCCCACAGGTTGCCCTCTTTCACTTTGTATCTCTCATTTCTGTCTCTCTCTCTCTCTCTCTCTGTCTCCCTTCATCTGGCCCATCTCTCTGTATATCTTTTTGTCTTATTATTTCAATAAAGGCTCTTAGGGTCCATCTACT
Source organism: Pan troglodytes (assembly GCF_028858775.2). Lineage (NCBI taxonomy): Eukaryota > Metazoa > Chordata > Mammalia > Primates > Hominidae > Pan > Pan troglodytes. The sequence continues at coordinate 17,386,525 of NC_072413.2, forward strand.
GTGCTGGAAACTTTCTTCTCACCAACCATTGTAAGTTGGAGAATGTTTTCTCCACCTTATTACAAAATGCTATAGCTAATTCTCTTACTGCAGAATAATCTTTAATATGGGTGCCCTGTTTTTAGAATTTAAAATTAGTATCAATTGTCATTTTTTCACAATTACAATTAGTATTTTACAAATGAGTTTTGTAACAGGGCAGGGCATTAATGAATTAAATTACTCTGTAATAGGAATGAGAACTTTTATTTTAATATTTTTGAGACAGAGTCTTACTTTGTCTCTCAGGCTGGAGTGTGGTGATGTGATCTTAGCTCACTGCAACCTACACCTCTTGGGTTCAAACGATTGTCCTGCCTCAGCCCCACAAGTAGCTCAGACTACAGGCGCACGCCACCACGCCCAGCTAATTTTTGTATTATTGGTAGAGACAGAGTTTCACCATCTTGGCCAGGCTGGTTTTGAACTTCTGACCTCAGGTGATCCACCTGCCTCAGCCTTCCAAAGTGCTGGGATACAGGCATGAGCCATCATGCCCAGCCAATAAATTTTATTTTTAATGGACCCTCTTAGATAGTTATTAATAATGGCAGTATCAAAATACATGCAATTATGCAAATGGAAGTAGCTTTTTTCCTACAAACTTAAGAATATTTCAAATCATCTTCTCTCTATTCTTTTGAATTACATGTGTGAGAAACAGATTATAAGTATTTCATGTTATTTTCCCAGACATCACTATAAGCATCAAGTAACTATTCACATGTGTGCCAGCGATTTATCATCATACTCATGAGTGTTTTCTATTTCTAGAAGTTGCCCATTTTTTAATCTCTTCTTTGCTTTTTCCTTCTTGTAAATATTGGACTTCTTAATTCTTTTCTAATGCTGCAGATCCTCCTAGGGAAGGATTCTCTACAGTACTACTTGTGTTAGAATGTTGGGTGAAAAATTATACATGGTTTAAATAATGAATGAGCCTGAAAAAAAGAGCTGGATGTTGCCAGGTACTAGGAATAGACAAAATTAAAAAGGGCATTTGAATTGAGAATGAAACCTGAATGCCCCTTGCATTTCTGAGGTAGGTTTAACATACACAGGACAGGAGCAGCCTTGTGTGACTTCTGGGACTGGAGCTGAGGTATCTGCTTGAGTAGAGAGGTTTTATTTTTTTAATAATTAGTTTCTCTTTTGATTGACACATAAAAATGACCTATATTTATTCTGTACAGCATAATGTTTTGTAACATGTCTACATAGGGGAGTGGCTCCACTGAGCTAATTAACATCTGTATCACTCACATACTCCCCATATGGCTAGAGAGGTTCTAAGTTGGCTTCAGCCACGATGTCAGGTTAGAAACATTTCCTCATGAAGAGCAGCCCTGGACATGGTAGAAAAGCAAACCCCAAGCCCCCGCTGTTCACAAAGTGGTCCTAGTGTCTCACCCACCATCTGGAGCTGCAACACTGAGCTAGGAAATCACTGCTGTGGAGTGCCACTGGCAGCGCACAGGTCCCGGCAGCCCAGAGCAAGGCGCCATCCACAGATGCCTGCTCCCGGCAGACCACAGCTCCTGTGATGAGGTCTCATACATAGAAACCATGCGATGAACATGGGAAAAGCCTGTCATGACATTCTGAAGGCCACAAAGAGGGAGGTAAACCTGTAGAGATGACAGATACTACAAGTTACTTTCTGATTTTTCTAAAATTATAAAATAGATCAACAAAAAGCTAGAGAAGAATGAATAATTCAAGAACAGATTTTAAGAAAGAAGAACTTTCTGATGTGTGAAAGTACCCAATATGCATTATCATAATTGTAGGCATTGAGCTCTCAATGAAAGAATGACCTCACACTTGACACTCAGAAGGGGATAAATAATGTTGGACAGATTGCCAAAGTGCTCTAGGAAGAAAATAATCCATCTTTAATTTTACAATACCACTCTTTCTACAATGATAGCAAAAAGAAATCCAGATACAAATGGCAGGAAAGTGGAGCATAAAGTTTCTTGCTGAAGCTGCTGTTGATGAATGTGCTTCACTTGCACGATCTCGGCTGTGCATAGTGTGTGGCCAGTGGGGAGCAGTGCTTGTGGGTGGCTGAATAATGCATCCCCCAAATGTTTACATTCAAACCCCCAGAACATGTGGATTTGTGACCTCATATGGCACGAGGAACTTTGTAGATGTGATTAAATTAATCTCGAGAGGGGAGAATATGACCCTGCATTGTCTGGGTGGGTATGACATAATCACAAGGGTGCTTATAAGTGGAAGCAGGAGAGCCAGAGTCAGGGGAAGGGTGATGTGATGATGGACACAGAAATGAGAGGATGGCCTTTGAAGATGGAAGAAGGGGACACAGAGCAAGGAATATGGGTTCTAGAATCTGGAAAAGGCATGAAAACAGAATCTCCCTCCCAGGGTTCAGAAGGAACCAGCTCTGCCAACACTTTGCCTTTAGACTAATAAAACCGCAGAACCACCAAACAGCTACTCTTTCTTACATAGAACACAGTCAGTATGCTCACATGACATGGGTGGGTTTGAGCGTTAAAGGAGACTGCAAGGCCTCTGGGTGAAACAGGGCAGGAATCAGGTGGAGCAAGAGGGTGAGTGGGCAGGACCTGATTTTCAGGAGTGTAAATGTGAGGCACTGATTAGATTTCCAGGTGGAGACAGAGGGAGGAGTTATGTGTTCAGGTCTAGAGTGGAGCTGGTAGCTTGGTCTGAGCCTGAGAAAGGAGGGCATCCTCTAGGGATTGAGAGTAGGAAAAGGGAAGAGTGGATTAGTGCTAAGAACTAAGTGGGAGATTTCTGGAGGTTTCGGCTCACAGAGCCAGCAATGGCTTATGGTTGGGGTTTGTAACCCCAGTCACTGAAAGTGTCCTCCCAGCCTCTCTTTGCATATGCCCTTGGGGCTGAGTTCCTGCGTTGGGTGGTCACTTACCATTCCCTAAGAGGCCCTAAGCACCTCCTTGCAGCCCAGCTCCTCCTGGACCCTCTGGAGGGGAAGTTTGTGTTTGTGTTTGCTCACAGAGCCTGGCTGCAGAGAAAACAAGTTTTTTTTTTTTTTTTTTCAAAAGGATCTCACTCTGCCTGCCACCCACACTGAAGTGAAGTGGTGCCATCATAGCTCACTGCAACCTCAACCTCCTGGCCTCAAGCCACCCTCCCACCTTGGCCTCCCAAAGTGTTGCATTTACAGGTGTGTGCCAAGGTGCCCAGTCAAAAACGGGTTCTTGGCTGGGCACTGTGGCTCAAGCCTGTAATCCCAGCACCTTGGGGGTCAAGGTGGGTGGATCACTTGAGCCCAGGATTTGAGACCAGCCTGAGCAACAGACTGTTACATGACCATTTAGCTTATGCAAATGTGGTTAAACGGTCTATGTGGGGCTGTTGCCTTGTCTTTGCATCTGTCACTGAGGCCAGAAGTCAGCAGGGCATACATTTGGGAAGGAAAGAGAGTAGGCAAGCTGAGGTGGACAGAGGCATCCACAGGGATGGGTTGGGACACATGAAGGCAGGCGAAACCATGTTGTCTCTCACACCCTTTCAAGGGTCTCAGAGACTTGATTTAGGATTTTGATTTTTGAGAACATTTGTTATAGATGCTAAAAGGCTCAAAATATTTGATCAAAACAGAATCACAGGCCATTGTAAAATGATAGTTACTAATTTAACCAAAGTGGTAATTAAAAAGACTTTGGAGGTGAGTCAAGATGGCTGACTAGATGCAGCCAGGAGGAACATCTTCCATGGAGGAAGTGAGACATCAGGAAGACTGGTGCTTTCCAAGCAGATCTTTAAAGGGAAGGCATTGAGAGTAGACTGAGAGATGCTGGGCTGAAGGTGGAGGAAGATGGGAACCCTGCATGGGGATGCTGAGCACCAGGACTCATTCCTGGCTCCCAGCAACTCCTGGGGAAAGGTTGAGTTGAACAGGTGAGGAGTGGCCTGCTGTTGCCATGGGCCTCCAGAATCCTAGCAGCAGGAGACCCCATGACCCCCATGGACAATTGTGCTGGCATGGACAGCTGCTTAGAGGGATGCCAGGGTCAGGACTCCAGTCTGTGTAAAGCCCAGAGTGTTTGACATGAGAATGGCTGTAGTGGAGCACAGCCAGGTGACACCCATCCCCCAAGGCTCACCAACCTCCTCTAGGAGATTTTAACCTTAGAGTGACTATTGGACCTGAATAAAGCAGGGTGGTCTTGTCCATGGGACAGGGCCCATCTGAAATGAGCATTTCCTTGCCTTCTGGCCTCTCCTGGGGCCCCAGGCTGGCTGTGCCTGCTTGCAGTACAGCCTTGGAAGCCCAACCAGGGTGTTTCCTGGGGGCCCTCATCATAGCTCCTTTGCCAGCAGACCATGCCTAACCATTGGAGACCTCCAGCAAGCCAGCCTCTGCTGATGTGCACCAGTCCACCCATAGCACCTCCCAACTGCTTTGCTGGCATGAGTGCACAGCGGATGACAACTCCCTCTACCACCAGCAAGCATGTGCATGTGCACCCCGCCACCCTGTCCCTGCCAACACACAGGCACCTCACTGTCCTGTGACTGCCAGCAGGAACCTATGTAGGGATGCTGCCACCCTGCTCCTACCAGTACCCCCACCCCAGCAGAGGCATGTGCACCCTGCCATGACACCACAACTGCTGGCACCCATGAGTGAGAATGGATCCCACTGCCACCACTCTAATGAAGTGCTTTGGCCGGCACCACCTACTATAGTGTTGTGGCCAGTGGACTGGGAACAACTCAGCCCCTCCAATGCAGCAAGTTTCTAAACTCAAGGGGCCAGAGAATAAAGCCAGGGGCCCAGTCCCAGAGCAGAGAACACACCACAAGAGTGCTGAGGTGAGCCTGGACCCCCTAAGATTTTCAAGAAACACAGCTAACTGAAGCCACTTTATACTACAATCAAACCTGCAAGAGTATCAAAGAAGATAAGAGCAAAAAACAAACAAATGAACAAACAAACAAAAACACACACCAGAAAACAACAAAAAAGAAAAAAACATCCAAAGGACAGCCACTTCAAAGATTAAAGAAACAGCCCACAAAGATGAGAAAGAATTAATGCAAGAAACTCTGCAACTCTAAAATCCAGAGTGTCTTCTTACCTCCAAACGACCACACTGGTTTCCCAGCAATGGTTCTTAACCTGACTGAAATGGCTGAAATGACAGACATAGAATTCAGAATATGGATAGGAAAGAAGATAACTGAGATTCAGGAGAATGTTGAAACCCAATCCAAGGGAGCTAAGAAATAAAGTAAAATGATACAGAAGCTGAAAGATGAAGTGGCTATTTTAAGAAAGAACCAAAATGATTTGATAGAGCTAAAAAACTCACTTCAAGAATTTCAGAATACAATTACAAGTATTAACAGCAGAATAGACCAAGCTGAGGAAAGAATCACAGAGCTTAAAAACTGATTCTCTGAATTAACTCAGTCAGACAAAAATAAAGGAAAAGAGAATAAAAAAGAAGGCATAAAACCTCAGAGAAATGTGTGATTATGTAAAAAGATCAGATCTATGACACATTGGTATCCCTTAAAAAGAGAAAGAGAAACAAAGCAACTTGAAAAACATTTCAGGCTATCCTCCATGAAAATTTCTCCAACCTCACCAGAGAGGCCAACATTCAAATTCAAGAAATGCAAAGAACCTCTGCAAGATATTATACATGACAACCATCCCTAAGACATATAGCCATCAGACTCTTAAAGGTTGAAAGGAAAAAAATGTTAGAGGCAGCTAGAAAGAAGGTTCAGGTCACATACAAAGGGAACCCAATGTGGCTAACAGTGGATGTTTCAGCAGAAACTGTACAATCCAGAAGAGATTAGGGGCCTATATTCAGCATTCTTAAAGAAAAGAAATTCCAAGCAAGAATTTCATATCTAGCCAAACTAAGCTTCACAAGTGAAGGAGAAATAAGATCCTTTTCAGACAAGCAAATGCTAAGGGTATTCATCACCACTATATCTCCCTTACAAGAGGTCCTTAAGGGATTGCTAAATATGATAATGGAAGAATGTTACTGACCACCACAAAAACACACTTAAGTACATAACGATTGCCACTATAAATCAACTATACAATCAAGTCTGCATATTGAGCAGCTAACAACATGATAACAGGATGAAATATGCACATATCAATATTAATCTTGAATGTAAATGGACTAAATGCCCCAATTAAAGGGCACAGAATTGCCAAGTTGGATAAAGAAGCAAGACCCAAATGTATGCTGTCTTCAAGAGACCCATCTCACATGCAGTGACATCCACAGGCTCAAAGTAAAAGGATGGAGAAAAATCTACAAAGCAAATGGAAAACAGGAAAAAGCAGGTGTTTCTTTTTTTTTTAATTTTTTTATTAAACTTTAAGTTTTAGGGTGCATGTGCACAACATACAGGTTTGTTACATATGTATATATGTGCCATGTTTGTGTGCTGCACCCATTAACTCACCATTTAACATTAGGTATATCTCCTAATGCTATCCCTCCCCCCTCCCCCACCCCACAACAGGCCCTGGTGTATGATGTTCCCCTTCCTGTGTCCAAGTGTTCTCATTGTTCAATTCCCACCAATGAGTGAGAACATGTGGTGTTTGCTTTTTGTCCTTGTGATAGTTTGGTGAGAATGATGGTTTCCAGCTTCATCCATGTCCCTACAAAGGACATGAACTCATCCTTTTTTATGGCTGTGTAGTATTCCATGGTGTATATGTGCCACAGTTTCTTAATCCAGTCTATCATTGTTGGACATATGGGTAGGTTCCAAGTCTTTGCTATTGTGAATAGTGCCACAATAAACATATGTGTGCATGTGTCTTTATAGCAGCATGTTTTATAATCCTTTGGGTATATATCCAGTAATGGGATGGCTGGGTCAAATGGTATTTCTAGTTCTAGATCCCTGAGGAATTGCCACACTGACTTCCACAATGGTTGAACTAGTTTACAGTCCCACCAACAGTGTAAAAGTGTTCCTGTTTCTCCACATCTTCTCCAGCACCTGTTGTTTCCTGACTTTTAAATGATTGCCATTCTAACTGGCGTGAGATGGTATCTCATTGTGGTTTTGATTTGCATTTCTCTGATGGCTAGTGATGATGAGCATTTTTTCATGTGTCTTTTGGCTCCATAAATGTCTTCTTTTGAGAAGTGTCTATTCATATCCTTTGCCCACTTTTAATTGGGTTGTTTGTTTTTCTTGTAAATTTGTTTGAGTTCATTGTAGATTCTGGATATTAGCCCTTTGTCAAATGAGTAGATTGCAAAAATTTTCTCCCATTCTGTAGGTTGCCTGTTTACTCTGATGGTAGTTTCTTTTGCTGTGCAGAAGCTCTTTAGTTTAATTAGATCCCATTTGTCAATTTTCGCTTTTGTTGTCATTGCTTTTGGTGTTTTAGACATGAAGTCCTTGTCCATGCCTATGTCCTGAATGGTAATGCCTAGGTTTTCTTCTAGGGTTTTTATGGTTTTAGGCCTAACATTTAAGTCTTCAATCCATCTTGAATTAATTTTTGTATAACGTGTAAGGAAGGGATCCAGTTTCAGCTTTCTACATATGGCTAGCCTGTTTTCCCAGCACCATTTATTAAATAGCGAATCATTTCCCCATTTCTTATTTTTGTCAGGTTTGTCAAAAATCAGATAGTTGTAGATATGTGGCATTATTTCTGAGGGCTCTGTTCTGTTCCATTGGTCTATATCTCTGTTTTGGTACCAGTACCATGCTGTTTTGGTTACTGTAGCCTTGTAGTATAGTTTGAAGTCAGGTAGCTTGATGCCTCCAGCTTTGTTCTTTTGGCTTAGGATTGACTTGGCAATGCGGGCTCTTTTTGGGTTCCATATGAACTTTAAAATAATTTTTTCCTATTCTGTGAAGAAAGTCATTGGTAGCTTGATGGGGATGGCAATGAATCTATAAATTACATTCGGCAGTATGGCCATTTTCAGGATATTGATCCTTCCGTTTTTCCATTTGTTTGTATCCTCTTATTTCATTGAGCAGTGGTTTGTAGTTCTCCTTGAAGAGGTCCTTCATGTCCCTTGTAAGTTGGATTCCAAGGTATTTTATTCTCTTTGAAGCAATTGTGAATGGGAGTTCACTCATGATTTGGCTTTCTGTTTTTCTGTTATTGGGTTATAGAAATGCTTGTGATTTTTGCACATTGATTTTGTATCCTGAGACTTTGCTGAAGTTGCTTATCAGCTTAAGGAGATTTTGGGCTGAGATGATGGGGTTTTCTAGATATACAATCATGTCATCTGCAAACAGCGACAATTTGACTTCCTCTTTTCCTAATTGAATACACTTTATTTCCTTCTCCTGCTTGATTGCCCTGGCCAGAACTTCCAACACTATGTTTAATAGGAGTGGTGAGAGAGGGCGTCACTGTCTTGTGCCAGCTTTCAAAGGGAATGCTTGTAGTTTTTGCCCATTCAGTATGATATTGGCTGTGGGTTTGTCATAGATAGCTGTTATTATTTTGAGATACATCCCATCAATACCTAATTTATTGAGAGTTTTTAGCATGAAGCATTGTTGAATTTTGTCAAAGGCCTTTTCTGCATCTATTGAGATAATCATGTGTTTTTTGTTGTTGGTTCTGTTTATATGCTGGATTACATTTATTGATTTGTGTATGTTGAACCAGCCTTGCATCCCAGGGATGAAGCCCACTTGATCATGGTGGATAAGCTTTTTGATGTGCTGCTGGATTCAGTTTGCCAGTATTTTATTGAGGATTTTTGCATCTATGTTCATCAGGGTTATTCGTCTAAAATTCTCTTTTTTTTGTTGTGTCTCTGCCAGGCTTTGGAATCAGGATGATGCTGGCCTCATAAAATGAGTTAGGGAGGATTCCCTCTTTTTCTATTGATTGGAATAGTTTCAGAAGGAATGGTACCAGCTCCTCCTTGTACCTCTGATAGAATTCAGCTGTGAATCCATCTGGTCCTGGACTTTTTTTGGTTGGTTAGCTATTAATTACTGCCTCAATTTCAGAGCCTGTTATTGGTCTATTCAGAGATTCAACTTCTTCCTGGTTTAGTCTTGGGATGGTGAATGTGTCAAGGAATTTATCCATTTCTTCCATATTTTCTAGTTTATTTGCATAGAGATGTTTATAATATTCTCTGATGGTAGTTTGTATTTCTGTGGGATAGGTGGTGATATCCCCTTTATCATTTTTTATTGCATCTATTTGATTCTTCTCTCTTTTCTTCTTTATTAGTCTTGCTAGCTGTCTATCAATTTTGTTGATCTTTTAAAAAAAAACCAACTCCTGGATTCATTGATTTTTTGAAGGGTGTTTTGTGTCTCTGTTTCCTTCAGTTCTGCTCTGATCTTAGTTATTTCTTGCCTTCTGCTAGCTTTTGAATGTGTTTGCTCTTGCTTCTCTAGCTCTTTTAATTGTGATGTTAGGGTGTCAATTTTAGATCTTTCCTGCTTTCTCTTGTGGGCATTTAGTGCTATAAATTTCCCTCCACACACTGCTTTGAATGTGTCCCAGAGATTCTGGTATGTTGTGTCTTTGTTCTCATTGGTTTCAAAGAACATCTTTATTTCTGCCTTCATTTCGTTGTGTACCCAGTAGTCATTCAGGAGCAGGTTGTTCAGTTTCCGTGTAGTTGAGCCGTTTTGAGTGAGTTTCTTAATCCTGAGTTCTAGTTTGATTGCACTGTGGTCTGAGAGACAGTTTGTTATAATTTCTATTCTTTTACATTTGCTGAGTAGAGCTTTACTTCCAACTATGTGGTCAATTTTGGAATAGGTGTGGTGTGGTGCTGAAAAGAACATATATTCTGTTGATTTGTGGTGGAGAGTTCTGTAGATGTCTATTAGGTCTGCTTGGTGCAGAGCCGAGTTCAGTTCCTGGATATCCTTGTTAACTTTCTGTCTCGTTGATCTGTCTAATGTTGACAGTGGGGTGTTAAAGTCTCCCATTATTATTGTGTGGGAGTCTAAGTCTCTTTGTAGATCTCTAAGGACTTGCTTTATGAATCTGGGTGCTCCTGTATTGGGTGCATATATATTTAGGATAGTTAGCTCTTCTTGTTGAATTGATCCCTTTACCATTATGTAATGGTCTTCCTTGTCTCTTTTGATCTTTGTTGATTTGAAGTCTGTTTTATCAGAGACTAGGATTGCATCTCCTGCCTATTTTTGTTTTCCATTTGCTTGGTAGATCTTCCTCCATCCCTTTATTTTGAGCCTATGTGCGTCCCTGCATGTGAGATGGGTCTCCTGAAAACAGCACGCTGATGGGTCTTGACTCTTTATCCAATTTGCCAGTCTGTGTCTTTTAATTGGAGCATTTAGCCCATTTACATTTAAGGTTAATATTGTTATGTGTGAATTTGATCATGTCATTATGATGTTAGTTGGTCATTTGGCTCATTAGTTGATGCAGTTTCTTCCTAGCTTTGGTGGTCTTTACAATTTGGCATGTTTTTGCAGTGGCTGGTACAGGTTGTTCCTTTCCATGTTTAGTGCTTCCTTCAGGAGCTCCTGTAGGGCAGGCCTGGTGATGACAAAGTCTATCAGCATTTGTTTGTCTGTAAAGGATTTTATTTCTCCTTCACTTATGAAGCTTAGTTTGGCTGGATATGAAATTCTGGGTTGAAATTTCTTTTCTTTAAGAATGTTGGATATTGGCCCCCATTCTCTTCTGGCTTGTAGAGTTTCTGCTGAGAGATCAGCTATTAGTCTGATGGACCTCCCTTTGTGGGTAACACGACCTTTCTCTTTGGCTGCCCTTAATATTTTTTTCTTCATTTCAACTTTGGTGAATCTGACAATTATGTGTCTTGGAGTTGCTCTTCTCGAGGAGTATCTTTGTGACATTCTCTGTATTTCCTGAATTTGAATGTTGGCCTGTCTTGCTAGGTTGGGGAAGTTCTCCTGGATAATATCCTGCAGAGTGTTTTCCAAATTGGTTTCATTCTCCCTGTCACTTTCAGGTACACCAATCAGACATAGATTTGGTCTTTTCACATAGTCCGATATTTCTTGGAGGGTTTGTTTCTTTCTTTTTACTCTTTTTTCTCTAAACTTCTCTTTTCCCTTCATTTCTTTCATTTGATCTTCAATCACTGATACCCTTTCTTCCAGTTGATCGAATCAGCTACTGAAGCTTGTGCATTCGTCACGTAGTTCTCGTGCCATGGTTTTCAGCTCCATCAGGTCATTTAAGGACTTCTCTACACTGGTTATTCTAGTTAGCTATTCATCTGATCTTTTTTCAAGGTTTTTAGCTTCTTTGCAATGGGTTCCAACTTCCTCCTTTAGATCGGAGTAGTTTGATCATCTGAAGACTTCTTCTCTCAACTTGTCAAAGTCTTTCTCCATCCAGCTTTGTTCCATTGCTGGCAAGGAGCTGCGTTCCTTTGGAGGGGGAAAGGCACTTTGATTTTTAGAATTTTCAGCTTTTCTGCTCTGTTTTTCCCCCATCTTTGTGGTTTTATCTACCTTTGGTCTTTGATGATGGTGACGTACAGATGGGGTTTTCATGTGGATGTCCTTTCTGTTTGTTAGTTTTCCTTCTAACAGTCAGGACCCTCAGCTGCAGGTCTGTTGGAGTTTGCTGGAGGTCTACTGCAGACCCTATTTTGCTGGGTATCAGCAGCAGAGGCTGCAGAACAGCAAATATTGCAGAACAGCAAATATTGCTGAGCAGCAAATGTTGCTGCCTGATAATTCCTCTGGAAGCTTCATCTCAGAGAGGCACCTGGCCGTGTGAGGTGTCAGTCTGCCCCTACTGGAGGGTGCCTCCCAGTTAGTGGGTTCAGGGACCCACTTGAGGAGATAGTCTGTCCATTCTCAGATCTCAAAGTCCATGTGGGAGAACCACTACTCTCTTCAAAGCTGTCAGACAGGGACATTTAAGTCTGCAGAGGTTTCTGCTGCCTTTTGTTCAGCTATGCCCTGCCCCCAGAGGTGGAGTCTACAGAGGCAGACAGGCCTCCTTGAGCTGCAGTGGACTCCACCCAGTTTGAGCTTCCCAGCCACTTTGTTTACCTACTCAAGCCTCAGCAATGATGGGCACCCCTCCCCCAGCCTTGCTGCCACCTTGCAGTTTGATCTCAGACTGCTGTGCTAGCAATGAGCAAGGCTCCGTGGGTGTGGGACCCTCCAAGACAGGCGTGGGATATAATCTCCTGGTGTGCCATTTGCTAAGACCATTGGAAAAGTGCAGTATTAGGGTGGGAGTGACTGGATTTTCCAGGTGCCGTCCATCACCACTTCCCTTGGCTAGGAACGGGAATTCCATGACCCCTTGCACTTCCTGGGTTAGGCAATGCCTCACCCTGCTTCAGCTCACTCTTGTTAGTCTGCATACACTGTCCTGCCCCCACTGTCCAACAAGCCCCCGTGAGATGAACCCAGTACCTCAGTCGGAAATGCAGAAATCACACGTCTTCTGCATAGCTCATGCTGGGAGCTGCAGACTGGAGCTGTTCCTATTCAGCCATCTTGGGACTGCCCCCTCATAGATTCTTGATATTAGACCTTTGTCACATGCTGATGTGGTTTGGCTCTGTGTCAATAAACAAATCTCATCTCAAATAGTAATCCTCATGTGTCAAGGGATGGACCTGGTGGGAGGTGACTTGGTCATGGGGGTGATTTCCCCCATGCTGTCCTTATATTCTCCTGATAGTGAGTGAGTGCTCATGTGATCTGATGGTTTTATCAATGTATGGTGGTTCCTCCTTCATTCCCTCTCTCTCTCTTTCTCTCTCTCTCTCTGTCTCTCACCTGCTGCCATGTGTCACATGCCTGCTTCCACTTCCACCATGATTGCAAGTTTCCTGAGCCCCCGACCCTAACCACACAGAACTGTGAGTCAATTAAACCTCTTTTCTTTACAAATTCCCACTTCTGGGCAGTTCTTTATAGCACTGTGAAAACAGACTAATATAGTAAATTGGTACCAGGAGTGGGGAACTGCTATAAAGATAACTCAAAATCTGGAAGCAACTTTGGAACTGGGTACCTCCTGACAGAGGTTGGAACAGTTTGGAGAACTTGAAAGAAGAGGGGAAGATGTGGGAAAGTTTGGAACTTCCTAGAGACTTATTGAGTGGTTTTGACTAAAATGCTGATAGTGACATGAACAGTGAAGTCCAAGCTGAGCTGGTCTTAGATGGTGAAGACTAAACTCTGATTTTTTATTTTTATCTTGCCCAAATTCCTATCTAAAGAGTCTGGGGAGGCATGCTCTACAAATCATAAATTCTCATCAGATAGGTTTTATTTAAACCTATATATCATGATTTACTTTCCAAACTGACTCTGGCATAACATTATGAGACAAATAAGAAAATCAAAATATTTTACCCCAAAGCATGTTTCTTTGCCATACTCTGAGATAGCCCTGCAGGCCGGGCATGGTGGCTCATGCCTGTAATCCCAGCACTTTGAGAGGCTGAGGTGGGTGGATCACCTGAGGTCGGGAGTTCGAGACCAGCCTCACCAACATGGAGAAACCCTGTGTCTACTAAAAATACAGAATTAGCCGGGTGTGGTGGTGCATGCCTGTAATCGTAGCTACTCAAGAGACTGAGGCAGGAGAATTGCTTGAACCCAGGAGGTGGAGGTTGTGGTGAGACAAGATCATGCCATTGTAATCCAGCCTGGGCAACAAGAGCAAAACTCCATCTAAAAAGAAAGAAATAAAGTAAGAAAGAAAGAAAGAAAGAAAGAAAGAAAGAAAGAAAGAAAGAAAGAAAGAGGGAAGGAAGGAGGGAAGGAAGGAAGGAAGGAAGGAAAGAAAGAAAGAAAGAAAGAAAGAAAGAAAGAAAGAAAGAAAGAAAGAAAGAAAGAAAGAAAGAAAGGGCCCTGCAAAGCTGTTCTTTGTGGGGGAAAATTTGCATCTGTAAAGAATCTCTATTAACATGGCTAGATCTTTTCCTTCTAGAACCTCCCAATCCTAAAGAGTTGAACTAAGATCTGAATAGGAAACATTTGTCACCTATTATCTCTAAGGGCAGCCACTATAAGACTTCAAAAGAACTTTGGACTCTAGAATCTTTATCTTAACCTGAACATTACCTTTCTATCTATCCCAGGTCTTTAGACAAACTCAACCAATTGTCAACCAGAAAATGTTGAAATTCACCTATAGCCTGGAAGCCCTCGCTTTGAGTTGTTCCACCTTTCTGGACCAAACCAATGTATCTCTTAAATGTATTTGATTGATGTCTCATGCCTGTATAAAACCAAGCTTGATGGGATTTTTCCCTGCCCTAGAAATCTGTGGAACTTTGCCCTTGAGAGAGATGATCTGAAATAGGAACTTATGTTTAAAAGGGAAACAGAGCATAAAAGTTTGGAAAGTTTGCAGCCTGGCCATGTGGTAGTAAAGAAAAACACATTTGCTAGGGAGAAATTCAAGTTGGCTGCAGAAATTTGCATAAGTAATGAAGAGATGAATATTAATAATCAAGACAATGGGGAAAATGTTTCCAGGCCATGTCAGAGATCTTTGCAGCAGCCCTTCCAATCACAGGCCTGGAGGCCTATCAGGGAAAAATGGTTTCATGGGCTGGGTCCAGGGCCCAGCTGCTCTTTGGAGCCTTGGGACTTGGTGCTCTGTGTCCCAGCTGCTCCAGGTCTAGCTGTGGCTAAAAAAGTCCAATGTACAGCTCAAGCCATTGCTTCAGAAAGCCCCAATCATTGGTGGCTTCTACATGATGTTGGGCCTATGGGTGTGCAGAAGAGAAGAGTTCAGCTTTGTGATCCTCTGCCTAGATCTCAGAGGATTTATAGAAATGACTGGATGTCCAGCCAGAAGTCTGTGCCAGGGGCAAAGCCCTCATGGAGAGCCTCTGCTAGGGCAGTGCAGAAGGGAAATGTGGGGTTGGAACCCCCACACAGAGTCCCCACTGGAGACAGTGACTAATGGGGCTGTGAGAAGAGGGCCACCATCCTTCAGACCCCAGAATGGTAGATCTATTAACAGCTTGTACTGTGCACCTGGAAAAGCTGCAGGCACTCAATGAGAGCAGCCAGGAGGGCTGAACTCTGCAAAGCCCATGAGAGCAGCCATGGGGTCAGAGCTGCAAAGCCACAGGGTGAGAGCTTCCCAAGGTTGTGGGAGGCCCCACTTTGCATAAGCATGCCCTGAATGTGAGGAATGGAGTCAAAGGAGATTATTTTGAAGCTTTAAGATTTAATGACTGCCGCACTGGAGTTTGGGCTTGCATGTGACCTGTAGCCCCTTTATTCTGGCCCATTTCTCCCAACTGAAATGGGAGCATGTATCTAATGCCTGTACCCCCATTTTGTCTTGGAAGTAACTGACTTGTTTTTCATTTTACAGGTTCATAGATGAAAGGGACTTGCCTTGTCTCCAATGTGACTTTGGATTTGGACTTTTGAGTTAATGCTGAAATGAGTTAAGATGTTGGGGGACTGTTGGGAAGGCACGATTGGTTTTGAAATGCAAAGAGGACATGAGATTTGGGAGGGGTTGGGGTGGCGTGATCTGGTTTGGCTGTGGATCTCTACCCAAATGACACCATTCCTCAGGGTGATCAGCGAGCTACCTGATGGCAGGTTGGATTATATTGGACCTCTTCCATCCTGGAAAGGGCAGAGGTTTGTCCTCACTGAAATTGACACTTACTGCAGATATGCATGCAATGCTTCTGCCAAGACTA
The DNA here is from genome assembly GCF_028858775.2 of Pan troglodytes. NCBI lineage: Eukaryota > Metazoa > Chordata > Mammalia > Primates > Hominidae > Pan > Pan troglodytes. The sequence continues at coordinate 17,402,232 of NC_072413.2, forward strand.
CCATCTGTGGAGTCATGGAATGCCTTATCCACTGTCACAGTATTCCATATAGCATTGCCTCTGACCAAGGCACTCCCTTTATGGCTAAAGAAGTGTGGCAGTGGGCTCATGCTCATGGGATTCACTTGTCTTACCATGTTCCCCATCATCCTGAAGCAGCTGGATTGATAGAAGAATGGAATGGCCTTTCAAAATCACAATTACAATGCCAACTAGGCTCCAATACTTTGCAGGGCTGGGGCAAAGCTCTCCAAAAGGCCACGTATGCTCCAAATTAGCATCCAATATATGGTACTGTTTCTCCCATAGCCATAATTCATGGATCCAGGAATCAAGGGGTGGGAGTGGAAATGGCACCATTCACCATCACCCCTAGTGATCCCCTAGCAAAATTTTTGCTTCCTGGTCCCATGACATTACATTCTGTTGGCCTAGAGGTCTTAATTCCAGTGGGAATAATGCTGCCATCAGGAGAAACAACAACAATTCCATTAAACTGGAAGTTAAGATTTCCACCTGGCTACTTTGGGCCCCTCCTACCTTCAAGTCCACAGGCTAAGAAGGGAGTTACAGTGTTGACTGGGCTGATTGACCTGAACTATCAAGATGCAATCAGTCTATTACTCCACAATGGAGGTAAGGAAGAATATGTATGGAATACAGGAGATCCATTAGGGCGTCTCTTAACATTACCCTGCCCTGTCATTAAGGTCAACGGGAAACTACAACAGCCCAATCCAGGCAGGACTACAAATGGCCCAGACCCTTCAGGAATGAAGGTTTGCATCACTCCACTAGGAGAAAAAACTAGACCTGCTGTGATGCTTGCTGAAGGCAAAGGGAATACAGAATGGGTAGTAGAAGAAGTAGTCATCAGTACCAGCTACAATCACGTGATCTGTTGCAGAAATGAGGACTGTAATTGTCATCAGTATTTCCTTCTTCTTTTGTTAAAAACATGTTTGTGCATGTACACACTTGTACTAAGAAAATTCCTTCATTTTATTTCTTTTTTCCTTTATCATGTGACATAAAATTTATTGACTTCATATCAGCATTTAAGTGTTCTTAACTTTATATAATAGCACTTGGGTTGGGGATTGGTGCATTTCTGGTTGTACAAAAGATAGTTGTATTACATTAGGTGTAATTATGACCTTATTATTGTCTTTATTTGAAGATTATGTATGATCTCAGGAGATTCGTATGGGTTCAAGTTGACAAGGGTTGGACTTGTGATGGTTAATACTGAGTGTCAACTTGATTGGATTGAAGCATGCAAAGTATTGATCCAGTGTGTCTGCGAGGGTGTTGCCAAAGGAGATTAACATTTGAGCTAGTGAGCTGGGAAAGGCAGACCTACCCTTAATCTTGGTGGGCACCATCTAATCAGCTGCCAGTGTGGCCAGGGTATAAAGCAGGCAGAAAACATGAAAAGACTAGACTGGCTTAGCCTCCCAGCCTACATCTTTCTCCTGTGCTGGATGCTTCCTGCCCTCGAACGTCAGACTTCAAATTCTTCAGCTTTGGGATTCGGACTGGCTTCCTTGCTCCTCAGCTTGCAGGTGGCCTACTGTGGGACCTTGCAGTTGTGTGAGTTTAATACTCCTCAATAAACTCCTACATATATATAATATATAATACATATTATATATTATATATGCTAGGGTTCTCTAGAGGGACAGCACTAGATATATATATATAGTTTCCATAGTCTGTGGTGTAAACTATGTGAAATGGACTTTACAACCTCCTGAAGGGTAACACTCAGACTGTCACCTGAACTCCCTGAAATCCTGTGCCCTGGGGATTGGAGAAACCTTAAAACCAAAGCCAGTGTTAAGTTAGCTCAGTCTTTGATTAAACATGGCAATCTCCCTATACTTGGCTTCCAGGGGTGGTTGAGGGAGAATTCCTGCCTGGAACAAGGTCACATTACAAAGAATCTTCACAATGCTCATGAGACATCTTGGACCTTCCATCAGAAGCATTCAGGATGGCAGGAGACTGGACATGATGAGCAAACATGGGGAGAGGAGGAAGGAAACAGAGAATGGAAGGAGGTGACAGCTGACAAGGCCTTGTGTTCCCAGATGCTGAGTGTGAAATGAAGCATTTACGATGGAGGAAACAAAACAGATGTACGGTACAATATTAAATATAAAACAGTAAATTACAGCAGGTGGCTTCACAGCAGCTTAGACACAGCAGAAGAGAAGAGGATGGAATTGGAAGATCGATGCTCAGGACAGATGCAGAGTGAAGCCGAGGACCCGACAAAGAGGATTTGGGAGTTGCAGGCTCTGGGAGAGGACCCACCCCAGAAAGAGAGAAGGAGGGGGTGGGAGGAAGAAGGAATGTTTGAAAGTACTCCATAGAGAACCAGGACAGCCCCTTGGGCCAAGCAACCCACGACCCTTGCAGCTTCAGAGGTCCAGACTCCAGCCTGGCCTCACATGCTGGTTGGTCTTATCCTTGCCAGGCCAGAACCCTCTTCAGAACCCAGAGCCCCCACAGCTCTCCCTCACCCTATTCCCAGGACATGTCTCCTGTGTACTCTTCCCTGGCCCACAGGTGGGAGTTTACACCTGCTTGGGTAGCCTCGGCATCCACACCAACAACCTGGTAGCAGTTGTCCTGCTCCCTCCACCTGGCACAGCTCGAATCTCCCACAGTGCAGGTCCCGTGTATAGGAGTGATTAGGACACACAGGAGGGCAGGTCAGGACAACAGGTGCTGAGGCAGGCAGATTTCGAGGATTTAAGTGCTGATGCTCTTGGAAGACCATTTCCATGGGGTTAATTGTGGTTTTTCTTGGTGAACTGTTGGCTTGTTTTTGATACTGTTGTTGCTCTAAATAGTGTTTACCTGGCTTCAATACCAACTCTATTGGTCATGTTCTTTGTTAAAATATGTATCATTCTAAAAGTTTGCATGGCATTAGATTTGTTGCTCAAACTACCTATAATATTTCTCCAACAGAGTGCACATTTGCCTTCCTTCTGCACATACCTCCGCCCCCTGCCCTGAGCAGTGTCCCAGTGGGTCCATCTGTTTAGGGGGTGAGGAAGGGGACACAGGCCCTGACACAAGGTGGGGCTGTGCCAAGCTTGGTGGTCTTGCACGGGCACTGAGTGGGTGGGCCCTGGAGAGAGGGGAGGTCATTCCCCCAGGGAACCCCCCAGGCCACAGGGAAGAGGTCTGCTGGGTGCATGAGGTGGAGGGTGGAGATGCATAAAGGGTGGGACGGGGCCTGCTGTTCTATCAGCAAAACCCCTCACACCCGAAGGACACACAGGGCGAGGGCATTGTATTCACTGACCTCACACTTCACTGTCCATTAGCATTCACCCACAAAATAATAGAACACACTGAGAGAGGCACAGGAATGGATTGCTCGCATTTTTATGACAGCTGAATGAAGGAAATTTCTAAGCAGGTTCGGAGAAAGGATATCAAGCTGTGTTTGGAGAAAGGGGTGGGAATTCTAAACAATATCTGTGGAAGCAGGACATCTAGAACCACAGATGTATTCAGAAAAATGCTAGATCTCAGTACTACTCTAGAATACCCGCAGTTTTCTGTTGATGGTATGGGAAGGGTGATATCTTCCGTTGGTGGGCTTTGCCTTTGAAATTCTCTGTGACATATCTACACTGCATTTTAAACGTCAATATTATTGTGAATTGTAAGTTAAAATAAAATGTTATCTCATTCAGTTATTTATACATTTAACTTCCATTTTCCTTTACAATAACTTAGCGACACACCTAGCCCTGTTTTCCACCCAGACCAGCCTGTGCTGCCACAAGCCTGGTTTCTCTTCCTCATCAGGACTTACTCAGCTTCCCTTCCTGTTTCAGTTCAAGGAAATGTGGGGGCAAGAAGAAAGGGGGCAGCTGCCACTCACAGAGCTCACACTAAATGACAGACAGCTTGCCCTCACGTCTACCAATTTTTCTAGTCGAATTTCATTGCATGCAGCAATCAACCTCAGGGATTCATTTTCCCACATACAGGAAGCTCGGCCCCAGGTAGGGGTATTTGCTTGGTGGGGGATTTGAACCCAAGTCCCTCTCACTGCAAAGCCCACAGCACCCCTGTAAGGAACAGACAGGGAACAAGGAGTAGCCCTGGATCACCCTAAACTGACTTCGGGTTTAGAGAAGGACTGATTACCTGGGGAATGAGGAAGCTTATCGCTCTGGAGCTCTCTTCTGGAGAAATGTCATGAACGTGCCCTGTAAGGAGCTGGTGGCAACTTCCGTTAATTCTGGGACCAGCGACCTCAGGTCAAGAGCCAGATGCTCATTCATGTCTCTCCAGGCCAGAGGCTCTGGCCAAGTTTGGGCTCCCAGAGGAGTCTAAGAAAATGTGGAAGGCACCAATGTGTGTTTTTGAAGATTTATTTCAGAGTGAACATCAGCGATCTACAAGAACCTGGGATAGAAGCCAATGCCTCCCCTTTCCCTGTGATGTGAGACAGGACCATGTGCCTCCTGTGGACTTCAAGAAATGTGGACTTGAGCTTTGCCATCCTTTCACCTGATCCTATTTCATAGATTTTGCTGTTATATTCTCTGTATCTTTACAGGGATCAGGAGGCTGAATTAGTCTTATTCAGGGTTAGTAACTGTCTCTTCCTAAACGGCGGTGGTCCTGATAGTTCGCACATTTGTGGCTGTCCCAAAGAGCAGTGCAATTATGAAGGCATAAATACAACCAAAGACCACTCTCAGATACATCTCTGATTGTTGGCTTTGTCTGAGAGAATGTGTTCTTTTTGGAGGTGGCCCGCTGTCGACACTCCCACCAGCACCTCTTCTTAGGCACAGTGGAGGATCCCAGCCTATATGGCAATGGCAGTTCCTTCTGTTGTTGCAGACCCCTCTATGACTGCACTTCTCAAAGCGACAGTCATAGCCCAGTGAAGTGATAGTTGCATTGCACAGGGTGTTATTACAGAAGTTTCCATGAACACAAGGAGTGCCATCTATCACACGCCCAACATCAGTCGTGTCTGTTGCATGGTGTTCATCCAGTCTAAAACACTGAAACCCTCCTCTCACTGAGTGATGGAATGAAACATGTTCCTGCAGCTGGGGAAGATGGGTCACATTGGTACACTGCAGTCTTCCACAAAACTTATCTATTCCTGTACAAGCCTGGTAGCTGAGATATGTTTGTTGTCTAATACAATGTCCAAATTGGTAGCTTTCAAGATTTATGTCATAGCAGACCTCAGGAGCATCCTCAGCACTGACACCAAACATCGCCTTGCAGAGCACATTGTGGTCAGTGCAGTTCCCATGATAACAGTAGCCTTCTTCTGTGCACAGGGTTCCATCTTGCATATAAAAGTTTGTTGGGCATGTCACGGTGGTCCCGTGACAGTACTCTGGAAGGTCACATATATTTTGGATAGGTCTGCAGAGAGTCCCTGGTGGGGAGAAGCTGAAGTTTGTACAGCACTCTCCTATATGACAGATGCTCCCCGGTGTTAAGTAACAGTCACTTTGGCAGCAATAACTGGCATAACACTGCTTGAAGGAGCCACAGTCACATTCCTCCCTCCCCTCCACTATGAGGTTTCCACAGCGAACTGTTGTCATGGTTTCGTTATACACAGGAGCAAGTGTTTCGAAAACACACCGGCCTGGACATATAAAACAATTTTGTGCATGTCCATAAGAACAGTTACTGAATGCATCTGTCATCCCAGGAAATCTCTGCATAATGCAGGAGGTCCTTCTCTAACATGTGCAGTAGTTATCATCATACTCCAGACCAATACTTCTCATCTGTGTCTGGGTTATTATGATGGCTACCAATAAATAATGTCTGCCTAGAGTACCAATGTGTAATAGGCCTAAATGTGTACAGAAGCTATACCTTTCAGGTTCATAGTTAGATTCATGTGGTGCATCTTTAATAAGTAGTGTGGATGAATGAACATGAAAAGTATCAAAAAAGGTTGTTTTAAAATAGGTAAATATTGCACTCTGAATTCGATATTGATTCACAGGGGCTGGGTCACGATTATTATATATGGTCAAAAGATAAATATAGTACCGCAGATCAATATTTTGAACAATACTGTCAATGAGACTGAACATCTGGACCACCTCTTTGGAACAGGTTGTAATATTGCCATATATACGATAATATGAATTGGAACATTGAACGTGGCCTTTTATATTGCCTCTATGAGAACTATACAGCGAATTAGATATCCTGGGATTCATGCTGTTATTTGCTTCAGAGAACAGGGGGTCTGTCTCCTCATTGTCACCATCTCTAAATGTGGGCACCGTTGCATTGGGCTCAGCCACCATCTGAGAAACAACATGTTCAAACCTGCGGGAATCCTGGAGGGGTTTGATTTCGTAGGCAAGGTCGTCCAGCTTCATGATGCCTCTGAGACCCCCATAGCACATGTCGATGGTGACCATGGACAGAGGCACCTCCTCCAGGTAGCCGAGGTAGTAGCAGTCTGGTGGAATGTATGGGCCATCCATCTGCAAGTCTCCTTGGTCATCCTGAGTTGTCACCAGCAGATGTCTGGGCCAAAGAAGGTGTTTCCTCTGCATGTGAATGACATGTCTTTGACCCCCAAAACGCAGGCTGTAGGACAGCCAGCCGGGAAACTGAAGGCCTTTGCCATGGTGAGTCTCCTTCCTGGGAATCACCACCTCGGAGGAGGCGTAGTGCCACAAGGGACGGCCTTGAGAACACCGGACTGAAGCCAGGAGCGCCCAGAGCCCCAGCAGCAAGAGGGGGGCCCTAAGGGTGACCTGCAACTCTGCCTGCCTCATGTCCCAGCCCAGCAATAATTACCCAACGACAATGGGGACTGTCCTCGGTGAAGCCAGGCCCCAACCAGCTGTGGTGGCTGCATCCCTCCCGGGGAGACCCTGACAGAGAACAAAGGGCCTCCCCAGGCTCCCGCACCACACCCCGGGGCACCTGGACTCTGGGAGGGAATGAGGTAACAGTCCCAGGGAGGGGCAGGAGGTGGGTCTGGACAGGACGGCAGCTGCTGCACTGCGGGATGAGGCTGAGGATCATGGAAGTGAGGGCTCATTGGGAAGGGAAAAGGGAGAGGGAAGCAGGGCTGTCTCTTTTACCACCGTCAATCTTTTCTGTTGCTTTCTGAATCTACAAAATGCAATGATGTGTGTTCAGTGCCCTCGTATCACCCGTGTTATTCTCGGTCGCTCTGTGGGTTAATATGCTCCTTTCTGTGGCTTACGCTGCTTATTCCTTTGTCATGTGGAGGTGGACACTGCCAATATTTTCCTTGGGGACTGAATGTTTTTCTACTCTTAATAAGTACCCATGTCTTATTCTTTTTGTTGTTGTATTGTTTTGTTGTGGCTTTGAAGTTTTGTTTGAAGTTACCAGATTGTGAAAGGAAAATATCTTGGGCCCCATCAAGCTGAGAACCACTCAGGGCAAATCTGCCTCCCAGTCTATTTAAAGTTGTCCCTCTGCTCACAGAGACAGATGCATATTCTCATGACCTCCTTTGCAAACGCTTATCAGAAACTCAAAAGAATGCAACCATCTGTCTCTCACCTACCTGTGACCTGGAAGCCCTAAGTGGGGAGGACTTGCTTTGAGTTGTCTCAGCCTTTCTGGATGGAACTAGTGTCCTTCTTACTTATATTGATTGATGTCTCATGTGTCCCTGAAATGTCTAAATCAAGATGTGCCCGACCACTTTGAATCCAGAGTTCCTGGATTCACAAGATCAACAGTTGATATAGGGTAACTTTTTCTTCTGTGCTATGTAAAACCCTTGTGAATTATGATACTTTTTACTTAGTCCATCTATTGGGAGCAGACGCTATTCCTGACCCCATGAGAGCCCCAGGTGCTGTCCCTCCGATGCTTCTGTGTAGTTCTCTCCTGGTCTTTGGTCATTTCTTCAGATGCAGGAGCTAATCAGCTCTCAGGGAAGGACATGGGGGCCCTCTCCGGGTGTCTCATGTCTGAGAACTAATGTTTCACATATTTCTGCTGATTCTATCATTGCTTATGAGGGGAGGGAAAATCCAATGCCAGATCATAATCAGAAACACAAATTACTGTTTCCTCAAAAGTGTAAATATTTCCCTTTCCTGGCGAATGTGGTCACTCCATTTAAACTTAACATGACCATAGTGTGTTTCGAAGGCTGCGTTGTGTGGCACTTTGTCTTCCAATGCCCCGTACTCCCATCTTCCACCGCTTCAAATCCTGCCTTTTTACCACAAATGAATGATTACTAATGAAGCTGGTTTCCCCTCTACGAGCGTGCAGGTTGGACGCCCTTTCCCTACCCCTTTAGGGTTTTCACAGGGAGCAGAAGGAAAATATTTGACATCCCTGAAGGAGGCTGCTAGGGGAGACTGTGTCCCTCCTAAATTTTTGTGCTGAAGTCCCAACCCTTGGTCCTTCAGAATGAAATCATACTTGGATCAGTGTCTTTTAAAGAGGTGAATAAGTTAAAGTGAGATTCCTGGAGTGGGGCCCTAATGCAATCTGACTGTTGTTATAAGAAGGGGAAGCAGGAGGGAGGGTGCACATGCCCTGAGGGACGGCCATGTTACCACAGAACAGCGAGAAGGCGCCATCTGCACACCAGGGAGTGAGACTTCAGAGGAAACCCACCCAGCTGGCAGCTTGATCTTAGGCTTTCATCCTCCATAAGTGTGAGGAAATTGGTTTTGTATTGTAAGCCATCCAATCTGTGGTATTTCATTATAAAAGCCCTATAAAATGAATACAGTAGGTAATAGGAGATCTTCTAAAAATTGAAAAAGTCGGATGGCCAGACAAACCTAGACACTCGTGTTCAGACCTGAGCAGGGTGATGGACCTGCTTTGGGACAGGAGAGGGGAAGAGATGAACCCAGCACCCAGACCCAGCTGAGCCCATTCCTCAGCAGGCTGTCCCTGGGCCGGAGCTTGCACTGGTGTGAAAGAGTGTGTCTTGGTCTTCAGGGGCTCATGGAGTTGGACAGAGAATGGTGTAAACTCTTGCTTACACAAAAGAACACGTCATCGGTGTGCCCGTGTTTACATGAATGGGATGTGTTTCTAGGGTGTGCTCATCCCCAAAGAAGAATTAATCAGGTCTCTTGGGCTAGAAAGAGGTTGTGGCATTTGTGTGTATTAATAACTGCGGTCGGACAGTAAATTATGTTAAAATGCTTATGGGAAGGCACAATGGAAAGAAACAGTTTGTTACAGAAGGAAAAAAATGGTGATTATTTAAATGAGATGCCTTTGAAGGTCACTATGCCAAGAGGAGCTGATCACATGATAGTGTTGGGTTTCATGTTCAGGAGATCAGGAGGGTCCATTTGCTGGCTTTTACGATACCTAGACAGAGCTGAGAGTATAATGTGTGAATGGAGGGGACGTGGAGAAAGGGGAGGCCAAATGTTTGATGGGAATGGAGGGTCACTATTGGAGCCATTAGGAAATACACAAGCATGATTTGTGCTGAAGTGCAGAACAGTGTTCCTGGGGAATACTGTGTTGCTTTGGCAGCTGCTGAACATACAGAAGTTTCACTGTTCTTAGTTCTCAAATTCTCTAGACTCTCTTGACAGCCCAGTTTTAAATATTGGGAATATAGGTAAGACACATTCGTTATTAAAAATTATTAAGAGAAGATGTAGGAAGAAGTTTAAAGTAATCCATTTAGGTTATGAAAATTTAGTTGCAGCGAACTGTGATGTCCGTTTCTTACTTGGAATAATGGAATGTAAGTCATTAGTCATCTCAATGGTTCATTTTTCCATAACCATCAATTACAAAACTGCTGCGTAATTTCCTGAATTGCCCGCCAAAGAAGCTGACCTCACATTTCCTCAGTGAGAAACTGCCAGTCCCGTTGATCCAGCCTCGTTCTTCCCATCGGGGATTTTGTATCTCTGTGGACATGTGGTACAGTGCTGCATATCCATCGGCATATGGCCTCGGGAAAGGTTCCAGCCTATCCATGCACGATGAAGCTTACTTAGGGGATGAAGCCAGAATGCTGGGTGTGCCAGTGCTGACAGCTGAAAGAATCAACTGCCTGGTGTATGATGCTTTTATGAAAACAAGCCCAGGGCCTCTTGCTTTCTTCTGTATTAGATTCTCTGGTGAAGATTTTTATTCATCTCTGCCAGAAATTGCCACATATAATTACCTAGAAGCATTGCAATAAACTGATTTGGAAGTTAACTGACTTCCTGGTGAGGTTAAAATGAGTGTCAGGTGCATAGTGAGACAGACTGGAGACATGGGTACATAGCAAACTTGTGCTCACCATGGTTTCTATCTTAGTTAGGGAACCTTCTGTATCTTCCTTAGATGTTTAGGCACTCCACTGAGGACCCTGACATAACATTATTTATTGACAGACCATAGCTCAAAATATAGAACTGGATATTACCAAGGAGGATATACTATTACCATTTTATCTTTATCTTAAAATACACTCTTCCAACTGAGGTGAAAATTAATCCAGATGGTAGAACTTATTGCAGTTACTACAGCATTTTAGGAAATCAAAAGCTGCAGAACAAACGTATGGACAGATGGCAGGTATGTTTTTGAATCGTAAACAACTTCGTGATGATTGTAAAACCAAGGGGTGTCTCACAGGGGCTGGAAACCTCTCAAAATGAAACAACACACTGAGGATCTTTGAGAATTACTCTGACCTCCAAGTAAGCTGGCTGATATGGAGGCTGAGCTCCATGTAGAAAGCCAAAGGAATTTCTGAAGGACATCATCATGCCAAGCACAGCCATAACCTGGGTCCCAGCCTTTTTCACACGCTCAACGGTTGGATCTTAGGAGGGAATCAAAGAAGCCATTGTAAAATATCAAAATTTAAACCCTGATTTTGAATTTAAAAAGTGTTAAAATATGGTTGTGGCCTACACTCAGAAAATCTGTGTCCTTCAGATGGTTTCTCGGTGGCACCAGATGGTTTCAAGTGGCTATTCATTAGGTTTCTCAGTGACATTACCAGATATAGAATAAATAAATTGTCATTGTCTTAAATCAACCCATGGGAAAGGAAAACTTTATAAAGACAGCAGAGAGGAAACATTGTCCACACCAAGGAAAAACAATCTCCAGAAACTGTTGTTGAAGAAACAGAGGCATCACACTTACTAGAAAAATATATTGTATTTCATATATTATGGGCATACAACGTGATGTTTTAATATATGCGTGCATTGTGAAATTATTAAATCAAGTAAATAAACATGTCTGTCACCTCACATACTGCTTTTTTATGGTGTAAATGTGTAAAATCTACTCTCTTATCAGTTTTCAAGTATATATAGTACATTAGTATCACTGAGGTCTGACCATGGTGTGCAATAGATCTTCAAACGAATTCCTTCTGTCTAACCAAAACTCTGTACCCTTTCACCAGCGCCTCAGCTTTTACATCCTCCTATCGCCAGCTCCTGGTAGGCAACATTCTACTCTCTACTTCTCTGAGTTCAACATTTTTAGATTGCATATGTAAGTGAGATCATGGAGTAATTTTTATACCAGGCTTATTTCACTCAACATAAAGACATTTAAACGCTAAACATCACTAATCATCAGGGAAATGCAAATTAAAACTGGGATGAGATATCACTTTACACATCTTACAATGGCTTAGTCTGAGTCTGTTTTTGTGTTGCTATAACAGAATACCAGAGACTGGGCATTTTTTTTTTTTTTTTGAGACAGATCCTCGCTCTGTTTCCCAGGCTGAAGGGCAGTGGCATGATCTCCGTTCACTGCCAGCTCCGTCTCCCGGGTTCACCCCATTCTCCTGCCTCAGCCTCCCGAGTAGCTGGGACTACAGGCACCCACAACATGGAGACTGGGCAATTTTTAAAGAAAATGAATTTATACTTAACAGTACTTGAGTCAGAGAAGCCCAATATCAAGGGGCTGGCATCTGAAAAAGGCCTTCTCACTGCATCATCTAACAGCAGAGGAGGATGAGCAAGAGACCACTTGTCTGTGAGAAAAAAGAGGCCATCTTTTATTAGAAACTCACTCCTGTAATAACTAGCCCACTCCCATGATAGTGACAGTAATCCATTCATGAGGACAGAGACTTCATGACCTGATCACATAATAAAGTCCCACCTCTCAACACTGTTGCATTAAAGATTTTTTCCAAATCATAAACTTTGGGTGACACATTTAAACCATAGCATTCAATTGCTAATACTAAAATGTATGTCCCAATTACAATGTAAACTACATACATTCCATCCCAACTGTCTTCAAAGTCTTAAGTCATCCAGCATCAATGCAAAAGTATGAAGTCCAAAGTCTCATCTAAATCAGATATGAGTGACACCGAAGGCACAATTTAGCCTGATATAAATTGTTTCCATCTGTGAGCCTATAAAATCAAAATAAGTTATCTACTTTCAAATACAGTGAATGATGAGGCAGCTTTGGGATAGAAATTCCCATTTCAAAGCTCAGAGAGAGGCAAGGAGAAGGGGTGCATAGTCCAAAACCGAACATGGAAAACAACATTAAGCCTTAAAGCTGGAAAAAATCCTCCTTGACTGCATCTTGTGCACACTGGGGAGGGCGATGGGCCCCCAAGGCCTCCAGCAGTCTTGCCTCTATGGATTTTCTGGGTTCAGTCCCCTCAGCCCCTCTCACAGGTGGGACTCTCAAGCCTCTAGCTCTCCTAGGTGGACTGGATACCCTTTGTGGTGCCTCCAAACCCATATTTCTGCTTGGCATTGTGCTGAGGGCTCAGTGTGGTGACTCTGTCTCTGCAACAACTCACTGCCCAAGACCTTAGGCTGTCCACAGCATTCTTTGAAATCTAGGTGGAGAAAGCCATGCCCTCGTGGTTCTTCTATTCTGCACACCTGCAGAATTAACAACACATGGATGCCATGGAAGTTGATGACTTGTACTATTGAAGTGATGGCTTGAGCCACACCTAGGTCCTCCTGAGCCACAGCATGGGCAGCCAAGTAGTGCTGTGCCTGGACACAGGGAACAGAGTCCTAAAGTGCCTGCTAGAAGTGAGGCCATAGATTTGCTTCAAATTTCTTCCATCATATATCCTCGTTTATGGCTCTGAACTTCCACTTTACAGAAAGACCTAGGGATGAGCACAATTCAGCCACATTCTTTGCCACTTTATGGCAAGGATGGCCTTTGATCCATTTTCTGATGAGCTATTCTTCTTTTTCTCCTGAGACGTCATCAGAATGGCCTTTATTGTCCATGGTTCTACCAACATTCTAATGGTCATCACTTGAATAATCTCTAAGAAGTTTCAGAATTTCCTCACAACTCTCTTCTTCTGAGTCCTCAAAAGAATCACCTCTAGTGTTCTATTCAGGGCAATCTAGACTTTTTATAGTCTGATCCTCCAAATTATTCCAGTCTTTGTGCATTACTACATCCACTTCTACATTTTGGAGTATTTGTAATCACAAAAGCCCCACCTCTTGATACTGATTTTTTTGTCTTAGTTCACTTTGTGGTGCAACGAGGCAATACCACAGACTGACTAAGTATAAGTAAAAGAAATTTGTGTTCTCACAGTTCTAGAGCCTGGGAAGTCCAATATCAAGGTGCTAGCATCTTGCAGGGGCCTTCTTGCTGTGACACCTATGTGGGAGGCAGGAAAGCATGTGCGAAGGAGAGAAATGGGGCTAAATTCATCTTTTAATGAGGAACACAGGCCTGTAGTAACCAATCTACTCCCTCTATGAGTAACCCACTCTGCCAATAATGGCATTAATTGCTTCATGAGGGCAGAGCCCTCATGACCTAATCATTCCTGAAAGTTCTCACCTCTGGACACTATGGAATTTGGGATTAAGTTTCCAATATACATTCTTTCTAAATAGCCAGAGCTTTTTAATAGGTTTACCACACAAGGCTGCATGAGGCTCTGAAGCAGTGGCCTGAGGGTGGCTGTCCTTTGTGAGAATGGAGAGGAGTGAACTGACTCATGGAGACACGAGTAGATGAAGTAAAGGGACTCATTGCTTCATTACATGGATAGTGAGGGTGACTGAAGGCATTAACGGATTAATCGTGGTGGCAAAACCATCTGAGGTGGACACCACGGGGAGCCAACCAGAAAAAGAGGACACATCCCATTAAATGGTGCTTCATCTCCTTGCAAAACCAATGAAAGAAAGCGAAACACAATGCCATAGTGTATACCAGACAGTGGATTGAGGGAAGAGTTTCCTAAGTCGTAATTGACAAAGTGGAGAAAACATACAAATCTTTGCATGGTGCTAACATTTGGACTGTGGCTTCATTGTTTCTTATTAACATTTTAGTGAAATATTGCTAGAAGGAGACTGAAAATGAAGTATGAAAAGTTAAATGGGATTTCTGTTCCAAGTTAGTCCTTTTCAGATGAGAGGGACTAAGAAGTTACAGGGAAGAAACAATAATATCTGCTGAGCAAGATTTTTGCAGGGCAGGCCAAGGAATTACCAAGGAGAAAAAGGAAATGTCAGCTTCACCTTGCATCTGCTCCCGAGCCAGGTCCTGAGCACCCCCTGCTGGTGCTGATCGTCCCCTGGTGTCTGATCCCCTCTGGTTCCCTCAGCTTCCCTGGTGGTGTCTGAGCTGCTCTACTGGTGTCTGAGCCCCTCTGCCTGCCCTCAGCTCCCCCTCATGGTCTGAGCCACCCTGGTGGTGTCTGAACCTCGCTTGTGATGTCCTGAGCCCCTCTATTAGTGTCTGAGCCCTACTGGTGGGTCCTGAGCCCCCTTGGTGGTGTCTGAGCCCCCTGGTTTTGAGCCCCCCCTTCTGCATCCTGAGCCCTCCTGGTAGTGTCTGAGTGTTATTTTCACCATACACTCAAATAAGATTGAGCAGTGATTCTTTCATCTGTGGTGGTCATTCCAAGTGAGCTGTCCCAGGGCACATGGGGACTCTATCCCTAGGACCACTTGTCCCCACAGAAGGAGAAACCACAGTAGCAGCACCAAGGGTAGGTCACAGCATTGTCACCAGGAGTCCCCATATTCTTCTCCCAGACGCAGTGAACCTTGTCACCCTCTTCCCACACTCCACAGGGGGTGTACAGAGAGGCATCTTGCAGTGACCTGACCCTGGGATGTTATGGAAAAGGAGACAGCCTGAGCTTCTGACTCCTGGAATTACATGCTCCAGTCTCGGTTATATACAGACCTGCAATTCTTTTCCTTTTACTCAGGCACTTTGCCTTCTACAGCCCTCCACAGTGTGCTAGAGCTGACTAGAGTCGAATAGTCACTTTCTTTGTGCAAGTTTCCTTTCTGTGACTTTACTGGATTTCATTGGTAGTAAGCGTTCATCCAGACAGATTCCAAGACAGTGTCCACATGAAAGGAAAACAAAGGCTGATGGGCAGAGACGCCCTGAGCATCCAGTCCCAGGGTACCTTTGCCAGCTGCCCTTCCTAACATCCAGAGGCAGGGAAGGGAGGAGCCCTGCTGAGCAGTGCACACATGTCTGCAGAGAGAATGTCACAGAAATGCAGCTCTGCTCCCGCTCATGAGAAGCAGCTCATCCGCTGTCCTGCAGGCGCTGGGGAGGAGCCAGCCCATGTTTGGGTCCCTCCTCAGCATCCCCACCATGGATCCTATGCCTGCTCATCACTGTTGAGGGAGCATCCCTCCTGCAGCAGGCTCACCTGTGACTGCCCCACACAGGGCTGCTCTCAGTGTGTTTTCTCTGTGCTTCCAGGACTCACTTGTGAACTTCAGCTGGGGGAGGTCAAGGACACGTGAGGCTGCCCTGGGCATTCTCTGAGCCTTCTGCAAAGACTCTGGTTTCACCTTCGCTAACCATAGCTTGAGCTGTGTCCAGCAGACTGGAGTGGGTGGCACAAGTGTGTAATCCAGCTGGAAAAAATCAGTACCATTCTCCATCAGACAAGGAAGAACTCAAAAGAATTCTTGCTGTTTAACAGGGAGCTGAGCAAGAGTAAGGTGTAGAAAGCTTACTTAAAGAAATAATAACAGATAAATTTCCAAAACCTGGGAAAGATATAAATATCCAGGTACAGGAAGGCATGACAACACCAAACAGAATCAACAAAAATAAGACCACTACAAGACATATACTAATCACACTTTCAAAGACAAGGACAAAAAATGGATCCTAAAACCAGCAAGAGGAAAGAAACAAATAACATATGAAGGCATTCCAATTCCTCCGGCAACAGGCTTCTCAGTGGAAATTACACAGGCCAGGAGGGAATGGATTGACATTTTTTAAGTGCTCAAAAGAAAAAAAACCTGCCATCCAAGAATATATTCTTCAGCAAATTACCCCTCCAATTGAAAGGAGAGATAAAGACTTTCCTAAACAGAAAAAAGATGAGAGGATTCACCACCCTCGGGCCCATCTTACAAGAAATGCTAAAGGGAGTTCTTAAATCTCAAAGAAAAAAATGCTAAAGAATAAAACAAAACTTTTATAAATATAAAACCCACTGGTAAAATTAGGTACATGGAGAAACCCAGGGGATGGAGTCAAAATATAGAATTTTTCTGTATCTTTTTTGCCTTTGCTTGTTTCTGTTCTTTCATTTGAGTTGTCGTCTCCTTTAAATAACTTCTCATATCTATAAGGTGTTTCTTTTAAGACTCATGATGACCACAGCACAAAAACCTATAACTGATTCACTAAAAATCAGAAGAAACAAATTCTACTGGAGAAAATCACTGAACCACAAAGAGAAGAAAAAAAAGAAAGAAAGAAAGAAAGAAGGAAGAAGGAAGGAAGGAAGAAAAAGAAATAAAGAAAGAAAGAAAGAAAGAGGGAGGGAGGGAGGGAAGAAGGAAGGAAGGAAGGAAGGAAGGGAGACAGGAGTCTCAAAACTGCCAGAAAATGAGCAACAAAATGGCAGTGGTTGCTCCTTCCTTCTCTTTTCCCCCAACCAGATGGCATCACTCCTCACACTATGCTACCTGGCGTTGGGACAGGAGTGACACAGGTCATGCTAAACTGTTGTTCTTATTCTCTTCAGTGTGTCGTTTCTTACTTTTAGGCTGTAACCAGGTACGGGGATCTCTCACTTGGCTTCCTTAGCTCTTGTGAAGGTATTTTTGGACGTGGACAGTTGTTCAGATTAATGTTCCAGCAGGGAACCATCACTGGAGAGTCCTATTCTGCCATCTTGCTCCTGGATGATCACTCAAGACTGTCAGACTAAAGGACACACATACACTGAAACTGAAAAGAAGGAATGAAAGAAGACATTTCATGTAAATGTTAACCAAAAGAGAGTGAGGTGGGAGTATCTACATATATATCAGAAAAAAATAGATTTTAAGTTAAAAGCTCTCACAAAAGACAAAGATCTTTGTCTTATATAATTATTATATGTGATACAAAGTTTCACTTATCAGAAAGATACAGTTATGCACACACACACATGCATCCAACATCGAAGTACCTAGACATATAAAACTATCATTTACAGATCAGAGAGGAGACACAGAAAGCAATACAATACAATTAGGAGATTTCAACACCCCACGTTCATCCATAGATAGAACATACAGACAGAAAATCAGTAGGGAAACAGCAGACCTGAATAGCACTAGAGACCGAATTGACCTAACAGATAGATACAGAACATTGAATTCAAGTCCAGCAGAGCATGCATTCTCCCCAAATGCACAGGGAACATTCTTCAGGATAGATCACATGCTAGGTACTACACATGACCTTAGCCAAAAGGCTGAGGAATGATTACCTCACATGTTAGGTCACAAAGAAAACTCAACAAAATTAAGAAGACTGAATTGCATCAAGTGTCATTTCTGACAATGGATTGAAACTAGAAATCACTAATAGGGAAAAAGCTGAAAATTTACAAAGAAGTATAAGCTAAGCAAACTTAAAAGATAAGGTAGAAAATATTTTGAAATAAATGACAGTGAAAACGCACTACACTGAAACGTGGTATACTGCAAAAGCAGGACTAAGAGGGAAATTCATAATGATGCACACCTACATTAAAAGAGAAGAAAGGGGCTGGACACGGTGGCTCTCACCTGTAATCCTAGCACTTTGAGAGGCTGAGGTTGGTGGATCATTTGAGGTCAGGAGCTCAAGACCAGCCTGGCCAACATGGTGAAACCTTGTCTCTACTAAAAATACAAAAATACAAAAATTACCTGGGTGTGGTGACTCATGCCTATAATCCAAACTACTCAGGAGGTGGAGGTTGTGGTGAGCCGACATTGCACCACTGCACTCGATGTTTATTGCGGCACTATTCACAATAGCAAAGACTTGGAACCAACCCAAATGTCCAACAATGATAGACTGGCTTAAGAAAACGTGGCACATACACACCATGGAATACTATGCAGCCACAGAAAAGGATGAGTTCATGTCCTTTGTAGGGACATGGATGAAGCTGGAAACCATCATTCTCAGCAAACTATCACAAGGATAAAAAACCAAAAACTGCATGTTCTCACTCATGGGTGGGAATTGAACAATGAGAACACTTGGACATAGGGTGGGGAACATCACACACCAGGGCCTGTCATGGGGTGGGGGGAGGGGGGAGGGATAGCATTAGGAGATATACCTAATGTAAATGACAAGTTAATGGGTGCAGCACACCAACATGGTGCATGTATACATTTGTAACAAACCTGCACGTTGTGCACATGTACCCTAGAACTTAAAGTATAAAAAAAAGAGTTTGAAAAAACTAATAGAAAAATAAAAAAAAAGAAGAGAAAGAACCTAAATTAATCCTATTAATCTTACACCTCCAGATTTAGAGAAAGAATAAGTAAGTCCTAAGTTAGAATGAAATAATAAAGATTAGAGTAGAAATTAATGAAATACAAAACAGAAAAATAATAGGAAAAATCAACAAACTAAGGGCTTTTGAAAAAAAGACAAAATTGACAAAACTTTAGCTAGACTACAAAAAAAGAATACTCAAATAGCATCAGAACTGATCAAGGAGACATTACAACTGATGCTACAGAAATAAAAATGATCATGATGTGATATGATCTGGATCTGTGTCCCCAACCAAATGTCATATTCAGTTGTAATCCTCAGTGTTGGAGGTTGGGGCTCAGCGGGAGGTGATTGGATCATGGGAGAAGGTTGGTTTCTCATGGTTTAACACCATGCCCCTTGGTGCTGTCATCCGATAGTGAGTTCTCCTGAGATCTGGTTGTTTAAAAGCATGTAGCGCGGCCGGATGCGGTGGTTCACGCCTGTAATCCCAGCACTTTGGGAGGCCGTGGTGGGTGGATCACGAGGTCAGGAGGATACCATCCTGGCTAACATGGTGAAACCCTGTCTCTACGAAAAAATACAAAAAATCAGCCGGGAGTGGTGGGGAGTGCCTGTAGTCCCAGCTAGTTGGGAGGCTGAGGCAGGAGAATGGCGTGAAGCCGGTAGGCGGAGTTTGCAGTGAGCTGAAATCGTGCCACTGCACTCCAGCCTGGGCCACAGAGCGAGACTGTGTCTAAAAAATAAATAAATAAATAATAGAAAAAAATAAAATAAATAAATAAATAATAGAAAAAATAAATAAATAATTAAATAATAGAAAAAATAAATAAATAAAGCATGCAGCACCTCCGGTTCTCTCTCTTGCTCCTGCTTCAGCCATGGAACATGTGCCTGCTTCTCCTTTACCTTCCACCATGACTGAGTTTCCTGAGGCCTCCCCAGATGCAGATCTTGCCATGCTTTCTATACAGCCTGCAGAACTTCTTTTTTTTTTTTTTCATAAATTACCCTGACTCAGGTATTTATAGTAGGGCAAAAACAGACTAATACATGGAGATGACTATAAATCATTATTGAATAAACACCAACACATTGGATAACCTAGAAGAAATGGGTAAATTCCTCAAAACATACATTCTACCAAGACTGAATCATAAAGAAATAGAAAACCTGAAGAGACCAAAAATGAACAAGGAGATTGAAACAGCAATTAAAAATCTCCCAATCAAGAAGATTTGAAAATCAAGTTCAAGTGGTTTCTCCAGTGAATTCTACCAAATGTTTAAAGAAGAACTAAAACTAATAATTCTAAACTATCCTAGAAAGTTAAAGGAACACTTTCAAAATATTTTTATGTGAACACTCTCAGTCTGATACCAAAGCCAGGCAAAGGCCATTTAAGAAAAGAGAACTACAGTTCATATCCCTAATTTGTATAGGTACAAAATTCAACAAAACCCAGCAAATCAAATTCAACAGCACAATAAAAGGAACCTATCCCACCACCAGAAATGCATGATAAAGTGGGATACATCTCTGAGATGTTCCTGTTTGAAACACAAAATCAAACATCTTTGTAGTAACTCTAAGAGCTGTAGCCTGGCCTGGCACGGTGGCTCAAACCTGTAATCCCAGCACTTTGGGAGGCCGACATGGGTGGATCACCTGAAGTCGGGAGTTCGAGACCAGCCTGACCAACATGGAGAAACCCTGTCTCTACTAAAAATACAAAATTAGCAGAGTGCGGTGGTGCATGCCTGTAATCACAGCTACTTGGAGGGCTAAGGCAGGAGAACAGCTTGAACCAGGGAGGCTGAGGTTGCAGTGAGCGGAGATCTTGCCATTGCACTCCAGCCTGGGCAACTCCATCTCAAAAACAAACAAACAAACAAACAAACAAACAAAAACCTGTAGCCTTTTGGCAAGGAGATGCTTCAAGCCATTCTGAATGTAGTCACACCATAAATAACACATACCCAAACTCCAAGTGGGTGATTCTTGGGTTAAATCATTTTAACTGTGTTCAAAGTATTTTTGAGCTTTGGTTTCTCCCCAGGGTTACCATCACTCTTTTACCAACACGACGTTGTTGACTGGTCACAACTGATGCAACGACAACCACTGCTGTGACTTTAAATTTTACCATCAGATGTTGATTGGAGACAATAACCAATTACCATACACCTCAAGATTCGTGGAGAAATCATGGTTTCATGAAGAAATCAAGCCAACATCTACTTGAGCTCATCTGGTACCACCAAGCATGTATCTTGAGAGCTTTATAAATTACCAGAGTTAGCAAACAAATTTACAAGAAAAAAAAACCCTATCAAAAAGTGGGCGAAGGATATGAATAGACACTTCTCAAAAGAAGACATTTATGCAGCCAAAAGACACATGAAAAAATGCTCCTCATCACTAGCCATCAGAGAAATGCAAATCAAAACCACAGTGAGATACCATCTCACACCAGTTAGAATGGCAATCATTAAAAAGTCAGGAAACAACAGGTGTTGGAGAGGATGTGGAGAAATAGGAACACTTTTACACTGTTGGTGGGACTGTAAACTAGTTCAACCATTGTGGAAGTCAGTGTGGCGATTCCTTAGGGATCTAGGACTAGAAATACCATTTGGCCCAGCCATCCCATTACTGGGTATATACCCAAAGACTATAAATCCTGCTGCTATAAAGACACATGCACACGTATGTTTATTGTGGCACTGTTCACAATAGCAAAGACTTGGAACCAACCTAAATGTCCAGCAATGATAGACTGGATTAAGAAAATGTGGCACATATACACCATGGAATACTATGCAGCCATAACAAAGGATGAGTTCATGTCCTTTGTAGGGACATGGATGAAGCCGGAAACCATCATTCTCAGCAAACTATTGCAAGGACAAAAAATCAAACACCGTGTGTTCTCACTCAGAGGTGGGAATTGAACAAAGAGACCACTTGGACACAGGAAGGGGAACATCACACACTGGGGCCTGTCGCGGTGTGGGGGGAGGGGGAGGGATAGCACTAGGAGATATACCTAATGTAAATGACGAGTTAATGGGTGCAGCACACCAACGTGGCACATGTATACATATGTAACAAACCTGCACATTGTGCACGTATACCCTAGAACTTAAAGTATAATAAAAATAAAAGAAAAAAGAAAAAAAAAAGAAATTATCAGAGTTAGTTACACAACCAGATTTTTCTATTATTTTAAATTTAAAATCAGGAGTTAAACATTCATATTCTACAATGGCTTTCTGAATGCCTCCAGAGCTTGATCACTTGAATGTTTAAATAGGATTATAACCTAGGTGACGGCGACTAGTTTTGAATAATAATCTGCTGGAGTATGCTCT
The DNA here is from genome assembly GCF_028858775.2 of Pan troglodytes. NCBI lineage: Eukaryota > Metazoa > Chordata > Mammalia > Primates > Hominidae > Pan > Pan troglodytes. Next base: position 17,424,374 of record NC_072413.2, read on the forward strand.
TGCGCTTCCTTACTACCTAATTTGTGTGGGTGTCAATCTTCACATCAGCCAGCACAGGGAAAGGAGGTGTGTATTTAAAGGTTCCTTAACGTTGTCCATCTTTTTTGGTGATGATTATGTTCTACTTGTTTTCAATGTTTTCTGCTGTGTACATTAAGAGTGTACAACATGGTGTTTAAATATACACATGCATAGTAAAAAGGTTACCACAGCCTAGCAGCAAATTAACCAATCAATTTCCTTTTATGGTTACTGTTTTGTAGCAGGAGAAACTAAATTCTACTCTTTTAGCAAATGTTCAGTATACAATAAAATATAACTACAGCCTACCTGCTGCACACAAGAGCTCTTGATTTTATAACTGCAAGCTCTTTCTTGTGTAGCGTCTGCGTAACTGCAAACTCTAACTTCTGTAGCTTCTGCGTGACTGCAAATTTGTTAACTTTCACCTATTTCTCCCCGTTTCCTACCTCTCCACACCCCTGGTAGCCATCATTTCACTCTCTGTTTCTATAGATTTGATATTTTTAAAGATTTTACATGTAAGTGAGAACTTGCTGTATTTTTATCTTGTGTCTGGATCATTTCACTTAGCACTATGTCCTCTGGATCTATCCATGTTGTTGTAAATGACAGTCGATCTCCTTCCTTCTTGTCCAGTATTGGTGTATATTTCATCAAATCTTCTTTTTCCCTGAAAAATCCCCAAATCATGCACTATTTCAACACTTACCTTCTAGATATCAGTCTCTTTGTCTATTTTTGAGATTTGGCTAGCTTACACATTCTAGTCACTGGCTTAAATTCTACTATTCAGTGTGGGTTTACTTCAGCTGATGGTGATGGTACCTCCTTCTCCATAATATGCAGTTTCAGTTTTGAGATGTGATCCATCAGCACATATTGTGAGACTCACATTACCAGTGGGAGTCTGTAATACACCTAAGCAATATGCAGGCAGTTTCCTCACTAAGATGAGACAGGGGTGAGTACAGCTTGATACTCAGCCATGCCTCCTGTCTGTCTCACTACTCACTACACACTAAATTTGAACTCACATGAAGTTCAGGTTAATGTTTCAATCTGTTTGGTTTAATTTAATTTTTACTTCAAGATTATTTCCATTATTATATGTGGCTATTTCAGTACAAATTGAAGGAAAGGCAACTTTTATTGCCTTTATTTATGAGGCTTTATTTATGGGCATAATGACAGCAGTTTTAAAAGTCACATTCCGACATAGTGATGGGCTGGATGAAGAGAGGGCATTCCCTCTGAAATGCTCTTCGGAAGGATCAGAAATGCCTCAATCGACCAACTCTCCTGTCCTCATGACTAGAGCTGTGTCACATCTTCAGAGAGACACACATCCGTGGTAGGAAGGATAAGATTACATGGATGAATCTGGCTGTTTTCTAATGTTTTGCCTGAGATGAATCCAAATATATGGGGAATGGTTATTTTTATTATTTTGGGATTTGTAAGCAATGGCTGAAAACAAGAATACTTTTTAAGATGACATATTATTTTTGTGACATTCTGTTATTTCATTGTAGAGATTGACAATTACATTTTCTTTTTCAAAAAATAAATTGTATTATGTATATCTAAGACATACAACATGATATGCAATACATATATACAGTAAAATGATGACTATAGTGAAATAAATTAATGCAGCCCTCAACTTACAGAGTTACCCACCTCCCCCATTTGGCAAGAACAGCTATAACCTCAGTTAGCAAAGTCCTGGATGCAATGCACCCTTATTAACTTCCTCATGTTGCACATTGGATCTGTGGCAGCTTCCAGATGGGAAAGCCTCAAAGAGTCAGGCGTGACGATATGGGGGTGCTGCATCTGAGCACACAGCTCCCTGCAATCCTCTCTGTTCCCAGGTGTCCTGTCCCAGGTGCAGCCGTAGGAGGGGCAAAGCCCTCGCAGGCAATCTCCGTGTCCCTTGCTGCTTCCCGCTGCTCCGTTACCAGGGGTTACTCAGGGGGGTGGATCCCCCGACCCGCAGGGAAAGGTTGGAATGCAATGGATTGCTCACCTATGTTATGGAGGGAGCATATAGTTTATTCCTACCATCAAAGTTGAGTATCCATCTCCAGAGATGCATTCAGGATACATCTGGTTCTCCTTGCAGCTGAGTTTTCTGACTACTGAGGACACAGCCCTGTATGACTGTGCAAGAGACACAGAGAGGAGATCCCAGTGTGAGCCCAGACACAAACCTCACTGCAGGGGTGCCTGGGACCTGGATGGCAGGGGCCCCCAGGGCCCAGCCTCAGGGCATATGCAACCAAGGAGGGCACATGGGGAGGGAATCATCACCCAGGGTTTCCTTTCCTTAATGAACAGCATCTGAGCCATGGAACCTCTGCTTTATATCTGGGCTATGGAGTGGGCTGAGGCACCTGAGATGCAAGCACAATGGAGATGTTTAAGATTCTGTATGAGCATATGTGACATCACAGTTCTTTTTCCTCATCTCTCGGATTTCACTGAAACCGTGAACAGAACTGTCATCCTACTGGCACTGTGTGCTGTGCAGGAAATTTCTAAAATATAGTAACCATCATGAGGGATGCCTTCGTGGCTGCACTGTGCTGGGAAGAGTCACACCAGGGAGAAATCCTGTGAGGAACCCTGGACTCCGCCGGCTGTGCCCAGCACAGCTGTGAAAGACCCAGTTGATGTCCAAGAAATGAGAATGCAAACATCTGCCTCCAGCACGTAGGAAATTACAGCAAATGATTCCATGTCCCGTGGTCCCTCTATCCCCAAATTCTTTCCCTTTTCCCAAAATCAAGGAGGAGAACTGGAGTTTCCAGTCCATAGCCTGAGCCAACCACCACATGTGTGTCCCCAGCCTTTCCCAGAGCTGCCTGAGGGGCTGGACAAGCCCTGCTCCCTTCCCTCCTGCTCACACAGCTGCACAGTGGAGCTCCTGCAGGCTGTTAGCATCCCAGTTTCCAAACAGCTTTCATATCCACAGGATTCATTTCTTGCTGTTACTATTGTTATTTTGCCTGAGCATTCTCATGACGGCATCACTTGTCAGAGACACGTGCCCTGCACTGAAACCCCACTCTCTGCTTTCCACAAAGATGGAGTTCCTTAGACCTTCATCTGCTAGAAGGATCTGATGTCTTGTCCTTACACTGGCCAAGCATTGTCTGATATGCCCCAGTTGGCACACAGACATTATGGAATATTTGCACCTATGTGGGAATGGTCTATAATTTGGACATGTGTCTGGACTCAAAGATGCCTGGATGGTCTATAATTGGGACATGTGTCTAGACTCAAAGATGCCTGGATGGTCTATAATTGGGACACGTGTCTAGATTCAAAGATGCCTGGATGGTCTATAATTGGGACACGTGTCTAGACTCAAAGATGCCTGGATTGTCTATAATTGGGACATGTGTCTAGACTCAAAGATGCCTGGATGGTCTATAATTGGGACACGTGTCTGGACTCAAAGATGCCTGGATTGTCTATAATTGGGACATGTGTCTAGACTCAAAGATGCCTGGATGGTCTATAATTGGGACATGTGTCTAGACTCAAAGATGCCTGGATGGTCTATAATTGGGACATGTGTCTAGACTCAAAGATGCCTGGATGGAAAATGTGCAGGCTGCTCCACTGATGTCACCTGTTTCACCATAGTTTTATGATTTAATAAAAGTCATATTTTTTTTTCATTTTTGCACATCAAATTTTTTTCAGTGTTCCATATTCCTAAGCCCATCTTTGAGCTCACAGCCCTTTCCCAAGAAATCAACTTCTAGACCTCCCTCTTCTCGGGGCTCCGAGGTGATTCCTGAGTGGCATCCTCTCCACCTCCCTGCTGGGAACAGAGCCAGTCGCAGGGCTCACGGGCAGCCTTAGAATGCCTGCTACTCCGGGGTGTCCCCCTGCTTCTCACTGGAGAAGAGGCCTCTGGGGTGGTCACAGCCTCTTTCTCCACATGAACCCTGAGAGTTCTTCCTGAGCTACACGGCTAGGGGAAGACTGCCCTAAGAGACGTGAAAAGAGAGACATGGGAAGTGAAGTGTCTCAGCTCTTGTCTCCCCTGGGTGGTGTGGCCTGACCTCACCAGAGCCCCAGCCCAACCCACCTGACCTGTCCCCAGGAGCTGTACTGAGCGACGGCTGCACCTGCTCAGTTACCTGTGGGGCCCAGTGCCTCTGAGAGAGGTGCCCAGTGAGGGCTCTGCAGGGCTCCCCCCGAGCAGGAGCTGGGCTGACGGAAATCAGCAGGAGGGAGGGGCTGCCCAGGCCCCAGGGAGGCAGGCAGCGTGGAGAGGACACAGAGGCACACTGGGAGGGAGCAAGCCAGTCAGGACCACCCTCTCACCTCTGAGAAATGAGCTATGCTCACGGAATGCTCACACTGACCACTGAAAGACTTGACTACGATGATGACTCTCCCTGTGTTAGCAGGTGGGTGTAAGCACCTGCTTCCCGGGTTCAAGCCACTCTCCTGCCTCAGCCTCCTGAGTACCTGGAATTACAGGCACCTGCCACCACGCCTGGCTAATTTTTTGTATTTTTAGTAGAGATGGGGTTTCACCATTCACCATGGTGGTCAGGCTGGTCTCGAACTCCTGACCTCAGGTGATCCACCTGTCTCAGCCTCCCAAAGTGCTGGGATTGTAGGTGCTAGCCACTGCACCAGCCTCAACACAACTCTTTTAGGGTCAATATCTTGAGACCCACAAGGAATTTCCTTTGAGCAAATTCTGTGGGAGGTATGTAGCCTTTTATCTTTATAGTTATGTATTTAGGAAAAAAAAACAAAAAACAAAAACGAGAGACAGGTTTGTGTGACACAGTTCCCAGCTAGCCTTTTCCCTGTAGCGTAGTGAGTCTGAGATCCCAAGATTTTATTTTTCTTTTATAATATAAACATGAAATAATAAGAAATGTATATTTGTAAGATCTGAGAGCTACAGTGTAAAAGAAAATAACACACAAAAAGAATACACACACGCGCACACACACACACACATACACACAAACACACATTATGGTCTCTGTCCCTGTCTCCTGGTGCACAGCTCCTGAAACCCTTGGAATCTCCCAAGTGATGTGTCTTTATGGATGCTAGTGAGACGACTGATTTCTGGGGACTCCCAAAGGACTGGTGGCCAGGGGAACCAACCTCGTGATTACGGGGTTAAACTTTTCAGCCCCCTATCCCCTGATTTCCAGGGATGGGGAAGAGCTGAAGGTTGAGTTGATCACCAGTGGTCAATGATTTAATCAATCGTGCTTATGTGGCCATCGTGGGTGGCTCATGTCTGAAATCCCAGCACTTTGGGAGGCCAAGGCGGGAAGATCGCTTGAGGCCAGGAGTTTGAGACCAGCCTGGGCAACATACTGAGAATTCATCTCTACAAATAAAAAAAAAAATTAGCCAGGCATGGTAGTGCATGCCTGTGGTCCAGCTGCTCAGGAGGCAGAGGTGGGAGGATCAATTGAGTCCAGGAGATCAAGGCTGCAGCCAGCTATGATTGCAGCACTGCATGCCAGCTTGGGTGACAGAGCTAGACCCCTGTCTCAAAAACAAAAAAAAAATGAAACGAAACAAAAAACAAACTAAAAACCAAATCATGCCTATGTCATGAAGTCATGAAACTCAGGACAGTGGCCAGGCTCATGCCTGTAATCCCTGCACTTTGGGAGGCCAAGGCAGGCAGATCACTTGAGGTCAGGAGTTTGAGACCAGCTTAGGTAACATAGTGAGACTCTGTCTCTATTTTTTTTAATTAAAAAAAAAGATAAAGTAAACATGGGGCAGAGGAAGCAGTCAGATATGCATTTGTCCCAGGTGAGCAGAGGGATGACCTTGAGTTCTGTCCTTTGTCCTGCAAGGATAAGCTATCAATTTACATTGTCAGGGAAATTCAACAGAACTGTTCTAAGGTCAAAATCTTGAGGCCCACAAGGAATTTCTTCATGGGCAAATTGTGAGGGAGGTATGTAGCTTTTTAAAAAAATCTTTGTAGGTATCTATTTAGGAACAAAATGGGGGAGGCAGGTTTGCATGATCCAGTTTCCAGCTTGACTTTTGCTTTTGGCTTAGTGAGTTGGTGGTCCTGAGATTTCTTTGCCTTTAGCAGTCATTATTCAGGGAAGAGGGTATGGTCTTGATACTCAAAATTTCTTAGGTGAGAAATCTACCAGGGTTTGGATGAGACCATACATTGCTCATTCAGTATCTCAAACCCAGAAAGATGAGTTACTGACATTGAATGTGTGAAAGGAAAACAAACAGCTCTGTTGAATTTCTTGAATTTCATCTAAAACAGTTCTGGGTTTTGTTTTGTTTAGTTTTTGAGACAGAGTCTTGCTCTATTGCCCAGGCTAGAGTGCAATGGTGTGATCTTGGCTCACTGCAACCTCTGCCTCCTGGTTCAAGCAATTCTCCTGCCTTAGCCTCCTGAGTAGCTAGTATTACAGGCGTGCACCACCATACTCGGCTAATTTTTGTATTTGTAGTAGAGACAGGGTTTCACCATATTGGCCAGGCTGGTCTCCAACTCCTGGCCTCATGCAATTCACCTACCTCAGCCTCCTAAAGAACTGGGATTACAGGCATGAGCCACCATACCCAGCCAAAACAGTTCTGTTGAATCTCACCCTGACAACATAAATGAAAAACTTGTCTTCACAGGTAAGGGACAAAGGACAGATTTAAAAGTCATCCATCTGCACACTGGAGACAAAAGCATATCTGACTGTTTCCTGTAGTCTATGTGTATTTTTCTTCTGTAAAAATGCAGATTCACTGAGTGCAAGATGAATACATAATTGACTATTCCTCCACCCTTTTCTTTCCACATGTAAAATGTGGGTTCCGTGAATGCTGATCAAAGACTAAAAGGAACACAATCGCTTGGCTTTTCAATATGCTCTCCCTTCCCGCTTGTTTTTCCTTTTGCCTTCCCCTACTGGCCACTCTTTTTCCATTTACTTATTCATTCATTCATTTATTTATTCATTTATTTATTTATTTATTTGGAGATGGAGTCTCACTCTATTGCCCAGGCTGGAGTGCAATGGCATGATCTCAGCTCACTGCAACCTCCGTCTCCCAGGTTCAAGCAATTCTCCTGCCTCAGCCTTCTGAGTAGCTGAGACTACAGGCACCCGCCACCACACCTGGCTAGTTTTTGTATTTTAGTAGAGACGGGGTTTCACCAAGTTGGCCAGGCTGGTCTCGGACTCCTGACATCGTGATCTGCCCACCTCGGCCTCCCAAAGTGCTGGGATTACAGGCATGAGCCACTGCACCTGACCTATTTTTTTAAGACGGAGTCTTGCTCTGTTGCTCAGGTTGGAGTGCAGTGGTGCAATCTCGGCTCACTGCAACCTCTGCCGCCTGAGTTCAATCAATTCTCCTGCCTCAGTCTCCTGAGTAGCTGGGATTACAGGCATGTGCCACCACACCCAGCTAATTTTTGTATTTTTGGTAGAGACAGGGTTTCGCCATATTGGCCAGGCTGGTCTCGAACTCCTGACCTCAGCTGAGGAGACTGAGACAATCCTGGTCAACGTAGTAAAACCCCATCTCTACTAAAAATACAAAAATTAGCTGGGCGTGGTGGCACATGCCTGTAATCCCAGCTACTTGCCAGGCTGATGCAGGAGAATCACTTGAACCAGGGAGCCAGAGGTTTCAGTGAGCTGAGGTCACACCACTGCACTCCAGCCTGATGACAGAGCAAGACTTCGTGTCAAAAAAAAAAAAAAAAAAAAAAAAAGGCTGGGCACGGTGGCTCACGCCTGTAATCCCAGCACTTTGGGAGGCCCAGGTGAGCAGATCACGAGGTCAGGAGATCGAGACTGTCCTGGCTAACATGGTGAAAACCTGTCTCTACTAAAACTACAAAAAAAATTAGCCAGGCGTGGTGGCGGGCACCTGTAGTCCCAGCTACTCGGGAGGCTGAGGCAGGAGAATGTGGCGTGAACCCAGGAGGTGGAGCTTTCAGTGAGCCGAGATCATGCCACTGCACTCCAGCCTGGATGACAGAGCGAAACTCAGTCTCAAAAAAAAAAGAGAGAGAGAGAACTTAGTGATTTTAAAGGTTTTTTTCCTTTTTTTTTTGATATCTAATGTTGGATTTACAACTTTGAAATGCAAAACTACATGTACAAATCTGTGAAACACAGGGCAGATGCTAGACAAAATATACCAGAATTTCCCAGTGATTACCTTGATTGGAAAATTTCATCTCCAGACTTTTCCATACATTATGCATTTTCTACAGCAAACAAGCATTGCTTTTGTGATCATAAAATACAAGCAGACACAATCAAGACTGGGGCAGGTTTCCTGGGGGAGAGCAGCCAGGCCCAGGATGCAGGGCTCTCCTTCCTGGGACATCAGCCAGGTCAGGGCCCTTGAGGCACAGGTCTGGGCAGCTCTACCAGTGGGCATGGGGAGAGAAGGACCCAGCTGGTTGAGCCCTTGATGCAATTGAGGGCAGGCCCCCTGCCGGAGAGGGAAACAGAACAGCCGCCAAAACACAGCCTTGAGGCCAGGCTCTGTCTGGGGGTCTTGCTGCTGCTCCCCAGCCCACAGGGCTTCCAGCCACACCAGGACAAGCTTCACTGCAAAGGCGGGAGAGGAGGGGAGGGGATGTGCCTTGCCTTTGGGTGTGTGCAGTGTGGACTGTGTGTGTGTGTGTGCATATGCACATACATTTGTACGTTTGTGGGATACTGGTGGGTGCACAAGCTTTGTACGTGTGGACGTACATGTGTCTGTGTGTGGGGTGTGTATGCACGTGTGTTTACACATATGGGGTTTGGGTGTGCACGTGTTCATACATATGATGTGCGCATGTGTGGGCGTATACATGTGTCCATTTATGGGGTATGGGATGCAGATATGTGCATGTATTCACGCACATTCATGTAGCGCATGTGTGTGTTAGAGCATAGGGTGAGTGCATGGGTGTTCGTATCTGTGGGGTACAGGTATCATGCACGTGTGTTCATCTGTGTGGGGTGTGGGTATACGTGGACCGTGGCCTGAGGCTCCCCCACAGGACACTGCTCCCTGCCGCCTCCCCAGGGGCTAACAGGACCCTGCTCCTCTTGCTAAAGCCAGTTTGGGAGCAGCCCCACCCAGGCAGCCCCAAGCCAGCCAGGCTCGCCTCTGACCAGATGGCTGAAGGAGCAGGTAGAGCAGGAAGTGTGAGCCAGTGACCCAGGTTCCCCTGGTGGCAGGCTTGGTGGCCCATGTCCATGGAGTCCCCCACCTGCCAATGAGCTCCAGCCATGCCTCCTGGGTACCAGGCCACCCATGGGTGGGGGTGGGGGTAACTCCCTGCTGACTCGCTGCCCAGCTGGCACCAATGAGGTCTCCACCTCAGCCCTGGGCTGAGTGTCCAGTGCTGACTCCTTCCTACAGGCAGGTGAGCTTGGGAGGCAGGGGCCCTGTGGACTTGGGGAGCGGGCTCAGGGTCTGGAGGCCAGAGGCCTTGTCCCCAGGCCCGGCATCCCATCAGCAAGAGCCCAGGAGGCTCTCAGGGCAGCCCTCCTCTAGCAATCTCGGGGGCAGCGTCCTCCCAGGAGTCACATCCAGATCACCATACGCACCTGCTGGCCCCTAGCATGTCCCATAAGTGGAGAGGGGTTGGCCTGTGGAGGCAGGGGTGGCCAGAAGATGTGCCGGAACCCCATCTAGAGGCTGACACGTAAACCCAAATGGCACAGGGAGCCTGAGCATGAAGTGGCTGGCCTCTCCCTCACGGGGGCCCAGCAACTGCTGACTCCATGTGCCAAGCCCCGCCTGCCCGCTGGAACGCCTCAACAGACTGCTCCCTGTGGTGACACCACCACTCGGGTTGGCTTGGCTGAGGCCAGCGGAGCATCTCCCCTCTGGGTCCATTCACATCCATCTTCCCCGGACAAATGAACACTCCACAAACACTCACTTCCCACTTTGACCCCAGACCAAACACACAGCCACTCCTGGAGTGCTGGTGACTGAGGGTGGCTGGGCCCTTCTGTGCCCACAAACCAGGGCCTGGGTTATACCTGTGGGGCTGCACGACTGTGCCAGGACAGCCTTACCTTTGCTGGGGGCTTCGTGCCCTCCCAGCTGCGTGTGTCCATGGACGAGGGGACATGGTAGATGTCATGCCCCATCCCAGCAGAAGGTGGCACCTGGTAAATATCCTGGGCAGGGCCTCCAGGCCCTGGGGGCACCTGGTACAGGTCTGTGGCCAGGCTGGGAAATGGGTGATGGGGCGTCTGCTTCGAGAAGGTGGATGTCTGCTTGGCTGGGGGCGACTGGAACTGAGGGCTGGGACCCGGGACTTGGTAGAGGCCTTGCTGAGCCTTGCTGGGAGTGGGCACCAGGTAGACGCTGTCCGGCTGGGGCTGGTAGGTGTTGGGGAGCATGGGCGTGTACTGGGAGGCCGGAAGTGCTGGGGCATGGAGGCCAGGCTGAGGCTGGGCCGGGGTGGTGGGAGGGCTGGGGCCAGGCCCTGCTGTCTTCTTATCATACATACCCACCAAGATCTTGAGGTGGTTCCCAGGCACAATGCCCTGGCGCCCGTGCAGCGAGCAGAGCCACCAGCCGTCCAGGCCCTGCGTGTCCTGCTCCAGCACCGTCATGATGTCGCCCTTGCGGAAGGAGACCTCATCCGGGGACTAGGCCACATTGTCATAGAGGGCTTTGGCCAGCACGTTCAGGTGGTTCATGGTGTCCGGCGGGCCTGGGGCCCCGGCTCCCGTGGGGGTGCACACCGAGCTGCCCGAGCCGCGTGCGCTCGGGGCTCCGAGCGCGCCGCAGCCACCCCAGTGCCACCGCGCAGCTGCCGCCTCGGCCATCCACAGCCGGTCCCTAAAGTTTTTTTTTCTTTGTGACAAAAAGCATATAAGATTAACTGTCTTAACCATTTGTAAATGTACTATTCAGTAGAATTATGCATATTGACATTGCTGTGAAACATCTCCGGGACCTTTTCATCTTGTGAAACGGAATCCCTGTACCCATTAAACAGCGACTCCCCAGTTCCCCTTCTCCCAGCCACTGGTAACTATCATTCCACTCTCTGTTTCTATGAATTTGACTACTTTAGATACCTTATATAGTGGAATCATGCAGTATTTATTGTTTATGACTGGCTTATTTCCCTTAACATAATGTCGTCGAGGCTTACGTATGTTACAGCACGTGACAAGATTTTCTTCCTTTTTAAGGCTGAATACTACTCCATTGTATGTATAAATCACATTTTGTTTATCCATTCATCCATTCATGGCCTTTGGGTTGCTTCTATCTCTTGTGATTGTGAACAATGCTGCTGTGAACGTGGGTGTGCAAATAATCTCTTTGAGACCCTGCTTTTAATTCTTTGATTATATATCCAGAAGTGGGATTGCTAGATCATATGGTAGTTCTATGTTTCATTTTTTGAGGACCCTCCGTACTGTTTCCCATAACCATAATGGCTGCATCATTTTACAATCCCACTAACAGCACACAAAGCTTCTGGTTTTTCTACATCCTCAAAAATGCTTGTTTGTGTTTTTTTTCTTTTTTTTTTATTTTTTGAGACAGAGGCTTATCCTGATGCCCAGGCTGGAGCACAGTGACATGATCATAGTTCATTGCAGCCTGGAGCTCCTGGGCTCAAGGGATCCACCTGCTTCAGCCTCCTGAGTAGCTGGGACTACAGGCATGCACCACCACACCCAGCTAATTTTTGTGTTTTTGGTAGCAACAGGGTTTTGCCATGTTGCCCAGGTTGGTCTCCAACTCTTGGCCTCAGATGATCCACCTGCCTCAGCCTCCCAATATGCTGGGATTACAGGCGTGAACCACCATGACCAGCCAAATGAGGCTAATTTTAAATTTTTTTGTAGAGACATTATTTCATTATGTTGCCCAGGCTGGTCCCAAACACGTAGCCTCAAGTGATCCTCTTGCCTGGGCTGCTCAAAGTGCTGGGATTGGCCAGGTGTGGTGGCTCATACCTGTAATCCCAGCACTTTGGGAGGCTGAGTCGGGCAGATCCCGAAGTCAGGAGTTTGAGACCAGCCTGGACAATATGTTGAAGCCCCGTCTCTACTAAAAATACAAAAATTAGCCAGGCATGGTAGAGCGTGCCTGTAACCCCAGCTACTTGGGAGGGTGAGGCAGGAGAATTACTTGAACCTGGGAGGCAGAGGTTGCAGAGAGCTGAGATTGCACCATTGCACTCCAGCCTGGGTGACATAGCAAGACTCTGTCTCATGGGTGGGGAAAGAGGGGAGGGCTGGGATTACAGGTGTGAGTCACTATGCCTGGTCCACTTATTGTTTTTGATGGTAGCCAACCTAATGGGTATGAGGTGATATCTCACTGTGGTTTATTTCTCTGATTAGTGATGGTGACCATCTTTTCATATGCTTTTTTGGCCATTTGTATGGCATATTCACCCAGAATAGGTAATTTTTTTAAAACATAAAAATTTAAAAATTATTTTTTTAAAAGAAATAATTTGTGTGTGTGTGTGTGTGTGTGTGTGTGATGGAGTCTTGCTCTGTTGCCCAGGTTGGAGTGCAATAGCACCATCTTGGCTCACTACAACCTCCGCCTCCCGGGTTCAAGCAATTCTCCTGCCTCAGCCTCCCAAGGAGCTGGGACTACAGGCGGGTGCCGCCAAGCCTGGTTAATTTAGGTATTTTTGGTAGAGACAGGGTTTTGGCATGTTGACTGGGCTTGTCTTGAACTCCTGGCCTCAAGTGATCCTGTGCTGGGATTACAGGCGTGAGCCACTGCACCGGGTCTCTGCTCTTGTCAAAAATCAATTAATCATAGATATTTTGATTTATATCTGGACTCTCATTTCTGTTACACTGGACTGTACCTCTACCTATAGGCCAGTACCAGAGCCTTTTTTTTCCTTTCTTCTTACTGGTAAACTGAAGTCACATCACAGTCTTGATTATTGCAGCTTAGTAGGTTTTAAGATTGGAAAGTATAAATTCTCCAACTTTGTTCTTCTCTTTCAAGATTGTTTTGTCTAATCTGGGTTCTTTGCATTGCTATATGAATTTTAGGATCAGCTTCTCCATTTCTGCCAGAAAGGCAGCTGGGATTTTGATAGAGGTTGCATTGAATCTGTAGATTAGTTTGGGGATTATTGTTGTCATAACTATGTTTAGTCTTCCAATCCATGAATATGGGATGTCTTGATTTAGGTCTTCTTTAATTTTTTTTTTGTTGTTGTTGGTGGTGAGATGAGGTCTCCCTCTGTTACCCAGGCTGAAATGCATGATCTCAGCTCACTGCAACCTCTGCCTCCTGGGCTCAAGCCATCCTCCTACCTCAGCCTCCTTAGTAGCTGGGACTACAGTCATGCACCACCCCACCTGGCTAATTTTTGCATTTTTTGTAGGGATGAGGTTTTACTATGTTGCCCAGGATGGTCTTGAGCTCCTGATCTCAAAGCAATCCACCTGCCTCAGCCTCCCAAAGTGCTGAGCTTAAAAGCATGAGCCACTGGGCCTGGTCAGGTGTTCTTTAATTTTTTTCAACAACGTTTCAGAGTTTTCAGTATATGAGTCTCAGACCTCTTTTTTTGAATTATTTCCTATGTGTTTTATTCTTTCAGATGTTATTACAAATGGAATTTCTTAATTTCATTTTTGGATAGTTCATTACTAGTGTATGAAATATAATTGATCTTTGTGTATGGATCTTGTGTCCTTCACCTTGCTGAACTTGTTTATTAGCATGTGTTTTCTCTTTCTCTCTCTGTCTCTAGTGTGTGTGTGGGTGGGGGAAACTTTCTTAGGCTTTCTATATACAAGATCACATCTGCTGGGCACAGTGGCTCACGCCTGTAATCTCAGCACTTTGGGAGGCCGAGGTGGATGGGTCACCTGAAGTCAGGAGTTTGAGACCAGCCTGGCCAACATGATGAAACCCTGTCTCTACTAAAAAAAATACAATTAGCTGGGCGTAATGGTGGGTGACTGTATCCCAGCTACTCAGGAGGCTGAGGCAGGAGAATCACTTGAATCCAGGAGGCAGAGGTTGCAGTGAGGCAAGATCTTGCCACCGCACTCCGGCCTGGGCAACAAGAGCAAAACTCCGTCTCAAAAATAAATAAACAAATAAAAAGATCACATCGTCTGGAAATATAGTTTTCTTTTTCATTTCTAATATGGATGCCATTTATTTTATTTTATTTTTCTGCCTAATTGTCCTGGCTGGAACTTCCTCTTTTTTTTGAGACCGAGTTTTGCTCTTGTTGCCCAGGCTCTGAGGTGCAGTGGCATGATCTTGGCTCACTGCAACGTCCACCTCCCAAGTTCAAGTGACTCTCCTGCCTCAGCCTCCCGAGTAGCTGGGATTATAGGCATGCACCACCACATCTGGCTAATTTTTGTATTTTTAGTAGAGACTGGGTTTCACCATGTTAGTCAGGCAGGTCTCGAACCACTGACCTCAGGTGATCCACCCACCTTGGCCTCCCAAAGTGCTGAGATTATAGGCGTGAGCCACCGTGCCCGGACTGGAACTTTCAATATAATGTAGATTATAAGTGACAAGAGTAGATGTACTTGCCTAGTTCCTGATCTTAGGGGGAAAGCTTTGTTTTCCCCATTTAATATGTTGTTAGCTGTGGGTTTTTCATAGATGCCTTTAGCAAGTAAAGAAAGTTTCTTTCTATTCCTAGTTTGTGGACTGTTTTTACATGAAAGGGTGTTGGATTTTGTCAGAAAATTTTTGTGTTTATTGAGAAGATCATGTGGTTTTTTCCTTTTATTCTACTTTTATGGTGCATTATATCAGTTGATTTTTGGGTGTTACTCCAAGCAGGCATGAATCCTACTTGGTCATGTTATAGAATCTTTTTATGTATTGCTGGACTTGGCTTGCTAGTATTTTGTTGCAGTTTTTTTTTTTTTTGGTCTTTATGAGAAATATTGGTTATTATTTTTCTTTTCTCATGATGCCTTTGGTTTTGGTACCAGGGAAATATTGGCCTCAATGAATGAGTTTGAAAGTGTCAGCCGGGCACGGTGGGTCACACCCGTAATCCCAGCACTTTGGGGGACTGAGGTGGGTGGATAATGAGGTCAGGTGTTCCGAGACCAGCCTGGCCAACATGGTGAAACCCCATCTCTATTAAAAATACAAAAAAAAATTAGCCAGACGTGGTTGTGCGCACCTGTATTCCCAGATACTTGGGAGGCTGAGGCAGGAAAATCGCTTGATTCCGGGAGAGGTTGCAGTGAGCCAAGATTGAGCCATTGCACTGCAGCCTGGGTGACAGAGGGAGACTCTGTAGTATAAGAGGAAGGAATGCATGTTTGTAGTATAAGAGGAAGGAAGGCATTAGAAGGAGGCCTGAAGATTCATTTGGGGGATTTGGGGTGATAGGTAAGGTCAGGGCTTGGAGAGGACAGGAATCTTTTCTTTTTTTTAGACAGTGTCTCACTCTGCCACCCAGGCTGGAGTGCAGTGGCGCAATCTCTGCTCACTGCAACCTCCGCCTCCTAGTTCAAGTGATTCTCCTGCCTCAGCCTCCCAAGCATCTGGGACTACAGCCACACACCACCATGCACAGCTAATTTTTGTTTCTTTCTTTCTTTTTTTTTTTTTTTGAGACAGAGTCTCACTCCCTCACCCAGCCTGGAGTGCAGTGGCACGATCTCAGTTCACTGTGACCTCTGCCTCCTGGTTCAAGTGATTCTCCTGCCTCAGCCCCCCGAGTAGCTATGATTACAGGCGTGTACCACAAGCCTGGCTAGTTTTTGTATATTTTATTTTATTTTATTTTTGAGATGGAGTCTTGCTCTTTCGCCCAGGCTGGAGTGCAGTGGCACAATCTCGGCTCACCACAGGCTCTGCTTCCCAGGTTCATGCCATTCTCTTACCTCAGCCTCCCGAGTAGCTGGGATTACAGGCACCCACCACCACGCCTGGCTAGTTTTTGTATTTTAGTAGAGATGGGGTTTCACCAAGTTGGCCAGGCTGGTCTCGAACTCCTGACATCATGATCCGCCCACCTCGGCCTCCCAAAGTGCTGGGATTACAGGCATGAGCCACTGCACCTGACCTATTTTTTTAAGACGGAGTCTTGCTCTGTTGCTCAGGTTGGAGTGCAGTGGTGCAATCTCGGCTCACTGCAACCTCTGCCACTTGGGTTCAATCAATTCTCCTGCCTCAGTCTCCTGAGTAGCTGGGATTACAGGCATGTGCCACCACACCCAGCTAATTTTTGTATTTTTGGTAGAGACAGGGTTTCACCATATTGGCCAGGCTGGTCTCGAACTCCTGACCTCAACCGAGGAGACTGAGACAATCCTGGTCAACATAGTAAAACCCCATCTCTACTAAAAATACAAAAATTAACTCTGCATGGTGGCACATGCCTGTAATCCCAGCTACTTGCCAGGCTGATGCAGGAGAATCACTTGAACCAGGGAGTCAGAGGTTGCAGTTAGCCGAGGTCACACCACTGCACTCCAGCCTGATGACACAGCAAGATGCCATGTCAAAAAAAAAAAAAAAGGCTGGGCAAGGTGGCTCACGCCTGTAATCCCAGCACTTTGGGAGGCCCAGGTGGGCAGATCACGAGGTCAGGAGATCGAGACCGTCCTGGCTAACATGGTGAAAACCTGTCTCTACTAAAACTACAAAAAAAAAATTAGCCAGGCGTGGTGGCGGGCACCTGTAGTCCCAGCTACTCGGGAGGCTGAGGCAGGAGAATGTGGCGTGAACCCAGGAGGCAGAGCTTGTAGTGAGCTGAGATCGTGCCACTGCACTCCAGCCTGGGTGACAGAGCGAAACTCGGTCTCAAAAAAAGAGAGAGAGAGAACTTAGTGATTTTCAAGTTTTTTTTTCTTATTGTGACAAAAAGCACGAGGTTCTCAAGGTTCATGCCACGATCGTGCCACTGCACTCCAGCCCCTTCCCTCTACTTTGCTGCCACTTGGATGGGGGAAGCTCTGGAAGACTTCTTAGGGAAGTGGCATATAAACTGTGTGTCACACTTGTTTTTTTTTTTTTGGAGACAGGGTCTTGCTGTGTCCCACAGGCCGGAGTGCAGTCGCATGATCACAGCTTACCATGGCCGCAAACTCCTGGCTCAAGCAATCCTCCCATCTCAGCCTCCCAAGAGGCTAGGACTACAGGCAAACACCACCACGCCCAGCTAATTTTTAAAATTCACCCCACGTAGAAGAGGGGGAAAGGCATGAAAGGGCATTTGTGGCAGAGGAACAGTGTGAGCAAAGACCAATAGTCTGGGAAAAGGAGGAGGATAGGCTGTGGGTGGAGCAGGAAATGTGGGTGGTTCTTTTTGCAAAGGATTCTGAATGCCAGGTGAGCAGGATGAATGTATCTTGTGGGCACCAGAGAGGCCTGGGCCTCAGCCTGCCCCCTGTAAAATGAGGTGATTAGACTGGTCTGCTTCAGGCCTTCCTAGGGCAAGGGGCTGTCACAGAAAGGGTCTACTCTAGGTTCTTCCAGGTTCAACCCTGGAAAGGCAGAATGGGAAGTGGCTGGAGCAGCTCAGAGGCTAGGGGTAATATTTTGCTCCAGAGCCCAAGTCTGAGAAGGACTATTTTACCAAGCCGTCTGCGTTGCATCCCTAAGTCACCCTGGCTAACCCTCCACCCAGTCAGGGTCCTGCAAGGAAAACCCAGGCCTTGGGTCAGGAGGCAAGAAGGGTGATGGGTGTCTTACCCCTGGCTCCACCCTAGGTAAGGGTTGGCCCTCTTGGAGCCTCAACTTGCTCGTATGCACAACGGAGGAGCTGTGCCTTGGGCTCTCTAAGCCCCTCTCCCCAGGACAGCACTGTCATTCTGGAGACGGGAACAGCATTAGCAAAGGAACGGAAGTAGGATTGTGAGGACCTTGTTGGGCAACAGACAGGCAGGTGAGGCTGGAGAATGGAGTCCCTAGAGGTGGATGGTTCTTGTTGGGGTTGGCTGGATCCAAGGGGTATGACATTCCTCCTTATGTGCAGAACTGGGTGAGCCCTAGGTCATGGCCAGCAGCCCTCGGAGTGGGACTGAGGACCTGTTGGGAAACCAGTTTGGCAAGGCCATCATCTCCATGATGTCATCCAGCCACTGTGTTCTCTGGGCAACAGTGCCAGGCAAACTTCTGGCCCTGCAGGAGGAGAAAGGGCCTCAGATGCCCACTGGGCAGCAATGAATTCCAGGAGACCCAGCCTCACAGACAAAGGAGAGGCAAGGGGCTGGAACAGGAAGGAGAGAGTTCTGGATGTGCCAGCCTGGACCTCTTTAGACTTCTGGGAGTCCCTGATGCCTGGGCGCAGGGAGTGGGGGTCTAGGCTCATGGTGAGACACTATGTAATTGCTACCTGATAGGTTGGACACTGGCTCCTGATCATGCTTCTACTACATGTGTGGCAATTTTGTTAACACTATGACCTTCGCAGCTTGAGTCCTGTGAGATAGGACCACCATTATACAGATAAGGAGACAGGCTCAGAACCCTCGTTCTTTTGTTGTTTTGTTTTGTTTTGTTTTGTCTTTGAGACAGAGTTTCACTCTGTCGCCCAGGCTGGAGAGTGGAGTGGCACAACCATGGCTTACTGCAGCCTTGACCTCCCAGGCTCACAGTGGGACTACAGACACATGCCACCATGCCTGGCTAATTTTTTTTATTTTTTGTAGAGACAAGGGTCTCCCTGTGTTGCCAGGGCTAGTCTTGAACTCCTGGGTTCAAGCAATCCGCCTGCCTTGACCTTCCGAAGTGCTAGGATTACAGGCGTGAGCCACTGCGCCTGGCCAGAACATTTGTTCTTAATCACCATATTCTACCATCCACCATTTGGAAGCTCCACTTGGATGAAGCCTGAGCACTGGGGAGACCTGGGCCTCAGTCTGCCCATCTGTAAAATGAGGGGGTTTGACTGGCCTCCTTCAGGCCCTCCTAGGGCAAAAAACTGTAACAGGAAGGGTCTAGATTCTTCCAGGTTCAGCCCTGGACTGGCAGAGTAGGGAGTATCTGGAGCAGCTCAGGGGCCGAGGGTATTTTGGCTCCAGAGTCCAGTCCGAGAATGAATATTTTACCAACCTGTCAGTGTGGGATCCCAGCAAACCCTTCTCTCTACTTCTGAATATAGCACCTGAATCTTGGCATCACAGAGTCTTGGATACCCACCTTATGGTTCAAATAGGTAACTGAGTCCCAGAGAGGACAAGGGACAGGCTTCAGGTAGTGTAGCACATCAGGAGCAGAGCCATTCTGCATCCCAGATTCTCAACCTCCCAAAACTTTGTTTCCTCCTCAGGCCCTGGCACACTTAAGCATGAAATAACTGACACATATTGAGTGCCTATGGCATACCATGCACTCATGTAACCATCACCATAGCCTTATAAAGCAGATGCTAATAGTCTGTCCCTTTTATGGGCAAAGAAACTGAGGCTCAGAGAGGGGAAGTCATTTGTCCAAGTTGACACTGCATGTTGGTGGTAGGGAAGGGATTTGAACCCAGGTATATAGGCCCTTCCCCCTCAGCAGATCCAGTAAGCCTCACTGGAGGCATGAAGACCTGTAGACAGCAGGGTGGATGGCTCCTTTGCTGGTTCTGAAGGCGCGCAGTGTCCAATTCAGAGTCTCCACGCGGGCCTGGCCCCTCTGGGGCAGGCAGAAAAGTGCTGAGGCTGCAGAAGGGCTCTGAATCTTCCCAGAGGAGGCGGCCATGGTGGGAGGGAGTGCTCTGCACCAACCTCAGAGCCAAGTGTAGACATGGTGGCTGGACCAGCTGCAAGCAAGGGAAGGCAGGCAGGGTGGGGCCCAAACCCTAACCCAGCCTCCAAGCCGTGTTCCCAGCCTTCCGCCAGCTAGGCCCTGCCCTACCCACCCTTCTCGCTCCCCATCTGGATTTGAGATGAGGACGCTGGGCCTAATAATAGCCAAATGGCAGCAGAGGCAGTGCCTGGAGCCACTGCCAGTTGGGGCCTGGGGTCCCCCATGGTCTCATGTTGGCCTCCAACAGGGTTCAGAACTTTAAAAGTACTGCACTCCAGCCTGGGCGACAGAGTGAGGTCTTGTCTCAAAAACAAAAACAAAACAAAACAAAACAAAACAAAAACCCTTTAAAATAGCAACTGCTTATGAAGTTTATAATATGCGCTGGGCACTGCGCTAAAGCTTAGCCCACAGTAACTTACTTATTCCTCACCCTACCCCCACTGGCTAAGACTATTTCTTTCTTTTTTTTTTTTTTTAAGACAGATTCTCACTCTGTCACCCTGGCTAGAGTGCAGTGGCGCAATCTTGGCTCACTGCAACCCCTGCCTCCCGGCTTCAACTGATTCTCCTGCCTCAGCCTCCCAAGTAGCTGGGATTACAGGGGCCTGTCACCACGCCTGGCTAATTTTTGTATTTTCAGTAGAGATGCGGTTTCAACATTTTGGCCAGGCTGGTCTTGAACTCCTGAACTGAGGTGATCCACCTGCCTCGGCCTCCCAAAATGCTGGGATTACAGGCATGAGCCACTGTGCCTGGCCGGGCTAAGACTATTCTTAGCCCTTTTGATGGATGGAACACTGCCCCTGATGATAACAGGAACTTGGCAGCCTTCAATTGCTGAGCATGCATACTGTCCCTCCTTGGCACTCTGCTAAGCACTTTCTTTGTATTTTCCCATTGATTCCCCATGGCATTATGAGACAGATGCTAATTTCTTTAGACGAAGAAAAAAAATGAGGCCCAGAGAGAAAAGTGACTTGCCCAAGGTCACACAGCTATAATGGACAGAGTCGAGACTCAAACCTAGGACTTTCTAACTGTAGCGAGGCTAAGACCTTAGATTCTGGAAACAGACAAACTTAAGTACGGTGGGTTCATCACTGCTCCTTAGCTATGCAGCCTTGGCAAGTCACATCACCTGCCTGAGCCTCTGTTTTCTCCTCTGTAAATTGAGGGTTTGGGTGAGATAATACTAACACTCCCTGACAGCTATTAAGCCCACGTTGGGTGTAATAAAATAGGTAATTTACAGCACACATTTCCATGGTGCATTCCCTCAGTCAATTCTCACAATAGCCCCCAATGTTAGGACTCCTCTCTTCCAGCACCTGTGTTTTGTTGTTGTTGTTGTTGTTTTGTTTGTTTGTTTTTGTTTTGAGACAGTTTCACTCTTGTTGCCCAGGCTGGAGTGCAATGGCACAATCTCAGCTCACTGCAACCTCCGCTTCCTGGGTTCAAGCGATTCTCCTGCCTCAGCCTCCTGAGTAGTGAGTAGCTAGGATTACTGGTGTGTGCTACCACGCCTGGCTAAGTTTTATATTTTTAGTAGAGACGGGATTTCACCATGTTGTCCAGGCTAGTCTTGAACTCCTGAACTCAGGTGATCCGCCTGCCTTGGCCTCCCAAAGTGCTGGGATTACAGGTGTGAGCCACCATGCCCGGCCCCAGCACCTGTTTTATAGAAGGGAAATGTGAGTCTCAGAGAGGGGAAGGCACTTGCCCAAAATCAATAGCAAGTGAGTCAGGACTTAAGCCCAGGGCTGTGATTCTAGACGCTGAGCTCTTTTTTATTTTTTAAGACAGGATCTCTGTCACCCAAGCTGAAGTGCAGTGGTGTGATCATGGCACACTACAGCCTTGACCTGTCTGGGCTCAGGTGATCCTCTCACCTCAGCCTCCCGAGTAGCTGGGACTACAGGCACTCACCACCACACCTGACTAATTTTTATAGAGATGGAGTTTCCCCATGTTGTCCAGGCTGGTCTCGAACTCCTAGTTTCAAGTAATCCGTCCACCTCAGCCTCCCAAAGTGCTGGAATTACACAGGTGTGAGCCACCATGCCCAGCCAGGCATGTGACTATTTTTGGCCAATAGAATATATGGAAGTGGCATTGCCAGTTCGAAGCCTGGGTGTTAAGAGATTGGGCCTTAAGAGATTCCACTCATTCTCTTGGAACTCTCGCAGCTGTTATGTGAACAAGCCTGGGCTATCCTGCCTAAGAGACCACTGGAACAGGGACTAGTTATCCTAGCTGAAGCTGTCCTAGTCAGTCACCAGCTAATCCAATAGCTGACCACAGATACATGAGTAAGCCCAACTGAGACCAGAAAAATCTTTAGCTGAGCCCAGGCTAAAGTGCCAGTCCATGAAATCTTGAGCTAAAAAAATGGTTTTAAGGCACTAAGTTTTGGGGTGGTTTTTTATGTAGCATTGTTGTGGCAATTGATAACTGATACACATTTTTATTCAGTGTAATTAATGCTGACTGCTGTAACAAACCAAATATCTCAATGGTTTTACCCAATCAGAGTTTATTTCTCACTCCTGCAAAGTCTGATATAGGTTGGGGCTCTCCCAGGGAGCTCTCTTCCAAGCTGTGACCTTGCCCCCAATCCTGCCTCCACCCCAGGCTCTCCCTGGAATCTATTCCTGAATCCTCTGCATGTGGAAAGACAATCAGAAAATCAAAGGAGGCACATCCACACTTAACTGCCTTTGCGCAGGGGTCACGTATAATTTCACTGGCCTTTATGTAGTCACATGACTCTACTAACTGCAGGAAAAATGAGAACATGACCTTCCTGTGTGTCCAGGAAAAGGAAACAGGTTACAGAACACAAAGCATTGCTTCTGTTACATTCCTCCTGTTGTGGGGCTGGCGTGCGTGCATGCATGCGTGCGTGTGTGTGTGTGTGTGTGTGTGTGTCTGTATGTGTGGTGGGAGTTGGAGGGGCGTGTGTGTTAAGCAGAGAATTAACATCTATAAAGAATCAACAGTGGTGCATGCCTGTAATCCCACTACTCTGGGAAGCTGAGGCAGGAGGATCGCTTGAGCTCAGGAGGTTGAGGCTGCACTGAACTGAGATCATGCCATTGCACTCCAGCCTGGGTGACAGAGCAAGACCCTGTCTCAAAAAAAAAAAAGAGAGAGAGAAAGAGAATCAACTTCAGCACCTACCATGTGTTAGCTTAAATAAGGGACAAGTTATAGGTAAAGAATTTGAGGCTCAGCTTAACTGGGCCTGGTGCTGCATGCCTGTAGTCCCAGCTACTTGGGAGGCTGAAGTGGGAGGATCACTTGAGCCTAGGAGGTTGAGGCTGCAGTAAGCAGAGATTGCCCACTGTATTCCAGCCTGGGCGGCAGAATAAGACCTTGTCTTGAAAAAAAGAAAAAGAGGCTGGACACAGTGGCTCATGCCTGTAATCCCAGCACTCTGGGGGGCTGAGGCGGGCAGATCACTAGAGGTCAGGAGTTCGAGACAAGCCTGGCCAAGATGGTGAAACCCTGTCTGTACTAAAAATACAAAAATTAGCCAGGCGTGGTGGTGGGCACCTGTAATCCCAGCTACTCGGGAGGCTGAGGCAGGAAAATGGTTTGAACCCGGAAGGCGGAGGTTGCAGTGAACTGAGATCGTGCCATTGCCCTCCAGCCTCGGTGAAAAGAGGGAAATTCCATCTCAAAAAAAGAAAAAGAAAAAAAGAATCTGAGACTCAGAAAGGTTGAGAAACTTGCCCCAAATCATTCAGCAAGCCAGTTGAGTAGCTATTTTGCGGTAGTGAAGGGCTCAGGGAGATCTGGAGTTGGACAGATCTAGGTGCAAATCCCAACTCTGTCAATTCTTCACTGTGTGACATTTGGCAAGTTACTTAATTTCTCTAGGCCTCAGTTTCCTCATCCACAAAGTGGGGAGCTAATACTTCCAACCTTATAAGGTTGGGAGTGATCATTCACAGAGCTTGCATGGGATGGGGATCCCGGTGCATGGGACTTACATAATGAATGTCAGCCACATAGGCAGAAATGATGCTATCTCTGATCTTACCCTGCCAGGGTCCATGAATTTGGCCAAGGGGATTTATTATGTTTTGGACAAATCCTATCCCTTCCCTCTGTCTCTTGTGGTGTAAATGGTTTTATTTACTTCATTAAGAGATGGCAATTTGGCTAAGTGTGGTGGCTCATGCCTGTAATCCCAGCACTTTGGGGGGCTGAGGTGGGAGGATCGCTTGAGTCCAGGAGTTCGAGACCAGCCTGGGCAACATGGCAAAACCCCATCTCTACAAAAAGTACAAAAATGAGCTGGGTGTGGTGGCACGCACCTATAGTCCCAGCCACTTGGGAGGCTGAGGTGGGAGAATCCCTTGAGCCTGGAAGGTGGAGGTTGCAGTGAGCCGAGATCATGCCACTGCACTCCAGATTGCGTATCAGAGTGAAACTCTGCCTCAAAAAAAAAAAAAGAGAGAGAGAGAAAGAGAGAGCTAGAACTATTTCCCCAGTTGAATTTTTTTAAATTAATTAAGTTTTTAATTTTTTGAGACAGGGTCTCACTCTGTCTCTCAGGCTGGAGTGCAATGGCGTGATCGCAGCTCACTGCAGCCTCGACCTCCTGGGCTCAAGCGATCCTCCCACCTCAGCCGGTGCATGCCACTATGCTCAGCTAATTTTCTGTATTTTATTTTTTGTAGAGATCAGGTCTCACTTTGTTGCCCAGCTGGTCTCAAACTCCTGGGCTCAAGCAATCCTCCTGCCTCAGCCTCCCGAAGTGCTAGGATTACAGGTGTGAGCCATGATGCCCGCTCCAGCTGAATATTTGTTACTGAATAAACCTTTATAAGCACAAAGCCCCTGAACACCTATGGCTGCTGATAGATGTCTGAAATGCCTCCATTACTGCATTTTTTTTTTTTTGAGACAGGGTCTAGCTCTGTTGCACAGGTAGGAGTGCAGTGGTGCAATCATGGCTCACTGAAGCCTTGAACTCCTGGGTGCAAGCAATCCTCCTGCCTCAGCCACCGAAGTAGCTGGGACTACAGGCACACACCACCATGTCTGGCTAATTTTCTTATTTTTTGTACAGATGAGATCTTGCTGTGTTGCCCAGACTGGTCTGGAACTCCTGGCCTCAGCAATACTCCTGCCTTGCCTCCCAAAGTATTGGGATTACAGGAGTGAGCCACTGCACTCAGGCTTAAATCGTTTTTTTTTTCTTTTTTTTTTTTTTTTTGAGACAGAGTTTCACTCTGTCGCCCAGGCTGGAGTGCAATGGCGTGATCTCAGCTCACTGCAACCTCTGCTTCCCGGGTTCAAGCAATCCTCCTGCCTCAGCCCCCCAAGTAGCTGGGATTACAGGCTCCTGCCACCACACCTGGTTAATTTTTGTATTTTTAGTAGAGATGGGGTTTCATGATGTTGGCCAGGCTGGTCTTGAACCCCTGGGCCAAGATCCACCCACCTGGGTCTCCCAAAGTGCTGGGATTACAGGCATGAGCCATTGTGCCCGGCTGGCTTAAATAATTTTTAAAGTTTTGTTTTGAATAGGTAGTTCTGGGAGGTCAGAGGAGTTATCTCTCAGGAGATAATTATGCTTAAGTCTGGAAGATAAAAAATTGTTGAACAAAAAACTAAGTTGGTCTCGATGTGGGGGTGGGGGTGTTCCAGGCAAGGGGAACAGACTACGCAAATGTATCAAGGCAGGAAAAATCTCCAGAAACTGATGGAAGACCAACGTGACTGAAGTATGAAGGGTAAGGGAGAAGTGGGGTTTGGATGAGGAGAGGGGAAAAGGGGCCAGACTGAAAGGTTTCTGTGGGTCCCTTCATAATTTGCAGGGCCTGGTGCAAAATGAGAAAAAGGAGCTCCTTGTTCAAAAATTATTAAGTATTTCAAGATAGTGACAGCAGAGCATTACACTGACCCTTCATTACATGAAGCTGGCCCTGCCCATGGACCATAGTAAGAAGAAAGGAATTTCATGTGAGGGCTGCAGGGACCCATGGAAGGTTTTTGAGCTAGAGGTGATCAGATCTGATTTGCATAAGCTTTAGTTGCTATCCTCACTACCCCACACCTGGATGATGTGTGTCTCTGCACAGGTGGCCTGCTTCACTTTCCTATTCAACATGTCACTCCCCTGCTCAAGAACCTGGGGTGATTCCTACTTCCTATTAGACCCAGCCCAGATTCCCTATCCAGACACCCAGAGGCCCTTCAAAATCTTCCCTTACTGGATTTAGTTAATCTAATGTCAACAAAGGCTGTATGCTGAATCCCAGAGAGATGATGAATCAACCCAAGTTCACACAGCAATTATAGGACAGCAAGTCAGGGCTGGAACCCAGGTTTCCTGAGGTTGGCCCATCCAGCCCTGAGCGAGGGTGCAGTCCTCTGAAGTGTTCTGTATCCCCCATCCTAGCACAGAGCCATGCACACAGTAGGTGCTCAATCTGTGCCTGTGGCCGTGAGTTCGTTCCTCTTAGGGCACATCTCTGCCAGGGCATGGGTGTCCCAGAGTCCAGGATGCAGTTAGCATCCTTCCTGACTCCTTCTCTCCCTCATCCCTACCTCTAGGCGTTCACCAAGCCCCACCACACCCAGGACAGCTGGCCAGGTCCTGCCCATAGACATGTTGTTTGGCCTGTGCAGTTTTTAAAGCTTTTCCAATTCATTGTTCTAACATTTTAAAAAATCCAGAAACTTCACATGGCAATCCGCATCTTGTGTCTCTTTGCAAAGTCTCAAGCCTGGGTCTGGGTTCCTTCGGGGAGGCAGTTCTCTCCAACCTCTGAGCTTGCGGTGGGTGGGGTGGGGAGCGGTCGCTGTAGTCCCCAGTGGGGCGCCTGAATTTGGGACTTTGAAGCGACAGAACCCTAATTACCTCCAAGGACCAATAAGGATCCTGGAAGCTGATTCAATCAGACGTATAATAACCCCTCCTTCTGGAGCGGGGCCAGGTGGGGGCAAACGCCGCCTCTGGTCTCTAACAACAGGGAGTAGGAGGGGTGTTTTGCCCTAAACCTTACAACTAGCCCCAACCTGATGTTTGACTTCGGAATCCCTTAGGGCTTCATAGATGAAATGAATGCCCCTGAGAGAGGCCATGCTGCTTCCTCTCACCCGGCCTCTGCCTTTGCTTTCTTCTCCCCCGGGACTGTGCTCTTCGACCTCATCTTCACTCTGACTGGCTCCAGATTACCATTCAGACCTTAACTCACACGTCACCTCCTTAGAAAGGTCTTCCCAGAGCACGTATCTGAAGCTCCCCAAAATTACTCTGTACTGTAATTACTCCCCATCACAGCACTGATGATCAGAAATGATTAATTTTTTTGTTGTTTGTCTCCTGGTAGACTGTGAGCTCTGAGAAGCCAGGGACTTGGGTTTGTCTGCTCAACACGGTCCCCAGGACCTAGAAAGGATCTGGCATCATGGAAGGGCTCAACACACATGTGTGGAACAAATGAACCACTGGATTCACAAAACAGCTTTCCCTGAAGGTTGCATGTGACCCCTGGGTCAGCCAGCCAGCATGGGTGGGAGCCAGTAAGGAGGCAGCCAATTTGCAATTAGGGAGCAATTAATAACTACCCAATTGGTACAAAAGACAGCTGAGGGGCTGGGAGGAGAACAAGGGAATGAAGCTCAGAAAGGAGCCTCAGGTCTTTCTTGGAAAATACTGGGAGCGGGCAATGAGGAATCCCCGGGGTAACATTTGAAAACCTCTTCTGTTATTGGAGATTTAAATGATCAGAAGCCCCCCTAAAAGGACTTGGTCCCTTTAAAACATCTTTTTTTTTTTTTTGAGATGGAGTTTCACTCTTGTCACCCAGGCTAGAGTGCAATGGCACGGTCTTGGCTCACTGTAACCTCCGCCTCCCAGGTTCAAGTGATTCTCCTGCCTCAGCCTCCCGAGTAGCTGGGATTACAGGCGTCCACCACCACACCCGGCTAAATTTTGTATTTTTAATAGAGATGGGGTTTCACCATATTGGCCTATTGGTCTCAAACTCCTGACCTCAGGTGATCCACATGCCTCGGCCTCCCAAAGTGCTGGGATTACAAATGTGAGCCACCGTGCCTGGCCAAAACATTTTTTAATGGTTTGTAGAGATGAGATTTCACTATGCCCAGGCTGGTCTTAAACTCTTGGACTCAAGAGATCTGCCCACCTCGGCCTCCCAAAGTGCTGGGATTATAGGCATGAGCCACTGAGCCCAGCCAGGAGTTGGTCCTTTAAGAAGCAGGTGTGGGCCGGGTGCGGTGGTTCACGCCTGTAATCCCAGCACTTTGGGAGGCTGAGGCAGGTGGATCACAAGGTCAGGAGATCGAAACCATCCTGGCTAACACAGTGAAACCCTGTCTCTACTAAAAATACAAAAAAAAATTCACCGGGCATGGTGGCCGGCGCCTGTAGTCCCAGCTACTCAGGAGGCTGATGTAGGAGAATGGCGTGAACCCGGGACGCAGAGCTTGCAGTGAGCCAAGATCGTGCCACTGCACTCCAGTCTGGGCAACAGAGCAAGACTTGTCTCAAAAAAAAAAAAAAAAAAAAGAAGCAGGTGTGCCGGGCGTGGTGTCTCATGCCTGTAATCCCAGCACTTTGGGAGGCCTAAGGGGGAGGATCACGAGGTCAAGAGATCAAGGTCATCCTGGCTGACATGGTGAAACCCCATCTCCACTAAAAATACAAAAATTAGCTCAGTGTGGTGGCACTCACCTGTAGTCCCAGCTACTCAGGAGGCTGAGGCAGGAGAATTGCTTGAACCTGGGAGGTGGAGATTGCAGCGAGCCAAGATCATGCCACTGCACTCCAGCCTGATGACAGAGCAAGACTCCATGTCAAAAAAAAAAAAAAACAACCTTTCTGGGCATGGTGGTGTGTGCCTGTAGTCCCAGCTACTCAAGAGGCTGAAGTAGGAAGATTGTTTGAGCCCAGGAGTTTAAGCTTGCACTGAGTCATGATCACACCACTGCACTCCAGCCTGGGCAACAGAGACAGACTCTGTCTCTAAATAAATCAGTAAATCCTGCCTTAGATAAAAATTGCAGACCAGGTGTGGTGGCTCACACCTGTTATCCCAGCACTTTGGCAGGATGAGGTCGGTGGATTGCTTGAGCTTAGGAGTTCAAGAGCGGCCTCGGCAACATGGCAAAACTCTGTCTTTACAAAAAAATACAAAAATTAGCCAGGCATGGTGGCGTACACCTGTAGTCCCAGCTACTCAGGAAACTGAGCAGGGAGGATCACTTCAGCCTAAGAGGTTGAGGCTGCAGTGAGCTGTGATTGTGCCACTGCACTCCAGCCTGGGCAACAGAGCAAGACCCTGTCTCAAAAAATAAAATAAAACAAAATAAAATAAAATTGCTGTTGGATTAATTGGAGGTTTGATATGGAGCAAGTCATCCTTTCATGTTTCGAAGTAACTTTAAAGTGTGTCCACTCAGTAAGACACAAGTATCCATTTGGGCTTCTTCAATATTCTATGGGGTTTGGCCGGGCACGGTGGCTCATGCCTGTAATCCCAGCACTTTGGGAGGCCAAGGAGGGCGGATCACTTGAAGCCAGGAGTTCGACACCAGCATGGTAACACGGTGAAACCCCATCTCTACTAAAAATACAAAAATTAGCCAGGCGTGGTGGTGCATCACTGTAGTCCCAGCTACTGGGGAGGCTGAGGCATGAGAATTGCTTGAATCTGGGAGGTAGAGATTGTGTGAACCAAGATCGTGCAACTGTACTCCAGCCTGGGTGACAGAGCGAGACTCTGTCTCAAAAAAATAAAATAAAATATTCTATGGGGTTCGAGAGTTTCGTTTTTAGGGCCAAAGCATTATTATTGGAGGAAGGCAATCCCTACTTCTCCCACTTATTTCTGCCATGGGAGGAAGGTTCTCCTGCCCAACACCCACAGGCCCAGGCACCTGGAGGCAACTCTAAAAACAGCAGGAGACTACTGAAGGAAATTGTCCATCTCTACGAGGCGCTCCTTGTGTCTCCAAAATTTATTAAATGACATCACAGTAAGGCTTGGCAAGTAGGATAAGGGAGTTAGACCAGGGAGGACAGACAGAAGTCTGCAGGCCTGAACACAGGCAGGAAGGAAATGGAAAATGCAAACAGGAGAGGTGAGGCCAGAGCTGAGCACTGCAGAAGGAGAATGAACAACCCTAGTTTGTATTACAGAACACTTTCACAAGTACGGTCTGCCTTTATCCTCAGCAGTTCTTACTGGTAAGATATAATGATATCCATTTTATAGATAAGGATCCTAAAGCCCAGCAAGGTCATGGATCTACACATAACTGAGCCACACATCTTAGATCAGTGCTTTTTCTGCTTGGCACACCCCACAGGGACTGGCACATAATGGGTAAAGAGTTGACATTTATTGAAGAAAAGTAGAAGGTATGCATTTGACAGCACTTAAAAAAAAATGTAGGCCAGGCGCGGTGGCTCACGTCTGTAATCCCAGCACTTTGGGAGGCTGAGGTGGGCGAATCACCTGAGGTCAGGAGTTTGAGACCAGCCTGGCCAACATGGTGAAACCACATCTCTACTAAAAATACAAACATTTTCCCAGTGTCATTGCATGTGCCTGTAATTCCAGCTACTCAGGAGGCTGAGGCAGAAGAATCGCTTGAACCTGGGAGGTGGAGGTTGCAATGAGCCAAGATCGCACCACTGCACTCCAGCCTGAGTGACAGAGCAAGACTCCATCACAAAAAATAAAAATAAAAATAAAATAGAAGCTGATAGGGTATATTTGAGGGGGAAAAGATTCAATAACAGAAATTGAAATGTAGGTAAGCATGAGGAAGTTGTAAGCACTTCCTAGCTCTGTCTTTTTTTTTTTTTTTGAGACAGAGTTTCACTCTTGTTGCCCAGGGTAAAGTGCAATGGCGTGATCTTGGCTCACGGCAACCTCCACCTCCCGGGTTCAAGCGATTCTCCTGCCTCAGCCTCCTGAGTAGCTGGGATCCACCTCCCGGGTTCAAGCGATTCTCCTGCCTCGGCCTCCCGAGTAGCTGGGATTACAGGCATGCACCACCATGCCCAGCTAATTTTGTATTTTTAGTACAGACGGGGTTTCTCCATGTTGATCAGGCTGGTTTCGAACTCCCGACCTCAGGTGATCCACCCGCCTCAGCCTCCCAAAGTGCTGTGATTACAGGTGTGAGCCACTGCACCCAGCCTCTAGCTCTGTCTCTTACTTGATGAATGTGATCTCACCCTGTGTGCCTCAGCTTCCTCATTTGGAAATCCAGGTCTCAGAGTCAGGAAGTAAATTTTGGTTACCTTACACTGAACACTGAAGGTTGCATAAGAGTTGGTTACATGCTGGGCGCAGTGGCTCATGCCTGTAATCCTAGCACTTTGGGAGGCCGAGGTAGGTGGCTCATCTGAAGACAGGAGTTTGAGACCAGCCTGGCCAACATGGTGAAACCCCAACTCTATTAAAAATACAAAAATTAGCCAGGTGTGGTGGCACTTGCCTGTAATCCCAGCTACTCGGGAGGCTGAGGCAGGAGAATCTCTGGAACCCGGGAGGCAGAGGCTGCAGTGAGCAAAGATTGCGCCACTGCACTCCAGCTGGAGACAGAGCAAGACTCCCTCTCCAAAAAAAAAAAAAAGAGAGAGATACACTCCAGGTAGATGGGACTGCATGAGCAATAGCTTGGGTTAGAAATTATGGCAGCATGGATGAGAGACACTGTTTTCATGTATTTTGTTTCACGAGGACAATAATAATACTTGTTTACTGTGATGACAATTAAATAAGATAATGCAGGTAAGGTGCTTAGCAGAGGCTTGTACATAATGAACTCAGTAATGGTGCTTGTTTTTACTGCTATTTTTGTTGTTGTTTTTACAGATTAAAAAAACAAAGGCTCTGATAGGTGATATGTAGGCCAGGCACACAGCTATTGGTTGTTGAGCAGGATTTGAACCCACAGCTTTTATTTATTTATTTATTTATTTACTTCCTTCCTTATTTATTTACATTTTTAAATTTAATTTAATTTTTTTTTTTTTGAGATAGGGTCTCACTCATTGCCCAGGCTGCAGTGCAGTGATGCGATCTCGGCTCACTGCAACCTCTGCCTCCCAGGTTCAAGTGATTCTCCTGCCTTAGCCTCCTGAGTAGCTGGGACCACAGGCACATGAAATCATGACCAGCTAATTTTTATATTTTTAGTAAAGACAGGGTTTTGCCATATTGGCCAGGCTGGTCTTGAACTCCTGACCTCAAGTGATCCGCCCACCTTGGCCTCCTAAAGTGCTGGGATTACAGGCGTGAGCCCACTGCGCCCAGCCTATTTATTTGCTTTTAGAGACGGAGTCTCACTATGTTGCCTAGGGTGGAATGCAGTGGCTATTCACAGTCACAATCCCACCACTGATCTGCACAGTTTTGACCTGCTCCATTTTCATCCTGGGCCTGTTCACCCCTCCTTAGACACTCTTGCTTACAGGAGGTCACCATATTGAAGCTGAACTTAGCACAGACACTCGATCAATATAGCACACTACAGCCTAGAACTCTTGGGCTCAAGAATCCCTAGGCTTATCCTCCTGCCTCAGCCTTCCGAGGAGCAGGAACCACAGGGACACACCACTGTTCCCGGCACCATATCTTCTTGACACTAAGAGACCAGGCTCTGAACCCCTGTGTTCAAGTTACCCCGTTGTGGGGCCTCTGTTCCTGCCCTAGGGGCCTCCCTGACTCAGCAACTGTGGGTGGCCTTGCTTCTGTGCCTGGACAGCAGAGGAGGTGAGAAGCCTTCCAGTTCCTTGAAAACCAAATACGGCCAGACCAGGCCTCTGAGGCCCAACCCTCAGGCTTGGCCTGCTCCTGCCTGCTCATATGGGCTGTGGGGCGCAACTCCCTACTCAACCTCCTGGCTCTGCTCCAGGGAGCTCTGGCAGAACCTCCATCCAGATCCTCCTTCTCAGGATCTTGTTGGGAAAAATACTGAAAGAGAACATAAAATGAGTGCCTCTCATCCATGCTGCAATAATTCCTAATTCTAAGACTTTGCTCATGTAATTTGGTCCACGGAGTACCTCTCTAATCAGTGCTTAATGTGTCTTTGGTGGCCAGTGTGAGCTATCAGGAAGAGTTACTTTATAACTGTGAGACCTGCAGTAAGTCACTCATCTCATCCATCCACCCATCCATCTACCCACCCATTGGGCACCTACCTGTGCCAAACACATTACATACAGACTCTTCTTCCAGACCGGAAACTCCATGAGAATTGCAGACCAGGTGTCAAAAGATAATTATTCAGGGCAGGCATGGTGGCTTATGCCTGTAATCCCAGCACTTTGGGAGGCCGAGGTGGGTGGATCACTTGAAGTCAGGAGTTTGAGACCAGCCTGGCCAACATGGTGAAACCCTGCCTCTACTAATAATGCAAAAATCAGCCAGGCGTGGTGGCGTGCATCTGTAATACCAGACACTTGGGAGGCTGAGACGGAAGAATCACTTGAATCCAGGAGGTAGAGGTTGCAGTGAGCCAAGATCGTGCCATTGCACTCCAGTCTAGGCAACAGAGTAAGACTCTGTCTCAAAAAAAAAAATAAAATAAAATAAAAAAAAGATAATTATTCAACCAATATCCATGTGTCTCAATGTGTCTCCTCCGATTTATATATTGAAACGTAATCTGCAATGTGGTAGTATTAAGAGGTGGGACTTTTGGGGGCGATCACTTCATGAAGCTCCATCCTTATAAATGGGATTAGTGCCCTTATAAAACAAGCCTGAGGGAGTTTGTTCACCCCTTCTACCATGTAAGGACACATAGAAGACGTCATCTATGAGGAACAGGCCCTCATTGGCACCCAATCTACTGACGCCTTGTTCGTGGATTTCTCGGCCTCTAGAACTATGAGCAACATATTTCTGTTGTTTATATATTACTGAGTCTGAGGTATTTTGTTATAACAACAGGAGCAGACTAAGACAATGAACCAATGGGCCAAGGCTTGTCCTTACTACAGTCCTGGTAAGGCTGTTATCATTATCACCCCCATTTCACAGTTGAGAAGCCTGACACTCAGAGAGGGGAAGAACAAAGAACATACAGCCAGAGATGAGTGGAGCTGAGACTTGGCCAAGTTCTTAACCCTCCTAACAGGGAGGAACCATGCTAAGGGGCAGGCCCTGGAGGAGGACACGGACCATTTCTCCTTCAGCTCTTGGCTTCCTTGGCGGGAAGTGGATTAATTCTTTCTCTTGTCTCCCTCCTAACCAAGACTTTGAGGGTGCCCAGCTCAGAGTCTACAAAGTCCTTTTCAAGGTTTCCAGAGCCCTCCTCTCAGCCCTGTAGGGGATTCAGGGCGGGGGGACCTTCCCCATGGTTCAGATGGGAGAATTGAGGCCTCTACTGCCCACAGTTACATGCCATATTAGGGGCCTGGAATCTCATGCTTCAAGAAACTGAGCATGGAACTGGCTGCTAGATATTTCCTGTAGGTGTGGTATGAAGCTCTTAGAGTCTGACAGGTCCTAGCTCTGCCACTTACAAGTTATGCAGTCTTAGAGGAATCACTTCACCCCTCTGAACTGCAGACTTCTCCCCTGAATAGTGAGGACAGTGCTAGTACCTATTTGAGAGATGTTGGGAGGATGAAATGAAACAATGCTTGTGAAGCACTTAGCGTAGTACCTGGAACATAGTCAGTACTCCAACAATGAAGCTATTATGGTACTAAGTACCTAAAACAGAACATCAGACTGGTAGGAATATCCATGCTGAGGGTAATGTTAGCTAATGTTTCCCTTTTTCTGAGACAGAATCTCCCTCTGTCGCCCAGGCTGGAGTGCAATGGCCCAATCTCGGCTCACTTCAACCTCCACTTCCCAGATTCAAGCAATTCTCCTGCCTCAGCCTCCCATGTAGCTGGGATTACAGGCACAAGCCACTTCACCCAGCTAATTTTTGTATTTTTAGTAGAGACGGTGTTTCACTGTGTTGGCCAGGCTGGTCTCCAACTCCTGGCCTCAAGTGATCCACCCTCCTTGGCCTCCCAAATTGTTAGGATAACAGGCGTGAGCCACCATGCCTGGCCAGCTAACGTCTTTTTTATTGCTACTATGTACCAGACACATTCATCTGGACAATATCCCTGTAACTTAGTGCCATTTTACAGATGTGATAACTAAAATTAGCCCAGCTAATTTTCTTGTATATTTAGTAGAGACGGGTTTTCACCATGTTGGCCAACCTGGTCTTTTTTTTTTTTTTCTCAGATGGAATCTTGCTCTGTTGCCCAGGCTGGAGTGCAGTGGTGCAATCTTCCTTCGCTGCAACCTCCAACTCCTGGGTTCAAGCGATCCTCCTCCCTGGGCCTCCCGAGTAGCTGGGATTACAGGCGTGTGCCACCACGCCCAGCTAATTTCTTTGTATATTTAGTAGAGACAGGGTTTCACCATGTTGGCCAGGCTGGTCTTATCTTTTTTTATTTATTTATTTTTTCTGAGATGGAGTCTTGCTCTGTTGTCCAGGCTGGAGTGCAGTGGTGCAATCTTGGTTCGCTGCAACCTCCACCTCCTGGGTTCAAGTGATCCTGCTGCCTGGGCCTCCTGAGTAGCTGGGATTACAGGCGTGTGCCACCATGCCCAGCTAATTTTCTTGTATATTTAGTAGAGACAGGGTTTCACCATGTTGACCTGGCTGGTCTTTTGTTTGTTTGTTTGTTATTGTTTTTCTGAGATGGAATCTTGCTCTGTTGCCCAGGCTGGAGTGCAGTGGTGCAATCTTGGTTCGCTGAAACCTCCACCTCCCGGGTTCAAGCGATCTTCCTGCCTGGGCCTCCTGAGTACCTGGGGTTACAGGCGTGTGCCAGCACGCCCAGCTAATTTTGTTGTATATTTAGTAGAGACGGGGTTTCACCATGTTGGCCAGGCTGGTCTTTTTTTTTCTTTTTCTTTTTTTTCTGAGATGGAGTCTGGCTCTGTTGTCTAGGCTGGAGTTTAGTTGTGCAATCTTGGTGTGCTGCAACCTCCACCTCCAGGGTTCAAGCGATCCTCCTGCTTGGGCCTCCTGAGTAGCTGGGATTACAGGCATGTGCCACCACGCCCAGCTAATTTTTTTGTATATTTATTAGAGACAGGGTTCTGCTATGTTGGCCAGGCTGGTGTTTTTCTTTTTTTTTCTGAGATGGAGTCTCGCTCTATTGCCGAGGCTGGAGTGCTTCTTTTTTTCAGATGGAGTCTCACTCTGTTGCCCAGGCTGGAGTGCTTCTTTTTTTTGAAATGGAGTCTCGCTCTGTTGCCCAGGCTGGAGTGCAGTGGTGCAATCTTGGCTCACTGCAGCCTCCACCTCCTGGGTTCAAGTGATCCTCCTGCCTGGGCCTCCCGAGTAGCTGGGATTACAGGTGTGTGCCACCACGCCCAGCTAATTTTTTTGTATATTTAGTAGAGACGGGGTTTCACCATGTTGGCCAGGCTGGAGTGTTTTTTTTTTTTTTGGTTTTTTTTTTTTTTTGGAGATGGAATTTTGCTCTACTGCCCAGGCTGGATGGAGTGCTTCTTTTTTTTCAGATGGAATCTCACTCTGTTGCCGAGGCTGGAGTACAGTTGTGCAATCTTGGCTCGCTGCAGCCTCCACTTCCCGGGTTCAAGCGATCCTCCTGCCTGGGCCTCCCGAGTAGCTGGGATTACAGGTGTGTGCCACCACGCCCAGCTAATTTCTTTGTATATTTAGTAGAGACGAGGTTTCACCATGTTGGCCAGGCTGGTCTTTTTTTTTTTTTTTTTTCTGAGAGGGAGTCTCGCCCTGTTGCCCAGGCTGGAGTGCAGTGGTGCAATCTTGGTTCGCTGCAACCTCCACCTCCCAGGTTCAAGCGATCCTGCTGCCTGGGCCTCCTGAGTAGCTGGGATTACAGGCGTTTGCCACCACGCCCAGCTAATTTTTTTGTATATTTAGCAGAGACGGGGTTTCACCCTGTTGACCAGGCTGGTCTTTTTTTCTTGCTTGTTTGTTTTTTCTGAGATAGATAGAGTCTCTCTCCATTGCCCAGGCTGGAGTGCAGTGGTGCAATCTTGGTTCGCTGCAACCTCCACCTCCCGAGTTTAACCGATTCTCCTGCCTGGGCCTCCTGAGTACCTGGCGTTACAGGCGTGTGCCAGCACGCCCAGCTAATTTTGTTGTATGTTTAGTAGAGACGGGGTTTTACCATGTTGGTCAGGCTGGTCTTTTTTTTTTTTTTTCTGAGATGGAGTCTCACTCTGTTGTCCAGGCTGGTGTGCAGTTGTGCAATCTTGGTTTGCTGTGACCTCCACCTCCCGGGTTCAAGCGATCTTCCTGCCTGGGCCTCCCGAGTAGCTGGGATTACAGGCGTGTGCCACCACGCCCAGCTGATTTTTTTGTATATTTATTAGAGACGGGGTTCCACTATATTGGCCAGGCTGGTGTTTTGCTTTTTTTTTTTTTTTTTTTTTTGGAAATGGAATCTCGCTCTACTGCCCAGGCTGGATGGAGTGCTTCTTTTTTTCAGATGGAGTGTGGCTGGGTGGCTTGGGTGGCTGGGCTGGCTGGCTGGCTTGGCTGGCTTGGCTGGCTTGGGTGGCTGGCTGGCTTGGTTGGCTTGGGTGGCTGGCTGGCTGGCTTGGCTGGCTTGGCTGGCTGGCTGGCTGGCTGGGTGGCTTGGCTGGCTGGCTGGCTTCGGTGGCTGGGTGGCTTGGCTGGCTTGGCTGGCTGGGTGGCTTGGCTGGCTTGGCCGGCTGGCTTCCTTGGCTGGCTTGGCCGGCTTGGCTGGCTGGCTGGCTGGGTGGCTGGCTGGCTTGGCTGGCTGGCTGGCTTGGCTGGCTTGGCTCATTGGGTGGCTGGCGGGGTTGGCTGGCTGTGTTGCTTGGCTGGCTTGGCAGGCTGGCTGGCTTGGCTGGCTTGGCTGGCTGGCTTGGCTGGCTTGGCTGGCTGGCTTGGCTGGCTTGGCTGCCTGGGTGGCTTGGCTGGCTTGGCTGGCTGGGTTGCTGACTGGCTTGGCTGGCTGGGTGTCTTGGCTGGCTTGGCTAGCTGGGTGTCCTGGCTGGCTTGGGTGGCTGGGTCGCTTGGCTGGCCTGGCTCACTGGCTGGCTTGGCTGGCTTGGGTGGCTGGCTGGCTTGGCTTGCTTGGCTGGCTTGGCTGGCTAGCTGGCTTGGCTGAATGGGTGGCTTGGCTGGGTTGGCTGGCTGGCTGGCTTGGCTGGCTTGACTGGCTTGGATAGCTGGCTGGCTTGTCTTGCTTGGCTCTCTGGCTGGTTGGGTGGCTGGCTTGGCTGGCTTGGCTGGCTTGGCTGGCTAACTGGCTTCGCTGGCTTCACTGGCTTGACTGTTTGGGTGGCTTGGCCAGCTTGGCTGGCTGAGTGGCTTGGCCAGCTTAGCTGGCTGGCTGGCTTGGCTGTCTGAGTGGCTTGGCCAGCTTGGCTGGCTGGGTGGCTTGGCTGGCTTGGCTCGCTGGGTGGCTTGACTGGCTTGGCTGGCTGGGTGGCTTCGCTGGCTTGCCTGGCTGGGTGGCTTGGCTGGCTTGGCCGGCTGGCTGGCTGGCTGGCTTCGCTGGCTTGGTGTCTTGGCTGGCTTGGCTGGCTGGGTGTCTTGGCTGGCTTGGCTGGCTGGGTGTCTTTGCTGGCTTGGGTTGCTGGGTCTCTTGGCGGGCTTGGCTGGCTGGGTGGCTTGGCTGGCTTGGCTGGCTTGGCTGGCTTGGCTGGCTGGCAGGCTTGGCTGGCTTGGCTGGCTGGCTGGCTTGGCTGGCTTGGCTGGCTTGCCCGGCTGGCAGGCTTGGCTGGCTTTTCTGGCTTACTGGCTTGGCTGGCTTGGCCGGCTTGGCTGGCTGGCTTGGGTGGCTTGGCTGGCTTGGCTGGCTGGCAGGCTTGGCTGGCTTGGCTGGGTTGGCTGGCTGGCTGGCTTGGCTTGCTTGGCTGGCTGGCTGGTTTGGCCGGCTTGGCTGGCTGGCTGTCTTGGCTGGCTGGCTTGTCTGGCTTAGCTGCCTGTGCTGGCTGGCTGTCTGGGCTGTCTGGCTGGTTGGCTGGCTTGGCTGGCTTGGCTGGCTTGACTGGGTGGGGGCTTGGCTGGCTTGGCTGACTGGCTTGGCTGGCTTGGCTCTCTTGGCTGGCTTGGCTGGGTGGCTGGCTTCGCTGGGTGGCTGGCTGGCTTGGCTGGTGGTCTGGTTTGGCTGGCTGGCTGGCTGGGCTGGCTTGGCTGGCTGGCTGCCTTGGCTGGCTGGCTGGCTTGGCTGGCTTGGCTGGCTGGCTGGCTGAGCTGGCTTGGCTGGCTTGGCTGACCTGCCTGGCTGAGTGGCTTGGCTGGCTTGGCTGACTGGCTTGGCTGGCTTTGCTGGCCGGTTTTCCTGTCTTGGCTGGCTGGCTGGGCTGTCTTGGCTGGTTGGGCTGGCTGGCTGGCTGGGGTGGCTGGGCTGGCTGGCTGGCTTGGCTGGCTGTCTGGCTTTGCTGGCTTGGCTGGCTAGCAGGCTTGGCTGGCTGGCTGGCTTGGCTGGCTGGAAGCTTGGCTGGGTTGGCTGGCTTGGCTGGCTTTCCTGGCTGGCTGGCTTGGCTGGCTTTCCTGGCTGGCTGGCTTGGCTGGCTTGGCTGGCTGGCTAGCTTGCTAACTTGGCTGGCTTGGCTGGGTGGGTGGCTTGGATGGCTTGGCTGACTGGCTTGGCTTGCTTGGCTGGCTTGGACATTAAATATAATATATTTGGTACATTAAATATAAACATTGTATACATTAAATATAAACATCTTTTATACATCACACATAAACATTTTATACATTAAATGTAAACATATCTTATATATTAAATATAAACATCTTTCATACATTAAATATAAGAATACATTTGGTACATTTTATGTATACAATACATTAAATATAGACATTTTAGACATTAAATATAAGCATATATTCAGCACATTAATTGTAAACATATTTTATACATTAAATATAAATACTGTATATGTTAAATATAAATATGTATTTTCTATATTAAATATAAATATGTATTCTGTACATTAAATATAAACATATTTTCTATATTAAATATAAACATGTATTTTGTATATTAAACATAAACATATATTTCCCATATTAAATATAAACATATACTTTTATATGTCAAATATAAATATATATTTTATATATTAAATATAAATATGTATTTCCTGTATTAAATATACACATATATATTAAATATAAATATATTTTTCCATATGAAATGTAAACATATTTTAAACATTAAATATATATATTCATCTTAGATATGGCCCGTGTTGGAATGTGTAATAGATTGAGTATATAATGTCTACTCAATATAAAATTTATATTTATATATGCAGTAATGATTCAGGTTGATTGTAGTTAAGAAAAACAAGCTCCAAATTCGAAAGAAATATGTAAGAAGAGAGACAGGAAGAAAAAATAATGAGGCAGGTAAATGCAACAGACAATTCGAGACCCACAACTGCAGAGCAGGCTTCCCAGACCCGGGTAATGTCTCCTGGGCTGATAGGAAGCCCTCAACCCCCCAAGTCCTTCTCAGCCATAAACCGCCTGAGCACAGAGCCAGAGGGACCATGTTGGGGCTGGGCCTCCCGACTTCAGTTCCTCTCATTCTGTGCAAAGGAAAAACAATTCAGAATCTACAGAGGTTTAGACGTGTGTAGATGTGGACAGAGAAGTCCGGGCACAGTGGTTTACTGCCCAAGAAGACAGTGAGTCCCCGGAGGAATAGAATAATATACATCATGCTAATATATGTCATCCCAGTACTTTGGGAGGCCGAGGTGGGTGGATCACTTGAGGTCAAGAGTTCGAGACCAGCCTGGCCAACATGGTGAAACCCCGTCTCTACTAAAAATACAGAAATTAGTTGGCTGCAGGGGTGGATGCCTATGATCCCAGATACTCGGGAGACAGAGGCAGGATGAACTGCTTGAACCTGGGAGGAGGAGGTTGCAGTGAGCTGAGATCATGCCATTGCACTCCAGCCTGGGGGACAGAACAAGATCCCATCTCAAATAAAAAAGAAAAAAAGAAGTTGTGAGTGCTAAGTTCTCTCTGGATTTTCAGGAGGCCAGTTCTCCAGTCCACGGTGTCCTGGGAGGACAGGGGTTCCTGAGGGTGAACAGAGCCTGTGCCCGGTCAGGTAGGATCACATGTCCCTGAAGTTCAGAACCCAGGAGCATGGGGAGGGTCCTGGGGGTTCCTGCTGCATGGAGGGAAGACCCTCTTTCCACAGGGGCCCCGGAGAGCGAGAGGAAGGAGGAGGGCAGGTCAGTGAGTGTGACGGTCACAGTGGAGAGGGAAGCAGAAAGAAGTGTTCCCACAACAAGACACACACAGTGTCCACGCTGAAGCTACAGAGAGGACCTCTCCACCTGTGTCTGCCGCAAAGCAGTAGGGCGTCTTCTGGCAGCCCAGAGTCACCTCCAGATCTCACCTGCACCATGCTTCCTGCGGGGACTGCCTGTCTTCCTAATACACTGTCTTCTGACCAGCCTTCCAGACAAATCACCGGTTGCTATATATATATATATATTTTAATAGCTAATATCTTACACTGATATATTTATATTATATATAAATATTTTTGTACTTTATGTTTATGCTATATATACAGATGTAGTTAGCTATTTATGTTATATATAATATGAACATGATGTATATTCTTATATTTCTCTGGGGACTCACTGTCTTCTTAATAAACTGTCTTCTGACCAAATTCTTCCAGACAAATCAGCTGTTGCTATATATATATATATATATATATATGCTATATATATATATGCTATATATATATGCTGTATATATATGCTATATATTTTACTGCATAGAATATATAATATATTATATAGCATAGAATATATTATATATTATATATTAATTATATAATATACATTACATATTATACGTAATATATTATATTATTATGCTATATCTTATATATTATATATGTTATATATGTATATATATTATATATACACATATACACATACATACACACATGTATATTTTAATAGCTAATATCTTACACTGGTATATTTATATTACATATGATTATATACAAATATTTTTGTACTTTATGTTTATGCTGTGTATACAGATGTAATTAGTTGTTTATGTTATATGTAATATAAACATGATGTATATTCTTATTTTCCTGTGAGGACCCACTGTCTTCTTAATACACTGTCTTCTGACCAAAGTCTTCCACACAAATCAGCGGTTACTATATATATATATAATATTTATATACACATATACACATACATACATATGTATATTTTAATAGCTAATATCTTACACTGATATATTTATATTACATATAGTTATATACTAATATTTTTGTAGTTTATGTTTATACTATATATACAGATGTCGTTAGGTATTTATGTTATATATAATATATTAACATGATGTATATTCTTATATTCTTCTGGGGACTCACTGTCTTCTTAATACACTGTCTTCTGACTAGAATATTCCAGACAAATCACTGGTTGCTCTCTCTCTCTCTCTCTATATATTTTTTTAATAGCTAATATCTTACACTGATATATTTATATTACATATAGTTATATACAAATATTTTTGTACTTTTGTTTATACTATATACACAGATGTAGTTAGCTATTTATGTTATATATAATATGTCAGCATGATGTATATTCTTATATTCCTCTGGGGACTCACAGTCTTCTTAATGCACTGTCTTCTGACCAAACTCTTCCAGACAAATCAGCTGTTGCAATATATATATTTATTTATTTTTTAATAGCTAGTATCTTACACTGTGGCTCACGCCTGTAATCCCAGCACTTTGGGAGGCCAAGGCGGGTGGATCACCTGAGGTCAGGAGTTTTGAGACCATCCTGGCTAACACAGTGAAACCCCATCTCTACTAAAAATACAAAAATTGATTGGGTGTGGTGGTGCATGCCTGTAATCCCAGCTACTTGGGAGGCTGAGGCAGGAGAATCGCGTGAACCCAGGAGGCAGAGGTTGCAGTGAGCCGAGATCGTGTCGCTGCACTCCAGCCTGGGCAACAGAGCGAGACTCCATCCCACACACACAAAACATCTTACACTGATGTATTTATATTACGTGTAGCTGTATATAAATATTTTTGTACTTATATTCTGTGTACTTATATTCTATATATTATAAAACATTATATAAAATTATACATGTATAATAAAATGTTACATAAAAATTTTAATATAATACCATTTTATTGCATATATTTCTAAATTTAATATAATGAAATTTTATATATAATAATGTATAACATTTCTAAATTTATTATAATACAATGATATATAATTATTTTCTCATATTATAATTATACATAAGGTAATTTATTATAAATAAAATTTTATATAATCTACATTTATTATAATATAACATATAACACATTTCTAAATTTAATAAAATAAAATACTATATAATAATTTATAACGTTTCAAAATTTATTATATAATTTTATTATACAATTATTTTATACATAATTATATATAGTATATAATTGTATTTGTAGAAATATAATTATGCATATACAATATGTAATTTTATTTTTACATAGTATATATGCATAATTATGTATTAACAAATATAATAATATCAATTTTATATACTTATTTACATTAAGTTACATATTATATAAATGATGTTTTATGTTATATATATTACATATATTTTTGCTTAATATATTAAATTTAATATATAAAATTATGTATTACAAATAAAAGTGTATTTTACATATACACTACATATAACTTTATTTATATAAAAATATAAAAGTCACATGGTTAAGTTAATAAAATATATTTATATCAATCTATTCATATAAAATATACACAATGCATATTTATATAAATACAAAGTATATAAAACTTTTACCAGTAGGATGCAAAGAGTTGCTGACCGTCTGCAGAAATCCTGAACCTCTGGAAGCAGAATAAAATCTTACCTCCCAGTCTGCTTTGAAAGGAACAGTAAAGCAGTCCCGAACCCCAAACACACCCTAAGGGGAGATGGGGGAGTTGGGATGGACGCGTTGACCAGTGAGGACTTTCCTTTGCTGGTTTTGAGGTGTCTTAGCCCAGAAGCTAAGACGGGAAGTGATTCTGGAGCAGGTGAGCTGATCACAAGCCTGAGCCAAGAATCCATGGAGCTCATAAATAGCAGAAGCCAGGACCCTGTGCAAATCCTTCTGAAATATCCCCCGTTTACTGGGCTCCTAGGGGTGGGGAAGAAAAATTCCCTGACATTTCAGCCTCAGGGAAAGAGAGAGACACCCCACTGGCCGGAAGCCTCTGCTATTTTTCAGAAGACAGCTGGGGCATCACCCTTTCCCAAATGACGGTGATTTTCAGAGTGGTTCACTTTTTGGAGAGACATTTCTGCCCTGGAGATCCATACATATTGAACCCAAACGAATAATTTTTAATTAAAAAAAATTAAACATTAGAAAGTTCAATATTGAGGCAGCTACGAGTTTGAATTCCTCATTTTTCCTAAATGCATGTTGTCAAAATCTGTATTGCATTTAGTAACTACCTATGTTTCTAATGTATATAAGGTTACACAATGTTTTCTTCTTTTTCTGCTTCTAAGGGTCAGAATTTGAAATAAAAGTTTTGGAAAGAAAAAACACTCTTGTCTGTTTGTGCAAAAATAAAAGAACCCATATTTTAAGAATATTTTAAAATAAATACAAATTGTGTGTGGGGGGGTTGCTTATAAGAATTCTTCATATCCTAAATCA
Organism: Pan troglodytes; assembly: GCF_028858775.2. Taxonomy (NCBI): domain Eukaryota; kingdom Metazoa; phylum Chordata; class Mammalia; order Primates; family Hominidae; genus Pan; species Pan troglodytes. Next base: position 17,468,895 of record NC_072413.2, read on the forward strand.
AAGATAGATCTTGTTATTAACCAGAAAACAAAATGTGTGTGTATAAATGTACAACACTCTTACACTCACACAAACACAGGCACACATGTGCACACACACATTCACGCACTCACTGATGTACTCACACAAACACAGGCATTCATGTATAAATACACACATAAGCATGTATTTATAGAAATATAATTATGCACATACAATATATAATTTTATTTTTACATAGTATATATACATAATTATGTATTAACAAATATAAGATCAATTTTATTATATACTTATTTACATAAATGTATATATGATATAAATGATGTTATATGACATGTATATATCACATATAACTTTGCTTAGTATATAAAATTTAATCTATAAAATTATGTATTACAAATAAAAGTATATTTTACATATACACTATATATAACTTTATTATTTATATGAACTATAAAAATCATATGTTTATATTAATAAAATATATTTATATCAATATATTAATATAAAGTATACACAATGTATATTTATATAAAAATTTTTAATTAAAAAATATTCATTTTGGTTCAATATGTATGGATCGCCAGGGCAGAAATGTCTCTTCAAAAGGTGAACCGTTCTCAAAATCACCGTCATTTGGGAAAGAGTAATGCCCCACCTGTTTTCTGAGAAATAGCAGAGGCATATGGCCAGTGGGGTGTCTCTCTCTTTCCCTGAGGCCGAAAAGTCAGGGAATTTTTCTTCCCCACCCCTAGGAGCTCTGTAAACCGGGGATATTTCAGAAGGATTTGCACAGGGTCCCGGCTTCTGTTGTAAATGAGCTCCATGGATTCTCGGCTCAGGCTTGTGATCAGCTCACCTGCTCCAGAATCACTGACACAAATGCAACCACACACTTACACAAACACACATCAACACAAAGACAGACAGAATCACAAAACACACTCATAGAAACACATGGACACACAAAGACATGCACACTCACACAAACGCAGGGACACACACAAACACAATTACAAAAATGTGTGATTTTTTTGCACACGTGGGTGCACATGCACATTGACATTCTCACAAAGCACACAAACACGTATACATACAAAGACACTCATAAACAGAATCATGAAAACACTCTCATATAAACACGTGGATGGCTACTCACCCGCAAAGACACTCACATATGTCATACACACTCATACACACACTCAGAATCACACAAGCACACACAAACACATAAATACAGTCACACACTCATGCAAACACAGTCACAAAAAGACTCACATAATCATGTGGACACACAAACATAAAAATTCACACACTGGGGCCGGGCAAGGTGGCTCACGCCTGTACTCCCAGAACTTTGGGAGGCCGAGCGGGGCAGATAACTTGAGGACGGGAGTTCCAGACCAGCCTGGCCAACATGGTGAGACCCCGTCTCTACTCAAAAATACAAAAATTAGCCAGATGTGGTGGCGTATGCCTGTAATCCCAGCTACTCAGGAGGCTGAGGCAGGAGAATCATTTGAACCCGGGAGGCAGAGGTTGCAGAGAGCCAAGATTACGCCACTGCACTCCAGCCTGGGCGACAGAATGAGACTCCGTATCAAAAAAGAAAAATTAGCCAGATGTGGTGGTGGGTGCCTGTAATCCCAGGTACTCAGGAGGCTGAGGCAGAAGAATCGTTTGAACCCGGGAGGCGTAGGTTGCTGTGAGCTGAGATTGTGCCTTTGCACTCCAGTATGGGTGACAGAGCGAGAATCCGCCTCAAAAAAAAAAAAAAAAGAATTTATACATTGCCATACAGATTCACACACATACACTCATATTCACAAACACACAAATATGATAAATGCAGGGGCACACACAAACACCATCACAAAAACACACTTCCATAAAACACAGGAATGCACGCTCACACAGAAACATGCATGGAAACACGTTGTCTTACAGACTCACAGACACACTCATCATCACATAAACAGGCACACACACACAGCCACACAAGCACACACCCACACCCACATCAACACACACACTCCCACACGGCACCCACGCGCTCACGCACACAGGTAGAACAGGCCTGCATTACCTGATAACGCAGTTAAATCAGACGTGATGCTGCCTACCGAGGAGACCTGGAGGCTTCCCATGAATGGGCTTTCAGAAGAGAGGTCTCTGGGTGCATTTGGTGACACCCCAGGCAGTGGGAGAGACGTCCAGGCTGGAAGGCCAGCCACAGCCAGCTCTGCCCAAGGATGCCACGTCCATTTGCTTCAGTAGGATATGCACCCTGGAAACCCAGGTTCCTGCCTCTCCAGGAAAACCCACTGAGGTCAGCACATGCCCCCAGGTTTAGAAGGGGTCTCTGGGTGCATTTGGTGACACCCCAGGCAGGGGGGGGACATCCAGGCTGGAAGGCCAGCCACAGCCAGCTCTGCCCGCGGATGCCACGTCCATTTGCCTCAGTAGGATCTGCATCCTGTAAACCCTGGTTCCTGCCTCTCCAGGACACCCCACTGAGGTCAGCACACTCCCCAGGTTTAGAAGGGGTCTCTTGGTGAAATGTGGTGACACCCCAGGCAGAAGGGGGGACGCCACAGCCAGCTCTGCCCGCGGATGCCACGTCCATTTGCTTCAGTAGGATCTGTACCTTGGATACCCAGGTTCCTGCCTCTCCAGGACACCCCACTGACGTTAGCACACCCTCCAGGTTTATAAGCGGTCTCTGGGTACATTTGGTGACACCTCAGGCAGAGGGGGGACGCCACAGCCAGCTCTGCCCGCGGATGCCACGTCCATTTGCTTCAGTAGGATCTGCACCCTGTAAACCCTGGTTCCTGCCCCTCCAGGACACCCCACTGAGGTCAGCAACCCCCACCCCCACCCCCAGGTTTGTCCAGCTTCGCTGTCTGGGGAGAGACACAGAAAGACCACATTCGCTGGAATTCTGGCTATAACATTTTGTGGCCGGCAAGAAGGATCACCAAGCTGTCCTGTTACCTTGCTGGAGTGATCACTGGTTTCACGCTTGGCCCCCGTGCAGTGAGTGCCTGGGCCAGGCTCGATTCCTGGAGCTCCAGTGAAATTTGGGCTTGGAGCTCATGCCTGCACCATCCAGAAAGCAGAAGGCAGCCGGCCCGGGCTGTATGGTTCATAGAATCACAGAGAACACTGCTTGCCTTCATGTCTGTACCACAATAAATCTGCCAGCTGCGGTCAAAGTCTCTGGATTCCTGACCCCTCATTTTATTTTGTCTATTATGGAGTGGAAGGAGTGAGAAAGATTTTGCTTCCTATTTTGTTTTGCAAAGCGTTTCTAAGAAAAACAACCCGTGTTCTGAAAACGAGATTCTGAGTGTCCCCTGGGCGTGATGAAAACAAACTTTGGGAATCCAAGGGCCTGAGAGGCAGAGTGAATGTCATTCACATTTCCCTGCGAATGACAAAGTCACTTTTTATTTATTATTATTATTATTATTATTATTATTATTATTATTATAGATTCAGGGGATCCAGGGGCAGCTTTGTGACCTGGGGATATTGTACGATGCTGAGGTTTGGGGTATGAATAATCCCATCACCCAGGCACTGAGCATTGTACATTCCTGAGGTATATAATGTGTACTAAAAATAAAATGTATATTTATATATGCACTAATGATTCAACTTGATTCCTTGTAATTCAGAAAAACAAACCCCAAATTCTAGAGGAGTTCTAGAAATATGTAAGAAGAGAGGCCAGGTGCAGTGGCTCATGCCTGTAATCCCAGCACTTTGGGAGGCCGAGGCAGGCAGATCACCTGAGGTCAGGAGTTCGAGACCAGCCTGGCCAACATGGTGAAAGCCCGTCTCTGCTAAAAATACAAAAATTAGCCAGGTGTGGTGGCGGGTGCCTGTAGTCCCAGCTACTTGGGAGGCTGCGGTAGAAGAATTGCTTGAATCCAGGAGGCAGAAGTTGCAGGGAGCTGAGATTGCACCACTGCACTCCAGCCTGGGTCACAGAGTGAGACTCCATCTCAAAAAAAAAAAAAAAAAAAAAAAAGAGAGAGAGAGAGAAAACAAACAAGCAAGAAAATGCAACAGAAAAATTCGTGACCCAAAGATCTCTCCAGTTGCTGCCTTCTGCTTGAAATTCAAAGAATCTCAGGGTAGTTTTTCAACCCTTGTACCCCCGCCCCTGCTTCCTGCTCTATTAGTCCTGAGGGTGTGTGGTGCCCCTTCATTGTGTCCAGGTGCAGGCAATGTTTAGCTCCCACCTATAAGGGAGAACATGTGGTATTTGATTTTCTGTTCCTGGTGTTAATTCGCTAAGCATAGTGCCCTTCAGCTTCATCCATGTGACTACAAAGGGCATGATTTTATTCTTGTTCATGGCTGTGTAGTATTCCATGATGTGGAAGGACCACATTTGCTTTATCTAATTGAGAATATGTGGTATTTGATTTTGTTTCTGGCATTAATTCACTAAGCATAATGCCCTTCAGCTTCATCCATGTTGCTGCAAAGGGCATGATTTTATTCTTGTTCATGGCTGTGTAGTATTCCATGATGCAGAAGGACTACATTTGCTTTATCTAGTGAAGAACATGTGGTATTTGATTTTCTGTTCCTTGTATTGATTCACTAAGCATAATGCCCTCCAGCTGCATCCATGTGGCTGCAAAGGACATGATATTATTCTTTTTCATGGCTGCGTAGTATTCCATGATGCAGAAAGACCACATTTGCTTTATCTAGTGGAGAACATGTGGTATTCGATTTTCTTTTCCTGGCGTTAATTCACTAAGCATAATTCCCTTCAGCTGCGTCCATGTGGCTGCAAAGACATGATTTTATTCTTTTTCATGGCTGTGCAGTATTCCATGGTGTAGAAGGGCCACAATTGCTTTATCCAGTCAAGAACATGTGGTATTCGATTTTCTGTTCTTGTGTTAATTCATTAAGCACAATGCCCTCCAGCTACATCCATGTGGCTGCAAAGGACGTGATTTTATTCTTTTTCATGGCTGTGTAGTATTTGATGCTGTAGAAGAACCACATTTGCTTTATCCGGTACCCCACTGATGGGCAACTAGGTTGATTCCATGACTTTCCTATTGTAAGTCGTGCTGTGACGAACCTTACAGGGCCAGGCACTGTAATCCCAGCACTCTGGAGGGCCAAGGTGGGCAGATCACCTGAGGTCAGGAGTTCGAGACCAGCCTGGTCAACATGGTGAAACCCTATCTCTACTAAAAATACAAAAACTAGCCAGGCATGGTGGTGCATGCCTGTAATCCCAGCTGCTCAGGAGGCTGAGGCAGGAGAATCACTTTAACCCAGAAGGCAGAGGTTGCAGTGAGCTGAGATTGCTACTGCACTCCAGCATGGGCAATAGAGCGAGACTCCATCTCAAAAAACAAAAACAAAACAAAACAAAAAGGAACTTTACCATGCATGTGTCTTTTTGGTAGAATGACTTCTTTTCCTTTGGGTAGATGCCCAGTCTTGGAATTGCTGGCGCAAATGGTGGAGCAGTTTGGATTCAGGAGGCACATGTACAGGTTTCTTACATGGGGATGATGTGTGATGCTGAGGTCTGGGGTATGAGTGATCCCATCACCCAGGTAGTGAGCATAATACCCCACAGTTGGTTTTTTCAACTCTTGTCCTTCTACCTTCCTCTCTCCCCCTAACTAGAACCCAGTATCTGTTCCCTTCTCTGTGTCTACATATACACAACATTTAGCTCCCACTTATAAGTGAGAACACGCAGCATTCTGTTAATTTACTTAAGATAATGGCCTCCACACTGTTCACAATAGCAAAGATGTGGAACCAACCCAAATGCTCATCAGTGATAGACTGGATAAACAAAATGTAGCACATAGACACTGTGGAATACTATGCAGCCATAAAAAAGGATGAGTTCATGTCCTTTGCAGGGACATGGATGAAGCTGGAAACCCTCATGTTCAGCAAAGTGAAACAGGAACAGAAAACCAAACAGTGCATGTTCTCACTTATAAGTGGGAAGTGAACACTGAGAACACATCTACCCAGAGAGGGGAACATCACACACTGGGGCCTGTTGCAGGGGTGGGGGACTGGGGGAGGGACAGCATTATGAGAAATATCTAATGTAGATGATGGGTTGATGGGTGCAGCAAACCGCTATGGCACATGTATATCTATGTAACAATCCTGCACATTCTGCACATATACCCCAGAACTTAAAGTAGAATAGAAAAAATAAAAAATAATAAAAATAATTTAAAAAGATAATGGCCTCCAGCTACATCTGTGTTGCTGCAAAAACAAACAAAAAATAAAAATAAAAAAATGATTTTGTTCCTTTTCAGGGTCGCGTAGTATTCCATGGTGTAGATGTACCACATTTTCTTTGAGGGTAGAGGGTGGGAGGAGGGAGAAGATCAGCAAAAATAACCTGTGGCTGGGTGTGGCAGCTCACACCTGTATTCTCAGCAGTTTGGGAGGCTGAGGTGGGTGGATGACCTGAGGTCAGGAGTTTGAGATCAGCCTGGCCAACATGGCAAAACCCTATCTCTACTAAAAGTACAAAAATTAGCTGGGCATGGTGGTGCATGCCTGTAATCCCGGCTCCTCTGTGGGTTGAGGCAGGAGAATCTCTTGAACCCAGGAGGCAGACATTGCAGTGAGCCGAGATCGTGCCACTGCCCTCCAGCCTGGGCCACAGAGTGGGACTCCATCTCAAAAAATAATCATAAAAAAAATAATAATAACCTGCTAGGCTTAGGACCTAGGTTGATTCCATTACAAAAAAAAAAAAAAAAAAAAAAAAAAAGAAAGAAAAAGAAAAAACTAACTTTTTAAAAGAAGGATCTCTCTGTTTAAAAACAAAACCAATGCCCTGTCAGGAAAGATGTTCTGTGTTTCTGGTAAAGCTGGAAGGAACCTACAGGAAGGAGTCACCCCATAAAACTAGTGGAGCAGCATTGCCTTTTGGGGTGAGGGCTACTTCTGTTAGGCCACCAGGATGAGTGTCTTCCTGGGGAGTGTGGTTCATCCTATACCATCCAGGAAGCAATTCCTGCCCCCAAATCACTTGCCAGCTTCTGCCCTGTAAGTAAAATCCCCAGCAAGCGGGCAGCAAGGAGCTACTTGCCTTGGAAGGCAGCTGAAGTCTCTGCCCACCACCCAGACTGTGTCCTCTGGGAAAGGCCAGGTCTTCCAGTTGGATGGTTTTCACATTAGCGGCTGCTGTTTAGAATCATCAACATTGGCCAGGTGCGGTGGCTCACGCCTGTCATCTCAGCACTTTGGGAAGCCGAGGCGGGCGGATCACAAGGTCAGGGACCAGCCTGGCCAACATGGTGAAACCCTGTCTCAACTAAAAAAAAATACAAAAATTAGCTTGGTGTGGCTGGGCATGGTGGCTCATCCCTGTAATCCCAGCACTGTGGGAGGCTGAGGCGGGCGGATCATGAGGTCAGGAGATCAAGACCATCCTGGCTAACACGGTGAAACCCTGTCTCTACTAAAAATACAAAAAATTAGCCAGGCACGGTGGCAGGCACCTGTAGTCCCAGCTACTCGTGAGGCTGAGGCAGGAGAATGGCGTGAACCTGAGAGGCAGGGTTTGCAGTGAGCCCAGATTGCGCCACTGCACTCCAGCCTGGGCGATATAGAGTGAGACTCTGTCTCAAAAACATTAAAAAAATAAAAAATTAGCCTGGTGTGGCGGTGGGTACCTGTAATCCCAGCTACTCAGGAGGCTGAGGCAGGAGAATTGCTTGCACCCCGGAGGCAGAGGTTACAGTGAGCCGAGATTGCACCATTGCACTCCAGCCTAGACAACAGAGAGAGACTCTGTTGCAAAAAAAAAAAAAAAAAAAAAAAAAGAATCATCAACATTGCCTTGGCCCAATCTCTTCCTAGACTTGTCAAATATTTACCACTGGACCTCCATGTTCTAGTTTCAAAGCTCTGCTGGCCACAGTGGCTCATGTCTGTAATCCCAGCACTTTGAGAGGCTGAGGTAGGAGAACTGCTTGAACCCAGGAGCATGAATCCATCCTAGGCAACATAGTGATAATAGTGTCAAATGAGAGCCAATGTCCAGTAATTCCCCAAATATCTGAGAATTTTCTTTTCTTTACATCACAGTAATCCTGGCAGAAGGCTGTAGGCCCCTTTGGGGAAGACTGGGAAAAAGATTAACATGTAAATTTTTGGCAGTGTAGCAGCGTACTTCCCCAAGATCACCCAGCCTCCCCTTCACTTAAGGGGTTGTGGGCCTGTGAACTGGCTCAAGTCTGGGAATTGATTGAGGGTTTTAGATCTGTGTTTCATTAATTTGAGTTAGTCTTTTATTCAGTTGACCTAGAATTCTTCATTTTTTAAACAACAACTAAGACTTTGGTACAGCCCATTAGCTCTCCCTGTGGATACCATGGACTACACAATGCCGTGGGTGTCTGTGAGTCAAACCATTCTGACTGCTGCTTTGACACTGCTTTCCACTGTGGTGACCACACCCACCTCATCTTTGGTGATTGAGCACAGCCCATGTTCCCTGCCACCCCAGGATTCAATTATCCTCATTTTACTTAAAGATCCCAGTCCAGTGGCTGCAGTTCCTGCTGTAACATTTTGCCTACTGAGAGCACAAGCTCAAAGCTCTTTCAGGATACTGGGCTCCTCTCACAATATTCTTTCTCATGATCGTCGTGAGGAGTATGTTCTGTAGACCCTTCAGTGTGAGTGAGCAGGTCTGACATAATAAATCCAGTCTCCCTGAGTTTTTGCATACCTTTCTGTACACATAAACCAAGGAAGTTGTGGCATCTCAACTTTATGTACCTAAGGTAAACTCTGATTCTGTTTCAGCCAACCAACCAAGTCACCAAACAAATAAGCCAACAGCCAACCAATCAACCAACAAGCAAGCAAGCAACAAACCAACCAAACAACCAAGCAAGGAAGCAAGCACCACCAACCAAGCAAGCAACCAACCAAGTAACCGATCAAACCAACCCTTGGAGCCCTTTCTAAAGCTTTGACCTACAACCCTGAGTCCAGAATCTCTGTTTAGTGGGCCAACATTAATAAATTTAGCCTAATCCAACTTTATGTTACTTTCACCATGGTGCCACACACTTAATATCCATTCCCACATATATTCTCCAGATTTCCTTCTGTATAAATTGCGAGTGTGTGTGTGTGTGTGTGTGTAGAAAGAGAGCATCAACTGAAAAATCACACAATTTTATAAATTTAGAAAAGAGAGCTTTATTTCTTATAAAGGTTTGCAGTCTGCAAGGTGGCCATTATGACAAGCTGGGAAGTGTGGCCTACAGTCAAGGCCAGAGGCAGGCATTTCCAGGGAGAGAAGGAGAGGACAGGAATTTGAGCCAAATGAGTTGGCTACATATACATACTCAATAGGATATCAGAGGAGCTATATCATTTTATGAGAATACTCATAAAAGAGGTCCTAACACATGCATATTCAATAAACATGCATGTTCATTCTGGGGTGGAGACTTGACATTTAAATGTATTATAATTAGGCCCTACACATCAAAAAGTGAAGCAGGGAAATGAAGGTACTCAGCCTCTGTAAAGGCACAGCCTCTAAAACTGGCCAGAACCAGTCCGTGGAGGATGGTCTCTTATCAGGAGAAAGTTACTGAAATCAGTCCCTTGTCCAGAGAAAGCTGTCGTTAAGGTTAGTGGGGCAGGAGATCAGTTACTCAGCATCTGTGAACTGGGTGAGTTGTAATTGTTTTATTCTTGCTTCTCTCACAGCCAGTGCTTGCTTGGCTGCTAGAGAAAAATAAAACCCATGTAGTAGTTAGAATCTAGTTAATTCTTTAAGAGTAGGGTACAAGACTTAACCCTCGCCTGGCATGGCCCTAGGTCCTGTTTATAATTTGAGGTCTTATTGCCACAAAGAGTCTGTTCTGTCAGTCTCATGATCTCTATTTTAACATTAATGCTGTTCAGTTGTTGGGTCTAAACCATAAGAGGGAGGGAGGTACAGGGAGGTATGTCTGACCTCCTGTCCTGTCATGGCCAAGAACTGAATTTTAAGATTTATTTGAGGTTCCGTTGGCCAACAGGGGGTCTGTTAAGTCGGGTGGGGGGCTTAGGATTTTATTTTTAGTTCTCAAGGGAGATAAAATAATTTAATCAATTGGCCCCTGCGACTGTGGGACTAACATGGCTATGATCTGTCGGGCAGACTTCAGGCTCGCACCCAGGCAAAACTCTATGCTGTAGTAAATGCATCATGCACATTTGTAACAACACGTACATAACAATGTCACAAAATACTTTCACGATGACACCTAGATTAGTATTTTATTGAATAGCTGATGATATAAACTGGCTCATTTGATGCCAAGACTGACCATTATCACCATACCAAGGTCATCACTGATCAGAGGCCTAACCCAAGGAGGGGGTCATGTGCAGACCCAGCAGTGGGGAGGAAAGATGCTGCAGAGGAGACGGATGCCCACAGAGGCCCCTGAGCGGATACAATGCTCACTAAGTGGTAAGTATAGACTCAATGTAGGCTGTAAGGTCTCCCCCTGTACAAATGGGACCCTGTCCACTTGAGAGTCAAGGGTCTGTTTGGGTGGCAGGGATAGCCACTTCTGAAGGTAGAAAGGAAAATAAGCCACCAAATTGGTATCTTTCTGTGAAATGGACATCGTGCTTAGAATCTCCATTTTCCCCACAACCTGGAGGAATAAGTACTGTCATGTGCATTTTGTAGCTGAGGAATCTGACTCAACAAAATTAAATTACTTGTCTAAGCAATTAGCAATTAACCAAGTCTTTCTGACTCAGAAACCCAGCTGTTGCCTGTTCATATACAGCCCCTGTATTGGGGTCAAGATCTGGCCTGTTCTCAATGCAGCAAGATCCAGGCAGATCACACTGGACTCCCAGCACTGAATCTGACTCAAGGGGACATCAAATTTGACTGGGTCGTGGGGCTCAGGAGCATCACTCTCAAAAATAGCAGTACAGGAAGAGGCGATGACCCTAAACAGCATTTGCAGGCAGATCCCATGTTAATCGTAAGGGTCAGGACTCTCTCACTTTTCTGTCTCTCTCTCTGTCTCTCCTCTAGGGCTGACCCCACATTGGACACCACTGCATCCATGTCCATCACACACCACAGCTGCCTTTTCTTCTGCCTGCTTATGGGAAAGTCCCCTCCTCTCCTCCGTTTTTCTTCTCTTCCTGCCCTATCACACCGTGCACTTCTCCCTTTCCTTAAAGAACCACCATCAACTTTAGGAGGAGGGAAAGGGGTGGCTCTGGCAGGAAAAGCCAGAATCCCCTCTAGCCAGCAGAGAGAGAGGAATGGCTGCATGTTTTCTCCCCCAATCCAAGGCACTAGGTTTTGGCTAGGTTGCAGGTTCCAAGCTGCTCTCCTGCTGTGTCGGTGAGTTCTGGTTAACCTGCAGCCTCCTGATGTGGCCACTGCAGTTCATCGAGTCTTCAGGGACTCCCCATGGCCTGGAGTACTTTGTCTTGCTTACACGGGAGAGGAGAATGGATTTATAGGGAACATCATCTAAATCCAACTTGACCATTGTGTGGCCACACTTGCTAGATTGCTATAGTCTAAATCTAGCATTGTAGAAAGACGGGGGAGCTTGGAGCTGCACAAACCCAGGTCTGGAACTGGCTCCTTACCTTGAAAGGTGAATGATCCTGGCAGGACTCTTAGCCTCCCTGGGCCTCAGTTTCTTTATTTGTTTCTTGGGAAGGAGGGTCTCTGCTGGTTGGTTGGGTGATGTGGGGGCTGTGTGAAAACAGCTTGTCAATACAAGCCGAAATAGGAATATTTCTCCACAGGGTATGAAGGTCAAATAAGAGAATACATTTAAATTAAATGGAAAATTAAAATGGCAAAAAAGGCAAAGTTGTATTGAAAGTTCTGAGCTTCTCTATAAGGAGCTTTTTGACTATGTAAGAATCCTGTACTCGTTCCCCCTAAATATAAAAACAAAAGTTGAAGGAGGCAGAAGGGAGAGTGATGCACGATGGGCGAGGACTTCACCTGCTGTTGCTGGCTTTGAGGATGGAGGAAGGAGGCCACAAACCTAGAAGCTGGAGCCCCTAGAAGCTAGAAAAGGCAGGGACCTGATTCATCCCTTGAGCCTCCAGAAGGGACATAGCCCCACCAGCACCTTGACTTTAGCCCAGTGAGATCCTCTTAGGACTTTTGGCAACCAGAACTATAAGACAGAAATGGAAGCCACTGAGTCTGTAGCTGTTTGTTGCAGCAGCAATAGAAAACTAATGCAGAGCCCAAGAAATCACTGGTGATGAGATGGGGAAGTGGGCTTAGGAGGTCTGGATCTGTGATGAGATGGGGGAAGTGGGCTCAGGAGGTCTGGATCTGAGTTGGGGATCTGGAGTGGAAGGGGAATTCATTTGTTCATTGTCTATCCTTTTGCATTGATTCAGTTTTTTCCATATATATATATATGTGAATTTCACAATAAAAGTTTTTTCCAAAATAAAAGAAACAAAAGGGGCTTTTTGCAACCCAATTCCTATCTATGTCTGAGTCCACTTGTATTGAATGAGTCTTTCTGCTAACGTCCGTATATTTGGGTGACAATCTGAATGTCAGTGACCAATCAGAGCAGAGGCAGACCTTGGAGTGGGCAGGGCATCTTGAGGGCCCTGATTCCTGCCATGAGGCATAACCCTTTAGATGCCAGACCATGGGGAGGTCCAGGGGTTGCAGGGGAGGGCTGTGCATCTGCAATGACTCTCAGGGGGCTCCCGGTGGTGGCAATTGGTGAATCTGCATGGTGGTGTTTCAATATTGTCACAACCCTGCTGTCTCTCATGCTCTCAAAAAGCATTTCTCTTACCTGTGACAGACTTCCTATACCTAACAGCTTGCAAAAATGTTCCAGGTTAATGAGAATAATCTCTCGGAGCCATACCTCCCTGCTTGGGGTCTCAGTTTCCCCAACTGTCTCCAGACAAGTTAGGCTAGAAGGCCCCTGAGCCTCAGCCCCTCTATACCCCTCCTGTCACCCAGACCTGATCTGGGGCTTGCACCCTGGGTGCAGCATGACAGGGGTGGGCAGGGGCTGGCTCTGGGCCAGAGGACCCTTTCTGATGGACTTCAGCTGTTGGCCTTCCAGGGGAGACTGATCAACCTCACAAGAGTCATACGGTGAGTAGCGGTGGGCAAATCCATCCCCCTCATCTTAGATTTATGGGGAGACAGAGAGAAAGAGGAGACACTCCAGGAAGACCTGCAGGTGGGAGTACCAGGTTGAAACCAAGAACACCTTCCTGGAGGAGCTGCTGTTTGAGCCAACTCTGAGAACAGGTGGGGACAGGACTGGAGAGGAGAAGGGGGTCCCCTATGAGCAAAGACTGGCCACCACCTGATCTAACACCCCCACAGGGCCCCTGTGGCATCCCAGTCCAGTCCCTGTCACCACCCAGTTTTTCCCTCTGGACCCAGGAATTCAAAGTAAGCAAGGAGGTCCGCTGCTCCAGTTGGCTGCAAATAATTACAACCTTGAGCCCAAGCAGCACTTTGGGTCCTGGTTTGGGACCATGAAGCAGCTCGATGAGACTGAGAGGTAAGGCCAGGACAGGAATTGGGATAGTAGGATTGAACTCTCCCTGGGGGCCAGCCTCAGAAAGCCTGTGGCCATGGCCTCTTGGTCAACATCAGATCCTGTGGTCTGGCAATGCCTGGGGTACCCAGACCTCACTCTGGACAGGCCCTGGGAGGGGGCCCTGGTGAGATTCCTGGCAGCCTCACAGCCACTCTTCTGTCCATAGCTACAACATCTCATGCCAGCTGGAGGCTCCATCCCAGTTGGCTGGGAGCACAAAGGCCAGGAAGATAGACATCACCCACCACAGGGGCCAGTCGGGGCCTGAACCAGGGTGGGCAGAGGTTGGCTGCCTTGGGATATGGGTGGGCTCAGGGAGTCAGACAGCAAGGGACTAGCCTCCCATCCTACTGCTGACCAGCCCTGTGACTGGGGAGAGTCACCTTACTTCTCTGGGCCTCAGTTTCCCCCTCTGTGGAGTGACACTAAATGATCTCTCTGGAGACTGGGATCAATAGGGCACTGGTGATTGACCAGGCACTCAGCACATGCCTGGAGCACACGGTGCAGGGCTGTGGTGGGGAGGTGGCCTGAGTTCCTGGGGAGTCACCCATGTGTGCCTGCCGTTCTGACCAGCCACCAGGCCCTCAGGGCAGAGCCCACTACCAGCAGTAGCTCACACCCCGATACCAGCTCAGAGGCGGCCCCTAGCTCAGCAGCAGGGACATCACGGACACTTTAAGCTGCTACTAGGGTGGCTTCTCCAGCTCCCACGTGGAGAGGGGTCCCAGCTGAGTCCCACTCACATGGAGTCTCATGCCCATGAAAGTGCCATTCACCACTGGCCAGGCTCATGAGGCCACATGAAAGGGGGGTCACTGGGGAGGAGATATCGGGGGAACAGAGAGGGTGGTTGAATTTTTGTATAATAGGCAGTGCAAGTGTTTACCGTTTGGGAGGGGAAAGGTTTGTTATTATTAGCAATGCTACACTTGAATATTATACTAAAATCCAGTTTCTCTATAACCTGGGAGTTGCTCTTTTGTTCTTTCTTTTCCCATCTTAATTAAAATGAGATGCAGACTCTCACAGTCCACAGTCGATTAAGAAATCTTGCACGGCCATCAGGTTATGTCTCGGAGAGCAGAGTTTCAGTACCATCAGCCTGGCAAGGAGCCGGGCCTGCTCCTCAGAGCTGCCGGGGCTGTGAGAATTGGCATGTTCACAGGGCACTGTCACAGCCTCTGAAACATGCTGTCTTTAAAGACGTTTGCAGGCTGGATGCGGTGGCTCACTTCTGTAATCCCAGCACTTTGGGAGGCAGAAGCGGGTGGCTCACTTGAGGTCAGGAGTTTGAGACCAACATGGCCAACATGGCAAAACCCCATCTCTACTAAAAATACAAAAAATTAGCCAGGTGTGGTGGCAGGTGCCTGTAATTCCAGCTACTTGGGAGGCTGAGGTAGGAGAACTGCTTGAACCCAGGAGGCGGAGGTTGCAATGAGCAGAGATCACACCATTGCACTCCAGTCTGGGCAACAAGAGCAAAACTTCATCTCAAAAAAAAAAAAAAAAAAAAACACAAAGACATTTGCAAGGACCATGTCCTCACCCAGAATGGTGCCTGCCTTTCTACAGTTTTTCAGGAAGAGGAAACATTTTCTGCTTCTCTCGCTGAGGTTTTTTTTAACCAACCATTAGGAACCTATAGATTTCAGGATCGAACACTGGGATTCCCTCAGCACTAAAGGAGGAAAATTGCAAACAGAGCTGAAAGTGCAATGTGCAAAGGTCAGGCTAAGGAAGGTTCTTAGCCAGTAGACCAAGGGCAGGAAGGACACTGCCTCCTCAGTCTCCCACTAGGGAACTTGTGATTCTTGTCCCCTGACCTCAGAATTCCTTGTCATGTTTGTTTTGTCTCCAAGGGAAGGGTTTGAATTACAGAATTTAAGGCTAGAGTGGGCCTCGTGCAGTTAACATTAACCCTCTCTCTCCTTCACTGGCCGAGGTGAAGTCCGGGAACATGTAGTTCTGATGTCCACTCTTTCGGGGGATCACCAGTTCACCCATCTCACCCAGCAAGCTGGGCCCTAGTTTGGCGACAGGTATCTTCCACCCACCTGGGAGGCAGGGTTCAACACTCTGCCTCTGACCTTGTTTCCTTCTTCTGCCACCTGCTTAGGCAGCCAGAAGGGGTTGTCCAGCCAGCACCTGGGCTTTGGCGCTCCTCAAGCAGGTGGAGGAAGTTTCAGGCCCCTGGCTCCTCAGGTGTCTGCCATCCAGCTGCTCTTCAGGCCTGCCCAGCAGAGCTCTCTTGATCCAGCTAGAACTGGCCAGAACTGACTCACTCAGGAATGTGTAGACTTTGGCATCAGGGGCTGCTTTAATTTGCACAATTTCCAACTACCTCTTTTTTCTTCTTTTTCTGATGAGTCATCTCCCTAGACTTGCATTTTAAAGAGATAGATAGTTATCAGGTTCCAGAGAAGACGTGGTAGAACATTTATATCTCAAAGACACAGAGCTGAGACTTCAGTTTTAGATACTATAATTTGCCTAAACCAAAAAGGAAGGTGTAGGTAAAGTTCTAGTCAAGACAGGATGGCCAGGAAAAACACCTTAACCCAAGGGATGGCTTGCTTTGCTGATTTAAGCCAATGGCTTCTTTATCATAAGACTTCCCAGTGATTTAGTACTCCCTCTCTTCCAGTGCACAGAGACATACCCCTCCTTACAAATAAAAATGTTCTTTATAGATGTAAACTTATTTTACAAAAATGTTTCAAAATAACCAGATGAAAATCATCCTTATGCCAGAAAGACTTGTTTTTTTTTTCATTACTAGAAATGAAACAGTAAATATTTGTTGTATTGACATACTTAGGCTTAGACCTATGTTTAACAAGAAAGCCTAATAATAGCACTGTGGTTAGACTGTAGCCTATTTTTCCAAACGATCATTTTATTATTAAGGAAACGAAGGATCAAATACCTTTCATTCATCTGATATGATCCTTTAAAACACATTCCACTAATAAGTCCCATTTGGAACAGCTGAAAATCTTTTAATAAAACTTTTTAAAGATGAGCTCATTGCTTAGTGTAAATTTCACAAGCTTAATTAGGTCAAATGGAAGGAACTCAGATGAGTAGTTGCCCAATCAGAGCCCATTATTTGTAAGTCATCAGACCCCTCCATGACCTTAAAACTCCACTCTGACTTAATTATTGCAAACCTATATACAACAAAGTGAAAGGATTAATTTTCATTCATCAACCTCTCAATCCCAGATTTTCAAAGAAAAAACCTATGTAAGGAATACTTACCAAAACCAGACAGGAAAATTAGAGCCTCCATACTTTAGAGTCAAATTTGTTCCACTACAGCCAGGTCGCATACAATTACATCATTTGGTTCTTCATACACTCTAGAACTGACTAAGACAGAATTTAGCATAGAAAAACTGTAACAAATAGGTTCTGAAACATAGAAATTGCAAAGTTCAAAAGGCTATGAAAAAAACTAATGTAAATGAGAGACTCCCCTCCTTTTGTTTTAAAGAAATAGACCCATCAGAGAAATGCAAATCAAAACCACAATGAGATACCATCTCACACCAGTTAGAATGGTGATCATTAAAAAGTCAGGAAACAACAGGTGCTGGAGAGGATGTGGAGAAACAGGAACACTTTCACACTGTTGGTGGGACTGTAAACTAGTTCAACCACTGTGGAAGACAGTGTGGCCATTCCTCAGGGATCTAGAACTAGAAATACCATTTGACCCTGCCATCCCACTACTGGGTATATACTCAAAGGATTATAAATTGTGCTGCTATAAAGACACATGCGCACGTATGTTTATTGCGGCACTATTCACAATAGCAAAGACTTGGAACCAACCCAAATGTCCAACAATGAGACTTGGAACCAACCCAAATGTCCAACAATGATAGACTGGATGAAGAAAATGTGGCACATATACACCATGGAATACTATGCATCCATAAAAAATGATGAGTTCATGTCCTTTGTAGGGACACGGATGAAGCTGGAAACCATCATTCTCAGCAAACTATCGCAAGGACAAAAAACCAAACACCGCATGTTCTCACTCATAGGTGGGAATTGAACAATGGGAACACTTGGACACAGAAAGGGGAACATCACACACCAGGGCCTGTTGTGGAGTCGGGGGAGAGGGGAGGGATAGCATTAGGAAATATGCCTAATATGAATGATGAGTTAATGGGTGCAGCACACCAACATGGCACATGTATACATATGCAACAAACCTGCACATTGTGCATGTGTACCCTAGAATTTAAAGTATAATAAAAAAATAAAGAAATAGATGTTCTGTAAAAATATACAAAATTTTTACAGACAAATACGTTTTTAAGTTGTTTTTATCTTAAAAATTGGGGATATTTCATATTTATAACTAATTATTGAACCTTAAGTTTTCTTGGCCATTTCTAGGCTAATAAACTAAGAATCATGTAAACTAAGCCAAAGTAGAATAGACATAAAAGTCCTGAACACTTCAACTTCTTATCCTTCAAGAAGTATACCTCGCAAAGCTCATTTGAGAGAGGAAAAGCTTTCCTCCACCCTCTGTTTTACAGCGCTGAGGCTTCTCATCACATTTCTATGACTTGTAGCTTAAATCCATGTTACATGGTCACTGGCATTGTTAGTGCTTCTCTTTTAACACTGTAGGAGTTAATCAATTTGGTGGTGTATTTAATTAATTCTATCACT
This sequence comes from Pan troglodytes, assembly GCF_028858775.2. NCBI lineage: Eukaryota > Metazoa > Chordata > Mammalia > Primates > Hominidae > Pan > Pan troglodytes. Next base: position 17,487,218 of record NC_072413.2, read on the forward strand.
AGAGGATTGTAAAATTACATATATTAATACCTCACTTTAGAGGCCACTTAATTTTTTTCCAAGGGGATATTTGACTATATTTCACTTGTGTCTTATTTAATGATTTTATAATTTAAACCCTAAATTATAAATCTAGAATTTAGAAAGTATATTTCCCCACTGGATTACATTTTTGGAAATATTATTTTATATGTGCACAAATATTACAAAATCACTGTAGACACCTGAAAACTATATTATCTTTTAAAGGCAATATTTACATTAAACTGGTATAACAAAATTGTTTGGTGCATTTTTTCCAGTACATTTTGTATATATTACGTTTAACCTTTTTTTATTCAGCAAATAATTTTTGAGTATCTACTAAGTGCTAGGTTCTGCATTACTAACTGAATTTAAAGAGTGAAATAACAGACATGGTGTCAGACAATAAAAATTAACATTAGGTCACCTATTTATATATTTGAAAATGGTAATTATGAAAACTTTTTGAGATTTTTAACTAGATAACATTGTAATAATACACTTGATGTTGTTAATATTTGCCAGTGAGCAAAAAATAAAATAAAAGATGGTTTTATTCAATATACACTTTAAAATTGCAGGAAATAGTCAAGTTTCTCTGCTTTGCAGTTGAATGTCTATGTGTTTTTCTCCACAACTTGGCTTTTGTGGAGTGAAACAATTATTCTTCCAGCCCAATAAAAGCAGAAGAGTAACAATAAATCTAATATTTTAAATGCTTATCAAAAGATAGTAAACATATTATTTCAGAATACTGAGTTCAATAAGTTGACCTACAAAAAAAGCCAAACTGACAGTATTACTGAATAAGGAAAGGCCCAAAGAGACAAAATACTTTTTATTTTGTAACCTCGGTATGACACAACTTACCCTAACTATAAAGACCCTAAATTACCAAGATGGGTGCTTATAATATGGAGAGTAAAAAAGTCATTTCACTTTTAGCTTTTTTATTTCTCTCAGAATAAAAAGTGTATAAGGAGTTGATAAAGAAGTTGATACTATAAGTTAGTACTACAATGACAGCACTTTTCAAGAAAAGACTTTTTTCTCTCTTACAAATATCATGTTAGCAGTATTTATTTTCTCCAGAAATAATGAGGAAATAAAAACATAAGTATGTGGGTAATTAGTGTAGTTTCTTAAAGAAATGAATTAGGCAACAGGCTAATAATATATACTTCGCTGGCTTTTGAATGCCAACAATCATATTCTTTATAAAGCACAGAGAAGATTTTTCTAAAGAATAAGTATGTGAACCTGAAAAGTAATCACCACTTGGTAGTGACAATATGGATAGGGTGAAGGGCATCATCAAGAAGCAATGAAAAGATACATTTGCAGTTAAATTTGAAAACCATGATGTTTAATACATATAGTAATAAAGAATACTTTCTCCTGTTTCAAAATTATTTTAGAATTTAAGATAGAAGCTAAAATACCTAGGGATAATGATATGACTATCAAAAATTAAAAATTAAAGGACATTTTGAGAATTGTAAGTTAAGAATGAGAACTTATTACCCAATGAACAGGGGATAATTCATTATGCTCCATATCCATTGAATTAAAAGACAGGCCCATTACCTGGATAATTTGAAAGTTTAATTTTATTTAAAAGTCTTGTTTCATTCATCAAGCAAAATGATTAGCTCCCAGAAATATTCTAGGATTGCATATCCCCAACTCTGTAGGAAGTATAGAAAGAATGTTATAAGGGCCACCATCTAAACATTATTATGTAAATAATTTAGTACCATTCCATTTGCCTTTGTAGATTTAAAAATGTAAATGGCTTTCTCATATTAGGAAACATCACTTTTCAAAACCCAGATAAACATAGTACATTGCAAGAGAATAATTATTTTCTTTATTAAAAAAGAAATACTGGATGCTAAGTCCAAAAGACATAAATTATTTTATACTAATAACTACTAACATTTTATTCATTAAAATATAAAGGTCAAAGATTTTAAAATGATCTTTAAATGATTAATAACATGTTGATCTTTTTCTTCTTTCTGTAAACCTTTTTGAGTCTTAAAAATACTAAACTATACAAGCAATATTAAATAGTATATAAACTTGGATTAAAATATTCAAATTTACTAGAATGTAGACATTGGAAAGAATGAAAATAAACAGAAGCATAAAGCAGCAGCTATAAAATTAAGAAAGCAACTAAGAGTGTTTAAAGTACATATTCATCTGTAGTCTAATGTCTACCATAAAAAATGACTCTTCTCAGTAAAACACAAATTGTTCATGAAGGGAAAAAGCATGTTGTATTAGAGAATATTCAACATAATTTCTTTAGTACTAACTTGTGCCTGGAGTATTATTGGTTTTTCTATTATGAACTTATGCACTTGATAATTTTTTTCATAAAAATTGTATGTACAACTCCATTCAAAAGCAGTTTTTGGTGGGTTTTTTTTTTTTTTTTTTTTTTTTTTTTGAGACAGAGTTTTGCTCTTTTCACCCAGGCTGGAGGGCAATGGTGCGAATCTGGCTCACAGTAACCTGGCAACCTTTGCCTCCCAGGTTCAGGTGATTCTCTTGCCTCAGCCTCTCGAGTGGTTAGGACTAAAAGCATGCACCACCATGCCTGGCTAATTTTGTGTTTTTAGTAGAGACATGGTTTTGCCATGTTGACCAGGCTGGTCTTGAACTCCTGACCTGAGGTAATCTGCCCACCTTGGCCTCCCAAAGTGCTGGGTATGGGCAAGAGCCACCATACCTGGCCTCAAGAGCAGTTTTTAAAAGCAAACATAATATAACACCAAAGTTGAAAAATCTATGCTCACCCAAGGATGCCAGGTTTAATAAATTTATAGAATACTGCATCAAAAATAAGACAATAACCCAAAATATACCATTAAAGATGTATCCACTCCTACAACTAGATATAATTAATCTATCTGGTAGCAAATGATACTTCAATCAGTTTCAGCATGTCTGAAATCTTTAAGGACAAAAGTGATAAAACATGACTTCATTCTTCATTAGACTCTTAGAACACTTGAAGGAAAATAATTTCTGAAGCACAAAGAGGTAAAGAGGTGTAATCTTTCAAAAAGATATTCAGTGTTCAAAATCCAAGAGTGCAATATCAGGCTGGGTGTGGTGGCTTATGCCTGTAATCCCAGCACTTTGGGAGGCCATGGTGGGTGGATCACCTGAGGTCAGGAGTTCGAGACCAGCCTGGACAACAGGGTGAAACTCTGACTGTACTAAAAATACAAAAATTAGCCAGGCATGGTGGTATGCACCTGTAGTCCTAGCTACTTGGGGGGCTGAGACAGGAGAATCGCTTGAACCTGGGAGGTGGAGGTCACAGTGAACCGAGATCATGCCACCTCACTCCAGCATCAGTAACAGAATGAGATTCCATCTCAAAAAAAGAAAAGAGTGTAATATTGGTATACACAGGTAATATACTGAATGAAACAAATAGAATAATTTGAAGAGGTATCTTGATGAACAAGGAGTCATTAGAAAGGTTGTATTCATGTCTTTGAAGGAAATTGCAATGTGAGAAATTAATACTTTGACTACTATACTAAAAGTTTATTGCTAACATGTATTGAGTTATTAACGTGTGTTAGGCAGAGTACCATATAATTTACAAGTGTTATCTCATTTATTGTAGGTAAAATGTAATTTCGAACTCTGGGAGTATAAATGAATTAGATAGAATAAAATTCTATTTAAACGGCCATCAGTAAATCAGTATCTAGGAACAGGGTGATACAGTGCCCAAGTTTTCTATTCTTACTAAATGTTGTGTTTCATTTTCAATGTTTTCTTGGATATTGCTCTTTTTTGGTGATTTTGATTTTTTTTTATTTTAGAAAACTAATAAATTGACTCTTCTTGGTACTGACTCAGTTTTTATAGAAGAAGAAGTAATTAAATTCTGTACATTTACCTTTACCTCATTTTTTGTCTTTTAAATTTATTTTAATTGACATATAATAAATGTACATGTTATGGGGTACAGAGTGATATTTTGATATATTTATGCAATGTGTAAAGATCAAGTCAGAGTCATTATCATATCCATTACCTAAATCATGTATTATTTCTTTGCAGTGAGAATATTCAAAATCTTTTATTTTAGTTATTTGAAAACACACAATAAATTCCCGTTAACTACAGTCACCCAACAGTGCTGTAGAGAACTAGAACTTCTTCCTTCTCTCCAGCTGTAATTTTGTATGTATTAACCACAGTTTTCTTATACTCTTCTTTCTCCTACTCTTTCCAGGATATGGTAACCAAAACTCTACTATCTACTTCTATGAGATTAAAAATTTTAGCTTCCATACATAAGTGAGAACATGTAGTTATGTGGTGTTTATGTTTCTATGCCAGGCTTATTTCACCTAACATAATGCCCTCCACTTGCATTCTTGTTGCCACAAATAACAGGATTTTGTTCTTTATTATGACTAAATAATATTCCATTATATATGTATGTCACATTTCTTTATCCATTCATCTGTTGATGGACACTTTTGTTGATTCCATATCTTGGCTATTGTGAATAGTGCTGTAATAAACATGGGGGTGCAGGTAACTCTTTGATATACTGATTTTCTTTCCTTTGGATATATACTGAAAACCATATGATTAAATTAATAAACACAATAAAAGTGTTTGGCAAAATTAAATATTCTTACATGACAAAAAACCTCTCAACAATTTAGTATAGAAAATATATGCCTTAACACAGAAGGACATAAAGGACAAATCTACAACTAAGATCATACTGAGTGTGGAAAAGGTGAAAGATTTTACTGTGAACAAGAAAAAGATTTTACTGGAACAAGAAAAGGATGCCTATTCTCACCAATCATATTTCACATAGTGAAAGTCTTAACCAGGACAATTAGGTGAGAGAAAGAAATAAAGGACATCTGAATTGTAAAGGAGACAGTCAAACTGTCCCTGTTTAAAGACAATGTGATCTTATACACGGAAAAAAATAAGACTCTACCAAAAGCTTCTTAGGGTGATACATGAAATTAATGAAGTTGCAGGATATAAATCAACATACAAAAATCAGTAGCATTTCTATATATTGATAGTAAACTAGCTGAAACAAGAAATTAAGAAAGCAATTCCTTTTACAATAGCTACAAAAATGTACTTAGAAATAAATTTAACCAAGGAAGTAAAAGATTTCGACAACAAAAATGACAAGCATTAATGAAAGAAATTAAAGAAAACAGAAAAAAGGAAAGACATCCAGGTTTATAGATTGAAATAACTAATATTCTTAAAATGACCCACTATTCTATGTGATTTACAAATTTGGTACAATCACTAGCTTGTATTTTTAAAAGCACCTTTGCTGCATATTCTTAAGATATTCAACAATGCCTGGATTTAAGTTTGAGGTATTATTATATCTATTTTATACTGGGCACAATATAATGTTATCAGAGGTAACGGTTTTGATTGGTCCTAGGTCATACAGTAATATATACATTGTGATTTATAGACATGCTATCTTTTAATACTCAGGCATTTAGAAAGTTCATTTAGAAAAAGTTATAAAAACTTGCCTTCCTTTCTGCCTATATCACCTAAAAATCCTAATTTAAGAGGTAATAACATTTTTTATTTGATATACAATTTATCAACACAATAAAAATCTAACAATTATCATGTGCAGAGTGTGAAAATCTCATCAGATTAAGGAACACAAAGACATCTTTTTCATATTTCGAATGTAAAACTGTTTTGGAAACTGTTATTTTTAGAAACAGTTAAAAACATTTTTTCATTAGTTTTTCATGTAAAATTGTGACAACCAGCATGAAATAACTGTCATCACAGAAGCATGGTATATTCGATTCCAAAACATATTCTTTGTAAGTTTTAATATATTTATGTATTATTTATACTTAGATTGTAACCCATAATGTACAGATATTATTTTTCCTTCAACTCTTAAGAATATTCTTAAATAATAAAATTAAAATTAAAGAATTATAATTTTTGTTGCTTGGGAAAAAGAGTAGACACACACGTGACAGTGCATCACTTCACCCCATCATTTCATCTCATCATTTCATCTCATTTCATCATTTCATCTCATCATTTTATCTCATCATTTCATCTCATCCCATCTCATCTCATCATTTTATATCATCTCATCATTTCATCTCATCATTTCATCAAATCTCATCTCATCTCATTTCCATTTCATTTTCATTTTCATTTCATCATTTCATTTCACTATTTCATTTCATCTAATTTCATTTATTTCATTATGTCATTTCATATAATCTCATTTCATTTCATCTCATATTTTTGATATCATTTTTCATATCATTTTTCATCTCATTTCATCTCAATTCATTTCATCTCATCATTTCATCTCCTCATCTCATCATTTCCTCCTTTCATTACATTTCATCTCATTTCTTCTCATCTCAATTTCATTTCATTATTTCATCTCATTTCATTATTTCACCTAATTTCATTATTTCATCTCATCTCATCTCAATTCATCTCATCTCATTTCATCTCATCATTTCATCTCATCATTTTTCATCTCATCATTTTTCATCTCATCATTGAATCTCATTTCATTTCATTTCAGCTCATCATTTCATGTCACATCTATTCATTTCATCATTTCATTTCAACATTTCATCTCATCATTTCATCTCATCTTTCAATTTCATTTCAATACCATCATTTCATCATTTCATTTCATCTCATTTCATTATTTCATTTCATTTCAATTCATCTCATTTCATCTCATCATTTTTCATCTCATCATTTCATCTGATCATTTTTCATCTCATTTTTCATCTCATCATCTCATCTCATCATTTCATCTCATCATTTTATCTCATTTCATCTCATCTCAATTTCATTATTTCATTTCATTTCACTTCATTTCATCTCATCATTTTATCTCATCTCATTTCATCTCATCATTTCTTCTCGTCTCATCTCATCATTTCATCATTTCATCTCGTTTCATCTCATTTCATCTCATCTCACCTCATCTCATCATTTCATCTCATCCTTTCATTTCATCTCATCGTTTCATCTCATTTCATCTCATCTCACCTCAGCATTTCATCATTTCATCTCATCATTTCTTATTTCATCTCATTTTATCTCATCATTTCATCTCATATCTCAATTCAATTTCCTTTCATTATTTCATCTCATTCATTTCATCTCATTTCATTACATCTCATCATTTCCTCTCATCATTACATCTCATCTCATCTCATCATTTCATCATTTCATCTCATCATTGCATCTCATCATTTCATCTCATCATTCATCTCATCATTTCATCTCATCATTTCCATTTCAATATTTCATCATTTCATCATTTAATTTCATCATCTCATTTAATTTCACCTCATTTCATTTCATTTTTTCATTTCATTATGTCATTTCATTTCATCTCATTACATTTCGTCTAATTTCATTTCATCTCATTTCATCTCATCATTTCATCTCATCATTTCATCTCATCTTTTCATCTCATCATTTCATCTCATCATCTCATCAACTCTTTTCATCTTATCTCATCATTTCATCTCATCTCGTATCTTCTCATCTCATTTCAATTTCATTTCATTATTTCATTTCATTATTGCATGTCATCTCATCTCATCATTTCATCTCATCACATCTCATCATTTTATCATTTTATTTCATCATCTCATCTTATCATTTCATCTCATTTCAATTTTATTTATTTATTTCAATTTCATTTCATTATTTCATTTCATTTCATCTCATCATTTCATATCATCATTTTATCTCATCTCATCATTTCATCTCATTTCATATCATCTCATTTCATCATTACATCTCATTTCATCTCATTTTATGTCATCATTTCATGTCATCATTTCATCACATCTCATCTCATTTCATCTCATCATTTCATCATTTCATCTCATTTCAACTCATTGCATCTCATCTCATCATTTCCATTTCATTATTCCATTTCATCATTTCATTTAATTATGTCATTTCATCTCATCATATATCATCTCATCTCATCTCATCATTTCATCTCATTTTATCTCATCTCATCATTTCATCATTTCATCTCATCATTTCTTCTCACCTCATCATTTCCATTTCATTTTCATTATTTCATCATTTCATTATTTCATTTCATCTCATTTCATTATTTCATTTCATTATGTCATTACATTTCATCTCATTTCATCTCATCATTTCATCCATCATTTCATTTCATCATTTCATCTCATGATTTCATCTTATCTCATCATCTCATTTCATCTCATTATTTCATCTCATTTCATCTCATCTCATTTCATCATTTCATTTCATCATTACATCTCATCATTTCAACTCATCTCATTTCAATTTCATTTCAATTTCATCATTACATTTCATAATTTCCTTTCATTATTTCATTTCATTTCATCTCATTTCATTATTTCATTTCATTGTTTCATTTCATTTCATCTCATTTTTCATCTCATCATTTTTCATCTCATTTCATCTCATCATTCATCTCATTTCATCTCATCATTTTATCTCACTATTTCATCTCATTTCAATTTCATTATTTCATATCATTTCATTATTTCATTTCATTTTATCTCATCATTTCATCTCATCTCATCATTTCATCTCATTTCATCTCATCATTTCATCTGTCATCTCATCATTTCATCTCATTTCATCTCATCTCATCTCCTTTCAATTTCTTTTCAACTTTGTCATTTCGTCTCATCATTTCATCTCATCATTTCTACTCACCATTTCATCTCAAAATTTCATCTCATCATCTCATCTCATCATTTTGTCATTTCATCTCATCTCAAGTCATCTTATCATTTCATCTAAGTGAAATGATGGAATCATGAAATGAAATGGATAGGATGCCCTCAGTGATGTTAAATTTAAAAATTGTTTCTTTTCATGTATGCATTTTTATATGTATTTATATTTACTTATATTTCTTTTTACTTATTTTTATTTATATTTTTACTTATTTCTTTATTTATAGACAAGGTCCTGTTCTGTGGCCTAGGCTGGAATGCAGTGGTGCATTCACAGTTCACTGCAGCCTAAGCAAACCTCCCATCTTAGCCTCCCAGGTAGCTGGGACCCCAGGTGGGCACCACCACACCTGGTTAATATTTTATTATTTGTAGAGATGAAGTCTTGCTATTCTGCCCAGGCTGGTCTCAAACTCCTGGGCTCAAGCAATCCTCCAGCATTGGCAACCCAAAATGCTGGAATGACAGATGTGAGCCACAGTGCCCAATCTATTTATTTATTTATTTATGTATTCATTTATTTATTTAATGAGGACAAGGTCTCACTATGTTGCCCAGGCTGGTCAACTCCTGGACTCAAATGATTCTCCAAACTTGGCCTCTCAAAATGTTGGGATTACAGGTATGAGCCACCATGCCTGGCCTAAAAATAGTATTATATTTTTGTATCATATAATTTTCAATTAGGTAATATGAATATTCTGTACAGGAAATACGCCCTTAATTACATAGGAATAAACATTTGTTACACTGAGAAATATCTAATAGAGCTAAAAATAAAAATTAATTTGGAAAGGTCATTAGATACTGATACATTCTTACGTTTATACATTCTTTCATATATTCATATATTCTTTTAACAGTATGAATGGTTTGGAGTTATGTGTACAAAACCATGACCTATATGTAATACAACTAATAACAGGCACTTACAATTCAAGGCATATTATATACAAAGCTTTAACTTCCTATCAAAATATTTTGTTTTTTTTCTTTCTGTTTTGGCAGATACTATGAACACAACATTCAACTCACAGACACTATGGAGCCCTTACTAAGCATAAAGTACTGTGAAAGGCCAGGGCTAGGAGAGAACTGACACAGGGCCAGGGATAGGACAGAACTGGGGCAGGGTCATGGCCAGAGAAAAACCAGGGGCAGGGTCACAGCCAGGGACATGAGAGGACCAAGGCCAGGGCCAGAAGCAGGGCAGAACCAGGGCCAGGGCAGGGGCATGGCAGGGCCAGGGCCATGGCAGGATCAGGGTCAGCAGAAGGCCAGGGCAGGGCTAGGGTAGCACAGGGCCAAGGCAGGGCAGGGTCAGTGTAGAGCAAGGAATGGGCCAGGGTATGGCAGGGCAGGGACAGAGAGGTCCAGGGCCAGAGTCAGGTCCAGGACATGGACAGGGCAGGGCCAGAAACATGGCAGGACCAGAAAGGGGACAGGGCAAGGGCAAGGGCAAGGCCAGAGAAGGACCATGGAAAAAACATGGCCAGGGAGGGTCCAGGGCAAGGGCAAGGCCAGGGCAGAACCAGAGCCAGAGCAGGCCAAAGGCAGGGCCAGGGCAGGGCAAAGCCAGGGTAGGCCGGGGCCAGTGTAGGATGAGGGTAGGGCCAGGGCGAGTTCAGGGCCAGGGCAGGACTAAGATAGCACAGGGCCAAGGCAGGGCCAGGGCAGGGCCAAAAGGAGGGGCCAGGGCCAAGCATAGCCAGTGTCAGACCTGGGGATTGTCAGGGCCAGGGTCAGGGTCAAGGCTGGGCCAGGGACAGGGCCAGAGCAAGGACAGGGCCAGGGAGAAGGCAGAACCAGAGAGGATCCAGAGCAAGGCCAGGGTCAGGGCAGAACCAGGACCAGGATAAGGCAAAGCCAAGGCCAGGGCAGGGCAAAGGCAAGGCCAGGGAGAAGGCAGGGCCAGGGCCAAGGCAGTACCAGGGCAGGGCAGGACCAGTGCAGGGCCAATGCAGGGTGAGGGCAAGGCCAGGGCATGGAAGGGCAGGGCAGGACCAAGGAAGGGCCAGGAGAGGGCCATGGCAGGGTCACGGCCAGAACAAGGGTATGGCTGGGGTCAGGAATATGGTAAGATGAGGGCTGGGCCCAGGCTGGGACACACAGGGCAGAGCATGGCCTGTGCAAGGCACGGCCAGAGCCAGGCCATAGAGATGGGAGGGCAACACCAAGGCAGAGTCAGGGTAGATCCAGGGCTGAGCAGAGTCAGGGCAGGTCCAGAGTCGAGGCAGAGCTAGGGCCCAAGCAGGGCCATGGTAGCACCAGGGCAGAGGAGGGCAGGGCAATGCAGGACTGTGCCATGGCAGTGCCTGGTCAACTCCGGGGCAGGGCCAGAAGCAGGACAGGGACAGGGCCAATGCTCAGGTCAGGGACAGGGCATGATAGGACGTGCCAGAGCAGGGCTGGGCCAACATTGGGGCAGGGCAAATCAGACCAGGACACCTCCAAGTCCATCTCTGGCCCTGCCTTGGCCCTGGCCCCTTCCTGGCCTGACCTTGTCCCTGGTCCTGCCCTATCCATGCCCTGTGTGTTTGACCAGTGTTTTATAACCAGAATCCTACAAGAAACTTAAATCAGCTCTTTATGTGCATTTTTAGTAGAGATGGGGTTTCACAATGTTGCCCAGGCTGGTTCCAAACTCCTGAGCTCAAGCCATCTGCCTGCCTTGGCCTCCCAAAGTGTTGGGATTACAGGAGTAATCTGGCCAAGTATTTAACTTCTTTATGCCTGTTTCCTACATTTGGAAAATGGGGATGCTTTAAGTACCTAGCACATAGAATTATTGTGAGAATCAATGCCTCACATATTTACATATTGATAAAATTATATTATATTCATAGAACACTACTGGAAGCAAAGATAGTATTAGTTAAAATTTAGTGATTACTGCAAATATTATTACTATTACAAACAATATAGTATAGACATTACTACTACTATAGTTATCTTAAAAATCTAAAATAAAAATTTTACGTAATAGCCTAACGTAATCTCTCCTGCTCTGCCCTGGCTCAGCCCTAGTGCCGGCTCTGCCGCTAGTCCTACTACATCCCTGGCCCTGACCCTTCCCTGGTCCAGCCGCTGCCCTGGCCCTTCCCATCTTCAGGCCTTACCATGGCCCTACCCTGGTCCTGACCCTGCCCTGGTCTGGTCCTGACCCTGGCCCTACCCCAGAGAAGGGGTATGGCAGAGCCAGGGAAGGGCTGGGGCAAATAAAGGACAGGACACATCCAAATCCAGGAAAGGGCCAGGGCCATGACAGAGCCAGGGCGAGTCCTTGGCAGGGCCAGGTTCCAGGCCAGGGCCAGGAAAGGGTCATGGCAGGGTCACTGTATGGCCAAGGTCCAGGCCAAAGCCAAGGTAGTGGCAGGGTCAGGTCTGCATAAGGGCAGGACCAGAGCAAGTGATACGGCAGGGCCAGGGCCAGGGCTGTGCCGGGACAGAATAAGAGCAGACCAGGGCAGGACCAGAGCCAGGCCATAGAGAGAGTGGGGCAAATGCCAAGGCAAGGCCAGGGTAGTGCCAGGTCTGAGGCGAGGTCAGGGAAGGTCCAGGGCTGAGTCAAGGCTAGAACCAAGACAGGCGCAAAGGCTGGGGCAGATCTAGGGCACAAGCAGGGCAGGCTAGGGCAGGGCAATGGCAAGACCAGGCCATGGCAGGGCCAGCCCAGGATAGAACAGGGCACAGGCAGGGCAGGGCCAGGGCCACGGCTGGGGCAGGACAAGGACCAGGACCGGGGTCCAGGCCAGGGCAAGGGTATGGCCAGGGCAAAGGTAGGGCCAGAGCCAGGGTCTGGGCAGGACCAAGGCAGGTCTATTGCAGGGTCAGGGTTCAGACCAGGGCCAGAGCAGGGCTGGGACAGGGCCAGGGCCAGAACCAGGAAAGGGCAATGTCAGAACAAGGGCCATGGCAGGACCAGCAATGGGGCTGGGGCCACGACAGGGACAGGGACAGGGACAGGGACAGGGTCAGGGCTAGGGCCAGAATAGCATGCCAGGGTAGAGCCAGGCCAAATTAGGGCCAGGACAGGGTCAGGACCAGGGCTGGGCCAGGGTATGTCCTTAAGTAGCGAATGGCCAGGGCCAGGGTCCATGCCAGTGCCAGCGCTGGTCCAGGGCAGAGGCAGGGCCATGGCCAGGTCTAGGACAAGGCTGGGGCAGGGCCAAGTTCTGGGTCACGGTCAGCACAAGACCAGGACAGAGCCAGGGGAGGGACAGGGCCATGGTAAGACCAGGTTAAATCAGGGACAAGACACCTGCAAATCCACTTCAGGGCCAGTGTCAGGGCAGGGCCAGTTCAGGGCCAGGGCCAAGACAGGGCCAGGGTCAGGGCTGCCAGGGTCATTGGCAGGGCCAGGGCCATGGCAGGACCAGGGTCAGGAGCAGGGGTCAATGCCAGGCAAAGGCCACACATAGGACCAGGTCTGTGCTAGGGCCAGTGTGAGGGCCAAGGCAGGGTCAGGGCAGGGCCAAAGGGAGGGCAGGGCCAGGGCAGGGTGGAGCAGGCCCAGGGTAGCACAGGGTTAAGGTAGGGCATGACCAACCAGGGCAGGTCTATGGCTGTGGCCGGGGCAGGGCCAGGGCCGGGGCAGGGCCAGAGCCAGGGCACAGCCAAGACAGTGGCAGCTCCAGGGCAGGGCCAGGGTTAGGACCACGGACATGTCCAAGGCCAATGCCAGGGCAAGGGCAAGGGCAGGGGCAGGGCCAGGTTCATCTAAGAACCAGGGACAAAGCCAGGCCCAGAGCTGGGCCAGGACAGGTACCTGGCAGGGCTAGGGTCTGAGACAGGGCCACGGCAGGGCCAGGGCCACAACCAGGTCTGTGCTATGGCCAGGTCCAACAGAGTGCCCAGGTAAGGCTAGGGTGAAGGCCAAGGTAGGGCCAGGGCAGGGTCAAAGCTAGGCTAGGGCCAAGGCAGGGCCAGGGCCGGCAAGGCAGGGCCAGGAAAGCATAGGGCCAGGGCAGGGCAGGGCCAGGCCAGTGCCAAGACCTGGGCAGGGCTGGGGCCAGGGCCATGGCCACGGCCTGGGCAGGACCAGGTTCGGGGCAGGAGCAAAACAAGGGCAAGGACAGTGCAGGTTCTTGGCACAGCCAGGGTCCAGGACAGTGTCAGGGCAGGGCCAAGGCAGGGTCTGGGCCATGGTAAGACCAGCAACAGGGCTGGGGCTAGGCCAGTGACAGGACCAGAGTCAGGGCAAGGGCCAGAGCAGTGCAAGGCCAGGGTAGGGCCAGGCATTTCAGGGTCAGGGCCAGGGAAGAACCAGGGCAAGGTCTCAAGCAGGGAAGAGCCAGGGCCAGGACAGGTCCAGGGCAGGGCCATGACAGGGCCAGGGGCTGCGTTAGGGCAAGGGCAGGGCCAGGGCAAGGTAAGGGTCAGGGCCAAGGCCAGGGTAGGGACAGGGCAAGAAATATGGCAGGACCAGGGGCAATGCCAAGGCCAAGGCTGGGCCAGGGCTGAGCCAGGGCTGAGGCAGGGCAGGGCAGGGCATGGTATGGCCAGTACAGGACAGGACAAGAGCCGGTCCACACAGAGAGCAGGGCTGATGCCAAGGAAGAGCCAGGCTAGTGCCGAGGCTGAGGCAGTGTCAGAGCATGTCCAGGGCAGGGCCAGGGCCAGGGCCAGAACCGAGCCAGGGCACAGCCAAGGCAGGGTAGGGCAGAGAAATAGCATGGCCAGGTCAGTACTGGGACAGGGCAGAGCAGGGCAAGGCGATGGTAGCGGCAGGGCAGGGACAGGCCAATGCAGAACCATGTTACGCCGGGGCCAGGACACCTCCAAGTTCACTTCAGGGCCAGGGCTATGGCAGGACAAAGACCAGGGCCAGGATCAGGGCCAGGTCTGTGCTAGGGCCAGCTCCAGAGCAGGGTCTAGCGAAGACTAGGGTAAGGGCCAAGGTAAGACCAGGGCAGGGTCAAAGGCAGAGTAGGGCCAGGGCAGGGTGATGACACATCCAGAGCACAGCAGGGCAGGGTGATGGCAAGACCAGGGGCAGACCACTGCCAGCTCAGGGCCAGGGAAAGGCCAGTGCAGAGCCAGGAAAGGGTCTGGGTCTGGGTCAGGGCCAGGAACAAGGCAGAGCAGGGCCAGGGCCATGGCAGAATCAGGGCAGGTCCTTGACAGGACCAGGTTCCAGGCCAGGGCCAGGGCAGCAGCAGGGGCAGGGCCTGGATAAGGGCAGGGCCAGGGATATGGCAGGACCAGGGCTAGGGCCAGGGCCAGGCCATAGTGAGGGCAGGGCAAAAGCCAAGGCAGGGTCAAGGCAGGTCCAGGGCAGGTCCAGGGAGCGGCCAGCACCAAGCGGGGCCAAGGCACAACCAGTGCAGGGTAAGGCAGGGCAATGGCACCACTGGGCCATGACAGGGCAAGGTCAGTGCCAGGAGAGGGCAGAACAGGCAGGCCCATGGTGGGGCCAGGGCAGGGATGGGCCAAAGCAGGGCCAGGACATATCCAAGGCCAGGTCAGGGCCAGAACAAGAGCAGGACCATGACCATTGGCAGGGCCAGTGCCATGACAGGACCAGGGTCAGGACAAGGGGCAGGGCCAGAGCCAAGGTCAGGCCAGTGCAGGTTCAGGGCAGGGCCAGTGCCAGGGAAGGGACAGGGTAGCACAGGGCCAAGACAGGGTCAGGATGGGACCAGAGCAGGACAGGGCCGAGAGTCCAGGTAACAGTAGGGCAGGTACAGGGCAAGGCAGGGCAGTACAGGGCCAGATCCACAGCAGGCGCAGGGCAAAGCCAGGCCCATTGCCAATGCACCAGCCCTCCCTACAAGGCTCCTACCACCTGGTCACTGCTGCAGCCCGTCCATTGCTGTAAGCCTGACCCTGGCTGCAGCCGCCTGCCCTCCTAGCATGGCCGCTCTCCTACCGCTCTGGTGCACTGCAGTCTCTGTCACTGCCACCCACCCGCAGCAGGGCGAGCTGTGGTGTCGCAGGCTCTAGGTGTCTCCTCCTCCTCCTGGCAAGGAGCAGCTGGGCCGGCAAAGCCAGAAAAGCCTAGAGGAAGATGTGAGGGTTGGAAGGGTTAGAGCCTCAACTTGTCATGCTGGCCACTGGGTGGCAGGGGCCAGTTTCAGCAAAGGCACTCACACCCACCCTCCAAAGTCCAGCCTCTCCTTTTGGCCCAAGCTGGCTGGGAACTGGGGTCTGGGGTGGGTGCTGGAGACACCACAGCACCCAGATCCCCACTCCACAGGAACCATTGGGCCCACTGGGGCTGCACTCCTCAGGGAGCAGGAGAAGCAGAAAAATTCAGACCCAGCCAGCCCTCTGCACCCAGGTGCCAATTCCTGTTCCAGACGCCTCCACACACAGGGCCCTGTCCCCCGTGGTGTCCCCAGGGGTGCCTGGCAGCCTCTGAGGCACAGACCCAGAGTGCACAGGCCCAGGAACCACGGTGGTTGTGGGGGCTCTGCCATGCTCAGGATTCCCATGCAAATGCTGCGTGCCCTGCCGCACTCCAGTATGACCAAGAGTGGGTTGCCCTCTGGAGTGTGGAGTCAGGGACAGGAGAACCACTCCTTCCTTGGATGCCAACTCTGTTGACCGCTGCCAGCAGTGCAGCCCCTGATAGCACCGAACTCGTCCCCCACTCCACGGCTAGTCCTGCCTTCAATAGCACCCCCCAGCTCTGTCCCCCAATGCCGCCAGTAGCGTATACCCGATAGTGCCCTAACCTGTCCTCCTCCATGGGCATTGCAGCCCCAGAAAGCACCCATAACCCACCCTCCCTGCCGTGGGCAGTGCAGCCCTGTACAGTGCTACCAACCAGTACCCCTAATGCAGGCAATGACACCCTGGATAGCGCCCCCAACCCACCCCACACTGCGAAAGGTGCAGCCCTGGATAGCCCCTGTCCTACCACTCTGGTCGTGCTGCAGTCTCTGTCACCGCCACCACCAACCACAGTGAGGCAAGCCAGTGGGCCGCAGACTCTAGCACCCAGCAGCCAGGCATGGAGCAGCTCTCACTGATGGCCGGCTCCTACCACTCTGATCACGCTGCTGTCTGTCTCTGTGGCCATCTTCTTTCACTACAAAGGAACAAAAATAGGTATCAACAAGAAAAGTAATTTTGGAAACAATACAATCACATGGAAGTTAAACACTACCCTCCTGAATAAATGACTAGCGGGTCAATGAAGATACTAAGACAGAAATTCAAAAATTTCATGAAACAAAGGGTAATGAAAACACAGTATCCCAAAACTTGTTATGCAGAAAGCAGTACAAAGGCAGAGATTTACAGCTATAAGTGCCTACCATCCAAACAAAAGAAAAACTTCAAATAAACAATACATCTTAAAGAACTAGTAAAGAACAAACTAAACCAAAAATAAGAAAATAAATAAGATCGTAGCAGAAACAAAATTGAAATAAAAACCTCACAAGATTAAACGAAAAGTTGGTTTTCTGGAAAGCTAAACAAAATTGACAAACTTTTAACCAGGCTAAGAAAAGAGACAAGATTCAAATAAATAAAATCAACAGATTAAAAAAAGGAGACATTACAACTAATACTTCAGAAATTCAAAGGATCATAACTGGCTATTATATGCCAATAAATTGGAAAGCCTAGTAGAAATTGGCAAATTCCTAGATGCACACAACCTACTTAGGTTAAACAACGAAAACATCCAAGACCAGAACAGATTGGTAACAAGTAATGAGATTGAAGCCATCAGAAAAAGTCTCCCAGTAAAGAAAAGCCCAGGAACTGATGTCTTCACTGCTGATGGCTTCACACCAAACAATTTAAAGACCTAGTACAAATCCTGCTCAAACTATTTTGAAAAACAGGAGGGAATACTTCCAAACTTATTCTATGAGACCATTATTACTGTGATACCAAAATCAGACAAAAGCATCAAAGAAGGAAACTACAGGCCAGGATCTCTAATATTGATGCAAAAATCCTCAACAAAATACCACTGAATCAAATTCAGTAATACATTAAAAAGATAATTCATCATGATCAAGTGCGATGTATCCCTGGGATCAAGGGTCACTCAACATACAATGTGATACATCATATCAACCAAATAAACGACAAAAACAGTATCATCACGTCAACTGAAACCGAAAAAGCATTTGATGAAATTCAACATCCCTTCATGCTATAAATCCTCAAAGAAACGGGCACAGAAGAAACATACCGCAACATAATAAAAACTACAGGAAAGACACCCACAGCTAGAATCATATGGAATGGGGAAAAATGGAAAGCTTTTCCTCTAAGATCTGGAACATGATAAGGATGCCCCCTGTCACCACTGTTGTTTAACATAGTACCAGAAATCCTAGCTAAAGCAATCAGTGCAGCCCCTGATATGGCCCCCAACCCACCCTGCCCCCTACCACCAGCAGTGTCGCCCCCCCCAATAGCACATCCAACATACCCAAACTGCCCCGCCTCCCGGCACCATGGGCATTACAGCACCCCATAGCGCCCTCAACCCGAAAACGCCACCCCCCCCACAGCCGCACAGCGCAGCCCTGGATAGCACAGTTAGCCGACCTCACTGTTGCCAGCAATACAGTCTGGGATACTGCCCCCAACCGGCTCCCCGCCAAAGGCAGTGCAGCCCCGGTTTGGGCCCCCAAACCACCCCCCGCTGCAGGCAGCACAGCCCCAGATAGCACACCCAACCAGCCACCCAAGACGGGCAGTGACGCCTGAGATAGGGCTCCCAACCCGTCCCAGGCCACCCGCAGTGCAGCCTGGACAGTGCACTTACCCCGACGCCTTTCTACGCTCTGGCTGGCTGCAGTGTCCATCGCTGCCACCAACCACAAACAGGGCTGCAAACAGGAAGGATTTTATTCACCGTCGATGCGGCCCCGAGTTGTCCCAAAGCGAGGCAGTGCCCCAAGGTCTGTGCAGAGCAGAACGCAGCTCCGCCCTCGCGGTGCCGTCGGCCCGCCCGCCGGGATCTGTGCTGAGGAGAACATTGCTCTGCCTTCGCTGTATCTCCGAAGTCTGTGCAGAGGAGAACTCAGCTCCGCCCTCGCAATGCTCTCCGGGTCTGTGCTGAGGAGAACGCAGCTCCACCCTCGCAAAGGCACACAGCGCCGGCGCCGGCGTGGCGGAGAGGCGGACAGCGGCGGAGAGGCGGACAGCGGCGGAGAGGCGGACAGCGGCGGAGAGGCGGACAGCGGCGGCGCGGCGGAGAGGCGGACAGCGGCGGAGAGGCGGAGGGGCGGACAGCGGCGGAGAGGCGGAGGGGCGGACAGCGGCGGCGCGGCGGAGAGGCGGACAGCGGCGGAGAGGCGGTCAGCGGCGGAGAGGCGGACAGCGGCGGCGCGGCGGAGAGGCGGACAGCGGCGGAGAGGCGGACAGCGGCGGCGCGGCGGAGGGGCGGAGAGCGGCGGAGAGGCGGAGAGCGGCGGAGAGGCGGACAGCGGCGGAGAGGCGGTCAGCGGCGGCGCGGCGGAGAGGCGGACAGCGGCGGAGAGGCGGAGAGGCGGACAGCGGCGGCGCGGCGGAGGGGCGGACAGCGGCGGAGAGGCGGACAGCGGCGGAGAGGCGGACAGCGGCGGAGAGGCGGAGAGGCGGACAGCGGCGGAGAGGCGGAGAGGCGGACAGCGGCGGCGCGGCGGAGGGGCGCACAGCGGCGGAGAGGCGCACAGTGCTGGCGCTGGCACGGAGAGGCGCAGGCCCAGGCTCCACTCCCCAGCTGTGAAAGGGTAAGAACTGAGGGTGGCTGAGACTCGGGGTTGTTCAGGGCGGGGTGGGCTCTGGACCCAGCAGGCCCGGCACCCAGGTCAGGGCTCCAGGGGAGGCCAGGTGGGCGAAGGCCAAGAAGGGGCCTGGGCTGGTCAGGAAGGGCTCCTGGTGACCAGAGCACTTTGCATGAGCCAGCGTGGGAGGAAGGTGGGCCGGATGAGCCAGGGAGGCGCCGGGAGGGGCCTTGGCAGAGGCGACCCCCTCCGTCAGCCCCCAGGCCACTGAACCCTGGGTAGCGAGAACCGACAGGGGAGACGGCAGACAGAGGAGTGGAGGCTCCCCGGCTTTGGGGGCTCTGAGTGGAAGCATCTAGGGGGGTCCCTCAAGAGGCCCCCAAACGCTTCCCCATGGTGAAAAAAGGCGGCGCAGAGAGGGGCACGGCGCCGGCGCCGACGCAGAGGGGCGCACAACGAGATTTCCTGTCATTTCTTTTATTGCCCCAAATGTACTTCATCTTGGTAGATTTCTATTGGCTTTAAAAATGTGTGTGTTTTGCTGTTGGGGAGTGGGGTGTTATACGGATGTCAGATTTTGCTGGTTGACTGTTCAGATCTTTTGTAAATCCTTGCTCCTTTTCTGCCTAGTTTCACTCTGTCACTTACACTAGAGTGCGGTGGCACGAACATGACTCACTGCAGCCTTGACTTCCTAGGGTCAAGTACTTCCCCTGGCTTAACCTCCTGAGTAGCTGGTACTATAGGTGTGTGCCGCCACACCTGGCTAAATTTAAAATTTTTCGGAGAGATGAGGCCTTGCTATGTTGCCCAGGCTCGAACTCCTGGCCTCAAGCTTTCCTTTGTCTTTGCCTCCCAGAGTTGTGGGATTACAGGCATGAGCCACTGTGCCCGGCCTCTGCCTAGTTTTAACAGTTGCTAAGAGGAGGATGTTGAAGTAGATGTCTTCTTGGTGGGTCAATCCTTTTGTCATTAAGCAGTTGTTATGGTCACTTCCTTTTCACCCCATTGGTGAAGGAGGGGTCCCTGCCCTAAAGTGTAGGAGATGGCTGAACACGACACCTGGCGTGGATGGATGAGATTGACAGCAGTGTTTTAGTCACATATACCCACAGCTCAGAGGAGGACACTGCATGCCACACAGGGTCAGATGGGCACCGCACTCTGTAGCGGAGTGAGGGCTGCGGGCTGAGGAAGCAGGCAGGCTTGGTAGTAACAAGAGCACACAATGACCAATGGTTCCCGAGGGGGAGAGCAATTGGCTTGTTTGAATAAATTCATGGGCTGGCAGACAGGTGAAGTGAAACTTCTTAGGCTGAGGTGCAACTGTTCTGGCTGATAAAAGAACTAGCCAGGTGGGGAGCCTTTCCTGTTGGGTGGCAGGGTAGGGGGTGTCTGGTAGAAACAGGAAAACCCACGGCTAGGCCTTTGGGGCCCTGTGATGCTCAAAGATGTCAAGGCAGCATAGGAAATTTTAGATCTTAAAATTCAGCGAAGACCCTCTCCAGCTCTGGTAAATTATTTTGCTTGAAGTCTACTTCATGAGATATTAATATATTCACTCCTGCTTCCTTAAAAAATTAATGATTTCACAGGATATCTTTCTCCATTCTTTTACTTTCAACCTACTTAGGTCCTTAAGTGAGTTTGAAGTTTCTTATGAACAGTATTTAGTTGGGCCATGTGTTTATTATAGGCTCTCCATCAATCTGTCTTTTGGTTTATTTAGACCATTTACATTTAAGGTGCTTATTGTTACATAATTGCTTATGTCTGATGTTTTTATTATTTGCTTTTTTGTTTCCTTTTTCTTTCCCTCCATCTTGATCTATTTCTGTATAATGTTGTTGCGTGTATCTCTTTGTATAGTCTTAAAGTGTTTGCTCTGGATGTTACAATATGTGTATTGTAATATAGTAGTCTACTGGTACCAGTATTTACCACTTCAAAGTGTGGAAACCTGCCTTGCATTTATGTCTCTTTACCTTTTCCACTTGTATAAATCACTGGCTTGAGTATTAGGTGGTGGTATAGTTTTTGTTTCAGTCGTCAAATGTGATTTTAAGAACTGTGGATTGTCTCGCGTATGTATCCACATTTCTGGTCTTTCCTTTGTCCCTCCTCCCATAGTCCCATATTATCCCTTCTGCATAAGAACTTTCTATAGCCATTTTTGATTTTGATTTTTTTGTTTTAATTTTTTGTATTGTGGAAATGACAGAATATATTTCTGTAGCCACTTTTTAGCATGTCTAAATTGACCAGTGACAAATTCCTATATTCTCTTCCTCTGAGAATGTCTTTATTTCTCTCTTCATTTCTGAAGGGTAGTTTCATGGGATATAGAATTTGCAGTGAACAGTTTTTTTGTTTGGTTGGTTTTTTTGTTTGGTTGGTTTTTTTTAAGCACTTGAAAATGTTGTGCCACTTCCTTCTGGCCTCCATGGCATTTGAATTGGCATGTCCCTACAGGAATTCTGCCATTTTTGGTCTTTGTTTTTAGTTTTGAAAGTTTGATCAGTGTTGCTTTCTTTTGGTGTACTTTGAGGTTTGCTCAGCTTCTTGAATCTGTAAGTTTATATCTTTCACCAAATGTGGGAAGCCTCAGGAATTAGTTATTTGCATGCTTTCACAGCTCTGGTCTCCTGTGGGACTCAGATAACATAAATGCGTGGTCTTTTGTTATTGTCCCACAGGTCCGTGCAACTCTGTTCATTTGTTTTCAGGTTATTTTCTCTCTATTGTTTAGACTGGGTGAATTCTGTTGATCAGGTTTCAGCTTCTCTGATTCTCTCCTCTGTTGTCTCCACTTTTACTCAATGGAGCCCATCCAGTTAGATTTTTTTAAAATTTCTTTTACTGTATTTTATATTTCTGTAATTTCCATTTGATTCTTCTTCAGTTTCTTTGCTGACGTTTTCAGTTCTTTGATTGTTGCTATAGGATTTGTAGTTGCTTGTTGAAGCATTTTTATACTGACTGTTATAAGTGATGAGTCAGATGGTTCCAACATCTGCCTATGTAATTTTTTTTTATTTTTGCAGGCAGTCCTCCTGTTTAGGTTTAGTCTGTAGGTCTTGGTCTACTTTGTGGGCTGTGATTCCAATGGCAATTTAATTTCAGAGCCTTCATGGTGTTATTTTGGTCTGTTTGGCTTATATGTATCACTGGGATTCTCCCACCAGTCCCTTCTGTTGCCCACCTGAGCGAACAGGGGAGCTGCCCCAGGCTGGGCCACATGCTGCAGCTAGGTGGGTGGGGAATGGTGGTTGTCTTGGTGTGTGGAGCTGGTTTTCTTGTTGTGGGGAAGATCTCCTTTGATCTGCAGGGACTGAGTCTGCCTGGGTTGCCTTCTATTGCTACGTTGGGAGTTGGGAAACTCTGGGCCTGGGTCACCGTCCTATTGGATGAGGTCCAGGGAGACACCTGGCTACTATGCATTCCCTAGTCCTAGAGTCCCTCAGCAGCCTTTTTCTGTCCACCTTTCGGAATTCTCCATTGATCATCTCCTGTCTATTATTTCTACAATTTGGGTTACATTTCTTATAATGTGTTATCTTCTCTAGACCAGAAATCCTTAGTGGTGGTTTTGGGTTGTAACTGTGCTAAAGGGAGAATTGGCATATTTGTGATGTCGAATCTTTCTTTTCAGATGAGGACGTATCATTATTCAGTATATAATATTTACAACACCTACTTCCTTGGGTTGAAGAATGTGGTTAAGGCAAGGAAAGTACTTAACGCAGTGCCTGGTGTGGAGAGCACTTACGAGTGTTGGTAGTGATGCTATTCCTTTTGTCCTTTGGTAGCCTATTAAAGCTTTTCTTCTTTTTTAAAAAAATTAAGTTCCGGTGCACTTCTTGTTAGGTTTATTCCTATTTTATCCTTTTTTGCTTTTATTACAAATAGGAGCTTCCTATCTTTTATAATGTCTACCTGGTTCTTTGGCCCTTATGTGAAAATGTTTTAATAGCCTTCTAAATATTGCTCTCCCAAATGAGTTTTAACTTGCCTCTTTCTTTTGTTTTCCTTTTTTCGAGACAGGGTCTCACTCTGTCACCCAGGCTGGAGTTCAGTGATGCAATTATGGCTCACTGCAACCTCTGCCTCCCGGGCCCCCAAAGTGCTGGGTTTACAGGTGTGAGCCACTGCACCCAGCCTTACTTGTCTATTTCTTTTAAGAGTGGGAACTATAATTGAGCCCAGAGCTCCAAAAACAAATGAAGGAATGAATGAGTGAATAAGCTCTTCCCATGGGTTTGGTGTGGTTTGGAGCTCTACTCTTAATTTAAATGCTATGTTTTATATATTCTAAAATTTCCCCTAGGTGTGTTACATGATTGTGTTGTGTTGAACTTACATTGAGACTCCTTTTCACATGTACTGGTTATCAGCGTGGGACTTTTCCATTCACTCTTTGAATTATTCGTTTGGGGGACACAGATAGACCTCTGTGTCTTTCATAAAGAGTGTCCATTGGCCGGTTGCAGTGGCTCATGCCTGTAATCCCAGCACTTTGGGAGGCTGAGGAGGGCAGATCACGAGGTCAGGAGTTCGAGACCAGCCTGGCCAATATGGTGAAATCCCATCTCTACTAAAAATACAAAAATGAGCCAGGCCTGGTGGCAGGTGCCTATAATCCCAGCTACTCGGGAGACTGAGGCAGTAGAATTGCTTGAACCTGGGAGGCAGAGGTTGCAGTGAGCTGAGATCGTGCCACTGCACTCCAGCTTGAGTGACATAGTGAGACTCCATCTCCAAAAAAACAAACAAAACAAAACAAAAAAAAACAAAAGAGTGTCCATTATCTATACTGGAAAAATTGAGATTGGGATTTTGACATGAAGTGCGGAAATGTGGATTGGGTCCATTTAGTTTACCTAAACAGATGATGAAATACTAACTGTTTTACGAAGCATTCCCTAGTGCAAAGTTTTGCCTGTGTGTCTAGTGACGGGAGCAGTGAGAATGAGGCTTGGAACACGGAGCGCACTGTGGGCCTGTCATGGGTGGGGCCAGCAGCACATGCATGCCTGGCTCACAGAGCAGCCTTTGGGTGTTCTTTTCCCAGAGGAGCTCTACGGTGACTTTGGAGACTTGGAAACATGGGACGTGCACAAGGGAAAATCGGGCCCCGATACTCAGGTATGTCTTTGTCGTAGCTGGCTGTTCTTGGTCATTGTGTTCTGAGAGAGGCCCATATTGATAAATGCAAATCTTACTTGTGATGTGTGAAGATTGCAGATGGGATGGATAGATTCCTTCCTAAAGGGTGGGGATGTGGAGACCAAAGAGAAGCTTTCTTGTTTACTTGTTAAGTTTTGGACGACAGTTACTACTGTTTCTTGCCATAGTCATTTGCCAAGTCCACTGTGATTTTTCATTCACAGAAGTCTTAGCTTCTCAGACTTACATTCAACCATTGCCATCATTCTCCTCTTTTTAAATTTAAGTGTCATTTAAAAGAATGAAGTCCCTGTTCTCCCTAATATTTCTTTAGAACAGGGTCTGGGAGCATCTGGGTGAGGGACATATCTGTTATTTTTATTCTAGTTTGTGTTCCCAGCCAGCTTAAGGAATAGCAGCTAATTGTAATGCAGATGTAACAATTTCCTGTAGCAGTACCATGTTATTCAGAAACCAAGGTTATGTTGTGTTTTGGTTTGTTTTATTGATAATGATAACAGATTTTTGCTAAGATTTTTGTTTAAATAGAACTTTAAAAAATCTAATGTTTAAAGAAAAGACCTTCATAAACATACACAAAATTTTTTCTTCTGGAAATTTAAGAATGAAGATATAGAGAAACGAGGAAGAAATTGACCCTGATGAAGAAGAAAGTGCCAAGAAAAAGCATTTGGATAAGAAGAGAAAATTGAAGGAGATGTTTGATGTGGAATATGATGAAGGAGAAAGCACATATTTTGATGATCTTAAAGGAGAAATGCAGAAACAAGCACAGGTGAGAAACCTCAGTTCCTCTTAGCCCCTTGTCAAGACTATCACATAGTGCAGGAATCCCTGACTTTCTTTGGGTCCCTGCTTCCTATCCTGCTTCTGTGCCTTTCATTTGGACTCCTGGGTAGATGCATGTGAGTGTGTTTATTCATGCAGTGAGCTCATTGTTTCTACAGTCAGAAGGTCACCAGAAAAAGATCCATACATATTTTGTAACAAGAATTTAGGAAACCGAAATGACTGAGACATGGTCTCTACTTTTGAGACTTTTACAATGTAGTGATCTAAGACAGTGTGTTCATTTCAGTGCAAGCCAATGCTGCCTATTCTGATCGCTGCTCCCTGATTTGAATGGCAGGTGATCAGTGGCCTGTGTGGCTTATGGACACACAAAAGCTCCCAGGGGAAGTGCTCTGAAAACATCCTGGTCAGAGTTCAGAAGGACATGTGGAGTATAAGGTCAGATGCGGAGATAAGGGAGATGGTGTGGCCCTCCTGCCTGGGGGTGCTGAGCAGGTTGCTGGAGGCGGTGATCTCACTCTGAAGGAGACAGACACAGAAACGTGTGTACAGTTGATGGTGAGCATCTGAGTTGCGTCTTGTTAGTGAGGCCAGGAGTGCCTGTGTAAGCTGGAACAGATTAGGTGTATGATTTGTGAAACGGAGTTTCATCCTAGGTCTTTATCTAGTCAAAGGACTATTTCCTGATTAGGCATTAGCTTAGTGGTTGCTAGTCTGTGTTGACCTTTGAAAGGCATGACTAGGCTAACTCTGAAGTTTTTGCTTCACACCATTTACAATTTAAAATTACCTAGAGCCTTGTGTGCCATTGGAAAAGACTGAATGTTTCACCCTGAAATGGGAGTCCTTGGAGGGTTTTGAGCAGAGGAGAGACATTCAAGTAATCAGATCACTCTGCCAAGAGATCAGTCTGGTAGAGATCAGTCCGGTGGCACAAACCAGAGGGCTGGCAGTGGAGATGAGACAAAGAGTCAAACCCGGATAGAGTTTATTTGGAAGCTGGGTCAATAGGATTTCCTGGTGGACTGAATGTGGGATGTGTGAGAGGAAATGAGGATGGCGGCTGGAAATTCCTGGAAGGATGGGTTGTTGCAGGTTAGATAGGAAACTGTCTGCAGATGCAGTTTTGGGAAGATGATGTTTGGTTCGGCTGGGTATCATGCAGACAAGCGGAGCGTCAAGTCTGGAGAGACAGGTCTGGCCAGGGACTTAGATGTACAGCCATCAGCATGTAGATGCCACTTAACTCTGTGAGGTGGCCGGGGAGTGAGTGCAGAGTGACTGGGAGGAGCAAGACTGGCATGGGCGAGATGGGGCGATTGCGGCTGTGAGGCCTGAGCAGTGCCTAGGAGGGAGAGGGAGAAGCAGTGTGAGCATGCCGGCACGCAGGAGTCCAGTTGTACATGGAGGTGAAGCACTGTTCAGATCCCGCTGCAGTGTTAACTACAGTAAAGGCAGAGTTGACCACTGGAGGAGTCCTTCAGCGTGGAGGCCTTCAGCAATCTTGGCAAGCACCAATTTTCACGGATGTAGGAGAATGGGAGCAGAGGAACTGGAGGCTGCAACTGCGGAAAACTTTTGTGGGGTTTTGCTGCAGAGAGAAGCAGAGAAATGAAGCAGTTTTTGGTGGAAGAAGTGGAATCAAAAGGTTTTGAGATAAGAGAGAGAACAGAGGGAAGAGCTGTTGGAATAAAATCCAGGAAGAATGGATGGTGTCTAGTGAGCAAGTGATGTGTGGCCCGGAGTAAAGGCATGGACAAATCATCTGTGCCTGAGCTGCCTGTAGAACTTTCTGTGATCATGGAGATGCACGTCTGTGCTTCCCAGTATTGTAACACTGGCCGCAGGTTGATATGGACCACTTCCAGTGTGACTAGTGTGATTGAGGAACTGCATTTTTAATATTATGTAATTGTAATTAATTTTAATTTAAATAGCCACACAGCTCCTCTATGGGCCAGGTCAGAGCTCTGATAAGGCTGGATATGGGAGGAAACCCTGGTAGAGGGTTGACCATAGAGGTTCTTTTGGTTTTGGAGTGAATCAGGAAACAGCCATCAGCTGAGTGAAGGTGAGGGTGGTGGTGGGTGTTTGAAGACAAGAGAAAAGTGTGAAAGAATTATTTGGAGAGGAAGGAAAGAAAGTGTGGACTGGGGATGTTTCCAGTGTTTGAGCACGCAGGGCTCCACAGTTATCTACATTTGCTGTCCCTTGGAGCAGGAGAGAAGAAAACGGTTGGGACATATTCTGAGCAGACTGTAGAGGTAAAATGTGTAGGTTTTTTTTGTTTTTTGAAATGGACTCTCGCTCTATTGCCCAGGCTGGAGTGCAGTGGCACGATCTTGACTCACTGCAACCTCCGTCTCCCAGGTTCAAGCGATTCTCTCACCTCTGCCTCCTGAGTAGTTGGGACTACAGGCACGCACCACCACGCCCAGCTGATTTTGGTATTTTTAGTAGAGACGGGGTTTCACCATGTTGGCGAGGCTGGTTTCAAACTCCTGACCTCATGTGATCTGCCCGCCTCGGCCTCCCAAAGTGCTGGGATTACAGGCATGAGCCACTGTACCCAGCCAAATGTGTAGTATTTTTAATAGGATAAAGCCTACATAATTTTGTCCACAGTTCCTTTACTTAGAAATTGCTCATTTGTTCATGTTAATCCTATGTTTATTACAGATAACAGCATACAGGTTCCCCCCCCCACCGCCCCATCATGTACAGCTGAATCGTGCAGAATTTGAAGATCAAGATGATGAAGCTAGAGTTCAGTATGAGGGTTTTCGACCTGGGATGTTCGTCCGCATTGAGATTGAAAATGTTCCCTGTGAATTTGTGCAGAACATTGACCCCCATTACCCCATTATCCTGGGTGGCTTGGGCAACAGCGAGGGAAATGTTGGATACGTGCAGGTGGGTCCCTTTGCTGCATATTTGGTGCCTGAGGCTCTGTGGATTTCCCCTCCATCAATCATCTTACCCTCTCATCCCCCTCAGATGCGTCTGAAGAAACATCGCTGGTATAAGAAAATCCTCAAGTCGCGAGATCCAATCATATTTTCTGTAGGGTGGAGGAGGTTTCAGACCATCCCACTGTATTATATTGAAGACCACAATGGAAGACAAAGACTTCTAAAGTATACCCCACAGCACATGCATTGCGGAGCAGCCTTTTGGGGTAAAATATGATTACAATAACTTGCCTATTGCCGAGATTAAACCTTACAGGCTGCGTTATTTTAGCTTTGTGCTTTTCCTTTCATACAATTCCACTCCTAAGATTTTTCTCTTTTCTGGGAGCGGGGAGGTGGTTTGGAGTATATATGTAAATCTATATCCAAATCTAAATGTCCATATCCAGTATGTTAAACTAGAATCTAAAATTTGTGGTTTGCTATATTTCTTTTTTTCCTTTTCCTTTAAGACCCTATCACTCCACAGGGAACTGGTTTCTTGGCAATACAGTCTGTCAGTGGCATAATGGTAACTATCTTGGATGATTTCTTTTACAGATTGGTTTGAGAAATATATCCTGAATGTGGGTTATTATGTACATGAGACTTTAAGTTGGAAATTACTCATTTTTATTAATATAAAGTAAATTTCCCTTTGCTTTTAATCTTCGTACATCCTTTTCAGTAGGGTGTGGGATTAGAGCAGGGGAGGTGGAAGAATTATAATGGTACATTTCCTATTTTTGTGCATCGTTTGCATTTATTTATCTAAGCAAGTATTTAGGCCGTGCTCACCATGTGCTAAGCACTATATGAGGTTATGAGGAGCCATCAGAGACCACCCAGACACAAGACTCCCTGCAGCTGTGCTGGGGTAGCAGTCTGTTCACTCCATTTTCATTTGACCAGTCAGGCAGGGCAGGGTTTACTGGTCCCATTTAACAGAGGAGAAAGCAGAATAATGAGCAGATGGAATCTTCCCTGGAGGTCCAAATTTTAATTTCCTAAACATTGCAACTGTATTTTTCTTTTCCATTTCGTTCCAAATAAATCATTATAGTAAAATTACATTCCTCTGAAATCACTCTCAGGAAAGTACTCAAGTAGCCTTTTTTTTTCTTTCTCTTTTTTTTTTTTTTTTTTTTGAGACGGAGTCACACTCTGTCATCCAGGCTGGAGTGCAGTGGCACGATCTTGGCTCGCTGCAACCTCTGCCTCCTGGGTTTAAGCGGTTCTCCTGACTCAGCCTCCTGAGTAGCTGGGATTACAGGTGTGCACCATCATGCCAAGCTAATTTTTGTATTTTTAGTAGAGACGGGATTTCACCATGTTGGCCAGACTGGTTTCAAACTTCTGACCTCAGGTGATCCACCTGCCTTGGCCTCCCAAAGTGCTGGGATTACAGGTATGAGCCACTGTGCCCGGCCTCAAGTCACCCTTGTTAGTTTGGCTTACCAACTTTAAAGTTTTGGATTGCTTTTGTCAAACCACTGGGTTGCAAGTTCAGATGGTCTCTCTTGTTTTTCTTAGCTAATTGTAAGTAAAATTCACTTTGGTAATTTATTGTGTCACATAGAATTGAAGTTTTTCTCTTGCTAATATTATTCCTATTTTCAAATTTTGGGGCTCCTGTTAGCCTGATTTTCGGATAGCTGCCACAGGAGTTGTCCTTGATCTGGATAAATCCATAAAAATTGTGAAGAAATTAAAGCTAACTGGTTTTCCATATAAAATTTTCAAGAACACTTCATTTATTAAGGTCTGTATATCTATATATTCTCATATTTATAAATCTCCATATTGTTTGAGAAAAGGAATGAAATACCTCTAAAATATGGGCCTCATTTTTAGAAAAGTGTTTGAAATCTTTTATAAACTTCATGTTTTGTTTGCTCCTTTATATTCTGTATTACTTGAATATGCTGAAAAAAGCAGTGGTAAACAGCTATTTAGGAATTGAGGATGTTACTCCTGACTTCCATGTGAGACTGCCACAGAAGTCATATTGAAAATATGTCATTTTATCCACTAGGTTTTGTTTCCTACTTTTTAAATTTGTGTTAAGAAAGGGAGAAAAATCACAAGTTTGTCTAACTCAGTAGAAAAATCGACAAAGCATTTGCAGACATCTTGGCAAGGGTACAGAGAAATGGATGTACTGTTTTTCAGTATTTGGGGAGGGTGGTTTGAGCAGCATTTATTGACAATTTCATTAGTGGGGATGTTTCTATTGAAAACACAGAGTTAGGAAGTCATAAAATGTTCTTGCAATATAAGGTAATAATACCACCAGCATTTATCTTACTGTTTTCATGTTCTAAGTGCATGCATCTGAGTAAAAGGATCTGGGCTGCAGTCCAGTCTGAGAGATGCCAGCAAAGGCTTCCTAGGCCAATTCAGTCCAGTAAATCCCTCTTTGATCTTCTCTTCTACACAGACAACAGTGATGAGCATGCCCATGAACTCACATGATTATTTTGGGGAAAATGAAAGAGTTGTATTCTTTTTGATAGTAATTCCACTTTCAGGGGCAAATACATTTTGATTATTTTATCACCCTTCAGTGAGTTGTTTTTGTTCTTTAATCAAGGATGTATGTTCGAAGTAAGAAGTAAAGCATAAAGTATATGATTTTGTGTGTGTGTGTGTGTTTTTATCTTGCTATACCTGTAGGGAATGTTTAATTCTGCCTTGGAAGTGGCCAAATTTGAAGGTGCTGTGATTTGAACTGTCAGTGGGATAAGGGGGCAGATCAAGAAAGCACTCTGAGCTCCAGAAGGAGCTTTCCGGGCCAGCTTTGAGGATAAGCTGCTGATGAGCGGTGAGTGTCTTAAGTAGTGTTCAGGGCAGGGTGTTACCATTCATGCTTGACTTCTAGCCAGTGTGACGAGAGGCTGGAGTCAGGTCTCCAGAGAGTTGAGCAACTCCAGCCTTAGATCTCCCAGTCTTATGCGGTGTGCCCATTCGCTTGTGTCTGCAGCCCCCTGGCCACACCCAGTAACAGTTCTGTGATCTATGAGAATAGTTCCCTTAGCGACCTTTCCCTTCAAATACTTTGCAGCCAGGTAGAGAAGTTTGGAGTGAAGGTTTTGTTCTTTGTTTCTTCGCAATATGGATATGAATCTTCTTTTGAAAATGTTAAAGTAAATTACCTCTTTTCAGATATTGTCTTCATGTGAACTTGGTATCCTGTTTCCATCCCAGCCTTCTATAACCCAGTAACATCTTTGTTGAAACCAGTGGGTGAGAAAGACACCTGGTCAGGAATGCGGACCACGGGCCAACTCAGGCTCGCCCATGGTGTCAGACTAAAGGTAAACAAGGACTCTCTGTATAAGGTACTGGTCGTGTGTGTGTTAGTGGAGATGAAGCCTGTGCTCTACAGACAGGGAGTCACACAGACACTTTTCTATAATTTCTTACGTACTTTGAATGTTCAAGTATAAAGTCTAACGTTAAATTTGATTGAACAATTGTATATTTGTGGGATATTTTGGAATGGAACACCAAAAAATGGTAATAGTGGTTCTTTCTGGATTGAAGACAAACTTTTCCTTTTTAAAATAAATTTTATATATTTGAGGTTGACAACATGATCTTAAAGGATACATATAGATAGTAAACTGGTTACTATAGTGAAGCAAATTAACATAGCTACCATCTCACATAGTTGGATTTTTGTTTGTGTGACAGGAACAGCTAAAATCTACTTATTTAACAAAAATCCCAAAGACAATATATTTTTATTAACTATAGCCCTCATGATGTACACTAGATCTCTAACTTGTTCATCCTACATGTCTGCTACTTTGTATTATTTTAATGTACATCTCCCCATTTCCTATTGGTCATTTCCTATTTGGTCCATTTTTCAACTGGGTTGTTTTTCTGCTATTAAGTTGTAAGAGTTCTTTACTGATTTTTGGATATTAACACTTTATCAGATATGTGGTTTGCAAATATTTCTTCAAGTCTGTAGGTTCCCCTTTCATTTTGTTGGTTGTTCCTTTGCTGTGCAGAAGCTTTTTAGTTTGATGCAGTCATCCTTGTTTATGTTTACATTTGTAGCCTGGCTTGTGGTGCGATTATTGCTAAGGCCAATGTCAAGAGGCTTTCCCCCTATGTTTTCTTCTAGGAGTTTTATGGTTTCAGGTCTTATTTGGGTCTTTGGTCTTGTATCTGTTTTGAGTTGATCTTTGTGTATGGTGTATGATCAGGGTCCAATTTTATTCTTTTGCATGTGAAAATCCTATTATTGAAGAGACTATCTTTTTTACCATTGTGTTGTCTTGTTTGCCCTTGTCAAAAATTAGTTGACAGTGTATGTTTGGATTTATTTCAAAGGTCTCTGTTCTGTTCCATTGGTCTATTTTTTTGTTTTTATGCCAGCACCATACTGTTTTGATTACTATAGCTTTGTAATACAATTTTAAATCAAGAGGTGTGATGCCTCCAACTTTTTCTTTCACAGTAATCTGTTGGCTGTTTGGGGTTTTTTGTGGTTCCATATGAGTTTCAGGATTGTTTTTTCTTTTCTTTTCTTTTTTTTTTTTTTTTGAGGTGAAGTCTCACTCTGTCGCCCAAGCTGGAGTGCAGTGGCATAATCTCAGCTCACTGAAACCTCTGCCTCCTGGATTCAAGCAATTCTTCTGCCTCAGCCTCCCAGGTAGCTGGGACTACAGGCACATGCCACTATGCCTGGCCAATTTTTGTAGTTTTAGTAGAGACAGGGTTTCACTATGTTGGCCGGGCTGGTCTCCAACTCCTGACCTCATGATCCGCCTGCTGCAGTCTCCCAAAGTGCTGGAATTACAGGCATGAGCCACTGTGCCTGGCCAGGATTGTTTTATTCTGTTCTGTGAAGAATGCCATCAGAACTTTGATGAGGATTGTGTTAAATCTGTATATTTGCTTTGGGTAGTGTGAACATTTTAACAATATTAATTCTTCTGATCCATAAACATAGGATGTCTTTTCATTTGTTCATGTCTAAATTTCTTTCATCAATGTTTTATGGTTTTCAAGTGTACACATCTCTCACCTTCTTGATTAAATTTATTCCTAAGTTTTTGTTTTTCTTTGATGCTATCGTAAATGAGATTATTTTCTTGATTGCTTCGTCAGCTAGGTTATTTGTATATAGAAATGCAACTGATTTTTATATGTTGAGTTTATACCTTGCAGCTTAACTGAATTGATTTTGTAGTTCTCACAGTTTTTTTGTGGAATCTTTGGAGTTTTTACGTAAAGGATCTTCTCATCTGCAAATAGAGATAATTTTACTTCTTTAATTTAGTTGCCTTTTTTTCTCATCTGATTGCTCTTGCAAGTACTCTATTGAATAAAAGTGATGAGGCTGGCCATCCCTATCTTGTACTCAATCTTAGTGGAAAAGCTTTAGTTGTTCCCCACTAACTATGATTAGACTGTGGGTTTTTCATAAATGGTCTTTATTATGTTGAGGAACTTTTCTTCTATACATAAACTATTAAGAGGTTTTATCAAGAAAGGTTGCTAAACTTTGTTAAATGCTTTTACTGCATCAATTGAGGTGACCATGTCATTTTATCTTTCATTTTGTTAATGTGATATATCACATTGATTGATTTACATATTTTAAACCAGACTTGCATGCCAGGGATAAATCCCACTTAAACACGATGTATAATGTTTTTGATGTGTTGTTGAATTCTATTTGCTAAAATTTTTTTAGGATATTTGCATCAGTGTTTAATTTATTGGAGAAGTTGACCTGTAGTTTTTGTTTGTTTGGGGTGTGTGTGTGTGTGTGTGTGTGTGTGTGTGTGTGTTTTGGTTTGGCTTAGGTATTAAGGTGATACTGGCCTGGTAAAATGTGTTTGGAATTATTTCCTCTCGCTCTGTTTTTGCGAAGAGTTTAAGAAGTAAACTCCCAGGGGATGGGAGTGACTCTGGACATGGGAGTGACATGATAGTGACTCTGGACCCTGCCGTGGTGGGACACAGCAGCATCTCAGTCTCTGTGAGGCCAGGCGCAGCATCAGCAAGGACCCCAGAATGGTGGAGCACTACTGTGGCTTGGGCCCTCAGGGGCAGGGACCAGTGCAGCAACTACTTCTCTCCCTGGGGAGGCAGGTGCCTGGGCAACTCAGATTCTCCAGGGCTAGTCCAGTTCCAAGGAAGCAGGGTTCTACAGTTGTTTGTCCTGAAGGGCAAGGTACCCCCGTTCAGCCAATGCCATTTTCCTAGGATATGGGGGTGCCATGTTAGCTCATCCCTGGCAGGTGTGGCTGCTCAGTTCAGCCAAGACACTGATTCGCTGTGAAGCAGGGCAGTGCTTCAGCTCTCGTGCAGTGGGGGGTGTGACTGCTCAGACTGGCCAAGGCACTGATTCCCTGGAAAGCAGGGCACCAAGTCAGCTCAGGCTCCAAGGGGCAGGGCGCAATGGCAGCTGGGAGGGGAGGGGCACAGCAGCATGGCCCCGCAGGTGGGGTGTATGCTGTGATGTGGACATCATTTGTTCCCACCAGCCATTTGAAATTTCATCCATTTGAAATTTGATTCCAAATGTGGTGGTGTGGGAGGTGGGGCCTAGTGGGAGGTATTTGGGTCACAGGGCAGATGGTTTATGA
The DNA here is from genome assembly GCF_028858775.2 of Pan troglodytes. Taxonomy (NCBI): domain Eukaryota; kingdom Metazoa; phylum Chordata; class Mammalia; order Primates; family Hominidae; genus Pan; species Pan troglodytes. Next base: position 17,522,275 of record NC_072413.2, read on the forward strand.
ATAGATTAATGCCTTTTCATGGGACTGGATTAGTTACCAGGAGTGAATTGTTATCAGAGTGAGTTCCGCTTCCTAGACTCTCCTGTTTCCTCTCTTGCCATATGAGCCCCTTGCGTACACCTGTTTCGCCTTCCACTTTCCCTATGAGATGAAGCAGCCCAAGACCCTCGCCACTTGTGCTGCCCGATCTCGGACTTTTCAGACACAAGCAGCGTGAGCCAAATAAACCTTTTTTATAAAATAAGTTACCCCGAGTCTCAAGTATTCTGTTACAGCCACACTAAATGGCCTAAGACAGTGTAACAGCGGCTCGGAGGTGGTGGGCCACTAGGTGGGTGTGATATACAGAAACAGAGCCTGAGGTTGGAAGAAGGGTGCGGTGGCTGCTCACCCTGGGTGGGACATGCTCCGGAAGTGGTCCAGGTCCAGGAGGGCACGTTGCAGCAGCAGCTGGTCCATGGGGGTGGGGCACAATGTCAGTTCCTTCTCTGAGGGGAGTGCTGGGGCTACTGGGCCCCTCTTGCTTCCTTATCCCTGCAGGGAGACATCCCCTCTGCTTCAGGCTGATCCCTCTGGGGGAGTGGGTGGTGGGGGGCCAGATGTTTCCTTCCCTCCTTTATGTGACCGTCCTGGTTTTCTGTGCTCTACTGGATTTCTGCTACTCCTCGATGCACTCTGGGGCTCTCTTTTAGTGACTTTCATCAAAATATAGTTGTTTGCTGCTTTGGCTGTCTTTGTCAGGGGATGAGTGCAAGGGGCTATTGATCAGCCCCTTGCTGGCATCACTCCCTCTTAAACTTTTCACTGGGTACTCTTTTGAACTATTTTTTCCCCCACCATATACATGTATTTTTTAAACGTTAATGTGCTAATTTCTACTGAAGCAATGTGGATTTTTCTGAAAGTTTTAATGTTTTAATAAGCTTTTTATTGAAATGTTAATGTACACACAGAAGAGTTCCCAAATCATAAGTGTGCATCTAGATGAACTGTAGCACACCAGGCTGCCACGCCCTGGACCAAGCAGTAGCCTTGACCTGTGGCCTCTCCCAGGCACTGCTGCCCCAGTGCTGCCCCAACCCACAAAATAGCTACTTTCCCAGTTCCTGATGTAGATTTGTTCTGCCTGGTTTTGATTTCTCTAAAATACAGCACATTCTATTTAGCGTGGCTTCTTTTGTTCAGTATTACAGAACACATCCATGTTCTTGTCTATGGCAGAAATTGATTTATCGTCATTGTTGAGTTCCATTATATGACTGTGTCACCATTTTTCCATTGATGAGTAAAATGATTTCCTATTTTTGGCTGTTATCCCATGGCCCTGAACACTAGGTCTGGATATGGGACTTGCAGGTATGCAGGGGCACACACACTTCTGCTGGAGGATCCCTGGGTGGGGTGGAGACTCCAGGGCACCTGTGCTCTGCTTCAGTGTGGAGGCTTCTGTGTCGTGTTCTGGGAGCACAGTGGCTTGGCCTCCACCACCAGCAGCAGCTTAAAGAGTTCCTGCTGTTCCACATGCTTGCCAACAATTGGCCTCTTCAGTTTTTTTGTTTGTTTGTTTGTTTTTTTTTAGGTTTTTAGTGCCTGCCTGGACTTGTGTTTTCATTTAGATTTTGGTTTCTTAGAACTTTCGTTATTCTCTTCACAGCTTAACAATGCATTTGAAAAGATTTGTTTTCATGTGGAGTATTCAGTTTTGTAATAAGAGGGTTGTTCAAGGCATCAGTCTGCCACTCTGCTAGAAATAGAAGTCTCCCAGGCATTTCTTTTTAAAGTAGTTAATGAAATTTTGAACCATCTTACATGAATTTTTATTAAAATACACTTCAGGATGTGGTGCCCATTATCCATTCTACTCTTTTGTAACAAGTAGATTTCTCTGCATTCTTGAATTTGAAAACAATTGGGGTTCCTAAACAGAGAATATGGAATATTATTGGGGATGATGTCTTTAATAATACATTTCAAGATAGGAGAAACTTTTTCTATATAGTTGACTTTAATAAAAGCCTAGGGCAAAACTTTCAATATATTAACAGTATTTATGAGGCAGTTAAGAATTTGGGTCATCTCTGTCTCCACTAAAAATACAAAAAATTAGCCAGGTGTGGTGGTGGGTGCCTGGGCTACTTAGGAGGCTGAGGCAGGAGAATGGTATGAACCCGGGAGGCAGAGGTTGCAGTGAGCCGAGATCATGCCACTGCACTTTAGCCTGGGTGACAGAGCGAGACTCCGTATCAAAAAAAAAAAAAAAAAAAAAAAAAGAATTTGGGTCATCTCAATTAAACATAGAATTTAAGATTACGTTGAAAAATCAGTACAGAGTATTTTGCCTTCATCTGTTGTTTGAGTCTCCCTTCTTTTAGCCATCCTTCCATCAGAAATAGAATACCAAGTTAAACTTCTTAATTAGAATCAGGAATCAGGACTCTTTGGCTGCTGATTGAAGGAAGAACTGTCCTTAAATCCAGAGTGGACCGGGCATGGTGGCTCATGCCTGTAATCCTAGCACTTTGGGAGGCCAAGGCAGGTGGATCACCTGAGGTCAGGAGTTCAAGACCAGCATGACCAACATGGTGAAACCCCATCTCTACTGAAAATACAAAAATTAGCCGGGCGTGGTGGTGTGTGCCTGTAGTCCCAGATACATGGGAGGCTAAGACAGGAGAATTGCTTGAACCTGGGAGGTGGAGGTTGTGTGAGCCAAGATCGCGCCACTGCACTCTAGCCTGGGTGACAGGGCGAGACTCCATCTCAAAAAAAAAAAAAAAAAAAAAAAAAAAAATCCAGCGTGTTTGGTAGTCAAGACAAAAAGCTAGATTATTTTTGTTAGTCTGGGAAATAAGCACCTTAGTGGCCCAAAGACAAGGCCTGAAATTTCCATGAATAGAAACTGGGATCTATTCATCTGTTCTGTTGAGACCTCATAGTTCCATACTATAGAAATAGGCACAGTGGGTTTCGGGGGGAGAGTTGTAAGTGTAAGCTCTCTGTTCCTCTATATTGGCCATCTATAGACCTTCTTTGGAGAAATGTCTATTCAAGTCCTTTGAATCAGATTTTTTGTTGTTGTTGAATTGTAGAAGTTCTTTTTATATTCTGCATATTAAACCCTTATCAGATAAACCATTCACAAATATTTTCTCATTCTTTGGGGTGTCTTTTCACTCTGATAGTGTCCTTTGATGCGCAAAGGTTTTTTAATTTTGATGAAGTCCAATTTATTTTTTCTTTTGTTGCCTGTGCTTTTAGTGTCATAGCCAAGAAATTACCAAATTATTGTTTAGTTTTTTAAAAGTATTTATGTGGTTATTTGGCTGATACCTGTCTCTAATGATTGACGGCACTTCTTGAGCGTGGCTTTTAAACATGCAAATTTGATGTCACTTTCCGAGGCTCCTTCCATGGCTTCCCTTTGCTTCTAGGCCGCAGCCCTTGTCTGGCCTCGCTGCTGCTCTGGCCCCTGCCCTCCTCTAGGGCCTCTCTTCTGCTGCCTCCAGCTCTGGCCACAGTGGCCTTTCATTCCTCAGTGCACTTGCCTGGGGTCTTCAACACTTGCAGTTCCCTCTGCCGGGAATGCGGCAGCTCCTACGTCCCCCTCCCGGCCTCCACCTCCTCGCTGCTCCTTCTGACGCTGGTCCTGAGACCACTGGTCGGTGCGGCCTTCCCTGGACCCTCTCCAAACTACCCAGTACAGCTCCACACTTTTCTCCAAAAAACCAGTGGCACTCAATTGTGCCGTCCAGGGACCCCTGGGATTTTCATGACCCTGTCAGCGGCTGAGTGAGGTTGAGTCAAGAATGTTTCTTGACAATAAGGAGATGTTATTGATCTCTTTTCACTGGAAGTGGGAGCGTCTTGCGGGGGGATACCAGGCTGAGGATGCAGCTGTGTTAGGACGTGACAGCTCGCACAACTGAAGCACCGCCACTTTCCCACAGTTTTTTTTGCTTTGGAAAACATTTCTCACAAAATATGCGACTTATGTTACCATGTAATGGGCTTGCTTCTGTTATTTTAAAACAAACTAATAAATCTCTTAAATGTTTCTTGGCTTTATTTTTTGTTGTTATGGTTCGTTTTCTTCTGTTTCCCCCAGCTTTATGAAAGTTTAATTGACAAACTTGCCTATCTTTACTGCTCACAGCGTGCTGCTTTGCTGTATGCGTGCCCTGTGGAATGCTTTGTGGTGCTGCTGCACACCTCCATCACCTACTGCGGTGAGGGCCCCTGGGATCTGCGCTCCCGGCTCTGCGCCCTCGCCCCCCCGCTGTGCCTGAGCCCCACCCCCACCCCCACCTCCCGCCCCGGGACCCGCGCCCGCTCCTGGAACCGCACCCATGGCCAGCGCCCTGTCCCCAACCCCGCTTTAGTTTCCACCCACGCGAAGAAACTCAGCCTCGGTCCTGTTTAGGCACGGAAAGGGCTAGAGAACCGCGTCCTTCCGAGGCGCCCCCAGCGCGGCTCCCCACAGCGTGCAGGACCCCGGACTGTCGCGCCGCGCCCAGGGACGCACAGGAGGTGGGACCCAGGAGCGAAGCCCCTGCAGCGTCCCAGACTGGAGGTGGCCCTGCACCCGCAGCTGCTGGGCTGGCCGGGACATGCATGAGATCGCGCGCTTTACAAACTGTTGTTCTTTCTGGGAAAGTTAAAGAACACGCTGCAGCCGCTTCACCTGCTGCTGAAAGGAGCCAGGCAGGGCTGGTCACTCCGCGCCACGCCCCTCGTGCCAACACCGGAAGGTGAATGTTCAGAACATTTTTATCATTTAAAGCCAGTATACCGGCTGGGCGCGGTGGCTCACACCTGTAATCCCAGCTACTTGGGAGGCCCAGGCAGGAAGATCCGATTGAGCCCAGGAGTTCCAGAGCACCCTGGGCAACATGGCAAGACCCTATCTCTACAAAAAAAAAAAAAAAAAAAAAAAAAGCCGGGCGTGGTGGTGCGCACCTGTGGTCCCAGCAACTCGGGAGGCTGAGGCGGGAGGATGACCTGAATTCAGTAGGTCTCCAGCCTGGGCGACAGAGCGAGACCCTGTTTACTAATAAATAAAGCCAGTGTACCTAAAATACCATCATAACATGGAATCAGTATAAAAATGATTATTGAACTACCTGACATTCCTGTTTTGTGCTAAGTCTTTGAAATTTGGTGTAGTGTTTTGTTTTGTTTTCTTTTCTCTTTTGAGACAGAGTTTCGCTCTTGTTGCCCGGGCTGGAGTGCAATGGCACGATCTCAGCTCACTGAAACCTCAGCCTCCCAGGTTCAAGCGATTCTCCTGCCTCAGCCTCTGGAGTAGCTGGGATTACAGGCGCCCGCCACCACGCCCGGCTAATTTTTTTGTATTTTTAGTAGAGACAGGGTTTCGTCATGTTGGCCAGGCTGGTCTCGAACCCCTGACCTCAGGTGTTCCGCCTACCTCAACCTCCCAAAGTGCTAGGACCACAGGCATGAGCCACTGTGCCCGTCCCAGTGTGTACTCTTATAACACTTCTCAATTCAGGTCTAAATTTTGTGGGAAATAATCCATATTTAGATTTCACAGTATTCACAGTTGAAAAAATAGATGTATATCCCCTTGTTTCAAATGTAACTGAACCTAGTCACTTGTTTGAAATTCAAATTAATTAAAATTAAAAATTTTCAGTTCTCGGCAGCAATTGCACATTTCAAGGGCTCAATGGCCCCATGTGGCAGTGGTCCCGTAGAGGACGGCACAGCTCTAGACATGGTGTAGGAAGTTGGAGAAGGCTTCCTTAGGGAAGCAAGTGACGGTTGAGCCATGACCAGAAGTTGGTTAACTTGGCAAAGGCTGGGAGTTGTGGAAGCAGAAGAGTGTGTCAAGCACAGGAATGTTATGTGGAAAGGCCTGTGACACAGGGCAGCATGACGCCTGCAAGCCAGCGTAGCTGGAGCCAGGACAGCGGCAGAGTCCTAGGAGCTGGGGAGGAAAATAGAGAGGCAGGGGATGAGACCGCCTTAAGATGCTATCTTCATCCCAAGACACCAGGAAGCCTTGGGAGAACATTTAACCAGGACAGCATGGTCAGATTTTCATTTTTCAAAAAGCCCCTTTGCTACTGGGTGGAGATAGTTTGCAGGGAGTTCAGGGGGAGGAGGCACAGAGAGGGAGAAGTGGCGGGTGCTAGAGCTCTGAGAGGTAACATTGGAGGGGTAGTGGGTCTGGGGGTTGTGAGGAACAAGGGGTTTTCAGGGAGTACCCCAGGGCCCCCAGGTGTCTGGCTGGGATGCCAGGTGGAGTGATGGGCACCTGTGGGACAGCCAGGTAGAGACATCTGAGGCGGCAACTGGGGAACTGTCTGGAACTCCGGTTGATGTGCTACCTGGGCTTAAGATGTACTCCCAAGAGTTACCAACACCTACACTTGGGAGTGGGTACATTATCCAGGGAGGAGCGAAGATTGAACACAGGTGGGTTTTTGTTCAGCATTTTAAAAATTTTTAATTTTTTTTTTGTAGAGACAAGGTCTCACTATGTTGCCCAGGCTGGCCTCAAGAGGTCCTCCTGCCTTGGCCTCCCAAAGGGCTGGGATTACAGGCGTGAGCCACCGGTCCCAGTCTGTTCAGCACTTTTTCCACTAGCTTAGTATCTCCACACACCTCAAAGAGATCACCAAGTCCAACTCATACATGCAAACCAGCGTTCAGGAAGTCCACATGATCCTGCTGTGGTTCATTTGACCAAAACCGAGTGGTGGAGCTAAGCAAGGCTGTTTCACAGAAGCCAGATATATAAGTGGCCTCAATACGGAGGGCAGTCGCCATCTCCCAGTGTCTCTGACTGCTGCACGCACACTTGGTAACCTGTGCTCAGGTCAGGGATGGTCTGGGTGGGGGCTCCAGTTTCTGCCACTCACCCGTGATGTGACTCTGGGCAATGTACGAAATCTCTTGGGTTTTAAGTTTCTTATCTGTAAGATGGGGATAATAAACCAATCTTGCAGCATGTGAGGATTTAATGAGACTACAGTTCCCATGAAGGGGATGGGGTGCCAACCTTCCCACACAGTCAAAAATCCACATATAGGCCAGGTGTGGTGGCTCACGCTTGTAATCCCAGCACTTGGGGAAGCTGAGGCGGGTAGATCATGAGGTCAGGAGTTTGAGACCAGCCTGATCAACATGGTGAAACCCCGGCTCTACTAAAAATACAAAAATTAGGCGTGGTGGTGTGCACCTGTAATCCCAGCTACTCAGGAGGCTGAGGCAGGAGAATTGCTTGGACCCAGGAGGTGGAGGTTGCAGTGAGCTGAGATCTCACCACTGCACTCCAGCCTGCAGGACAGAGCAAGACTCTGTCTCAAAAAAAAAAAAAAAATCCACATATAACTTTCAACTCACCACAACTTTTGTTAATAGCCTACTATTGGCCAGAAGCCTTACCAATAACATAAACACTCAACACATATTTTGTATGTGATTTGTATTGTATACTGTATTCTTACAATGAAGTAAGCTACAGAAAAGAAAAAGTACTAATAAAATCATAAGGAAGAGAATGTATTCACTATCACTAAATGGAAGTGGATCATCATAAAGGTTTTCATCCATATCATCTTCACATTGAGTAGGCTGAAGAAGAGAAGAGGTTGGTCCTGTCATCTCAGGGATGGCAGAGGCAGAAAAGGTCAGGGAGATGGGAAGGAAGTCAGGAGATGCACACACACTGAGAAATTCATTGTTATTTCTGTCTGACATTTTTGCTTTTTCATTTCTCTAAATATGTTTCTTTATGTTATCAATCCTTCTTCCACCATTTGCTTTAGTTTTGGTGTCTGTACCATAGAAAGGTCCATGTGGTAGAAGAAGTCACAAGTAGTCTTGAATAATCAGAACCCCTCTGCCAGATTGTCGAATGTCAACTTATTTTCTGGCACTGCATCTACATCCTCTTCCTCATCATCTGGCACTGATTCGAAAACACTCATCTCCATCAAGTGGTCTTCTGTTAATTCCTCTGGTGTGATGTCTATTCACTCTTGAATTTCTCCAAGATCCATATCCTGAAAGCCTACATTCCCCACCTTTTTTGCCACAGGCACACTCTCTTTCATGATTTCCTTGATTGGCCCTGTTGTAAATCTGGACCAGTTTTCTCCAGTAGGAAGGCTGGGCACTGAGAGCCTTCGAACCTTCTGCTTCACCTTTTGACATATAGGGCCCAATTTTAATGCATTTAAATGTTGCCTCCACTCCAAAATGAACATGGGACATATGTAATGTGTGAAATAGGTGTGTCTCACCCCCTTCATGAATATTAATAGAGCCTTCTATAATCTGTTGAATATGTACATTTAGCCAACCCTTTCAGCATAACTTCCTGTCTCATCTTTCCCTGGAAGTGTCTGCTTTTGGTCTTTGCTGGAGGCTACACTTCCCAGCCTGTCAAGATGGCCAGCCTGCAGGCTGCAACCTTTCTTAGAAATAAAGCTTTTTGGGCTGGCCCAGTGGCTCACGCCTGTAATCCCAGCACTTTGAGAGGCTGAGTTGGGTGGATCACTCAACTCAAACCAGGCTCAAACCAGGAGTTTGAGCCCAGCCTGGCCAACATGGCGAAACCCCATCTCTACCTAGAAAAAAATACAAAAATTAACCAGATGTAGTGGCATGTGCCTGTCTTCCCAGCTAATCGGGTGGCTGAGGCAGAAGAATTGCTTGAACCTGAGAGACAAAGGTTGCAGTGAACTGAGATAGCACCACTGCACTCCAGCCTGGATGATAGAGCTAGACTCTGTCAGACAAAAAAAAAAAAAAAAAAAAGAAAGAAAGAAAATAAGGCTCTTGGCCTGGCACAGCAGCTCATGCCTGTAATCTCAGCACTTTAGAAGGTTGAGGTGGGAGGATTGCTTGAGTTCAAGAGTTCGAGACCAGCTGGGCAAGATAGTGGGACCCCTGTCTCTACAAAAACAAGTTTGAAAATTATCCAGGCATGGTGGCACACACCTGTAGTTCCAGCTACTTGGGAGGCTGAGGTGGGAGATTGCCTGAGCCCAGGAGGTTGAGGCTGCAGTTAGTCATGATTGTGCCACTGTACTTTAGCCTCTCCAAATTTGTAGATCTCATAATTTTAAGTCACCATCCTCCACCAGTCTCATTTTAGGTTGTCATATAATGACATCAGTTTTTCTTGAATCATATTAGAGTCTATAGATATGCTTTTCTTGTAGATATCCTTCACCCACATAAAAGCTGCGTTTTCTCTATTTCTCTGTCCTTCCTTCCTTCTTTCATCTTCTTTTTTTTTTTCACCCTGACAGAGCCTCGCTTCCAGGCTGGAGTGCAGTTGTGTGATCTTGGCTTACTGCAGCCTCCACCTCCTGGGCTCAAGTGATCCTCCTGCCTCGGTCTCCCAAAGTGCTGGGATTAAAGGCATGAGCTACTACATCCAGCCAAAAGCTACATTTTCAAGACTAGATAAAAAGGTATTTGGCAAAAAGAGCAAAGTTTCGTGTCTGCTAGCATGGCTGCAGTGATGACAATGCGAATTTCCTTTTCTTATTTTACAATGGTTCTTAGGCTGGATTAATTTATCTTGAAATGGTGGGCAACCACAGCTGCAGACCTCAGTCTACAGTACATATCAATCAATCCATCTTTTTCTTGTACTGTCAAGACTTTTCTCTGCTTCTTGGCAGCACTTCCAGCATCACTAGTGGCATTTCATACATGTCTCATTGTCTTCTTCAGGTTTATGGTATTGCACTAAACATGAAAAATACATGAGAACCACAAGAGATTACTTTTCACTGTGATACACAATCTACAGGAGAGACAAGTGCTCACATGGAGATGGCTAGTGTCACATGGCATTTTAAGTGGACACTGGACACCTGAGCTCACTGCAATAGTAGCAGGAGGGGTGACAGAATTATTACAGTAGTACAGTGGGCTCCCATTAATTTATGCAATTATGACTTAATACTGCATCTTTACATTTGTTTACATTTCTCTTGACTGGCACCATGTACTGTGTTTGTGTGCATAACTTTTGATAAATTTTAACTTTATAATTGATATATGTATGTTTTATGGTGATACATGATAAAAATATGCTAGTATTTTATGCATTCATGACATACCTTTTTCTTAACTTTTTCAATATTTCTAGGCTACAAGGTTCATCTGCAAGTTTCTTCAAATGGTTGCAATGCTTACTGCAACCTCCATCTCCTAGGCTCCAGTGATCCTCCTGCCTCAGCCTCCCAAAGTGCTGGGATTACAAGCATGAGCAGTAGCTCATTTTTGTCCAAAAGCTGCATTTCCAAGACCAGGTAAAAAGGTATTTGGCCAAAAGAGCAAGGTTTCACATCTGCTGGCATGGCTGATGTGAAATTTTCCAATACATTTTTCCAATATATTTATTGAAAAAAAAAGTGGACCAGGTGTGGTGGTTCATGCCTGTGATCCCAGCAATTTGGGAGGCCAAGGTTGGGAGGGTTACTTGAGTCCTGGAGTTCAAGACCAGTCTGAGCAACATAGCAAGACCCCGTGTGTTTTTTGTTTTGTTTTTTTTTTTTTTTTTGAGACGGAGTTTCGCTCTTGTTGCTCAGACTGGAGTACAGTGACATGATCTCGGCTCACTGCAACCTCCACCTCCCGGGTTCAAGTGATTCTCCTGCCTCAGCCTTCTGAGTAGCTGGGACCACAGGTGCGTGCCACCACACCCAGATTCTTTTTTTTTTTTTTTTTTTGTATTTTTAGTAGAGATGAGGTTTCACTATGTTGGCCAAGATGTTCTCAATCTCCTGACCTCGTGATCGCCCATCTTGGCCTCCCAAAGTGCTGGGATTACAGGCATGAGCCATTACGCCTGGCCAACCCCATGTCTATTTAAGAAGATTTAATTTAAAAAAAAATTTTTTAAGAAAAAATCTGTATGTAGGTGGACCCATGTAGTTCAGACTTGTGTTGTTCAAGGGTCACAACTGTACCTGTGGTGACTGATATGAAACAGATGACCAAAAAATGAAAGTTTTATTTCCCCATCTGGTCCCATTTAAAAGAGGTGTTTAGGTCTGAGAATTTTCACACGTACAAGGTTCCACAGTCAGGATGCCGAGGAACGGCACCCCTCTTGCTGGAGTCCAGCCCTCCCCACCCAACCCTGCTGACTGCTGATTTGCCTGCTATCCCTGTCACACCGTTGTCTTGGGAAGGTCGTGTGAGTGGAGATATGCAGCATGGGCTCTTTGTAACTGGCTGCTTTCGCTAAGCATCATGTTTTTGAGATCCACCCCAATGCTCTGTGTGTCAGTGACGTGTTCCTTTCAATTGTGGAATGGTGTTAGCCTACACAGGGAGACACAGGTAGTTACCTCTTCAGCCATGGGAGGACGTGTGGTTGTGTCCAGATTTAGGTGATTATGCATAGAGTTGCCATAAACATTTCTGCAGAGGTTTTCATGTGAACACAAATTTTCCTTACTCCAGGAAAAATCGTTATGGGACTGCTGGGCCATGTGGTTTAACAGAACTGTCAAACTGCTTTCCAGTGGCACCTCACTATGGTTTTGATTTGCATTTCCCTAATGATTAGTGTTGATGGTCTCTCATAGGCTTTCTGTCTTCCACATAGAGCGTCCTCTTCAGTGAGGGTCCAAGTCTTTTACCCACTTTTGTTTGGATGGTTTTCTAACTGTTGATTTTAAGAGTTCTTTATATATGTCGGACTACTTTCTTTGTTGGATATGTGGTTTGTAGATATTCTCTCCCAGCCTATAGCTGTCTTTTCAGTGTCTTTTAATAGTGTCTTTTGCAAAGCTATGTTTTTTTATTTTGATCAAATCTAATTGATGGATTTTTGCTTTTACATGCATTTGGCATCATGTCTAAGAACAATTTCCCTAACCTCAATTAATGAAGATTTCTTCCTATGTTTTCTTCCAAAACTTTAAACATTCTCTCTCTCTATCTCTCTCAGCAAATAAGGAGGAAAGATTCATGACAATTGCAGTCCTGGTTTCTGTAGCTGGTCACATGGTCCTATAACTACCTTCTTGCACTCCCCAGTCTGTATTCCCTTTGCCTTCAGGAAGCCTCCGCTGGTTGTGGTTTTTAACCTGGTGGGGGAACCTTCATTCCTGAAGGTTCTGGACCATTATTAATCCTGCCTAGATTGGGCTGTTGTGCTTTTCCATTGATCTTAATCACAGCGCATGCCACGAGGGCCCTCCTGTACCCCAGACATGCTCTTCCTCAGTCCATTGTGAAGCAGCAGGACAGTTTCTCCTTGGTGATCTGGACCAGCCACCCCCACCCAGCGTAGTTAACTCCTTCTTTACCTGTTGATCCAGAGGCATGAGGAGCTTGGTGCCACCAGATGGCAGCCTAAACTTCCAGCGCAATGGATCATCCCTCTGTCTCTTGGTGGCAGCATTCCTCCCTCTGGAACTAAGACCTCTAGGCCAGCAGAGCATAAGGTGGTGGGGACAAGGAGCAAAACTTTTGCTAGTGGGTCACTAGGGGTGATGGGGTTTCACCCTGTTGGCCATGCTGGTCTCAAACTCCTGATCTCAAATGATCCACTCGCCTCGGCCTCCCAAAATTCTGGGATTACGAGCGTGAGCTACTGCACCCAGCCTAGTGCTAATCACTTTTTAAAAAGCCATTCTAATATGTAGTGATGTCTCATTGTGGTTTTAATTTCAACTTTCCTAATGGCTAATGTTGCTGACCATCCTTTCATGTACAAAGAATATTTGCTTTGGTCAAATATCTGTTCATGTCATTTGCGCATTTTTAATTTGATTACTTATTTATTTTATGTTGAGTTCTGAGAGTTCTTTATTCTTGACACAAGTTCTTTGTCAGATATGTGATTTGCAAATATTTTCTCTCATTCTGTAACTTATCTTTCCATCATCCCAAATGCGTCTTTTGCAGAGCAAAAAAAAATTTAATTTTGATGAGGTCCAATTTATCAATTTTTTCTTTTATAAATTGTATTTTGATGTCAAGTCTAAGGGCTCTGCCTAGTCCCTGGTCCTGAAGATTTTCTTCTATTTTTTTTTCCTGAAAATATTACAGTTTGACATTTAAGCCCATGATCCTTGTGTTATGTTTTGTATAAAATGTGAAGGTCAGGCCAAGCCTCATCTCCTTGCCTATGGATGTCTGATTGTTCCTGCAGCACTTGTTGAAAGGGCTATCACTCCTCTACTAAACTGCTGTTGCATCTTTCTCAAAAATTAATTAAGCATATTTCTGGGGTGGGATCTCTGTCTTGCACCAGTAATTAATGTGTCTCTCCCTCCACCAGCACCATACTGAGTTGATTACTTTGTAGAGTAAGCTTTAATAATTGGTACAGTGATTTCTTCTATTTAATTATTCTTTTTCAGAATTGTTTCAGCTAAACTAGGTCCACTTCCTTTTAATATAAAGTTTACAATAAGTTTGCATATGTATACAAAAAACAATGCCAAGATTTAGAATTGTATTAAACCTGCAATTTGAAGGAAGCTGACATCTATGTTGAGACTTCCCATCCCTGAATATGGCATGACTCTCCATTTATGTACATATTTGATTTCTTTCAGCAGAATTTTGTAATTTGCACTATATTCTCCTGTATATGTTTTATTAGATTTATTCCTACATATTAATACTTCAAGTATTTTGAGCAGTTGTAAATGGTATTGCAGTTTTTATTTTGGTTTCCACTCGTTTATTGTTACCATAGAGAGATGCAATTTGTGTATGTGTGTTATTCTTGTGTATTGCAGCCTTGATATTCTCAATCTTTATATCAAGGATTTTTTTTTTTTATTCCTTGGGACTGTTTATGTAGATGATTATGCCACGTGCAAGTAGTAATAGTTTTCTTTCTTTCTTTTAAATCTGCATACTTTTTATTTCTTTTTCTGGTCTTATTACACTGGTTAGAACTTCTAGTACTATCTTGAATTAAAATGGTGAAAGGGAACATTCTTGCCTTGTTCCTGCTCTTAAGGGGAAAGCATTCATTCTTTCACCATTAAGTGTGATGTTAACTGTAGATTTTTGTAAATGCTCTTTCTGAAGTTGGAGGAAATTACCCTCTATTCCAAGTTTGCTAAGAGTTTATATCATGAATGGGTTTTGAATTTTGTCAAAACCTTTTCCTATGTCAATTGATAAGATCATTATGATTTTTCTTCTTCAGTTTACAAGACAGAATATGTGGATTGGCTTTTCAAATATTTAAACAGTCTTGCATAACTTGAGTGAAATTCCTCTTGATTGTGGTCTACTACTCTTTTTATGCATTACTAAATTTGATTTGCTAACACTGTCTTGAGGATTTTTCCATCTAAGCTTATGAGCAAAATCAGCCTGCAAGGTTCTTTCCTCTGTCCCTGCCTCCTTCCTCCCTCCCTTCCTTCCTTCCTTTGTGCTGTCTTTGTTTTGTTTTGATATCAAAATAATGGTATCATAGTCCTTTCCCTTCTATTTTCTGGAAGAGACTGTGTAAAACTGGTGTTGATTCTTCTTTAAATATTTGGTAAATTCTCCAGTGAAACCACTGGGTCTGGATATATTGTGTTCAGGAGCTTTTTAGTTACAAATCCAATTTATATAATGATTATAGGACTATTCAGGCTTTTATATATTTCATCTTTTCTGAGTTGTGGTAATTTGTGGTTTTCAAGGAATTGATCCATTTTTTCCTAGGCTGTCAAATGTACGAGCATAAAATTTTTATAGCGTTTTTCATAGATGCAGCCTCTTTTGTGATATTTCTTGTTTCATTCCTGATATTGCTGATTTGTGTGTTATCTCCTTTTATCTTTGTTGATCATGCTAGAGGATTATCAGTTTTATTAATTTTTTGAAGAACCTGTTTTTTATTTCCTTAATGTTCTGCATTGCTTTCCTGTTTTTAATTTCATCAATTTCTGCTCTTCGCTTTCCATCCTATTTGCCTTAACTTTATTTTACTATTCCTCTTTTAGTTTTTTGACTACTGGTTTGAGAACTTTCCATATTACTAATATAAGGATTTAGTGCTATAAATTTCTCTCTCAGCTCTGCTATAGCTGAATCCCTCAATTGTTTTTTTAAGACAGGGTCTCATTCTGTCACCGAAGCTGGAGTGCAGTAGCACAATCTCCACTTGCTGCAGCCTCAACCTTCTGGGCTCAAGCAATCCTCCCTATCTCAGCCTCCCAAGTAACTGGGACTACAGGTGCATGCCACCACACCTGGCTAATTTTTTGCAGAGATAGGGATTTCACCGTGTTGCCCAGGCTAGTCTTGAACTCCTGGGCTCAAAAAGCGATCCACCTGCCACAGCCTCCCAAAGTGCTGGGATTACAGGAGTAAGCCATTGCACCCAGCCGCATCCACAAATTTTGATATGCCATATTTTCATTGTTACTTGCTTTTTAAAAATTCCCTTTGAGACGTCTTCTTGTCCACATTGTATATAAATGTTTACTGCTTAATTTCCAAGTGTTTGCAGATTTTTCTCTTGTCTTTCTGCAATTTATTTCCAGTTTGATTCCATTGTGGTCAGAGGACACTCTGTATGATTTCAGTTTTTAAAAATTTGTTAAGGTTTGTTTTAAGATCTAGAGTCTGTTCTATAAGAGCTTGAAAATAATGCATAGTTTGCTGTTGATGGATAGAGTTTTCCATAAATGTTAATTTTACCCTATTGGCTAATAATATTGTTTAGTTATCCTATATTCTTGCTGATTTTTTTTTCTGGTAATTTTACAAATTCTGAAAGTGAGATGTCGACATATCCCAACAATAATTATGGATTTTTCTATTTCTTTTTTAAGCTCTATCAGGTTTTGCTTCATGTGTTTTGAAGCTGTGTTGTTTGGTGCACATATATTTAGGATCAAGATATACTCTTGCTCTTTTGTTATTATGTAATATTCCTCTTTTGTCCTAGAAATTCTTTTTGCCATGAACTCTATCTGATATTATTATAGCAACTCCTGCTTTTTTAAAAGTTCCTGTTTGTTTGCATGAAATTTTTTTTCTGTTCTTTCACTTCGAATCTATTAAATACCTATGCCATGGTATTAGAACTGAATATCTTATGGACATCATATAATGGGTCATATTTTTGCATTTACTCTGCTATTTCTGTGTTTTTCCCAGATTTAACCAAACTGCAAAGTCTGAGGGCATGGTTCCTAAAATTTCCCTCATTCCTGACACCAACAGCAAGTTTTAGAGGTTTCCAAAGCACCCCAAGTTTCAATCATTTGCTGGAAGAACTCATAGAAGTCATTGAAAACTGCTATACACATGGTTACTGTTTACTGCAGGGAAAGGATACAAATCAGAACCAGCACAGAGGGCAGGGCTAGGAGGGTCTGTGAAGCCTCTGTTGTCCTCAGGTGCATTACTCTCCCAGCATCCACGTGTGACAATACCATGAAGCACTGCCAACCTAGGAACCTCACCCAAGCCTTGGTGTCCAGAGTGTTTCCTGGAACTGCATTGTGCAGCGATAATTGACTGATCTGTTGGAGACTGGTTGGAACTCTGTCTTCACCTCTCCCTTTCCCAGAATCTGGGGCTGACAGCACATTCCTGGGAGGGCCCACCATGAGCCAGCTGGTAGCATAAACTTCAGGTATAGTCTGAGGGGCCCACCATGAATAGCAAAGACCCTCCTGTCACATGGTCTTCAGGACTACTTGCCAGGAGCCAGGACAAAGGCTAGACCTCTTCTTTGGGCTAGGCCAAATTCTTTACCACACAGAAATCATATTTAGGATTCAAATGTGCCATTTTTATTTGCTTTCTGCATGTTTCTTATGTTTCCTTTATCCTGTTTCGTTTCACTTGTCATGGATTACTTAAACAGTTTTTAGCATTTCATTTTGAATTATTTATACTTTTGGGTGCATTGCTTTGTATCGTTTTCTAAGTGGCTGCTCTAGGATTGATTATAATATACACATGTAACTTATCACAGCCTGCTGGCATCAATGTTTCACCACTTCATGAGAAATATCAAAAGCTTACTTTTATTTACTTCCCCTTTTCCTCCCCCACTTAAACATGTAATTATCATAAATATTTCCTGTTCAGATGTAGAGCACCGCAGCAGATGATGTTAATATTTTTTGCTTCAACCATAAAATACGATTTAAGAAACTCATCATAGTCTATTATACTTACCATATGATTACCCCTTCTGTTGTTGCTATTTCTGATTTCCTTATTTCCTTTTTATTAGTAGAGCTTCCTTCAGCCATTTATTAAGGGTAGGTTTTCTGGTAACAAATTATTCTAGTTGTCCTTCCTCTTAGGATATCTTTATTTCCTTCTCATCCCTGAAGGATACATTCACTGAATAGGGTTCTGGGCAGAGAGTTTTTCTCAGCACCTGGCGATGGTGTGTCGCCCCCTCTGCCTCATGGTTTTAGAGAAGCCCACCATCCTCAGAACCAGTGTCCCTTAATGCATCGTTTTTCTCTGGTGGTTTAAAAGATTTTTTTCTTCATCTTTCCTTTCCTGAAGTTCCATTATGATGTGTTTATCCTATTTGGGGTTTGCTCAGATTCTTGAATCTGCAGGTTTACTTCTTTCACCAAATTTGGGACGTCTTCAACCACTGTGCCTTTGAATACTTTTTCACCACACATTCCTTCCTCTCCTCCTGGGACTCTGGTGACAGGAACGCTGGGCCTTTTGTCACTGTCCCACCCATCCCCGAGGAGGCGTTCATTTCTCAGCCTCCTATCTCTCCATCGTTCCTATGGGCCAGCTCTATTAATTTTCCTTGAATCAACAGACTCTGTTCTCTGTCGTCTCCACTCTGCTATTGTACCCAACTGCACATTTTTTCATTTAGTTATTGTATTTTTCAGTTGTATGATTTTCATTTTGTTCTTGTTTCAAGAAAATTCGCCGTTGTTTTCTGAAGCACTTTTATGATGGCTGCTTTAAAGTTCTAACATCTGATTTATCTTGGTTAATCTTATTTTGCTATTTAAGTTGTTTTTTGTTTTGCTCTGTTATGTTTTTGAGACAGAGTCTTACTCTGATGCTCAGACTGGTGTGCAGTAGCATGATCTTGGCTCACTGCAGCCTCAAACTGCCGGGCTCAAGCGGTCTTCCTGCTTCAGCCTGCTAAGTAGCTGGCACCACACGTGTGTGCCACCACAGGTGTGTGCCACCACAGCTGGCTAATTTTTAAATTGTTTGTAGAGACAGGGTCATGCTGTGTTGCCCAGGCAGATCTCAAACTCCTGGGCTCAAGCCATCCTCCTGATTGACCTTCCAAAGTGCTGGGATTACAGGTGGGAGCCCCCTCACCAGGCTTCAAGTTGCTTTTTATGTTTCCTGATATGACAAATAATTTCAAATATGTTCTGGAGATTTCGGTTATTATGTAAGGAAACTTTTTATCCTATTTGAACATTCCAGTTCAGTCCATGGTACCCTTATTTGGTTTACCATATAGGCCCCAGCCTGCTTTAGGGGAAATGTAGAGTCAATGACAATTTAGTTTTCAAAGCCCTCCCAGTGCTATTCTGGTCTCGTTTGTTCTTCTGGATCTGCTGGGGCTCTGGTTCAATCCCTGCGCATGTTGCTGGGGTTGCCCTGTGCGGTGGGGGTAGGTTAAGGAAACGCCGGGTTCTGGGTGTGGTCTCTGCGCTGTGGTCAGCAGAGCCTTTGTGGCCTGGGTGTGATGCTGAGGGCCAGGCCTGAGCGGAGCTGCTATGACATGGATCAGTAGGAATCTCCTCACTGGGTCTTCAGTGAGATGCCCTTCTCAGTCCTTTCACCAGAGAAAATAGGCTTGTTTTCTTTTCTTTTTTCCCCCTGCAGGTTTTGGCAGTTACAGGTTGCAGGGTTCTCTGGGCCCATCCAGGAGATGAGAGAGAAAAAGAAAACTCAAGGCCTGGTACAGCATCACCCCCAAAGTCCCGAGGTTCCTGGACAGCCTTTCTTCCTCTCCACTTCCTAGAGTCCTCTTATGTCTGTTAAATTTTTTCCAGGGTGTCTAGTTGTATTTAGAGGGCAGATGCTACCTCCTCATAGAATGCCGGGGTCCACTCTCCAGGCATTTGGAATGAGTTGCCACGAGGTCCTCGGGAGGGTGTGACAGTTCACATGCCCACCAGCAGCGTTTCCACGTCTCCATTTCCTCTGCCCCTGACAGCATCTAATGTTATGATTTTTGTTTGTAAATTTGGCTTTTGGTTCCTTTATGAGGGGATTAATTAATACAGGCTGCTGGCTCCTTCCCACGAATCCAAACCTTGGAGATGCCATCAAAGGGATGACAGTTGATGGAGCCCAGAACCTAAGAGGACCCCTGAGAGCCTTGCGGAGGCTGGGCAAACGTGGTGGAGTCTGGGACAGGAGGGGAACCACAGTCTGAGTGGAGGAGGCCACACAGCACAACCCGGGCCAGACTGCAGCTCTCTGCTCCGGGGCCCACCTGGGGCTGTCATCTGTCGGCCCTGCTTTCCTGTAGAAGATCCCATCTGTACCAGCCCCAGGAATCTAGGCAAGGCCAGAGCACCTCAGGAGCCTCCTGGACTGAAGGCCACAACACCTGGGCAGGCTGGCTGGTCGCCCCTGGGCAGCCTTCCTCCCCAGCCCAAGGACAGCCAATTACAGCACAGGGCAGCCCTGGACAGACAGCACCAGCTAGGAGGACAGGGGCATTCCCTGCAGACCAGAGCAGCCCCCAGGGATGAGCAAAGAGGGCCCCAGTCATCCTGCCAGAGGCTCTGCCCCGAGGAGCCCCTGCCTGCCTCCCTGAAACCCACCAGGAAGGTGTCAACTGGGGCCTAAGACGAAGGCAGCTGACCATACCCACGGAACAGAGAGCGGCCTGAGGAAATGAGACAGCGAGGGGAGTGAACTCCGGGAGGGAAAAACCCCAAGGTTTTTCCTTGGAGGAGGGAGCAGATGAGCGGATAAGACCGGTAAATCCGTCACATACCCTCAGGACGCAGGGAGAGCGCGGCTGGAATCGGCAGTTATGCAGAAGATGCAGCCGGGAATACTGGACTGGAACACGCGGGCGCTTAAGTGATGAACTTGGTGGGAAGGTTGGAGACCAGAAAATGAACGAGTGAGACAGGTCAGGCTCTGAGCTCTTCTAGAAGGATCTGAAGGTGTGAGGAGGCAGAGGTGAGGGAGGAAAAATATTCAGTGCTTGGAAGAGGAAAAATGAATAGATAAGAGGAAATATCTGAAAAATGATTAGGAAATTTCCCCAATTAAGAAAAGATGCACATCCTCAAACTGAAAGGGCCTGCAGAGCGTTAATTACATTTTAAAGTTAAAATCTTATGTGTAATTTCAAAGAAAAGCATCTACATTTTGAGTCAAAATTGCTAAAAACTTCCAAAGAGAAAAAGCAGGTAACCCGCACAGGAACGGGAGTGGTGCTGACATTAGAATCGCGGCACAGACAACGGATGCAAGAAGAAAGGGAGTGACAGCTTCAGACGCGAGAGGAAAGGACCCTGGAACCCAGGGCTGCGTCCTGCTCACCGCCATGAAATATGGGCACGCAGGAAGCCATCCTCAGTCCTATCAGCCCCCTTGAGAGTCAACCCCAAAAACACTCTTGGAGAAATATTTCAGCAAGAAAAAGGAACCGGGGAGGATGCTGCCAGGTCTAGGGAGGAGTTGTGCTTCCCCAGCGTGGATGGTTCACTGCCATCTAAGTAAGCAATGACCTCCGCGTGTGCCGCACAGTCCAGCTTCCTCAGAGGCGGTGGTGGCCTGGTGGAGGAATGTGGGCTGGCTGGGCGGCCACAGAGAATTACTGTTTCCATTAAAAGGAAATGTCTTCTGGCCGGGAGCCCTGGCTCACACTGTAATCCCAGCATTTTGAGAGGCTCAGGCGGGTGGATCGCTTGAGGTCAGGAGTCTGAGACCAGCCTGGCCAACCTGGTAAAACCCTGTCTCTGCTAAAAATACAAAACTTAGCTGGGCGTGGTGGTGGGCACCTGTAATCTCAGCACTTTGGAAGGCTGAGGCGGGCGGATCACTTGAGGCTAGGAGTTCGAGACCAGACTGACCAACATGGGGAAACCCCATGTCTACTAAAAATACAAAAATTAGCCTGGCATGGGGGCACATGCCTGTAGTCCCAGCTACTCGGGAGGCTGAGGCAGGAGAATCGCTTGAACCCGGGAGGTGGATGTTGCAGTGAGCCAAGATCACACCACTGCACTCCAGCCTGGGCAACAGAGCAAGACCCTGCCTAAAAAAAGAAAAAAAGTGTCACATGGAGATGTGTGTCCATTTGGGACTGTTTTCCAGCCTTTCCACACTCTCCCCCTCCCCATCTGTCCCTCCATCTCCACCAAGCTGTGTTTTGATGTTGTGTTTGCATGATTTGGTGTATCTGGCATTTTAACATTTCATCCTTGCCACTATTTATTATTTTCTGTTTCTTCATAGTAGCCACTAAATTGATTTCAGGTGATATCTCATTGTGGTTTTGATTTGCATTTATCTAATAATTAGTGATATTTAGTGTGTTTTCATATGCTCATTGGCCATCAGTACATCATCTTTGGGAAAATGTCTGTTCAAGTCATTTGCCTGTTTTTAAATCAGGTAATTTGTTGATTTGTTGTTGAACCATGGAGACATAATTTTAAACCACAACACCTATCTTGCAGATTGCGGTGAGAACTAAAAGATTTATGTATGCAGATCATATTACCTGTCACGTAGTAGGCACTCAAAAATTATTACTTGTCTTCCTAGGGTTGTTATGTTAAATAATGTTATGTTAATAACATATGTAAAACTGCTTCTTAAATTATAAAGTGCTATGCAAATGTGAGTTAATACTACAAAGCTGTATGCAAAATATTTTAATATTTTTCTGAGGTTCTCCATACTTAAATATATAAATCTTTCCATCTCTAGACTTTATTCTGTTTTTTAGCCGTAATCCTTTTTTTCCATTTTACTTCAAGTTTTATCAAAAAAAAATAGCAGCCAAAATAGAACAAGTAAAGACGGAGAAACAATAACTAATTTCACTAAAGCAAAGTCAGAGTAAGATCTATTTAAAAATAAAACGTGAAGAAAAGTTGCAATGGATTACACTATTGAAAAATCCTAAGACAACCAGAACTGCCGTTCCTTCAGAGAATGTGAGTGATGTTGAAAGATTAATAACATTTGGATAACATTAATTACAGTGATGTTATAAACTCTGGTATTCCAGTTGGTTTTCTAATGACATTTCGAACAAGTGCTGAGGCGAACTGCATCACTTCAGAACTTTGATTGCTGTCACTCAGTGATTTTAAAATTGAATTGTTTTGTTCTTAAAGAGTCAGAATATGTCACTGTCTTCAGAAATATTCTCAAAATTATGGGGAGGAAGTGATACACATTCCTATACAATTATAGAGCACTCAAAAAAAAGAAATGTATTTTGTTTTTAATACAAAATTAACAGGTTTTTTTAATAGGGAATAGAAAAAAACAGGAGAAAGATTATGCTTCATGCTTCTCAGAAGACTTTGTTCCCTTGCAGAATTATTTGACAATAAAATTCTTTCTAGAAAAACTCACTTTTCTTGCTTATATTTCTCTCGTCTCCATTCTCTCCTTTCTTTTCACCTCCCTGTTTCTTTCTTCCAATGAATTCTTTTAGAAGCCATGGATTCTGGTCAAGGTAGATGCAACACTTTGGAGTTAGTGAGAAGAGGTCATTCCTCCATCCAGCTTTCTGCTTTCTGATCTCTCTTCCCTCTGCTGACCAACCCGTTGCCCAATGGATATAATAAAAGAAAGACTACTTGCCACTGGCTTATATTATATTGGATTTTAATATTCCCAAGAGAATGTGCTAAATATATATATTGTGCCACTGACCAGAAGTAAAGCATGATTGTAACAGACATGCTTCTAAGTATTTGCTCAGCCCACAGCCTACTCTGCTCCTGCTGCCCAAGGGGCATCCCACCCACCCATCCACAAATATGAATCGTTTGATTAAATAGGAGCACCAGAACCAACTCATCCATATGCAATGAGCTGGACAAATACATTCTCTCTTTTTCTCCTCTTTTCCCTCTTTCCTCTCCCTCTCTACAAATTCAGCTAAGGTGAATGCTAACCATTTGCAATGGTGTTTAAAGCAGAACAGTGGTGTTCTGTGGCAGAACTCTGTGCTACAGGACTCTGAAGGGAGATTATGCCCACTGCCTCCCCACCCACCCCTCTTGCCCACCCCCACCACAGTTCCAGCAGCATCTCAGTCTATACAGTGCATCTCAGGTATTGGAGGTGGCATCATTCCAGGTAAAACATATTCTATGCTCTATAAACCCTGAGCCCAATGCAATGCCATCTTAAGTAGGCCCAGGTCTGTCCCTTGTCCAGATGTGCCATCAGCACCCTTTCAACACTCTCTCTCCTCCCCCTTTCTCTATACTTAAAGCTCCCTCTACCCCACCCAGATATCCAAAGGCATTGATCCTACCCTCCCAAAGCTCCCACTGTGGCCAGCTCCTCCGAGGCCTCTCAGGGAAGAGTGAAGTGAGCTAATCAACCCAGCCTAGACTTCTGTTGACCCAGAACCAATTCAAGATGAAGGCCATGCCTTAGACAGCAGCTGCCAGGGAAATACATGACTTATACAATGACATCAGCTGAAATTCACAAAGGTCACTGCATTTAACTCATTCCTCACCCAAGGTGATGCAAGCATGCTAACCCTTTTCCTCCCAGTCTTCTCTGGATGATCTTCTCCACTTGATTTTACTGGGATGTACATGAACAAGCTAGAGGAACAGCCTGTGCCTGTTATCCTCTCCTCCCCACTGCTGAGGTCACTCTCCACCCTTCTCATCCTACTCTCTTGCTGGGGACACTGAACTGTATGAGTTTCATCAATGGACTCCCTTGCCCTTTGACCTCCAGTTGGGTTCTGCCAAGTAGAGGTCCTTAATAGGAGATAAGAGGGAGGGAGAAGGAGTGGAGGCTGGGGTATTTATGCCTCTGGCTTGATCCCTGAAGTATTGTCTTGCAGTCATCTCTATGTGATTCTCTCCACCCAGGTTCCAGTAACTGATCCCTCCTCATATCATTTCTGGTGAGGAGTCATAACTGAACTCAGTGGTGCTACACTGTCCTTTATGGACTCCATAAACACTGCTCATCGTTTGTAAACAGTCCCTTCACTAAACCTCCCTCCAATTGTTCTAGTGCAAATGGCCCAACACATTCCTCCTGGGATCCTGAAATGATTCCTTAAATGATGTGGTCTATCCTATCTCCCCTTCCTGCCTACAATGGCCTTGGGCTCTGTCCTAACTCTGCTGCCTTTAAGATTGGTCTACCCTAAACTATATCCACATAACCCCACGATTGTCCCTTCATGCCTAACCCACAAAGAGAGGTGATAGGAGTTAGGCTGAGGAGTGGGGATAGGGAAAGACAAGGCTTAGCATGGTCCCTGATGACCTCGTAGCTTCCAGGCAGATGAAGGCAGGGTGGAGGCAGGCTGCTCTGAGCCCAGCTGGTCGGTGCTCAATCAGAAAGGATATGGGTTGAGCTCAGAAAGCCTGAGAGCAGTGGCACTCTGGAGCAGATCTAAGAAGCCAAGACTCTAAGAACAACATGCAAATCTGTGTAGGGAATATCAGAGGCTCCTACCCAGGTCTCAGCAAGTGCAGACAGGCTGGTTGTCAGGAGGATTAGGGTTAGGGTTAGGGTTAGGGAGGAGTGAATCAAATATGAAGCAAAGCAATGATCAATTAGCTCAATCTGCAGATAGGAATAGATTCCTACAGATAGAAATTTAAGTCAGAGTTGCAAGGGGATTTAGAAATCACACACTTCAATCACTTCACTTTTAGATGAGGACTATCAGACTGTAGAAACAGGGGTGATGAGTGCAGAACAAAGACAAACACCCAAAACTTCTCACTTCTAGATTAAGGATTTACCTGTGAAACCCATGCCTCTAAAAAGGTCGATTCTACTTTTTAAATATTTTTAAAGAGAGTAGCTTTGGATGAAAACATGATGTTATGGCCTTGAAATTTTTATATCAAGCATATTTTCAACTGGTCACTAGAAAAAAAAATAGATGTAGTAAAAAGAATCTACACAGGATCAAACTGATAATAACTAAAATTATATATGTTAACTTTGATATTGACAAAAAACTGACTGAAGAATCTCATTGTGTTGGTAAGTCTCAAAACTACAAAAGTGAACTCTTAAAATTGCACTTTATACAAATAACACAAAATAAAACTGACAAAGGTGAAAGCTTTACACAGAAAAATTTGTAATTGACTTTAAAAATTGACAAAAGAATCGAATCTTCTTGTCAAAAATTATACCTGCGAAATCTAGCCCAGGAAAGTTAGGTTTGGTAGAAAATGACTACAAAAGAAACCTCAAAATTGCTGATTGGAAAAGTTGGAAAGATTTAATACGGACATAAAATGGGATCACTGAATAAAGTCTAAATTATTTCAGTAAAATAAAAATACTGAAAATTATTTAATGGCACAGGAAGAAATTTGATCAAAGAATTACATTAATTCAAGACAGTTGCTTCTAGAAAATAATTTATTGATAATATTTCCGGAAATGTTGGAATAATTCTGATGAAAATGTTTGTTTTCATTCAATAAAAAATGTCCTCAGGGTCAAAACAACTGAGAGAGAAGTACCTGATATGGGACTTCTCAGGTAGCCCCCACTCTTGGGGCTTCCAGTTTTACATTTACCAAGTTTAAAGAAATCTAAGATCTCTTTCCAGGATCCTAATAACTTGCCTAGATCAAAATAACATGTACTTCAGTGAATGATTTCAGCTGGTTGATAAAATCAAAGTTTACCAGAAGGCATGAAAGTTCAGAGATCCCCTTACCATTTCAAAGGGGGTTTGTACTTTAAAATCAATCTACATGTCACCTCGCACCCATTATGATGGCCACTATTTAAAAAGAAAACAGAAAATAGCAAGGGTTAGCACCAATGTGGAGAAATTAGAGCCCTTGTGCACTGTTGGTGGAATGTAAAATGATCCTGCCATTATGGAAAACAATATGGAGGTTCCTCAAAAAATTAAAGCTAGGATTACTGTATAATCTAGTGATATGGTTTGCCTCTGTGTCCCCACCCAAATCTCATGTGGAATTGTAATCCCCACGTGTTGAAGGTGGGGCCTGGCAGGAGGTGATTGGATCACGGGGGTGGTTTCTAATGGTTTTGCATCATCCCTCTAGTATTGTCTCATGACAGAGTTCTCATGAGATCTGGTTTTTAAAAGTGTGTGGCACATCCTCCTTCACTCTGTCTCTCTCTCCTGCCACCATGTGAAGATATGCCTGCTTCCCCTTCACCTTCTGCTGTGATTGTAAGTTTCCTGAGGCCTCCCAGTCATGTTTCCTGTACAGCCTGCAGAAACTGTGAGTCGATTAAACCACTTTTCTTCATAAATTACCCAGTCTCAGGTAGTTCTTTATAGGATTGTGAGAATGGACTAATACATCCAGCAATCCCATTTCTGGGCATATATCCAAAAAAGAATTGAAAGCAGTATCTTGAAGAGATATTTGTACATGTGTGTTCATAGCAGCACTATTCACAATAGCCAAGAGCTGAAACCAACCCAAATGCTCATTAAAAGATGAATGGATAAACAAAAGAGTGTGTTTCTTTAAATGTGATTTTATGCTGGGATCATAGAGAACCCTGGATTTTATGCAAATGAGTGGGAAAAAAATTAACCCAACACAAAAAAGTAGGTTTATACTGATCATACAGGACAACACCTTTCAAGATTGTAAAAAGTTAACTTTTCTCTCTTCACATCACCTGTAATGATGACACCCCATAAAGATTTTTCTCTATGTATCCTTAGTTTTGCACAATCCCCTGGCCCCAGTGCTGCATCCCCATATCCCAGTTGAGAAGAATATGCCAATATTTAAGGACACACAATAGGGTCAGCACATCAAGCTTCAGGACTTACACCCTCCATAAAAGAGAAAATTCTCCTTTCTCATGCCATTCTTTCAAAGCCAGGGTTCCCGAAGAAAGGATTTCTGGTGTCATTACACAAAGGAGATCCTGGAAATTAAGGTTTGCCATGGGTTATGTCCAGTACTGGAATAAACACAGAATTATTGAGGTACCTTCCTCTGTCTTCTTTGCAAACTCCTCGTTGCAGCTCCTTCCTTGCAAACCCCTCTGTCTTCCTTGCGAACCCCTCATTGTAGCTCAGAACTCTGCTTTGGCATTGCCTCCTGGTAAAGCCCCTGCTGCGTCCACCCTTCCAACCACACTTCCTCACTCTCCTCTGCACCACTTTGGTGCTGCAGGAGTTACACTTCCTGTTGCAAAGATCAAGTATTCTCGGGTGACCTCTGGTGTTGTGGGTGATTGTAAAGATACTTAAGGCAATAAGAAAGCACAGGTATGACACTAGGCAGGTTGTAGTCCAGCCTCCCAGAGCCCTGGGATGTCAGTAAGGGCTCCCCTTTGAGTCAGTAATGGTAATGCCCCCTTGAGAAGAGGGACCTTTGGCCCCTGACTCCTGACGGTGCCATACTCACAATTCCACTTCTCTCCTTCACCTCTCTGTGCTTCCGCTTCTCACTAGTTTGGCTGTTACCTCCACTTTTGTTTCTTTCTAATTCTACTCTGGTTCTGTAGTTGAGTTTCTCACAGTGGAAACTACCTGTGCTCTCACTGGTTGGGTCAGTGAGTTGCCTCCACTATTGGGCAGAATTCTGCTATTAGACCTCCCAGAGCCCATTGGTAAACCTAAGATTGTAAAAATGTAAAACTTTTCTATCCTCAACGTCATCTGTAATAATGAAACCCCAAAAATATTTACTCTATGTATCCTGTAGTTTTGCACAATTTTGTGGTTACCTTTGGCCAAGTTACAGATTCTTGATCAGTTCGATCATGGTTACTTACCAGGGTCACATGACAGAAAGTCAACAACTTATGGAAAAAGAACAGTCTTTGCTGCTTTGCTCAGAAGGTAATATGTACAAACTTGCATTATTGCATATATCACAATACAGCTTGTTTCTGCATAGCCCAGTCCCCTAGAAGACTATAACCGTGAGGCCAGTGGTATTTCCTATATTTGCATGTTCAGCATGCAGCATAGTGCCTGGTACATGGTAGATTCTCAATAAAGCTCTGTTGAAGTTAATAGAAAAGAAAGTAAAACCAAAATACCTGAATTCTAATTTTGCTATTTCTTTGCTATCTGAACTAAGATAAGTTAATCTTTCTGAACCTCCCTTTCTTCTTATGTAAAAAGACATAGTTGTGGTAAATATTAAGATGTGGGCATACCTAGCACAGTTTTGTGTGTGTGTGTGTATGTGTGTGTGTATACATATATATATATTTAAACATATATATATATATTTAAACGGTCTCTTTGTTATACCACTGCCATGTATTGTAATTACATTCAAGTAGATCTTCTCTTCCAAACAGAGAGTAAGTTTTAAGGACAGGGTCTGTGTCTTATTAACCTTTGCACCTCCATTCCACCACCCAAATTTCTGCTTTTGGTGGGTATTTAAGATAATTAATGGCATGAAGCGCCAACGGATTTATAAACTGAATGTGCTTAAAATCTCCATATATTAACATTTTTAACAATTTTTTAAAAGCAGGAAATATTAAGCATGACAAATTATGGTCAACCCGAGTTTTAATAACTCTGGGTGCCTAGCAATCTTCTAAGAGTCAAACGAAAGCAATCTTGCCTAGGTTGCAGTTTTCCAGTGTTTGTCTCCACCTACTGTATTTACTGGAAAGCTGCTGAAGCGTTCCTTCTAATCTTGAGGTTTTCAAGCGTCTATCTCTGGGACAAGCAAAGCTCTGCATTGGGCACCACAGTCTAGCACACGTTTTCAGGCACCACTAGAGGGCAGGCTAATGCTAACTTCGGGGACTACTAAGCAAGGGCTTTAGTCTCGAAAAAATGGGTAAACGCACCACTTGTTTCTTGGGTCTGTTTCTAAATGGAAAAGTACATGTGGGCATGTCCAGATTTGTATTTCGTGTTCCCTTGATTCGTTATTTAATCCTTCGGCTCACCTTTCCTTTTGTTTTCTCTTTCCTCCTTCAAGTTCTTTCTCCTCTGGAGTGTAACAAACCTGTTTTCCCCCCGTCAAAGGCTTAACCCACAAAAATAAATCAAGATGAAGGAACAGAAGGAAACACTGCATAATTTAGTTAGTGAAAGTTGGACAGCTGAGGTTTCCTTTGGGTTTATTCTGAAATAAAGGATTTTTTAAAGGTTCAACTTGCCTAATTTTTCATACTTTGGGCAGCTTGCCAAGATGGGAAGGGAAGGGGATTTGCAGAAAGAAGAAAACTGAGAGAGAGAGAGAGAGTGTGAGTGTGTGTGTGTGTGCGCGCACATAGCGGGGCGCGTTTCTGGGTGTAGGGGATGTTTATAAGGATGGAGGAAGGAAATGAAAAGCAGATGTTGGGAGTTGGATGGTCACAGAAAGAACACTGGCCTGCAAGTATTACTGGGCCACCATAAGCAGTGCTGGGACACAGCTCCACTGGACAGCCACCCCTTTCTGTAACCTGAGAGCCGCCACCCTACTCGCACCTCAGGCTCCTCATCAAGCATGTGAGAAATTTGTACTAGATGACCTTCTGGTTCAAATATGAGCCTGTGTTGAGCGAGAGAAAACATGGGGGTTAGAAACGCAGGATGAATATTTATGGAGAATCTGAGAATGACAAACAGAAAGCAAGCAAGCCAACAAATACACTATGAAGCTGGAAGAGTCTTCCAGCTGACCCAAGTGTAGAAACAGTTGCCCCATTTAGAATATTTGGAACATTTTCCCTCCCATTATCAGGGCTCTAACACCGGGCTGCCCTCTGTTCTACCCTCTGGAAAGTCCAAGGGAAAAAGGTACCAAAGCAGACAAGCAAGGATAGAAACGGTGGTGGCATTGCAGGCTGGTCTGCATTGCGGCTATAGAACAAAAATTTCCAACCCAAAATGATAAGCTAATAAAATTCTAAACACAAACTTCCTCTAGCCAGTTAAAACAATGGTTCAAAGAAATACACACCCCTTGGGATCGTACTGCTATTCTTCCATAGTTAGTGTAAGTTCAGTGTTGGTTTTTCATGACTTTTGGAGGCCACTAACTTTCCATTTCACCTGCACAGTTTCAATTACTCTAATCATATAGCTCTTTAATAATCATCCTGGCTATGAGTTGGAAGCTTTAACTGCTCTCTGACAATAAGTAGTAGCTAATTAATTGCTACTTATGAACTTTCTATTTTTTTTATCTTAATACTTCTGAGAGTTCTTTCCAGATAATCACTGGAGAATAAGGAGTTTTTACCCCCATGTGGCTATTCCTCTAAAACTAGCTATATTTAACTAGCTCCAAAAAAGATGCGAAAGATTGTTACTTTGCGTGCAACAAATACACAGGAAGAATTCAAAGAATTGTATTTTAAATTTGTTACATCTGCAATTTCAAGTAACCACCACTAGGGGGTGGTGCTAAATACTTAAATGGTAATTCTGTCTGAGTTCAAAAATGCAGATGTCTAGGTCTTGGAGAATCAGGATCTTCCGAGTAAGAGATTAGGAAATCTTCCCCTTTTTTATTATTATACTTTAAGTTCTGGGGTACATGTGCAGAACGTGCAGGCTTGTTACATAGGCATACACATGCCTTGGTGGTTTGCTGCACCCATCAACCCGTCATCTACATTAGGTATTTCTCCTAATGCTATCCCTCCCCTAGCCACCCACCCCACAACAGGCCCCAGTGTGTGATGTTCCCCTCCCTATGTCCATGTGTCCTCATTGTTCAACTCCCACTTATGAGTGAGAACATGTGGTGTTTGATTTTCTGTTCTTGTGTTAGTTTGCTGAGAATGATGGTTGCCAGCTTCATCCACGTCCCTGCAAAGGACATGAACTCATCCTTTTTTATAGCTGTATGGTATTCCATGGTGTATATGTGCCACACTTTCTTTATCCAGTCTATCACTGATGGGCATTTGGGTTGGTTCCAAGTCTTTGCTATTGTGAACAGTGCTGTAATTAACATATGTATGCATGTGTCTTTATAGTAGAATGATTTATAGTCCTTTGGGTATATACCCAGAATTGGATTGCTGGGTCAAATGGTATTTCTGGTTCTAGATCCTTGAGGAATCACCATACTGTCTTCCACAATGATTGAACTAATTTACACTCCCACCAACAGTGTAAAAGCATTCCTATTTCTCCACAACCTCTCCAGCATCTGTTGTTTCCCGACTTTTTAATAATTTCCATTCTAACTGGCATGAGATGGTATCTCATTGTGGTTTTGATTTATATTTCTCTAATGATGAGTGATGATGCGTTTTTTTTCATGTTTGTTGGCTGCATAAATGTCTTCTTTTGAGAAGTGTCTGTTCATATCCTTGGCCCACTTTTTGATGGGGCTTTTTTTCATGTAAATTTGTTTAAGTTCTTTGTAGATTCTGGATCTTAGCCCTTTGTCACATGGATAGATTACAAAAGTTTTCTCCCACTCTGTAGGTTGCCTGATCAGTCTGATGATAGTTTCTTTGGCTGTGCAGGAGCTCTTTAGTTTAATTAGATCCCATTTGTCAATTTTGGCTTTTGTTGCCATTGCTTTTGCTGTTTTAGTCATGAAGTCCTTGCCCATGCCTATGTCCTGAATGGTATTGCCTAGGTTTTCTTCCAGGGTTTTTATGGTTTTAGGTCTTACGTTTAAGTCTTTAATCCATCTTGAGTTAATTTTTGTATAAGATGTAAGGAAGGGGTCCAGTTTCAGTTTTCTGCATATGGCTAGCCAGTTTTCCCAACACCATTTATTAAATAGGGAGTCCTTTCCCCATTTCTTGTTTCTGTCAGGTTTGTCAAAGATCCGATGGTTGTAGATGTGTGGTGTTATTTCTCAGGCCTCTGTTCTGTTCCATTGGCCTACATCTCTGTTTTGGTACCAGTATCATGCTGTTTTGGTTACTGTAGCCTTGTAGTATAGTTTGAAGTCAGGTAGCATGATGCCTCCAGCTTTGTTCTTTTTGCTTAGGATTGTCTTGGCTATGCGGGCTCTTTTTTGGTTCCATATGAAATTTAAAGTAGTTTTTTTCCAATTCTGTGAAGAAAGTCAATGGTAGCTTGATGTAGATAGCATTGAATCTATAAATTACTTTGGGCAGTATGGCCATTTTCATGATATTGATTCTTCCTATCCATGAGCATGGAATGTTTTTCCATTTGTTTGTGCCCTCTCTTATTTCCTTGAGCAGTGATTTGTAGTTCTACTTGAAGAAGTCCTTCACATCCCTTGTGAGTTGGATTCCTAGGTATTTTATTCTCTTTGTGGCAGTTGTGAATGGGAGTTTACTCATGATTTGGCTTTCTGTTTGTCTATTATTGGTGTATAGGAAAGCTTGTGATTTTTGCACATTGATTTTGTATCCTGAGACTTGCTTAAGTTGCTTAAGGAGATTTTGGGCTGAGACGATGGTGTTTTCTAAATATACAATCATGTCATCTGCAAACAGAGACAATTTGACTTCCTTTCTTCCTATTTGAATACCCTTTATTTCTTTCTCTTGCCTGATTGCCCTGGCCAGAACTTCCAATACTATGTTGAATAGGAGTGGTGAGAGAGGGCATCCTTGTCTTGTGCCAGTTTTCAAAGGGAATGCTTCCAGTTTTTGCCCATTCAGTATGATATTGGCTATGAGTTTGTCATAAATAGCTCTTATTATTTTGAGATATGTTCCATCAATACCTAGTTTAAAGAGATTTTAAGGGGTGGTGAATTTTATCGAAGGACTTTTCTGCATCTATTGAGATAATCATGTGGTTTTTTTCATTGGTTCTGTTTATGTGATGGATTATGTTTATTAATTTGCATATGTTGAACTAGCCTTGCATCCCAGAGATGAAGCCAACTTGATCGTGGTGGATAAGCTTTTTGACGTGCTGCTGGATTTGGTTTACCACTATTTTATTGAGGATTTTTATATCAATGTTCATCAGGGATATTGGTTTGAAATTTTTTTGCTGTTGTTTTGTCTCTGCCAGGTGTTGGTATCAGGATGATGCTGGCCTCATAAAATGAGTTAAGGAGGATTCCTTCTTTTTCTATTGTTTGGAATAGTTTCAGAAGGAATGGTACCAGCTCCTCCTTGTACCTCTGGTAGAATTCAGCTGTGAATCCGTCTGGTCCTGGACTTTTTTTGGTTGGTAGATGATTAATTACTGCCTCAATTTCAGAACTTGTTATTAGTCTATTCATGGATTTGACTTCTCCCTGGTTTAGACTTAGGAGGGTGTATGTATCCAGGAATTTATCCATTTCTTCTAGATTTTCTAGTTTCTTTGCATAGAGGTGTTTAGAGTATTCTCTGATGGTAGTTTGTATTTCTGTGGGATCATGGTGATATCCCCTTTATCATTTTTTATTGCATCTATTTGATTCTTCTCTCTTTTCTTCTTTATTAGTCTGGCTAGCAGTCCATCAATTTTGTTGATCTTTTCAAAAAACCAGCTCCTGGATTCACTGATTTTTTGAAGGGTTTTTTGTGTCTCTATCTCCTTCAGTTCTGCTAGTTCTCTCCATTGTGATGTTAAGGTATCAATTTTAGATCTTTCCTCCTTTCTCTTGCGGGCATTTAGTGCTATAAATTTCCCTCTAAACATGGTTTCAGCTGTGTCCCAGAGATTCTGGTACATTGTGTCTTTGTTCTCACTGGTTTCAAAGAACTTATTTATTTCTGCCTTCATTTTGTTATTTACCCAGTAGTCATTCAGTAGCAGGTTGTTCAGTTTCCATGTAGTTGTGCGGTTTTGAGTGAGTTTCTTAATCCTGAGTTCTAATTTGATTGCACTGTGATCTGAGAGACTGTTTGTTATGATTTCCATTCTTTTCCATTTGCTGAGAAGTGTTTTACTTCCAATTATGTGGTCAATTTTAGAATAAGTGTGATGAGGTGCTGAGAAGAATGTATATTCTATCAATTTGGGGTGGAGAGTTCTGTAGATGTCTATTAGGTCTTCTTGGTCTAGAGCTGAGTTCAAGTCCTGAATATCCTTGTTAATTTTCTGTCTCATTGATCTGTCTAATGTTGACAGTGGGGTGTTAAAGTCTCCCACTATTATTGTGTGGGAGTCTAAGTCTCTTTGTAGGTCTCTAAGAACTTGCTTTATGAGTCTGTGTGCTCCTGTATTGGGTGCATATATATTTAGGATAGGCAGCTCTTCTTGTTGCATTGATCTCTTTACCATTATGTAATGCCCTTCTGTGTCTCTTTTTATCTTTACTGGTTTAAAGTCTGTTTTATCAGAGACTACGATGGCAACCTCTGCTTTTTTTGCTTTCCATTGGCTTGGTGAATATTCCTCCATCCCTTTATTTTGAGCCTATGTGTATCTTTGCAAGTGAGGTGGGTCTCCTGAATATAGCACACCAATGGGTCTTGACTCTTTATCCCATTTGCCAGTCTGTGTCTTTCAATTGGGGCATTTATCCCATTTACATTTAAGGTTAATATTGTTATGTGTGAATTTGATCCTGTCATTATGATGCTAGCTGGTTATTTTGCCCGTTAGTTGATGCAGTTTCTTCATAGCGTTGATGGTCTTTACAATTTGGCATGTTTTTGCAGTGGCTGGTACTGGTTGTTCCTTTCCATGTTTAGTGCTTCCTTCAGGTGCTCTTGTAAGGCAGGCCTGGTGGTGACAAAACCTCTCAGCATTTGCTTGTCTGTAAAGAATTTTATTTCTCCTTCACTTATGAAGCTTAGTTTGGCTGGATATGAAATTCTGAGTGCAAAATTCTTTTCTTTAAGAATGTTGAATATTGGCCCTTATTCTCTTCTGGCTTGTACGGTTTCTGCAGAGAGATCTGCTGTTAGTCTGATGGGCTTCCCTTTGTGGGTAACTTGACCTTTCTCTCTGGCTGCCCTTAACATTTTTTCCTTCATTTCAACCTTGGTGAACCTGATGATTATGTGTCTTGGGGTTGCTCTTCTCAATGAATATCTTTGTGGTGTTCTCTGTATTTCCTGAATTTGAATGTTGGCCTGCCTTGCTAGGCTAGGGAAGTTCTCCTGGATCATACCCTGCAGAGTGTTTTCCAACTTGGTTCCATTCTCCCCATCACTTTCAGATACACCAATCAAACACAGGTTTGGTCTTTTCACATAGTCCCATATTTCTTGGAGGCTTCATTCATTCCTTTTCATTCTTTTTCTCTAATCTTGTCTTCACACTTTATTTCATTAATTTGATCTTCAATCTCTGATTTCCTTTTTTCTGCTTGATTGATTTGGCTATTGATACTTGTATATGCTTCACA
The DNA here is from genome assembly GCF_028858775.2 of Pan troglodytes. Taxonomy (NCBI): domain Eukaryota; kingdom Metazoa; phylum Chordata; class Mammalia; order Primates; family Hominidae; genus Pan; species Pan troglodytes. Next base: position 17,557,626 of record NC_072413.2, read on the forward strand.
AAGTTCTCGTGCTGTGTTTTTCAGCTCCATCAGGTCATTTATGTTCTTCTCTAAAGTGGTTATTCTAGTTAGCAATTCATCTAACATTTTTTCAAGGTTCTTAGCTTCCTTGCCTTGGGTTAGAACATGCTCCTTTAGCTCAGAGGAGTTTGTTATTACCCACCTTCTGAAGCCTACTTCTGTCAATTTGTCAAACTCATTCTCTGTACAGTTTTGTTCCCTTGCTGGTGAGGAGTTGTGATCCTTTGGAGGAGAAGAGGCATTCTGGTTTTTGGAATTTTCAGCCTTTTTACGCTGGTTTCACCCCGTCTTCATGGATTTATCTCCCTTTGGTGTTTGATGTTGGTGACCTTCAGATGGGGTTTCTAAGTGGACATCCTTTTTGTTGATGATGATACTATTCCTTCCTGTTTGTTAGTTTTCCTTCTAACAGTCAGGTCCCTCTGCTGCAGGTCTGCTGGAGTTTGCTGGAGTTCCACTCCAGACCCTGTTTGCCTGGGTATCACCAGTGGAGGCTACAGAGCAGCAAAGATTGCTGCCTATTCCTTCCTCTGGAAACTTCATCCCAGAGGGGCACCCACTAGATGCCAGCCAGAGCTTTCCTGTATGAGGTGTCTGTTGGCCCCTGCTGGGAAGTGTCTCCCAGTCTGGAGACATGGGGGTCAGGGACACACTTGAGGAGGCAGTCTGGCCATTGGCAGAGCTCAAACATTGTGCTGGGAGATCTAGCGCTCTCTTCAGAGTCAAGTCTTGTTTGTTTTTAAGATAATATATAGATTAGTAATGCATATCTTGCAACCCTTTTAAAGATTTCAATAGATGATATAGGATCTTTACTTCTTTATTTCAGTTCAATCCAACTCGGGTGACAATTACTGATGCCTCTCAGGCCCAGGGGCTTGCTGGCCCATACAGAGGGCTTGTGGCTTTGCAGACTCTGAACCTTGATTCTTTCTGATTTAATCTTTCTACTTCCTTCAATCCAAGGGTTACTTCCTCTTATCAGTTGCACAAGAGACACCATCCCACTTGTGTGTCCTGGCAACAGCTTGTCAAGGTGCTCTAAGTCCAAAGAAGAATGCCAATTCTGCTTTCCCTTAAATAAATCTCTCTGGGAAATCTTCCTTTTTAAATAAGTCTCCTGAGTGAATTTGAGGCAGGCTAAGTTAGACAACAGCAATTCAATTCATTTTAACTGGTGTGAGTTCCCTCAACCCCATCCACAAAAGAAAATCTTCCTTTAGAAAATTGTCATCTTTAACTAAAATGACAATATGAATATCCACAGAGTGTATCCACGCCCAACCACTTTTCAGCACCTCTACTGACCACTGTCATTCCTTGTCACAGACACTGAAATCGCCTCCTAATCAGTTCCCTTGCTTCCATTTCCCTGGAATCAATCTCCACATAGTAGCTGGAGTGATCTTTTAGAAAGATAAATTCTGTCATCTCACTTTCCTGCTCAGAACCTTCTATTTACTATACATTACCCTCAGAATAAAATCCAAATGTCTTACTGTGGCCTGGAAGGCCCTCCATGAACAGGCCTCGGACCGCCATATCATTGCCTCCCCTAGCACCTTCCACCTTCACACAAAGCTCAGATCCTTGAGCAAGCTATTTCCTCAGCCCGTCCCCAAGATCTGCAGGGCTGACTCCCTCCTCTGCTCAAATGTCACCGCCTCAAAGAAGCTTTTCCTTTGCCTCACCACCTACCATCAGTCCTGCCAGTGGTGGCTGGGGGCCAGGGGCCAGGAGTCAGGGAGGGTTATTAGAGACAGATTTTGTAGATCCTTTTACAATCACAAAGCAGGAGCATAGTATGTGTTTGTTGAATGAATAAATGGATAAACTTAAGCTAAATCTAAGTATAAAGTGGGAATATATTAATATGTGTAGGTGCAAACTGTGACCCCCTCTTTATTATTATAACTATGCAATGGCTTTTTAACTAAGCTTTCCACACACATTCAACTTTAACACAGCTACCCTTGTCTTGCCTCTTAGGAGTGATTTTCCATAGGGACTTGAGGGAGATGGACCCTTCCAAAACAGGCATTTCAGAATTTTCAGGCACCAAGGGATATATAAAGTTGAAGCTGCACACTCAATATATGTCATTATAATATTTTAATTAATTAATAGTGACTTTAATGTGAATAAAGACTTAAAGCAGATTTCAACACATTCTTCTGGTACTGTCTATCCCTAGGGCATTAACATGATCCTCTTCCTTGGAGCTGAAGGTTTTTGGTGTGTGGCCCTCCAGAGCCCTCTCCACCCTCCTCTGCTCTGCTGACCCAGTGGCCTGGGAGGCTGACCTTCATGAATTATTGTATCATATGGGTTTCCTGGGTCTCTGTTTCATTTTAGGGTTCGGCCAATGGAAAGTATCAGCAGAAATTAAGAGGATGAAAGAAAGAGTGTGTTATTTATTCTCCAGCTCACCCCCTGTAGATTGGCAGTGGCTGCTTTCCTCTACCAAAGGGCCCCGTTAAGTCAGACAGCCTCTGCTAAACTACAAGTCTCTCTAGGGTCCAGTAAGTGCTCCCTTCCCTTGCCTCCTTAGGCCTAAGGATGGTCATGGCTCTCTGCAGCTACTGGCTCCAGAATGCCCCCCTAATCCTGCTTGCACCTTTGTAAATAGCCCCTTCATTAATCTTTCTTCAATCACTCCTTTGGAGTAAGCAATTAGTCTACTACATGGACTCAGATGACTACGCTATTTTTATTTTTATTTTTTGAGACAGTCTTGCTCTGTCACCCAGGCTGGAGTGCAGTGGTGTGATCTCAGCTCACTGCAGCCTCTGACTCCTGGGTTCAAGCAATTCTCCTGCCTCAGCCTCCCAAGTAGCTGGGATTATAGGCGAGTGCTACCACACCCGGCTAATTTTTGTATTTTTAGTAGAGACGGGGTTTCACCATGTTGGCCAGGCTGGTCTCAAACTCTGGACCTAATGATCTGCCCACCTTGGCCCCCCAAAGTGCTGGGATTACAGACATGAGCCATAGTGCCCAGCCCAGATGACTACACTTTATGAGGGTGATGTTGCTGTTCTAGTCTCTTTCTAATGACAAACGGATCTTAAGTTGCTCAGGTGACTACATTTCAGTCCTTTTCTCTCATTGTCTCCACACTGTCTTCTCTTTTCATTCCCCTCCTGTCCCGAGCTGTTCTCAGCAATAACTTCACTAATGTTTACCCATGCCTGTGCAAAAGCCAGCACTCCCAGAAGGTCCTAGCATTCTCCAACTCTCTACAAAAAGGGTCTTGGCTTTTGTTTTCTTTCAGAATATTTATATTTTAAGCATGGAGAGCTTTAAAAAAGAATCAGCTACTAAATATTCTTTAAAATGACTATCCCACACCTGTCACCCTGTTTATTCTCTTTTTTTTCATAATTACACATTTGTTTTATTCCACATTATACATACAACAGTCTCAGAACAATAATGCCAATACCACCACCGCTCATGTAATTACTGAAAACAGCTAAATCATTTTTGTATATACTTTCTTCATCTTCCCCACTTTTAAAAAATAGATCTATAGCACAATTGCACTGTATCAACAATGTTAATGCATATATAATCCTTGCATACAATATGCTTTTATAATTCTCATCTAATCTTAGTTCTTTTTTTTTTTATTGATCATTCTTGGGTGTTTCTCACATAGGGGGATTTGGCAGGGTCATAGGACAATAGAGGAGGGAAGGTCAGCAGATAAACAAGTGAACAAAGGTCTCTGGTTTTCCTAGGCAGTGGACCCTGCGGCCTACCGCAGTGTTTGTGTCCCTGGGTACTTGAGATTAGGGAGTGGTGATGACTCTTAACGAGCATGCTGCCTTCAAGCATCTGTTTAACAAAGCACATCTTGCACCGCCCTTAATCCATTTAACCCTGAGTGGACACAGCACATGTTTCAGAGACCACCGGGTTGGGGGTAAGGTCACAGATCAACAGCATTCCAAGGCAGAAGAACCTTTCCCAGTACAGAACAAAATGGAGTCTCCCGTGTCCACCTCCCTCTACACAGACACAGCAACAATCTGATTTCTCCATCCTTTCCCCACATTTCCCCCCTTTCCATTCGACAGAACTGCCATCATCATCATGGCCCGCTCTCAATGAGCCGCTGGGCACACCTCCCAGATGGGGCGGCGGCTGGGCAGAGGGGCTCCTCACCTCCCAGAAGGGGTGGCTGGGCAGAGGCGCCCCCCACCTCCCGGACGGGGCGGCTGGCCGGGCAGGGGCTGGCCCCCACCTCCCTCCCGGACGGGGCGGCTGGCTGGGTGGGGGCTGCCCTCCACCTCCCGGATGGGGTGGCTGCCAGGCAGAGACACTCCTCACTTCCCAGATGGGGCGGCTGCCGGGCGGAGGGGCTCCTCACTTCTCAGACGGGGTGGCTGCCGGGCGGAGGGGCTCCTCACTTCTCAGACAGGGCAGCTGCCGGGTGGAGGGGCTCCTCACTTCTCAGACAGGGCGGCCGGGCAGAGACGCTCCTCACCTCCCAGACGGGGTCACGGCCGGGCAGAGGCGCTCCTCACATCCCAGATGGGGCAGCGGGGCAGAGGCGCTCCCCACATCTCAGACGATGGGCGGCCGGGCAGAGATGCTCCTGACTTCCTTGACAGGATGGCGGCCGGGAAGAGGCACTCCTCACTTCCCAGACTGGGCAGCCAGGCAGAGGGGCTCCTCACATCCCAGACGATGGGCGGCCAGGCAGAGACGCTCCTCACTTCCCAGACAGGGTGGCGGCCAGGCAGAGGCTGCAATCTTGGCACTTTGGGAGGCCAAGGCAGGTGGCTGGGAGGTGGAGGTTGTAGCTAGCCAAGATCACGCCACTGCACTCCAGCCTGGGCAACATTGAGCACTGAGTGAACAAGACTCCGTCTGCAATCCCGGCACCTCGGGAGGCGGAGGCTGGCAGATCACTCGCGGTTAGGAGCTGGAGACCAGCCCGGCCAACACAGCGGAACCCTGTCTCCACCAAAAAAAATATGAAAACCAGTCAGGCATGGTGGCGCGCACCCGCAATCGCAGGCACTCAGCAGGCTGAGGCAGGAGAATCAGGCAGGGAGGTTGCAGTGAGCCGAGACGGCAGCAGTACAGTCCAGCCTCGGCTCGGCATCAGAGGGAGACCGTGGAAAGAGAGGGAGAGGGAGACCATGGGGAGAGGGAGAGGGAGAGGGAGAGGGAGAGCCACCCTGTTTATTCTCAACACCCTATAAATGATACTGCTTTAGGCAAGACTGGTTGTGTGAGCATTTAACCAACAAATATCAGCAACTGGGAAGCCCATAAATAACAGCAGAGAGGACAAATAGGATGACTCAGTAAGCCCTCTGAGTCGGACTGGCAGAGACTGGCCTGCCTTCATAATTATGGGGCATTAAACCCGTCATCTGTGAAGTCACCTCCAAGTCTCATCTCACCAATATCATGCATCTAGTTTCCTTTGAAGATGTGCAATCTTCCTCCTTGTAGCTACTAAGAAATTAAAGTGCTTGGGCTGAGAGGGCTCCTGTAAGCTAATAGTCTATGTCTTCAGCAATTAACCCCTTTCTGAGATCGGCTGGTGTTCATGCTTTTAGCTGGTCCTAGTCCTGGCTTGGGCACCCTTGAGCATGAGTCCTCAGATAAGTCACTTCATCTCACTGAACTTCTTTCATCTGAGATGAGATAATAAAACTTGCCTAGCTACAGAGTTGTCATGAAGATTAAAGTCAATTTGGCCAACTACATGACATTTTGGAAAAGGCAAACTATACAGACAGGAAATAGACCAATGATTGCCAGGGACTCGAGGATGAACAGGTGGAACACATCATATTTTTAGGGCAGTGAAACTATGCTCTATGATATTCTAATGGTGGATACATGACATTTTACGTCTTTCAAGGCCCACAGACTGCACAACACAAAGATGAGCCCTGATGTAAACTGTGGACTTCATTTAATAATAATGTATCCATACTGATTGATGAATTGTAACAAATATACCTCAGTAATGCCAGATATTAATAGTAAAAGAAACTGCAGGGAGAAGAAAATATAGGTAAGTGGGAATCCTCTTCACTTTCAGGCCAATTTTTATGTAAACCTAAAACTGTTCTAAAAATAATTTTTTGTGACATTACCAGGCCAAAATGAATGAATTAATTTAATTTAAAAAGTAAAATACAAATAATTTTTTAAATCAGTTTGGATAAGATATGTGAAAGTATTTGACAAACTCTAAAGAGCTAAATAAACATAAGGCATAACACCCAAATGATCTTAAAGAACTTAATTGTGAAACTTCATTTGGGGATCTGACAAGTAGAGCCCCAGGTGATGTCTTAATTACTTGTCTCCATGCCTTCGAAGTTGGTTGAGATAGAAGGGTGGGTAGGACTTCTATGACCAGTTTGCCTTCACTGCTGACTGAAAAGATTTCTACCAAATCCAAATCATGGTACAAATATTCTACCCTTCACACAACTACTACCTCTTTGAAATTGCTCAGGAAAGTTTAATACACATACACACTACCTTTCAGCATGTTTCCTTTTGATTCTCTGTGGCTCTCACCCTGTCCAATATTTAGCAGTCATGTTTGATTAAGGTCACATTTTTCAGAGGTGAAAAAGCGATGAGAAGATTTCAGGATTAAGTTCAGGATTAAGTTCAGTTAGGTTAGGAAGGAAAATCTTTCCTCCTTGTAAGCCAGAGAATGCCTGACATAGACAAAGCTTCTTACAGTGTTTCGTTGTTGGGACTGGGGGCTGAAAGGGTGGCTCTTGCTGGAGCCTGGAAAACATTATCTCTGATGCCCGCTATATCCATGTCAGTTAGGGAGGATAAATTGTAGGGCAAGAAAGAGGACCAGTGGGGTCAAAAATTAGCATAGATCATGCAGAAATGACAGACAGGGATTCAAACTCAAGACAGAGGAAGCTGTTGTTCAGGCCTTGCCAAGTGAGATTAGCTAGCTAATTTCAGCCAACTTATTCTGGGATAGTGGTGGTCAATTGCATTTCCTCTCCTGGATAATGCATGTATTTTTGACAAGAACCTTCAAAGCTTCTGAAAAAGACCTTCAGTGTTCATCACACAATGATCATTGGAACTCTGTTCTAGGAGCTATTAATAGACTTGCCATGAAAAAAGAAGTTCTATGGTCAAATAACTAGGAAATGCTTAACATGATGGAGCCCTTTGTGAAAAATTATGACACACATTCACACGTTGCAGGCTCTGGGCAGCCTGCAGCTAAGAAAACTATTTAGTTTTGTTTAACTCCAACATGTCAGGTTTATGTGCACTTTGAGCACATTTTACTGTATGCTTACTAACATTTCCTGGAATGCCAGCATAGGAAAAAATTGGTTTTAAAAAAGGAAGCAGGCTGAACACGGTGGCTCACGCCTGTAATCCCAGCACTTTGGGAAGCCAGGGTAGGCAGATCCCTTAAGGTCAGGAGTACGAGCCAGCCTGGCCAACATGGTGAAACCCTGTCTCTACTAAAAATACAAAAATTAGCCGGGCGTGGTGGTGCATGCCTGTAGTCCCAGCTATTTGGGAGGCTGAGGCATGAGAATCACTTGAACCCAGGAGGCAGAGGTTGCGGTGAGCCGAGATCACGCAACTGCACTCCAGTCTGGGCAACAGAGTGAGACTCCATCTCAAAAAAAAAAAAAAAAAAAAAGGAAGCAACTAATGGTGGAAGTAAAGCCACCCTGACATGATAACAAAAGCGTCATTTTGGGGAAATGACCTCATATCAGCAGTTTCCCCACTCATCCAGAGGTGAGTATGGTGTACTCTCCATGTAGTGACAATAAATATATTTATTAAATAAATAAATCCTGTGTCCATGATTTCCCCACAACTCCATGTTAGATCCTGTTATCGTCCATTAGGTATTAAAGTGCTCTCAGCCAAGGAGCACTCAGGGGTTAGCTCTAGATTCTGAGGTAATACTACCAGAAACTAGAAAACGAGGAGAAACAGGTGTCTGAAAAGAGAATCAGAATAGAGAACAGAATCTGATGCGAGGAACTGAAGAAAAGCAAGCTGCAAAACTGACATCTCTTGCACTGCCTCCACTAACTATCTGACTACGTAGACAGAAACATCTAGGTTTTAGGTTGGTGCAAAAGTAATTGCGGTTTTTGCCATTAAAAGTGTATTTAAGAATTAACATCCCTAATGAAAGGTACTAGAAGTTTAAGCCACTCTAAATACTAATAAGATACATAGTGTTTGCACACAGAAGGATGGAAAAACAGGCAATGAGAAAGACTTCTTTGCTGCATATAACTGTCAATGAATGTGGAAGCTTAGTTGTTCGGAATCTAATAGTTGAGACCGGTTTTCAAAACCACTCCCAATTTCAGGGCGCAGAATGTCTTAGTAACACCCACAAGTTTCGTCTAACGAATATGACTAAAGCCAGAAAGCAGCCCTGAGGTTTTTCCGCAGAGAGTCCACCCTGCCTGGGTCATACATGCCCCTATGCAAAGTGGGCCCAGCTGCTGTCCCCTCCTGGTGCTCACCCTGTGGGGGAGCAGAGCCAGGGTGGAAACCTGCTATGGGCAGAATGAGGCTGTGCTGGGCTGGAATGAGCCACTCCTTTAGAGAATCTAAATGAGGATAAAGAATTTCTGAACCAGCTAGGGGCCAAAACCCACCCAAGAATAGAAGTGGAAGGGACTCAAGCTTTTTAAGTTTCTTCCACAGCAATCCAGATTCCAACATTGTTTCTAAGGAGGCTTTTGTTTCCCTGGAGAACTCTAGTTTCAAAGTGGACTTTCTTGCACAAAGAGCACTTCAATAAAATTGGTTGCGTGAGTGAGTGTTAAATGTGAATTCAAAGAAGAATATTAGGCTGGGTCTCAGGCATACGTTACTATTACACTATGTATCTTATTAGTATTCAGAGTGGCTTAAACTTCAAGTACCTTTCATTTGGGATGTTAATTCTAAAACATACTTTTATGGCAAAAACTGCAATTACTTTTGCACCAACCTAATACCTAGTTTCTGTCTACATCTCAGAAGCCAGACGTGCCTCATGAGAACACTGAGGTACCCAGACAAGGACCACATCCAGACAGGAAGAACACACAGCACAGTGGCTGTGAGCATGGGTTTTCCATGAGATAGACCTCAGTTAGAATCTCAGCCTCAACACTTACTAGCCATGCAATCAGGGGAAATCTTGCTGTATGATCCTGCTGAGCCTTGGTTTCCTTAACTGTAGAGAGACTAAGAATCTCTAACTTACTTGGGGATTCAATGCAATAATATGTATCACAGACCAGGCACAGTGGCTCACGCCTGTAATCCCAGCACTTTGGGAGGCTGAGGTGAGTGGATCGCTTGAGCCCAGGAGTTTGACCACCCTAGCAACATGGTGAAACCCCATCTCTACCAAAAATACACACACACACACACACACACACACACACACCAGCCAGGCATGGTAGCACTTGCCTGTAGTCCCAGCTACTTGGGGGGCTGAGGTGGGAGGATCACCTGAACTTTGAAATTTGAGGCTGCTGTGAGCCAAGATGGCACCACTACACTCCAGTCTGGGAGACAGGAGTGAGAGCCTGTCTCAAATAATTATAATAATACATGTAATATTTAGCATTTTACCTGGCATATCATAAGTACTTGATATATTGTAGTCATTATAAAGGTCAAATTTCTCTCTAGGACTGGGTTAGAAAATATGAGGAAAATAGATAAGTTCATAGAACTAATTAGAAAAGAGAGAAAGTTAAACTCTCCTATGACTTGATAAAATGTCTGTAGAAAAAGACAATTTCAGCAGGGTTGCATCAGATAAATTGAACCCATCCCCTGCCACATTTGTCCCTGGGCCTTTATATCCTCAGCATGACATTGAACTGATAGGACCAGAAGGTACTGGGAGAAATGTAAAGATGGGATGTGACTGAATTTGGGGTGGGTGCTTTGCTTCATAGGAATTCTTTGGTTTTTGGAGAAGAAGGCCAAACTGTGATTTTGTCATGAAGCTGTCATGAAACTGGCATTTTATGGTCATTTTTAAACTTCCATTATAGTTTTAAATAAGTTCCTGGCAGTCTTCAACTTTTACAAAGTCTTCCTGGAAACAGGGTCAGAAAACAAAAAGGGTGAAGCCAAATCCCTTTCCCCTGACATTTGCTGTGCTAGAAAGACAGACCAGGGTCCCTCTCAAAGCTGGCTGCCCCTCACTTCCCAGTTCCCCTGGTTCCTGTGTGCCATTCAGACACCCCACTGCAGTGCTTTCAGCCCACAGGATAGAAAGGAAAAGCTCATGGCTATTGTTATAAAACACAGTTATAACATCAATGGAATGGTTTTGAATGCATTTGCTTGCTAATGGGAATTTTTACAAGAGGGAAATAAAAGATAAATTAGTTCAAATTTCCCTAGACAGATGTCTTAAAGAAATCTGAGCCTTCCAAAATGCTACCAAAAAGCTTTTCTAAATTCTGCAAACGAAGCAAAATTGTTGTTAGTTAAATGCGTAATGTTTATTATCACCAGCATATTAGTTTTAGAGCAAATTTACACCACAGTGGAGTTGTATTTTCATGTACTATGAGTACATTTTGTCAATCATTAGGGTCCCTGCTAAAATCAAAGTAACAATATAGTAAGCCCATTTTAAAGAAGCTAGAAAACAGTTTTACTATTTTTTTTATTGGTTTGAAAACTTGTGCTGTTGTGTTTTTTCTTTAATGATATCATTAAGTATCCGGCCAAATATCCCTGTCCAAGGAATTCAGTCTTTAATTATTACATTATTTCCATGGGAATAAACACTGTCACTGAGTGTTACAACTTAGTTTCTAAAAGTACATGGTGGCCAGAAGCCTGCTAGCCTCAGAGGTATTTCCACAAGTTTAGCAGTGTCCAAACTAACTGAGTTACATCAGCTATTTGTTGAAAGAGTCCCACCAAAATCTGATAAAAGGCCCATAAAGGAATCAGAATGTTTGCTTATTTGTCTGTTTAAATAGTGTCAGAGTAACAGATCAATACAAAATAGGGGCTGCCTATATTGTTCAGAGGAATAGTATATTAAAAAATGCTATTCTTGATCAAAGTAGACCCCCAACATGATAACACATAAGAGAATCTGGAATTCTAAAACTACAAGAAATGGGGAGAGATAGGAAGTAAGCACAAAATAAGGAGAAACCTTCAATAATCAGCTTTAGTTTAGCTGATCATTGAATGACAATATTTACTATAGTGTTTTCTGTCTTTGCTAGTTTAACCACATGTTCTGTTTTTCAATTCAAGATCAGGGCATTTTTATATTCACTTTAGGGAAATCATATGTCAAGAGACATTTACTTGTATAACCCCAAACATTCAGATTTCATGGTAAAAATTAATGTATATGACATACATTTAGACAACAGCTACTGGTTGCCCCCTCCAAAAAAAGTCAAGGTGCCACAAAGACTGAGCTCTTGATGTGAGGAAAACAGTCATTATAAGCGGTCCTGTGGTCCCTGAGAAAAAGGATTCCTTCACTCTCTGAAGAGGAATTTATTTATACAGCATGAACAACTATCAGCTGAATTTTAATTCCGTCCTTTCTCAGAAATAAGTTTGGGCTCTGCTTTTAAAAACAAGCCCAGGAAATAACAGTTTGCAGGGGCCTGAAATCAGAAGCCTGCAGACTGCTGGCAGGAATGTTCAATATTCATATTCCTTCTACAATCGACCTCATGTACCAGAAGGCTTTTCCTCAACTTCAAATCTCAGTGTTCCCTCAAACAAGTCGCAGCATGTGTTTGCCTCACGCGTGACACTAACTCTTACTTTTGGACTGAAACAAAAGCCAAAGGTGAATCCTGGTGACCGTCAAGACTCCAGGAATGACCCAGCATTGATTATGGGCTCCTTGGAGAAATTCAGACAAATATGAGAAAACAAATAGGGGTGGAGTCAGAATTTAGGGTGGTGGGGCACTGAGAAACTTTTTTTCTCATTTGCATATTTTCCTTTATTGTTGTAACACATGCTTCATTCACAGGGTATGTGACAATCCAGAAGGACACCACTCTCCAGGATGACCTGTGTCTGAGTGTAGAGTTTCAGAGACCAGGCCATTCACTTGACACAGTTACCAAGAATGGTCTTTTGGAGTTTTTCAGAGTGGTTGGAGTTTCTCAGAGATACGTCCTCATTGTTTGATTTTCTTACATAATATGTACTCCCTTGGTAATCACATCCGCATTTTTAATTATTAACTATATTCAAATCCTCTGGCCCCTCCACTGAGCACCAATGATATATAGCCAACTCTTGTGGACATCCCCACTGCTGGTCCTACAGCCCATCACATTCAGCAATGCTTGCATCATCCCCCTCTCTTTCCCAAACCACTCCCCTTCCTGTCTGCTGCCTAAGCAAATAGCACTTCCATCCAGCAAAGCTCCTCAGCCAGACACCTGACTTTCTCTCCCTCACAACCACCCATGACCAAGCCTGTCAATTTCACCTCCTATTAATAATTTCCCCTGAACCAGTCCACTCCCCTCCATCTCTATCATCACCATCCTGGGGGAGGAGACCACTACCATCTCAAACCTATGTTACACACAGTCTTCCTAACTGAAATGCTGAGCCTCTTCTAAAGCACTAGGACTTTCAAAGGCTCAGTCCTAACTTTCTCACCCTCCTGCTCAAAACCTACTCCCACTGCCATTGGTCTAAACAAAACTCTTTTATGTGGCATGAAAGGCATTTCTTGATCTATCTCTTTTATCTCGAAAATTTCATCCCTTGCACTCCATAATCTAGTCATGCTACAATCTAGTCATTGTATTTTGATTATCTGTTTTGTTTTAATTTTGTTTTTCGTGTTTTTTTTTCAGAGACAGTGTCTTGCTATGTTACCCAGGCTGGAGTGCAGTGACTATTCTCAATCCTGATCATAGTGCACCATGGCCTCAAATTCCTGGGCTAAAGCCATCCACCCACCTCAGCTCCAAGGACTACAGGCTCACACCACAACACCTGGCACTCTGTTTACTTCTCTTTTTCCCCTACTAGGTTATAAACTCCTCCAAGGCAAGGATTTAGTCCTGCTTACAGTTGTAACATAACACCTAGCTCAGTGCCTGCACATAGCAGATGTTCAATCATTAAACTAAAATTTATTTCTCCCATAATTTTTTCTTAAGTTTTGGTGGTTCCAATTGAAAAAAAGACAACATGAATGAACATTAACAAATAAATAAAAAAGCTCAGATGCGTGAGACCTGCCTGCATCCTTATAATAAAAGCTGTATTTTCTTCAAGTAATTTTTCCTGTTTTATGTGAGGAATTAAATATATCAATATGTCATAGTGTTAGAAAAGGAGAACTTTGGCCTTCAGGTAATACAACAGCTCAAAAGTTTTATGTCATTTGTATTAGAAAATGTCACGTTCCTAGGCTGCTTAGATACTCAGGATTCACTAGCTATTTCTCATTGCAAGTGCCAGAAAAGTGCCAGAAATCCAACTCAATCAACTTAGACACTCCACCCTCACAAAAACTGATAATCGGTTCATGTAATCCAAGAAAAGATTGAATAACCAATACACAGAAAGGACAGTCATGCATTTAGGTCTCAGAAAGGACTCAAAACCAAGATTCAAAAGCTATCAGACTCACTGTGACTCTTCTCTCAAAAAAAAAAAAAAAAAACCTGCATACTCTCACTGGTTCTCTCCACTCCATATGATGAGAAAAAAAAAAAAAAAAACACAACACAGTATTATTTTCTAGGGCTGCTATAACAACACACTAAAAATGAGTTGTCTTAAAACAACAGAAATCTATTGTCTTACAATTCTGGAGGTTAGAAGTCCAAGCTCAAGGAGTTGGCAGGGCACGCCCACTCAGAGGACTCGGGGAGAATCCTTTCTGGCCTCTCCCAGCTTCCCATGTTTGCGGGCAATCCTCTTCCTTCTGTGTGTGTCTGTCTCTGAGTCTAAATTTCCCTTTTTTATTATATAAGGACACCAGTCCTATTGATTAGGGCCTACTCTAATGACCTCATTGTAACTTGATTACATGTATAAACACCCTATTTCCAAATAAGGTCACATTCTGAGGTACTGGGGGCTAGGACTTCAACATACCTTTTTTCAGGAGACATAATTCAACTACAACAACGAATAATAACAGTTTCCAATATTTGCATCTAAAGCCTCCCCTACCAGAGGAAAAGTCTAGAAGTCCTTGACCTGGTTTGTATGGTGTCCCCAACCCCTGGGCCAAACAACAAGAGATGGGGGCAGCAGAGTTCTATAAGAACATGATTGTTTCTGTGGTAGTCATATAGATGGGGAAAGTGGTACTATGGAACAGCTATGCTCACATCTGCTTCCCTTCTAGTGACAAGGAGATGGGTTAATGTTAGAGGGTAAAAAAAAGATACAGACACTCAGCAGAGTGACAGGTAAACATTCACAAGGAGAGGAGTGTTAGGAAAAATATCAGGAAAGGAGTGTGTGCCATGACATATCAAATGTCTTCTTTAACACTGTAAGTGGGAAACAAAGCAAAGCATTTGTTCAATTTACTGCTGCTACAAATGAGAGATGCATTATTTTTGTCAGGGGTTATGGTCAACCCAATTTTCTCCCTACATACAGCATTGCATTACATATATTTTGCTCCTAACTTATTTTCTATTCCGTAGGTGAAAGCATATAAGAACAAATCTGTAAAAACTGTGGTGATATTTTGGCACCAGAAATAAAGTTCTTTTTTAACATTATGAACTATGGCTAAACCAGGACAAAGGTGACTCAAAATTTCCTTAACTTAAGCTGGGTATGGTAGCACCTGCCTATATTCTCAGCTACTCAGGAGGCTGGGGCAAGAGGAGTGGATGGCTTGAAGCCAGGAGTTCTAGGCCAGAGTGCACTGTGATCACACCTGTGAAGAGCCACTGCACTCCTAGGCAACAAAGCAAGGCCCTGTCTTTAAAAAAAAAAAAAGTTAAAAAAATTTCCTTTACTTAAAGGTTTGCATGACTATTTAGACATACATTGAAGCCAAGTGTGGTGGCTCACATCTGTAATCCCAGCATTTTGGGAGGTGGGGCAGCGAGGATTGCTTGAGGCCAAAAGTTCATGACCAGCCTGGGCAACATAGCAAAATCCTGTCTCTACAAAAATTTTTAAAATTAGCTGGGCCTGGTGGCATGCGCCTGTAGTCCTAGCTGCTTGGGAGGTTAAGGCAGCAGGATCGCTTGAGCCCAGGAGTTTGAGGCTGCAGTGAGCTATGATTATGCAGCCTGAGTGACAGAGCAAGACCTTGTCTTTAGAAAATATAAAAGTAAAAATAAAATTAAAATAAAAACATACATTGCAATTGTTCTAATTGTCAAATTTATTTGCTCCAAAATAAAACTGGGCAGGTCTATTTTGGATACCATTTAAACTCCACCATTAAAGAAACTGTATTTTAAAGTATTTTTTAATTATAGAAAAATAATATTTGTTAATTTATAGACATTTTGGAAAAATCTATGAAAGACTGTTTAAAAAATAAAAGTCACCTATAATCCCATCACTAATTACCGTTAACATTTCAATATCTTTACTTAGTTGTTTTCTCTATTTACATAAGTACATTTTTTAAAACTTTACAGAGTTAGATTTATATTATACAGTTTTTGTTTTTTGTTTTTTTGAGACAGGGTCTCACTCTGTCACCCAGGCTGGAGTGCAGTGGCATGAACATGGCTCTCACTGCACCTCTGCCTCCTGGACTCAAGGGATCCTTCCACCTCAGCCTCTAGAGTAACTGGGACCACAGGCATGAGCCATCACACCCGGCTAATTTTTGTATTATTTTGGTAAGGTTCTGCCATGTTGCCCAGGCTGGTCTCCAACTTTTGGGGTCAAGCAATCCTCCTGCCTAGCCTCCCAAATTGCTGGTATTATAGGCATGAGCCGCTGCACCCAGCCAGATACATATTAAACAGTCTTATGTCCTCATTTTTTCATTTTATATTTTGGAAATACCATGTTTAATCACAGCATAATATTCTATGCTATGCCATAATTCATATAAACACTATTTTATTGTTGGACATGTAGGTTGCTTATTTTTTATTATAAGAATGTTCCAAATATATATATGCACAGTTTTATTGTAAGCATAGCTAATCACCCCTAAAAGAGATGCAAAGCTTTCTGCCATCACTAAGCAAATTTCAATTTATTCTATACAATCTGCCTCTAAAATGAGATAAAGTATCAATCATCACAAGAAATATACCAAAATGCATACATACAATTAACAAAGATATCTAATTCCTAATTACAAATTGTTTCATATATTGAAAAGCACAGTATTCAAGTTCCTTGAGGGCAGGCACAGTGGCTCACACCTAGAATGCCAGAACTGTGGGAGACCAACGTGGGAGGGTCGCTTGAGGCTGTTACAGTAAGTAGCTAGTCAGACATGGGTGGAGCAGGGCAGGGCAGGAGAGGGGACGAGTGGGCAGGAGAGGGAAGGAATGGGCAGGAGAGGGTTCCCCCATCCCCAGCCCAGGAGTCTTGGGCAGGCGAGGGGGTTGTTAACTGTCTCTCTAAAGTAATAATTGGTCCCAGCCGGTGCTAGGGAAAGGCAGGCTCACAATAAATACAAAACACCTGAAACTGATCAACTTCTGGATAAGCTTTCAGGAGTGGGGAGAAGTAACCCAAGATCCTGGAAGTATGCCGATGTATAAAACCCCAAATCAAAAGGTCAAACTACACATTTGTCTTTCAGGTCACCCACTTGGCCCTCTTCCAATTATATTTTCCTCCCTTTCATTCCTGCTCTAAAGTTTTTAAATAAACTTTCACTTCTGCTCTAAAACTTGCCTCAGTATCTCCTTCTGCCTTCTGCCCCTCAGTCGAATTCTTTCTTCTGAGGAAACGAGAATTGAGGTTGCTGCAGCCCTGTGGGATTTGCCGCAGTAACAAAGCCAGGAGTTTGAGACTAGCCCAGAAAACGTGGTGAGATCTTGCCTCTAAAGAAAAGGGGGGAAAAAAGTTTTTTGACTCTCTTCAGATCTTTTGGAAATCTTATCCCTTGCTAATAAATATTTGTAGAGTCAGAAAGAGGAGACGGCATTAATTTCTGCATTGATGTTTATATTTTGGTGGTATATGGCTGGGTCAAAGGGCTACATATTCCACCTCTGCTCCAGAGCTGCTTATCCAAGTTCTCTGGGATGTAGCTGGTATACCTAGGAATTATGTCCCTAGAAAGACGCAACCCTGCAGCAGCTAGAATTAGTGCAATTTAGTGAGAAGAGCACAGGACTTTCTCTACACCTGGGTTCAAATTTCAATGCCAGCACTTCTGGGAGCAAGTCTTTGGGCAACTCAGTGTTTGTGAGTCAATCTACTATTTCTAAAATAGGGAAGGAGACAGGTGAACATTCATTGAATACAGAGGCTTTACACAAGTGATCTCGTTTAACTCTCACTAAAAAATGACTGATCCTTTTAAAAATAAGACAACAGGCTCAGACTGGGTAAGTAATTACTCAGACTGATAAGGAGGCAAGGCAGGATTTAATTCCAGATCTGTCTAGCCCTAAAGCTCACATTCCCTGCCCCACTTGACATGTTGCTTCCTGGACTCACTTGGATTGTGGAGAAATTAGTTGGATTTGAATGTCTCCTCTAGCGTAGTCAGCATAGTTTTCATTCCTGTAGCAGTTTTTGTATTATAGTTTGTTGGGATAGAGGGTTGGGACCAGGGCCAGGAATAGGTTAAGGCAAGCGAAACACTAACCTCAGGCAGAAAATATAAGGGACGGGGCACAAAAACTCAGTCGTCAAGATAAATAATATTTTAATATAATATTTTTTTAAATCTAAATTAATGCAAAAATCCATAAAGAACAAAATAACATTTTAAATGAAAACAAGAACTGATAGTGCCGTGTTAAGCCATATTGGAGCCTACAACAGAAAAACATACAACCCTATTCACATGTTTTTTATGTATTTTTGATGTTTAATTATGATAAATGCTATGTAATAATACCTTGGCCGGGCGCGGTGGCTCACGCCTGTAATCCCAGCACTTTGGGAGGCCGAGGCAGGTGGATCATGAGGTCAGGAGATCGAGAACATTCTGGCTAACACGGTGAAACCCCGTCTCTACTAAAAATACCAAAAAAATTAGCCGGGCGCAGTGGCAGGCGCCTGTAGTCCCAGCTACTCAGGAGGCTGAGGCAGGAAAATGGCGTGAACCTGGGAGGCGGAGCTTGCAAGTTTGTGCCACTGCACTCCAGCCTGGGCGACAGAGTGAGACTCCGTCTCAAAAAAAATAAAATAAAAATAATACCTTAAGCAGATATGAATTTTTTTCAGAACACTAGTTTTAAAATATTGAAACAATTGAAAAGTAGATATATTAAAACTCACATTTTAAGTATTTGATCAGAATTTATTATAAATTTATTTTGCTGGTTTTAATGGAAGCAAATTCATAGGTGGTATTTTTATCTAAGTCAATAGCCTTTTTTTTTTTCCAAGACAGTTTCACTCTTATTGCCCAGGCTGGAGTGCCATGGCGCCATCTCGGCTCACTGCAACCTCCACCTCCTGGGTTCAAGCGATTCTCCAGCCTCAGCCTCCCGAGTAGCTGGGATTACAGGTGCCCGCCACCATGCCCAGCTAATTTTTTTGTATTTTTAGTAGAGATGGGGTTTCATCATGTTAGCCAGTCTGGTCATGAACTCTTGACCTCAGGTGATCCACCTGCCTCAGCCTCCCAAAGTGCTGGGATTACAGGTATGAGCCACCGCGCCTGGCCGCCAATAACTAGTTTTAAAAATACGTAAAATCATGTATCCAGTTATATAGTATGTAGTACACATCCTTCCTTTTGCAACATGGCTCAGCACAGCACTGGCTGGAACTATGACTTGCGGCTACCAGCCTCAAAGATTTTCAGGACTCTGTAAATGGAAACAGAACATCTGATAATATCTGACTCCTCAGGTCTCCTATCACAGCTCCTTTGGGTAGTAGTCTCTCTTTTCATAGAAGAATATCACTGTCAGGCTGACTTTTAGGGTCATGTTCCTAAAGGCCAATAAAGACAAGCTGTGTTCTCATGACAACAGGCAGAAATCAACCTCACACATCTGCTGATGCTCCAGAACATCTATGTGGACTTCCAAGCACTAAATATCTGAGAGTTACTGTCTTTTAAATACCCCCAAATGAAGGTTTTGAATAACTTTTCTGGAGCACATATGTTCATTTAACATTTATTGAAGACTACATCCCTACTAAATAAAACAGCCTATATCTGGGTTTGCAGACTCTATTATCCAGCCTTATGTTCTTTACCAATTAGTAGTGTATGTCATTATATCTTTTGTCGTTTAAAAAGCATGTATTATGCATCTTTTATTACAGTAAGGGCTATATAATAATGCCTTATGCTTTTACGATTTTTCGCTTGCATTCAATGCTTATGAAGGTTCTATGAGGTAGGTAGATATGATATTTTATAGAAATTAATGTATTAACTTTTCTTTGAAGCTGCAGATTATCTAGTGATCAGCCCTCTCACTTTTTACTCACTGTCCTCTGATTCCAGTTCTAATGCTCTTTCCACACTGCCAAGTTGCCTCTTCTAACAGACACACAGCCTAATAACATAGGATTTCAGATAGACAAGTGTAGACAAAACAGGACTGTATGGTGGAATATAGGATGTCTAAAGTGATCAAATGAATATGAAATTATGATATAACCTGCCAAGGAAAAGATGAATTTTCCAGAAGGGAGAGTGAAGAGGAGTCATAGGGTGACTCAGTCCCGGACACAGCCACAGAGCTGGGGAGGCCTGGGCCTGCCGGAGAGGTGGTGCCATGTGTGGTTACCATATGGCTGGGGGCAGAGGCGTGGTCGGCAGCACAGGCAGAGCTCAGAGCATGACAGCCTCACCAGAGACAAAAAGTTGAGTCACAAACCTGACCTAATCAGAATCAAGAAACAGACCAGGCCGGGAGCAGTAGCTCATGCTTGTAATCCCAGCACTTTGGGAGGCTGAGGTGGGTGGATCACAAGGTCAGGAGTTCAAGACCAGCCTGGCAACACAATGAAACCCTGTCTCTACTAAAAATACAAAAATTAGCTGGGTGTGGTGGCGGCTGCCTGTAATCCAAGCTACTTGGGAGGCTGAGGCAGGAGAATCACTTGAACTAGGGAGACAGAGGTTGCTGTGAGCCGAGATCGTGCCACTGAACTCCAGCCTGGGCGAGAGAGCTAGACTCCATCTCAAAAAAAAAAAAAAAAGAAAGAAAAAGAAAAAAGAAACAGACCAATTCTCAGAATGAATGCCAATGAGAAGACCTAAGAAAACAAGAGACAGGCCAGGTGCGGTGGCTCACGCCTATAAACCCAACACTTTGGGAGGCCGAGCAGGTGGATCATGAGGTCAGGAGACTGAGGCCATCCTGGCCAACATGGTGAAACCCCGTCTCTACTAAAAATACAAAAATTAGCTGGGTGTGGCGGTGGGCGCCTCTAATCTCAGCTACTCGGGAGGCTGAGGAACAGGAATCGCTTGAACCCAGGAGGCGGAGGTTGCAGTGAGCTGAGATCACACCACTGCACTCTAGCCTGGAGACAGAGTGAGACCTCGTCTCAAAACAAAAAAAAGAAAAAAGAAAACGAGAGACAAAACAGACTACTGTCCGTGATTTCTTTAAAAAACCAGGAGGAGAAGATAAAACTGTTCTGGAGATGGATAGTGGTATTGGTTGTACAATAATGTGAATGTTTAATGTCACTGAACTATACATTTAAAATGGTTTAAATGGTAACTTTTATTATATGTAAATTTTTAACATATATTGTGTTATATATAATTGTGTATATGTGCACAATTTTTAACATAAATAATTTTTTAAATCAGACTCAAGTTGACCTAATTCTCTGTACCTCAGAGGAAAATCCTCCCAGGTCCAAAAAAGAAAAACAGTCAGGAGCTGCTTAACCAGTGATTGAGGTGAAGGCAGGGGAATTATACCCACCTAAAGGGACAATTTGTAAGTTTGTCAGTATTTGGGGGTTTTGCTTTATTTTTCTTTTTTGAGACAGAGTCTCACTCTGTCGCCCAGGCTTGAGTGCAGTGGTGTTATCTCGGCTCACTGCAACCTCTGCCTCCCAAGTTCAAGCAGTTCTCATGCCTCAGCCTCCCAAGTAGCTAGGATTACAGGCACATGCCACCGCACCCAGCTGATTTTTGTATTTTTAGTAGAGACAGGGTTTCACTATGTTGGCCAGGCTGGTCTCAAATTCCCGACCTCAGGTCTACCCGCCTCAGCTTCCCAAAGTGCTGGGATTACAGGCATTAAGTCACCATGCCGGGCCTAGTTTGTTTGTATTTTGGCTCTAACAATGAATGGGGTACAACTGGCTGGGGTCCTGGGATTAGAGATGCCCAATAATATGTGGGTCAGTCGTGCAAAAAAAAGCTGTCTCATGTCAGACATGAGCTTTGAATGTCTTTCAAGTAGAGGAACAATCTATTTACAATGATGTGAGCCTAAAACCTAACTTTAATTTACACATAAAACACAAAATACTTTTGAGTAGTTTCAAATGCACTGAATTTTCTAGGAATACAATTTATAAATGCAAAGAAAATTGGACGTTGCCTCACTGAATTTTTAGGAATGCACTTTATAAAGGCAAGGAAAACTGGATGTTGTTTCACGCATAACTTAACCCATTGTAGTTCATCATTCTGGAAAATTACAATACCAATGGTGATGCCCCCTGTGGTATTTGAGTCATCAATGTATCACTCCAGTATCAGTCTGCATTTGTAGGTGTCACATTCACAACGATTCTAGGTATAAGTACAAGCATCTGGCTATAATGTATGTTTACTATAAATTAAATTTTTAAAATTTCTCCTTTATGTTACGCTTAGGTTATGTGTGAGATTAGCTTGTATTTTCTATTCACTTTCTTTTAGAATAGAAGATATTTATGAAAGAAAAAGGGTATTGAGACTGGTGAAATGTATCTACATCCAACCAGGATGGCTTGGAGTACACAGCTACTGGGGATTTTCCAAGCACTTTGGGAGAATGCATGCATTCTATTGTTTGAACAGAGACAACCCATTTATCACTGACATCCTGTATCCCTTTTCTGCTGCTATCGGGGGTCTAACCTTGTACGGACAAGCCAGAAATATCTCGTTTTCTCTTCCAAGTACTCTGCAGCATCTTCACTGGAAAAGAGGAATTACAGATGTTTGACTATTAGAGGCTTGACAAGGGCAGAGAGAGCAGACACCTAGCACAGAGTTTAGTCAGTAGGAACTCTGAGGAAAAGGGCAATGATCAGTTAAAAAAGGTCAGCTATAATATGTTTCCTATCCTCAAAGCCTGCTGCTAAATTAAGGGAAAAAATTTTAAAGATGTATGCAAAAAATTTATTGTACACAATCAAAAGGAAGTTGAATCTAACTACAATTGCAATTATTCATTAGGTTTATCAATTTGTAGATCATTTTGAAGAATTGACAAAATTTTGTATGCTCCTAGGGGAGACACTGAAAAAGTCATTAAAGCAAAGGAATCTCATTAGCAAACATGGTCTCTGTCCTCACTGAAAGTTAAAGAATGACTCAACTGACAGATAGTTTCCATACTTCCTTTTTAATAGCCATATCTTATATCAGTTTGCTCTCATACATGAGAATTAGAGACCACATATTTTTTCAGAGCAATTTAAAAACAACTGTTTCGCCAAGCGCGGTGGCTCATGCCTGTAATCCCAGCACTTTTGGAGGCTGAGGCAGGTGGATAGCGAGATCAGGAGTTCAAGACCAGCGTGGCCAAGATGGTGAAACCCCGTCTCTACTAAAAATACAAAAATTAACCAGGTGTGGTGGCAGTGCCTGTAATCTCAGCTACTCGGGAGACTGAGGCAGAGAATTGCTTGAACCCGGGAAGCAGAGGTTGCAGTGAGCCGAGATTACACCACTGCACTCCAGCCTGGGCGACACAGTGAGACTCCGTCTCAAAAAAAAAAAAAAAAAAAAAAAGCAAGAAAGAAAAGAAAGAAGGATGTGCATGATATATTTAATTATGAGAACATTACTGAAATCCTTTAAAAATGCATATATTTACACATATGTGCTTAGAAAAAAAGGATACACACCAAAGTGTTACAAGTCATTGTAACATTGCATTTGTGTAACAACATTTTCTTTGGCTTGTCTGTAATTTCTAAATTGTCTGCGTATATATTACTTTTGCAATAAAAACAATGTCTTATCAAAATAAATACATTTAACTTTTATTGACAATATTTTCTCTGGGGCTGTCACGTTTTTTTCTAAGGCCTCAATAAACTAAACAACTAGACAGAACAGAAGGTAAAAAAGTGAAGCTCACTTTCTTTATTAGTTGTTTATGACCATCATCATCTCTACTCATCACCTTCAAGCACCAAGCTGGTTCTTCCCCACCATCCCTGCCTCATGAATGGCATCACCTCACTGGCTGCCCAAGTGAGAATTTGTTACCTTTACCCATCCCCAATCCAGGGGCCCACCTCTAATGTTTCTCCATAATAGCTCCCAAACTCTAACACCCTCCTTATCATTTCTACCATCTTGTTGCTCTATGACTGCAGCAAGCCCTGTAACTGGCCTCTCTGCCTCCAGGCTTCTCCCTATCTAGACTTGCTTATATTGCCGTACAAGTGAGGTTTTTGACATTCTCAGTCTTGTCACTCACTGCTTAAACTCCTTCAAGAGTTTTTACTCCCTTCAGGCCAAGGGCTATATGAAGCCCTTCAGATGTGGCCCTTGCTTGCGTCTCCAGCCCCATCTCTCAGCAGTGCTCTTAACACTCCCAACCATCATGAGCTAATTACTATCCTTCCAACACGCCATGCTCTTTCACACTCCTCTTGCTTTGAACACGCTGACTCTTCTGCCTGAAATGCCTTTCCCAGTTCCCTTCTGATATGGTTTGGCTGTGTCCCCACCCAAATCTCATCTTGAATTGTAGATCCCATAATCCCCATATGTTGTGGGAGGGACCTGGTAGGAGGTAATTGAGTCATGGGGGTGATTACCCTCATGCTGCCATTCTCATGGTAGTGAATGTGAGTTCTCACAAGATCTTATGGTTTTATAAGGGGCTTCTCTCCCTTTTGCTCAGCACTTCTTGCTGCCGCCATGTGAAGGACACGTTTTCTTCCCCTTCCACCATGATTGTAAGTTTCCTGAGGCCTCCTCAGCCATGCTGAACTGTGAGTCAATTAACTTCTTTCCTTTATAAATTACCCAGTCTCGGGTATGTCTTTATTAGCAGTGTGAGAATGGACTAATACACCCCGTTCACTCACTTTTCAGTCTTCAAAGTGCACAGCCATCCTTTACTGCCCCGTGCAGCACCTTCAGGCCTTGAGCTCTATGCAGGGAGGTAAGCCACAGAAGTCACAAGCACATCTTTTATACTAGTGCACACAGCTGAAAACTCACAGACTGGTGCCAAACCAGCTTGGTTCTGTTCTGCTTCCACTGCCTGTCAAGACTGTGTGCTCTGGGCAAGGTACTTCAACCACTGGGTCTTGGCTTCCTCATCTGGAAAATGAAAATAAAACTGCAACTTTATAAAGCTTTTCTGAAATCAAATGCAGCAATGTACATAAAAGGCAAATAAGCTCACCCTATGTTTTACCTAATTTTCTTTTTATCCTGCTCTGTGTATTTCTTAAGCCAACCATCTTACTTCCTTTTTAGAATGCATCAGGATAGACACAAATAAATGGAAACACCGTTACAAAGCCCCTGTTCACACTTCAGAATTCAGATTGCATTACCTCCTCCAGGAAGTCTTCCTTAATCATTCTCTGCTCGAGTCTCATTTAGATGATCTCCTGTGTGCTTGCATATCGTCTGTGCATACCTCTGTGTTGAGAGGAGTGGTAAGAGATGGGGCTGGAGACTCAAGAAAAGGCCACATCAGAAGGGCCTTGATCCTTTCCCCTGAAGGGAGTAAAGGCTCTCCAAAGAGTTAAAGCAGTGAGTGAAAAGACCAGCCGAGAATGTGAAAAACCTCATCTGGACACAAGGAAAAATAATTATTTTCTCCCTTGGTTACCTTTTCCATTCCCTTTCTTCAAGGGAAAGAACCATGTCTTAATTTACTTGGCATCAGCAGCTCTCAGAACAGTGGCTTGACCAATACCAAGCATTCAATAAATGTTTATTGAAGGAATGAATCAATGGCCACCCACAACCTATACCTCTTACAGCCCATTTAATGCCCTTTAGCCCCTTCTATAGGTATTTACCTGGAATGTTTGTAAGATTTTTGAAAATCTCAGAAACAACACCAGCCCTCCACCCATGGGAAGATGTGTTTCAGGCTAACAGCCCTCCACCCATGGGAAGATGTGTTTCAGGCTAACACCTGTGCTCTTGTTGATGCCATTGCCCCAAAGAAGACCAACCTCTCCTTCTTGCCCATATAAGTTGGCTCTAATTTCAATGCTGCTGAAAACCTCTCCTCTTCCATAAATTATTTTTTCAGATTGCTCCAGCCCATTGTGATCTTTCATCCTTCAAACTCCTTTAACATCTAGGGCCTACACCATTAATCTGACAGTCACCATATACTGCTTAATATTGTTGTAGTCTGCTATTTACCTTCAGTCTGCAATTTAACTTCCTTAAGTTTATTTCTTGTTCCCCATTGTAGAGAATATCTCCCTTAAATAGCTGCCAAGTCTTGCCAATCATGGCCTTTCCTGTAGTGTTTTGCATGTGTGTGCACACATGTGTTTTTAATTCACTTGAAGACAAAGAGACTCCCCTTAGGAAGCTTTATTTTCTGTTTGCCACTTCCTTAGGACCCAAGATACCCTGATCCCCCTCAATTCATTCTCTGCCTTTCCCTGCTCTTCTTCCCAAGGAAACGAACACCGTCCAACTTTATCACCAGGGCTCCTTTGCCTTCTAGCTTGCATTTGGGTTCAACCAATAGAAGGCACAGATAGGTAATGGATGGGTGGGAGGACAGTGGTAGGGAATGTCTTCCCTTGCTTGGCCCATTCTGTAGTGTTTGAGCCTTTCCAGGACTATGGCTTCTCTAGGGCAGCCGCTCTTCAAAAGCTGTGTCCCCCAGGTAAGCTCCAATGGCATCATTTCTTCCCTTTACCTTTTCAGGCCTGGTGCCTCAACATCCTTTTTTGATGCTCTTAACTCTGCCCACACTTCTGTAAATAGTCCCTTTATTAAAGTGACTTTTATCTCTTCAAAAATCCCCACAGAATATTCTGTTTCTTGCTGGGATCTTGACTAACACAGGAACTTTCCGTTTAGTTGGGATAAGACTATGGGAACCTTCTAATTTATCATCCAAACCAGTACACTTCTGAGAGTGAAAGGGGGCACTATTAATTAAACCATGGCAACGGGCGCAAATCAGAACTGTTCCAGGCTACCTGGAATGAATTAGCATCCTAGGTAAGTCAGGCACATAAAAAGATAATTGTTATAATGAAGAGATAAAAACATTTCTAAAAGAGATAATATTACAGCATAGATTAAGGTAAGTGCCAAGGGTGTAATAGACTTTCAGTGCTACAGCCATTCCAAGACAAGAGAGATTATTTCTCCTGGGGAAAGACATTTGAGATCAGTGGGTTGCTCAGTTCTCCTCCAACTAAATGAAGTCACACAATCCACGTATGCTTGACTGATTTTGTAGATTTTCTCCAAGAAATTTCAGTCCCAGTTGGGTCCCCCAGTGTAACTGTTCCTATTTCTATTGTTTAGGCTCTGGGTTTTTAAGGAAAGCAAATTAATTTAAATCTTAGCCAATTATTCCTTTTAAAAAATACCAAATGCATTCCTGATTCAATTATAAATCATTGTAAATATCTTATATTTTTGATTCTTTAAACCATGTTTTAGCTTCATTTTGCAAAGATATCTAAGAGGTGATTTATAAGCTTTGCTTGCAAATACAAACATTTCTGCTAGTAATCACATAAAGCCTAAGTAACCCTAGAAAGCTTCTCTATGTATGTATGTATGTATGTTTACCTTGTCTCTTAAACAAAAGAGTTTGACAATTAACCAATACTCTAAAGCCTTGTCACCCTGAGCAAAGTGAACCCAGACTCATTGCACCCCTACTCCTAGCTGATTCAAGGCTACTTGGCCAGGAAATGTTTCTAATGCTCACGTTGCTAGCAGAAGCAAGTTACTATGAGCCCCAGTGTGTGACTTCAGGCTTGCCAAATCACTGCTTTGTTCAGGCATTTCATACTCAAGAGAATAGTATATAAAAACACCCACACCTCTGCCCAGGAGCAGAGAGCACCATGTAGATTAGGGCAGCCAGAGTTCCTGCTCTACTTCCCAACCAGCTGGTGCTGGTTAGGATTAGACCAGCGGGAGTTGGGGTTGAAAACGTCCCTCTTGAGAGAGTCAGAAAGGGTCCTGCAAGAACAAGACAAACAGGAAAAGAAAGCAGTAACTAGAGACAAAAAGCAATGGCAGACGTGCAAACCACACACAGGAAATAGCACAAATCAAAGCAGATAGTGTCAATAAATGCAGATAGTGTCAGATATTGAACCAAGTAGGTCCATGCTATGCCCAACATCAGAGAAAACAGTTAAGTATGCCTCACCATGTACCTGAAAGGCAGATAGCTAGAAGGCTTTTGCTATTGACACTAGCAAGACTCTATCTCAAACAACAACAACAAAAAAGTCAAATAGAGCTTTAAACCTGAATCATTTACATCTTTACTTTATAAAATGTAAAACTACATTTTTACCCAAGACTTAAAATATAGAATTATGTAACTTCTACTTTAAACAAAATGAAAAATGTTTTGAGTATCAAACAGTATATTATCTACCTTGTAGACAGCATCTTCATCTAACACTGCCACTGTGTTAGCAATTCTTAAATGACATCAAACTAGAAGAAAAGCTGCTCCTACGTTGTTTTTATTTAATAAGACAAATTTGGCACTAGACTTTTTCTAGAAATAGCATTCATAGTATATCGATATAATAGTAACATCTTGTTTTAGGTTAACGAATTCCTATTAGGAAGCAGCACTTTGGGACAGTTTTTAGTGACACTAATTTAATTCTATCATTATAGTCCTCTGACCTGCCTTAATTCCAGGATCATCTGAATTCTAGGTTAAGGAATGATTATTAGCCAAACCTGGAAACAACTACAAATTGTATTATTATAGGTAACCCAAATTTAATAGTGACTAAAAGTCATAATTTTCACCATTAAAAATAGCCATATTTCATATCTTCAAAACTATTCTATTTACAATACTTTATATAATAAATAACTTACAGCAGTATAGTAACACGCCTCAAAAAAGTTCTTTTTTCACTAATTCCCAGAGGTTTCTTGGTTACTTTCCTTCATAAAAACACATCAAATGTGAGTTTACACTATGAGAAGGACAGGATTTGAGAATAGATAGATATTTTCCATTATGGCACAAATGTTTAAGGCCGAGTCAGCACCAGAAATGTTCGGGGCCTGAACGTGTTTGTTTCCTCACATTAGTATGGAGAACTGTCTGAGTTGAGAAGGCTGAAAGGGGAGGGCAGCTTCTTCTTGACCTGAGGCCGTGCAGCCCCGACCGATGGGAGGCACAAGGTGCTGGCTGACTTCTGTCTGTTCTTTTTGGTGCCCCAACTCAGGAAGGAAAGCTTCTTGGAGATTTTCTGGGTTTTATCAGTTTTGTCGTCATCATCAATGGCTAAGCAGATCATGGAGTACGTTTTCTGCATTCCCACGGAGTATGTGGCACTCTTATTATGCTGCACATAGAAAAGAAAGAAAAAGGGCGTCAGGCATCATCAAGATAGATGATAAAAACTACGAAGTTTGGCCAGGCGCAGTGGCTCACACGTGTAATCCCAACACTTTGGGAGGCCGAGGAAGGTGGATCACTTGAGGTCAGGAGTCCAAGACCAGCCTGGCCAACATGGTGAAACCCCATCTCTACTAAAATACAAAAATTAACCAGGTGTGGTGGTGGATGTCTGTAGTCCCAGCTGCTTGCGAGGCTGGACACGAGAATCACTTGAACCCAGGAGGTGGAGGTTGCAGTGAGCTGAGATCGCACCAGTGCACTCCAACCTGGGTGACAGAGCAGGACTCTGTCTCCAAAAAATAAATTAAACAGACATAATTCGGAAACTCAGGTGACCAATGCTTATATAGAATTAGGTTCTTAAAACAAGGACAAACTGTTTTTCTTTTTTGAGACAGGGTCTTGCTATGTTGCCCAGGCTGGTCTTGAACTCCTGGGATCAAGTGATCTTCCTGCCTTGGCCTCCTGAGTAGCTGGGGCTCTAGGTGTGTGCCACCAGGTGCAACAAGGATAATTTTTTGTTTGTTTGTTTTTTGTTTTTGTTTTTATTTTTTTTAAGATGGAGTCTCACTCTGTCGCCCAGGCTGGAGTGCAGTGGCACGATCTTGGCTCACTGCAAGCTCTACCTCCTGGGTTAATGCCATTCTCCTGCCTCAGCCTCTCTGAGTAGCTGGGACTACAGATGCCCGCCACCACACCTGGCTAATTTTTTGTATTTTTAGTAGAGACGGGGTTTCACCATGGTCTCGATCTCCTGACCTCGTGATCCACCTGCCTCGGCCTCCCAAAGTGCTAGAATTACAAGCGTGAGCCACCGCGCCCGGCCCAACAAGGATAATTTTTAAGGAAAGTACTCAATGTAACAATTTAAGCTTAGGAGCCACAACTCACATTTTAAGGTTCTTCTTCTATTTGAGAAAGTAATAATACTAATGGTCACGAATATGAAAGTACAGGGTGGGGCGCGGTGGCTCACGACTACAGTCCCAGCTACCTGGGAGGCTTAGAGGGGAGGATTGCTTGAGCCCAGGAGGTTGAGGCTATAGTGAGCTGTGATTGTGCCACTGCACTCCAGCCTGGGCAACAGAGTGGGACCTGTCTCAAAAAACAAAGGGCGGGGGAGAGGGGAAGAGGGGAAAGGAAAGGGAAGAGGAGAAGGGAAGGGAAGAGGGGAAGGGAAGGAAAAAAAAAAAGAATATGCAGTGAGCAATAGGTCTCCCTGTCACCTGGGCTTCTAGGCCCTCCATGTTATACTTCTAGAGATGATGTGCATGTACAGGTATTTCTGTATGTACATAAGTATATTACCATTCATTTTCTTAAAAGGCATATACTATGCTATTCTACACCTGATTTTCTTTTTTCTTTTTCTTTTTTTTTTTTTTTAAGATGGAGTCTCGCTCTGTTGCCCAGGCTGGAGTGCCATTTTCATCATTTTCAAGTGTAGAGTTCAGTGGCATTAACTACATTCACATCATTATGCTCCACTGCCACCATCCATCTCTAAAACTTTTTCATCTTCCTCAGCTGCAACTTTGTACCATTAAACACTCTCTACTGTTAACTTTCCAAGAATCATGTAGGATTCAAACTGGAAATCTAAGGAAGCTTGCTTTCTGAAGACTTCCACATGGGCTATCACCAGCTTCTAAGGTTTGCCTAACATTGAGATTGTTTAGTTCGCCACATGTTTATTGATGGTCTACTGTGTTCTGGCACTAACATTAGGCATACAATATATCGCTGCAATAGTTGAGGACACTGTTCCTAATATAAACCCTAAGAGGGGCCGGGCACAGTGTCTTACACCTGTAATCCCAACACTTTGGGAGGCTGAGGTGGGCAGATCACTTGAGGCCAGGAGTGCCAGACCATCGTGGCCAACATGGTGAAACTCCATCTCTACTAAAAATACAAAAATTAGCCGGGTGTGGTGGCGCACACCTGCAATCCCAGCTACTCAGGAGCTGAGGCAGAAGAATCACTTGAACCCAGGAGGTGGAGGTTGCTTGAACCCAGGAGGTGGAGGTTGCAGTGAGCCAAGATCACGTCACTGCACTCCAGCCTGGGCGATGGAGTGAGACTCTATCGCAATAAATAAATAAATAATGAATAAATAAATAAAATAAACCCTCAGGAATCTGAGTTATGCAGCAATAAAGTAGGGGGTACTTTGAGCCCCTAAGGATGGAGATGCCTCTTCCTTTTCTGGAAAACTGACCACTAACTCCACCATGTTTTATGGAGCACACACAATGTCATTTAAAACAATAATAAAATGAATAATCCTGGAGACAGATGTGAGGCCTGAAAGCATTTCCCAACCCTCAGCTGCTCAAAGTCCATTGTGTATCAAAACCACTGCCTTATAAATATCCTCAGTTCTCTTCCATCTGCCCCCAGCAATGCTAACTCGCTCATCTCCACCCTCTGCCTCCCCTAGGGCCTGTATCTGAAAGGTTGTGCATTGCAGGAGGACACTCACCAAGGCTTCCCTTGGAATTCTAACCTGACCCCAAACCTCTAATAGGCACCCATTTCCTGGCACTCTTGTGTGTCCCTAGTAATTTCATTTCCTTTTCTCCTGTATGCTTGTTTCTTATCTTCGCTCTCCTCCTGAAGCCACTCACGCACCCTCCTGAAATCCCTGTCGTATACTTCATGGCATCCGTCCCCCAAGACCAAGCCCTTCTGTGTGCCTGGATCCCATTCCCTCTCTCCTCCAGGCACCCTTGCCTCCCAGATCTCTACACACACACACACACACACACACACACACACACCCCTCTCTCTCCACACACACACACACCCCCACCCCTCTCTCTACACACACACACACACACCCCTCTCTACACACATACACACACCCCTCTACACACACACACACACACACACACACACACACACACACACACACTCCTGCAATGCGTACCATCACATTCTTTGAAAAGCCTTTCTTGGCCAGGCACAGTGGCTCATGCCTGTAATCCCAGCACTTTGCGAAGCCAAGGCGGGCGGATCACAAGGTCAGGAGATTAAGACCATCCTGGCTAACATGGTGAAACCCGCCTCTACTAAAAATACAAAAAATTAGCTGGGCGTGGTGGCGGGCACCTGTAGTCCCAGCTACTCAGGAGGCTGAGGCAGGAGAATGGCGTGAACCAGGAGGTGGAGCTTGCAGTGAGCTGAGATAGCACCACTCACTGCATTCCAGCCTGGGCGAAAGAGCAAGACTCTGTCTCAAAAAAAAAAAAAAAGTAAAGCCTTTCTTGACCCTGTTCCCCAGCACTTTTGGGAGGCCAAGGCAGGCCGATCACCGGAAGCCAGGAGTTCAAGTTCAGCCTGGCCAATGTGGTGAAACCTCATCTCTACTAAAAATACAAAAATTAGCCAGGCATCATGGTGGGTGCCTGTAATCCCAGCTACTCGGGAGGCTGAGGCAGGAGAATTGCTTGAACCTGGGAAGCAGAGGTTGCAGTGAGCCAAGATTGTACCACTGCACTCCAGCCTGGATGACAAGAGCAAGACTCTATCTCCAAAAAAAAAAAAAAAAGCCAGGTACAGTGTCTCACACCTGTAATCCCAACTATTCGGGAGGCTGATTCAAGAGGGTCTCTTGAGGCTAGGAATTCAAGATCAGCTTGGATAACTTAGTTAGATCCCATCACTACAAAATTAGTTAAATAAAAGACAAAAGGAAATTACTTTTGGCCTGGTGCACTGGCTCATTCCTGTAATCCTGACGCTTTGGGAGGCGGAGGCAGGAAGATTGCTTAAGCCCAGGAGTTTGGGACCAGGCTGGGCAACAAAATGAGACTGTCACTACAAAAAAAATTAAAAATTAGCTGGGTATAGTGGTGCACGCCTGTAGTCCCAGCTACTTGGGAGGATCTTTTTTTTTTTTTTGAGATGGAGTCTCCCTCTCTTGCCCAGGCTGGAGTGCAGTGGCATGATATCGGCTCACTGCAACCTCTGCCTCCTGGGTTCAAGCAATTCTCCTGCCTTGGCCGCCCAAGTAGCTGGGATTACAGGCACCCACCACCACCACACCCAGGGTTTCACCATGTTGACCAGGCTGGTCTAGAATTCCTGACCTCAGATGATGAGAAGGGAGGATCTTTTGAGCCCTAGAACTCGAGGCTGTAGTGAACTATGATTGCACTATTGCACTCCAGCCTGGGCAACTGAGTGAGACCCTGTCTCAAAACAAACAAAACAAAACAAAAAACAACAATAAAAGAAATTATTTGGCCGGGCATGCTGGCTCATGCCTGTAATCCCAGCACTTTGGGAGGCAAGGTAGGTGGATTGCTTGAGCTTAGAAGTTAGAGAACAGCTAGGGCAACACGGTGAAGCCCCATCTCCACAAAAAATATGAAAAATTAGCTGAGTATGGTGTTGCATGCCTGTAGTCCTAGCTACTCAGGAAGCGGAGGTGGGGGGATCACTTAAGCCCAAGAGTAAAGGCCACAGTGAGCCAAGATCGCACCAGGGCAATGAGAGCGAGATTGTGTCTCAAAACAAAAAACAAACTTTTTTTTTTCTAGACAGGGTCTTACTCTGTTGCCCCGGCTGGAGTACAGTGGCACGATCTCGGCTCACTGCAACCTCTGCCTCCCAGGCTCAAGCGATTCTTATGCCTCAGCCTCCCACGTAGCTGGGATTGCAGGTATACACCACCACATCCCGTTAATTATTGTATTTTTAGTAGAGACAGGGTTTTGCCATGTTGGCCAGGATGGTCTCCAACTCCTGGCTTCAAGTGATACACCTGCCTCGGCCTCCCAAAGTGCTAGGATTATAGGAGTGAACCACTGTGCCCAGCCTAAAAACATTTTTTTTTTTTTTTTTTGAGACAGAGTCTCGCTCTGTCGCCCAGGCTGGAGTGCAGCGGCGCGATCTCAGCTCACTGCAAGCTCCACCTCCTGGGTTCACGCCATTCTCCTGCCTCAGCCTCCCAAGGAGCTGGGACTACAGGCACCCACCACCACGCCCAGCTAATTTTTTGTATTTTTAGTAGAGATGGGGTTTCACCGTGTTAGCCAGGATGGTTTCGATCTCCTGACCTCGTGATCCACCTGTCTCAGCCTCCCAAAGTGCTGGGATTACAGGCGTGAGCCACTGTGCCTGGCCTAAAAACATTATTTTTAAAAAAATTAAAGACATCCTGCTGGGTGAAAAGAATAAACATCATGATCATGGTTATCATCATTATAATGTCTATTGTGAATTGAAATGTAGCTCATGTTTGGCCCTCTTGGAAGGGCTTTATGTAAACTCAGTTTATCCTGAGGCTCACAGCTATTCCCTGACTTGCTGAAGGCCACACAATGGTGGTGGAAAGCCAGGATACACATCTAGACTGTCTGAGTGCAGAACCCTTGCTTTCAGCTACTACAGCAGCCCCTTCCTTGGCCTGGTGTAAAGATGTCACAGGCTTGAAAGTCAAGCCTTTGCACCTCTCACAGGGGGCAGGGCATGCCCCATAAACTCAGGCCTCTGCTGATGGGGTCCCTACTCCAACCTTCAGTGTGTGGCTCGGCTCTTTTCTCTAACCTCCTTTTGGACAAACTTCTTTTCTGTTTCTGCTGGGGACCTTAATCACTTGTCCATAAACTCCATGCATTTTTGTCCCTAAAAATATAATTTCTTATGATCCCTTCTCCCAAGATGTTCTGAGTCCCTTGACTTTATCTTCTTTTAAAATTTGACGTATATCAGGTGTGGTGGCTCACGCCTGTAATCCCAGTACTTCGGGAGGCCGAGGTGGATGGATCACGAGGTCAGGAGTTCGAGACCAGCCTGACCAACATGGTGAAACCCTGTCTCCACTAAAACAAAAATTAGCCAGGCATAGCGGTGCCCGCCTATAATCCCAGCCACTCAGGAAGCTGAGGCAGGAGAATCACTTGAATCCTGGAGGCAGAGGTTTCAGTGAGCCAAGATCATGCAACTGCACTCCAGCCTGGGCGATAGTGTGAGACTCCGTCTCAAAAAAAAAAAATTTTTTTTTGAGATATAATTCACATACATGCATAAAATTCACCGTTTTAATACCCTTCTGTGGCTTTTATTTATTATTTTCGAGACAGGGTCTTGCTCTGACACCCAGGCTGGAGTGCAGTGGTACAATCATAGCTCCCTGCAGCCCCAACCTCCCTGGGCTCAAGTAATCCTCCGGCCTCAGCCTCCCAAGCAGCTGGGACTACAGGTGTGTGCCACCATGCCTCGCTAATTTTTATTTTTTGTAGAGACAAGGTCTTGCCATGTTGCCCAGGCTGGTCTCGAACTCCTGGGCTCAAGCGAACATACTGCCTCAGCCTCTCAAAGTGCTGGAATTAGAGGTGTGAGCCAGTATGCCAAAACATCAGTGATTTTTTAGTATATTCACAAAGTTAGGTGACCATCACTACTACCTAATTTCAGAACATTTCCATCCCCCCAAAAAGAAACCTTCTACCTTATGACCCTTCAGCAGTCCCTCCCCACTCCCATTGCCCAGCCCCAGCACCATCTACTTTCTGTCTCTGGATTTGCCTATGCTGAGCATTTCATATCCACGGACTCAAAATCCACTGGCTTTCTGGCCCTCTCTCAACTGACTTCTGTTGCCACCTCTCCACCAAAGTGTCTTTTCATCCTGCTGCCAAATACAATAGGCACAGCTAAGCCGACCTCATTCTCCACCTCTCAACTGCATTCAATGCAACCCATCACTCTCTCACTGCAAAGCTTTCTTCTCTTAATTTGAGAAGCTCCTTTCCTCCAACATCTCTGAACTCTCCTGCATTTTCTTTGCACTTGCTTCTCTTCCAACTGATCTCTAAATGTTTAGCCCTCAGCCCTAGCCCCCTTGAAGGGAACTGCATTTTGTCTCACAGCCTCAAATACCATCCCTGTGCAGTGATTCTCAAATATTGATTTCTAGCTCTGATTTCTTCCTCGAACTGAAGACTTCACATCCAATCTCCTCCTTTATGCTTATGTCTGACTGCTAATAGCATCTGAAACATTCAAAACACGACTCTTGATTTCTCTCTCCTTCACCTCCCTCACACCCATTACCCATCATTATGAAAAATAACCAGGCCAGGCATGGTGGCTAATGCCTGTAATCCCAACACTTTGGGAGGCGGAGGTGGAAGGATCATTTAAGGCCAGGAGTTTGAGGCCAACCTTGGCAATATATCAAGGCCCCATCTCTACCAAAAAAAATTTACAATAGGTAAATAAACAAATTAGCCAGGCATAGTGGTACACACCTGTAGTTCCAGCTACTCGGGAGGCTGAGGCAAAAGGATTGCCTCAGCCCAGGAAGTCAAGGCTATAGTGAGCTATGATTGCACCACTGCATTCCAGCCAAGCAACAGAGTGAGACCCTGTCTCAAAAAACAAAAAACAAACAAAAAAAAAACAACAAGAGAAAAAGGAAATTAAAGGTAGAAAAATAACCACTACCCATGAGATTGATCAAGCCAAAAACTGAGGCCTCACCTCCCTGTTCACTGTCTCCTTTACACAAATCATCCACAAATCCCCCATCAGCTCTACCTCCAAACTATGTCCCAGGGACACTCATGTCTCTCCAACTCTACAGCCACCCCCATCACCTCAGCCACTAACGTCACCAGCCTGGACAACTGCCATGGCCAGTCTCCGGCAGCAGACGCCCTTCTAAAACAAACATCACACCACGCCGTTCCCCTTCTGAAAATGCCCAGTGGCTTCCAAGCTCCCACCACTGCTGCCGAGGCCTCCTTCCTACCTCACTTCCCACGGCTCCCTTCCTTGTCCTGGTGCTCTTGCCAAAAGGCCTTTCTTTTGCCTCTCTGGTAGGAGAAGCTTATTCTGCTGCAGGGGCCCTGTACCTGTAGGTGCCCCTGCCCAGAAGGCCTTTCTTGTCTCTCTGCCACTGGCTCGAACCTCCTGGTCACTCTCATGTCTGTTCCAGCCCTGCCTAGATAGAGCCTCGCCTCCTCCCCAGTCATTCCACCCCATTACAGGTCTTTTTTCCTTTATAACACTTATCAAAATCCTGACCATTTATTTGCTGACTTAGTGCCAGCTTCATGGGGGGGGGGGGCAGGGACCTTACCTGTGTAATGTAAACTGGAGCTCTGACACCTAAGAGAGTGTCTGGCACCCAATTGATCCTCAATCAATATTTGTTGAATGAATAAATGAGTGTTGTTACAGAGGGAAGGTTGAGGGTACGTCATTAAGTGTGGCAAAGTGCAGAGGAGAACGTCATTAAGTGTGGCATGAACCCTAGCACTTGGGGAAAATTTTAGGGTTTTTTTTGCAGACAGAGTCTCACTCTGTTGCCCAGGCTGGAGTGCAATGGCGTGATCTCCACTCACTGCAACCTCCACCTCCCAAACTATTCTCCTGCCTCAGCCTCCTGAGTAGCTGGGGTTACAGGCACACACCACCATGTCCAGCTAATTTTTATATTTTCAGTAGAGACAGGGTTTGCCTTGTTGGTCAGGCTGGTCTTGAACTCCTGACTTCAAGCAATCCACACACCTCAGCCTCCAAAAGTACTCAGATTACAAACATGAGCACCGTGCCCAGCCTCACCTGGGGAAAATTAAAGGTGGTAACTGTGCAGGTGAACTTGAGAGACTCAAATGCTTCCCAAGTCTCCCAGAACATGGCTGACATTGCCTCTAGGGTGTACAGAGGAATTGTCTTAACTTTCACAGGTCGTCTTAAGCTCTTCTGTACCATTAGAATTCTTTTTGGTTTTTTGTTTTTTTCACTATGAGTATGTATTACTTTTGTAATTAAACAATTTGATCAGAAAAATGGATCAGTTGATTATTGTTATCTACAGGATATTTTTAAAAGTTTGCTAGCAGGGTGCAGTGGCTCACGCCTGTAATCCCAGCACTTTGGGAGGCCAAGGTGAGAGGATGGCTTGAGTCCAGGAGTTCAAGATCAGTCTTGGCAACACAGCGAGAACCTGTCTCTACAAAAAATAAAGAATGGGCTGGGCATGGTGGCTCACACCTGTAATCCCAGCACTCTGGGAGGCCGAGGCGGGTGGATCACGAGGTCAGGAGATCAAGACCATCCTGGCTAACACGGTGAGACCCCATCTCTACTAAAAATACAAAAAATTAGCCAGGCGCATTGGCAGGCGCCTGTAGTCCCAGCTACTTGGGAGGCTGAGGCAGGAGAATGGCGTGAACCTGGGAGGCAGAGCTTGCAGTGAGCCGAGATTGCACAACTGCACTCCAGCCTGGGTGACAGAGCAAGACTCCGTCTCAAAAAAATAATAAAATAAAAAAATGAATAAATAAATAAATAATGAGCCAGGGGTGGTAGTGGGTGCCTATAACACCAGGTGTTCATGTGGCTGAGGTAGGAGGATCACTTAAACCCAGGAGACAGAGGCTGCAGTAAGCCATGATCATACCACTGCAAACCAGCCTGGGCAATAGGGCAAGACCCTGTCTTTAAAAAGAAAAAGTTTGCCAATTTTCTCTTTGACCCAAGGTGAGCACATTACAGTGATTACAAGCCTGGGAGTCCAGTCATTTGTACCATGTTACACAGGCAGGAGACAGAGGGTCTGATAAACACCTCTGGGGCTGAACTCATGCAGATTTCACTCCACACCACTACTGACTGCCCAGGGAGGTGTCAGTGCTCACCATGGATGATGTGGAGTCCAGGAGGCTCACAACTTTCATCTCGATCTCGTCCTCACCAAAGCTCTTCAGCAGCTTCATAACCTCACTCACCGTCAGCCACTTACAATCCACAAGCTGAATGGAGACAATATAATCTCCTTCCCGGGCTCCTGCCACCTGAAAAAGTATTGTTGAAAATAAGTCAACGTTTTGTTCACTCAAATCCTTGAATCAGTCCCCATTAACAAAATAGGTATTTGCGTAAGTTCGCATCAAGAAAGCAAAAATTCACTTTGGGTGGCTGAGACGGGTAGATCACTTGAGGTCAGTAGTTCAAGACCAGCCTGAACAACACGGTGAAACCCATCTCTACTAAAAATACAAAAATCTGCCAGGTGTGGTGGTGGGCACCTGTAGTCCTAGCTACCTGGGAGGCTGAGGCAGGAGAATTGCTTGAACCCGGGAGGCAGACATTGCAGTAAGCCGAGATCGTGCCACTGCCCTCCAGCCTGGGTGCAATTAAAAAAAAAAAAAGTCAAAATTGGCCAGGCACAGTGGCTCACGCCTATAATCCTAGCACTCTGGGAGGCCAAGGCAGACAGAATACTTGAGGCCAGGAGTTCGAGACTAGCCTGGCCAACATGGCAAAACCCCGTTTCTACTAAAAATACAAAAATTAGGCCAGGCCAGGTGGCTCACACTTGTAATCCCAGCACTTTGGTAGGCCGAGGTGGGCAGATCACAAGATCAGGAGATCAAGACCATCCTGGCTAACACGGTGAAACCCCGTCTCTACTAAAAACACACAAAAAATTAGCTGGGCATGGTGGCACGCACCTGTAATCCCAGCTACTCAGCAGGCGGAGGCAGGAGAATTACTTGAACCCAGGAGGTGGAGGTTGCAGTGAACCAAGATCGCGCCACTGCACTCCAGCCTGGGCGACAGAGCGAGACTGTGTCTCAAAAAACAAAAACAAAAACTAAAATTAGCTGAGTGTGGTGGCACGTGCCTGTAATCCCAGCTACTCAGGAAGCTGAGACAGGAGAATCACTTGAACCCAGGAAGCAGAAGCTGCAGTGAGCCCTGAGATCGCGCCACTGCATGATGACGACTCACTGCAGCCTCCACCTCCCAACGTCTAAAAAAAAACTAAAAACAAAATAAAGACAGTAAAAATTAATCCTTTTCTTTTAGGGAATGTAGCACCCATGAGGCCTTTCACATCAAGTCAGGCCTTTGACGTGGGTGAACCCGCCCTAAATTCAATCACCCAGATATCTGTATTTGCTGCCAACCAAGAAAAGCATGTGCTTACCGAGGCAGAGCAGTAAGGATCCAGGAAGTGAACCTCAACGGGGGCGTTCCCTCTTAAGGTGAACCCCAAGTCCCCTTCTTCTGCAGTGAAGCGGATGCTTCGAGGAGGCATCCACTGCTTGTTAGCCAAAAACACAGATAAGGGGCCCTTTGGAAGAGAGCATCGTTAGGTGTAGGATTTGAGGCTGGATCAGACGCTTGAAAGCTAAAGGGAATTTTGCCTGCTGTCCTTGAAGATCTCACTTGGCTTTGTTCAGGGACAAATGACACATCTGGGGGCATACATGCTACAGCAGTCATGCGAGAACCTGGAAAGCCATCTTCTCAAACATACCCAATATATTTTCAATAAAATTATCTTTTAGACATTGTATTAATTATCTTTTTCTTTTTTTTTTTTTTGAGACATTGTCTCGCTCTATCACCCAGGCTAGAGTGTGGTGGTGTGATCTCGGCTCACTGCAGCCTCTGCCTCCCAGGTTCAAGTAATTCTCCTGAGTAGCTGGAATTACAGGTGCGAACCACCATGCCTGGCTAATTTTTGTATTTTTAGCAGAGATGGGGTTTCACCATGTTGGCCAGGCTGGTCTCAAACTCCTGACCTCAGGTGATCCGCCCGCCTCAGCCTCCCAAAGTGCTGGGATTAAAGACGTGAGCCACCGCACCCAGCCAAAATTATCTTAAATAAAATCTCTAATATAACCAATTTAAGACCAGGCATGTCATGCCTGTAATCCTAAGCACTTTGTGTGACCAAGGCAGAAGGATTGCTTGAGGCCAGAGGTTTGAGACCAGCCTGGGCAACATAGCGGGAACCATTCTCTACTAAAAACATAAAAGAATTAGCCAGGCATGGTGGTGCACGCCTATGGTTCCATCTACTCAGGCTGCTGAGGCAGGAGGACTTCTTGAGCCCAGCATTTCGAGGCTTCAGTGAACTGATTGTGCCACTGCACTCCAGCCTGGGTGAAAACAGAGTTAGACCCTGTCTAAAAAAAAAAAAAAAGGAAAAAAATCTCAGGTCAGGCATAGTGGCTCATACCTGTAATCCCAGCACTCTGGGATGCCTAGGCAGGAGGATAGTTGGAGCTCAGGAGTTTGAGACCAGCCTAGGCAACATAGCAAGACCCCATCTCTACAAGAAATAAAAATTAGTTGGACGTGGTGGTGTGTGCCTGTAGTCCCATCTACTAAGGTAGCTAAGGTAGGAGGATCGCTTGAGCCCAGAAGGTTCAGGCTGCAGTGAGCTATGACCATGCCACTGTAATCCAGCCTAGGTGACACAGTGAGACCACATCTCTAAAAAAAATTTAAAAATATTTAAAAAAATTTCAAATAGACAATACCTAAAAACTACTTTTAAAATATGCTATGGGGCCGGGCACAGTGGCTCAGGCCTATAATCCCAGCACTTTGAGAGGCCGAGGTGAGGGGATCACTGGAGCCTGGCCAACTCCTCCGAGGGAGGAGTTCAAGATCAGCCTGGCCAACATGGTGAAACCCTGTCTCTACTAAAAATACAAAATTAGCTGAGCGTAGAGGCACAGGCCTGTAATCTCGACTACTCGGGAGGCTGAAGCTGGAGAATCACTTGAACCTGGGAGGTGCAGGCTGCACTGAGCCGAGATCGCACCACTGCACTCCAGCCTGGGCAACAGAGTGAGACTCTGTCTCAAAAAACAAATAAATAAAAATATATAAATAAAATAAAATATGCTATGGTCTGAATGTTTGTACCCTCCCAAAGTTTGTATATTAAAATATTAAAATTTTATTAATATTTATTAAAATTTAAAATGTATATTAAAATCATCAATGTAATTATTAGGAAGTGGGGCCTCTTGAGAGGTGATTCAGTCTTGGGGTGGAGCCCTCAAGAATGGGATACATGCTTTTAAAACAGGCCCAAGGGAGCTCATCACCTTTTCTGCCATGAGGACACAGGTAGAAGGCCCCACCTATAAACCAGAACATGGGCCTTCAGCAGATACCAAATCTGCCAATACCTTGGTCTTGGACTTCCCAGCCTCCAGAACTGAGAAATATATTTCTGCTGTTCATAAGCCACCCAGTTTGAGGCATTTTGTTATAGCAGCCCACATGGACTAAGATACCATACTCGCCAAAGTGAAGAGCTGTCCCCTCAGGTCATTTATGTAGAGAGCTTTCAACATACCAGCTTCTAGAAGAAGTCCGTGACTGTCAGCTTGGAGAACTGGGGTAATATAATGTCAACCTCTTGCTCAGTTTTAGCTAGAATAGAGGATTAGAAATGGGAGGAAAAATGTTTCTGTAATTGAAAGTGATCCTTATAGCCCGGTGTTGTGGCTCATGCCTATAATCCCAGCACTTTGGGAGGCCGAGGCAGGTGGATCAATGAGGCCAGAAGTTCAAGACCTGTCTGACCAGCATGGTGAAACCCCGTCTCTATTAAAAATACAAAAATTAGCCAGGTATGGTGGCAGGCGACTGTAATCCGAGTTACTTGGGAGGCTGAGGCAGGAGAATCACTTGAACCCAGGAGGCAGAGGTTGCAGTGAGTTGAAGTCTTGCCACTGCACTCCAGCCTGGTGACAGAGTAAGACTCCGGGGGGGGGGGGGGAAAAAGAAAGTGATCCTTGGGAAGGAGACAGTACAGAACTTTCTCTTAGTCACACATCCTTCCCCTCGGTTTAGACAAGTAGTACAAGAAGATGGAACACAGCTCAACCCCCGACCTAGGTTGAACTCTACCTTCCATTTGGG
Organism: Pan troglodytes; assembly: GCF_028858775.2. Taxonomy (NCBI): domain Eukaryota; kingdom Metazoa; phylum Chordata; class Mammalia; order Primates; family Hominidae; genus Pan; species Pan troglodytes. The sequence continues at coordinate 17,600,279 of NC_072413.2, forward strand.
TACCTCCTGTGAGCCATAGGAGGTATAACTCATTCCCGAGCTGGGACCAAGGAGTGATAACCAGACACATTCCCATGGGGTTTCCTGATATTTAAGGGGCTTAGTGGGCTTCTCTGGCACTCATAAAACCCTAATGAGGAGGCTGGGCACGGTGGCTAATGCTTGTAATCACAATACTTTGGGAGGCCGCGGTGGGAGGATCATCTGAGGTCAAGAGTTCAAGACCAGCCTGGCCAACATGATGAAACCCCATCTCTACTAAAAATACAAAAAATTAGCCAGGCGTGGTGGCACGCACCTGTAGTCCCAGCTCCTTGGGAGGCTGAGGCTTGAACCAGGGAGGCAGAGGTTGCAGTGAGCTCAGATCACACCACTGCACTCCAGCCTGGGTGACAAGAGCGAAACGACCTCTCAAAAACAAACAAACAAACAAACAAAAAACCTATTGAGAAGTCATCTATGTTTCAAGTGTTATTGTTATGGAAGTTCCATGCCTCACTGGACACAGTCCCGGGATACTGAGCTTTCTGTTTTCAACATTATTACTATTTTGAGACAGGGTGTCGCTCTGTCGCCCAAGCTGGAGTGCAGTGGTGTGATCACAGCTCTCTTGCAGCTTGACCTCCTGGACTCAAATGATTCTCCTGCCTCAGCCTCCCGAGTAGCTGGAACTATAGGTATGCACCACCACACCTGATGAAGTTTTTAAAATTTTTTGTAGAGATGGGGTCTCACTATGTTGCCCAGGCTGGTCTCAAACTCCTGAGCTCAAGTAATCCTCCTGCCTCGGCCTCCCAAAGTGCTGAGATTAGAGGTTTGAGCCACCGTGCTTGACCTTTTCATTATTAATGTGGTATGAGGATTGCCCAGTGAAAAGGAGGTTTGGCAAATCATAACCATTGACAGCTACATACCCCCACCAGCATCTTCACAGCACGCTCGGACTACCCTTAACATAAGGCTGGTCAATTTCTAACAACGGATCCCAGGGCAGGCTGATTCTACATGAGAACAAATAGCATAAAAAGTGTATCTAGGCCAGGTGTGGTGGCTTACCCTCGTAATCGCAGCACTTCGGGAGGCCAAGGCAGGCGGATCACTTGAGGTCAGGAGTTCGAGACCAGACTGGCCAACATGGTGAAACCCCATCTCTACTAAAAATCCAAAAATTAGCTGGGCGTGGTGGTGGGCGCTTGTAATCCCAGCTCCTCGGGAGGCTGAGGCAGAAGAATCACTTGAACCCAGGAAGCAAAGGTTGCAGTGAGCCGAGATCATGCCACTGCACTCCAGCCTGGGCAACAGAGCGAGACTCCATCTCAAAAAGAAAAGAGAACTCCAGGGCAAAATAAGCACCTCGGTCCCTGCCCTGTGCAGCCCTCCTTGTGCCAAGCACACAGCAAGGGCTTGCTCAACCCCCACAGGCCAGGCGTACTCTTTCCGCGGCACAGGCACCCCCACAGGGGGAACACAGTCTAGGTTACTCACCAGCAACACTGGGGGCATGGATCAGGTTCAGCAGGTCATCATCCTCCTGGTGCTGGGCGTACATGAGCCGGGAGCGTTCCTGTGCCACACACAGCACCTTCTGTAGCACCTCAATGCTCCGCAGCTTCTTGCAGAGGCTGGCCTCCCACACTGACTCCTCGTGATGAGCCATGGCTCTGCGCAGGTGGGACTTCCCTGCAGATGGAAGCCAGCACCCACGTGACTTGGAGATCCACCAAACAGAGCATAAGGGCCCAAGGGGCAGCCAAAGAGGTTGGACGTTCTCTTTTCTAAAGGATCTGCCTGGATAGCTAGAGCCCGTGATACCCTACCTTGTTTTAACCTGAGTGACTCTCTCCTAGCAGAGAGAGCCGGACAGACTACATTTTAGTTTCTTCACTTGCAGCCCCCTTTATCCCCCTTAAGGGAATAACTAGTGTAAGCTGACTCCAAGCACATCCAGGAATGCAAACTGCTGATAAGATACTGAGGCAGGCTGTACCAGCAGCTCCTGGGGATGTGCTCAGTGGCAGGTACCTAAAGCCCCTGCATTTATCTCTCAGTGATAGTTTAAGCCCCTGCACCTGGAACTGTTTATTTTTTGTAACTGCTTCTATAACCAATTACTTTTTATAACTTTTTGCCTATTCTTCTTCTGTAAAATTGCTTCAGTTAAACCCCCCTCCCCTATTTAGACCATAGTATAAAAGAAAATCTAGCCCCTTCTTCAGGCCCGAGAGAATTTCGAGCATTAGCCGTCTCTCGGTTGCCGGCTAATAAATGACTCCTGAATTAGTCTCAAAGTGTGGCGTTTCTCTACAACTCGCTTGGTTACAACAAGCCTTTTATTAAAATATTATTTTATTTCATTTTATATTTTATATTTAGAGACAGGGTCTCACTTTGTTTCGCATGCTGGAGTACAGTGGTGCAATCATGGCTTACCACAGCCTCAAACTCCTGGGTTCAACTGAAATTCCCGCTTCTGACTCTTGAGTAGCAGGCATGCACCACCACACTTGGATAATGTTTTCATTATTATTATCATTTCATTATCATTGCTATGTTGCCCAGGCTGGTCTCAAACTCCTGGCCTCAAGCAATCCACCTGCCTTAGCCTCCCAGAATGCTGGGATGACAGATGTGAGTCACAGCGCCCAGCCCAAGCCTCCCTTAAATGCATATGTAATAAGCTCACTTGTGTCCATAAGATGTTCACTCAACAAATATTTACCAAATGTGCTGGGCACTAGAGATAAAGCAACGAGTAAACAAACTGCCCCCACATTCATGGAGTTTACATGTAGTGGTTGAAGACAGATAACTAACAAGACAAGAAATATGTAACGGATGGGGTGGTGATGAGGTTATAGAGAAAAATAAAGCAGGGTAAGCGGAGATGGTAAGAGAAGACTGGGAATGGGGTTGTCCTATGATGGGTGACCAAGAAAGGCTTTTTTTTTTTTCTTGAGACGGAGTCTCACTCTGTCACCCAGGCTGGAGTGCAGTGGCACAATCTCGGCTCACTGCAACCTCCGCCTCCCAGGTTCAAGTGATTCTCCCACCTCAGCCTCCCAAGTAGCTGGGACTACAGGCACACACCACCACATCTGGCTAAGTGTTTGTATTTTTGGTAGAGACGGGGTTTCTCCATGTTGCCCAGGCTGGTCTCAAACTCCTGACTTCAAGCTATCCTCCCACCTCAGCCTCCCAAAGTGCTGGGATTGCAGGCATGAGCCACCACACCCAGCCAAGGAAGGCTTTGTGATATGGTCCTTTTTGAGCAGAGCCCTGATGGATGTGAAAGAGCAGCAGGTGCGAGGGCCCTGGAGCAGGGGCACACACAGGTGTTCAAGGGCAAGGAGGAGTTAAGGTGTGCCTGGAGGCAGGGAGGGCAGAAGAGAATGAGTGCAGGGAAGGAGCAAGGCCAGATCATGGCGGATCTCACGCATGTGAGATGAGGGCTCTCACTCCTGTTCTGCGTGAGATGGGAGCCCACTGGGGTGTGAGCAGGGGACTGATGTGATCTGGCCTGCATGAGCAGACTCTGAAGGGGCAGCAAGAAAACCAGCTATGAGCAGGGCAAGCCACGTGACCGCTCTGGGTCTCAGTTTCCTCAGCTGTAAAATGGGGATGCCATGAGACCCACCTCATAGTGTTGTGTGGGGTTTAAGTGAGTAAATGTTTCTTACATAAGCACTATACACATGTGGCTTCCACCAGGGCAGCAGGGTTAAAGTGGCCAGATTTGAGTGTGTCCTCTAGGTACAGCCAAAGGGATTTGCTAATCAAATGTAGGGTGAGAAAGTAAGACAAGAGGTTAGGTGTGGTGGCTCGTGCCTGTAAACCCAGCACTTTGGGAGACAGAGGCAGGAGGATCGCTGGAGGCCAGGAATTCAAAACCAGCCCGGGCAACATAGTGAGACGGCATCTCTACAAAAACCTTTTTACAATATTAGCCGGGCATGGTGATGCATGCCTATAGTCCCAGCTACTCAGCAGGCTGAGGCAGGAGGATCACTTGAAGCTAGGAGTTCAAAACCAGCCCGGGCAACATAGTGAGACCACATCTCTACAACAACCTTTTTACAATATTAGCCGGGCATGGTGGTGCATGCCTATAGTCCCAGCTACTCAGCAGGCTGAGGCAGGAGGATCACTTGAAGCCAGGAGTTCAAAACCAGCCCGGGCAACATAGTGAGACCGCATCTCTACAACAACCTTTTTACAATATTAGCCGGGCATGGTGGTGCATGCCTATAGTCCCAGCTACTCAGCAGGCTGAGGCAGGAGGATCACCAGGAGTTCGAGGAGTTCGAGGCTGCACTGAGCTGTGACTGCACTACTGCACTGCAGCCTGGGGGACAGCAAGACGCTGTCAAAGAAAGCAAATGAAAGAAAAGGAAAGAGGAAAGGAGGGAGGAAGGGTAGATGGGGAGGAGAGAAAGAAAGAAAGAAAGAATAAAGGAGAGAGGGGAAAGGAAAGGGAAAGAAAAGGAAAGCAACAAGGAACAAGAAAAGGGGAGGAGAGGGGAGGGGGGAGGGGAGAGGGGAAGGGTGAGGGGAGAGGAGGAAGGATGAGAGGAGAGGGGAGGGGAGAGGGGAAGGGTGAGGGGAGAGGAGGAAGGATGAGAGGAGAGGGGAGGGGAGAGGAGAAGAAAGGGGAGCGAAGGGGAGGTGGGAGAGGGGAGGAGAGGAGGGGAAGGATGGGAAGGGAGGGGAGGGGAGGAAGGGAGGGGAGAAAGGGAAGGGAGGGGAGGAGAGGGAGGAGGGGAGGGGAGGAGAGGGAGGAAGGGAGGGGAAGAGAGGGAGGAGGGGGGGAGGAGAGGGAGGAGGGGAGGAGAGGAGAGGGAGGAGGGGAAGGGAGGAGAGGGAGGAGGGGAGGGAGGAGGGGAGGGGAGGAGAGGGAGGAGGGGAGGGGAGGAGAGGGAGGAGGGGAGGGGAGGGGAGGAGAGGGAGGAGGGGAGGAGAGGGAGGAGGGGAGGGGAGGAGAGGGGAGGAGAGGGAGGCCGGCGGAGAGAGGAGAGGAGAGGAGGGGAGAAGAGAGGAGGGGAGAGAAGGGGAGAAGAGAGGAGGGAAGAGAAGGGGAGAGGAGGGGAGGGTAGGGTAACAGACAGGAGGGAAGAGGAGGGGAGAGAACGGGAGAGGAGGGGAGGGGAGCAGAGGGGAAGAGAGGAGAGGGGAGCAGAGGGGAGAGGAGGGGAAAGAGGAGGAAAGAAAAGAAGAGTAGACAGTGAGTCCAAGGTTTCTGGCCTGAGCACCTAGAGGGGTGGGAGTTGCCATCACTGAGACGGGGAAGCTGCATATGTGTGCGTGGGTGCAGATTAGGGTGGTGGAGGTGAGGTCTGCACATGGGAAGAGATATTCACACTGAGACATGGCAGAGACCAAACCAGGACACTTCATTACAGTCATTAGGTGTTCTTAGTAATTCAGCCATGCATAAGGAAATCAACAAATGTCTCCTTCCGTTAGCATGATACAGGCCACCCTGTGGACCCCAAGGGAGATGGTTAAAGTCCTGGCTCCACAGTGGGAGGCCTGGGTGCTATGGAACCCATGAGAACACAGCCTGGGAAGCCCTCTGAGGCTCAGGACTGCGCCTCATGACTTCTGAACCCAAAGTGGCCACAATGACTTGGAACACCCCCCTCTCCCGGGCCCTCTTCAGGGACCTCTCTGTGGCTGTCTGTGAGCAGGACCAGCTGGGCACCAAGTGGGACCCACATCTGGGTGCAGAGGGACACGCACCCAGCTGTCGGCGCTGCTGATCATTCTTCAGTGTGGTCAAGGGTGTCAGCCCCTCTGGCATGTGGTCGTAGAGCTGGGACAGGCACTTCTCCTGGTGGTCCAGATCCGTGCCTGGCTTCACTGCAAAGAGAACCACAGGTTAAATCCCCTCTCATGGACCTGGCCACAGACCCACATAGAGATTTCTCTTTCTACCATGTCTCTAGTTTCCTTTCTTCTGCAGTTTCACAAGGCATTTGGGATCATGGCTCTCCTTTCTGCCCCTGGACACACCCCAGGCAGTCTGACCCTCAAGCTTTTTTTTTCTTTGAGACAGTCTCACTCTGTCACTCAGGTTGGAGTGTGGTCTCACTCTGTCACCAGGCTGGAGTGCAACGGCACAATCATAGTTCACTGCAGCCTTGAACTCCTGGGCTCAAGTGATCCTCCCACCTCAGCCTCCTGAGTAGTTAGGACTACAGACATGCACCACCACATGCCAGGCTAATTTTTAAATTTTTTTGTAAAGATGAGGTCTTGCTACATTGCCCAGGCTGGTCTCAAACCCCTGGGTTCAAACGACCCTCCTGCCTTAGCCTCCCAAAGTGCTGGGATCAAATGTGTGAGCCACCATGCCTGGCTACCCTGAAGCTCTTGCTCATTGGAACCAGTCATGCTCCAGAGGTTCAGAATTTTTTTTTTTTTTTTTGAGATGGAGTTTTGCTCTGTCGCCCAGGCTTGGGTGCAGTGGTGTGATCTTGGCTCACTGCAACCTCCACCTCCCGGGTTCAAGTGATTCTCCTGCCTCAGCCTCCTGAGTAGCTGGGATTACAGGCACGTGCCACTATGCCCAGCTAATTTTTCTATTTTTAGTAGAGACGGGGTTTCAGCATCTTGGCCAGGCTGGTCTCGAACTCCTGACCTCATGATCCACCCATCTCGGCCTCCCAAAGTGCTGGGATTGTAGGTGTGAACCACCACACCCAGTGAGGTTCATAATTTGACCCTGAGCCCCCACACGCTACCTCCTCTGACTCACCCACCACACAGAACCAGCTAGCATAGCCCAGACCCTGTCATGCCTGGCCTGCACCCCTCTGCAGGCCTGCACACCTGCAGCACAGCCCCTTCCTGCTTCAACCACACCCTCCCTGGTGCGTATCCTGCTCTCAAACCTCACAAAACCACTCTCCACTTCCCCGGCACCCTCGGCCTCTGTTCCTGTGCTCAGACACTTTACTCCCTCTAGGCTGACCCTGCCCTCCTGTGCAGATGGAAAAGTTGAACTCAAATGTCATCGCCTCTGAGACGCCATCAATGACTGCACCATGGAGTCCACCTGCTGCTGCATTTGTGTCTCTGCAGCGATCACCAAGGCACTATATGGTATTTCTATTTGTTTCCACATTTTGTCTCACCTAATAGACTATATAGTACTAGGAGTGGTGGCTCACACTTTCAGAGAACCTACAGCGTATAAAGCATTATTGAGCTTTGCATACAGGCCCTTCATTTTCATGACAGCCTGTGAGGTAGATTCTCTCCATATACCCATTTTACAGATGAGAAAATCGAGGCAGAGGACAGCTAAGTAACTTGCCCAAGGTAATACAGCTCATTCATGGCAGAGCTGAGATATGAACCCAGGAAGTCTGGCTCCAGAGGCTGTCTTTTTAATTCCTTGGGAGGCTGCCTGGATTAGTACTCATTAGATCAAAAATCCCTGGCCAGGCACCGTGGCTCATGCCTGTAATCCCAACACTTTGGGGAGGCCAAGGCAGGACAATTGCTTGAGGCCAGGAGTTTGAAGCCAACCTAGGCAACATAGTGAGACTCCATCTCCTCAAAAAAATTTTTTTTCAATTAACTGGTGTAGTGGCATGTGCCTGTAGTCCCAGGTATTAAGGAGGCTGAAGTGGGAGGATCGCTTGAGCCCAGGAGTTCAAGAAGGCAGTGAGCCATGATCATACCACTGCACTCCAGCCCCATCTCTAAAAATAAATAAAATAAAATAAAATAAAATTCCGATCATCACAGTTTTTTTTGCATTATTTTTTATTTTATTATTATTAGTTTTTTTGAGATGGAGTCTTGCTCTGCTGTCCAGGCTGGAGTGCGGTGGCACAATCTCGGCTCACTGCAACCTCCACCTCCCCGGCCCAAGCCATTCTCCTGCCTCAGTCACCGGAGTATCTGGGATTAGAGGCACATGCCATGCCCGGATATTTTTTGTATTTTCAGTAGAGACAGAGTTTCACCATGTTGGCCAGGCTGGTCTCGAACTCCTGACCTCAAATGATCTGCCTGCCTTGGCCTTCCAAAGTGCTGGGATTACAGGTGTGAGCCACTGTACCCGACCTGCATTAATTTGGATTCTTTTAAAATATTACCTTAAAATGTTACTTATCTTGATGCCAGCATTTTTGGCATTCCCTTAGATTCTAGATTCCAGGTGAAAATTCATCCTCTTGCACACAGGCAGAATTAAAGGTGCCTCCTCTTCCTCCCTCTAAAGAAGCTTATAACCCCTAACCCCACCATGGCCTGTGCAGCAGCTGCCTCAGTCATGGGTCATTCTCATCCTCTGCCTTCAGCCTGTGAGCATCTCCAGGGAAGGCAGTTAGCTCTCGCTCAGCTCAGAATCACCCCTGGGGCAGCTGGACCACAGCCCTGGCCAAACCCCTGAACCCCACAGGCCTTACCCTGGTGGTCGATGAGGAGGATGGCAGTGAAGTAGTGGGCCAGGGCCGCGTAGTGGTGGGCCTTCACGCAGGCCAAGCTGGCCCAGGAGTAGGGGATGTTCTCTTTCACCGGCGCCTGGCTCATGGCTGCGTGCAGCTGTTGGTAGACCTCTCCCACCTGAAATAGAAGGGGCATTGGGAAGGGACAGCCCGGCACAAGGGCCCTCACGAACCCATTTGCAGAGAAAGAGCCCTTTCTTCTTCTCATACAACAGCCCCTGCCAGGGGCTGCTCCAGAATCTGGGAGCAACTCCAAGCAAGCCCTCATTCTGTCATTGTCACAGTTAACAGGGGGATCAGGCTGCTGTCATTATGCTGGTTTTTAGGTTAAGCGGCAGATGGAATCAGTGATCCATATCTGAAACACCAACACTTGCCAAGAAAACTCAAGCCAGCAGTACTGGCCGGAGCTGGCACAATGCCCAGGTCACAGGCAAGCTCCCGTGGGAAGGCCCCGCTACTTCCAGTGCTCCTGTGCCAGCATTTCCTGCCCACTCCCCAAAGTCACAGGAACCAGGGAGTCTTACCTTGGCAGCCTCCTGAGCCACCTTCACCAGCATGAAGAATTCATTCCGGATCCCAGGAAGGCTGATTTTCTCAAACACGCTTTCTTGGGCTTCTGCAAGCATCATTTTGACAAGCACGCTGAGCATGGCAGGGCTCATGTCATAACTTGGAGTATGGGTAAATGTCTCTTTCAGGTAGTTTAAAACCCCTAAAAGTGGAAAATGTTTTGCCCATTAGTTCGGGTTTACATTTACTTCATCACGTTGCTGTAGAGAAAGATAGGAGGCCAGGTGCGGTGGCTCATGCCCATAATCCCAACACTTTGGGAGGCCGAAGCGAGCAGATCACTTGCGTCAGGAATTTAAGACCAGTGTGGGCAACATGGTGAAACCCTGTCTCTACAAAAAATACAAAAATTAGCTGGGTGTGATGGCGTGCGCCTATAGTCTCAGCTCCTCTGGAGGCTGAGGCAGGAGGATTGCTTGAGCCCAGGAGGCAGAGGTTGCAGTGAGCTGAGATCTTACCACTGCACTCCAGCCTGGGTGACAGAGCAAGACTCTGTCTCAAAAAAAAAAAAAAAAAAGGAAAGATAGGAGAAAAAAAAAAAGAACCAGTGTCCTACAACATATTAAAAAGTTTGATTCTCAATTATATGGTCCAGCATTTCCAATCCTATGATATATATCCCCAAACAGTTGAAAGTGGGGGCTTAAATGATACTTGAACACCCGTGTTAATAGCAACATTATTCACAAGAGCTGAAAAGTGGAAACCACCCAGACATCCATGAGCAGTTGAATGATTAAACACAATGTGGCCTATCCATACAATGGAATATTTTTCAGCCTTAAAAAGGAATGAAATTCTGACATATAGTACAGTGTAAATAAGGGCATTATGCTAAGTGAAACAAGCCATTCACAAAAGGACCAATATTGTAGGATTCCATTTAGATAAGGTACCCGGAATAGTCAAATTCACAGAAACAGAAAGGAGAATAGAGGTTAGCTGGGGCTGGGAAAGGGGGCAATGGGAAGTTATTGCTTAACTGAGTACAGAGCTTTGCTTATCCATCATCCAGATGAAAAAGTTCCGGAGATAGCTGGGCACAGGGGCTGCTGCCTGTAATCCCAGCTCCAAGGGAGGCTGAGGTGGGAGGGTGGCTTGACATTAAGAGTTCAAGACCAGCCTGGGCAACATACTGAGACCCCTATCTCTTAAAAAATATATACTTTTTAAAAATGTATTTATTTTATTTATTTTTGAGACAAGATCACACTCTGTTGCCCAGGCTGGAGTGCAGTGGCACGATCATGACTCACTGCAGCCTTAAACTCCTGGGCTCAAGCAGTCCTCCCACCTCAGTCTCCTGAAGAGCTGGGACTACAGCCATGCACCACCCCACACCCAGCTAATTTTAAAATTTTTTGTACAGATGGGGTGTGCCTATGTTGCCCAGACTGGTCTCCAACTCTTGGATTCAAGTGATCCTCCTGACTCAGCCTCCCAAAGTGCTGAGATTTCAGGTGTGAGCCACCTTGCCTAACCAACAAAACAAAATTTTAACTTCTGGAGATGTTTAGTGGTAATGGCTGCACAACACTATGAATGTACAAATGCACTTAATGCCATTGAACTGCACACTTCAAAATGGTTAAAATGTGCTTCTGGTTGGCAGGATAATTTTAAAATTTTAAAAATTTAAGATAATCGTTAAAATGGTAATTTTATGTTGTGTTATTTTACTATAATAAAAAAACTGGTTAAAATAGTCCATTTTAAGTTATATATGTATATTTTAACACTATTTATTTATTTATTTATAAATAAACGCCCAGGCTGGAGTGCAGTGGCATGATTTCAGCTCACTGAAACCTCTGCCTCCCAGGTTCAAGCGATCCGCCTGCCTCAGCCCCCCAAGTAGCAGGGGATTACAGGTGCCCACCACCATACACAGCTAATTTTTGTATTTTTAGTACAGACGGGGTTTCACCATGTTGGCCAGACTGGTCTTGAACTCCTGACCTCAGGTGATCTGCCTGCCTCGGCCACCCAAAGTGCTGGGATAACAGGTGTGAGCCACCCCACCCAGCCTTTTAACCCAATTTTTTAAAATTGGATTATCTTCCAAAACACTTACATCTCTATTGAGTAGAGAAACCAACCTGCTCCCCACAACTCCTGTGTCACCTGGGACAAAATTCCATCACGACAGGTATGGAGATGCAAGCAGAGAGCAGGCAGAAGGACTGAGGGGCTCACAGGCAGCCAGGCTCACACATAAGATCTGAGTCATTCAGCAGTCCAGGGCTTTTCCCCTGGACCTCAGGAAAGATCTATTCTGGCCAGGCGCGGTGGCTCATGCCTCTAATCCCAGCACTTTGGGAGGCCGAGGCGGGTGGATCACCTGAGGTCAGGTTCGAGACCAGCCTGGCCAACATGGCAAAACCCTGCCTCTACTAAAATTATAAAAATTAGCCAGGCATGATGGTACACACCTATAATCCCAGCTACTCAGGAGGCTGAGGTAGGAGAATCACTTGAACCCGGGAAGCAGAGGCTGCAATGAGCCAAGATCTCACCACTGCACTCCAACCTGGGCGACAGAGTGAGATTCCGTCTCAAAAAAAAAAAAAAAAAAACTCAATCCGTCTGCTCCAATGGAAATTTTCATGCTGCAGCCTTCCACTGACTTCTTTATAGTTTAGAAAATTAACTGTCCAAAGCGCTAACTGACAATCAATCTGGAACTGAAATAGATTCTCTCATATGAATCCCATCCAACTGGGTCCTCTGGTTTTGTTGCTAAGCAAAAAAAAAAAAAAAAATCCCCGCCCTGCGGAGGGATGGCACCTGCTGTTTTGAGCTGTGAGCTCCGTGGGGGTTCCCTCACCCTCCCCACTGCTCTCCCACTTGCTTCATTTCATCTGTAATTTGTCTCCACTGCTATAATCTCAGGGACAGGACACAGAGTGCCTGCCTAAGATTCCCCAGAAAGATGAGTCCAGAAAAAAGATTTACAACAAAAGAAATCAACTCATACTTGGAATCTTAGCATATCGCTTCATCCCAAGAGACCAATCTTTCATTTTTTTAATTAATTAATTATTTTTTGAGACAGGTTCTTGCTCTGTCGCCCAGGCTGGAGTGCAATGGCACGATCTTGGCTTACCACAACCTTGGCTGATCCTTCCATCTCAGCCTCCCAAGTAGCTGAGACTACAGGCATGCACCACCAGCTAATTTTTGTACTTTTTGTAGAGATGGAGTTTTGCCTTGTTGCCCAGGCTGATCTCAAATTCCTGAGCTCCAGCAATCCACCCACCTCAGCCTCCTAAAGTGCTGGGATTACAGGCATGAGCCACCATGCCTGGCCTATTTCTTTAATTAAAAAAAAATATTCTTTTTGACAATCATAGTTCACTGCAGCCTCAAACTCCTGGGCTTAAGTGATCCTCCTGTCTTAGCCTCTGGAGTAGCTAGAACTATGGGTGTACACCACCACGCCTGGCTAATTTTAAATATTTTGTAGAGACAGGGTCTTCCTGTGTGGCCCAGGCTGGTAGGACCAATCATTGTAACATCAGAAATTTCACAATGAGTTGAAGTGGCAAAGCTCTGGTTCTTCACAAGCTTGCAGGGCAAAGTGATATCAAACAATGATCCACATGGGTGGAAGGGGATCACACCCCAAAGCAGAATGTCGATGATCAACCTAGAAGGCAACACACTATAGAGCTAGTGTGGAGAACACACTGTGGTCTACACTGTGCCCTGCTCTTGCATCCATCCCCACGGGGAGTCTGACCCAGACACAGGCCCTGCTATGGGGGAGCAAGGCAGAACCCGTAGGCAAGGGTGAGCCGTGCCAGGCTCACCCACAGCACTGGGTCTGGTGACCCCGGTCCTCTACAGGTGTAAGCACTAGGCTGCTTTTCTCCTCGACCCCACACCTCGTTCTCATACTAGGATTACCTGAGGTCAGGAGTTTGAGACCAGCCTGGCCAACAGGGCAAAACCTCATCTCTACTAAAAATACAAAAATTAGCCGGGCATGGTGGCAGGCGCCTGTAATCCCAGCTACTTGGGAGGCTGAGGCAGAAGAGTTGCTTGAACCCAGCAGGCAGAGGTCGTAGTGAGCAGAGATTGTGCCACTGCACTCCAGGCTGGGTGACAAGAGCAAGACTCTATCTCAAAATAAACAAATAAATAAAATAAAATAACAAAAGACAGTTCCCAGAAGAAGGGAACTGAGCTATGAGAGACATCCTTTGAATGCATCACTTGACAAAGGGTTGAGAACACCCACCTCATGCTGGAGAAGTTGGCAGAATGCAGGTGACATAAAGGCATGGAGGGGCAGGGTGCGGTGGCTCACCCTGTAATCCCAGCATTTTGGGAGGCTGAGGCAGGCGGAACACCTGAAGTCAGGAATTCGAGACCAGCCTGGCCAGGATGGTGAGACCCCATCTTTACTAAAAATACAAAAATTAGCCAGGCGTGGCAGCGGATGCCTGTAATCCCAGCTACTCAGGAGGCTGAGGCAGGAGAATCACTTGAAACTGGGAGGTTTCAAGCAGTGAGCCAACATTGCGCCACTGCACTCCAGCCTGGGCAACAAGGGTGAAACTCCATCTCATAAATAAATAAATAAATAAAGGCACGGAGAGTAATACGCACAGATAGGGTACACCTAATACAAGAAAAAGAAGCCTACAGTTTCACTATTTGGGAAAAGTTATTCTGCTCTTCATGACAGTGTTGAAAGAAACAGTTATGCACTGCCATCCCAGGGCCACTTGTCTGGAAAAGATCAATCATCAGCCACAGGATTCACCATGTACATCAGCCATCCCAGACTGAGGTCTGAACCACCGAGCAAGTTTCTTTTTTTTTTTTTTTGAGATGGAGTCTGGCTCTGTCGCCCAGGCTGGAGTGCAGTGGTGCGATCTCGGCTCACTGCAAGCTCTGCCTCCCAGGTTCATGCCATTCTCCTGCCTCAGCCTCCCAAGTAGCTGGGAATACAGGTGCCCACCACCAGGCCCAGCTAATTTTGTGTATTTTTAGTAGAGACGGGGTTTCACCATGTTAGCCAGGATGGTCTCGACCTCCTGACCTTCGTGATCCACCTGCCTCAGCCTCCCAAAGTGCTGGGATTACAGGCATGAGCCACCGCGCCCGGCCAGAGCAAGTTTCTTAATGGGAAGTTACACCAGAGCTGAAGACTGGTCTGGCCCTTGCAGGGGATGACCTGTAGACCCTCTTCAGTGGTGGGTCCCCTGGTGCCACCAGGCGGGGCCAAGGCTCTGTCCAGTCAGCCCTGGAGGAGACATACCTGCAGCTCTCTGAAAGGCATCTATGGCACTCTGCAGCCCAGCCTGCATCTGCCAATAGCGCCGGGTCCCAATCTGGGTGTAGAGGGCCCCAGTGTTGAACAGGACACTGGCCTTCTCCAGCAGCAGGTTCTGCTGGCTGACCAGAACCCCAGTGAGGGAGTCATACCTATGTGAAAGAAATGCATTCAGGGAATACAGATTACTTGGCTAGTTAATGCTACTTTTGGATGCAAGTGGAAAAAATTATTATTATTATTATCATTTTTTTTTTTTTTTTTGAGACAGAGTCTCGCTCTGTCGCCCAGGCTGGAGTCCAGTGGCGTGATCTCGGCTCACTGCAAGCTCTGCCTCCCAGGTTCACACCATTCTCCTGACTCAGCCTCCCAAGTAGCTGGGACTACAGGCACCCGCCACCACGCCCAGCTAATTTTTTGTATTTTTAGTAGAGACAGGGTTTCACCGTTTTAGCCAGGATGGTCTCGATCTCCTGACCTCATGATCCGCCCACCTCAGCCTCCCAAAGTGCTGGGATTACAGGCGTGAGCCACTGTGCCTGGCTCTATTATTATTTTTTTAAGAGTCAGGATCTCACTCTGTTGCCCAGGCTGCAGTGCAGTGGTGTGATCATAGCTTACTGCAGCCTCCAACTTTAGGGCTCAATTGATCCTCCCGCCTCCACCTCATGAGAATAGCTGGGATTACAGGTGCATGCCACCATACCTGCCTAATTTTTTTTTTTAATTTTTGTAGAGATGGGGTCTTACTATGTTACCCAAACTGCTGTTAAACTCCTGGGTTGGCTGGGTGTGGTGGCTCACACCTGTAATCCCAGCACTTTGGGAGGCCAAGGCGGGTGGATCACCTGAGGTCAGGAGTTCGAGACCAGCCTGGCCAACATGGTGAAACCCAGTCTCCACTAAAAATACAAAAATTAGCCAGGCATGGTGGCGGGCGCCTGTAATCCCAGCTACTCAGGAGGCTGAGGCAGGAGAATTGCTTGAACCCGAGAGGCAGAGGTTACAGTGAGACGAGATTGCACCACTGTGCTCCAGCCTGGGTGACAATAACAACAACAACAAACTCATTTCTTCAATAAAATTCAAGAATGCACATGCACTGAGGCTTTTGTTTCCAAGCAAGATGACAGGACTAATCACACTGACCGCCACAGCCACACACACAAATATCTGATGGGGTAACTTTATAAACACAGCATGGGACATCCAGACAATGGACTATTACTCAGTACTAAAAATGGAGCCTTTTCAAGCAAGCCTTGAAAAGATGCAGAGGAAACATTACTAAGAGCCAACCTGAACATTGCTACCTACTGTATAGCACACTGTGTGAGTCCAACATTCTGAAAAGCCAAAAACCCTGGAGACAGAAGAAAGATCAGGGGTTGCCAGGACTTAGGGGGGAGGGAGGGAGGAACAGGCAGAGCACACGGAGGATTTTTTCCAGCAGTGAAACTCTTCTGTATGACACTGCAAAGATGGATCACTGTCACTCTATGTTGGCCAAAAGCCGCAGAATACACAAGTGCAAGAATGAACCCTAATGGGAACTATGGACTCTGGGTGATAATGATGTGTCAGGTAAGTTCCTCAATTATAAAAAAAAAAAAAAAATGCGCCGGGTGCGATGGCTCACGCCTGTAATCCCAGCACTTTGGGAGCCCGAGGCAGGCAGATCACAAGGCCAGGGATTGAGACCAGCCTGGCCAACGTGGTGAAACCCCATCTCTACTAAAAATACAAAAATTAGCCAGGCGTGGTGGGGCACACCTGTAGTCCCAGCTACTCAGGAGGCTGAGGCAGAAGAATCACTTGAACCCAGGAGGCGGAGGTTGCAGTGAGCCGAGATCACGCCACTGCCCTCCAGCCTGGGCAACAGAGCAAGACTCCGTCTCAAAAAAAAAAAAAAAAAAAAAAAAGGCCGGGTGCAGTGGCTTACACTTGTAATCCCAGCACTTTAGAGGCCAAGGCAGGTGGATGGCTTGAGCTCAGGAGTTTGAGACCAGCCTGGGCAACATAGTGAAACCCCTCTCTACCAAAAATACATGGTGGTGGCATGTGCCTTTAAGCCCAGCTACTTGGGAGGCTGAGGTGGGAAGATGGCTTGATACTTGGAGGCAGAGGTTGAAGTGAGCTGAGATCACACCACCACACTCCAGCCTGGGTGACAGAGTGAGACTCCGAGTCAAAAAAAAAAAAAAGAAAGAAAAGTGTGTGTGTATATATATATATAGCTTCTCCTAAATGAAATATAGCAATTACTAACCCCTCATAATTCTTTCTGAAATCTAAAACCTCAGGATTTGTTTTACTTTTTTATTTTTTCAGACCAAGTCTCACTCTGTTGCCTAGGCTGGAGTGCAGTGGCATGATCATGACTCACTGCAGCCTCAACCTCCTGGGCTTAAGCGATCCTCTCATCTGAGCCTCCCAAGGAGATGGGACTACAGGCATGTGCCACCCATGCCTGGCACATTTTCTCTAATTGTTTTGTAGAGATGGGGTCTCACTGTGTTGCCTAGACTGGTCTCAAACTCCTGGGCTCAAGTGATCCACCAACCTCGGCCTCCCAACATGCTGGGATTCCAGATGTGAACCACCACACCCAGCCTAGGACTTGTTTTATTTATTTATTTATTTATTTTTTATTTTTATTTTTTGAGACAAAGTTTTGCTCTTTCAACCAGGCTGGAGTGCAGTGGCGCCATCTCAGCTCACTGCAGCTTCTGCTTCCCGGGTTCAAGCAATGGTCCTGCCTCAGCCTCCTGAGTAGCTGGGATTACAGGCGCCCGCCACCACACCCGGGTAATTTTTGTATTTTTAGTAGAGACATGTTTGTCAGGCTGGTCTCGAACTCCCGACCTCAGGTGATCCACCCACCTCGGCCTCCCAAAGTGCTAGGATTACAGGTGTGAGCCACCGCACCTGGCCCTAGGACTTGTTTTAAAGTTTACTCATGAACCAAGGGGTATGCAGACAGCTTCTCCCTAATTCATGACTAAGGAGAAACCACCTTTCACCATGCAGACAGCCTGGTGCATTGTTAGGAAAAGTCATCCCCCTTTCCTTTGCTTTCCATGACGAAGGCATCAGTAGCCAACCATCGGCTATAGAAACATTCAATTCTGATATGCCCCGACCTTCTAGGATGTATTCTCCTTTCACTGACACTCCTAACGACATTCACAGAAGGGGTGCAGCATCTCCAAAGTACTTTTTTTTTAGGTTTTTGGTGGGTTTTTTTGTTTGTTTGTTTTTTTAATACAGACTCTCACTCTGTTGCCCAGGCTGGAGTTCAGTGGTGCAATCTTGGCTCACTGCAACCTCTGCCTCCCAGGTTCAAGCGATTCTCCTGCCTCAGCCTCCCAAGTAGCTGGGACTACAGGCATGCACAACCATGCCCAGCTAATTTTTTGTATTTTTTAGTAGAAGCAGGGTTTCACCATATTGGACAGGCTGGTCTCGAACTCCTGACCTCGTGATCCACCTGCCTCAGCCTCTCAAAGTGCTGGGATTACAGGTGTGAACCACCGCACTCAGCCTTTTTTTTTCTTTTTTGAAACAGGGTTTCACTCCTATCACCCAGGCTGCAGTGTGGTGGTGTGATCTAGGCTCACTGCAACCTCTGCCTCCTGGGCTCAAGTGATTCTCCTGCCTCAGCCTCACGAGTACCTGGGACTACAGGTGCATACCATCGTACCCAGCAAATTTTTGTATTGTTTGTAGATATGGGGTTTTGCCACATTGCCCAGGCTGGTCTCAAACTCCTGGGGTCAAGTGATCTGCTTGCCTCAGCCTCCCAAAGTGTTGGCATTATAGGCGTGAAAACCACTGTACCCGGGCTCCCAAGTATTTAAAGTATACTAATCTTTGAAAACACCACTTGGGTCTACGGCCATACCACCCTGACGTGCCTGATCTTGTCTGAAAATACCAATTGTGGAGAAGAATCAAATCCTCTACTTCCATTTTTTAAATCTGATCTAAGCTGAGTGTGTAGCTCATGCCTATAGTCCCAGCTACTCAGGAGGCTGAGGCAGAAATATCACCTGAGCCCAGGAATTCAAGACTAGCCTGGGCAACACAGTGAGACCCCATTTCAAAAGAAACCTGATCTATTTCTGTTTGGTGCTTTTGTCTCACTGGACAAGACCGAATTTTCTCTCTCTCTCTCTCTCTCTCTCACTCACTCACACATACACATGCATGCCCCAGTCCAATCTGAGACAAGAATCTTGCTTCTGACTAATTCCATTTCAGAGCCCTGTGCTTCCCCAGTGATACAACAAGCAAGAAAAATGTCTCCTCTCCTTGGCTCACTTGTTCTGAGAAGCAAGAGGCCACAGTCTGTTGGGGCCATCTCCCTCGGATCACCTTCATAAATAAATACCAATGTATTGACATCTTTCTAGACTTCCCTGGATAAATGCAAGATAGGAAAGGGGGCTGAGGTGCACACGGGTGCACCCCGGATAAATGCAAGATAGGAAAAGGGGCTGAGGTGCCCGCAGAGGGGTGTCTGTGATGCTGAGGCTCCGAAACTGTGGCTGCCATAACACGTGAAGCGCCAGCGCAGACCTCAAGCACCTACCAGGTGAACAGGAGTCCCATCTGCCGCGTGGGTGGGAAGAATCAATTCTCAACAAAGCCCAGCTGCATGAAGTATGTCATCAGCAGTTCCACCCTGGCCTCATCCGGGCTGGGCGTCCGACAAGCCTGCGAGGAAAAGAACCCCAGAGGGCATGAGCAGAGGAGGACACAGCTGACAGCCCTTCCCGGAAGGTGCCCTGCACATACGAGCAGGTGCCTGTAACTATTTCTGCAGTATGACGACCTCACTGCTGGCATCATAAACTCTAGGAGGGGTGGAAAGAAACTGGCAGGAAGTCAGAAATCCTGGAATCCAGTCCCAGCCCTGCCAGGAGGCAGGTCTCTCCCCTTCTATGGTTTTCCTTTTTTTTTTGAGACGGAGTCTTGCTCTGTCACCCAAGCTGGAGTGCAGTGGTGCGATCTTGGCTCACTGTAACTTCCACCTACCAGGTTCAAGTGATTCTCCTGCCTCAGCCTCCCGAGTAGCTGGGATTACAGGTGTGTAGCACCATGCCCGGCTTGTTTTTGTATTTTTAGTAGAAATGGGGTTTTGCGATGTTAGCCAGTCTGGTCTCAAACTTCTGACCTCAGGTGATCCACCCGCTTCAGCCTCCCAAAGTGCTGGAATTACCAGCATGCACCACCACGCCCAGCTAATTTTTGAATTTTTAGTAGAGACAGGGTTTCACCATGTTGGCCAGGATGGTCTGGAACTCCTGATCTCAGGTGATTCTCCTGCCTCCGCCTCCCAAAGTGCTGGGATTACATAGGCGTGAACCACCGCGCCCGGCCTCCTTCTACAGTTTTCTTATGCAGCAAATGGAATGGATGATTCCAGCACCCCCCAACCATCACCTCAATCTGCCCACGATTCTGTTAAGACCACAAGCATGCAATAATGGGGTTCCCTGAAGACTTGGAAAAGCTACCCTCCCCTCTCTGCTGCACACAAAAACTTACTTGTCTCGGATCCATAAGATCTGTGATTTCATCTTCATGTAAATAGCCATCTTCACTGTAATGTTCCAGGATAAAATCCTTAAAGAAAAATGAGGTTAGATACTATAAAATGTGATTGAAAACCATGTATGTGCATAACAGTAATATGTCATTTGTGAACCTGTTTCTAAAAAGGCAGAATAAAGAAAAACTTACAGTGATTTTCAAAGTGGGGGAATTTATTTTCTTAATTTATGTAGTTATTTTTATATGGAGTCTTGCTCTGTAGCCCAGGCTGGAGTGCAGTGGCACAATCTCGGCTCACTGCAACCTCTGCCTCCCAGGTTCACGCAATTCTCCTTCCTCAGCCTCTCAAGGAGCTGGGGTTACAGGCGCCCACCACAACGTCTGGCTAATTGTTGTACTTCTGACCTCAGGTGATCCACCCACCTCACCCTCCCAAAGTGCTGGGATTACAGATGTCAGCCACCGTGTCTTGCCATAGAATTTTTTTTTTTTTTTTAAAACAGGGTTTCACTCCCGTTGCCCAGGCTAGAATGCAATGTTGCGATCTCGGGTCACTGCAACCTCCACCTCCCAGGCTCAAGTGATTCTCATGCCTCAGCCTCCCAAGTAGCTGGGATTACAGGCATGTGCCACCATGCCCAGCTAATTTTTGTATTTTTAGTAGAGATGGAGTTTCACCACATTGCCCAGGCTGGTCTCAAACTCCTGGGCTCAAGCAATCCATCTGCCTCAGCCTCCCAAAGTGCTGGGATTACAGGTATGAGCCACTGCACCCCATGCCTATGTTTTTAAATGCTGTGTTGCTTCAGTAAAAGTGAGAGTTGAAGTTAATTTTTTGCTTAAAAATGTCTTTGTGTCTGCGCATCATGGCTCATATCTGTAATCCCAGCACTTTGTGAAGACAGGGCAGGTAAATCACTTGAGCCCAGGAGTTTGAGACTAGTCTATGGCCTATACATTCAACTATACTGCAAACACTGCAGATATTCAGGGGCTCAGACTTGCAATTCTGGGCCTCCCTCAGGACCCAGACAAGTTTCCCAGCACAGACCCTGAGGGTAGTCATAACAGTCCCCAGATACAGGTTTCCTTTGCCAAGAAGACCCTTAACCATGTTATAAAGGCATTTTATTTTATCTTATCTTTGAGGCAGGGTCTCACTTGGTTGCCTAGGCTGGAGTGCAGTGGTGCGATCGCGGCTCACTGCAGCCTCGACTTCTCTGGGCTCAAGTAATCCTCCTACTTCAGCCTCCCAAGTAGCTGGGACCACAGGCACGTGCCACAAGCTAATTTCATTTTTGTATTTTTAAATAGAGATGGGGTTTTGCCCTGTTGCCCCACCCCCGCCCCTACAAGTGCTGGCTCCCCCAAGCTGCAAGAAAGGGGATCACATAGATGGCTCAATTATGTCTTCCCAAGTGACTGTGTAACCTCTTTACACAACTTCTACATTAAAGCTCCTCCTGTTTTTGTGTGTTCAACATACAGACACACAGACAAACACTTGTCTTACAAAAATGGATTTGTACTAAATATACAACTTTGCTGTGCCTTCTTTTTCTTTTTTTAAGAGATGAGGGTCTCGCTCTGTCATCCAGGGTGGAGTGCAATGGTGCAATCATAGCTCACTGCAGCCTTGAACTCCTGGGCTCAAGTCATCCTCCCACTTCAGCTTCTCCAGTAGAGGGGACTATAGGTGTGCACCATCACACTCAGCTAATATTGTTATTTTTCATAAAGACAGAGTCTTCCTATGTTGCCTAGGCTGGTCTCGGACTCCTGGCCTCAGGTGATCCTCCCACCTCAGCTTCCCAAAGTGTTGGAATTACAGGTATGAGCCACTGCGCTCAGCTGACTATGCCTCTTTTCTTTAAACTTGGCCATGGACTGGGTATGGTGGCTCACACCTATAATCCCAGCGCTTTGGGAGGCTGAGGTAGGTAGATCACTTGAGGTCAGGTGTTCCAGACCAGCCTGGCCAACATGGTGAAACCCTGTCTCCATTAAAAATTTAAAAAATAAAAAATAAAATAGCTGGGCATGGTGGTTAAAAGGGGTCAGGTGTAGTGACTCATGCCTGTGATCCCAGCACTTTGGGAGGCCAAGGTGGGAGAATCACTTGAGACCAGGAGTTTGAGACCAGCATGGACAACATAGTGAAACCCCATCTCTACAAATAATAAAAAATTAGCCAGGCGTGCTGAGGCAGGAGGAGGATCACTTGAGCCCAGGAGGGTGAGGCTGCAGTGAGCCATGATCACGTCACTGCACTCCAATCTTATGTTCACCTCATAAAAGTCAAAGAGGATTTTGATTAAATTATATATGTGATCCTGAATTTGAAACTTAGTAAGCTAGGGTAGATTAACGTACTTAGTGGGATAAAAAAAATTATCTAACTGGCCAAGCATGGTGGCTCACCCCTGTAATCTCAGCACTTTGGGAGGCCGAGGCAGGTGGATCATTTGAGGCCAGGAGTTCGAGACCAGCCTGGCCAACGTGGTGAAACCCCATCTCTACTAAAAATACAAAAATTAGCCAGGCATGCTGGCAGGTGCCTGTAATCCCAGCTACTCAGGAGGCTGAGGCAGGAGAATAGCTTGAGCCCAGGAGGCGGAGGTTGCAGTGAGCTGAGATTGAGCCATTGCACTCCAGCTTGGATGACAGAGCAAGACTTCATCTAAAAAGAAAAAAAAAATCCTAACTGAAACCCACTGTAAACATTAGGGACAAAACGAGAATTTCTACCATCACTGTTATTACTTAGCCTAATTCCAAACATTCTCCAGCCCACACATTAAGAAAAATAAGAGACATAAAATATTGGAAAGAAACAATCAGAATAATTTTTTGCAACACAACAGCATGTTTATAAAACCCAATAGCATCAACTGAAACATTACTAAATTAATAAGAATTCAATAAAGTGGCAAAGAAGTTAACACATGAAAGTCAATAGTAAAAAAGAAAAGTCAATATTCTTCCTTTCTTATACAAGCAATAACCAATTAGAAAAACTTAACAGACAGCCAGGTGTGGTGGCTCATCACATCTGTAATCCCAGCAGTTTTCAAGGCTGAGGTAGGCGGATCATTTGAGGTCAGGAGTTTGCGACCAGCCTGACCAGCAAGGTGAAACCCTGTCTCTACTAAAAATACAAAAAATTAGGTGGGTATGGTGGCAGGTGCCTCTAATCCCAGCTACCCAGGAGGCTGAGGCAGGAGAATCACTTGGACCTGGGGGGCAGAGGTTGCAGTGAGCCAAGACTGCACCACTGTACTCCAGCCTGGGCGACACAATGAGACTCTGTCTCAAAAACAAACAAACAACAACAAAAAAAAACCTAACAGAGAAACAATACCTTTCACAATAGCAACAAAAATACATTTCTAGGGATAAAATTAATATAATTAAGCAGAAAACTATTAAACTTTACTGAAGAACAGATGTGATTTCATTTTCTTTCATTGATTCGATTTTTTTTTTTTTTTAATGAGACAAGGTATCATTCTGTTTTCCAGGATGGACTGCAGGGGCTCAATCACAGCTGACTGCAGCCTCGAACTCTTGGGCTCAAGCAAGCCACCTCAGCCTCCTAAGTAGCTGGGACTAAAGGTGTGAGCCACTGTGCCTGGCCCTATTTCCTCAAAATAAAACAAAATCAGCCAGCTGCAGTGGCTCACGCCTGTAATCCCAACACTTTGGGAAGCTGAGGCGGGTGGATCACTTGAGGTCAGGAGTTCGAGAACAGCCTGGTCAACATGGTGAAACCCTGTCTCTACTAAAAATATAAAAATTAGCTGGTTGTGGTGGTGGATGCCTGTAATCCCAGGTACTCAGGAGGCTGAAGCAAGAGAATCGCTTGAACCTGGGAGATGGAGGTTGCAGTGAGCCAAGACTGTGCCACTGCACTCCGGCCTGGGCTTCAGAGCGAGACTCCCTCTCTAAATAAATAAATACGTAAAATAAAATAAAACAAAATCACACTGTGAAGCTTCACTGATTATTAAAAAAAATCACACGGACACACAAGTCAGATTTGAAATGGAATTGCCCTAATTCAGTCTGCTGAACCACTTCTGCAGTACCTGTGTTTCTCTCAAATATGGAAGGGAAAAAATACAACAGAAAGCCCCTCAAACGTTCTAATTTTCATATGACTGACATTTGTAGCATCTCTTTTAGGCTAAAATGACATGGTTGGAAGCCTGTGCCGAATGGCAGTTGGCCATGTCCACAACATGTGAATATTTTCATTTGCTTTAATGTGGAATTCAGAACATGACCCAGTTGAATCCTTAAAAATGCCTATAAAATTCCTAAGTTTCTCCAAGAGACTCTTCCTTTAAAATGCTTGCATTCTTGGCCGGACGCAGTGGCTCACGCCTGTAATCCCAGCACTTTGGGAGGCTGAGGCAGGCGGATCATCTGAGGTCAGGAGTTCAAGACCAGCCTGGCCAGGATGGTGAAACCCTGTCTCTACTAAAAATACAAAAATTAGCCAGCATGGTGGTGGGTGCCTGAAACCTCAGCTACTCAGGAGGCTGAGGCAGAGAATTGCTTGAACCTGGGAGGTGGAGTTTGCAGTGAGCCGAGATCACGCCACTGTACTCCAGCCTGGGCGACAGAGCGAGGCTTCACCTCAAAAAATATACATATATACACACAAAAATTAGTTGGCCATGGTGGTGCATGCCTGTAGTCCCAGCTGCCCAGGAGGCTGAGGAAGGAGAATCGCTTGAACCCAGAAGGTGGAGGTTACAGTGAGCTGAGATCGCACCATTACACTCCAGCCTGGGCAACACAGTGAGACTGTGTCTCAAAAAAAAAAAAAAAAAGAGAGATAGAGAGAGAGAAGGCCTCATTCTGTTGCCCAGGCTGGTCTCCAACTCCTGGCCTCAAGCTGTCCTCTTGCCTCAGCCTCCCAAAGTGCTAAGATTATAGGCGTGAGCCATTGCATCTGGGCATAAGTCTCACGTAAAAGTTCAGGCAGGCTGTGGCAGTGTGGCATAAAGCTGCAATTCCTGGATTGTTTTCATTGCTTTCTACCCAGAACATAAACTTTCCGGTAAACTTGAGTCCTGAAACACTCAGAATACCAACTTCCCTTCTCCAGTTCCAAAATAAACCCCAAACTCACAGGATTTAAACAAGGCAGCAGTCAAAAAGGCCTCTATTTATGTCAAACAACTCACCGTCTCTGAGAATGAAGGTCAAGTGCTTCCAAAGTATTAACCAATTGCTTTTAAAAGTAGTAGTTGGCCGGGAGCGGTGGCTCACACCTGTAATCCCAGCACTTTGGGAGGCTAAGGCGGGTGGATCGAGTTCGAGACCAGCCTGGCCAACATAGTGAAACCCCATCTCTACTAAAAACACAAATTAGCCAGGCATGATGGCGGGTGCCTGTAATCCCACCTACTCAGGAGGCAGGAGAATCACTTGAACCTGGGAGGTGGAGGTTGCAGTGAGCTGAGATGGCTGTCACTGCCCTCCAGCCTGGGCAACAAGAGCGAAACTCCAGCTCAAAAAAAAAAAAAAAAAGAATGAAAAAAAAAGTAATAGTCAAAATGTGATAAGATGTTTTCTTTTCTAAACTAAAAGTAGTCCAAGATGAGCCAACTAAGAGGATTATCATGGAAAGTAAAATAAGCCAGGCACAGTGGCTCATGCCTATAATCCCAGCATTTTGGAAGGCTGAGGCAGGAGGACTGCTTGAACCCAGGAGTTTGAGACCAGCCTGGGCAACAGTGGGAAACTCTGTCTCTATGAAAAATACAAAAATTGGCCGGGCATGGTGGCTCACGCCTATAATCCCAGCACTTTGGAAGGCCAAGGCAGGTGGATCACCTGTGGTCAGGAGTTCGAGACCCACCTGACCAACATGGAGAAACCTCGTCTCTATTAAAAATACATAATTAGCCAGGCATGGTGGCACATGCCTGTAATCCCAGCTACTCAGAAGGCTGAGGCAGGAGAATCGCTTGAACCCGGGAGGTGGAGGTTGCGGTAAGCCGAGATCATGCCATTGCACTCCAGCCTGGGCAACAAGAGCTAAACTCCATCTCAATAAAAAAGAAAGAAAAATGCAACAATTAGCCAGGCATGGTGGCACACGCCTGTAGTACCAGCTACTCAGGAGGCTAAAGTGGGAGGATCAACTGAGCCCAGGAGGCAGGGGTTGCAGTGAGCCAAGATCATGCCACTGCATGCCAGCCTGGGTGAAACAGTGAGACTCTGTCTCAAAATAATAAAGAAAAAGAAAAAAAAAGAACATAAAATATTTCTTCGAAGCAATTTTCACAATGCTAGGATTAATTCCTATAACCAATGCCTGGGCTGCATGATGCAAACCTGGGCCACCCTGCACCTCATCCCCTTTCCCTTCCTTGAAGGAATTTGGAGGTGACTGGTTGAAAACTCAAATTGATGGAGTTGAAGAGGGAAGGAAGAGGAGGGTATTCCAGGCACAGGACGGTCTCCCGGCCCCAGCCTCCGGGCACGGTCTCTCCTGTGTTCTCCATTGAAGCACCCCTTCCACTTCCCACTTGAATCCCCCACTGACCCAAGGGCCCCGCAGGCAGTGTTTGTGGCACCTCTGGCACCCAGCACAGTGCCAGGCACAGGTGGGCTTATGAGGATCTGCCAAATGGGAGAGGAGTCCAGATACCCAGGAATGTGGCAGGGGGACACACAAGCAAGGACTCTGGTTATTCAAATATTTAAGGGGAGTGAATTGACATCTTTGATTTCCTTTGAAATTGCATCACAAATAAGACAGATTGATATTAGCCATTACTTTCATTCTCTTTTTTTTTTTTTTTTTTGAGACAGTTTCACTGTTGCCCAGGCTGGAGTGCAGTGGCACAATCTCAGCTCACTGCATCCTCTGCCTCCTGGGTTCAAGCGCCTCTCTCGTGCCTCAGCCTCTCGAGTAACTGGGATTACAGTCATATGCCACTATGCCCAGCTAATTTTTTTTTTTTAGATGGGATCTCGCTCTGTCACCCAGGCTGGAGGGCAGTGGCGTGATCTCGGCTCCCTGCAACCTCTACCTTTACCTCCTGGGTTCGAACGATTCACGTGCCTCAGCCTCTGAAGTAACTGGGATTACAGGTGTGCACCACCATGTCCAGCTAATTTCTGTACGTTTGGTAGAGACCAGGGTTTTACCATTTTAGCCAGGCTGGTCTTCAACTCCCGAGCTCAAGTGATCCGCCTGCTTCAGCCTCCCAAAGTGCTGGGATTACAGGCGTGAGCCACTGTGCCCAGCCTTTAGCCATTACTTTCAATGGCAAAAACTGCAATTACCTTCAAACCAACCTAACAGACACAAGAATGCACAGATGGACAAATATGTCAGGAAGCAATGCTGACAGTATGTTCTCAGAAGAAGTGAGTACACAGGGGTTTGCTATAAAATTCTTAAAATTTTTGAAAAGTTTGGAAATTTTCATAATCAAATGTTAGAGAAAAAACTTTAGCTATTCTTCCAAAGACATAACCTAAACTGGATACATGATTTAAGAAAAAAATACACTATTAATAAAAGAGGATGTAAGTTTTAAATTTGAAAGCATATCCACTACAGACCCTTTGACTTGGCCTCTCGGGGAAGGCCCTCCTGGGTTTCCAACCTGCCTTGTCCAAGACCCAGGAGG
The DNA here is from genome assembly GCF_028858775.2 of Pan troglodytes. NCBI lineage: Eukaryota > Metazoa > Chordata > Mammalia > Primates > Hominidae > Pan > Pan troglodytes. Next base: position 17,627,809 of record NC_072413.2, read on the forward strand.
AGCTTCAGAAGCCATCAAAGGCAACAACAAAAATATGGCAGGAATAAACATATCAATTATGCATGTAGCTGGCTGAGAAGGGCCTCAGGGTCACTCTGTAGATATCAACTGACTCTGCCTGTTGAGCCTAAGGCCATTGCAAGGGATACATATTTTCTCTATATCCATTTTTTTGCTTTTTTTTTTGGAGACAGGGTCTCATTCTATTGCCCAGGCTGGAGTGCAGTCGTATGATCACAACTCACTGCAGCCTCCAATTCCTGGGCTCAAGCGATCCTCTTGCCTCAGCCTCCCAAGTAACTGGGACTACAGGCATGCACCACTGCAAATGGCCTATTTCCATTTTAAACACTGAGTCCGGTGCCCATGGCTTTGAGATTTACCTTGAGGATGACTGAAAAGTCGACGTCTTTCGTTTCCTTCAGGCCAAGAGGAATCAGGGGAACTGTAAATGCCTCCCTGAGGAACACAACAAGGTATGTATGAACACCCCCAACCGGACCCCTGTGCATGCCACAGCCTTGCCCTCAGCAGCCCAGCTCAGGTGTGTGCCCCCTCCTTGCCCCATCCAGTACTCACCTGGCTGACAGGCTCATTTTCCATAAGGATGACTCTGGTCATGCCCCACCCTCTGCTCTAAAACTGACCCTGCTCCCTAAGACTGCTGGACCACCCCGCCTAACACATCAGGCCCCTGGCATCTTGACACTGATTTATCTTCTGGTTTCAATGCCTCAGTGGTTCCTTTTTTATTTTATTTTATTTTTTTTGAGAGACTCTTGTTCTGTCGCACAGGCTAGAGTGCAATGGCGCAATCTCAGCTCACTGTAGCCTCCGCCTCTCAGGTTCAAGCAATTCTCCTGCCTCAGCCCCCTGAGTAACTGGGATTACAGGCACAGGACACCACACCCGGCTAATTTTTGTATATTTTTTTAGTAGCAATGGGGTTTCACCATGTTGACCACGTTGGCCAAACTGGTCTTCTGACCTCGAGTGATCCTTCCACCTTGGCTTCCCAACGTGCTGGGATGACGGGCACAAGCCTCTGCACCCAGCTCAGTCTCAATGCTTCTTTCGGCAGCTGTGCTGAGAGTCTATCGTGTGCCAGGGCCTGTGCATGGTGCACTTGCTGCTCCCACCTGGGTGCACCACCCTGCTGCCCTGCGCCTCCTTTGTCAGCTCCTCACCCCCTCCTCCTCTGCTCCCGTCAGCGGGCCCCACAGCTGTGGCAGCTCTCCAACACCCTCACATTCGCAACTCTGGGTTCGTAGGGGCCTCTTCTTTGGAAAGTGTCTAGGCGTCCCACCACCAGCACAGAAGATGCCGTCAGGGCAGGAGGCCCATCCGACACCGAAGTGCACCTGCCTCCCAGCCCAGGGTCAGACACCCTCCACCTCCTCTCCCCCAGCTGACCACTCTGTAACCACAGGTCTCCTGGGGAGTGCTCCCTGAGCCTACATTCCTAGGGGCAGGGCCAGCAGGAAGTGAACGGAGCTCAGGCTGTGTTTTGCAAACAGGAATTCAGCTCCCTGACCTGTAACAGGAGACCTCCTTGGGCTGCTCAGCCCAGCCCCACAAGAAGGCCAGGAAGGCTGGGCAGGGCGAGGGGACAATGCAGCTGTAAGCTGAACCTGGCTCTGCAGCACAGCCATGCTACGGCCAGGTGAGACCCATCCCGGGGGCATGGAAAGCCGAATCCTGTTGAAGGCTCCTCCAGGCTACGCAGGGCGGGAAGCCAGGTTTGTGGCTGTCCAGGCAACGACAAGAGGAGGAGCAAGTGTCCTGAGCCCCAACTCCAGGGCACCCCAGCCCCAGTGTGGCACTGACAGCGCCCTCTAGGTGTCCTCCGGCCTCCCTGAGTTTTCCCATGAGGGAGGGAAATAACCTCATGCACCATGAGGTTATTTCTTTCCCGCCTACCTCCCAGAAGACTGTAAAGATCAACCATGCTAAGAAAGAAACAGTCTACCTTGAAAACAGAATAGTACAGGCCAGGCGCAGTGGCTCATGCCTATAATCCCATCACTTTAGGAGGCTGAAACAGGCAGATCACGTGAGGTCAGGAGTTCAAGACCAACTTGGCCAACATGGTAAAACCCCGTCTCTACTAAAAATACAAAAACTACCTGGGCATGGTGGTGTGCGCCTGTAATCCCAGCTACTCAGGAGGCTGAGGCAAGAGAATCGCTTCAACCAGGAGGTGGAGGTAGCAGTGAGCCAAGATCATGCCACTGCACTCCACGCCTGGGTGACAGAGCGAGACTCCATCTCAGAAAAAAAAAAAAAAAAAAAAAAAAAAAAAAGATCAACCATACTAAGAAAGAAACAATCTACTTTGAAAACAGGGCCGGGCATGGTGGCTCACGCCTGTAATCCCAGCACTTTGGGAGGCCGAGGCAGGCGGATCACGAGGTCAGGAGATTGAGACCATCCTGGCTAATGGTGAAACCCCGTCTCTACTAAAAATACAAAAAATTAGCCGGGCAAGGTGGCGGGCGCCTTTAGTCCTAGCTACTCGGGAGGCTGAGGCAGGAGGATGGTGTGAACCCGGTAGGCGGAGCTTGCAGTGAGCCGAGATCGCGCCACTGCACTCCAGCCTGGGCGACAGAGCGAGACTCCGTCTCAAAAAAAAAAAAAAGAAAAAGAAAAAAAAGAAAACAGAAGAGCGCAGGACCCAAATGCATGGTGCCGTGTTGAATCTGCACAGCTCTCCCTCTTCCCAATGACACAGGGCAGTGACTGGCCACTCTAGAGCCCAGGGACCACTCCAGAGATCTTTGGTTCACTCTGTGGGAAGCCCTGTGTTGCACGTCCCTGCTCTTCGGCACAGCAAATGAGAGTGTGGAACAGCCGACATTTATTACCAAACCTTGGCCCCATCTTGCCTCCTCCAGAACTTGAACCTTTTGGACAAACACTGGAATTGAACACCAGAGCATAGGCTGGGAGAACCTTCCATTAGCTGTCACACTGACTGGGTGTTCAAAACTGCACAGTAGGCCGGGTGTGGTGGCTCACACCTGTAATCCTAGCACTTTGGGAGGCTAAGGCCGGCAGATCACAAAGTCAGGAGCTCGAGACCAGCCTGGCCAACATGGTGAAACCCCATCTCTACTAAAAATACAAAAAATTAGCTGGGCATGGTGGCATGCGCCTGTAGTCCCAGCTACTCAGGAGGCTGAGGCAGGAGGATTGCTTGAACCTGGGAGGTGGAGGTTGCGGTGAGCCGAGATCGTGCCACTACACTCCAGCCTGGGTGACAGAGAGAGACTCCATCTCAAAAAACAAACAAACAAACAAACAATAAAAACCGTACAGGAGCCCACAGGTAAGCCAGGCACGGGGTATCACAAAGGGAAGAGCCAGCGAGCTTTCACACACTGACACTTCCCCTCCAGCTCTGAAACCACCCCGGTGCCCTGTGGAGGACCAGCACCAGGAAACACACATTCCATAGGTGACTTAAGGTTCCCAAATCCAGGGAGCTATTTTCCGACTGAGTTTCCCCTGGGGCCCACCTACTTTTTGAGAAGTCTCATGCCCGTACTAAAAAAGCATGTAAACCCTTCTTCGAACTGTCTCAAAATTATTTCTCCTTAAAAAGAAGCATTTCACTTAGGGTTTTGTTTTGTTTTTGTGTTTTTTGAGACAGGACTTCTTTCTGTTGCCATTACTGCAGTCTCGACCTCCCTGGCTCAAGTGATCTTCCCACCTCAGCCTTCTGAGTAGCTGGGACTACAGGTGTACACCACCATGCCTGGCTAATTTTCCTATTTTTTGTAGACATGGGGTTTCACTATGTTGCCCAGGCTGGCCTTGAACTCCTGGGCTCAAGCGATCCCCCATCTCAGCCTCCTGAAGAGCTGGATTACAGGCATGAGGCAAGAGGGGCATTTCTTTCATAGTTAGATCTCCATTTTTGGAGATGTATTGCAATTCTGAGGGATGGTGTTGTTGGCTTTCACCTTGCAGAAATCGATTCCAAAATTGAGTTATGGAGAATGATACGATAGAGTGTCTTCAAAATTGACCTAGGAGCCAGATACAGTGGCTCACATCTGTAATCCCAGCACTTTGGGAGGCCAAGGCGGGCAGATTACTTGAGACCAGGAGTTCAAGACCAGCCTGGCCAACATGATGAAACCCTGTCTCTACTAAAAAAAAAAAAAAAAAAAAAAAAAAAAAAAAAAAAATTAGCCAGGTGTGATGGTGCACGCCTGTAATCCCAGCTACTCAGGTGGCTGAGGCACAAGAATCGCTTGAACCCAGGAGGTGGAGATTGCAGTAAGCTGAGATCTCACCACTGCACTCCCACCTGGGTGAGAGAGGGAGACTCTGTGTCAAAAAAAAAAAAAAAAAGGAAATACAACCTTAAAAGGAGACTGGTGTGTTACTTTGTTTTAATTTGGATTTTTCTGTTTCACTTTGTCACCTCCAGCTAGGAAACAGACTGCAGTCCAACGTAAGTACAGTGCACAGAATCTCTGTGTGTGCATAGTGGCCTCCCCTTACAGGGTCAATTTTGGCCTTTGGCCTTAATCCCGAAGTATTTGTGTATGCTTTCTGTTCCTTGGCAAATAAATGAGAAAATAATTAGCCAACATTGGAAAGGTATTGTCCTAACAATGTCCCTTTAATGTTTCTTAGGAAAATTATGGTGACCCACTAAAATATCCTTGCTCAATGTCTGTTCAGTTGAATTTAATAACATATCTTGCCAATGTTTGCATGTCTATGAAATGTGACTACGCAGAATTACTGAAACTTAACTATAAAATCCAAGGCATCTAACTTTTAAACTTATCTTGGTTCATCACGTATATTTACACTAGATTTTATACTGCCTTCATTTGTTTTTTTTTTTGTCTGTTTGTTTTGAGACAGAGTCTTGCTCTGTCAGCCGGGCTGGAGTACAGTAGTGTGATCTCGGCTCACTGAAATGTCCAACTCCCGGGTTCAAGCAATTCTGCCTCAGCCTCTGAGAAGCTAGGATTACAAATGTGCACCACCACGTCTGGCTATTTTTATTTTTAGTAGAGATGGGGTTTCATTATGTTGGCCAGACTGGTCTCGAACTCCTGACCTCAGGTGATCCACCTGCCTCAGCCTCCCAAAGTGTTGGGATTACAGGAGTGAGCCACTGTGCCTGGCCTCACAAATGCCTTTTTGTCACTGCAGATATTTCCCAACACTACAGATATTTCCCAACACTGCAGATATTTCCCAACAAATGGGTTCATCCCTTCCAGTCTAGCACTTCACTCAACCCCAAACCTGATGGTTCTCTCACTTCCCAAAGTTAGGGCTGCCACACCCCAGTCTAGAACCCTATCTGGCCTGTTTGTGCAGATAGGGTTCGTACCCAGGTACCTCTTCATACCCTGGATGTATGAAGGATCTCTGGCTCAGAGGCTTCTGGAAGGTGTGCTGCTCCCACTTACTCTGTGTTCTGATAGACGCCCACCGAGATGTTCAGCCCCTCCAGCTCTTCCTTGAGCATCTGCAGGTCTGAGTTGACGAAGCTCAGCTCCAGCCCCACTTGTTCCCGCACCTTTGGGTTCACGGCCACTCTGTTCAAAGAGAAGAGGGAGAGAAGTGCCCTCAGCCAGGTATCCCAGCTTCTGGGTGAGCAGAACCAATCCCCAGTCCCTGCAGGGACGATCAGAGCACGGCTTGCAGAGGAGGGCCGGGAGAGTTGGGTAAGGTATCCCAGGGACACAGAGCACCTGCCCAGCTTGCAGCACACCTGCCAGTATGTGGAGCTGGGGACACAGGCAATGACACTGTGAGCTGCAGACATGAACTCTATGACATCCTGCAAAAACTCCGCCTTGAGAAGAGAAAACAAAACTGCTCCCAGTCATTCCCTAAAATACCATTAGATATCCACTTGAAAAGAAATGAATGATTCCGGTTGGGCGTGGTGGCCCACGTCTGTAATCCCAGCACTTTGGGAGGCCGAGGCAGGTGGATCAGCTGAAGTCAGGAGTTCGAGACCAGCCTGGCCAACATATAGTGAAACTCTGTCTCTACTAAAAAATACAAAAACTAGCTGGGTGTGGTGGTGCACACCTGTAGTCCCAGCTATGCAGAAGGCTGAGGCTTGAACCTGGGAGATAGGGGTTGCAGTGAGCTGAGATTGTGCCACTGCACTCCAGCCTGGGCAACAGAGCAAGGCTCCCTCTCAAAAAAAAAAAAAAAAAAAAAAAAAAGAAATGAATGATTCCTTTTGGTAGGAGAAATCCAAATAAATAAATAAATAAACATAAAATTTGTTTTAAAAACAGAAAGAAATGGATGGTTAGCTGGGCATTGTGATGCATGGCTATAGTCCCAGGCAGGAGGATTGCTTGAGTCCAGGAGGTTGATACTGCAGTGAGCTATGATCACACCACCGCAATCCAGCCTGGGTGACAGGGAAAGACACTGTCTCTAAAAACTAAAATAAGATAAAATGAAATAAAATATAAATATATATATATGATAAAAAGTAAAATAAAATAAATGAATGAGAAAATGAAGGCAGAGGTAATGCTTCCCAATTCATTCTGTAAGACTAGTATTAGCAACCCAAGCCTAGCAACATATAAATAGGATTATACACCATAACAAAGTGGGATTTATCCCAGGAATGCAAGGTTGGTTTAACATCTGAAAATCAATATAAGATAATATATTATATTAACAGAATAAAGAACAAAAAACACATGGTGACTTCAACAGATATTGAAAAAACTATGTGACAAAATCCATCACAGATTCATAATAAAAATTCTCAACAAAGTAGGAATAAAAGAGAATTTATGAAATCTGATAAAAGACACCTACAAAAACCCACAGTTAACATCACACTTAGTAGTGAATGACTGCTTTCCTCTTCTCACCACGAACAAGGCAAAGATGCCCACTTTTGCTATTTCTAATCAATGAGGCAAATAAAGAAATTAAAGGCATCCAGATTAGAAAGGAAGAAATAAAACTGTCTTTATTTACAGACGGCATTATCTTATATATAGAAAATCCTAAGGCATCCATAAAACAAATATTAGTACTAATAAATTTAGCAAGGTCACAGGGTATAATCAATATACAAAAATCAATTCTTTTTTTTTTCTCTAGACAGGGTATCACTCTGTCAGCTAGGCTGGAGTGCAATGTCACCATTATGGCTTACTACAGCCTCAACCTCCCAGGCTGAAGCCATCCTGCAGCCTCAGCCTCCCAAGGAGCTGGGACTATAGGTGCACACCACCACACTGGCTGATTTTTGTATTTTTTTGTAGAGATGGACTCTCACTATGTTGCCCAGGCTGGCCCAGAAATCCTGGACTCAAGCAATCTTCCTGCCTCAGCCTCCCAAAGTGCTGAGATTACAGGCATGAGCCACTGTGCCTGGCCAATTCGATTTCTATATACTAGCAATGAACAATCTTGAAATTGAGAAAACCATTCCATTCACAATAGCATCAAAAAGAATAAAATACTCAGGAATAAACAAAAGAATCACAAGACATGTAAACTGAAAACTACAAAACAATGCTGAGATACATTAAAAGAAGAGCTATTCCATGTTTACAGATGGGAAGGCTCATTATTGTCAAGATGTAAAGCCTCCTTAGTCGGTACATTCATTCAATGCAACCTCAATCAAAATCCCACTAACCTTTTTAATAAAAATCAGCAAGCTGATCTTAAAATTCATATGGAAATGCAAAAAAAAAAAACCTACAATAGGCAAAATAATTTTGAAAAATAAGAACAGAGTTGGAAGACATATTGATTTTAAAATTTACTAAGAAGCTGGGCTGGGCATGGTGGCTCACGTCTGTAATCCTAGCACTTTGGGAGGCTGAGGTGGGTAGATCACCTGAGGTCAGTAGTTCGAGACCAGCCTGGTCAACACAGTGAAACCCCATCTCTACTAAAAATACAAAAAATTAGCCAGGCGTGGTGGTAGATGCCTATAATCCCAACTACTCGTGAGCCTGATGCAGGAGAATCACTTGAACCCGGAAGGCAGAGGCTGCAATGAGCCAAGATCGTACCATTGCACTCCAGCCTGGGCAACAAGAGCGAAACTCCACCCCCCAAAAAAAATAAAAAATAAAAAATAAACTTACTAAGAAGCCATAGTCATCAAGATAGCATGGTACTGACATAAAGATAGGCAATGAAACAGAATAAGAGTCCAGGAATAGGTTGGGTGTGGTAGCTCACGCCTGTAATCCCAGCACTTTGGGAGGCCAAGACGGACGGATCATGAAGTCAGGAGATCGAGACCATCCTGGCTGACACGGTGAAACCCCATCTCTACTAAAAATACAAAAAAAATTTGTATTTTTAGTAGAGCGTGGTGGCGGGCATGGTGGCGAGCACCTGTAGTCCCAGCTACTCAGGAGGCTGAGGCACAAGAATGGCGTGAACCCAGGAGGTGGAGCTTGCAGTGAGCTGAGATCGCACCACTGCACTCCAGCCTGGGCAACAGAGCGAGATTCCGTCTCAGGAAAAAAAAAAAAAAAAAAGAGTCCAGGAATAAATGTTTACATTTATGTAGCAAATCTTTACAACTGATTTGAACAAAAGTGCCAAATCAATTCAATGTGGAAAAGATTATTGTTTCAACAAATAGCGCTAAAGCAGGCGGACATCCATAGGTATGTCAGGGTCCCTAAAACCACCCCCAAGTTCAGTGTTAATCTAGGAGGACTTGCAAAAGTCATGGCTGCGGTTTACTACAGCAAAAGACACAAAGCATAATGAGCAAAGGGAAAGGCATACGGGGTGAAATTGGGAGGAGGCCCGGCCCAGGCTTCTAGGGGTCCTCTCCCAGTGGAATCCCACAGACCATGCTTAACTCCCCCGTCAAGGAGTTGTGACAACACACATAAAAAGCCAAGAAAGCCCCCTGAAAGTTCCAATCAGGACTCAGGTCCCACCGGGAGGTCCCTCCCTAGCTGACTTCTTGGGCTCCCTTCCAAAGTGGGCAGAAGGGTCTGGCTGAGGGACCCGAGCCTGGTTTTCACTCCCCTAAGCCCGAGGGTCCTCTTCCTGGCACAAGGCCTTGAGGACGCTTGGGAAGCCAGCCTTCAGGTCCCGCTGTTTTGTTATTTTGCTAAAGCATGTCCTGTCTGTAAGTTTGCCCCCTCGGGTCACTTTCTTCACCTTATCAGCAGGGCCCATCATTCCTTCTGCTTTCCAACAAGACGCCAGAGCATATTTTTAGACCAATGAAGTCGGTGGGACAGTGGGTGGGACAGTGGGTGGGACCCAGAGAGTGACGGACAGTGAGTCGGCCTGGAGGGTGGGAAGGTGAAGTGAGTTGCCCTCCTGGGACGGGGCTGGGAAGGGACATGGAATGGTCTGTCAGCTGTGAGTTTGTGGAAGGCAGAGTCAGTGACTTTCAGCTGACCTGCCTCGGTCTGGAAGATTCCAGTACAGAAAGGGAGGGCCAGGGGCCTGGAGGCTGGTTCCAGGTCTGGGTGCTGGGCCTGAGAGCATTTCCAAAGCACTGAGCCTGGGACTGAAGGTAATTCACCATGAGGGTTCAGCTGGGGAGGACTGTCTGTGTGCTTCCCCCACCTCCCAGTCCCTCAACTCACCCCCAGTCCCCCCACCCGCCTTAACTCAGGAAAAACGCCTCCCTCGTGAGCACTGGCAGCTGCCTTTGGAGGCATGTCACAGTCACACCCCAGGACACAACGCAGAATCTCAGGCTGGCAGGGGACATTTGAGATCAGCCAGCCCAGCTTCTCATTTTACAGCTGAGAATGGGTGCACGACGGCCATGGCGCCCAAGGTCACAGAGCCTAGGAGGGAGCAGCAGGCACAGTGGAAAAAGTAAGGTCATGTGAGCCAGGTCTGGGCACCGGGTCCAGGTCTGCCACTCCCCGGCATGTGGCTCAGGTCGATGGCTCAGCCTCAGCCTCAGGTCCACAGCTGAAGCAGCAGAGGAACAGCTGTTTGAAGGGCTGCCTGGGGAGGAGCGGGGCTGGGTGCCCTGTGCGCACAGCGTACACTTCATCAGCCACTCTGTAGGCAGCCAAGCCAGGAGGGCCCTTTGGGCACCTGGGCCTCTCCGTAGGAAGAGGAGCAGGGACCCACTATCCTTTGGGTCAACAACGGCCTTAAGCAATGGGCTCGAAAATCCCTGATTAGTGACCACCTTCTGTTGCTAGGCAAGATGGGGACAAAGATGGGGTCCAGTTCTCCAGCTGTTAAACATCTGTCTCATCAAGAAGATGGGACAGCACATGGAAAATAAATTCCTATGGTTATAATAACTGTCCCAGATTCTGTGTGCAGTAATGGCAGACCCACTTTCCCTCTGAAAACAAGCAAGAATTTTGGATAAAACAATAAAAAAATTACGTTAAAAGCATCAAAGGGCTGCTAAGCTAGTGGGAAACCTCCAGGCCAAGTTTCAGGGGAAAACCAAGAACCTAGAGAGGAGCGCTGGGGCCATTGTTGCCTGTGAGCATTTGCCAGCCTGGCAAGTTGGGCTTCGACCTTGGAGTGAGTAGGGGGGTAGACAGAGGTCAAGGTATGAGGAGACTGATAGGGGATTCACCCCCATATCAAGCTGGGAGCCTGAAAGGCCTCACCTGGGTGAAGACAGAAGCAGAGATAACCCTGGTCCCTGCCCCAAAACAAGGAATTCATTAGCATTAAAAGGAGTGGGAGGAAAAAAGGAAAGGAAACTCACAGATTCAACCACAAAGAGCCTTGGATCTCCGGCAGACTTGGACCCCTCACCCATCACACCTGGGAGGCCCGGGGATGGTGGGGCTTCTGTGCACTTGGTTCCAGGTGGTCTGGGCTGTCCATGTGAAAGCAAACACCATCCTTGTGAGAAGGAACCTCTGTCTTTGGCCTCACGGAAACCCCACAGACACCCTTCCAAGGGCCCCAAGAAGCACACAAAGATATCCAAGTCTGAAAGGGAAGAAGGCACCATGAGTAAGAACCAGCAGACAAGCTAGCAGACACCCGCACAGTCTCCCCATATTTTTATACAATTACCAAACAAGACACTATGGTACATTTCAATCCATAATAGGAGAGATGGCCCATGTTCGGTGGCCAAGCATAGCACAGAGCTCCTCACTCCTCCAGGAATTCCACTGAAGGGTGGCAAGTTCTGGAGTTCAAGCCACTGGGGAGGCAACAGGAGTGCAAGTGGCCACGGTTCAGGCGCTGATGGGCAGAGGTGGGGAGGGGGCGCTCCCAAGGAGTCCACTGGGAGATGCAGGCAGGGGGCTTCCCAGGCAGCCTCACCAGCTTCCCTTCACACTGATCGCCTGTAAACGTGTGTCCAGCCTCGACGTAGGAGGAACAGGGAGAAACTGATTTTCTAGTCATAAAATGTGCGCCTCTCTGCGCCGGCGCCGGCGCTGTGCGCCTTTGCGAGGGCGGAGCTGCGTTCTCCTCAACACAGACCCGGATTGCATCGTGAGGGCGAGCTGAGTTCTCCTCTGCACAGACTTCGGAGATACAGCGAAGGCGGAGCAGTGTTCTCCTCAGCACAGACCCGGGCGGGCAGGCAGGCCGGGGGCACCGCGAGGGCGGAGCTGCGTTCTGCTCAGCACAGACCCGGGGGACACAGCGAAGGCAGAGCAGCGTTCTCCTCAGCACAGACCTTGGGAACACTGCATCGCTTTGGGCAGAATAGGTGAATGAATGAATGAATGAGTGTAATCACATGCCCTCCCTTTCCCTGTTTATCAAGCCTGGCATCACTTTAGAATCTCTTGTTAGAATTTATGACACCTAGGCTTTACCTCAGAACCTGAGAGTGGCACTCAGGTATAAGCATGTGTTTCCAAGCTCCCCAGGTATTCCATAGCGCAACCAAGTTTGAGACAGTGGGGTCTAAGAACCATGTAGAACTAATCAGAATCCTGAAGTGTCTGTGATAAAGGTAATAAGCTTTTTGTAAGATTACAGAGGACATAGATTAAGTTGGAAAGCCTGAGTGTTGAGATTCCTAGGCTCAGGAATTTTAATTTAACCAAAGTTAAATGTCTTAACTTGCAAAGACATGAATCTGTAGATTCCAGATTAATGGCAGGTGTGAATTGTACAATAGAAACTGATCTAGCCTACGTGTCTTCTTGGACTGGCAGACTATGTTAATCTTTTTATTTTATGACAAGTTCAACATTATTCCCTTTTGTACTGAATTTTAGATTACTGATTTTGGGCACTCCAAGATTTTGGGAGAGACCTCTCTCATGAGAACTTTATGTGGAACCCCCACCTGCTTGGCTCCTGAAGTTCTTGTTTCTGTTGGGACTGCTGGGTATAACCGTGCTGTGGACTGCTGGAGTTTAGGAGTTATTCTTTTTATCTGGTGAGAAATATTTTCATTGCTTCACAGACTGGTAGGAGGTGATTAGATGAAGTCACAAATGTGTCTTGCTCTGTTGTCCAGGCTGGCATGCAGTGGCTTGATCTTGGCTAACTGTAGCCTCTGCCTTCTGGGTCAAGTGATCCTCCCATCTCAGCCTCCCGAGTAGCTGGGACTACATGCACACACCACCATGCCCAGCTAATTTTTCTATTTTTTGTAGTGATGGGGTTTTGCCATGTTGCCCAGGCTGGTCTTGAACTCCTGGGCTCAAGTGATCCTCCTGCCTCGGCCTCCCAAAGTGCTGGGATTACAAGCATGAGCCATTGTGCCCAGCCTAGCTCACTTTTTGACCATTGATTTAAAGAAAAATCTGACTTTTCATTATGCTGAAAAAGAAATCTTTATATCTGAATGCCACTGAGAATGTCACTTGATTTCTTTTCCTTTCTCTCTCTACCAATATTAAGCCTTAGTGGGTATCCACCTTTCTCTGAGCATAGGACTCAAGTGTCACTGAAGGATCAGATCACCAGTGGAAAACACAACTTCATTCCTGAAGTCTGGGCAGAAGTCTCAGAGAAAGGTATGAATATGAAAGGGTTAAGAATTTGTGGTATGCTAAAATGTGTGTGTCCTGTGGTGGGAGTTTCTTTCCAAATTCCATGGTGTTTTCTCCTGTCAATTCTGTTCTTATTTTCTATGGTTAGTTTCACACCATTTGAGAGGCACTGGAAATTATTAAAAGCATGCACTCAGGTCCTGGGTCTGCTACTACTTAGCTGTGTGGCCTTAGGCAAGTTATTTAACCTCCGTCTCCAATTTCTTTCTGTGTAAAGGGACCCTCAATAATCCCTACCTTAAAAGCTTTTTGAGGGTTAGGTATAATGTACACAAGTGCCTTGTACCTATTTTAGTGAGCAAAATAAATGCACTTGTAACTTTTTAGTTACAAGGTTTCCTTTGAGTAAGCAAGCATGTAAAAACTATATGTCTTTAGTTACCTTGTATTTTATAATTTATCCTGGCAACTTTAGTTCCCTGAAGAGAAAATAGAAAATTAAATGTCAAATAACGTAACATAGGTGATTGTGTTAAATGTCAGAATATTTAAGGAATAATAATGTTGTGATATACAGGCCAGCATGCATTTGTTGCTTGCTGGAGTAGTCAAGTTTTATTTCTGACAAATCTGCAGTTCCAGGGAGCCTCTCCCTGGCTGAGTAACTGTCACCCATCCATCTGTAGATGTCAGGGAGAGTTTGCTGTGCATCCCAATTATCTTAGAATTGGGTAGAAGTTTAGCTTTAATTAGTTTGACCTTGAGTCTAGCAACAAGAGAGGGAACAGGCAGCGAAGAGGTCGTGACTGATGTCCCAGCAGCAGGAGACAGGGAGTGTCATTATCATTCCTGGTCTTCTCACAGTACGCTGAATACAGAGAGTGAGGAAGATTAGGGGGCCCTGTCTTCTGACTCCCTGATGATCTCAGACCCTCTCTGCTCTTTCTGGATGGTGGCCTGTTAATTCTGGCATACTGTTACTGATAATATATTTATCCTTTTCACTGTGATTTGCCCAATTGTTGCTTTAGCTCTGGACCTTGTCAAGAAGTTGTTGGTAGTGGATCCAAAGGCATGTTTTACAGCAGAAGAAGCCTTAAGACACCGTGGCTTCAGGTGGGTGTGGGACAGTACCTGCTAGCATAAAATACGTGGGAAGCCCTGCTGCCTGAGAGACATGAGACAGAGGACAGAAACATGTTTACTTTGTTGAATGTGTTTAATTGTTTAAGATGTATGGGGGGTATCTTGGAGGATGGGTTACAACTGTTTTTGTTTTTTTTTTTTTTGAGACAGGTTCTCATTCTGTCACCCTGGCTGGAGTGCAGTGGCACAATCTCAGCTCACTGCAACCTCTGCCCCCTGGGTTCAAGTGATTCTCCTGCCTCAGCCTCCCAAGTAGCTGGGATTAAAGGTGCATGCTACCACGCTCAGCTACTTTTTGTATTTTTTGTAGAGATGGGGTTTCACCGTGTTGGCCAGGCTACAACCTTTTTGATATTACTCATGGCTGTTGGATGTACAAGCTCACTTTATGTCCTGTTCTGGTTACACTTGGCTGCCCCAAGTCTCCAGTTTTGCCTGTGTTCTTTTGAGGGCTTGTTCTGGCTCTACCCCCAGCCATGTCCACTGCTCTTCATAGGTGGGGTGCATTCCAGCCATCTTCAACCTTAAATCAGGGAAGAGGGGGAGGGGGAGGAGGGCAGCCTCCCTGGGGAGAATCCAGCTATTTCTCAAGCCCAAGTGACTCGGTATAAAGGGTCCCACTGCTTGTTCATTCAGGTGAGTAAATGTGTCCTTAGTGAAGGCTGTCACTTGCACCTTTCATCTGTGTTACTGCTGTGCTCCTGCTAGGAGTTGGGGCTGCCATTATTAAATGCTGACCTCATTTGGAACTGCCAAGAGTTGGAAGTACGTTGTGGCTTTGCTGGGTTAATCTTTAGTTTTGGAATTAGCTACGGCATTGGGCAGGTTTTTCTGATAGATGTCTGGTCTTCTGTAATGAGCAGTTCCATTCAGCACAGCCGTGCCCCTTTCTATTAATTTTCTTTTGGTCTGTGTATTAGTCTGTTCTCACACTGCTATAAAGAACTGCCCAAGACTTGGTAATTTATAAAGAAAAGAGGTTTACTTGACTCACAGCTCCACATGGCTTGGGAGGCCTCAGGAAACTTACAATCATGGTGGAAGGGGTAGAAGGCATGTCTTAATGGCAGCAGGTGAGAGAGCTTGTGAAGGAAGTGAAGGGCGAAGAGCCTCTTATGAAACTGTCAGATCTAGTGAGAACTCATTCACTATCATGAGAATAGCCTGGGGGAAACTGCCCCCATGAGCCAATCACCTCTCAACAGGTCCCTTTCTCAACACCTGGGGATTACAATTTGAGATGAGATTTGGGTAGGGACACAAAGCCAAACTGTATCAATCCGTTTTCTGTGGAGATGGGGGACAGAACTGGTAGCTTGAGCTAGAGGCTGTTACTTGAGCTAAATGCTGTTTCTCTGGGGATTACTGATCCAGGAACTCCCTGGGCAATCCAGCCTCAGCCCCGTACTTCTGGAACTCTGGGAAGACTGTCCCTGTTCTCTGTTCTAATCCTCTACACCTAACAGTTTTTCTCAGGCCAGCTCAGGTTGAGAACAACAAAAACTTTTAAAAAAAGACAGATATATGTGTTTTGGATGTTGCCCTGGAAACTATAGTCTCCCCAGAAGAAATCTGTCAGATGATTTAGCATTTAATAGACCACACAGATTTGAAACAGCGGGACCCTGGAGGAAAGGGGTTTGGAAACAAAGGGTGCCTTTGCATGTGGGGATTTTAATTTTGATGAGAAAGAGAAACATGTCTTTGGGCTCTTTTCATGTGTCCTAATAGGGAAACTCTTGGGTCTAAATGTAGAAGTACAGGAGCTGTGTTCATCTCTAGCAAAAAAATAGAGCTGGCCAGTTGAGCCTGGGAACAGGGTTTGCATCTGCCTGAAATTTATGAGCAAGCGTAGCCTATTTTTCTTGTACTTCTTTGTCTCAAAAAAACTTATTAACAACCAAGGAGAAGGTGAAGTTCAACTCTGTTGCAGGATCTCCCTGGAATACTCTTTTAGCCACCTTTTGTTTTTGCAGTAAAAGGAGGAATGAGCATTGAATGAAGACAAGGATGAAGACTGACCATCTAAAACATCTGTTAGTGATAGTTTGGGTTTTATTTTGGGAAAATTCAGTGTTTTTGCAAAAACCAAATGGTTTTGTGGGTCTGGCGCTGGACTGAGTGTTGGGAATGTGGATTCTGGTCTCTGTTTTGTCATTAACAGAGTGGCTAGTTTTGGGAGCATCCCTTACATCTACTCTCTGCCTCATATTTACTGCCTGAAATAGAGGATTTCCTCTGTTTGCTTTCAAGGGATATTATAATTTAATTTTTATTTTATTTATTGTTGGAGACAAGGTCTTCTTCTGTTGCCTAAACTAGAGTGCACTGGTGCAATTATAGCTCACTGCAGCCTCGACCTCCTGGCCTTAAGGGATCCTCCCGCCTCAGCCTCATAAACTGCTTGGATAATAGGCACAAGCCACTGTTCCTAGCTAATTTAATATTTTGGAATAATTGTAGACATCATGAAGAAAATCAGTGTTTATTTATTTATTTCCTTTTTTGAGATGGAGTCTCGCTTTTGTCTACCAGGCTGGAGTGCAATGGTGTGATCTCAGCTCACTGCGACCTCCACCTCTGGGTTCAAGTTATTCTCCTGCATCAGCCTCCCAAGTGGCTGGGATTACAGGTGCCTGCCACCATGCCCAGCTCATTTTTGTATTTTTAGTAGAGATGGGGTTTCACCATGTTGGTCAGACTAGTCTCGAACTCCTGACCTCAGGTGATCCACCCACCTTGGCCTCCCAAAGTGCTGGGATTCCAGGCATGAGCCACTGTGCCTGACCTGATGACTTGTTTTAAATATAGGCCTGATTAGGCTTGTGACCACTCTGTTTGGCTTCACTGAAGGGCTGCCAAGAGATGGACTTTTGAGAGTGACACTGCAAGATAATTGAGATCCTAAGTAAGGCCGTGAGAGGGTGCCGAGAGGAATCCAGATGAGCTTGCTGCTGTCAAATGGCAATGGGGAGCTACACTGAGAAACTCAAAACATGGTGACCTCAAGTGATCTGCCCTGCCTTGGCCTCCCAAAGTGCTGGGATTACAGGTGTGAGCCACTGTGCCTGGTCCTTCTTTCCTTCTCTTTCTTCCTCCTTCCTTCCCCCTCCCCTCTCCTCCATTCCTTTCCCCTCCCTTCTTTCGTCCCCCCTCCCCTTTTTCCTTCCTTGCTTCTTTCCTTCCTTCCTTCCTCAGGGTCTTGCTGTCTCACCTAGGCTGGAGTGCAGTGGCATGATCACTGCACCATGACTTTCAGGCTCAAGTGATCCTCCTGCCCCAGCCTCCCAAGTAGCTGAGACTACAGGTGCATGCCACCATGTCTGGCTAATTTTTTTTTTTTTTTTTTTTTTTTTTTTTTTTTTTTTTTTTTTTGGAGACAGAGTCGTACTCTTTTGCCCAGGCTGGAGTGCAGTGGTGTGATCCTGTTTTACTGCAACCTCCGCCTCTCGAGTTCAAGTGATTCTCCTGCCTCAGCCTCCTGAGTAGCTGGGATTACAGGCATGCACCACCACGCCTGGCTAATTTTGTATTTTTAGTAGAGATGGGGTTTAACCATGTTAGCCAGGCTGATCTTAAACTTCCGACCTCAGGTGATTCACCCACCTTGGCCTCCCAAAGTGCTGGGATTACAGGCGTGAGCCTCCATGCCTGGCCTAATTTTTAAATTTTTTTGTAGTGACAAAGTCCCAGTATGTTGCCCAGGCTGGTCTCAAATTCCTGGCCTCAAGCAATTCTCCCACCTTGGCCTCCCAAAGTGCTGGGATTATAGGCATGAGCCACCATGCCCAACCTAGTGTTGTAAAATTTCCATATCCATCAAGTTGCCAAATGGTGGAGGACTTTGCTGTATCCTCTCCCTTTCCCCACTGTGGTATGCTTGGCTCAGTGGGAGGAGGGGCTGGAGTTGGGTGGGAAAGTACATGAGGCATTGGAATCAGATAACTCTGGGTCTGTATTCTGCACATGCCACCTGTGAGTGTCTGAGCTGGGCTTCTGGCCAGCACTCAAAGGCCACATTACTAGATATAGATGTTCCTTTCACCTTGCTGAAGATGGGGATAGCTGCACCGGACCACCTCTCAGGGTTTCCTAATGCAAATCCTTGAACCCTGCAGAAGTGAGCATCCAGAGAGGTGGGAGCTACCCGTATACACACTGTCTGTGCCCTCCTCATCTCCCGCTCCTGCAGCATGAAACACCTGTAATGCTTTGTTCTGTTTATTGTCTCCCTTTCTCATTAGACCTGAACTCTGGGATATTGTGGGCTTAAGTACTTCTGAAAATTTGTATGGCATCTGCTGGGTGAATTTTCCTAAGGTGCTGGGCTGGTTGTTAAGACAGCCTGGGTGACTGGCCTCATTCACGGCAGGGGCAGCAGGTGGAGAGCGGTCCTGGAAGGATTTGAGGAGCTGTATGGAGTCAGACCCAGCCCCTGGCCCCCTGATTGTCACCTTTCTCAGGATCTGGGATGCTAATTCAGAAACTCTTGACTGCTGGAGGCTGTGATTGACCCACTGAGAGCTTTTAGGCATGTGGATGTGAGTCAGCCAGGATCGATGGAGCATTGACTGCTGATTGGACTCCTGTGGGAAGGTAGAGGGGGGCAACACATAATGCCTTCACTGTGGGAGCTTCATCAAGGGGATGATTCTTGGACGGACATCTTTTCCTCCCTCTTTCCACAGAGGCATGCTAGCCCTGTCATTCTAGAAGTTTATTATCCTTCAGACACAGCTACTTATGTTTTTAATTCCCTCACAGGATGAAGACATGAAGAGAAAGTTTCAAGATCTTCTGTCTGAGGAAAATGAATCCACAGCTCTACTCCAGGTTCTAGCCCAGGTATTCGTATTCCTAATGATCACTAAATGTAGTCTGGGCTTAAGGAGCTGATAAGCAAAGATGATGAAATTCAAGATTTTCCTGAGTAGCAATTGCTTAACATTGTTTCAGTTATAAAGTAGTAGAAACTTTGTTTGAACTTGATTCAATCCAGCACCCTTAGATTTAAAAATGCAGGATATGTTTAATATCTAACACATAATAGACAGATAAGCAGAGCTAGGGATTGTCATCCAAAAGGTCACCTGCAAGGCAATTTCGAAAGACTCTATTAGAGGCTGAAATATAAATTTGTTGGAAAAATTAAAATTTGGGTCAGTAGTTGATTCCTTGATTACAATTTTATTCTTTAAAGTTCTTTGTGAGTATAAGTTAATTCCAGTCCTACTTTTTTGTTGTTGTTGTTGTTGAATGGTAGTTGTCCTTTTTCCCACTGTTTTCCCCCCCACCAACCCCCGATTTTTATTTTCTTGAGACAGAGTCTTAGTCTGTCACTCAGGCCAGAGTGCAGTGGTGCAATCTCAGCTCACTGCAACCTCTGCCTCCTGGGTTCAAGCAGTTCTCCTGCCTCAGTCTCCCGAGTGTCTGGGACTACAGGTGTCCACCACTGCGCCCAGCTAATTTTTGTATTTTTAGGTGAGATGGGGTTTTGCCATGTTGGTCAGGCTTGTCTCGAACTTTTGACCTGAAGCGACCTGCCCACCTCAGCCTCCCAAAGTGCTGGGATTACAGGCGTGAGTCACCACACCCAGCCTTCCTCCCAATTTTATGTATGGGAAAACAACTAAGGCACAAAGGTTGTCTTCCCGCAAAAGACCAAGACTTGGGGCTTCAACTGAGAGGTATTATAGTCCTTTTAAACTTGATATTTAGAAGAGGATGATCAAGAGGAAGTTGGTTATGCTACTTGCTTTCAGTATACATCGTTCAGAGGTCAGAAGCCATAGGGAGAGAAATATCTATTAGATAAGCATGTCTGAGTTGGGGGCTGTGGTGAGGACTCAGTTGTCAATGATGACAACCAGTAATTTTTGGTACTAGAATTTCACATCAAATGCCCCCACTTTACTGGAAGTATATTGAGGAACTCTGATAATCTTAAAGAAGCCAGTGATTTTCTTTTGAACATTTCTCCATTTTGCTTTATTTTCAGCCTTCTACTAGTCGAAAGTGGCCTCGTGAAGGGGAAGCCGACGGTGCCGAGACCACAAAGCACCCGGCTGTGTGTGCTGCTGTGTTGTGAACTCCGTGGTTTGAACATGAAAGAAATGTACCTTCTTTCACTCTGTCATCTTTCTTTTCTTTGAGTCTGTTTTTTATAGTGTGCATTTTAATTATGGAAATAATTGCTTTTTCACAGTCACTGATGTACAATTAAAAACCTGATGGAAACTGGGCTTTGTGCCTCTGCTTGATAATCGGTTCTTTAGTTGAATGGCTTTATTATTTATTTATTTGAGACGGAGTCTCACTCTGTTGCCCACCCTGAAGTGTAGTGGTGCAAGCTTGGCTCACTGCAACCTCTGCTTCCCAGGTTCAAGCGATTCTCGTGCCTCAGCCTCCCGAGTAGCTGGGATTACAGGTATGCGCCACCATGCCCAGCTAATTTTTATATTTTTTTGTAGAGACAGGGTTTTGCCATGTTGGCCAGCCTGGTCTTGAACTTCTGACCTCAGGTGATCCACCTGCCTCGGTCTCTTAAAGTGCTGGGATTACACACGTGAGCCACTGCGCCTAGCCTGAATGGCTTTTTTATATTTAAAGTTGTTGTGTGCCTTTCATCTGGAGCTACACCTTGGCTATCACTAGGCAGGTTTCCCAGGATGTCACCCTGGTCTCAGCCTGTGAGAGCTGAATAAAAATTCTAAGGGCCCCTTGGAAAGTTCCAGGGAAAGGAGCATAGTGAGGTTGGGGGTGGAGTTTGTAGAGACTGGCTGGCTGGCTGCTGACATCTTCATGAGAACAGCAGGTACCTTGGTGCCTAATAACAGGCCAGGTTATATTCTCATCCTTGCCCTCATAAAGATACAGGTCTACAGTCTCTGAAACCTTTGGGCTAGATAAGTTGTGAAATTTAATTATCCAATTTTAGGAAGGTGGTAAGGCATATCTACTATGTGTATGTGTAGCACCCCAGCGGAGTCCTACACATGTGGAGTCCTACCCCAGTGGAGACCAAACATGTTAATATTTCCACAGCAAATATTCACAGTAAGAGGGATAGAGAAAGATTATAGGTAGTTGCATATTGATTCATATCAGTCTTTTCTTCCAAATGAGCTACAATGACTCGTTTTTGAGAGCCGTTTGGGTTTTGGAAGTGGAGATAAGGCATGGTTCTGTCTTGTTGACCCAATAATGACCAGGGAGGCCCTGTGCAAAGACTTACCCTTGGCTGCTCTTGTCCTCACAGTGATTCTATGAGTGAGGTCCTCTAGCCACTGTCATGTCACAGGTGAGGAAACCAAAGTTAGAGGACGAAGGTAACTTTTCTGATGTCGCACAGCTGGTAAATGGCAGAGCTGGGACCCAACTCAGGTCTTTTTGACTCTAATGTTCCTTATTGTCCACTGAATCTGCTTTTACACCTTTGCTTGGTTGATGCTAGGACACTTTGTAGCTCGCTGGCCGTGCCATGAATTGAGTGCCGTGGTTCAAAGGCCACTGGCGATTCAGTCAGGGCAGAGTCAAGGGCACACAGCCATTTCCTTAGGAAATGGGGATGGTGGTTGGAAATTTCTATTAAAGGGTATATAAGCATTCTGAGACTTGGCTGGCCTGGTGTAGGGGGTTTGTTGGGAATTTAGTTGGTTTGCATGTTTAAAGGAATAAGGCTGAGATAGCCCTAGATGGGTTTTAGCTCATTTGAGTATTTAATGTGGAGGCTGTGGTTTCCTGGGACATTTTTCCCACTGTGGAGAGTTAGCCAGCTTTTCTCTGTTTCTTTTTTCTTTTTTTAAAATCGAGATGAAGTCTTATGCGTGTTGCCCAGGCTGGAGTACAATGGTGCGATCTTGGCTCACTGCAACCTCCGCCTCCTGGGTTCAAGCAATTCTCCTGCCTCAGCCTCCGGAGTAGCTGGGATTACAGGCACCTGCCACCATGCCCAGCTAATTTTTGTATTTTTAGTAGAGATGGGGTTTCATCATGTTGGTCAGGCTGGTCTTGAACCCCTGACCTCAGACAATCCGCCTGCCTCCCTCCCAAAGTACTGGGATTAGAGGCATGAGCTACCGTGCCTGGCCGCCCTTCTCTGTTTCTAGAGCATTTTGTATTAACTCCCTCTCATGATATCTTCCATGGTAGGCTGAATAATGGCCCCTCCAAAGTGTCCTCAACTTAATCCCCGGAATCTGTGACTATGTTCCTTTCCATGACAAAAGGGACTTTGCAGATGTGATTAAGCATCTTGAGATGGGAACTTATCCTATGTTGCCTGTGGGCCCAGTGTCCCATCACAGTGCTTTTTTTTTTTTTTTTTTTTTTTTTTTTTTTTTTGAGACAGAGTTTTTTGCTCTTGGTGCCCAGGCTGGAGTGCAATGGCACAATTTCGGCTCACTGCAACTCCACCTCCCAAGGTTCAAGTGATTCTCTTACCTCAGCCTCCCGAGTAGCTGGATTACAGGCGCTTGCCAACATGCCCAGCTAATTTTTGTTTTTCCAGTAGAGATGGGGTTTCACCATGTTGGCCAGGCTAGTCTCGAACTCCTGACCTCGTGTTCTGCCCACCTTGGCCTCCCAAAGTGCTGGGATTACAGGCGTGAGCCACCACATCCAGCCTACAGTGCTCTTTTAAGAGGGACTCAGCAGTCAGGGGAGATGGCAATGTGATGATGACTGAGTGTCTTAGTCTTTTTTGTATTGCTATGCAATATCTGAGACTGGGTAATTTATAAAGAACAGGTTTATTTCTTACAGTTCTGGAGGCTGGGAAGGTCAAGATCAAGGGGCCTGCTTCTGGTGAGGGTCTTCTTGCTGTGTCATCCCATGATGGAAGGTATCACATCAAGAGAGAAAGGGGGCTGAACTCAATCCTTTTATTAGGAACCCATCCCCATGATAATTAACCCTCTGCTGAGATAACATCATTACTCTGTTAATGAGGGCAGATCTTTCATGACCTAATCTCCTCTTAAAGGTCCCACCTCTCAACACTGTTGCATTGGAGATTAAATTTCCAACACATGAACTTTGCGGGACACATTCAAACCATAGACTGTGCAGAGATTGGAGTGGTGTGCTTTAAAAATGGAGGAAAGGGCCACAATCCAGGGAATATAGGTAACCACTAAAAGCAGAAAAAGGCAAGAAAATGGGTTTTCCCTTCAGAACCTCCTGAAGGAATCAGTCCTTTACAACTTGACTTTAGCCAAGTGAAACTGATTTGAGGCTTCTGACCTATAGAACAATAAGATATTAAGTCTGTGTTGTTGTAAGCCAATCAGTTCATTGTAATTTGTTACAGCAGCCATAGAAAACTAATTGACTCACCAACGGGAGAAATCAGCTGCTGATTTAAGGCTACCAAGCACCTACTTCCTCTCCTAACCTCACTCTAATTTTATCTTGGAGGAATTCTTTTCCCTATCCCATTAAATTATGGGAGATGGGGCCAGGCATGGTGGCTTAGCAATCCCAGCACTTTGGGAGGCTGAGGTGGGTGGATCACTTGAGGTCCGGAGTTTGAGACTAGCCTGGTCAGCATAGTGAAACCCCATCTCTACTAAAAATACAAAAATTAGCCAGGTATGGTGGTGGGCACCTGTAATCCCAGCTACTCCAGAGGCTGTGGCATGAGAATTGCTTGAACCCAGGAGGCAGAAGTTGCAGTGAGCTGAGATCACACCACTGCACTCCAGCCTGGGTGACAGAGTGAGAATCCATCTCAAAAAAAAAAAAAAAATTATGGGAGAGGATGGTAAAGCTAAGTATCTTTTGCACCTACTCCCCAGCCCCACCACTGCAGAAGCTGAAGGGGTTCCTAGAGGCTTCTTCTGCCATGGAGCTGTTCCCACTGGCCCCTAGCTAGAGGTGGGTGTAGGACTTTGAAACATGAACAAATGGAGCTGGGATGGCAATGGCGGGAACAATATTGTGCTAATCTGAACTCTGCACTTCCTAACTTTGGCTCTGGGTAAATTACCTCAAATTGCTGAGCCTTTGTTTCCATATTTATAAAATGGGTGCGGTAAGAGTACCAAGCTCTTCTATGCTGTTTGGAGGAGGCAGGTCCATAAGGTACCTGGTGTGTGGTAAGGGATTCATGAATGTTGGCTTCTATCATTAAGGGTGGAGGAGCCACATAAGTAGCCAGAGGGAGTCATAGAAAGTTCTTGAGCCAGAGAAGTAAGATAATCTTTTCAGCTTTTTGTACAGCATAAAAGGTGGGTAATTTGCTTGCCTTTGACCAAGCAAATTTGGGGCGTGCCAGGCCTGGGGTGAATGGTGGGAACCCAGGTAGAGGGATATTTCTCATTGGCTGAATTAACTGTGACTCTGTTTTGCAGAGCAGCCAGGTTGCTTCATGGTGGACCTGCTGCCTGCCTACATGATGGTGCCGTGGATAGCTCTTGTTTGTGCCAGCCCTGTACCTGATACCTCTTGTGGTAATTGCATCCCTATTTTTCAGAAGGAAGCATCCCTCCTCCCACTTTCTGGTTTTCCCCATGTCCTTCTGGAGGGGATGACCCCAACCGCTTCCAGAAGGGGCTTCATGAAAGCCAGGTCTGGCCAGGCTGGATGTGGTGATTGGCTCAGGCAGGGGCATGTGGCCCAAATGGGTCCAGTGAAAGTCAGTCCTGGGACTTTGGCTGGAACTATTGGGGAACAGCCTCTGCTTTCTTGGGCAGATGTGAGTTAGGAGCTGCTCAGGTCACTATGTGGAAAGAACTGCATGAGAATGAAATAATCAAAGGGAAGCAAGCACTGAGAGATTAGAGAGACTTATCTTGTATAAGTGCTTGTATCCAGCTATGCCTGAAGTGAGGTACCACCCCAGGCCTTTTCAGTCATGCTATCAGTTTTGTTCATTTTTTCTGTTTTACTCTTGGTGGGGTTATTTTTTTTCCTTGTTACTTGAATAAGAAAAATACCAAACTAGAAAGCTGGGTGCGGTGGCTCACGCCTGTAATCCCAGTACTTTGGGAGGCCAAGACAGGTGGATCAAGAGGTCAGGAGTTTGAGATCAGCCTGATCAACATGGCGAAATCCTGTCTCTACTAAAAATACAAAAAAATTGGCCGGGCGTGGTGGTGCGTGCCTTTAATCCCAGCTACTCAGGAGGCTGAGGCAGGAGAATCGCTTGCATCTGGGAGGCGGAGGTTGCAGTGAGCCGAGATCATGCCACTGCACTCCAGCCTAGGTGACAGAGCAAGACTCCATCTCAAAAAAAACAAAAACAAGAACAAAACAACAACAACAACAAAAAACCAGACTAGTAAATGCAACCATTTACAAATTCCAAGAGACTCTTGAAGATTCTTTTTGTTAGTAGGGAAAACATTCTCCATTTTTCTGCCAACTTTAGGGTTTTCAGAGAAGTTTGGGGGAGAGAAAGGAAAACAAAGATGTGGGAAGACAGAGTCCTTGCAGCCCCAAGTTGGGCGAACTCCTCCCAGCTACTTATACCACAGGGTTTTGGGAGCGGAGCCCCTTTCATTAAACTTTTAGGAGTCTTGGATGGATAGGGTGGGAATTACACCAGTGAAACTCAGCTTTGTGTGTGCCAGACATTGGGCCCTGGGATATGCAGTCATGTGTTATGTAATGACATTTTAGTCAATGACAAACCACATGTAAGTCAGTGGTACCATAAGACGATTACGGAGCTGAAAAATTCCTATTGCTTAGTGACATAGCCATTGTAATGTTAGGGTAATGCATTTCTGTGTTTCTGGTGATGCTGGTGTAAACAAATCTGTGCTGCCAGTTCTATAAAAGCATAGTGTGTACAATTACATACAATATATAATACTTGATAATGAACAACTATGTTACTGGTTTATTTTATTTTTTTGAGACAGAGTCTTGCTCTGTCACACAGGCTGGAGTGCAGTGGCATGATCTTGGCTCACTGCAACTTCTGCCTCACAGGTTGAAGTGATTCTTCTGCCTCAGCCTCCTGAGTAGCAGGGAATACAGACACCCACCACCACGGCCAGCTAATCTTTGTATTTTTAGCAGAGATGGGGTTTCACCACACTGCCCAGGCTGGTCTCAAACTCCTGACCTCAAATGATCTGCCTGCCTCAGCCTCCCGAAGTGCTGGGATTACCCGCATGAGACACTGTGCCCAGCCCTGGTGTATTTAGTGTTTTTCATAATTTTAGAATGTATGTCTTCTACTTACATTAAAAAATAGTTAACTATTAAACAGCTTCAGGCAGGTCCTTCAGGAAGTATTCTGGAAGAAGAAGGCATTGTTATCACAGTAGATGACAGCTCCATGCGTGTAATTGCCCAGGCTGGAGTGCAGTGGCACAATCTCGGCTCATTGCAACCTCCGCCTCCTGGGTTCAAGCGATTCTCCTGCCTCAGTCTCCTGAGTAGCTGGGACTACAGGTGCACACCACCATGCCTGGCTAACTTTTGTATTTTTATTAGAGATGAGGGTTTCACCACGTTGGCCAGGATGGTCTCGAACTCCTGACCTCAAATGATCTGCCTGCCTCGGCCTCCCAAATTGCTGGGATTACAGGTGTGAGACACCACGACCGGCAAAATTTTTTAAGATACATTTCAGTAAGCTAAGGTTAATTTATTGAAGAAAAGCTTTAAAAAATTTTGGTGTAGCCTAAGCATATGGTGTTTATAAAGTCTACAGTAGTGTACAGTAAGGTCCTATGCCTTCACACTCACTGACTCATCCACAGCATCTTCCAGTCCTGCAAGCTCCTTTCATGGTAAGTGCCCTATACAGGAGTACCATTTTAAAATCTCTTATACTCTATTCTTACTGTACCTTCTCTATGTTCAGGTACACAAGTACTTACATTGTGTTACAACTGCTTATAGTATATTCAGTAAAGTATCAGGCTGTACAGGTGTGTAGCCTAGGAGCAATAGGCTACGCCATACAGCCTAGGTGTGTAGTAGGCTGTACAAGGCTATACAAGGTTTGTGTAAATGCACTTTGCTGTTTGCACAATGATGCAATCACCTAAAGAGGCATTTCTCAGAACCATCCCATGATTGAGAGGCATGATCGTACAGTCATCATCTCCCTGAAAGCTCAGTCAGCCCTGTGCAGTGCTACTGCCACACTCCCCTTTTGCACATGTAGAAATCGAGGATCTTTGGCTCCTCTGAGTGACTTGTTCAAGGTTTCTCAGTTTTCAAGAGATGGAGGTGGGACTTGAATTGAGATTTCCCTTTCTTGAGAACCTGTGGTCCTTAACCATTAAAACCACTTAAGAGGTCTTCTCTCTCGATCACTACCTACTAACTGCTAGGCGCGGTGCTGAGGCATTCTCTTGATTATTATATTGAGTCTTTAGATTTAGGAGAAACAGGCCAAGCGCGCTGGCTCACGCCTGTAATCTCAGCACTTTGGGAGGCCGAGGCAGGAGGATCATGAGGTCAGGAGATGGAGACCATCCTGGCTAACACTGTGAAACCCCATCTCTACTAAAAATACAAAAATTAGCAGGCGTGGTGGTGGGCGCCTGTAGTCTCAGCTGCTCGGGAGACTGAGGCAGGAGAATGGCGTGAACCCGGGAGGAGGAGCTTGCAGTGAGACGAGATCGCGCCACAGCACTCCAGCCTGGGTGACAGAGAGAGACTGTCTCAAAAAAAAAAAAAAAAAAAAAAAAAATTTAGGAGAAACAAGTCCTGAAGCCCTGACCCTAACACGCAAGGGTTAGTGGAGATGTGGGAATTGAACTCAGCTTCTCCGTTGAGTCTGGCTGTCACCGGGACGCAGGCACGTGCTTGCACACCTCCACGGTGGCGATCCCACCCCCTTAGTAGCGTCCTTAGCTCAGCACTTCTTGCGGGGAAGTTCTTCTTGGCTCAGACCCTCGTCCTAGGCCCCGCGTCGTGGGGGAAGTGAAAGGGGCAGTGTGAGGAAATGGCCGAGAGGTCGGGTCAGGGGTGGTCTGCAGAGAGGCAGGCGGCGGTGCTGAGTCGGGAACCGCGCGCTCACCTGCCCAGTCGGACGGTGCGGGCGGGGGTGGGCGAGACACTGGGAACAGCGGCCAGCTGCAGAGGGCCCAAGGCCGGGCGCGCGGGAAGCGGGGCGCGGCGAACGCGCGCGTGTGCGGTTCGTGTGTGGGCCCGCGGGGGCGTGCGCGGCTGGGGGGCAGTGAGGGTCGCCGCGGCGGCGCGCAGCACGGCGGGATCATGGCGCGCGGAACCGGCGCGCGCGCCTAGCTGGCGGGACCCTTAGCTCGAGGCGGACGCGGCCCAGACCCCGTGGATATGGAGCAGTCGCCGCCGCCGGCGCCCGAGCCGGCCCAAGGGCCGACCCCCGCAAGGAGCTGAAGGCGGCGGGAGACCGAGTCGCCGCCAGCGTCGGCGCCGGTGAGTGCGTGAGGGGCTCGGGCCCGGAGACTTTCTTTGTCAAACTCCAGCGGTGGGAGCCGGGCCGGGCCTCAGCGACTGAGGAGCGCCTGCGAGGCGGAAGGTGTCTCGCAGTCCAGGTTCGATCCCAGCCGCGAGCCGTCAGGCGGCGGGACCTGGTCGGCTGCCTGCCTGCCTCAGTTTCCGCGAGAGTGTGTGTGGGTGTGTGTGGGTGTTGGCCTGCGCACACCGGGGGTGGGGGGGTCGGTATACAGTCGGCGCCTAATGCGCGCGGTGCCTCCCCCCTCCCCCCAGTCCCCGTGGGGCGGAAACTGGGGACTGGAGTCCACCAGAGCAGTAGGCGGCACCCGCGGGGAAACAGGTGTCGGCGCAGCCCGGGAGGCTCAGGTGCTACCTTTCCCGGGTGGGGTTTGTGAGGAGTGAGCTCTTCGTCCCCGGAGGCAGGTAAGTCTGTCGGTGGCTCATCACAGAGCACTGTTTTGGAAAGCGTTCCACCCACCTCAGCTTCGTGCTGTGTTTGGGCCACTAGTCAGGGGGAAGGATGCTGAGCGACATGGACTTTAGAGGTGGGGCTCCCGCTGGACGGGATGGCTCTGGGCTCTCGAGCTTACCCCCACCCTTGCCTCCTAACCCCCTTAGAGCGTAGGAATCATTGGGAGCATCTGATAAAAATGCCACGGATTGTGGCTCACCAAAGCAGGGAAGCCGATTTGGAACTTAAACAAGCTCCCAAGCTGTGATCAGTCGAGCTTGGCAAGCACTGTTTTAGAGAGTAGGCTTCCTGCAAGCAGGAGCTGTTTTTGTGTATACCTCACCATGGCATCTTGGTACCTGGCATGGTGCCTGGCACACGGTAGATGATCAGAAAATATCTGTAGAAAGTCTAAATTATTAGGGAGAGTGCAACATAGGAGTTCTTGAGACATTTTCAGGAGCTTCTTGAAATTAATATCTGTCAGATTTGTTTTACAGTATATGATTTTTCTCAGCTCCCAACTTTTGTGATTGTTTTTAATGCCATGTTTTCAGTATGTTCTAGGCAAAAGCAGGGTATATGGTGCTTAGTATACACTATCCACTAGGCCGGGTGCGGTGGCTCACTCCTGTAATCTCAGCACTTTGGGAGGCAGATTGTTGAGCCCAGGGGCTTGAGGCTGTAGTGAGCCAAGGAGTTAGAGACCAGTGTGGGAAACATAGCAAGACTCGTCTCCGCAAAAATTAGCTGGGTGTGGTAGCGTGCACTTGCAGTCCCAGCTACCCTGGAGGCTGAGGGGGGACGATCGCTTGAGCTCGGGAAGTACAAGTTGCAGTGAGCCAAGGTTGTGCCACTGCATTCCAGTCTGGATAATACAGCGAAACCCAGTCTCTTAAATAAGTAAATAAATACATAAATGATTATGTATACTCCAGCTAGGTTAAAATTAATTCTGAATCAAAATTCTAAATTAAAATATGCATATTTCTTTCTCTTCATCATTTGAGAACACTAGGCTTTTAGGATTTCATTCTGTTGGGGCAAGTAAATATCTACATTTTTGACAAAGCAAATGTGAATTACTGTTAATTCAAGAAAGGTGGGAATTTGCTTAAACCTGAGTATTTGTAGTCTGTGATTTTTTAAAAATTTAAATGTAAATTTTCTTTTCTTTTTCTTTTTTTTTGAGATGGAGTCTCACTCTGTCGTCCAGGCTGGAGTGCAGTAGCACAATCTCAGGTCACTACAACCTCCACCTCCCGAATTCAAGCGATTCCCCTGCCTCAGCCTCTGGTGTAGCTGGCATTACAAGTGTGTGCCACCACACCCAGCTAATTTATGTATTTTTAGTAGAGAGGAGGTTTCACTATGTTGCCCAGGCTGGTCCCAAACTCCTTGACCTCAAGTGATCTGCCCACCTTGGCCTCCCAAAGTGCTGGGATTACAGGCGTGAGCCATGGCACCTGGCCTTATTTTTATTTTTTTGAGACAGAATCTAAGTCTGTCGCCCAGGTTGGAGTGCTGTGGCATGATCTCCACTCACTGCAACCTCCACCTCCCAGATTCCAGTGATTCTAATGCCTCAGCTTCCTGAGTAGCTGGGGTTACTAGACCCGGCTAATTTTTGTTGCTTTTTTTTAGTAGAGGCTGGGTTTCCCTATGTTGGCCAGGCTGCTCTGGAACTCCTGGCCTCTAGTGATCCACCTGCCTCGTCCTCCCAAAGTGCTGGAATTACAGGCATGAGCCACTGCCCCCAGCCAATCTTTGTGATATTTTGAAATTGAGGTTTATATTTTGTTCAGAGTCAAAGCTAAAATAGAATTGTTTGAAAATTAATATTTCAGGAACTGTTTTTTAATTAAGTTGAATTTTATTAGTTTCATTTCAGTAGGGTTTTAACTTAAAAAAATAAGATATGTATGTATTTAACTTAAAAAATAATATATAATATATATTATGTATATATATTATATATTATATATATAATATTATATTATGTATATATATTATATATTATATATAATATATATTATGTATATATATTATATATTATATATTATGTATATATATTATATATTATGTATATATATTATATATTATATATTATGTATATATATTATATATTATGTATATATAATATATATAATATATATTATGTATATATAATATATATAATATATATTATGTATATATAATATATAATATATATTATGTATATATAATATATAATATATATTATGTATATATAATATATATAATATATATTATGTATATATAATATATATAATATGTATAATATATATTATGTATATATAATATATAATATATATAATATATATTATGTATATATAATGTATATAATATATATTATGTATATATTATATATAATATATATTATGTATATATATTATATATTTTATATATAATATATATTATGTATATAATTTATATATTATATATAATATATATTATGTATATAATTTATATATATTATATATAATATATAATTAATATATATATTATATAATATATAATCTATATTATATATTATATAATATATAATCTAGATTATATATTATATAATATATAATCTATATTATATATTATATAATATATAATCTATATTATATATTATATAATATATAATCTATATTATATAATATATAATATATAATCTATATTATATAATATATATTATATAATATATTATATAATATATATTATATAATATATTATATAATATATATTATATAATATATTATATATTATATAATCTATATTATATAATATTATAGATTATATATTATATATTATATAATATAGATTATATATTATATATTATATAATGTATATTATATAATATATAATATATTATATATTATATAATGTATATTATATAATATATAATATATAATTAATATATAATATATATTATATAATATATACTGTATATATTATATATAATATATACTGTATATATTATATATAATATATACTGTATATATTATATAATATATACAGTATATATTATATAATATATACAGTATATATTATATAATATATACAGTATATATTATATATAATATATATAATGTATATATTATATATAATATATATAATGTATATATTATATATAATATATATAATGTATATATTATATATAATATATATAAATTATATATATTAAAAAAAAATATATATATATATATATATTTTTTTTTCCTGAGATGGAGTCTTGCTCTGTCACCCAGGCTGGAGTGCACTGGCATGATCTTGGCCTCACTGCAGCCTCCACCCTCACAGCTCAAGCAATTCTCCTGCCTTAGCCTCCCGAGTAGCTGGGACTACAGGTGCCCACCACCACACCCAGCTAATTTTTATATTTTTAGTAGAGATGGGGTTTCACCATGTTGTCCAGGCTGGTTTTGAACTCCTGATCTCAAATGATCTGCCCTCCTTGGCCTCCCAAAGTGCTGGGATTACAGGCGTGAACCACTGTGCCTGGCCTAAAAAATATTTTTAAAGAAAGGATCTAGCTATGTTGCCTCAGCTGGTCTTGAACTCCCAGTCTTGGCCTCAAGTGATCCTTCTGCCTAAGCCTTCTGAATAGCTGGAAGCACAGCTGTGAGCCACCACACATGGCTTTTTTTATTTCTAATAAAAAAATTAATAGAGTGTCTTGTTTCACTGGACAAAATACGCATATATAGGAAGGAAAGACTTTTGGACTTGAGATTGCGCTGAAGAAGAAAAATGGAAAAATTAGGCATTTTAGTCTCTCAGTGTGTTATTTTTGTGGCTTATACAGATATGTCTTTTTAAAGTGTCTTTAAAAAGCTTTATTGAGATAAAAATAGATAAATTCACCTACCATGAAATCAACCCCTTGAGTGCAGAATTTTGTGGTTTATAATATGTTCACAGAATCGCACAAACAAGACAGATATCTAGATACTTTCAAACCATTTTCATCAGTCCACAAGAAATCCCATACCCATTAGCAGGCATCCTTATTCCCTTTTCCCCTAGTGCCTGGCAATAACTAGCCTACTTTCTGTCTCTGAGTTTAGCTCTTCTGGAGGTTTCACAGAATGAAATCTTACTACGTATGGTCTTTCGTGATTGACTTATTTCACTTGGCACAGTGTTTTCAAGGTTTATCCATGCTGTAGCGTATATCAGCACTTCATTCTTTTTTAATGCTGAGTAATCTTTTGAATGGACATACCATATTTTATCAGTTCCTCTGTTGATAGGCACTTGAATTCTTTTTCCAATTTTTGGCTATTATGAACAATGCTGCTATGAACATTTGTGTACAAATTTTAGTGTGGATGTATATTTTCATTTCCCTTGGGTATATCCCTAAGGAATAGACTATCTGGGTCATATGATAATTGTTTAAGACTACAGGCATGTGCCACCACACCTGGCAAATATTTAAAAATTTTTTGTAGATAAAGGGTCCGCTATGTTGCCCAGGCTGATCTTGAACTCCTGGCCTCAAGAGATCCTCTCACCTCAGCCTCCCAGAAAGTGTTGGGATTACAGATGTGAGTCACTGCACCTATAAAAGAGGCTCATACCTCTTTTTACATATTTTTTTTGAGACAGGGTTTCACTCTGTTGCCCAGGCTGGAGTGCAGTGGTGGGATCACAGCTCACTGCAGCCTGGACCTCCCTCCATATGATTCTAGCTGTGGGTGTCTTTCCTGTAGTTTTTATTATGTTGTGGTATGTTTCTTCTGTACCCGTTTCTTTGAGGATTAATAGCATGAAGGATGTTGAATTTCATCAAATGCTTTTTCAGTTTCAGTTGACATGATCATACTGTTTTTGTCATTTATTTGGTTGATATGATGTATCACATTGTATGTTGAGTGACCCTTGCATCCCAGGGATACTTCGCACTTGATCATGATGAATTATCTTTTTAATGTATTACCGAATTTGATTCACTGGTATTTTGTTGAGGATTTTTGCATCAATATTTGAAATACTGGCCTGTAGTTTCCTTCTTTGATGCCTTTGTCTGATTTTGGTATCACAGTAACAATGGTCTCATAGAATAAATTTGGAAGTATTCCTCCTGTTTTTCAAAATACTTTGAGCAGGATTTGTACTAGGTCTTTAAATTGTTTGTTGTGAAGCCATCAGCAGTGAAGACATCAGTTCCTGGGCTTTTCTTTACTGGGAGACTTTTTCTGATGGCTTCAATCTCATTACTTATTACCAATCTGTTTTGGTCTTGGATGTTTTCATTATTCAAACTAAGTAGGTTGTATGCATCTAGGAATTTGCCAATTTCTACTAGGCTTTCCAATTTATTGGCACATAATAGCTAGTTATGATCCTTTGAATTTCTGAAGTATTAGTTGTAATGTCTCCTTTTTTTTATCTGTTGATTTTATTTATTTGAATCTTGTCTCTTTTTTCTTAGTTAGCCTGGTTTGTTTAGCTTTCCAGAAAACCAACTTTTCATTTAATCATGTGTGTTTTTTATTTCAATTTTATTTCTGCTACGATCTTATTTATTTTCTTATTTTCAGTTTAGTTTGTTCTTACTTTACTAGTTCTTTAAGATGTATTGTTTATTTAAAGTTTTTCTTTTGTTTGGATGGTAGGCACTTATAGCTGTAAATCTCTGCCTTTGTACTGCTTTCTGCATAACAAGTTTTGGTATACTGTGTTTTCATTACCCTTTGTTTCATGAAATTTTTGAATTTCTGTCTTAGTATCTTCATTGACCCGCTAGTCATTTATTGAGGAGGGTAGTGTTTAACTTCCATGTGATTGTATTGTTTCCAAAATTACTCGTCTTATTGATACCTAGATTTATTCCTTTGTAGTCAAAGAAGATGGCCATGGAGACAGCAGCATGGTCAGAGTGGTAGGAGCCGGCCATCAGCGAGAGCTGCTCCGTGCC
The DNA here is from genome assembly GCF_028858775.2 of Pan troglodytes. NCBI lineage: Eukaryota > Metazoa > Chordata > Mammalia > Primates > Hominidae > Pan > Pan troglodytes. The sequence continues at coordinate 17,662,628 of NC_072413.2, forward strand.
TGGCTGCTGGGTGCTAGATCCTGTGGCCCACTGGCTTGCCTCACTGTGGTTGCTGGTGGCGGTGACAGAGACTGCAGCACGAACAGAGTGGTAGGACAGGGGCTATCCAGGGCTGCACCTTTCGCAGTGTGGGGTGGGTTGGGGGCGCTATCCAGGGTGTCATTGCCTGCATTAGGGGTACTGGTTGGTAGCACTGTACAGGGCTGCACTGCCCATGGCAGGGAGGGTGGGTTATGGGCCTTTCTGGGACTGCAATGCCCATGGAGAAGGACAGATTAGGGCACTATCAGGTATACGCTACTGGCAGCATTGGGGGATGGAGGTGGGGGGAGCTATTGAGGGCAGGACTAGCCGTGGAGGGGGGCGAGTTCAGTGCTATCAGGGGCTGCATGCTGGCAGCAGTCAGCAGAGTTGGCATCCAAGGAAGGAGTGGTTCTCCTCTCCCTGACTCCACACTCCAGAGGGCGACCCACTCTTGGTCATACTGGAGTGCGGCAGGCATGCAGCGTTTGCATGGGAATCCTGAGCATGGCAGAGCCCCCACACCCACCGTGGTTCCTGGGCCTCTGCACTCTGGGTCTGTGCCTCAGAGGCTGCCAGGCACCCCTGGGGACACCACGGGGGACAGGGCCCTGTGCGTGGAGGCGTCCGGAACAGGAATTGGCACCTGGGTGCAGAGGGCTGGCTGGGTCTGAATTTTTCTGCTTCTCCTGCTCCCTGAGGAGTGCAGCCCCAGTGGGCCCAATGGTTCCTGTGGAGTGGGGAGCTGGGTACTGTGGTGTCTCCAGCACCTACCCCAGACCCCAGTTCCCAGCCAGCTTGGGCCAAAAGGAGAGGCTGGACTTTGGAGGGTGGGTGTGAGTGCCTTTGCTGAAACTGGCCCCTGCCACCCAGTGGCCGGCATGACAAGTTGAGGCTCTAACCCTTCCACCACTCACATCTTCCTCTAGGTTTTTCTGGCTTTGCCCGCCCAGCTGCTCCATGCCAGGAGGAGGAGGAGACACCTACAGCCTGCGACGCCATGGCTCGCCTCGCTGCGGGAGGGTGGCATCGACGGAGACTGCAGTGCACCAGAGCGGTAGGAGAGCGGCCGCACTAGGAGGGCAGGCGGCTGCAGCCAGGGTTTGGGGTCAGGCTTACAGCGATGGACGGGCTGCAGCAGTGGCCAGGTGGTAGGAGCCTTCTAGGGAGGGCTGTGCATTGGCAATGGGCCTGGCTTTGCCCTGCCCGTGCCATGGATCTGGCCCTGTACTGCCCTGCCTTGCCCTGTACCTGCCCTACTGTTACCTGGACTGTCTCGGCCCTGTCCTGCTCGGGTCCCATCCTGACCCTGTCTTGGCCCTGTGCTACCCTGTCCCTGCCCTGGTCTTTCCCTGGCACTGGCCCTGCCCTGAACCTGCACTGGCCTGACCTTGGCTCTGGCCCTGGCTCTGGCCCTGCCCCTTGTCCTGACCCTGGTCCTGTCATGGCACTGGCCCTGCCAATGGTCATGGTCCTGCTCCTGTTCTGGCCCTGACCTGGCCTTGGACATGTCCTGGCCCTGCTTTGGCCCATCCCTGCCCTGGCCCCACCATGGGCCTGCCTGTTCTACTCTCTCCTGGCACTGACCTTGCCCTGTCATGGCCCAGTGGTGCCATTGCCCTGCCTTACCCTGCGCTGGTTGTGCCTTGGCCCCGCTTGGTGCTGGCCGTTCCCTGGACCTGCCCTGACCCTGCCTTGGCTTTTGCCCTGCCCTCACTATGGCCTGGCCCTGGCCCTAGCCCTGGTCCTGCCATATCCCTGGCCCTGCCCTTATCCAGGCCCTGCCCCTGCTGCGGCCCTGGCCCTGGCCTGGAACCTGGTCCTGTCAAGGACCTGCCCTGATTCTGCCATGGCCCTGGCCCTGCTCTGCCTTGTTCCTGGCCCTGACCCAGACCCAGACCCTTTCCTGGCTCTGCACTGGCCTTTCCCTGGCCCTGAGCTGGCAGTGGTCTGCCCTTGGTCTTGCCATCACCCTGCCCTGCTGTGCTCTGGATGTGTCATCACCCTGCCCTGACCCTACTCTGCCTTTGACCCTGCCCTGGCCTTACCTTGGCCCTCAGCCTAGTCTTCGCTAGGCCCTGCTCTGGAGCTGGCCCTAGCAGAGACCTGGCCCTGATCCTGGCCCTGGTCTTTGTCCTGCCATAGCCCTGGCCCTGAAGTGAACTTGGAGGTGTCCTGGCCCCGGCGTAACATGGCTCTGCATTGGCCTGTCCCTGCCGTGCCGCTACCATCGCCTTGCCCTGCTCTGCCCTGTCCCAGTACTGACCTGGCCATGCTATTTCCCTGCCCTACCCTGCCTTGGCTGTGCCCTGGCTCGGTTCTGGCCCTGGCCCTGGCCCTGCCCCAGACATGCTCTGACCCTGCCTCAGCCTTGGCACTAGCCTGGCTCTTTCTTGGCATCAGCCCGGCTCTCTCTGTGGACTGGCTCTTGTCCTGTCCTGCACTGGCCATACCATGCCCTGCTCTGCCCTGCCCTGACTCAGCCCTGGCTCAGCCCTGGCCCAGCCTTGGCCTTGGCATTGCCCCTGGTCCTGCCATATTTCTTGCCCTGTCCCTACCCTGGCCTTGGCCCTGACCCTTACCTTGCCCTGGCCCTGCCCTTGCCCTAACGCAGCCCCTGGCCCTGTCATGGCCCTGCCCTGGACCTGTCCTGGCCCTGGCCCTTCCCTGCTTGAGACCTTGCCCTGGTTCTCCCCTGGCCCTGACCCTGAAATGCCTGGCCCTACCCTGGCCTTGCACTACTCTGGCCCTTGCCCTGACTCTGGTCCTGTCACTGGCCTAGCCCCAGCCCTGTTGCTGGTCTTACCATAGCCCAGACCTTGCCTTGGCCCTGCCCTGACACTGTCCTGTACCCTGGCTGTGCCAAGATCCTGCACTGACCGTGTCCTTGTTTTGCTCCTGCCCCAAACCTGGTCCTGCCCAGGCCATGGCCATGGCCCTGGCCCTGGCCCTGCCCTGGCTGTTCCCTGGCCCTGCCCAGGTCTTGGCACTGGCCTGGCCCTGCCCTGCCTTGGCCCTATGATTTCCTGGCCCTGCCTTGCCTGTCCTGGCCCTGCCTTGGCCCTAGCCTGGCTTTGACCCTGCCCTGGCCCTACCTTGGCCTTCACCCTAGCCTTACCTGGGCACTGTGTTGGACCTGGCCATAGCACAGACCAGGTTGTGGCCCTGGCATTGCCATGGCCCTGTCCCAGACCCTAGTCCTGCCAGGTACCTGTCCTGGCCCTGCTCTGGGCCTGGCTTTGTCCCTGGTTCTTAGATGACCCTGGCCCTGCCCCTGCACCTGCCCTTGTCCTTGCCCTGGCACTGGCCTTGGACATGTCCGTGGTCCTAACCCTGGCCCTGCCCTGGAGCTGCCACTGTCTTGGCCCTGCCCTGGCTCTGGCCCTGCCCCAGCCCTGGCCCTGCCCTGGCCCCAGCCATAGACCTGCCCTGGTTGGTCGTGCCCTACCTTAAACCTGTGCTACCCTGGGCCTACTCCACCCTGCCCTGGCCCTGCCCTCCCTTTGGCCCTGCCGTGACCCTGCCTTGGCCCTCACACTGGCCCTAGCACAGACCTTGTCCTATCTGTGGCCTTGGCCTGGCATTGACCCCTGCTCCTGACCCTGGCCCTGCCATGGCCCTGGCCCTGCCAATGACCCTGACAGCCCTGGCCCTGGCCCTGTCTTGGCCCTGGCCCTGGCCCTGGCCCTGAACTGGCCCTGCCCTGACCCTGGCCCTGAAGTGGATTTGCAGGTGTCTTGTCCCTGATTTTACCTGGCCCTGCCATGGCCCTGTCCTTCACCTGGCTCTGTCCTGGTCTTGTGCTGACCCTGACCCAGACCTTGACCCTGCCCCAGCCTTGTCCTAGACCTGGCCATGGCCCTGCCTCTGCCCTGGACCAGCACTGGCACTGGCATGGACCCTGGCCCTGGCCGTTCGCTACTTAAGGCCATACCCTTGCCCAGCCCTGCTCCTGACCCTGTCCTGGCCCTAATTTGGCCTGGCTCTACCCTGGCATGCTATTCTGGCCCTGGCCCTGACCATGTCCCTGTCCCGGCCCTAGCCCCGTTGCTGATCCTGCCATGGCCCTTGTCCTGACATTGCCCTTTCCTGGTCCTGGCCCTGGCCCTGTCCCAGCCCTGCTCATGCCCTGGTCTGAACCCTGGCCCTGCAGTGGACCTGCCTTGGTCCTGCCCAGACCCTGGCTCTGGACCTACCTCTGCTCTGGCCATACCCTTGCCCTGGCCTGGACCCTGGTCCTGGTCCTTGTCCTGCCCCAGCCATGGTCCTGGCCATGCCCTGCCTGTGCCCTGTTCTATCCTGGGCTGGCCCTGCCATGGCCTGGTCTTGCCTTTGCCCTGCCCTAGCCTGCCCTGCTTGTGTCCTAGATCTGCCCTGGCCTTTGCCCCTGTCTTGGTTCTAGCCTTGACGCAGGCCTGGACCTTCCCTGACCTTGCCTCAGCCCTGGCACTACCCTGGCCTTGCCTTGGCATTTGCCCCACTCTCTCTATGGCCTGGCACTGGTCCTGCCCTGCTCTGCTCTTGTTCTGTCCTGGCACAGCCCTGGCCCTGGCCCTGGCCATGGCCCTGCCGTATCACTGGCTCTGGTCCTGCCCTTATGCAGGCCTGACCCTGCCCCTGCCTTGGCTTTGGCCTGGACCTTGGCCATACAGTGACCCTGCCATGACCCTTTCCTATCCCTGGCCTGGAACCTGGCCCTGCCAAGGACTCACCCTGACTCTGTCATGGCCCTGGCCCGTTCCTGGATTTGGATATGTCCTGTCCCTTATTTGCCCCGGCCCTTCCCTGGCTCTGCCATACCCCTTCTCTGGGGCAGGGCCAGGGTCAGGACCAGGGTAGGGCCATGGTAAGGCCTGAAGATGGGAAGGGCCAAGGCAGTGGCAGGACCAGGGAAGGGTCAGGGCCAGGGATGTGGTAGGACTAGGGGCAGAGCCGGTACTAGGGCTGAGCCGGGGCAGAGCAGGAGAGATTACATTAGGCTATTACGTAAAATTTTTATTTTAGATTTTTAAGATAACTATAGTAGTAGTAATAATGTCTATACTATGTTGTTTGTAATAGTAATAATATTTGCAGTAAATAATCACTAACTTTTAACTAATACTATCTTTGCTTCTAGTAGTGTTCTATGAGTATAATTTTATCAATATGTAAATATGTGAGGCATTGATTCTCACAATAATTCTATGTGCTAGGTACTTAAAGCATCCCCATTTTCCAAATGTAGGAAACAGGCATAAAGAAGTTAAATACTTGGCCAGATTACTCCTGTAATCCCAACACTTTGGGAGGCCAAGGCAGGCAGATGGCTTGAGCTCAGGAGTTTGGAACCAGCCTGGGCAACATTGTGAAACCCCATCTCTACTAAAAATGCACAAAAAGAGCTGATTTAAGTTTCTTGTAGGATTCTGGTTATAAAACACTGGTCAAACACACAGGGCATGGATAGGGCAGGGCCAGGGACAAGGTCAGGCCAGGAAGGGGCCAGGGCCAAGGCAGGGCCAGAGCTGGACTTGGAGGTGTCCTGGTCTGATTTGCCCTGCCCCAACGTTGGCCCAGCCCTGCTCTGGCACTTCCTGTCATGCCCTGTCCCTGGCCTGAGCATTGGCCCTGGCCTTGTCCTGCTTCTGGCCCTGCCCCGGAGTTGACCAGGCACTGCCATGGCCCAGTCCTGCATTGCCCTGCCCTCCTCTGCCCTGGTGCTGCCATGGCCCTGCTTGGGCCCTAGCTCTGCCTTGACTCTGGACCTGCCCTGACTCTGCTCAGCCCTGGATCTACCCTGACTCTGCCTTGGTGTTGCCCTCCCATCTCTATGGCCTGGCTCTGCCCCTGCCTTGCACAGGCCATGCTCTGCCCTGCATGTCCCAGCCTGGGCCCAGCCCTTGTCCTACCATATTCCTGACCCCAGCCATACCCTTGTTCTGGCCGTGACCCTGCCATGGCCCTCTCCTGGCCCTTCCTTGGTCCTGCCCTGACCTTCCATGCCCTGGCCTTGCCCTCACCCTGCATTGGCCCTGCACTGGTCCTGCCCTGCCCTGGCACAGCCTTGGCCCCGGCCCTGCCTTCTCCCTGGCCTTGCTCTTGCCCTGCCCTGGCCTGACCCCAGGCCTACCGAGTCCATGAAATGACCCTGGACCTGCCTTGCCATCGTCTGTCCTGGCCCTGTATTGTCCCCTCCATGCTCTGTTCCAGCACTTACCCTGGCCCTGTTGCTAGTCCTGCCACTGCTATGGCCCTGCCCTGTTATTGGCCATGCCCTGTGCTACCCTAGCCCTGCCCTGCCCTGCGTTGGCCTTGGCCCTACCATGGCCTTCTCCTACCCTGGCCTGGCCCTGCACTGGCCTTTTCTACCCTGGCCTTGCCCTTCCCTGGTCTTGCCCTGCCCTGGCCTTGCCCTGCCCTGGCCTTGCCCTGCCCTGGCCTTGGCTTTGCCTTATCCTGGTCCTGGTTCTGCCCTGGCCCTGCCCTTGATCTGGATCCTCTCTGGTTCTGCCTTCTCCCTGGCCCTGCCCTTGCTCTGGCCCTGTCCCTGGCCCAGCCTTGACCCTGGCCCTGGCCCTGGCCCTGGCCCTGACAATCCCCAGGCCCCACACTGGCTATGCTTGGCCTTGGCCCCTCCTTTGGCCCTGCACTGGCCCTGTGCTATCTTAGTCCTACCCTGGCCCTGAACTCGCCCTGGCCCTACCCTCATCCTACACTGGCCCTGCCCTACCCTGACCTTGCCCTGGCCTGGCCCTGCCTTTGGCCTGCCCTGGCTCTGGTTCTGCCCTGGCCTTGCCCTTGCCCTGGACCCTCACTGGCCATGTTTTTTCCATGGTCCTTCTCTGGCCTTGCCCTTGCCCTGTCCCCTTTCTTGTCCTGCCATGTTTCTGGCCCTGCCCTGTCCATGTCCTGGACCTGACTCTGGCCCTGGACCTCCCTGTCCCTGCCCTGCCATACCCTGGCCCGTTCTTGCTCTACACTGACCCTGCCCTGCCTTGGCCCTGTGCTACCCTAGCCCTGCCCTGGCCTTCTGCTGGCCCTGATCCTGCCATGGCCCTGGCCCTGCCCTGGCCCTGGTTCTGCCCTGCTTCTGGCCCTGGCCTTGGTCCTCTCATGTCCCTGGCTATGACCCTGCCCCTGGTTTTTCTCTGGCCATGACCCTGCCCCGGTTCTGTCCTATCCCTGGCCCTGTCTCAGTTCTGTCCTAGCCCTGGCCTTTCACAGTACTTTATGCTTAGTAAGGGCTCCATAGTGTCTGTGAGTTGAATGTTGTGTTCATAGTATCTGCCAAAACAGAAAGAATAAAAACAAAATCTGATGATGAGAAGTTAAAGCTTTGTATATAATATGCCTTGAATTGTAAGTGCTTGTTATTAGTTGTATTACATATAGGTCATGGTTTTGTACACATAACTCCAAACCATTCATACTGTTAAAAGAGTATATGAATATATGAAAGAATGTATAAACATAAGAATGTATGAGTATCTAATGACCTTTCCAAATTAATTTTTATTTTTAGCTCTATTAGATTTTTCTCAGTGTAACAAATGTTTATTCCTATGTAATTAAGGGCGTATTTCCTGTACAGAGTATTCATATTACCTAATTGAAAATTATATAATACAAAAATATAATACTATTTTTAGGCCAGGCATGGTGGCTCATACCTGTAATCCCAACATTTTGAGAGGCCAAGTTTGGAGAATCATTTGAGTCCAGGAGTTGACCAGCCTGGGCAACATAGTGAGACCTTTTCTTTATTAAATAAATAAATAGGTTGGGCACTGTGGCTCATATCTGTAATCCCAGCATTTTGGGTTGCCAAGGCAGGAAGATTGCTTGAGCCCAGGAGTTTGAGACCAGCCTGGGCAGCATAGCAAGACTCCATCTCTACAAATAATAAAATATTAACCAGGTGTGGTGGTGTGCACCTGGGGTCCCAGCTACCCGGGAGGCTAAGGTGGGAGGTTTGCTTGAGGCTGCAGTGAACTGTGAATGCACCACTGCATTGCAGCCTAGGCCGCAGAACAGGACCTTGTCTATAAATAAAGAAATAAGTAAAAACATAAATAAAAATAAGTAAAAAGAAATATAAGTAAATATAAATACATATAAATATAAAAATGAATACATGAAAACAAACAATTTTTAAATTTAACATCACTGAGGGCATCCTATCCATTTCATGATTCCATTACATCATTTCACTTAGATGAAATGATAATATGACTTGAGATGAGATGAAATGATGAAATGATGAGATAAGATGAGATGAAATGATGAGATGACATTTTGAGATGAAATGGTGAGTAGAAATGATGAGATGAAATGATGAGACAGAATGACAAAATTGAAAAGAAATTGAAAGGAGATGAGATGAAATGAGATGAAATGATGAGATGATGGATGAAATGATGAGATGAAACGAGATGAAATGATGAGAAGAAATGATGAGATGAAGTGAAATGAAATAATGAAATGAAATAATGAAATGATATGAAATAATGAAATTGAAATGAGATGAGGAGATGATATGAGATAAAATGATGAGATGAAATGAGATGAACGATGAGATGAAATGATGAGATGAAATGAGATGAAAAATGAGATGAAATAATGAAATGAGACAAAATGAAATGAAATAATGAAAGGAAATTATGAAATGTAATGATGAAATTGAAATGAGATGAGATGAGATGAAATGATGAAGTGAGATGAGATGAAATGAGATGAAATGATGAGATGAAATGAGATGATGAGATGAAATTATGAGATGAAATGAGATGAAATGATGAGATGAAATGAAATGAGATGTAATGAAATGAGATGAAATGAAATGACATAATGAAATTCAATAATGAAATGAGATGAAATGAAATAATGAAATGATGAAATGAAATGATGAAATAATGAAATGGAAATGAAATGGAAATGATGAGATGAGCAGAAATGATGAGATGAAATGATGAGATGAGATGAAATGATGAGATGAGATGAAATGAGATTAAATGATGAGATGAGATGTGATGAAATGAGATGAAATGATGACATGATATGATGACATGAAATCAGATGAAATAATGAGATGAAATGACGAGATGAAATGATGAGATGAAGAGATGAGATGAAATGTGATGAGATTAAATGACAATGAAATGAAATAATGAAATGAAATGATGAAATGGAATAATGAAATGGAAATGAAATGGAAATGATGAGATGAGATGCAATGAGTTGAAATGATGAGATGAAATGAGGTGAAATGATGAAATGATGAGATGAAAAGATGAGATGAGATGTGATGAAATGATGACACGAAATGATGACATAAAATGAGATGAAATAAGATGTAATGATGAAATGAGATGAAATGATGAGATGAGATGAAATGGTGAGATAAAATGATATGAAGTGAGATGATGAGATGAAATGATGAGATGAGATGAGATGATGAGATGAAATGATGAGATGAACTGATGAGATGAAATGAAATAATGAGATGAAATGATGAAATGAAATTGAAATAAAATTGAAATGAGATGAGATGAAATGATAAGATGAAATGATGAAATAAAATGATGAAATGATGAGATGTGATGAGATGAAATGATGAGATGAGATGACATGAAATAATGAAATGAAATAATGAAATTGAAATGAGATGAGAAGATACGAGATGAGATGAAATGATGAAATGATAAGATGAAATGAGTTGATTGAGATGATGAGATGAAATGATGAGATGAAAAGATGAGATGAAATGATGAGATGAAATGAGATGAAATGAAATTAGATGAAATGTAATGAGATGAAATGAAATGACATAATGAAATGAAATAATGAAATGAGGTGAAATTAAATGAGATAATGAAATTAAATTATGAAAAGAAATAATGAAATTGAAATGATGAGATGAGATGAAATGACGAGATGAATGATGAGATGAAATGAGATGAAATGATGACATGCAATGATGAGATGAAATGATGAGATGAGATGAAATGACGAGATGAATGATGAGATGAAATGAGATGAAATGATGAGATGCAATGATGAGATGAAATGATGAGATGAGATGAGATTTATTGATGAGAGGAAATGATGAGATGAAATGAGATGAAATGAATGAGATGAAATGAAATAATGAAAGGAAATTGAATTGAGATGAGATGAGATGAAATGATGAGATAAAATGAAATGAAATAAGAAATGATGAGATGAAATGATGAAATGCTGAGGTGAGATGAGATGAAATGAGATGAAATGATGAGATGAAAGGATGAGATGAAAGGATGAGATGAAATGATGAGATGAGATGAAATGATGAGATGAGGTGAGATGAGATGAAATGAGATGAAATGATGAAATGAGATGAGATGAGAAGAAATGATGAGATGAAATAAGATGAGATGAAATGATGAGATGAGATGAAATGAAGTGAAATGATATGAAATAATGAAATGAAATTGAGATGAGATGAGATGAAATGAGATAAAATGATGAGATGAAATGATGAGAAGAAATGAGATGAAATGATGAGATGAGATGATGAGATGAAATGATGAGATGAGATAAAATGATGAGATGAATTGAGATGAAATGAAATAATGAAATTATGAAATGAGATGAAATGAAAAGAAATGATGAAATGAAATGATATTGAAATGAAATTGAAAGATGAGATGAAATGATGAGATGAAATGATGAAATGTTGAAATGAAATGATGAAATGAAGAGATGTGGTGAGATGAAATGATGAAATGATGAAATGAAATGAGATTAAATGATGAGATGAAAAATGATGAGATGAAATGTTGAGATGAAATGAGATGAGACAAATTGAGATGAGATGAGATGAAATAATGAAACTAGGTGAAATAATGAAATGAGATGAAACGAAATAATGAAATGAAATTGAAATGAGATGAGAAGAAATGAGATGAAATGTTGAAATGAAAGGAGGAAATGAGATGAGGAGATGAAATGATGAGATGAAATGAGATGAAATGATGAGATGAAAAATGATATGAAAAATGAGATGAAAATATGAGATGAAATGAAATGAGATGATATGAAATGACATAATGAAATAAATGAAATTAGATGAAATAGTGAAATGAAATGAAATAATGAAAATGAAATGGAGATGAGATGAGATTTGATGAAATGATGAGATGAAATGATGAGATGATATGATGAGATGGGATGGGATGACATAAAATGATGAGATGAAATGATGAAATGAGATGAAATGATGAAATGATGAGGTAAAGTGATGCACTGTCACGTGTGTGTCTATTCTTTTTCACAAGCAACAAAAATTATAATTCATTATAATATTATTTAACAATATTCTTAAGAGTTGAAGGAAAAATATTATCTACATTATGGGTTACAATCTAAGTATAAATAATACATAAATATATTAAAACTTACAAAGAATATGTTTTGGAATCGAATATACCATGCTTCTGTGATGACAGTTATTTCATGCTGGTTGTCACAATTTTACATTGCTTCTTGATGACACCCTTCACCCTATCCATATTGTCACTACCAAGTGGTGATTACTTTTCAGGTTCACATACTTATTCTTCAGAAAAATCTTCTCTGCCTTATAAATAATATGATTGTCGGCATTCAAAAGCCAGTGAAGTGTGCATTATTAGCCTGTTGCCTAACTCATTTCTTTAATAAACTACACTAATTACCCACATACTTATGTTTTTGTTTCCTCATTATTTCTGGAGAAAACAAATACTGCTAACATGATATTTGTAAGACAGAAAAAAGTCTTTTCTTGAAAAGTGCTGTCATTGTAGTACTAACTTATAGTATCAACTTCTTTATCAACTCCTTATACACTTTTTATTCTGAGACAAATAAAAAAGCTAAAAGTGAAATGACTTTTTTTTACTCTCCATATTATAAGCACCCATCTTGGTAATTTAGGGTCTTTATAGTTAGGGTAAGTTGTGTCATACCAAGGTCACAAAATAAAAAGTATTTTGTCTCTTTGGGCCTTTCCTTATTCAGTAATACTGTCAGTTTGGCTTTTTTTGTAGGTCAACTTATTGAACTCAGTATTCTGAAATAACATGTTTACTATCTTTTGATAAGCATTTAAAATATTAGATTTATTGTTACTCTTCTGCCTTTATTGGGCTGGAAGAATAATTGTTTCACTCCACAAAAGCCAAGTTGCGGAGAAAAACACATAGACATTCAACTGCAAAGCAGAGAAACTTGACTATTTTCTGCAATTTTAAAGTGTATATTGAATAAAACCATCATTTTATTTTCTTTTTTGCTCACTGGCAAATATTAAAAACATCAAGTGTGTTATTATAATGTTATCTAGTTAAAAATCTCAAAAAGTTTTCATAATTACCATTTTAAAATATATAAATAGGTGACCTAATGTTAATTTTTATTGTCTGACACCATGTCTGTTATTTCACTCTTTAAATTCAGTTAGTAATGCAGAACCTAGCACTTAGTAGATACTCAAAAATTATTTGCTGAATAAAAAAAGGTTAAACATGTAATATATACAAAATGTACTGGAAAAAATGCACCAAACAATTTTGTTATACCAGTTTAATGTAAATATTGCCTTTAAAAGATAATATAGTTTTCAGGTGTCTACAGTGATTTTGTAATATTTGTGCACATATAAAATAATATTTCCAAAAATGTTATCCAGTGGGGAAATATGCTTTCTAAATTCTAGATTTATAATTTAGGGTTTAAATTATAAAATCATTAAATAAGACACAAGTGAAATATAGTCGAATATCCCCTAGGAAAAAAATTAAGTGGCCTCTAAAGTGAGATATTAATATATGTAATTTTACAATCCTCTAGTGATAGAATTAATTAAATACGCCACCAAATTGATTAACTCCTACAGTGTTAAAAGAGAAGCACTAACAATGCCAGTGACCATGTAACATGGATTTAAGCTACAAGTCATAGAAATGTGATGAGAAGCCTCAGCGCTGTAAAACAGAGGGTGGAGGAAAGCTTTTCCTCTCTCAAATGAGCTTTGCGAGGTATACTTCTTGAAGGATAGGAAGTTGAAGTGTTCAGGACTTTTATGTCTATTCTACTTTGGCTTAGCTTACATGATTCTTAGTGTATTAGCCTAGAAATGGCCAAGAAAACTTAAGGTTCAATAATTAGTTATAAATATGAAATATCCCCAATTTTTAAGATAAAAACAACTTATAAATGTATTTTCTGTAAAAATTGTGTATATTTTTACAGAACATCTATTTCTTTTTTTAATATTTTTTATTATACTTTAAATTCTAGGGTACACATGCACAATGTGCAGGTTTGTTGCATATGTATACATGTGCCATGTTGGTGTGCTGCACCCATTAACTCATCATTTATATTAGGCATATCTCCTAATGCTATCCCTCCACCCTCCCCCCACCCCACAACAGGACCTGGTGTGTGATGTTCCCCTTCCTGTGTCCAAGTGTTCTCATTGTTCAATTCCCACCTATGAGTGAGAACATGTGGTGTTTGGTTTTTTGTCCTTGCGATAGTTTGCTGAGAATGATGGTTTCCAGCTTCATCCGTGTCCCTACAAAGGACATGAACTCATCATTTTTTATGGATGCATAGTATTCCATGGTGTATATGTGCCACATTTTCTTCATCCAGTCTATCATTGTTGGACATTTGGGTTGGTTCCAAGTCTTTGCTATTGTGAATAGTGCTGCAATAAACATACGTGTGCATGTGTCTTTATAGCAGCATGATTTATAATCCTTTGGGTATATACCCAGTAGTGGGATGGCTGGGTCAAATGGTATTTCTAGTTCTAGATCCCCGAGGAATGGCCACACTGTCTTCCACAATGGTTGAACTAGTTTACAGTCCCACCAACAGTGTGAAAGTGTTCCTATTTCTCCACATCCTCTCCAGCACCTGTTGTTTCCTGACTTTTTAATGATCGCCATTCTAACTGGTGTGAGATGGTATCTCATTGTGGTTTTGATTTGCATTTCTCTGATGGGTCTATTTCTTTAAAGCAAAGGGAGGGGAGTCTCTCATTTACATTAGTTTTTTTCATAGCCTTTTGAACTTTGCAATTTCTATGTTTCAGAACCTATTTGTTACAGTTTTTCTATGCTAAACTCTGTCCTAGTCAGTTCTAGAGTGTATGAAGAACCAAGTGATGTAATTGTATGCGACCTGGCTGTAGTGGAACAAATTTGACTCTAAAGTATGCAGGCTCTAATTTTCCTGTCTGGTTTTGGTAAGTATTCCTTACATAGGTTTTTTCTTTGAAAATCTGGGATTGAGAGGTTGATGAATGAAAATTAATCCTTTCACTTTGTTGTATATAGGTTTGCAATAATTAGGTCAGAGTGGAGTTTGAAGGTCATGGAGGGGTCTGATGACTTACAAATAATGGGCTCTGATTGGGCAACTACTCATCTGAGTTCCTTCCATTTGACCTAATTAAGCTTGTGAAATTTACACTAAGCAATGAGCTCATCTTTAAAAAGTTTTATTAAAAGATTTTCAGCTGTTCCAAATGGGACTTATTAGTGGAATGTGTTTTAAAGGATCATATCAGATGAATGAAAGGTATTTGATTCTTCGTTTCCTTAATAATAAAATGATGGTTTGGAAAAATAGGCTACAGTCTAACCACAGTGCTATTATTAGGCTTTCTTGTTAAACATAGGTCTAAGCCTAAGTATGTCAATACAACAAATACTTACTGTTTCATTTCTAGTAATGAAAAAAAAAACAAGTCTTTCTGGCATAAGGATGATTTTCATCTGGTTATTTTGAAACATTTTTGTAAAATAAATTTACATCTGTAAAGAACATTTTTATTTGTAAGGAGGGGTATGTCTCTGTGCACTGGAAGAGAGGGAGTACTAAATCACTGGGAAGTCTTATGATAAAGAAGCCATTGGCTTAAATCAGCAAAGCAAGCCGTCCCTTGGTTTAAGGTGTTTTTCCTGGCCATCCTGTCTTGACTAGAACTTTACCTACACCTTCCTTTTTGGTTTAGGCAAATTATAGTATCTAAAACTGAAGTCTCAGCTCTGTGTCTTTGAGATATAAATGTTCGACCACGTCTTCTCTGGAACCTGATAACTATCTATCTCTTTAAAATGCAAGTCTAGGGAGATGACTCATCAGAAAAAGAAGAAAAAAGAGGTATTTGGAAATTGTGCAAATTAAAGCAGCCCCTGATGCCAAAGTCTACACATTCCTGAGTGAGTCAGTTCTGGCCAGTTCTAGCTGGATCAAGAGAGCTCTGCTGGGCAGGCCTGAAGAGCAGCTGGATGGCAGACACCTGAGGAGCCAGGGGCCTGAAACTTCCTCCACCTGCTTGAGGAGCGCCAAAGCCCAGGTGCTGGCTAGACAACCCCTTCTGGCTGCCTAAGCAGGTGGCAGAAGAAGGAAACAAGGTCAGAGGCAGAGTGTTGAACCCTGCCTCCCAGGTGGGTGGAAGATGCCTGTCGCCAAACTAGGGCCCAGCTT
The DNA here is from genome assembly GCF_028858775.2 of Pan troglodytes. Lineage (NCBI taxonomy): Eukaryota > Metazoa > Chordata > Mammalia > Primates > Hominidae > Pan > Pan troglodytes. The sequence goes on from NC_072413.2 coordinate 17,678,156, forward strand.
GCTGGGTGAGATGGGTGAACTGGTGATCCCCCGAGAGAGTGGACGTCAGAACTACATGTTGCCGGACTTCACCTCGGCCAGTGAAGGAGAGAGAGGATTAATGTTAACTGCACGAGACCCACTCTAGCCTTAAATTCTGTAATTCAAACCCTTCCCTTGGAGACAAAACAAACATGAGAAGGAATTCTGAAGTCAGGGGACAAGAATCACAAGTTCCCTAGTGGGAGACTGAGGAGGCAGTGTCCTTCCTGCCCTTGGTCTACTGGCTAAGAACCTTCCTCAGCCTGACCTTTGCACATTGCACTTTCAGCTCTATTTGCAATTTTCCTCCTTTAGTGCTGAGGGAATCCCAATGTTCGATCCTGAAATCTATAGGTTCCTAATGGGTGGTTAAAAAAAACCTCAGCGAGAGAAGCAGAAAATGTTTCCTCTTCCTGAAAAACTGTAGAAAGGCAGGCACCATTCTGGGTGAAGACATGGTCCTTGCAAATGTCTTTGTGTTTTTTTTGTTTTGTTTTGTTTTGTTTTGTTTTTTTGAGATGAAGTTTTGCTCTTGTTGCCCAGACTGGAGTGCAATGGTGTGATCTCTGCTCATTGCAACCTCCGCCTCCTGGGTTCAAGCAGTTCTCCTACCTCAGCCTCCTGAGTAGCTGGAATTACAGGCACCTGCCAGCACACCTGGCTAATTTTTTGTATTTTTAGTAGAGATGGGGTTTTGCCATGTTGGCCATGTTAGTCTCGAACTCCTGACCTCAAGTGAGCCACCCGCTTCTGCCTCCCAAAGTGCTGGGATTACAGGAGTGAGCCACCGTGTCCAGCCTGCAAATGTCTTTAACGACAGCGTGTTTCAGAGGGTGTGACAGTGCCCTGTGAACATGCCAATTTTCGCAGTCCCGGGAGCTCTGAGGAGCAGGCCCGGCTCTTTGCCAGGCTGATGGTACTGAAACTCTGCTCTCCAAGACATAACTTCATGGCTGTGGAAGATTTCTTAATCGACTGTGGACCGTGAGAGTCTGCATCTCATTTTAATTAAGATGGGAAAAGAAAGAACAAAAGAGCAACTCCCAGGTTATAGAGAAACTGGATTTTAGTATAATATTCAAGTGTAGCACTGCTAATAATAACAAACCTTTCCCCTCCCAAACGGTAAACACTTGCACTGCCTATTATACAAAAATTCAACCACCCTCTCTGTTCCCCCGATATCTCCTCCCCAGTGACCCCCCTTTCATGTGGCCTCATGAGCCTGGCCAGTGGTGAATGGCACTTTCATGGGCATGAGACTCCATGTGAGTGGGACTCAGCTGGGACCCCTCTCCACGTGGGAGCTGGAGAAGCCACCCTAGTAGCAGCTTAAAGTGTCCGTGATGTCCCTGCTGCTGAGCTAGGGGCCGCCTCTGAGCTGGTATCGGGGTGTGAGCTACTGCTGGTAGTGGGCTCTGCCCTGAGGGCCTGGTGGCTGGTCAGAACGGCAGGCACACATGGGTGACTCCCCAGGAACTCAGGCCACCTCCCCACCACAGCCCTGCACCGTGTGCTCCAGGCATGTGCTGAGTGCCTGGTCAATCACCAGTGCCCTATTGATCCCAGTCTCCAGAGAGATCATTTAGTGTCACTCCACAGAGGGGGAAACTGAGGCCCAGAGAAGTAAGGTGACTCTCCCCAGTCACAGGGCTGGTCAGCAGTAGGATGGGAGGCTAGTCCCTTGCTGTCTGACTCCCTGAGCCCACCCATATCCCAAGGCAGCCAACCTCTGCCCACCCTGGTTCAGGCCCCGACTGGCCCCTGTGGTGGGTGATGTCTATCTTCCTGGCCTTTGTGCTCCCAGCCAACTGGGATGGAGCCTCCAGCTGGCATGAGATGTTGTAGCTATGGACAGAAGAGTGGCTGTGAGGCTGCCAGGAATCTCACCAGGGCCCCCTCCCAGGGCCTGTCCAGAGTGAGGTCTGGGTACCCCAGGCATTGCCAGACCACAGGATCTGATGTTGACCAAGAGGCCATGGCCACAGGCTTTCTGAGGCTGGCCCCCAGGGAGAGTTCAATCCTACTATCCCAATTCCTGTCCTGGCCTTACCTCTCAGTCTCACCGAGCTGCTTCATGGTCCCAAACCAGGACCCAAAGTGCTGCTTGGGCTCAAGGTTGTAATTATTTGCAGCCAACTGGAGCAGCGGACCTCCTTGCTTACTTTGAATACCTGGGTCCAGAGGGAAAAACTAGGTGGTGACAGGGACTGGACAGGGATGCCACAGGGGCCCTGTGGGGGTGTTAGATCGGGTGGTGGCCAGTCTTTGCTCATAGGAGACCCCCTCTTCCTCTCCAGTCCTGTCCCCACCTGTTCTCAGAGTTGGCTCAAACAGCAGCTCCTCCAGGAAGGTGTCCTTGGTTTCAACCTGGTACTCCCACCTGCAGGTCTTCCTGGAGTGTCTCCTCTTTCTGTCTCCCTATAAATCTAAGATGAGGGGGATGGATTTGCCCACCGCTACTCACCGTATGACTCTTTGAGGTTGATCAGTCTCCCCTGGAAGGCCAACAGCTGAAGTCCATCAGAAAGGGTCCTCTGGCCCAGAGCCAGCCCCTGCCCACCCCTGTCATTCTGCACCCAGGGTGCAAGCCCCAGATCAGGTCTGGGTGACAGGAGGGGTATAGAGGGGCTGAGGCTCAGGGGCCTTCTAGCCTAACTTGTCTGGAGACAGTTGGGGAAACTGAGACCCCAAGCAGGGAGGTATGGCTCCGAGAGATTATTCTCATTAACCTGGAACATTTTTGCAAGCTGTTAGATATAGGAAGTCTGTCACAGGTAAGAGAAATGCTTTTTGAGAGCATGAGAGACAGCAGGGTTGTGACAATATTGAAACACCACCGTGCAGATTCACCAATTGCCACCACCGGGAGCCCCCTGAGAGTCATTGCAGATGCACAGCCCTCCCCTGCAACCCCTGGACCTCCCCATGGTCTGGCACCTAAAGGCTTATGCCTCATGACAGGAATCAGGGCCCTCAGGATGCCCTGCCCACTCCAAGGTCTGCCTCTGCTCTGATTGGTCACTGACATTCAGATTGTCACCCAAATATAAGGACGTTAGCAGAAAGACTCATTCAATACAAGTGGACTCAGACATAGATAGGAATTGGGTTGCAAAAAGCCCCTTTTGTTTCTTTTATTTTATTTTGGAAAAAACTTATATTGTGAAAATTCACACATATATATATAGAAAAAACTGAATCAATGCAAAAGGATAGACAATGAACAAATGAATTCCCCTTCCGCTCCAGATCCCCAACTCAGATCCAGACCTCCTGAGCCCACTTTCCCCATCTCATCACAGATCCAGACCTCCTAAGCCCACTTCCCCATCTCATCACCAGTGATTTCTTGGGCTCTGCATTAGTTTTCTATTGCTGCTGCAACAAACAGCTACAGACTCAGTGGCTTCCATTTCTGTCTTATAGTTCTGGTTGCCAAAAGTCCTAAGAGGATCTCACTGGGCTAAAGTCAAGGTGCTGGCGGGGCTATGTCCCTTCTGGAGGCTCAAGGGATGAATCGGGTCCCTGCCTTTTCTAGCTTCTAGGGGCTCCAGCTTCTAGGTTTGTGGCCTCCTTCCTCCATCCTCAAAGCCAGCAACAGCAGGTGAAGTCCTCGCCCATCGTGCATCACTCTCCCTTCTGCCTCCTTCAACTTTTGTTTTTATATTTAGGGGGAACGAGTATAGGATTCTTATATAGTCAAAAAGCTCCTTATAGAGAAGCTCAGAACTTTCAATACAGCTTTGCCTTTTTTGCCATTTTAATTTTCCATTTAATTTAAATGTATTCTCTTATTTGATCTTCATACTCTGTGGAGAAATATTCCTATTTTGGCTTGTATTGACAAGTTGTTTTCACACAGCCCCCACATCACCCAACCAACCAGCAGAGATCCTCCTTCCCAAGAAACAGATAAAGAAACTGAGGCCCAGGAAGGCTAAAAGTCCTGCCAGGATCATTCACCTTTCAAGGTAAGGAGCCAGTTCCAGACCTGGGTTTGTGCAGCTCCAAGCTCCCCCGTCTTTCTACAATGCTAGATTTAGACTATAGCAATCTAGCAAGTGTGGCCACACAATGGTCAAGTTGGATTTAGATGATGTTCTCTATAAATCCATTCTCCTCTCCCGTGTAAGCAAGACAAAGTACTCCAGGCCATGGGGAGTCCCTGAAGACTCGATGAACTGCAGTGGCCACATCAGGAGGCTGCAGGTTAACCAGAACTCACCGACACAGCAGGAGAGCAGCTTGGAACCTGCAACCTAGCCAAAACCTAATGCCTTGGATTGGGGGAGAAAACATGCAGCCATTCCTCTCTCTCTGCTGGCTAGAGGGGATTCTGGCTTTTCCTGCCAGAGCCATTCCTTTCCCTCCTCCTAAAGTTGATGGTGGTTCTTTAAGGAAAGGGAGAAGTGCACGGTGTGATAGGGCAGGAAGAGAAGAAAACGGAGGAGAGGAGGGGACTTTCCCATAAGCAGGCAGAAGAAAAGGCAGCTGTGGTGTGTGATGGACATGGATGCAGTGGTGTCCAATGTGGGGTCAGCCCTAGAGGAGAGACAGAGAGACAGAAAAGTGAGAGAGTCCTGACCCTTACGATTAACATGGGATCTGCCTGCAAATGCTGTTTAGGGCCATCGCCTCTTCCTGTACTGCTATTTTTGAGAGTGATGCTCCTGAGCCCCACGACCCAGTCAAATTTGATGTCCCCTGGAGCCAGATTCAGTGCTGGGAGTCCAGTGTGATCTGCCTGGATCTTGCTGCATTGAGAACAGGCCAGATCTTGACCCCAATACAGGGGCTGGATATGAACAGGCAACAGCTGGGTTTCTGAGTCAGAAAGACTTGGTTAATTGCTAATTGCTTAGACAAGTAATTTAATTTTGTTGAGTCAGATTCCTCAGCTACAAAATGCACATGACAGTACTTATTCCTCCAGGTTGTGGGGAAAATGGAGATTCTAAGCACGATGTCCGTTTCACAGAAAGATACCAATTTGGTGGCTTATTTTACTTTCTACCTTCAGAAGTGGCTATCCATGCCACCCAAACAGACCCTTGACTCTGAAGTGGACAGGGTCCCATTTGCACAGAGGGAGACCTTACAGCCTACGTTGAGTCTATACTTACCACTTAGTGAGCATTGTATCCGCTCAGGGGCCTCTGTGGGCATCCGTCTCCTCTGCAGCATCTTTCCTCCCCACTGCTGGGTCTGCACATGACCCCCTCCTTGGGTTAGGCCTCTGATCAGTGATGACCTTGGTATGGTGGTAATGGTCAGTCTTGGCATCAAATGAGCCAGTTTATATCATCAGCTATTCAATAAAATACTAATCTAGGTGTCACCGTGAAAGTATTTTTGTGACATTGTTATGTACGTGTTGTTACAAATGTGCATGATGCATTTACTACAGCATAGAATTTTGCCTGGGTGCCAGCCTGAAGTCTGTCCGACAGATCATAGCCATGTTAGTCCCACAGTCACAGGGGTCAATTGATTGAATTATTTTTATCTCCCTTGAGGACTAAAAATAAAATCCTAAGCCCCCCACCCGACTTAACAGACCCCCTGTTGGCCAACGGAACCTCAAATAAATCTTAAAATTCAGTTCTTGGCCATGACAGGACAGGAGGTCAGACATACCTCCCTGTACCTCCCTCCTTCTTATGGTTTAGACCCAACAACTGAGCAGCATTAATGTTAAAATAGAGATCATGAGACTGACAGAACAGACTCTTTGTGGCAATAAGACCTCAAATTATAAACAGGACCTAGGGACATGCCAGGCGGGGGTTAACTCCTGTACTAGATTCTAACTACCATATGGGTTTTATTTTTCTCTAGCAGCCAAGCAAGCACTGGCTGTGAGAGAAGCAAGATTAAAACAATTACAACTCACCCAGTTCAGACGCTGAGTAACTGATCTCCTGCCCCACTAACCTTAACGACAGCTTTCTCTGGACAAAGGACTGATTTCAGTAACTTTCTCCTGATAAGAGACCATCCTCCATGGACTGGTTCTGGCCAGTTTTAGAGGCTGTGGCTTTACAGAGGCTGAGTACCTTCATGTCCCTGCTTCACTTTTTGATGTGTAGGGCCTAACTATAATACATTTAAATGTCAAGTCTCCACCCCAGAATGAACATGCATGTTTATTGAATATGCATGCGTTAGGACCTCTTTTATGAGTAATCTCATAAATGATATAGCTCCTCTGATATCCTATTGAGTATGTATATGTAGCCAAGTCATTTGGCTCAAATTCCTGTCCTCTCCTTCCCTCCCTGGAAATGCCTGCCTCTGGCCTTGGCTGTAGGCCACACTTCCCAGCCTGTCATAATGGCCACCTTGCAGACTGCAAACCTTTATAAGAAATAAAGCTCTCCTTTCTAAATTTATAAAATTGTGTGACTTTTCAGTTGATGCTCTCTTTCTACAAACACACACACACACACACACAATTTATACAGAAGGAAATCTGGAGAATATATGTGGGAATGGATATTAAGTGTGTGGCACCATGGTGGAAGTAACATAAAGTTGGATTAGGCTAAATTTATTAATGTTGGCCCACTAAACAGAGATTCTGGACTCAGGGTTGTAGGTCAAAGCTTTAGAAAGGGCTCCAAGGGTTGGTTTGATCGGTTACTTGGTTGGTTGCTTGCTTGGTTGGTTGGTGCTTGCTTCCTTGCTTGGTTGTTTGGTTGGTTTGTTGCTTGCTTGCTTGCTCGTTGGTTGGCTGTTTGCTTATTTGTTTGGTGACTTGGTTGGTTGGCTGAAACAGAATCAGAGTTTACCTAAGGTACCTAAAGTTGAGATGCCACAACTTCCTTGGTTTATGTGTACAGAAAGGTATGCAAAAACTCAGGGAGACTGGATTTATTATGTCAGACCTGCTCACTCACACTGAAGGGTCTACAGAACATACTCCTCACAACGATCATGAGAAAGAATATTGTGAGAGGAGCCCAGTACCCTGGAAGAGCTTTGAGCTTGTGCTCTCAGTAGGCAAAATGTTACAGCAGGACCTGCAGCCACTGGACTGGGATCTTTAAGTAAAATGAGGATAATTGAATCCTGGGGTGGCAGGGAACATGGGCTGTGCTCAATCACCAAAGATGAGGTGGGTGTGGTCACCACAGTGGAAAGCAGTGTCAAAGCAGCAGTCAGAATGGTTTGACTCACAGACACCCACGGCATTGTGTAGTCCATGGTATCCACAGGGAGAGCTAATGGGCTGTACCAAAGTCTTAGTTGTTCTTTAAAAAATGAAGAATTCTAGGTCAACTGAATAAAAGACTAACTCAAATTAATGAAACACAGATCTAAAACCCTCAATCAATTCCCAGACTTGAGCCAGTTCACAGGCCCACAACCCCTTAAGTGAAGGGGAGGCTGGGTGATCTTGGGGAAGTACGCTGCTACATTGCCAAAAATTTACATTGTTAATCTTTTTCCCAGTCTTCCCCAAAGGGACCTACAGCCTTCTGCCAGGATGACTGTGACTTAAAGAAAAGAAAATTCTCAGATATTTGGGGAATTACCGGACACTGGCTCTGATTTGACACTATTATCACTATGTTGCCTAGGATGGATTCATGCTCCTGGGTTCAAGCAGTCCTCCTACCTCAGCCTCCCAAAGTGCTGGGATTACAGACATGAGCCACTGTGGCCAGCAGAGCTTTGAAACTAGAACATGGAGGTCCAGTGGTAAATATTTGACAAGTCTGGGAAGAGATTGGGCCAAGGCAATGTTGATGATTCTTTTTTTTTTTTTTTTTTTTGCAGAGTCTTGCTCTGTTTTCTAGGCTGGAGTGCAATGGCGTGATCTCAGCTCACTGCAACCTCTGCCTCCAGGGTGCAAGCAATCCTCCTGCCTCAGCCTCCTGAGTAGCTGGGATTACAGGTGCCCACCACCACACCAGGCTAATTTTTTATTTTTTTATTTTTTTGAGACAGTCTCACTCTATATCACCCAGGCTGGAGTGCAGTGGCGCAATCTGGGCTCACTGCAAACCCCGCCTCTCAGGTTCACACCATTCTCCTGCCTCAGCCTCACGAGTAGCTGGGACTACAGGTGCCTGCCACTGTGCCTGGCTAATTTTTTGTATTTTTAGTAGAGACAGGGTTTCACCGTGTTAGCCAGGATGGTCTTGATCTCCTGACCTCATGATCCACCCGCCTCGGCCTCCCAAAGTGCTGGGATTACAGGGATGAGCCACCATGACCAGCCACACCAAGCTAATTTTTGTATTTTTTTTTAGTTGAGACAGGGTTTCACCATGTTGGCCAGGCTGGTCCCTGACCTTGTGATCCGCCCGCCTCAGCTTCCCAAAGTGCTGAGATGACAGGCGTGAGCCACCGCGCTGGCCAATGTTGATGATTCTAAACAGCAGCCACTAATGTGAAAACCATCCAACTGGAAGCCCTGGCCTTGCCCAGAGGACACAGTCTGGGTGGTGGGCAGAGACTTCAGCTGCCTTCCAAGGCAAGTAGCTCCTTGCTGCCCGCTTGCTGGGGATTTTACTTACAGGACAGAAGCTGGCAGGTGATTTGGGGGCAGGAATTGCTTCCTGAATGGTATAGGATGAACCACACTCCCCAGGAAGGCACTCATCCTGGTGGGCTAACAGAAGCAGCCCTCACCCCAAAAGGCAACGCTGCTCCACTAGTTTTATGGGGTGACTCTTTCCTGTAGGTTCCTTCCAGCTTTACCAGAAACAGAACATCTTTCCTGACAGGGCATTGGTTTTGTTTTTGAACAGAGAGATCCTTCTTTTAAAAAGTTAGTTTTTTCTTTTTTATTTTTCTTTTGTAATGGAATCAACCTAGGTCCTAAGCCTAGCAGGTTATTATTATTATTTTTATGATTATTTTTTGAGATGGAGTCCCACTCTGTGGCCCAGGCTGGAGGGCAGTGGCACGATCTCGGCTCACTGCAATGTCTGCCTCCTGGGTTCAAGAGATTCTCCTGCCTCAACCCACAGAGGAGCCGGGATTACAGGCATGCACCACCATGCCCAGCTTATTTTTGTACTTTTAGTAGAGATAGGGTTTTTCCATGTTGGCCGGTCTGATCTCAAACTCCTGACCTCAGGTCATCCACCCACCTCAGCCTCCCAAACTGCTGAGAATACAGGTGTGAGCTGCCACACCCAGCCACAGGTTATTTTTGCTGATCTTCTCCCTCCTCCCACCCTCTGCCCTCAAAGAAAATGCGGTACATCTACACCATGGAATACTATGCAACCCTGAAAAGGAACAAAATCATATTTTTGTTTTTGTTTTTTTTTTTGCAGCAACACGGATGTAGCTGGAGGCCATTATGTTTTTTAATTATTTTTATTATTTTTTATTTTTTCTATTCTACTTTAAGTTCTGGGGTATATGTGCAGAATGTGCAGGATTGTTACATAGATATACATGTGCCATAGCGGTTTGCTGCACCCATCAACCCATCATCTACATTAGATATTTCTCATAATGCTGTCCCTCCCCCAGTCCCCCACCCCTGCAACAGGCCCCAGTGTGTGATGTTCCCCTCTCTGGGTCGATGTGTTCTCATTGTTCACTTCCCACTTATGAGTGAGAACATGCACTGTTTGGTTTTCTGTTCCTGTGTCAATTTGCTGAACATGAGGGTTTCCAGCTTCATCCATGTCCCTGCAAAGGACATGAACTCATCCTTTTTCATGGCTACATAGTGTTCCACAGTGTCTATGTGCTACATTTTGTTTATCCAGTCCATCACTGATGAGCATTTGGATTGGTTCCACATCTTTGCTATTGTGAACAGTGTGGAGGCCATTATCTTAAGTAAATTAACAGAATGCTGCATGTTCTCACTTATAAGTGGGAGCTAAATGTTGTGTATATGTAGACACAGAGAAGGGAACAGATACTGGGTTCTAGTTAGGGGGAGAGAGGAAGGTAGAAGGACAAGAGTTGAAAAAACCAACTGTGGGGTATTATGCTCACTACCTGGGTGATGGGATCACTCATACCCCAGACCTCAGCATCACACATCGTACCCATGTAAGAAACCTGTACATGTACCTCCTGAATCCAAACTGCTCCACCATTTGCGCCAGCAATTCCAAGACTGGGCATCTACTCAAAGGAAAAGAAGTCATTCTACCAAAAAGACACATGGATGGTAAAGTTCCTTTTTTTTTGTTTTTTTTTTTTGTTTTGTTTTGTTTTTTGAGATGGAGTCTCACTCTATTTCCCATGCTGGAGTGCAGTAGCAATCTCGGCTCACTGCAACCTCTGCCTCCTGGGTTCAAGTGATTCTCCTGCCTCAGCCTCCTGAACAGCTGGGATTACAGGCATGCGCCACCATGCCTGGCTAATTTTTGTATTTTTAGTAGAGATAGGGTTTCACCATGTTGACCAGGCTGGTCTCGAACTCCTGACCTCAGGTGATCTGCCCACCTTGGCCCTCCAGAGTGCTGGGATTACAGTGCCCGGCCCTGTAAGGTTCGTCACAGCATGACTTACAATAGGAAAGTCATGGAATCAACCTAGTTCCCCATCAGTGGGGTACCGGATAAAGCAAAAGTGGTTCTTCTACAGCACTGAATACTACACAGCCATGAAAAAGAATAAAATCATGTCCTTTGCAGCCACATGGATGTAGCTGGAGGGCATTATGCTTAATGAATTAACACAAGAACAGAAAATCAAATACCACATGTTCTTGACTGGAGAAAGCAATTGTGGCCCTTCTATGCCATGGAATACTGCACAGCCATGAAAAAGAATAAAATCACGTCTTTGCAGCCACATGGGCGCAGCTGAAGGGAATTATGCTTAGTGCATTAACGCCAGGAAAAGAAAATCGAATACCACATGTTCTCCACTAGATAAAGCAAATGTGGTCTTTCTGCATCATGGAATACTACACAGCCATGAAAAAGAATAATATCATGTCCTTTGCAGCCACATGGATGCAGCTGAAGGATATTATGCTTAGTGAATTAATGCCAGGAACAGAAAATGAAATACTACATGTTCTCAACAGGATAAAGCAAATATGGCCCTTCTACACCATGGAATACTACACAGTGATGAAAAAAATAAAATCATGTCTTTGCAGCCACATGGATGCAGCCTGAGGGCATTATGCTTAGTGAATCAATACGAGGAACAGAAAATCAAATACCACATGTTCTGCACTAGATAAAGCAAATGTGGTCCTTCCGCATCATGGAATACTACACAGCCATGAACAAGAATAAAATCATGCCCTTTGCAGCAACATGGATGAAGCTGAAGGGCATTATGCTTAGTGAATTAATGCCAGAAACAGAAAATCAAATACCACATGTTCTCAATTAGATAAAGCAAATGTGGTCCTTCCACATCATGGAATACTACACAGCCATGAACAAGAATAAAATCATGCCCTTTGTAGTCACACGGATGAAGCTGAAGGGCACTATGCTTAGTGAATTAACACCAGGAACAGAAAATCAAATACCACATGTTCTCGCTTATAGGTGCGAGCTAAACATTGCCTGCACCTGGACACAATGAAGGAGCACCACAGAACCTCAGGACTAATAAAGCAGGAAGCAGGGGCAGGGGTACAAGGGTTGAAAAACTACCCTGAGATTCTTTGAATTTCAGGCAGAAGGCAGCAACTGGAGAGATCTTTGGGTCACGGATTTTTCTGTTGCATTTTCTTGCTTGTTTGTTTTTTCTCTCTCTCTCTCTTTTTTTTTTTGAGATGGAGTCTCGCTCTGTGACCCAGGCTGGAGTGCAGTGGTGCAATCTCGGCTCCCTGCAACTTCTGCCTCCTGGATTCAAGCAATTGTTCTACCTCAGCCTCCCAAGTAGCTGGGACTACAGGCACCCGCCACCACACCTGGCTAATTTTTGTATTTTTAGCAGAGATGGGGTTTCACCATGTTGGCCAGGCTGGTCTCGAACTCCTGACCTCAGGTGATCCGCCTGCCTCGGCCTCCCAAAGTGCTGGGATTACAGGCATGAGCCACTGCGCCTGGCCTCTCTTCTTACATATTTCTAGAACTCCTCTAGAATTTGGGGTTTGTTTTTCTTAATTACAAGGAATCAAGTTGAATCATTAGTGCATATATAAATATACATTTTATTTTTAGTACACATTATATACCTCAGGAATGTACAATGCTCAGTGCCTGGGTGACGGGATTATTCATACCCCAAACCTCAGCATCGTACGATATCCTCAGGTCACAAAGCTGCCCGTGGATCCCCTGAATCTATAATAATAATAAATAAAAAGTGACTTTGTCATTCGCAGGGAAATGTGAATGACATTCACTCTGCCTCTCAGGCCCTTGGATTCCCAAAGTTTGTTTTCATCACACCCAGGGGACACTCAGAATCTCATTTTCAGAACACGGGTTGTTTTTCTTAGAAACACTTTGCAAAACAAAATAGGAAGCAAAATCTTTCTCACTCCTTCCGCTCCGTAATAGACAAAATAAAATGAGGGGGCAGGAATCCAGAGACTTTGACCGCAGCTGGCAGATTTATTGTGGTACAGACATGAAGGCAAGCAGTGTTCTCTCTGATTCTATGAACCATACAGCCCAGGCCGGCTGCCTTCTGCTTTCTGGATGGTGCAGGCGTGAGCTCCAAGCCCAAATTTCACTGGAGCTCCAGGAATCGAGCCTGGCCCAGGCACTCACTGCACGCGGGCCAAGCGTGAAACCAGTGATCACTCCAGCAAGGTAACAGGACAGCTTGGTGATCCTTCTTGCCGGCCACAAAAGGTTATAGCCAGAACTCCACCGAATGTGGTCTTTCTGTGTCTCTCCCCAGACAGCGAAGCTGGACAAACCTGGGGGTTGGGGATGGGGGGTGCTGACCTCAGTGGGGTGTCCTGGAGAGGCAGGAACCAGGGTTTACAGGGTGCAGATCCTACTGAAGCAAACGGACGTGGCATCCACGGGCAGAGCTGGCTGTAGCATCCCCCATCTGCCTGTGGTGTCACCAAATCTACCCAGAGACCGCTTGTAAACCTGGAGGGTGTGCTAACGTCAGTGGGGTGTCCTGGAGAGGCAGGAACCTGGGTTTCCAAGGTGCACATCCTACTGAAGCAAATGGACGTGGCATCCGCGGGCAGAGCTGGCTGTGGTGTCCCCCCTTCTGCCTGGGGTGTCACCAAATTTCACCGAGAGACCCCTTCTAAACCTGGGGAGTGTGCTGACCTCAGTGGGGTGTCCTGGGGAGGCAGGAACCAGGGTTTACCGGATGCAGATCCTACTGAAGCAAATGGATGTGGCATCCTTGGGCAGAGCTGGCTGTGGCTGGCCTTCCGGCCTGGACGTCTCCCCAATGCCTGGGGTGTCACCAAATGCACCCAGAGACCTCTCATCCGAAAGCCCATGCATGGGAAGCCTCCAGGTCTCTTCGGCAGGCAGCATCACGTCTGATTCAACTTGTTATCAGGTAATGCAGGCCTGTTCTGCCTGTGTGCGTCAGCGCATGGGTGCCGTGTGGGAGTGTGTGTATTGATGTGGGTGTGGGTGTGTGCTTGTGTGGCTGTGTGTGTGTGCCTGTTTATGTGATGATGAGTGTGTCTGTGAGTCTGTAAGACAACGTGTGTTTCCATGCGTGTTTCTGTGTGAGCATGCATTCCTGTGTTTTATGGAACTGTGTTTTTGTGATGGTGTTTGTGTATGCCCCTGCATTTATTGTATTTGTGTGTTTGTGAATATGAGTGTATGTGTGTGAATCTGTATGGCAATGTATAAATTCTTTTTTGTTTTTTTGAGACAGAGTCTCGCTCTGTCACCCATACTGGAGTACAAAACATGGTGAAACCCCATCTCTACTAAAAGTACAAAAATCAGCCGGGTGTTGTGGCTCAGGCCTGTAATCCCAGCTACTCGGGAGGCTGAGGCAGGAGAATTGCTTGAACCTGGGAGGCAGAGGTTGCAGTGAGCCAAGATCATACCGCTGCACTGCAGCCTGGGAGAGCCAGCCAGCCGGCCAAGCCAGTCAGCCAGCCAGCCAAGCCGGCCAAGCCAGCCAAGCTGGCCAACCCAGCCAGCCAGCCAAGCCACCCAGCCAGCCAGACAGCCAACCCAGCCAAGCCAGCCAAGCCAGGCAAGGAAGCCAGTGAGCCAAGCCAGCCAAGCCAGCATGCCAGTCACCAAGCCAGCCACGCCAGCCTGCCACCCAAGCCAGCCAAGCCAGCCAGCCACCTAAGCCAGCCAAGCCACCCAGCCAGCCAACCAGCCAAGCGAGCCAGCCAAGCCACCCAAGCCAGCCAAGCCAGCCAGCCACCTAAGCCAGCCAAGCCACCCAGCCAGCCAACCAGCCAAGCCAGCCAGCCAAGCCACCCAAGCCAGCCAGCCAGCCAAGACACCCAGCCAGCCAAGCCAGCCAAGCCAGCCAGCCAGCCAAGTCAGCCAGGCCACCAAGCCAGTCAGGCCGGCCAAGCCACCCAGCCAGCCAGAAAGCCAACCCAGTCAACCCAGCCAAGCCAGCCAAGCCAGCCAAGGAAGCCAGCGAGCCAAGCAAGCCAAGCCAGCTAGCCAGCCACCCAGCCAGCCAAGCCAGCCAAGCCAGCCAGCCAGAAAAGCCACCCAAGCCAGCCAGCCAGCCAAGCCACAAAAGCCAGCCAATCCAGCCAAGAGAGCCAAGCAAGCCAAGCCAGCCAGCAAGCCAAGCCAGCCAAGCCACCCAGCCAGGCAAGCCAGCCAAGCCACCCAGCCAGAGAGCCAGCCAAGCCACCCAGCCAGCCAAGCCTGCCAAGCCACCCAGCCAGCCAAGCCAGCCAAGCCACCCAGCCAGCCAAGCCAGCCAAGCCACCCAGCCACCCAACCAACCAAGCCAGCCAGCCAGCCAAGCCAGCCAAGCCACGGAGCCAGCCGGCCAGCCAAGCCCACCAAGCCACCCACCCAGCCAAGCCAGCCAAGCCACCCAGCCAGCCAGCCAGCCAAGCCAGCCAAGCCAGCCAAGGAAGCCAGCCAGCCAAGCCAGCCAAGCCAGCCAGCCAGCGAAGCCAGCCAAGCCAGCCAGCCTCCTAAGCCAGCCAAGCCAGCCAAGGAAGCCAGCCACCCAAGCCAGCCAAGCCAGCCAGCCAGCAAAGCCAGCCAGCAAGCCAAGCCAGCCAGCCAGCCAGCAAGCCAGCCAGCAAAGCCAGCCAGCCAAGCCAGCCAAGCCAGCCAGCCAGCCAAGCCAGCCAAGCCAGCCAGCCAGCCAGCCAACCAAGCCACCCAAGCCAGCCAGCCAGCCAAGCCACCCAAGCCAGCCAGCCAAGCCACACAAGCCAGCCAGCCAGCCAAGCCAGCCAAGCCACCCAGCGAGCCAACCAGCCAAGCCAGCCAGCCAGCCAAGCCAGCCAAGCCACCCAGCCAGCCAGCCAGCCAAGCCAGCCAAGCCACCCAGCCAGCCAAGCCAGCCAAGCCACCCAGTCAGCCAGCCAGCCAAGCCAGCCAAGCCAGCCAGCCAGATCCAGAGGCCTCCTTGGCCTGGGGACCGGGTGGATTTGACGCTTGCACAGGTAGAGATTGCCCCATGCAGATGAGCCATATAGGGGGCTCGGGCCCTAGGGACCCAGCCTCTGGGCCAGGGATAGGCCTGCCCAGGCCTGCTGGTGTCTCAGCTGGTGGCCGAGGGCCATAAGGCAGGCATTGTCCTCCACAAGGTCAGCTTTGCCGCTAACTTCCTGTTTTCGTTAATAACCTGATGCAAGTAATTCTATTGCAATTGTTTATGTGTCTCTCCTACAAGGCTGTGAGCAACACTGTATCCCGAGCTCCTGGTCTGATGCCTGGCACACAGTAGGTGTTTAATAAATGATTCTTCAGTGCATAAATGAAAGAAAACATGAGTGAAGTGAGCATGGTCAGGACCATTGCAATTGCCTTCTGACCGGTCTCCTTGCTTCTCCTTAGTCTCCAGGCAGCAGTTGGAGTGATACAGTAATGGGAATCACTCTCTTCCTTCTCTGGCCAGGGTGCAGCCCCAGACTGGTGCTTCCAGGGAGCCCTTGATGCCCTGGTGAGGGGTGTGGGCTTGGAAGCTGGGCACTTACACCTGTGGGTTGTCGCCACTGTTGGAGTAGCAGAGGCATTGAGCCCCCTCCCCTGATTTTCCAGCATGACTAGTGGTGACAATATTGGGTCTCAATGGGTCTCTCCTGCCTCCAGTCCAGTGCCCTTTTTTGGGGACCACTATTGGCTTTTGGGGACCCTGAAGGAGGAATGGCCTGGTTATGCAATTTGGCTGGAGTGGAACGTCCCCATGAGGACATGGCAATGAGTCTTCCCCAGCAGGCAGATGCCAGATGCAGTGGTGACCACACCTGCCATCTGGGAGGATTCCAGGTGAGTCCCTGGTGTGGGGGCTGGGGTGGGCTCTCCATCCTCCTATCCCTGGGACAAGTGTGTGGGGGACAGCGGGGGCCACCAGGAGCCACGCTAGATGGGCCCAGCCTCACCAGGTCTACTCTGGGACCGGCTGGGCCCCAGGAGGGCTGTGATCTTTCATGGCCATGATGTTAGGAGAGAGACAAGGACCAAGGATGGTGATTCCTTCCTAAAGGGCCACAGCCATCCAGTAAGGCTGAGCAGGGAGGGGCTGAGAAAGGCAGCCTCCCTCCTTTCTGCCTCTCTCCACCATCAACATCAGCTCTGTTGCCCAAGGTGGTCGCCCTCTGCAGGGGCTGGGGCTTGTAAGGCAACGCCCCCCACCCCCACCTGGCAGTGCTTGCTCTCCGATTCCTGGGACCTGCCTGACCTTGACTGCAGCAGGGTTTTATGAGTGGCCTCACCACTTTATCAATTGCTGTTGCCTTTTATTACTTCTCAGGGGCTTTATCTCAGCGGCCACCTTGCCTCCTGGCTAAATGAGGATTAATTTTTTAACAGGATTATGTGCTGTGGGTTAGCTGTACTCTCTGGGGACAGCCAGGCGCTCCCCTCCCTCTTAGCCCCTCCCTCTCCCCAGGCCCCCCTTGCTGGTTTGCTGGCAGCAGGGGCTACATATGGGGGCCCCAGGAGCTGGGGACTGCATCATTCCAGACTCTGGGATGGGGGTGGGGTGGCGAGGGCCAGACCTGGACTCTGGGTGGTGGAGATGTCCTTGGGCAGGGCCTGCCCTGCAGGGTAAAGTTCCTTGAGGTTTCAGCCACTTCTTGAAGGACACCAGACTTAGCCACTGAGGAGCTGGGAGTGGGGAGAGAGGGAGCAGGAGCAGGAGCAGGATCAGGGGGACATGGGGAGAGAGAGGATGGGGGCCACCTTGCCAAGCCCGCCTGCCCCGGTATCTCAGAGCAGCACAGCCTGAACATGGCCAGCATCAGACTTTCTTGGTCCTTCTCCTGGAACACAATTTCAATTTTCCACCAAAGTTTGATAAAGGTGAGTCTGTTCTCACCCCTCCTGTATCTATCGCCTGGAGGAAAAAACCCAGGATCCCACCTCCAGCTCTCCGTGCCACCATCTCCTTCACAAACCAGAGGGAGGCCTCCTTCTTTGCCCATCAGGAAAGCCTCTGCGTCAGTCCAGGGTGGGCCTCCAGACACCAGTCTAGGGGGCTTCTCCCTGTTGCCCCAGGCAGAGCTGAGGCCTTTGTGGCTTCTCTTGTGATTCTTCTGTTGGGCCTCCTGTCCCCTCTGGAGTTATGAATTTGTGGGTGTGCTTACCTGCCTGCTGTGGGCCCCTGAAAGGGACACATTGATACTGCATTCATATCTAGGTGTGTGGGAGGTGCCAGGCCTGTTTATGGAAGGAGTGATGAATGGATGGCTGAATGAACAAATGAAGGGATGAATGCATGAGGGAGGAAGGGAGGGGGTCATTGGCTCCCTGAAGGGGCCCAGGGCTGACTTGTTCACAGCTCCCTCTTCCCTTGGCTGAGCCCAGGGCAGGCTGGCAGCTGTAGGCCTGGGATGTTGGTGCAGCAGCCTCGTGGGCAGCTGGGTTGATGGGGTGAGGTCCTGGCCAGAGGGGAAACTGTCCCTTTTCGGGTCTGGCTTCTCCTCCAGAGTTCCTGCTCTGCAGGTATGTGCAGACCTGGCTTAGCTGATGTAATGAATGACCACAAACTGAGTGGCTTCAAGCAGCAGTCATGCATTCTGGTGGCCTGGGCATCCTTGGCTTGTGGCTGCATCCCTCCTGCTCAGCCACCATTCTCAAGAGGCCTTCTCTGTGTCTGTCCCTATGACTCCTATAAGGACACCACCCCTTGGATGTAGGGCCTGCCTGAATAACCCAGGATGACCTCATCTCCTCATCCTTCACTTAATTCCATCTGCAAAGGCCCTCCATCCAAAAAAGGCCGTATTCACACATTCTGGGAATTAGGACAGGGTCATATCCTTTTGGGGGACCATGCTTCAACCCATAAAATACCCATATGCTTGATGACCCACCTTCCTCTTCTCTGGGAGCCTCTGTGCTCACACTTAGAATTTCCGGGTGTGAGTCTATGCCCCTCTGTGACCATCCTGTGTCCTGGCTTTTTGTTTTTGTTTTTTGAGATGGAGTCTCGTTCAGTCGCCCAGGCTAGAGTGCAGTGGCACGATCTTGGCTCACTGCCAGCTCCACCTCCCGGGTTCACGCCATTCTCCTGCCTCAGCCTCCTGAGTAGCTGGCACTACAGATGCCTGCCACCACACCCGGCTAATTTTTTGTATTTTTAGTAGAGATGGGGCTTCACCGTGTTAGCCAGGATGGTCACGATCTCCTGATCTCATGATCCACCCGCCTTGGCCTCCCAAATTGCTGGGATTACAGGCATGAGCCACCGTGCCCGGCCTGTCCTGTGTTTTTTTTACATTTATTTTTTGAGACAGGATCTCACTCTGTCACCCAGGCTGGAGTACAGTGGTGAGATCATGGCTCACTGTGTAGCCTCGACCTCCTGAGTAGCTGAGACCACAGGTGTGTACCACCACGCCCAGCTAATTTTTAAAATGTATTCGTAGAGACAGGGTCTCCCTATGTTGCTCAGGCTGGTCTTGTACTCCTAGGTTCAAGGGATCCTCCTGCCTCAGCCTCTCAAAATGTTGGGATTACAGGTATGCCTGGCGTGTCCCTTGTTTATTTGTTCATGTATACCACTCCTGGGTATATGCCCAAGAGAATGGGAAGCAGGGTCTCAAAGAGATACTTGCACACAGGTGTTCATAGCAGCTTATTCACAAAAGCAAAAATGTGGCAACAGGCCAGGCGTGGTGGCTCATGCCTGTAATCCCAGCATTTTGGGAGGCTGAGGAGGGTCACCTGAGGCCAGGAGTTCGAGAGCAGCCTGACCAATATGGTGAAACCCTGTCTCTACTAAAAATACAAAAATTAGCTGGGCATGATGGCAGGTGCCTGTAGTCCCAGCTACTCATGAGGCTGAGGCATGAGAATCACTTGAACCCAGGAGGCGGAGGTTGCAGTGAGCTGAGATGGCACCACTGCACTCCAGCCTGGGCAACATAGTGAGACTGTATCACAAAAAAAAAAAAAAAAAAAAAAAAGGCATTTAGTATGCCTACCCGCCCTGCCAGCTCAGCCCACTCAGATGTGCTCAGGACACTCCCATTAGCCTCTAGGTAGGCAAAATCAGCTCACACAAAGCCTGCTTTTTTTTTTTTTTTTTTTTTTTTTTTTTTTTTTTTTTTTTGGCAGACTCTCACTCTGCTGCCCAGGCTAGAGTGCAGTGGTGTGATAATAGCTCACTGCAGATTCAAACCCCTGGGCTTAAATGATCCTCCTACCTCAGCAACCCAAGAAGCTGGGACAACAGGTATGTGCCACCACGCCTGGCTAATTTGAAAAAAGGTTTGTTTTGTTTTGTAGAAATGGGGTCTCGCCATGTTGCCAAGGCTGGTCTTGAACTCCTGGGCTCAAGCCATCCTCCTGCTTTGGTCTCCTAAAATGCTGGGATTACAGGCGTGAACCACTGTCCCCGGCTCACGAAGCTAGTTTTCTAATCAGGTGTTGATTTTTCTTGTGCAATTTGTCGAATACTGTACTGAAAGTGAACATGGTTTTGTGGGACTTAAGTGCCGTTGCTGCTGAGTTCTGGTCACATTCTTACCATCGTGGAGTCAGGGCCCGTCGGTGGAGCCATCCTAATAAGGCAGGGCCATCTGTGTAGGAATCTGCTGTTTGCAGAGATTTTTGTTGGTGATCACCAGGCTTGGACTCTGAGAACCTTGGAGGAACCCAGTGGGGAGCACACAATGCAGAGTGGGACGTTCACTGGACCAGGGAGGTCAGGCCGTGGTTAGGAACCTGGGGGAGGAAGAGCTGAGGGGGTTGGGGATCTGAGCTTTTCTCAGTGGCTCAGCCACGACCCTGGGCTACCCCTGCCCCAGGCTTCCCTCCTGTGCCTGTGAGCTGGGGATGATCATTAGTGTCCCCTCCCCCAGCATGTAGGGCTGTGCCAGGCACAAGGAGGAGGCTTGTGGCATTCCCACTGAGGACAGACTACCTGGGAAAGCACTCAGACAGCCTCAGGGAAGATGAGGGTGGGTCCAGGAGATGCCAACGGCAGGCCCTTGGGCAGGTTTTTCAACAGTGCCTCTGCCCCACCACCCCTGTGCCCTTGCCTGTCACCACAGGGTCTCGGAGAGGAGAGCCATGTGGCTCAGCATGGCCAGGGGCAGGCTAGACTGTCCTGCTGCAGAGGACCCACTGGGACCCAGTGGGACAGCCCTCCCCCTCCCTCTGGGACTCCATGGCCTGTGCTGTCCTCCTGCCCAAGAAGCTTCCCTCTGAGGCATCTCGGGTCCGGGTCCGTTCTGCTCACCCAGGGCCAGGAGCCCACAGGAGGCCCATGGTAAGAAGGAGGGCGAGACATAAACAATTTCCCCCTCCTCTGCCAAAGGCTCTGGCGTCAGCGTGCTTTGCATGCAGCGGCCTTTCCCCCGGGCAGCGAGGGCCTGAGTGGGCGCCTCCCCCACTGCCTCCTGGGTGTCAGCCCCAGACTGCCCCACAGCTCCACCCCTGTTCAGAGCCACTCAGCCCCTGGGAAAGGTGGCTGGGTCATGAGTTGGGGATATGAGGGAGATCAGTTGCTAGTTGGTGCCAGAAAACCACCTTTGCTGGACTTAGCATTGAGGGTTGGCAAGGGGGCCTCGGAGACACTCTCCTCCCTCCGACCTGTACCCCCAGGGTACCCATGGCCACTCAGTTCCTGACTGCCTGCTTTGGGTTGGGATCCCAGGACCCACCCTCTCCCGGCTTCTGCTGAGCCATGCCCTCCGCGGTGGGGGGTCCCCTGCCTGATGCCATGGCCTTGCGAGTGTCACTCAGAGCCCCTGCTGCATGGAGCCGTGCTGTGGGTTTCTTTTCCTGTGTGGACCTGCAGAGAAGCTGCCTTGTCACTGTCCCCTCATTGCTGGGGTATAAATCCTCATTGTCACTATCTTCTTGGCCCTCTGCCACCAGCCGTGGACTCTGGGGACACTCAGGACTCAGGCCTGGAATTTTCCCCAAGGTTTTTCCTAGGTGCATTGGTGTAAACAGGGTCCCCTCTTGCCCCAGAGGCTGAGCTCCCATGGGCGGGGGAGAGTGGGAGCAGTTGTCTGAGGGCCAGGCTGCGGGGACAGGGTCTGGGGTTTCCTGTGGAAATGCTGAAGAGTGCCCGCCCCTGCCCTGGCTCCAGCCAGCATCTGGTCGCCCTGGTGGGCAGGGAGTGGCAGCTGCAGAATGCACGAAAGTGGTGGGTGGGGTGGGAGTGGCTGGTGCTGACTTTGTCCAAAGGCCAGAGGTGCGGTGGGGCCCCTGACACCATGTGGCTAAGGGCTTCTCCATTCACCAGGACTGTTCTCACAGAGTCTTTCCAGAGAGCCCGCAAAGGGCCTGCTATCTCCAAAAACGTCTATTTTATAGGCACCTGGATGTCTACTGTGTCCTGATACGGAGGAGAGGACATGCAATGGGAGATAACATGGCTACCTTTGGCCATGTCAGGTGGATAAGAGATGGCCAACAGGTCACTGCAGGGCCTGCTCCCCCTTACCTCCCCCATCAGGGGACAGGATCTCGTGTGTGTGTGTGTGTGTGTGTGTGTGTGTGTGTGGCAGGGAGGGGTATCCCTCTGGTGCAGTCCTTGGTGGTTTCCTCACCTTGATATTGGTCCCGTGGCCGTCAGTGTTGGCCTCATCATCACCACTCTCAGTCTCTGAACAGCAACAGGCTCCACTGAGCAGGTGCTCAGTAACACCTGGTGCGTTGGAGGGTGGGGCTGAGCCCCGGTGAGCCAGGATCTGCCGAAAGATCAGGGGGAAGAGCATAGACCCCCCTCCACCAGCCCTGGGGCCCCAAAAAGGAATATTCGGGCCGCCCCAGTTTGAGCCATGAGTTGTGTCCACGGCAGCCTCGCTTCCTTTGCTGGGCCTTGGCGGCGATAACGCCTGAATCTGTGCAGGTCTCAGGTGAGCCTTCTCCAGCTCAGCCTCTGTCGCCTCACAGGACACCTCGGTTCCCGGGCATTGATTCAGCACCTGCTGTGTGAAGGGAAACCAGAGAGGCCAGTCCTTGCTCCTGAGGACTCAAGGGTCTGGATGTGGGGGGAAACCCACACTCCACAACGCTCCCAGATGATGGACGCAGCGCAAGGCCTAGACTCACTCCAGGAATGTGGGGCACAGGGCCCAGAGCCCATTTGGATGAGAGAGCGCTGTGCCCTCCGTGGGCTGGAGGGACAGGGGGCCTTTGGTGGCCGGTGAAAGCATTTTGCCAGCTGAGAATATTCTTTTTGCTGGCCGCGTCTAATCTGGTTTCTGGGGAAGATAAGAGCAGGCTACATCAGCAGATGCCTGTCACCATGGACTAAGAGCTGGCTCAGGGAATCCAATTCCAGCTCAGAACCCAGGGCCCAAGGAGCCGCTTGAGGCTGTGGCTCTGTCTCTTTTTTGACTCGAGGGACTCTGACCATGGTTGTGGACTCTCCCTAGAAAACATGCACACATAGCAATTTGCTGACCTGTCCTGGGAGCTCAAGGGAGGCCCAAGGCAGTGGGGCTGGGGGGCAGGGAGCAGAGGGGCAGGGCCGGGGCCAGGGGAAAGAGAGAGCATGGGGGGGATCCTGTCCCCTTGAGGCTGCCATGCAGGGGCTGGCTGCATTCCAAGGCTGGAGGAACAGCTCTGCCTTACAGGGAATTAGCACAGTCTGCCTGTCCGGCTGCTTCACCGTGGGTTGCCCCTGTGCCATTGAGGATGGTGATGGGGGAGGAAGGGTGGTGATGAGGGAGGGAGGGTCTTGATGTACCACCTGCCCCCAGATGGCCAAGGTGACCCTCCCCAGCCTCCCCGAGCTTCGCAGGCATGTAGGGGAGCCTCGGAGGGCACATCTGTTTGCTGTTTCTGCTGTTACACATGACCACAAACTTAGTGGTTTAAAACAATGCAAATGTATTTTTTTCCTCTTTTTTCCCCCATGTAAGACAGGTAATGTGCCACGGTTCTAAAGATGTTGCACGTCCCATGCAAGAGTGTGAAAACCCCCTCACCACACATATCAGCCACAGAAGGATCAAAACAATGCCAATTTATTATTTTAGAGTTCTGGGGGTCAGAAGTCCCATGGGGTCGCACTGGGCTAAAGCCACGGTGTCAGCAGGGCTGGCTCCTTCTGGAGGCTGGGGGCAGATGCACCTCCTGGCCTTTCCCGGCTTCTGAAGGCCACCACATTCTGGGCCTCAGTCGCAGGCTGGGGCATCACCACACCCACTGCTTTTGCACCACGTCTGCTCTGACCCCCGCCTCTCTCTCACAGGGGCCCTTGTAATGCCATTGGGTTCACCTGCATGATGCTGGGGAGTCTCCCATCGCAGGACCCTCAGTCACACTGGCAATGTCCCTTTTGCCATGAAAAGTAGCCCATTCACAGTCCCGGGATTAGGATGTGGGCCTTTTGGGGGGCATCATTCTGCCCACTGTGGAGGGTGTGCAGGAGTGACCAGACCTCAGGGAGGATCTCAAATTGACCTCATCCCCAGCACAAAGTCCAGGAGGGATGGCGTGAGGTGTCCAGGATGCTGGAGCTTGGTGGGGGCTGGACAGGGACTCTGCTCAGGCACCCAGCCCCAGTGTGAGGGGCCCATGGCTGTGGGCGCAGGAGCCACAAGGGAGAAATGATGGCCCCATAGACTTTCCTTCCCCAAACTCGGATCCCTTGAAACAGAGAGGTGAGGCTTAGGGGTGAAGGGCGAGCAACTTCTGCAATAAGATTTCCATGATGCCTGACCATGTCTGTAAGAGAAAGGCTATGTCTTTCTTTATTTTTGTTTATTTATTTTTTGAGACAGAGTCTTGCTCTGTCACCCAGGCTGGAGTGCAGTGGGTTGATCATAGCCCACTGCAGCCTCAATGTCCCAGCCTCAAGCAATCCTCTCTCCTAGGCCTCCCAAGTAGCTGGGACTACAGGCATGTGTCTTGGGAGGCAATTTTTTTGTTTTTTTTAAGAGACGAGGGTCTCACCATGTTGCCCAGGCTGGTCTCGAACTCCTGGCCTCAAGCAATCCTCCTGCCTTGATATCCCAAAGTTCTGGGATTACAGGCATGAGCCACTATGCCTAGTCTCTTTTCAAAAAAAGACTTTTTTTTTTTGAGTGACAGTTTCACTCTTTTTGCCCAGGCTGGAGTGCAATGGTGCCATCTTGACTCACTGAAACCTCCGCCTTCCAGGTTCAAGCAATTCTCCTGCTTCAGCCTCCTGAGTAGCTGGGATTATAGGCACCTGCCACCACATCCGGCTTATTTTGCATTTATTTTTATTTTTAGTAGAGATGTGGTTTTACGATGTTGGCCAGGCTGATCTTGAACTCCTGACCTCAGGTGATCTGCTCGCCTCAGCCTCCCAAAGTGCTGGGATTACAGGCATGAGCCACCGTGCCTAGCCTCAAAAATTTTTAATGTAACTTTTCAAATAAACTCACACATGTGATCAGTGATCACCACACATGCTTTATCGATAATCGCCACACTTGTTTCATGCATTGCTGTTGTCTTTCTCTTTCCTTTTCCCCTTTGGCTGAAGCATTTTCCATCCTGTAGCAAATGTTCTGAAATTTTGTTCCTATGAACTTCAGGTTGCAAGGCGCCAAGTACGGGAAACTCTGGAACACAATTGCGGCTCCCTTAGGGTAATGTTCAAATTAACAGTCATTCCTTGGCACCCACTCAGGCCCCATCCGGAATCACATTCCCCTGATTGTTTGCTTACATCCATCAGATGGAACACATAGGTTCCTAACAAGGCCCACAGTTTAAGTTTTGTGGTGGCGCCTCTTGAACCTCTCTTACTCTAGATCAGGCGCCGCCCCCGACCCCCACTGCTCCTCCCACCACTTGTGATTTGTTGCAGAAACCAGATCAGCTGTCCTGCAAATGTGTCGCCTATCATGCAGCTGTTTGCCTCTCTGTGGTGTTGCCTCGCCCCATGTCTCCTGCAAATGGAAGCTGTGCTGCAGAAACGCCCTTAGATTCAGGCTCATCTTTCTTTGCCAGAAGCCTTCGTGGGCAGAGCTGTGAGAGCCACATGGAAGTACCTGTGATGCAAAGTGTGCCCCGTGGGTCCAGGTGGCCACAGCCCGAACCCACCCTGTGATGCTAAGTGTGCCCCGTGGGTCCAGGTGGCCACAGCCCGAACCCACCCTGTGATGCTAAGTGTGCCCCGTGGGTCCAGGTGGCCACAGCCCGAACCCACCCTGTGATGCTAAGTGTGCCCCGTGGGTCCAGGTGGCCACAGCCCGGACCCACCCTGTGATGCTAAGTGTGCCCCGTGGGTCCAGGTGGCCATAGCCCGGACCCACCCTGTGATGCTAAGTGTGCCCCGTGGGTCCAGGTGGCCATAGCCCGGACCCACCCTGTGATGCTAAGTGTGCCCCGTGGGTCCAGGTGGACAGAGCCCTGACCTACCCTGTGATGCTAAGTGTGCCCCGTGGGTCCAGGTGGCCAGAGCCCGAACCCACCCTGTGATGCTAAGTGTGGCCAGTAGGTCCAGGTGGTCATAGCCCGGACCCACCCTGTGATGCTAAGTGTGGCCAGTAGGTCCAGGTGGTCATAGCCCGGACCCACCCTGTGATGCCCTTGTTTTGTCATTACTGATCTCATCCATGACCCTGGCGAGAAATAATTATGTCATGAGAGGTGGCAAAATCGCGGTTTCTCTCATGATCTCATCTCTTCACAATGAGTAGCTGAAATTCTTCTATTAAAAACAACAACAGAAAAAAAGGCTGGGCACGGTGGCTCACGCTTGTAATCCCAGAGCTTTTGTGGGCCAAGGTGAGAGAGGCCAGGAGCTTGAATCCAGCCTGGGCAACATGGCAAGACCCCATCTCTACAAAAACATAAAACATTAGCCAGGTATGGTGGTGCGTGCCTGTAGTCTTAGCTACTCAGGGGCCAAGGCAGAAGGATCCTCTGAGCCCAAGAAGTTAAGGCTGCAGTGAGCTGTGATTACACCACTGCACTTCAGCCTGGGTGATACAGTGAGACTCTGTCTCTTAAATAAAACAAACAGGCTGGGTGTGGTGGCTTACACCTGTAATCCCACCACTTTGAGAAGCCGAAGTGGGTGGATCACCTGAGGTCAGGAGTTTGAGACCAGCCTGGCCAACATGGTGAAACCCCATCTCTACTAAAAATACAAAAAATTAGCAGGGCCTGGTTGTGGGCGCCTGTAATCTCAGCTACTCAGGAGTCTGAGGCAGGAGAATCACTTGAACCCACGAGGCAGAGGCTGCAGTGAGCCGAGGTTGTGCCTTTGCACTCCAGCCTGGGCAAGAGAACAAGACTCCGTCTCAAAAAAAAGAAACCAACCAAACAAAACCCCAAAAAAACTTGCTGTTGTCCACTAGAGTTATTGAGTTATCCTGAAGTATATTTTAAAAGGAAAATTCTTAATTCTTTTCTTTTAATTGACAATGTTCCGAATAGAGAGTTGGAGCCTTGTTTTTCCAGTGGATTACCGATGGGTTTTGGTTTGGTTTCTCTCTTTAAATCTATTTATAGCTTTTGTGTATTCATTGTGTATTCAGCAATTACACACAATGAATACACAAAAAATTACACAACCAATACACAAAATATAGGTAGATTTAAAAAGCGAGATACCAAGGCTTGATTTTAGGCTCGATTTGTCCCCTCGTTAGCCAGGGATTTCTATTTTTTTTTCCCCTCAAAAGTGGTAGGCCAGGGTGCTGTCCCGTCAGTGGTGGGAGGAAAGGTTAGTTGCCCCGGACAGTGGGTGAATGCCGGGGTGCCAGTGTCAGGGAGGGGAGGGGCTGGTGGGTGAATGCCAGAATGCCAGTGTCAGGGATGGAGGGGCTGGTGGGTGAATGCCAGGGTGCCAGTGTCAGGGACGGAGGGGCTGGTGGGTGAATGCCAGGGTGCCAGTGTCAGGGATGGAGGGGCTGGTGGGTGAATGCCTTGGTGCCAGTGTCAGGGACGGAGGGGCTTGTTGAAGAGAAACCCTTTCTTCAGGGCCATTGATTTCCCTGCCTTGTTTGAAGTGCCTGGATTGGGCTCTCTGAAAACCAACACCATCTTATTAGAAGACAAGGGCTTCTTCTCTTTTCTTTCTTTTTTCTTTTTTCTTTTTCTTTTTTTTTTTTTTTTTTGAGACAGAGTTTCACTCTTGTTGCCCAGGCTGGAGTGCAATGGCGTGATCTCGGCTCACTGCAACTTCTGCTTCCCCGGTTCAAGCGGTTCTCCTGCCTCAGCCTCCTGAGTACCTGGGATTACAGGCGCCCGCCACCATGCCTGGCTAACTTTTGTATTTTTTAGTAGAGACAGGGTTTCTCCATGTTGGTCAGGCTGGTCTGGAACTCCCGACCTCAGGTAATCCGCCTGCCTCGGCCTCCCAAAGTGTTAGGATTACAGGTGTGAGCTACTGTGCCCGGCCTTTTCTTTTCTTTCTTTAGAGACAGGGTCTCTCTCTGTCACCCTGACTGGAGTGCGGTGGCATGATCACGACTCACTGCAGCCTCGACCTCCCGGGTTCAAGCGATCCTCCCATCTCAGCGTCCTGAATATCTGGGACGACCGCGCCTCACTAATTTGTGTGTGTGTGTGTGTGTGTGTGTGTGTGTGTGTGTGTTTTGCAGAGATGAGGTCTCCCCATGTTGCACAGGCCTGGCAGGTGTTTCTGATAGTCACAAAGCCCCTGCTACTGGGGAAAGGGAAAGGAAGCCCCAGCTAAGACCCAATTAAGAAAATCCCAGAACCAAGAACGAATTGACTGTTCGGCTTTGGTAATCTCCAATGTGTCCACCAGGTGGTGCTGTCCAGCCACAAATCTCCCAGGTTTGATCTCGGGCTTCTGCCGAGGGCACCTCCAGGGCTGGGGTCTCATCGTGTTGTCCCCACTTTATTCCAACGTCCACCCCAAGCCTGGGGGAGCCCAGGGAGGACCGAGTCTCCTGGGCCCCGCAGGGTGCACAGAGGTGAGTTTGGTAGTGCGGTCCCGACCTCGACAAGCATCCCAGCGAAGCAGGCTGAGCGCCCGGCTGGCTCCCTCAGGTCCCCTCCTCCGGGCCTTCGCCCTGTTGATTTGGGTGTTTTAATGCAGGAAAGTAGGACACTGGTTGTCACCTGCCTGCTCCTACAAGGAAAATGCATGTTTGTGTGGTTATCCGTGGCCACCCCCACCAGGGCCTGCGGGGGTCCAGTGCAGTGGAGGTGGGGAGGCGACTCATGGGCTCCAGGATCCGTGGAGAGTGAGTGCCAGCGGGAGGGCGTCCCCTGACCTCGGTCAATGGAAGCTGCTCTTCCTGGGGGTCCCGCGGGAGGCCCGTGATGGGGGTGGGGGAGGAGGGGTGAACGCCGGACCCTGATTGGCCGCCTGTCCTTGGGTCTTGGCTGGTCCTAAGAGGGAACGGGGAGCACAGCTGGGATCACAGCCTCAGCCTGGACTCCTGCCCTCCAGCCCCTCAGCATCCTCCCTGCGTGTGCTCTCCTGGGGGCTGCTCAGGGCAGGTGGCGAGTAGGGTGGCTGTGGGACCAGAGAGAGGGGGTGGACGTGCCCAGGGCCTGCCCTCTTGGCCTGCCGTGGAGACCCACCCAGGCATACCTGGGGGCTGACCCTCCCCTGCAGAGAGCAGGGTGAACCCCAGCCCTGCCCTCGCCTAACAGCCGGGTTCGAGGGGAGTGTAATTTATAATGAACCCCACTCCTCCCCCAACACCCACCACAGGGAGGAGCCAGCCTCTCTCCTGACACCAAAGTCACGCTCCTGACCCTGCAGGCCACAGGGTGAGGAGGACCCAGAGGGGCAGCGGGGTGGGGGCATTTCATAAGCCGGTGAGAGCTGCCCGTGTGCATCCTCAGGCCTCACAGTGGAGTGAGGGGCGGGGGCCGCCTGCGTCCTCCACAGGAGCTCCTGTCATTCCACCTCTGGGGGTGCACCTGCCGACTTGCCCCAGACCTGGACTCAGGCTGCGCTGCTGTCTGCCCAGGGTCTGGCGATTGCTGCGCCCATGGTGGGTCCCACAGGCAGGCCCTGCCCTCCCATCGCGGGCTTCTGAGCAGGGGCTTTGGGGCTGCTGGACCTTGGAGGCAGAGCGGGGGCTTCTGGTGTCCCTATGTCTTGGGGGCCTGGTGTCCTGAGGGCCAGCGCCCCCCAGCCTGCACTGGGACCCTCCATGGAAGCAACTCCTCTTTCATCTCAGGCACTGGGTGTCCCAGGGCCAGGGAAGGGGCTGCGCAGCACCTCAGGACCCCAGAAGAGCTGCCAGCCAAGGAGGAGGAGCTGGGGGGAGCAGAGGCCTGGACCAGCTGGGATGTTCCCATCCGCGTGTCCCTCCCGCCCAGGCCACATGGGCAGGGGAGGAAGAGGGGAGGAGGAGGGGAGGGGCCCTTGTCCTCCCAGAGCCTCTCCCTTCCTCTCCCTTCCTCTCCTCCCCCTCCCTCTGCTCATCTCATCATGAGACAGCTGGCGAGGGCCTTCGGCTGCCCTGGAGTGCCCCTGCCCTGGCCAAGCTCTTGCTGCCCCCTTCTCCTGGAGGTGCCAGATGGGGCGGGCCCAAAGCAGCAGAGGTCTGGGCCCTGGCTGCAGCTCTGTCCCTTCCCGAGGGCCCTGGAGGAGCCAGGAGGAGGGCCTAGCAGGGCCGGGCAGATGGTGGGCCGGGAGGAGGGGTTGCCTGGATAGACGGACCGACTGGCAGGACAGATGATGGGCCAGGCAGGGGTCCGGAGCCCGCCCCATCTGCTCCAGTCCCTGGTGGGACTTTTCTTGTCCACCTCGGGCTGAACTGGGATGGACTGCGTGGGTGGCTGTGGCCCAGGCCGGATTCTGTCACACTGGGTCCTCTGTCCCTGGGGCACGGCCAGCCGGGTGCTCATCTGGGGTCTTGAAGCCCCCTCCTGGCAGCTGGCACGTGGCTGGAGGTCATCATGTTTCGGGGGCTCCTGAGGGTCTGCGGGCCATGCCTGAGCAGAGCCTGGGGCGCGTCCCGGGAACGAAGCCGCCGCTGCAGATGAGGGGCTTTGTAGGTGGGTGGGCGACTGAAGCCCCCTGGAGGGGCTTCCTGGGGTCCAACGCCAAGAGGGTCCGGGACAAGAAGATGCTCAGTCACGTGTTTGTGCTGCAGGTGCACCCCCAGCCCAGGCGACATCAACGGCCAGCCCCATACACGTGAGGAGGGATTGCGGAACCAGGGGCGCTCAGGATTGGGCCGGGCTGCTTCTCAGAAGAGGGGACATTGAACCCAAGCAGGCTGCACTCCTGCTTGGACGGAAGGTGCATGGGTGGGGAGGGTAATCACACCAATACAGACATGGATGGACTCGTGCAGAACATAAATACTCTCTTTGCTTATGTCTATGTTACTCAAAGGAACCATGGAAATAACAAATTCCCAATTACAAAGCAGTAAACTTTAAGAGGAGCAGAGTGAGCTTCGCTCTTTTATGGTTGGTGTATTTCCAAAAAACACTTTCTTCTTCTTTCCCAATTCTTTTTCTAGTTTCTCCTAAATTGGTGTTTCTTTAGATGGAAGCAGTGTCTCAGACCATAAAGCACTAAACCTATTTGAAGCACTTAAGTTAATTATTGTATTCATAAAATCTAGGTTGATCCATCTCATAGCAAAATCAGTATAATTTTACCTTCTTCTTTTTAAAAAGCCAACAAACTATAAGTGGTGCTTCCATGTAGAAATATATAAGTAGAACTGAGTTTTTACTTATAGAACTTATATCAAATGATGATAAGTATTTTTATTCTATAAACTGGATTTAAAAATATATATTCTCTGCAATATATATTAAAGAAACTATAATTAATTTTAAGAAGTCAAATGGGGAAAAAAACAAAACAAAATGTTCCATCCTTAGATGACCTATAATTTATTTTATTTGATTCAAGCTATATCTTTAAATAGTAGTATCAGGATCACAAGTCATTTTGAAATGTCATAAAAATGTTCCAAGTTTGTGTTTTAAAGGACCTTAGAGGGACTATTTGTGGTTTTGTACTTTCTTTGTTCAGTGATCCACTTGCAGGTTATTCTGAACCTCCTTGGGAAAAGATGAAAGTAGGATGGCATTTTGGAAATGATTCTTCATTCTGAAACCTCCTTGAGTGATAGACTAGATGAAGTATAGTTATATATTTGGCAGTAGAAAGCAATCTCTCCTGTCAAATTTCCCATTCATTTTTATTTCTGGATTTATTCTTTCTACTTTTGCTCAAATACCAACACATAAAGAGTGTCCACAGATATAGGCCCTAATAATGCACTGTTGGAATTTAACACATTTTAAAAGACTGAAGGATAGTAAGAAGAGAGTTTTTAACAGATTCCTTATGGAGGAAAAAGAATATTGCTAGATGAAACAAAAATGGAAAAAAATCTTTT
Source organism: Pan troglodytes (assembly GCF_028858775.2). Classification (NCBI taxonomy): domain Eukaryota; kingdom Metazoa; phylum Chordata; class Mammalia; order Primates; family Hominidae; genus Pan; species Pan troglodytes. The sequence goes on from NC_072413.2 coordinate 17,709,984, forward strand.
ATTGATAGATGTAGCTTATATTTTCTTCCTTTACTCCTAATTGAATTGTGAATGTTTTATTATCAAAATTCACAAAATTTTGATAGAATGTGCCAAATATTTCCTGAGTTACAATTTCTCATTTAGAAACATTTGCTTTAAATTCTCATACAGATCCAAAACTGTTCTGTTCATTTTCCTGTTGACTACTTTTTCTACCTTGACTTGGGATACTCCAGAAGAGATATCCTTGTTGTTAACAAGAAAATAAGCTAATATAAAACAGATAAATTAAAGTTAGATTATAGGCCATATACTAAGGACTAAAAAATTGAGTTTGGTGGAAACATAAAGATTATGTAGTTAAATGCTCACAATTTTCCCTTATATCACTAAATAAACAAAATAAAAATATTACAAAGGGTTAAAAAAAAACAGAAAAGATGCCTGCAACATTTTTAGTCAGATACATATTCGCATAGATATTTCCATATATTCATAGAAATATCTAGCACCATTTCTTTGAAAATAAGAAAGTATAAAGGAAGAAATTGATTTTGACATTATCCTAGAGAGTTTAAATGGATCCTAACCAAATACAGACACAAGTTAAACAACACTGACCATCCAAGCATTTTACACTGATCAAGATAATGCAAAAAGGTTGAACTTATGACAAATACAGAAATAAGAAATTTGTGTTATTTTTTAAAGAAATAAACTGTCTGTGATTAATCTTTTTCCCATTTATGAAACTTAAATGACATATCATTTGTTTGTAAATTGCAGGCAGGGTGTTTAATTATAGAAAAATGAAACCTACATTCTGTCTTTATGGAGTTTATGGAAATAAGGTAATACAGATTAATTTAGGCTAAAGTTTTAAAAATTAATCATTAATATTGGAGAAACAAGGATCAAAAACATCTAAGTAAGCTGTAGCTCAGATAAGAAGGCATAGACCCATTTCTTCTTGCTCCCTCTCACTAGGCACAACCTTAAGCACTGCAAATGGTACAAAAAGCAAATAAAGGAGAACTCTGCAGGTGGTAAAAATACAAGAGCTGGTGTGGGGACCCAGGATTTGAGCAACAACACAACATCAAGATGCCTTGTGTCCTCCCACGTGAGAGGAAGGCCATCCATACCCAGTACTTCTTTCCCCCATGACATAGTAGCAGAAGGCAGCCCAGATAGGCCCATTGTTTCTCCAGATCAAACAGTAGCCCCCAGGATAGCACCAGCTGAACTTAAGACATGAGAGTGCCTCTCATTACCCACCTGCCCTGAGACTTCTTTTTTCTACCAAGAGATACTTAGGCTACAAGACAGAGCCTGCAGGAGAGACTGAACAATACCAGGCAACTTAGTAGGTCATAGAAGCCTCTGTCCTCATAGGACTGAGATTCTCCATTCTTGATCAGATGTATTAGACCATTTCATGCTGCTATTAATAGAATACCACTGACTGTAATGTATAATGAACAGAAATTTATTTGCAGCAGGAGCCAATCCTTCTCATCAAATTTCACATTCATTTTTATTTCTAGATTTATTCTTTCGACTTTTGCTTAAATGTCCACATTTAAAGTGTGTCCACAGATACAATATAGGCTCTGGTGATGCATTGTGGAAATTTAATACGTAGTGAAACACTCAAGGATAGTAAAAAGAAAGCTCTCTTATTTTTACTACCTTCAGTGTTCTCCTCTATATTTGTCTTTTCACTACTTCTAATGCTTAAGGTTGTGTCTCATGAGAGACAGCAAGAAGAAATGGGTCTATGCCTTCTTGTCTGAACCACATTTCATTTAGATGTTTTTGATCCTTGTGTCTTTTATACTAATGATGATAAAAGAATCAATCAACTAGACATAAAAATTCTAAATATGTACCGACCACGAGAGCGTATTTGCAAAATAACATGAAACAAAAACTGATAAAGAGTTGAAAGCAGAGATTCACTACTGTAATTGCAGACTCCAACACTGTCATTATAACAATGATAATAATGATAGAATTATTAGAAAATCAGCAATGACCTGCAATATCTAGAACATATGCACATTCAACTAAGAAGATCTAACTACCACATAAAAACACTCTGCTCAATTACAGCAGAACACACAATTTTTTTCAGACCTTCATGGAATACTCATCAAATAGATCATAGACATAAGTAGACATTAATCAAGCTTCAACAAACTTAAAAAAAGAAATAGTTTAAATTGTGTTATGTATTTTTTATGATACCAAACTAGAAATAAATAACAAAACAAGAGGAATCTGAGAACATGTGGGAAATAACATATTTTTAAATGATCCATGGGTCAAAAAGGAAGTCGCAAATAATTTAAAAACAAATACATAGATGTGAATGATTTAAAAGATACAAAATATTATGTCAGATAGAACTAAAGAAGCGATTAGAGAAAAACTGATAGCAGTGCAGGCTTACATTAAAAATGAGAGGTCTCAAGTTGATAATCTACATTTCTAATAACAAAAGTAGAAACAGAAGAGCAAAATAAGCTCAAAACAAAAAGAAAAAATAATAAAAAATCAAAGCAGAAATCAATAAAATTGAAAACAGAAAAGCAATAAAGAAAATTAATATAACCAAATATCTTTCAAATATGTTTATCAATAAAATTGATAAAACTCCAAAAATACTAAACAAAAGCAACAAAAAGACAGCTATTGCTCACGTCAAAATTAAAGTAAGAAATAACGCTCTTGATTCTGTAGCTTTTAAAAAGATAAAGAGAATAATACGAACAACTTCATGCTTACAGTTTCATCAACTTAAACGGACTAATTTTTTGAAAACACAAACTATCAAAAATTACCAAGATAAAATTAACAATCTAAAATAGCTCTATTACAATCAAAGCAATTCAATTATTAATAAAAAGGTCCTGAAAAATAAAATTCCTGGCTGAAATAGTTTCACCGGAGAATAGTAATAAACATTTAAGAAGTAATTATTACTAAATTTATACAAGCTTTACCAGAAAATAGAAATGAAGTGAAAATTTCCTAACTATTCTTATGAAGTATTACACTAATACCCAAGCCAGTGTACAAAAAAAGAAAATAATTGATTAGTATCCCTCGCAAATATAGATATAAAAATCATTAACAAAATATTATGAAATAAAACTCAATAATATATAAAAATAACTACACACATGACCAAGTGTGTTTATTCCAGCAATACAAGGATGGTTCAACATTACAAAATCAGTCATTGCAATGAACAATATCAACAGGCTAAAGAAGAAAAATCAGATGATCATATCAATTGATGCATAAAATTAATTCAGCAAAAAACAAATATATATAATTAAAAACTCATAGAAAATTAGGAATAGAGGAAGACCTTCTCCAAATTTTAAAGAACAGGTAAAAACCCTACAGCTAAGATTATACTTGATGATGAAAAACATCCTAAAATCCTTCCTAAAATCAGGAACAAGGTGCTATAGTTTGGATATATGTCCCTGCCAAATCTCATGTTGAAATGTAATCCTCAGTGTTGGAGGTGGGGCCTGGTCAGAGGTATTGGGGTCATGGGAGCAGATCCCTGATGTCTTGGTGCTGTCCTCAGGTTAGTAGGTGAGTTCTCATGAGATCTGGTTGTTGTAAAGTTTGTGGCACCTCCTTCCACTCTCTCTCTTTGGCCACATGACCATGGCCATGTGATTCTGCTTTGGCCATGTGACATACCTCTCAGGGAGTCACATGAGAGGGAGTCATACCTCCCGCTTCTCAGGGAGTAAAATCTCCCTGAGAGACCCCCAAAGCTGAGCAGATGCCAGTGCCGTGTTTCCTGTACAGCCTGCAGAACCGTGAGCCAATTAAACCTCTTTTCTTTATAAATTACTCATTCTCGAGTATTTCTTTGTAGCAACATAAGAACAGCCTAGCACACAAGGTGAAGATGACTACTCTTACTTCTCTTCTCAACATAGTTCTGGAAGTCCTCAACTAGTACAATAATGAAAAGAAAGGAAACAAAAGGTATACAGACAAGAAAGGAAAAATTAAAATTTTTTTCTATTTGCTGATAACATGATTGTCTGTGTTGAAAATCCTAAAGGATCTGTCAAAAAACAGAGCTAATATAAATGATGCCAGCAAGGTCACAAGATACAAGATAAGCATAACACAATCAATTTTTCATTCTAGATACTAGAATGTGCCCATGAACACTGAAATTAAAAACACAATGCCATTCACAACACTCAAAAATGAATTATTTAACTATAAATCTAACAAAACTGTGCAAGACTTTTATGCTGAAAAATATACAACAATGATGAAATAAATTAAAAATCCTAAATAAGTGGAAAGACATTGTGTTCATGGATTGGAAGAAACAGTATAGTAATGATGCTAATTTTTTCTAAATCAATGCACAGGTTCAATGTAATTCTTATCCAAAATAGCCCATTTTTGTATAAATATAGAATTATCACTGTAAAATTTACATGCAATGCCCAGGGAACTAAACTAGCTAAAACAATTTCAAAAAGGAAAAATAAAAAGGAATGAATTATTGTATCTGATTTCAAGACTTATTATCTACATACAATAATTAATATTATGTGGTATTGACACATAAGCCAATGGAACAAGGTAGAGGGCCTAGAAACAGACCCATACAATATACCTAACAAACTTTTGAGCAAGATGCAAGAACTAAACTGAAAAATGTTCTTTTCAGGAAATGGTCCTGCGGCAATTTTTTTTCCAAAAGGAAAAAAAAATACAAAAGAAAAATAATCTCAGCCTACATTTCATATAACATACAAAAATTAAATCAAAATAAATTATATCCTTAAATGTAAATATATAACTAAAAAACGTGTTTAAACTAAAAGAAAACAAATCTTCAGGATCTACAGGAAAGCTACAATTTCTCAGACTTGACATCAAAAGCACAATACATAAAATAAAAAAATTATAAACTATAAACTTTCTCTTAGTGAAAACCGGTGTGAAAAGGATAGACAGACCAAGGTACGTATTTGGAGAAAACATTTAAAATTATATATCTGAGAAAGGACTAGTATTTAGAACATAAAAAAGACCTCTCTAACCTCAACAAACAAAATATACAGATTGCAAAAGGTCTTGTAAAAATGAACTAGAAAAACCAATTCGAATATGGGCAAAAGACATAAAGAGACATTTCAGTGAATAGGATATGCAGATGGAAAATAAGCATCATATCAACGTCATTCATCACCAGAAAATTGCAAATTAAAACCACAGTGATATATTATTACCTAATACTACACATCTATTACAATGGCCAAAATTAACAAAAAAGTGACAGCAGCAAATATTGCCATTTCCGTAGAAAAACTAAATCACTCATATATTTCCTGTGAAAATGTAACATGATACAGCCGCTATAGAAAACAGCTTGGAGCTTGGTAATAAAAAAGGTATACAACTATTATTCGACCTAGCAAATTGTACTCTTGTGAATTTCTCCAAGAGTGGGGAGAAAGCTCTGTTCACAAAAGCCTATACAACAAATATTTATAGCAGATGTATTCATAATAGCCAAAACCTTTGCTCAATCAAGATGTACTTCAGTAGGTGAATGGTCAAACAAATGGCAGTACATATGCACCATGGAATACTACTTAACAATTAAAAGGAATAGATCATTTATGTACATATCAACTTAGGCAAGTCTCCAGAGAATCACACAAAGTAAAAAAATACTAATCCCCAAAGTTTATATTCTGTATTGTTCTATTCATGATGAAATTTTAGAAATAGAGGATAAGTTTAGTGGCAATGTTTAGAAATGAGTGGGAGAAATGGTGGGAGGTGTGTATGGTTATCAAAGAATAGAAAGGATCCTGACATTGTTGTTAGTGTTTAGCATTTTTACTCCTATTTGTGGATAAACACACCTACTCATCTTAAAATTGTATCAGATTTAATACACACATATATGTGTGTAAGTAAAACTGGGTAAGTCTGAATTAGATCAATGGATTTTATTGATATTAATATCCTGGTTATGCTATTATGCTATGGTTACGCAAAATGTCGCCATTAGGGGAAACTGGATGAAGTATACAAGGGATCTCTCCGTATCATTCCTTCTACCACGTGTGAATCCACAATAATCTCAATTAACAAATATGCTGCTCATAAGTGAGAGAGGTTCATATGCCAAATATTTCCAGAAAAAAAGTACTAAATTCATGATACTATAAGGTTTAAACAATGAAATAGTTTATAATTACATAGGAAAGAGGATTTTTTAAATTTAAAACTCATCAGGATCTGGCATTTACACAAGGAAAAAGGAGTAAAATTAGCTGTACTAAGTATGAAGTCAGATGTGAACTATGATTATGACACAGACATCATGTTTTATTTTCAAGGCCAATCCTGGGTGAATATTTGTCTGTGGCCTAGTATCAGAGACCCACGCATCAGGTACAGGTAGATGGATTAAGAAGAGGATTGAACAGAATAAACTAAAATAAAAAGATATGAAATAAATACATGCCTAAGGCAGTGAGAAATCTCAAATATTCTGGAGTAACACAATGTTTCTTATGGTGATGATATAAAATATATATCACTAAGACTATAATATACTGAGACACTGCATCACCATTATCCCAGAGCTACAGTATGAGTGGCTGATGAACAGTAATGAAATTTTAATTAACATTTTGGTAGCGGAAGATCAGTTCAATAGTCATTTTCATTTACTTGATAGCCTTTTGGAAATTGGGATGCTTGTTTCATGCATGGACCATTGCTTACCACCTGCAGGGTTTATTTGTATGGCTAGCTATTAAATCTCACCTAAAACCATCATGAAGCTAAATGCATATCACTTCTGTTTTAAAGTGCATTTCAAGGAAAAAGTTCAAACATTTAAAGGGTCATGCTCTGTAATGGAAAAGAAGAAAACAATAGCTTTTTCTATTCAATATGAACCTTCATGGAGAAAATTTAGAAACCATTCTAATTTTATGCTGTTTTAATGTTTAAATAAGCACATAAATACATTTCTTAGAGTCAAATACTAGTACTTGAGGTAGAAATGATATTTTAAAAAAATATTCTATGGATATGCTTTCAGGCATACAGTGGATATTGTTAACTGCCAATCCAGTATCATTCTTATTTTTCTCCTTCCAAACAGAATGCCTTTCTCTTTTCAAACAGAAAGGTTTTTGAATATTCACCATTTTCACAAGTCTGTGCATCTTATTCAGCAGCTACTGAGTCTACTCTCGGCTCCAGAGAATAGTTGGAGAAAATTAGAATGATTATATCTTCCCTTTCTGTATTTGAATCAAGAATGGGCATGTCATCTAACCCAGAACAATAAAACAATATAAATTGTTGATTAGAGCTTCTGTGGAAATCCTCTCTGGTATTTTCAAGGGGGAGGGTCTCAGTTTCTACACAGAATCTGCAAAAGGGCCATCCTACCTTCTAAATCTCTTCAGTAGTTTCTGGTAATCTAGTGAAGACATTTCATGTACTCAGTCCTGTAAAATGCCATTTATATATCAAACAATACTTGGATTGATAATCAACCATTCAATTTAAATATATGAAGATCACTGAGGACCTTGATAACATTAATTTCCTTGAGGTATTGGAAACAAAAGCTTTATGAAAAGTATTCAAAAAGATTCAGAGTGTTGGTGGCGGGGAGTGGGGGTAGAGAGAGCATTAGAAAAAATAGGTAATGCATGCTGGGCTTAATACATAGGCCATGGGTTGATAGGTCCAGCAAACCACGATGGCACATGTTTACCTATGTAACAAATCTGCACATCCTGCACACGTACCCCAGAACTTAAAATAAAAATAAAATAGAAATAATTGGAGACAACCAATATCCATCAACAGATGAATGGATACACTAAATGTGTTAAATAGACATAAAGTAATATTATTCAGTCACAAGAAAGTTCTGATATATGCTACAATATGGCTCAACCTTGGATAAATTATACTAACTAAAAGAAATGAGACACATAAGAATAAATGATGTAACATTCCACTTACTTCAAATATTTACAATAAGAAAATTCAGAGAGAAGTTCCCAGGGGCTGGGGGAGAGGGAAATAGAAGTTATTACTTAATGGATGCAGAGTTTCTGTTGGAAGTGATAAAAAAGTTTTAGAATAGATAGTGATGATGGTTGCACAGCAATATGAATATAAAATGCCACTGAGCTGAATATTTTAAAATGATTAAAATGACAAATTTTATGTTTTTTATATATATATATTTCACCATGATAAAACCATTTAGACTATTAATGTAGATAATTCTCTGAAATAATTTTCTTTAAAATGAATAAAAATATTTAGTGCTAGTTGAATAAGTTCAACAAAAGATTTGAAACTATAAAAGTAAAAAGATATTTAATTCCTATAGACACTTAAAGACAGCGATAAATCATGAATAATGGCATTTTGAAAATGTGACAGAAGAGAAAATTCAAAGAAAAACTGAAAGAAAAGTGGAAAAAAAGTCCCAAGAATAGGTTTTCCCTTGAAAAAAAATATCAGAAAGAGCTATTATTTTTTAGACCGGACAAAGCTGGCTCTTTGGAAGTAATGAAGAGGTGGGTCTGACTGTATTACATACATATCAATGTGAAGAACAAGAGGTGTGTGTGGCATGTTAAATCATCCTGTGGACTCTATTGATAAGTGTTTTTCTGTGGAGTGAATATATTATGAGGCTTGAAGTTACTAGACTAAAAATGCTATGAAAGGTTATTCTAATTAAAACTCTTCTAGAAGTGTGAAAGAAGTCACTGGTGAAGCACTTGCTCACATGATCAATTTAATTCAGATTAATGAAATCTACAAAGCCACAAATAAAACAGAAGATATAAAATATTAGAAGATACCACACTTACATGCTAGATAACCAAAAACAAACTTCTTAGACATAAAATACCAATAAATATACTCATTTACTCTTAACAAATTAAAACATTTAAAAAATATTTTTAAAAATTAATCAATTTTAATTTATTTTATTTTTAATAAGAGAAACATTTATGCTTTTTCAGGTAGAATCAACAATTGTTTAACATATTCTTTTTTTCCTGCCATCTCATGTTGCTCTGACTCAAATTAGGGCTGAAGATATTTGAATATTTGATTGCACCACAATATAAAAAGGGCTAATATAGATATAAACACAGAAGAGTAAAACAAATCAGAAAATGAGGCTCTCTGGGGTGGGTTATATTTGTTTCATGTCTCAAAATATGAATACACAACAACTTAAATTTAGCAAACATTAAAGAAGAATCTATGTAGTTAGTCTTAATCCCTAGGAGTAACAAAAATTACAAATACATCATTTATGAGTGGTAAGTGCCATTTGATACTTGTGGAATAATTAACATTACAGTACAAAAAACAGATCAAATCTACATAATATTGTTCCTCACACCTTCTCCTTTTAAATTACAAAATCACACTTTCTTATGTGACAAGATTTTGAGAGACTTAAATGAGATAATGTATGTAAGTGAAACTGTTATTCACTCTTAATGGCCGCACTGGATCTTGCATTGGTTATTCATTAAAGAACCACTCAGTCAGCACCTACGTACAAGGCCCTGTTTTAAGAACTGATGACACAGTGCATAAAAACACTTTATGCATAAAAGTACTTCTCTGCATAGTACCTTTTTATGCCCAAAAGCACTTCTCTGCATAGTTTATATCTTTCCTTCTGTCTTCGTTTACTCCCAATGTTTCATCATGAGATTGCAATAAAAATTCTCAATTTCCCCCTTTATTATTTGTGAAAATTATGGACGTATTTGTAGCTATGATCACCTATCACTTTTCTACTAACAACAGAGCTAGACTATGAAATGGCTTCAACTGTATATGTATTAGCAATTATATGTAACTATAAATTACATATAAAATAATTGTATATGTACATTTTATGCTATGCATTAATCACTTTTTCCTTTCTCAAAAATTTTATACATAGCTTATGACTCTGTAATTTATAATAAAATATATACACAGTACCCTAAACTCACATTATCTTTGCAGCAGGGGAAATCAAAGAGAACAAAATCAAGATTCTTCTCTTTCCCAGAATTTTATATATATATACACACATATATATTCCTGTATAAAACAAACAATATCTGATAAACCATGATAGATAAAATCCCAGGTTATTTTTTGATTGACTCTTTCTAAATGTTGAATTGAGTTCTCATAAGAAGGCATTAATATAAATTTTTATTATTACTACGACTTATACATTACCACTACAACATTGAACAAATATTACTAGCATCAATATCACTTAATATTTTTAATGTTTATTTGACCAGTTAACTTTGTTTACATGAATTGAAGTACTCATCATTCAACATTTAGCAGATTTTTTAATGAAAAATAAAGACAATAACATATTCAATACAACTTTCATTTATCACCATTATTGAAGACCTACTGTGGACTTCACACTGGGTTTAACATATTTTATTTATTCCTTGATAAATTAATTACATTTTAGCTAATATTGCTAATGAAAATTTTGAACAGTTTCGCAGTGCTTTAAAATAATCTACGTAGCATATTACATTTACAATGACATGAAAACTTCTAGAAACTTTTAACCAATAGTTCTATTTGTCATCTCAACTTTTTGAGTAGGACAGTAAAATTCAAAGGGATACAATGATTTGTGTAATTCCAGACAGCTAGTGTATGGTGGTGAAGATTTGAATCTAGCTGCTCTCAATTGTAACACTGCTCTCCTCTCATTATACCTTACTGACATTTACTAAGAGCACTGAATCTTTCTGTACAAAGCCTTCCACTATTCTTATGCCTCCCCTATTTACCTAATTAATGTTTATAAAATGTAGACAGTTTTAAGTGTATTTTTAGTTATTTTCATTTTTTTAAGTATAAGAAACTAGCCAAGTTTAAAAAAAGCATTACGATTGAAGTGTTTACAACCTTTGGTAATCTGAATATTTTCCACATCCATTCCAAAGATTATGTAGGTGAAAGGTATTTTAATGTTAATTTTCAACTGGTAATATGGGGTAGTCATGTAGCTATCATCACTGAAAGAGGCATATATTTTTTTTTAAATAGAGACTTTCTAAAAGAATTCTATTTTCATCAATATAAATTGAAGTGATTGCCATTTTCAACTATAAATCATTTGCACTGTGTTTTAGGAAGCAGTACTTGTTCCTGTCATGATTCCAGTCCTTGACATTGCCGCTGATCATTAAACCCTGTATCTCTTTGTATTCATATAATTCAGACAGCTACCTTGGCAATGCAGGATGTCACATTTTCACGGTATTCATGAACATGGAATGGGAGCCTCCAATTTCTGTAATCAAGATATTTGAGAGTTGATGTGCCCAAGGTCCTCTCTTTAATCAGCTGTGGTACTTCCCACCCTGAACTCAAATTATGCCTGCAACAGGAGTAATCAAGGCAGAATAAAATCCAGGTTATTCTCTTTGGCTCAGTTTATCTCTCTACAGCCACGGGGAAGGCTGATGCATCAATCAAGTCTCCAAATAAAAAGGTAATTATTTCTTGATTTCTCTGGAGCAGATGCAATGAGAGCAAGGTTGCTTCTACTGGGAGTCCCTACTGTGTTGCCAAACAGCAGCAGTTATCTTAGAAGACAGAAGCAATTACTTGCAAGATGTTCTTGTCTTTTTAGGTAGGGCTGAGTGCTAGTCATTAAAATTCATCTGGCATTTGAGTAACCACTACAGGCCAGGCATAATGCTAGATATTTTTATATATATGTACATATTTTATATACATATATAAGTTAAATTTCTTTTAAATTTCAGACATTTATGAATGCACTCACATATGCACAAAAATATTAACACTGTAAGGTTTGAATCATCTTCAAGTAAGAGTGAGGAAAAGCTCAGTGAGTGAGTGAAATGACCAAAGTCACTGAGCTAGTCAGCAGCTCAGTAGTATTTCAAACTTGTGTTTCTATCATCTTTCCACTACATTTTTATTATGAGCATGTGGTAGTTTGCAAAGCCTTTTTCTAATGCATAACACACGCACTGATATATACACTACAACAGCTTGCCATTGTCATCTTAAACACTTAGGACAGCAGTTCTAATCTTCTCTTTGTCCTAAAGGGTCCTTGGTGATAGAGGGATCACCCTGGATGTTAGCCTAAATTATTCTTTCAAACTTTATTTAGCTCCCAATCTCCCATGTCCAAATGGTATAAAATATGTGAAATTTACCAATTAGCTAAATTTAGCATTCCATTTCTTCTTGATATTACTTGAGGGAAAATATACATTATATACTTAGTCTAATCATTGAATTAATATAATTGGATTACTGACTACCCAGATGGAAAGAAGGATGCCATCACTGCTGAGGTATAGTACAGGCAGCCCCTGACACAAGGTAACAGTGTAATTCTTGAACTAGGGGAGGGTGCTACTGACATCTAGTGAGCAGAGGCCAGGGATGCTTCTAAACATCTGCAATGCATTAGACAGCACAACAGAGAACTGTGCTGCACAATTTTGCCCTGAGAGGGCAAAGTGATGTTGGATGAGGTAATTGTCTTCATGTCATGAATTCCTAAGAGACAGCATGTACATGAATAACTGATTCATGCAGGTTTATACAGACTCAGGTCCTTTCTGTGGCCCCTTATAGATCTGAGGGGCTCTCCAGATACAGACACCATCAGCTGAGAAAAGAATTCATTAAGAATGAAAACTGCTCCCTTGGCCCAATCTTGTTTTCTTTTCTTCCCTTTCCTTGTCTTTTACAGGAAGGACAGGAAGCAAGATTGGGCAGAGGAAGCAGTTTTCATTTATTAGAGGATTATTCTCAAAAATAGTTTCCCAATAAATCTTATGCATGCTAATTCCCATATCAGGCCCTTCTTCCTCTGGAACCTGACCAAAAAGGGCTGGTATCTGAACTGGTCTCAGAAAGCAGATGCTAAAATGAGATTTTGCAGTTGGATTATCCACTGCCCTGTTGAAAATGAGGACACTGGCTGGGCGCAGTGGCTCACGCCTGTAATCCCAGGACTTTGGGAGGCCGAGCAGGGCTGATCACAAGGTCAGGAGATCAAGACCATCCTGGCTAACACGGTGAAACCCCATCTCTACTAAATACAAATACAAATACTAAATACAAAAAATTAGCCTGGCTATAGGTGGTGGGCACCTGTAGTCCCAGCTAATCGGGAGGCTGAGGCAGGAGAATGGCGTGAACCCAGGAGGCAGAGCTTGCAGTGAGCCGAGATCACACCACTGCACTCCAGCCTGGGTGACAGAGCGAGACTCCGTCTCAAAAAAAAAAAAAAAAAAAAAAAGGAAACAAGGACACCATCAATGGTGATAAATAAGTAAAGGCAGCCCCTGGCACAAGGGAACAGTGCCATTTTTAAAATCTTCAGTGGCGGAGGGATGGTATACACTCAGTAGAAGAGAATGGTATACACTCAGTAGAAGAGAATGCACTAGATGATGTTGTGTGATGTGTTAAATATTTGAGAAATATTGGAGACGTAGTAGTTATAAGGAGAGTGGAATTGAGTAGCTTTGCTAAACTTGAAGTATGCCTTGAAGAAAAAGATAAAAATATGATTCATTAATCTGAAATTAAAAGCTAAGCATGAATGCCAGTGCATGAAAGCAAGTAGCATGTAAAGAGGATCTCATTTACTGCAGCTAGAGGCAAAGAATGTTGAGGACCAAACCAAAGTCTCAATCATAAGAGTAGAAGAGAGCTGTAAAAAAACTTAAACTCTCAAACTAAGCAGGTCTGCTATAACCACATAAAAACTCAGGCCAGGAACGAATGAAACTCTCATGGAGTAAGAGCATCTGGATTATTACATCTAAAAATATTGTAAACCCATATCCCTTATATTTCAACATCGTCCGCAGATATGACCAACACATTCCTGTTAAGGGGTGCCTCCTTTGCATCAAGATGACTTAGAGACCTCCCCTTCATACTACAAAGTATTCCACCCTCAATGTGTTTCCACATTCCTAGGTATTCCATTCTCTTGGAAGCAATTGTGAATGGGAGGTTCACTCATGATTTGGCTCTCTGTTTGTCTGTTATTGGTGTATTGGAATGCTTGTGATTTTTGCACATTGATTTTGTATCCTGAGACTTTGCTGAAGTTGCTTATCAGCTTAAGGAGATTTTGGGCTGGGACCATGGGGTTTTCTAAATATACAATCACGTCGTCTGCAAACAGGGACAATTTGCCTTCCTCTTTTCCTAATTGAATACCCTTTATTTCTTTCTCCTCCCTGATTGCCCTGGCCAGAACTTCCAACACTGCGTTGCATAGGAGTGGTGAGAGAGGGCATCCCTGTCTTGTGCCAGTTTTCAAAGGGAATGCTTCCAGTTTTTGCCCACTCAGTATGATACTGGCTGTGGGTTTGTCATAAATAGCTCTTATGATTTTGAAATATGTCCCATCAATACCTAGTTTATTGAGAGTTTTTAGCATGAAGGGCTGTTGAATTTTTTTGAAGGCCTTTTCTGCATCTATTGAGATAATCAGGTGGTTTTTGTCTTTGGTTCTATTTATATGATGGATTATGTTTACTGATTTGAGTATGTTGAACCAGCCTTGCATCCCAGGGATGAAGCCCACTTGATCGTGGTGGATAAGGTTTTGGACGTTCTGCTGGATTCGGTTTACCAGTATTTTATCGAGAATTTTTGCATCAATGTTCATCAGGGATATTGGCCTAAAATTGTCTTTTTTTGTTGTGTCTCTGCCAGGTTTTGGTATCAGATTGAATGGCCATACTGCCCAAGGTGATTTATAGATTCAATGTCATCCCCATCAAACTACCAATGACTTTCTTCACAGATTTGGAAAAAACTACTTAAAAGCTCATATGGAACCAAAAAAGAGCCCGCATTGCCAAGACAATCCGAAGCCAAAAGAACAAAGCTGGAGGCATTACACTACCTGACTTCAAACTGTACTACAAAGCTACAGTAACCAAAACAGCGTGGTACTAGTACCAAAACAGAGATATAGACCAATGGAACAGAACCGAGCCTTCAGAAATAATACCACATATCTACAACCATCTGATCTTTGAAAAACCTGACAAAAACAAGAAATGGGAAAAGGATTCCCTATTTAATAAATGGTGCTGGGAAAACTGGCTAGCCATATGTAGAAAGCTGAAACTGGATCCCTTCCTTTCACCTTATACGAAAATTAATTCAAGATGGACTAAAGACTTAAATGTTAGACCTAAAACCATAAAAACCCTAGAAGAAAACTTAGGCGATACCATTCAGGACATAGGCATGGGCAGGGACTTCATGTCTAAAACACCAAAAGCAATGGCAACAAAAGGCAAACTTAACAAATGGGATCTAATTTGTTTATTGGGAAAACAGTTTATTGGGAAAGAGATCATTATTCAGTTCAAAAGGTAAGAATGCATTTGTGAATTGGGGCCCGGACATTCCAGGTAGAACAATTATTTGCTCCTTTCATGTAAGACAGTATCAAGCTTTTACTCAATCTTATTAGAACTCTGCCATATCTCTCACTTGTATAGCCATTGAGGATCTTTCCTGTTTCTTTACTCCTTTCCAGGGTATATGACTTTTAAGTTACCTGAGTTCTGATCGGCAAACGGACTCAAGAAGAACAGGTAGTCAAGGCAGGCAATATTTCCACCACAGTTTCAGAACTCCCTACTTTGTATTACTAAGTTAATACATTTGTGCAGCCACTACCTTTGCAAAGGTTTCTTCTTACAACCTCAAATACTATGACTGGTTCACAACCTTTTCCATAGTGCTAAATTATTTGACCAAACACTGCATATATACCATATTTTTTCAAAGCCAAACTGTATCCCAAAGAGAGAGAAGGAGAGAGAAAGAATAGCAATAAAAATACAGTGTTATTTCAGGTTGATATTTAAAAATAATTGTGCTGGTTAATGGTTTCCTTGGGGGAAATGACAATTGAAAGTCGGTATTTTCTACTTTCAAATACAAGTCATGGTGTTTATTAGCTCCCTTTAAATGCTCGTTAAGCTGAACAAACTTTGACTCTACCCTCAATTACAACTAATTCCCTCACAAAGGAAAATTTATTTGTACAACCAAACATTATGTACATTCAAGATTACAAGAAAACTTAGGACATAAGGTGCAAGTGCGACAATATTATGAGAAAAGAAAGACTGTGTATTAGTTTAACAGGTTTACATACGCAAATTCACCACCACAGGGTTTGTTCTCTTGGCAACAATGAAAATAATAATAATTAACGTTCCCTGATTACTACTAATACAAGAACCAAGTTTAATTAAAAGAGAGTTTGAATTGTTATGTTTTTGATACCTACCTTTTTTTTTATTATACTTTGTTTTAGGGTATGTGTGCACAAAATGCAGGTGTGTTACATATGTATACATGTGCCACGTTGGTGTGCTGCACCCATTAACTTGTCATTTAGCATTAGGTCTATCTCCTAATGCTATCCCTCCCCCCTCCGCCCACCCCACAACAGGCCCTAGTGTGTGATGTTCCCCTTCCTGTGTCCATGTGTTCTCATTGTTCAATTCCCACCTATGAGTGAGAATATGTGGTGTTTGGTTTTTTGTCCTTGCGATAGTTTGCTGAGAATGATGGTTTCCAGCTTCATCCACGTCCCTACACCCAAGGACATGAACTCATTTTTTATGGCTGCATAGTATTCCATGGTGTATATGTGCCACATGAACTCAAACAAATTTGCAAGAAAAAAACAAACAACCCCATCAAAAAGTGGGCAAAGGATATGAACAGACACTTCTCAAAAGAAGACATTTATGCAGCCAAAAGACACATGAAAAAATGCTCATCATCACTGGCCATCAGAGAAATGCAAATCAAAACCACAATGAAATACCATCTCACACCAGTTAGAATGGCAATCATTAAAAAGTCAGGAAACAACAGATGCTGGAGAGGATGTGGAGAAATAGGAACACTTTTACACTGTTGGTGGGACTGTAAACTAGTTCAACCATTGTGGAAGTCAGTGTGGTGATTCCTCAGGGATGTAGAACTAGAAATACCATTTGACCCAGCCATCCCATTACTGGGTATATACTCAAAGGATTATAAATCATGCTGCTATAAAGACACATGCACATGTGTGTTTATTGCAGCACTATTCACAATAGCAAAGACTTGGAACCAACCCAAATGTCCAACAATGATAGACTGGATTAAGAAAATGTGTCTATTTGATTCTTCTCTCTTTTCTTCTTTATTAGTCTTGCTAACGGTCTATCAATTTTGTTGATCTGTCAAAAAACCAGCTCCTGGATTCATTGATTTTTTTGAAGGGTTTTTTGTGTTTCTATTTCCTTCAGTTCTGCTCTGATTTTACTTATTTCTTGCCTTCTGCTAGCTTTTGAATGTGTTTGCTCTTGCTTTTCTAGTTCTTTTCATTGTGATGTTAGGGTGTCAATTTTGGATCTTTCCTGCTTTCTCTTGTGGGCATTTAGTGCTATAAATTTCCCTCTACACACTGCTTTGAATGTGTCCCAGAGATTCTGGTATGTTGTGTCTTTGTTCTCATTGGTTTCAAAGAACATCTTTATTTCTGCCTTCATTTCGTTATGTACCCAGTAGTCATTCAGGAGCAGGTTGTTCAGTTTCCATGTAGTTGAGCAGTTTTGAGTGAGTTTCTTAATCCTGAGGTCTAGTTTGATTGCACTGTGGTCTGAGAGACAGTTTGTTATAATGTCTGCTCTTTTACATTTGCTGAGGAGAGCTTTACTACCAACTATGTGGTCAATTTTGGAATAGGTGTGGTGTGGTGCTGAAAAAAATGTATATTCTGTTGATTTGGGGTGGAGAGTTCTGTAGATGTCTATTAGGTCCAATTGGTGCAGAGCTGAGTTCAATTCCTCGGTATCCTTGTTAACTTTCTGTCTTGTTGATCTGTCTAATGTTGACAGTGGGGTGTTAAAGTCTCCCGTTATTAATGTGTGGGAGTTAAGTCTCTTTGTAGGTCATTCAGGACTTGCTGTATGAATCTGGGTGCTCCTGTTTTGGGTGCATATATATTTAGGATAGTTAGCTCTTCTTGTCGAATTGATCCCTTTACCATTATGTAATGGCCTTTTTTGTCTCTTTTGATCTTTGTTGGTTTAAAGTCTGTTTTATCAGAGACTAGGATTGCAACCCCTGCCTTTTTTTTGTTTTTCATTTGCTTGGTAGATCTTCCTCCATCCTTTTATTTTGAGCCTATGTGTGACTCTGCACGTGAGATGGGTTTCCTGAATACAGCACACTGGTGGGTCTTGACTCCTTATCCAATTTGCCAGTCTGTGTCTTTTAATTGGAGCATTTAGTCCATTTACATTTAAAGTTAATATTGTTATGTGTGAATTTGATCCTGTCATTATGATGTTAGCTGGTTATTTTGTTCATTAGTTGATGCAGTTTCTTCCTAGCCTTGATGGTCTTTACAATTTGGCATGGTTTTGCAGTGGTTGGTACCAGTTTTTCCTTTCCATGTTTAGTGCTTCCTTTGGGAGCTCTTGTAAGGCAGGCCTGGTAGTGACAAAATCTCTCAGCATTTGCTTGTCTGTAAAGTATTTTATTTCTCCTTCGCTTATGAAGCTTAGTTTGGCTGGATATGAAATTCTGGGTTGAAAATTCTTTTCTTTAAGAATGTTGAATATTGGCCCCCACTCTCTTCTGGCTTGTAGAGTTTCTGCCGAGAGATCCGCTGTTAGTCTGATGGGCTTCCCTTTGTGGGCAACCCGACCTTTCTCTCTGGCTGCCCTTAACATTTTTTCCTTCATTTCAACTTTGGTGAATCTGACAATTATGTGTCTTGGAGTTGCTCTTCTCGAGGAGTATCTTTGTGGCATTCTCTGTATTTCCTGAATCTGAATGTTGGCCTGCCTTGCTAGATTGGGGAAGTTCTCCTGGATAATATCCTGCAGAGTGTTTTCCAACTTGATTCCATTCTCCCCGTCACTTTCAGGTACACCAATCAGACGTAGATTTGGTCTTTTCACATAGTCCCATATTTCTTGGAGGCTTTGTTCATTTCTTTTTATTCTTTTTTCTCTAAACTTCCCCTCTCACTTCATTTCATTCATTTCCTCTTCCGTCACTGATACCCTTTCTTCTAGTCAATCACATCAGCTCCTGAGGCTTCTGCATTCTTCACATAGTTCTCGAGCCTTGGCTTTCAGCTCCATCAACTCCTTTAAGCATTTCTCTGTATTGGTTATTCTAGTTATACATTCATCTAAATTTTTTTCAAAGTTTTCAACTTCTTTGCCTTTGGTTTGAGTTTCCTCCTGTAGCTTGGAGTAGTTTGATTGTCTGAAGCCTTCTTCTCTCAACTCGTCGAAGTCATTCTCCATCCAGCTTTGTTCCATTGCTGGTGAGGAGCTGCGTTCCTTTGGAGGAGGAGAGGCGCTCACTTTTTAGAGTTTCCAGTTTTTCTGCTCTTTTTTCCCCCATCTTTGTGGTTTTATCTGCTTTTGGTCTTTGATGATGGTGATGTACAGATGGGTTTTTGGTGTGGATGTCCTTTCTGTTTGTTAGTTTTCCTCCTAACGGACAACACCCTCAGCTGCAGGTCTGTTGGAGTTTGCTAGAGGTCTGCTCCAGACCCTGTTTGCCTGGGTGCCAGCAGCAGTGGCTGCAGAACAGCAGATTTTCGTGAACCACAAAAGCTGCTGTCTGATCATTCCTCTGGAAGTTTTGTCTCAGAGGAGTACCCGGCCAAGGGATATCACCACTGATCCCACAGAAATACAAACTACCATCAGAGAATACTACAAACACCTCTACACAAATAAACTAGAAAATCTAGAAGAAATGGATAAATTCCTCGACACATACCGCCTCCCAAGACTAAAACAGGAAGAAGTTGAATCTCTGAATAGACCAATAACAGGAGCTGAAATTGTGGCAATAATCAATAGCTTACCCACCAAAAAAAGTCCAGGACCAGATGGATTCACAGCCGAATTCTACCAGAGGTACAAGGAGGAACTGGTACCATTCCTTCTGAAACTATTCCAATCAATAGAAAAAGAGGGAATCCTCCCTAACTCGTTTTATGAGGCCAGCATCATCCTGATGCCAAAGCCGAGCAGAGACAACAAAAAAGAGAATTTTAGACCAATATCCCTGATGAACATTGATGCAAAAATCCTCAATAAAATACTGGCAAACCCAATCCAGCAGCACATCAAGAAGCTTATCCACCATGATCAAGTGGGCTTCATCCCTGGGATGCAAGGCTGGTTCAATATACACAAATCAATAAATGTAATCCAGCATATAAACAGAACCAAAGACAAAAATCACATGATTATCTCAATAGATGCAGAAGAGACCTTTGACAAAATTCAACAACCCTTCATGCTAAAACCTCTCAATAAATGAGGTATTGATGGGATGTATCTCAAAATAATAAGAGCTGTCTATGACAAACCCACAGCCAATATCATACTGAATGGGCAAAAACTGGAAGCATTCCCTTTGAAAACTGGCACAAGACAGGGATGCCCTCTCTCACCACTCCTATTCAACATAGTGTTGGAAGTTCTGGCCAGGGCAATTAGGCAGAAGAAGGAAATAAAGGGTATTCAATTAGGAAAAGAGGAAGTCAAATTGTCCCTGTTTACAGATGACATGATTGTATGTCTAGAAAACCCCATCGTCTCAGCCCAAAATCTCCTTAAGCTGATAAGCAACTTCAGCAAAGTCTCAGGATACATAATCAATGTACAAAAATCACAAGCATTCTTATACACCAATAACAGACAAACAGAGAGCCAAATCATGAGTGAACTCCCATTCACAACTGCTTCAAAGAGAATAAAATACCTAGGAATCCAACTTACAAGGGACGTGAAGGACCTCTTCAAGGAGAACTACAAACCACTTCTCAATGAAATAAAAGAGGATACAAACAAATGGAAGAACATTCAATGCTCATGGGTAGGAAGAATCAATATCGTGAAAATGGCCATACTGCCCAAGGTAATTTATAGATTCAGAGCCATCCCCATCAAGCTACCAATGACTTTCTTCACAGAATTGGAAAAAACTACTTTAAAGTTCATATGGAACCAAAAAAGAGCCCGCATTGCCAAGTCAATCCTGAGCCAAAAGAACAAAGCTGGAGGCATCACATTACCTGACTTCAAACTATACTACAAGGCAACAGTAACCAAAACAGCATGGTACTGGTACCAAAACAGAAATATAGACCAAAGGAACAGAACAGAGCCCTCAGAAATAATGCCACATATCTACAACTATCTGATCTTTGACAAACCTGACAAAATCAAGAAATGGGGAAAGGATTCCCTATTTAATAAATGGTGCTGGGAAAACTGGCTAGCCATATGTAGAAAGCCGAAACTGGATCCCTTCCTTACACCTAATACAAAAATTAATTCAAGATGGATTAAAGACTTAAATGTTAGACTTATAACTGTAAAAACCCTAGAAGAAAACCTAGGCAATATCATTCAGGACATAGGCATGAGCAAGGACTTCATGTCTAAAACACCAAAAGCAATGGCAACAAAAGCCAAAATTGACAAATGGGATCTAATTAAACTAAAGAGCTTCTGCACAGCAAAAGAAACTACCATCAGAGTGAACAGGCAACCTACAGAATGGGAGAAAATTTTTGCAATCTACTCATTTGACAAAGGGCTAATATCCAGAATCTATAATGAACTCAAACAAATTTAGAAGAAAAAAAACAAACAACCCCATTGACAAGTGGGTGAAGGATATGAACAGATACTTCTCAAAAGAAGACATTTATGCAGCCAGAAGACACATGAAAAAATGCTCATCATCACTGGCCATCAGAGAAATGCAAATCACAACCACAATGAGGTAGCATCTCACACCAGTTAGAATGGCGAGCATTAAAAAGTCATGAAAGAACAGGTGCTGGAGAGGATGTGGAGAAATAGGAACACTTTTACACTGTTAGTGGGACTGTAAACTAGTTCAACCATTGTGGAAGTCAGTGTGGCGATTCCTCAGGGATCTACAACTAGAAATACCATTTGACCCAGCCATCCCATTACTGGGTATATACTCAAAGGATTATAAAACATGTTGCTATAAAGACACATGCACACGTATATTTATTGTGGCACTATTCACAATAGCAAAGACTTGGAACCAGCCCAAATGTCCAACAATGATAGACTGGATTAAGAAAATGTGGCACATATACACCATGGAATACTATGCAGCCATGAAAAATGATGAGTTCATGTCCTTTGTAAGGACATGGATGAATCTGGAAACCATCATTCTCAGCAAACTATCACAAGGACAAAATAACCAAACACTGCATGTTCTCACTCATAGGTGGGAATTGAACAATGAGAACACATGGACACAGGAAGGGGAACATCACACACCGGGGCCTGTTGTGGGGTGGAGGCAGTGGGGAGGGATAACATTAGGAGATGCACCTAATGTTAAATGACGAGTTAATGGATGCAGCACACCAACATGGCACATGTATACATATGTAACAAACCTGCACATTGTGCACATGTACCCTAAAACTTAAAGTATAATAATAAAAAAAATTAGAATGCTAAAATCCCAAAAAAAAGAAAATTAAAATTATCTTAGGCAATTTAGAAATAACAACTGAGATGAGAGCTGGAGAGAGTCCTTTCATGGGAAGGTGAGAAGGGGTTACTTAGAATTGTTAAAGGGCGGGGGCAGGGGGAGGTTCGACACAATTTTCTTACTTTCTTGATTCCCTAATGCTCCAGTCCTTTGGACTTCTTGGTCTTAAGGCTATATGAATGACCTAATTAGACAAGTTTCCCATCTTCCACTGATTCTTCACTGCCTCTCCACTATTTCTCAACCTCAATTTGTTTCCTACACACTGCCACCTGTGGCCAGCAAATTGACTAACAATGTACGTCTACTAACTTAACGGTCATGGATGTTAAACACTGTTAAATCCAGGAAACTGGTAAAGATTAAGTCTATAGCTAATGATTGGCAGAACTAAGTCTAAACATGATCCTTGAGATTCCAAAATCAGTGGTCTCTATACGTATCATGTTGTCTCTAAGGCTCAATTACCATGAATGTATGTTATGGTAAATGGGACCAAATAATGTCACAGAAGAGTTTTCAAAAGGAAGGTAAAATGAGGCAAGAAAAAAAGACAATGATAGGGAAGGCAATGCAAGCATCATATCTATTATTAAGGAAGAGCTCACAACATTTCCAGAAAGGCTTTCTAGGAACCAGCCTCGACTGAGGGCAGCATGAACGAGCACCATTTTCCAGGCCACCCCTTGCACCATCTTCATGATTTCCCACCACCTCTTTGAATTATTTTCTAAATCACCCTGATGCTGTCTTACACAGCATATTTTTAAAAGTTCTCAGAAACAGGCTCTTACAGTTTTATTTCTTCTTTTAAAAAAAGTTCCCGCTTATCATGTTGTACTATTTAATCAGAATATACTTGAAAACAAAAGATGCTTTGTGGTTTTTTAACTCTTGGTAATTAATCCATTGTAGGCAGTATTTTAAAAAATGATGTAGGACAGGGACACCAATATGAAATGGGTAGTCTGAAAAGCAGTTACTAGATACTGACCATCATTTTAGGAAAGGCAGGCTATTTAACCCACTGTATGCTCCCAGGTAAACTTGTCTTCAATTCTTGTTAAGTCAAATATGAAAAACCAAACTCGCCATCTCTATAATTGCTATCATTTAAAAAATTCTGTTGAGAGGAGACACCAAACATAGTATTTCTTACCCCATGCAGCATAATAAAAAATAAGATTCCCAGCTTTGGAAGCCCCAGCTTGGCTTGAATACTTAACGTTTTCAAAGCCTTGATCTCTTCTTTTTCATGTACCTGATGCCTAAAAGAAAAAGAACAGAGTACCTCTGAGGCTTTATGTTGTCTACTGAGTATGCAAAATAGTCTATAATTGGATAAACAATAAAATACTAAAATAAAAAAATATTTTAAAAGCAACAGGCATTCTAAAGGGTAATCTGACAACATGCACCAAAAATTTCAAGGTGTTGCTCTTTGAGCCACAAAAGCACTTTTAGGACTATTCTAAGAGAACTATTGGATGAGGATATTAACCATAGGATTGTTTTTACTCATGACATTTTTGTCCCAGACAGAAGTTTATGATTTTTGAATGAATTCATTTTATCAATCTTTTCCTTTCTAGCTTATGGATTTTGAATGGATGAAAAAGGCCTTGCTTTGCCATGCTGTTTTGATTTATGGGAGTTTATCCTCATAAATGGTATGAAGATATTTTTCCAGATCATTACTCAGTTTTATCAACACCATTTATTGAAAGTCCAACCTAATCTCCTTGATTTCAAATACTCAACATGTACAGATTTTTCTTTGTTTTTATTCCTTAAACAATATGGTATAACAACTATTTATATAACATTTATATTGTATTAGATATTATAAGTAATCTAAAAATATTTAAAATATATGGGAGGATGTGCATAGTTTATATGCAAATACTATGACATTTTGTATTAGGGACTTGAGTCTGTGGATTTCAGTGTTCATGGGAGTGAGATGTGGGCAGGAGTTTGGGGGGTGGTTCCTGGAACCAATCCCTGACAGATACTGAGAGACGACCGTATTATAAAGCTAGGCTTGGTCAAAGAAACATATGTAAATGCTTATTATACAGTCCATAGTGTTTAATCACTTTCTGATATGTGTTAATAAGTATTTATCATTAAAGTAGACTTAATTACTTCCTTTGTCTATCTCTGGTGTTTGAATCAGGAAATCAATTGTTTCTTAGACTCAACACAATGAGTTTCTCAAATAATACCTTTATCTATCTCATCATAACATAAATGAAATCTGAGGCTTTATGTATCTTATTTCCCAATAACTGTAGACTATTCTTCATAAACTGACAACAACTTCCCAAACATACCGCTCTCGCACATTTATTTTTCCTGAAAGTCTATTGGTCAAGAAAAAGTAGTAATAAAGATTAGTGTCTTTACATATTTTGAACACAAAAGTTTTACATCTAAAAAGTTTAAATACACATAAAATACAAGTATAAAGCTGCAATGAAGTAGTTATAATTCTCACAGTAAAACCCACTAATATTTGAAAGTCATTTTTTTTACCTTGTAAGACATTTTACATCATTATCTGCTGCTTGGTTTGATGTTCCCATAACCCAGTCTGTCAGGTATTCTACCATCTTATTCCTATAGAATGGTGGAGAAAAGAGAAACAGCAAACAATTTTTTTGAAGTCACACCCCCCCACACACACCTTCAGTCATGTAAGATTACTTATAGTGCAAATAATTTAGCAGATAACCAAGGTGACATGACGACTTTATAAAAGAGATACTGCTATCATAGATGTAAAAGCCAGAAGGAACAAGCAACGTGGATATTGATCCTCCATCATGGCCTTTAGTTATGCTATCAGATTGGAAACAGAATCAAATTCTTAGCTCAAGTACAGCAGAGTTTTAGCAAAAGGGAGGCTTGCCACAGGCACAAAGCTTAGGGAAATTTGAGGAGAGACACAGAGAAAAACAAACATGTAAACTGCTCTCTTTTTATGTCTTCCTTTCTACCAGTAACCAGATATCTACTCTATTTCTGTACTTCATTCAACAAATTAAGATTTACAAGACCCTACATTGCTCTTTTGAGAACTCACCTAAATTTCATCTCTTGGCAAAATGAGAGGTCATCTCTCCTTGCCATCGTTACTTCAACCAACTGATACAGTTTCGTTTTTATTTGAATTGCATGGACCATATTCCCAAGCACACAAACGTACCTATACAGACATAGAGACAATAAAAAAATTATCAGATACAGACATAAGATAAGGCATTCAAAATACTTTAACCATCAAATAAAATGAACTAAACGTAAGTTTGAAAACAGTAAGATATTTATTTATATGAGAGCATACACAATATCTGGTTACCTTATTGTCACACCCTAGTTTGTGTGCAGTAAAGAATGGCAAATTATTTTATCAATTACTATCAATATCAATGTGTAAGAGGTTTTTCTTGTCTCTTAAATCTTAAAGTATGTTTCTGCTACATTTCAGTAGAAGGCTTACCTGATCAGATTTAACATCATTGTTTCAATGCTAGCTTGCTCTAGATGTTCAGAGCTGCCTTCAGTATGATTATCTAGCAAGTTCTTCATTATATCTAGGGTTTGCTCTACAAATTGAGTATTGGTATCAGTCAATAAAACCTATAGAGAGAACAAATATATTAATGATTTACCATCAATACCCAGAAGACAGATCCCTAGAGGGATGAAACTGACTGATCTAAACACACAAATAGAGACATGCACCCACAGGCATGCAGCCAAACAGGCACACAGATATACACAGACACTCATATCTATATACAAGGCACGTATACCCTCAGGCACACATACACATCAGAGTTCCTAGAAGCAAGCTGACCATTCATTGAGACGATTCTTCTTTCTACAATTTTTTGACAATTTTTAAAAACTGTGAGTACCTAATTTAAACAATCTGAAAGAAAAAGGCTTCATTATTTCAAACAAGTCACTCTATTCATAGGGAAAGGTGAAAAATAAAAAACAGCACACTTTACCTGTCCTTAGGAGTCAAAAAACTTGGTGATGGGTCTTCTTCAATTTGTTAAATAGCGTCAGATAAAGAGCAGGACTCAATTCTAGACCCACCAGGTCCTTATCATTGGTCGGTGTTTGAAGTCCCACTTTCTCAAGGTTACACACCATTAACGACAACAGCTGATCCATATATTTGCTGACAGGTGTATCTGCATTTCCCTCTGAGGACATCACTGAAATCATGGAACCCTTATGTTCACTGACCGGACCCACGGGTGGGCTAGAGGTTGCCAGGCCAGAATTACTTCTCTGCTGGAGGCACACTCCCCCAAGGGCACAAAGGAAGCCAGTCATGTTGATCCAGGCCTGTAGGGAGTCTGTGTCAGACAAATCTGTGCGTCCTCCTCCACTCACATGGGACATTCGCCTCTTAACAATGGTCTTGTGAAGCTTTCAACAGCCTAAACACAAAATTTTTGTGCAAAGCATGAATTAAACCTAAATTAGCTGAGACTTGACAAATTACTCTTTATCCAACATTTCTTCCGTGACAAAAGTACAAAAAAAAGTAAAACATACATTGAAATCAACCCCCTAAATTACCATATACATTTTTAAAGAGCCACTGATTTATTTTTGTCATACACTAATATAATTGACCAAGTATAAAATTTCTTTTAAAAAGCTTTGATTTCACATGGATGAACCTTGGAAACATTATGCTAAGTGAAAGAAGCTAATCATAAAAGCCCACATATTCTAAAACTCCATTTACAGAAAATATCCAGAATAGGCAAATCTACAAAGTAGATTCCTGGTTGCCTAGGGTTGGAGAAGCGGGGGGAAGAGAGACAAGAAAGTGTGGGGGGGTGGTTAGAGGCAGAGATAGCTAAAGGATACAGGGTTTTTTTTCTCAATTGATGAAATTGTTCTGAAACTGATGGTGGTGATGGTTGCACAACTCTGTGAACATGCTAACAACAGTCACTGAATTGGACACTTTAAATGCGTGAATTGTATGGTATGTAATTATATATTATAGTAAACAGTTATCCCCCAAAAGCTTTCATTCTAAAGCTACATGTCCCCTCCAAATAAAGGTATTAGGTACACAATTTTGCTTCACAAAACTATAACTTTTTTCTTATTGTAATTAAGCATGACAGAAAAATAACATGGGGGAAGAGCCAGTTTTTATAAATCTCCTAATAATGAGAGCAATATGAGCATTATAAATCATATACACACAAACACCAACTCATCAATTTCCAAAGTAACAGATAATACAGTCAATAGTAATAGTTGAATGAACTGTCCACATTTTAAAATTTCATTTAATCTATGGGCTCAATCTTCTGCCCAAGACATTCCTTAATTAGAATACCTAACAAAATAGCAAAATGAATTGTTTCCATGTTAATTTTTCTCTACCTCTGTTGCTCCTTTTCTGAAAATTCTGTGAAACACCCTGATGAAGGGAGAAAGAGCAAGAAAAGATAAAGAAATGGTCTTTGCAACAAACAGTCTCTAGCAGTGCTGCCCAGTATTTCTGTGATGATGGAAACATTTTCTCTCTGCTGTCCAACAGAGTAAGTACCTGTCATATGTGGCTACCGGGTACTTGCAATGTGGCTACCATATGATTGAGGAACTAAATTGTATTTAATTTTAATTATGTTAAAATTTAAGTTAAATAGTCATACATAGCTAGTGGCTATCATATGACAAAGTACAGGTCTAGATAAACCACAACTAAATATCAGTCTTCAGACAACTATATGCTTACTTTACTGAGTGACTCGTGAAAGATTACCAAAGAGAAGGACATATATTTAGCAGATCAGTTAATAGACAAAAGGCAACTTTACAGACTTACCTGGCCATCTTCCATTTGGGCTTCTGGGTAGCTAAGGATTAGTTTTGTTGCTTGTTCCCATTTTGCATGTGTATCTTCCCAAGCCTAAAATGAAGACAGTTATCACTTGAAAGCAACTTTAAGTCTAGAGCTAAACATCGATCAGCAACAGCCAAGCTTGAAACTTGATATATATTAAGTACTCAGATATTATACTTGTAATATGCACATATCTTGGATTTACTTCAAAAGCTATTCCTCATTACACATATGTAACAAGAGGCTTCCAAAACTGAGGGTGGGCACCTGAGAGGGGTGTTTCTGTTGCTAAGGGCACACCTCAGTGTTTCCTGCAGTGGGATGCTCAGTGCGCCTCAGCAGTGCCATCACTCTTTCTGAAGTGCTGCTGTGCCTAAGCAACTACAACAGCAAATCAAGTTACTGCACTTAGAGCCCTGCCTGCCAATGGAGAACCTGATAAGCCCCACCCAAAAGGCAGAGTAGGAGGAGCAGAGCAAATGCCTCAAGTGATAAAGCCAAAAACTTCCATTCACTAACCTCACAGGAAAGGTACTTATCTTAGACTCTACAATATCCACAGCACAAAATAGCCATTCCCACCTATAATTTACTCATGGAGTTATCCATAACTCCATATGTAAATTACATGGTCATAACTGATAGTAACGTATACTGCCAGTTAGTTTTAAAATGTATAGCATATTAAAAACTCAGTGGGAGACTAACAATTTATTTCAAATGCTTTTTATTTTCATCCTACTTTGTTCAGAAAAGGATTTCAAGTAAGCTACTTGAATTTCCCCTGTAAACTTACAGAATAGTAACCTTAAATACATTCTCACAATCAGATGCCATGTGCTTTAGGGAGGCTGAGTAAAAAAACCATTATTCCCATTTACCTGTTGACATCACGTTGCTGACAGGCAAACTCCATGAATGTGTTAGAGTTGAGCAAGAGGTTACGCACCGACACTTCATCCACCCCACACTGGGTATCTGCTTCCTCACAGAGGTGGCGGAAACAGGACATGGCAACCAGAACAGCTTCAGTGTCAGGGTTCCGCAGACACACGTACAGAGCCACTTCTAGTTTGGTCTACGCTTGTCAGCAAGTCAGGGGGGTTCCGCTGCATCCTGCTGCACTATCCTGAGAGTCAAGGGTGGAAGACATATATTTGCAACTTGGGTAATTTTATGTAAAAAACCCAACACCACAATAAACTGCGTGCGTGTGTGTGTGTGTGTGTGTGTGTGTGTGTCCGTATATATCTCAGCATACAATAACTCATAAGAGCTTTCTCCTTTAATCATTATAGGAATTTTTCAAACCCCAAAATATCTTGTCCTATTGAGCTGGACCAACATAAAGCTACTATCTGTCCAATTTCAAATCAAATAGGTATTATCCTATTCCAGATTCCAGAAATATAAACTGATTCTAACATGGACAGGTAAAACACCATAACATAAATCTACTGCAGTGATGATATAATGTACTTCCCAGTC
This sequence comes from Pan troglodytes, assembly GCF_028858775.2. Taxonomy (NCBI): domain Eukaryota; kingdom Metazoa; phylum Chordata; class Mammalia; order Primates; family Hominidae; genus Pan; species Pan troglodytes. The sequence goes on from NC_072413.2 coordinate 17,740,090, forward strand.
AATTACAAATGACAAAAACAGAGGAAGTAACAGGAAATTCTATCTACTTGCTGTAGCAAAGTAATAAAATAAGTACACTGAGGCACTCATTGAAACAAGGGCATAAACAAGAACTAAATATTGCTGTAGAAGATAGACTTGATTCTGAATTACCTATTCCCCAAACATGAAATGGAGAAAATAATTGACAAAATAAATGCAAATTCTACAAGTAAAACAGACAATAATAAATAGCATACTGCTTAGATGTTTTTTTCTTTAACAAGATTATATTAAAAATTAGGGATGAAAAACATTTTGGTTTGGAAAGTAAACTCTTCTCTAATGATCTGATATTTTCACTTGAAATATGATTTATATTTAAAGGAAATAATACACACTAACGCAAATCACAGAAACACTTATCTTTAACATGAAGCAAAATACTTTGCTTTTATCCTTTTACATCTGTACCTTTGTTAGCTGGTACAAATTCTATACTTCTATGGTATGAATGGTTTTTCATGAGGTGGAGGTTATCAGATACAGCTTGTAAGTGTCAAGTGCTATTTATACTTTTTTTTTTTTTTTGAGACGGAGTCTCGCTCTTTCACCCAGGCTGGAGTGCAGTGGCGCTATCTCGGCTCACTGCAAGCTCTGCCTCCCGGGTTCACTCCATTCTCCTGCCTCAGCCTCCTGAGTAGCTGGGACTATGGGCGCCTGCCACCGCGCCCAGCTAATTACACATTTTTTAATTTAAACCTTACAACAACTCTGGAGCAGGAATTATTATTGTCTCCATTTTAAAACTGAGGAATTGAGGAACAAGGGTGTTAAGAACTTGCCCAAAGTTCCATAAAGAGCAGTGATAGAACTAGAGTCTAAGCAGTTTTTCACTATTACACTATATTACCTGGATGGAATTTACCAAAGTTCATTCAGAAAACAAATAGAGGACACGAGATGATACAGGAAAATTACAAAAGAAGCTGACCATAGAGGAGTTCCCTTTTCCCTTCTGGAGAGAGGCTCAGGAGTACGTAGTGACACTTCATGACCCATGGACATTTGACTGGTATTTCCACTAGAAGGAGTATCACATCCTACTCCATAAGAAAGGAGAAAGTGACATGAACTTCTATCTGCCTGCTAGAAAAAAGAAAGAAAGAAGCTTTACTGATGCACTGACAACCAAGAGGAATAAACACTTATATGGGTGGTCTTCCTGTTTGAGACTCTCCTAGAAAACCTCTCCTCTCAATCTCTATGCCCCACCTTGAAGGAAATTCACTAGAAACCCATTAGAACAAATAATGTTCACTTAATGTCTTTAAAATTTCTTTCAGTTTCTCATTCTCTAAATAATCAGAAACAGTAGATTCTACAAATATAAATTAAGTCTAACATAAACATAAGTAAAACATCAACAATGTAAATCCACTGTATGAAAACTATAATTTGATCTCAATGACAAAGATTTTTTTTCCACAAGATTTTATCCTGTGCCATGTTGGCATAACTAGAAATTGACTCTGAGATTAAGTTCTTCTGGACCAGTAATTAACCCTGGTATATACACCAAGTATGTCACAAGAGTGACTGTGCTGACCAGGGCACTACGAATTCATTACTGGATTCCTCATACTCATATTCTGGAGATTATGCCATAGGCAAGGGCACAAAAGTCTGAAGTCTAATCTCTTTCCATATGTTTGGAATAATGCCAAATTCTGCTATATTAACACATCAAATAAGCCAGATGTGAATAAATCCACTTCACCATTAGTCTATTTCTAAACAGAGACAATTTATTAATAACAAGCTGTATAATACTGAAAAGGATATGAGTTTCATACATTTAAGGTTTTTCACAGCTATGCTTCTAGTACCAGATAAAAACTCATTAAATCAAGTACTCCTAAAACTAGGCCATAATAGAATTCCTAAATTGTTTAACTATAGGAACTATACGTTAAAAGAAATGTAAGACTCTTCTCTATCCCCCACAACCTCACCATGTTTCAATAGTTCAGAATCAAAAAATTTCACTCCACCCCAAGAAGTGTCGTGAAATTTTCAAGATGTGAAACTTTTACTGGAGGAATAGAAATAAAACTAGATTGAGGACCCTCAACCTTTTCCCTTTTGCTTCTTGATAGATAATTCTCTGGACTAGTCTAGCCACAACATCTAGGCCTTTACGATTTCTCAGAGCTATGATTCTAGAACTGGACAAAAAACTCATTAAATCAAGTACTCCCAAATCCATGCCATAATAGAATTCTTAGATTAATTATAGAAGCTATATGTTAAAATAAATTTTATGTATGAATTATGTCTATGTGTGAACTTGAGAGTAAAGATAGAATATGCTCCTCAAGCTACTTTGGTTACGGCAGTCACCACTTTTTCTAGGCCTGTCCCACAGAGACCTATTTAACTCAACTAGAACTAGAATTCATCAACAGTGTGGTTTGAAGGCCAAAGTTTCAGAATAATTTTTAAAGTGCTAATTTGCCAGCCTTTGTCCTCTGCACATATGTATCCTTTTGAGAACCTTGGGGGGAAGGAGGAGCTGAAATAGAAACTAATTTGGCTATAAAACACCTTCTTAATCTCCCCCCATCACCATTCCAAATATTCTCCCATTTTTTAAAGATGTCATTTTGCTTACCTTATTTTAAAGAAGAAATTTATTCCTGCAGGTCAAAATTTCCTGCAACCACTTGAGAATTTCTGTGCTACTAAGCATTTGATGACTAGTTAATTTCTTGCAGATGTAAAAATACATTTGTGAGCTGCAGTAACATAAAGTTCATTGCTACTAGCATCAATAATAACCTAATGCAGATATAACCAGACATAAGAATGGCAATCTCCCATAATGAATACCAGCTTAGAGAAGCTTAGTTATGTTAAGTATGTTAGTTGAATGATAGGGAAATTAAGAAGAAAGAGAAACGTTAAGAAATGATAAGGGCAATTAAGAATCTGATCTAATTATATCAGTATTCATTATACATTAGGTTTCTTAGAGATGTCTTAGTTTTCAGTTATGATCAGAAAGGATCAGTAAGTGCTCTTGAGCTAAAAATTACCCTCAAGGTCTTGGCGTTTCAGTTAAACCAAATGAACTTAGTGTGGTAATTTTGAGACATTTCATAAAAAAACACTTACACAAAGCAAGAGCTCTGGATCTGCATGAATTAGTTTCACCATGGACAAGAGAAGATACTTACAGCTCCTGGTCTCCAGGTCTGTAGGTTTTTCTTTAAATTTAAGGCTTGTTACTTTTTCTTTAAATGTAAGAGTCTAAAAACCAAACAAAAACATGGTATCAGACATAAGACTCAGGATAATAGCTATCCAACCTTTTAAAAGAAATTTATTATGAAAAAACTTTGAAAAAAGCTACTTTTATAATACCAAATGTGTGATAAAAGTCGAAACACTCAATAGTAAGCATAAGGTCAGTATTATTAAGCTTAAAAAAATGGAAATTGTTTTTGCATCATTTATATTACGTTTTAATCAATCTAATAAAACAATGAAAATCTATTACAATACTAAAAGCTTAATATCAGGTTGTAAAAAACCTCCTATGTAAAAAACGATTTTCCAAAATGTAAAAATATAAGGGAAAAAACATTTGGTCTCTAGTTCTCACAAATCTCCACACTGGGTAACTCATTAACAAACATTCCCCACACACATACACACAAGTATTTCACAGACTCTACAGTATTGTCCGTTGTAAGATGCAGCATTATTTGATGTCCCAAAAGGAATGAAAACCCGCTGTCAATTGTAAGACACCATCTAAAATAAGATACACTCCCAATTTCAGAGAAGAGTAAAAATAAGTGCTTCTTAGAATTAATGAAATATATTATCTAGGCAATCTCTGTATTTACTAGTTTAATTGTAAAATCTGCTTTTTCCTTCGATGGCACTCCATCTCTTTCGAGTTACAGAATGCACGCATTTTGCCTGAAGAACATTCATAAAACAGAAAGAATTCTGAGAAAGGTAAACTTATGGAAAACATGTTTTCATTACAGAGACATAGGATGAATTAAAATAATCATAGATGTTTTTCAACTAAAAATCCAATAATTATATTCTAGATCTAATATCACCTATTATTATAACATATTTTCCTTTCCTTCTTTAAAAGAACACAAAACTATCTGATTTTGACATGAATGCCTTTATATAAACATATATATAACATAGAAATAGTAGACTGTGTACCAACTCTGGACCCATAATACAAATGTCCAAGTAAACAGGCTGCCTTTCAAAGTTAAAAAGCGGACATGCGTATCTACAACACAAATGAACCGTCTTCTGTGTTTAAGTGAAACATGCATTTGTTATTACACCCAAGAACACTGAAGGGCTGTAGTCCTCAGAAGGGAAGAATAGCTATTTAAATGCACACATTTATACTCAAGAATGTCACTACAGAAGAGAAATAGCAAAACTTACAAATAGTTTGCTTTTATATTTATAACTGCCCCTTAACCCCTAGGCAAATGTTTTACTAAATGATTTAACAAATGCTGGTTTTACTGTTTGGTCTCTTTCAACTGTATTTTTTCCTCACTCTAAGTTGAGGTGTTTCACCTTAGATCAAGCTGAAACTTTGATTAAACAAATGTATTTACTTTGACGTAACTAAGTGTAACTATCAAACGACTCTTCTCTGATGCAGCCATTGCACAGGAACACAAGATCAGAGAACAAGTAGTAGATGGCAGAATTTTTCCTTATTTAAGAATAATTTCCAAAAAAAGTAAATAGAGTCTTATGCCACATAATAACATTTCAGACAACGATAGACGACATGTAACACAGCTGAAAAATTCCTATCACCTAGTGACATAGCCATCATGATGTCCAAGCACAATGCATTACTTTTTGTTTGCAGCGATGCTGGTGTAAACAAACTTTCACTTCTAGTCATATAAAAAAAGTATAGCACATTCAATTATGTATAATATACAGTACTTGATAATGAGAATAAATGTTACTGGTTTATGTATTTACTATAATACACTTTTTTTCTAAGATGGAGTCTCACTCTGTTGCCCAGGCTGGAGTGCAGTGGCGTGATCTCGGCTCACTGCAACCTCCGCCTCCTGGGTTCAAGCAATTCTCCTGCCTCAGCCTCCCGAGTAGCTGGGACTACAGCTGCAAGCCACCACACCTGACTTATTTTTTTGTATTTTTAGTAGAGAAGGGCTTTTGCCATGTTGGCCAGGCTGGTCTCAACTCCTGACCTCAGGTGATCCACTCGCCTTGGCCTCCCAAAGTGCTGAGACTACAGGCGTCAGCCGCCAGGCCCAGTCTACTATGGTATACATTTTATTGTTATTTTAGAGTATACTCCTGCTTAAAGATAAAAAGTTAACTATGAAACACAAGCTCAGAAGGTCCTTCAGGAGGTACTCCAGAAAAAGGCATTGTTACCACAAGAGATGACAGCTGGATCCACATGTTATTTCCTCTAAAAACCTTCCAATGGGAGCAGATGTGGAGGTGGAAGACAGTAACACTGATGATCTTGACCCCATGTAGGCCTAGGCTAATGTATATGTTTGTGTCAGTTTTTAACAGAGTTTTCAAAATGAAAATTAAAATAGAACATTTCTGAAATAAAAAAAACTTACAGGCTATGAAGAAAAATATTTTTATACAGCTAGCTATACAATGTGTTTTAAGCTGTTATTACAAGAGTCAAAAAGTTAAAAAATTTAAAAGTTCATAAATTTTAAAAGTTACAGAAAAGTTAATTATCGAAGAAAAAATATTTTTTATAAATTTGGTGTAGCTTAAGGGTACAGTGTTTATAAAGTCTACAGTATAGATCCTTAGTATGAGAAAAAAACAAGTATTAAAAGAGGCAGCCTGTGCCCTGGACTCAGGGGCTTCCCTAGGGGGTGCCCCACTTGCCCAAAGCAGCGCAGCCTGAACCCAAAACTGTGAGCAGAGAATCCCATGTGTGTTTGAAGGGTTTCCTATGTCCTCTGTGTTCTCCTATAGAAAGCAGCAGGGGTGTGTCAAGCACACACAAGACGCTCTAACAACACCCTGAGCACACCCTCATGCTGCTGTGACGCACCCGGACCCTGGACAGGCCGTGGTGAGAGCAGCCCAAGGATCGTGGCTGGGGACCGTGTCTGGCTTTGTGGAGGAAGTCACATGGAGTGCCTTCTCCAAGAAGACGGCCAACGCCCTGCAGGCAGCCCGCTCCACTGCGCCCTTATCAGTCTGTACAAGTGCGGGATTTCATTTGGCAGATCCCCAAGGCAGGAGAGAAAAGAAGGAAAGCTAACCTAACTCCAGGCTCTCCATGGACACCAACAGCTAGAAGTGTCTGACAGGAGGCATGCGTCCTTGGCCCCGATGAGGCTGCGGGCCATCCCTGCAGTCCTGGCTAGGCAGCTGAGAGGCAGGCCTTGTGGATGCTCCGGGCACAGGTGTTGAGCAAGGTGGTAACCGAGTGCTTGTCTGGGAGCTGCGGCCACTTGGAAGTCACGCAGCGGTGCACTGACCTGAGGAAGGAGTTGGTGCCTGCAACAGAACAGTGGGCATGAGCCTGAGGCAGCCGGCGCTGCACCCATGCCCTGCACACCCGACAGTGCTCTGGGAAGTGGCAGACCCAGGACTGGCTGAAGCACCAGGAGGAGCCCTGCACGCTGCCTGCCTGGCCATCGGGCTCTCCTCCCAGAGCCTCGTCAGTGAAGAATTGAATCTGAACGGGATTTGGAGCCCAAGGCTTTGCCTCTGATGACCTTGGGGACCCAGCCCTGTCTCTGCTGTGTGCCAGCTCTGGGCTCAGGGACACTGACCCCTGTCAACATGACTCTCTTTGGAGCCACATCACCCAGATGGGGTCTTGTGTGCCCAAGCTACTGGTAGGACCTGTCAGCCCCACTGAGCTCCCTAGTGGCCTCTGGGAGAAGTGGGGTCTGTCCTTGAGCCGTAGGCTTTCTCACCCCTCAGCCACTGAACACAGCCACCCTGGACAACTGACCTGACACAAGATGAAGGGGCAAAGGGACACAGAAGAAGAGCAGAGACCCCTATCTCTCAGGTGACCACTGGAAAACCCATGCCTGCCCGCGAAGGGGGAGTCAGAAGAGGGGAGGGAGGGGCCTGAGCTGGGAGGGGCTGGAGTGCACAGAGGCTGTCCCTGCAGCACTGGAAGCCTGGTGTTCCAGAATGACCCCTGCCTGCCCTGGGCCCCCAGACAGCTCCTCTGGGTCTGCCCACTGTATAGCCACTGCCGGTCCATCCACAGTGGACTCTGGGTAGGGTAGTGGGTGGGCACATGGTGGCACACTTGGGAGGTCCTTGTCATTTGCAACACACAAGGCTGTACCTGTGACCCAGACAAGCCCTGGCCTGCCCTGCCTCACAGCCCTGCTCCCGAACAGGACTCTTCACACCCCGGGAGGTTCTGATGAGGCTTGAGGCAAAGCCTGGATGTCTCTCTGACTCTCGGATTTCCAAACCTGAAGCCAGAGTGACCTGCACAGATGGGTGCCCAGAGGTCCTGCCTGCCACCTCCCTAAGGCCCCAGGCAAGCAGAGCCGCATCTGTGTTGGGGAGGTGAGGGTGTGTGGGCTCCAGGGGTGGGGGCAGAGGCATGGCCAGTCTGTCCTGGGCCCAGTGTATGTGAAGACAGAGCAGACAGCCTGCCGGCACGTGAACACAGGATGCGGTCTGGGCACTGTGCCCTCCGGCTTGGACAGCAGAGACCTGGTGCTGCGGTCGGGGGTTGCTTTCCTGCACCCCCCTGGACACTCGCCCAGCTTGCAGATCAGGCGGACGGTGCCATTGTTGCTGCAGTGAGAAGGGTACAGGTTTATCATGCCCTTGGGCTCCAGCCTGGCCACCAAGCCCTGGAGCACGTTGGGGATGCTCTGCTGCTCATCGTCCTCAAGCCTGTGCTTCCGGGTGCATACCACTGGGGCCTTGGGGAGGCACCATGGTGACCACACTGGGCACACATGGCCCAGGGCCAGGCAGCCACCCTCCCCGAAGCCCAGCACAGCTGGATGTACGTGATGGGTGGGCTGTGGATGGCAGTCATGGTTGGAATGATTGTGCAGTACAGGGAATGGTTGAAGAGGGTGAGCGGATGTTGGCCAGGATGGCATCCAGGAACAGCTGGCATAGGTACTGCTGTTTGGTCGGTGGCACCGGGGGCAGTGGGGGAGTGGGCTGGAGCAGGATGGGCACGGTCAGCAGCCCGGAACCCGAGGGTTCCCCATGTAGGGGGCTTTCCCACCCCAGGCCCGTCCTCACAGCCAGATTCCCGAGGCCTCTCTCTCAGCCTCCACCCTTGTGCAGACAATGTTGGCCGATCCTGGGTATAATCCCCATCCCCACAACCTTGTCCTCCCCAGAGTCCCTGCCCCCTCTGGGCCGGGTGGCAGAGACACCGATGGGGGCCGCAGACAGAGAGTGACTTCTCCCACGTTCCCACCCAGCACAGCAAACCTGGCCTGGAAGAGGCCTGGTGGGCAGGGTCTCAGGTCAGGCCCAGCCCCTACCCGGCCACCCTAACCTTGAAGGCCCCTCCCAGCGGTGCTCCCAGGAGCTCTTGGGGGAGCCCCAATTCTCCCAGGGATGCCCAGGATCCCACACTCACCACTGCCATGTCAGTTTTGAGTTTTTTTTTTTTTTTTTTTGAGACGGAGTCTCACTCTGTCACCCAGGCTGGAGTGCAGTGGCGCCATCTCGGCTCACTGCAAGCTCCACCTCCCGGGTTCACGCCATTCTCCTACCTCAGCCTCCCAAGTAGCTGGGACTACAGGCACCTGCCACCACGCCCGGCTAATTTTTTTTTTTTTTTTTTTTTGTATTTTTAGTAGAGACCGGGTTTCACTGTGTTAGCCAGGATGGTCTCGATCTCCTGACCTCGTGATCTGCCCGCCTTGGCCTCCCATCGTGCTAGGATTACAGACATGAGCCACCGCGCCCGGCCAATATTTTTAAATAAAAAATTACAAAGCTGTTTTTCTTAAAATGTTACAATAAAATTGAATCTGTGTGTAAAATATATCTATTTTATGTGTACGTGTGTGTGTGTGTGTGTGTGTGTGTGTGTGTGTGTGTGAGAGAGAGAGAGAGACAGAGAGAGAGAGAGTTATGAATTAGGAAGCATATGTACCAAAACATTAGGAGTAGTTGAGTAATGAGATTATGAATGATTTTCACTTTCTTCTTTATACTTTATCAATCATCATCTCAAAATTTACAATCAGAATTCATTATAAGCTATTGTTTGTTTGTTTATTTATTTATATTCGCAGTGGTGTGATCTCAACTCACTGTAACCTTGGCCTCCCAGGGTCAAGCAATCCTCCCACCTGAGCCTCCGGAGTAGCTGGGACAAATCAAAGTTAAGTTTTCTTCAGTTTAAAATAACTTGTTATAATTATGTTGTTTAGCCTCATGGTAACCGGAAAACAAAAATCAATAATAGACACCCTAAAAATGAAAAGCAAGCAATTAAAACACACTACCAGAAAAAATTACCTCACTACAAATAAAGACAGGAAGGAAGGGAAGGAGGAAAGAAAAGAAAGAAAGAGAGAGATCAGAGAGAAGAGAAAGAGGAAGGAAGGGAGAAAGAACAAAATAAGAAAGAGAGAGAGTAGCAAAACAACCAGAAAACAAGTAAAAAATGGCAGTATTATGTTTTTAACCGTTAATAATAACCTTGAATATAAATGAATAACATTGTCCAATTAAGACAGAGTGGCTGAATGGATTAAAAGACAAGACCCAATTATATACTGCCTACAAGAAACTCAGTTCACCTATAGACATACATAGACTGAAAGTGAAGACATGATAAATGATATCCCATACCAGTGGAAACAAAAAAAGCAGGAGTAGCTCTACTTAGATTATATAGACTTTCAGTCAAAAAAGAAAAATATGAAGATAATTATATAATGAGAACGAAGTAAACAGCAGCATAACAATTACAAGTGCATATGCAACCAGCACTCAAGCAACTAAATACAGTAGCAAATATTAACAGACCTTAAAGGATAGACTGCAATACAGTAACAGAATGCCTCAATGCTTCGCTATAATCAACACCCCACTATCATCAATGGACAGATTATCCAGACAACAAAACATCATCAGTTAAACTGTACTCTATACCCAATAGACCTAACATTTACACAGCTTTCCATTCCGAAACTGCACAATGCACATTCCACTGAATAGCATATGGATTATTCTCCACAACAGACTATGCGTTAGGCCAAAAAACAAGTCACAACACATTTTTAAAAACTGAAATCATGGCCGGGCGCGGTGGCTCATGCCTGTAATCCCAGCACTTTGAGAGGCCAGCGGGGGCGGATCACAAGGTCAGGAGACAGAGTTCACAGAGATCATCCTGGCTAACACAGTGAAATCCCGTCTCTACTAAAAATACAAAAATTAGCTGGGTGTGGCGGCGTGCGCCTGTAGTCCTAGCTGCTGGGGAGGCTGAGGTAGTAGAATGCCGTGAACCCGGGAGGTGGAGCTTGCAGTGAGCCAAGATCGCGCCACTGCACTCCAGCCTGGGCGACAGAGCAAGGCTCTGTCTCAAAAAAACAAAACAAAACAAAACCTGAAATCATATCAAGTATCTTTTCTGACCACAGTGGAATAGTACTAGAAATCAATAACAGGAAGAAAAACTGTACAAATATATGGAAATTAAAATACATGCTCATGAACAGCCAATACATAAATGAAAAAAAAGAAAATTAAAAATTTATTGAAAAAATAATAGAAACACAACATAACAAATCCTGTGGGATGCAGCAAAAGCAGTTGTAAGAGGAAAAGGGCATAGCTATAAACACCTACATCAGAGAAGTAGAAAGATCTCAAATAGCCAACCTGACAGTACACCTGAAGTAATGAGAAAAATGAGAAAAATAAAATGCTAAAATTAGTACAAAAATATCATAAAGATTAGAGAAGAAATTTTAAAAATAGAAACAAAAAATACAAAAAGTCAATGGAACAAAGAGCTGGATTTTTTAGAAAAAATCAAAACTGACAAGCTTTAACTAGACTAAGGAAAAGAAAAAGAAAACAAAATCATAGATGAAAAATGAGACATTACAAGTGATAACACAGAAATATGAAGGATTGTAAGAGATTACTAAAAACACCTATATAAAAACAAGTTGGAAAATCTAGGAGAAGTGATAAATTTCTGGACACATAACAAATTCCCAAGATAGAATGATAAACAAAAAACCGGAACAGATCAATAATGAGTAATGTAATTAAAGCAGTAATAAAAAGTCTTCTGTCAAAAACACAAGAACCATGGTTTTACTGCTGAATTCTACCAAACATTTTTAAAAGAGCTAATACCAATTTTACTCAAAATATTCCCCAAAAAATGAAGAGAAAGGAAGTCTTCGAAACTTGTTCTATGAGGACAGCATGACCCTGGTACAAAAACCAGACCAGGAAACAACACAAAAAGAAAGCCATGGGCATTTTAAATATCCCTGATAAACACAGATGCAAAAAAATCCTCAGCAAAATACTTGAAAATTGCACTTGACAACACAATAAAAAGATGATCTGCCATGATCAAGTGGGATTCATCCCAGGAATATGAGGATGATTCAATAAAACACAAATAAATAAATGTACGACATCACATTCAGCGAATCAGGAACAAAAACCATATAATCATTTCAGTAGATGCTGAAAAAAATAAAAATCAACATTCCTTCATGGCAAAAACTGAACAACATGAGTACAGAAGGAACATATCTCAGCGCAATAAAGGCCATATATGATAAACCCACAGCTAACATCATAATCAACGGGGAAAGGTTAAAACTCTTCCTCTAAGGCCTGGAACGAGTGTGGCTACTTATACACCACTTTTATTCATCATAGTACTGGAAGTCCTAGGTAGCGCAATTAGACAAGAGAATGCAATAAAAGGCATCCAAATTGGAAAAAAGGAAGTCAAACTGTCTCTGTTTGCAGGTGACATGATCATATATATATACATAGAGAAAGAGAGAACCCTAAAGATTCCACAAAATCACCTACTAGAAATAATTTAGTCAAGTTGCAAGACACTATATCAACATATAAAAATGAGTAGCACACCCATGCAACAATAGTGAAATATCTAAGAAAGAAATCAAGAAAGCTATTTCATTACCAAAAAAATTATATCTAGGGATAAACTTAACCAAAAAGACAAAAGATCCCACAATGAAAACTATAAAACACAGATGAAAGCTATTAAAGCAGACACAAGTAAATGGAAAGATATCCCATGTCCATGCACTAGAAGAATATTGTTAAAATGTCTACATTACCCAATGTGATCTACAGAGTCAATGCAATCCATGTGAAATTACAAAAGACATTCTTCGTAGAAATAGACAAAAAAATCCTAAAATTCACATGGAAACGCAAAATGCCTCAGATAGACAAAAGAATCTGGAATAAAAAGAAAAGCTGGAGGCATCACACCTGACTTCAAAACATACTACAAATCTGTAGTAAGCATGGTAATACCAAAACAGCATAATACTATCAAAAAAAGGGGCGGGGGGGAAACAGAGAAACGAAGGAATGACAGACATAGACAAGTGAAACAGAATAGAGAAATCAGAAATAAATTCACGCATTTATGGTGTACTCATTTTTAACAAAGGCACCAAGAACACACATTCGGGAAGGACAATCTCTTCAATAAACTGCTAGGATAACTCAACACCCACATGTACAGGAATACATCTAGGCCGTTATCTTACCATATACAAAAATCTACTCAAAATAAAGATTTAAATGTAGGACCTGAAACTATAAAACTACTAGAGAAGAAAACATAGGATAAATCCTTCATGAAACTGGTTAGGACAAGGAATTTTCAAATAGACATCAAAAGCACAAGCAACAAAAGCAAAGATGTAATTACATTAAACTTGTCAAAAGCACAAGCAACAAAAGCAAAGATGTAATTACATAAAACTTAAAAGCTTCTGCAAAGCACAGGAAGAAATCAGTAGAACGAAGAAACAACCCAGAGAATGGAAGAAAGTATTTGCAAACTATGCATCAGCCAAGGGGTTAATACACAAAATATATAAATAACTACTCAAAAGCAAAAATACAAATAATTGGATTAAAAAAAAATTACCCCAAATCTTTGTCTCCCACCATTATTTTCCCACCTTCTTTTCCCAACCGCCTTTGGCCTCCTCCCACTCGCCACCTGTTTTCTTCCTCCATCTACCCCAAAACTTTTTCCCCACCATTTTTCCCCACCGTCATTTCGCAAAGCCTTCTCTACTCTCTCACTCACCACCCTTTTCCTCATCCACTTACCCACTTTCCCCACTGTTTTTTCCCACCGTCTTTTCCCTTTCTCCCTGGCCACCTTCTTTTTCCCCATCCCACTCTCATCACCCTCTTTTGCTCCTTCATCTAAGCAAAAACATTTTCTCCCGTCTTTTCCCAAACCCTTCTCCCCACTCCTGCTGCTCACCACTTTTTCGCCCTTCATCTACCCGAAAACTGTTTTCCTCATCGTCTTTTCCCCCGCTCCTCCTTGCCACCCTCTTTCCCTTCTCTACCCAAAAACATTTCACCATAGTCTTTTCGCAAAGCCTTCTCCCCACTCCTGCTCACCTCCCTCTTTTCCCCCTCCATCTACCCCCCAGAATATTCCCTACGGTCTTTTCACAGTCTTCCCCCCTTCCCACTCGTCCTCTTCTTTGCCCTATCCTGCTTGCCACTCTCTTTTTTGCCTTCCATCTACCCCAGACTATTTTCCCAACTCTCTTTCCCTGCTCCCTCTCGTCACCCTCTTTCCTCCTCCTCGTTATCCTCTTTCCCCCCACCATCTACCCAAACACATTTTACCCACTGTCTTTTCTTTCTCCACCGTCTTTCTTTCCTGCCCACTATCTTTTTGCAAAACCTTGTCTTCCTCCCGCTGGCTACCCTTTTCCCTTCCCAAACCTGTTACCCTCTTTTCCCCCTCTATCTACCCAAAACCTTTTCTCCCCACTGTCTTTTCACAAAACCTTCTCTCTCTACTGCTCAACCCTGTTTCTCCCCCCCTACCCTCTCTTTCCTCCTCCCCTTGCCACCCTCCTTTCCTCCTCCATCTACCCATAAACATTTTACCCACCATCTTTCTGCAAAACCTTCCCTCCCTCCCGCTCCCCACCCCGTTTTTCTCCCTCCATCTACCCAAAAACTTTTTTTCCCACTATTTTTTCCCCACCGCCTTTTTGCAACGTGCTCTCCTGCTCGCTATCCTCTTTTCCCTTTGGCACTAACCACCCTCTTTACCCCCTCCATCTATCCAAAAACTATTTTCCTCCTCTTACCGCTTCCACCGCACTGCCGTCTCGGTCGCGGTTACCACCAATCGCAGCGAGGCGAGGCACCGTGTAGCGGCTCCAGCCTCCAGCATATGGCTGGTGATTACCCATTCCTGGTCCTCTAAGCCGGGCACTGAGCAGCTCCACAGGAAAATACGGGAACCTGGAAGAGCCTGACTTCCCTTCAGCCGCAGTCGTATACCGCGGTTATATACAGGAGGATTCCTGACTGCATGTTCTGATTGGATGAGAAAAACCCTCCAGGGTTACTTGGATTGGACTTTATTATCATGTTCTGATTGGATGAGAGTCAGTCTTAAGACAACCAATCACAGCATGAAAATAAAGTCCAATCAGAGTAGGCCTAGAGGTTTTTCTCTCATCCAATGAGAACACGTAGTCTGGGAACCACATGTGCGTAACCTCAGTACGTAAAGCATGCGGAGGTGGCGTCAGGTCATTTCAGGCTCTTCAGTGTGGGCGTTTGGTGTCCGGCATGGCTGCTACCTGTTTCTGGCTGGAGCCCCGGACACTGGCTCACTGCAGTTGGTGGTGTCGACAGAGCGGTAGGAGGGCGGCCAGTAGTGGGAGCTTCTCCTGCCGGGCAGGAAGACGAGTAGAAGGGAGCGGCACCGACGTATGCTGGAGGCTGGAGCCTGAGCCACTGGGGCTCGCCTCCCTGTGGTTGGTGGTGACTTGGGACACTGCAGCTCGGCCAGAGTGGTAGAAATGCCCTGGTGTAGGTGAGTTATCTGGGGATGTACTGCCCGCCTGTGGGGGCCGGGGTTGGGTGTCCTATTGGGGCTCACTGCCCGAAGCTGCACTGCCTGCGTCAGGGGGCTGGTTGGGGGCACTCTCCGAGGTTGCATTGCTGGCGGTGGAGGGGGGCGGTTTTGGCTGGCTATCCGGGGCTACACTGCCCGTGGGGGTGGGGGTGGTGCGGGGGAGGCAGGTTGTGTGCACTAACGTGTACTGCTGGTGGTGGGGGATGGGTTAGGGGCGCTATTTTCTGCTGCACTGCCCGGGGCAGGGAGTGGTTTGGGTAGTTATTTGGAGCTACAACGCTGGCAGTGGGGGGTGGTTTAGGAGTGTTGTCGGGTGCCGCACTGCCCTTACTCAGGGTGCGCTATCAGGAGCTGCGCTACCTGTGGTGGGGTGGGGGTGGCGATTTTGATGCGCTGTCTTGTGCAGCAACACCTGTGGCTGGGTCAGGTTGTGGGCACTATCAGGTGCTACACTGCCTGTGGAGGGGGTGGTTGGGGGGGGTATTGGGGTTACACTGCCTGCAACTGGCACAGGGTGTGTTGGGTGTGCTGTCCGGGGGCTACACTGCTGGCAGCAGGGGTCAGGTTAGGGTTGCTATGGGGGCCATACTGCCAGTGGTGTTGGTCGGCTGCAGAGGTGGTGGGGACAGCAACAGCCATGGTCTCCTTGCTCCTTCGGGTGACTCTTCTCTTTTCCAGACTCCAGAGTTCCTGCTGGTGCAATCTTGAGCAAGGCAGGGCCCCCACACCCACTGAGGTTCTCCGGCCTGCACCTCCCGCCCACACCCCATGCTCTGTGTTGGGGAGACCACCTGGGACTACCGGGTGGGGTTTAGTGGGCATCGCGGGGGGCTGTGGGAACAGGGCACTGTGGGTGGAGGTGTCAGGAACGGGAACCAGCAGTTGAGTGGGGAGGGCTGGCTGGGTCTGAGTTTCTCCTACTCCTGCTCCCCAAGGAGTGCAGCCCTGGTGGGCCCAGCAATTTCTGGCCAGTTGCACCTGGATGGGGGTGGTTTCAGCGAAGGCACTCACACCCAGCCCAGTTCCTGGCCAGTTTTTGCCAGAAAGAGAGGCTGGACTTCGGAGGGTGGGTGTGAGTGCCTTAGCTGAAGCTGGTCCCTGCCACCCAGTGGCCAGTGTGACAAGGTGAGGCTCTAAGGTTACCACTCCCTGCATCCCTTTCTAGGCTTTTCTGGCTTTGCCCGTCTAGCTGCTCCAAGCCAGGCTGGAGGAGGAGGAGAAGGAATCACCTGTGGTACGCTGGAGCCTGCATGTGGCGTGACTCTGCAGCTCGCCTAGTGTGATTGATGGCAGCCACGGAGACTGCAGCTCGACAGGAGTGGTAGGAGGGTGCCCATGGGGGCAAGGTGGTAGGAACCTTGTAGGGTGGGCTGCTGCATTGACGGCGACAGCAATTGTATTGGCATTGGTGCTAGTGGTGGTAGTGGCAGCAAGTTTGGGGACCGGGAAGGGAGAGTAGGAGCACTGCAGGGCCCAGTCCGACCTGGGGTGGGGAGGAACCTGCTGGTGCTGTATCATGGGCCTCGGTGGCAGTGGTGGAGGTGCACTTAGGGAAAGGAGTCCTCCCCCTTCTCTTGCAATCTCTGGAGGGTGGCCTCCTTCTGAGCCAGGCATGAGTGGCAGCATTGTCTCATTCTTAACAAAATTTAGGGGGTGACTGTGTGTGTGTGTGTGTGTGGCTTTTTTTTTTTTTTTTTTTTGAGACAGAGTCTTGCTCTTTTGCCCAGGCTGGAGTGCAGTGGCACGATCTCGGCTCACTGCAAGCTCTGCTTCCTGGGTTCACACCATCCTCCTGCCTCAGCCTCCCTAGTAACTGGGACTACAGGCACCTGCCACCACGCCCAGCCAATTTTATTTTTGTATTTTTAGTAGAGATGGGGTTTCACAGTGTTAGCCAGGATGGTCTAGATCACCTGACCTCATGATCCGCCCACCTTGGCCTCCCAAAGTGCTAGGCTTATAGGCGTGAGCCACCGCTCCTGGCCATTTTTTCCTTCTTTATTGTTGTGATAGTCTTGGACTTTTTCAAATTTTGTGAATTGGGGAGGGGATAGAAGGTGTCATAATAGGCCTTCTAATTCCTGCACCTGTTCTTTTTGCTTTTTCTAGTCTATGTATTCTTCTCATCTTCTTGTTCTTCTTCATTTTCTTTTGCTGCTGCTTCTATTTCATGTTTCTATTCTTGTTTCTCCTCCTCTTTTTGTTTTCTTTATGCCAAGCAATGGCCTTAACAAACAACAAGCCAAAATTGTCACTGTGTTGTATTTTTAAAATAACTGGTCCTTTACTATGTTTTAGGGATGAGGAAAAAAATCAGTTGTATAATTAGTTATTTGAATAGCTATGCTTTCACGATTGTGTTAAACCACTTATGCCTAGTGTTCCATTATTGGAATGGTAAGCATGAGGGAGTTAATTACATCCTACTGCTCAAGGTCATTAGAAGGTTTGATTTTTCACTCGTGCAAAAATTCAAAAAATTGCAGCCTCTGGCATAAATGGGCTAATGCGTTATAAGTAGTTATTCAGAGAATCAAAAAATGAAGCATCACATAAAAATATTGGTGGCAAACAGCCATTTCATCTCTCTCACATATTTGGAGCTATGCAAGAGTCACGGGGTAAGTTCTAATTTATGAGATTATTAAGTGAACTGTATTGCCTTCATTTTCTTTCTCTGCCACCATTTCCTTTGTTTTCTTTTTTCTTTTTTTTTTTTTTTTTGAGATGGAGTTTTGCTCTTGTTGCCCAGGCTGGAGTGCAATGGGGCGATCTCGGCTCACTGCAAGCTCCGCTTCCCGGGTTCAAGCAAGTCTCCTGCCTCAGCCTCCCGAGTAACTGAGATTGCAGGCATGTGCCACCATGCCCAGCTAACTTTGTGTTTTTAATAGAGATGGGTTTTCTCTTATGTTGGTCAGGCTGGTCTTGAACTCCCGACTTCAAGTGATCCACCCGTCTCAGCTTCCCAAAGTCCTGGGATTGGAGGTGTGAGCCACGGCACCTGGCTCTCTGCCATCATTTTCAAGAGTATTGTCATCTACCTGAGGAAACCTGGTTCATCACCACCTCTTTGCAAGAGAAAAAGGAAGTGGGGAGAATTGTGTGTAATTTTTTTTTTTTTTTTGAGATGAAGTCTTGCTCTTGTCCCCCAGGCTGTAGTACGATGGCCTGATCTTGGCTCACTGCAACCCCCGCCTCCTGGGTGAAAGCATTCTCCTGCCTTGGCCCCCTGAGTAGCTGGGATTATAGGTGCCTGCCACCACGCCTGGCTAATTTTTGTATTTTTAGTAGAGATGGGGTTTCACCATGTTGGCCAGGCTGGCCTAGAACACCTGACCTCAGGTGATCCACCCACCTCGGCCAGCTGTGTGTATTTTAAGGCAAAGATTCACAACCAAAAACAAGGCTTTATTAACTTTTGTATCTAAGAACCTGCGGTGTTGAGCCCTCTTTTATTCCTAGTATTACTACTTTGGGTGTGAACTTTTTATTTTTATTTTACTGATTCCTCTAGAAGTTTATGCATTTTCTTGACTGCTTTAAAGACAATCTATATTGTATCATTTTTCAAGCCCATCGAAATGTGTAAGGCCTATAATTTGAACACTTGTTATTTTTAAGGTTATGAGCATGTAATATACCGTTGATACATGGAAGAATATGTATGAATACCACTAGATAGCTTATATTGAAGAGATAATATCTAAATTTTTGTCCAGAGTTGATGGGGTGCAGTTTTGTAGGTGTGTTTCTCAATACATTGTGTCCATGTTTTAAAGCATATAGAAATTTGAATACTGTTTAACCTCATATAGTCCTTGTTTATAGGTTTAATATTTCTAAAGACTAAAGACGTCACAGCTCCCTTTAAGATTCAGTAATACTAATAAAATTTGAGATATACAGGGTTAGAGTCCAACAAATTCAAAGGAAAATTGTTAAATTATATAGCCGTAGAGCAGGAATGAAACCCAGGTACTAAGTTCCACTGGGGCCATGAGCTACCATACAGGGGCATCAGTGACTGGGCATAGAGTTGGCAAAATTATGTAAGAGAGTGAGCTGTGGATCCTAATTATGTGAACATGAATTTTTGAACTGCATGGTGCCTCAGTTTATCCATCATTACTGTGGGGACAGTAGTAAGTTTTTCTTTTTCTGCTCAGTTGTCTGAATTATTACCCCAGTCTCTCTTGTTGCCACTCTTGATGCCCACACGAGGGGATCTAAGGTAATTTCTGACAACCTGGGACTCCTTAAGGAAAAACAGAAGGTTCCACAAAACCCATTTTAGGAAGAAACCTCTGTTTTCCTCATGGAACCCCAAGAACTTTAAGCAGACAGGTCCCTCTCAAAAATCTAAGGCTCTCCTCTGTTTTGCCTGTCTGACCTTTTTGGTTTGGGTGGGCATCAGAAATTAGTAGGGGAGAGAGATCTAAAGAAAACTGTGGATATGAAGATGTATTTATTGTAAGAAATGTTATGAAGGAAAGAAATGTTATATGAGAGAGGATCTTATATGGCAAATTGTTGTCCTAAAGTAGAATGACTAATTACAAAAGAGGGAAATACAGGACAGGTCAGATAAATTTAATCATGTCATAGATAGTCTGTGGAAGTTGTGTTATGGTTCATAAAATGGGAAAGAAAAACTGAACAACTGCTAGATCTTTTCTTGTCTAGAAGTGTTGTGTATGTGATGTATGGCTCGGCTTAAAAGAAAATGAAAGCTCTTAAATATTTTGTAAAAATAGAAGCTCTAATGCCTTTTATTTCATGTGACTTCAGTAATCTTCGGGAAATAAAGATGGTGTTAAAATCAGTGGTAAAATAAAAATATCTTCAAAATTTATCCATTTGGTCTAATTTAAGTCAGAGGTTAAGTTTTAGAAGTGCTTTAATGTCATAAATTGATTCTTTGACTTTGGAAAATAGTTTTGTTTACCTGGTTTGGAGCCGTTAGATTTCTAGGTAAGGTCTCCGGACAGGTGGAGTTAGCCATGTCTCCTAGCTATGCTGGAAGGAGTCAGATTTTATCTGCAGTTCTGTCTTGTATCCTAGACTCTGCACCTGGTATGCAATTAAAACTTACTGCTGCTGCTAATCTCTGGGTTCCATTTAAAATCCTTCAATCACATGAATACTATCCCCTGTACTAAATTTTTCCACAATTAAATACTTAGAATCATTTTTGCTGACTTGACCCAACCATTAGTGATATATTTTAAAAATGCTTATAATGTGTCACAATATATTTAGCAAATGTAGGGGATGATGTTTTTACTTCCATCAGCATTTACATAGCATTTATGTAGCAATGCTATCTCAAGTGTTTTTAATCATTTAAACGTTAGATAATAGATATGGTTTTGATTCCTTTTTTCTATGTAAATAAATATAATTATGAGATATTTAATAAATAGTATCAATTGCATGTGTCACTTACAGAATATACAATGAAGTTAGGATTATTTTTATACACTACATCATATTTACTTGTTGGCTTTACAATAACTTAGAAATAGTATTCTGGATTAACTGTGTGACTCATGAGAGAGGGAGTTTGTGCAACTATAGTCTTTACAAATTTTTACTAGATTTTTCAAGACTTATGCTAGAACTTTGAGAACAAGGTAATAAATAAGCATATCTGTTAATATCACCTTTGGTCAACTCTTGGCTAGACCCAATGATAATGTAGGAATTAACATAATTTTTCTACTAAAGGTGTTGGATTTGTTCCGAGAGACCACAGTTCAAAGTCATTGACAAAGAAAGTTTAAAAATTGTTAGATTAAAACCATTTAGTGTGTTTGAAATTGTTTTGTAGAAAAATATCCTAGTTTGCATTGATAGGTTTTTTTTTTTAAAGAAGAACTAGACCAAGAGAAAGGGAGAGTAGTGATAAATGTCCATGTTTTCGAGTTGAAAAGTAACAATCAGTGTATTACAACAGATGGATTTGATGTCAAATTACAAATGCTGAGAACGTTGTATGTAACTGACTTGCCAGAGTAATTATACAAGGCAAAGAAAGGAAAGGCATCTACATAGGAAAGGAAGGGGTGAGATTGTCTGTGTTTTAGACTCCACAAAAAACCCATTACAGCTGATAAACACTATATTCAATACAGAGTTACAAAATTAACATTTGTTTCTATACACCAATGACAAACTATTATCTGAAAAATAAGGTAATTCCATTTATAATAGCAACAAAACAAATATATAAGTAAATAAAAGAGCAAGGAGTAATTTTAATGAAGTATGTGAACGATTTGTATACTGAAAATTATAGCACATTGATGAAAGAAATTGAAAGTGACAAATAGAAAAAATCCTATATTTATCAATTGAAAAAATTAATATTGTCAAAATTTCAATGCTACTCAAAGCATTCTACAGATTAAATGCAACCGCTATCAAATTACAATGTCATTCTTCACAGAAATAGAAAAATTAGTCCTAAAATCGGAATGGAACCACAAAAGATGCTGAAAAACCAAAGCAATCTTTAGCAAAAAGAACAAACCTGGAGGCATCAGACTACCTAATCTTTGACAAAGCAAACAAGAAAATGGGAAAGGACACCCTATTCAACATACGGTGCTGGCATAATTGGCAAGCCACATGCAGAAAAATGAAACCGTTCTTCAAAGGTTAAATACAGAATTACCACATGACTCAGTAAATTCACTCCTATGTATACACCAAAAATAAATTAAAACAAATGCCTTACACATAAAAGTATTTATAGCAACAAAAAGTAGGAAACAAACAGAAATGTCCGTGAATTTTGGAGTGGATTAATAAAATGTGGTCTGTCCATAAAATAAAATATTACTTGGCAATGAAAAAGAAAAACATATTAATACATACTCCAAAAAGGATGAACATTGAAAACATGATAAATGAAAGTAGTAAGTCACACATAACTATATTATTATGATTCCACTTACATGAAATGTCCAGAATAGGCAAATCCTTCCAGAATAGGCAAATTCTTAGGAAGTAGATGGATGATTGCCTAGGGCTGGGAGGGGTTTAAAGGAAGAATGGGGAAAATAGGGAAAGATTGCTAATGGGTGCAAAGTTTCTTTTAAGGAGCATAAAAATGTTCTAAAATCATGGTGATTGTTTAAATAGTTAATACACTTAAAAAAACTGAATTTTATACTTTAAATGAGTGAATTAAATAATATATAAATTATATCTCAATGAACCTGTGAAAAAAGTTAAAAAATATGTGGTATGCATAAACAAAAAGTTCTTCATTTTATTTCCTAGGGTTTTGGGGAAAAGGTGGTGTTTGATTATATGAGTAAGTTCTTTAGAGGTAATTCAGGAGATTTTGGTGCACCCAACACCTGTGCACTATACACTGTATACAATTTGTAGCCTTATGTTCCTCACCCCCTCCCACCCTTTCTCCCAAGTCCCCAAAGTCCGTTGTAGTATTCTAATGCCTTTGCATCCTCATAGCTTAGCGCCCTCTTACTAGCGAGAGCATACGATGTTTGCTTTTCCATTCTTACATTACTTCACTTACAATAATAGTCTCTGATCCCATCTAGGTTGCTGTGAATGCCATTTTTTTTCCTTTTTATGACTAAATAGTATTCCATAAGATGTATATATGTATGTATGTATACATGTGTATATATATATATATACATATATCACAATTTCTTAATCTACTCATTGATGGGCATTTGGGCTGGTTACATACTTTTGCTATTGTGAATTGTGCTGTTATAAACTTGCATGTGCAAGCATCTTTTATATATAATGATTTCTTTTCCCTTCTGTGTAGATACCCAGTAATGGAATTGCTGGATTAAATGGTAGTTCTACTTTTAGTTCTTTAAGAACTATGTTTACCATAGTGGTTGTACTAGTTTACATTACCACTAGCAGTATAAAAGTGTTCCCTTTTCGCCAAATGCCCACGAATATTTTTTATTTTTTGATGTTTTGATTATGGCTGTTCTTGTAGGAGTAAGGTGGCATGGCATTCGGTTTTTTGTTTTTGTTTTTTTGTTTGTTTGTTTGTTTGTTTAAGATGGAGTCCGCTCTGTTGCCAGGCTGGAGTGCAGTGGTGCAACCTTGGTTTACTGCAACTTCCACCTCCCAGGTTCAAGTGATTCTCCCGCCTCAGCCTCCCGCGTAGCTGGGACTACAGGTGCCTGCCACCATACCCAGCTAATTTTTGTATGATTTTCACCATGTTGGCCAGGGTGGTCTCAATCTCTTGACCTCATGATCCACCCGCCTCAGTCTCCCAAAGTGCTGGGATTTCAGGCGTGAGACACCGCTCCTGGCCCGACATTGTGGTTTTGATTTACATTTGCCTGATCATTAGTGACGATGAGCATTTTTTCATGCTTGTTGGCCATTTTTTTAATCTCTTTTTGAGAATTGTCTATTCAAGTCCTTAGCCCATTATTTGAAGGGATTGGTTTTTTTTCCTGCTAATTTGAGTACCTTGTAGATTCTGGATATTAGTCCTTTCTCAGATGTATAGATTGTGAAGATTTTCTCCCTTTCTGTGGGTTGTCTGTTTACTCTGCTAATTGTTCTTTCGCTGTGCAGAAACTTTTTGGCTTAATTGTCACCTGTTTATCTTCGTTTTGTTGTCGCACTTGCTTTTGGTTTCTTGGTCATGAAGTCTCTGCCTAAGCCAATGTGTAGAAGGGGTTTTCCAATGTTATCTTCTAGAATTTTTATGGTTTCAGGTCTCAGATTTAAGTTGACTTTTGTATAAGGTAAGAGATGGGGATCCAGTTTCATTTCTTGGCACGTGGCTTGCCAGTTATCCAAGCACCGTATGTTGAGTAGGGTGTCCTTTCCCCACTTCATGTTTTTGTTTGCTTTGTCAAAGACCAGTTGGCTGTAAGTCTTTGGATTTATTTCTGGGTTCTCTATTCTATTCCATTGGTCTATGTGCTTATTTTTATACCAGTGTTATGCTGTTTTGCTGACTATGGCCTTGTAGTATAGATTGAAGCCAGGTAATCTAATGCCTCCAGATTTGTTCTTTCTGCTTAGTCTTGCTTTGGCTATGTGGGCTCTGTTTTGATTCCATATGAATTTTAGAATTATCAGGAGTCACCGGGCGCCGCGGCAGCTTCAGGATAACTTGAGGGCGCATCCTGGGGAAGAAACACCTCCTGTCCGTGGCGCTGACTGCTGAGGACAGTGCTTCGGCGTGGCTTCTCCGTGGCCCAGCTTCTTTGGTGCGTTTTTCTTTCATGGTGAGTACAGAAGCTTTCGTTTTCTGGAAAGTTCTGTGTGTTTCTCCTAGATTCTCACTCCTTTTTCTTTTGTCTCTTGATATCTTACCATTAATTTTACAGTAATAATCATTCCCAGAGGGCTTTTGAGGTTGGAACGTGTAGGAGGCTTTAGGGCTGTTTCTGAGGGAGACTCCCCATGTAGGTGGAGAGAGAGGAAAGCTCTGGCTGTGGGAGGAAGGCGAAGCCTGGCCCAGGTGGGGTGTAGGGGCCAGGCCCCAGTTTGGCTGCCTTGCTTTCAAGCCTCAGGTGGAAGGAAAGAATCCAACTTAGTCTCCAGGGTTTGCTAATTTTGGAGATACGGTCTCGCCCTGTTTTTGGAGATAAGGTCTCACCCTGTTGCCCAGGCTGGAGTGCAGTGGTGGATCTTAGTTCACTGTAACCTCCATTTTCTGGGCTCAAGGGATTCTCCAGCCTTAGCCTTTCCAGTATCTGGGCCTATGCCCCATGCCAAGCTATTTTTTTTTTTTTTTTTGCATTTTTGGTAGCGATGGGGTTTCGCCATGTTGCCTAGGCTTGTCTCAAACTTCTGAGCTCAGAGCAATCCTCCCACCTCAACTTACCAAAGTGCTGGGATTACAGGTGTGAACTACTGCGCCTGGTCTGGTGAATTTTTAAATCTGTGTCCCTGACTTTGGGACATGGGGTCACTTTTCTCCACTCCCTGCAGTGCCTGCCTAACTCTGTCCCTCTAGTCATGACCACCTGACCGGGGGAAGGGACCTTGCGTGTGGTTTACTGTCCTCTTGGCAGAAATGTCTATTCAGGGTCCCTGCTCAGTTTTGGGTGGATCATTGGTTTTTTTTGTTGCAACTTAGTACTGTTAATGTGTTGTATATTTTCCATAACAACCCCTTAGCTGATTCGTGATTCCTCAAAACGTTCTCCCAGTCTTTCTTTTTGGGTTCATTGTTTCCTTTTCCTTGCAAAAACTTTTCACTTTTGTGTAGCCATGCATTTTTTTTATGGCCAGGCATGATGGCTCATGCCCGTAATCCAAGCACTTTGCAAGGCCAAGGTGGGCAGATCACTTGAGCCAAAGAATTTGAGACCAGCCTAGGCAACATGGTAAAACTTCATCTCTACAAAAAATACAAAAAAATTAGCCAGGTGTGGTGGTGTGTGCCTGTAGTTCTTTCCAGCTATTTAGGAGGCAGAGGTGGGAGGATCACTTGTGCTGGAGAGGTCAAGGCTGCAGTGAGCCATGATCATGCAACTGCACTCCAGCCTGAGTGACAGAGTGTCCCTATAGTCATCACTTTTATGATTCCCTCAAATTTTCTAACAATTTTTTTGAGACAGAGTCTCATTCTCTTACCCAGGTTGGAGCACAGCAGCATATCAGGGATTGTGAGTCCTCCAACTTAGTTTCTATTTCTCAGGATTCCTTAGACATTCAGGGCCATTTGTGGTTCCATGTGATCATCAGCATTGTGTATTCACATTTCTTAAATTTCTGTGCATAATAAAGTATCTAATTAGAGAGTATGCCGGGACTGTTCTTCCTCTGGGATATTTTGATTCATGTACATTTTTAATAATGATCAAATCAGGGTACTTGTCATATCTGTTCTCTCATACAGGTATTCTTCTTTTGTGAGAACATTGGAATTGCTCCCTTCTAGCTTTTCTGAAAAATATTATTTTTTGTTAACCAGAATCACCGAGCTGTGGTGTAGAGCACAAGAATGTATTTGTCCTAACTGCAACTTTGTTTCCATAACCAATCCTCCCATTCCCTCCTTCCCTCTTCTCAGAAAACCACTACTGTGCCTTCTACTTATCGAAGGCAAAGTTTTCTGGATTCCATATAAGTGAGATGAATCTGCTTGTTTTTCTGTGCTTGGCTTATTTTATTTAACATATTTTCCAGGTTCATCCATATGGCTCCAAATGAAAATTACGTTAGTTTGTTATGGATGAAGAGTATTGCGTTGTGCAGCTATACTGCAGTTTTCTCATCCCTTCATCTGTGGATGGACAGGTAGGTTGATTCCATATCTTCTGTATTGTGAATACTGTCATGAAACATGGGAAGGCAGGTAACTCCTTAAGGTACTGGTTTCCTTTGCTTTAAATGCATACGCAGTGTGAGGAACATCCCAACTTTTTCACAGTATATTCACTAATTCACATTGGCATCAACAGTATATAAGAGTTTCCCTTTCTGTAAATCTACATTGGCTGCTACTTTCCAAAAATGTTATTGCTGTTTCTGGTAATATTCATTCTCAGTGGAGTTTGATGGTATCTGATGTTGGAGTGTGATTCTGACTTACATGTTTGGAGTGATTAGTGATGTGGAGAAACTTTTTTTTTCACCTGTGAAATCAGTTTCATGGCCTTTGCAGAAGTGGTTGTGCAGGTCCTTTGCATATTTTTAGCTTGTGTATTTTTTTTTAATCTTTTCTCCACTTAGTAGCTTTAGTGCTTGAATATGTTAGATAACAACCACTTCCAAAATTGCGATTTTCCACAATTTTAACCCAATCATCCTTTCCGCCAAGGTAAGATGCTTTCTCTTTGGGTTCATTGTTTTCTCCCCAATGCAGAAGCTCTGAAGTGTTGCTCTCAGAGGTTTATATTTGCTTTTGTCAGCAGAGATTTCTGTGTCCAATCAGAGAGGGGAAAAAAGAGATCACAAAGTCATTGTATTGTGTATAGGTATTTTTGCCTGTAAGTGAGAGCATGTGGTATTTAGTTTTCTGTTATTGTGTTAGTTTGCTTAGCATAGTGACCTGCAGGTCCATCCTTATTGCTGCCAAAGCCATTAATTTTTTTTTTAAGCTGGGTAGGATGTTGTGGTATCTATGTATAGCACTTTTAAAGCATGTAATCAACTGTTAAGGAGGGACATAGGTCGATGTTATTTTATATTTCCATGTGAATAGCACTTCCAAGAACATACCCATGCCTGTGTCATTTTGAAAGGAGGATTTATGATTTATTTTCCTTTGTGTAGATACCCAGTTATGCGATTGCTCATTTGGATGGTAGTTCTAAGTTCTTTGAGGAACCTCCAAACCACTTCTCATAGTGTGAGAACTAGTTTTTATTCCCACCAAGAGTGTAGCGGGGTTTGGTTTCCTCCGCTGCCTTGCCACCATGTTAATGCTTGGACTTAGGACAAATGGCCATTCTGACCGATTTGAGATGGTATCTCAGTGTGCGTGAGAGTTGCATTTCTCTGATGATGAGTGATGTTGAGGTGTTTGTTCATGTTCTCTACCCATTGTTTGAATGGTTTGTTTTTCTGCCTCTTGATTTTTTTAAGGTCATATTAGAGTCTGGCTATCAGACCTTGGTGAGAAGCATAGTGTTTGGGAACATTTTCTTCCATCCTGTAGCCTGTGTGTTTACTGTGCTGGTGATTTATTTTGCTATCTGGCAGTGTTATAGTTTCTTAGGCCCAGCTTGTCCTTTTGGTTTTTCTTACTGTTGCTTTTTGTTTAAATGCTTTTCCAAAGCCCGTACTGAGAAAGATATGTCCTAGGTTTCCTTGTAGGACTTTTATAGTTTGAGGTATTCTCCTGAAATCTTTCATTCACCTTGGGTTAGTTTTTGTATCTGACGAGAGTTAAGGCTCCAGTGTTGTCCATCTGCATGTGTCTAGCCACCTAGCCCAGTGCCCTTCACTGCATAGTGAGCCTTTTGTCCATCTGACGTTTGGTGTTTCAGCATGGCTTTGGAGTTTCAGGGCATTTTGTGGTCCCATGGGAATTTTAGCATTGTTTGTTTATGTTGTTTTTAGGAAACAAAATTGGCCCTGTCCTAAATATGTACAACTAGAGGGTAGAGTGGGACATTTGGGTCCATGCATGCATTGTATAGGGATGAAATCAGGGTATTTAGCATCCTTTTATGCCTGGTAGAGTTTTCATGTCTTTGAGTGAGGAGAGCGAGAACCCTCCTTTCTGGCTGTCTTGAAGACCACCCTTTGGTAAAAATTTTCCCTAGTCATCCTGCTGAAGAATAGAACAGCAGGTTTCATTCCTCTCATGCAACGTGTCACTTTGTACCTGTTTCCTATGCCCACCCATGCCCAGCCTTCTGTTCCAACCCTGGCAAGCACGATGGTGCTTTGTAGGTCTCTGTGAGATAAAGTTTCCTAGATTCCTCATGAGTGAAGTGATGCGAGGTTTGTCTTTCTCTGCCTAGTGTGTTTCGTTTACCATAATGTTCTCCAGGTTCCACAGTGTTGCCGCAGATGACCTGATTTCAGTACCCGTGTCTGGCTGAAGAGTATCTGGTTGTGACTGGATACTGCAGTTTCTGGATCTCATCCTCTGTGGGTGGACAGGCAGGTTGATTGCTTATCTTGGCTATTGCGACTGGTTCCACAGTCAGCGTGGGAAGGCAGATAACGTCTTCTGTGTACTGATTTCATATGATTCCAGTAGCAGCACAGCTCAGTGAAATGGTAGTTGTAATTTTAGTTTTCTGAGGAACCTCCAGGTGGCCTCTGTAGTGTGCATACTAATTACCTGTTAACAGTTGTGGATAAGGAAGCTAACCTCTCTGGAAATTCACAGCAGCTTCTTTTAGGATACACAAAGGTCTTTGTAATAATCGTTCCACCAAGAGAGACAGAGTATCTGAGTCTTGTTCTGATTTTCATTTTTGCCATGATTAGTGGTGTTAACCAGGTGTTAACAAGCATACTTATTTTCAGTTTTATGTGTTCTTTGCAGAAAAGCCTCTTTGGTTTCTTTATCCAGTTTTGGTTTGGTAATTAGTTTCTGTTTTCTGGTATTTTTTGCTAGTTAGTAATGTTAGTTACTTACACCTTTTCCAAAAAATGCCTCATCAGCTGTGTTTTTCTCCAAATGCTTCTTATCATCCTTTGTATGTTTCTTTCTTTTCATTCATGTTTTTCATTCTTTCTTGCCCACAAGCCATGTAGTCTGATGCAGTTTCAGGTGTGTGGAGTGTTCTGGTTTTCCCTTACTTTGGTGACTGATGAAGTTAAAGAAATTCACTAGCTTATCAGTCTGTTGTCAGTGAGTTTTGGTTGTTGCTTGTTTGTATTCTTTTTTGTCTTCTTTATTTTTTCTGTTTTCCTTTTTGCAAACCATGAGCATAGATCCAAGTTGACCCTGGTATCTGCACACTATATGCTTTCTTCTTAGAGAGTGACTTGATCAGTTTTGGGTTTAGGTCTTTCTTTCATGTTGAATGAATTGCTGTGAATTTCGCACAATAAGGACCATATGTTATTTTGCTTAGGGATATCCAGTTCCCCGAACACTGTATTGGACAGACTCTCCCTTCCCAGGGTGACTTTTGTGGTTGTTTTCAAACATATGCTTACTCGTATGTTGTTAAAGGAAAGTATCTTGGTCCCCCAAAATCACTAAGGAAAACTCAGGCTGGAAACTGCTTAGGGCCAACCTGTCTCTCATTCTATTCAAAGCCACCCCTCTGCTCACTGAGATAGATGCATATCTGATTGCCTCCTTTGGAGAAGCTAACCAAAACCTCTAAATAATGTAATTATTTGTGTATCTCTTATCCGTGACCTTGAAGCTGCTCCCTCCCTGCTTCCAGTCTTCCTGCCTTTGCTTAAAGTTGTTCCACCTTTCCAGAACAAACCTATGTAGTTCTTAACATACATTGATTGTTGTCTCATGTCTCGCTAAAATGTATAAAACCAAGCTGTGCCCTGACCACCTTGGGCACATGTTTTCATGACTTTCTGAGGCTTTGTCATGAGTGTGTCTTCAACCTTGGCAAAATAAACTTTCTAAATTAACTGAGACCTGTTTCAGATTTTCAGAGTTCACCTTTTGGTAACCACGAGGGATTCTGAGTGGAGATGCCCCTGACCTTTGGCAAATCTCCTGTCAGTGCTTGGGACCAGTGTGAGCTCACTTTATGACCCAAACCAATAGGACAATTTGCTGAGATCTGAGAGCACCCCCTCCAAAGAATCCTTCATCTCCAAAACTTTGGTCAAGATCTAAAGTTTATTTTGCTGTACAACTCCTCTTTTTTTTTTTTTTTTTTTTGGAGTTTTACTTGCGTCCAACAAGACAAGTTTTCACACCTCCATGATGTTGGAAGGCAGGTAACTACTTTATAGAGTTTGAGCTCACTTCTTCTATTAGGCAAATTTGTTTTGTGTGTTTGTTTGTTTGTGTGTTTTTCCTGCTTCTAGGATAGTAGAGAGTAGTTTGCAGCCTGAGATCCATCACTAGGTAAGAAACTAGTTTTGGATTCTGTCTTGCAAATTCCTTTTAAAGAATAAAGTTAACATTTAATAACCAGCCGGTGTTAATTTCTGCTTACACGTTAGAGTGCTCAGAAATCATATAATTTGTGTGACCATTGTTAGTTTAGCAGCATTTTGTCCTCGCTGAAATATGGTAATAAGATTAAAAGAGTTTTGTTTAAAGGAGCACAATTGTGTAAAAGTCAGCTTAATTAAAAGGGTAACATCCAGATGTGTGTGCATGTGTGCATGTTTGTATTTGAAAGGCCTTCATGTTTTTGGTTTTTTTGTTTGTTTTACTCTCCTAAGACCTTGTTTTTTGCTGTTGTTGAGCAAATGTGTTTATGTTTTTTTGGTCTTTTTTTTCTCAGTTGACTGAATTCTGTTTTCACTTGATTTTTCTTGACTAAAGTAGTTATTGCAACAGAGGCTACTCTTGGGTTTTTAAGGAAGAGTGTAGTTTAATTTTATGTTTAATTTGGCTCGAAGAAAATATTAGTGTCTCCCTCTAGCACCACCAGACTCTTTCTTTGTGTGCTTTATGTAGTAAATTTTGCTATTTGATTTTCACCTGAATTGTTTCCCTTAACGTTCAAATTTAAGGCTGTTTAGTTGACAACGGCCTAGGGTTGTGAAACAAGTTACCAAGAATCTGAAAGTCTAAGAGAGAAAAAAAGGGGGAGTTCTTCAATCTATAAAATGTACTGTGACAGCCCAATGCATTCACCTTGCCCGCTGCCTAGACAGAACGGATTTATCAAGATAGAGGAATTGCAGTGGAGAAGGAGTAATTCACGCAGAGCCGGCTGTGTGGCAGACCAAAGTTTTTACTCAAATCGGTCTCCCCGAGCATTCGGGGGTATCAGAGTTTTTGAAGATATTTGGTGGGTAGGGGCTTGGGAAGTGGGGAGTGCTGATTAGTCAGGTTGGAGATGGAATCATAGGGGGTCGAAATGAGGTTTTCTTTCTGTCTTCTATTCATGGGTATGACGGCACAACTGGTTGGGCCAGATTACTGGCCTGGGCAGGGTCTGCAACACAAATCAAGCCCTGATCTTAGGTTTTACAGTAGTGATGTGATGTTACCTGCAGGAGCAGTTTGGGGAGGTTCAGAATTTCAGAGCCAGAGACTGCATGACCCCTAAACTGTACATTCTAATCTTGTAGCTAATATGTTAGCCCTGCAAAGGCAGACTGCTCCCCAGGCAAGAAGGGGTTCTTTTCAGGAAAGGGTTGTTATCAATTTGCTTTCAGAGTCAAACCGTGAACTAAATTCCTTCCCAAAGTTAGTTGAGCTTACACCAAGGAATGAACAAGGACAGCTTAAGGGTTAGAAGCAAGATAGAGTCGGTTAGGTCTGATTTCTTTCACTGTCATAATTTCCTTAGTTACAGTTTTGCAAAGGTGGTTTCAGTACTTCCATAGATATGCCTGATAGATTTTTAGATGTATTTATGTATTGTGTACAGAATGTTGAACTACTAAAAATATATAAAAGCTCTAATCGGCTTAAAGAAAAATAAAACCACTTAAGTTAAATACTAAGAAAGACTTGTCAAATGCTTTTTCAACTTTATGTAACTTAAGCAAAATCTTTAATAAATAAGCTATCTTTAAAATTATTGGTAAAATAATATTAGAAATGTCTTAAAAATTCGCAGCATACATTTTTGTTTACATTTAGTAACCAACCAATTTCATACATATTCCTGCCAAATACTATAAGGTGTCAAAATTTGGCTTTGGGGTTTCAAAAGTATAAACCCAGCCCAAAACAGAATGATCTTTACTTGTGTAATTTTTAATAAGTAAGACATTGATATGGGGTTTAATAAAAACAGCTGCATGTTGAATTTAGTAAGATTACTAGCACTTCTAATCCTGTGGCATTTGGCAGTCTAGTCTACAGACAATAAGGAAAGGACTGTTACTGCCTTTGTTTCAAATCTAAACTATAAACCAGGTTCCTCTCAGTGTTAGTTCAGCCTATGCCCAGGAATGAACAAGGACAGCTTGGAGGTTATGAGCAAGGTGGAGCCAGTTAGGTCAAGTCTTTTTTTCACTGTCTCAGTTATAATTTTGCAATGGCGGCTTCATAACTTTAAATCATGACTATCACAGATTTCATAAATAATCTAGATAAACAATTAAAATAATTAGGTAATTGTAATGGGATAAATACTTGTAGACAAACTGGTCATAATTTAGAATATAAAGTTAAGTTAAATAATAGATATTTCATTATTTGGGTATTTTCCAATACACATACATTGTAGGAAAACATTCTTGCCAAAAAAGTGTCTTTTTTTTCTAAAAAAAAAAAAAAAAGAACAAGTTTTGTCTAATTCAAAGGTTATTTAAAATTATATATAAAACAAAGTAAAAGGAACCAGGAAATAAAAAAAATGTAAAGAAAGTTGTAAAGAGGTAGTTTTTGAGGTAAAAAGAGTTTAAAGAGAAATACTATTATATAAGAAAGAATCCTGTGTAGTAAGTTTAGTCCTAAAATAAAATAACTGGTTGTTTAAAAAGAAGGGATGTTCACAACAAATCAGAAAGTCTGACCATGTCATGAACAATGTAAGTTACAATAAGGATTTATATATTTAAAAAATCCAAAAACTTTTATATAATAAAGTTGTCACATTAAGTTTTGGTTTACTTAGGAAAAAAACCGAGATTTTTTAAAATTGAAGTTATTACATCCATGTATCTTCCTGTATATGCTTTCAAAATCCTTGCAACATTGAGTTACAGGGCTTTTTAACTCCTATGTCTAAAAACGAAAACCAATTCCTGCTAAATCTTAAATACCCACAGCAATTAAAGCCTCATCTTCAGGACCAGTAGAAGATGCCAATTTAAATAAACTGCTGCATTCCTGAGACACAGGGCAGGAAATGAAAGCTATTGAACTCCTCAAGACCAAGAGACTATTGTGAAAGAGGTGGGAGCATAAGATTTAAGGGCCGATTTTGAAAGATAAAGTTGGTTCAGTTTCTCTATACATTAATTATCAATGTCAAAGTCAACTGATGCAAAACCAGTATATGGACGCCTGTGTCAGATTAACAAGGTTTTCTTGAAGCATTTACCAACTCCTTAGTACAGGTTATAAAAGGCTTATGGAAGTTATATTTTATAATCAAGATTACATTTTATAGATTTAGAAAATTTTTAAAAACAAATGTAATTGGCTTCATGCTGTTTTTATTAGGGCTTCTTGTTTAAAAAATTAAGTCTCCTGTCTCAAAGGATGCAGGTTTTCACTTTTAAAAAATCCTTGAATTATCACTTTGGTTAAATAAATGACTTTACAATGACCTGTAATCCTATTATTTAATATCAAGTGTTTTAAACATTTTATATTTGACAAACTGTCCAAAATCAAATTATATATTATGTCTTTTTTCATCCTAAATAGAACATTAGTTTCTCTAAAGTCTAAAAATGACATAATTTGGCTTATCTGGTATAAAATTTATACAGGAAAGTATTGTCAGATAAGAAATGGTGTTTGGCTTTCTTTCATATCCATTTGTATAAATATGTTATTGGCTTGTGTTCCAAAATGATGGGAAACTCCTGTAATTCTGATATAACTTAGTGTACATTATTCGTAATAATCATAATTGCTATGTTAAAATTATCGTGTGCCACGGAGGTAACACATTCACTTGTCAATTGTATCTTTTAACTATGGCTGCCTTTACTTTTTTTTCATCCACAGACAGTTGTCTTGTTTTGTCTTGTTTTGTCTTGTTTTAAACCCTCTTTATAAGGTGGGTTTATAATCAGCTGTAGGACTCTTAACAGGTGCACTTAAATTCAGGTTTTCTGATAATTTTGGAAATTGTTACATTGGAATAAAGCAAAAAATGTCGGAACTCTCTCATGGAGAGCTGAAATGTTCCTATCAAACGGAACAGGAGTTAATTGAAATAACTGAACCAACAGAAAATTGAAGTAATCTTTTTGACTTTTTGCTTAAAACATTGCTGGTACTTTGTTTAGTTTTTCAGAGTTAAGAAAACTTTGTTAGTTGCAGCTTTTAACAATAAAGTATATTCCTGTGAACAAAATTTGGAGCATATTTGTTTTTCTCTACCTAATTTCTCCAGAATTTGGAAACTGGGGGTATTCTCAATTTATGGCAATATAGTTATTTGCATAAGTGCAATAAGAATCTGTTTATTTTGCAATAGGACACATTTGGAGAAGTTGGTTATTTTATCAAGGGTTTGACTGAAATGGTGTGCTTTCCTTTAAGGAATCAAACTTGACTTATAGAAGTCAATAAAGCCCGTGGAAAAACTGGCCTCATATTTTGTGTACACAGTCCCTGTACAGGGTTTTGACCTGTGGTAAATAAAGAATGTCACTTTCTGACAGGTGCAGAAGCCCCAGGTTTATCTTGGAACCTCAAGAGGAGAGGAAATTCACTGAAATCATAGGTATTTGATGGCACAAATCCATGGCTGGGCTTGGCTTTAAAAAAGTCTTATCTAAGATTCCTCCTATGGAACAAAGTTCCATGAAAGCCAATTTAAAAGCCTGTGTAAAAAATAATTACTGTTGTTGCACTGTATGCAAGTAATTAGGCCAAGAATAATAAAGCAAATCAGTTCTAACATGATTTATCTTTAGTAAAAATGGAAAACTGGAGATAGAAAAAATTATGTTTCAAAACTACAGTAGACCTGTTTTTAGATTCTAGTCTTGCCTAATATTTTTTTCAATTTTTATTTTCTACAGTTGGGACCAAATTCTAATTTTTCTTGGCTACAAGTCTTTAATGTTTTCAATTTTTTTTCAATTATTCCTAACTTGGAGTCACTGAAAACTAAGCTGTGCTTTCTTAAAACCCTGTGAACTGAAGCCAGACAAATTAAACTTCAGAAGAAAATAACAGCAACCTGTTTACATACCTAAGCCACTTTCATACCTGCCTACTGAGGCATGGATTGCAGAGTAATGTGGCTTACATTGATTTTTCCAGGATTGTTCTTTTGTTTGTTGTTGTTTTTTCTCACTTCCTCCCCCCTATTTTAACTTCAAAGGATGTGAGACATCACAACCTGCTAAAAATGAGCTTTTGGGACCTACCTCTCTAGGAATAAACCCTCCTAGCCATGAGAGATCAGATGAAACTCGAGACCAGAGACTCATTTTCTTGTAAAATGCTTTTTCCAAACGATTTTTTAAAAAGAAAAGGGGGGAAATGTGAAAGGAAAATATCTTGGGCCCCTAAAATCACTAAGGAAAACTCAGGCTGGAATCTGCTTAGGGCCAACCTGCCTCCCATTCTATTCAAAGTCACCCCTCTGCTCCCTGAGATAGATGCATACCTGATTGCCTCCTTTGAAGACTAATCAGAAACTCAAAAGAATGTAACCATTTGTGTATCAGTGATCTGTGACCTGGAAGCTCCCTCCCTCCTTCCAGTCTTCTGAGTTAGCTTCAACTTGTCACACCTTTCTAGACCAAAGCAATATACTTCTTAGATATATTGATTGATGTCTCATGTTTCCCTAAAATGTATAAAACCAAGCTGCGCCCCTGACCACCTTGGGCACATGTCATCATGACCCTGAGGCTGTGTCACGAGTGTGTTCTCAACCTTGGCAAAGTAAACTTTCTAAATTAACTGAGACCTTCATTTGAGTTTGCTGCTGGACACCCTCATTGTGTTTGTCGGCCTGTGTTTCTCTGTTAATGCCTATCACGAATCGCTTGGGTATCTAAAGCTTTGGGAAGTAGTTGAAAGTGGAAGAGTGTGATGGCACTCCACTGACTTTGTATGTGCAGAAACTGCTTTGGGAATGCGGGGCATTTCATTGTCCCACGGGATTTTTAGTAGTGTGTTGTGATCCTATTTGGAAAACAAAAATATCACATGGTCTATGTTTTTATTTAAAGGGTGCAATGGACCTTTTTACATGAATCAATGAAACTACAGGACCTAGCATCTGTTTCATGCTACAGTGAGGATTTCTTGATGGAGAGAGCATTCCAAATTCTTTCCAGCAATATTGAATATTATGCTATGATATTGTTAAGCCTAGTCACCCTGCTGTGCTGTAGAACACCAGGGTACCTGTGTCTCATCTGAGCATCCCTTTGTAGCCATTTCCAATCCTCCCCCGAGCCTCTGGTACCCACTGTTGACATTGCTACTGTATGAGATTCACTTTGTTAGATTCCACGTGCATGAGATTGCACAGTATTTGTGTTTGTCTTCCTCTGCCTGGCTTATGTTTTTTTAACTTAATGTCCTCCAGGTTTCTCCATCTTGCTGGTAGTGAACTGATGTCCGGAAGTTTGATGGCCGAAGAGTATACCGTTGTGCATATATCCTTCAATTCCTGATTTTATCATCTGTAGAAAGACAAGTAGGTTGATTCCCCACCTTGGTTATTGTCCAGAGTACTTCAGGAAACACGGGAAGGGAGATACCTCCTTAAGGTAGGTTTCCTTGGCTTTGCAGGTATACCCAGTGTTGGGATGGCTAACTGGTGGTTGTGTTGTTAATTGTTTCAGAAACCTCCAGCTGTTTCCCAGTGGGTATACAAATTTGCATTCAAACCAGTAGTATGTAATAGTTCCTCTGTCTGCAAATCTACACTGCCCTTATCTTCCAAAGTTTTATTGCTGTTTCTGGTCATACTCGTTCTCTGTGGAGAAATTCTTCTGATGTGGAGAAACTTCTATTACCTGAGAGGCTGTTTCAGGTTTTTTCAGAAATGCCTATGCCAGTCTTTTGGGCATTTTTAGCATTGGTTTTTGTCCACTTAGGTGTGACAAGCATTGTATATTGGTTTTTGTCCACTTAGGACCATTAGTTTCTTGAATATGTTAGATAAGAAGCCCTTCCAGATCCACAGTTTTCCATAATTTTCTCCCAGTCCATAGGATGTTTTCTGTTGGGTTCACTGTTTTCTCTCCAGTGTTGAAGCTGTGTGAATCTCTGAAGTTGTCCTTAGTTTCACATGGTCACATTAGCTTTTCTTAGTGGTGATTTCTGTGTCCCTTTGAGAAGAAAAGCAAGATGGTGAAGCCATTGTATGGTCTATGGGTATTTGGTTCCTATGTCTTCATTTTCTGCTTGTAGCTTAGGTTCACAGGTTCAAGTTTCCCCACAGTAGACATACACCCTATGCGTTTTCCTTGGAGATTTTGGTTTCAGGATTGAACTTAGGTGTTCAGTAGATGTTGTGTCACTTTTTGTGTCTTGGGTAAAGGAAGGGTTCAGTCCTTTGCACGTGACCCCCCCCACCTCACAGTTTCCTCAACCATTGTGCCTTTGGTGTGCTTTTGGGGTAAAAGCAAGAATCCCATGGGTTCAGTGTTTATAACTGTGGGTTGATTATTTGGCTCCTTCGTTGTGTCCATTCTGTTATCTTTCTGTGTTCATGCCACTAAGAGGATGGATTGGGTCACTGTAGGCTTTTTGTTTTGTTTTGTGTGTTTTCTTCCTTTTTTCTATTTTTATTTCCAAAGCTGGGTTTTCTAAAATGATAGCTACTTTTATTGTGATCAAGGGGTACGCCTGCAGGTTCACTTCACTACATGGCTATACAGTAGAATTTTGATGCTTGAGGTCCTAACGTACCTGTCGTCCAGGCAGTGAACACAGCAAAAGTTGGGTCTTTCTTCCTCCAAGGCTCCCTGTCTCCCTTCTTTTTCTGTCTGGTAGTACCCAACGTCTGTTGATTTCATATTTATGTTGATATGTATTGGGTGTTGAGCTTCCACTTATAAATGAGAACCTGCAGTGTTTGGTCTTCTGTTCTTGCCTCAGTTGCTTAGCAGAGTGGCCTCCAGTTCCACCTATGTTCCTACTGAGGGCATGATTTTGTTTCTGTGTTTGATTTTCCTTAGTGGTTTTTTCAGCGTTCTGTGATGTATAGGTACCACATTTTAAAAAATCCAATTTTCTGTTGGTGGGCATCTAGGTCAGTTCCACATCTTTATTCCTGTCAGTAACACTCCCATGGACACGTGAGTGTCTGTGTCTTTTTGATAGATGCATGTGTTTTTCCCTGGGGTAGATGCACGGGGTGGGATTGCTGCGTCAAAGCGTAGCTCTGCTTTCTGTCCTTTTTTTTTTTCCAGAAATCTTCAGACTGATTTCCACAGTTTGAGATCTAGTTTGCATTACCTCCAAGAGAATAGCCATGTTTGCTTTTCTCTGCTGCCACACCAGCATGTTATGTTTTGACTTAGGACAAATGGCCACTCTGACCAGCGTGTGATGGCACCGGTACCTCATCTCTGATGATTGGTGATGTTGAGCATTCCCCATGCCTGTTGGAATGGCAATCCCTTGGAAATGTCTTCTCAGTAGTTACTACCCATAGGTATGTTGCTCAGGCCACTGTGTGGCCCCAGCACTTGGTTTGCATAGGGACTTGGGGATTGTTTGTCATCATTAGCCGGGACAAATGTTACACTGCTGTTCCTACAGTGAGTAGTGGGAGTGGCGTATGGGGGCATATGCTTATGTCCACAGTTCCATTAGAAATGCCACTGCCTTAAGACAGTCTTACGGAAACTGAGTCCCAGCCTTGCAGCACCGGGTAGCCCTGTGGCATTTTGACATTGGGTGTGTCTGCATTGTTGAAGTCACTCAGCATGTTGCCATGCGTTTATCCACTTAGGTCAACCTTAAGGGAAGTTCATTGCCTCTGCTTCTTCAGTGACTCATGTCTGGTGCATCAACTGAATGCATTTCAGGCTTTTAAGCAGTTCCCCCAGATCTGTGGGTAAAAAAAGGTTTTCACCATGCCCACCTCCCCAGTGAGTGACCAATGTCTCATTGTTAATGCATCTGATGCACAGAGTTTAGTGGTCTGAGGGAGGTCAGTTGCCAAGCAGAGATTGAAATCACATTTGTATTTACATTATTACTTTTCTACAGTTTGGTTTCTTGCAGGCTTTCACACCTAATCTGGACTGAATCCTTGAATTACTTTGTCTACCAAGGGTTTCAAAGAACTTGATAAACTTGTTCTAATTAGCCAACATATTCATCCATGTTGTCCGTATACCAGGTGTAAAAATAAAACGTTTCTTAATGCACACAGGACATGGAAGGCAATCTACACATTTTCAAGTGTAGACTTTGCTTGTGACTCTTTTGTGAGGAATAGTCATTGTTACTTTAGGAAAACCCTGAGTTTATCCAACTCTTGTTAGAATTGGATAAGTGTAAAAACCTACAATAGAATGCAAGTGTGAGAGCCAATTCCTCTGGTAAAATAAACTCATATTATTATTTATATATGTCTGGTCATTGTATTAATAAAATCAGTTTGTTTTGGCTGAAACACATGGTTGGCTTTTACAATAGATGTGAAAATGGGCTTATAGATCGTTGCTCTTTATTGTGAATATTAGGTTGTATTTATTGCCAGACCCTTTCAACAGCTTCTAAGTAGTGAATTTTCAGTGCATTGTTGTTGTTCTCCAAGTACAAGCAGCCACTTCAGTTTTACCACATTCATCTTCCACACACTGATGAGCCATATGGAGACAGCAGGAATTGAAGTAGAACCAGAGGGAGTAGTTAGGACAGACATTCTGATTCATTCATTCTGATTCTCACTATTGTCAGTGAGTAAAGGTTCATTGAATTTTTCTTCTGATGAATAAAATGGTCAGTTTTCTCAGTGCAATGGCTTACTTTTGGAAGAGCAGCTCTAAAGACTTTACTACTGATTAGTAAAGTCTAAACTGCTTTCTGTATGTTTTTTTTAAATTCAACTTTTATTTTAGATTGAATAAAAATGTGCAGGTTTATTGTGTGATACTGAGTTTTGGGGTATGATCGAAGCCATCACTAAGGTAGTGAGCATCTCACTTTCTCCTTCTCTTCACTCTGTTACAGAGAACAGACCCTCCCAGTCTTCAGTGCACTCTAAATACTGGCTAATTCTGGCCAGTGGAAGGCATCTGTGGAAGAAAAAAGCC
Source organism: Pan troglodytes (assembly GCF_028858775.2). NCBI lineage: Eukaryota > Metazoa > Chordata > Mammalia > Primates > Hominidae > Pan > Pan troglodytes. The sequence goes on from NC_072413.2 coordinate 17,780,735, forward strand.
TCAGATCATGTGCTATCTGTCTTTATTCACTGTGACATATTAGGTAATGGTCACAGACACTCACCATGGCCCCAGTTTTTAATAACATGACCCTGCTTTTGTGTTCCAGTAACTTCTGTCGTTTTCCCAATCCTAAGTATGATAGATACTTCCTGCTGCTGCTAATCTCTGGGTTCCATTTAAAATCCTTCCATCACATGAATACTATGCTGTGTTCTAAATTTTTCCATAATTAAATACTTAAAATTATTTTTGCCTACTTCTTTTGCCCCTTAGTGATATGTTTTAAAAACACTTATAATGTGTCACAATATATTTAGCAAATGTAGGGAATGACATTTTTACTTTCATCAGCATTTACACTAGCATTTATGGAGCGATGCTATATAAAGTATTTTTAGTAATTTAAACGTTATATAACATATCCTTTGATTCCTTTGTTTCTATGTAAATAAGTATACTTGAGATATTCAGTAAACAGTATTAAATACGTTTCATTTGTATAATATAAAATTATGATTATTCTTTTTAAACAGTACATCATATTTGCTTGTTGGCTTTATGATAACTTAGAAATAATATTCTGGATTAACTGTGTGACTCATGAGAAGATTTGTGCAACTATGTTTCCAAATTTACTTGATTTTCAAGACTTACACTAGAACTGTGAGAACAGGGTAATAAATAAGCATATGTATTAATATCACCTTTGGTCAACTCTTGGGTCGCCCCAACGGTAGTGTAGGAATTAATGTAATTTTTCCTACTAAAAGTATTGGATTTGTTTTGAGAGACCACAGTTGAAAATCATTGACATACAGTTTAAAAATTGTTGGGTTAAAAAATTTTAAATGCATTTGAAGTGGTTTTATAGAAAAATAATTATCTAACTTGGTTTACGTTGACAGGTTGTTTTCTTGGATAAGAACTAGATGAACAGAAAGGGAGAGTAGTGATAAATGTCCAGGTTTTCAAGTTGAAAAGTAACAATCAGTGTATTACAACAGATGGATGTGATGTCAAATTACAAATGCTGAAAATGTTATATGTAATCATGTAGCCAGAGTAATCATACAAGGCAAAGAACGGAAAGGCATCCAAATAGGAAAGAGGCTGGAGTGCAGTGGCACCATCTCAGCTCACTGCAACCTCCACCTCCCGGGTTCAAGTGATTCTCCTGCCTCAGCTTCCCAAGTAGCTGGGACTACAGGTGCGTGCCACCACGCCTGGCTAATTTTTATATATTTTTTAGTAGAGACGGGGTTTCACCATATTGGCCAGGCTGGTCTTGAACTCCTGATCTCGTGATCCACACACTTCGGCTTCCCAAAGTGTTGGGATTACAGGCATGAGCCACCATGCCCAGCCAATATAGAGATAATCTTTAAAGACTCCATAAAAAAGAAAAAAAGTGTTAAAGCTGATAAACGCATTGAAAGTTGAGTTACAAAATTAACATACAAATAGTATTCTTGTTTCTATACACCAATGACAAACTATTAACTGAAAAACAAATTAATAAAGCAATTCATTTTATAATAGCATCATAACATATATAAGTAAATAAAAGACTAAGGAGTAATTTTAATGAAGGATGTGAAATATTTGTATAATGAAAATTTATAGCATTGTTGAAAGAAATTGAAAGTGACATAAGTAGAAAAACATCCCATATTTATGGATTTGAAAAATTAATATCGTCAAAATTTCAGTGCTACCGAAAGCAATCTACAGATTAATGCAATCACTATCAAAATCCAATGCCATTCTTCACAGAAATAGAAAAATTAGTCCTAAAATCTGAGTGGAACCACAAAAGACTCTGAAAAACCAAAGCAATCTTGAGCAAAAAGAACAAAGCCAGAGGCATCAGGCTACTTGATTTCAAACAATATTAAAAAGTTATAGTACTTAAAACAGCATAGCACTGGCATAAAAACAGACACCTAGACCAGTGTGAAGGAATGTAGAACCTGTAAATAAATCCATGTGTCTGTGGTCCGTTGATTTTTGATAAAAGGACAAAGAATACACAATGCGGAAAGAAAATTCTCTTCAATAAATAATGTAGAGAAAAACTGACTATTCACGTACAGAAGAATAAAATTGGATTGTTATTTCACTCTTTATACCAACATCAAGTAGCAGTGCATGAAAGACTTAAATATAAACCTGAAACCATAAAACCGCTACAAGCAAAGATAGGAGAAAACCATATGACAGTGGCCTCAGCTATGATTTTCTACAGATGACCCCAAAAAGTACAGGCAACAAAAGCAAAAATACACAAACGAGATGCCATAAAACTAAGAAGCTTCTCTGCACAGCAAAAGAAACAGTAATAGAGTGAAGAGACAACCCACAAATGGGAAGAGAATGTTTTTAAACCGTATCTCAGGTAAGGGGTTCATACCAATAATATGTAAGGAACTCAACCCAGAAATGAGAAAACAAGCTTACTAAAAAATAAGTAAAGGAGTTGAATAGACATTTTCTAAAAACAGACATACTAAAGGCCAGATTTTTATTAAAAATGTTGATAAAAAACATCAACATTCCTAATTATCAGAGAAATAGATGTCAAAACCATGAAGATATTATCTCACAGATGTTACTGAGGTTATTATAAAAAAGATGTGGCCGGGCACGGTGGCTCACACCTGAAATCTCAGCACTTTGGGAGTCCAAGGCAGGTGGATTGCCTGAGGTCAGGAGTTTTAGATCAGCCTGGCCAACATGGTGAATCCCCGTCTCTACTAAAAATACAAAAAATTAGCTGGGCGTGGTGGCATGCACCTGTAATTCCAGCTACTTGGGAGGGTGAGGCAGAAGAATTGCTTGAACCTGGGAGGTAGAGGTTGCAGTGAGCCAAGATTGCGCCCCTGCACTCCAGCCTGGGTGACAGAGCAAGACTTCACCTCAGTAAATAAATAAATAAATAATTAAAAAAGGGTGGAAAATAACTGTTGATTAGAATGTGGAGAAAACGGTTGTACACTGTTGGTCGGAATTGAAATTATTACCACCATCTTGGAAAATAGTATGAAGCTTTCTCAAGAAATTATAAATATATTTACATTATGATTCATCAATGCCTCTTCTGGATATACGTCTAAAGAACTTAAAATCAGTATGTCAAAGAGACATCTGCAATTTCATGTTCATTGCAGAGTTACTCATAATAGCTGTGATTTAGAAACAACCTAAGTGTTTATCAACTGAAGAATGGATTAAAAATATGTGAAAATTTGAAACCCTTATACACTGCTGATGAGAGTTTAAAACAGTCTGGCAGTTCTTCAAAAGGATAAGTATAGAATTACCATATGACTCAGTAAATTAACTCCTATGTATACTCCAAAAAGAAATGAAAACAAACGTCTACTCAAAAGGTAGCATACAAGTACTTAATAGCAACAAAATGTGGGAAGCAACAGAAATGTCCATGAATTGCAGAGTGGATTAATAAAATGTGGTCTGTCCATGAAATACAATAGTATTTGGCAATAAAAAAGAAAAAGGTATTAATATGCATGCTTCAAAAAGGATGAACGTTAAAAACATAAGTGAAAGCAGTGGGTCACATGTAACTATGTATTATTATGATTCCATTGACATGAAATGTCCAGAACAGGCAAATCCTTCCAGAGTAGGCAAATCCTTAGTTAGGAAGTGGGTGGATGGTTGCCTAGGGCTGGGAGGGGTTTAAAGGAAGTGGAGAAAAAGGGAAAAGATTGCTAATGAGGGCAAGGTTTCTTTTAAGGAGCATAAAAATGTTCTAAAATTATATTGTGATTGTTTATCCACCCAGTTAATACACTAACAAATTGAAATTTACACTTTAAATGAGTGAATTAAATAATATATAAATTACATCTCAATGAACTTGTGAAAAAAGTTAAAAAATATGTGATGCATACACAGATACACAAAAACTTATTGTATTTTTTAATTTCCATATGTTTTTGGGGAACAGGTGGTGTTTGATTATATGAGTAACTCCTTTAGAGGTGATTAGTGAGATTGTGGTGCACCCAACACCTGAGCGGAATACGCTGTATCCAATTTGTAGTCTTTTATTCCTCACCCGCCTCCCATCCTTTCCCCCAAGTCCCTAAAGTCCACTGTAGTATTCTAATGCCTTTGCATCCTCATAGCTTCGCTCCCACTTGCGAGTGAGAGCAAACTGTGTTTGGTTTTCCATTCTTAAGTTACTTGACTTAGAATAGTAATCTCCGATCTCATCCAGGTTGCTGTGAATGCCATTATTTTTTTCCTTTTTATGGCTGTGTGTGTATATATATATATTATATCGATTATATATATATAATAATTTCTTAATCTACTCATTGATTGATGGGCATTTGGGCTGGTTACATATTTCTGCAGTTGTGAATTGTGCTGCTATAAACATGCGTGTACAAGTATCTTTTTCACATAACGACTTCTTTTCCTGTGATAGATAACCCAGTAATGGAATTGCTGGATTAAATGGTAGTTCTACTTTTAGTTCTTTAAGAAATTTCCACACAGTTTACTGTAGTGGTTGTACTAGTTTACATTCCCACCAGCGGTGTAAAAGTGTTCTTTTTTCACCATATCCCCACCCACATTTATTATTTTTTGATGTTTTGATTATGGCCATTCTTGCCAGGAGTAAGGTGGCATGGCATTGTGGTTTCGATTTGCATTTCCCTGATCATTAGTGATGATGAGCAGTTTTTCATGTTTGTTGCCCATTTTTATATCTTCTTTTGAGAATTGTGTATTCAAGTCCTTAGCCCATTATTTGAAGGGATTGGTTTTTTTCCTGCTGAGTTCTTTGTGGATTCTGGATATTAGTCCTTTCTTAGATGTATAGAGTGTGAAGATTTTCTCCCATTCTGTGGGTTGTCTGTTTACTCTGCAAATTGTTTCTTTTGCTGTGCAGAAACTTTGCGGATTAATTAAGTCTCACCTGTTTATCTTCATTTTGTTGTCGTGCTTGCTTTTGGGTTCTTGGTCATGAAGTCTTTGCCCAAGCCAATGTGTAGAAGGGTTTTTCCAATGTTATCTTACAGAACTTTTATGGTTTCAGGCCTCAGATTTAAGTTGACTTTTGTATAAGGTAAGAGATGGGGATCCAGTTTCATTTTTTGGCATGTGGTTTGCCAGTTATCCAAGCACCATATGTTGAATAGGGTGTCCTTTCCCCACTTCGTTTTTGTTTGCTTTGTCAAAGACCAGTTGGCTGTAAGTATTTGGGTTTATTTCTGGGTTCTCTATTCTGTTTCATTGGTCTATGTCCTTATTTTTATACCAGTATTATGCTGTTTTGCTAACTATGGCCTTGTAGTATAGATTGAAGCCAGGTAATGTAATGCCTCCAGATCTGTTCTTTCTGCTTAGGCTTGCTTTGGCTATGTGGGCTCTTTTTTGGTTCCATATGAATTTTCGAATTATCTTTTCTGTTTCTGTGAAGAATGATGGTGATATTTTGATGGAAATTGCTTTGAATTTGTAAACTGCTTTTGGCATTATGGTCATTTTTACAATATTGATTTTACCCATCTATGAGCATGAGAAGTGTTTCCATTTGTTTGTGTCATCTGTGATTTCTTTCAGCAGTGTTTTGTAGTTTTCTTTGTAGAGGTCTTTTACTTCCTTGTTAGGTATATTCCTAAGTGTTTTATTTTATTTTTTTGCAGCTATTGTAAAAGGGGTTGAATTCTTGATGTGATTCTCAGCTTGCACATTGTTGGTGTATAGCAGATCTATTGATTTGGGTACATTAATTTTGTATCCTGAATTTTTGCTGAAATTATTTATCAGTTTTAGGAGCTTTTTGGAGGAGTCTCTAGGTATACAATCATATCATCAGCAAACAGTGACAATTTGACTTCCTCTTTACCGATCTGGATGCCCTTTATTTCTTTCTCTCATTTGATTGCTCTGGCTGGGCCTGTCAGTGCTATGTTGAATAGAAGTGGTGAGAGTGGGCATCCTTGTATTTATTGTTCCAGTTCTCCGAGGAAATGCTTCTAACTTTTCCCCATTTAGTATTATGTTGGCTGTGGGTTTGTCACAGATGGTTTTTATTACCTGAAGCTATGTCCCTTCTATGCGTTTTTTGCTGAGGGTTTTAATTATAAATGGATGCTGGATTTTGTCAAATGCCTTTTCTGTGTTTATTGAGATGATTATATGACTTTGCTTTTAATTCTGTTTATGTGATTATCACATTTGTTGACTTGCCTGTGTTAAACCGGAAGAGCTGGGGTGTTCTCAGGAGCCACCGTGTGCCACAGCAGCTTCGGGATAACTTGAGGCTGCATCCTGGGGAAGAAACACCTCCTGTCCGTGGCGCTGACGGCTGAGGACAAAGCTTTGGTGTGGCTTCTCTGCGGCCGGCTTCTTCGGGGAGTTCTTCCGTCATGGTGAGTACAGAAGCTTTCGTTTTCTGGAATGTTCTATGTATTCCTGATGGGTCTTCCTTTTTCTTTCTTTCCATCTTAGTATGAATTTTATAGTAGTACTCAGTCCCTGAAGGCTTTTGAGGTTGGAAAGAGTAGGAGGCTTTAGGGCTGTTTCTGAGGGAGACTCCCCATGTAGATGGAGAGAGAGGAAAGCTCTGGCTGTGGGAGGAAGAGGAAGCCCGTCCCAGGTGGGGTTTTGGGACCAGGCCCCAGTTTGGCTGCCTTGCATCCAAGCCTCAGGTGGAAGGAAAGGATCCCAGCCACCTCCAGGGTTTGCTGATTTTTTAATTGTTTTTATTTTTTTGGAGATAGGGTCTGGCCCTATTGTGCATCCTGGAGTGCAGTGGCAGATCTCAGCTCACTGCAGCCTCCACTTACTGGGCTCAAGGGATTCTCCAGCCTCAGTCTCCCCATTAGCTGGGCTTGTGCCACCATGCCCAGCTATTTTTTTTTTTTTCATATTTTTGGTGGCCATGGGGTTTCACCATGTTGCCCAGGCTTATCTTGAACTTCTGAGCTCAAAGCAATCCTCCCACTTCGGCTTCCCTAAGTGCTGGGATTACAGGTGTGAACTACTGTGCCTGGTCTGCTGAATTTTGTTTTTCTTGTATTTTTGGTAGAGGCAGGGTTTCGCCATGTTGCCCAGGCTGGTCTCAAACTTCTGAGCTCAAAGCAATCCTCTCGCCTCGGCTTCCCAAAGTGCTGGGATTACAGTCATGAACTACTGCACGTGGTCTACTGAATTTTTACATTTGTTACCCAGCCGTCGGGACATAGGGGTCACTTTTCTCAACACCCCCCGCCCCCCACAGCGTCTGCCTAACTCTGTCCGTCTAGTCACAGCCACCTGACTGTGGAGGAAGCTCCCTTCCATGTGGTTTAATGTGTTCTTTGCAGAAATGTCTATTCAGGTTCCCTGCTCAGTTTTGGATGGATCATTTGTTTGTTGTTGCTACTTAGTACTATTAATGTGTTGCATATTTTCCATAACAACCCCCATTAGCCGATATGTGATTTGTTCTCCCAGCCTTCCTCTTTGGGCTCATTGTTTCCTTTTCCTTGCAAAAAGTTTTCACTTTGATGTAGCCATGCATGTTATTTTATGGCCAGGCATGATGGTTCATGCCTGTAATCCAAGCACTTTGGGAGGCCAAGGTGGGCAGATCACTTGAGCCAAACAATTTGAGACCAGCCTAGGCAACGTGGCAAAACTTCATTTCTACAAAAAAATACAAAAAAATTAGCTAGGCGTGGTGGTGTGTGCCTGTAGTTGCAGCTATTCAGGAGGCAGAGGTGGGAGGATCACTTGTGCCAGAGAGGTCAAGGCTGCAGTGAGTCATGATCATGCCACTGCACTCCAGCCTGAGTGACAGAGTCCCTGTCTCAAAAAAATTTTTTTGATCTGTTTAGTAACATTCATTTCAATAAGAGTGAAATGACATCTGAGTGTGGTTTTGAAGTACTTTTTTTTGATGAACAGTGATGTCGAGGACCTTTTCTCTTACCTGTTAGTTTTATGTCATCTTTGCAGATAACTCTATTCAAGTTTTTTGCTCAATATGAGTTCAGATATGTATTTTTATGCTACTTAGTATTGCTTTTTTCTGTGTACATGTTTGGTAACAGCAATTTATCACTTCTATGATTCCCTCAAATTTTCTAACAATTTTTTTTTGAGACAGAGTCTCATTCTCTTACCCAGGCTGGAGCACTGCGGCATATCAGGGATTGAGTCCTCCAACTTAGTTTCTATTTCTCAGGATTCCTTAGACATTCAGGGCCATTTCCATGTGATCATTAGCATTGCATATTCACATTTCTTAAATTTCTGTGCGTAATAAAGTATATAATTAGAGAGTATGCTGGGACTGTTGTTCCTCTGGGACATTTTGGTACATGTATATTTTTAGTAATGATCAAATCAGGGTACTTGCTGTATCTGTTCTCATACAGGTATTATTTCTCTGTTGTGATAACACTCAAATTGCTCCCTTCTAGCTTTATTGAAAAATGTACTATTTTGTTAACCAGAGTCACCCAGCTGTGGTATAGAATGCAAGAATATGTTGGTCCCAACTAACTGCAACTTTGTTTCCATAACCAATCCTTCCATCTCCTCCTTCCCCTGTCTTCGGAAAACCACTACTATACCTTTTACTTATTGAAGGCAAAGTTTTTTGGATTCCATATAAGTGAGATGAATTTGCTTGTTTTTCTATGCCAGGCTTATTTTATTTAACAATATATTTTCCAGGTTCATCCATATGGCACCAAATGAAAATTACATTATTTTGTTAAGGATGAAGAGTATTATTGCATTGTGCAGATATTCTGCAGTATCTTCATCTCTTGATGTGTGATTGGATAGGTAGGTTCATTCCATATCTTCTATGTTGTGAATAGCGCTTCATAAAACATGGGAAGGCAGATAATTTTTTATGGTACCAGTTGCCTTTGCTTTAAATGCATACCCAGTATGAGAAACTCCCAAGTTTTTTTCACAGTATGTTCACCAATTTACGTCGACATCAGTAGCATATATGAGTTTCCCTCTCTGTAAGTCTACACTGGTTGCTGCCGTCCAAAATTTTTATTGCTGTTTGGGTAATATTCCTTCTCAGTGGAGTTTGATGGTATCTGATATCGGAGTGTGATTCTGACTTACATGTTTGGAGTGATTAGTGATGTGGAGAAACTTCTGTTTTACCTGTGATTCAGTTTCATGTCCTTTGCAGAGGTGGTTGTGTATATCCTTTGCATATTTTTAGCTTGTGTATTTTTTTAAATCTTTTCCCCACTTAGTAGCTTTAGTGCTTGTATACGTTAGATAACAACCCCTTCCAAAATTATGATTTTCCACAGTTTTCCCCCAATCATCCTTTCTGCCGAGGTAGGATGCTTTCTCTTTGGGGTCATTGTTTTCTCCCACATGCGGAAGCTCTAAAGTGTTGGTCTCACAGGTTTATATTTGCTTTTGTCAGCATGGATTTCTGTGTCTCATGAGAGAGAGAGAGAGAGAGAGAGAGAGAAAGTGAGAGAGAAAGAGATGGCAAAGTCATTGTATTTTCTATGGGTATTTTCCCCCTAAGTGAGAACATGTGGTATTTGGTTTTCTGTTCTTTCCTTAGTTTGCTTAGCATAGTGGCCTGCAGGTTCATCCTTCTTGCTGCCGAGAGCATGAATTTGTTTAAGCTGTGTAGGATTTTGCAGTATCTATATACAACACTTTAAAACATCGAATCAACTGTTAAAGGGAACATAGGTCAATTTTATTTTATTTTTTCTTGTGAATAGCACTACCAAGAACATACCCATGCCTGTGTCATTTTGAAAGAAGGGTTTATGATTTATTTTCCTCTGTCTAGATACCCAGTTATGCGATTGCTCATTTGGATGGTAGTTGTTAAGTTTTTTGAGGAACCTTCAAACCACTTCTCATAGTGTGAGAACTAGTTTTTATTCCCTCCAAGAGTGTAGCAGTGTTTGCTTTCCTCCGTTGCCTTGCCAGCATGTAAATGTTGGACTTTGGACAAATGGCCATTCTGACCGGCGGGAGATGGTATCTCAGTGTGTGTGTGAGTTGCATTTCTCTGATGGTGAGTGGTGTTGAGGGTTTTTTTTGTCTATTGGTCACTTGTACATCTTATTTTTACAAGAACGTCTTCATGTCTTTTACCCATTGTTTGATTGGGTTATTTGTTTTTCTGCCTCTTGATTTTTTTAAGGTCACGTTAGAGTCTGGCTATTAGGTCTTGGTCAGAAGCGTAGTTTGGGAACATTTTCTCCCATCCTGTAGGCTATGCTTTTACTGTGCTGGTGATTTATTTTGCTGTCTGGCAGTGTTTTAGTTTCTTAGGCCCAACTTGTCCATTTTGGTTTTTCTTGCTGTTGCTTTTAGGGACTAAGTTATTTAAATTCTTTACCAAAGCCCGTGTTGAGAAAGGTATTTCCTAGTTTTTCTTGTAGGACTTGTATAGTTTGCGGTCTTCTGCTGAAATCTTTCATTCACCTTGAGTTAGTTTTTGCATCTTGTGAGAGGTAAGGCTCTAGTGTTGTTCATCTGCAAGTGGCTAGACACTATCCCAGTGTCATTCATTGCACAGTGAGCCCTTTCCACATCTGAATTTTGGTGTTTCAAAGGTCAGATGGTTGCGGGTATGTGGGGTTGCTTCTGGGTTTCCTATTCTGTCTAGGTGGAGGTGGGTCTGTAGCTTTTCTGTGAAATTTGAAATTGGAGAGTGTGGTCCATCTGACATCATCTGGATCTCCCAGCCTGGCTTTGGAGTTTCAGAGCATTTTGTGGTCCCATGGGAATTTTAGCATTCATTGTTTCTTCACATTGCTTTCAAAAAACAAAATCGACCCCATCCTAAAGGTGTACAGGTAGGGGGTAGAGTGGAATATTTGGATCCATGCATGCATCACATAGTGATGAAATCAGGGTATATAGTGTCGTTTTTTGCCTTGTAGACTGTTCCTGTCTTTGAGTTGAGGAGAGCCAGAACCCTTCTTTCTGGCTGTCTTGAAAACTATCCTCTGGTAAAGTTTTCTCTAGTCACCCTGCTGAGGAATAGAACAGCAGGTTTCATTTCTCTTATGCAATGTGTCACTTTGTACCTGTTTCCTGTCCCCACCCATGCCCAGCCTTCTGTTCCAACCCTGGCAAGCACTATGGTGCTTCGTAGGTCTATGTGAGATTAAAGGGTCTTAGATTCCCCATGACTGAGGTAATGTGAGGTTTGTCTTTCTCTGCCTAGTGTGTTTCATTTACCATAATGTCCTCCAGGTTCCACAGTGTTGCCGCAGATCAGGTGATTTCAGTACCTGTGTATGGCTGAAAAGTGTTTGTTTGTGAATGGATATTGCGGTTTCTGGATCTCATCCTCTGCAGGTGGACAGGTAGGTTGATTCCTTATCTTGGCTATTGCGACTGGTTCCAGAGTCAGCATGGGAAGGCAGATGTGTCTTCTGTGTACTGATGACATAGGATTCCAGTGCACACCCTGCGGTAGCGTGGCTCAATGAAATGGTCGTATTTTTAGTTTTCAGAGGAACCTCCAGGTGGCCTCTGTAGTGTGCATACTAATTTACCTTGTCAACAGTTGTGGATAAGAGAGCTCCCCTCTCTGGAAATTCACAGCAGCATTTGTGTTTTCCCTTCTTTTAAGATATATGAAGTTCTTTGTAATACTCTTCCCTTTGAGAGGGACATGATATCTGAGTCTTGTTCTGATTTTCATTTTTCTTATGATTAGTGATACTAACTAGGTGTTAACAAGTACATTTTTTTTCAGTGTTGTGTGTTCTTTGCAGAAAAGACTCTTTGGTTTCTTTGCCAAATTTTGGTTTGCTAATTACCTTCTCTTTCCTGCTGTTTTCTGCTAGTTAGTAGTGTTAGTTACTTACACCTTTTCCAAAAGTCTCCTTAGCTGTGTTTTCCCCGATATCTTTCTTATCATCCTTTGGATGTTTGTTTCTTTTCATTCATTGTTTTCATTCTTTCTTGCCCCCAAGCCATATAGTCTGATGAGTCTGATGCGTATTCAGGGGTGTGCAGTGTTGTGGTTTTCCACTATGTTGGTTACTGATGAAATAAAGGAAATTCACTAGCATACTAATCTGTTGTGAGTTTTGCTTGTTTGTTGTTTGTATTCTTTTCTTTCCCCCATATTTTTTCATTTTCCTTTTTGCAAACTGTAAGCATAGATCCAGGTTGACCCAGGTATCTGCACACCATATACTTTCTTCTCAGAGAGTGATAGTTTCAAGTTTTGGGTATAGGTCTTTCATTCATGTTGAATAGATGGTTGTGAATTTCACACAATAAGGACCCTATGTTGTTATTTTGCCTAGGGATATCCAGTTCTCAGAACGCTGTATTGGACAGACTCTCCGTTCCTGTGGTGACTTTTGCGGTTCTTTCTAAACATGTGCTTACGCTATATCAATTTGAATTTACTCCTGGGCATCCTCATTGTGTCCGTTGGCCTGTGTTTCTCTGCTAATACCTATCACAAATCATCTGGGTAACTAAAGTTTTGGGAAGTAGTTTAAAGTGGAAGAGTGTGATGGCTTCACCGACTTTGTGTGTGTAGGAATCTGGGTAACTAAAGCTTTGGGAAGTAGGTTAAAGTGGAAGAGTGTGATGGCTCCACCGACTTTATGTGTGTAGGAATCTGGGTAACTAAAGCTTTGGGAAGTAGTTTAAAGTGGAAGAGTGTGATGGTCCACTGACTTTGTGTGTGTAGGAATCTGGGTAACTAAAGCTTTGGGAAGTAGGTTAAAGTGGAAGAGTGTAATGGTCCACTGACTTTGTATGTGTAGGAATCTGGGTAACTAAAGCTTTGGGAAGTAGTTTAAAGTGGAAGAGTGTAATGGTCCACTGACTTTGTATGTGTAGGAATCTGGGTAACTAAAGCTTTGGGAAGTAGGTTAAAGTGGAAGAGTGTGATGGTCCACTGACTTTGTATGTGTAGAAATCTGGGTAACTAAAGCTTTGGGAAGTAGTTTAAAGTGGAAGAGTGTGATGGTCCACCGACTTTATGTGTGTAGGAATCTGGGTAACTAAAGCTTTGGGAAGTAGTTCAAAGTGGAAGAGTGTAATGGCGCTCCACTGACTTTATGTGTGTAGGAGCTGCTTTGGGAGTGCGGGGCACTTCTTTGTCCCACAGGACTTTCAGAAATGTGATGTGATCCTATTTGAAAACAAAAATTTCACATGGTCTATGCTTTTACTTTAAGGGTGCAAGGGACCGTTTGACATATGGATCAGTGCTGTTGTGATCAGATTACAGGAACTCGCGTCTCTGTTTCAGGCTACAGTGAGGATTTCTTGGTGGAGAGAGTACCCCGATCACCCCTTCACACTATATCGAATATCATGCTAGGATATTGTTAAGCCTAGTGACCCTGCTAAGCCGTAGAACACCAGAATTCTTGCCTTTCATCTGAGCGTCACTTTGTAGCTGTTTCCAAGCCTCCCCTCAGCCTCTGGTACACACTATTGACGTTGCTCCTCTATGAGATTCACTTCGTTAGATTCCACGTGCGTGAGATTGTGCTGTGTTTGTGTTTGTCCTCCTGTGCCTGGCTCATTTCCTTTAACTTAATGTCCTTCAGGTTTCTCCACCTTGCTGGAAGTGACCTGATATCCAGAAGTTTGATGGCTGAGGAGTATACCATTGTGCTTGTGTCCTTCATTTCCTGCATTTCTTCCTCCATGGATGGACAGGTAGATTACCTCTATACCCTGGTTATTGTCCAGAGTACTTCATCAAACATGGGAAGGCAAATATCTCCTTAAGTTTCAAGTTTCCTTGGCTTTGCCGGTATACCCAATGTTGGGATGGCTAGAGGAACTGGTAGTTGTATTGTTGTTTCAGAAACCTCCTGCTGTCTCTCCCAGTGGATATAGAAATTTGCATTCCTACCAATAGTGTGTGAGAGTTTCTCTGTCTGCAAATCTACACTGCCCTTATCTTCAAAAAGTTTTATTGCTGTTCCTGGTCATACTCGTTCTCTGGGGAGTTTGGCAGTATCTCAGTGTAGTTGGGATTTACATTTAGGGGATGATTACTGATGTGGAGAAACTTCTGTTACCTGCAAGTCTGTTTCAGGTCTTTTCAGAAATGCCTATGCCAGTCCTTTGGGCATTTTTAGCGTATGTATTGGTTTTTATGATTTTTTCCACTTAGGACCATTAGTTTCTTGAATATGTTAGATAAGAAGCCCTTCCAGATCCACAGTTTGCCATAATTTTCTCCCAGTCTGTGGGATGTCTTCTGTTGGGTTCACTGTTTTCTCTCCAGTGTTGAAGCTGTGTGAAGCTCTGAAGTTGTCCTTAGTCTCACGTGGTCACATTAGCTTTTGTTAGCGGTGATTTCTGTGTCCCTTTGAGAAGTAAAGCGAGATGGCAAAGCCATTGTATGGTCTACGGGTAGTTGATTCCTATGTGTTTTCTGTTTGTAGCTTAGGTTCACAGGTTCAAGTTTCCCCACAGTAGACACACACCCTATGCGTTTTCCTTGGAGGTTTTTGTTTCACAATTGCTCTCTGGTGTTCAGTGGATTTTGTGTCATTTTTTGTGTCTTGTGTAAGAGAAGGGTTTATTTCAGTCCTTTGCACATGAACCCCCCAGTTTGTTCAACCATTGTACCTTTGATGTGCTTTTGGGGGAAAAGCAAGAATCCCATGGGTTCAGTGTTTATAATTGTGGGTTGATTATTTGGCTCCTTTGTTGTGTCCATTCGGTTATCTTTCTGTGTTCATGCCACTAATGGATGGATTGGGCCACTGTAGGCTTTTTCTTTTGTTTTGTGTGTTTTCTTGTATTTTCTTCCTTTTTTTCCATTTCCATTTCCAAAGCTGGGTTTTCTAAAATGATAGCTACTTTTATTGTGATGGAGGGGTGTACGTCTGCAGGTTCATTTCACTACATGGCTATACAGCAGACTTTTGATGCTTGAGGTCCCAACTTACCCGTCACCCAGGCAGTGAACACAGCACCAGTTGGATCATTCTTCCTCCAAGGCTTCCTGTCTCCCTCCTTTTTCTGTCTGGTGGTACCCAGCGTCTGTTGATTTCATCTTTATGTTCGTGTGTGTTCAGTGTTGAGTTTCTGCCTGTAAGTGAAAACCTGTGGTGTTTGGTCTTCTGTTCTTGCCTGAGTTCGCTTAGCAGAGTGGCCTGCAGTTCTATCTATGTTGCTGCTGAGGGCATGATTTTGTTTCTGTGTTTGATTTTCCTTGGTGGCTTCTTAGTATTCTGTGGTGTATAGGTAACACATTTAAAAACATCTGATTTTCTGTTGGTGGGCATCTAGGTCAGGTCCACATCTTTATTCCTGTGAGTAGCACTCCCATGAACATGCAAATGTGTGTGTCTTTTTGATAGACACATGTATTTTTCCCCGGGGTAGATACACAGGGTTGGATTGCTGGGTAGAAGGGTAGCTCTGCTTTCTTTCCCTCTTTGTTGTTGTTGA
Organism: Pan troglodytes; assembly: GCF_028858775.2. NCBI lineage: Eukaryota > Metazoa > Chordata > Mammalia > Primates > Hominidae > Pan > Pan troglodytes. The sequence continues at coordinate 17,796,173 of NC_072413.2, forward strand.
GAAATCTTGAAACTGCTCTCCGCAGTGTGAGACCTAGTTTGCATTACCCCAAGAGTGTAGCTGTTTTCGCTTTTATGTACTGCTACACAAATATGTTTTGTGTTTGGACAAATGGCCATTCTGACTGGTGTGTCATGGTACCTCATCTCTGATGATTAGTGATGTTGAGCATTTTCTCGTGTCTGTTGGTCTTTTTTAGGTCTTGTTTTGACTAGTGTGTTTGTGTCATTTGTCCATTTTTTACTTGTGTTATTTTTCTGCTTCTTGATTTAGGTAAGGTCCTCTAGATTCTGGCTGTTTAGAACTTGGTCAGATGCTTGGTTTGGGAACATTTTCTCCCATCATGTAGGCTATGTGTTTACAGTGTTGGCAATTGCTTTGCTGTGCAGCAGGTCCGTAGTTTCTTAGGCCAGACTTGTACTTTTTGTTTTTTCTTGCATTTCTTTTGGGTACTAAATTGTCTTAAGTGGTTTGCAAAAGCCTATGTTGAGAAAGGTGTTTAATAGGTTGTCTGTTAGGACTTTTATATTTGAAGTCTTCTATTTCAATCTTTGGTTCATCTTGAGTTAATTTTCCATATGATGAAAGCAGGGCTGCAGTGTTAATTGTCCTGCACATGGCTAGTCATGTATCCCAGCGCCATTCATCGCATAGTGAGCCTTTTCTTTATTTCTTATTTCTGTGGTTTTGTGAAAGGTCAGATGGTTGTAGTTCTGCCAGGCTACTTCTGCATTTTCTAACTTGTCTAGGTGAAAGCTAGGTCATTTTTTTTCTGTTACGATCTATTCTGATTTCTTGGGTTCAAGAACAGATAAATAAATTTTAGAAACTGAAGAACCCACTTACATTCTCAAGGTTAGAAACCATCACCATCATCCTATTCTGTGATGCTATGGACTTTATTGAGTTACATCTTTGCCCTTTTCCCTCAAGTCTCTCCTCTGGATTTATTTTGTGAAATTAGATTCTGAATCACATTTTGTTGCATAAACTGTGTTTGAGCAAAAAAAAATTTTTTTTTCTAAAAACATCCTTAGTATACATGGGGTGAAGAACAACAAACGTGTCTCCTCTTTCCAGTAGTTACACCATTACACTCCTTTCCAGCCTCTTTGCTGCTGCATATGGCCATTCAAATGAGCCCTGGCTAAGTACACGTCGATAGAAGTCAATGTTTGCTTCTTGCAAGCCTGGCCCGTGATTCTATGTTCTGATTTAGAACATTCTGATTTAGAACATAAAAAGGAAGTGAGACTTGCTGAATGAGACAGAGAAAGCACTCTTGAACACTTCCTCTGACAAGCTCCAAGGCACACTAGTTGTCTTGCAGTGCTTTGGACAGCTACTCGTTTGTTGGACAATAATTTCCCAACATGGGGACAACCCAGAGCATTTTCCACGTTCATATTCTGCTTCAGTTGCTCATGTTTTTGATCAAAGCTAGACAGTGACTAATCCAGGAGACTCAGACCCCAGGCCAGCGTGGAGTCCTGTGGTTGAAGACAGGCTGGACCATCAGAGGAAGAAAACAGCCATTTTTTCTGGATTTTCACTTTCTCTGTTTTCAGGAAACCTGAAGCCGGCTATGTTATTCAGGCATGACTGAAAAGAGATTATTTTGAGTTGTTTTGGTGGCACCAAGAAATGTGCCAATGTGACGGCCAAAAAAGCAGAAAGACCAAGGCATTGAGAGTGGGAGAGCCACTGATGATGCTGGGTTTGGTAGGCTTTTCGAGATCTCCCAGCCCCAAAACAGCCAAGCAACGTTGTCCTGGGTTGTGAGTGGGCTCAGCCCCTGTGTACACCCATGCTTGGATTCTGGCACACATGGCACCCACAGGAGGCAACGCCCCCTCCAGGAGACCGGTTGGCAGGACCCTGTCTCCACACGTGAAGACAGCAGGCAGAACCCACACGTCCTCTACTTCTCCCAGTGCCAGTCACCCGTGGGGGTTCACGATGAGACCCACAGGTCCAACCTGCAGGCAGAGTTGCCACCCCAGCCTGAGTCAAAGTGGACCTTTTTCTGCCAGAGAGGTCGGCTTTCCCATTGGCCAAAATGGCCTCAAATGACAGAGACAGAACAAGGCACAAGTGCCCATTAGAGTGTCTGAGCCCACCTGGTGTCTGCTCCCACACATCTCCTGGGAGGTCCCAGCAGGCACCCAGGCCTGGGCCACAGCTTACCCCACATTCAGAAGTGGATAGCACAGCTGCCCTGTGCAGGCCTCAGGGAGGAAAGGGAGAAAGAGAGATGACAAAAGCAAGACAAGAAATGCAGCAAAAGCACACACACACACACACACACACACACACACACACACACACACACTGACACTCATCTGGGGCAGGCCATCCTGTCACCATGATGAGCAGTGCAGGCAGCCGAGAGCCGGGCAGGAGGCGGTGCCGCTGTCCCCTGAGTTAGGGTCTGGATCCAGGGAAGAACATAGAGTCCATAGAGTCAAGGGCCACTGACCTCAGGACCTGCAGTTTGCAGGGAGGGGATGCTGTGAGAAGAACTGTTCCACGTCACAGCTAAATATGTCTGACTTCAAGAAAATATTTCAAACCAAAGTACATTTATGGAAGATTCTCGATGATATAAAAAAGCACAGTTTAGAAAATGTGAAAGCAATCACTGGACAGATTCATATATTTTCATCTAAATTTAGTTACAGAGTTTTTCTAAAACTGGGATCAGGCCAGGTATGGTGGCTCAGGCCTGTAATCCTAGCACTTTGGGTGCCTGAGGCAGGAGGATCACTTGAGGCTGGGAGTGGGAGACCAGCCTGGGCAACATGGTGAGACCCCTTATCTCTACCAAAAATAGAGAACTTGGCCAGTCATGGTAGCACACCCCTGTAGTCCCAGCTACTCAGAAGGCTGAGGTGGGAGGATTGCTTGAGCCTGGGAGGTTGAGGCTGCAGTTAGACAAGATTGCACCACTGCATTCCAGCCTGGGTGACAGCCCGTCTCAAAAAATAATAACAATAATTCCTGATTTTAATAACGATTCTGGAGTTGTGTAGGTTCTCACTCACGTGGGAGCTAAAAAAGCTTGATCCCATGGACAAAGAGAATACAATGGCAGTACCAGAGGCCGGGAAGACTGGGTATGTGGCAGGGAGAATGAAGAGAAGTTGGCTATTGGATACAAACCTACTGTTAGAAGAAATAAGCTGTAATGTTTGACAGCAGGCTGTGGTGACTAAGTAACATTATTCTGTGTAAATATTCAAAGTAACCAGAATACACATTTTATGCATGTAACAAGTATTTGTATGTACCCTACAAAGAGGTAAAATATTATGTGTCAGCAAGATGGAGAGGTTATGCCCAAGCCTCCAGAGAGGGGCTCCTTGGATCCACACAGCACATCTTGCCCACCTGCATCCACTGCTGCACTATGCTCGTCATATCTGGGCCTTCATGTTCTGGTCCCCAAGGCCGGTGATGCTGACTCAGGTGGCCACACTGTGGACCTGGGTGTTGGTGGCCCAGAGGGTGGGTGCTAGAGGCTTCCTGCCCTTCTTGTTTCACTGGGACCAGATGGAGCCAGGCAGTGACAGGCTACCACCTTCTTGACCAGATCCTGGAACACAGGAGTGTCACCTGGCCCCTCGTCATCCCAACTTAGCACCCAAAGTACCTTCGGGCCTGGACCATGGCTGGGCCAGAACTCAGGATGGTTAGGATGCAGCTCAAGCCTTGTGGCATCTCTAGGTTCTCTGTCCACTGAGGGTGCCCTGGGACACAAAGCTGGTGGGAAGAGGTTGGCATTTCCCCAGCCTATCCTTACTCATGCCAAGCACCCCAGACTGTCCTTCCTGGTGCATTGCCCTGGTCACATTCCCCAGGGCAGCTCAGGGCTTTGTTTAGGGATTTCCCATAGTCAGGTGCCTGATAGGTGTTGAGACGTGCAAGGCTACTTGGGCAGATGGGTAGGTGCTCTTTGGTGAGCACCCCCAGCAGGGCAGTCCCCCACCCAGGTGACTACCTGCCCCTGCTTGTGTTTGACTGTTACAGCACTTCATGCCAGGGCCACCAGCTCCCATCCCTCCTGTCAGGAAAGACACAGACAGCAAGTGTCTGGGGGTAAGGCATTTGCCAGGTAACACAGGTGGCGAGTGCCGGAGCTGGGATTTGAACCCGGATCATGGCACTCTGTATGGGGCAATGGAAGGTTTGAGGATGCCCATGTAGGAAGGAAGGGCAACGTGGCCCCACTGAGCCCAGCTGCTCCCTGTGAGCCTGGAGGAAATTGCTCAGCCCCCCAGCTGGGGAGAGAGTCCAGGAGGCCAGGCTTCCTCTTGCTTCCTGGCTCAGGGGATCACAGAGGAACAAGGAAATTTAGTGTGTGTGTCTTCTTTTTGTTTCATTCAAAATTTAATTTAGTATCAAGCAAGAGGAGCTTTAGCTTAACCCTGCATATCAGGCAAGATTTCAGTTACAAAATAGTACTTTTTTTTTTTTTTTGCACTTGCGATTGGCTTTTCCTCTACTTCTTTTGGTAAGAGCAGGTTGGTGTCCAGGCTCAGAATCCATTTTTCCTCCCACACCAAAGCACCTGTGGTTTGGGTGAAGCAGACTGGAGCCTGGCTGCATAAAGCTTCGCAGCAGGAGAGTCCTGGCAGGAGCGTTGAGGTGCCACTGCCCTGGTCCAGCTGAGAGGCCAGCACCAGGGAGGCTCAGTGTCCTGTTCTCAGGATCTGCACATGGGGTTGCCTTTCTGCATCTCCCCATCAGTGGTAGGTTCTCCTCCAAGCCCCCTCTTGCTGGCCTGGACACAGCGGCCTGCACCTTGACCCTATTGCATGCCAGTGGAGCAGAGCCCCCCAGGCCAGAAGCCCCACAGATGTTGGCCCTGGCTTGGACAGGCAGGGGGCACCGGGGCAGGAGCTGGCTGCGATCCTGTGGCCCCAAATGCCCCCTCGCTGATGGCCTCGTGTTCTGGGTGTGGAGCAAAGAGGAGCAGGTATCGAAGGCACCTCAGGCAGGTGCTGGGCTCGGTGGGCGTCTTGTGCTCCATGATTTTTTTTCAAATTTTATTATTATTATACTTTAAGTTTTAGGGTACATGTGCACAAGGTGCAGGTTTGTTACATATGTATACATGTGCCATGTTGGTGTGCTGCACCTATTAACTCGTCATTTAGCATTAGGTATATCTCCTAATGCTATCCCTCTCCCCTCCCCCCACCCCACAACAGTCCCCGGTGTGTGATGTTCCCCTTCCTGTGTCTGTGTGTTCTCGTTCCATTCCCACCTGTGAGTGAGAACATGCTCCGTGATTTTGAGGCCATTTGCAGCCTGCTCCGCCAGCCGGTGCTCCGAGCTGCAGCAGCTGCCATGCACAACAGCACCACCGGGAGTGTCCTGGGGGCTTTCTTCAGAGGAGGCTGTCAGCATCCTCAAGTTCCAGCCACTTAGCCCCAGTCCTGCTTCAAGAAGCTTTTTCTTTCGCCAGAGGCTTCTCAATGGCCTGAAAGCTCGGCTGACTCCCAGGAAGTTTGCCGGGAACACCAGGCTGTCAGTGACATTCGTGGTGCCAAGGCTTATGCAGGTTGCACGCATCGGCCACTGTCTGTGACACGTGCACTGACATCACCTGAGATGCGCACGCCGCACGCGCGCGCCGCACGCGCGGCAGTGGCTTGGCTGGCTTGTAACGGCTTGCACGTGCATGCCGCGCGCGCACGCCGCGCGCGCACGCCGCACGCGCAGCAGTGGCTTGGCTGGCTTGTAACGGCTTGCACGTGCATGCCGCGTGCGCACGCCGCGCGCGCATGCCGCACGCGCAGCAGTGGCTTGGCTGGCTTGTAACGGCTTGCACGTGCATACCGTGCGCACACACGGGACGCGTATAACGGTTTGGCTGGCCTGTAACTGCTTGCACGCGCATGCCGCACGTGCGTAATGGCTTGGCTGGCCTGTAATGGCTTGCACGCGCATGGTGCACGCGCATTAACGGCTTGGCTGGTGTGTAACAGCTGGCATGCGCACACTGCACGTGCGTAACTGCTTGGCTGGCCTGTAGCGCTTGGCTTGGTTTTGCGTTCTTTGCTTGGCTTGGCGTCTGTCGCTTGGATTGACATTTCTTCCTTGGACTGACGTTTCTTCTGTCACGTTGCTTTTCTGGACTTGACCTTTTCTCTCCTGGGTTTGGCATTCCCTTGGGTGGGCCGGGTGTTTTCTTGGGGGGTGGGGTTGGCCCTTCCTGGGGTGGGCGTGGGGTCACCCCGGGTGGGTGTGGGCTTTCCCCAGGTGGGTGTGGGTTTTCCCTGGGTGGGGTGGGCTGGGCTCCCCTGCTGGGGTTGGCAGGTTTTGGCCCGGACTTTCCTCTTCAAACAGATTAGAAACCCGGAGTTATCTGCTAGTTGGTGAAACTGGTTGGTAGACGCGATCTGCTGGCTACTACCGGCCTCCCCTGGCTGTTAAAAGTAGATGGTGGCTGAGGCTAGTTCAATGCCGGCTTCCTCCTCTGTGAAGAAGCCATTTGGTCTCAGAAGTAAGATGGGCAAGTGGTTCCGCCACTGCTTCCCCTGGTGCAGGGGGAGCGGCAAGAGCAACGTGGGCACTTCTGGAGACCACGACGACTCTGCTATGAAGACACTCAGGAGCAAGATGGGCAAGTGGTGCTGCCACTGCTTCCCCTGGTGCAGGGGGAGCGGCAAGAGCAACGTGGGCACTTCTGGAGACCATGACGACTCTGCTATGAAGACACTCAGGAGCAAGATGGGCAAGTGGTGCTTCCATTGCTTCCCCTGCTGCAGGGGGAGCGGCAAGAGCAAAGTGGGCCCTTGGGGAGACTACGACGACAGCGCTTTCATGGAGCCAAGGTACCACGTCCGTCGAGAAGATCTGGGCAAGCTCCACAGAGCTGCCTGGTGGGGTAAAGTCCCCAGAAAGGATCTCATCGTCATGCTCAAGGACACTGACATGAACAAGAAGGACAAGCAAAAGAGGTAACCAGGCCTGGGCTGGGAGGAGGTGGGATGTGGGAGGATGATGGGGACATACCCTCCTGGTGGGGGAGGAGGGGAGCCTGGTTTTCTTGCCTCCGCAGGCCTCACACCACCCTGGATGTGGAAACCTCAGAGAGGTCAGGGCACAGGCCCCTTTATGAGCAGCAACACAAAAACAAAACTTTAGCTGATTTCCAATCAAATTATAATTTTCCTCCTAAAACACTAATAGACTGTTTTGAAGTGATCTAACTCACAACATTGTCGATGCAGCAGATTATTTTTAATGTACAGATTTTAAAACAATGTTCTATGCATTAAAAAAGTGTATATTGAGAACTAAGAATGAAGCCCCATAACACATCAACTTCAGGGCTAAATATTCTTCCAATAAAATCCAGTATGGATTTTATATCAATGTACACTATGTAAATATGTTCTTTACTGAGTAATCTTAGAAGGAAACTGAAATGGGAAGATGGTTCTTGTGCTTGAATAGGAAGATTGAATTTTCTTAAGATGTGAGCTTTTTGGCTGGGCGTGGTGGCTCACACCTGTAATCCCAGCACTTTGGGAGGCTGAGGAGGGCAGATCATGGGGTCAGGAGATCGAGACCATCCTGGCTAACACGGTGAAACCCTGTCTCTACTAAAAAATATTTAAAAAATTAGCTGAGCGCGATGGCAGGCACCTGTAGTCCCAGCTACTCAGGAGGCTGAGGCAGGAGAATGGCGTGAACCCGGGAGGCGGAGCTTGCAGTGAGCTGAGATCACGCCACTGTACTCCAGCCTGGGAGACAGAGCAAGACTCCGTCTCAAAACAAACAAACAAAAAAAAAGCTTTTTTTACTTATCACTTTTACTTAAGCCAAATAAAAATAGCAGTTTTAGAGTTTTTAAATTACACATGCTCTCTTTTATTATTGTGATAAGTTAATTTTTTTGTAGCAGAATGGACAAAGGCTTGCTTTTCCAGATGTCAAAATGTGCATGTTATTTATTTCCACAAATTGTTTACTAACAGCTGAAAAGACATCAATGAATAAAACAGAATAGGAAATTTAGAAATACCCAAATATATGTAGGAATTTAGCGGTTGATAATGGTGATGTTTTGTATTATTTAAAAAAGATGGATTGTTAATAATTCATTTTTGGAGAAAACTAGCTAGATGTTTATATCACAAAAATCAAGAGTATAGATTAAAAATTTTAAATATACAAAAAGAGAAACATACCAGAAGAAAACACAAGTGCCTATTTATATATGCAGATATCTATATCTATCTATCTATATATATATAGATATATAGATATATATTTCTTTTTTTTTGATGGAGTCTCACTCTGTTACCCAGGCTGGAGTGCAGTGGTGCGATCTCGGCTCACTGCAACCTCTGCCTCATAGGTTCAAGCAATTCTCTGCTTCAGCCTACTGAGTAGCTGGGATTACAGGCGCGTGCCACCACGCCTGGCTAATTGTTTTGTATTTTTAGTAGAGATGGGGTTTCACCATCTTGGCCAGGCTGGTCTTGAACTCCTGTCCTCGTGATCCACCCACCTTGGCATCCCAAAGTGCTGGGGTTACAGGCGTGAGCCACCATGCCTGGCCTATATATGCAATAAAATAAGCACATTTTAAAATTGGGGAAAGTACTTTTTTGCATATCTACCAGTGACCTATGTGCATAGGAAAAGATAGCATTCCTGGTAGAAGAAGAAATTTAAGTTAGAAGAGGAATGAAATACTGTTTTCTATTTAAGTTAGAGGAGGAATGAAAGGCCAGGTGCAGTGGCTTATGCCTGTTACCCCAGCACTTTAGGAGGCTGAGGCAGGTGGATCATGAAGTCAGGAGTTTGAGACCAGCCTGGCCAGTGTGGTGAAATCCTATCTCTACTGAAAATACAAAGAATTAGCTGGGCATGGTAGCATGCACCTGTAATCCCAGCTACTCAGGAGGCTGAAGCAAGAGAATTGCTTGAACCAGGGAGGTGGAGGTTGCAGTGAGCCGAGATCGTGCCACTACATTCCGGCATGGGTGACAGAGTGAGACCCCATCTAAAAAAAAAAAAAAAAAAAAAGAATGAAATACTGTTTTCTATCCACAAAGTTTGTGAGGATGAATAACAGTGGTACTTATATAGTTGTTTAAAGTTGAAGTTGCTGCAGCTTTTCAAACAGACACTTTAGTGGTAAGAACCACATTTTAAAAATGTTATGCTTTTTACTCATCAGTTCCATTATACTGAAATATCTTTACCAAATAGATGTCTGTTTTTCTTAGTATTGCTTAAAATAGCAGTGTATTTAGAAAAGCCCATATAAAGATTTCATGAACAAATTTCAGTGCATCCATAGGACGGAATAATATGTAACTATTGAGGGTGTCAGTACATAGAGATATGTCGACATGCAAAGATGTACTTTGCTATAGCAAGTGAGAAAAAAATCAGTTTGTTACACATATACATGAACAGAATCTGCTCTTGTGTTAGCTGAAAATATGTAGAAAATATAATCAAACTTGTTTCTGGGGATTTGTAAGTGAAGTTTTTCCTTTTATCTGTGATTTCTGCAATGAACATCTGAAGTTTTAATTAAGGTTCATTAGTAATGCAATAATCCTTGGGAAGAGAAGGAATATGCTTCTTGCATAGATGCAAATAATTTCTCACATTCTATTATTTATTTTTATTTCTGTGGTTGGCTATCTTCTGTGAACTTTTACCCTCTTCAGTAGTAGAGGGATTGTGTTTACCTGTTCCTGTAGATTTTATTGTATATATATATTTTATTACATAATTACCTTTTCATTATATATAGATTAACGTGTAAAAAGTATGAATTAATCATTTTAGTTGAGTTATATATTTATGAAAATTAAAATAGCAAATATAAATGATTATTACTATTGCAAATGTATTGCCCTACTCTACAGGAGTTTTCTTTAAAAATATTGAACTCCCAAGCTGTGTTCATCCATTTTTTTCAATCCGTTTAGTCATCAGACATAAGCCAGACACCTATTATGTGGCAGGCATATTCTACTATCTCTCAGGATCCTTCCATCTTTGAAAACATTTATGTTTGCCTGCTGGGCTTGAGCAAGCTGAGAGATTTAAAATTGGGGCGCATTAGGACTTAATCTCAATTGAAGCTTTTCCTCCCTCCTTTCAAACAGAAGCATTTCTGAAGGTAGAAAATAGTAAAAGACAACCCTTAACTGCCCTTTTGAAAATGTATAAGTCTTGGATAAAGACTTTTAGTTGTTTTAAGAACTAAAATGTGGTACATAAACAGCATGGAATACCATGCAGCCATAAAAGAAGGAACGAGAGCCTGTCCTTTGCAGGAACATGGATGGTGTTGAAAGCCATTATCCTTAGCAAAGTAACATAGGAAGAGAAACCAAATACTGCATGTTCTCACTTATAGGTGGGAGCTAAATGATGAGAACACACAGATACCTAGAGGGAAGCAACACACACTGGGGCCTATCAGAGGGTGGAGGGTGGGAGGAGGGAAAGAAGCAGGAAATAGAATGAACGGTTACTGGGCTTAACACCTGGGTAATGAAATAATCTGTACAACCAACCCCGTTGGTGCACGTTTACCTATGTAACAAACCTGCACATCCGGCACATGTACCCCTGAATGTAAAAGTTGAAAAAAGCTCCACAAATAGTTTCATAAATCCGTTTTAAAAAGAGAAAATGTATAACAGTCTTAAATCCTAATATGAATGATTGGAAATATCTGATGTACATACATTGTATAAATCTAAGTATTGACAAAAATGAGCCCGTGCTATTCATTTGAATTCCAAGTTTTCTTTGGCTTAAAGTTTATTGAAAACCAAAGTAAGAATTGGTTTATCTTAGAAATTTGTTCTTGTTTTCACTTCAGCTCTCTTATTCCATAGTACTTTTAAGAACTAAAATTTAAATGCTGGTCATCTGACTGGAACCGCCCCAGACCTGTTATATTATAACATATTCTACTTAATGTAAGGCACCAGAGATTGTATGATGCCCCATTATTTTATGTCTCAATAAGAGAATTATTTAAATGCCCCCAATTATAGTAAATCATGAATTGTAAGTGGTATTTCAGTGGAGACAACATGGAGACAATGATCATCTTAGAATCACTAAAATACAATGTTACGTGTAATATTTAAAACACACCTGAAAGTGTAGGTATAATTGTATCATCTCACTTAATTCAAATGTTGTCTTTAGTGGTATTAGTAAAAATTATAATATCTAACAATTATTGAGCTGTTATTTGTGTTAGGAACTATTCTGTATCTTTTGTGCAGAGTCTCATTTAAGCATTACAGTGGTTTCCTGTGAGAAAGCTACTATTTTCATTCCTATTTTATTGATGAGGAAACTGAGACCCCAAAAGGCTAAGCAACAGCCAGAAAGTGACAGAGCTTCAAGTAGGATTCCAGCCCAAGTTGAATGTCATCCAAGGGCTATGCTCTTTGTATTCATGTAGGCTGCTCTTTCATTAATACAGCGAGTAATGAGAGATAATAAATCGTGTGCTTTTTTCATGGGAAAGTTAAATGTTTGTTTTGAAGGCAGAGTAATAGCAGGCTATTCAGTGTTTGCAATTATGTGTATCATTGATATGGCTGTAGCTAGTGCACTACAATTTCCTAAAAAGTCTTCTCACTTTCATAGGACTGCTCTACATCTGGCCTCTGCCAATGGAAATTCAGAAGTAGTAAAACTCCTGCTGGACAGACGATGTCAACTTAATGTCCTTGACAACAAAAAGAGGACAGCTCTGACAAAGGTACGCAGTAGCCAACTATGTCAGCGTGAGGTGGGTTTGATTTCAATACATAGCATAAAAATGAGTTTTCTCCTTTAAATATAACTAGTTGGTGAAAGCTGTGGAATGTTATTTTGAAATCCTAGGATTTGTAATTTGTTTATGGTGTAATACTGACAGGCCGTACAATGCCAGGAAGATGAATGTGCGTTAATGTTGCTGGAACATGGCACTGATCCAAATATTCCAGATGAGTATGGAAATACCGCTCTACACTATGCTATCTACAATGAAGATAAATTAATGGCCAAAGCACTGCTCTTATACGGTGCTGATATCGAATCAAAAAACAAGGTATAGATCTACCAATTTTATCTTCAAAATACTGAAATGCATTCGTGTTAACATTGACCTGTGTAAGGGCCAGTTTTCCATATTTGGAAGCTCAAGCATAACCTGAATGAAAATATTTTGAAATGACCTAATTATCTAAGATTTTATTTTAAATATTGTTACTTTCAAAGAGGCATTAGAGGGTACAGTTTTTTTTTTTTTTAATGCACTTGCGGTAAATACTTTTTTTTGAAAACACTGAATTTGTAAAAGGTAATACTTACTATTTTTCAATTTTTCCCTCCTAGGATTCTTTTCCCCTAATGAATGTAAAATGGCAAAATTTGCCCTGAAATAGGTTTTACATGAAAACTCCAAGAAAACTTAAACATGTTTCACTGAATAGAGATCCTGCTTCTTTGGCAAGTTCCTAAAAAACAGTAATAGATACGAGGTGATGCACCTCTCAGTGGCAAGCCTTAAGATATTTCTGATTGCTCATGAGGCAGAAGTGGAAAGGGAAAAAGAAAGCAATCAGAAATATCAGGGCCAATTTGGAAATTAGGCAATAGAGGGAAAAGACCATGAAGAGGTTGTGTGTGTGTGGTGGTGTTGTTGTTCATTTATTTGTTTCCTTTGTATGGTGAGACAAAGTTCTCTTTGATTTTATAGAATGACAGTTTTCAGTTTGGGAGAGGGAGTTAGTGGGTTATAAACTACCTAGAGATTAATTTTAGGCGGCCTCTGAGGAAACAGATTGGCAGTGAATAGGTGGGTAATGTAAGGGGAAACCCTTGAGCAGGGGGAATATCAGTAATTAACTGACTTAGTATCCTATTCTGGTAGAAATGGCCAATTAGAGCCTCAGCTCTGCTTTCAAATCTAGAGTGTCTGGATGGGAAGGTGGAAGATAAATGAGTAACAAGATCAAGTTGGATTTTGAGTTGACTAGACCCTGTTGTGTTACCGGGAAAAATTATGTGGTGTTTTCAGCAAATGGGTCTCTCTCCTACTCTTTACTCTTTTTGGCCAAATCTTCAAATGAGAAAGGGAATTGGTTACGTGGGTGGTGAGAAATGAGACTGAAGTAATTGTCTATTGCACTAGCTTTCAGCTAGAATTGTGCATCCCAGTAACCTGAGGAAAAATTTTAAATAATCAACAAGTCTAGGCTTTTTCCTGAAGATTTTGATACAGTAAGTCTAATAAAGCTTGGATATGTATATTTAAAAATGTTTCCTTGAAGCCAGGCATGTTGGTGCATGGCTGTAGTCCCAACTGTTAGGGAGGCTGAGGTGGGAGGATTGCTTGAACTCAGGAGTTCGAGTCTAGCCTTGTCAACATAATGAGACCCTGTCTCTAACAACGACAGCAACAATAACAACAGCAACAATTTTCTCAAAATCTGGATACACTCCTGCTTAAGAACCACTGAATACATAAATGTAATATATAAATTCTTATATCTCAGAAACTTAAGATATCTCTAGAAGAGTTGGAGTTGGATATGTGCTGATTTCTTTAAATCTTTCCTCTCCAATAACATTAATCTGACTTTTTTTTTTTTTTTTTTTTTTTTTTTTAGATTGAGTCTCACTCTGTTTCCCAGGCTGGAGTGCAGTGGTGTGATCACAGCTCACTGCAACGTCGACCTCCCGAAGCTCAGATGGTCCTCCAACCTCAGTTTTTTTTTTTTTCTTTCTTTCTTTCTTTCTTTTTCTTTTTCTTTTTTTTTTTTTTTTAGTAGAGAGGTTTTTGCCATGTTTCTCAGGCTGGTCTTGAACTCCTGGGCTCAAGCAATTCATCCCCCTTAGCCTCCCAAAGTGCTAGGATTACAGGTGTGAGCCACCATTCCTGGCCTAGTCTGACTTTTATCTCTGTGGTTGAGACATTAAAATGAATATTATTGGTAGTATCTATCAGGTTACAGAATAATATATTTTCCTTTCTACCATCCTACCATCAGTTATTCACTGCCATTCAGAAGGTCTTTAGTAGTTTGCTGTGAGCAGTCTTTCAATAAGTAGAGGGTGGCCCTCTCAGGATTTTGTGTCTCTTTGTTCAATCATTCAAGTGCTTAGGTCAGTAAGTCATTAAGAGCAGTGTTTTCTCAATTGGAATTAAGCAAATTCTAAACTGTTTTTTATCAATTGAAGCTGTATTATGGACTGTCCAGTGTGTCTCTTTAAGTATGTAGAGCTTTGGCATAATCAGCATGGCAGTTTTAAACACTTAAAACCATGGAGTTATTAAGAATACAGATAGGAATTCTGTTAATTTAGTTTCAGTAGTCCTATGAACTGATTATTTAGTAACAATCTGGGAAAATTAAATATAAATAGATTTTAAATAAATAAATGTTGGAAAATTTTTTCAGATGGGCAGTGTGAGTTTTAATAGCAATTTTTGTTGCATGTTAGAGGTTGAACTTTCAGTAAAACATGAAACTAAAGAAATATTTTACATGCAAATTCTTGCTTTATACGCAATTTGTCTTAGGGTTGAGGATATAGAAACAAAAGATACAGCCCCTGCCCTCAAGAAGCTCTTTGTTTAGATGGGAAAAAATATTATCATCCAATAATACCATGTCAAATGCTGGGTTAGAAGCAAAGAGCCTTGGAAGCAGTAAATGTTTAAAGTGAGTTTTTGAGATGAGTAGAGTTACTGTGGTGAGGCAGAGAAGGGGTGTTTCCAAGGGAAGGAGCAGCGTGTGGGAAAGCACAGAAGAGTGAAAAGGAAGCGACTACATTTTATTTACTTTCTATGCATGTAAGTCCATAAGATCTTATATAAAGTTTCCACTTCGGTTGAGGAATATGTACTTTTTTGAATTACATACGTTTTTGCTTTATATTGTTTTACAGCATGGCCTCACACCACTGTTACTTGGTGTACATGAGCAAAAACAGCAAGTGGTGAAATTTTTAATCAAGAAAAAAGCGAATTTAAATGCACTGGATAGATATGGAAGGTATAGTTCTTTCTTTTAATCTGTGTGTTCTAGATGGATAGCAGTCACTCAAGTCATAAATATTAAATTAATAAGATTAATGTATACTTATTGGGATATAGTGATCAGTATGAACACATATCAGTTAGGTAGAAAAACAATTATTTGGACTGGGCAACATAAAAGTTTTAGTGGGATTCATCTTTTATTATATTGACTGATGTTATTTGCTATGTGATGTTTTTGGTTACATGATCTTATGTTAGCTAAAGGGATTTCATATTTTATGAAGTTTGAACTTTAACTTTTAGTTTACTTTATGACTCAGTATTGAACTTCTTAACCCTTTCTAATAGTTTTTAACTTGTGTCTTACATGCTTTTCCAGTAAATACGCTGTATTAAACATAAATAGGGGTTGAAAATCCTTTTGTCTTTTCAATGATTCTGCCTTAAGTTGCTTTCTTTGAAGAATATTAATGTTAGCTTATCCCTGCATGACAATTAATTGCTGTTCCCACATACTGTGGGTTCAACAGCTTTTTTCCTTTTTTATTTCCAGTGTATTTTGATGTTTTTATTTTTAATTGGTATGGAGAGAGGGAGTGAAGATAGTTTTAAGTGGATACACTTTTGCTTTAATGAAGACAAGCCGTAGGTACGTGATAAAGAGAAAAGAGCTAGGCTTTAGATTCACACAATACTGGGTTTAATTCCTAACTTTCTTACTTGCTAGGTGTGTGACCTTGGGAACGTTATTTACCACCAAATATGTTGTCATATATGAAAAGTAGGAGAATATATCCTTCAAAGCTGGCTGTGCATAAGAAAGATATATGTGGCATTTAATTCAGTGCCTAGCACTTGCTTATTGGCATCATTAACTGAAACTCCTGTGACTACTATTCTTACCATTATTATTAATCTTACTTGCTTTCAGCATGCAGAGAGCTCTTATTTATTTTACCCCCTAGCTGATTTTCTATTACAGCATATCAGTCTAGGGAAGCTGTGATGAAATCTTCACTTAAATCTTTGTTCATTTCAGATAAGTGGCCCTAATATTGTTTCTTGTCCATCAAAGGACTTTAAATTAGTAGTTTCTGCTATGCAATACCCCACTGAGATAAGAGGGTTTTTTTTTTTTGTCCCTTCCTTTTAACCTTGGTGGTATTTTACAAAGATGAACACTTGAGCACTGAAGATGCTTATGTCTTTTAGTGCATGTAAATGTTTGATTCTGCACGGACAGGCAAGATGTTAAATTGGTAAAGTATATCAAATTAACTTTTAAAATAACTTTATTACTGTTCCTATCTCTGTCATTTTAGAACTGCTCTCATACTTGCTGTATGTTGTGGATCGGCAAGTATAGTCAGCCTTCTACTTGAGCAAAACATTGATGTATCTTCTCAAGATCTATCTGGACAGACGGCCAGAGAGTATGCTGTTTCTAGTCGTCATAATGTGTAAGTGTTTACATTAAAAGGCTAGTTAATGCTAAATTGAGGTTTAAAATAATTATAACAGTTACATCTTACATATCAGGTGAGATGTCATAGTTTAGTTCAGGTAGTTTTCGAGTGGCAGTGAGTTAGTCCCCTGCATCAGCCAGAAATCAGACAAAAAACAAGACAAGTTAGAAGTACCAGTGGGTGCAGGATTCTTTATCTCAGGACCTCTAAGACCTTTATCCATAGAGATCCCAACATTGTTCATTTGATCCAAGTGTAGCACCTATGCATGGGATAAAAAATGGTATCACATCTTTGATTTTTCTGATTAGTTATTTGGGTCTTGAAATGTCCAGTTTATCAGAAAGTCTTGTACTGTCTTCTGGGGACTATGTCCTAGATACTCCTTGAATTTTTCAGGAACCGAAGGGGTTCACTAAATCCAAGGAAGACAGTCCCTTTTATCAAGTCAGAAGGAGGAGGAGAAAAAAGGACATTGCAATCATTCTGTTGTTTCCATTGATTCTGCTGCTGCATTGTTGCCACTCAAACTGGTCCTGCTGCCTTAAGATGAATCGGTAGATTCAGGTCCCTCAAGTCTTCATGGCAATTGATACAGTGACTTTGATGTTTTTTGTTCCCATACCTATGGTTATATGCTCAACCATTGTTCCCAAAGCACCAGCCCCCTGCTCTGGCCCCTGGGCATCTTGACTTTATCCACACACAAAATGAGCAAATTGACCTTTCCCCCCATATTCAGAACCTAATGTGGAACCCACATCTTGGCCAAGAATTAGCTGAGATCTTCATGGTAAGAGATCCTTTGAGGCCGTTGTTGGTCTTTTCTCTAGCAGATATTAGGTAGGCTTGTTCTAAAGGGTCAGAGGAGTTCCAAAGGGTCAGAGGGGTGGCAGAAAGAGATCAGTGTTTGTTTCTTCTTCTTTGCTACCAGATCTATACTGTGAGGCACCTTTATATCCTGTATAGAACTTTGGGCAGTAGAAAGTCCCATATGAACCTTCCCTTGAGCAGTGGCTCCCAGCTGTGGTTGGCCCCTTGAGTGACCCGATTTACATGATAATGAAAATCGTCCAAGCTACTTCCATCTCTAGCTCAAGATTTTAAGATATTTTCAAACTCTAGCTCACAGGAAGCCATTGAAGAGAATTCTCAGAATCTCAAGTAGGTTAGTTGGACTTAACAGAGCCAAGCCTTGTCCATGACTCATCACTAATCATGTGTAAAAGTAGGTCTTTGTGCTTGCTTTGGCGGCACATATCCTAAAATTAGAACAATACGGAGAAAGTTAGCATGACTTCTGCATAAGGAGGAAGCACAGATCTTTGAAGCATTCCATATTTTGTGCAGTCACTGGAAGGTCATTTGACTATTTGCTGACTAGCTGTAAGGAAACAGTGTGAATCAAAGCAAAATGGGTGCCACCAAAATATTGAAATTGTGATTTGTGCTGCATAAATAGTCATGTAAGATGGTCTATGAGATGACTTAGAGCTGAATAACATGTTTGGTGCAAAATATATTGTTAGTATGTATGTCAAAAATTACAGAATGTCAACTTGCAACTTCTTCATGGAAACTAAAAAAAATAAAAGTAGACTTTTGGTCTCCCATGTCAGCCGGAATTGAACATCAATATAAAGCATCATTGTAACCAACATCTGCTGGCTGAGAGTTTGAGTCTGTAGAGAAGGCTCATTGGTCCAAACCAGGTCTTAACATCCATTGGTTTTTCTGCCCTTGGTGTGATTGATCAACTCCGTAATAGTGGACAATCACATTATCTACTTTAATGAGATATTTATGAATACATTTAGTTACAAACTATGACATAGTCGAGATGCCCTGAAATATAAGCCATAAAGAGTAGGACAACTAAGAGGCAAAATTAGGACTTAATAACATTCTCTGAAAACTACAACATTTGCAAATTAGAACCTATGAACAAAATATGCATTGGGTTTTATTTGTGATTCCAAGATAATTTTAGTCATAAAGTTTAGGAAGAGATTATTCCATTGCTTTACTATTTCTCTCAGCATTTAAAAAATGTTATCTCATTAAATTTTTATAAGAACCTAGGGAAATAAGGCAGCAAAATCCTCACTTTGTTGAAGAAGACATTGAGCCTAAGAAAAGCAAGTTGTCCAAGAACAAATAGCTGTTCATTATGGAGCTAGGACTTATGCAGAGTTGGGACACTTTCTATTATGTCAGGTTAATGCAACCTAATTTACTGGGTCACATGCCCTCGATTTATGAGTATTTCACCCTACATTTTTTTCTTCTTTAATTAGAAGCTTAAAGAGAAGTTTGCAGAATGTACTCGTAAGTGGATGGGATAATACTGTTAAGTTCTGATATTCTGATATTGTTTGAAATAGTCTCAAGAATTTTACTTTTGGTAAGTATTTTTTATATCAGTATTAAAATAGTAATTTGGTTTATTACAATTTTATACATAGAATTTGCCAGTTACTTTCTGACTAGAAAGAAAAACAGATGCCAAAAGTCTCTTCTGAAAACAGCAATCCAGGTAAGACTTACAACAGTGAATCACTTTAGGTCAGTTTTCCCCAACCTTTTTGGCACCAGGGACCGGTTTTGTGGAAGACAGTCTTTCCATGGGCTGGGGAAAGGTGGGGATGGTTTCAGGATTATTCAATCATGCTACATTTATTGTGCTATTTTATATTATTATTACATTGTAATATATAGTGAAATAATTATACAGCTTACCATAATGTAGAATCAGTGGAAGCTCTGAGCTTATTTTTCTGCAACTAGATGGTCTTATCTGGGGGCAAAGTGAGACAATGATAGATCATCTGGCATTAGATTCTCATATGAAGCACACAACCTAGATCCTTCGGATAGGCAGTTCACAACAGGGTTCATGCTCCAATGAGTTTCTAATGTTATCACTGATCTGACTGGAGGCAGAGTTCAGGCTGTAATATGAGCCATGGGGTGTGGCTGTAAGTACAGGTGAAGCTTCCTTGGCTTGCCTACTGCTCACCTCCTCCTGTGTGGTGTGGTTCATAATAGTCCGTGGACTGGTATGAGTCTGTGGCCTGGGAGTTGAGGACCCCTGCTCTGGGTGGTTCTACCATAGATAAAAAAGTAAAAGTAAGGAATTTTTGATCACAAAAGAACACTGAAGCACAGGTCATGTTACACATGCTTGTCCCAATAAGGTCTCACTATTACTGACTTCATTCCTCCTCATTTGAAGTTGGAAAGAGATATATTGACTTTTTTGGAACAAGATGTGTTCTTCTACCTGCTGGTTATTTGTCATCATAACAGTAATTTTGTTAGAACAAGATGCTCTGCTACAATTTGCCAAAAGAGTGTCATAATAAATATGCAAATTGCCCAACTCTAGGCTCAGCAGATTATCATAAAAGTAGAAAAATGTTTCACACTAACAAAAATGCTAGTATGCTACCTGATTGTAGACACCTAATACATTGTATAGTCCAAACTGTATGAGGACACCTTTAATTTAGCCATCTATTTATCAAAGAGCTTCTGTAAGTTAGGTTTTATAAGTTGCAGGAGACAAAAAGGGAATAGATGTAGTTTTCATCTTTAAGGTGCTCATAATAGAGCTGTCTCTATTTCATTTCTGTGCTTTTTCAACAGAATTTACACAGAAAACATTTCTATTTATATTTTCACTTGTCCACTTAAATAACTATCAAATGTCTTTTAGATACTAGCCATTTTTTCTAATGCTACAGAGCACAAACAATTAAAAGTAGAGACAGGAGCTTGTTATTATCATTGTCATTTTCATTATTTTACTACTTTATTCAGTGCTTTCTGTGTGCTAGATGCCCACTGGAAGCTTATAATTATGATTTATTATATATTGATTATGTGCCAGACATATGTAATGAGGAATGAAAATTTTGGAAAAAAGTAGGTATGATTTAAGGTGAGCATGCAGAGAGAGAAGAATTTTCCTAGGTAAAGAAGCAGAAGAATAATGTTTGGCAGAAGGAAGATGCAACGAGGTTGTGTGTTTGCCAAAAGGAACATCTAATGAGATTGCCTGTTTGGCAGAAAGAGCAGCAAGTGCAAAAGACAAGATGCTTGAGTGAACTTTGCAGGGATTCTGAGCAATTCACTTTTGCTAATACCAAAAGTGTGAGATACGAGAGGTTGGGAATGAGGTGAATACTTAGCTAAGGCAAGTTCATGATAGACTTTTTAATACTATAGAAATGAGTAGGTTTTACCCCGTGGGCCATGGGAAGTTTACCAGGTAGAATGCTTTGGACTGCAAATACTAGATGAGCAGTGGCTAAAACAGTAGGAACCAGAGTTGTTTTGTTTGTTCATTGATATCCTAGGATCCCACTTGTCCCTCTTTCAGCTGTGCTGTTGGCCATGTTTTATTCATGTAACTGGGAGAAAACTTAGAAGCATGCAAGGGCTTCCTGTAATATTTCATTGGCTAGGTCAGAGTACCTGCTCATTCCCAAACCAGGCACTGGGAAGGAAAATACATGATTAGCTTAGAATAAACATTTCTCTTTCTGAGGCTGAGGAGGGGGATTGGGATAATAAACATCCCAATAGACTTGTGTTTCTTCTGCAAGAATAAAGAATGGCTATTGATAGGGAGCCAACAATGTGTGCTGCAGGGGCTCATTGGAGAAATTTGAGCAGGGGAGTCACAAGATTAAATTTGAGTATTAAGGCTTCTGGTTATGGTGTAAAACGGGTTAGAAAGCTTTTTCTGTAAAGGACTAGGTGGGAAATATTTTAGACTATGTGGTCTCTGTCATGTCTTCTTAACCCTGCTGTTGTCTGCTGTTGTAGTGTGAAAGCCACCAGAATTATATGTAAGCAAACAGGCATGACTGAGCTCCTATAAAACTTTACTTACAATGCCATAATGCAGATTGGATTTGGTCTGTAGCCTATACTTTGCTGGGATTGATGGAACGTTCTTTACTATGTAAAGAAACCAGGAGACAAAGGAAGCTTTTGCAGTAGTCAGCTATGGTTTCCTTGTCATACATCCTTGGAGTAGCATCAATGTATTACAAGGTTTTCACCTGTCCATAGTGAAATAAATAAAGTTAGGAATCTCAATTACTCGTTTTAATATGTTGGCCTTTGTTTTTTTTTTTTTAGTGTTATGCTTTTTTCATTTGTTTAGGTTAATTTTTTTCCTGTAAGAAATAACATTAATTGTTGGCAGGTTTTTTTTTTAGTAAAAGTCATTTTGTAAATGTTTATGTTCCCAGTGGCAGTGGGAATACAAAATGGAGGCAGAAGAGAGGTATCGTCAATATGATTTAGTGATAATTGAATGAGAAAGGCTTGGGGGACAGAGAGAAATCTCAGATGATGTACAGGTTTCCAGGTTGTACACTAGTATTTAATCTAGATGTGAGGAAGGAGTAGGAAATTTTCTGGTGAATACAGAAGAGCAAAGAACAGCAGGTCAGCAGGAATGACTAATGTTTTTCTGTGCATGTTTAATGGAATATTCGTGTAGGATATTTTGAGTAGGTAATTGGATAATCAGCATTTGTAACTTGCATCCTACTAGTTTGACTCTCACTAATAAGACTTGTCAAAGATCTAAGAATCTGAAAGTGGATGATAAATGTCCATGTGTATCACCATCCATGACTGAAAGTCAGCATCCACAGAACACAGGATTGGGACAGATGAACTTAATAGATAAAGATGAATATCGGAGTTGTTCCTCTTAGGGAATGATACTCTCCATGACCTGTGTGAGTCACAGCTGCCAGAAAAGAAAGAGCAAGGAGCGTATGAAGGCAGCAGAGCAAATTCAGTCCTAGAGTGCCCTGCTTGGCTTCGTGTCATAGTTCTGACTTCTAATAAATCATTTTCTGCAAAATATGCTTTGTGTTTTTCCCTCTTGCTGCCTGCAGCCAAACAGAATCCCTTTAGCAGTGCATTTTTGTGTTCTGCCTTTAAACAAATCAACATATAAATAACAAAATGAAGAAAGAGAGTGTTTTTTGTATAGGCTAGTGTTTAACATAAACTTGAGAGTGCGTACGAGGATGATAGTTAGAATTTACGGACTGGGTAGGAAGACTAGATAGAAATCTAAAGATTGCTGACTCAAACACAATGTGGTTTCTTTGCTTTATTGTCACAGCTCTGACTTCACAACTATTGGTTAAATTCATATGCACTATAACTTTAGAAAGCACCTGCCCAAACCAAGTATTAAGTGATTTATTATAATTTCTCTGACTTACTATAGAACTGACTTTCCACGTGTTCATGAGAATTGAATTTGCTTCATAGTATCATCTTAGCTTTGTCCACATGAGCTGTCACCTTGTCTTAATGAATAATGGTTCGCTAAGAATATTGGTTTTGGCATTTAAAGTGATCTATATCTAAATGCAGATAGGACCAGGGACCACTCTTGAACATTAATGTCCAAGCATCTTAAAATTACACATAAGGCTTTCATTATCTGACTTCTTCCCCACTCTCCATCTTTAGCCCTTTTCCCTGTGTGCCCTTTCTCTGGCATTACTGAGCTGCCGGTAGTGCCCTACTCACTCATCCTTCTATTGTAGGCAAATACTTTCACTCTTTCAGGCCTCGCTCCCACTCTTGCTGCTGCCGGGCATGCTGTCACCCTTTCCTGCCCTCTACCCCTTTTAATCTGGCCAGCCTCAATATTTAAGTCTCTGCTTGGGCATGTGTTCTAGAAAAGCCATCCCTGAGATGCTTTATTTTCATTCTTTTTAAACTCTGATGCCTAGCATGTATTTAGCAGGACTCAATAAGAAATTTCTGAGTAAAATGTGAGTAAGATGATGTGCAAGTCTCTCCTCTGCAGTTTTGGAGCAGAGGGGACAGACGTGTGGAGGAATAATGTACAGCTTAGGGGGTAAAGATGCAGTGGAAAAATCAGTAAACTATTAAGGCAGCCTCAAGTAAGGAGGTACCTATTTATCTGGGGAAAGACATGCAGAATCAAGGAAGACTTCTCATAGCATTGTGTTAAAAGATGACAATAAGGCTGGGTGTGGTGGCTCACACCTGTAATCCCAGCATTTTGGGAGGCTGGAGCAGGCAGATCACAAGGTCAAAATATCAGGATCATCCTAGCCAATGGTGAAACCCCATCTCCACTAAAAACACGAAAATTAGCTGGGCGTAATGGTGCATGTCTGTAATCCCAGCTTCTCGGGAGACTGAGATAGGAGAATCCTTTGAACCAGGGAGTCGGAGGTTGCAGTGAGCTGAGATTGTGCCACTGCACTCCAGCCTGGTGACAGAGCAAGAGCCTGGCT
Source organism: Pan troglodytes (assembly GCF_028858775.2). Classification (NCBI taxonomy): domain Eukaryota; kingdom Metazoa; phylum Chordata; class Mammalia; order Primates; family Hominidae; genus Pan; species Pan troglodytes. The sequence continues at coordinate 17,819,998 of NC_072413.2, forward strand.
CAAAAAAAAAAAAAAAAGAAAAAAAGAAAAATGAAAATAAATATGTCAGAATAGTGGAGGGAAACATTTTTAGATATTAGGAAGTCATTGTACACTAATAAAGGTGTCATTAGTACTTTTGGAAATCATTTATAAGGTACTATTGTTGCAGAAAACAGGAGGCAGGAGAGACCCAGTGGGTGAAACAGGAGGATTTCATTTAGGTGCATGCGAGCTCAGTGGATTTGCAGCCAAAAGCTGAGCCCTGAACAAAGACAGGGCTTGGCTTATGTAGGCAAGCTTACAGAAGCAAAACAAAGGCAGTTAATCATATAGTGGCAGTTTTGCAACCTCAGCGTAGCTTGTGACCTTGCAACTGCAATGAAGGAAAACAGGAACTTGCAAATAATATGCATTTGTAAAAATAGCTATGAGTAAATGCTGAGGGGAAGGGGAGACATTAAAGGAATTTGTTTTCTTAACCTTGCTCTGGGATGTCTGGAACCCATACCTGTGGGCTCTGGCTTCTCAGGCAGGGTCACCATGACCTTTCCTGGGCCCTGCTTGTTACTATCCTTAGAGTCAGACTAGCTAAGTGCAGGAAAACTTGTTTCTCCTTAAAACTAAATTTCCTTTTCTTTACATTTACTGCTTCACTATTAGGAAGTGGAGAACAACATACTGTGTTACCATATGTGCTTCTACTGTGTTTTAAAGTTGCGTTTCTGGTGGTTTTGTTCATTTATGTTGGGTGGATGAATTTGTGAGTGAATGACATCAGGTGTCTCCCCAAGTGGTTTGTTGAAGTTTGGGAGGATTATTTCCTAAATAACTATTTCTTGAAAAACTAAACACTCAACTTATGAAATAAAATGTTGTCTTACATCTATTTTTATAAAGGCAATAGTTTTTAACTGTTGTGAGTGGTTCATTTTAACTGAATATATGGATTTCTCAACAGAACAAGACTTAAAGCTGACATCAGAGGAAGAGTCACAAAGGCTGAAAGGCAGTGAAAATAGCCAGCCAAAGGCATGGAAAATTTTAAATTTAAATTTTTGATTTAATGTTGTTTTCTTTGCTTTAATAATATTAGATAGTCCAAATGAAATTACCTTTCAGACTAGGTTTTGAGAATCAATAGATTCTTTTTTCAAAGAATTTTTAAATAGATTCTTAAAATTTATTTTAATAAATTCAGCAATCTCATTAACAGAAGAATGAATAGATGCTAATTTAACATTTGATATTTAATTTAAAAAACATAACCACTATAAAATTTAAAATATTCTTATTTTACAATATTCTTCTTTAAAATATTCTCATCTGCCTTTTTGATTAGCTTACAACTAATCTTTCCTTTTGGAATAGAGGCAAAAACAATTCCAGAACTTTATTTATTCTTTTATATTTACAACACCCTAACATGATGAAGAAGGTAACATCAATTATTGGATTATATTATTAAGCAATAGAATTATGAACAATGTAACTCTGATGGTCCCTGAGCTGGATTCATGCTTAAGGAGTAATCATGGCCAGTGATTGAAAATCTGCAGTTTTATATTGTCAGTCACTGATACCAAGGTTACAGATATATTCTCCCTTGTAGTCTCTCACTGACCTCAGCATTTCTGTTCAGGGAGGGAACCAGGTCATAAAACCAACCCAACTGCCTATTAAAAGAATCATATCTTGCAGAATGGGACCTTTGGTATTAGTGCACAAACACAATAACATTCTAACTTATTTCAGTTGCAGAAAATCAGTATATATTATTAAAAATTTTTTATCTGCTGTAATTAGTACACATTAGAATATATTAGAACTGGACTTAAGCAGATAGTATAGATACATAACACTATCATATTATAGTATATAATTTCAATTAAAATTTAAGAATTTGCATCTCTTTCTGTTTGGTGTTGATTTTGGCTCCTAATAGTTTAAAGGGTGCCTACAACCCAGTTAGAAATCTTTTAAAAAAGCACTTTAGTGCACTGTAGGGGCTCACTAGTTAGGGTTTCGTGAGGTAAACTCTTTTCAAGTGAGGAAGCCTTTGGAACACTACAAATCATCTGCTAATTCATTTTTGGTAGATTTAACACATAACAAATTAAGTTTAGTCCGAACAAATAGTGACCAAGTTAAGTTTGCTGCTTCATGTTTTTCTTCTCCCTTTGGCTAAAGTGAATTATTTTTCCCATGTTAATCAGAAGCCAGTGATGTGGCAGTAGCTAAACATAGATTAAAAAGTTAATTCTTAATTGTAATTATTATTTATTTATTTTAATAATTAAATTTTAATTTTAATTATTTTCCAATTTTTCATTGTCCATACTTGATTACTTAAGAATAAAATTTTTTTAAAACATGCATTCCAAAAGAGGAGACATCACAGAAATACAATAAGCAAATTAACCTTCTGTTTTTGCATCTGCAGAAAATGTCTCAAGAACCAGAAATAAATAAGGATGGTGATAGAGAGGTATAACTTCATATTCACATGTTTCTGTTAAATTAGATTTTTACATTATGTTGTTTAACAAAGTGCTGTAAGTGTAGGCATACATGATCCTATCATGTAAGTAGCATAAATCATCAGTGAAAAAGTTAATATTTAACTCAGAAAGAATTCTGTACATTGAGTTTTCAAGAGATACAAACCCTAAGATATTCTTTGATTATTATGGAACAATCCTGAATGGTGCCATAAAATGCTAGGTAATGCCATTTTAGGAGCTTTGGACCAATCATTTTATCTTTCTTGGTTTTAGTCTGATTATCAATAGATTATGTGGCTAAAGAAGATAGTTTCTTTTTCTGTGTATCTTCCAGCTAGAAAATTGTATGGCTATTGAATGTGAAATTTGGGGAGCCTCTCATTTTCTGGAATTCCACGTTTGCACCTCAGCAGTTTCACTCTGCTCCTTGTGTTGTGGCAAACTTTGGTTCCCACATTTCAGTGAGCACCGTCATGTTTTTGATATCCCAGCAACCAAATGAAAAAAGAATGCTCAAAGGCAGTGGGGGAGAAGAATATCTTAGTGCAGAAAAGGGCAAACTTCCTTTCTATTCCTGAAGCCCCAGAGTGTCTCATCCTCTAAATCTGACTGTTTAATGTAAAATCTAGGTAGTAAAGACAGAAGAAGACACATTTTGCATCTTTCTTTGTCTTTTCATTTGTGTGTTCCCACGAGCCAAATAGGGTAAATACATATATAAGATTCTGAAGAGTGATTGAGAATAAAAGCACAAAATGAAGGAGGGCCCTTTTTGAATTTTGGAAAATTCTGTTTTATTCATTGAAACAGAAATGAAGCAAACTTCACAAAAATTTCTGTGATATATTAATGATACGATAATTACATCTTAAAGTTATATGGTGATAGTTCTGTATATATGATCAAATTTAAGTGTGAAATATTTTTAGTGACTAAAATAATGGCAAACTGAGTCAATTGGTAAAATCTTTTTAGGTTCTTTTTATTCAATAAAGTGATAACCATCCTTAATATCCCACTCAAGGTTGAAGAAGAAATGAAAAAGCACGAAAGTAATAATGTGGGATTACTAGAAAACCTGACTAATGGTGTCGCTGCTGGCAATGGTGATGATGGATTAATTCCTGAAAGGAAGAGCAGAACACCTGAAAATCAGCAATTTCCTGACACTGAAAGTGAAGAGTTTCACAGGTAAGCCTATGGCAACATTGAACAGGAGATAACTATGAGCTGGCAAACTAACCCTAATTTGGGCTAATATTCATGATGAACAAATTTTATAGTTTTACTAGGATATTCAGCCTTGCCTGTTAATCAGAAAAATGAAAATCAGCAAACAATGAGTTACCATTTTTTCCAGTCATTACTTTATTTGAAAAACAACCAGTATTGGCAAATGTGCGGGAAAAGGCATTTTCTTTTCTTTTTAGTGAACTTTTCTTTTAGCTTCAAGGGTACATGTGCAGATTTGTTATATAGGTAAAGTGTGTCATGGAGATTTGGACTACAGATTATTTCATCAGCCAAATAATAAGCAAAACACCGGAAAGGTAGTTTTTTGTTCGTCTCCCTCCTGCCATGCTCCACCTTCAAGTAAACCCTGGTGTCTGTTATTCTCCTCATTGTGTCCATGGGTTCTCATTGTTTAGTTCCCACTGATGAGTAAGAATATGTGGCATTCGATTTTCTGTTCCTGCATTAGTTTGCTTAGGATAATGGCCTCCAGCTCCATCTGTGTTGCTGCAAGGGAAATGGTTTCATTGTAAAAGACATTTCATACACTGCTGGTAAATACATTTTGAACATTAATTTAGTAGCATATTCACAAACACATGTATAACATTAAGGATATGTAATATATGTAAAGGATATTTGTATAGATTTGTTACATACATACTTATGTATAAGGACATTTATTACAGCATTATTATATCAAAAAGATGGATCCTTATCAATAGGAAATTATCCTTGTGAAAACTAAATCCTTACCAATAGGAAATAGCTCAATTTTCATATCCAGAAATTAATGTAGTATGAAGCCATTTTTTACAAGTGAGGTTAGATCTAGAGTATACTGATTATTTCACAATTAAAATATATTTAAAGCATTAGTGATAACACATCTTAAGATAATTTTGTTAGAATTCTTGTAATATTTGCTGTGTTGCAAATGGAAGCTACATGCTACATTGACACTGTACCTTGTTAGCAACAAGATTGCTAGTTATTAAATTTTTGTTGTCAGTGCCTGAGTGCTGAAATATTGAACCCTCAGTCTGAATATTGCCAAGGGATTGTACATGGGGATCTATATTTAATATAAACATTTCAGTATATTGGGTAAAACTTTTATTAAAATACATCAAAGGGTCTTTCATCTGCTAAACCAGGAGTTGGCCAGCTTTTTCTGCAAAGAGCCAGTTAGTAAATATTTTAGGCTTTGTGGACTATATATATATATATATATTTTTTTTTTTTTTGAGACAGGGTCTCTGTTTCCCAGGCTGGAGTGCAGTTGTGTGATCATGGCTCACTGCAGGCTCACTGCAGCCTCAACTTTCTGAGCTCTAGTGATCCTCCCACCCCAGCCTCTCTACTAGCTGGGACCACAGGTGTGCAGCATCACACCCAGCTAATTGACACTATGGACTGTAAAGTGAATAAGCATGGCTGTATTCCAAGATACTTGACTTACAAAAACAGTCAGTGGGCTGGATTTGGCCCACAGGTTCTTACTTGCTGACCCTTGTGCTAAAAGGAAGGTGCTGCTAATGCATTGACTCTTACATGTAAAAGTGCCCTGCATGGGTGACATTATCTTTTCTTTGAGAAAAGGATATATTTGAGTATTCGCCTCACCACGTTTTTCCACAGTGACTTCATATAATTTTAAAAACTTCATTTATAAAATAAGATTATTTTCTGCATTTCTCTCTCTTTATTCCTGTTAATAGAACTCAGTATTTTACTGTGATCAATTACTTTGTATATTTGATGAGTGTCAGCTGTCCTAGAATTGGCTGATTTTATCAAGCAAGAAATACTCTCCTTGAAACTTTTAGTATTTCTTGGTCGTTATGTATAAGCATGAACAAAATGATAATCAGCTTATGTAATCTAGAAATGTTCAAGGCAACTTTTACTCTATAGTTATAAGAATTTAACACCTCAGTCTGGCATTTGTAATGCCACATGTATAATTTTTATAACCTTTAAAATATATAATTGTTATATAAAATTTGAAAACTACACCTGTTATATAAAATTTGTAACTATTTGTCTATTACTTTTCCATGACTGTGGAAGAAAATTACAACATTCTCAGTCATGACTCCTAAGTGTGATGTCCTTAAAAGAACTGTCTACACTCACGAACTCAAATTTTCTTTTCATTCACTCTTGATCTCACACCAGTGTCTTCAGTTTCAGCAGTCCTCCAACGTTGTTTTTCTTCAAGATTATCACTAATTTTTTTCTGTAATAAATCTATGCATTTTTCTTACACCTCATTTTATTTAATCTGTCAGCAATATTTGAGCCAATGGAGGGCATCTCCTCCCTAGCGGCGTCTTCACTTGGCTTTCAGGACATCACTCCCTCAGGCTTTTCCTCCTGCCTTTCTAGTCCATTCATCATGGTCTGTTTTGCTTGCTCCTCCTCATCTTTCTCTTTTTGGACATTGTTGTTTCCCAGGGCTCAGTCCTCAATCTTCTTTCTTGTGACTTATTCTTTTTCTTTTTTTGAGACAGAGTTTGACTCTGTCCCCCAGGCTGGAGTTCAGTGGTGTGATCTCGGCTCACTACAACTTATGCCTCCTGGGTTTAAGCGATTCTCCTGCCTCAGCCTCCTGCGTAGCTGGCATTACAGCTGTGTGCCACCATGTCTGGCTAATTTTTGTATTTTTAGTAGAGACAGCATTTCCCCATGTTGGCCAGCCTGGTCTCAAACTCCTGACCTCAGGTGATCTGTCTGCCTTGGCCTCACAATGTGTTGGGATTACAGGTGTGAGCCACTGCACCTGGCCCCTCGTGACTTTTTCTACTGTGTATATGCTAGTGATTTCCAAATGTATGTCTCCAGCTCAGATCTCTCTCCTTAATTCCAGATTTCTATATCAGCCTGCCTACTTGACGTCTCTATTTGGTATCACACACTTCTCAGATCCAAAATTGGGCTACTGATGTCCTTCCTGAAATCCACACCTCATGTAGTCTTTCCTACTTTGGTTAAGGGTAACTCTTAACCACAAATCTGCCAGAAATCTCGGTGTCATTCTTGACTCATCTCTCTCTCTCTGACACCTCACGTCTAATCTCTCAGTAAATCTTGTGAGGTCTACCTGAAGAATATGTCCAGAAGCCAGTCATATCTTGTACATCTGAGCCACGGTCATCTGCAGTCTAGATGAGTGTCATAGACTGGGAATTGATCATCCTGGCTTTTAAAAACTTCCCTTTTCATCCATTCTTAACTCAGTGGATGTATTTAAAACATGAGTCAAATTGTGTCATTCCCCTGCCCTAGCCCTTCTGATTGCCTCCCATTTCACTCTGAGTATATGTCAAAGTTCCTCCTAATTATCTCCCTTGCTGTGCTTCAGCCACACTGAATTCTTGTCGTCCCTTATCTACCCCTAGTGCTTAAAGACTCCAGGCACACCTCTGTACTTGGCAGTTCCCTGTGTCTGGAATGCTTTTTGCCCAGATATCCTCCTAGCTTTCTCTTTCCATTCCTTCAGTTCTTTATTTAAAACCCCCTTTCTAAGAAGAAGAGGAAAAAGGGTAAAAAGAAACACATTAAGTAACAACCACTTTCTGAGGAAGAACCATGTACTACCCAGATGCATCATGCTTAAGATGCAATTGGGAGCATACAAGGAATGCTCTCTAATGTAATCGTGGGAAGGTTCAATGAAACAAAAGTGATTTATCATCTCCAACTTCAAACCTATTTGTATCTTGACATCAACGCTGTTAACCTTATGTCATCGTTTCTTAGAGTCTTTGATATACAAATAAAAGGTTTTTTGTGTTAGAAAAAAAAAAAACCCTTTCTCACCAGGGACTTTTCTGGCCATCCCAACTTTCCCACCACCCTCCCCATCAAACACATAAACGTTTTGTTTTCCTGCTTTAGTATTTCTCCTCTAACATACTGTATATTTTGCCTTATCTTTCTGTTGTTATTGTGTGTTTTTCTCACTCTCATGAATAGGGTTTTTATTTTTCACTACCGTATCCTCACTGCCTAGAAAAAGGCTTAGCATTTTGGACGTAGCTACCTAATAAATACTTATTAAATGAGTGAATGGAGTTTATCCTGAGTATATTGTTTGATTGATTCTCACTTTAAAAATGTTTGACATGGGCCGGGCGCAGTGGCTCACACCTGTAATCCCAGCACTTTGGGAGGCCAAGGCAGGTGGATCACAAGGTCAGGAGATTGAGACCAGCCTGGCTAACATGGTGAAACCCCATCTTTACTAAAAATACAAAAAAATTAGCCGGGTGTGGTGGTGTGTGCCTGTAGTCCCAGCTGCTGGAGAGGCTGAGGCAGGAGAGTGGCATGAACCCGGGAGGCGGAGCTTGCAGTGAGCCGAGATCACACCACTGCACTCCAGCCTGGGTGACAGAGCAAGACTCTGTCTCAAAAATAAATAAATAAATAAATAAAATGTTTGACATGGTTCATTCTAACAGTTTTGCCTGGTAATTGTATGCATTTTTAAAATTGTTATGGCTTTTTATAATAAGCTACATTCTTTATATTAATTTTTTTATTTAGGGAGAAAAGCCCAATATTGTGGTTATTCACTATTTATTGTTTTACTAGTAATCATAATTGTAATTATGGTAAACTGAGTCAGAGGAATTGCAAACTTTACTGGTATCTTATTTTTTTGAGATGGAGTCTCACTGTATCACCCAAGCTGGAGTGCAGTGGCGCAATCTCAGTTCATTGCAACCTGGGTTCATGCATTTCTCCTGCCTCAGCCTCCTAAGGAGCTGGCCCTTGCATAAGGTGGCCACACAAATTTTGGAAGCATTCCACATTTTTCACAGTCACTGGAAGTTCATTTGACTGTTTGCTGACTAGCTCTAAGGAAACAGTGTGAATCTAAGCAAAATGGTGCCACCAAAATATTGAAATTGTGATTTGCGCTACAAAAATAGTCATGTAAGGTGGTCTGTGAGATGACACCAGAGCCAAATGACGTGTGGGGTGTTGTGTGCAAAATATATTGTTAGTATGTACTTTAAAAATTAGAGAATGTCAACTTGCAGCTTCTTCATGGAACCTGAAAAAAAAAAATAAAAGTAAGATTTTGGTCTCCCATGTCAGCTGGAGATGAACATGTACATAAAGCATCATCGTAACAAACATCTGGCTCAGAGTTCGAGTCTGTAGAGAAGAATCGTTGGTCCAAGTCAAGTCTTAACATCCATTGGTTTTTCTGCCCTTGACGTGATTGATCAACTCTGTAATAGTGGACAATCACATTGTCTACTTTAATGAGATATTTATGAAAAAATTTAGTTACAAACTATCACATAGTTGAGATGCCCTGAATTATAAGCCATAAAGAGTAGGACAACTAAGAAGCAAAATTAGGATTTAATAACATTTCCTGAAAACTATAACATTTGCATATTAGAACCTATGAATAAGATACACATTGGGTTTTATTTGGGATTCCAAGATAATTTCAGTCATAAAGTTTAGGCACAGATTATTCAATTGTTTTACTATTTCTCTGAGCATTTAGAAAAATGTTATCTTGTTAAATCATAACAACAACCTAGGAAAATAAGGCAGCATAGTCCTCACTTTGTAGAAGAAGACATTGAGCCTAAGAGAAGCAGCTTGTTCAAGAGCAAATAGCTGTTCATTATGGAACTAGGACTTACGCAGAGTTGGGACACTTTATATTATGTAATGCTAATGCAAGCTAATTTACTGGGTCAAAGTGCCCTCGATTTATGAGTATTTCACCTTTTTTTTTCTTCTTTAATTAGAAGCTTCATGAGAAGTTTGTAGAAAGTACGCATAAGTGGATGGGATAATACTGTTAAGTTCTGATATTTTACATTTGGTAAGTTTCCAGATCAGTATTTTAAAACAGTAATTTTATTTATTATATTTTTATACATAGAATTTGCAAATTACTTTCTGACTACAAAGAAAAACAGATGCCAAAATACTCTTCTGAAAACAGCAACCCAGGTAAGACTTGTGATAGTGAATTACTTTAGGTCAGTTGTCCACAACCTTTTTGGCACCAGGGACTGGTTTTGTGGAAGACAATTTTTTCATGGACTGGGGGAAGGTGGGGATGATTTCAGGATTATTCAGTCACATTACATTTATTGTGCTACTTTATATTATTATTACATTGTAATATATAATGAAATAATTATACAACTTACCATAATGTAGAATCAGTGGAAGCTCTGAGCTTGTTTCCCTGCAACTAGATGGTCCCATCTGGGGGCAAAGGGAGACAGTGACAGATCATCAGGCATTAGATTCTTATACGAAGCACACAACCTAGATCCCTTGGATGGGCAGTTCACAACAGGGTTGATGCTCCAATGAGTATCTAATGTTATCACTGATCTGACTGGAGGCAGAGTTCAGGCTGTAATATGAGCCATGGGGAGTGGCTGTAAATAGAGATGAAGCTTCCCTGGCTTGCCTGCTGCGCACCTCCTCCTGTGTGGCGTGGTTCCTAACATGCCATGGACTGGGACCAGTCCGTGGCCTGGGAGTTGTGGAACCCTTCTCTGAGTGGTCCTACCATAGATAAAAAAGTAAAAGTAAGGAATTTTTGATCACAAAAGAACAGTGAAGCACAGGTCACGTTACATATGCTTGTGCCAACAAGGTCTCACTATTACTGACTTCATTCCTCCTAATTTGAAGTTGAAAGAGATACATTTACTTTGTTGTAACAAGATGTGTTCTTCTACCTGCTGGTTAATTGTCATGATAACAGTAATTTTGTTAGAAGAAGGTGCTCTGCTACCGTTTGGCAAACGATTGTCATAATGTACAATTTGCCCAACTCAAGGGTCAGCACATTATAATAAAAGTATAAAAATGTTTCACAGTAACAAAATTGCTAGTATGCTACCTGGATGTGGACACCTAATACATGGTACAATCCAAGCTGCATGAGGACACCTTTAATTTAGCTATCTCATCATCAAAAAGCTTCTGTAAGTTAGGTTTTATAAGTTGCAGGAGACAAAGATGGAATAGATGTAGTTTTAGTCTTTAAGATGCTCATAACAGAACTGTCTCTATTTCATTTCTGTGCTTTTTCAACAGCATTTACAAAGGAAACATTTTTATTTATGTTTTCACTTGTCCACTTAACAAATAACTGTCAAATGTCTTTTAGATACTAAGCATTTTTTCTAAGGCTACAGAAAACAAAAAGACATACAGGAGCTTGTTATTATCATTGTCATTTTTATTCTTTTGCTACTTTATTCAGTGCTTACTGTGTGCTAGATGCCCACTGGAAGCTTATAATTATGATTTATTATATATTGATTATGTGCCAGACATATGTAATGAGGAATGAAAATTTTGGGAAAAAGTAGGTATGATTTAAGGTAAGCATGCAGAGAAAGAAGAATTTTTCTAGGTAAAGAAGCAGAAGAATAATGTTTGGCAGAAGGAAGATGCAACGAGGTTGTGTGTTTGCCAGAAGGAACATCTAATGAGATTGCCTGTTTGGCAGAAAGAGCAGCAAGTGCAAAAGACAAGATGCTTGAGTGAACTTTGCAGGGATTCTGAGCAATTCACTTTTGCTAATACCAAAAGTGAGAGATACGAGAGGTTGAGAATGAGGTGAATACTTAGCTAAGGCAAGTTCATGATAGACTTTTTAATACTATAGAAATGAGTAGGTTTTACCCCGTGGGCCATGGGAAGTTTACCAGGTAGAATGCTTTGGACTGCAAATACTAGATGAGCAGTGGCTAAAACAGTAGGAACCAGAGTTGTTTTGTTTGTTCATTGATATCCTAGGATCCCACTTGTCCCTCTTTAAGCTGTGCTGTTGGCAGTGTTTTAGTCATGTCTCCTTTCATGGTTGGCTAATCCGCAGCAGCTCCAAACATCTTGTTCTCACAACACAACATCGCAAGGGCTGCTTTTCTTCACATGTGTCTTTTAAACAGTGAGAAAACTTAGAAGCATGCAAGGGGCTTCCTGTAACATTTCATTGGCTGGGTCACAGTACCTGCTCATTCCCAAACCAGGCACTGAGAAGGCAAATACCTGATTAGCTTAGAATAAACATTTCTCTTTCTGAGGTTAAGGAGGGGGATTGGGATAATAAACATCCCAATAGACTTGTGTTTCTTCTGCAAGAAAGAATAAGGAATGGCTACTGATAGGGAGCCAACAATGTGTGCTGCAGGGGCTCATTGGAGAAATTTGAGCAGGGGAGTCACAAGATTAAATTTGAGTATTAAGGCATTCTGGTTATGGTGTAAAACGGGTTAGAAAGCTTTTTCTGTAAAGGATCAGGTGGGAAATATTTCAGACTATGTGGTCTCTATCATATCTATTTAACCCTGCTGTTGTCTGCTGTTGTAGCGTGAAATCATGATTATACATAAGCAAACAGGCATGACTGAGCTCCTATAAAACTTTACTTACAAAGCCATAATGCAGATTGGATTTGTCCTGTGGCCTATAGTTCCCTGGGATTCATGGAAGATAACCATGTAAAGACCAGGAGACAAAGGAAGCTTTTGCAGTAGTCAGCTATGGTTTCCATGTCACACATCCTTGGACTAGTATCAATGTATCATAAGGTTTTCACCCATCCATGGTGAAATAAATAACGTTAGGAATCTCAGTTACTCATTTTAATATGTTGGCCTTTGTTATGCCTTTTTCATTTGTTTTGCTTATTTTTTTTTTCATGTAAGAAATAACATTAATAGTTGGCGGTTTTCTTTTAAATAAAAGCCATTTTGTAAATGTTCATGTTCCCAGTGGCAGTGGGAATACAAAATGGAGGCAGAAGAGAGGTATTGTCAATATGATTTAGTGATAATTGAATGAGAAAGGCTTGGGGGACAGAGAGAAATCTCAGATGATGTACAGGTTTCCAGGTTGTACACTAGTATTTAATCTAGATGTGAGGAAGGAGTAGGAAATTTTCTGGTGAATACAGAAGAGCAAAGAACAGCAGGTCAGCAGGAATGACTAATGTTTTTCTGTGCATGTTTAATGGAATATTCGTGTAGGATATTTTGCGTAGGTAATTGGATAATCAGCATTTATAACTTGCATCCTACTAGTTTGACTCTCACTAATAACACTTGTCAACGATCCAAGAATCTGAAAGTTGATGATAAATGTCCATGTGTATCACCATCCATGACCGAAAGTCAGCAACCACAGAACACAGAATTGGGACAGATGAACTTAATAGATAAAGATGAATATCGGAGTTGTTCCTCTTAGGGAATGATACTCTCCATGACCTGTGTGAGTCACAGCTGCCAGAAAAGAAAGAGCAAGGAGAGTATGAAGGCAGCAGAGCAAATTCAGTCCTAGAGTGCCCTGCTTGGCTTCGTGTCATAGTTCTGACTTCTAATAAATCATTTTCTGCAAAATATGCTTTGTGTTTTTCCCTCTTGCTGCCTGCAGCCAAACAGAATCCCTTTAGCAGTGCATTTTTGTGTTCTTCCTTTAAACAAGGCAACATATAAATAATGAAAACAAGAGAAAGAGTGGTTTTTGTATGGGATAGTATTTAACGTAAACTTGAGAGTGAGTACCAGGATTATACTTAGAATTTATGGACTGGATGGGAAGACTGGATAGAAATCTAAAGATTGCTGACTCAAACACAATGTAATTTCTTTGCTTTATTGTCACAGCTCTGAATTCACGACTCTTAGTTGTATTCATATGCACTATAACTTTACAAAGCATCTTCCCAAACCAAATCTTTACTGATTTATTATAAATTGTATGACTTTATTATAGAATTGACTTTCCAAGTGTTCATGAGAATTATTGAGAATTCACTACATAGTATCATTTCAGTTGTGTCCACATGAATAATCAGTCACCTTGTCTTAATGAATAATGGTTCACCAAGATTATTGGTTTTGGCATTTAAAGTGATCTATATCTAAATGCAGATAGGACCAGGGACCACTCTTGAACATTAATGTCCAAGCATCTTAAAATTACACATAAGGCTTTCATAATCTGACTTCTGCCCCACTCTCCATCTTTAGCCCTTTTCCCTGTGTGCCCTTTCTCTGGCATTACTGAGCTGCTGGTAGTGCCCTACTCACTCATCCTTCTATTGTAGACAAATACTTTCATTCTTTAAGGCCTCGCTCCTGCTCTTGCTGCTGCCGGGCATGCTGTCACCCTTTCCTGCCCTCTACCCCTTTTAATCTGGCCAGCCTCAATATTTAAGTCTCTGCTTGGGCATGTGTTCTAGAAAAGCCATCCCTGAGATGCTTTATTTTCATTCTTTTTAGACCCTAATGCCTAGCATGTATGTAGCAGGACTCAATACAAATTTTCTGAGTAAAACAAAGACTGTTTTTACAAAGATGATGTGCAAGACTCTCTCCTGCAGTCTTGGAGCAGAGGGGACAGACATATGGAGAAATAATGTACAGCTTAGGGGGTAAAGATGCAGTAGAAAAATCAGTAAAGTACTAAGGCAGCCTCAAGGAAGGAGATACCTGTTTATTTGGGGAAAGACATGCAGAATCAAGGAAGACTTCACATAGGATTGTTTCAAAAGATGAAAATAAGGCTGGGTGTGGTGGCTCATGCCTGTAATCCCAGCACTTTGGAGGCTGAGGTGGGCGGATAATGAGGTCAGGAGATTGAGACCATCCTGTCCAATGGTGAAACCCCATCTCTACTAAAAATACAAAAATTAGCTGGGTGTGGTGGTGCTTGCCTGTAATCACAGCTACTCAGGAGACTGAGGCAGGAGAATTGCTTGAACCAGGGAGTCAGAGGTTGCAGTGAGCTGATCGCACCACTTCATTCCAGCCTGGTGACAGAGCAAGACCCTGGCTCATAAAAAAAAAAAAAAAAAAAAAAAAAAAAAAAAAATTAAAATAAATTTGTCAGAATTATGGAGGGAAACATTTTAGATATTAGGAAAATGTTGTACAGTAATAAAGGTGTCAGCAGTGATTTTGGAAATCATTTATAAGGTACTATTAGGAAGTGGAGAACAATATACCTTATTGTGTCACCTTATATGTTTCTACTGTATTTTAAAGCTGTGTTTATGGTGGTTTTGTTCATTTATGTTGGGTGAATGCATTTATGAGGGAATTTTTAACATGTGTGTATGTCTTCAATCTGGTGACATCTGATGTCTCCCCAAGTGGTTTTTTGAAGTTTTTGAGAATTATTTCATAAATGAAAATTTCATGAAAGATTAAACACTCAATTTATGAAATAAAATGAAATGTTGTCTTAAATCTGTTTTTAAAAGGCAATAGTTTTTAACTGTTCTAAGTGGTTGACTTTAACTGAATATATGGATTTTTCAGCAGAACAAGACTTAAAGCTGACATCAGAGGAAGAGTCACAAAGGCTTAAAGGAAGTGAAAATAGCCAGCCAGAGGCATGGAAACTCTTAAATTTAAACTTTTGGTTTAACGCTGTTTTTTTTTTTTTTTTTTTGCTTTAATAATATTAGATAGTCCAAATGAAATTACCTTTGAGACTAGGCTTTGAGAATCAATAGATTCTTTTTTTAAGAATCTTTTGGCTGGGGGGGTGGCTCATGCCTGTAATCTCAGCACTTTGAGAGGCCGAGGTGGGCAGATCATGAGGTCAGGAGATCGAGACCATCCTGGCTAAGACGATGAAACCCCGTCTCTACTAAAAATACAAAAACTTAGCCGGGTGTGGTGGTGGGCACCTGTAGCCTCAGCTACTCAGGAGGCTGAGACAGGAGAATGCCATGAACCTGGGAGGTGGAGCTTGCAGTGAGCCGAGATCTGCCACTACACTCCAGCCTGGGCGACAGAGCAAGACTCTGTGTCAAAAAAAAAAAAAAAAAAAAAAAAGAATATCTTAATAGATTCTTAAAATTTATTGTAATAAATTCAGCAACCTTATTAAAAGAAGAATCAATCGATTCTAATATTTCATATTTAACTTCAACATAACCCACTATGAAATTTAAAATACTCATTTAAAAATATTCTTATCTGCCTTCTTTATTAGCTTATAGCTAATCTTTCCTTTTGGAATAGAGGCAAAAACAAATTTCAGAACTTTGTTCTTTTATTTTTACAACACCCTAACATGATGAGGAAGGTAACATCAATTATTGGATTATATTATTAAGCAATAGAATTATGAACAATGTAACACTGATGATCCCTGAGCTGGATTCATGGTTAAAGAGTAATCATGGCCAATGATTGAAAATCTGCAGTTTTATATTGTCAGTCACTGATACTAAGGTTAAAGATATATTCTGCCTTGTGGTCTCTCATTGACCTCAGTGTTTCTGTTCAGGGAGGGAACCAGGTCAAAAAAGCAACCCAACTGCCTATTAAAGGAATCATATCTTGCAGAATGGGACCTTTGGTGTTAGTGCACAAACACAATAACATTCTAATTTATTTCAGTTGCAGAAAATCAGGACAGATTAAAATTTTTATCTACTGTCATTAGTACATATTAGAATATATTAGAACTGGACTTAAGGATATAATCTAGATATATAACACTATCATACTACAGTATATAATTTCAATTAAAATTTAAGAATTTGCATCTCTTTCTGTTTGGTGTTGATTTCGGCTCCTAATAATTTAAAGTGTGCCTACAATCCAGTTAGGAATCTTTTAAAAAAGCACTTCAGTGCTCTGTAGGGGCTCACTAGTTAGGGTTTCATGAGGTAAACTCTTTTCAAGTGAGGAAGGTTTTGCAACACTACAAATGATCTGCTGATTCATTTTTGGTGGATTTGACACATAATAAATTAAGTTTAGTCTGAACAAATAGTAACCAAGTTAAGTTTGCTGGTTCATGTTTTTCTTCTCCCTTTGTCTAAGGTGAATTATTTTTCACATGTTAGAAGCCAGTGATGTGGCAGTAGCTAAACATAGATTAAAAAGTTAATCTTAATTTTAATTATTATTTATTTTTTTAAGTTTAATTTTAATTATTTTCTAATTTTTATTGTCCATACTTGATTACTTAAGAATAAAATTATTTTAAAAACATGTGCTCCAAAAGAGGAGACATCACAGAAATACAACAAGCAAATTAACCTTCTGTTTTTGCATCTGCAGAAAATGTCTCAAGAACCAGAAATAAATAAGGGTGGTGATAGAAAGGTATACTTTTATATTCATATGTTTGTGTTGAATTAGATTTTTACATCATGTTGTTTAACAAAGTGTAGTAAGTGTAGGCACACATGATCCTATCATGTAAGTAGCATAAATCACCAGTGAAAAATGTAATACTTAACTCAGAATTCTATACATTGAATTTTAAAGAGCTGCAAACCCTAGAGATATTCTTTCATTATTATGGAATAGTCCCGAATGGTGCCATAAAATGCTAAGTAATGCCACTTTAGGAGCTTTGGATCAATAATTTTATCTTTCTTGGTTTTAGTCTGATTATCAATAGAAAATGTGGCTAAAGTAGATAATTTTTTATTCTGTGTATTTTCCGGCTAGAAAATTTTATGGCTATCGAATGTGAAATGTGGGGAGCAACTCATTTTCTGGAATTCCATGATTGTACCTCAGCAGTTTCATTCTTCTCCTTATGTTGTGGGAAACTTTGGTTCCCATGTTTCAGTGAGCACCTTCGTGTTTTTGATATCCTAGGAACCTAATGAAAAAAGAATGCTCAAAGGCAGTGGGGGAGAAGAATGTCTTAGTGCAGAAAAGGGCAATCTTCCTTTCTATTCCTGAAGCCCCACGGTGTCTCATCCTCTAAAATGACTGTTTATAATGTAAAATCTAGGTGGTAAAGAGGGATGAAGACACATTTTGCATCTTTGTCTTTTTATTGGTGTTCCCACCAGTCAAATGGGGGTAAATACATATATAAGATTCTGAAGAGTGATTGAGAATAAAAGCACAAAATAAAGGAGGGCCCTTTTTGAATTTTGGAAAATTCTGTTTTACTCATTGAAACAGAAATGAAGCAAACTTTACAAAAATTTCTGTGATATATTAGTGATATGATAAGTACGTCTTAAAATTATATGGTAATAGTTCTGTGTATATAATCCAATTTAAGAGTGAAATGTTTTTAATGACTAAAATAATGATAAACTGGTCAAGTGATAAAATCAATTAAAAATATTCTTTCTATTCAATAAAGGGATAACTATCCTTAATATCAAACTTTCATTCAAGGTTGAAGAAGAAATGAAGAAGCACGGAAGTACTCATATGGGATTCCCAGAAAACCTGACTAACGGTGCCACTGCTGGCAATGGTGATGATGGAGTAATTCCACCAAGGAAAAGCAGAACACCTGAAAGCCAGCAATTTCCTGACACTGAGAATGAACAGTATCACAGGTAAGTCTGTGGCAACATTGAACAGGAGATAACTATATGCTGTCAATCTAATTCATGATGAACAAATTTTATACTTTTACTAGGATATTCAGCCTTGCCTGTTAATCAGAAAAATGAAAATCAGTAAACAATGAGTTACCATTTTTTCCAGTCATTAATTTATTTGAAAAATAGCCAGTATTGGCAAATGTGAGGGAAAAGGCATTTTCTTTTCTTTTCAGTGAACTTTTATTTTAGCTTCAGGGTACATGTGCAGGTTTATTATATAGGTAAACTGTATCATGGAGGTTTGGGGTACAGATTATTTCATCAGCCACATAATAAGCAAAATACTCGAAAGGTAGTTTTTTGGTCGTCTCCCTCCTGCCATGCTCCACCCTCAAGTAGGCCCCAGTGTCTGTTATTCTCCTCTTTGTGTCCATGAGTTCTCACGTTTAGTTCCCACTAATGAGTAAGAATATGTGGCATTCGATTTTCTGTTCCTGCATTAGTTTGCTTAGGATAATGGCCTCCAGCTCCATCTGTGTTGCTGCAAGGGAAATGGTTTCACTGAAAAAGACATTTCATACACTGTTGGTAAATACATTTTGAACATTAATTTAGTAGCATATTCACACGCACACGGATATATAACAGAGTAAGGATGTATAATACATGTAAAGGATATTTGTGTAGATATGTTACATGCATACTTACATATAAGGACATTTATTATAGCATTATTATATTAAAAATTTGGAGCTAGTCTACTTCCTTATCAATAGGAAATAGCTCAATTTCCATACCCCCAAAATAATGTATTATGCAACCATTTTTGAAAAGTGAGGTTAGATCTAGGGTATACTGATTATTTCACAGATAAAATGTATTTAAAGCATTTAGTTTGATGACACATCTTAAGAGTTCTTGTTAAAATTCTTGTAATATCTGCTGTGTTGGAAATGGAAGCTACATGCTACATTGACACTGTAACTTGTTAGCAACAAGATTGCTAATTCTTAAATTTTTGTTGTCAGTGCCTGAGTGCTGAAATATTGGACCCTCAGTCTGAATATTGCCAAGGGATTGTACATGGGGATCTATATTTAATATAAACATTTCAGTGTATTGGGTAAAACTTTTATTAAAATACATCAAAGATCTTTGATCTACTAAACCAAGAGTTGGCCAGCTTTTTCTGCAAAGAACCAATTAGTAAATATTTTAGGCTTTGTGGACTGCATATATTTATTTTCTTGAGACAGGGTCTGGCTCTGTTTCCCAGGCTGGAGTGCAGTTGTATGATCATGGTTGTGTGATCACTGCAGCCTCGACTTTCTGGGCTCTAGTGATCCTCCCACCTCAGCCTCTCTACTAGCTGGGACCACAGGTGTGCAACATCACACCCAGCTAATTGACACTATGGACTGTAAAGTGAATAAGCATGGCTGTGTTCCAGGATACTTGACTTACAAAAACAGTCAGTGGGCTGGATTTGGCCCACAGATGATTATTTGCTGACCCTTGTGCTAAAAGGAAGGTGCTGCTAATGCATTGACTCTTGTATGTAAAAGTGTCCTGCATGGGTGACATTAACTTTCCTTTGAGAAAAGGATATATTTGAGTATTCACCTCACCATAATTTTTCCACAGTGACTTCATATAATTTTAAAAACTTCATTTATAAAATAAGATTATTTTCTGCATTTCTCTCACTTTATTCCTGTTAATAGAACTCAGTATTTTACTGTGATCAATTACTTTGTGTATTTGATGAGTGTCAACTGTCCTAGAATTGGCTGATTTTTATCAAGCAAGAAATATTCTTGTTGAGACCTTTAGTATTTCTTGGTCTTTATGTATAAGCATGAACAAAATGATTATCAGCTTATGTAATCTAGAAATGTTCAAGGGGCCTTTAAAACCTTGGTCTGGCATTTAATGCCACATGTGTATAATTTTTGTAACCTTTGAAATATATAATTGTTACATAGCATTTGAAACCTCCACCTGTAATGTAAAATTTGGAAACTATTTCTTGTCTATGACTGTGGATGAAAATTACATCATTCTCAGTCATGAGTGTTAAGTATGTTGTCCTTTAAGTAACTGTCTACACTCACGAACTCAAATTTTCTTTCCATTCACTCTTGATCTCAATGCCAGTAAGTCTTCAATTTCAGCACTCCTCCAGAGTTGTTTTTCTCGAGGTTATCACTACTTTTTTCTGTAAATAAATCTATGCATTTTTTCTTACACCTCATTTTATTTAATCTGTCAGCAATATTTGAGCCAATGGAGGGCATCTTCTCCCTAACGGCGTCTTCACTTGGCTTTCAGGACCTCACTCCCTCAGGCTTTTTCTCCTGCCTTTCTAGTCCATTCATCATGATCTGTTTTGCTTGCTCCTCCTCATCTTTCTCCTTTTGGACATTGTTGTTTCTCATAGCTCAGTCCTCAATCTTCTTTCTCATGACTTTTTTTTTTTTTAAGATGAAGTCTGGCTTTGTCCCCTAGGCTGGTGTTCATTGGCACGATCTTGGCTCATTGCAACCTCTGCCTCCTGGCTTCCAGCGCTTCTCCTGCCTCAGCCTCCTGAGTAGCTGGGATTACAGGTGTGTGACACCATACCTGCCTAATTTTTGTATTTTTAGTAGTGACAGGGTTTCCCCATGTTGGCCAGGCTGGTCTCAAACTCCTGATGTCAGGTGATCTGCCCGCCTTGGCCTCATGAAGTGTTGGGATTACAGGCCTGAGCCACAGTGCCTGGCCCTTCATGACTTTTTCTACTGTATATATGCTAGTGATTTCCAAATGCATGTCTCCAACTCAGATCTCACTCCTTAATTCCAGATCTCTGTATCAGCCTGGCTACTTGACGGGCCTAGCGTATCAGACGTAGCTACCTAATAAATAGTTATTTGATTAGCTGTTGGGTATCACACACTTGTCAGATCCAAAATTGGGCTACTGATGGCCTTCCTGAAATCTACACCTCATGTAGTCTTTCCTACTTTGGTTAATGGCAACTCTTCCAGGTGCTCTGCCAAAAACCTCGGTGTCATTCTAGACTCATCTTTCTCTCTCTCTTGACACTTCACATCTAATCTCTCAGTAAATCTCGTCTGGTCTACCTGAAGAATATGTCCAGAAGCCAGTCATATCTTGTACATCTGAGCCACCATCATCTGCCGTCTAGATGAGTGTCATAGACTGGGAATTGATAGTCCTGGTTTTTAAAAACTTCCCCTTTCATCAATTCTTAACTCAGTGGATGTATTTAAAACATAAGTCAAATTGTGTCATTCCCCTGCCCCAGCCCTTCTGATTGCCTCCCATTTCACGCTGAGTATGTGTCAGAGTTCCTCCTAATAACTAAAAGGCAGTCAAAAATCTGGCATGTTATCTCTCCTGCTTAAACTTCTGTTTCTTATCTCTTTTGCTCTGTTTCAGCCACACTGAACTTCTTGCTATTCCTTACCTATCTCTAGTGCTTAAAAACTCCAGTCACACCTCTGCACTTAGCAGTTCCCTGTGTCTGGAACGCTTTTTCCCCAGGTATTCTTCTAGCTTACTGTTTCCATTACTTCAGTTTTTTACTTAAAATCCCCTTTCTAAGAAGAAGAAAAAGGGTAAAAAGAAACACGTTAAGGAATAACCACTTTCAGAGGAAGAACCACGTACCAGCACAATTCCTAGTCCAGAGAAAAATGAAGAAAAAGAAAAAGAGATAACGAGGACTAACAGAAAGGAATTAGGATTGTATCACCAGGACGCATCAGGCTTAAGATTCAATTGGGAGCATACCAGGGATTCTCTCTAACGTAATTGAGGGAAGGTTCAATGAAACAGTGATTTATCATCTCTAACTTCAAACCTATTTGTGTCTTGACATCAACTCTGTTACCATCATCATTTTTTAGAGTCTTTGATGTACAAATAAAAGTTTCTTTGTATTAAAGAAAAATCCTCTTTCTCATCAAGGACTTTTCTGGCCATCCCAACTTTCCCACTCCCTTCCCATCAAACAGGTAAACATTTCATTTTCCTGCTTTAGTTTTTCTCCTCTAATGTACTGTATATTTTGCCTTATCTGTCTGTTGTTATTGTGTGTTTATCTCACTCTCATGAATAGGGTTTTTACTGTTCATTACCATATCCTTACTTCTTAGAAAAAGGCCTAGCCTATCAGACATAGCTACCTAATAAATAAGTATTAAATGAATGAATGGAGTTTATCCTGGCTATATTGTTTGATTGATTCTCACTTAAAAAATGTTTGACAGGGTTCATTTTAATAATTTTGCCTGGTAATTATATGTATTTTTAAAATTCTTTTGGCTTTTTATAATCTACATTCTTTATATTAATATTTTTTCACTTAGGGAGAAAAGTCCAATATTGTGGTTATTCACTATTCTTTTACTGGTAATCATGATAATTGCAATTATGGTAAAATGAGTCAGAGGAATTGCAAACTTTACTGGTATTTTATTTATTTAGAAATAGAGTCTCGCTCTGTCACCCAGGCTGCAGTGCAGTGGCGTGACCTCGGCTCACTGCAACCTCCGCCTCCTGGGTTCAAGTGATTCTCCTGCCTCAGCCACCTGAGGAGATGAGATTACAGACGCGTGCCATGATGCCAGGCTAATTTTCGTATTTTTAGTAGAGACGGGGTTTCACCCTGTTGGTCAGGCTGGTCTCGAACTCCTGACCTCAGGCAATCCACCCGCCTTATCCTCACAAAGTGCTGGGTGGATTACAGGCGTAAGCCACCATGTCCAGCCACTAGTATTTTATTTAAAAAAATATTAGGGTGGTAAATGTAATGGACTCACAAATTCTTTCCAAGGGATTATAGACCTTTGTTATTTGAAATAAAAAGACAGTTGGAATCTTTTGCTTCGGATAGTAAGACTATACTGGTCAGGCACTGTCTATTCTGACGGAGCAGCTGTTGCTGCTTGGCTGTCTTTCAGAAGCAAGCTGCTCACATTGATATTGGTTGGTGAGCAAGGCCAGTGGTCATTGATTGATTGACTAGATTTTGAACTGGCTCTGGGTGGCTTCTTGTTACCATGGCTACAGGTCAATTCTTTCCTAAGTTTGAATCAACTTTAAACAGAAATTTTCTGTTCAAAAGTTGCCTTCCATTAACTATGTTCAAAATGAAATTTTTTAATATTTCAGAATTGTGGATTTAAAGTTTTGGTTATGATGACTTGGTTAATAACAGCTCTCACGAAGATTTTTTTTTGATACATCGTCTTAACCAGAAGAGTTCTCTGTATAATTTATTTCTTAAAAATAATTGTTTTGTGTTTGTTTTTAGTATTTTTAGAAGCTTTTGCTCAAGTCCTAACATAATCTCCAGTAGGAGATTTTAGTCTGTCAGTTCATGTATGTATATGATAGTCATATTGTCTTTTTAAATTCCTTTTTATGTTCACTTTTTTCTCTGTACAATAATAGTGATGTTGTTATACATTTTTATCTCATTAAAAAGTAGTTACAATATTCTGCTGGCAAATCTAGCTTTTTCTATATTTTGACTGAATAGGTTAAAAGTGAAGAAAATTTATCAGATCATTCTATTTTCAAACAAAACCATAACTAATAAAAATTACTATTTTGAATTATAAATAATGACATTTAGATATTTTAAAAATAAGGATACTCCCCCCCCCCCAATAGTTTGGCTTTGTGTTTCTATGCAAATCTCATGTCAAATTGTAATTCCCAGGTGTTGAGGAAAGACCAGCTGGGAGGTGATTGGCTCATGGGGTCGGTTTCCTCCATGCTGTTCTTGTGATAGTGAGTGAGTTCTCACAAGTGCTGACGGTTTCATAAGGGGCTCTTTCCCCTTCCATTCTCTCTCTCCTGCCGCCTTATGAAGAAGGTTCCTGGTTCCCCTTCACCTTCTACCATGGTTGTTAAGTTTCCTGAGGCCTCCCCAGCCATGCATAACTGTGAATCAATTAATCCTCTTTCCTTTATGAATTATCCAGTCTCAGGTATGTATGTGTATGAATTACCCAGTCTCGGGTATGTACATATGTATATGTGTGAGTGTATATACACACATACATATATGTGATACATATATGTGATGTGAGATATATATATTTGTATATATCTCCATTTTCTTTATTCCACTCATCAGTTGATGGACACTGGCTGATTCCATATCTTTGCATATTGTGAATTGTGCTGCAGTAAACATATGTGTGCGGGTGTCTTTTTGAGAGTACGATTTCTTTTATTTTGTGTAGATATCCGGAAATGAGAATGCTGGATAAAATGGTAGGATCTATTTTTAGTTCTTTGAGAACTCTCCATACTGTTGTCCATAGATTTGTATGAATTTGCATTCCCACCAGTAGTGTATCACTGTTCTCCTTTCACCACATCCACACCAACATCTGTTGTTTTTTGTTTTCTAATAGTGGCCATTCTGGCTGCAGCGAGGTGATATCTCACTGTCATTTTATTGTGCATTTTCCTGATGATTCGAGATATTTTTCATGTTTTTATATGCTTGTTTACCGTTTGTACATCTTCTTTTGAGAAATGACTATTCATGTAATTTGGCCACATTCTAATAGAAATATTTGTGTTTTTCCTGTTGATTTGTTTGAGTTTCTTGTAGGTTATAGATATTAGTCCTTTGTTAGATTCATAATTTTCAAATTTTCTTCCCATTGTATAGGTTGTTGGTTTACTCTGATGATTATTTCTTTTGCTGTGCTGAAGCTTTTTAGTTTAATTAGGTCTTATTTATTTTCATTTTTGTTGCATTTGCTTTAAGGTCTTCATCATAAATTCTTTGCCTAGGCCAATGTTTTCAGGTCTTAGGTTTAGGCCTTTCATCCATCTTGAATTAATTTTTGTATATGTTGAGAGATAGAGATCCAGTTTCATTCTTCCACATGTGGCTCTCTTTTTTTCCCAGCACTATTTACTGAATAACCTGTACTTTCTCCAGTGTATGTTTTTGTATGCTTGCTCAGAGATCACTTGGTTGTAGTTTCTTTATTTCTGAGTTGTCTGTTCTGTTCCGTTGATCTATGTATCTGTTTTTATACCAGTACCACGCTGTTTCTGTTACTGTGGCCTTAGAGTATAATTTGAAGTCAGGTAATGTGATGCCAACATATTTGTTCCTTTTGCTTGGTACGTCTGTTGCTATTCAGGCTCTTTTGTGGTCCTACATGAATGTCAGCATTTTAAAATAATTCTGTGAAGAATGACATTGGTACTTTGGTAGGAATTGTATCGAATATGTAGACTGCTTTGGGCACTATGGTCATTTTCACTATATCAGTTCTTTCAGTCCATGAACATAGGATGTATTTTCATTTGTTTGTGTCATCTGTTATTTTCTTTGGTGGTGTTTTCCAGTTATCTTTATATAGATCACTCACCTTTTTCATTAAGTATATTCCTAGGTATTTCACACTTTTTTGCAGCCACTGTAAAAGGGATTGGATTGTTGATATGAACTCTCAGCTTGGTCGTAGTTGGTGTGTAGTGGTGCTACTGATTTGTATTCATTCATTTTGTAACCTCTGAGACTTTACTGAATTCATTTATCAAATCTAGGAGTGTTTTGTAGGAGTCTTCAGGGTTTTCTAGATATAAGGTAATATCATTGGTGAAGAGATAGTTTGACTTCCTCTTTTCCAATTTGGATGCCTTTATTTCTCTTGCCCAATTGCTTTGCCTAGGACTTCCCAGTTTTATTCTTAATATGCATGAAATAAAAGTAAAATGGAAAGTGCTTAACGATGAGTTTATTTCACATCTCTCTCTCATACACAGATAAAATTATTTCAGAGTCCTATGTTAAAAACATAATATTAGACCCTGTCTTGTTCTAAAGGGAATTTCTAAGTTGTTTATAAAATACATAGGAATCAAGAACGTACGTGGAAAATGTTTCCAAAAAATAAACATAAAAAGTATGAGTTATAGGCCATAGACCAGTACCAGTCCCTGGCCTGTTGGGACCTGGGCCACACAGCAGGAAGTTAGAGGCAGGTGAGCAAGCAAAGCTTCATCTGTTTGCAGCCACTCTCTGTCGCTCGCATTACCACCCGAGCTGCTCCTCCTGTCAGATCAGCGGTGGCATTAGATCGTCCTAAGAGTGTGACCTGAACCCTGTTGTAAGTTGCTCATGCAGGGGATATAGGTTGTTCACTCCTTATGTGAATCAAATGCCTTTATGATCTGTCACCATCTCCCATCACCCCCAGATGGGACCATCTAGTCGCAGGAAAGCAAGCTTAGGGCTCCCACTGATTCTACATTTTGGTGAGTTATATAATTATTTCATTATATATTAATAATAATAGAAATAAAGTGCACAATGAATGTAATGTACTTGAATCATCCTGGAACCATCCCAAACCTCAGGTTCCTGGAAAAATTATCTTCCGCAAAACCAGTCCCTGGTGCCAGCATGGTTGGGGATACTCGGTTAACAGATGTGAGACCCCTTTGCCTTGTCTTGGAATAATGTGCAGATATACATTGTGTGAATGACATCTGATGGTGCCATCTTGCCCTGTAGATCATTTTGGGGACACCTCCAGTATTTCATGAAAATTAAATTTTTTTCTAGTGATGAACAAAATGATACTCAGAAGCAACTTTCTGAAGAACAGAACACTGGAATATTACAAGATGAGATTCTGATTCATGAAGAAAAGCAGATAGAAGTGGCTGAAAATGAATTCTGAGGTATTTAGTTATTTTCAAATGTTTTTATATGTGTATATATTTTTTAAAAACTATGTATTTTGGATATACAAAGGATTTTTAAGTCATATATATGTGTGTATATATTCTATATATCCTTTGTCATGTATGTATATCTGTACATATAGGATAAAGCCATGTTCTTAATTCAACTCCATTTGCCTGCAACAGTCGAGTAGTGACCTTCACAATGGCCTCAATCCAAAGGAGAAGCATTTGATATTTTTCATAAGAATTGATGATCTTTCCATATCAAAAATAAGTTTTGCTACTAAAAACAAATTTTCTAGTTTTTGGACATTAGTTTTTTTTAAAAAATGTTAATAGAGAAGTCAATTGATTGTTTTCACTGATAGGAAAGTAGGAAATGTATAGTTGGGTCAGAGGCCACATTGTGGATGTCATCATCCTTACTTTTGTGGAGAGGAACACTTTGCTCCAAGTAATTTCTCATTTCAATGTAAAGAGGTTTGAAAACAATGACATGCCATGATACACATTTAGTGATAATTTATTGATAAGTATTTTGTTCCTAGAGAAATAGTTGAGTATATTTCCCCTATTTCACAGTTCCTCTTTTATAAAGAGGAAATAAAAGTTATCACAATGGCAAATAATCTCATGATTTCTAAGAAAATCTCTATAAGTTGTATCTTACTTACCATTCATATTTTGAAACAAAAGGCTTCTTTTGTATTCATATATTTACACCACAGAAGTAACTGTGGTTTTGTGGAGGATCACTAGAAGTAGCATCAGCAGACCTGGGGAGAATCCTGCATCTTGTATTGTATGTAGGAGTGCAATGCTTAGATACAGATGTGTACAGTGTAGAAGGGTACAGTGCTTAGATTTAAGTTATAAATATAATTCTTATAACTGAGTATAAAAATATTAGAAATGTAGAATATCGGTAAAATGTTCTTCTGTAAAAGAAACTTAAAGAACTTTGAGAAATTGCTTCTGTCCAAATATATGCATAGCTAAGGCTCTTAGGATGGTGTGGTTGATAGGTTAGATATCAGAGTATAAACCTAATCTTAAAAATATAGTCAAATGTATTAATCTTATATTTTATGCCTCTGGGTTTTTTGTAACTCAGAGAAAGGCTTTTTTAATTCTGAGATTCTTAAAAATCCTCTAGTGATTTATTTTTCATCGTCTTTAAATAAAGATTTAAACTTTTAGGAATTCAGGAGCAGATTCCTAAAAGTTTAAATCTTTATTTAAAGACGATGAAAAATAAATCACTAGAGGATTTTACACTCTGTTAGGTTTGAAGTTTTGTCCAGTTTTTTCCAGTTAAATATCCACTATGGGGATTCTTTCATTATACAAATACAGATGTTATTTTTTAATTTCAGAAGAAATCATGATATGTCAATCTATTGAGTGCTAACTAAAAGTTCCCTTTGTTTACTTAGCTTTCTCTTAGTTATAGGAAAGAAAAAGACCTCTTGCATGAAAATAGTACGTTGCAGGAAGAAATTGCCCTGCTAAGACTGGAACTAGACATAATGAAACATCAGAGCCAGCTAAGAGAAAAGAAATATTTGGAGGAAATTGAAAGTGTGGAAAAAAAGAATGATAATCTTTTAAAGGGTCTACAATTGAATGAGCTCACCATGGATGATGATACCGCCATGCCCGTCATTGACAACGGCTCTGGCATGTGCAAGGCCAGCTTTGCAGGTGATGATGCCCCCCGGGCTGTCTTCCCTTCCATCATGGGGTGCCCCAGGCACCAGAGCATGATGGGGGGCATGCATCAGATGGAGTCCTATGTGGGCAATGAGGCCCAGAGCAAGAGAGGCATCCTGACCCTGAAGTACCCCATGGAGCACGGCATCATCACCAACTGGAACGACATGGAGAAGATCTGGCACCACACCTTCTACAACGAGCTGCGTGTGGCTCCCGAGGAGCACCCCATCCTGCTGACCGAGGCACCCCTGAACCCCAAGGCCAACCACGAGAAGATGACCCAGATCATGTTTGAGACCTTCAACACCCCAGCCATGTACGTGGCCATCCAAGCCGTGCTGTCCTTGTACACCTCTGGCCGTACTACTGGCATTGTGATGGACTCTGGTGACAGGGTCACCCACACTGTGCCCATCTATGAGGGGAATGCCCTCCCCCATGCCACCCTGCGCCTAGACCTGGCTGGCCGGGAACTGACTACCTCAGGAAGATCCTCACCGAGCGTGGCTATAGTTTCACCACCATGGCCGAGCGGGAAATCGTGCGTGACATCAAAGAGAAGCTGTGCTATGTTGCCCTGGACTTCGAGCAGGAGATGGCCACAGCGGCCTCCAGCTCCTCCCTAGAGAAGAGCTACGAGCTGCCCGACGGCCAGGTCATCACCATTAGCAACGAGCGGTTCCGCTGCCCCGAGGTGCTCTTCCAGCCTTGCTTCCTGGGCATGGAATCCTGTGGCATCCACGAAACTACCTTCAACTCTATCATGAAGTCTGATGTGGACATCCACAAAGACCTGTACACCAACACAGTGCTGTCTGGTGGCACCACCATGTACCCTGGCATTGCCCACAGGATGCAGAAGGAGATCGCTGCCCTGGCGCCTAGCACGATGAAGATCAGGATTGTTGCTCCTCCCAAGCGCAAGTACTCCGTGTGGGTCGGTGGCTCCATCCTGGACTCGCTGTCCACCTTCCAGCAGATGTGGATCAGCAAGCAGGAGTATGATGAGTCAGGCCCCTCCATTGTCCACCGCAAATGCTTCTAGGTGGATGCTGACTTAGTTGCATTACACCCTTTCTTGACAAAACCAAACTTCGCAGAAAACAACATGAGATTGGCATGGCTTTAATTGTTTTCTTATTTCATTTTTTGTTTTGTTTTTTATTGGCTTGACTCAGGATTTAA
Source organism: Pan troglodytes (assembly GCF_028858775.2). Lineage (NCBI taxonomy): Eukaryota > Metazoa > Chordata > Mammalia > Primates > Hominidae > Pan > Pan troglodytes. The sequence continues at coordinate 17,849,692 of NC_072413.2, forward strand.
AAACTGGAATGGTGAAGGCGAGAGCAGTTGGTTGGAGTGAGCTTCCCCCAAAGTTCTACAATGTGGCTGAGGACTTGATCGTACATTGTTTTTCTTTTCAATAGTCATTCCAAATATTGTGAGATGCATTGTTTCAGGAAGCCCCTTGCCCTTCTAAAAGCCACCCCACTTCTCTCTAAGGAGAATGGCCCAGTCCTCTCCCTAATTCACACAGGGGAGGTGATGGCATTGCTTTCATGCAAATTACGTAATGCAAAATTTTTTGAATCTTTGCCTAAATACTTTTTAATTTTGTTTTATTTAGAATGATCAGCCTTCGCGGCCCCCCTTTTTTGTACCCCAACTTGGGGTGTATGAAGGCTTTTGGTCTCCCTGAGAGTGGCTGGAGGCAGCCAGGGCTTACCTGTACTCTGACTTAAGGAGAGTTGGAAAAAAGTGCACACCTTAAAAAAAATTCAATGAAGAAGCATTAACAAAAACAGTATTTCTGTACAGTGGACAGCTTAGCATGTTGACAACTGAGAATAAAATGCTCAGTTCTGAACTGGACAATGTAAGACACAACGACGAAACACTGGAAATGGAAATTCAATTACATCATTGTAGACTGGCTACTGCTCTACATGATTGTGACCAAAGTCAGAGAGCTGAAAGAGACTTCTTTCCAGAGAACAAGACATGAACAGGTTTATTTACAGAAGACAATGAATTCTCATTTGTCTAACCTAAAAGATTACAGATTCTTTCTCAACAAGTCTAATGTAGACAGTAAAATCAACAGGCTAAAAATTAAGTTCCATGAAACAAGATAAAACTCTGAGAGAAAAGATGGGGCAGGCCGCCATCTTTCCCGTTCGGGCAACTTAGTCATTCCAGCCTGAGGGCTTTAGGGAGTACAAACCGACCAGGGAAAGAAGAGATCCCACAGCACAGCATAGCTGCTTTACCAAATCATGGCCAGACTGCTTCTGTAAGCAGGCCCCTGATCCTGTTCCACCTCACTGGACAGGACCTCCCAACTGGGGCCTCCAGCTACCCCCACCAGCATCCCTTGGCCAATGGAAATTTGAAATGTTCCTGGGACAGAGCTCCTGGAGAGAGGGGCAGGCCACCACCTTTGCTGTTTGGGTGACTAGCCGTTCTGGCCTGCAGGCTTTGGAGAGCCCAAGCTGACAAGGGGTAGAAGAGGTGCCTCAGCACTGCACAGCCACGCTACAGAAACATCGCCAGACTCTTGTTTAAGTGAGTCCCCGACCACATTTCTAGTCAGTGGGTGAAGTCTTTCAACCAGGGCCTCTGGCTACCTTGACTGCTCTTCTCTGGCCGACAGAGGTCTCAGGCCTCCCTGAGTCAGAGCTCCCAGGGGGAGGACCAGATTGTCATCTTTGCTGTTTGGGTGACCCAGCCATTTCAGCCTTAGGGCTTCAGAGTGTCTGAGGTAGCCAGGGGCTGAAGTGAACCCCAAGCACAGCACAGCTGCTCTATAAAAACGTGGCCAGACTTTTTCTTTATTCAAGTCCCTGTTCTTATTCCTCCTGACTAGGTAAGACTTCTCAACTTGCCTCCAGCCACATCTTATTGGTGTGTTCAGATTGGCAGCAGGTTCGTACCTCAGTGGTACAGAGCTCCCAGAGGAAGGGGTAGGCTATCATCTTCCCTGGAAAATACGAGTCAATTAGGGACTTGAGGGGACCCCCAGCATACCACAGCAGCCCTTCAGAAAAGTGGCCGGACTCTGTACTTGATGGGCAGATCCTCCTGGCCTGTGTCTCTAGCCAGCCCACCACGGGAGCTATCAAGCCAGTAGCAACTCAGCAGTTCCTTGGACAGAGCTTCCAGGAGCAAATGAAATCCTTCCTGCCACTGCCTTTGCAGTGAACTGCCCTTGCTATCCTCAGAAGATATATCAAGGGAGCAAAGACCCTAAGTGCCATATCAACACCTCCAGTAAGCTGCAGTTGACCCGAAGAACAAGCCAATCCATCTCCCACAGGTACCACACACACTCCACTACTCATCACCTGACAGGGAACCCTGGCTTTGGCCCACAGCACAGACCCTCCATCCTGGGCTGATTACACTAAGTGATTGCTAACTCACATGTCTCTGGGATGGAGCACCCAGGAGACAAGCAAAGTGGTGGAGCAGCAAGTCAGGTGATGTGGAGCCCAGAGGGCAGGGACAGCTATCTCTCTAGGCTCCACTTGCCCTTGTGAGACACTTTATCCCAGCACTTTAGGAATGCTGAGGTCAGACCAGCCACATCTCATGTGCAAGATTGCCCAGCAGACATCAGGTCTGAGAGTTCCCCTTTTAAAAAAGGGGACTTGCTTAAAAAAGAAGTCTAGCCACGATTGTGTAGAGCAGCTGTGCTGTGCTGGAGATTCACTTTTGAGAGAGTTCTCTGAGACCTGATCTTTAGAGGCTGGGCAGTCTTGCACATGAGATGGGGCTGGTCTGATCTCAGCACTCCTTAGTCTGCTTGCCTCTCCCAGGGCCCCAGCCTGGCCACACCTGCTTACAGGGCACTCTCAGATGCCCACACCATAGTTTCTGTGCTAGTGGAGCATACCGTATCAGTGGAGAGCTGCAGCAAGGTGGCCCCTATGGCCACGCACCAGCCTGCACATTACCTCTCCATACTGCAGCCCTTTATATGGAAACTTCCTACATCACTTTGCTGTGTGTGTTTACACAGGTGGATTTTGCTTTACTTGCACTGACAGCACACAGGAGTGCAGCACACACCCCAACCCACATCAACTGCCATTAAAGAAAAGAAATTTCAGCCCAAAATTTCATGTCCAGCAAAATTAGGCATCATAAGTGAAGGAGAAATAAGATCCTTTTCAGACAAGCAAATGCTGAGGGAATTCAATATCACCAGATCTACCTTACAAGAGCTCCTGAAGGAAGCACTAAATATGGAAAGAAAAAACCATCACCAGCCACTACAAAAATGCAGTGAAGTACGCAGTCCAGTGATGCTAAAAACCAACCACATACGTTAAGTCTGCAAAATAACCAGCTGACAGCATGACGACAGGGTAAAATCCACACATACCATTACTAACCTTAAATGTAAATGGGCTAAATGCTCCCATTGAAAGACACGGGGCAAGCTGGATAAAGAACCAAGACCCACTGGAGTATGCCGTCTTCAAGAAACCCATCTCACATGCAGTGGCATACATAGGCTCAAAATAAAGGAATGGAGAAAAATATTTCAAGCAAATGGAAAACAGAAAAAAGCAGGTGTTGCACTCCTACTTTCTGACAAAACAGACTATACGAATAAAGATAAAAAAAGAGAAGGACATTACAAAGGTGGTCCTGACCTTTGATAAATCTCATTGCTTGATACCAACCTGGGCTGTTTTAATTGCCCAAACCAATAGGATAATTTCCTGAGGTTGTGGAGCTTCTCCCCTGCAGAGAGTCCCTGATCTCCCAAAATTTGGTTAAGATGTAAGGTTGATTTTGCTGTACAACTCCTTTTCTGAAGTTTTACTCATTTCCAACAAGGAAGGCAAGTTTTCCTGCTTCCATGACGATGGAGAGCAGGCATCTCCTTTCCTGAGTTTCAGCTTGCTTCTGACAGGGAAGGTGAGTGTAAGTTTTTTCCAGCTTCTAAGATGGCAGAGAACAATCACCAGCCTGAGCCTTATTTCCAGGTAAGTAGCTGAATTAGAGTTTTGTCCTAAAATTTTTCCTTAATGATTAAAATTTAAGATTACCCACCAGCTGCTTTTAATTTCTCCTTACCATTAGAACACTCAGTAATCATATGAATTGTGTATTTGTTTGTTTTGCTTAACTCTTTCTGTTTGTTTATGTTTGGGGTTTTATTGTTGTTGTTTCACTTTTCTCCCATCTCTTCCTGACTTGGTCAAATCCAAAGGAATGTTCCAAATTGTGGGGAGCAAGGCATCTGAAATGGCTAAAACTCCTGTGGCTGCAAAAAAAACAAAAACAAAAAAACACACACACACACACACACACAAAATGAAAAACAAAAACAAAAAACACAAAAAAGCCAAAAAAAAAACCCAAAAACAAAAAAAGGCAAAAAAAAAAAAAAAACCAACAACAACAATAAAACCCAAAAAAAAACAAAAAAAACAAAAAACAGAAAATCCAGTTGGAAATTTTTTAAAACTTTTTTTTTATATAAGTGGTCTCATCTACATAACAAGGCCATCTTTTGCTAGCAAAGGGGAAACTGAAGGCGTAATGGTGGCGACCCAATGTTAAGATTCTGCCCTGTTCACTACAGAAACCTGAGTTTGGTTCCTAAGTCTAGTTCTTTCTGTTTGATATTTGTGTTGCTTTTAAAATATCAGCAGTTTATCCCAGCTATGATGTGGTAGTAAGAGTCTCAAAATGATTTTCTTTACAAGTTCTATGATTAAAAGCTTAATTAAAAGAAAATTTGTTTTTTTTTTTATTTTACTTTAAGTTCTGGGGTACATGTGCAGAACATACAGGTTTGTTACGTAGGTATAATATACACATGCCATGGTGGCTTGCTGCATCCATCAACCCATGATCTGCATTAGGTATTTCTCCTAATGCCATCCCTCTCCTAGCCCCCCACGCTGACAGGCCCTGGTGTGTGATATTCCCCTTCCTGTGTCCATGTGTTCTCATTTTTCAACTCCCACTTATGAGTGAGAACATGTGTTTCTGTTCTTGTGTTAGTTTGCTGAGAATGATGGTTTCCAGCTTCATCCATGTCCCTGCAAAGGACATGAACTCATCCTTTTTTATAGCTTCATAGTATTCCATAGTGTATATATACGACATTATCCAGTCTGTCACTGATGGGCATTTGGGTTGGTTCCAAGTCTTTGCTGTTGTGAACTGTGCCGCAGTAAACATACGTGTGCATGTGTCTTTATATTAGAATGATTTATTATTTTTTCAGTGTATACCCAGTAATGGGATTGCTGAGTCAAATGTATTTCTAGTTGTAGATCCTTGAGGAATCATCACACTGTCTTCCACAATGGTTGAAATAATTTATACTCCCAGCAAGAGTGTAAAAGCATTCTTATTTCTCCACGTCCTCTCCAGCATGTGTTGTTTCCTGATCTTTTAATGATGGCCATTCTAAGTGGTGTGAGATTGTATCTCATTGTGGTTTTGATTTCCATTTCTCTAATGACCAGTGATGATGTGCTTTGCTTCACGTGTTCTTTGGCTGCATAAATGTCTTCTTTGGGAAGTGTCTGTTCATATCATTTGCCCGCTTTTTCATGGGGTTGTTTATTTTCTTGTAAATTTGTTTAAATGCTTTGTAGATTCTGCATATTAGCCCTTTGTCAGATGGATAGATTGCAAAAATTTTCTCCCATTCTGTGTGTTGCCTGTTCACTCTGATGATAGTTCTTTTGCTCTGCAGACTCTCTTTAGCTTAATTAGATCCCATTTGTCAATTTTGGCTTTTGTTGCCATTTCTTTTGGTGTTCTAGTGATGACGTCTCTGCCCATGCCTGTGTCCTGAATGGTATTGCCTAACACAAGGACATTTCTGTGCCTGAATGCCATACCACCCAAAGTCATTTATAGATTCAGTGCTATCCCCATCAAGATACCACTGACTTTTTTCAAAAAATTAGAAAAACTACCTTAAATTTCATATGGAATCAAAAAAGAGTCCGCATAGCCAAGACAATCCTAAGCAAAAAGAACAAAGCTGAAGGCATCACAGTACCTGACTTCAAACTACTCTACAAGGCCACAGTAACGTAAACAGCATGGTACTGGTACAAAACCAAGTATATAGACCAATGGAACAGAACAGAGGCCTCAGAAATGACACCACACTTGTAAAACCACAAGATCTTTGACAAAACTGACAAAAGTAAGCACTGGGGAAAGGATTCCCCATTTTATAAATGGTGTTAGAAAAACTGGCTAGCCATATGCAGAAAACCGAAACTGGGCCACTTCCTTACACTTTATATACAAAAATTAACTTAAGAAGGATAAAAGAGTTAAATGTAAGACCTAAAAGCAAAAAACCTAAAAGAAAACACAGGCCACCAACCTCAGGGGAAATATACTTGTAGTGAAATGCATGGTACAAACGTGCATTCCCTGCTTCCTTGAGTGGGTGAGGTTGGTGGCTGGTCCATCTGCTCCAAGCGTACCCTTACAGAGGTGGCTGGTTGATCTTGGAGGCAGCTTGGCCTTGCCTGGCATGCACAAGCTTCAGTGCAACAACTGTGCTATAAATGGAGCCACATAGGGGAAATGAGCAGCAGGCTTAGGACCAGGGTGTACACTGCCTTTGGGGCTCCAGTCCGTGCCTCAGGGATGGTATGGCACTGCGAGCTTCTTGGTTGCCAAGAGGCAGACCACAGGCCGTTTTGAGAAGGACTTCATGTTCAACTGCAGAAAGCAGCCAGGATTACCATCTAGGGTACTTGTCCTTCTGTGGCCCTGGCCAGACTTAGAATTTGGGCCAATGCAGGACAAGCTCACTCGGAGCAGTGTGGCAGTAGCTCGGGCGTGTGCATGCCAGGCAAGGGCAAGCTGGCTCAAAAAGCAACAAGCCACCTATTTGAGGGTGGACCTGCAGCAGGTAGACCAACCACAAACCTCACTTAACCAAGGAAATACATGGCCTGGTTCCCACAGCCCGAGTGGCTGCCACGTGATGGCTGATAGAGCAGAGGACTTCAGAAAAGCAGATGGCCCTTTGGTCCTACCTTTAGGGTAGAAGAACTGATGTGCCATTTGCGGGAGCGAGTGAGGTTGGTGGCTGGTGAACCGGTGCCTGGCACACCCTGGCAGAGTTTACTGTTTGCTCTTTGAGCCAACTTGGCCTTGCTCGGCCTGCACAAGCCTCAGTGCAACAACTGTGCTACGAATGGAGCCACAGAGAGGAAACAAGCAGCAGGATCAGGAGCAGGGTGTACGCTGCCTTTCGGGCTCCAGTCCATGCCTCAGGGGTCATATGGCACTGCAGGCTTCTTGGTTGCCAAGAGGCAGACCACAGGCCGTCTTGAGGAGGACTTTACATTCAAGTGCAGAAAGCAGCCAAGATTACCGTCCAGGGGACTCGGCCTTCTGTGGCCCTGGCCAGACTGAGAATTTGTGCCAAGGCAGGACAAGCTCACTCGGAGCAATGTGCCAGTAGCGGGGGCCTATGCATGCTAGGCAAGGCCAAGCTGGCTCAAAGAGCAACCAGCCACCTGTGCAAGGGTGCGCCTAGAGCAGGCGGAGCATCCACCACCTCACCCACTGAAGGAAGTGGGGATGGCCAGCTTCCCACAGCTTGATTGGCTGCCACCTAATTGCTGATGTTGCAGAGGCCTTAGGAAAAGCAGATGGCACTGTGGCCCTACCTTTAGGGTAGAAGAAGTGATGCACATGTCTGGCTGCTAGTTGGTGACTGGTGCACCTGCTCAAGGCACACCCTTGCAGAGGCGGCTGGTTGCTCTTTGAGGCAGCTTGGCCTTGGCCGGCATGCCCAAGCTTCAGTGCAACAACTGTGCTACAAATGGAGCCATATAAAAATGCGCAGCAGGCTCAGGAGCAGGGTGTGCACTGCCTTTGGGGCTCCAGTCCATGCCTCAGGCTTCATATGGCACTGCGGGCTTCTTGGTGGCCAAGAGGCAGACCACAGGCTGTCTAGAGGAGGACTTTATGTTCAAGTGTAGAAAGCAGCCAGGATTGCCACCCAGGGCACTCGGCCTTCTGTGGCCCTGTCCAGACTTAGAATTTGTTCCAAGGCAGGACAAACTCACTTGGACCAGCGTGTTAGTACCTGGGGCCTGTGCATGGCAGGCAAGGCCAAGCTGGCTCAAAGAGCAACCAGCCACCTGTGCAAGGGTGCGCCTGGACCAGTTGGACCAGCCACCAAGCTCACCTACTCAAGGAAGCAGGGATGGCGAGATTACAACAGCCTGAGTGGCTACCACCTGATGGCTGATGGAGCAGAGGCCTGAGGTAAATCAGATGGCACGTTTAACACTTTAATGGATCTTAAGTTGATTTTTCTATAAAGCACATGGCAGCAGTCCATGCCTCAGAGTTCGTACGGCACTGCGGACCACAGCAGGCCGAGTCCCGTGGGTGGCAATCCTGCCTGCTTTCTGCACTTGAACATAAAGTCCTCCTCAAGATGGCCTGTGGTCTGCCTCTTGGCCCTACACTTAGGGTAGAGGAAAGGATGTACCATGTTTGGCAGGGAGTGAGGTTGGTGGCTGGTCCGCCTGCTCCTGGCCCAGCCTTGCAGAGGTGGCTGGTTGCTCTTTGAGCCAGCCTGGCTTTGCCTGGCATGCGCACAGCTCAGTGCAACTACTCTGCTACAAATGTAGCCACAGAGAGGAAACGAGCAGCAGGCTCAGGAGCAGGTTGTGCATTGCCTTTGGGGCTCTAGTCCATGCCTTAGGGGTCGTATAGCACTGCGGGCTTCTTGGTTGCCTAGAGGCAGACCACAGGCCATCTTGAGGAGGACTTTATGTTCAAGTGCAGAAAGCAGCCAGGATTACCATCCAGGGGGGCCTTCTGTAGCCCTGGCCAGACCTTGCAGAGGTGGCTGGTTGCTCTTTGAGTGAGCTCGGCCTCCCTGGCATGCACAGGCCCCAGGTACTAACACGCTGCTCTGAGTGAGCTTGTCCTGCCTTGGCTGCCACCTAACTGCTGATGGAGCAGTGGCCTTAGGAAAAGCAGATGGCGCTGTAGCCCACCTTTAGGGTAGAAGAAGTGATGTACCATGTCCGGCCGCTAGATCGTGACTGGTACACCTGCTCCTGGCATGTCCTTGCAGAGGTGGGTGCTTGCTCTTTGAGCCAGCTTGGCCTTGCCCGGCATGCACAAGCTTCAGGGCAACAACTGTCCTACAAATGGAGCCACAGAGAGGAAACAAGCAGCAGGCTCAGGAGCAGGGTGTGCGCTGCCTTTGGGGCTCCAGTCCATGCCTCGAGTCGTATGGTACGGCAGGCTTCTTGGTTGCCAAGAGGCAGACCACAGGCCTTCTTGAGGAGGACTTTACGTTCAAGTGCAGAAAGCAGCGAAAATTACCATCCATGGGACTGAGCCTTCTGTGGCCCTGGCGAGACTTAAAATTTGTGCCAAGGCAGGACAAGCTCACTCGGAGCAGCGTGTCAGTAGCTGGGGCCTATGCATGCCAGGCAAGGCCAAGCTGGCTCAAAGAGCAACCAGCCACCTCTGCAAGGGTGCGCCTAGTGCAGGCGGAGCATCCACCACCTCACCCACTCGAGGAAGTGGGGATGGCCAGGTTCCCACAGCCTGAGTGTCTGCCACCTTATTGTTGATGGAGCAGAGGCCTTAAGAAAAGCAGGTGGCACTGTGGCCCTACCTTTAGGGTGGAAGAAGTGATGTACATGTCCGGACGCTAATTGGTGACTGGTACACTGGCTCCTGCCACACCCTTGCAGATGTGGCTGGTTGCTCTTTGAGCCAGCTTGTCCTTGCCCGGCATGCACAAGCTTCAATGCAACAACTTTGCCACAAATGGAGCCATATAGAGGAAACAAGAAGCAGGTTCAGGAGAAGGGTGTACCCTGCCTTTGGGGCTCCAGTCCATGCCTCAGGTGTCACATGGCACTGCGGGCTTCTTGGTTGCCAAGAGGCAGACTACAGGCCATCTTGGGGAGGACTTTATATTCAAGTGCAGAAAGCCAGGATTACCATCCAGGGGGACCTTCTATAGCCCTGGCCAGACCTTGCAGAGGTGTCTGGTTGCCCTTTGAGCCAGCTTGGCCTCCCTGGCATGCACAGGCCCCAGGTACTAACACACTGCTCCGAGTGTGCTTGTCCTGCCTTGGCTGCCACCTAATTCCTGATGGAGCAGAGGCCTTAGGAAAAGCAGATGGCACTGTGGCCCACCTTTAGGGTAGAAGTGATGTACCATGTCTGGCCGTTAGTTGGTGACTGGTGCACCTGCTCCTGGCACACCCTTGCAGAGGTGGCTGGTTGCTCTTTGAGCCAGCTTGGCCTTGCCCAGCATGCACAAGCTTCAGTGCAACAACTGTGCTACAAATGGAGCCACAGAGAGGAAACAAGCAGCAGGCTCAGGAACCAGGTGTGTGCTGCCTTTGGGGCTCCAGTCCATGCCTCGGGTCGTATGGCACTGCAGGCTTCTTGGTTGCCAAGAGGCAGACCACAGGCCGTCTTGAGGAGGACTTTACGTTCAAGTACAGAAAGCAGCCAGGATTACCATCCAGGGGACTCGGCCTTCTGTGGCCCTGGCCAGACATAGAATTTGTGCCAAGGCAGGACAAGCTCACTCGGAGCAGCGTGTCAGTCGCTGGGGCCTATGCATGCCAGGCAAGGCCAAGCTGGCTCAAAGAGCAACCAGCCACCTCTGCAAGGGTGTGCCTAGAGCAGGCAGAGCATCCAGTACCTCAGCCACACAAGGAAGTGGGGATGGCCAGCTTCCCACAGCTTGATTGGCTGCCACCTAATTGCTGATGGAACAGAGACCTTAGGAAAAGCAGATCGCACTGTGGCCCTACCTTTAGGGTAGAAGAAGTGATGTACATGTCCGGCTGCTAGTTGGTAGCTCGTGCCCCTGCTCCTGGCACACCATTGCAGAGGTGACTGGTTGCATTTTGAGCCAGCTTGGCCTTGGCCGGCATGACCAAGTTTCAGTGCAACAACTGTGCTACAAATGGAGCCATATAGAAACAAGCAGCAGGCTCAGGAGCAGGGTGTGCACTGCCTTTGGGGCTCCAGTCCATGCCTCAGGCATCATATGTCACTGCGGGCTTCTTGGTTGCCACGAGGCAGATCACAGGCCATCTTGAGGAGGACTTTACGTTCAGTTGTAGAAAGCAGCCAGGATTGCCACCCAGGGCACTCGGCCTTCTGTGGCCCTGGCCATACTTAGAATTTGTGCCAAGGCAGGACAAACTCACTCGGAGCAGCGTGTTATTACCTGAGGCCTGCGCATCCCAGGGAAGCCCAAGCTGGCTCAAAGAGCCACCAGCCACCTGTGCAAGGGTGGGCCTGGACCAGTTGGACCAGCCACCAAGCTCACCTACTCAAGGAAGCAGGGATGGCCAGGTTGCAACAGCCTGAGTGGCTGTCACCTGATAGCTGATGGAGCAGAGACCTGAGGAAAATCAGATGGCACGTTTAACTGTTTAATTGATCTTAAGTTAATTTTTCTATAAAGCACATGGCACCAGTCCATGCCTCAGAGCTCGTATGGCACTGCGGACCACAGAAGGCCGAGTTCCCAGGGTGGCAATCCTGGCTGCTTTCTGCACTTGAACATAAAGCCCTCCTCAAGATGGCCTGTGGTCTGCCTCTTGGCCTTACCCATAGAGTAGAAGAACGGATGTGCCATGTCCGGCAGCAAGTGAGGTTGGTGACTGGTCCACCTTCTCCTGGCCCAGCCTTGCAGAGGTGGCTGGTTGCTCTTTGAGCCAGCTTGGCCTTGCCCAGCATGCGCAAAGCTCAGTGCAACTACTCTGCTACAAATGTAGCCACAGAGAGGAAACGAGCAGCAGGCTCAGGAGCAGGTTGTGCATTGCCTTTGGGGCTCTAGTCCATGCCTCAGGGGTCGTGTAGCACTGCGGGCTTCTTGGTTGCCTAGAGGCAGACCACAGGCCATCTTGAGGAGGACTTTATGTTCAAGTGCAGAAAGCAGCCAGGATTACCATCCAGGGGGGCCTTCTGTAGCCCTGGCCAGACCTTGCAGAGGTGGCTGGTTGCTCTTTGAGTGAGCTCGGCCTCCCTGGCATGCACAGGCCCCAGGTACTAACACGCTGCTCTGAGTGAGCTTGTCTTGCCTTGGCTGCCACCTAACTACTGATGGAGCAGCGGCCTTAGGAAAAGCAGATGGCGCTGTAGCCCACCTTTAGGGTAGAAGAAGTTATGTACCATGTCCGGCCGCTAGTTGGTGACTGGTGCACCTGCTCCTGGCATGCCCTTGCAGAGGTGGGTGCTTGCTCTTTGAGCCAGCTTGGCCTTGCCCGGCATGCACAAGCCTCAGGGCAACAACTGTCCTACAAATGGAGCCACAGAGAGGAAACAAGCAGCAGGCTCAGGAGCAGGGTGTGCGCTGCCTTTGGGGCTCCAGTCCATGCCTCGAGTCGTATGGTACGGCAGGCTTCTTGGTTGCCAAGAGGCAGACCACAGGCCTTCTTGAGGAGGACTTTACGTTCAAGTGCAGAAAGCAGCGAAAATTACCATCCATGGGACTGAGCCTTCTGTGGCCCTGGCGAGACTTAAAATTTGTGCCAAGGCAGGACAAGCTCACTCGGAGCAGCGTGTCAGTAGCTGGGGCCTATGCATGCCAGGCAAGGCCAAGCTGGTTCAAAGAGCAACCAGCCACCTCTGCAAGGGTGCGCCTAGTGCAGGCGGAGCATCCACCACCTCACCCACTCGAGGAAGTGGGGATGGCCAGGTTCCCACAGCCTGAGTGTCTGCCACCTTATTGCTGATGGAGCAGAGGCCTTAAGAAAAGCAGATGGCACTGTGGCCCTACCTTTAGGGTGGAAGAAGTGATATACATGTCCGGACGCTAATTGGTGACTGGTACACTGGCTCCTGCCACACCCTTGCAGAGGTGGCTGGTTGCTCTTTGAGCCAGCTTGTCCTTGCCCGGCATGCACAAGTTTCAGTGCAACAACTTTGCCACAAATGGAGCCATATAGAGGAAACAAGAAGCAGGTTCAGGAGAAGGGTGTACCCTCCCTTTGGGGCTCCAGTCCATGCCTCAGGTGTCACATGGCACTGCGGGCTTCTTGGTTGCCAAGAGGCAGACCACAGGCCATCTTGGGGAGGACTTTATATTCAAGTGCAGAAAGCAGCCAGGATTACCATCTGGGGGAACTTCTATAGCCCTGGCCAGACCTTACAGAGGTGTCTGGTTGCTCTTTGAGCCAGCTTGGCCTCCCTGGCATGCACAGGCCCCAGGTACTAACACACTGCTCCGAGTGTGCTTGTCCTGCCTTGGCTGCCACCTAATTCCTGATTTAGCAGTGGCCTTAGGAAAAGCAGATGGCACTGTGGCCCAACTTTAGGGTAGAAGAACTGATGTACTGTGTCCGACCTGTAGTTGGTAATTGGTGCACCTGCTCTTGGCACACCCTTGCGGAGGTGGCCGTTGCTCCTTGAGCCAGCTTGGCCTTGCCGGGCATGTGCAAGCTTCAGTGCAACAACTGTGCTACAAATGGAGCCACAGAGAGGAAACAAGCAGCAGGCTCAGGAGCAGGGTATGCGCTGCCTTCGGCTCTCCAATCCATGCCTCAGGGCTCCTATGCCACTGCACGATTCTTGGTTGCCAAGAGGCCAACCACAGGCCATCTTGAGAAGGACTTTATGTTCCACTGCAGAAAGCAGCCAGGATCACCATCCAGGGGACTTGGTCTTCTGTGGCCCTGGCCAGACTTTTAATTTGTGCCAAGGCAGGACAAGCTCACTCAGAGCAGCGTGTTAGTACCTCAACTCTGTGCATGCCAGACAAGGCCAAACTGGCTCAATGAGCAACCAGCCACCTCTGCAGGGGTGCGTCTGGAGGAGGTGGACCAGCCACCAACCTTACCCAGTCAAGGAAGTGGATGGCCATGTTCCCACAGACTGAGTGGCTGCCACCTGATGGCTGATGGAGCAAAGGCCTTAGGAAAAGCAGATGGCCCTTGGCCCTACCTTTTTGTTAGAAGAACTGATGTTCCATGTCCTGCAGCGAGTGAGGTTGGTGGCTGTGCCCCCAGCTCCTGGCACACCCTCACAGAGGTGACTGGTTGCTCTTTGAGCCCTCTTAGCTTTGCCCAGCATGCACAAGCCTCAGTGCAACTACTGTGCTACAAATGGAGCCATATAGGGGAAACGAGCAGCCATCTCAGGAGCAAGGTGTATGCTGTCTTTGGGGGCTCCAGTCCTTGCCTCAAGGGTCTTATGTCACTGCGGGCTTCTTGGTTGCCAAGAGGCAGACCATAGGCCGTCTTGAGAAGGACTTTATGTTCAAGTGCAGAAAGCAGCCAGGATTAGCACCCTCGGGACTCTGCCTTCTGTGGCCCTGGTGAAACTTAGAATTTGGCCTAGACAGGACAAGCTCACTTGGAGTAGCGTGTCCGTAGCTGGGGTCTGTGCATGCCAGGCAAGGCCAAGCTGGCTCAAAGAGCAACCAGCCACCTCTGCAAGGGTGCGCCTAGAGCAGGTGGAGCAGCCACCAGCTCACCCACTCCAGGAAGCCGGGGTAGCCAGGTTCCCAAAGCCTGAGTGGGTGCGACCTAATGGCTGAAGAAACAGAGGCCTTAGGAAAACCAGATGGCACTGTGGCCCTACCTTTATGGTAGAAGAGCTGATTTAGCCTGACTGGCAGCGTGTGAGGTTGATGGCTGGTCTGCCTGCTGCTGGAACATCCGTGCAAAGATAGCTGGTTGCCCTTTGAGGCAGCTTGCCCTTGCCCAGCATGCACAAGCCTCAGTGCAACAACTGTGCTGCAAATGGGGCCATATAGAGGAAAGGAGCAGCTGGCTCTGGAGCATGGTGTGCACTCCCTTTGGGCCTTCAGTCCATGTCTCATGGGTCGTATGACACTGCGGGCTTGTTGGTTGCCAAGAGGCAGACCACAGGTCGTCTTGAGGAGGACTTTATGTTCCAGTCCAGAAAGCAGCCAGTGGTACCACCCAGGGGACTTGTGCTTCTGTGGCCCAGGCCAGACGTAGAATTTGACAAAGTCAGGACGGTCTCAGAGCAGCATGTCGGTCCCCGGGGCCTGTGCATGCCAGGCAAGGCCAAGCTGGCTTAAAGAGCAAGCAGCCACATCTGTTAAGGGTGTGCCTGGAGCAGGTGGAGCAGCCACCAACCTCACCCACTCAAAGAAGCAGGGATGGCCCGGTTCCAACATCCTGAGTGGCTGCCACCTGATGGCTGATGGAGCAGAGGCCTGAGGAAAAGCAGATGGCACTGCTTTGTAGTGCTCTTCTTTGTCTCTCTTGATCTTTTTCAGTTAATGTCTGTTTTATCAGAGACTAGGATTGCAAACCCTGCTCTTTTTTGCTTTCCATTTGCTTGGTAAATATTCCTCCATCCCTTTATTTTAAGCCTATGTGTGTCTTTGCACATGAGATGGGTCTCCTGAATACAGGACAACAATGGGTCTTTACTCTTTATCCAACTTGCCAGTCTGTGTCTTTTAACGGGGGCATTTAGCCCATTTACATTTAAGTTTAGTATTGTTACATGTGAAATTTATCCTGTCATGATGTTGCTAGCTTTTTATTTTTCCCATTAGTTTGCAGTTTCTTTATAGTGTCAATTCGATATGTTTTTGTAGTGGCTGGTACTGGTTTTTCCTTTCTACGTTTAGTGCCTCCTTCAGGAGCTCTTGTAACACAAGAATGTGGATTTATTTCTTGTAAGGTAAATATGTGGATTTATTTCTTGGGACTGTATTCTATGGCCTTTACCCCAAGAATCATTACTTTTTAAAATGCAATTCAAATGAGCATAAAACATTTACAGCCTATGGAAAGGCTTGTGGCATTAGAATCCTTATTTATAGGATTATTTTGTGTTTTTTTGAGATACGGTCTTTGTCATCGAGGCAGAAGTGCCGTGGTTTGATCATAATTCACCACAGCCCTGAACTCTTGAGTCCAAGCCATCCTTTTGCCTTAATCTCCCAGCCAGTTGGATCTACAAGCATAAGGCATCATGCCTGGCTAATTTTTTCACATTTTTTTTTTTTTTTGTCGAGATTATGGTATCACTATGTTGCTCTGGCTGATCTCAAATTTTTGACCTCAAGGGATCTTTCTGCCACAGCCTCCTAAAGTGCTAGGATTATATGCATGATACACCATGCCTATTGTAGAGTATTACATTATTTTCAAAGTCTTATTCTAAGAGCCATTTATTGCCTTTGGCCTAAATAACTCAATATAATATCTCTGAAACTTTTTTTTGACAAATTTTGGGGCATGATGATGAGAGAAGGGGGTTTGAAACTTTCTAATAAGAGTTAACTTAGAGCCATTTAAGAAAGGAAAAAACACAAATTATGAGAAAAACAAAATTAAGATCAAGCGCAAAAGTTCTGTGGCAAAGATGATGAGAGTAAAGAATATATGTTTGTGACTCATGGTGGCTTTTACTTTGTTCTTGAATTTCTGAGTACGGGTTAACATTTAAAGAATCTACATTATAGATAACATTTTATTGCAAGTAAATGTATTTCAAAATTTGTTATTGGTTTTGTATGAGATTATTCTCAGCCTACTTCATTATCGAGCTATATTATTTTATTAATGTAGTTCAATGATCTTACAGCAAAGCTGAAAGCTGTATCTTCAAAATATGTCTATTTGACTAAAAAGAAGTTATTCAACAGGAGTTATTATCTATGAAAAAATACAACAGGAATATAAAAAACTTGAAGAGGATAAAAAGATGTTGGAAAAAGTAATATTAAATCTTAAAAAACATATGGAAAGTACACATTGGTGAAGACACATTGGTGAAGTACAAAAATATAAATTGGATCTAGAAGAAAGGGCAACGCAGGCAATAGAAAAATTAGTAGAAATCCTTTTACTGGTTAGTTTGTAAAATCAGGTAAGTTTATTTATAATTTGCTTTCATTTATTTCACTGCAAATTATATTTTGGATATAGATATATATATATATATATATATATATATATATATATATATATATATATAGTGCTTCCTCTGCCTGTCTTACAGCAATTTGCCTTGCAGAGTTCTAGCAAAAAGGTGGCATGTGTTTTTACTTTCAAATATTTAAATTTCCATCATTATAACAAAATCAATTTTTCAGAGTAATGATTCTCACTGTGGAGTCATTTGATTATTAAGACCCGTTGGCATAAGATTACATCCTCTGACTATAAAAATCCTGGAAGAAAACCTAGGAAATATTTGTCTGGACATTGCACTTGGCAATGAATTTATGGGTAAGTCCTCAAAAGCAATTGCCAGAAAAATGAAAATTGACAAGTGTGATTTAATGAAACTAAAGAGCTGCTTCTGCACAGCATGAGAAACTCTCAAGGGGGATTGAACAGACAGCCTACAGAGTGGAAGAAAATATTCACACACTATGCATACAGCAAAGGCCTATTATCCAGAATCTATAAGAGACTTAGACAAATCAAGAAGCAAAAAATAACCCCATTAAAAAATGGGCAAAGAACATGAACAGACAGTTTTCTAAAGAACGCATATGTGGCCAACAAACATATTAACACATGCATACCATCACTAATCATTAGAGAATGCAAAGCAAAACATCAATTAGATACCATCTCACACCAGTTAGAATGACTTCTGTTAAAAAGTAAAAATAATAAAAATATTTAAATATTCAATAACGAAATGTTATTTAGGTTGAGATAAATTAATTTGTCATTATCCTCAAAACGTGGATATTCAAGAATAACCTTACTTCACATGTAATAACACAACAACTACCTTAAAAAATAAAAGCTGGGGCCTAGCACAGTGTCTCAAGTCTGTAATCCCAGCACTTTGGGAAGCTGAGGTGGGCCGATCACGAGGTCAGGAGTTTGAAACAAGCCAGGCCAATGTGGTGAAACCCCATGTCCACTAAAAATACAAAAATTAACTAGGCATGGTGGTGGGCACCTGTAATCCCAGCTATTTGGGAGGCTGAGGCAGGAGAATCATTGGAACCTGGGAGGTGGAGGTTGCAGTGAGCTGAGATCAGGCCATTGCACTCCAGCCTGGGCAACAGGGAGAGACTCCCTCTCAAAAATAAATAAATAAATAAATAAAATTAAATGAAGAAAAACAAAAGCTGGAAGTTCTATGAAAATATTAATGCACATACCATCTTTTGAAAATGTTCATGGTTTCTCTAGAGATTTCAATACCTATTCTAGCTTATTATAGTAACCTATAATTTGTATTATACCAACCATGGTATAAAAACCTTAAAATGTATATTTTTGTTTCCTCTCTCCTTTATACTATTTATGTCATGCATTATAGTCTCAAATATTATGAATTCCATAATATAAAGTTACTCTTTTTTTAAAAAAATAAGACAATTATCTCTAGAGCAATGTAAAATAATTGGGCTATATATCTTTATATCTTCTCTGGCACTCTTTATTTCTTTGTGTAGTTTCAACTTTCATCTGCTTCCATATTCCTTTTGCCTCAAGAAATGATTTTGACATTTATTTTAGTGCAGACCTGTTAGCAAGGGACTCTTGCAGTGTTAATCTGAAAATGTCTTCATTTCATTGTTATTTTCACTATATAGTTAATGGATGTAAGATTGGGGGTTGACTTTTTTCCAGTTATTTAAAAATTTTGTATCATTGGTTTCTGACTTGCAGAGTTGCTGACACGCAGTTCACTGTAATGTCTATTTCTGTTTATCTCTCTACACAGTGTTCCTATTTTTCTGTGACTGAATTCAAGATTTTTGCTAATCGTTGGTTTTCAGCAGTTCGACTAGTGTGATTATTCTAGCGTTCTTTAAATTTTGTCTTTATCTTTCTTGGATCTTTTTGAGTTTATTTGGTCTCCTTAGTCATCTTTTTCAAATTTTTCTTCCCTTACATTCTGTTTTTACTCTCCTGGAATTCCAATTAATTGTATTTTACTTAATTTCATGTTACCAGAGAATTCTTGGATTCACTGGAGTATTTTATTTGCTTGGCTCATTGGTTTATTTTGTTTTTCTCTTTCCTCCCTTTGTGCTACCATTCAAATAATTTGTATTGACCTAGCATAAAATTTACTGCTTCTTTCTTTAGCTCTGATGACCAGTCTGCTAATCAGCTTGCTGTTGTAATTCTTCATTTCTGTTCTCATGCTTTCACTTATTTCTAGCTTTTGCCTTTTACTGTTCCCATCTCTGCTGAAATTCCTCATTTTTCCATACATGTTGTCTTTTTTTAAGTAGATTCTTTAACATTTTGATCATTATTATTTTAAATTAGTTGCATTTAGTTCCAACATCTGAATTATCTCTGAATTTGATTCTGTTGACTTTTTATCTTTTGAAAATATTATAACTCATAACCCAAATTTCTAACTTGGTTTTATGTGTCTCCCAATTTCTAAAAAATGCAAATCATCAGATGTCGAAAATCAGTAGATCATGAGATAATTGTTTATGTTGAGATTGTTTTATATTTATGTTTCATTTTGGTTTGTGTCATGCTATTAGTGTGGGCAGGAAGAAAGGTTGGTTTTTGCCGCGGTGTCTGAAACATTCAGTGAACCACGTAACTCAGATTTCTCCAGCAGCAGGCTGCTATATCATGTGACTTGTGTGGGGCCTTAGGCTCTGGAGGCCATATTCCAGTGCTCCTGTTCCAGTTATCTTTCCGTAGTCCTTACCACATATGTCATAGGAGGGTCTCTCTCCACTTTCTTGTTCCTCTCTAACTGTAGAACATCATTTTGTGTGTGTGTGTGTGACTAGGCAGAAAATTCAGGTTGGGGGCAGAGGTATGATTCATGTTATTTTTGAGCCAGTTTCATCATTGGACACTCAGAGAAGGGGTATTTTTAGCACTTCCTGACTCTT
The DNA here is from genome assembly GCF_028858775.2 of Pan troglodytes. Taxonomy (NCBI): domain Eukaryota; kingdom Metazoa; phylum Chordata; class Mammalia; order Primates; family Hominidae; genus Pan; species Pan troglodytes. Next base: position 17,869,214 of record NC_072413.2, read on the forward strand.
ATTCTAGTGGGAATCAAACTGTCTCTTATCTGTGTTGTTTTTTGAGGAAGAAATGATACCTTGCCCTCCTCCCACCTCAGTGGTAGAAAACCTTTGATTTGTATCATTGCAAGTTTTCAACCCCACACTAAGGACATACTATTTTATTTCTTCTTCCATAGGAACAATGCACCTTTGTCTGTGTCACTGGATGGAGATTTTCCAACCCTTTACCACAGTAGCACAACTATGCATTAGTGCAAAATCCTGGGCCCCAAAACAATCCTTGTTACTCTCCTGATGGAGAAGTATTTTTCTTGCATCTGTCCCCCAGAAGCAATGATCCTTTGCCTGGTCTCAGGTGGGATAGGGTAGGGTATGAGAGGTTTCTTAACCTTCTCGGAAAGCTGTTGTGTTTTGCTGCTTCTTATCTCCCAGAAACAGTAGACTTTTGCGTGGGTTCATGGACCCAGATGCTTTTTTGCCACAGAAAATGAAGGGTTTTGATTCTTAGGAGAGAAGCAAATGTTCATGTAGTCAATTTTTTTCTTATTTATTTTTTGCTTTGTTTTATTATTTCAGTAGTGATGAGTATGATCATTATTTTCCACTTATGCCACTTGCAACTCTAATATTTTGTTTTTATTAGCCCCCCTTTGACAGTTCAGCACTAAATCAAATGCAGATGATCATCAGTTGTGTGAATAAAGTGTTTTTATTGAGAACAAAATTGGTGATATAGACACAAATTAGGATATTATCCTACTTAGCACAATATGTCACTGGCTCAAGATGTAAAATCCTCTTTAGGCTGAACAAAGAATGGTTCTTAAAACTATTGTCCCTTTTTGACAAATAAAAAAAAAACCCAATGCTTTTTATCTCATGGATAGATTATAAAAATAATTACATACCTGATCTTCATTTTATGTTCTCTCTCTTCAAGATATTTCCTTCAAAACTACTTTGACTGATTAGTCTCTTTTGAATTACGTTAGACTTTGTATTTTCTCCACAAGCTCATCAGGGTAAATCCTGCCTTCACATTTTTTATAAAAATTCTCTTTTTTTCTTTTTCAAATCTTAGTTGAGCTGAAAGATTTCCACCAAATGTCTCCTATGCCACAAAGCCTTATTTTACTTATCTCCCCATCCTCCTTGCTCAAGCTCATTTAGGAATATTTTTTATTAAAACATTAATGCAATACTGTTTTTTAAAAAATCTGAACATATAGTATTTTCAATTTGAACACAAAATAGTGCTCTAACTTGAAAACAAGTTTTAGAAACAAATGTTTCTAGAAGGAGGATCAACAGTGTCATAAATACCCTAATCCAATTTTCCTGTTTGTACTAAAACATTAGCAAATATTTATTGAGAAATTGCTGTCTGCCTGAAAGTATAATGCTTTTGATACACATTATATCATATAAACTATGTACTATTATTTGTAGTATCTTAAGAGTAAAAATATCGAGTCTTAGAGATGTTAAGCAATGTGCTCAAATAGCACAGGGAAAGTTGGAATTCTGAAATTCCGACTATGCCGTAGGTATGATAGGAGAATCAATGTTTGTCAAATGTAAGTGTCAAGTCATTGTGGGGCTTCAGATGCCTCTGATTGCTAGGGTCAATACACTTAAGCAGATCATGTCACTACTTAGTTAAATCTATTTCATTAAAGCAAAATTCCACAAAGATTATTGGCACCAAAACCATTATTTTTCTTCCTCCCTTCCTTCTTTCCTTCTTTGCTTCCTTCCTTCCTTCCTTCCTTCCTTCCTTCCTTCCTTGCTCTCTCGCCTGCCTGCCTGTCTGCTTTTCTTTCCTTCTTTCTTTCTTTCTTTCTTTCTTTCTTTCTTTCTTTCTTTCTTTCTTTCTTCTTTCGAGACAGGGTCTCAGTCTGTTGCCCAAGCTGGAGTACAGTGGCACAATCATGGCTTACTGCAGCCCCAGCTTCCCCAGGCTCAGGTGATCCTCCCATCTCATCCTCCTGAGTAGCTGGGACTACAGGCAAGCCACTATGCCTGGCTAATTTTTTTTTTTTTTTTTTTTTTGTAAAGATTGGGTTTCACCATGTTGCCGAGCCTGGTCTGCAACTCCTCAGCTCAAGCAATCCACCTGCCTTTGCCTCCCAAACTATTGGGATTCCAGGTGTAAGCCTCACGCCTGGACAAAAATATTATTTAACAAGTTCAATTTAACTATTAGATTTTGGACAATGAGGGATAGAATTTTCTACATCATAATTCATCTTGTGTTCTTTATTTAAAGTAATACATAAGGATTTCAATTCAATTCAAATATATTTATTAGCAAATTAAATGGCTTTTTAGGATTCCAAACTTTTGTTGAAGACATAAATGTTAAATGATGTCACTAATTTTAATTAGATTAACAAAAAGGTATTCTGATGTGTAATAACAGTGACAGAATGGGCTATTAATTTTATTTTCTTCCTCTTTCTCTCTTTCCCCTTTTTAAAATATTTTACTTTTTAGGCGCTTTGGAATCCTGCAAATATAATAATGATAATTAAACAAAACACTCAGAGAAACTGCCAACCCTAGGATGAAGTATATTGTTACTGTGCTTTGGGATTAAAATAAGTAACTACAGTTTATAGAACTTGTATACTGATACACAGACGCTAAAAAGGGAAAGGGTTTAGATGAGAAGCTCTGCTATGCAATCAAGAATCTCAGCCACTCATTTCTGTAGGGGCTGCAGGAGCTCCCTGTAAAGAGAGGTTATGGAGTGTGTAGCTTCAGGTAAGATACTTAAAACCCTTCAGAGTTTCTCCATTTTTTCCCATAGTTTCCCCAAAAAGGTTATGACACTTTATAAGAATGCTTCACTTGTGAAAAACAAATATCAAAGTCTTCTTGTAGATTATATTTAAGGACAAATCTTTATTCCATGTTAAATTTATTTAGCTTCCACTGTAGCTAATATTTCATGCTGAACACATTTTAAATGCTGTAAATGTAGATAATATAATTTATGGATCATTAATGCCTCTTTAGTAGTTTAGAGAAAACGTCAAAAGAAATGGCCCCAGAATAAGCTTCTTGATTTGTAAAATTCTATGTCATTGGCTCAAATTTGTATAGTATCTCAAAATATAAATATATAGACATCTCAGATAATATATTTGAAATAGCAAATTCCTGTTAGAAAATAATAGTACTTAACTAGATGAGAATAACAGGCCGCCATTATTTGAATTGTCTCCTATTAGTTTTTCATTTCTTGTGTTACTCATGTTTTACTTATGGGGGATATATATAACTTCCACTGTTTTCAGAATTATTGTATGCAGTCAGTATGAGAATGCAATTTAAGTTTCCTTGATGCTTTTTCACACTTCTATTACTAGAAATAAGAATACAGTAATATTGGCAAAGAAAATTGACCAGTTCAATAAAATTTTTTAGTAAATCTGATTGAAAATAAACATTGCTTATGGCTTTCTTACATCAATATTGTTATGTCCTAGACATCTTATCTGAAATTACGGCTTCAAAATTCTAATTATGTGCAAATGTGTAAAATATCAATACTTTATGTTCAAGCTGGGGCCTCCTCAGGCGTCCTGGGCTGAGAGAGAAAGATGCTAGCTCCGCAAGCCGGGGAGGGAACACCGCCACATTGTTACACAGACACACCGCCACGTGGACACACGACCAGACTCACATGTACAGACATTCGGAGACATTACCACATGGAGACACCATCACACAGTCACACGGACACAGTGGCATAGTCACATGGATGGACACACAGACATATGGAGAAATCACCACACGGACACACCACCACACTATCACAGGGCCACAGACACACGGAGACATCACCACATGGACACACTGTCACACTACCACAGGGACACACAGACACACGAGACATCACCACACTGTCACACGGACACACCATCACACACATGAACACACCGACACACTGCCATATGGACACTGCCACACACACTGCCACACTGTCACATGGACACACCTCCACACCATCACACCACCACACACACTGCCATGTGGACACAAGGACACACAGACACTGTCACACAGATACACAAAACACTGTCACACGGAGACATCACCATGCAGATACACCACCACATGGACATAGCACCAGACACTCTGCCACACAGATACACCACCACACAGAAATGCGGACACACTGCCACACAGACACACCACCACGCTGCCACACACAGACACCACCACATCGTTGCCACACTTTCATGTGTCAGCTGGCGGTGTGGGCCCCACGACTCTGGGCTCTAATCGAGAAATTACTTGGACAAATGGTGAAAGCAAAATTTTTTTTTAATTTTCTGAGACGTAGTGTTGCTCTGTTGCCCAGGCTGGAGTGCAGTGGCGTGATCTCCGCTCACTGCAAGCTCCGCCTCCTGGGTTCACGCCACTCTCCCGCCTCAGCCTCCAGAGTAGCTGGGACTACAGGCGCCCGCCAACTTTTTGTGTGTTCTTAGTAGAGACGGGGTTTCACCTTGCTAGCCAGGATGGTCTCGATCTCCTGACCTCGTGATCCGCCCGCCTTGGCCTCCCAAAGTGTTGGGACTACAGGCGTGAGCCAGCGCGCCAGGCCAAGAATTTCTTTCCATCTCCTGTGTCATTGCTTTGGCAGTGGAAACGCACGTGGCCTCTAAAGAGTGGGTCCCAAGGTCATGAAGGCCTGTGGGGTGGAGGGCAAGGTCTCTCTTTCCAGGCTGGAATGGCGGAAGACGCGGTGGCAGAGGGGCTGCATGTCCTCCTGGCAGCAGGCCCCTGAGGACCTTTATCCTCCTGAGCCATGAATGTCCCTCAGGAGTGTCTAAAGCGCCCGGTGGGGCAGAGGGACCCCTATAGGCCTTAGGAGCTCTGGCCAGTTAGTGGTCAGTAAAACGCAGAGGTGAACACCATGGAACCACAGGTCCAGGAGAATTTGGTAAACGCTCCGAGGATGCCCTTTTTTGTCCTCCCACTGCAAAATTGTTTTAAAAAGGAAAAAAATCCAGCAATGTCTGGGGAAAGTCAATACTGAGTGTCAGCGCGGGATGCTGCCGCTGATAAGATCCCGGCGTCCTGGCCGAAAGTGGCCTCGGGGACCGCATCTCCGCCCACCATGGCAGCAAACACCAGAGGTTTGTGGGCGGATGGTGTCCCTGCGGCCATCCCCGCTCCTGAGTGCGGAAGGACAGACAGGAGCGGGGACTTCTGGGTGTTCCTGATGTCAGCCAGCTTGACGCCGTTGCTGCTCCTTGAAGTCCGGGATTTGGAGAAGCACCTGGTTCCTGATGGAGGCCGTGGGCCTCTTGGTCCCGCTTACCAGGCAGCGGCGCCAGCCTAGTTCTCAGCCCCGCCCCGGATGGGCGCCGCCTTCCATCATGCCAAAGACTTTCCGAAATTGCCCTTCTTGGGCCTGGGAAGCAGATCCTGGGCGTCCCTGGGGCCTGTGGCGCTGGCAGCAGCTCCACGTTGAGGTCGCCTGCAGCCCGCACTGCGGAGTGCTGGAGGTCCTTGAGCCGGGCGTGGGGAGGCCAATCCGCTGGTGCTGGGCGCCCAGGGCCGGTCACAGTCTCAAAAGCGCCCGGAGGTGACATCCGGGAGCACCACCGCGCCGCCCACAGGGAGACCCATGGCGAGGCGCGCCCCCTAAGGCGGCCAAGGAAAAAGCAGAAGGACAGGAAGGTGCCCCAGAGCTCAATCTCAGGCTGCAAGCACCGACCAAGTTCCTGGTCTCCGGGAGGTCTTTTTTTTTTTTATTTCTTCCATATTTTATTATTATTATTATTAAGTTTCAAGATGGATTAAAGACTTAAATGTTAGACCTAAAACCATAAAAACCCTAGAAGAAAATCTAGGCAATACCACTCAGGACATAGGCATGGGCAAGGACTTCATGTCTAAAACACCAAAAGCAATGGCAACAAGAGCCAAAATTGACAAATGGGATCTAATTAAACTAAAGAGCTTCTGCACAGCAAAAAAAAAAAAAAAAAAAAACTACCATTAGAGTGAACAGGCAACTTACAGAATGGGAGAAAATTTTTGCGATCTACCCGTCTGACAAAGGGCTAATATCCAGAATCTACAAAGAACTTAAACAAATGTATAAGAAAAAATCAATCACATCAAAAAGTGGGCGAAGGATATGAACAGACACTTATCAAAAGAATACGTTTATGCAGCCAACAGACACATGAAAAAATGTTCATCATCACTGGTCATCAGAGAAATGCAAGTCAAACCACAATCCGGGAGGTCTTGCCAAAGACGATCTGGGCTTTCCGGGCAACGTGCTAGAGCTTCTGGGAAGCAGTCGTGGCCCTTTGGAGCTTCCACGGCTTCGGATCCCTACTGCAGGATGCTCCACTGTGTCTGCCGGCCTCTGGCGTTTTGCTGAGGGGTAACCTTGGAATGGCTAGAAACAAGAACACTGGGATGGCCCAGTCGTGCCCCAGGCATTACCGCACACGTGGTGGCAAAGGCGCGCAGACAGAATGCCCAGTCAGCTTGGTCAGAGTTCTTTACAGGTTAGTGACAGACTTGGTCCCGCGCTTGGGTCCTCTCATGTTTTCAGTTAACCTGCGGACCCCCAGGGGCTCCTCCATCTCCACCGTGTTCTCCTCGGGCTGAAGCCCAAAGTCCCCCATTTTCTCCTCAAACAGCTCTCCGAGCCACTTCTGCAGGCAGGAGGACAGCGCGTGGACTCAGTGTCTGACTTGGGAAGCCACCTCTGAAGGAACTGCTGAGTGACTATGGTCGTAAGTCAATCAAAGCAGACTTTCCCTGGCTTGCTGCGCTACATTGATTTTGTTTTCGTATTTTAAAAGAAGCAGAAGGGAGGTTCTAGGAAATTTGCCCAGTGCAGATGCTGACAAGAGTGGTGACATGAAAAAGATTACCCAGAAGGAAAACAAGAGCTATTTTCTCAACATCTGAAATCTGTGTAGGCTTTTGGAAAAGTGAAACTAGATGCAAAGCACAATGATGTAATTTTGGCAATTTCCACTGACACAGAACTCAGTCAATCTGAATTAATCTAAGGGTTACAAGGAAAATGGCACTCCAAGAAGTACCTATTAACATCACTCAGCTGCTGTGAAATAGGCTTACAGGCAACATGGAGTGTCAATTATCCAGTGTTTAAAGTCAGTGATACAGATTGGACTACCATCTCTTAGGCTCATAAAGTCTTCTTTAAAGGATTGACAGATGGTTTATCTGATATGTAGACAATGATTCTCAGCAGTTAACTAGCACAACTTGCTAATATCAATTGCTTGAGAAAATCAGATAATTGCTTGAGAAAATTAGGACATTGCTTTGAGGAAGTTACGTAATTAAATAAATTACTTTTTTTAAGAATAGTTTAATATTTTGGCAAGTAGACTTTAAAGTAGATTGGTAATATTTTAAAGGCTACTTTTAAAGAAGTAGCAATATAACATATTTAATTATAAAAATAATGTTGGAAACAATTCAACTTTCTATCACAGATAATTTCACAAATATAGAAATACCATCTCAATAATTAGAAGAAGTAGCAATTTCTGTCATTTTTATGCAAGTTACTCCTAGTCCATTTATTTGGTTTTAAATAGTGTTTTTAAAATTTGTTTTCAAACAGGGCTAATCATAAATAATAGAATATATTTTACAATAGTTGAAGGTAACAAAAAGTTAAGTGCCATTTAAAAAATTGTATTAGATTGTTTAAAAATGTTGTGGGTACATAGTATGTGTATGTATCTGTGGGGTCCATGAGATGTTTTGATACAGGCATGCAATGTGAAATAAGCACATCATGGGGAATAGGGTATCCCTCCCCTCAAGCATTTATCCTTCAAGTTATAAAAAATTCAATTACAGTCTTAGTTATTTCAAAATGTACAATTAAATTATTATTGAATATAGTCACCCTATTGTGCTATCAAATAGTAGGTCTTATTAACTCTCTATTTTTATACGCATTAGCCATCCCCACCTTCCCACAACACCCCCTGCCGCTACCTTTCCCAGCATCTGATAACCATCCTTATACTCTCTGTGTCCATGAGTTTGTTTTGATTTTAGATTCCACAAATTAGTGAGAACATGTGACATTTGTCTTTCTGTGCCTGGTTTATTTCAGTTACCATAATGATCCATAATGTTCCATCAATGTTACTGACAATGACTGGATCTTATTCTTTGTTATGGCTGAATAGTCCTCCGTTGTGTATATGTACCACATTTTCTTTATCCATTCATCTGTTGATGGACACTAAGGTTTCTTCCAAATCTTAGCGTTGTAAACAGTGCTGCAACAAATACGGGAGTGCAGATATGTATTTGACATACTGATTTCTTTAATTTTTGGTATACACCCAGCAGTAAGATTGCTAGATCATATGGTAGCTCCACTTTTAGTTTATTGAGAAACATCCAAACTGTTCACCTTAGTGGTTTTAGTAATTTGCATTCCCAGGAGCAGTGTACAAGAGTTCCCTTTTCTCTGCATCCCTGCTAGCATTTGTTATTGCTTGTCTTTTGCATACAAGTCATACAAACTGTGGTGAGATGATATCTTGTTGTAGTTTTGATTTAAATTTCTCTGATGATCGGTGATATTGAGCACTTTTCTTATACCTGTTTGCCATTTGTAGGTCTTCTTTTGAGAAATACCTATTCAAATCTTTTGCCCCCCCTTTTTTTAGCTAGGTTATTAGATTGTTTCCTAAAGAGTTGTTTGAGCTTTCTATATATTCTGATTATTAATCCTTATCAGATGAGTAGTTTGCAAATATTTTCTCCCATTCTGTGGATTGTCTCTTAACTTTGTTGATTGTATCATTTTCTGTGCAGAAGCTTTTTAACTTAATGTGATCCATTTGTCCATTTTTGCTTTGGTTGCCTGTGCTTGTGGGGTATTGCTCAAGATATTTTTGCCCAGACCAATGTCCTGGAGGTGTTCCCCAAAGTTTTTCTGTACTAGTTTTATAGTTCGAGGTCTTGGCTTTATATCTTTAAACAACTTTGATTTCACTTTTGTGTTTGGTGATAGACACTAGTCTGTTTTCATTCTTCTGCATATGGATATCCAGTTTTTTCAATACCATTTCCCACCAGTGTATGTTCTTGGCACTTTTGTCAAAAATGAGTTCACTGTAGGTATGTACATTTGTTACTGGGTTCTCTATTCTGTTCCATTGATCTATGGGTCTATTTTTATGCCAGTACCATACTCTTTTGGTTGCTATAATTCTGTGGTATAATATGAAGTCAGAAAATATAATTCCTCCAGTTTTATTTATTTATTTATTTTTGCTTAGGATAGTATTATTTCTTATGCTGAAAGCATTCTATGTTATTGATTATTAGTCTAATTTTGTAGTTTTACAATGCTATCCTCTTTTACAAAGCTATGATCAACTCAATGTGTCCAGATCAGGGTCATTTGTAGCTATTTGCAAAAGTAGCAATATTCTGGCTGGGCGTGGTGGCTCATGCTTATATTCCCAGCACTTTGGGAGGCCAAGACAGGCAGATCACCTGAGGTCAGAGGTTCAAGACCAGCCTGGTCAATATGGTGAAACCCTGTCTCCAATAAAAATACAAAAATTAGCCGGGGATGATGGCAGATGCCTGTAATCTCAGCTACTCAGGAGGCTGAGGCAGGAAACTCCCTTGAACCCGGGAGGTGGAGGTTGCAGTGAGCCCAGAATGTGTCATTGCATTCCAGCCTGGGTAACCAAGCACGACTCTGTCTCAAAAAAGAAAAAAAAAGCAATATACTGTGTAATTGTTGATAGCATAATTCACTATTATGTAGATCAGAGAGCAGAGGATTCTGAATGCATGAACATATCATTAACATTTCAATACATTACTCATAATTACTGATGAACTAAAGAGAAACCAAGAAATTATGGTGATAGTTATATTGACCTGGAGAAATGTAGACACAAAAGAACCGTAAGATGAGAAATGTGTTAACACAGTCTATAAGGGCATGCAAGAATAAAAATAGGGGAGAAAACAGGAGAGTTTTTCAAGAGCTTTCTGGTCATGTAAGTCAATTTGTATCGGTTAATTTTTAAAAGTTTTATTTACATGCAATAAACTGCACATACTTCAATTGTACATTTTGATAATTCTTGGCATTTGTAGCTCTATAAAACCAGCAACATATTAAAATAGCAAACATATCCATTACCTTTACCACCAAAGTTTTCTTGTGTTTTTTCTACTCACTTTTTCCTGCCTATCCCCATTCCTTCCACAGGCAACCACTGATCCACTTCCAGTCACTATCCATGAGTTTTTATTTCCAAATACATGAAATCATATGGTATGTATACTTTCTGATCACTCAGCATCACTATTTTTGAGATTTATTCATGTTGCTACATCTATCAATTGTTCTGTTCTTACTAGGGAGTATTATTTCATTATATACGTATACCATAGTAAGTTTATAAGTCACAAATTCACCTGCCATGGACATTTGGAATGTTTTCAGGTTTTGGCTGTTGCAAGTAAAGCTGCTATGAAGATTCATGTAAAATCCTTTGAATGGGCATGTGCTCTTAGTTTTCATCTCTAATAGAAGTGGAATAGACAGCTATCATGTCTGTAATATGCAAACACAAAGGCTGACAAAACTGATTTCTAAAGTGGAAACTCCACTGGATAACCTTGACTCCAGCCTGGCTTTTGAGATTATCTCCTATGTTTGTGCAATGATTGGTCCTGGGGTAGCCACATGACCCAAGGAGGACCATGTTTAAACTGAGTTTTCATCGAGATTAACATGCATTTGTTGAAAGAGAAAGCCCTTTTCTTCTAATCCCCCAGCTGCAAATGCTTTCAGGGATCACATCATGTTGGAACATTTGGTTACAGTGTTTCCTAAACTTCGAGGGTAAAAATTGTTGAAGTAGGTAAAAATGGAGCAAATACAAAGAAAAAAGGAGTCCAGAAACATCAAATAAAAAAGAAAGGGCCTCCATAAAATCATTTGAACTTATGATTAATTCATTAGTCATTAAAACAAGTTTAATGTACAAAGAATCATCCCCCCAACCACCCTTTATACCTTCACCAAGTTTAAGTTACATTTTTTTAACTTGCAAACAAAAGATTTGTCATTAACTTAGACATCAAAACCCCTTGTCTGCAAGAGCAATCATTCAACTCTGTCCCTCTCATTGTTACCATAATATGTTCACTTCATTTTGCATACACCTGCTCTTTGCCCTTGTCTCCCTATTCTATTCTATTAAAGTTACATCCAGACATTTATTTCATTTTGTATCAAAGAAACTGTATACATGTTTTTAATCTTAGAAAAATTTCTGAGTAATTTTTTGTCTCATATTTGATTTTAAGCCACCCAAGAAGCATTATTTTTTCACTTAGTATTTTAACTTTTCTAACCCAGGACTTTTATAGTAGATATTATGTCTTTTTCTAAATGCTCTGCTTCAATTTACATTTTAAATCTAATTTTTAAAAAGTGTATGTTTTCAATATTTGCATCATGTATCTCAGGCCTAAATATCCCTTGATAACCAATACTGCCTTTTTTTCTCTGCATTTTTCACATATTTCAATAGGGAGCTATATTGCCTGACACAATAAAAGTTTTTGCCAATATAACATAACACATAGGCAAAATTTTGTTTCCAAGTGATTGATGATGTGGTGCCTTCAGTCTAGTCCCAATCCCTCAATGTAATCATCATCCCTACCTAATGAAATATGAAATAAATATTTCACTTTGTTTCTAAAATTCAGCAGACAAATATATAGCCTGTCACATATAGCCTGTAACACCAACATATAAAAATTAAAGCAGTTCCTTCTCCACTCCCACTGCTTCACTTGACTAGCCTTGAAAAATAATAACAATAATAAAAAATGAAAGCAAAATTGTTCCTTTACTTATCTTTGAAATTTAATGGATATACTGTCAGAAAAGCTCTTATATATATATGGAGGGCCTCTATAAAATATAGACTCTTAACTAGAAAAGTAGACTTACATGATGGTTAAATTAGAAACACAATTATATATAGTACCTTCACAAATGCACCAGTACTTATTTCAGAATGCACGATGTAATTGACTAAACCATTTAGGGCTAGACCTCTGCAATAAAAGGCATTCACACTTTGTGATTCTAAGGGGAAAATATTATTCAAAATAGAAGCATGCAGAAACTTTACCTGATCATGATAAAAAAATGTTCCTACTTGTTGTTAATATGCCACAGCTTTTACAAGGTCAGCAAAAAGAGATTATCCCACAATATAAGCTGATGGCCAAAATTATCTGCCTTACTTTAGTTACCATAATATCTATTAAGTGTAAATTTCTTCTGAAAGAAAACAGATACATTTTTCTCAGAAATGTCTTTAGATGAAGATCTAGCACATCTGTTTTTCTAACTTTTGAAAATTTTGTTTTTATTGATAAATATATATGGGGTACAATGTGGTACAATACATGTAAATATTGTGACATGGACAAATTAGGCTAAATAATATATCCTTCACCTCAGATATTTATTACATTATGGTGAAACATTTAAAATGTACTATTTTAGCGCTTTTAAGATATGCACTATATTATGAGTAACTGCAGTCACTTTGCTGTGTACCATATCACCAGAATGTATTTCTCCTAACTGAAGCATTATCCCATTGAATATTTCCCTTTTTTCCACCCCCGCCACCCGACCTGCTCAGCCTCTGATAAACCACCATTCTGCTCTTAACTTCTATGAGTGCACATTTTTGGATTTCACATGTAAGTGATATGATGAGATATTTGTCTTTCTGTGTCTGGCTTATTTTACTTAGTATAATGTCCTCTAAATTCATCCGCGTTTTTGCAAATGACAGAATTTCATTCATTTATAAAGATAAGTAGTATTTTTGTATGCATCCTACATATACTTTTAATTTTCCACAGCTTTATTGAGATAGAATTCATACATTATGTAATTCACTCATTTAAAGTACAATCTTCAAATTCTTTTAGGATATTAACTGGGTGGACAAATAATCTTCATAAGATAATTTTAGAACATTTTAATGCTCCTTAAAAGAGACTTGCACCCATTAGCAATCTTTCCCTATTTTTTCCAGCCTTTTTAAAACCCCTCCTAGTCTAGGTGACCACTCATCTAATTTCTGACTATGAATTTGCCTATTCTGGACATTTCACATAAATGGAATCATAATAACACATAGTCATTTCTTACTCACTTCTTTCGCTTAACATATTTTTAATGTTCATCCATTTTGGAGCATGCATTAACACTTTTTTCCCTTTTGTTAACAAATAAGATTCTATTTTATAGACACACCACATTTTATTCATCCACTCCTCAGTTGATGAACATTTCTGTTCTTTTCTACTTTTTGTTGCTATAAACATTTGTGTACTACTTTTTGTGTAGCATTTTTCTTTTCTTTTTGGTAAATACATAGGAGTGGAATTGCTGGGTCATATGATAACTCTATGTTTAACCATTTGAAGAACTGCCAGACTGTTTTACATTTTAAGATCTCACCAGTGGTGTAGAAGGGTTCCAATTTTTCCACATATTTTTATCCATTCTTCAGTTGATAAGCACTTAGGTTGTTTCTAATTCACGGCTATTATGAATATTGCTGCAATGAACATGAAATTGCAGATGTCTCTTTTTGACATATTGATTGAAATTCCTTTGGACACATATCCAGAAGTGGGATTGATGGATCATAGGGTAAATATATTTATAATTTCTTGAGAAAGCTTCGTACTGTTTTCCAAGGTGGCTGTACTAATTTCCATTCCTACCAACAGTGTACAGGGTTTCTTTTTCTCCACATCCTCACCAACACTTATCTTCCATCTTTTTTTATTATAGCCCTAGTAAAATGTGTGAGGTGATATCTCATTGTGGCTTTGATTTGCACTTCTCTGATAATTAGGAATGTTTATGATTTTTTCATGTACCTGGTTGGCCTTTTGTATGACGTAGGAAATGTCTATTCTGATTCTTTGCTTATTTTTTAATAAGCATATTTTTTTCTTATTTTTGAGTAGGTTGAGTTGCTTATATATTACTATATGAGCCCCTTATCTGATGTATGGTTTAAAAATATTATCCCATTTGTGGGTTCTCTTAATTCTATCATTGCTTCTTTTCCTGTGGAAAAGCTTTTAAGTTTTATGCAGTCTCATTTGTGTGTTTTTGCTTTTGTTGCCTTTTGGAATAATCTACAGAAAATCATAGCTCAGGCCAATGTCATACAGTCTCCTTCTATATTTCCTTGTAGTAGTTTTACATTTAAACTTTAATTTTGATTTGATGCTTGTATAAAGAGCAAAATAAAAGTCAAATTTTATTCTTCTGTATGTGGATAGTCAGTTTTTTCTACACCATTTATTGAAAATAATTTTCTTTCTTCACTGTGTATTTTTAGTTATTTTATCAAAAAATCAATTGACCACAGACACACGGATTTATTTACAGGTTCTATATCCCTTTGTACTGTTTTACGTGTCTGTTTTTATGCCATTGCTATGCTGTTTTAATTCCTATAGCTTTGTAATATAGTTTGGAGTCAGGTAGTCTGATGCCTCCAGCTTTGTTCTTTTTGTTCAAGATTGCTTTGGTTGGTCCAGGTCTTTTGTGGTTCCATACAAATCTTAGCAGTAATTTTTCTATTTCTGTGAAGAATGACATTGGAATTTGATAGTGGTTGCATTTAATCTGTAGATTGCTTTGGGTAGCATTGACACTTTTACAATACTAATTTTTGAATCCATCAATAAAGGATGTTTCTCCATTTATTTATGCCATTTTAATTTTTTCATCAATGTGCTATAGTTTTCAGTATGTAAATCTTTTGTGTTTTTGATTTACTCCTGTCTTTTATATATTTATATATGTTTTGATTCTATTATAAATTGAATTGCCTTTAATTTATTTTTCAGGTAATAGTTTGTCATTAGTTAATAGAGACAATAATGATATTTGTATGTTGATTTTGTAACTATTAACTTTATTGAATTTCTTCATCAGCTATAACCATTTATTTTGGTGGAATCTTTAAGATTTTCTCTATCTTAAGATTATATTTTCAAAAAACAGAAACAATCTTACCTCTTCCTTCCCTATGTGGATTTCTTTTACGTCTTTGTCTTGTGTAATTGTTCTGGCTAGGCAATTACACATAATGTTTTCATCATTTGTAATTTTACATCACATCCATCTATTGTGGCACATTGATTGCTACTTTTCAAGTTGTAAACCTGGATATTTATCACTACTCTTCCTCCAGTACAGGAGTCCATGGCGTGGTGTGGGCCCTACTGTGCCACAGTCCAGGGCACGGCTGGGCGGAGGTTCTCTTGTGCAAGAGTCCGTGGCTCTGCGGAGCAAGAGTTCTCCAGTGCCTTAGTCCAGGGTTAGTCAGGGGTGGGGCTCCTTCAGTAGCTTAGTCCAGTGCACCGCCCTGCGAGGGTCCTCCTGAGCAGGAGTACACGATGCGGCGGGGTCCTACTGTGCCTTAGCCCAGGAAGCGGGCGGCTGGGTCCTCTGGTGCCATAGTCCAGGCTGCCAGGAGCTGGGTCCTCTGGTGCCATAGCTCAGGCCGGCGGGAGCTGGGTCCTCTGGTGCCGTAGTCCAGGGTGCAGCAGAACAGGAATCCTGCGGAGCAGTAGTCCAGGGCGCGCTGGGGCGTGGATCCTCAGGTGCCACAGTCCAGAGCGCGACAGGGCAGGATTCCTGCCTTGCTATATCCAGGGTGCAGCAGGGCGGGGGTTCTCTTCTGCAGGAGTCCAGGACGTGGCAGAACGGGAGTCCTCCGTGTAGGGGTCCTCCGGTGCTGCAGTCCAGAGCACAGTGAGGCTGGGTCCTCCCATGCCATAATGTAGGGCATGGCGGGACAGGGATCCTGCCCTGTGATAGTCCAGTGCCTGAGTCCGCAGTAAGGCAGTGGTCCTCCAATGCTGGAGTTCACGGCGTGGTGGGGTCACGGTCCTTCAGTGTCTTAGTCCATGGGTACCAGGGCGGGGGTCCACAGTTGCCATAGTGAGGACCTGGGAGGAGTGTGGTTCCTGCCTCGCTGTAGTCCGGGGAGCAGGGGTCAGGGGTCCTCTCTTGTCAGAGTCTCTGGCGCGGGGTGGGGGTGAGGTGGGGGTTTTCCTATGCGATAGCCCACGGGGCGGTGAGGCCAGGTCCTCGCTTGCCTTTGTCGTGGGCGCAGGGGGGCGAGGGTCTTCGGTGGTGGAGTCCTCGGAGCGGCAGGGCAGGGGTCCTCCAGTGCCATATTCCAGGGTGCGGCGGAGTGGGGGACCTGTCCTGCAGTACTCCAGGGCATGCGGGAGTGGTGGTCTTCCTGTGCCATAGTCCAACGCGCGGCGGGGAGGGGGTCACCGCGGCCTGCAGTGCACCACGCACGAGACCCCGGTCCTGCTGTGCCTCACTCCAGTGCGCGGAGGGACGGCAGTCCTTCTGTGCTGTAGTGCAGGACGCGGTGGGGCAGCAGTAACCCAGAGAGCGCCGTGGCAGGGGGTCCTCCAGTGCTGGAATCCAGTTCATGGCGGGTCAGGGGTCTTATCGTTCCGAAGTCGGTGGCAAGGATCCTCCCGTGCCATAGTCTAGGGGGCGACGGGGCAGGGTTCTCTAGTGCAGGTGTCCAGGGTGCGGTGGGGCAGGAGTCGTCTGGTGCAGAAGTCCAGGACGTAATGGAGTGGGAGTACTCCAAAGCCAGAGTCCAGGGCTCTGTGGGGCGGGGTTCCCCCATGCCAGAGTGTAGGGCGCTTTCAGGCGAGGGTCTTGGCGTGCAGTAGTTCAGGGTGCGGTGGGGCAAGGATAGTCCAGATCTCCATGGCGGGGGTTCCTCTGTGCAGGAGCCCAGTGCCCGGCGGATCGGGGTCCCTCCTTGCTGTAGTCCAGGGCACGGCAAGGTGTGGGTCCTCTGGTGCCCTATCCAGGGGGCGGTGGGTCAGAGGTTCTCCCCTGTCTTGGTCTAGGGCCCGGCGGGACTGAGGTTCTGGAGTCCAGGTGGTAGCCCAAGTTGCCTCAGGAACAGGTCCTCTGGATCCACAGTCCAGAGCACAGAGGGGCAGGAATAGCTCAGGGCGAGCCAGGGCCGAGGTCCTCGGGAGCCACAGTCCAGGGTGTGGAGGGGTGGGGGTTCTGCAGTGGCACAGCCCAGGACACAGCGGGGCGGGGCGGGGCGGGGCGGGGATCCTCCGGCACCTTAGTCCAGGGTGGAGCCGGGGAAGAGGTCCTTCAGTAGCATAGTCTAGCCCATGGCGTTGCAGGGTTCCTCCAGTGCCTGAGGCCAGGGCGGGTCGCGGGTCCCACTGTACTCTCGTTCAGGGCGGAGCAGGTCTGAGGTCTTCTGCTTCAGTCTAGGGTGCTGGAGAGTGGGGGTCCTCTGGTGCCAGAGTCCATGGAGCCATGGGTCGGCGTCCTGCCATGTCTTAGCCCAGAACGGGGAGAGGTGGAGATCCTCCTTTGCCCTAGTCCAAGGCATTGTGAGGCCCCGCTCCTGCACAGAGGCGGTCTGTTCCTCTACCGCCGCGGGGAAAAACTGCACCATCTCTGGCAAGCCTAACCCAGCAGCTGTCCTTAAAAGATTCCCAGTTGTGTGTGGTTCGGAGCAGCCCTGAGAAGTGTGCCCTTAGATGGCTTCAAGGGCTCTGGGCAGTGTTTAAGGAATCCAGCTGACCTCAGTTACTCCAAGCCCTTTTCCACTCAGCAGAACTTCTGGCCACCCGGGTCCTCTATCTGTGGAGCCCTTCTATCATCCCAGATCCCCACAGGGTGGACTCCCTCTCATCCTCACAATCTCAGCTCAGGCCTTATTCATCACCGCATTCCTGGCACCAGGCCTGGCCCATGAGAAATGGGTCAGGTTAAGAGCTAAATGTGTTTTCATGGTCACTTGTTTTCTTCAGGCCTCCTTTGTTTGTGCCAACATCTTTGGGTTTCTGGTTAAAGTTTTCAGCAGCTGCATGCAGTGAACATCTGGCCCCAGCTGAACACTAGTCCCCTGGTGAATACCTAAGCCCAAGGTTGAAATCAGGCCCCATGTGAACACTAGACCCCAGATAAACACTTATGCCTTAAGTGGACATCAAGCCTCAGGTGGTTACCTGTTCCCAAGGTGAACATCAGGACCCCGATAGGTACCAGTTATCAAGTGGATTCCTAGGCTCCAGGTGAATATCAAGCCCTAGGTGGATACCAGGCCCCAGGTGGATACCAGGATCCTGGTAGACATCAGGTCCCAAGAGGACCCTAGAACCCAGGAGTACATTAGGCCACATTAACACGAAGGCCTCAGATGAATACCAGGCCAATTGTGGACATCAGGCCTGAGAAGGGTCCTCAGGCTCCAGATGGACATCAGGCGCCAGGTGAACATCCAGCAATCAGATGAACATTAAGCTTCAGGTAGACATCATGCCTCAGGTGAACTCCAGGCCTCAGCTAAACATCAGGCCCCAGGTGGATGCCCAGGTTCCGGGTGCACATCTGGCCACAGTTGGACATTCAACCCTAGGTGACCATCAGGCCACGGGTGAATACACGGTTTCCAGGTGGACATCAGATCAAAGGTGAACATCAGTCCCCCTGTGGACATCAGGCCCAAGGTGGACACTGAACTAGAGGTTTACATCAGGCCACACGTTGACACCTAGTCCCAGGTGGACATCAGACCCCAGGTGGATACCTAAGCTCCCAGTGAATTTGACACCAGGTTGACATTCAGGCCCCCAGTGGTCATCTGGCCTCATGTGAACACTCAGACCCCAGGTGCACATGATGTCTCAACTGGACACCAAACCCCTAGTTTGATACCCAAGGCCCAGGTGGACACCAGGTCCAAGGCTGACACTCAAGCCCTAAATGAATACCAAATTCTAGGTGAATAATTCAACCCAGGTGGTCATTAGGACCCAGCTGGATACCAGTCCCCAGGTTAACACAAGGCCCCTGGTGGGCACCTAGGCACCAGCTGTACATCAGGCCCCATGTAAACACCCAGGTCTCAGGTGAAAACCATGCCACAGATGGACATCAGGCCCTAGGTGGACACGGGGCCACAGGTGGACATCTAGCCCCTGGGCGACATCCAGCCCCAGGTGGACATAAGCAGTTCCATGGATAAACCATTCCCAGGTGGATATCAGGCCTCAAGAGGATAGCAGTCACCAGGTAGCCATCAGGCCTCAGATAGACACCAAGGTCCCAGATGTACAGCAGGCCCCAACTGAACCCCAGACTCATGTGGACATCAGGCCACAGGTAGACACCAAGCCTTAGGTAGATACCTAACTTCAGGTAGACATCAGACCCCAGGTGGACACCCAGTCCCCAGGTGGACAATCAGGCACCAGGCATACATCAGGCCTTAAGTGGACACCCAGGCCCCAAGTTGATATCTGGCTCCCAGGTGATCACCAAGCCCCAGGTAGACACCAGGCCATAGGTGAGCAACAGGATGCAGTAGATCATCAGGCCACAGCTGGATACCAGTCCCCGGTGAACACAAGGCCCCAGTGGAACACAGATCTAAGGCAGACATCAGGCCCCAGGTGGACATACAGGCCTGAGGTGGAATTCACCCTGAGGGGGACATTTGGCCCCAGGTGCGCATCAGGCCTCAGGTGAATAACCAGTCCCCAGGTGGACATTAGCCTGCAGGTCAACCACAGTCCCCAGGTTGATACCTGATCTCCAAGTGGCTACCCAATCTGCAGGGTAAGTAACATGAGGCCCCTGTAGGATCCCAGGCGGCAAGTGGATTCCTAGGCCCCTGGTGAACATCAGGTGCAGGTGTCCAAGCAGGTCCTGGGTGGACATAACTGTGTACAGGTAAGGAGTTGACCTGTGGGGAGGGTGAGCAGTCAGCAGCCCACTGGGGTCCTGAGAAGGTTTTCTGGAAGGAGGAGGCTGAGGGGATGGAAACTTAAAGAAGCGACCTCACTTCCTTGGCAACAGACCCGAACAAAACTTAGAATTCTGGTAACCAGGCCAGGCACGGTGGCTCACACCTGTAATCCCAGCACTTTGGGAGGCTGAGGCAGGAGGATCATGAAATCAGAAGATCGAGACCAGCCTGACCAACATGGCAGAACCACATGTCTACTAAAAATACAAAAAACAAACAAGGTCAGCAAATCGAGACCATCCTGGCTAACACAGTGAAACCCCGTCTCTACTAAAACTACAAAAATTATCCGGGCATAGTGGTGGGTGCCAGTAGTCCCAGCTACTCGGGAGGCTGAGGCAGGAGAATGGCATGAACTCGGGACGCAGAGCTTGCAGTGAGCCAAGATCTCGCCACTGCACTCCATCCAGCCTGGGCGACAGAGCGAGACTCTGTCTCAAAAACAAACAAACAAACAAACAAACACAAAAAAAACTAGCCAGGTGTGGTGGTGCGTGTCTCATGCCTGTAATCCCAGCTACTCAGGAGACAGAGGCAGGAGAAGTGATTGATCCCAGTAGGCGGATGTTGCACTGAGCCGAGATCATGCCACTGCACTCCAGCCTGGCCAACAGAATGAGACTATGTCTCAAAAAAAAAAAAAAAAAAAAAATTCCGATAACCAGGCACCCACATCCCAGAGTTAGCCCCGTAGCCAGCTCACTTGGTGGGAGACACTCAAGAGAGCAAGATGTTCTTGTGCTGCATCCCCACATCTCCAGGCTGTGGCTTCAGGAATGGCAGGAGTGAGAGCCTTTCTTTGCTGATGATGCCCTCGTAGGCTCATCCCTCACCCCAGATGCCTCTGGCCATTTGGCAGAAGCCCCCCCCCCCCCTCCAGGTACCACAGGACAGGAGTCACCAGGTAGACATCAGGCCCCAGATGGAGCTAGCAGGCCAGGCCTCACCAGTGATCCCACCAGGGCCACATCTGCACATTGTCCTTTTCCAGCTGGAGCCTCTGGAGCTCATTGAGACACAGGCACTTGGTGAGGTCACCTGCAGTCCAGAAGTCTTTCCAGGGACAATGTTTTCAGGCTGAAATTCCTTTAAAGTCAGTGAGGTTGTTTTCATGTTGGGAAATTCCAGTGGAAAGTGAGTGGTATTGGTGAGCTCTCTCCTTTTTCAGCTCCTGCTTCAGGTGCAGAAATACAGCTATTTCCAGTGCCAGCTGTTGAGCCAGTGCCAGCACCAGGGGCAGATTCCCCTCCAGGGACAGCGCTGGAGCTAGAGGAAGCTCCAGAGCCCTCCTGCCGCTGCCCTGGGACTGCCCAGGACCAGCCCAGTGAGGAGCTGCCTGACTTCATGGCACCTCCTGTAGAGCCACCGGCCTCAGCCCTGGAGCTGAAAGTGTGGCTGGAGCTAGAGGTGGCAGAGAGGGGTGACCAGCACAGCTCCAGCCAGCAGCTCCCGCACTGCTCCCAGTCCTGGGCACAGTGGAAGCTATGGAGGCAGAGACCAGGGTGTACAACCTGGGCTCCTCTGCCTCACTGGAGAGGGACTCCTCTCATTCAGCAGAGCAGCAGCCCTGCTGCTGAAGGGCCTGCTGCTACTGCTGCTGGGGGTATTTGCATGCCTGCAGGAGGTGCTGGAGAGCAAGAAAAGGAGCCTGTGAGCAGGGGTTCCAGCAGGTCCTCCTGCTCCCAGAGGCGACCTCCTCCTCCAGGCATGGAGGTTTGCCCTCAGCTGGCCATCTGGGCCATTTGCCTCTACTGTGCTGCCCAGGATGGCCTCTTCTTGACAGGCAGATAGGATGGCCTCTTCTTGACAGGTGGAGGGGGCCAGGGGCATCTCCAAAGGAAGCTTTTAAACTCAGCAGCTGCACCCCAGAATCTCCATGCCTGCACTTGCCCAAGGATTTATTCATAGCTTAACTAAGAATTTCAAATTTCTCCCATTAACACTGAAATAAAGTTTGACTTTTTGAAACTTCCATGACTTCTTTCACTTCCTAATATTGTAGATGGTGTTTTTGAGGCGATGTTGAAAACCTCTGATAGTTGCATGTTTTGTTGTGGTTTTTTCTGGGATTAAATTGCCATCTGATCAAGTGATATTGAAAACCCTTCAAGTATGGCTTTTAGAAGACTTTGACCTATTTTTGCTTTTGTTGACTCTCCCTCCAGCTTTGCGGAAAGAGGGATCATGTAGGTTCATTTCTCAGGCAGATCAGTCACCTTTTGCCATCAAAGTTTTAGAATCCATTTCCAAAATTTGGTGTACAAGTTGATATTTTGGTGCTTTTAGTTAATCTGGGGTCAAAACAGAATGCCATAGGTGAGGAAGCTTATAAACGAATTTGTTTCTCTTAGTTCTGGAGATGGCAAAATTCAAGGTCAAGTGGTTAGCAGATTCCAGGTCTGGTGTGGGCTTGCTTTGTGGTTCATAGACAGCCATGTTTCTACCATGTCCTCACATGACAGAAGGGATGAGGGAGCTCTCTATGGTGCCTTCAATAGGGGCTACTAATCCCACTCATGTGGTCCCTACCTTCATGATCTAATCATTCCCCAAGGCCCTACCTCCAAATATCATCACATAGGGAATTAGATTTCAACACTTGAATTTGAGGGGGACAATAACATTTGGTCTATAGCATCAGGTTACCCAGAGCCTTATGCATTCAGAGGAAATCCAAAATCACCTATAAGTATTCACTGCTCCCCTCTGGGCTTAGGGAAATCTTTAATTGCAGCTCTTGATTCAGCTTGGTCCAAACTTAACTTCTACATTTGCCTGCATAACTTGTTCATGGGACAGAGGGAAGTTTAGAGGAAACTGACCATTTGGAGTTTTAGGACAATTGATGGAAGAGGGCTTGGCATCTGCATGAGAAGTGGAGGGAGAATAGAACAAAGGCACAGAAGGAGAGAGCACAATGAGAAAGGGAAAGAGGGACATCTGGACATAAGGGCCAACTGGAGGGCAGGGAAGGTAATTTTCCTTGCATTTTAAACTCAGACCACATATCACATCAGAATCACCTGAGGGAGACTTTTCAATGCATATTCCTGAGTTTCTTCTCTTGGAAATTTTTATTTCTTAAATCTTGAGTTGTGCTGATTTATCCATATTTATCATAAGAATTTTGGATAATTCTTACTTTGGGAGGCCCAGGCAGTGGATCACTTGAGGTCAGGAATTCAAAACCAGCCTGGCCAATATGGTGAAACCTCATCTCTACTAAAAATACAAAAATTAGCCAGGCATGGTGGTGCACGCATGTAGTCCCAGCTACTTGGGAGGCTGAGGCAGGAGAATCACTTGAGTCAGGGAGGCAGAGACGACAGTGAGCTGAAATCATGCCACTGCACTCCAGCCTGGGCAACAGTGAGACTCCATCTCAAAAAAAAAAAAAAAATTGTGGATAATTCTGATGCAGTTAGAAAACAACGCAGAGCTTGACAACCACTGGGTTGGGACGTATATCAAGAAGACATTTGATTATGTAAAATAACTGCAAAGCGAACTGAAGGGGAATTATTTTAAAATGCTTGAATATAATTATATAATTCAACTCTTCCTATGTACATAGTTTGACCACATATTTCATGTCTGCTATACTAAGATTGGAAATGTGTAGAAGTTTTTTTAAAAATCAGGTAGAAGCACAGAAAAAAGGAGTTGAAGAGAAAAGAAAACTAGCTATTGTCTGGTAACAAGAGAAGAGAAGGGAAACGAAGTAGCATATTTTTGTTCATTGTTTGATGGCATCTAAATTATGATCCCAAATATTTTTTTTCTAAGAAATCCAATAATACAAGTATTCAGAGTGGAGTACCAACACATTTACTGGGAAAGAGAAGTGCACTCTGTTTTGCTGCATAATGTTGAGGGAGAAGGAAAGGAAAATTAGTTGAGTAAGCAAGTAAGAGACTGGTCCTCAGGGAAGCTGTCTGCCTGAAAAATCACAACTACTGCACCTACAGATAAGCCCTGAACAGATAAGCATGCAGGGTCCAGCACCGATGCCTTCTGTTCTTTGTGTAATTGGCAAGCTCCCAGGTAAAATTTTCCTCTCTTTTTCAGGCATATACATGGTGGCCTCTGTGGGAACTTGCACAGGGAGGAGGGGGGCTTACCTAAAACAAACCCACAGTTATACAAACAAGAGAAGCCCACTTTGTGCTTGACTAGAGACATGTCCACAGCTGGATATATAAAGGGAATTGTGCAGACAGTTTTATACATAGCTGAGAGGAGTTTCTTATAAAAGTTTTTTGATTCAACTGTAAAAACGGCAATCCACTTGGACGCCCTTGTCTGCTGCAGAGAGCTTCCTCCTCTTGCTTATTAAACTTTCACTCCCACCTCACCCGTGTGTCCCCGTTCCTTAATCATCTTGGTGGTGAGATGAAGAACGCCAGGTGATACCTCACAAGAGAGACTGCTACATTGCGTTGCCTTGGCGAGACTGCAACTTTAAGAAGTGTGACTTTTATTGCTGCTGAATTATTTTATCTCCTACCCAATTGAAAATAAAGGATATAAAGTGCTTAGGTTGAACCCAAAGTCCTCTGCTCTAGGTAACATCTTCAGCAGCCACATTAGTAGAGGGATGGGTGGTAATGGTGGAGTAGATGTCTCTTTGCTTCTGACAGGGTGTCTGCTTATGTGTTAAACAAAATAGTATGGTATATATTTCATTAAGAAATCTGCTAAAAAATGAAGTAAAACAGGTTCATGTTCTTGAGAGGCACAGTATTTGCTATGGCAGCAAGACCAAAAGGCTTAAGTAGCAAAAATGCGCGTAGTAGTTACAAACATTTTCATATAAACAAAACAATGTGAGCATCTGTATATGACAATAACTCACGCAGAAAATATTTTTTAACTGAGACTGAAATCATTTTATACATAACAAATGTTATCACTGTATTCTGAGGTAACATATTGTTTGTATATAGATGTTGTAAATAATAACTTATTTAAGTTATTCATCATTTATACAACAAATAATTCTTTGGAATCTACAAAATGCTGGTTTTGTTCTAGGCACTGAATGTACAAATTGATTTAAAATATGTGTTCTTAGAGTGCGGTAGATTAAAAAATACAAAATAGACTGAACACAGTGGCTCATGCCTGTAGTCCCAGCAGTTTGGGAGGCCGAGGCAGTTGGATCACCTGAGGTCAGGAGTTCGAGACCAGCCTGACCAACATGGTGAAACCCCGTCTCTACTAAAAATACACAATTAGCCGAGGGTGGTGGCACATGCCTGCAGTCCCAGCTACTCAGGAGACAGAGGCAGGACAATCGCTTGAACCCGGGAGGTGGAGGCGGCAGTGGGCCGAGATTCCACCATTGCACTCCAGCCTAGGCAACAAGAGCAAAACTCTGTCTAATATATATACATACATTTTGTATATATACATATATACATATGTGTGTGTATATATATACACATACATGTATGTATGTATATGTATAATATACATATATCTGTCTTATATATACACATATACATATATAATATATATGTATATGTCTATATATACACATATACATATATTATATATGTATATGTGTATATATATATATACACATATATATTAGAAGTTGTACTGCTGAAAACAAGAGCTATTAATAAAAAAATTTCAGGAAACTGTGATTATTTTTAATAGAAGTGGATATTTTAATACAGGTCTCTTGTTTTTTTTGTGGAAATAAATGACAAGATGGAATTTCTGGGTGTTTGGTATCTGAATATTTAAGTATAGCAGGTATGGTCAGTTTTTCAAAGGCATTTTACCATCTTACTTGTCCATCAGCAACTCATAAGATATTATGTGGAACAACGTCCTCTCCAACAACCTCTAGTATCAGTCTTTGTAAAGTTTGTCAATTAAATGGGTGTTTTTTTGTTTTTGTTTTTGTTTTTTGAGACAGTCTCACCCTGTCACCCAGGCTGTAGTGCTGTGGTGTTATCTTGGCCCACTGCAGTCTCTGCCTTCCAGATTCAAGTGATTCTCCTGCCTTGGCCTCTCAAGTAGCTGGGACTACAGATGCCCCCCACCACACCCAGCTAATTTTTGTATTTTTAGTAAAGACAGGGTTTCACCATGTTGGCCAGGCTGCTCTCAATCCTGACCTCAGATGGTCCACCTGTCTCAGCCTCCCAAAGTGCTGCGATTACAGTCATGAGCCACCGCACTTGGCTGGGTTTCCTTTTTCTTTCTTTTATATATATATACACACACACACACACATATATATGTATATATGTATATATACACGTATATGTATGTATTTATATATACACGTATATGTACGTATATACACATACTTTAAGTTCTGGGATAAATGTACAGAATGTACAGGTTTGTTACATAGGTATACATGTGTCATGGTGGTTTGCTGCAAAATGGGTGTCGGTTTTGCAGGTAATTATTATATTATTAAAAGATAACGGAATACCTAGCTAAAAAAAATGCGACGAGGCATTGATGGGCACATGTTTACTGAGCACATCCTGACTCCAGAATTAGAAATCCAATTTATGCCTCTGCAGTCCAATAAAATTTTTCCTTAAGAATCCAAAGATCAGACTTTCATTTCAGCAAACACTCCAATATGGTTTCTCACCTACTCACTCCAATGAAGCTGCTCTTATCAAAACATAAGTGCTACCCATATTGTTAAATTATAAAATGAACCATAACTCCTTGGACTTCATCTTAATTTATATATCAGCAGCATTTCACATGGTTGATCTCTACCTCCCCTTTGTAAGACTTTTTTTATAGAATTCCAGAAAACTTAACCTACTTTCCCTCCACCATGTTTTTGATAATTACCCCTAGTCCTTTTTTGCAGGTTTCATCTTTAGTATTTTTTAAATGTTAGAGGATGATTAGGCTCACGACTTTGACTGCTTATCTTTCTTTGCTTTCTTGCTGATTTTTGTGTCATTAATTTCCTGATATTTCATATTACACCTAAACACTGGACACTACACACAACACTCCCTGATTTATCCACGTGGATGTCAGTTAGGAATCTCAAAATTAATATGTCTATATGGAGCCACTGAAACTCCCCAAATTTGCTCTTCCCCATTCTGTTTAATGGCAACTCCCATTTTATAGTTTCTCAGCTCAGTACTCTTGGTGTCCCCTTTTAATTCTGTCTCTGTAACCCTGTCACTCTCTTTCTGTATCTATCTGATTCTCTCCCTCTCTCTCCTCTCTCTCTGCTCACTGTCATTCTTGCTCTCTCTCCCTGCTTCACACACACCCAAACACACACAGACAGACAGACACATGCACACACACACACACATATTTTCAGATCTGATGTGTATGGAATTCCTGCCAGCTTTACCTTTAAAGTGTAGTAATTCCAAATGTTGTTTCCAAATTCACCTTCCCACCCCCACCACTTGGTAACTATAGTGCTTCCCTCAGAAGGCCAAGTGCAGAGTTTTCTTGGGGAAATAATGAGAACTATTATACATTCTTATTTCAAGGACCCTTCAAATTATAGGATTACCATATTTGATACTAATTTAAGCTTCTGTCATTGCCCCTTTTTCAATCCAGTCTCCACACAGCTACCACAGTGTGCAAGTAGAAGTCTCAGCCATATCACCACACTCCTGCTTTAATGTCCCTACTCCATTGCTTCTTTTCTCCTTCAGAAGAGTTTAAGCTTCATGAAGCTGGGCAACTTCACATATTTTTCCACGAGCTGGAGATCACTTGGTGTAAGGTAAACGATCAGTAAATATTTTTAAATAACAGAATCCAGGAATAATAGTTTTGTTTCTTTGAGAGTACATTTACTTTTAAAAATCAAGAACATAGATTGGTCAAGAGAATTCCACTTGTTTTGATTTTGTTATCACTCGATTAGATTAACTGTGTTAGTATAAATGTCAGTTTGGAAAGCTATAAGCATTTCCTAAACTTTAAAATGAAAGGCATGGAATTTAAATATCTGCTCCTTTTATTTCAGCAACCAAAAACACAACTTTTTAAATATATTTTATGTATGTATGAAATCTAAATTTATTTTTCTCTCTTTATCCCTGAATACGTTTTAAACTTATTCATGTCCTCATTTTTTATAATCCACTTTAGTAACATTTTAAAATATTTTTTCAACTTCATCAATAATATCTTTGTGTTCCACTGAATAGCTTGCCAAATAATAAAACATTAGCAGTATAATTTCCTCATAAACATTATTTAATTTGTTTGGTTAACCATAGATTTCCTACTCTCAATTCATAATTTCATTCAAGTACAATATATTCTACTTGACCTTTGCGGGGTTTTCATACCATGTATTTGTCATTGAAATTGGTTTTTGATATTTGAACCACTAGTTTATAACTGTATTGTTGGTTAGTCTGGTCTGTAGAATCTTTCTTTGTTTTGATTCTGTGGTTTATTCATTACAGAGTAGCTGTGCTACTGTAAATTTTGAGGTCAAAAGCTGAAAACATTTTATGTATTTTAAAACAAAGTGGATGGCATTTAAATATCTATTCCTTAAAATTTGGAAGAAAGGTTAACACCGTATAAACCCAGAGCCTGTATTTTTAGATTAGTAGCATGTAGACATTTTCAATTTCTTCTAAAGTTGACAAAAATAAACATTTTGTATTCATAGAATGCTTGATAACAGAAGGTAAATATTTAATTTTCACTTAAAAGAAATTTGGTTACATTGAAATGAAATTTGGCTAATATAAGTTAGATACATTTCTAATTAAAACAATAATTTAAGATAAATAATGCTCAAAGAACCGTGGTCGTTGCATTTATTCCAGAGAGAGGACATTGATCCTGATCTGGCTGTAATAACATAGTAGGTAGAACTGCTTGCATGGACACCCAAGCAAGGAAGGGAAGCTGGTGTCTCAAGGGGTCCCGCTGAGATGGAAAGGGGTCAGGGCCCAGACTGTTGTTGTCGCCTGGACCCAACCACCATGTCTCAGAAGAAGAAATGACCCTCCCGTCCTGGTGCCGCCCCAAACAAGGAGCTTAGCAGTGTTGCACACAGGATAGTCCTTGCAGGAGACATGTTTGACAAGCTGCTGAGGTGCCTGATGGGGCCAGGCTCTTGTCGTGAAATGAGTTTGCATCCTGAGGAAGACTTTTTATTGGAAACCTGGCAGGGATCCAATTTCCCCTTTGTCTTAACCCCGTAGGATCACAGTAGACAGGGAGGAGGTCACCCAGGTGGCTGTTCCTGCTTGGCCCCCACTTCCCAGACCCTTCCAGGCAGGGAGAGCCGCTGAGCTCACTCCATGGGCTGCCCATATGGGGTCTGGACCCAGCCGCCCTCCTGTGCCTGGCAGGCAGCTCCTGGGCCATCAGAGGACCCACTGTGTGGTGATCAGTGGCGCATCGCCTGCCCTCGTGGTGGGTGCAGTTCACAGGTGCTGCCCCAGGTCTGGCACAGCGGCCTTTTCAGCCTGTCCGAGGATAGGGGACATGAATGATCCTTGCCTGTGCCCCTTCGGACTACGTGAGTTTGGACACTCACTGCAGAAGTCCCTCCAGGTCCCTTTTCAACTGAGTTGTGGGGACTTGCTTAGTCCTCACGCCCAGGGTCAGGAGAGGAGTGCAGAGTCTGCACCCTAAATCCCCTAGGGCCAGAGGGAGGTCTCCCAGGTGACCTCTGTCCTCTGCAGTGACATGAGTCCTCCCAGATGGCCTCAGCCCTCTCAGGTGACATGCTTCCACGGTGACTCTGGCTCTTGCCGGAAGTGGGCTACCACAGGGACACGAGCTGCCTAACTGCCATCCTCCTCCTGTATCTGCCAGAGGAAGACACCTACTGGGCACTGGATCAGCTGATGGCCGAGGAGAGGCACTCCCTGCAGGGTAGGCGGATAGCTTCCCCCAGGGCCTCACGCAGCCAGGCCATGGGATGGCCACCCTGGCTGGGTGATCCTGACTTCCAAGCAAGGCAGCTTCCTTGCTTTCCAGCTTGTTAGGAGCCTTCAGGATATCCCTGCTGAGGGTCCCACGGGAGCCCAGAGCTGAACAGGGACCCTTTCACTTCAAGGCAGACACCTTTCATCCCCAACAGCAGAGGGCACTGCAGCCTCCCCCTGGACACCCTGTGTGTCCCAGAGCCACAAGTCTCTAGCCCTGAGATCATGCAGGTGACTGTCACTTCCCCAAGAGTCCTCCTACCTCCCAGCTGGCCACACTCCCAGCTGCCTTCCCAGCCCACAGATGGGCCAATGAAGTCGAGATGGCAGTGTCTGCCCATCCCATTTCCCCCAGCCCGACCCCAAGTCTAGGAGATGGCCCTGTAGCCCCTTGGCACCCACCCCGTTCCCTCCACTGGCCACTGCCTGCCTCAGCCCTGCCTCACAGCCTCAAAGGCAGGCCTGCCCTCTGGGCACCTCTACCCAGGATGCTGCTGTGCAGTGCCTCCAGTTAGTGCCCACCTACCTAGAGCTGAGGCCACATGGTAGGGTCACCTGATGGAAGGGAGGAAGGCCTCAGGGTCCGGGGTCCCCTGCCATTGCCCAGCTCTTCCAGCTGACGGCTCCACATCTTGTGAGTGGGCTCTGATGCATGATGGGTCAGGGGCTTCTCAGGTTTCTACAGCCCAAATACTGCCCAGCTCCGGAGGCTCCTATCCCAGCAGGAGCAGGTATAACACAAATCCTTCCCACAGATCATGCGGTACCTGCTGAGTGGATGACACCCTCAACTCTTTCCCAGAGGCCCAGGGTCCCATGGGGCAGGGAAACAGGGAAAGATGGAGCTACTGGAGGGTCTGACAAGAGGCTGAGTCCCAGCCAGGGCCTCGCCGAAGGTGAGGATTCTCCATGGGTTTGGGGTTGGATTTTCTTTTCGTGCCCTGGAGGAGGAGGCAGAGGTACTAGGATGGGGGCTGAGCTCCAGCTGAGCAGGGTTAAAGGAAGTGTGTCCACCAGGCATCTGTGCATGGGGGAGTTGTTGGGGAAGCACTGGCCACTGCCCAGTGTTCTGCCCCAGGGCAGCTCAGGGGGCCCTGAGCACCTGTGGTCCAGGAAGGGCCATGCATTGAGGTTTATTGAGTTGGCTCCTCTGGTGCTTCATTGATGGGGGTAAGGAGGCAAATGGAGACCCCAGGCTAGGGACCCTCCTGTCCCACAGTGCCCAGTTCCCCCAGGAGGACCTGGCTCACCCCAAGCCTAAAGGAAGCACAGGGAAGTTTCTGCATGTCACAGAAACCAGGCTCTCCCCAAGAGGGGGCATCACACAGCAGGGGCCAGGCCTCAGGCCCAGTGCTATTTTCACATTATTCATTTTATAAGGTGATATGGTTTGGCTGTGTTGCCACCCAAATGTCATCTTGAACTGTAATTTCCATAAGCCTCATGTGTCATGGGAGGGACCCAGTGAGAGGTAACTGAATCATGGCGGCAGTTTCCCCCATGCTGTTCTCATGATAGTAAGTGAGTTCTCATGTGATCTGATGGTTTTATAAGCATCTGGCATTTCCCTTTCTTGAGGTGATGAATGCCCCATTTACCCTGATATGATTATTACACATTGCATGCCTGTGTCAAACTATCTCATGTACCCCATAAATATATACACCTACTATGTACTCGTAGAAATTAAAAATAAAAATAAATTTAAAATAAACAGTGGGAGTTTTTAAAGGTGAGGTTTGCCCTCCAGCACTGGTCCCTGACAGGTGTGACCTTCATGTCATCTTTCCACATGATCCAGGCCCCATCTGCAGAGGTCAACATTTCCCAGAGTGAGTGACCTTCCTCAGAAAACAGGGTCTTGGAGGAGACAGAGGAGGGGGCCTTGTCCTCCCCACTGCACAGCCCCTCATGGGGATTGGAAAGTGAGGGTCTCTGCCCACAAGTTGGCAGCCACCCTAAGCTCTTTTGTGGGAGGAAGCATAGGGAATATAGGTCAGCGCTGGGACAGCATTTCCTGATCCTGACTTGGAGAAGGTGTTAAAATCTTGACATTCCCGACTCCTCCTTTGTGAGAGCCCCTGCTCTGCAGGTCTCACAGGGTTGTTGTGAGGGTCACCTGTGGTGATGGGTTTGGAAGTGCTTTGTGAATGACACAGTGGGCCTTCCCATTCCTGTCATTGGCCATTCAACCTTCAATACTAATTGCCTGGGGATCTCCAGGCCCCAAGGTCTAATCCTGGAAGGGTATGTGGTGTCCCTAGTGGAATATTCTACACCTCCTGGGAGGTCTCTCACTTCCACCTTCACCTGACATAACCCCTGCTCCTGTTCCCTCAGCCTGGAGAGCTTGCCCAGGAGCACAGGGTAGTACTGGACTGACCTCTTTGGAAAGGGTGATTACATCCTCATTTCAGCTCTCCCTCTTCCTAGCTTTCCACATAGAATTCCAGGGCTCCATGCAGCATTTGCTGGACATAAGAGGGAAAACTTTTAGGGCAGGGATCTGCCCTGGGTGGGGACAGAGGAGTATCGTGGAGTCTGGGTGTCAGGAGTGTGAGCCCTGCCCAGCTGGCCAGCCCCTGTCCCCATGCTGCTCGATGCATGATGTTTCCTGCACAAGCTTCCTTTAGAGGGAAGCTTCCAGAGTGACTGCAGTGAGGTCCATGCTGTTGGGGGTGACAGAGCAGCCCTGGAGGTGGCCAAAGAGAAGCAGGCAGAGGAAGCTTCTCCAAGCAGGCTTGGAAAGAAATTTCCGCATATCACTTACGTCACTCTTGCCACTAGAAGGACAATTTTTACGGTGGAGTGGAAGAAAACGAATATGCTGTGGGAGAGAATGGATCCATCCAGAAGAGCAAGGCAGGAGGGGAAATGAGCCCATTGCCAGAATTTTGTGTCTTTTGAAGACATTTGCCAGAATTCTACTTTTGAAGGCTGCCCCTTTTGACAGTCAGTTACGGAAGAAGCTGTGGGACATTTTCAAAGCCTTTTATATTAAAAAAAGACACAACATACTGCTGTGGGTCTGTGTGCAGGGACCAGGAAGAGCACAGCTGCCAGGGTTCTGTGTCGCAGGTGCTGTGGGAAGTGCCTTAACACACACAGATGTGCTTCATGCAACCGGGTGAGGAACATCTCTAAAACAGTTTACAGTCAAGAAAATTCAGTGTCAAGTAGGTTGAATTCATTATCCAAGATCACACATATGTCCTGACAGATTCGGGGTTCAACGAAGAATTATGTATCATGAATTATAGGGCTGTATTTTAATTTTGCATTTTAAATTCCTGCAGTTTTCTTCCATCACTTTTCACCATGCATTGTATACATGGAATTGCTTTTTGTGGCTTCTTGATCTTCTTTACTTGTATGTTATTGATTTTCTACAAGTTTAAACATATATGATTAAAGAGTATTTCTTAATGTTTTAATAATTACCCTAGAATAAAATATATTTACTTTGATAGGTGTATGTGTTGGATATTACAGTGTATTGTGTACATTTTCAAACACATTGTGTTATACCGGAAGCATTATTCAACAGTGGTCTTTTTTTTTTTTTTACCTGAACTATGTTCAGAAAATCTTTACACCACAGTACAAAAAGATCGATTTCATTTTGTTAACAGATGGATGTGCCATAGTGCAAATAACTGTTTAATTATCCTGTTATCCTGTTGTGGATATTTAAGTTCAAACAATGCAGTAATAAATATGCAAGAGTGCTTTCAGACATTAAAGAATATGGCTCTAATTTAGGGACCTAGTGCCTGTAATCCCAGCACTTTGGGAGGTCAAGGTGGGTGGATCACCTGAGGTCAGAAGTTTCAGACCAGCCTGGCCAACATGGCAAAACCCTGTTTCTACAAAAAATACAAAAATTAGCTGGGTATGGTGATGCGCACTTGTAGCCCCAGCTACTCGGGAGGCTGAGGTAGGGCAATTGCCTGAACCCATGAGGTGGAGGTTGCAGTGAGCTGAGATCATGTCACTGGACTCCAGTCTGGGGGACAGAGTGAGACTCTGTCCCAATAATAAATAAATAAATAAATAAATAATCTAGAAGTACAATTGCTTAGCCAAATTGCTTATGCATTTTGAATGACGAGAGTTGCTGCCTAATTTCTGTTACAAAGGCTATGTTAATTAACACTCAAAACGCAGAATTGGTTGGTTGTTGTTACATACAGAGTCTTACTGTTGCTGAGACTGGAGTGCAGTGGTGTAATCCTAGATCGTTGTAGTCTCCAACGCCTAGGCTCAAGCAATCCTCCCACCTCAGCCTCCCTCCCAAGTAACTAGGATTACAGGTGCATGCCACCACACGCGGCTAATTTTATTTTTAGATATGGGATCTTGCTATGTTGCCTAGGTTGGTCTTGAAATCCTGGCCTCAAAGTGACCTCAGCCTCCAGTGTAGCTGACATTACAGGCATGAGACACTGTACCTGGCTGAAGGAGTGCCTCTATCCTGACACTTGTGTCCCCACGGGATCCTGCAGAATTCAGAACCCTGTCCACGAAGGGGAAAACTCTCTGTTGCGGTCCTGATGACTGAGGAGGGAGCTTACCCATGGCTCTCCTGGTCATTCTTATTTAATAGTGAGCGCAGAACCTCACATTTTCTGGAATGTTCCCATATGATTTTGTGAGAGAAAAGAGAATAGAGACCCCAACCCCAAGCACACTGTGTCAAAGGGAAAAATAAGCTTGGGAACTGAGTTACACAATATTGCCTTCCTTGTTCTCAAACACATAGCTATAACTTCACAACCCTGTGTCATAGCCTCATCCATAAGCCAGGTTCCCACAGTGACAGAAGGCTGCATGTCTCCTCAGATGTCCTCCCTCACAATTTGCTGTGAGCCCCTAAATCTTTCAGAATGCACATCCCACCTATAAACTAGCCCTAAAAGTGAGTCGGCTCAATTTCACCCTGACAGTCTCAATTACCAAGTTATTTTCATAGTTCTGGGACAAGGTCAGGACCAGAAATCATCCCTCTGCCTGTCCTGAGATGAATGAATCATTGACTTTTCCTCTACTGCACTCCCTCTATTCACATGCTTACTTTATCTTACGTAAAATGAAGATTTACTGAATGTGAGATGAACTCATAATTAACTGTTTCCTCTGCTCCCTCCTTTCCCATGTAAAATGTAGATATCCTGATGCTAATCAGAGCCACACAAGAATGCAAACATTTGCTTCACTGCCTACCTTCAGTCTCACGGGAGTTCTCTGGATTTCTTGTATCAGCTGGTGGAACTCTCTAGCAAGATTGAGGACACTTTCCTGAATTATATCCTCAAAAATGTTTTCCAAGTTGCTTACTTTCTCTTCTTCTCTGTTAGAAATGCCAATAAGTCAGCCAGGCACAGTGGCTCATGCCAGTCATCCCAGCACTTTGGGAGGCCAATGTGGGAGTATCACCCAAGGCCAGAAGTTTGAGACCTACCTGGCCAGCATGGCAAAACCTCATCTCTACTAAAAATACAAAAATTAGCCAGGCATGGTGGCATACACCTGTAATCTCAGATACTTGGGAGGCTGAAGCACGAGAATTGCTTGAACCCAGGAGGTGGAGGTTTCAGTGAGCCAAGATCATGCCACTTCACTACAGACTGGGTAACAGAGTGAGATTCTGTCTCAAAAAAAAATGCCAATATTAAGTCATAGATTTTGTTCCTTTACATAATCCTATATTTCTCAAAAGTTTGGTTCATTATTTTTAAGTTCCTTTTTTATTTTTATCTGACTGGGTTGATTCAAAGGTCTGGTCTTTGAGCTCTTAAATTAGTTCTTCTATTTGGCCTAGTCTGTTGCTAAGGCTGCCAACTCTTTTTGAAATTCCTATAGTAAATTTTTCAATTCAAGAACCTCTACTTGGTTCTTTTTCAATATAGCTATCTTGTCATTCAAATCCAGGATCGTTGTTATGGGGTTGTTGTTGGATTCCAACTTTCTGTTGGATTTTGGTGAATTTTTTTGCCACTTATATCTTGAATACTATACATGTCATTTCAGACATTTCATTCTGGTTAGGACTCATTGCTAGTTTGCTGGTGTAATCCTTTGGAGGTGATGGAAAATTCTGGCTTTTTGTATTGCCAGAGTGCTTGTGCTGATTTCTTCTCATCTGAGAGACTTGATGCTTCTTTTGTTGAATTTGATATCATTTGGAAGGAGTTTTTTTTTTTAATTTTTCATTCTGTCCTTCTCTTAAGGGTGTGACTGTGGTGTATGTTGTATAGGATCACTTTGCTTCATTTCTGGGTACTTTCAGAGGACCAAGGCTCTGTACAAGTTCCTTGGTTGCAGATAGGCTCCTGTGGTGGCTTGGTGTGGTGATGTGTCTTTGTTTGGTGGTGTAATTCAGGCTTCAGTCCAGTAGACAGTGCTTAAGAGTAACAGCTGGCTGCAGGGTCTTCTCCTCTGTATACTTGTCCTCGACAGGTGCAGAAGTGACAAAGTGCCAAAAGCACCCTGTCCCCGTGTGTACTAGTCTTCAGCAGGGGCAGAGCTGCTGGAGAAACCTAAGAAGCAGCCTCTTTCAGCCCACGTTCCTTGGGTCCCAACAGGATGACCACTGCTGGGTCTGCAGCAGTGCACTAGGAAGGTGACAGAGGGCAAGAGATGACCACCTCTCTAAATCTGTTCCCAGGCTTTGGTGTGCCCCTTTCAGCAGCTGATGTCATGATCATGTTTCCTTTGACTCAAGGGGTGTGTTCGGCAAGCTGTATTCCTCCTTCCCTTAGGACTGGTCCTCACCAAAGTTTAGGTCTCCTGGGGAAACGGATTCACCTCCCTCCTGTTTCTTGGAGCTGATGAGGTACTCTCTCAACTGACCAAGGGAGCAGGCTGGGACACCCAGCAATGACACACACAGACCAGTTCCAGGTTGCAAAGCTGTTCTTGGCTGCAAGTCTCACCATCCCTGAGAAACCTCTGCTTTAGCAACTCTCTTCCCACTACAGTCCTGCAAGATGAGAGAGCCTAATTCCAACACCTACTGCTGGGGCACTTTCCACACTCAACACTCAATTCTGGCTGTGGAGGCTGCTCCCCTGCTCCAGAGCAAGCACTTCAATTCCTAGCCCAAGATTAAAGTGTCTGCAGTGGCCACCATTGCCAGGCACCAAAGAATGATTGACTTTGTATGAGACCAGATTAAAAATGGCATCCTTCTCTCAGTCCCAGGTCTGCGGAAATGCCTGCAGCTTTTCTGAGTGTCTTTCCTCTTTCCCCATCTCTCAGCCACTTTTGTGCCAGCTCTAAGCACATAAGTGCTTTCTTGGGAGAAACAGACTGCTCTCCCTTAATCTGGGTTGCACAGATCCCCAGTGGAAAGGTGAGTCGCAGAGGGAGACTGGATGTTCTTCTCTCGTACTGCAGTTTCACTCCCTTTTATGAACAAAATGCTATCGCAGAGGCTGCTTTCCCACCTCTCCCTCCACAGGGTCTGGAGTGTTCTTCTCTATTCCTGTGAATTCCTATTTTTCTTCTTGAATTGAAGCTCACAAAGTTTATCTTTATGCTTATTTTTCTACTTCCAAGTGGCTGAGGCACACCGAAAGCCCCTAATCCATCATTCTAGGAAAAAAGGATGGTTTAAATAAAAGAATGCTCATATAAAATATATATTAATGAACCCAAACATACTTTGTTTGACATGAGTTAGGCGAATCTTGGATACGTTAATTAAGTTTAAAATTGTTAAATAAAATTAGAATTATCTTCGAATTTGCAAGGTATGTTTCTCTCCTGGGATTACTGGTCAGTTTTATTTTTTTCCTCTGATAGATGTTTTAAGCCATAAATCTTGACATAGACCTGACGTAGACCTCCATACCTTTCCCAGATGTGGGACGGAGCAACTGGGACAGGTCCATCCTAGCACTAAGGGATGATTAAGCCTAACTTGTAGTCGCTGTACAACCTCTTGAACACTAAGACTAGCTTTACCCACCACTGTCCCTCACCTATCAGAGCCTGCCAGCTCTCAAAAACCTTACTGGTGCCAGTGATCTTTCTCAAAGAGAAATACATACCGTTTTTCTCTCTGTCTCCCTTTTTATAAAACCTCTAACTTTCTCTTTATGTTTCGGACATACTAAAGACACCCATTCTGCATGTATGTGTCAAATTGTAATACTTGTATCTCAAATAAAACATTTTAATTTCAGATGTTTGTCTCTATATTTATTTGGCTTTGACAATCTGATATTATGTAGCATTATTTCCAGTCTCCCAAATAATGTCAAAATTTTGTTATGTTAGATAGGAATATCTTGTTATTCAACTTGAAGGTAAACTGCTTGATCAATGCATGTAATTCCTTGACACATTGTCAGCACCTCTAAGACAACATGTAGATATTGCTCATTATTAACTCATTTCATCTTTTCATGATAAATTACATAAATCTAATTTTCATTTTTAAAATGCAAACCATTATGCCTTGTATTATGACATTCTTGCATTACT
Organism: Pan troglodytes; assembly: GCF_028858775.2. NCBI lineage: Eukaryota > Metazoa > Chordata > Mammalia > Primates > Hominidae > Pan > Pan troglodytes. Next base: position 17,907,579 of record NC_072413.2, read on the forward strand.
ATAAAGGAATACCTAAGCACTACCTAATTTATACAGAAAAGAAAGGTTGACTTGGCTCACAGTTCTGCAGGCTGTACAGGAAGCTTTGCATTGGCAGTTGCTTGGCTTCAAGAAGGGTCCTCAGGGAGGTTTTACACATGGCAGAAGGTGAAGCAAAAGAAGGTATGTCACATGGCCAGAGCAGGAGCAAGCAGGGAGAGGTGCCACACACTTTTAAACAGCCAGATGTCATGAGAACTCACTCACTCTTAAAAGGACAGTGCCAAGAGGATGGTACTAAACATGAGAAATCAGCCCTCATGACCCCATCACCTCCCACCAGACCCCAACTCCAACACTGGGAATTACAATTCAACATGAGACTTAAAGGGTACAACATCCAAACTATTTCATTCCATCCCTGGCCCTTCAAATCTCATGTCCTTCTCACATTGCAAAATACAATCATCCCTTCTCAATAGTCCCCCAAAAGTCTCAACCTGTTTCAGCATCACTCGAAAGTGCAGTTTCTTCTGAGACAAGGCAAGTCCCTTCCACTGATGCGCCTGTAAAATCAAAACCAGTTATTTACTTCTAAGATAAAATTGGGGTACAGGCATTGGGTAAACATTCCCACTACAAAAGAGAGAAATTGGCCAAAAGAAAGGGGCTACAGGCCCCACACAAGTTCAAATCCCAGCAAGGCAGTCATTAAATCTCGAAGTTCCAAAATAATCTCCTTTGAAACCATGTCCCACATCCTGGGAACGTAGAGCATTCCCAGGATGCACAGGGTGGGCTCCCAAGGCCTTGGGCAGCTCTGCTCCCACAGCTTTTCTACACTGAAGACATGAGCTGCTGGTGGCTCTATCATTCTGAGATCTGGAGGGCAGCAGCCCCCCTCCCACAGCTCCACTAGGCAGCCTCCCCCAGTCAGGACCCCGAGTGGGGCCTCCAACCCCACATTTCTACTTGGCACTGTCCTAGAAGAGGTCCCCTTTGAGGGCTCCAGCTGGGCATAGGCTTCTCCCTGGGCATCCAGCCTTTCTCATACATCCTCTGAAATTTAGGCAGAGAATGCCAAGCCTCCTTCACTCTTGCACTTTGCTCACCTGCAGGTTTAACACCACATGGAAGCCACCAAGGCTTATAGTTTGCACCCTCTGAGACCATGGCCTGAGCTCTATCTGGAGCCCTTTGAACCAAGGCTGGAGCTAGAAGGGCCAGGATGCAAGGAACACCCTCCTGGGAGTGGTACAGGGCAGTGGTGCCCTGGCCCCGGTCCAAGTGGAACAGGAATTAAAAGAAATTAAAGAATGTGTAAGCAGAAACTCAGTTGTATGTAAGAAAACCCAAATCCCCCCTGAGAAAGAGAAAGAGCTGGAGCCCTTTAAAAATTAACTGCCTGTTTTTCTGTGGCTAGTGAGCCTCATCTCTCTTCCTTTCCCAGGCATTGTGAAGACCCTGTTTCTCTAGCTGTGCAGCTGCAAGGTCACTAGACAGATAAACTCAAGTCGTAAAACATGTTTTTCCTTGAAAAGTAAGAAATGATATAATGCATGTCTCAATTAATTGAATAACTGTCTTTGTTTCTCGCTTCTGTAATATGCTTCCCCCTGCACAGATCTCCGCACTCCCCACCACCCCACAAAATGCTTAAAAGGTAACTTAAGTCTTTGTTCAGGACTCAGTCCTTTGGATGTTAATCTGACTGGGCCGGTGCACCTAAATAATAAATATCCTCCTCAACCCCATCAGTCTCTCTGATTCCTTAAAAAATCCTGCTACAGCCTGGGCACGGTGGCTCACGCCTGTAATCCCAGCACTTTGGGAGGCTGAGGCGGGCAGATCATGAGGTCAGGAGATTGAGACTATCATGGCTAAGACAGTGAAAACCCATCTCTACTAAAAATACAAAAAATTAGCCAGGCATGGTGGCAGTCACCTGTAGTCCCAACTACTTGGGAGGCTGAGAGAGGAGAATGGCATGTCCCAGAAGGCAGAGCTTGCAGTGAGCTGAGATTGTGCCACTGCACTCCAGCCTGGGTGACAGAGTGAGACTCCATCTCAGAATAAATAAGTAAATAAATTAATTAATTTTCAAAATCCCACTACACAGGAAACCATTCTTTCATCCTGGACCTCTAGGTCTCTGCTGGGATGAGCTGCTGCAAAGATTTCTGAAATGCCTTCAAGGCCTTTTTTTAATTGTCTTGGCTATCAGCACCTAGCTTTTTTTTCAGTTATGCAAATATCTCTAATAAGTGGTTGCCTGTTTAGTGCCACAGCCTGTTTAGATTCTTCCCCTGAAAATGCTTTACCTTCCTTTGCCAAATGGGCAGGCTGCAAATTTTCTATACTTGTATGGTCTGCTCTTCCCATTTAATTGTAAATTCCAACTTTAAGTCATTTTTTGCTCCTGCATCTGAGTGTTCAAACTTCCTCAGATCCCTAGTACATGAACAGACTGCAGCCAAGTTCTTTGCAAAGGCATAACAGGCATGACCTTTTTTCGAAGTCCCAGTAAGTTCCTCATTTCCATCTGAGACCGCATCAGCCTATCCTTCACTGTCCATATCCCTATCAGCATTTTGGTCACAACCATTTAACTAGTCTCTAAGACATTCAGAACTTTCCTTCATCTTCCTGTATTCTGAGCCTTACAAACTCTTCCAACTCCTGCCCGTTGCCTAGTTCCAAAGTCACTTCCACATTTTCAAGTATCTTTATAGCAATGCCCCATGTCTCAGTACCAATTTTCTGTATTAGGCCATTCTTGCCTTGCTATAAAGAAATACCTGAGACTGGGTAATTTATAAAGAAAAGAGGTTTGAAAAGAAGTTTGTATAGCTGCAGGCTGTACAAGCATGGTTCTGGCATCTGCCTAGCTTCTGGTGAGGCCTCAGGAGGCTTTTATTCATGGCAGAAGATGAAGAAGGAGCAGGCAGGCACATCACCTGGCAAGGCAGGGGAAACACCACACACTTTTAAACAAATAGATCTTGCAAGAATTCACTCACCATCACAAGGACAGCACCAGGGAGATGATGCTAGACCATTCCTGAGAAATCCATCCCCATGATCCAATCACCTGCCTCCAGACCTACCACCAACACTGGGGATAACACAATGCAACATGAGATTTAGAGGGAACAACATCTGAGGTATCTCATGCCTCATGTTCTGACTTTTATATGACTTCCATAAGATTACACTGACTTTACACATCATATTGCAGTTTTTGCTAGCTCTCCTGTAATAAGAAAATGGGATTCATCAGCAATGCCTTCTAAGTCTGGCTCTGTTTTCCCATGCAGACTTTTCCCTGAGCTCTGCTTGTAAGTCTTGCTAGAACCTCACCCTAGGCAGCAACCCCCAGTCTGAGATTGCCCTTGACAGTGGCTGAGGTTTGCATTGTTGGGCTTAGAAAAAACAAAGGGAAGATAGACCAAAACAGATTTAAATACAGATCCCATTTGTTGAAGTTTTAAGTAATTTAAAATGTTTATTTTCACCAGCTGCCCACTCCCTTTGTACTCTCCTCACCCAACAAAGGTGACTTGATATTCTAGTAAAAAGCCAAACTGTGCTTTAGAGAAACCCACTTGTTACTTCTTCAAATCCATATAATTCTGCCAAAGTGAATGTTTCTTAATATGCTCTGGCAGGATCAGAAAACTAATTATTTACACTAGAGTCACTTAACCTTTCCTCTTGGTCATTTGCATGTAAATTATTTCTATATGTATAAAATTTGCTTACTCATGAAAGCTCTTAACTATGTATATTTTTTGTTTTTGTGGTATCTTAACATATTCTAGCCTTGTCTTGAATTCCTTAAGACTTTGGGGTAAAGAACTCTATTGCAACAAGTTTCCAAATCAAAGTGGGAAAGAGGAAGATTAGGTTAAGCATTAGGTCGTCAGGTATGTAGGACAGCTAATACCATTATCCGAATGGTAGTGATAGCAGTTTGCATTTTGCATATTAGTTGTAACAAAAATATTCAGCATATTAGTGACAAAACCAAAGTTATTGTGAATCAGTTTGTAATTTATTTTTTGAGATAGGGTCTTACTCTGTCACCCAAGCTCAAGTGCAGAGGCGTGATCTTGGCTCACTGCAGCCTCAACCACCTAGGCTCAAGAGATCCTCCCAGCCCAGCCTCCTTAGTACAGGTGAGTGCCACCACACCCAGCTATTTTTTCTCTAGTTTTTGTAGAGATTGGGTCTCACTTTGTTGCCCAGGCTGTTCTCAAACTCCTGGGCCCAAGCAATCCTTCTGCCTCAACCTCCCAAATGGTGCTGGGATTACAGGTTTGAGCCACCGCACCTGGCCAGTTTATAATGTTAATGGCTTTTGGAGCAGGAACCAGTGGGTGCTGCTTCTTGTCTGCAAGATGAGGAGCCTCCTCTCCCCAGAAGTGAGGCATCTTCTACCACAAGGGAGGCTTTGCCCAAACAGTCACTGAAAGGCTGAGATTGGGGAGAGAAGAAAACAGGAGTGAATATTTCCCTGGAACCTAACTGCTCCCCAGTTCAATTCTACTGCAGACATTCAGAATGAAGGGGACATTCAGCTGAGGAACAGGAGTGCACTGGCTGTTAAAATCTCAGATTGTAACAACAATTTTGCTTCATTTTCCCTAAATAATTTTTAAACAATTGTTCTTAGGTGGTTTTCTAAACTTTGGGTAATATCTGTGAATTAGTAAATATTCTTTAACAGATGAGATAATATTTTTAGTTTGTTTAATTATATGTGTTTTTAAACTAATTTTGTGGGAAAAATAATTTCTTTCCTTCCCTGTTATACCAAATACAGTCTTTAGCTCAAGACACAAGTAATTCCAGGAAAACTGGAATTTAAGTTCAATATGTTACACTAAGTACATTTGAAAGTGCATGCATTTTTATTTTAATTTAAAAAATAAATTTGCTTTATGCCTAGAAAAATCAGCAGACCAGACCTCCCTGGATACGCCTTCTGCTGCACTCATCCTCTTGAATGCCCAGCTCCAGGGAGGTCCATCCCCAGGCCTGATGGCTAGCCCCATCTCTTCATCTCTGATAACATTTTGGCTTGATTTGCAGCTCATACAGTGAAGGCTTTGTAGCCCTGGGAAATTTCTACTAAACAGAAAAGTGGCTTTGTGAAGGTCAAGTTTTTTCAGTTGTGGTGATGAAAAAACCAAATTCTGCCAAAGTATTTAGATGGCTTTATTCTAAGCCAGTGTGAGTGACCATGGCCTAGGGTTACACAGTCTTAAGAGCTTCTGAGAGAGTGAGCCCAAGGTGGTCAGCTTACAGTTTGATTTTGTACATTTCATGGAGACACAAGTTGCAAATTAAATTGTAAATCAATAAGTGGAAGGTATACATTGGTTCATCCTGAAAAGGCAAGACATCTCAACAAGGGGTCTTAGAAGTCATAGGTGAGTTTTAGGAATTCTTTAGTTGACAGTTGGTCAAGGGAGTTAAACCATTGTGTAAAGACATGAAGTCAGTAGAAAGGAACACTTGAGTTAAGATAAGGGGGTCTGCCATGTGTTATGTGATGCTATCACAGGGTCAGCTTGGAAAATAAGCCACATTATACCAGGTTAATTGAAAAAAAAAATCATGAGATTTTATGGCTTGTGGAGTGTGAATCTCCAGGCCCCTTAGACAGGATTTTTGGCAAGAGAATAAAAGGTCAGAGTTGAGGCCTCAGTCCCCACTATTGGCCAAAGATCATTTTATGGAATGTATGTGAAGGCCAACAACCAACAGGAAGTCCCACAATGCTAGGAAATCTCATTCCCAGGGTTGTTTATTTGGTCATCTGTCATTGGTGATGATAGTTTCAATATTAGTGAGTTCAGATCATAGAAGAAGGACACAATCTGACCTGATTTAATAGCCAATTGTTTAAGTGGTGAGAGGGAGTAAGGCCTAGGGTTCAATCTGAAAAGCCAACTGGATCAGGTCTATCCTACAATTTATGATGATTTATGGGTCTTTGATTGCATCCTTTTCTTTTCCTACAATAGGCATGGCATTGACGAGACATATAATGATAAAATAGCAATACATGTATAAAAATAGTGAAGATTGGGCATACAAGAAAGTTATAGATAGAATCAGAGGACAGTAAACAACACAACCAGCCAAAAAAGTCCCCACATGCATCATCATATTCTTTAATGAAACTTGCAACATGCATAGCTTCCTTGTCAATAGACTTTTGAAGTTTATGATCAATCTTATTTGAGGATTGTAGGACCAACACCAAATCAGAGTGCAGTAAATTTAATTTCTCTTCTGGCCAACTGGTCTCAATAAGGATAACATCCTGCGGGGGTGGAATAGGCCATCCTTGCCCTGGTATAAAGAAACTCCATGAGATTGGGTAATGTATAAGAAAAGAGGCTGTAATCCCAGCACTTTGGGAGGCCAAAGCCGGTGAATCATGAGGTCAGGAGTTCAAGACTAGCCTGGCTAACATGGTGAAACCCCATCTCTATTGAAAATACAAAAAATTAGCTGGGTGTAGTGGCAGGTGTCTGTAATCCCAAGCTACTTGGGAGGTGGAGGCAGGAGAATCACTTAAACCCGGGAGGCGGAGGTTTCAGTGAGCCAATATCGTACCACTTACTGCACTCCAGCCCAGGCAACAGAGTGAGACTCCATCAAAAAAGAAGAAGGAAAGATGAAAGAAAACAGAAAGAAAAAAAAGAAAGAAAGAAAGAAAGAAAGAAGAAAGAAAGAAAGAAAGAAAGAAAGAAAGAAAGAAAGAAAGAAAGAAAAAGAAAAAGAAAAAAGAGAGTTAATTGGCTCATGGTTCTGCAGGCTGTATAGGAAGCATAATGCTGGCATCCATTTCTGGGGAGGTCTCAGAAAGCTCACAATTCTGGCAGAAGGCAAAGGAGGAGCAGACATGTCACATGGTGAAAGCAGGAGCAAGTTTACTTTTTTGGCAGGGGCGGGGGTGCCACATACCTGTAAATGTCCAGATCTCATGAGAACTCAGAGCAAGAGCTCACTCATCACCAAGGGGATGGCCCAGGCCATTCATGAAGATTCACCCCCATGATTGAAACACCTCCCACTAGGCCCCACCTCCAAAACTAGAGATCACATTTCAACATGATATTTGGGCAGGGACAGATATTCAAACTATATTGGGATGGTATGTGTTAGGCCAATCTTGCCTTGCTACAAAGAAATACCTTCAACTGGGTAAATATAAAGAAAATATGTTTAACGGGTTCACAAGCTTTAATGCAAGCTGTACAAGCATGGTGCTATCATCCATTCAGCTTCTGGGGAGGCCTCAGGGAGCCTTTACTCTTGGCAAAAGTTAAAAAGTGGGAGCTTCCACATCACATGGCAAAGCAGAAGCAAGAGAGAGAGTTGTGGGGGAGGTGCAACATCCTTAAATAGCAAGATCTCATGAGTACTCACTCACTATTGCAAGGATAGCACCAAGCCATGAGGTATCTGTCTCCCTGGCCCAAATGCCTCCCATTAGGTCCCACCACCAGCATTGGGAATTAAGATTGCATGAGATTTGGCAGGGACAAACATCCAAACTATATCATTCCACCCCAGGACAAGCCCCAAATCTCATGTTTTTCTCACATTGCAAAATACCATCATGCCTTCCCAACAGTCCTCCAAAGCCTTAACTCATTTCAGCGTTAACTCAAAAGTCCCAAGTCCAAGTTCTCATCTGAGGCAAGGCAAGTCTTTTCCACCTATGAGCCTGTAAAATAAAAAACAAGTTATTTACTTCAAGACACAATTGGGGTACAGGCATTGTGGTACAGGCATTCCCATCCCCAAAGGGGTAACTTGGCCAAAAGAAAGAGGTTACATGCCCCACATGAGTTTGAAATCTACCAGGGCAGTTGTTAAATCTTAAACCTCAAAAATAATCTCCTTTGACTATGTGTCCCACATGCAGGGTACACTGGTGCAGGGGGTAGGCTCCCAAGGTCTTGGGCAAATTCTGTCCCTGCATCTCTGCAGGGTACAGCCCCCACAGCTGCTTTCAGGGGTTGGGGTTAAGTGCCTACAATTTTTCCAGGCACAGAGTGCAAGATGCCAGTGGATCCACTATTCTGGAATCTGGAAGATGATGGTCCCTTTTTACAGCTCCTCTAGAAAGTACCCCATTGAAGACTGTGTGGGGGTCCAACCCCACATTTCCACTTGGCACTGCCCTAGGAGAGGTTCTCTGTGATGGCTCCACCCCTGCAGCAGGCTTCTGCCTAAACACCCAGGCTTTCTCATACATCCTCTGAAATATAGGCAGAGAATGCCAAGACATCACTCTTGCACTCTGCATGCCCATAGGCTTAACACCACATGGAAGTTTCTGAGGCTTATAGCTTGCACCCTCTGAAGCAGTAGCCTGAGCTGTATCGGGGGTCTTCTGAGTTGAGACTGCTGCTGAAGTGGCCAGAATGTGGGGAGCAGTGTCCCGGGGCTGTGTGGAGCAGTAAAGTCCTGGCCCTCAAAAGCATTCTTTCCTCTTAGGCCTCAAGGTCTGTGATGTGATGGACTGCCATGGAGATCTCTGGAATGCATGTAAGGCCTTTTCCCAATTGTCTTGGCTATCAGCATCTGGCTTTCATTTTAATTATGCAACTCTCTAGCAAGTGTTTGCTCCACAGCCTGCTCAAATTCTTCTCCTGGAAAAAGCTTTTTTCTTTCTTTGTCACATGGCCAGACTGCAAATTTTCCAACTTTTTCTGGTCTGCTTCCCGTTTAAACATAAATTCCAGCTTTAAGTCATTTCTTTGCTCCTGGATCTGAGTATAGAAGCAGTGAGGCCACACCTTGAATGCTTTCCTGCTTAAAAATGTCTTCCATCGGACACCCTAAATCATCATTCTTAAGTTTGAACTTCCACAAATTCCCAGGGCATGAACAGAATGCAGCCATTTAACCAGTCTCTAAGAAATTTCAAACTTTTCCTTATCTTTCTGTCTTCTTCTGAGCCCCCCAAACTCTTCCAACCTCTGCCTGTTACTCACATCCAAAGTCACTTCCACATTTTCATGTATCTTTATAGCAAAACACCACTCTTCAGTACCAATTTTCTGTGTTAGGCCATTCTTTCATTGCTATAAAGAAATACCTGAGGCTGGGTAATTTATAAAGAAAAAAGGTTTAATTGGTTCACAATTCTACACGCTGTACAAATGTGGTGCTGGTATCTGCTTGGCTTTCTGGGAGGCCTCAGGGAGCTTTTACTCATAACAGAAGGTGAGGCAGAAGCTTGCACATCACGAGGCAAAAGTGGGAGCAAAAGAGAGTGGGAGGGAGGTGCCACACCCTTAAACAACCAGATCTCACAAGTACTCATTCACTATTGCAAGGACAGGACCAACTCATGAGAGATCTGCCCCCATGACCAAAGCACCTCCCACCAGACCCCACCTCATGAGATTTGGCAGGAACAAATATACAAATTATAAATCAGTAAATCAGTGTTGGTACTCCTCTCTGAATACTTGTATTATTGGATTTCTTAGAAAAAAAATATTTGGGATCATAATTTAGATGCCATCAAACAATGAACAAAAATATGCTACTTTGTTTCCCTTCTCTTCTCTTGTTACCAGACAATAGCTAGTTTTCTTTTCTCTCCAACTCCTTTTTTCTGTGCTTCTACCTGATTTTTAAAAAAACTTCTACACATTTCCAATCTTAGTATAGCAGACATGAAATATGTGGTCAAACTATGTACATAGGAAGAGTTGAATTATATAATTATATTCAAGCATTTTAAAATAATTCCCCTTCAGTTTGTTTTGCAGTTATTTTACATAATCAAATGTCTTCTTGATATACGTCCCAACCCAGTGGTTGTCAAGCTCTGCATTGTTTTCTAACTGCATCAGAATTATCCACAATTTTTTTTTTTTTTTTTTTTGAGATGGAGTCTCACTGTTGCCCAGGCTGGAGTGCAGTGGCATGATTTCAGCTCACTGTCGTCTCTGCCTCCCTGACTCAAGTGATTCTCCTGCCTCAGCCTCCCAAGTAGCTGTGACTACATGCGTGCACCACCATGCCTGGCTAATTTTTGTATTTTTAGTAGAGATGAGGTTTCACCATATTGGCCAGGCTGGTTTTGAATTCCTGACCTCAAGTGATCCACTGCCTGGGCCTCCCAAAGTAAGAATTATCCAAAATTCTTATGATAAATATGGATAAATCAGCACAACTCAAGATTTAAGAAATAAAAATTTCCAAGAGAAGAAACTCAGGAATATGCATTGAAAATGTCTCCCTCAGGTGATTCTGATGTGATATGTGGTCTGAGTTTAAAATGCAAGGAAAATTACCTTCCCTGCCCTCCAGTTGGCCCTTATGTCCAGATGTCCCTCTTTCCCTTTCTCATTGTGCTCTCTCCTTCTGTGCCTTTGTTCTATTCTCCCTCCACTTCTCATGCAGATGCCAAGCCCTCTTCCATCAATTGTCCTAAAACTCCAAATGGTCAGTTTCCTCTAAACTTCCCTCTATCCCATGAACAAGTTATGCAGGCAAATGTAGAAGTTAAGTTTGGACCAAGCTGAATCAAGAGCTGCAATTAAAGATTTCCCTAAGCCCAGAGGGGAGCAGTGAATACTTATAGGTGATTTTGGATTTCCTCTGAATGCATAAGGCTCTGGGTAACCTGATGCTATAGACCAAATGTTATTGTCCCCCTCAAATTCAAGTGTTGAAATCTAATTCCCTATGTGATGATATTTGGAGGTAGGGCCTTGGGGAATGATTAGATCATGAAGGTAGGGACCACATGAGTGGGATTAGTAGCCCCTATTGAAGGCACCATAGAGAGCTCCCTCATCCCTTCTGTCATGTGAGGACATGGTAGAAACATGGCTGTCTATGAACCACAAAGCAAGCCCACACCAGACCTGGAATCTGCTAACCACTTGACCTTGAATTTTGCCATCTCCAGAACTAAGAGAAACAAATTCGTTTATAAGCTTCCTCACCTATGGCATTCTGTTTTGACCCCAGATTAACTAAAAGCACCAAAATATCAACTTGTACACCAAATTTTGGAAATGGATTCTAAAACTTTGATGGCAAAAGGTGACTGATCTGCCTGAGAAATGAACCTACATGATCCCTCTTTCCGCAAAGCTGGAGGGAGAGTCAACAAAAGCAAAAATAGGTCAAAGTCTTCTAAAAGCCATACTTGAAGGGTTTTCAATATCACTTGATCAGATGGCAATTTAATCCCAGAAAAAACCACAACAAAACATGCAACTATCAGAGGTTTTCAACATCGCCTCAAAAACACCATCTACAATATTAGGAAGTGAAAGAAGTCATGGAAGTTTCAAAAAGTCAAACTTTATTTCAGTGTTAATGGGAGAAATTTGAAATTCTTAGTTAAGCTATGAATAAATCCTTGGGCAAGTGCAGGCATGGAGATTCTGGGGTGCAGCTGCTGAGTTTAAAAGCTTCCTTTGGAGATGCCCCTGGCCCCCTCCACCTGTCAAGAAGAGGCCATCCTATCTGCCTGTCAAGAAGAGGCCATCCTGGGCAGCACAGTAGAGGCAAATGGCCCAGATGGCCAGCTGAGGGCAAACCTCCATGCCTGGAGGAGGAGGTCGCCTCTGGGAGCAGGAGGACCTGCTGGAACCCCTGCTCACAGGCTCCTTTTCTTGCTCTCCAGCACCTCCTGCAGGCATGCAAATACCCCCAGCAGCAGTAGCAGCAGGCCCTTCAGCAGCAGGGCTGCTGCTCTGCTGAATGAGAGGAGTCCCTCTCCAGTGAGGCAGAGGAGCCCAGGTTGTACACCCTGGTCTCTGCCTCCATAGCTTCCACTGTGCCCAGGACTGGGAGCAGTGCGGGAGCTGCTGGCTGGAGCTGTGCTGGTCACCCCTCTCTGCCACCTCTAGCTCCAGCCACACTTTCAGCTCCAGGGCTGAGGCCGGTGGCTCTACAGGAGGTGCCATGAAGTCAGGCAGCTCCTCACTGGGCTGGTCCTGGGCAGTCCCAGGGCAGCGGCAGGAGGGCTCTGGAGCTTCCTCTAGCTCCAGCGCTGTCCCTGGAGGGGAATCTGCCCCTGGTGCTGGCACTGGCTCAACAGCTGGCACTGGAAATAGCTGTATTTCTGCACCTGAAGCAGGAGCTGAAAAAGGAGAGAGCTCACCAATACCACTCACTTTCCACTGGAATTTCCCAACATGAAAACAACCTCACTGACTTTAAAGGAATTTCAGCCTGAAAACATTGTCCCTGGAAAGACTTCTGGACTGCAGGTGACCTCACCAAGTGCCTGTGTCTCAATGAGCTCCAGAGGCTCCAGCTGGAAAAGGACAATGTGCAGATGTGGCCCTGGTGGGATCACTGGTGAGGCCTGGCCTGCTAGCTCCATCTGGGGCCTGATGTCTACCTGGTGACTCCTGTCCTGTGGTACCTGGAGGGGGGGGGGGGGCTTCTGCCAAATGGCCAGAGGCATCTGGGGTGAGGGATGAGCCTACGAGGGCATCATCAGCAAAGAAAGGCTCTCACTCCTGCCATTCCTGAAGCCACAGCCTGGAGATGTGGGGATGCAGCACAAGAACATCTTGCTCTCTTGAGTGTCTCCCACCAAGTGAGCTGGCTACGGGGCTAACTCTGGGATGTGGGTGCCTGGTTATCGGAATTTTTTTTTTTTTTTTTTTTTTGAGACATAGTCTCATTCTGTTGGCCAGGCTGGAGTGCAGTGGCATGATCTCGGCTCAGTGCAACATCCGCCTACTGGGATCAATCACTTCTCCTGCCTCTGTCTCCTGAGTAGCTGGGATTACAGGCATGAGACACGCACCACCACACCTGGCTAGTTTTTTTTGTGTTTGTTTGTTTGTTTGTTTGTTTTTGAGACAGAGTCTCGCTCTGTCGCCCAGGCTGGATGGAGTGCAGTGGCGAGATCTTGGCTCACTGCAAGCTCTGCGTCCCGAGTTCATGCCATTCTCCTGCCTCAGCCTCCCGAGTAGCTGGGACTACTGGCACCCACCACTATGCCCGGATAATTTTTGTAGTTTTAGTAGAGACGGGGTTTCACTGTGTTAGCCAGGATGGTCTCGATTTGCTGACCTTGTTTGTTTTTTGTATTTTTAGTAGACATGTGGTTCTGCCATGTTGGTCAGGCTGGTCTCGATCTTCTGATTTCATGATCCTCCTGCCTCAGCCTCCCAAAGTGCTGGGATTACAGGTGTGAGCCACCGTGCCTGGCCTGGTTACCAGAATTCTAAGTTTTGTTCGGGTCTGTTGCCAAGGAAGTGAGGTCGCTTCTTTAAGTTTCCATCCCCTCAGCCTCCTCCTTCCAGAAAACCTTCTCAGGACCCCAGTGGGCTGCTGACTGCTCACCCTCCCCACAGGTCAACTCCTTACCTGTACACAGTTATGTCCACCCAGGACCTGCTTGGACACCTGCACCTGATGTTCACCAGGGGCCTAGGAATCCACTTGCCGCCTGGGATCCTACAGGGGCCTCATGTTACTTACCCTGCAGATTGGGTAGCCACTTGGAGATCAGGTATCAACCTGGGGACTGTGGTTGACCTGCAGGCTAATGTCCACCTGGGGACTGGTTATTCACCTGAGGCCTGATGCGCACCTGGGGCCAAATGTCCCCCTCAGGGTGAATTCCACCTCAGGCCTGTATGTCCACCTGGGGCCTGATGTCTGCCTTAGATCTGTGTTCCACTGGGGCCTTGTGTTCACCGGGGACTGGTATCCAGCTGTGGCCTGATGATCTACTGCATCCTGTTGCTCACCTATGGCCTGGTGTCTACCTGGGGCTTGGTGATCACCTGGGAGCCAGATATCAACTTGGGGCCTGGGTGTCCACTTAAGGCCTGATGTATGCCTGGTGCCTGATTGTCCACCTGGGGACTGGGTGTCCACCTGGGGTCTGATGTCTACCTGAAGTTAGGTATCTACCTAAGGCTTGGTGTCTACCTGTGGCCTGATGTCCACATGAGTCTGGGGTTCAGTTGGGGCCTGCTGTACATCTGGGACCTTGGTGTCTATCTGAGGCCTGATGGCTACCTGGTGACTGCTATCCTCTTGAGGCCTGATATCCACCTGGGAATGGTTTATCCATGGAACTGCTTATGTCCACCTGGGGCTGGATGTCGCCCAGGGGCTAGATGTCCACCTGTGGCCCCGTGTCCACCTAGGGCCTGATGTCCATCTGTGGCATGGTTTTCACCTGAGACCTGGGTGTTTACATGGGGCCTGATGTACAGCTGGTGCCTAGGTGCCCACCAGGGGCCTTGTGTTAACCTGGGGACTGGTATCCAGCTGGGTCCTAATGACCACCTGGGTTGAATTATTCACCTAGAATTTGGTATTCATTTAGGGCTTGAGTGTCAGCCTTGGACCTGGTGTCCACCTGGGCCTTGGGTATCAAACTAGGGGTTTGGTGTCCAGTTGAGACATCATGTGCACCTGGGGTCTGAGTGTTCACATGAGGCCAGATGACCACTGGGGGCCTGAATGTCAACCTGGTGTCAAATTCACTGGGAGCTTAGGTATCCACCTGGGGTCTGATGTCCACCTGGGACTAGGTGTCAACGTGTGGCCTGATGTAAACCTCTAGTTCAGTGTCCACCTTGGGCCTGATGTCCACAGGGGGACTGATGTTCACCTTTGATCTGATGTCCACCTGGAAACCGTGTATTCACCCGTGGCCTGATGGTCACCTAGGGTTGAATGTCCAACTGTGGCCAGATGTGCACCCGGAACCTGGGCATCCACCTGGGGCCTGATGTTTAGCTGAGGCCTGGAGTTCACCTGAGGCATGATGTCTACCTGAAGCTTAATGTTCATCTGATTGCTGGATGTTCACCTGGCGCCTGATGTCCATCTGGAGCCTGAGGACCCTTCTCAGGCCTGATGTCCACAATTGGCCTGGTATTCATCTGAGGCCTTCGTGTTAATGTGGCCTAATGTACTCCTGGGTTCTAGGGTCCTCTTGGGACCTGATGTCTACCAGGATCCTGGTATCCACCTGGGGCCTGGTATCCACCTAGGGCTTGATATTCACCTGGAGCCTAGGAATCCACTTGATAACTGGTACCTATCGGGGTCCTGATGTTCACCTTGGGAACAGGTAACCACCTGAGGCTTGATGTCCACTTAAGGCATAAGTGTTTATCTGGGGTCTAGTGTTCACATGGGGCCTGATTTCAACCTTGGGCTTAGGTATTCACCAGGGGACTAGTGTTCAGCTGGGGCCAGATGTTCACTGCATGCAGCTGCTGAAAACTTTAACCAGAAACCCAAAGATGTTGGCACAAACAAAGGAGGCCTGAAGAAAACAAGTGACCATGAAAACACATTTAGCTCTTAACCTGACCCATTTCTCATGGGCCAGGCCTGGTGCCAGGAATGCGGTGATGAATAAGGCCTGAGCTGAGATTGTGAGGATGAGAGGGAGTCCACCCTGTGGGGATCTGGGATGATAGAAGGGCTCCACAGATAGAGGACCCGGGTGGCCAGAAGTTCTGCTGAGTGGAAAAGGGCTTGGAGTAACTGAGGTCAGCTGGATTCCTTAAACACTGCCCAGAGCCCTTGAAGCCATCTAAGGGCACACTTCTCAGGGCTGCTCCGAACCACACACAACTGGGAATCTTTTAAGGACAGCTGCTGGGTTAGGCTTGCCAGAGATGGTGCAGTTTTTCCCCGCGGCGGTAGAGGAACAGACCGCCTCTGTGCAGGAGCGGGGCCTCACAATGCCTTGGACTAGGGCAAAGGAGGATCTCCACCTCTCCCCGTTCTGGGCTAAGACATGGCAGGACGCCGACCCATGGCTCCATGGACTCTGGCACCAGAGGACCCCCACTCTCCAGCACCCTAGACTGAAGCAGAAGACCTCAGACCTGCTCCGCCCTGAACGAGAGTACAGTGGGACCCGCGACCCGCCCTGGCCTCAGGCACTGGAGGAACCCTGCAACGCCATGGGCTAGACTATGCTACTGAAGGACCTCTTCCCCGGCTCCACCCTGGACTAAGGTGCCGGAGGATCCCCGCCCCGCCCCGCCCCGCCCCGCTGTGTCCTGGGCTGTGCCACTGCAGAACCCCCACCCCTCCACACCCTGGACTGTGGCTCCCGAGGACCTCGGCCCTGGCTCGCCCTGAGCTATTCCTGCCCCTCTGTGCTCTGGACTGTGGATCCAGAGGACCTGTTCCTGAGGCAACTTGGGCTACCACCTGGACTCCAGAACCTCAGTCCCGCCGGGCCCTAGACCAAGACAGGGGAGAACCTCTGACCCACCGCCCCCTGGATAGGGCACCAGAGGACCCACACCTTGCCGTGCCCTGGACTACAGCAAGGAGGGACCCCGATCCGCCGGGCACTGGGCTCCTGCACAGAGGAACCCCCGCCATGGAGATCTGGACTATCCTTGCCCCACCGCACCCTGAACTACTGCACGCCAAGACCCTCGCCTGAAAGCGCCCTACACTCTGGCATGGGGGAACCCCGCCCCACAGAGCCCTGGACTCTGGCTTTGGAGTACTCCCACTCCATTACGTCCTGGACTTCTGCACC
Organism: Pan troglodytes; assembly: GCF_028858775.2. Classification (NCBI taxonomy): domain Eukaryota; kingdom Metazoa; phylum Chordata; class Mammalia; order Primates; family Hominidae; genus Pan; species Pan troglodytes. The sequence continues at coordinate 17,924,110 of NC_072413.2, forward strand.
AGACGACTCCTGCCCCACCGCACCCTGGACACCTGCACTAGAGAACCCTGCCCCGTCGCCCCCTAGACTATGGCACGGGAGGATCCTTGCCACCGACTTCGGAACGATAAGACCCCTGACCCGCCATGAACTGGATTCCAGCACTGGAGGACCCCCTGCCACGGCGCTCTCTGGGTTACTGCTGCCCCACCGCGTCCTGCACTACAGCACAGAAGGACTGCCGTCCCTCCGCGCACTGGAGTGAGGCACAGCAGGACCGGGGTCTCGTGCGTGGTGCACTGCAGGCCGCGGTGACCCCCTCCCCGCCGCGCGTTGGACTATGGCACAGGAAGACCACCACTCCCGCATGCCCTGGAGTACTGCAGGACAGGTCCCCCACTCCGCCGCACCCTGGAATATGGCACTGGAGGACCCCTGCCCTGCCGCTCCGAGGACTCCACCACCGAAGACCCTCGCCCCCCTGCGCCCACGACAAAGGCAAGCGAGGACCTGGCCTCACCGCCCCGTGGGCTATCGCATAGGAAAACCCCCACCTCACCCCCACCCCGCGCCAGAGACTCTGACAAGAGAGGACCCCTGACCCCTGCTCCCCGGACTACAGCGAGGCAGGAACCACACTCCTCCCAGGTCCTCACTATGGCAACTGTGGACCCCCGCCCTGGTACCCATGGACTAAGACACTGAAGGACCGTGACCCCACCACGCCGTGAACTCCAGCATTGGAGGACCACTGCCTTACTGCGGACTCAGGCACTGGACTATCACAGGGCAGGATCCCTGTCCCGCCATGCCCTACATTATGGCATGGGAGGACCCAGCCTCACTGTGCTCTGGACTGCAGCACCGGAGGACCCCTACACGGAGGACTCCCGTTCTGCCACGTCCTGGACTCCTGCAGAAGAGAACCCCCGCCCTGCTGCACCCTGGATATAGCAAGGCAGGAATCCTGCCCTGTCGCGCTCTGGACTGTGGCACCTGAGGATCCACGCCCCAGCGCGCCCTGGACTACTGCTCCGCAGGATTCCTGTTCTGCTGCACCCTGGACTACGGCACCAGAGGACCCAGCTCCCGCCGGCCTGAGCTATGGCACCAGAGGACCCAGCTCCTGGCAGCCTGGACTATGGCACCAGAGGACCCAGCCGCCCGCTTCCTGGGCTAAGGCACAGTAGGACCCCGCCGCATCGTGTACTCCTGCTCAGGAGGACCCTCGCAGGGCGGTGCACTGGACTAAGCTACTGAAGGAGCCCCACCCCTGACTAACCCTGGACTAAGGCACTGGAGAACTCTTGCTCCGCAGAGCCACGGACTCTTGCACAAGAGAACCTCCGCCCAGCCGTGCCCTGGACTGTGGCACAGTAGGGCCCACACCACGCCATGGACTCCTGTACTGGAGGAAGAGTAGTGATAAATATCCAGGTTTACAACTTGAAAAGTAGCAATCAATGTGCCACAATAGATGGATGTGATGTAAAATTACAAATGATGAAAACATTATGTGTAATTGCCTAGCCAGAACAATTACACAAGACAAAGACGTAAAAGAAATCCACATAGGGAAGGAAGAGGTAAGATTGTTTCTGTTTTTTGAAAATATAATCTTAAGATAGAGAAAATCTTAAAGATTCCACCAAAATAAATGGTTATAGCTGATGAAGAAATTCAATAAAGTTAATAGTTACAAAATCAACATACAAATATCATTATTGTCTCTATTAACTAATGACAAACTATTACCTGAAAAATAAATTAAAGGCAATTCAATTTATAATAGAATCAAAACATATATAAATATATAAAAGACAGGAGTAAATCAAAAACACAAAAGATTTACATACTGAAAACTATAGCACATTGATGAAAAAATTAAAATGGCATAAATAAATGGAGAAACATCCTTTATTGATGGATTCAAAAATTAGTATTGTAAAAGTGTCAATGCTACCCAAAGCAATCTACAGATTAAATGCAACCACTATCAAATTCCAATGTCATTCTTCACAGAAATAGAAAAATTACTGCTAAGATTTGTATGGAACCACAAAAGACCTGGACCAACCAAAGCAATCTTGAACAAAAAGAACAAAGCTGGAGGCATCAGACTACCTGACTCCAAACTATATTACAAAGCTATAGGAATTAAAACAGCATAGCAATGGCATAAAAACAGACACGTAAAACAGTACAAAGGGATATAGAACCTGTAAATAAATCCGTGTGTCTGTGGTCAATTGATTTTTTGATAAAATAACTAAAAATACACAGTGAAGAAAGAAAATTATTTTCAATAAATGGTGTAGAAAAAACTGACTATCCACATACAGAAGAATAAAATTTGACTTTTATTTTGCTCTTTATACAAGCATCAAATCAAAATTAAAGTTTAAATGTAAAACTACTACAAGGAAATATAGAAGGAGACTGTATGACATTGGCCTGAGCTATGATTTTCTGTAGATTATTCCAAAAGGCAACAAAAGCAAAAACACACAAATGAGACTGCATAAAACTTAAAAGCTTTTCCACAGGAAAAGAAGCAATGATAGAATTAAGAGAACCCACAAATGGGATAATATTTTTAAACCATACATCAGATAAGGGGCTCATATAGTAATATATAAGCAACTCAACCTACTCAAAAATAAGAAAAAAATATGCTTATTAAAAAATAAGCAAAGAATCAGAATAGACATTTCCTACGTCATACAAAAGGCCAACCAGGTACATGAAAAAATCATAAACATTCCTAATTATCAGAGAAGTGCAAATCAAAGCCACAATGAGATATCACCTCACACATTTTACTAGGGCTATAATAAAAAAAGATGGAAGATAAGTGTTGGTGAGGATGTGGAGAAAAAGAAACCCTGTACACTGTTGGTAGGAATGGAAATTAGTACAGCCACCTTGGAAAACAGTACGAAGCTTTCTCAAGAAATTATAAATATATTTACCCTATGATCCATCAATCCCACTTCTGGATATGTGTCCAAAGGAATTTCAATCAATATGTCAAAAAGAGACATCTGCAATTTCATGTTCATTGCAGCAATATTCATAATAGCCGTGAATTAGAAACAACCTAAGTGCTTATCAACTGAAGAATGGATAAAAATATGTGGAAAAATTGGAACCCTTCTACACCACTGGTGAGATCTTAAAATGTAAAACAGTCTGGCAGTTCTTCAAATGGTTAAACATAGAGTTATCATATGACCCAGCAATTCCACTCCTATGTATTTACCAAAAAGAAAAGAAAAATGCTACACAAAAAGTAGTACACAAATGTTTATAGCAACAAAAAGTAGAAAAGAACAGAAATGTTCATCAACTGAGGAGTGGATGAATAAAATGTGGTGTGTCTATAAAATAGAATCTTATTTGTTAACAAAAGGGAAAAAAGTGTTAATGCATGCTCCAAAATGGATGAACATTAAAAATATGTTAAGCGAAAGAAGTGAGTAAGAAATGACTATGTGTTATTATGATTCCATTTATGTGAAATGTCCAGAATAGGCAAATTCATAGTCAGAAATTAGATGAGTGGTCACCTAGACTAGGAGGGGTTTTAAAAAGGCTGGAAAAAATAGGGAAAGATTGCTAATGGGTGCAAGTCTCTTTTAAGGAGCATTAAAATGTTCTAAAATTATCTTATGAAGATTATTTGTCCACCCAGTTAATATCCTAAAAGAATTTGAAGATTGTACTTTAAATGAGTGAATTACATAATGTATGAATTCTATCTCAATAAAGCTGTGGAAAATTAAAAGTATATGTAGGATGCATACAAAAATACTACTTATCTTTATAAATGAATGAAATTCTGTCATTTGCAAAAACGCGGATGAATTTAGAGGACATTATACTAAGTAAAATAAGCCAGACACAGAAAGACAAATATCTCATCATATCACTTACATGTGAAATCCAAAAATGTGCACTCATAGAAGTTAAGAGCAGAATGGTGGTTTATCAGAGGCTGAGCAGGTCGGGTGGCGGGGGTGGAAAAAAGGGAAATATTCAATGGGATAATGCTTCAGTTAGGAGAAATACATTCTGGTGATATGGTACACAGCAAAGTGACTGCAGTTACTCATAATATAGTGCATATCTTAAAAGCGCTAAAATAGTACATTTTAAATGTTTCACCATAATGTAATAAATATCTGAGGTGAAGGATATATTATTTAGCCTAATTTGTCCATGTCACAATATTTACATGTATTGTACCACATTGTACCCCATATATATTTATCAATAAAAACAAAATTTTCAAAAGTTAGAAAAACAGATGTGCTAGATCTTCATCTAAAGACATTTCTGAGAAAAATGTATCTGTTTTCTTTCAGAAGAAATTTACACTTAATAGATATTATGGTAACTAAAGTAAGGCAGATAATTTTGGCCATCAGCTTATATTGTGGGATAATCTCTTTTTGCTGACCTTGTAAAAGCTGTGGCATATTAACAACAAGTAGGAACATTTTTTTATCATGATCAGGTAAAGTTTCTGCATGCTTCTATTTTGAATAATATTTTCCCCTTAGAATCACAAAGTGTGAATGCCTTTTATTGCAGAGGTCTAGCCCTAAATGGTTTAGTCAATTACATCGTGCATTCTGAAATAAGTACTGGTGCATTTGTGAAGGTACTATATATAATTGTGTTTCTAATTTAACCATCATGTAAGTCTACTTTTCTAGTTAAGAGTCTATATTTTATAGAGGCCCTCCATATATATATAAGAGCTTTTCTGACAGTATATCCATTAAATTTCAAAGATAAGTAAAGGAACAATTTTGCTTTCATTTTTTATTATTGTTATTATTTTTCAAGGCTAGTCAAGTGAAGCAGTGGGAGTGGAGAAGGAACTGCTTTAATTTTTATATGTTGGTGTTACAGGCTATATGTGACAGGCTATATATTTGTCTGCTGAATTTTAGAAACAAAGTGAAATATTTATTTCATATTTCATTAGGTAGGGATGATGATTACATTGAGGGATTGGGACTAGACTGAAGGCACCACATCATCAATCACTTGGAAACAAAATTTTGCCTATGTGTTATGTTATATTGGCAAAAACTTTTATTGTGTCAGGCAATATAGCTCCCTATTGAAATATGTGAAAAATGCAGAGAAAAAAAGGCAGTATTGGTTATCAAGGGATATTTAGGCCTGAGATACATGATGCAAATATTGAAAACATACACTTTTTAAAAATTAGATTTAAAATGTAAATTGAAGCAGAGCATTTAGAAAAAGACATAATATCTACTATAAAAGTCCTGGGTTAGAAAAGTTAAAATACTAAGTGAAAAAATAATGCTTCTTGGGTGGCTTAAAATCAAATATGAGACAAAAAATTACTCAGAAATTTTTCTAAGATTAAAAACATGTATACAGTTTCTTTGATACAAAATGAAATAAATGTCTGGATGTAACTTTAATAGAATAGAATAGGGAGACAAGGGCAAAGAGCAGGTGTATGCAAAATGAAGTGAACATATTATGGTAACAATGAGAGGGACAGAGTTGAATGATTGCTCTTGCAGACAAGGGGTTTTGATGTCTAAGTTAATGACAAATCTTTTGTTTGCAAGTTAAAAAAATGTAACTTAAACTTGGTGAAGGTATAAAGGGTGGTTGGGGGGATGATTCTTTGTACATTAAACTTGTTTTAATGACTAATGAATTAATCATAAGTTCAAATGATTTTATGGAGGCCCTTTCTTTTTTATTTGATGTTTCTGGACTCCTTTTTTCTTTGTATTTGCTCCATTTTTACCTACTTCAACAATTTTTACCCTCGAAGTTTAGGAAACACTGTAACCAAATGTTCCAACATGATGTGATCCCTGAAAGCATTTGCAGCTGGGGGATTAGAAGAAAAGGGCTTTCTCTTTCAACAAATGCATGTTAATCTCGATGAAAACTCAGTTTAAACATGGTCCTCCTTGGGTCATGTGGCTACCCCAGGACCAATCATTGCACAAACATAGGAGATAATCTCAAAAGCCAGGCTGGAGTCAAGGTTATCCAGTGGAGTTTCCACTTTAGAAATCAGTTTTGTCAGCCTTTGTGTTTGCATATTACAGACATGATAGCTGTCTATTCCACTTCTATTAGAGATGAAAACTAAGAGCACATGCCCATTCAAAGGATTTTACATGAATCTTCATAGCAGCTTTACTTGCAACAGCCAAAACCTGAAAACATTCCAAATGTCCATGGCAGGTGAATTTGTGACTTATAAACTTACTATGGTATACGTATATAATGAAATAATACTCCCTAGTAAGAACAGAACAATTGATAGATGTAGCAACATGAATAAATCTCAAAAATAGTGATGCTGAGTGATCAGAAAGTATACATACCATATGATTTCATGTATTTGGAAATAAAAACTCATGGATAGTGACTGGAAGTGGATCAGTGGTTGCCTGTGGAAGGAATGGGGATAGGCAGGAAAAAGTGAGTAGAAAAAACACAAGAAAACTTTGGTGGTAAAGGTAATGGATATGTTTGCTATTTTAATATGTTGCTGGTTTTATAGAGCTACAAATGCCAAGAATTATCAAAATGTACAATTGAAGTATGTGCAGTTTATTGCATGTAAATAAAACTTTTAAAAATTAACCGATACAAATTGACTTACATGACCAGAAAGCTCTTGAAAAACTCTCCTGTTTTCTCCCCTATTTTTATTCTTGCATGCCCTTATAGACTGTGTTAACACATTTCTCATCTTACGGTTCTTTTGTGTCTACATTTCTCCAGGTCAATATAACTATCACCATAATTTCTTGGTTTCTCTTTAGTTCATCAGTAATTATGAGTAATGTATTGAAATGTTAATGATATGTTCATGCATTCAGAATCCTCTGCTCTCTGATCTACATAATAGTGAATTATGCTATCAACAATTACACAGTATATTGCTTTTTTTTTCTTTTTTGAGACAGAGTCGTGCTTGGTTACCCAGGCTGGAATGCAATGACACATTCTGGGCTCACTGCAACCTCCACCTCCCGGGTTCAAGGGAGTTTCCTGCCTCAGCCTCCTGAGTAGCTGAGATTACAGGCATCTGCCATCATCCCCGGCTAATTTTTGTATTTTTATTGGAGACAGGGTTTCACCATATTGACCAGGCTGGTCTTGAACCTCTGACCTCAGGTGATCTGCCTGTCTTGGCCTCCCAAAGTGCTGGGAATATAAGCATGAGCCACCACGCCCAGCCAGAATATTGCTACTTTTGCAAATAGCTACAAATGACCCTGATCTGGACACATTGAGTTGATCATAGCTTTGTAAAAGAGGATAGCATTGTAAAACTACAAAATTAGACTAATAATCAATAACATAGAATGCTTTCAGCATAAGAAATAATACTATCCTAAGCAAAAATAAATAAATAAATAAAACTGGAGGAATTATATTTTCTGACTTCATATTATACCACAGAATTATAGCAACCAAAAGAGTATGGTACTGGCATAAAAATAGACCCATAGATCAATGGAACAGAATAGAGAACCCAGTAACAAATGTACATACCTACAGTGAACTCATTTTTGACAAAAGTGCCAAGAACATACACTGGTGGGAAATGGTATTGAAAAAACTGGATATCCATATGCAGAAGAATGAAAACAGACTAGTGTCTATCACCAAACACAAAAGTGAAATCAAAGTTGTTTAAAGATATAAAGCCAAGACCTCGAACTATAAAACTAGTACAGAAAAACTTTGGGGAACACCTCCAGGACATTGGTCTGGGCAAAAATATCTTGAGCAATACCCCACAAGCACAGGCAACCAAAGCAAAAATGGACAAATGGATCACATTAAGTTAAAAAGCTTCTGCACAGAAAATGATACAATCAACAAAGTTAAGAGACAATCCACAGAATGGGAGAAAATATTTGCAAACTACTCATCTGATAAGGATTAATAATCAGAATATATAGAAAGCTCAAACAACTCTTTAGGAAACAATCTAATAACCTAGCTAAAAAAAGGGGGGGCAAAAGATTTGAATAGGTATTTCTCAAAAGAAGACCTACAAATGGCAAACAGGTATAAGAAAAGTGCTCAATATCACCGATCATCAGAGAAATTTAAATCAAAACTACAACAAGATATCATCTCACCACAGTTTGTATGACTTGTATGCAAAAGACAAGCAATAACAAATGCTAGCAGGGATGCAGAGAAAAGGGAACTCTTGTACACTGCTCCTGGGAATGCAAATTACTAAAACCACTAAGGTGAACAGTTTGGATGTTTCTCAATAAACTAAAAGTGGAGCTACCATATGATCTAGCAATCTTACTGCTGGGTGTATACCAAAAATTAAAGAAATCAGTATGTCAAATACATATCTGCACTCCCGTATTTGTTGCAGCACTGTTTACAACGCTAAGATTTGGAAGAAACCTTAGTGTCCATCAACAGATGAATGGATAAAGAAAATGTGGTACATATACACAACGGAGGACTATTCAGCCATAACAAAGAATAAGATCCAGTCATTGTCAGTAACATTGATGGAACATTATGGATCATTATGGTAACTGAAATAAACCAGGCACAGAAAGACAAATGTCACATGTTCTCACTAATTTGTGGAATCTAAAATCAAAACAAACTCATGGACACAGAGAGTATAAGGATGGTTATCAGATGCTGGGAAAGGTAGCGGCAGGGGGTGTTGTGGGAAGGTGGGGATGGCTAATGCGTATAAAAATAGAGAGTTAATAAGACCTACTATTTGATAGCACAATAGGGTGACTATATTCAATAATAATTTAATTGTACATTTTGAAATAACTAAGACTGTAATTGAATTTTTTATAACTTGAAGGATAAATGCTTGAGGGGAGGGATACCCTATTCCCCATGATGTGCTTATTTCACATTGCATGCCTGTATCAAAACATCTCATGGACCCCACAGATACATACACATACTATGTACCCACAACATTTTTAAACAATCTAATACAATTTTTTAAATGGCACTTAACTTTTTGTTACCTTCAACTATTGTAAAATATATTCTATTATTTATGATTAGCCCTGTTTGAAAACAAATTTTAAAAACACTATTTAAAACCAAATAAATGGACTAGGAGTAACTTGCATAAAAATGACAGAAATTGCTACTTCTTCTAATTATTGAGATGGTATTTCTATATTTGTGAAATTATCTGTGATAGAAAGTTGAATTGTTTCCAACATTATTTTTATAATTAAATATGTTATATTGCTACTTCTTTAAAAGTAGCCTTTAAAATATTACCAATCTACTTTAAAGTCTACTTGCCAAAATATTAAACTATTCTTAAAAAAAGTAATTTATTTAATTACGTAACTTCCTCAAAGCAATGTCCTAATTTTCTCAAGCAATTATCTGATTTTCTCAAGCAATTGATATTAGCAAGTTGTGCTAGTTAACTGCTGAGAATCATTGTCTACATATCAGATAAACCATCTGTCAATCCTTTAAAGAAGACTTTATGAGCCTAAGAGATGGTAGTCCAATCTGTATCACTGACTTTAAACACTGGATAATTGACACTCCATGTTGCCTGTAAGCCTATTTCACAGCAGCTGAGTGATGTTAATAGGTACTTCTTGGAGTGCCATTTTCCTTGTAACCCTTAGATTAATTCAGATTGACTGAGTTCTGTGTCAGTGGAAATTGCCAAAATTACATCATTGTGCTTTGCATCTAGTTTCACTTTTCCAAAAGCCTACACAGATTTCAGATGTTGAGAAAATAGCTCTTGTTTTCCTTCTGGGTAATCTTTTTCATGTCACCACTCTTGTCAGCATCTGCACTGGGCAAATTTCCTAGAACCTCCCTTCTGCTTCTTTTAAAATACGAAAACAAAATCAATGTAGCGCAGCAAGCCAGGGAAAGTCTGCTTTGATTGACTTACGACCATAGTCACTCAGCAGTTCCTTCAGAGGTGGCTTCCCAAGTCAGACACTGAGTCCACGCGCTGTCCTCCTGCCTGCAGAAGTGGCTCGGAGAGCTGTTTGAGGAGAAAATGGGGGACTTTGGGCTTCAGCCCGAGGAGAACACGGTGGAGATGGAGGAGCCCCTGGGGGTCCGCAGGTTAACTGAAAACATGAGAGGACCCAAGCGCGGGACCAAGTCTGTCACTAACCTGTAAAGAACTCTGACCAAGCTGACTGGGCATTCTGTCTGCGCGCCTTTGCCACCACGTGTGCGGTAATGCCTGGGGCACGACTGGGCCATCCCAGTGTTCTTGTTTCTAGCCATTCCAAGGTTACCCCTCAGCAAAACGCCAGAGGCCGGCAGACACAGTGGAGCATCCTGCAGTAGGGATCCGAAGCCGTGGAAGCTCCAAAGGGCCACGACTGCTTCCCAGAAGCTCTAGCACGTTGCCCGGAAAGCCCAGATCGTCTTTGGCAAGACCTCCCGGATTGTGGTTTGACTTGCATTTCTCTGATGACCAGTGATGATGAACATTTTTTCATGTGTCTGTTGGCTGCATAAACGTATTCTTTTGATAAGTGTCTGTTCATATCCTTCGCCCACTTTTTGATGTGATTGATTTTTTCTTATACATTTGTTTAAGTTCTTTGTAGATTCTGGATATTAGCCCTTTGTCAGACGGGTAGATCGCAAAAATTTTCTCCCATTCTGTAAGTTGCCTGTTCACTCTAATGGTAGTTTTTTTTTTTTTTTTTTTTGCTGTGCAGAAGCTCTTTAGTTTAATTAGATCCCATTTGTCAATTTTGGCTCTTGTTGCCATTGCTTTTGGTGTTTTAGACATGAAGTCCTTGCCCATGCCTATGTCCTGAGTGGTATTGCCTAGATTTTCTTCTAGGGTTTTTATGGTTTTAGGTCTAACATTTAAGTCTTTAATCCATCTTGAAACTTAATAATAATAATAATAAAATATGGAAGAAATAAAAAAAAAAAAGACCTCCCGGAGACCAGGAACTTGGTCGGTGCTTGCAGCCTGAGATTGAGCTCTGGGGCACCTTCCTGTCCTTCTGCTTTTTCCTTGGCCGCCTTAGGGGGCGCGCCTCGCCATGGGTCTCCCTGTGGGCGGCGCGGTGGTGCTCCCGGATGTCACCTCCGGGCGCTTTTGAGACTGTGACCGGCCCTGGGCGCCCAGCACCAGCGGATTGGCCTCCCCACGCCCGGCTCAAGGACCTCCAGCACTCCGCAGTGCGGGCTGCAGGCGACCTCAACGTGGAGCTGCTGCCAGCGCCACAGGCCCCAGGGACGCCCAGGATCTGCTTCCCAGGCCCAAGAAGGGCAATTTCGGAAAGTCTTTGGCATGATGGAAGGCGGCGCCCATCCGGGGCGGGGCTGAGAACTAGGCTGGCGCCGCTGCCTGGTAAGCGGGACCAAGAGGCCCACGGCCTCCATCAGGAACCAGGTGCTTCTCCAAATCCCGGACTTCAAGGAGCAGCAACGGCGTCAAGCTGGCTGACATCAGGAACACCCAGAAGTCCCCGCTCCTGTCTGTCCTTCCGCACTCAGGAGCGGGGATGGCCGCAGGGACACCATCCGCCCACAAACCTCTGGTGTTTGCTGCCATGGTGGGCGGAGATGCGGTCCCCGAGGCCACTTTCGGCCAGGACGCCGGGATCTTATCAGCGGCAGCATCCCGCGCTGACACTCAGTATTGACTTTCCCCAGACATTGCTGGATTTTTTTCCTTTTTAAAACAATTTTGCAGTGGGAGGACAAAAAAGGGCATCCTCGGAGCGTTTACCAAATTCTCCTGGACCTGTGGTTCCATGGTGTTCACCTCTGCGTTTTACTGACCACTAACTGGCCAGAGCTCCTAAGGCCTATAGGGGTCCCTCTGCCCCACCGGGCGCTTTAGACACTCCTGAGGGACATTCATGGCTCAGGAGGATAAAGGTCCTCAGGGGCCTGCTGCCAGGAGGACATGCAGCCCCTCTGCCACCGCGTCTTCCGCCATTCCAGCCTGGAAAGAGAGACCTTGCCCTCCACCCCACAGGCCTTCATGACCTTGGGACCCACTCTTTAGAGGCCACGTGCGTTTCCACTGCCAAAGCAATGACACAGGAGATGGAAAGAAATTCTTGGCCTGGCGCGCTGGCTCACGCCTGTAGTCCCAACACTTTGGGAGGCCAAGGCGGGCGGATCACGAGGTCAGGAGATCGAGACCATCCTGGCTAGCAAGGTGAAACCCCGTCTCTACTAAGAACACACAAAAAGTTGGCGGGCGCCTGTAGTCCCAGCTACTCTGGAGGCTGAGGCGGGAGAGTGGCGTGAACCCAGGAGGCGGAGCTTGCAGTGAGCGGAGATCACGCCACTGCACTCCAGCCTGGGCAACAGAGCAACACTACGTCTCAGAAAATTAAAAAAAAATTTTGCTTTCACCATTTGTCCAAGTAATTTCTCGATTAGAGCCCAGAGTCGTGGGGCCCACACCGCCAGCTGACACATGAAAGTGTGGCAACGATGTGGTGGTGTCTGTGTGTGGCAGCGTGGTGGTGTGTCTGTGTGGCAGTGTGTCCGCATTTCTGTGTGGTGGTGTATCTGTGTGGCAGAGTGTCTGGTGCTATGTCCATGTGGTGGTGTATCTGCATGGTGATGTCTCCGTGTGACAGTGTTTTGTGTATCTGTGTGACAGTGTCTGTGTGTCCTTGTGTCCACATGGCAGTGTGTGTGGTGGTGTGATGGTGTGGAGGTGTGTCCATGTGACAGTGTGGCAGTGTGTGTGGCAGTGTCCATATGGCAGTGTGTCGGTGTGTTCATGTGTGTGATGGTGTGTCCGTGTGACAGTGTGGTGATGTCTCGTGTGTCTGTGTGTCCCTGTGGTAGTGTGACAGTGTGTCCATGTGGTGATGTCTCCGTGTGTCTGTGGCCCTGTGATAGTGTGGTGGTGTGTCCGTGTGGTGATTTCTCCATATGTCTGTGTGTCCATCCATGTGACTATGCCACTGTGTCCGTGTGACTGTGTGATGGTGTCTCCATGTGGTAATGTCTCCGAATGTCTGTACATGTGAGTCTGGTCGTGTGTCCACGTGGCGGTGTGTCTGTGTAACAATGTGGCGGTGTTCCCTCCCCGGCTTGCGGAGCTAGCATCTTTCTCTCTCAGCCCAGGACGCCTGAGGAGGCCCCAGCTTGAACATAAAGTATTGATATTTTACACATTTGCACATAATTAGAATTTTGAAGCCGTAATTTCAGATAAGATGTCTAGGACATAACAATATTGATGTAAGAAAGCCATAAGCAATGTTTATTTTCAATCAGATTTACTAAAAAATTTTATTGAACTGGTCAATTTTCTTTGCCAATATTACTGTATTCTTATTTCTAGTAATAGAAGTGTGAAAAAGCATCAAGGAAACTTAAATTGCATTCTCATACTGACTGCATACAATAATTCTGAAAACAGTGGAAGTTATATATATCCCCCATAAGTAAAACATGAGTAACACAAGAAATGAAAAACTAATAGGAGACAATTCAAATAATGGCGGCCTGTTATTCTCATCTAGTTAAGTACTATTATTTTCTAACAGGAATTTGCTATTTCAAATATATTATCTGAGATGTCTATATATTTATATTTTGAGATACTATACAAATTTGAGCCAATGACATAGAATTTTACAAATCAAGAAGCTTATTCTGGGGCCATTTCTTTTGACGTTTTCTCTAAACTACTAAAGAGGCATTAATGATCCATAAATTATATTATCTACATTTACAGCATTTAAAATGTGTTCAGCATGAAATATTAGCTACAGTGGAAGCTAAATAAATTTAACATGGAATAAAGATTTGTCCTTAAATATAATCTACAAGAAGACTTTGATATTTGTTTTTCACAAGTGAAGCATTCTTATAAAGTGTCATAACCTTTTTGGGGAAACTATGGGAAAAAATGGAGAAACTCTGAAGGGTTTTAAGTATCTTACCTGAAGCTACACACTCCATAACCTCTCTTTACAGGGAGCTCCTGCAGCCCCTACAGAAATGAGTGGCTGAGATTCTTGATTGCATAGCAGAGCTTCTCATCTAAACCCTTTCCCTTTTTAGCGTCTGTGTATCAGTATACAAGTTCTATAAACTGTAGTTACTTATTTTAATCCCAAAGCACAGTAACAATATACTTCATCCTAGGGTTGGCAGTTTCTCTGAGTGTTTTGTTTAATTATCATTATTATATTTGCAGGATTCCAAAGCGCCTAAAAAGTAAAATATTTTAAAAAGGGGAAAGAGAGAAAGAGGAAGAAAATAAAATTAATAGCCCATTCTGTCACTGTTATTACACATCAGAATACCTTTTTGTTAATCTAATTAAAATTAGTGACATCATTTAACATTTATGTCTTCAACAAAAGTTTGGAATCCTAAAAAGCCATTTAATTTGCTAATAAATATATTTGAATTGAATTGAAATCCTTATGTATTACTTTAAATAAAGAACACAAGATGAATTATGATGTAGAAAATTCTATCCCTCATTGTCCAAAATCTAATAGTTAAATTGAACTTGTTAAATAATATTTTTGTCCAGGCGTGAGGCTTACACCTGGAATCCCAATAGTTTGGGAGGCAAAGGCAGGTGGATTGCTTGAGCTGAGGAGTTGCAGACCAGGCTCGGCAACATGGTGAAACCCAATCTTTACAAAAAAAAAAAAAAAAAAAAAATTAGCCAGGCATAGTGGCTTGCCTGTAGTCCCAGCTACTCAGGAGGATGAGATGGGAGGATCACCTGAGCCTGGGGAAGCTGGGGCTGCAGTAAGCCATGATTGTGCCACTGTACTCCAGCTTGGGCAACAGACTGAGACCCTGTCTCGAAAGAAGAAAGAAAGAAAGAAAGAAAGAAAGAAAGAAAGAAAGAAAGAAAGAAAGAAAGAAGGAAAGAAAAGCAGACAGGCAGGCAGGCGAGAGAGCAAGGAAGGAAGGAAGGAAGGAAGGAAGGAAGGAAGGAAGCAAAGAAGGAAAGAAGGAAGGGAGGAAGAAAAATAATGGTTTTGGTGCCAATAATCTTTGTGGAATTTTGCTTTAATGAAATAGATTTAACTAAGTAGTGACATGATCTGCTTAAGTGTATTGACCCTAGCAATCAGAGGCATCTGAAGCCCCACAATGACTTGACACTTACATTTGACAAACATTGATTCTCCTATCATACCTACGGCATAGTCGGAATTTCAGAATTCCAACTTTCCCTGTGCTATTTGAGCACATTGCTTAACATCTCTAAGACTCGATATTTTTACTCTTAAGATACTACAAATAATAGTACATAGTTTATATGATATAATGTGTATCAAAAGCATTATACTTTCAGGCAGACAGCAATTTCTCAATAAATATTTGCTAATGTTTTAGTACAAACAGGAAAATTGGATTAGGGTATTTATGACACTGTTGATCCTCCTTCTAGAAACATTTGTTTCTAAAACTTGTTTTCAAGTTAGAGCACTATTTTGTGTTCAAATTGAAAATACTATATGTTCAGATTTTTTAAAAAACAGTATTGCATTAATGTTTTAATAAAAAATATTCCTAAATGAGCTTGAGCAAGGAGGATGGGGAGATAAGTAAAATAAGGCTTTGTGGCATAGGAGACATTTGGTGGAAATCTTTCAGCTCAACTAAGATTTGAAAAAGAAAAAAAGAGAATTTTTATAAAAAATGTGAAGGCAGGATTTACCCTGATGAGCTTGTGGAGAAAATACAAAGTCTAACGTAATTCAAAAGAGACTAATCAGTCAAAGTAGTTTTGAAGGAAATATCTTGAAGAGAGAGAACATAAAATGAAGATCAGGTATGTAATTATTTTTATAATCTATCCATGAGATAAAAAGCATTGGGTTTTTTTTTTATTTGTCAAAAAGGGACAATAGTTTTAAGAACCATTCTTTGTTCAGCCTAAAGAGGATTTTACATCTTGAGCCAGTGACATATTGTGCTAAGTAGGATAATATCCTAATTTGTGTCTATATCACCAATTTTGTTCTCAATAAAAACACTTTATTCACACAACTGATGATCATCTGCATTTGATTTAGTGCTGAACTGTCAAAGGGGGGCTAATAAAAACAAAATATTAGAGTTGCAAGTGGCATAAGTGGAAAATAATGATCATACTCATCACTACTGAAATAATAAAACAAAGCAAAAAATAAATAAGAAAAAAATTGACTACATGAACATTTGCTTCTCTCCTAAGAATCAAAACCCTTCATTTTCTGTGGCAAAAAAGCATCTGGGTCCATGAACCCACGCAAAAGTCTACTGTTTCTGGGAGATAAGAAGCAGCAAAACACAACAGCTTTCCGAGAAGGTTAAGAAACCTCTCATACCCTACCCTATCCCACCTGAGACCAGGCAAAGGATCATTGCTTCTGGGGGACAGATGCAAGAAAAATACTTCTCCATCAGGAGAGTAACAAGGATTGTTTTGGGGCCCAGGATTTTGCACTAATGCATAGTTGTGCTACTGTGGTAAAGGGTTGGAAAATCTCCATCCAGTGACACAGACAAAGGTGCATTGTTCCTATGGAAGAAGAAATAAAATAGTATGTCCTTAGTGTGGGGTTGAAAACTTGCAATGATACAAATCAAAGGTTTTCTACCACTGAGGTGGGAGGAGGGCAAGGTATCATTTCTTCCTCAAAAAACAACACAGATAAGAGACAGTTTGATTCCCACTAGAATAAGAGTCAGGAAGTGCTAAAAATACCCCTTCTCTGAGTGTCCAATGATGAAACTGGCTCAAAAATAACATGAATCATACCTCTGCCCCCAACCTGAATTTTCTGCCTAGTCACACACACACACACAAAATGATGTTCTACAGTTAGAGAGGAACAAGAAAGTGGAGAGAGACCCTCCTATGACATATGTGGTAAGGACTACGGAAAGATAACTGGAACAGGAGCACTGGAATATGGCCTCCAGAGCCTAAGGCCCCACACAAGTCACATGATATAGCAGCCTGCTGCTGGAGAAATCTGAGTTACGTGGTTCACTGAATGTTTCAGACACCGCGGCAAAAACCAACCTTTCTTCCTGCCCACACTAATAGCATGACACAAACCAAAATGAAACATAAATATAAAACAATCTCAACATAAACAATTATCTCATGATCTACTGATTTTCGACATCTGATGATTTGCATTTTTTAGAAATTGGGAGACACATAAAACCAAGTTAGAAATTTGGGTTATGAGTTATAATATTTTCAAAAGATAAAAAGTCAACAGAATCAAATTCAGAGATAATTCAGATGTTGGAACTAAATGCAACTAATTTAAAATAATAATGATCAAAATGTTAAAGAATCTACTTAAAAAAAGACAACATGTATGGAAAAATGAGGAATTTCAGCAGAGATGGGAACAGTAAAAGGCAAAAGCTAGAAATAAGTGAAAGCATGAGAACAGAAATGAAGAATTACAACAGCAAGCTGATTAGCAGACTGGTCATCAGAGCTAAAGAAAGAAGCAGTAAATTTTATGCTAGGTCAATACAAATTATTTGAATGGTAGCACAAAGGGAGGAAAGAGAAAAACAAAATAAACCAATGAGCCAAGCAAATAAAATACTCCAGTGAATCCAAGAATTCTCTGGTAACATGAAATTAAGTAAAATACAATTAATTGGAATTCCAGGAGAGTAAAAACAGAATGTAAGGGAAGAAAAATTTGAAAAAGATGACTAAGGAGACCAAATAAACTCAAAAAGATCCAAGAAAGATAAAGACAAAATTTAAAGAACGCTAGAATAATCACACTAGTCGAACTGCTGAAAACCAACGATTAGCAAAAATCTTGAATTCAGTCACAGAAAAATAGGAACACTGTGTAGAGAGATAAACAGAAATAGACATTACAGTGAACTGCGTGTCAGCAACTCTGCAAGTCAGAAACCAATGATACAAAATTTTTAAATAACTGGAAAAAAGTCAACCCCCAATCTTACATCCATTAACTATATAGTGAAAATAACAATGAAATGAAGACATTTTCAGATTAACACTGCAAGAGTCCCTTGCTAACAGGTCTGCACTAAAATAAATGTCAAAATCATTTCTTGAGGCAAAAGGAATATGGAAGCAGATGAAAGTTGAAACTACACAAAGAAATAAAGAGTGCCAGAGAAGATATAAAGATATATAGCCCAATTATTTTACATTGCTCTAGAGATAATTGTCTTATTTTTTTAAAAAAAGAGTAACTTTATATTATGGAATTCATAATATTTGAGACTATAATGCATGACATAAATAGTATAAAGGAGAGAGGAAACAAAAATATACATTTTAAGGTTTTTATACCATGGTTGGTATAATACAAATTATAGGTTACTATAATAAGCTAGAATAGGTATTGAAATCTCTAGAGAAACCATGAACATTTTCAAAAGATGGTATGTGCATTAATATTTTCATAGAACTTCCAGCTTTTGTTTTTCTTCATTTAATTTTATTTATTTATTTATTTATTTTTGAGAGGGAGTCTCTCCCTGTTGCCCAGGCTGGAGTGCAATGGCCTGATCTCAGCTCACTGCAACCTCCACCTCCCAGGTTCCAATGATTCTCCTGCCTCAGCCTCCCAAATAGCTGGGATTACAGGTGCCCACCACCATGCCTAGTTAATTTTTGTATTTTTAGTGGACATGGGGTTTCACCACATTGGCCTGGCTTGTTTCAAACTCCTGACCTCGTGATCGGCCCACCTCAGCTTCCCAAAGTGCTGGGATTACAGACTTGAGACACTGTGCTAGGCCCCAGCTTTTATTTTTTAAGGTAGTTGTTGTGTTATTACATGTGAAGTAAGGTTATTCTTGAATATCCACGTTTTGAGGATAATGACAAATTAATTTATCTCAACCTAAATAACATTTCGTTATTGAATATTTAAATATTTTTATTATTTTTACTTTTTAACAGAAGTCATTCTAACTGGTGTGAGATGGTATCTAATTGATGTTTTGCTTTGCATTCTCTAATGATTAGTGATGGTATGCATGTGTTAATATGTTTGTTGGCCACATATGCGTTCTTTAGAAAACTGTCTGTTCATGTTCTTTGCCCATTTTTTAATGGGGTTATTTTTTGCTTCTTGATTTGTCTAAGTCTCTTATAGATTCTGGATAATAGGCCTTTGCTGTATGCATAGTGTGTGAATATTTTCTTCCACTCTGTAGGCTGTCTGTTCAATCCCCCTTGAGAGTTTCTCATGCTGTGCAGAAGCAGCTCTTTAGTTTCATTAAATCACACTTGTCAATTTTCATTTTTCTGGCAATTGCTTTTGAGGACTTACCCATAAATTCATTGCCAAGTGCAATGTCCAGACAAATATTTCCTAGGTTTTCTTCCAGGATTTTTATAGTCAGAGGATGTAATCTTATGCCAACGGGTCTTAATAATCAAATGACTCCACAGTGAGAATCATTACTCTGAAAAATTGATTTTGTTATAATGATGGAAATTTAAATATTTGAAAGTAAAAACACATGCCACCTTTTTGCTAGAACTCTGCAAGGCAAATTGCTGTAAGACAGGCAGAGGAAGCACTATATATATATATATATATATATATATATATATATATATATATCTATATCCAAAATATAATTTGCAGTGAAATAAATGAAAGCAAATTATAAATAAACTTACCTGATTTTACAAACTAACCAGTAAAAGGATTTCTACTAATTTTTCTATTGCCTGCGTTGCCCTTTCTTCTAGATCCAATTTATATTTTTGTACTTCACCAATGTGTCTTCACCAATGTGTACTTTCCATATGTTTTTTAAGATTTAATATTACTTTTTCCAACATCTTTTTATCCTCTTCAAGTTTTTTATATTCCTGTTGTATTTTTTCATAGATAATAACTCCTGTTGAATAACTTCTTTTTAGTCAAATAGACATATTTTGAAGATACAGCTTTCAGCTTTGCTGTAAGATCATTGAACTACATTAATAAAATAATATAGCTCGATAATGAAGTAGGCTGAGAATAATCTCATACAAAACCAATAACAAATTTTGAAATACATTTACTTGCAATAAAATGTTATCTATAATGTAGATTCTTTAAATGTTAACCCGTACTCAGAAATTCAAGAACAAAGTAAAAGCCACCATGAGTCACAAACATATATTCTTTACTCTCATCATCTTTGCCACAGAACTTTTGCGCTTGATCTTAATTTTGTTTTTCTCATAATTTGTGTTTTTTCCTTTCTTAAATGGCTCTAAGTTAACTCTTATTAGAAAGTTTCAAACCCCCTTCTCTCATCATCATGCCCCAAAATTTGTCAAAAAAAAGTTTCAGAGATATTATATTGAGTTATTTAGGCCAAAGGCAATAAATGGCTCTTAGAATAAGACTTTGAAAATAATGTAATACTCTACAATAGGCATGGTGTATCATGCATATAATCCTAGCACTTTAGGAGGCTGTGGCAGAAAGATCCCTTGAGGTCAAAAATTTGAGATCAGCCAGAGCAACATAGTGATACCATAATCTCGACAAAAAAAAAAAAAAATGTGAAAAAATTAGCCAGGCATGATGCCTTATGCTTGTAGATCCAACTGGCTGGGAGATTAAGGCAAAAGGATGGCTTGGACTCAAGAGTTCAGGGCTGTGGTGAATTATGATCAAACCACGGCACTTCTGCCTCGATGACAAAGACCGTATCTCAAAAAAACACAAAATAATCCTATAAATAAGGATTCTAATGCCACAAGCCTTTCCATAGGCTGTAAATGTTTTATGCTCATTTGAATTGCATTTTAAAAAGTAATGATTCTTGGGGTAAAGGCCATAGAATACAGTCCCAAGAAATAAATCCACATATTTACCTTACAAGAAATAAATCCACATTCTTGTGTTACAAGAGCTCCTGAAGGAGGCACTAAACGTAGAAAGGAAAAACCAGTACCAGCCACTACAAAAACATATCGAATTGTAAAGACCATTGACACTATAAAGAAACTGCAAACTAATGGGAAAAATAAAAAGCTAGCAACATCATGACAGGATAAATTTCACATGTAACAATACTAAACTTAAATGTAAATGGGCTAAATGCCCCCGTTAAAAGACACAGACTGGCAAGTTGGATAAAGAGTAAAGACCCATTGTTGTCCTGTATTCAGGAGACCCATCTCATGTGCAAAGACACACATAGGCTTAAAATAAAGGGATGGAGGAATATTTACCAAGCAAATGGAAAGCAAAAAAGAGCAGGGTTTGCAATCCTAGTCTCTGATAAAACAGACATTAACTGAAAAAGATCAAGAGAGACAAAGAAGAGCACTACAAAGCAGTGCCATCTGCTTTTCCTCAGGCCTCTGCTCCATCAGCCATCAGGTGGCAGCCACTCAGGATGTTGGAACCGGGCCATCCCTGCTTCTTTGAGTGGGTGAGGTTGGTGGCTGCTCCACCTGCTCCAGGCACACCCTTAACAGATGTGGCTGCTTGCTCTTTAAGCCAGCTTGGCCTTGCCTGGCATGCACAGGCCCTGGGGACCGACATGCTGCTCTGAGACCGTCCTGACTTTGTCAAATTCTACGTCTGGCCTGGGCCACAGAAGCACAAGTCCCCTGGGTGGTACCACTGGCTGCTTTCTGGACTGGAACATAAAGTCCTCCTCAAGACGACCTGTGGTCTGCCTCTTGGCAACCAACAAGCCCGCAGTGTCATACGACCCATGAGACATGGACTGAAGGCCCAAAGGGAGTGCACACCATGCTCCAGAGCCAGCTGCTCCTTTCCTCTATATGGCCCCATTTGCAGCACAGTTGTTGCACTGAGGCTTGTGCATGCTGGGCAAGGGCAAGCTGCCTCAAAGGGCAACCAGCTATCTTTGCACGGATGTTCCAGCAGCAGGCAGACCAGCCATCAACCTCACACGCTGCCAGTCAGGCTAAATCAGCTCTTCTACCATAAAGGTAGGGCCACAGTGCCATCTGGTTTTCCTAAGGCCTCTGTTTCTTCAGCCATTAGGTCGCACCCACTCAGGCTTTGGGAACCTGGCTACCCCGGCTTCCTGGAGTGGGTGAGCTGGTGGCTGCTCCACCTGCTCTAGGCGCACCCTTGCAGAGGTGGCTGGTTGCTCTTTGAGCCAGCTTGGCCTTGCCTGGCATGCACAGACCCCAGCTACGGACACGCTACTCCAAGTGAGCTTGTCCTGTCTAGGCCAAATTCTAAGTTTCACCAGGGCCACAGAAGGCAGAGTCCCGAGGGTGCTAATCCTGGCTGCTTTCTGCACTTGAACATAAAGTCCTTCTCAAGACGGCCTATGGTCTGCCTCTTGGCAACCAAGAAGCCCGCAGTGACATAAGACCCTTGAGGCAAGGACTGGAGCCCCCAAAGACAGCATACACCTTGCTCCTGAGATGGCTGCTCGTTTCCCCTATATGGCTCCATTTGTAGCACAGTAGTTGCACTGAGGCTTGTGCATGCTGGGCAAAGCTAAGAGGGCTCAAAGAGCAACCAGTCACCTCTGTGAGGGTGTGCCAGGAGCTGGGGGCACAGCCACCAACCTCACTCGCTGCAGGACATGGAACATCAGTTCTTCTAACAAAAAGGTAGGGCCAAGGGCCATCTGCTTTTCCTAAGGCCTTTGCTCCATCAGCCATCAGGTGGCAGCCACTCAGTCTGTGGGAACATGGCCATCCACTTCCTTGACTGGGTAAGGTTGGTGGCTGGTCCACCTCCTCCAGACGCACCCCTGCAGAGGTGGCTGGTTGCTCATTGAGCCAGTTTGGCCTTGTCTGGCATGCACAGAGTTGAGGTACTAACACGCTGCTCTGAGTGAGCTTGTCCTGCCTTGGCACAAATTAAAAGTCTGGCCAGGGCCACAGAAGACCAAGTCCCCTGGATGGTGATCCTGGCTGCTTTCTGCAGTGGAACATAAAGTCCTTCTCAAGATGGCCTGTGGTTGGCCTCTTGGCAACCAAGAATCGTGCAGTGGCATAGGAGCCCTGAGGCATGGATTGGAGAGCCGAAGGCAGCGCATACCCTGCTCCTGAGCCTGCTGCTTGTTTCCTCTCTGTGGCTCCATTTGTAGCACAGTTGTTGCACTGAAGCTTGCACATGCCCGGCAAGGCCAAGCTGGCTCAAGGAGCAACGGCCACCTCCGCAAGGGTGTGCCAAGAGCAGGTGCACCAATTACCAACTACAGGTCGGACACAGTACATCAGTTCTTCTACCCTAAAGTTGGGCCACAGTGCCATCTGCTTTTCCTAAGGCCACTGCTAAATCAGGAATTAGGTGGCAGCCAAGGCAGGACAAGCACACTCGGAGCAGTGTGTTAGTACCTGGGGCCTGTGCATGCCAGGGAGGCCAAGCTGGCTCAAAGAGCAACCAGACACCTCTGTAAGGTCTGGCCAGGGCTATAGAAGTTCCCCCAGATGGTAATCCTGGCTGCTTTCTGCACTTGAATATAAAGTCCTCCCCAAGATGGCCTGTGGTCTGCCTCTTGGCAACCAAGAAGCCCGCAGTGCCATGTGACACCTGAGGCATGGACTGGAGCCCCAAAGGGAGGGTACACCCTTCTCCTGAACCTGCTTCTTGTTTCCTCTATATGGCTCCATTTGTGGCAAAGTTGTTGCACTGAAACTTGTGCATGCCGGGCAAGGACAAGCTGGCTCAAAGAGCAACCAGCCACCTCTGCAAGGGTGTGGCAGGAGCCAGTGTACCAGTCACCAATTAGCGTCCGGACATGTATATCACTTCTTCCACCCTAAAGGTAGGGCCACAGTGCCATCTGCTTTTCTTAAGGCCTCTGCTCCATCAGCAATAAGGTGGCAGACACTCAGGCTGTGGGAACCTGGCCATCCCCACTTCCTCGAGTGGGTGAGGTGGTGGATGCTCCGCCTGCACTAGGCGCACCCTTGCAGAGGTGGCTGGTTGCTCTTTGAACCAGCTTGGCCTTGCCTGGCATGCATAGGCCCCAGCTACTGACACGCTGCTCCGAGTGAGCTTGTCCTGCCTTGGCACAAATTTTAAGTCTCGCCAGGGCCACAGAAGGCTCAGTCCCATGGATGGTAATTTTCGCTGCTTTCTGCACTTGAACGTAAAGTCCTCCTCAAGAAGGCCTGTGGTCTGCCTCTTGGCAACCAAGAAGCCTGCCGTACCATACGACTCGAGGCATGGACTGGAGCCCCAAAGGCAGCGCACACCCTGCTCCTGAGCCTGCTGCTTGTTTCCTCTCTGTGGCTCCATTTGTAGGACAGTTGTTGCCCTGAGGCTTGTGCATGCCGGGCAAGGCCAAGCTGGCTCAAAGAGCAAGCACCCACCTCTGCAAGGGCATGCCAGGAGCAGGTGCACCAGTCACCAACTAGCGGCCGGACATGGTACATAACTTCTTCTACCCTAAAGGTGGGCTACAGCGCCATCTGCTTTTCCTAAGGCCGCTGCTCCATCAGTAGTTAGGTGGCAGCCAAGGCAAGACAAGCTCACTCAGAGCAGCGTGTTAGTACCTGGGGCCTGTGCATGCCAGGGAGGCCGAGCTCACTCAAAGAGCAACCAGCCACCTCTGCAAGGTCTGGCCAGGGCTACAGAAGGCCCCCCTGGATGGTAATCCTGGCTGCTTTCTGCACTTGAACATAAAGTCCTCCTCAAGATGGCCTGTGGTCTGCCTCTAGGCAACCAAGAAGCCCGCAGTGCTACACGACCCCTGAGGCATGGACTAGAGCCCCAAAGGCAATGCACAACCTGCTCCTGAGCCTGCTGCTCGTTTCCTCTCTGTGGCTACATTTGTAGCAGAGTAGTTGCACTGAGCTTTGCGCATGCTGGGCAAGGCCAAGCTGGCTCAAAGAGCAACCAGCCACCTCTGCAAGGCTGGGCCAGGAGAAGGTGGACCAGTCACCAACCTCACTTGCTGCCGGACATGGCACATCCGTTCTTCTACTCTATGGGTAAGGCCAAGAGGCAGACCACAGGCCATCTTGAGGAGGGCTTTATGTTCAAGTGCAGAAAGCAGCCAGGATTGCCACCCTGGGAACTCGGCCTTCTGTGGTCCGCAGTGCCATACGAGCTCTGAGGCATGGACTGGTGCCATGTGCTTTATAGAAAAATTAACTTAAGATCAATTAAACAGTTAAACGTGCCATCTGATTTTCCTCAGGTCTCTGCTCCATCAGCTATCAGGTGACAGCCACTCAGGCTGTTGCAACCTGGCCATCCCTGCTTCCTTGAGTAGGTGAGCTTGGTGGCTGGTCCAACTGGTCCAGGCCCACCCTTGCACAGGTGGCTGGTGGCTCTTTGAGCCAGCTTGGGCTTCCCTGGGATGCGCAGGCCTCAGGTAATAACACGCTGCTCCGAGTGAGTTTGTCCTGCCTTGGCACAAATTCTAAGTATGGCCAGGGCCACAGAAGGCCGAGTGCCCTGGGTGGCAATCCTGGCTGCTTTCTACAACTGAACGTAAAGTCCTCCTCAAGATGGCCTGTGATCTGCCTCGTGGCAACCAAGAAGCCCGCAGTGACATATGATGCCTGAGGCATGGACTGGAGCCCCAAAGGCAGTGCACACCCTGCTCCTGAGCCTGCTGCTTGTTTCTATATGGCTCCATTTGTAGCACAGTTGTTGCACTGAAACTTGGTCATGCCGGCCAAGGCCAAGCTGGCTCAAAATGCAACCAGTCACCTCTGCAATGGTGTGCCAGGAGCAGGGGCACGAGCTACCAACTAGCAGCCGGACATGTACATCACTTCTTCTACCCTAAAGGTAGGGCCACAGTGCGATCTGCTTTTCCTAAGGTCTCTGTTCCATCAGCAATTAGGTGGCAGCCAATCAAGCTGTGGGAAGCTGGCCATCCCCACTTCCTTGTGTGGCTGAGGTACTGGATGCTCTGCCTGCTCTAGGCACACCCTTGCAGAGGTGGCTGGTTGCTCTTTGAGCCAGCTTGGCCTTGCCTGGCATGCATAGGCCCCAGCGACTGACACGCTGCTCCGAGTGAGCTTGTCCTGCCTTGGCACAAATTCTATGTCTGGCCAGGGCCACAGAAGGCCGAGTCCCCTGGATGGTAATCCTGGCTGCTTTCTGTACTTGAACGTAAAGTCCTCCTCAAGACGGCCTGTGGTCTGCCTCTTGGCAACCAAGAAGCCTGCAGTGCCATACGACCCGAGGCATGGACTGGAGCCCCAAAGGCAGCACACACCTGGTTCCTGAGCCTGCTGCTTGTTTCCTCTCTGTGGCTCCATTTGTAGCACAGTTGTTGCACTGAAGCTTGTGCATGCTGGGCAAGGCCAAGCTGGCTCAAAGAGCAACCAGCCACCTCTGCAAGGGTGTGCCAGGAGCAGGTGCACCAGTCACCAACTAACGGCCAGACATGGTACATCACTTCTACCCTAAAGGTGGGCCACAGTGCCATCTGCTTTTCCTAAGGCCTCTGCTCCATCAGGAATTAGGTGGCAGCCAAGGCAGGACAAGCACACTCGGAGCAGTGTGTTAGTACCTGGGGCCTGTGCATGCCAGGGAGGCCAAGCTGGCTCAAAGGGCAACCAGACACCTCTGCAAGGTCTGGCCAGGGCTATAGAAGGTCCCCCTGGATGGTAATCCTGGCTTTCTGCACTTGAATATAAAGTCCTCCCCAAGATGGCCTGTAGTCTGCCTCTTGGCAACCAAGAAGCCCGCAGTGCCATGTGACACCTGAGGCATGGACTGGAGCCCCAAAGGCAGGGTACACCCTTCTCCTGAACCTGCTTCTTGTTTCCTCTATATGGCTCCATTTGTGGCAAAGTTGTTGCATTGAAGCTTGTGCATGCCGGGCAAGGACAAGCTGGCTCAAAGAGCAACCAGCCACATCTGCAAGGGTGTGGCAGGAGCCAGTGTACCAGTCACCAATTAGCATCCGGACATGTACATCACTTCTTCCACCCTAAAGGTAGGGCCACAGTGCCACCTGCTTTTCTTAAGGCCTCTGCTCCATCAACAATAAGGTGGCAGACACTCAGGCTGTGGGAACCTGGCCATCCCCACTTCCTCGAGTGGGTGAGGTGGTGGATGCTCCGCCTGCACTAGGCGCACCCTTGCAGAGGTGGCTGGTTGCTCTTTGAACCAGCTTGGCCTTGCCTGGCATGCATAGGCCCCAGCTACTGACACGCTGCTCCGAGTGAGCTTGTCCTGCCTTGGCACAAATTTTAAGTCTCGCCAGGGCCACAGAAGGCTCAGTCCCATGGATGGTAATTTTCGCTGCTTTCTGCACTTGAACGTAAAGTCCTCCTCAAGAAGGCCTGTGGTCTGCCTCTTGGCAACCAAGAAGCCTGCCGTACCATACGACTCGAGGCATGGACTGGAGCCCCAAAGGCAGCGCACACCCTGCTCCTGAGCCTGCTGCTTGTTTCCTCTCTGTGGCTCCATTTGTAGGACAGTTGTTGCCCTGAAGCTTGTGCATGCCGGGCAAGGCCAAGCTGGCTCAAAGAGCAAGCACCCACCTCTGCAAGGACATGCCAGGAGCAGGTGTACCAGTCACGATCTAGCGGCCGGACATGGTACATCACTTCTTCTACCCTAAAGGTGGGCTACAGCGCCATCTGCTTTTCCTAAGGCCACTGCTCCATCAGCAGTTAGGTGGCAGCCAAGGCAGGACAAGCTCACTCAGAGCAGCGTGTTAGTACCTGGGGCCTGTGCATGCCAGGGAGGCCGAGCTCACTCAAAGAGCAACCAGCCACCTCTGCAAGGTCTGGCCAGGGCTACAGAAGGCCCCCCTGGATGGTAATCCTGGCTGCTTTCTGCACTTGAACATAAAGTCCTCCTCAAGATGGCCTGTGGTCTGCCTCTAGGCAACCAAGAAGCCCGCAGTGCTATACGACCCCTAAGGCATGGACTAGAGCCCCAAAGGCAATGCACAACCTGCTCCTGAGCCTGCTGCTCGTTTCCTCTCTGTGGCTACATTTGTAGCAGAGTAGTTGCACTGAGCTGTGCGCATGCCAGGCAAAGCCAGGCTGGCTCAAAGAGCAACCAGCCACCTCTGCAAGGCTGGGCCAGGAGCAGGCGGACCAGCCACCAACCTCACTCCCTGCCAAACATGGTACATCCTTTCCTCTACCCTAAGTGTAGGGCCAAGAGGCAGACCACAGGCCATCTTGAGGAGGACTTTATGTTCAAGTGCAGAAAGCAGGCAGGATTGCCACCCACGGGACTCGGCCTGCTGTGGTCCGCAGTGCCGTACGAACTCTGAGGCATGGACTGCTGCCATGTGCTTTATAGAAAAATCAACTTAAGATCCATTAAAGTGTTAAACGTGCCATCTGATTTACCTCAGGCCTCTGCTCCATCAGCCATCAGGTGGTAGCCACTCAGGCTGTTGTAATCTCGCCATCCCTGCTTCCTTGAGTAGGTGAGCTTGGTGGCTGGTCCAACTGGTCCAGGCGCACCCTTGCACAGGTGGCTGGTTGCTCTTTGAGCCAGCTTGGCCTTGCCTGCCATGCACAGGCCCCAGGTACTAACACGCTGGTCCAAGTGAGTTTGTCCTGCCTTGGAACAAATTCTAAGTCTGGACAGGGCCACAGAAGGCCGAGTGCCCTGGGTGGCAATCCTGGCTGCTTTCTACACTTGAACATAAAGTCCTCCTCTAGACAGCCTGTGGTCTGCCTCTTGGCCACCAAGAAGCCCGCAGTGCCATATGAAGCCTGAGGCATGGACTGGAGCCCCAAAGGCAGTGCACACCCTGCTCCTGAGCCTGCTGCGCATTTTTATATGGCTCCATTTGTAGCACAGTTGTTGCACTGAAGCTTGGGCATGCCGGCCAAGGCCAAGCTGCCTCAAAGAGCAACCAGCCGCCTCTGCAAGGGTGTGCCTTGAGCAGGTGCACCAGTCACCAACTAGCAGCCAGACATGTGCATCACTTCTTCTACCCTAAAGGTAGGGCCACAGTGCCATCTGCTTTTCCTAAGGCCTCTGCAACATCAGCAATTAGGTGGCAGCCAATCAAGCTGTGGGAAGCTGGCCATCCCCACTTCCTTCAGTGGGTGAGGTGGTGGATGCTCCGCCTGCTCTAGGCGCACCCTTGCACAGGTGGCTGGTTGCTCTTTGAGCCAGCTTGGCCTTGCCTAGCATGCATAGGCCCCCGCTACTGGCACATTGCTCCGAGTGAGCTTGTCCTGCCTTGGCACAAATTCTCAGTCTGGCCAGGGCCACAGAAGGCCGAGTCCCCTGGACGGTAATCTTGGCTGCTTTCTGCACTTGAATGTAAAGTCCTCCTCAAGACGGCCTGTGGTCTGCCTCTTGGCAACCAAGAAGCCTGCAGTGCCATATGACCCCTGAGGCATGGACTGGAGCCCGAAAGGCAGCGTACACCCTGCTCCTGATCCTGCTGCTTGTTTCCTCTCTGTGGCTCCATTCGTAGCACAGTTGTTGCACTGAGGCTTGTGCAGGCCGAGCAAGGCCAAGTTGGCTCAAAGAGCAAACAGTAAACTCTGCCAGGGTGTGCCAGGCACCGGTTCACCAGCCACCAACCTCACTCGCTCCCGCAAATGGCACATCAGTTCTTCTACCCTAAAGGTAGGACCAAAGGGCCATCTGCTTTTCTGAAGTCCTCTGCTCTATCAGCCATCACGTGGCAGCCACTCGGGCTGTGGGAACCAGGCCATGTATTTCCTTGGTTAAGTGAGGTTTGTGGTTGGTCTACCTGCTGCAGGTCCACCCTCAAATAGGTGGCTTGTTGCTTTTTGAGCCAGCTTGCCCTTGCCTGGCATGCACACGCCCGAGCTACTGCCACACTGCTCCGAGTGAGCTTGTCCTGCATTGGCCCAAATTCTAAGTCTGGCCAGGGCCACAGAAGGACAAGTACCCTAGATGGTAATCCTGGCTGCTTTCTGCAGTTGAACATGAAGTCCTTCTCAAAACGGCCTGTGGTCTGCCTCTTGGCAACCAAGAAGCTCGCAGTGCCATACCATCCCTGAGGCACGGACTGGAGCCCCAAAGGCAGTGTACACCCTGGTCCTAAGCCTGCTGCTCATTTCCCCTATGTGGCTCCATTTATAGCACAGTTGTTGCACTGAAGCTTGTGCATGCCAGGCAAGGCCAAGCTGCCTCCAAGATCAACCAGCCACCTCTGTAAGGGTACGCTTGGAGCAGATGGACCAGCCACCAACCTCACCCACTCAAGGAAGCAGGGAATGCACGTTTGTACCATGCATTTCACTACAAGTATATTTCCCCTGAGGTTGGTGGCCTGTGTTTTCTTTTAGGTTTTTTGCTTTTAGGTCTTACATTTAACTCTTTTATCCTTCTTAAGTTAATTTTTGTATATAAAGTGTAAGGAAGTGGCCCAGTTTCGGTTTTCTGCATATGGCTAGCCAGTTTTTCTAACACCATTTATAAAATGGGGAATCCTTTCCCCAGTGCTTACTTTTGTCAGTTTTGTCAAAGATCTTGTGGTTTTACAAGTGTGGTGTCATTTCTGAGGCCTCTGTTCTGTTCCATTGGTCTATATACTTGGTTTTGTACCAGTACCATGCTGTTTACGTTACTGTGGCCTTGTAGAGTAGTTTGAAGTCAGGTACTGTGATGCCTTCAGCTTTGTTCTTTTTGCTTAGGATTGTCTTGGCTATGCGGACTCTTTTTTGATTCCATATGAAATTTAAGGTAGTTTTTCTAATTTTTTGAAAAAAGTCAGTGGTATCTTGATGGGGATAGCACTGAATCTATAAATGACTTTGGGTGGTATGGCATTCAGGCACAGAAATGTCCTTGTGTTAGGCAATACCATTCAGGACACAGGCATGGGCAGAGACGTCATCACTAGAACACCAAAAGAAATGGCAACAAAAGCCAAAATTGACAAATGGGATCTAATTAAGCTAAAGAGAGTCTGCAGAGCAAAAGAACTATCATCAGAGTGAACAGGCAACACACAGAATGGGAGAAAATTTTTGCAATCTATCCATCTGACAAAGGGCTAATATGCAGAATCTACAAAGCATTTAAACAAATTTACAAGAAAATAAACAACCCCATGAAAAAGCGGGCAAATGATATGAACAGACACTTCCCAAAGAAGACATTTATGCAGCCAAAGAACACGTGAAGCAAAGCACATCATCACTGGTCATTAGAGAAATGGAAATCAAAACCACAATGAGATACAATCTCACACCACTTAGAATGGCCATCATTAAAAGATCAGGAAACAACACATGCTGGAGAGGACGTGGAGAAATAAGAATGCTTTTACACTCTTGCTGGGAGTATAAATTATTTCAACCATTGTGGAAGACAGTGTGATGATTCCTCAAGGATCTACAACTAGAAATACATTTGACCCAGCAATCCCCTTACTGGGTATACACTGAAAAAATAATAAATCATTCTAATATAAAGACACATGCACACGTATGTTTACTGCGGCACAGTTCACAACAGCAAAGACTTGGAACCAACCCAAATGCCCATCAGTGACAGACTGGATAATGTCGTATATATACACTATGGAATACTATGAAGCTATAAAAAAGGATGAGTTCATGTCCTTTGCAGGGACATGGATGAAGCTGGAAACCATCATTCTCAGCAAACTAACACAAGAACAGAAACACATGTTCTCACTCATAAGTGGGAGTTGAAAAATGAGAACACATGGACACAGGAAGGGGAATATCACACACCAGGGCCTGTCAGCGTGGGGGGCTAGGAGAGGGATGGCATTAGGAGAAATACCTAATGCAGATCATGGGTTGATGGATGCAGCAAGCCACCATGGCATGTGTATATTATACCTACGTAACAAACCTGTATGTTCTGCACATGTACCCCAGAACTTAAAGTAAAATAAAAAAAAAAACAAATTTTCTTTTAATTAAGCTTTTAATCATAGAACTTGTAAAGAAAATCATTTTGAGACTCTTACTACCACATCATAGCTGGGATAAACTGCTGATATTTTAAAAGCAACACAAATATCAAACAGAAAGAACTAGACTTAGGAACCAAACTCAGGTTTCTGTAGTGAACAGGGCAGAATCTTAACATTGGGTCGCCACCATTACGCCTTCAGTTTCCCCTTTGCTAGCAAAAGATGGCCTTGTTATGTAGATGAGACCACTTATATAAAAAAAAAGTTTTAAAAAATTTCCAACTGGATTTTCTGTTTTTTGTTTTTTTTGTTTTTTTTTGGGTTTTATTGTTGTTGTTGGTTTTTTTTTTTTTTTGCCTTTTTTTGTTTTTGGGTTTTTTTTTTTGGCTTTTTTGTGTTTTTTGTTTTTGTTTTTCATTTTGTGTGTGTGTGTGTGTGTGTTTTTTTGTTTTTGTTTTTTTTGCAGCCACAGGAGTTTTAGCCATTTCAGATGCCTTGCTCCCCACAATTTGGAACATTCCTTTGGATTTGACCAAGTCAGGAAGAGATGGGAGAAAAGTGAAACAACAACAATAAAACCCCAAACATAAACAAACAGAAAGAGTTAAGCAAAACAAACAAATACACAATTCATATGATTACTGAGTGTTCTAATGGTAAGGAGAAATTAAAAGCAGCTGGTGGGTAATCTTAAATTTTAATCATTAAGGAAAAATTTTAGGACAAAACTCTAATTCAGCTACTTACCTGGAAATAAGGCTCAGGCTGGTGATTGTTCTCTGCCATCTTAGAAGCTGGAAAAAACTTACACTCACCTTCCCTGTCAGAAGCAAGCTGAAACTCAGGAAAGGAGATGCCTGCTCTCCATCGTCATGGAAGCAGGAAAACTTGCCTTCCTTGTTGGAAATGAGTAAAACTTCAGAAAAGGAGTTGTACAGCAAAATCAACCTTACATCTTAACCAAATTTTGGGAGATCAGGGACTCTCTGCAGGGGAGAAGCTCCACAACCTCAGGAAATTATCCTATTGGTTTGGGCAATTAAAACAGCCCAGGTTGGTATCAAGCAATGAGATTTATCAAAGGTCAGGACCACCTTTGTAATGTCCTTCTCTTTTTTTATCTTTATTCGTATAGTCTGTTTTGTCAGAAAGTAGGAGTGCAACACCTGCTTTTTTCTGTTTTCCATTTGCTTGAAATATTTTTCTCCATTCCTTTATTTTGAGCCTATGTATGCCACTGCATGTGAGATGGGTTTCTTGAAGACGGCATACTCCAGTGGGTCTTGGTTCTTTATCCAGCTTGCCCCGTGTCTTTCAATGGGAGCATTTAGCCCATTTACATTTAAGGTTAGTAATGGTATGTGTGGATTTTACCCTGTCGTCATGCTGTCAGCTGGTTATTTTGCAGACTTAACGTATGTGGTTGGTTTTTAGCATCACTGGACTGCGTACTTCACTGCATTTTTGTAGTGGCTGGTGATGGTTTTTTCTTTCCATATTTAGTGCTTCCTTCAGGAGCTCTTGTAAGGTAGATCTGGTGATATTGAATTCCCTCAGCATTTGCTTGTCTGAAAAGGATCTTATTTCTCCTTCACTTATGATGCCTAATTTTGCTGGACATGAAATTTTGGGCTGAAATTTCTTTTCTTTAATGGCAGTTGATGTGGGTTGGGGTGTGTGCTGCACTCCTGTGTGCTGTCAGTGCAAGTAAAGCAAAATCCACCTGTGTAAACACACACAGCAAAGTGATGTAGGAAGTTTCCATATAAAGGGCTGCAGTATGGAGAGGTAATGTGCAGGCTGGTGCGTGGCCATAGGGGCCACCTTGCTGCAGCTCTCCACTGATACGGTATGCTCCACTAGCACAGAAACTATGGTGTGGGCATCTGAGAGTGCCCTGTAAGCAGGTGTGGCCAGGCTGGGGCCCTGGGAGAGGCAAGCAGACTAAGGAGTGCTGAGATCAGACCAGCCCCATCTCATGTGCAAGACTGCCCAGCCTCTAAAGATCAGGTCTCAGAGAACTCTCTCAAAAGTGAATCTCCAGCACAGCACAGCTGCTCTACACAATCGTGGCTAGACTTCTTTTTTAAGCAAGTCCCCTTTTTTAAAAGGGGAACTCTCAGACCTGATGTCTGCTGGGCAATCTTGCACATGAGATGTGGCTGGTCTGACCTCAGCATTCCTAAAGTGCTGGGATAAAGTGTCTCACAAGGGCAAGTGGAGCCTAGAGAGATAGCTGTCCCTGCCCTCTGGGCTCCACATCACCTGACTTGCTGCTCCACCACTTTGCTTGTCTCCTGGGTGCTCCATCCCAGAGACATGTGAGTTAGCAATCACTTAGTGTAATCAGCCCAGGATGGAGGGTCTGTGCTGTGGGCCAAAGCCAGGGTTCCCTGTCAGGTGATGAGTAGTGGAGTGTGTGTGGTACCTGTGGGAGATGGATTGGCTTGTTCTTCGGGTCAACTGCAGCTTACTGGAGGTGTTGATATGGCACTTAGGGTCTTTGCTCCCTTGA
The DNA here is from genome assembly GCF_028858775.2 of Pan troglodytes. Classification (NCBI taxonomy): domain Eukaryota; kingdom Metazoa; phylum Chordata; class Mammalia; order Primates; family Hominidae; genus Pan; species Pan troglodytes. The sequence continues at coordinate 17,958,437 of NC_072413.2, forward strand.
TATATCTTCTGAGGATAGCAAGGGCAGTTCACTGCAAAGGCAGTGGCAGGAAGGATTTCATTTGCTCCTGGAAGCTCTGTCCAAGGAACTGCTGAGTTGCTACTGGCTTGATAGCTCCCGTGGTGGGCTGGCTAGAGACACAGGCCAGGAGGATCTGCCCATCAAGTACAGAGTCCGGCCACTTTTCTGAAGGGCTGCTGTGGTATGCTGGGGGTCCCCTCAAGTCCCTAATTGACTCGTATTTTCCAGGGAAGATGATAGCCTACCCCTTCCTCTGGGAGCTCTGTACCACTGAGGTACGAACCTGCTGCCAATCTGAACACACCAATAAGATGTGGCTGGAGGCAAGTTGAGAAGTCTTACCTAGTCAGGAGGAATAAGAACAGGGACTTGAATAAAGAAAAAGTCTGGCCACGTTTTTATAGAGCAGCTGTGCTGTGCTTGGGGTTCACTTCAGCCCCTGGCTACCTCAGACACTCTGAAGCCCTAAGGCTGAAATGGCTGGGTCACCCAAACAGCAAAGATGACAATCTGGTCCTCCCCCTGGGAGCTCTGACTCAGGGAGGCCTGAGACCTCTGTCGGCCAGAGAAGAGCAGTCAAGGTAGCCAGAGGCCCTGGTTGAAAGACTTCACCCACTGACTAGAAATGTGGTCGGGGACTCACTTAAACAAGAGTCTGGCGATGTTTCTGTAGCGTGGCTGTGCAGTGCTGAGGCACCTCTTCTACCCCTTGTCAGCTTGGGCTCTCCAAAGCCTGCAGGCCAGAACGGCTAGTCACCCAAACAGCAAAGGTGGTGGCCTGCCCCTCTCTCCAGGAGCTCTGTCCCAGGAACATTTCAAATTTCCATTGGCCAAGGGATGCTGGTGGGGGTAGCTGGAGGCCCCAGTTGGGAGGTCCTGTCCAGTGAGGTGGAACAGGATCAGGGGCCTGCTTACAGAAGCAGTCTGGCCATGATTTGGTAAAGCAGCTATGCTGTGCTGTGGGATCTCTTCTTTCCCTGGTCGGTTTGTACTCCCTAAAGCCCTCAGGCTGGAATGACTAAGTTGCCCGAACGGGAAAGATGGCGGCCTGCCCCATCTTTTCTCTCAGAGTTTTATCTTGTTTCATGGAACTTAATTTTTAGCCTGTTGATTTTACTGTCTACATTAGACTTGTTGAGAAAGAATCTGTAATCTTTTAGGTTAGACAAATGAGAATTCATTGTCTTCTGTAAATAAACCTGTTCATGTCTTGTTCTCTGGAAAGAAGTCTCTTTCAGCTCTCTGACTTTGGTCACAATCATGTAGAGCAGTAGCCAGTCTACAATGATGTAATTGAATTTCCATTTCCAGTGTTTCGTCGTTGTGTCTTACATTGTCCAGTTCAGAACTGAGCATTTTATTCTCAGTTGTCAACATGCTAAGCTGTCCACTGTACAGAAATACTGTTTTTGTTAATGCTTCTTCATTGAATTTTTTTTAAGGTGTGCACTTTTTTCCAACTCTCCTTAAGTCAGAGTACAGGTAAGCCCTGGCTGCCTCCAGCCACTCTCAGGGAGACCAAAAGCCTTCATACACCCCAAGTTGGGGTACAAAAAAGGGGGGCCGCGAAGGCTGATCATTCTAAATAAAACAAAATTAAAAAGTATTTAGGCAAAGATTCAAAAAATTTTGCATTACGTAATTTGCATGAAAGCAATGCCATCACCTCCCCTGTGTGAATTAGGGAGAGGACTGGGCCATTCTCCTTAGAGAGAAGTGGGGTGGCTTTTAGAAGGGCAAGGGGCTTCCTGAAACAATGCATCTCACAATATTTGGAATGACTATTGAAAAGAAAAACAATGTACGATCAAGTCCTCAGCCACATTGTAGAACTTTGGGGGAAGCTCACTCCAACCAACTGCTCTCGCCTTCACCATTCCAGTTTTTAAATCCTGAGTCAAGCCAATAAAAAACAAAACAAAAAATGAAATAAGAAAACAATTAAAGCCATGCCAATCTCATGTTGTTTTCTGCGAAGTTTGGTTTTGTCAAGAAAGGGTGTAATGCAACTAAGTCAGCATCCACCTAGAAGCATTTGCGGTGGACAATGGAGGGGCCTGACTCATCATACTCCTGCTTGCTGATCCACATCTGCTGGAAGGTGGACAGCGAGTCCAGGATGGAGCCACCGACCCACACGGAGTACTTGCGCTTGGGAGGAGCAACAATCCTGATCTTCATCGTGCTAGGCGCCAGGGCAGCGATCTCCTTCTGCATCCTGTGGGCAATGCCAGGGTACATGGTGGTGACACCAGACAGCACTGTGTTGGTGTACAGGTCTTTGTGGATGTCCACATCAGACTTCATGATAGAGTTGAAGGTAGTTTCGTGGATGCCACAGGATTCCATGCCCAGGAAGCAAGGCTGGAAGAGCACCTCGGGGCAGCGGAACCGCTCGTTGCTAATGGTGATGACCTGGCCGTCGGGCAGCTCGTAGCTCTTCTCTAGGGAGGAGCTGGAGGCCGCTGTGGCCATCTCCTGCTCGAAGTCCAGGGCAACATAGCACAGCTTCTCTTTGATGTCACGCACGATTTCCCGCTCGGCCATGGTGGTGAAACTATAGCCACGCTCGGTGAGGATCTTCCTGAGGTAGTCAGTTCCCGGCCAGCCAGGTCTAGGCGCAGGGTGGCATGGGGGAGGGCATTCCCCTCATAGATGGGCACAGTGTGGGTGACCCTGTCACCAGAGTCCATCACAATGCCAGTAGTACGGCCAGAGGTGTACAAGGACAGCACGGCTTGGATGGCCACGTACATGGCTGGGGTGTTGAAGGTCTCAAACATGATCTGGGTCATCTTCTCGTGGTTGGCCTTGGGGTTCAGGGGTGCCTCGGTCAGCAGGATGGGGTGCTCCTCGGGAGCCACACGCAGCTCGTTGTAGAAGGTGTGGTGCCAGATCTTCTCCATGTCGTTCCAGTTGGTGATGATGCCGTGCTCCATGGGGTACTTCAGGGTCAGGATGCCTCTCTTGCTCTGGGCCTCATTGCCCACATAGGACTCCATCTGATGCATGCCCCCCATCATGCTCTGGTGCCTGGGGCACCCCATGATGGAAGGGAAGACAGCCCGGGGGGCATCATCACCTGCAAAGCTGGCCTTGCACATGCCAGAGCCGTTGTCAATGACGGGCATGGCGGTATCATCATCCATGGTGAGCTCATTCAATTGTAGACCCTTTAAAAGATTATCATTCTTTTTTTCCACACTTTCAATTTCCTCCAAATATTTCTTTTCTCTTAGCTGGCTCTGATGTTTCATTATGTCTAGTTCCAGTCTTAGCAGGGCAATTTCTTCCTGCAACGTACTATTTTCATGCAAGAGGTCTTTTTCTTTCCTATAACTAAGAGAAAGCTAAGTAAACAAAGGGAACTTTTAGTTAGCACTCAATAGATTGACATATCATGATTTCTTCTGAAATTAAAAAATAACATCTGTATTTGTATAATGAAAGAATCCCCATAGTGGATATTTAACTGGAAAAAACTGGACAAAACTTCAAACCTAACAGAGTGTAAAATCCTCTAGTGATTTATTTTTCATCGTCTTTAAATAAAGATTTAAACTTTTAGGAATCTGCTCCTGAATTCCTAAAAGTTTAAATCTTTATTTAAAGACGATGAAAAATAAATCACTAGAGGATTTTTAAGAATCTCAGAATTAAAAAAGCCTTTCTCTGAGTTACAAAAAACCCAGAGGCATAAAATATAAGATTAATACATTTGACTATATTTTTAAGATTAGGTTTATACTCTGATATCTAACCTATCAACCACACCATCCTAAGAGCCTTAGCTATGCATATATTTGGACAGAAGCAATTTCTCAAAGTTCTTTAAGTTTCTTTTACAGAAGAACATTTTACCGATATTCTACATTTCTAATATTTTTATACTCAGTTATAAGAATTATATTTATAACTTAAATCTAAGCACTGTACCCTTCTACACTGTACACATCTGTATCTAAGCATTGCACTCCTACATACAATACAAGATGCAGGATTCTCCCCAGGTCTGCTGATGCTACTTCTAGTGATCCTCCACAAAACCACAGTTACTTCTGTGGTGTAAATATATGAATACAAAAGAAGCCTTTTGTTTCAAAATATGAATGGTAAGTAAGATACAACTTATAGAGATTTTCTTAGAAATCATGAGATTATTTGCCATTGTGATAACTTTTATTTCCTCTTTATAAAAGAGGAACTGTGAAATAGGGGAAATATACTCAACTATTTCTCTAGGAACAAAATACTTATCAATAAATTATCACTAAATGTGTATCATGGCATGTCATTGTTTTCAAACCTCTTTACATTGAAATGAGAAATTACTTGGAGCAAAGTGTTCCTCTCCACAAAAGTAAGGATGATGACATCCACAATGTGGCCTCTGACCCAACTATACATTTCCTACTTTCCTATCAGTGAAAACAATCAATTGACTTCTCTATTAACATTTTTTAAAAAAAACTAATGTCCAAAAACTAGAAAATTTGTTTTTAGTAGCAAAACTTATTTTTGATATGGAAAGATCATCAATTCTTATGAAAAATATCAAATGCTTCTCCTTTGGATTGAGGCCATTGTGAAGGTCACTACTCGACTGTTGCAGGCAAATGGAGTTGAATTAAGAACATGGCTTTATCCTATATGTACAGATATACATACATGACAAAGGATATATAGAATATATACACACATATATATGACTTAAAAATCCTTTGTATATCCAAAATACATAGTTTTTAAAAAATATATACACATATAAAAACATTTGAAAATAACTAAATACCTCAGAATTCATTTTCAGCCACTTCTATCTGCTTTTCTTCATGAATCAGAATCTCATCTTGTAATATTCCAGTGTTCTGTTCTTCAGAAAGTTGCTTCTGAGTATCATTTTGTTCATCACTAGAAAAAAATTTAATTTTCATGAAATACTGGAGGTGTCCCCAAAATGATCTACAGGGCAAGATGGCACCATCAGATGTCATTCACACAATGTATATATGCACATTATTCCAAGACAAGGCAAAGGGGTCTCACATCTGTTAACCGAGTATCCCCAACCATGCTGGCACCAGGGACTGGTTTTGCGGAAGATAATTTTTCCAGGAACCTGAGGTTTGGGATGGTTCCAGGATGATTCAAGTACATTACATTCATTGTGCACTTTATTTCTATTATTATTAATATATAATGAAATAATTATATAACTCACCAAAATGTAGAATCAGTGGGAGCCCTAAGCTTGCTTTCCTGCGACTAGATGGTCCCATCTGGGGGTGATGGGAGATGGTGACAGATCATAAAGGCATTTGATTCACATAAGGAGTGAACAACCTATATCCCCTGCATGAGCAACTTACAACAGGGTTCAGGTCACACTCTTAGGACGATCTAATGCCACCGCTGATCTGACAGGAGGAGCAGCTCGGGTGGTAATGCGAGCGACAGAGAGTGGCTGCAAACAGATGAAGCTTTGCTTGCTCACCTGCCTCTAACTTCCTGCTGTGTGGCCCAGGTCCCAACAGGCCAGGGACTGGTACTGGTCTATGGCCTATAACTCATACTTTTTATGTTTATTTTTTGGAAACATTTTCCACGTACGTTCTTGATTCCTATGTATTTTATAAACAACTTAGAAATTCCCTTTAGAACAAGACAGGGTCTAATATTATGTTTTTAACATAGGACTCTGAAATAATTTTATCTGTGTATGAGAGAGAGATGTGAAATAAACTCATCGTTAAGCACTTTCCATTTTACTTTTATTTCATGCATATTAAGAATAAAACTGGGAAGTCCTAGGCAAAGCAATTGGGCAAGAGAAATAAAGGCATCCAAATTGGAAAAGAGGAAGTCAAACTATCTCTTCACCAATGATATTACCTTATATCTAGAAAACCCTGAAGACTCCTACAAAACACTCCTAGATTTGATAAATGAATTCAGTAAAGTCTCAGAGGTTACAAAATGAATGAATACAAATCAGTAGCACCACTACACACCAACTACGACCAAGCTGAGAGTTCATATCAACAATCCAATCCCTTTTACAGTGGCTGCAAAAAAGTGTGAAATACCTAGGAATATACTTAATGAAAAAGGTGAGTGATCTATATAAAGATAACTGGAAAACACCACCAAAGAAAATAACAGATGACACAAACAAATGAAAATACATCCTATGTTCATGGACTGAAAGAACTGATATAGTGAAAATGACCATAGTGCCCAAAGCAGTCTACATATTCGATACAATTCCTACCAAAGTACCAATGTCATTCTTCACAGAATTATTTTAAAATGCTGACATTCATGTAGGACCACAAAAGAGCCTGAATAGCAACAGACGTACCAAGCAAAAGGAACAAATATGTTGGCATCACATTACCTGACTTCAAATTATACTCTAAGGCCACAGTAACAGAAACAGCGTGGTACTGGTATAAAAACAGATACATAGATCAACGGAACAGAACAGACAACTCAGAAATAAAGAAACTACAACCAAGTGATCTCTGAGCAAGCATACAAAAACATACACTGGAGAAAGTACAGGTTATTCAGTAAATAGTGCTGGGAAAAAAAGAGAGCCACATGTGGAAGAATGAAACTGGATCTCTATCTCTCAACATATACAAAAATTAATTCAAGATGGATGAAAGGCCTAAACCTAAGACCTGAAAACATTGGCCTAGGCAAAGAATTTATGATGAAGACCTTAAAGCAAATGCAACAAAAATGAAAATAAATAAGACCTAATTAAACTAAAAAGCTTCAGCACAGCAAAAGAAATAATCATCAGAGTAAACCAACAACCTATACAATGGGAAGAAAATTTGAAAATTATGAATCTAACAAAGGACTAATATCTATAACCTACAAGAAACTCAAACAAATCAACAGGAAAAACACAAATATTTCTATTAGAATGTGGCCAAATTACATGAATAGTCATTTCTCAAAAGAAGATGTACAAACGGTAAACAAGCATATAAAAACATGAAAAATATCTCGAATCATCAGGAAAATGCACAATAAAATGACAGTGAGATATCACCTCGCTGCAGCCAGAATGGCCACTATTAGAAAACAAAAAACAACAGATGTTGGTGTGGATGTGGTGAAAGGAGAACAGTGATACACTACTGGTGGGAATGCAAATTCATACAAATCTATGGACAACAGTATGGAGAGTTCTCAAAGAACTAAAAATAGATCCTACCATTTTATCCAGCATTCTCATTTCCGGATATCTACACAAAATAAAAGAAATCGTACTCTCAAAAAGACACCCGCACACATATGTTTACTGCAGCACAATTCACAATATGCAAAGATATGGAATCAGCCAGTGTCCATCAACTGATGAGTGGAATAAAGAAAATGGAGATATATACAAATATATATATCTCACATCACATATATGTATCACATATATGTATGTGTGTATATACACTCACACATATACATATGTACATACCCGAGACTGGGTAATTCATACACATACATACCTGAGACTGGATAATTCATAAAGGAAAGAGGATTAATTGATTCACAGTTATGCATGGCTGGGGAGGCCTCAGGAAACTTAACAACCATGGTAGAAGGTGAAGGGGAACCAGGAACCTTCTTCATAAGGCGGCAGGAGAGAGAGAATGGAAGGGGAAAGAGCCCCTTATGAAACCGTCAGCACTTGTGAGAACTCACTCACTATCACAAGAACAGCATGGAGGAAACCGACCCCATGAGCCAATCACCTCCCAGCTGGTCTTTCCTCAACACCTGGGAATTACAATTTGACATGAGATTTGCATAGAAACACAAAGCCAAACTATTGGGGGGGGGGGGGAGTATCCTTATTTTTAAAATATCTAAATGTCATTATTTATAATTCAAAATAGTAATTTTTATTAGTTATGGTTTTGTTTGAAAATAGAATGATCTGATAAATTTTCTTCACTTTTAACCTATTCAGTCAAAATATAGAAAAAGCTAGATTTGCCAGCAGAATATTGTAACTACTTTTTAATGAGATAAAAATGTATAACAACATCACTATTATTGTACAGAGAAAAAAGTGAACATAAAAAGGAATTTAAAAAGACAATATGACTATCATATACATACATGAACTGACAGACTAAAATCTCCTACTGGAGATTATGTTAGGACTTGAGCAAAAGCTTCTAAAAATACTAAAAACAAACACAAAACAATTATTTTTAAGAAATAAATTATACAGAGAACTCTTCTGGTTAAGACGATGTATCAAAAAAAAATCTTCGTGAGAGCTGTTATTAACCAAGTCATCATAACCAAAACTTTAAATCCACAATTCTGAAATATTAAAAAATTTCATTTTGAACATAGTTAATGGAAGGCAACTTTTGAACAGAAAATTTCTGTTTAAAGTTGATTCAAACTTAGGAAAGAATTGACCTGTAGCCATGGTAACAAGAAGCCACCCAGAGCCAGTTCAAAATCTAGTCAATCAATCAATGACCACTGGCCTTGCTCACCAACCAATATCAATGTGAGCAGCTTGCTTCTGAAAGACAGCCAAGCAGCAACAGCTGCTCCGTCAGAATAGACAGTGCCTGACCAGTATAGTCTTACTATCCGAAGCAAAAGATTCCAACTGTCTTTTTATTTCAAATAACAAAGGTCTATAATCCCTTGGAAAGAATTTGTGAGTCCATTACATTTACCACCCTAATATTTTTTTAAATAAAATACTAGTGGCTGGACATGGTGGCTTACGCCTGTAATCCACCCAGCACTTTGTGAGGATAAGGCGGGTGGATTGCCTGAGGTCAGGAGTTCGAGACCAGCCTGACCAACAGGGTGAAACCCCATCTCTACTAAAAATACGAAAATTAGCCTGGCATCATGGCACGCGCCTGTAATCTCATCTCCTCAGGTGGCTGAGGCAGGAGAATCACTTGAACCCAGGAGGCGGAGTTTGCAGTGAGCCGAGGTCACGCCACTGCACTGCAGCCTGGGTGACAGAGCGAGACTCTATCTCTAAATAAATAAAATACCAGTAAAGTTTGCAATTCCTCTGACTCATTTTACCATAATTGCAATTATCATGATTACCAGTAAAAGAATAGTGAATAACCACAATATTGGACTTTTCTCCCTAAGCGAAAAAATATTAATATAAAGAATGTAGATTATAAAAAGCCAAAAGAATTTTAAAAATACATATAATTACCAGGCAAAATTATTAAAATGAACCCTGTCAAACATTTTTTAAGTGAGAATCAATCAAACAATATAGCCAGGATAAACTCCATTCATTCATTTAATACTTATTTATTAGGTAGCTATGTCTGATAGGCTAGGCCTTTTTCTAAGAAGTAAGGATATGGTAATGAACAGTAAAAACCCTATTCATGAGAGTAAGATAAACACACAATAACAACAGACAGATAAGGCAAAATATACAGTACATTAGAGGAGAAAAACTAAAGCAGGAAAATGAAATGTTTACCTGTTTGATGGGAAGGGAGTGGGAAAGTTGGGATGGCCAGAAAAGTCCTTGATGAGAAAGAGGATTTTTCTTTAATACAAAGAAACTTTTATTTGTACATCAAAGACTCTAAAAAATGATGATGGTAACAGAGTTGATGTCAAGACACAAATAGGTTTGAAGTTAGAGATGATAAATCACTGTTTCATTGAACCTTCCCTCAATTACGTTAGAGAGAATCCCTGGTATGCTCCCAATTGAATCTTAAGCCTGATGCGTCCTGGTGATACAATCCTAATTCCTTTCTGTTAGTCCTCGTTATCTCTTTTTCTTTTTCTTCATTTTTCTCTGGACTAGGAATTGTGCTGGTACGTGGTTCTTCCTCTGAAAGTGGTTATTCCTTAACGTGTTTCTTTTTACCCTTTTTCTTCTTCTTAGAAAGGGGATTTTAAGTAAAAAACTGAAGTAATGGAAACAGTAAGCTAGAAGAATACCTGGGGAAAAAGCGTTCCAGACACAGGGAACTGCTAAGTGCAGAGGTGTGACTGGAGTTTTTAAGCACTAGAGATAGGTAAGGAATAGCAAGAAGTTCAGTGTGGCTGAAACAGAGCAAAAGAGATAAGAAACAGAAGTTTAAGCAGGAGAGATAACATGCCAGATTTTTGACTGCCTTTTAGTTATTAGGAGGAACTCTGACACATACTCAGCGTGAAATGGGAGGCAATCAGAAGGGCTGGGGCAGGGGAATGACACAATTTGACTTATGTTTTAAATACATCCACTGAGTTAAGAATTGATGAAAGGGGAAGTTTTTAAAAACCAGGACTATCAATTCCCAGTCTATGACACTCATCTAGACGGCAGATGATGGTGGCTCAGATGTACAAGATATGACTGGCTTCTGGACATATTCTTCAGGTAGACCAGACGAGATTTACTGAGAGATTAGATGTGAAGTGTCAAGAGAGAGAGAAAGATGAGTCTAGAATGACACCGAGGTTTTTGGCAGAGCACCTGGAAGAGTTGCCATTAACCAAAGTAGGAAAGACTACATGAGGTGTAGATTTCAGGAAGGCCATCAGTAGCCCAATTTTGGATCTGACAAGTGTGTGATACCCAACAGCTAATCAAATAACTATTTATTAGGTAGCTACGTCTGATACGCTAGGCCTGTCAAGTAGCCAGGCTGATACAGAGATCTGGAATTAAGGAGTGAGATCTGAGTTGGAGACATGCATTTGGAAATCACTAGCATATATACAGTAGAAAAAGTCATGAAGGGCCAGGCACTGTGGCTCAGGCCTGTAATCCCAACACTTCATGAGGCCAAGGCGGGCAGATCACCTGACATCAGGAGTTTGAGACCAGCCTGGCCAACATGGGGAAACCCTGTCACTACTAAAAATACAAAAATTAGGCAGGTATGGTGTCACACACCTGTAATCCCAGCTACTCAGGAGGCTGAGGCAGGAGAAGCGCTGGAAGCCAGGAGGCAGAGGTTGCAATGAGCCAAGATCGTGCCAATGAACACCAGCCTAGGGGACAAAGCCAGACTTCATCTTAAAAAAAAAAAAAAGTCATGAGAAAGAAGATTGAGGACTGAGCTATGAGAAACAACAATGTCCAAAAGGAGAAAGATGAGGAGGAGCAAGCAAAACAGATCATGATGAATGGACTAGAAAGGCAGGAGAAAAAGCCTGAGGGAGTGAGGTCCTGAAAGCCAAGTGAAGACGCCGTTAGGGAGAAGATGCCCTCCATTGGCTCAAATATTGCTGACAGATTAAATAAAATGAGGTGTAAGAAAAAATGCATAGATTTATTTACAGAAAAAAGTAGTGATAACCTCGAGAAAAACAACTCTGGAGGAGTGCTGAAATTGAAGACTTACTGGCATTGAGATCAAGAGTGAATGGAAAGAAAATTTGAGTTCGTGAGTGTAGACAGTTACTTAAAGGACAACATACTTAACACTCATGACTGAGAATGATGTAATTTTCGTCCACAGTCATAGACAAGAAATAGTTTCCAAATTTTACATTACAGGTGGAGGTTTCAAATGCTATGTAACAATTATATATTTCAAAGGTTACAAAAATTATACACATGTGGCATTAAATGCCAGACCAAGGTTTTAAAGGCCCCTTGAACATTTCTAGATTACATAAGCTGATAATCATTTTGTTCATGCTTATACATAAAGACCAAGAAATACTAAAGGTCTCAACAAGAATATTTCTTGCTTGATAAAAATCAGCCAATTCTAGGACAGTTGACACTCATCAAATACACAAAGTAATTGATCACAGTAAAATACTGAGTTCTATTAACAGGAATAAAGTGAGAGAAATGCAGAAAATAATCTTATTTTATAAATGAAGTTTTTAAAATTATATGAAGTCACTGTGGAAAAATTATGGTGAGGTGAATACTCAAATATATCCTTTTCTCAAAGGAAAGTTAATGTCACCCATGCAGGACACTTTTACATACAAGAGTCAATGCATTAGCAGCACCTTCCTTTTAGCACAAGGGTCAGCAAATAATCATCTGTGGGCCAAATCCAGCCCACTGACTGTTTTTGTAAGTCAAGTATCCTGGAACACAGCCATGCTTATTCACTTTACAGTCCATAGTGTCAATTAGCTGGGTGTGATGTTGCACACCTGTGGTCCCAGCTAGTAGAGAGGCTGAGGTGGGAGGATCACTAGAGCCCAGAAAGTCGAGGCTGCAGTGATCACACAACCATGATCATACAACTGCACTCCAGCCTGGGAAACAGAGCCAGACCCTGTCTCAAGAAAATAAATATATGCAGTCCACAAAGCCTAAAATATTTACTAATTGGTTCTTTGCAGAAAAAGCTGGCCAACTCTTGGTTTAGTAGATCAAAGATCTTTGATGTATTTTAATAAAAGTTTTACCCAATACACTGAAATGTTTATATTAAATACAGATCCCCATGTACAATCCCTTGGCAATATTCAGACTGAGGGTCCAATATTTCAGCACTCAGGCACTGACAACAAAAATTTAAGAATTAGCAATCTTGTTGCTAACAAGTTACAGTGTCAATGTAGCATGTAGCTTCCATTTCCAACACAGCAGATATTACAAGAATTTTAACAAGAACTCTTAAGATGTGTCATCAAACTAAATGCTTTAAATACATTTTATCTGTGAAATAATCAGTATACCCTAGATCTAACCTCACTTTTCAAAAATGGTTGCATAATACATTATTTTGGGGGTATGGAAATTGAGCTATTTCCTATTGATAAGGAAGTAGACTAGCTCCAAATTTTTAATATAATAATGCTATAATAAATGTCCTTATATGTAAGTATGCATGTAACATATCTACACAAATATCCTTTACATGTATTATACATCCTTACTCTGTTATATATCCGTGTGCGTGTGAATATGCTACTAAATTAATGTTCAAAATGTATTTACCAACAGTGTATGAAATGTCTTTTTCAGTGAAACCATTTCCCTTGCAGCAACACAGATGGAGCTGGAGGCCATTATCCTAAGCAAACTAATGCAGGAACAGAAAATCGAATGCCACATATTCTTACTCATTAGTGGGAACTAAACGTGAGAACTCATGGACACAAAGAGGAGAATAACAGACACTGGGGCCTACTTGAGGGTGGAGCATGGCAGGAGGGAGACGACCAAAAAACTACCTTTCGAGTATTTTGCTTATTATGTGGCTGATGAAATAATCTGTACCCCAAACCTCCATGATACAGTTTACCTATATAATAAACCTGCACATGTACCCTGAAGCTAAAATAAAAGTTCACTGAAAAGAAAAGAAAATGCCTTTTCCCTCACATTTGCCAATACTGGCTATTTTTCAAATAAATTAATGACTGGAAAAAATGGTAACTCATTGTTTACTGATTTTCATTTTTCTGATTAACAGGCAAGGCTGAATATCCTAGTAAAAGTATAAAATTTGTTCATCATGAATTAGATTGACAGCATATAGTTATCTCCTGTTCAATGTTGCCACAGACTTACCTGTGATACTGTTCATTCTCAGTGTCAGGAAATTGCTGGCTTTCAGGTGTTCTGCTTTTCCTTGGTGGAATTACTCCATCATCACCATTGCCAGCAGTGGCACCATTAGTCAGGTTTTCTGGGAATCCCATATGAGTACTTCCGTGCTTCTTCATTTCTTCTTCAACCTTGAATGAAAGTTTGATATTAAGGATAGTTATCCCTTTATTGAATAGAAAGAATATTTTTAATTGATTTTATCACTTGACCAGTTTATCATTATTTTAGTCATTAAAAACATTTCACTCTTAAATTGGATTATATACACAGAACTATTACCATATAATTTTAAGACGTACTTATCATATCACTAATATATCACAGAAATTTTTGTAAAGTTTGCTTCATTTCTGTTTCAATGAGTAAAACAGAATTTTCCAAAATTCAAAAAGGGCCCTCCTTTATTTTGTGCTTTTATTCTCAATCACTCTTCAGAATCTTATATATGTATTTACCCCCATTTGACTGGTGGGAACACCAATAAAAAGACAAAGATGCAAAATGTGTCTTCATCCCTCTTTACCACCTAGATTTTACATTATAAACAGTCATTTTAGAGGATGAGACACCGTGGGGCTTCAGGAATAGAAAGGAAGATTGCCCTTTTCTGCACTAAGACATTCTTCTCCCCCACTGCCTTTGAGCATTCTTTTTTCATTAGGTTCCTAGGATATCAAAAACACGAAGGTGCTCACTGAAACATGGGAACCAAAGTTTCCCACAACATAAGGAGAAGAGTGAAACTGCTGAGGTACAATCATGGAATTCCAGAAAATGAGTTGCTCCCCAAATTTCACATTCGATAGCCATAAAATTTTCTAGCCGGAAAATACACAGAATAAAAAATTATCTACTTTAGCCACATTTTCTATTGATAATCAGACTAAAACCAAGAAAGATAAAATTATTGATCCAAAGCTCCTAAAGTGGCATTACTTAGCATTTTATGGCACCATTCGGGACTATTCCATAATAATGAAAGAATATCTCTAGGGTTTGCAGCTCTTTAAAATTCAATGTATAGAATTCTGAGTTAAGTATTACATTTTTCACTGGTGATTTATGCTACTTACATGATAGGATCATGTGTGCCTACACTTACTACACTTTGTTAAACAACATGATGTAAAAATCTAATTCAACACAAACATATGAATATAAAAGTATACCTTTCTATCACCACCCTTATTTATTTCTGGTTCTTGAGACATTTTCTGCAGATGCAAAAACAGAAGGTTAATTTGCTTGTTGTATTTCTGTGATGTCTCCTCTTTTGGAGCACATGTTTTTAAAATAATTTTATTCTTAAGTAATCAAGTATGGACAATAAAAATTAGAAAATAATTAAAATTAAACTTAAAAAAATAAATAATAATTAAAATTAAGATTAACTTTTTAATCTATGTTTAGCTACTGCCACATCACTGGCTTCTAACATGTGAAAAATAATTCACCTTAGACAAAGGGAGAAGAAAAACATGAACCAGCAAACTTAACTTGGTTACTATTTGTTCAGACTAAACTTAATTTATTATGTGTCAAATCCACCAAAAATGAATCAGCAGATCATTTGTAGTGTTGCAAAACCTTCCTCACTTGAAAAGAGTTTACCTCATGAAACCCTAACTAGTGAGCCCCTACAGAGCACTGAAGTGCTTTTTTAAAAGATTCCTAACTGGATTGTAGGCACACTTTAAATTATTAGGAGCCGAAATCAACACCAAACAGAAAGAGATGCAAATTCTTAAATTTTAATTGAAATTATATACTGTAGTATGATAGTGTTATATATCTAGATTATATCCTTAAGTCCAGTTCTAATATATTCTAATATGTACTAATGACAGTAGATAAAAATTTTAATCTGTCCTGATTTTCTGCAACTGAAATAAATTAGAATGTTATTGTGTTTGTGCACTAACACCAAAGGTCCCATTCTGCAAGATATGATTCCTTTAATAGGCAGTTGGGTTGCTTTTTTGACCTGGTTCCCTCCCTGAACAGAAACACTGAGGTCAATGAGAGACCACAAGGCAGAATATATCTTTAACCTTAGTATCAGTGACTGACAATATAAAACTGCAGATTTTCAATCATTGGCCATGATCACTCTTTAACCATGAATCCAGCTCAGGGATCATCAGTGTTACATTGTTCATAATTCTATTGCTTAATAATACAATCCAATAATTGATGTTACCTTCTTCATCATGTTAGGGTGTTGTAAAAATAAAAGAACAAAGTTCTGAAATTTGTTTTTGCCTCTATTCCAAAAGGAAAGATTAGCTATAAGCTAATAAAGAAGGCAGATAAGAATATTTTTAAATAAGAGTATTTTAAATTTCATAGTGGGTTATGTTGAAGTTAAATATGAAATATTAAATTAGAATCGATTGATTCTTCTTTTAATAAGGTTGCTGAATTTATTACAATAAATTTTAAGAATCTATTAAGATATTCTTTTTTTTTTTTTTTTTTTTTTTTTTTTGACACAGAGTCTTGCTCTGTCGCCCAGGCTGGAGTGTAGTGGCAGATCTCGGCTCACTGCAAGCTCCACCTCCCAGGTTCATGGCATTCTCCTGTCTCAGCCTCCTGAGTAGCTGAGGCTACAGGTGCCCACCACCACACCCGGCTAAGTTTTTGTATTTTTAGTAGAGACGGGGTTTCATCGTCTTAGCCAGGATGGTCTCGATCTCCTGACCTCATGATCTGCCCACCTCGGCCTCTCAAAGTGCTGAGATTACAGGCATGAGCCACCCCCCCAGCCAAAAGATTCTTAAAAAAAGAATCTATTGATTCTCAAAGCCTAGTCTCAAAGGTAATTTCATTTGGACTATCTAATATTATTAAAGCAAAAAAAAAAAAAAAAAAACAGCGTTAAACCAAAAGTTTAAATTTAAGAGTTTCCATGCCTCTGGCTGGCTATTTTCACTTCCTTTAAGCCTTTGTGACTCTTCCTCTGATGTCAGCTTTAAGTCTTGTTCTGCTGAAAAATCCATATATTCAGTTAAAGTCAACCACTTAGAACAGTTAAAAACTATTGCCTTTTAAAAACAGATTTAAGACAACATTTCATTTTATTTCATAAATTGAGTGTTTAATCTTTCATGAAATTTTCATTTATGAAATAATTCTCAAAAACTTCAAAAAACCACTTGGGGAGACATCAGATGTCACCAGATTGAAGACATACACACATGTTAAAAATTCCCTCATAAATGCATTCACCCAACATAAATGAACAAAACCACCATAAACACAGCTTTAAAATACAGTAGAAACATATAAGGTGACACAATAAGGTATATTGTTCTCCACTTCCTAATAGTACCTTATAAATGATTTCCAAAATCACTGCTGACACCTTTATTACTGTACAACATTTTCCTAATATCTAAAATGTTTCCCTCCATAATTCTGACAAATTTATTTTAATTTTTTTTTTTTTTTTTTTTTTTTTTTTTTTTTTATGAGCCAGGGTCTTGCTCTGTCACCAGGCTGGAATGAAGTGGTGCGATCAGCTCACTGCAACCTCTGACTCCCTGGTTCAAGCAATTCTCCTGCCTCAGTCTCCTGAGTAGCTGTGATTACAGGCAAGCACCACCACACCCAGCTAATTTTTGTATTTTTAGTAGAGATGGGGTTTCACCATTGGACAGGATGGTCTCAATCTCCTGACCTCATTATCCGCCCACCTCAGCCTCCAAAGTGCTGGGATTACAGGCATGAGCCACCACACCCAGCCTTATTTTCATCTTTTGAAACAATCCTATGTGAAGTCTTCCTTGATTCTGCATGTCTTTCCCCAAATAAACAGGTATCTCCTTCCTTGAGGCTGCCTTAGTACTTTACTGATTTTTCTACTGCATCTTTACCCCCTAAGCTGTACATTATTTCTCCATATGTCTGTCCCCTCTGCTCCAAGACTGCAGGAGAGAGTCTTGCACATCATCTTTGTAAAAACAGTCTTTGTTTTACTCAGAAAATTTGTATTGAGTCCTGCTACATACATGCTAGGCATTAGGGTCTAAAAAGAATGAAAATAAAGCATCTCAGGGATGGCTTTTCTAGAACACATGCCCAAGCAGAGACTTAAATATTGAGGCTGGCCAGATTAAAAGGGGTAGAGGGCAGGAAAGGGTGACAGCATGCCCGGCAGCAGCAAGAGCAGGAGCGAGGCCTTAAAGAATGAAAGTATTTGTCTACAATAGAAGGATGAGTGAGTAGGGCACTACCAGCAGCTCAGTAATGCCAGAGAAAGGGCACACAGGGAAAAGGGCTAAAGATGGAGAGTGGGGCAGAAGTCAGATTATGAAAGCCTTATGTGTAATTTTAAGATGCTTGGACATTAATGTTCAAGAGTGGTCCCTGGTCCTATCTGCATTTAGATATAGATCACTTTAAATGCCAAAACCAATAATCTTGGTGAACCATTATTCATTAAGACAAGGTGACTGATTATTCATGTGGACACAACTGAAATGATACTATGTAGTGAATTCTCAATAATTCTCATGAACACTTGGAAAGTCAATTCTATAATAAAGTCATACAATTTATAATAAATCAGTAAAGATTTGGTTTGGGAAGATGCTTTGTAAAGTTATAGTGCATATGAATACAACTAAGAGTCGTGAATTCAGAGCTGTGACAATAAAGCAAAGAAATTACATTGTGTTTGAGTCAGCAATCTTTAGATTTCTATCCAGTCTTCCCATCCAGTCCATAAATTCTAAGTATAATCCTGGTACTCACTCTCAAGTTTACGTTAAATACTATCCCATACAAAAACCACTCTTTCTCTTGTTTTCATTATTTATATGTTGCCTTGTTTAAAGGAAGAACACAAAAATGCACTGCTAAAGGGATTCTGTTTGGCTGCAGGCAGCAAGAGGGAAAAACACAAAGCATATTTTGCAGAAAATGATTTATTAGAAGTCAGAACTATGACACGAAGCCAAGCAGGGCACTCTAGGACTGAATTTGCTCTGCTGCCTTCATACTCTCCTTGCTCTTTCTTTTCTGGCAGCTGTGACTCACACAGGTCATGGAGAGTATCATTCCCTAAGAGGAACAACTCCGATATTCATCTTTATCTATTAAGTTCATCTGTCCCAATTCTGTGTTCTGTGGTTGCTGACTTTCGGTCATGGATGGTGATACACATGGACATTTATCATCAACTTTCAGATTCTTGGATCGTTGACAAGTGTTATTAGTGAGAGTCAAACTAGTAGGATGCAAGTTATAAATGCTGATTATCCAATTACCTACGCAAAATATCCTACACGAATATTCCATTAAACATGCACAGAAAAACATTAGTCATTCCTGCTGACCTGCTGTTCTTTGCTCTTCTGTATTCACCAGAAAATTTCCTACTCCTTCCTCACATCTAGATTAAATACTAGTGTACAACCTGGAAACCTGTACATCATCTGAGATTTCTCTCTGTCCCCCAAGCCTTTCTCATTCAATTATCACTAAATCATATTGACAATACCTCTCTTCTGCCTCCATTTTGTATTCCCACTGCCACTGGGAACATGAACATTTACAAAATGGCTTTTATTTAAAAGAAAACCGCCAACTATTAATGTTATTTCTTACATGAAAAAAAAAATAAGCAAAACAAATGAAAAAGGCATAACAAAGGCCAACATATTAAAATGAGTAACTGAGATTCCTAACGTTATTTATTTCACCATGGATGGGTGAAAACCTTATGATACATTGATACTAGTCCAAGGATGTGTGACATGGAAACCATAGCTGACTACTGCAAAAGCTTCCTTTGTCTCCTGGTCTTTACATGGTTATCTTCCATGAATCCCAGGGAACTATAGGCCACAGGACAAATCCAATCTGCATTATGGCTTTGTAAGTAAAGTTTTATAGGAGCTCAGTCATGCCTGTTTGCTTATGTATAATCATGATTTCACGCTACAACAGCAGACAACAGCAGGGTTAAATAGATATGATAGAGACCACATAGTCTGAAATATTTCCCACCTGATCCTTTACAGAAAAAGCTTTCTAACCCGTTTTACACCATAACCAGAATGCCTTAATACTCAAATTTAATCTTGTGACTCCCCTGCTCAAATTTCTCCAATGAGCCCCTGCAGCACACATTGTTGGCTCCCTATCAGTAGCCATTCCTTATTCTTTCTTGCAGAAGAAACACAAGTCTATTGGGATGTTTATTATCCCAATCCCCCTCCTTAACCTCAGAAAGAGAAATGTTTATTCTAAGCTAATCAGGTATTTGCCTTCTCAGTGCCTGGTTTGGGAATGAGCAGGTACTGTGACCCAGCCAATGAAATGTTACAGGAAGCCCCTTGCATGCTTCTAAGTTTTCTCACTGTTTAAAAGACACATGTGAAGAAAAGCAGCCCTTGCGATGTTGTGTTGTGAGAACAAGATGTTTGGAGCTGCTGCGGATTAGCCAACCATGAAAGGAGACATGACTAAAACACTGCCAACAGCACAGCTTAAAGAGGGACAAGTGGGATCCTAGGATATCAATGAACAAACAAAACAACTCTGGTTCCTACTGTTTTAGCCACTGCTCATCTAGTATTTGCAGTCCAAAGCATTCTACCTGGTAAACTTCCCATGGCCCACGGGGTAAAACCTACTCATTTCTATAGTATTAAAAAGTCTATCATGAACTTGCCTTAGCTAAGTATTCACCTCATTCTCAACCTCTCGTATCTCTCACTTTTGGTATTAGCAAAAGTGAATTGCTCAGAATCCCTGCAAAGTTCACTCAAGCATCTTGTCTTTTGCACTTGCTGCTCTTTCTGCCAAACAGGCAATCTCATTAGATGTTCCTTCTGGCAAACACACAACCTCGTTGCATCTTCCTTCTGCCAAACATTATTCTTCTGCTTCTTTACCTAGAAAAATTCTTCTTTCTCTGCATGCTTACCTTAAATCATACCTACTTTTTCCCAAAATTTTCATTCCTCATTACATATGTCTGGCACATAATCAATATATAATAAATCATAATTATAAGCTTCCAGTGGGCATCTAGCACACAGTAAGCACTGAATAAAGTAGCAAAAGAATAAAAATGACAATGATAATAACAAGCTCCTGTATGTCTTTTTGTTTTCTGTAGCCTTAGAAAAAATGCTTAGTATCTAAAAGACATTTGACAGTTATTTGTTAAGCGGACAAGTGAAAACATAAATAAAAATGTTTCCTTTGTAAATGCTGTTGAAAAAGCACAGAAATGAAATAGAGACAGTTCTGTTATGAGCATCTTAAAGACTAAAACTACATCTATTCCATCTTTGTCTCCTGCAACTTATAAAACCTAACTTACAGAAGCTTTTTGATGATGAGATAGCTAAATTAAAGGTGTCCTCATGCAGCTTGGATTGTACCATGTATTAGGTGTCCACATCCAGGTAGCATACTAGCAATTTTGTTACTGTGAAACATTTTTATACTTTTATTATAATGTGCTGACCCTTGAGTTGGGCAAATTGTACATTATGACAATCGTTTGCCAAACGGTAGCAGAGCACCTTCTTCTAACAAAATTACTGTTATCATGACAATTAACCAGCAGGTAGAAGAACACATCTTGTTACAACAAAGTAAATGTATCTCTTTCAACTTCAAATTAGGAGGAATGAAGTCAGTAATAGTGAGACCTTGTTGGCACAAGCATATGTAACGTGACCTGTGCTTCACTGTTCTTTTGTGATCAAAAATTCCTTACTTTTACTTTTTTATCTATGGTAGGACCACTCAGAGAAGGGTTCCACAACTCCCAGGCCACGGACTGGTCCCAGTCCATGGCATGTTAGGAACCACGCCACACAGGAGGAGGTGCGCAGCAGGCAAGCCAGGGAAGCTTCATCTCTATTTACAGCCACTCCCCATGGCTCACATTACAGCCTGAACTCTGCCTCCAGTCAGATCAGTGATAACATTAGATACTCATTGGAGCATCAACCCTGTTGTGAACTGCCCATCCAAGGGATCTAGGTTGTGTGCTTCGTATAAGAATCTAATGCCTGATGATCTGTCACTGTCTCCCTTTGCCCCCAGATGGGACCATCTAGTTGCAGGGAAACAAGCTCAGAGCTTCCACTGATTCTACATTATGGTAAGTTGTATAATTATTTCATTATATATTACAATGTAATAATAATATAAAGTAGCACAATAAATGTAATGTGACTGAATAATCCTGAAATCATCCCCACCTTCCCCCAGTCCATGAAAAAATTGTCTTCCACAAAACCAGTCCCTGGTGCCAAAAAGGTTGTGGACAACTGACCTAAAGTAATTCACTATCACAAGTCTTACCTGGGTTGCTGTTTTCAGAAGAGTATTTTGGCATCTGTTTTTCTTTGTAGTCAGAAAGTAATTTGCAAATTCTATGTATAAAAATATAATAAATAAAATTACTGTTTTAAAATACTGATCTGGAAACTTACCAAATGTAAAATATCAGAACTTAACAGTATTATCCCATCCACTTATGCGTACTTTCTACAAACTTCTCATGAAGCTTCTAATTAAAGAAGAAAAAAAAAGGTGAAATACTCATAAATCGAGGGCACTTTGACCCAGTAAATTAGCTTGCATTAGCATTACATAATATAAAGTGTCCCAACTCTGCGTAAGTCCTAGTTCCATAATGAACAGCTATTTGCTCTTGAACAAGCTGCTTCTCTTAGGCTCAATGTCTTCTTCTACAAAGTGAGGACTATGCTGCCTTATTTTCCTAGGTTGTTGTTATGATTTAACAAGATAACATTTTTCTAAATGCTCAGAGAAATAGTAAAACAATTGAATAATCTGTGCCTAAACTTTATGACTGAAATTATCTTGGAATCCCAAATAAAACCCAATGTGTATCTTATTCATAGGTTCTAATATGCAAATGTTATAGTTTTCAGGAAATGTTATTAAATCCTAATTTTGCTTCTTAGTTGTCCTACTCTTTATGGCTTATAATTCAGGGCATCTCAACTATGTGATAGTTTGTAACTAAATTTTTTCATAAATATCTCATTAAAGTAGACAATGTGATTGTCCACTATTACAGAGTTGATCAATCACGTCAAGGGCAGAAAAACCAATGGATGTTAAGACTTGACTTGGACCAACGATTCTTCTCTACAGACTCGAACTCTGAGCCAGATGTTTGTTACGATGATGCTTTATGTACATGTTCATCTCCAGCTGACATGGGAGACCAAAATCTTACTTTTATTTTTTTTTTTCAGGTTCCATGAAGAAGCTGCAAGTTGACATTCTCTAATTTTTAAAGTACATACTAACAATATATTTTGCACACAACACCCCACACGTCATTTGGCTCTGGTGTCATCTCACAGACCACCTTACATGACTATTTTTGTAGCGCAAATCACAATTTCAATATTTTGGTGGCACCATTTTGCTTTGATTCACACTGTTTCCTTAGAGCTAGTCAGCAAACAGTCAAATGAACTTCCAGTGACTGTGAAAAATGTGGAATGCTTCCAAAATTTGTGTGGCCGCCTTATGCAAGGGCCAGCTCCTTAGGAGGCTGAGGCAGGAGAAATGCATGAACCCAGGTTGCAATAAACTGAGATTGCGCCACTGCACTCCAGCTTGGGTGATACAGTGAGACTCCATCTCAAAAAAATAAGATACCAGTAAAGTTTGCAATTCCTCTGACTCAGTTTACCATAATTACAATTATGATTACTAGTAAAACAATAAATAGTGAATAACCACAATATTGGGCTTTTCTCCCTAAATAAAAAAATTAATATAAAGAATGTAGCTTATTATAAAAAGCCATAACAATTTTAAAAATGCATACAATTACCAGGCAAAACTGTTAGAATGAACCATGTCAAACATTTTATTTATTTATTTATTTATTTTTGAGACAGAGTCTTGCTCTGTCACCCAGGCTGGAGTGCAGTGGTGTGATCTCGGCTCACTGCAAGCTCCGCCTCCCGGGTTCATGCCACTCTCCTGCCTCAGCCTCTCCAGCAGCTGGGACTACAGGCACACACCACCACACCCGGCTAATTTTTTTGTATTTTTAGTAAAGATGGGGTTTCACCATGTTAGCCAGGCTGGTCTCAATCTCCTGACCTTGTGATCCACCTGCCTTGGCCTCCCAAAGTGCTGGGATTACAGGTGTGAGCCACTGCGCCCGGCCCATGTCAAACATTTTTAAAGTGAGAATCAATCAAACAATATACTCAGGATAAACTCCATTCACTCATTTAATAAGTATTTATTAGGTAGCTACGTCCAAAATGCTAAGCCTTTTTCTAGGCAGTGAGGATACGGTAGTGAAAAATAAAAACCCTATTCATGAGAGTGAGAAAAACACACAATAACAACAGAAAGATAAGGCAAAATATACAGTATGTTAGAGGAGAAATACTAAAGCAGGAAAACAAAACGTTTATGTGTTTGATGGGGAGGGTGGTGGGAAAGTTGGGATGGCCAGAAAAGTCCCTGGTGAGAAAGGGTTTTTTTTTTTCTAACACAAAAAACCTTTTATTTGTATATCAAAGACTCTAAGAAACGATGACATAAGGTTAACAGCGTTGATGTCAAGATACAAATAGGTTTGAAGTTGGAGATGATAAATCACTTTTGTTTCATTGAACCTTCCCACGATTACATTAGAGAGCATTCCTTGTATGCTCCCAATTGCATCTTAAGCATGATGCATCTGGGTAGTACATGGTTCTTCCTCAGAAAGTGGTTGTTACTTAATGTGTTTCTTTTTACCCTTTTTCCTCTTCTTCTTAGAAAGGGGGTTTTAAATAAAGAACTGAAGGAATGGAAAGAGAAAGCTAGGAGGATATCTGGGCAAAAAGCATTCCAGACACAGGGAACTGCCAAGTACAGAGGTGTGCCTGGAGTCTTTAAGCACTAGGGGTAGATAAGGGACGACAAGAATTCAGTGTGGCTGAAGCACAGCAAGGGAGATAATTAGGAGGAACTTTGACATATACTCAGAGTGAAATGGGAGGCAATCAGAAGGGCTAGGGCAGGGGAATGACACAATTTGACTCATGTTTTAAATACATCCACTGAGTTAAGAATGGATGAAAAGGGAAGTTTTTAAAAGCCAGGATGATCAATTCCCAGTCTATGACACTCATCTAGACTGCAGATGACCGTGGCTCAGATGTACAAGATATGACTGGCTTCTGGACATATTCTTCAGGTAGACCTCGCAAGATTTACTGAGAGATTAGATGTGAGGTGTCAGAGAGAGAGAGATGAGTCAAGAATGACACCGAGATTTTTGGCAGATTTGTGGTTAAGAGTTACCCTTAACCAAAGTAGGAAAGACTACATGAGGTGTGGATTTCAGGAAGGACATCAGTAGCCCAATTTTGGATCTGAGAAGTGTGTGATACCAAATAGAGACGTCAAGTAGGCAGGCTGATATAGAAATCTGGAATTAAGGAGAGAGATCTGAGCTGGAGACATACATTTGGAAATCACTAGCATATACACAGTAGAAAAAGTCACGAGGGGCCAGGTGCAGTGGCTCACACCTGTAATCCCAACACATTGTGAGGCCAAGGCAGACAGATCACCTGAGGTCAGGAGTTTGAGACCAGGCTGGCCAACATGGGGAAATTCTGTCTCTACTAAAAATACAAAAATTAGCCAGACATGGTGGCACACAGCTGTAATGCCAGCTACGCAGGAGGCTGAGGCAGGAGAATCGCTTAAACCCAGGAGGCATAAGTTGTAGTGAGCCGAGATCACACCACTGAACTCCAGCCTGGGGGACAGAGTCAAACTCTGTCTCAAAAAAAGAAAAAGAATAAGTCACAAGAAAGAAGATTGAGGACTGAGCCCTGGGAAACAACAATGTCCAAAAAGAGAAAGATGAGGAGGAGCAAGCAAAACAGACCATGATGAATGGACTAGAAAGGCAGGAGGAAAAGCCTGAGGGAGTGATGTCCTGAAAGCCAAGTGGAGACGCCGCTAGGGAGGAGATGCCCTCCATTGGCTCAAATATTGCTGACAGATTAAATAAAATGAGGTGTAAGAAAAATGCATAGATTTATTACAGAAAAAAATTAGTGATAATCTTGAAGAAAAACAACGTTGGAGGACTGCTGAAACTGAAGACACTGGTGTGAGATCAAGAGTGAATGAAAAGAAAATTTGAGTTCGTGAGTGTAGACAGTTCTTTTAAGGACATCACACTTAGGAGTCATGACTGAGAATGTTGTAATTTTCTTCCACAGTCATGGAAAAGTAATAGACAAATAGTTACAAATTTTATATAACAGGTGTAGTTTTCAAATTTTATATAACAATTATATATTTTAAAGGTTATAAAAATTATACACGTGGCATTACAAATGCCAGACTGAGGTGTTAAATTCTTATAACTATAGAGTAAAAGTTGCCTTGAACATTTCTAGATTACATAAGCTGATTATCATTTTGTTCATGCTTATACATAAAGACCAAGAAATACTAAAAGTTTCAAGGAGAGTATTTCTTGCTTGATAAAATCAGCCAATTCTAGGACAGCTGACACTCATCAAATATACAAAGTAATTGATCACAGTAAAATACTGAGTTCTATTAACAGGAATAAAGAGAGAGAAATGCAGAAAATAATCTTATTTTATAAATGAAGTTTTTAAAATTATATGAAGTCACTGTGGAAAAACGTGGTGAGGTGAATACTCAAATATATCCTTTTCTCAAAGAAAAGATAATGTCACCCATGCAGGGCAC
This sequence comes from Pan troglodytes, assembly GCF_028858775.2. NCBI lineage: Eukaryota > Metazoa > Chordata > Mammalia > Primates > Hominidae > Pan > Pan troglodytes. The sequence continues at coordinate 17,984,772 of NC_072413.2, forward strand.
TTTTACATGTAAGAGTCAATGCATTAGCAGCACCTTCCTTTTAGCACAAGGGTCAGCAAGTAAGAACCTGTGGGCCAAATCCAGCCCACTGACTGTTTTTGTAAGTCAAGTATCTTGGAATACAGCCATGCTTATTCACTTTACAGTCCATAGTGTCAATTAGCTGGGTGTGATGCTGCACACCTGTGGTCCCAGCTAGTAGAGAGGCTGGGGTGGGAGGATCACTAGAGCTCAGAAAGTTGAGGCTGCAGTGAGCCATGATCACACAACTGCACTCCAGCCTGGGAAACAGAGACCCTGTCTCAAAAAAAAAAAATATATATATATATATATATATAGTCCACAAAGCCTAAAATATTTACTAACTGGCTCTTTGCAGAAAAAGCTGGCCAACTCCTGGTTTAGCAGATGAAAGACCCTTTGATGTATTTTAATAAAAGTTTTACCCAATATACTGAAATGTTTATATTAAATATAGATCCCCATGTACAATCCCTTGGCAATATTCAGACTGAGGGTTCAATATTTCAGCACTCAGGCACTGACAACAAAAATTTAATAACTAGCAATCTTGTTGCTAACAAGGTACAGTGTCAATGTAGCATGTAGCTTCCATTTGCAACACAGCAAATATTACAAGAATTCTAACAAAATTATCTTAAGATGTGTTATCACTAATGCTTTAAATATATTTTAATTGTGAAATAATCAGTATACTCTAGATCTAACCTCACTTGTAAAAAATGGCTTCATACTACATTAATTTCTGGATATGAAAATTGAGCTATTTCCTATTGGTAAGGATTTAGTTTTCACAAGGATAATTTCCTATTGATAAGGATCCATCTTTTTGATATAATAATGCTGTAATAAATGTCCTTATACATAAGTATGTATGTAACAAATCTATACAAATATCCTTTACATATATTACATATCCTTAATGTTATACATGTGTTTGTGAATATGCTACTAAATTAATGTTCAAAATGTATTTACCAGCAGTGTATGAAATGTCTTTTACAATGAAACCATTTCCCTTGCAGCAACACAGATGGAGCTGGAGGCCATTATCCTAAGCAAACTAATGCAGGAACAGAAAATCGAATGCCACATATTCTTACTCATCAGTGGGAACTAAACAATGAGAACCCATGGACACAATGAGGAGAATAACAGACACCAGGGTTTACTTGAAGGTGGAGCATGGCAGGAGGGAGACGAACAAAAAACTACCTTTCCGGTGTTTTGCTTATTATTTGGCTGATGAAATAATCTGTAGTCCAAATCTCCATGACACACTTTACCTATATAACAAATCTGCACATGTACCCTTGAAGCTAAAAGAAAAGTTCACTAAAAAGAAAAGAAAATGCCTTTTCCCGCACATTTGCCAATACTGGTTGTTTTTCAAATAAAGTAATGACTGGAAAAAATGGTAACTCATTGTTTGCTGATTTTCATTTTTCTGATTAACAGGCAAGGCTGAATATCCTAGTAAAACTATAAAATTTGTTCATCATGAATATTAGCCCAAATTAGGGTTAGTTTGCCAGCTCATAGTTATCTCCTGTTCAATGTTGCCATAGGCTTACCTGTGAAACTCTTCACTTTCAGTGTCAGGAAATTGCTGATTTTCAGGTGTTCTGCTCTTCCTTTCAGGAATTAATCCATCATCACCATTGCCAGCAGCGACACCATTAGTCAGGTTTTCTAGTAATCCCACGTTATTACTTTCGTGCTTTTTCATTTCTTCTTCAACCTTGAGTGGGATATTAAGGATGGTTATCACTTTATTGAATAAAAAGAACCTAAAAAGATTTTACCAATTGACTCAGTTTGCCATTATTTTAGTCACTAAAAATATTTCACACTTAAATTTGATCATATATACAGAACTATCACCATATAACTTTAAGATGTAATTATCGTATCATTAATATATCACAGAAATTTTTGTGAAGTTTGCTTCATTTCTGTTTCAATGAATAAAACAGAATTTTCCAAAATTCAAAAAGGGCCCTCCTTCATTTTGTGCTTTTATTCTCAATCACTCTTCAGAATCTTATATATGTATTTACCCTATTTGGCTCGCGGGAACACACAAATGAAAAGACAAAGAAAGATGCAAAATGTGTCTTCTTCTGTCTTTACTACCTAGATTTTACATTAAACAGTCAGATTTAGAGGATGAGACACTCTGGGGCTTCAGGAATAGAAAGAAAGTTTGCCCTTTTCTGCACTAAGATATTCTTCTCCCCCACTGCCTTTGAGCATTCTTTTTTCATTTGGTTGCTGGGATATCAAAAACATGATGGTGCTCACTGAAATGTGGGAACCAAAGTTTGCCACAACACAAGGAGCAGAGTGAAACTGCTGAGGTGCAAACGTGGAATTCCAGAAAATGAGAGGCTCCCCAAATTTCACATTCAATAGCCATACAATTTTCTAGCTGGAAGATACACAGAATAAGAAACTATCTTCTTTAGCCACATAATCTATTGATAATCAGACTAAAACCAAGAAAGATAAAATGATTGGTCCAAAGCTCCTAAAATGGCATTACCTAGCATTTTATGGCACCATTCAGGATTGTTCCATAATAATCAAAGAATATCTTAGGGTTTGTATCTCTCGAAAACTCAATGTACAGAATTCTTTCTGAGTTAAATATTAACTTTTTCACTGATGATTTATGCTACTTACATGATAGGATCATGTATGCCTACACTTACAGCACTTTGTTAAACAACATAATGTAAAAATCTAATTTAACAGAAACATGTGAATATGAAATCATACCTCTCTATCACCATCCTTATTTATTTCTGGTTCTTGAGACATTTTCTGCAGATGCAAAAACAGAAGGTTAATTTGCTTATTGTATTTCTGTGATGTCTCCTCTTTTGGAATGCATGTTCTAAAAAAATTTTATTCTTAAGTAATCAAGTATGGACAATGAAAAATTGGAAAATAATTAAAATTAAAATTTAATTATTAAAATAAATAAATAATAATTACAATTAAGAATTAACTTTTTAATCTATGTTTAGCTACTGCCACATCACTGGCTTCTGATTAACATGTGAAAAATAATTCACCTTAGCCAAAGGGAGAAGAAAAACATGAACCAGCAAACTTAACTTGGTCACTATTTGTTCGGACTAAACTTAATTTGTTATGTGTTAAATCTACCAAAAATGAATTAGCAGATGATTTGTAGTGTTCCAAAGGCTTCCTCACTTGAAAAGAGTTTACCTCATGAAACCCTAACTAGTGAGCCCCTACAGTGCACTGAAGTGCTTTTTTAAAAGATTTCTAACTGGGTTGTAGGCACCCTTTAAACTATTAGGAGCCAAAATCAACACCAAACAGAAAGAGATGCAAATTCTTAAATTTTAATTGAAATTATATACTATAATATGATAGTGTTATGTATCTATACTATCTGCTTAAGTCCAGTTCTAATATATTCTAATGTGTACTAATTACAGCAGATAAAAAATTTTTAATAATATATACTGATTTTCTGCAACTGAAATAAGTTAGAATGTTATTGTGTTTGTGCACTAATACCAAAGGTCCCATTCTGCAAGATATGATTCTTTTAATAGGCAGTTGGGTTGGTTTTATGACCTGGTTCCCTCCCTGAACAGAAATGCTGAGGTCAGTGAGAGACTACAAGGGAGAATATATCTGTAACCTTGGTATCAGTGACTGACAATATAAAACTGCAGATTTTCAATCACTGGCCATGATTACTCCTTAAGCATGAATCCAGCTCAGGGACCATCAGAGTTACATTGTTCATAATTCTATTGCTTAATAATATAATCCAATAATTGATGTTACCTTCTTCATCATGTTAGGGTGTTGTAAATATAAAAGAATAAATAAAGTTCTGGAATTGTTTTTGCCTCTATTCCAAAAGGAAAGATTAGTTGTAAGCTAATCAAAAAGGCAGATGAGAATATTTTAAATAAGAATATTGTAAAATAAGAATATTTTAAATTTTATAGTGGTTATGTTTTTTAAGTTAAATATCAAATGTTAAATTAGCATCTATTCATTCTTCTGTTAATGAGATTGCTGAATTTATTAAAATAAATTTTAAGAATCTATTTTAAAATTCTTTGAAAAAAGAATCTATTGATTCTCAAAACCTAGTCTGAAAGGTAATTTCATTTGGACTATCTAATATTATTAAAGCAAAGAAAACAACATTAAATCAAAAATTTAAATTTAAAATTTTCCATGCCTTTGGCTGGCTATTTTCACTGCCTTTCAGCCTTTGTGACTCTTCCTGTGATGTCAGCTTTAAGTCTTGTTCTATTGAGAAATCCATATATTCAGTTAAAATGAACCACTCACAACAGTTAAAAACTATTGCCTTTATAAAAATAGATGTAAGACAACATTTTATTTCATAAGTTGAGTGTTTAGTTTTTCAAGAAATAGTTATTTAGGAAATAATCCTCCCAAACTTCAACAAACCACTTGGGGAGACACCTGATGTCATTCACTCACAAATTCATCCACCCAACATAAATGAACAAAACCACCAGAAACGCAACTTTAAAACACAGTAGAAGCACATATGGTAACACAGTATGTTGTTCTCCACTTCCTAATAGTGAAGCAGTAAATGTAAAGAAAAGGAAATTTAGGTTTAAGGAGAAACAAGTTTTCCTGCACTTAGCTAGTCTGACTCTAAGGATAGTAACAAGCAGGGCCCAGGAAAGGTCACGGTGACCCTGCCTGAGAAGCCAGAGCCCACAGGTATGGGCTCCAGACATCCCAGAGCAAGGTTAAGAAAACAAATTCCTTTAATGTCTCCCCTTCCCCTCAGCATTTACTCATAGCTATTTTTACAAATGCATATTATTTGCAAGTTCCTGTTTTCCTTCATTGCAGTTGCAAGGTCACAAGCTACGCTGAGGTTGCAAAACTGCCACTATATGATTAACTGCCTTTGTTTTGCTTCTGTAAGCTTGCCTACATAAGCCAAGCCCTGTCTTTGTTCAGGGCTCAGCTTTTGGCTGCAAATCCACTGAGCTCGCATGCACCTAAATGAAATCCTCCTGTTTCACCCACTGGATCTCTCCTGCCTCCTGTTTTCTGCAACAATAGTACCTTATAAATGATTTCCAAAAGTACTAATGACACCTTTATTAGTGTACAATGACTTCCTAATATCTAAAAATGTTTCCCTCCACTATTCTGACATATTTATTTTCATTTTTCTTTTTTTCTTTTTTTTTTTTTTGAGCCAGGCTCTTGCTCTGTCACCAGGCTGGAGTGCAGTGGCACAATCTCAGCTCACTGCAACCTCCGACTCCCTGGTTCAAAGGATTCTCCTATCTCAGTCTCCCGAGAAGCTGGGATTACAGACATGCACCATTACGCCCAGCTAATTTTCGTGTTTTTAGTGGAGATGGGGTTTCACCATTGGCTAGGATGATCCTGATATTTTGACCTTGTGATCTGCCTGCTCCAGCCTCCCAAAATGCTGGGATTACAGGTGTGAGCCACCACACCCAGCCTTATTGTCATCTTTTAACACAATGCTATGAGAAGTCTTCCTTGATTCTGCATGTCTTTCCCCAGATAAATAGGTACCTCCTTACTTGAGGCTGCCTTAATAGTTTACTGATTTTTCCACTGCATCTTTACCCCCTAAGCTGTACATTATTCCTCCACACGTCTGTCCCCTCTGCTCCAAAACTGCAGAGGAGAGACTTGCACATCATCTTACTCACATTTTACTCAGAAATTTCTTATTGAGTCCTGCTAAATACATGCTAGGCATCAGAGTTTAAAAAGAATGAAAATAAAGCATCTCAGGGATGGCTTTTCTAGAACACATGCCCAAGCAGAGACTTAAATATTGAGGCTGGCCAGATTAAAAGGGGTAGAGGGCAGGAAAGGGTGACAGCATGCCCGGCAGCAGCAAGAGTGGGAGCGAGGCCTGAAAGAGTGAAAGTATTTGCCTACAATAGAAGGATGAGTGAGTAGGGCACTACCGGCAGCTCAGTAATGCCAGAGAAAGGGCACACAGGGAAAAGGGCTAAAGATGGAGAGTGGGGAAGAAGTCAGATAATGAAAGCCTTATGTGTAATTTTAAGATGCTTGGACATTAATGTTCAAGAGTGGTCCCTGGTCCTATCTGCATTTAGATATAGATCACTTTAAATGCCAAAACCAATATTCTTAGCGAACCATTATTCATTAAGACAAGGTGACAGCTCATGTGGACAAAGCTAAGATGATACTATGAAGCAAATTCAATTCTCATGAACACGTGGAAAGTCAGTTCTATAGTAAGTCAGAGAAATTATAATAAATCACTTAATACTTGGTTTGGGCAGGTGCTTTCTAAAGTTATAGTGCATATGAATTTAACCAATAGTTGTGAAGTCAGAGCTGTGACAATAAAGCAAAGAAACCACATTGTGTTTGAGTCAGCAATCTTTAGATTTCTATCTAGTCTTCCTACCCAATCCGTAAATTCTAACTATCATCCTCGTACGCACTCTCAAGTTTATGTTAAACACTAGCCTATACAAAAAACACTCTCTTTCTTCATTTTGTTATTTATATGTTGATTTGTTTAAAGGCAGAACACAAAAATGCACTGCTAAAGGGATTCTGTTTGGCTGCAGGCAGCAAGAGGGAAAAACACAAAGCATATTTTGCAGAAAATGATTTATTAGAAGTCAGAACTATGACACGAAGCCAAGCAGGGCACTCTAGGACTGAATTTGCTCTGCTGCCTTCATACGCTCCTTGCTCTTTCTTTTCTGGCAGCTGTGACTCACACAGGTCATGGAGAGTATCATTCCCTAAGAGGAACAACTCCGATATTCATCTTTATCTATTAAGTTCATCTGTCCCAATCCTGTGTTCTGTGGATGCTGACTTTCAGTCATGGATGGTGATACACATGGACATTTATCATCCACTTTCAGATTCTTAGATCTTTGACAAGTCTTATTAGTGAGAGTCAAACTAGTAGGATGCAAGTTACAAATGCTGATTATCCAATTACCTACTCAAAATATCCTACACGAATATTCCATTAAACATGCACAGAAAAACATTAGTCATTCCTGCTGACCTGCTGTTCTTTGCTCTTCTGTATTCACCAGAAAATTTCCTACTCCTTCCTCACATCTAGATTAAATACTAGTGTACAACCTGGAAACCTGTACATCATCTGAGATTTCTCTCTGTCCCCCAAGCCTTTCTCATTCAATTATCACTAAATCATATTGACGATACCTCTCTTCTGCCTCCATTTTGTATTCCCACTGCCACTGGGAACATAAACATTTACAAAATGACTTTTACTAAAAAAAAACCTGCCAACAATTAATGTTATTTCTTACAGGAAAAAAATTAACCTAAACAAATGAAAAAAGCATAACACTAAAAAAAAAAAAACAAAGGCCAACATATTAAAACGAGTAATTGAGATTCCTAACTTTATTTATTTCACTATGGACAGGTGAAAACCTTGTAATACATTGATGCTACTCCAAGGATGTATGACAAGGAAACCGTAGCTGACTACTGCAAAAGCTTCCTTTGTCTCCTGGTTTCTTTACATAGTAAAGAACGTTCCATCAATCCCAGCAAAGTATAGGCTACAGACCAAATCCAATCTGCATTATGGCATTGTAAGTAAAGTTTTATAGGAGCTCAGTCATGCCTCTTTGCTTACATATAATTCTGGTGGCTTTCACACTACAACAGCAGACAACAGCAGGGTTAAGAAGACATGACAGAGACCACATAGTCTAAAATATTTCCCACCTAGTCCTTTACAGAAAAAGCTTTCTAACCCGTTTTACACCATAACCAGAATGCCTTAATACTCAAATTTAATCTTGTGACTCCCCTGCTCAAATTTCTCCAATGAGCCCCTGCAGCACACATTGTTGGCTCCGTATCAATAGCCATTCTTTATTCTTGCAGAAGAAACACAAGTCTATTGGGATGTTTATTATCCCAATCCCCCTCCTCAGCCTCAGAAAGAGAAATGTTTATTCTAAGCTAATCATGTATTTTCCTTCCCAGTGCCTGGTTTGGGAATGAGCAGGTACTCTGACCTAGCCAATGAAATATTATAGGAAGCCCTTGCATGCTTCTAAGTTTTCTCCCAGTTACGTGAATAAAACATGGCCAACAGCACAGCTGAAAGAGGGACAAGTGGGATCCTAGGATATCAATGAACAAACAAAACAACTCTGGTTCCTACTGTTTTAGCCACTGCTCATCTAGTATTTGCAGTCCAAAGCATTCTACCTGGTAAACTTCCCATGGCCCACGGGGTAAAACCTACTCATTTCTATAGTATTAAAAAGTCTATCATGAACTTGCCTTAGCTAAGTATTCACCTCATTCCCAACCTCTCGTATCTCACACTTTTGGTATTAGCAAAAGTGAATTGCTCAGAATCCCTGCAAAGTTCACTCAAGCATCTTGTCTTTTGCACTTGCTGCTCTTTCTGCCAAACAGGCAATCTCATTAGATGTTCCTTTTGGCAAACACACAACCTCGTTGCATCTTCCTTCTGCCAAACATTATTCTTCTGCTTCTTTACCTAGGAAAATTCTTCTCTCTCTGCATGCTCACCTTAAATCATACCTACTTTTTTCCAAAATTTTCATTCCTCATTACATATGTCTGGCACATAATCAATATATAATAAATCATAATTATAAGCTTCCAGTGGGCATCTAGCACACAGAAAGCACTGAATAAAGTAGTAAAATAATGAAAATGACAATGATAATAACAAGCTCCTGTCTCTACTTTTAATTGTTTGTGCTCTGTAGCATTAGAAAAAATGGCTAGTATCTAAAAGACATTTGATAGTTATTTAAGTGGACAAGTGAAAATATAAATAGAAATGTTTTCTGTGTAAATTCTGTTGAAAAAGCACAGAAATGAAATAGAGACAGCTCTATTATGAGCACCTTAAAGATGAAAACTACATCTATTCCCTTTTTGTCTCCTGCAACTTATAAAACCTAACTTACAGAAGCTCTTTGATAAATAGATGGCTAAATTAAAGGTGTCCTCATACAGTTTGGACTATACAATGTATTAGGTGTCTACAATCAGGTAGCATACTAGCATTTTTGTTAGTGTGAAACATTTTTCTACTTTTATGATAATCTGCTGAGCCTAGAGTTGGGCAATTTGCATATTTATTATGACACTCTTTTGGCAAATGGTAGCAGAGCATCTTGTTCTAATAAAATTACTGTTATGATGACAAATAACCAGCAGGTAGAAGAACACATCTTGTTCCAAAAAAGTCAATATATCTCTTTCCAACTTCAAATGAGGAGGAATGAAGTCAGTAATAGTGAGACCTTATTGGGACAAGCATGTGTAACATGACCTGTGCTTCAGTGTTCTTTTGTGATCAAAAATTCCTTACTTTTACTTTTTTATCTATGGTAGAACCACCCAGAGCAGGGGTCCTCAACTCCCAGGCCACAGACTCATACCAGTCCACGGACTATTATGAACCACACCACACAGGAGGAGGTGAGCAGTAGGCAAGCCAAGGAAGCTTCACCTGTACTTACAGCCACACCCCATGGCTCATATTACAGCCTGAACTCTGCCTCCAGTCAGATCAGTGATAACATTAGAAACTCATTGGAGCATGAACCCTGTTGTGAACTGCCTATCCGAAGGATCTAGGTTGTGTGCTTCATATGAGAACCTAATGCCAGATGATCTATCATTGTCTCACTTTCCCCCAGATAAGACCATCTAGTTGCAGAAAAATAAGCTCAGAGCTTCCACTGATTCTACATTATGGTAAACTGTATAATTATTTCATTATATATTACAATGTAATAATAATATAAAATAGCACAATAAATGTAGCATGACTGAATAATCCTGAAACCATCCCCACCTTTCCCCAGCCCATGGAAAGACTGTCTTCCACAAAACCGGTCCCTGGTGCCAAAAAGGTTGGGGAAAACTGACCTAAAGTGATTCACTGTTATAAGTCTTACCTGGATTGCTGTTTTCAGAAGAGACTTTTGGCATCTGTTTTTCTTTGTAGTCAGAAAGTAACTGGCAAATTCTATGTATAAAATTGTAATAAACCAAATTACTATTTTAATACTGATATAAAAAATACTTACCAAAAGTAAAATTCTTAAGACTATTTCAAACAATATCAGAATATCAGAACTTAACAGTATTATCCCATCCACTTACGAGTACATTCTGCAAACTTCTCTTTAAGCTTCTAATTAAAGAAGAAAAAAATGTAGGGTGAAATACTCATAAATCGAGGGCATGTGACCCAGTAAATTAGGTTGCATTAACCTGACATAATAGAAAGTGTCCCAACTCTGCATAAGTCCTAGCTCCATAATGAACAGCTATTTGTTCTTGGACAACTTGCTTTTCTTAGGCTCAATGTCTTCTTCAACAAAGTGAGGATTTTGCTGCCTTATTTCCCTAGGTTCTTATAAAAATTTAATGAGATAACATTTTTTAAATGCTGAGAGAAATAGTAAAGCAATGGAATAATCTCTTCCTAAACTTTATGACTAAAATTATCTTGGAATCACAAATAAAACCCAATGCATATTTTGTTCATAGGTTCTAATATGCAAATGTTGTAGTTTTCAGAGAATGTTATTAAGTCCTAATTTTGCCTCTTAGTTGTCCTACTCTTTATGGCTTATATTTCAGGGCATCTCGACTATGTCATAGTTTGTAACTAAATGTATTCATAAATATCTCATTAAAGTAGATAATGTGATTGTCCACTATTACGGAGTTGATCAATCACACCAAGGGCAGAAAAACCAATGGATGTTAAGACCTGGTTTGGACCAATGAGCCTTCTCTACAGACTCAAACTCTCAGCCAGCAGATGTTGGTTACAATGATGCTTTATATTGATGTTCAATTCTGGCTGACATGGGAGACCAAAAGTCTACTTTTATTTTTTTTAGTTTCCATGAAGAAGTTGCAAGTTGACATTCTGTAATTTTTGACATACATACTAACAATATATTTTGCACCAAACATGTTATTCAGCTCTAAGTCATCTCATAGACCATCTTACATGACTATTTTTGCAGCGCAAATCACAATTTCAATATTTTGGTGGCACCCATTTTGCTTTGATTCACACTGTTTCCTTAGAGCTAGTCAGCAAATAGTCAAATGACCTTCCAGTGACTGCACAAAATATGGAATGCTTCAAAGATCTGTGCTTCCTCCTTATGCAGAAGTCATGCTAACTTTCTCCGTATTGTTCTAATTTTAGGATATGTGCCGCCAAAGCAAGCACAAAGACCTACTTTTACACATGATTAGTGATGAGTCATGGACAAGGCTTGGCTCTGTTAAGTCCAACTAACCTACTTGAGATTCTGAGAATTCTCTTCAATGGCTTCCTGTGAGCTAGAGTTTGAAAATATCTTAAAATCTTGAGCTAGAGATGGAAGTAGCTTGGACGATTTTCATTATCATGTAAATCGGGTCACTCAAGGGGCCAACCACAGCTGGGAGCCACTGCTCAAGGGAAGGTTCATATGGGACTTTCTACTGCCCAAAGTTCTATACAGCATATAAAGGTGCCTCACAGTATAGATCTGGTAGCAAAGAAGAAGAAACAAACACTGATCTCTTTCTGCCACCCCTCTGACCCTTTGGAACTCCTCTGACCCTTTAGAACAAGCCTACCTAATATCTGCTAGAGAAAAGACCAACAACGGCCTCAAAGGATCTCTTACCATGAAGGTCTCAGCTAATTCTTGGCCAAGATGTGGGTTCCACATTAGGTTCTGAATATGGGGGAAGGGTCAATTTGCTCATTTTGTGTGTGGATAAAGTCAGGATGCCCAGGGGCCAGAGCAGGGGGCTGGTGCTTTGGGAACAATGGTTGAGCATATAACCATAGGTATGGGAACAAAAAACATCAAAGTCACTGTATCAATTGCCATGAAGACTTGAGGGACCTGAATCTACCGATTCATCTTAAGGCAGCAGGACCAGTTTGAGTGGCAACAATGCAGCAGCAGAATCAATGGAAACAACAGAATGATTGCAATGTCCTTTTTTCTCCTCCTCCTTCTGACTTGATAAAAGGGACTGTCTTCCTTGGATTTAGTGAACCCCTTCGGTTCCTGAAAAATTCAAGGAGTATCTAGGACATAGTCCCCAGAAGACAGTACAAGACTTTCTGATAAACTGGACATTTCAAGACCCAAATAACTAATCAGAAAAATCAAAGATGTGATACCATTTTTTATCCCATGCATAGGTGCTACACTTGGATCAAATGAACAATGTTGGGATCTCTATGGATAAAGGTCTTAGAGGTCCTGAGATAAAGAATCCTGCACCCACTGGTACTTCTAACTTGTCTTGTTTTTTGTCTGATTTCTGGCTGATGCAGGGGACTAACTCACTGCCACTCGAAAACTACCTGAACTAAACTATGACATCTCACCTGATATGTAAGATGTAACTGTTATAATTATTTTAAACCTCAATTTAGCATTAACTAGCCTTTTAATGTAAACACTTACACATTATGACGACTAGAAACAGCATACTCTCTGGCCGTCTGTCCAGATAGATCTTGAGAAGATACATCAATGTTTTGCTCAAGTAGAAGGCTGACTATACTTGCCGATCCACAACATACAGCAAGTATGAGAGCAGTTCTAAAATGACAGAGATAGGAACAGTAATAAAGTTATTTTAAAAGTTAATTTGATATACTTTACCAATTTAACATCTTGCCTGTCCGTGCAGAATCAAACATTTACATGCACTAAAAGACATAAGCATCTTCAGTGCTCAAGTGTTCATCTTTGTAAAATACCACCAAGGTTAAAAGGAAGGGACAAAAAAAAAAAAACCCTCTTATCTCAGTGGGGTATTGCATAGCAGAAACTACTAATTTAAAGTCCTTTGATGGACAAGAAACAATATTAGGGCCACTTATCTGAAATGAACAAAGATTTAAGTGAAGATTTCATCACAGCTTCCCTAGACTGATATGCTGTAATAGAAAATCAGCTAGGGGGTAAAATAAATAAGAGCTCTCTGCATGCTGAAAGCAAGTAAGATTAATAATAATGGTAAGAATAGTAGTCACAGGAGTTTCAGTTAATGATGCCAATAAGCAAGTGCTAGGCACTGAATTAAATGCCACATATATCTTTCTTATGCACAGCCAGCTTTGAAGGATATATTCTCCTACTTTTCATATATGACAACATATTTGGTGGTAAATAACGTTCCCAAGGTCACACACCTAGCAAGTAAGAAAGTTAGGAATTAAACCCAGTATTGTGTGAATCTAAAGCCTAGCTCTTTTCTCTTTATCACGTACCTACGGCTTGTCTTCATTAAAGCAAAAGTGTATCCACTTAAAACTATCTTCACTCCCTCTCTCCATACCAATTAAAAATAAAAACATCAAAATACACTGGAAATAAAAAAGGAAAAAAGCTGTTGAACCCACAGTATGTGGGAACAGCAATTAATTGTCATGCAGGGATAAGCTAACATTAATATTCTTCAAAGAAAGCAACTTAAGGCAGAATCATTGAAAAGACAAAAGGATTTTCAACCCCTATTTATGTTTAATACAGCGTATTTACTGGAAAAGCATGTAAGACACAAGTTAAAAACTATTAGAAAGGGTTAAGAAGTTCAATACTGAGTCATAAAGTAAACTAAAAGTTAAAGTTCAAACTTCATAAAATATGAAATCCCTTTAGCTAACATAAGATCATGTAACCAAAAACATCACATAGCAAATAACATCAGTCAATATAATAAAAGATGAATCCCACTAAAACTTTTATGTTGCCCAGTCCAAATAATTGTTTTTCTACCTAACTGATATGTGTTCATACTGATCACTATATCCCAATAAGTATACATTAATCTTATTAATTTAATATTTATGACTTGAGTGACTGCTATCCATCTAGAACACACAGATTAAAAGAAAGAACTATACCTTCCATATCTATCCAGTGCATTTAAATTCGCTTTTTTCTTGATTAAAAATTTCACCACTTGCTGTTTTTGCTCATGTACACCAAGTAACAGTGGTGTGAGGCCATGCTGTAAAACTATATAAAGCAAAAACGTATGTAATTCAAAAAAGTACATATTCCTCAACCGAAGTGGAAACTTTATATAAGATCTTATGGACTTACATGCATAGAAAGTAAATAAAATGTAGTCGCTTCCTTTTCACTCTTCTGTGCTTTCCCACACGCTGCTCCTTCCCTTGGAAACACCCCTTCTCTGCCTCACCACAGTAACTCTACTCATCTCAAAAACTCACTTTAAACATTTACTGCTTCCAAGGCTCTTTGCTTCTAACCCAGCATTTGACATGGTATTATTGGATGATAATATTTTTTCCCATCTAAACAAAGAGCTTCTTGAGGGCAGGGGCTGTATCTTTTGTTTCTATATCCTCAACCCTAAGACAAATTGCGTATAAAGCAAGAATTTGCATGTAAAATATTTCTTTAGTTTCATGTTTTACTGAAAGTTCAACCTCTAACATGCAACAAAAATTGCTATTAAAACTCACACTGCCCATCTGAAAAAATTTTCCAACATTTATTTATTTAAAATCTATTTATATTTAATTTTCCCAGATTGTTACTAAATAATCAGTTCATAGGACTACTGAAACTAAATTAACAGAATTCCTATCTGTATTCTTAATAACTCCATGGTTTTAAGTGTTTAAAACTGCCATGCTGATTATGCCAAAGCTCTACATACTTAAAGAGACACACTGGACAGTCCATAATACAGCTTCAATTGATAAAAAACAGTTTAGAATTTGCTTAATTCCAATTGAGAAAACACTGCTCTTAATGACTTACTGACCTAAGCACTTGAATGATTGAACAAAGAGACACAAAATCCTGAGAGGGCCACCCTCTACTTATTGAAAGACTGCTCACAGCAAACTACTAAAGACCTTCTGAATGGCAGTGAATAACTGATGGTAGGATGGTAGAAAGGAAAATATATTATTCTGTAACCTGATAGATACTACCAATAATATTCATTTTAATGTCTCAACCACAGAGATAAAAGTCAGACTAGGCCAGGAATGGTGGCTCACACCTGTAATCCTAGCACTTTGGGAGGCTAAGGGGGATGAATTGCTTGAGCCCAGGAGTTCAAGACCAGCCTGAGAAACATGGCAAAAACCTCTCTACTAAAAAAAAAAAAAAAAGAAAAAGAAAAAGAAAGAAAGAAAGAAAGAAAAAAAAAAACTGAGGTTGGAGGACCATCTGAGCTTCGGGAGGTCGACGTTGCAGTGAGCTGTGATCACACCACTGCACTCCAGCCTGGGAAACAGAGTGAGACTCAATCTAAAAAAAAAAAAAAAAAAAAAAAAAAAAAAAAAGTCAGATTAATGTTATTGGAAAGGAAAGATTTAAAGAAATCAGCACATATCCAACTCCAACTCTTCTAGAGATACCTTAAGTTTCTGAGATATAAGAATTTATATATTACATTTATGTATTCAGTGGTTCTTAAGCAGGAGTGCATCCAGATTTTGAGAAAATTGTTGCTGTTGTTATTGTTGCTGTCGTTGTTAGAGACAGGGTCTCATTATGTTGACAAGGCTAGACTCGAACTCCTGAGCTCAAGCAATCCTCCCACCTCAGCCTCCCTAACAGTTGGGACTACAGCCATGCACCAACATGCCTGGCTTCAAGGAAACATTTTTAAATATACATATCCAACCTTTATTAGACTTACTGTATCAAAATCTTCAGGAAAAAGCCTAGACTTGTTGATTATTTTAAAATTTTCCTCAGGTCACTGGGATGCACAACTCTAGCTGAAAGCTAGTGCAATAGACAATTACTTCAGTCTCATTTCTCACCACCCACATAACCAATTCCCTTTCTCATTTGAAGATTTGGACAAAAAGAGTAAAGCGTAGGAGAGAGACCCATTTGCTGAAAACACCACATAATTTTTCCTGGTAACACAACAGGGTCTAGTCAACTCAAAATCCAACTTGATCTTGTTACTCATTTATCTTCCACCTTCCCATCCAGACACTCTAGATTTGAAAGCAGAGCTGAGGCTCTAATTGGCCATTTCTACCAGAATAGGATACTAAGTCAGTTAATTACTGATATTCCCCCTGCTCAAGGGTTTCCCCTTACATTACCCACCTATTCACTGCCAATCTGGTTCCTCAGAGGCCGCCTAAAATTAATCTCTAGGCAGTTTACAACCCACTAACTCCCTCTCCCAAACTGAAAACTGTCATTCTCTAAAATCAAAGAGAACTTTGTCTCACCATACAAAGGAAACAAATAAATGAACAACAACAACACCACCACACACACACAACCTCTTCCTGGTCTTTTCCCTCTATTGCCTAATTTCCAAATTGGCCCTGATATTTCTGATTGCTCTCCTTTTCCCTTTCCACTTCTGCCTCATGAGCAATCAGAAATATCTTAAGCCTTGACACTCAGAGGTGCATCACCTCGTATCTATTACTGTTTTTTAGGAACTTGCCAAAGAAGCAGGATCTCTATTCAGTGAAACATGTTTAAGTTTTCTTGGAGTTTTCATGTAAAACCTATTTCAGGGCAAATTTTGCCATTTTACATTCATTAGGGGAAAAGAATCCTAGGAGGGAAAAATTGAAAAATAGTAAGTATTACCTTTTACAAATTCAGTGTTTTCAAAAAAAAGTATTTACCGCAAGTGCATTAAAAAAAAACAAAACTGTACCCTCTAATGCTTCTTTGAAAGTAACAATATTTAAAATAAAATCTTAGATAATTAGGTCATTTCAAAATATTTTCATTCAGGTTATGCTTGAGCTTCCAAATATGGAAAACTGGCCCTTACACAGGTCAATGTTAACACAAATGCATTTCAGTATTTTGAAGATAAAATTGGTAGATCTATACCTTGTTTTTTGATTCGATATCAGCACCGTATAAGAGCAGTGCTTTGGCCATTAATTTATCTTCATTGTAGATAGCATAGTGTAGAGCGGTATTTCCATACTCATCTGGAATATTTGGATCAGTGCCATGTTCCAGCAACATTAACGCACATTCATCTTCCTGGCATTGTACGGCCTGTCAGTATTACACCATAAACAAATTACAAATCCTAGGATTTCAAAATAACATTCCACAGCTTTCACCAACTAGTTATATTTAAAGGAGAAAACTCATTTTTATGCTATGTATTGAAATCAAACCCACCTCACGCTGACATAGTTGGCTACTGCATACCTTTGTCAGAGCTGTCGTCTTTTTGTTGTCAAGGATATTAAGTTGACATCGTCTGTCCAGCAGGAGTTTTATTACTTCTGAATTTCCATTGGCAGAGGCCAGATGTAGAGCAGTCCTATGAGAGTGAGAAGACTTTTTAGGAAATTGTAGTGCACTAGCTACAGCCATATCAATGATACACATAATTGCAAACACTGAATAGCCTGCTATTACTCTGCCTTCAAAACAAACATTTAACTTTCCCATGAAAAAAGCACACGATTTATTATCTCTCATTACTCGCTGTATTAATGAAAGAGCAGCCTATATGAATACAAAGAGCATAGCCCTTGGATGACATTCAACTTGGGCTGGAATCCTACTTGAAGCTCTGTCACTTTCTGGCTGTTGCTTAGCCTTTTGGGGTCTCAGTTTCCTCATCAATAAAATAGGAATGAAAATAGTAGCTTTCTCACAGGAAACCACTGTAATGCTTAAATGAGACTCTGCACAAAAGATACAGAATAGTTCCTAACACAAATAACAGCTCAATAATTGTTAGATATTATAATTTTTACTAATACCACTAAAGACAACATTTGAATTAAGTGAGATGATACAATTATACCTACACTTTCAGGTGTGTTTTAAATATTACACATAACATTGTATTTTAGTGATTCTAAGATGATCATTGTCTCCATGTTGTCTCCACTGAAATACCACTTACAATTCATGATTTACTATAATTGGGGGCATTTAAATAATTCTCTTATTGAGACATAAAATAATGGGGCATCATACAATTTCTGGTGCCTTACATTAAGTAGAATATGTTATAATATAACAGGTCTGGGGCGGTTCCAGTCAGATGACCAGCATTTAAATTTTAGTTCTTAAAAGTACTATGGAATAAGAGAGCTGAAGTGAAAACAAAAACAAATTTCTAAGATAAACCAATTCTTACTTTGGTTTTCAATAAACTTTAAGCCAAAGAAAACTTGGAATTCAAATGAATAGCATGGGCTCATTTTTGTCAATACTTAGATTTATACAATGTATGTACATCAGATATTTCCAATCATTCATATTAGGATTTAAGACTGTTATACATTTTCTCTTTTTAAAACGGATTTATGAAACTATTTGTGGAGCTTTTTTCAACTTTTACATTCAGGGGTACATGTGCGGGATGTGCAGGTTTGTTACATAGGTAAACGTGCACCAACGGGGTTGGTTGTACAGATTATTTCATTACCCAGGTGTTAAGCCCAGTACCTGTTCATTCTATTTCCTGCTTCTTTCCCTCCTCCCACCCTCCACCCTCTGATAGGCCCCAGTGTGTGTTGCTTCCCTCTAGGTATCTGTGTGTTCTCATCATTTAGCTCCCACCTATAAGTGAGAACATGCAGTATTTGGTTTCTCTTCCTATGTTAGTTTGCTAAGGATAATGGCTTTCAACACCATCCATGTTCCTGCAAAGGACAGGCTCTCGTTCCTTCTTTTATGGCTGCATGGTATTCCATGCTGTTTATGTACCACATTTTAGTTCTTAAAACAACTAAAAGTCTTTATCCAAGACTTATACATTTTCAAAAGGGCAGTTAAGGGTTGTCTTTTACTATTTTCTACCTTCAGAAATGCTTCTGTTTGAAAGGAGGGAGGAAAAGCTTCAATTGAGATTAAGTCCTAATGCCCCAATTTTAAATCTCTCAGCTTGCTCAAGCCCAGCAGGCAAACATAAATGTTTTCAAAGATGGAAGGATCCTGAGAGATAGTAGAATATGCCTGCCACATAATAGGTGTCTGGCTTATGTCTGATGACTAAACGGATTGAAAAAAATGGATGAACACAGCTTGGGAGTTCAATATTTTTAAAGAAAACTCCTGTAGAGTAGGGCAATACATTTGCAATAGTAATAATCATTTATATTTGCTATTTTAATTTTCATAAATATATAACTCAACTAAAATGATTAATTCATACTTTTTACACGTTAATCTATATATAATGAAAAGGTAATTATGTAATAAAATATATATATACAATAAAATCTACAGGAACAGGTAAACACAATCCCTCTACTTCTGAAGAGGGTAAAAGTTCACAGAAGATAGCCAACCACAGAAATAAAAATAAATAATAGAATGTGAGAAATTATTTGCATCTATGCAAGAAGCATATTCCTTCTCTTCCCAAGGATTATTGCATTACTAATGAACCTTAATTAAAACTTCAGATGTTCATTGCAGAAATCACAGATAAAAGGAAAAACTTCACTTACAAATCCCCAGAAACAAGTTTGATTATATTTTCTACATATTTTCAGCTAACACAAGAGCAGATTCTGTTCATGTATATGTGTAACAAACTGATTTTTTTCTCACTTGCTATAGCAAAGTACATCTTTGCATGTCGACATATCTCTATGTACTGACACCCTCAATAGTTACATATTATTCCGTCCTATGGATGCACTGAAATTTGTTCATGAAATCTTTATATGGGCTTTTCTAAATACACTGCTATTTTAAGCAATACTAAGAAAAACAGACATCTATTTGGTAAAGATATTTCAGTATAATGGAACTGATGAGTAAAAAGCATAACATTTTAAAAATGTGGTTCTTACCACTAAAGTGTCTGTTTGAAAAGCTGCAGCAACTTAAACTTTAAACAACTATATAAGTACCACTGTTATTCATCCTCACAAACTTTGTGGATAGAAAACAGTATTTCATTCTTTTTTTTTTTTTTTTTTTTTAGATGGGGTCTCACTCTGTCACCCATGCCGGAATGTAGTGGCACGATCTCGGCTCACTGCAACCTCCACCTCCCTGGTTCAAGCAATTCTCTTGCTTCAGCCTCCTGAGTAGCTGGGATTACAGGTGCATGCTACCATGCCCAGCTAATTCTTTGTATTTTCAGTAGAGATAGGATTTCACCACACTGGCCAGGCTGGTCTCAAACTCCTGACTTCATGATCCACCTGCCTCAGCCTCCTAAAGTGCTGGGGTAACAGGCATAAGCCACTGCACCTGGCCTTTCATTCCTCCTCTAACTTAAATAGAAAACAGTATTTCATTCCTCTTCTAACTTAAATTTCTTCTTCTACCAGGAATGCTATCTTTTCCTATGCACATAGGTCACTGGTAGATATGCAAAAAAGTACTTTCCCCAATTTTAAAATGTGCTTATTTTATTGCATATATAGGCCAGGCATGGTGGCTCACGCCTGTAACCCCAGCACTTTGGGATGCCAAGGTGGGTGGATCACGAGGACAGGAGTTCAAGACCAGCCTGGCCAAGATGGTGAAACCCCATCTCTACTAAAAATACAAAACAATTAGCCAGGCGTGGTGCCAGGCGTGGTGGCACGCGCCTGTAATCCCAGCTACTCAGTAGGCTGAAGCAGAGAATTGCTTGAACCTATGAGGCAGAGGTTGCAGTGAGCCGAGATCGCACCACTGCACTCCAGCCTGGGTAACAGAGTGAGACTCCATCAAAAAAAAAGAAATATATATCTATATATCTATATATATATCTATAGATAGATAGATAGATATAGATATCTGCATATATAAATAGGCACTTGTGTTTTCTTCTGGTATGTTTCTCTTTTTGTATATTTAAAATTTTTAATCTATACTCTTGATTTTTGTGATATAAACATCTAGCTAGTTTTCTCCAAAAATGAATTATTAACAATCCATCTTTTTTAAATAATACAAAACATCACCATTATCAAGCGCTAAATTCCTACATATATTTGGGTATTTCTAAATTTCCTATTCTGTTTTATTCATTGATGTCTTTTCAGCTGTTAGTAAACAATTTGTGGAAATAAATAACATGCACATTTTGACATCTGGAAAAGCAAGCCTTTGTCCATTCTGCTACAAAAAAATTAACTTATCACAATAATAAAAGAGAGCATGTGTAATTTAAAAACTCTAAAACTGCTATTTTTATTTGGCTTAAGTAAAAGTGATAAGTAAAAAAAGCTTTTTTTTGTTTGTTTGTTTTGAGACGGAGTCTTGCTCTGTCTCCCAGGCTGGAGTACAGTGGCGTGAGCTCGGCTCACTGCAAGATCTGCCTCCTGGGTTCACGCCATTCTCCTGCCTCAGCCTCCTGAGTAGCTGGGACTACAGGTGCCTGCCACCGCGCTCAGCTAATTTTTTAAATATTTTTTAGTAGAGACAGGGTTTCACCGTGTTAGCCAGGATGGTCTCGATCTCCTGACCCCATGATCTGCCCCCCTCAGCCTCCCAAAGTGCTGGGATTACAGGTGTGAGCCACCACGCCCAGCCAAAAAGCTCACATCTTAAGAAAATTCAATCTTCCTATTCAAGCACAAGAACCATCTTCCCATTTCAGTTTCCTTCTAAGATTACTCAGTAAAGAACATATTTACATAGTGTACATTGATATAAAATCCATACTGGATTTTATTGGAAGAATATTTAGCCCTGAAGTTGATGTCTTATGGGGCTTCATTCTTAGTTCTCAATATACACTTTTTTAATGCATAGAACATTGTTTTAAAATCTGTACATTAAAAATAATCTGCTGCATCGACAATGTTGTGAGTTAGATCACTTCAAAACAGTCTATTAGTGTTTTAGGAGGAAAATTATACTTTGATTGGAAATCAGCTAAAGTTTTGTTTTTGTGTTGCTGCTCATAAAGGGGCCTGTGCCCTGAACTCTCTGAGGTTTCCACATCCAGGGTGGTGTGAGGCTTGCGGAGGTGAGAAAGCCAGCCCCCCCCTCCTCCCCCACCAGGAGGGTATGTCCCCATCATCCCCCCAGGTCCCACCTCCTCCCAGCCCAGGCCTGGTTACCTCTTTTGCTTGTCCTTCTTGTTCATGTCAGTGTCCTTGAGCATGACGATGAGATCCTTTCTGGGGACTTTACCCCACCAGGCAGCTCTGTGGAGCTTGCCCAGATCTTCTCGACGGACGTGGTACCTCGGCTCCATGAAAGCGCTGTCGTCGTAGTCTCCCCAAGGGCCCACTTTGCTCTTGCCACTCCCCCTGCAGCAGGGGAAGCAATGGCAGCACCACTTGCCCATCTTGCTCCTGAGTGTCTTCATAGCAGAGTCGTCGTGGTCTCCAGAAGTGCCCACGTTGCTCTTGCCGCTCCCCCTGCACCAGGGGAAGCAGTGGCGGAACCACTTGCCCATCTTACTTCTGAGAACAAATGGCTTCTTCACAGAGGAGGAAGCCGGCATTGAACTAGCCTCAGCCACCATCTACTTTTAACAGCCAGGGGAGGCCGGTAGTAGCCAGCAGATCGCGTCTACCAACCAGTTTCACCAACTAGCAGATAACTCCGGGTTTCTAATCTGTTTGAAGAGGAAAGTCCGGGCCAAAACCTGTCAACCCCAGCAGGGGAGCCCAGCCCACCCCACCCAGGGAAAACCCACACCCACCTGGGGAAAGCCCACACCCACCCGGGGTGACCCCACGCCCACCCCAGGAAGGGCCAACCCCACCCCCCAAGAAAACACCCGGCCCACCCAAGGGAATGCCAAACCCAGGAGAGAAAAGGTCAAGTCCAGAAAAGCAACGTGACAGAAGAAACGTCAGTCCAAGGAAGAAATGTCAATCCAAGCGACAGACGCCAAGCCAAGCAAAGAACGCAAAACCAAGCCAAGCGCTACAGGCCAGCCAAGCAGTTACGCACGTGCAGTGTGCGCATGCCAGCTGTTACAGACCAGCCAAGCCGTTAACGCGCATGCACCATGCGCGTGCAAGCCATTACAGGCCAGCCAAGCCATTACGCACGTGCGGCATGCGCGTGCAAGCAGTTACAGGCCAGCCAAACCGTTATACGCGTCCCGTGTGTGCGCACGGTATGCACGTGCAAGCCGTTACAAGCCAGCCAAGCCACTGCTGCGCGTGCGGCATGCGCGCGCGGCGTGCGCACGCGGCATGCACGTGCAAGCCGTTACAAGCCAGCCAAGCCACTGCTGCGCGTGCGGCATGCGCGCGCGGCGTGCGCGCGCAGCATGCACGTGCAAGCCGTTACAAGCCAGCCAAGCCACTGCCGCGCGTGCGGCGTGCGCGTGCGGCGTGCGCGTGCGGCGTGCGCATCTCAGGTGATGTCAGTGCACGTGTCACAGACAGTGGCCGATGCGTGCAACCTGCATAAGCCTTGGCACCACGAATGTCACTGACAGCCTGGTGTTCCCGGCAAACTTCCTGGGAGTCAGCCGAGCTTTCAGGCCATTGAGAAGCCTCTGGCGAAAGAAAAAGCTTCTTGAAGCAGGACTGGGGCTAAGTGGCTGGAACTTGAGGATGCTGACAGCCTCCTCTGAAGAAAGCCCCCAGGACACTCCTGGTGGTGCTGTTGTGCATGGCAGCTGCTGCAGCTCGGAGCACCGGCTGGCGGAGCAGGCTGCAAATGGCCTCAAAATCACGGAGCATGTTCTCACTCACAGGTGGGAATGGAACGAGAACACACAGACACAGGAAGGGGAACATCACACACCGGGGACTGTTGTGGGGTGGGGGGAGGGGAGAGGGATAGCATTAGGAGATATACCTAATGCTAAATGACGAGTTAATAGGTGCAGCACACCAACATGGCACATGTATACATATGTAACAAACCTGCACCTTGTGCACATGTACCCTAAAACTTAAAGTATAATAATAATAAAATTTGAAAAAAAATCATGGAGCACAAGACGCCCACCGAGCCCAGCACCTGCCTGAGGTGCCTTCGATACCTGCTCCTCTTTGCTCCACACCCAGAACACGAGGCCATCAGCGAGGGGGCATTTGGGGCCACAGGATCGCAGCCAGCTCCTGCCCCGGTGCCCCCTGCCTGTCCAAGCCAGGGCCAACATCTGTGGGGCTTCTGGCCTGGGGGGCTCTGCTCCACTGGCATGCAATAGGGTCAAGGTGCAGGCCGCTGTGTCCAGGCCAGCAAGAGGGGGCTTGGAGGAGAACCTACCACTGATGGGGAGATGCAGAAAGGCAACCCCATGTGCAGATCCTGAGAACAGGACACTGAGCCTCCCTGGTGCTGGCCTCTCAGCTGGACCAGGGCAGTGGCACCTCAACGCTCCTGCCAGGACTCTCCTGCTGCGAAGCTTTATGCAGCCAGGCTCCAGTCTGCTTCACCCAAACCACAGGTGCTTTGGTGTGGGAGGAAAAATGGATTCTGAGCCTGGACACCAACCTGCTCTTACCAAAAGAAGTAGAGGAAAAGCCAATCGCAAGTGCAAAAAAAAAAAAAAAGTACTATTTTGTAACTGAAATCTTGCCTGATATGCAGAGTTAAGCTAAAGCTCCTCTTGCTTGATACTAAATTAAATTTTGAATGAAACAAAAAGAAGACACACACACTAAATTTCCTTGTTCCTCTGTGATCCCCTGAGCCAGGAAGCAAGAGGAAGCCTGGCCTCCTGGACTCTCTCCCCAGCTGGGGGGCTGAGCAATTTCCTCCAGGCTCACAGGGAGCAGCTGGGCTCAGTGGGGCCACGTTGCCCTTCCTTCCTACATGGGCATCCTCAAACCTTCCATTGCCCCATACAGAGTGCCATGATCCGGGTTCAAATCCCAGCTCCGGCACTCGCCACCTGTGTTACCTGGCAAATGCCTTACCCCCAGACACTTGCTGTCTGTGTCCTTCCTGACAGGAGGGATGGGAGCTGGTGGCCCTGGCATGAAGTGCTGTAACAGTCAAACACAAGCAGGGGCAGGTAGTCACCTGGGTGGGGGACTGCCCTGCTGGGGGTGCTCACCAAAGAGCACCTACCCATCTGCCCAAGTAGCCTTGCACGTCTCAACACCTATCAGGCACCTGACTATGGGAAATCCCTAAACAAAGCCCTGAGCTGCCCTGGGGAATGTGACCAGGGCAATGCACCAGGAAGGACAGTCTGGGGTGCTTGGCATGAGTAAGGATAGGCTGGGGAAATGCCAACCTCTTCCCACCAGCTTTGTGTCCCAGGGCACCCTCAGTGGACAGAGAACCTAGAGATGCCACAAGGCTTGAGCTGCATCCTAACCATCCTGAGTTCTGGCCCAGCCATGGTCCAGGCCCAAAGGTACTTTGGGTGCTAAGTTGGGATGACGAGGGGCCAGGTGACACTCCTGTGTTCCAGGATCTGGTCAAGAAGGTGGTAGCCTGTCACTGCCTGGCTCCATCTGGTCCCAGTGAAACAAGAAGGGCAGGAAGCCTCTAGCACCCACCCTCTGGGCCACCAACACCCAGGTCCACAGTGTGGCCACCTGAGTCAGCATCACCTGCCTTGGGGACCAGAACATGAAGGCCCAGATATGACGAGCATAGTGCAGCAGTGGATGCAGGTGGGCAAGATGTGCTGTGTGGATCCAAGGAGCCCCTCTCTGGAGGCTTGGGCATAACCTCTCCATCTTACTGACACATAATATTTTACCTCTTTGTAGGGTACATACAAATACTTGTTACATGCATAAAATGTGTATTCTGGTTACTTTGAATATTTACACAGAATAATGTTACTTAGTCACCACAGCCTGCTGTCAAACATTACAGCTTATTTCTTCTAACAGTAGGTTTGTATCCAATAGCCAACTTCTCTTCATTCTCCCTGCCACATACCCAGTCTTCCCGGCCTCTGGTACTGCCATTGTATTCTCTTTGTCCATGGGATCAAGCTTTTTTAGCTCCCACGTGAGTGAGAACCTACACAACTCCAGAATCGTTATTAAAATCAGGAATTATTGTTATTATTTTTTGAGACGGGCTGTCACCCAGGCTGGAATGCAGTGGTGCAATCTTGTCTAACTGCAGCCTCAACCTCCCAGGCTCAAGCAATCCTCCCACCTCAGCCTTCTGAGTAGCTGGGACTACAGGGGTGTGCTACCATGACTGGCCAAGTTCTCTATTTTTGGTAGAGATAAGGGGTCTCACCATGTTGCCCAGGCTGGTCTCCCACTCCCAGCCTCAAGTGATCCTCCTGCCTCAGGCACCCAAAGTGCTAGGATTACAGGCCTGAGCCACCATACCTGGCCTGATCCCAGTTTTAGAAAAACTCTGTAACTAAATTTAGATGAAAATATATGAATCTGTCCAGTGATTGCTTTCACATTTTCTAAACTGTGCTTTTTTATATCATCGAAAATCTTCCATAAATGTACTTTGGTTTGAAATATTTTCTTGAAGTCAGACATATTTAGCTGTGACGTGGAACAGTTCTTCTCACAGCATCCCCTCCCTGCAAACTGCAGGTCCTGAGGTCAGTGGCCCTTGACTCTATGGACTCTATGTTCTTCCCTGGATCCAGACCCTAACTCAGGGGACAGCGGCACCGCCTCCTGCCCGGCTCTCGGCTGCCTGCACTGCTCATCATGGTGACAGGATGGCCTGCCCCAGATGAGTGTCAGTGTGTGTGTGTGTGTGTGTGTGTGTGTGTGTGCTTTTGCTGCATTTCTTGTCTTGCTTTTGTCATCTCTCTTTCTCCCTTTCCTCCCTGAGGCCTGCACAGGGCAGCTGTGCTATCCACTTCTGAATGTGGGGTAAGCTGTGGCCCAGGCCTGGGTGCCTGCTGGGACCTCCCAGGAGATGTGTGGGAGCAGACACCAGGTGGGCTCAGACACTCTAATGGGCACTTGTGCCTTGTTCTGTCTCTGTCATTTGAGGCCATTTTGGCCAATGGGAAAGCAGACCTCTCTGGCAGAAAAAGGTCCACTTTGACTCAGGCTGGGGTGGCAACTCTGCCTGCAGGTTGGACCTGTGGGTCTCATCGTGAACCCCCACGGGTGACTGGCACTGGGAGAAGTAGAGGACGTGTGGGTTCTGCCTGCTGTCTTCACGTGTGGAGACAGGGTCCTGCCAACCGGTCTCCTGGAGGGGGCGTTGCCTCCTGTGGGTGCCATGTGTGCCAGAATCCAAGCATGGGTGTACACAGGGGCTGAGCCCACTCACAACCCAGGACAACGTTGCTTGGCTGTTTTGGGGCTGGGAGATCTCGAAAAGCCTACCAAACCCAGCATCATCAGTGGCTCTCCCACTCTCAATGCCTTGGTCTTTCTGCTTTTTTGGCCATCACATTGGCACATTTCTTGGTGCCACCAAAACAACTCAAAATAATCTCTTTTCAGTCATGCCTGAATAACATAGCCGGCTTCAGGTTTCCTGAAAACAGAGAAAGTGAAAATCCAGAAAAAATGGCTGTTTTCTTCCTCTGATGGTCCAGCCTGTCTTCAACCACAGGACTCCACGCTGGCCTGGGGTCTGAGTCTCCTGGATTAGTCACTGTCTAGCTTTGATCAAAAACATGAGCAACTGAAGCAGAATATGAACGTGGAAAATGCTCTGGGTTGTCCCCATGTTGGGAAATTATTGTCCAACAAACGAGTAGCTGTCCAAAGCACTGCAAGACAACTAGTGTGCCTTGGAGCTTGTCAGAGGAAGTGTTCAAGAGTGCTTTCTCTGTCTCATTCAGCAAGTCTCACTTCCTTTTTATGTTCTAAATCAGAATGTTCTAAATCAGAACATAGAATCACGGGCCAGGCTTGCAAGAAGCAAACATTGACTTCTATCGACGTGTACTTAGCCAGGGCTCATTTGAATGGCCATATGCAGCAGCAAAGAGGCTGGAAAGGAGTGTAATGGTGTAACTACTGGAAAGAGGAGACACGTTTGTTGTTCTTCACCCCATGTATACTAAGGATGTTTTTAGAAAAAAAAATTTTTTTTTGCTCAAACACAGTTTATGCAACAAAATGTGATTCAGAATCTAATTTCACAAAATAAATCCAGAGGAGAGACTTGAGGGAAAAGGGCAAAGATGTAACTCAATAAAGTCCATAGCATCACAGAATAGGATGATGGTGATGGTTTCTAACCTTGAGAATGTAAGTGGGTTCTTCAGTTTCTAAAATTTATCTATCTGTTCTTGAACCCAAGAAATCAGAATAGATCGTAACAGAAAAAAAATGACCTAGCTTTCACCTAGACAAGTTAGAAAATGCAGAAGTAGCCTGGCAGAACTACAACCATCTGACCTTTCACAAAACCACAGAAATAAGAAATAAAGAAAAGGCTCACTATGCGATGAATGGAGCTGGGATACATGACTAGCCATGTGCAGGACAATTAACACTGCAGCCCTGCTTTCATCATATGGAAAATTAACTCAAGATGAACCAAAGATTGAAATAGAAGACTTCAAATATAAAAGTCCTAACAGACAACCTATTAAACACCTTTCTCAACATAGGCTTTTGCAAACCACTTAAGACAATTTAGTACCCAAAAGAAATGCAAGAAAAAACAAAAAGTACAAGTCTGGCCTAAGAAACTACAGACCTGCTGCGCAGCAAA
This sequence comes from Pan troglodytes, assembly GCF_028858775.2. Classification (NCBI taxonomy): domain Eukaryota; kingdom Metazoa; phylum Chordata; class Mammalia; order Primates; family Hominidae; genus Pan; species Pan troglodytes. Next base: position 18,013,400 of record NC_072413.2, read on the forward strand.
GCAATTGCCAACACAGTAAACACATAGCCTACATGATGGGAGAAAATGTTCCCAAACCAAGCATCTGACCAAGTTCTAAACAGCCAGAATCTAGAGGACCTTACCTAAAGCAAGAAGCAGAAAAATAACACAAGTAAAAAATGGGCAAATGACACAAACACACTAGTCAAAACAAGACCTAAAAAAGACCAACAGACACGAGAAAATGCTCAACATCACTAATCATCAGAGATGAGGTACCAGTGCCATGACACACCAGTCAGAATGGCCATTTGTCCAAACACAAAACATATTTGTGTAGCAATACATAAAAGCAAAAACAGCTACACTCTTGGGGTAATGCAAACTAGGTCTCACACTGCGGAGAGCAGTTTCAAGATTTCTCAACAACAACAAAGAGGGAAAGAAAGCAGAGCTACCCTTCTACCCAGCAATCCAACCCTGTGTATCTACCCCGGGGAAAAATACATGTGTCTATCAAAAAGACACACACATTTGCATGTTCATGGGAGTGCTACTCACAGGAATAAAGATGTGGACCTGACCTAGATGCCCACCAACAGAAAATCAGATGTTTTTAAATGTGTTACCTATACACCACAGAATACTAAGAAGCCACCAAGGAAAATCAAACACAGAAACAAAATCATGCCTTCAGCAGCAACACAGATAGAACTGCAGGCCACTCTGCTAAGCGAACTCAGGCAAGAACAGAAGACCAAACACCACAGGTTTTCACTTACAGGCAGAAACTCAACACTGAACACACACGAACATAAAGATGAAATCAACAGACGCTGGGTACTACCAGACAGAAAAAGGAGGGAGACAGGAAGCCTTGGAGGAAGAATGATCCAACTGGTGCTGTGTTCACTGCCTGGGTGACGGGTAAGTTGGGACCTCAAGCATCAAAAGTCTGCTGTATAGCCATGTAGTGAAATGAACCTGCAGGCGTACACCCCTCCATCACAATAAAAGTAGCTATCATTTTAGAAAACCCAGCTTTGGAAATGGAAATGGAAAAAAAGGAAGAAAATACAAGAAAACACACAAAACAAAAGAAAAAGCCTACAGTGGCCCAATCCATCCATTAGTGGCATGAACACAGAAAGATAACCGAATGGACACAACAAAGGAGCCAAATAATCAACCCACAATTATAAACACTGAACCCATGGGATTCTTGCTTTTCCCCCAAAAGCACACCAAAGGCACAATGGTTGAACAAACTGGGGGGTTCATGTGCAAAGGACTGAAATAAACCCTTCTCTTACACAAGACACAAAAAATGACACAAAATCCACTGAACACCAAAGAGCAATTGTGAAACCAAAACCTCCAAGGAAAACGCATAGGGTGTATGTCTACTGTGGGGAAACTTGAACCTGTGAACCTAAGCTACAAACAGAAAACACATAGGAATCAACTACCCGTAGACCATACAATGGCTTTGCCATCTCGCTTTACTTCTCAAAGGGACACAGAAATCACCGCTAACAAAAGCTAATGTGACCACGTGAGACTAAGGACAACTTCAGAGCTTCACACAGCTTCAACACTGGAGAGAAAACAGTGAACCCAACAGAAGACATCCCACAGACTGGGAGAAAATTATGGCAAACTGTGGATCTGGAAGGGCTTCTTATCTAACATATTCAAGAAACTAATGGTCCTAAGTGGAAAAAATCATAAAAACCAATACATACGCTAAAAATGCCCAAAGGACTGGCATAGGCATTTCTGAAAAGACCTGAAACAGACCTGCAGGTAACAGAAGTTTCTCCACGTCAGTAATCATCCCCTAAATGTAAATCCCAACCACACTCAGATACTGCCAAACTCCCCAGAGAATGAGTATGACCAGGAACAGCAATAAAACTTTTTGAAGATAAGGGCAGTGTAGATTTGCAGACAGAGAAACTCTCACACACTATTGGTAGGAATGCAAATTTCTATATCCACTGGGAGAGACAGCAGGAGGTTTCTGAAACAACAATACAACTACCAGTTCCTCTAGCCATCCCAACATTGGGTATACCGGCAAAGCCAAGGAAACTTGAAACTTAAGGAGATATTTGCCTTCCCATGTTTGATGAAGTACTCTGGGCAATAACCAGGGTATAGAGGTAATCTACCTGTCCATCCATGGAGGAAGAAATGCAGGAAATGAAGGACGCAAGCGCAATGGTATACTCCTCAGCCATCAAACTTCTGGACATCAGGTCACTTCCAGCAAGGTGGAGAAACCTGAAGGACATTAAGTTAAAGGAAATGAGCCAGGCACAGGAGGACAAACACAAACACAGAACAATCTCATGCACGTGGAATCTAACGAAGTGAATCTCATAGAGGAGCAACGTCAATAGTGCGTACCAGAGGCTGAGGGGAGGCTTGGAAACAGCTACAAAGTGACACTCAGATGAATGGCAAGAATTCTGGTGTTCTACGGCTTAGCAGGGTGACTAGGCTTAACAATATACTAGCATGATATTCGATATAGCGTGAAGGGGTGATTGGGGTACTCTCTCCACCAAGAAATACTCACTGTAGCCTGAAACAGAGACGCGAGTTCCTGTAATCTGATCACAACAGCACTGATCCATATGTCAAACGGTCCCTTGCACCCTTAAAGTAAAAGCACAGACCATGTGAAATTTTTGTTTTCAAATAGGATCACATCACATTTCTGAAAGTCCTGTGGGACAATGAAGTGCCCTGCACTCCCGAAGCAGCTCCTACACACATAAAGTCGGTGGAGTGCCATCACACTCTTCCACTTTACTTCCCAAAGCTTTAGTTACCCAGATTCCTACACACACAAAGTCAGTGGACCATCACACTCTTCCACTTTAAACTACTTCCCAAAGCTTTAGTTACCCAGATTCCTACACACATAAAGTCAGTGGAGCGCCATCACACTCTTCCACTTTAACCTACTTCCCAAAGCTTTAGTTACCCAGATTCCTACACACACAAAGTCGGTGGAGCCATCACACTCTTCCACTTTAAACTACTTCCCAAAACTTTAGTTACCCACATGATTTGTGATAGGCATTAGCAGAGAAACACAGGCCAACGGACACAATGAGGATGCCCAGGAGTAAATTCAAATTGATATAGCGTAAGCACATGTTTAGAAAGAACCGCAAAAGTCACCACAGGAACGGAGAGTCTGTCCAATACAGCGTTCTGAGAACTGGATATCCCTAGGCAAAATAACAACATAGGGTCCTTATTGTGTGAAATTCACAACCATCTATTCAACATGAATGAAAGACCTATACCCAAAACTTGAAACTATCACTCTCTGAGAAGAAAGTATATGGTGTGCAGATACCTGGGTCAACCTGGATCTATGCTTACAGTTTGCAAAAAGGAAAATGAAAAAATATGGGGGAAAGAAAAGAATACAAACAACAAACAAGCAAAACTCACAACAGATTCGTATGCTAGTGAATTTCCTTTATGTCATCAGTAACCAATGTAGTGGAAAACCACAACACTGCACACCCCTGAATACGCATCAGACTCATCAGACTATATGGCTTGGGGGCAAGAAAGAATGAAAACAATGAATGAAAAGAAACAAACATCCAAAGGATGATAAGAAAGATATCGGGGAAAACACAGCTAAGGAGACTTTTGGAAAAGGTGTAAGTAACTAACACTACTAACTAGCAGAAAACAGCAGGAAAGAGAAGGTAATTAGCAAACCAAAATTTGGCAAAGAAACCAAAGAGTCTTTTCTGCAAAGAACACACAACACTGAAAACAAATGTACTTGTTAACACCTAGTTAGTATCACTAATCATAAGAAAAATGAAAATCAGAACAAGACTCAGATATTGTGTCCCTCTCAAAGGAAAGAGTATTACAAAGAACTTCATATATCTTAAAAGAAGGGAAACCACAAATGCTGCTGTGAATTTCCAGAGAGGGGAGCTCTCTTATCCACAACTGTTGACAAGGTAAATTAGTACGCACACTACAGAGGCCACCTGGAGGTTCCTCTGAAAACTAAAAATACAACGACCATTTCACTGAGCCACGCTACCGCAGGGTGTGCACTGGAATCCTATGTCATCAGTACACAGAAGACACATCTGCCTTCCCACGCTGACTCTGGAACCAGTCGCAATAGCCAAGATAAGGAATCAACCTACCTGTCCACCCGCATAGGATGAGATCCAGAAACCGCAATATCCATTCACAAACAAACACTTTTCAGCCATACACAGGTACTGAAATCACGTCATCTGCGGCAACACTGTGGAACCTGGAGGACATTATGGTGAATGAAACACACTAGGCAGAGAAAGACAAACCTCACATTACCTCAGTCATGGGGAATCTAAGACCCTTTAATCTCACATAGACCTACAAAGCACCATAGTGCTTGCCAGGGTTGGAACAGAAGGCTGGGCATGGGTGGGGACAGGAAACAGGTCCAAAGTGACACGTTGCATAAGAGAAATGAAACCTCTAGTCACCTCAGCAGGGTGACTAGAGAAAACTTTACCAGAGGATAGTTTTCAAGACAGCCAGAAAGAAGGGTTCTGGCTCTCCTCAACTCAAAGACAGGAACAGTCTACAAGGCAAAAAACGACACTATATACCCTGATTTCATCACTATGTGATGCATGCATGGATCCAAATATTCCGCTCTACCCCCTACTTGTACACCTTTAGGATGGGGTCGATTTTGTTTTTTGAAAGCAATGTGAAGAAACAATGAATGCTAAAATTCCCATGGGACCACAAAATGCTCTGAAACTCCAAAGTCAGGCTGGGAGATCCAGACGATGTCAGATGGACCACACTCTCCAATTTCAAATTTCACAGAAAAGCTACAGACCCACCTCCACCTAGACAGAATAGGAAACCCAGAAGCAACCCCACATACCTGGAACCATCTGACCTTTGAAACACCAAAATTCAGATGTGGAAAGGGCTCACTGTGCAATGAAAGGCACTGGGATAGTGTCTAGCCATTTGCAGATGAACAACACTAGAGCCTTACCTCTCACAAGATGCAAAAACTAACTCAAGGTGAATGAAAGATTTCAGCAGAAGACCGCAAACTATACAAGTCCTACAAGAAAAACTAGGAAATACCTTTCTCCACATGGGCTTTGGTAAAGAATTTAAATAACTTAGTCCCTAAAAGCAATGGCAAGAAAAACCAAAATGGACAAGTTGGGCCTAAGAAACTAAAACACTGCCAGAGAGCAAAATAAATCACCAGCACAGTAAAAACATAGCCTACAGGATGGGAGAAAATGTTCCCAAACTATGCTTCTGACCAAGACCTAATAGCCAGACTCTAACGTGACCTTAAAAAAATCAAGAGGCAGAAAAACAAATAACCCAATCAAACAATGGGTAAAAGACATGAAGACGTTCTTGTAAAAATAAGATGTACAAGTGACCAATAGACAAAAAAAAACCCTCAACATCACTCATCATCAGAGAAATGCAACTCACATACACACTGAGATACCATCTCCCGTCGGTCAGAATGACCATTTGTCCAAAGTCCAACATTTACATGCTGGCAAGGCAGCGGAGGAAAGCAAACACTGCTACACTCTTGGAGGGAATAAAAACTAGTTCTCACACTATGAGAAGCGGTTTGGAGGTTCCTCAAAAAACTTAACAACTACCATCCAAATGAGCAATCGCATAACTGGGTATCTGGACAGAGGAAACTAAATCATAAATCCTTCTTTCAAAATGACACAGGCATGGGTATGTTCTTGGTAGTGCTATTCAAAAGAAAAAATAAAATAAAATTGACCTATGTTCCCTTTAACAGTTGATTCAATGTTTTAAAGTGTTGTATATAGATACTGCAAAATCCTACACAGCTTAAACAAATTCATGCTCTCGGCAGCAAGAAGGATGAACCTGCAGGCCACTATGCTAAGCAAACTAAGGAAAGAACAGAAAACCAAGTACCACATGTTCTCACTTAGGGGGAAAATACCCATAGAAAATACAATGACTTTGCCATCTCTTTGTCTCTCACTTTCTCTCTCTCTCTCTCTCATGAGACACAGAAATCCATGCTGACAAAAGCAAATATAAACCTGTGAGACCAACACTTTAGAGCTTCCGCATGTGGGAGAAAACAATGACCCCAAAGAGAAAGCATCCTACCTTGGCGGAAAGGATGATTGGGGGAAAACTGTGGGAAATCATAATTTTGGAAGGGGTTGTTATCTAACGTATACAAGCACTAAAGCTACTAAGTGGGGAAAAGATTTAAAAAAATACACAAGCTAAAAATATGCAAAGGATATACACAACCACCTCTGCAAAGGACATGAAACTGATTCCCAGGTGAAACAGAAGTTTCTCCACATCACTAATCACTCCAAACATGTAAGTCAGAATCACACTCCGATATCAGATACCATCAAACTCCACTGAGAAGGAATATTACCCAAACAGCAATAAAAATTTTGGACGGCAGCAACCAGTGTAGACTTACAGAAAGGGAAACTCATATATGCTATTGATGTCGACGTAAATTGGTGAACATACTGTGAAAAAAACTTGGGAGTTTCTCATACTGGGTATGCATTTAAAGCAAAGGCAACTGGTACCATAAAAAATTATCTGCCTTCCCATGTTTTATGAAGCGCTATTCACAATATAGAAGATATGGAATGAACCTACCTATCCAACCACACATCAAGAGATGAAGACACTGCAGTATATCTGCACAATGCAATAATACTCTTCATCCTTAACAAAATAATGTAATTTTCATTTGGAGCCATATGGATGAACCTGGAAAATATATTGTTAAATAAAATAAGCCTGGCATAGAAAAACAAGCAAATTCATCTCACTTATATGGAATCCAAAAAACTTTGCCTTCAATAAGTAAAAGGTATAGTAGTGGTTTTCCGAAGACAGGGGAAGGAGGAGATGGAAGGATTGGTTATGGAAACAAAGTTGCAGTTAGTTGGGACCAACACGTTCTTGCATTCTATACCACAGCTGGGTGACTCTGGTTAACAAAATAGTACATTTTTCAATAAAGCTAGAAGGGAGCAATTTGAGTGTTATCACAACAGAGAAATAATACCTGTATGACAACAGATACAGCAAGTACCCTGATTTGATCATTACTAAAATATACATGTACCAAAATGTCCCAGAGGAAAAATAGTCCCAGCATACTAATTATATACTTTATTACGCACAGAAATTTAAGAAATGTGAATATGCAATGCTAATGATCACATGGAAATGGCCCTGAATGTCTAAGGAATCCTGAGAAATAGAAACTAAGTTGGAGGACTCAATCCCTGATATGCCGCAGTGCTCCAGCCTGGGTAAGAGAATGAGACTCTGTCTCAAAAAAAAATTGTTAGAAAATTTGAGGGAATCATAGAAGTGATAAATTGTTGTTACCAAACATGTACACAGAAAAAAGCAATACTAAGGAGCATAAAAATACATATCTGAACTTATATTGAGCAAAAAACTTGAATAGAGTTATCTGCAAAGATGACATAAAACTAACAGGTAAGAGAAAAGGTCCTCAACATCACTGTTCATCAAAAAAAAGTACTTCAAAACCACACTCAGATGTCATTTCACTCTTATTGAAATGAATGTTACTAAACAGATCAAAAAAAATTTTTTGAGACAGGGACTCTGTCACTCAGGCTGGAGTGCAGTGGCATGATCATGACTCACTGCAGCCTTGACCTCTCTGGCACAAGTGATCCTCCCACCTCTGCCTCCTGAATAGCTGCAACTACAGGCACACACCACCACGCCTAGCTAATTTTTTTGTATTTTTTTGTAGAAATGAAGTTTTGCCACGTTGCCTAGGCTGGTCTCAAATTGTTTGGCTCAAGTGATCTGCCCACCTTGGCCTCCCAAAGTGCTTGGATTACAGGCATGAACCATCATGCCTGGCCATAAAATAACATGCATGGCTACATCAAAGTGAAAACTTTTTGCAAGGAAAAGGAAACAATGAGCCCAAAGAGGAAGGCTGGGAGAACAAATCACATATCGGCTAATGGGGGTTGTTATGGAAAATATGCAACACATTAATAGTACTAAGTAGCAACAACAAACAAATGATCCATCCAAAACTGAGCAGGGAACCTGAATACACATTTCTGCAAAGAAGACATTAAACCACATGGAAGGGCGCTTCCTCCACAGTCAGGTGGCCGTGACTAGATGGACAGAGTTAGGCAGACGCTGTGGGGGGCGGGGGGTGTTGAGAAAAGTGACCCCTATGTCCCGACGGCTGGAAACAAATGTAAAAATTCAGTAGACCACCTGAAGTAGTTCATGCCTGTAATCCCGGCACTTTGGGAAGCCGAGGCGAGACGATTGCTTTGAGCTCAGAAGTTTGAGACCAGCCTGGGCAACATGGCGAAACCCTGCCTCTACCAAAAATACAAGAAAAACAAAATTCAGCAGACCAGGCACAGTAGCTCACACCTGTAATCCCAGCACTTAGGGAAGCCGAAGTGGGAGGATTGCTTTGAGCTCAGAAGTTCAAGATAAGCCTGGGCAACATGGCGAAACCCCGTGGCCAGCAAAAATATGAAAAAAAAAAAAATAGCTGGGCATGGTGGCAAAAGCCCAGCTAATGGGGAGACTGAGGCTGGAGAATCCCTTGAGCCCAGAAAGTGGAGGCTGCAGTGAGCTGAGATCTGCCACTGCACTCCAGGATGCACAATAGGGCCAGACCCTATCTCCAAAAAAATAAAAACAATTAAAAAATCAGCAAACCCTGGAGGTGGCTGGGATCCTTTCCTTCCACCTGAGGCTTGGATGCAAGGCAGCCAAACTGGGGCCTGGTCCCAAAACCCCACCTGGGCCAGGCTTCCTCTTCCTCCCACAGCCAGAGCTTTCCTCTCTCTCCATCTACATGGGGAGTCTCCCTCAGAAACAGCCCTAAAGCCTCCTACTCTTTCCAACCTCAAAAGCCCTCAGGGACTGAGTACTACTATAAAATTCATACTAAGATGGAAAGAAAGAAAAAGGAAGACCCATCAGGAATACATAGAACATTCCAGAAAACGAAAGCTTCTGTACTCACCATGATGGAAGAACTCCCCGAAGAAGCCAGCCGCAGAGAAGCCACACCAAAGCTCTGTCCTCAGCCGTCAGCACCACGGACAAGAGGTGTTTCTTCCCCAGGATGCAGCCTCAAGTTATCCCAAAGCTGCCGCGGCACACGGTGGCTCCTGAGAACACCTTGGCTCTTCCGGTTTAACACAGGCAAGTCAATAAATGTGATAATCACATAAACAGAATTAAAAGCAAAGTCACATAATCATCTCAATAAACACAGAAAAGGAATTTGACAAAATCCAGCATCCATTTATAATTAAAACCCTCAGCAAAAAATGCATAGAAGGGACATAGCTTCAGGTAATAAAAACCATCTGTGACAAACCCACAGCCAACATAATACTAAATGGGGAAAAGTTAGAAGCATTTCCTCGGAGAACTGGAACAATAAATACAAGGATGCCCACTCTCACCACTTCTATTCAACATAGCACTGACAGGCCCAGCCAGAGCAATCAAATGAGAGAAAGAAATAAAGGGCATCCAGATCGGTAAAGAGGAAGTCAAATTGTCACTGTTTGCTGATGATATGATTGTATACCTAGAGACTCCTCCAAAAAGCTCCTAAAACTGATAAATAATTTCAGCAAAAATTCAGGATACAAAATTAATGTACCCAAATCAATAGATCTGCTATACACCAACAATGTGCAAGCTGAGAATCACATCAAGAATTCAACCCCTTTTACAATAGCTGCAAAAAAATAAAATAAAACACTTAGGAATATACCTAACAAGGAAGTAAAAGACCTCTACAAAGAAAACTACAAAACACTGCTGAAAGAAATCACAGATGACACAAACAAATGGAAACACTTCTCATGCTCATAGATGGGTAAAATCAATATTGTAAAAATGACCATAATGCCAAAAGCAGTTTACAAATTCAAAGCAATTTCCATCAAAATATCACCATCATTCTTCACAGAAACAGAAAAGATAATTCGAAAATTCATATGGAACCAAAAAAGAGCCCACATAGCCAAAGCAAGCCTAAGCAGAAAGAACAGATCTGGAGGCATTACATTACCTGGCTTCAATCTATACTACAAGGCCATAGTTAGCAAAACAGCATAATACTGGTATAAAAATAAGGACATAGACCAATGAAACAGAATAGAGAACCCAGAAATAAACCCAAATACTTACAGCCAACTGGTCTTTGACAAAGCAAACAAAAACGAAGTGGGGAAAGGACACCCTATTCAACATATGGTGCTTGGATAACTGGCAAACCACATGCCAAAAAATGAAACTGGATCCCCATCTCTTACCTTATACAAAAGTCAACTTAAATCTGAGACCTGAAACCATAAAAGTTCTATAAGATAACATTGGAAAAACCCTTCTACACATTGGCTTGGGCAAAGACTTCATGACCAAGAACCCAAAAGCAAGCACGACAACAAAATGAAGATAAACAGGTGAGACTTAATTAATCCACAGTTTCTGCACAGCAAAAGAAACAATTTGCAGAGTAAACAGACAACCCACAGAATGGGAGAAAATCTTCACACTCTATACATCTAAGAAAGGACTAATATCCAGAATCCACAAAGAACTCAGCAGGAAAAAAACCAATCCCTTCGAATAATGGGCTAAGGACTTGAATACACAATTCTCAAAAGAAGATATAAAAATGGGCAACAAACATGAAAAACTGCTCATCATCACTAATGATCAGGGAAATGCAAATCGAAACCACAATGCCATGCCACCTTACTCCTGGCAAGAATGGCCATAATCAAAACATCAAAAAATAATAAATGTGGGTGGGGATATGGTGAAAAAAGAACACTTTTACACCGCTGGTGGGAATGTAAACTAGCACAACCACTACAGTAAACTGTGTGGAAATTTCTTAAAGAACTAAAAGTAGAACTACCATTTAATCCAGCAATTCCATTACTGGGTTATCTATCACAGGAAAAGAAGTCGTTATGTGAAAAAGATACTTGTACACGCATGTTTGTAGCAGCACAATTCACAACTGCAGAAATATGTAACCAGCCCAAATGCCCATCAATCAATGAGTAGATTAAGAAATTATTATATATATATATAATCGATATAATATATATACACACACACACAGCCATAAAAAGGAAAAAAATAATGGCATTCACAGCAACCTGGATGAGATCGGAGATTACTATTCTAAGTCAAGTAACTTAAGAATGGAAAACCAAACACAGTTTGCTCTCACTCGCAAGTGGGAGCGAAGCTATGAGGATGCAAAGGCATTAGAATACTACAGTGGACTTTAGGGACTTGGGGGAAAGGATGGGAGGCGGGTGAGGAATAAAAGACTACAAATTGGATACAGCGTATTCCGCTCAGGTGTTGGGTGCACCACAATCTCACTAATCACCTCTAAAGGAGTTACTCATATAATCAAACACCACCTGTTCCCCAAAAACATATGGAAATAAAAAAATACAATAAGTTTTTGTGTATCTGTGTATGCATCACATATTTTTTAACTTTTTTCACAAGTTCATTGAGATGTAATTTATATATTATTTAATTCACTCATTTAAAGTGTAAATTTCAATTTGTTAGTGTATTAACTGGGTGGATAAACAATCACAATATAATTTTAGAACATTTTTATGCTCCTTAAAAGAAACCTTGCCCTCATTAGCAATCTTTTCCCTTTTTCTCCACTTCCTTTAAACCCCTCCCAGCCCTAGGCAACCATCCACCCACTTCCTAACTAAGGATTTGCCTACTCTGGAAGGATTTGCCTGTTCTGGACATTTCATGTCAATGGAATCATAATAATACATAGTTACATGTGACCCACTGCTTTCACTTATGTTTTTAACGTTCATCCTTTTTGAAGCATGCATATTAATACCTTTTTCTTTTTTATTGCCAAATACTATTGTATTTCATGGACAGACCACATTTTATTAATCCACTCTGCAATTCATGGACATTTCTGTTGCTTCCCACTTTTTGTTGCTATAAGTACTTGTATGCTACCTTTTGAGTAGACGTTTGTTTTCATTTCTTTTTGGGGTATACATAGGAGTTAATTTACTGAGTCATATGGTAATTCTATACTTATCCTTTTGAAGAACTGCCAGACTGTTTTAAACTCTCATCAGCAGTGTATAAGGGTTTCAAATTTTCACATATTTTTAATCCATTCTTCAGTTGATAAACACTTAGGTTGTTTCTAAATCACAGCTATTATGAGTAACTCTGCAATGAACATGAAATTGCAGATGTCTCTTTGACATACTGATTTTAAGTTCTTTAGACGTATATCCAGAAGAGGCATTGATGAATCATAATGTAAATATATTTATAATTTCTTGAGAAAGCTTCATACTATTTTCCAAGATGGTGGTAATAATTTCAATTCCAACCAACAGTGTACAACCGTTTTCTCCACATTCTAATCAACAGTTATCTTCCACCCTTTTAAAATTATTTATTTATTTATTTACTGAGATGAAGTCTTGCTCTGTCACCCAGGCTGGAGTGCAGGGGCGCAATCTTGGCTCACTGCAACCTCTACCTCCCAGGTTCAAGCAATTCTTCTGCCTCACCCTCCCAAGTAGCTGGAATTACAGGTGCATGCCACCACGCCCAGCTAATTTTTTGTATTTTTAGTAGAGACAGGGATTCACCATGTTGGCCAGGCTGATCTAAAACTCCTGACCTCAGGCAATCCACCTGCCTTGGACTCCCAAAGTGCTGAGATTTCAGGTGTGAGCCACCGTGCCCGGCCACATCTTTTTTATAATAACCTCAGTAACATCTGTGAGATAATATCTTCATGGTTTTGACATCTATGTCTCTGATAATTAGGAATGTTGATGTTTTTTATCAACATTTTTAATAAAAATCTGGCCTTTAGTATGTCTGTTTTTAGAAAATGTCTATTCAACTCCTTATTTTTTAGTAAGCTTGTTTTCTCATTTCTGGTTTGAGTTCCTTACATATTATTGGTATGAACCCCTTACCTGAGATATGGTTTAAAAACATTCTCTTCCCATTTGTGGGTTGTCTCTTCACTCTATTACTGTTTCTTTTGCTGTGCAGAGAAGCTTCTTAGTTTTATGGCATCTCATTTGTGTATTTTTGCTTTCGTTGCCTGTACTTTTTGGGGTCATCTGTAGAAAATCATAGCTGAGGCCACTGTCATATGGTTTTCTCCTATCTTTGCTTGTAGCGGTTTTATGGTTTCAGGTTTATATTTAAGTCTTTCATGCATTGCTACTTGATGTTGGTATAAAGAGTGAAATAACAATCCAATTTTATTCTTCTGTATGTGAATAGTCAGTTTTTCTCTACATTATTTATTGAAGAGAATTTTCTTTCCGCATTGTGTATTCTTTGTCCTTTTATCAAAAATCAATGGACCACAGACACATGGATTTATTTACAGGTTCTACATTCCTTCACACTGGTCTAGGTGTCTGTTTTTATGCCAGTGCTATGCTGTTTTAAGTACTATAACTTTTTAATATTGTTTAAAATGAAGTAGCCTGATGCCTCTGGCTTTGTTCTTTTTGCTCAAGATTGCTTTGGTTTTTCAGAGTCTTTTGTGGTTCCACTCAGATTTTAGGACTAATTTTTCTATTTCTGTGAAGAATGGCATTGGATTTTGATAGTGATTGCATTAATCTGTAGATTGCTTTCGGTAGCACTGAAATTTTGACGATATTAATTTTTCAAATCCATAAATATGGGATGTTTTTCTACTTATGTCACTTTCAATTTCTTTCAACAATGCTATAAATTTTCAGTATACAAATATTTCACATCCTTCATTAAAATTACTCCTTAGTCTTTTATTTACTTATATATGTTATGATGCTATTATAAAATGAATTGCTTTATTAATTTGTTTTTCGGTTAATAGTTTGCCATTGGTGTATAGAAACAAGAATACTATTTGTATGTTTATTTTGTAACTCAACTTTCAATGCGTTTATCAGCTTTAACACTTTTTTTCTTTTTTATGGAGTCTTTAAAGATTATCTCTATATTGGCTGGGCACGGTGGCTCATGCCTGTAATCCCAGCACTTTGGGAGGCCGAAGTGTGTGGATCACGAAATCAGTAGTTCAAGACCAGCCTGGCCAATATGGTGAAACCCCGTCTCTACTTAAAAAAATACAAAAATTAGCCGGGCGTGGTGGCACGCACCTGTAGTCCCAGCTACTTGGGAGGCTGAAGCAGGAGAATCACTTGAACCTGGGAGGTGGAGGTTGCAGTGAGCTGAGATGGTGCCACTGCACTCCAGCCTCTTTCCTATTTGGATGCCTCTCCGTTCTTTGCCTTGTATGATTACTCTGGCTACATGATTACATATAACATTTTCAGCATCTGTAATTTGACATCACATCCATCTGTTGCAATACACTGATTGTTACTTTTCAACTTGAAAACCTGGACATTTATCACTACTCTCCCTTTCTCTTCGTCTAGTTCTTATCCAAGAAAACAACCTGTCAACGTAAACCAAGTTAGATAATTATTTTTGTATAAAACCACTTCAAATGCATTTAAAATTTTTAACCTAACAATTTTTAAACTGTATGTCAATGATTTTCAACTGTGGTCTCTCAAAACAAATCCAATACTTTTAGTAGGAAAAATTACATTAATTCCTACACTACCGTTGGGGTGACCCAAGAGTTGACCAAAGGTGATATTAATACACATGCTTATTTATTACCCTGTTCTCACAGTTCTAGTGTAAGTCTTGAAAATCAAGTAAATTTGGAAACATAGTTGCACAAATCTTCTCATGAGTCACACAGTTAATCCAGAATATTATTTCTAAGTTATCATAAAGCCAACAAGCAAATATGATGTACTGTTTAAAAAGAATAATCATAATTTTATATTATACAAATGAAACATGTATTCAATACTGTTTACTGAATATCTCAAGTATACTTATTTACATAGAAACAAAGGAATCAAAGGATATGTTATATAACGTTTAAATTACTAAAAATACTTTATATAGCATCGCTCCATAAATGCTAGTGTAAATGCTGATGAAAGTAAAAATGTCATTCCCTACATTTGCTAAACATATTGTGACACATTATAAGTGTTTTTAAAACATATCACTAAGGGGCAAAAGAAGTAGGCAAAAATAATTGTAAGTATTTAATTATGGAAAAATTTAGAACACAGCATAGTATTCATGTGATGGAAGGATTTTAAATGGAACCCAGAGATTAGCAGCAGCAGGAAGTATCTATCATACTTAGGATTGGGAAAACGACAGAAGTTACTGGAACACAAAAGCAGGGTCATGTTATTAAAAACTGGGGCCATGGT
Organism: Pan troglodytes; assembly: GCF_028858775.2. NCBI lineage: Eukaryota > Metazoa > Chordata > Mammalia > Primates > Hominidae > Pan > Pan troglodytes. The sequence goes on from NC_072413.2 coordinate 18,028,831, forward strand.
GAGTGTCTGTGACCATTACCTAATATGTCACAGTGAATAAAGACAGATAGCACATGATCTGAGGCTTTTTTCTTCCACAGATGCCTTCCATTGGCCAGAATTAGCCAGTATTTAGAGTGCACTGAAGACTGGGAGGGTCTGTTCTCTGTAACAGAGTGAAGAGAAGGAGAAAGTGAGATGCTCACTACCTTAGTGATGGCTTCAATCATACCCCAAAACTCAGTATCACACAATAAACCTGCACATTTTTATTCAATCTAAAATAAAAGTTGAATTTAAAAAAAAATACAGAAAGCAGTTTAGACTTTACTAATCAGTAGTAAAGTCTTTAGAGGTGCTCTTCCAAAAGTAAGCCATTGCACTGAGAAAACTGACCATTTTATTCATCAGAAGAAAAATTCAATGAACCTTTACTCACTGACAATAGTGAGAATCAGAATGAATGAATCAGAATGTCTGTCCTAACTACTCCCTCTGGTTCTACTTCAATTCCTGCTGTCTCCATATGGCTCATCAGTGTGTGGAAGATGAACGTGGTAAAACTGAAGTGGCTGCTTGTACTTGGAGAACAACAACAATGCACTGAAAATTCACTACTTAGAAGCTGTTGAAAGAGTCTGGCAATAAATACAACCTAATATTCACAATAAAGAGCAATGATCTATAAGCCCATTTTCACATCTATTGTAAAGGCCAACCATGTGTTTCAGCCAAAACAAACTGATTTTATTAATACAATGACCAGACATATATAAATAATAATATGAGTTTATTTTACCAGAGGAATTGGCTCTCACACTTGCATTCTATTGTAGGTTTTCACACTTATCCAATTCTAACAAGAGTTGGATAAACTCAGGGTTTTCCTAAAGTAACAATGACTATTCCTCACAAAAGAGTCACAAGCAAAGTCTACACTTGAAAATGTGTAGATTGCCTTCCATGTCCTGTGTGCATTAAGAAACGTTTTATTTTTACACCTGGTATACGGACAACACGGATGAATATTTTGGCTAATTAGAACAAGTTTATCAAGTTCTTTGAAACCCTTGGTAGACAAAGTAATTCAAGGATTCAGTCCAGATTAGTAGTGTGAAAGCCTGCAAGAAACCAAACTGTAGAAAAGTAATAATGTAAATACAAATGTGATTTCAATCTCTGCTTGGCAACTGACCTCCCTCAGACAACTAAACTGTGCATCAGATGCATTAACAATGAGACATTGGTCACTCACTGGGGAGGTGGGCATGGTGAAAACCTTTTTACCCATAGATCTGGGGGAACTGCTGAAAAGCCTGAAATGCATTCAGTTGATGCACCAGACATGAGTTACTGAAGAAGCAGAGGCAATGAACTTCCCTTAACGTTGACCTAAGTGGATAAACGCATGGCAACATGCTGAGTGACTTCAACAATGCAGACACACCCAATGTCAAAATGCCACAGGGCTACCCGGTGCTGCAAGGCTGGGACTCGGTTTCCGTAAGACTGTCTTAAGGCAGTGGGATTTCTGATGGAACTGTGGACATAAGCATATGCCCCCATACGCCACTCCCACTACTCACTGTAGGAACAGCAGTGTAACATTGTCCTGGCTAATGACAAACAATCCCCAAGTCCCTATGCAAACCAAGTGCTGGGGCCACACAGTGGCCTGAACAACATACCTATGGGTAGTAACTACTGAGAAGACATTTCCAAGGGATTGCCATTCAAACAGGCATGGGGAATGCTCAACATCACCAATCATCAGAGATGAGGTACCAGTGCCATCACACGCTGGTCAGAGTGGCCATTTGTCCTAAGTCAAAACATAACATGCTGGTGTGGCAGCAGAGAAAAGCAAACATGTCTATTCTCTTGGAGGTAATGCAAACTAGATCTCAAACTGTGGAAATCAGTCTGAAGATTTCTGGAAAAAAAAAAGGACAGAAAGCAGAGCTACGCTTTGACGCAGCAATCCCACCCCGTGCATCTACCCCAGGGAAAAACACATGCATCTATCAAAAAGACACAGACACTCACGTGTCCATGAGAGTGTTACTGACAGGAATAAAGATGTGGAACTGACCTAGATGCCCACCAACAGAAAATTGGATTTTTTTAAATGTGGTACCTATACATCACAGAATGCTGAAAAAACCACTAAGGAAAATCAAACACAGAAACAAAATCATGCCCTCAGTAGGAACATGGGTGGAACTGGAGGCCACTCTGCTAAGCAACTGAGGCAAGAACAGAAGACTAAACACTGCAGGTTCTCATTTATAAGTGGAAGCTCAACACCCAATACATATCAACATAAATATGAAATCAACAGACGTTGGGTACTACCAGACAGAAAAAGAAGGGAGACAGGAAGCCTTGGAGGAAGAAAGACCCAACTGGTGCTGTGTTCACTGCCTGGACGACAGGTACGTTAGGACCTCGAGCATCAAAATTCTACTGTATAGCCATGTAGTGAAGTGAACCTGCAGGCGTACCCCTTGATCACAATAAAAGTAGCTATCATTTTAGAAAACCCAGCTTTGGAAATAAAAATAGAAAAAAGGAAGAAAACACACAAAACAAAACAAAAAGCCTACAGTGACCGAATCCATCCTCTTAGTGGCATGAACACAGAAAGATAACAGAATGGACACAACGAAGGAGCCAAATAATCAACCCACAGTTATAAACACTGAACCCATGGGATTCTTGCTTTTACCCCAAAAGCACACCAAAGGCACAACGGTTGAGGAAACTGTGGGGTGGGGGGGGGGGGGTCACGTGCAAAGGACTGAACCCTTCCTTTACCCAAGACACAAAAAGTGACACAAAATCTACTGAACACCTAAGTTCAATCCTGAAACCAAAATCTCCAAGGAAAATGCATAGGGTGTATGTCTACTGTGGGGAAACTTGAACCTGTGAACCTAAGCTACAAGCAGAAAATGAAGACATAGGAACCAAATACCCATAGACCATACAATGGCTTCACCATCTTGCTTTTCTTCTCAAAGGGACACAGAAATCACCACTAAGAAAAGCTAATGTGACCATGTGAGACTAAGGACAACTTCAGAGCTTCACACAGCTTCAACACTGGAGAGAAAACAGTGAACCCAACAGAAGACATCCCACAGACTGGTAGAAAATTATGGAAAACTGTGGATCTGGAAGGGCTTCTTATCTAACATATTCAAGAAACTAATGGTCCTAAGTGGACAAAAACCAATATGCAATGCTTGTCACACCTAAGTGGACAAAAACCAATGCTAAAAATGCCCAAAAGACTGGCATAGGCATTTCTGAAAAAACCTGAAACAGCCTCTCAGGTAATAGAAGTTTCTCCACATCAGAAGAATTTCTCCACAGAGAACGAGTATGACCAGAAACAGCAATAAAACTTTGGAAGATAAGGGCAGTGTAGATTTGCAGACAGAGGAACTATTACATACTACTGGTTTGAATGCAAATTTGTATACCCACTGGGAAACAGCTGGAGGTTTCTGAAACAATTAACAACACAACCACCAGTTCCTCTAGCCATCCCAACACTGGGTATACCTGCAAAGCCAAGGAAACCTACCTTAAGGAGGTATCTCCCTTCCCGTGTTTCCTGAAGTACTCTGGACAATAACCAAGGTGGGGAATCAACCTACTTGTCTTTCTACAGATGATAAAATCAGGAATTGAAGGATATATGCACAACGGTATACTCTTCGGCCATCAAACTTCCGGACATCAGTTCACTACCAGCAAGATGGAGAAACCTGGAGGACATTAAGTTAAAAAAACATGAGCCAGGCAGAGGAAGACAAACACAAATACTGTGCAATCTCATGCACGTGGAATCTAACAAAGTGAATCTCATACAGTAGCAATGTCAACAGTGGGTACCAGAGGCTCAGGGGAGGATTGGAAATGGCTACAAAGGGATGCTCAGATGAGACACAAGTACTCTGGTGTTCTACAGCACAGCAGGGTGACTAGGCTTAACAATATCATAGCATAATATTCAATATTGCTGGAAAGGATTTGGAATGCTCTCTCCATCAAGAAATCCTCACTGTAGCATGAAACAGATGCTAGGTCCTGTAGTTTCATTGATTCATGTAAAAAGGTCCATTGCACCCTTTAAATAAAAACATAGACCATGTCCTATTTTTGTTTTCGAAATAGGATCACAACACACTACTAAAAATCCCGTGGGACAATGAAATGCCCCGCATTCCCAAAGCAGTTTCTGCACATACAAAGTCAGTGGAGTGCCATCACACTCTTCCACTTTCAACTACTTCCCAAAGCTTTAGATACCCAAGCGATTCGTGATAGGCATTAAAAGAGAAACACAGGCCAACGAACACAATGAGGGTGTCCAGCAGCAAACTCAAATGAAGGTCTCAGTTAATTTAGAAAGTTTATTTTGCCAAGGTTGAGAACACACTCGTGACACAGCCTCAGGGTCATGATGACATGTGCCCAAGGTGGTCAGGGCACAGCTTGGTTTTATACATTTTAGGGAAACATGAGACATCAATCAATATATCTAAGAAGTATATTGCTTTGGTCTAGAAAGGTGTGACAAGTTGAAGCTAACTCAGAAGACTGGAAGGAGGGAGGGAGCTTCCAGGTCACAGATCACTGATACACAAATGGTTACATTCTTTTGAGTTTCTGATTAGTCTCCAAAGGAGGCAATCAGGTATGCATCTATCTCAGGGAGCAGAGGGGTGACTTTGAATAGAATGGGAGGCAGGTTGGCCCTAAGCAGATTCCAGCCTGAGTTTTCCTTAGTGATTTTAGGGGCCCAAGATATTTTCCTTTCACATTTCCCCCCTTTTCTTTTTAAAAAATCTTTTGGAAAAAGTATTTTACAAGAAAACGAGTCTCTGGTCTCGGGTTTCATCTGATCTCTCATGGCTAGGAGGGTTTATTCCTAGAGAGGTAGGTCCCAAAAGCTCATTTTTAGCAGTTTGTGATGTCTCACATCCTTTGAAGTTAAAATAGAGGGGAGGAAGTGAGAAAAAACAACAACAAACAAAAGAACAATCCTGGAAAAATCAATGTAAGCCACATTACTCTGCAGTCCATGCCTCAGTAGGCAGGTATGAAAGTGGCTTAGGTATGTAAACAGGTTGCTGTTATTTTCTTCTGAAGTTTAATTTGTCTGGCTTCAGTTCACAGGGTTTTAAGAAAGCACAGCTTAGTTTTCAGTGACTCCAAGTTAGGAATAATTGAAAAAAAAATTGAAAACATTAAAGACTTGTAGCCAAGAAAAATTAGAATTTGGTCCCAACTGTAGAAAATAATAAAAATTGAAAAAAATATTAGGCCAGACTAGAATCTAAAAACAGGTCTACTGTAGTTCTGAAACATAATTTTTTCTCTCTCCAGTTTTCCATTTTTACTAAAGATAAATCATGTTAGAACTGATTTGCGTTATTATTCTTGGCCTAATTATTTGCATACAGTGCAACAACAATAATTATTTTTTACACAGGCTTTTAAATTGGCTTTGATGGAACTTTGTTCCACAGGAGGAATCTTAGATAAGACTTTTTTAAAGCCAAGCCCAGCCATGGATTTGTGCCATCAAATACCTATGATTTCCGTGAATTTCCTCTCCTCTTGAGGTTCCAAGATAAACCTGGGGCTTCTGCACCTGTCAGAAAGTGACATTCTTTATTTACCACAGGTCAAAACCCTGTACAGGGACTGTGTACACATAATATGAGGCCAGTTTTTCCACGGGCTTTATTGGCTTCTATAAGTCAAGTTTGATTCCTTAAAGGAAAGCACACCATTTCAGTCAAACCCTTGATAAAATAACCAACTTCTCCAACTGTGTCCTATTGCAAAATAAAACAGATTCTTATTGCACTTATGCAAATAACTATATTGCCATAAATTAAGAATACCCCCAGTTTCCAAATTCTGGAGAAATTAGGTAGAGAAAAACAAATATGCTCCAAATTTTGTTCACAGGAATATACTTTATTGTTAAAAGCTGCAACTAACAAAGTTTTCTTAACTCTGAAAAACTAAACAAAGTATCAGCAATGTTTTAAGCAAAAAGTCAAAAAGATTACTTCAATTTTCTGTTGGTTCAGTTATTTCAATTAACTCCTGTTCCGTTTGATAGTCAGGAACATTTCAGCTCTCCATGAGAGAATTCCGACATTTTTTGCTTTATTCCAATGTAACAATTTCCAAAATTATCAGAAAACCTGAATTTAAGTGCACCTGTTAAGAGTCCTACAGCTGATTATAAACCCGCCTTATAAAGAGGGTTTAAAACAAGACAAAACAAGACAACTGTCTGTGGATGAAAAAAAAGTAAAGGCAGCCATAGTTAAAAGATACAATTGACAAGTGAATGTGTTACCTCCGTGGCACACGATAATTTTAACATAGCAATTATGATTATTACGAATAATGTACACTAAGTTATATCAGAATTACAGGAGTTTCCCATCATTTTGGAACACATGCCAATAACATATTTATACAAATGGATATGAAAGAAAGCCAAACACCATTTCTTATCTGACAATACTTTCCTGTATAAATTTTATACCAGATAAGCCAAATTATGTCATTTTTAGACTTTAGAGAAACTAATGTTCTATTTAGGATGGAAAAAGACATAATATATAATTTGATTTTGGACAGTTTGTCAAATATAAAATGTTTAAAACACTTGATATTAAAAAATAGGATTACAGGTCATTGTAAAGTCATTTATTTAACCAAAGTGATAATTCAAGGATTTTTTAAAAGTAAAAACCTGCATCCTTTGAGACAGGAGACTTAATTTTTTAAACAAGAAGCCCTAATAAAAACAGCATGAAGCCAATTACATTTGTTTTTTAAAATTTTCTAAATCTATAAAATGTAATCTTGATGATAAAATATAACTTCCATAAGCCTTTTATAACCTGTACTAAGGAGTTGGTAAATGCTTCAGGAAAACCTTGTTAATCTGACACAGGCGTCCATATACTGGTTTTGCATCAGTTGACTTTGACATTGATAATTAATGTATAGAGAAACTGAACCAACTTTATCTTTCAAAATCGGCCCTTACAATCTTATGCTCCCACCTCTTTCACAATAGTCTCTTGGTCTTGAGGAGTTCAATAGCTTTCATTTCCTGCCCTGTGTCTCAGGAATGCAGCAGTTTATTTAAATTGGCGTCTTCTACTGGTCCTGAAGATGAGGCTTTAATTGCTGTGGGTATTTAAGATTTAGCAGGAATTGGTTTTCGTTTTTAGACATAGGAGTTAAAAAGCCCTGTAACTCAATGTTGCAAGGATTTTGAAAGCATATACAGGAAGATACATGGATGTAATAACTTCAATTTTAAAAAATCTCAGTTTTTTTTCCTAAGTAAACCAAAACTTAATGTGACAACTTTATTATATAAAAGTTTTTGGATTTTTTAAATATATAAATCCTTATTGTAACTTACATTGTTCATGACATGGTCAGACTTTCTGATTTGTTCTGAACATCCCTTCTTTTTAAACAACCAGTTATTTTATTTTAGGACTAAACTTACTACACAGGATTCTTTCTTATATAATAGTATTTCTCTTTAAACTCTTTTTACCTCAAAAACTACCTCTTTACAACTTTCTTTACATTTTTTTTATTTCCTGGTTCCTTTTACTTTGTTTTATATATAATTTTAAATAACCTTTGAATTAGACAAAACTTGTTCTTTTTTTTTTTTTTTAGAAAAAAAAGACACTTTTTTTGGCAAGAATGTTTTCCTACAATATATGTGTATTGGAAAATACCCAAATAATGAAATATCTATTATTTAACTTAACTTTATATTCTAAATTATGACCAGCTTGTCTACAAGTATTTATCCCATTACAATTACCTAATTATTTTAATTGTTTATCTAGATTATTTATGAAATCTGTGATAGTCATGATTTAAAGTTATGAAGCCGCCATTGCAAAATTATAACTGAGACAGTGAAAAAAAGATTTGACCTAACTGGCTCCATCTTGCTCATAACCTCCAAGCTGTCCTTGTTCATTCCTGGGCATAGGCTGAACTAACACTGAGAGGAACCTGGTTTATAGTTTAGATTTGAAACAAAGGCAGTAACAGTCCTTACCTTATTGTCTGTGGACTAGACTGCCAAAAGCCACAGGATTAGAAGTGCTAGTAATCTTACTAAATTCAACATGCAGCTGTTTTTATTAAACCCCATATCAATGTCTTACTTATTAAAAATTACACAAGTAAAGATCATTCTGTTTTGGGCTGGGTTTATACTTTTGAAGCCCCAATGCCAAATTTTGACACCTTATAGTATTTGGCAGGAATATGTATGAAATTGGTTGATTACTAAATGTAAACAAAAATGTATGCTGCCAATTCTTAAGACATTTCTAATATTATTTTACCAATAATTTTAAAGATAGCTTATTTATTAAAGATTTTGCTTAAGTTACATAAAGTTGAAAAAGCATTTGACAAGTCTTTCTTAGTATTTAACTTAAGTGGTTTTATTTTTCTTTAAGCCGATTAGAGCTTTTATATATTTTTAGTAGTTCAACATTCTGCACACAATACATAAATACATCTAAAAATCTATCAGGCATATCTATGGAAGTACTGAAACCACCTTTGCAAAACTGTAACTAAGGAAATTATGGCAGTGAAAGAAATCAGACCTAACCGACTCTATCTTGCTTCTAACCCTTAAGCTGTCCTTGTTCATTCCTGGGTGTAAGCTCAACTAACTTTGGGAAGGAATTTGGTTCACGGTTTGACTCTGAAAGCAAATTGATAACAACCCTTTCCTGAAAAGAACCCCTTCTTGCCTGGGGAGCAGTCTACCTTTGTAGGACTAACATATTAGCTACAAGATTAGAATGTACAGTTTAGGGGTCATGCAGTCTCTGGCTCCGAAAGTCTGAACCTCCCCAAACTGCTCCTGCAGGTAACATCACATCACTACTGTAAAACCTAAGATCAGGGCTTGATATGTGTTGCAGACCCTGCCCAGGCCAGTAATCTGGCCCAACCAGTTGTGCCGTCATACCCATGAATAGAAGACAGAAAGATAACCTAACTTCAACCCCCTATGATTCTATCTCCAACCTGACTAATCAGCACTCCCCACTTCCCAAGCCCCTACCCACCAAATATCTTTAAAAACTCTGATCCCCGAATGCTCGGGGAGACCGATTTGAGTAAAAACTTTGGTCTGCCACGCAGCCGGCTCTGCGTGAATTACTCCTTCTCCACTGCAATTCCTCTATCTTGATAAATTGGTTCTGTCTAGGCAGCGGGCAAGGTGAACGCATTGGGCTGTCACGGTACATTTTATAGATTGAAGACCTCCCCCTTTTTTTCTCTCTCAGACTTTCAGATTCTTGGTAACTTGTTTCACAACCCTAGGCAGTTGTCAACTAAACAGCCTTAAATTTGAACGTTAAGGGAAACAATTCAGGTGAAAATCAAATAGCGAAATTTACTACATAAAGCACACAAAGAAAGAGTCTGGTAGTGCTAGAGGGAGACACTAATATTTTCTTCGAGCCAAATTAAACATAAAATTAAACTACACTCTTCCTTAAAAACCCAAGAGTAGCCTCTGTTGCAATAACTACTTTAGTCAAGAAAAATCAAGTGAAAACAGAATTCAGTCAACTGAGAAAAAAAAGACCAAAAAAACATAAACACATTTGCTCAACAACAACAAAAAGACAAGGTCTTAGGAGAGTAAAACAAACAAAAAAACCAAAAACATGAAGGCCTTTCAAATACAAACATGCACACATGCACACACATCTGGATGTTACCCTTTTAATTAAGCTGACTTTTACACAATTGTGCTCCTTTAAACAAAACTTTTTAATCTTATTACCATATTTCAGCGAGGACAAAATGCTGCTAAACTAACAATGGTCACACAAATTATATGATTTCTGAGCACTCTAACGTGTAAGCAGAAATTAACACCGGCTGGTTGTTAAATGTTAACTTTATTCTTTAAAAGGAATTTGCAAGACAGAATCCAAAACTAGTTTCTTACCTAGTGATGGATCTCAGGCTGCAAACTACTCTCTACTATCCTAGAAGCAGGAAAAACACACAAACAAACAAACACACAAAACAAATTTGCCTAATAGAAGAAGTGAGCTCAAACTCTATAAAGTAGTTACCTGCCTTCCAACATCATGGAGGTGTGAAAACTTGTCTTGTTGGACGCAAGTAAAACTCCAAAAAAAAAAAAAAAAAAAAGAGGAGTTGTACAGCAAAATAAACTTTAGATCTTGACCAAAGTTTTGGAGATGAAGGATTCTTTGGAGGGGGTGCTCTCAGATCTCAGCAAATTGTCCTATTGGTTTGGGTCATAAAGTGAGCTCACACTGGTCCCAAGCACTGACAGGAGATTTGCCAAAGGTCAGGGGCATCTCCACTCAGAATCCCTCGTGGTTACCAAAAGGTGAACTCTGAAAATCTGAAACAGGTCTCAGTTAATTTAGAAAGTTTATTTTGCCAAGGTTGAGGACACATTCCCGACAAAGCCTCAGAAAGTCATGAAAACATGTGCCCAAGGTGGTCAGGGCACAGCTTGGTTTTATACATTTTAGCGAGACATGAGACAACAATCAATGTATGTTAAGAAGTACATAGGTTTGTTCTGGAAAGGTGGAACAACTTTAAGCAAAGGCAGGAAGACTGGAAGCAGGGAGGGAGCTTCAAGGTCACGGATAAGAGATACACAAATAATTACATTATTTAGAGGTTTTGGTTAGCTTCTCCAAAGGAGGCAATCAGATATGCATCTATCTCAGTGAGCAGAGGGGTGGCTTTGAATAGAATGAGAGACAGGTTGGCCCTAAGCAGTTTCCAGCCTGAGTTTTCCTTAGTGATTTTGGGGGACCAAGATACTTTCCTTTAACAACATACGAGTAAGCACATGTTTGAAAACAACCACAAAAGTCACCCTGGGAAGGGAGAGTCTGTCCAATACAGTGTTCGGGGAACTGGATATCCCTAAGCAAAATAACATAGGGTCCTTATTGTGCGAAATTCACAACAATTCATTCAACATGAAAGAAAGACCTAAACCCAAAACTGATAAAGTCATTCTCTAAGAAGAAAGCATATAGTGTGCAGATACCAGGGTCAACTTGGATCTATGCTCATGGTTTGCAAAAAGGAAAACAGAAAAAATAAAGAAGACAAAAAAGAATACAAACAAGCAACAACCAAAACTCACTGACAACAGACTGATAAGCTAGTGAATTTCTTTAACTTCATCAGTCACCAAAGTAAGGGAAAACCAGAACACGGCACACACCTGAAACTGCATCAGACTACATGGCTTGTGGGCAAGAAAGAATGAAAAACATGAATGAAAAGAAAGAAACATACAAAGGATGATAAGAAGCATTTGGAGAAAAACACAGCTGATGAGGCATTTTTTGGAAAAGGTGTAACTAACATTACTAACTAGCAAAAAACACAACTAACATTACTAACTAGCAAAAAACACCAGAAAACAGAAATTAATTACCGAACCAAAACTGGATAAAGAAACCAAAGTGGCTTTTCTGCAAAGGACACATAAAACTGAAAATAAGTATGCTTGTTAACACCTGGTTAACACCACTAATCATGGCAAAAATGAAAATCAGAACAAGACTCAGATACTGTGTCTCTCTTGGTGGAACGATTATTACAAAGACCTTTGTGTATCTTAAAAGAAGCTGCTGTGAATTTCCAGAGAGGTTAGCTTCCTTATCCACAACTGTTAACAGGTAATTAGTATGCACACTACAGAGGCCACCTGGAGGTTCCTCAGAAAACTAAAATTACAACTACCATTTCACTGAGCTGTGCTGCTACTGGAATCATATGAAATCAGTACACAGAAGATGTTATCTGCCTTCCCACGCTGACTGTGGAACCAGTGGCGATAGCCAAGATAAGCAATCAACCTACCTGTCCACCCACAGAGGATGAGATCCAGAAACTGCAGTATCCAGTCAAAACCAGATACTCTTCAGCCAGACACGGGTACTGAAATCAGGTCATCCGTGGCAACAATGTGGAACCTGGAGGACATTATGGTAAATGAAACACACTAGGCAGAGAAAGACAAACCTCGCATCACTTCACTCATAAGGAATCTAGGAAACTTTATCTCACACAGACCTACAAAGCACCATCGTGCTTGCCAGGGTTGGAACAGAAGGCTGGGCAAGGGTGGGCATAGGAAACAGGTACAAAGTGACACATTGCATGAGAGGTATGAAACCTGCTGTTCTATTCCTCAGCAGGATGACTAGGGAAAATTTTACCAAAGGGTGGTCTTCAAGACAGCCAGAAAGGAGGGTTCTTGCTCTCCTCACTCAAAGACATGAAAACTCTACCAGGCATAAAAGGATGCTAAATACCCTGATTTCATCCCTATACGATGCATGCATGGACCCAAATGTCCCACTCGACCCTCTAGTTGTACATATTTAGGACAGGGCCAATTTTGTTTCCTAAAAACAACATAAACAAACAATGCTAAAATTCCCATGGGACCACAAAATGCCCTGAAACTCCAAAGCCATGCTGAAATACCAAATGTCAGATGGACAAAAGGCTCACTATGCAGTGAAGGGCACTGGGCTAGGTGGCTAGACACATGCAGATGGACAACACTGGAGCCTTAACTCTCGTCAGATACAAAAACTAACCCAAGGTGAATGAAAGATTTCAGCAGAATACCTCAAACTATAAAAGTCCTACAAGGAAACCTAGGACATATCTTTCTCAGTACGGGCTTTGGAAAAGCATTTAAACAAAAAGCAACAGTAAGAAAAACCAAAAGGACAAGCTGGGCCCAAGAAACTGTAACACTGCCAGATAGCAAAATAAATCACTGGCACAGTAAACACACAGGCTACAGGATGGGAGAAAATGTTCCCAAACTATGCTTCTCACCAAGGTCTGATAGCCAGACTCTAATATGACCTTAAAAAAATCAAGAGGCAGAAAAACAAACCATTCAAACAATGGGTAGAGAACATGAACAAACACCTCAACATCACTCATCATCAGAGAAATGCAACTCTCACAAACAGTGAGATACCATCTCACATCGGTCAGAATGGCCATTTGTCCTAAGTCCAAGCATTAACATGGTGGCAAGGCAGCGGAGGAAACCAAACCCCGCTACACTCTTGGTGGGAATAAAAACTAGTTCTCACACTATGAGAAGTGGTTTGGAGGTTCCTCAAAGAACTTAGAACTACCATCCAAATGAGCAATCGCATAACTGGGTATCTACACAAAGGAAAATAAATCATAAATCTTCCTTTCAAAATGACACAGGCATGGGTATGTTCTTGGAAGTGCTATTCACATGGAAATATAAAATAACATCGACCTATGTCCCTCCTTAACAGTTGATTACATGCTTTAAAAGTGCTGTACATAGATACCGCAACATCCTACACAGCTTAAAAAAAATTCATGCTCTTGACAGCAACAAGGATGGACCTGCACGTCACTATGCTAAGCAAACTAACACAATAACAGAAAACTAAATACCACATGCTCTCACTTACAGGCAAAAATACCTATACACAGTACAATGACTTTGTGATCTCTTTTTTCTCTCTCTGATTGGACACAGAAATCCCTGCTGACAAAAGCAAATATAAACCTCTGAGAGCAACACTTCAGAGCTTCTGCATTGGGGAGAAAACAATGAACCCAAAGAGAAAGCATCTTACCTTTGAGGAAAGGATGATTGGGTTAAAATTGTGGAGAATCGTAATTTTGGAAGTGGTTGTTATCTAACATATTCAAGCACTAAAGCTACTAAGTGGGGAAAAGATTAAAAAAATACACAAGCTAAAAATATGCAAAGGACCTGCACAATCACTTCTGCAAAGGACATGAAACTGATTCACAGGTGAAAAAAAAGATTCTCCACATCACTAATCACTCCAAACATGTAAGTCAGAATCACACTCCAATATCAGATACCATCAAACTCCACTGAGAATATTACCAAAAACAGCAATAACATTTTTGGAAGATAGCAGCCAGTGTAGACTTACAGAAAGGGAAACTCTTATACGCTATTGATGCCAATGTGAATTAGTGAATATGCTGTGAAAAAGTTGGGATGTTCCTCACACTGTGTATGCATTTAAAGCAAAGGAAACCGGTACCTTAAGGAGTTACCTGCCTTCCCATGTTTCATGACAGTATTCGCAATATAGAAGATATGGAATCAACCTACCTGTCCATCCATAGATGAAGGGATGAAGAAACTGCAGTATATCTGCACAACACAATACTCTTCATCCATAATTAACGTAATTTTCATTTGGAGCCATATGGATGAACCTGGAAAATATGTTAAATAAAATAAGCCAAGCATAGAAAAATAACCACAGATTCATCTCACTTAAATGGAATCCAGAAAACTCTGCCTTGGATAAGTAGTGGTTTTCTGAGGAGAGGGGAAGGAGGGAATGGGAGGATTGGTTGTGGAAACAAAGTTGCAGTTAGTTGGGACAAATACATTCTTGTGCTCTATACCACAGCTCCGTGATTCTATATTTTTCAAAAAAGCCCCAGGGAGCAATTCCAATGTTTTCACAAAAGAATAATACCTGTATGAGAGAACAGATATGCCAAGTACCCTGATTTGATCATTACTAAAAATACACATGAATCAAAATGTCCCAGAGGAAAAACAGTCCCAGCAGACTCTCTAATTATATACTTTACTATGTACAGAAATTTAAGAAACGTGAATACACAATGCTGATGTTCACATGGAACCACAAATGGCCCTGAATGTCTAAGGAATCCTGAGAAATAGAAACTAAGTTGGAGGACTCACAATCCCTGATATGCCACTGTGCTCCAGCCTGGGTGAGAGAATGAAACTCTGTCTCAAAAAAATTGTTAGAAAATTTGAAGGAAACATAGAAGTGATAACTACAAGGACTCTGTCACTCAGGCTGGAATGCAGTGGCATGATCATGGCTCACTGCAGCCTTGACCTCTCTGGCACAAGTGATCCTTCCACTTCTGCCTCCTGAATAGCTGGAACTACAGGCACACACCACCACGCCTGGCTAATTTCTTTGTATTTTTTGTAGAGATGAACTTTTGCCATGTTGCCTAGGCTGGTCTCAAATTCTTTGGCTTAAGTGATCTGCCCACCTTGGCCTTGCAAAGTGCTTGGATTACAGGCACGAGCCATCATGCCTGGCCATAAGAAAACATGCATGGCTACATCAAAGTGAAAAGTTTTTGCAAGGAAAAGGAAACAATGAACCCAAAAAGAAAGGCTGGGAGAATGTTTTGAGGAATCACGAATCGGCTAAGGGGTTGTTATGGAAAATATACAACACATTAACAGTACTAAGTAGCAACAAAAAAAAAACCAATGATCCATCCAAAAATGAGCAGGGACCCTGAATAGACATTTCTGCAAAGAGGACAGTAAACCACACTCAAGGTCCTTTCCCCCAGTCAGGTGGCCATGACTAGAGGGACAGAGTTAGGCAGGCACTGCAGGGAGTGGAGAAATGTGACCCCTACGTCCCGACAGCAGGGATACAGATTTAAAAATTCACCAGACCGGGTGCAGTAGTTAATGCCTGTAATCCCAGCACTTTGGGAAGTTGAGGCGCGAGGATTGCTTTGAGCTCAGAAGTTTGAGACAAGCCCAAGCAACATGGTGAAACCCTGTCGCTACCAAAAATACAAAAAAAAAAAAATAGCTGGGCATGGTGGCATAGGCCAAAATACTGTTGAGGCTGAGGCTGGAGAATCCCTTGAGCCCAGAAAATGGAGGTTGCAGTGAGCTGAGATCCACCACTGCACTCCAGCCCGGGCAACAGAGCAAGACTGTATCTCCAAAAAAAAAAAAAAAAAAAAAAAACAATTACAAAATCAGCAAACCCTGGAGGTTAAGTTGGATCCTTTCCATCCATCCAAGGCTTGAAAGCAAGGCAGCCAAACTGGGGCCTGGCCCCAAAACCCCACCTGAGCCAGGCTTCCCCTTCCTCCCACAGCCAGAGCTTTCCTCTCTCTCCACCTACATGGGGAGTCTCCCTCAGAAACAGCCCTAAAGCCTCCCACACATTCCAACCTCAAAAGCCCTCAGGGAATGAGTACTACTGTAAAATTACTGGCAAGATATCAAGAGAGAAAAAAGGAGTGAGAATCTAGCAGAAATACACAGAACATTCCACAAAACGAAAGCTTCTGTACTCACCATGAAAGAAAAATGCCCCAAAGAAGCTGGGCCACGGAGAAGCCACACCGAAGCACTGTCCTCAGCAGTCAGCACCACGGACAGGAGGTGTTTCTTCCCCAGCATGCGCCCTCAAGTTATCCCGAAGCTGCTGCAGCACCTGGTGGCTCCTGATAATTCTAAAATTCATATGGAATCAAAACAGAGCCCACATAGCCAAAGCAAGACTAAGCAGAAAGAACAAATCTGGACGCATTACATTACCTGGCTTCAATCTATACTACAAACCCATAGCAAAACAGCATAATACTGGTATAAAAATAAGCACATAGACCAATGAAACAGAATAGAGAACCCAGAAATAAATCCAAAGACTTACAGCCAACTGGTCTTTGACAAAGCAAACAACACCCTACTCAACATATGGTGCTTGGATAATTGGCAAGCTACATCCCAAGAAATGAAACTGAATTCCCATCTCTTACCTTATACAAAAGTCAACTTAAATCTGAGACCTGCAACCATAAAAATTCTAGAAGGTAACATTGGAAAACCCCTTCTACACATTGGCTTAGGCAGAGACTTCATGACCAAGAACCCAAAAGCAAGTGCAACAACAAAATGAAGATTAAAAGCCAAAAAATTAAGCCAAAAAGTTTTGGCACAGCAAAAGAAACAATTAGCAGAGTAAACAGACAGCCCACGGAATGGGAGAAAATCTTCACAATCTATACGTCTGAGAAAGGACTAATATCCAGAATCTACAAGGTACTGAAATTAACAGGAAAAAAACCAATCCCTTCAAATAACGGGCTAAGGACTTGAATAGACAATTCTCAAAAGGAGATATAAAAAATGGCCAACAAACATGAAAAAATGCTCATCATCACTAAAGATTAGGAAAATGCAAATCAAAACCACAATGTCAGGCTGGGAGCGGTGGCTCAAACCTGAAATCCCAGCACTTTGGGAGGCTGAGGTGGGTAGATCACTAGGTCAAGAGATCAAGACCACCCTGGCCAACATGGTGAAACTCCATCTGTCCTAAAAATACAAAAATTAGCCGGGAGTGGTGGTGGGCACCTGTAGTCCCAGCTACTCGGGAGGCTGAGGCAGGAGAATCCCTTGAACCCAGAAGGTGGAAGTTTCAGTGAGCCAAGGTTACACCACTGCACTCCAGCCTGGTGACAGAGCGGACTCCATCTCAAAAAAAAAAAAAAAACCCCAATGCCATGCCACCTTACTCCTACAAGAACAGCCATAATCAAAACATCAAAAAGTAAAAAATATTCGTGGGCATTTGGTGAAAAGGGAACACTTTTATACTGCTAGTGGTAATGTAAACTAGTACAACCACTATAGTAAACAGTGTGGAGATTTCTTAAAGAACTAAAAGTAGAACTACCATTTAATCCAGCAATTCCATTACTGGGTATCTACCCAGAGGGGAAAAGAAGTCATTATATAAAAAAGATGCTTGCACACACAAGTTTATAACAGCACAATTCACAATAGCAGAAATATGTAAGCAGCCCAAATGCCCATCAATGAGTAGATTAAGAAATTGTGATATACATCATGGAATACTATTCAGCCATAAAAAGGAAAAAAAATAATGGCATTCACAGCAACCTGGATGGGATCAGAGACTTTAATTCTTTTCGTTTTTCTTTCTTTTTTTTTTTTAGACAGAGTCTCTCTGTCACCCACCCAGGCTGGAGTGCAGTGGCACGATCTCAGCTCACTGCAACCTCTGCCTCTCGGATTCATGCCATTCTCCTGCCTTAGCCTCCCAAGTAGGTGGGACTACAGATGCCCGCCACCACGCCCAGCTAATTTTTTGTATTTTTAGTAGAGACGGGGTTTCACCATGTTAGCCAGGATGGTCTCGATCTCCTGACCTCGTGATCCACCCACCTCAGCCTCCCAAAGTGCTGTGATTACACGCGTGAGCCACCGCGCCCAGCCGATCAGAGACTATCATTCTAAGTGAAGTAACGTTAAGAATGGAAAAGCACACATCGTATGCTCTCGCTAGTAAGAGGGAGCTAAGCTATGAGGATGCAAAGGCATTAGAATACTACAACTGACTTTGGGGACTTGGGAGAAAAGGTGGAAGGGGGTGAGGAATTAAAGACTACAAATTGTATACAGTGTATACTGCACAGGTGTTGGGTCCACCAAAATCTCATGAATCACCTCTAAAGAACTTACTCACATAATCAAACACCACCTGTTCCCCAAAACCCTATGGAAATACAAGAACTTTTTGTTTATGCATACCACATATTTTTAAACTTTTTTCACAGGTTCATTGAGATATAATTTATGTATTATTTAATTCACTCAATTAAAGTATAAAATTCAGGTTTTTTTAGTGTATTAATTGGGTGCATAAACAATCACAATATAATTTTAGAACATTTTTATGCTCCTTATAAGAAACCTTGCACCCACTAGCAATCTTTTCCCATTTTCCCCACTCTTCCTTTAAAACCCTCCCAGCCCTAGGCAATCATCCATCTACTTCCTAAGGATTTGCCAATTCTGGAAGGATTTGCCTATTCTGGACATTTCATGTAAGTGGAATCATAACAATATATAGTTATGTGTGACTCACTACTTTCACTTATCATTTTTTCAATGTTCATCCTTTTTGGAGCATCTATTAATACCGTTTTCTTTTTCATTGCCAAATAATATTTTATTTTATGGACAGATCACATTTTATTAATCCACTCCTCAACTGATGGACATTTCTGTTCTTTCCTACTTTTTGTTGCTATAAACAGTTGTATGCTACTTTTTGTGTAAGGCATTTGTTTAAATTACTTTTTGCTGTATACATAGGAGTTAATTTACTGAGTCGTGATAATTCTATACTTAACCTTTTGAAGAACAGTTTTATTTTCCTGCACGTGGCTTGCCAATTATGCCAGCACCAAATAGGGCATCTTTTCCCACTTTATGTTTTGTTTGCTTTGTCAAAGATTAGGTATAGTCTGATGCCTCCAGGTTTGTTCTTTTTGCTCAAGATTGCTTTGGTTTTTCAGGGTCTTTTGTGGTTCCATTCAGATTTTAGGACTAATTTTTCTATTTCTGTGAAAAATGACATTGGAGTTTGATAGCAGTTGCATTTAATCTGTAGACTGCTTTCGGTAGCATTGAAATTTTGACAATATTAATTTTTTCAATTTATAAATACAGGATGTTTATTTATGTCACTTTCAATTTCTTTCATCAATGTGCTATAATTTTCAGTATACACATCATTCACATCCTTCATTAAAATTACTCCTTGGCCTTTTATTTATTTATATATTTGTTTTGACGCTATTATAAATGGAATTACTTTATTAATTTATTTTTCAGATAATAGTTTATCATCGGTGTATAAAAACAAGAATACTATTTGTATGTTAATTTTGTAACTCTCAACTTTGTTGAATATAGTGTTTATCAGCTTTAATGTGTTTTTTTGGTGGAGTCTAAGATTTTCCCTATGTTAAAAGATTACATTTTCAGAAAACAGAGACAATCTCACCCCCTCCTTTCCTATTTAGATGCTTTTCCTTTCTTTGCCTTGTATAATTACTCTGGCTAGTCAATTACATATAACGTTTTCAGCATTTGCAATTTGACATCAAATCTATCTGTTGTAATACACTGATTGTTACTTTTCAACTTGAAAACCTGGACGTTTATCACTACTCTCCCTTTCTCTTGATCTAGTTCTTATTAAAAAAACTATAAGTGTAAACCAGGATAGATATTTTTCTGTAAAACAACTTCAACAGCACTAAAAAATTTTAATCTAACAATTTTTAAACTTTCTATGTCAATGATATTAAACTGTGGTCTCTCAAAACAAATCCAATACCTTTAGTAGGAAAAATTATGTTAATTCCTACACTATCATTGGGTCCAGCCAAGAGTTGAACAAAGATGATATTAATAGATATGCTTATTTATTACCTTGTTCTCACAGTTCCAGTGTAAGTCTTGAAAATCTAATAAAATTTTGTAAAGACTATAATTGCACAAACTCCCTCTCTCATGAGTCACACAGTTAATCCAGAATATTATTTCTAAGTTATTATAAAACCAACAAGGAAATATGATGCAGTGTATAAAAACAATAATCCCAATTTTATAAGTATATTCTATAAGTGAAACATGTAATTGATACTATTTACTAAATATCTCAATTACATTTATTTACATAGAAATGAAAGAATCAAAAGCATTATCTATTATTCAATATTTAAATGACTAAAAATACTTGAAATAGCATTGCTACATAAATGCTATGTAAATGCTGACAAAAGGAAAAATGTCATTCCCTGCATTTACTAAATACATTGTGACACATTATAAGTATTTTTAAAATATATCACTAATGGTTGGGTCAAGTCAGCAAAAACTATTCTAAGTACTTAATTGTGGAAAAATTTAGTACAGGGGATAGTATTCATGTGATGGAAGGATTTTAAATGGAACCCAGAGATTAGCAGCAGCAGGAAGTTTTAATTACGTACCAGGTGCAGAGTTTAGGATTCAAGACGGAACCGTAGATAAAGTCTGACTCTTTCCAGCATAGCTAGGAGACATGGCTAACTCCACCTGTCTGGAGGCCTTACCTAGAAATCTAATGGCTCCAAACCAGATAAACAGAACTATTTTCCAAAGTCAAACAATCAATTTATGACATTAAAGCACTTCTGAACTTTGACTTAAATTAGACCAAATGGATAAATTTTGAAGATATTTTTATTTTACCAATGATTTTAACACTGTCTTTACTTCCCCAAGATTACTGAACTCACATGAAATAAAAGGCATTAGAGCTTCTATTTTTCTGACAAAATATTTAAGAGCTTTCATTTTCTTTTAAGCCGAGCCACTAGAGCTCCTTTATATATACATCACATACACAACACTTCTAGACAGAAAAAGATCTAGCAGCTGTTAAGATTTTCTTTCCCATTTCATGAACCATAACACAACTTCCACAGACCATCTATGACATGATTAAACTTTCTGACCTGTCCTGTATTTTCCTCTTTCGTAATTAGTCATTCTACTTTAGGACAACAATTTGCCATATAAGATCCTCTCTCATACAACATTTCTTTCCTTCATAACTTTTCTTACCATAAATACATCTTCATATCTACAACTTTCTTTAGATCTCTCTCCCCTACTAATTTCTGATGTCCACCTAAACCAAAAAGGTCAGATAACGCAAGGCAAAACAGAGGAGAGCCTTAGGTTTTGAGAAGGACCTGTCTGCTTAAAGTTCTTGGGGTTCCATGAGGAAAACAGAGTTTCTCCTAAAATGGGGTTTGTGGAACCTTCTATTTTTCCTTAAGGAGTCCCAGGCTGTCAGAAATTACCTTAGATCCTCTCATGTGAGCATCAAGAGTGGCAACAAGACAGACAAGGGAAATAATTCGGACAACTGAGCAGAAAAAGAAAAACTTACTACTGTCCCCACCATAAAGATGGATAAACTGAGGCACCATGCAGTTTAAAAATTCATGTTCACATAGAGTTAGGCTCCACAGCTCACTCTCTTACCATCCTGCAATTTTGCCAACTCTATGCCCAGTCACTGATGCCCCTGTATGGTAGCTCATGGCCCCCTAGGAACTTAGAACCTGAGTTTCATTCCTGCTCTACAGCTATATAAGTTTACAATTTTCCCCTGAATTTGTTGGATTCTAACCCTGTGTATCTCAAATTTTATTAACATTACTGAACCTTAAAGGGGGCTGTGATGACTTTTGTCTTCAGAAATATTAAACCTACAAACAAGGACTATATGAGGTTAAACAGTATTCAAATTCCTATATGCTTTAAAACACGGATGCAATTTATTGAGAAACACACCTACGAAACTGCACCCAATCAACTCTGGACAAACATTTAGATATTATCTCTTCAATATAAGCTATCTAGTGGTAATTATACATATTCTTCCACATATCAACAGTATCTTACATGCTCATAACCTTAAACGTAACTGAAAAGTGTCCAAATTACAGGCCTTACACCTTACTGTGGGCTTGAAAAATAATATAGATTGTCTTTAAAGCAGGCAAGAAAATGTATAAACTTCCAGAAGAATGAGTAAAAATAAAAATAAAAAAACAGTTCACACCAAAGGTAGTAATACTAGGAATAAAAGAGGGCTCAACACTGCAGGTTCTTAGAGGCAAAAGTTAACAAAGCCTTGTTTTTGGTTGTGACTCTTTGCCTTAAAACATTATACACGGCCAGGCATGGTGGCTCAAGCCTGTAATTCCAGCACTTTGGGAGGCCAAGGCAGGTGGATCACCTGAGCTCAGGTGTTCTAGACCAGCCTGACCAACATGGTGAAACCCCGTCTCTACTAAAAATACAAAAATTAGCCAGGCATGGTGGCAGGTACCTGTAATCCCAGCTACTCGGGGGTCCAAGGCAGAAGAACTGCTTGAGCCCAGGAGGTGCGGGTTGCAGTGAGCCAAGATCGCACCATTGTACTCCAGCCTGGGGGCAAGAGCTAGACTTCATCTCAAAAAAAAGAAAAAAAGTTACACACAACTCTCCGCACTTCCTTTTTTCTTACAAAGAGGTGGTGATGAACCAGGTTTGCTCATGCAGGTGACAATACTCTTGAAAATGGTGGCAGAGAGCCGGCATGGTGGCTCACACCTGTAATCCCAGCACTTTGGGAGGCTGAGGCAGGTGGATCACCAGAGGTCAGGAGTTCAAGACCAGCCTGACCAACATGGAGAAACCCTGTCTCTACCAAAAATACAAAATTAGCTGGGCATGGTGGCACATGCCTGTAATCCCAGCTACTAGGGAGGCTGAGGCAGGAGAATCACTTGAACCCAGGAGGCAGAGGTTGCGGTGAGCCGAGATCGCCCCATTGCACTCCAGCCTGGGCAACAAGAGTGAAACTCTTGTCTCAAAAAAAAAAAAAAAAGAAAGAATGAATGAAAAAAAGAAAATGGTGGCAAATAAAATGAAGAGAATACAGTTCACTTAATAATCTCATAAATTGGAACTTATTACTCCCGTGACTCTTGCATAGCTCCAGACAAATATGTGACAGAAATGAAATGGCTGTTTGCAACCGATATTTTATGTGATGCTTCATTTTTTGATTCCTTGAGTAACTACTTACAACACATTAGCCCACTTATGCAAGAGGCTGCAATTTTTTGAATTTTTGCATGAGTGAAAAATCAGACCTTGTCAATGATCTTCGGCAGTAGGATGTAAGTTAATTCCTCATGCTCAGTATTCCAATAATGGAACACTAGGCATAAGTGGGTTAACACGATCATGAAAGCATACTTATTCAAGTGACTAATACAACTTATTTTTTTTCTCATCTCTAAAACACAGTAAGGGACCATTTATTTTAAAAATACAACACAGGGACCAGTAGTTTCTTTTTAACTCAGTTTCGGTTTGTTGTTTGTTAAGGCCATTGCTTGGCATAAAGAAAATTTAAAAAGGAGGATAAACCACAATAGAAACACGAAATAGAAGCAGCAGCAAAAGAAAATAAAGAGAAACAAGAAGATGAGAAGAAGACAATACAGACTAGAAGAAAGAAAAAAGAACAGGTGTGGGAAGTAGAAGGCCTATTATGATACCTTTTATCCCCTCCCCAATTCATGAAATTTGAAAAAGTCAGAGACTATCACAACAAAAAAGAAACAAAAAAGATACGCAAATAGTCACCCCCTAAGTTTTGTTAAGAATAAGACAATCCTGCCCCTCACGCCTGGCTCAGTCACCAGCAGGAGGAGGGCACCCTCCAGAGATTGCAGGAGAAGGGGGAGGACTCCTCCTTTCCCTAGGTGCACCTCCACTGCTGCCACCAAGGCCTGGTACAGTACCCGCAGGTTCCTCCCCATCCCCAGGTCGGGCTGGGCCCTGCAGCACTCCTACTCCCCCTTCCCAGCCCCCAGACTTAATGCAGCTACCACCACTAGCACCGATGCCAATACAACCGCTGTCGCCCTCAATGCAGCAGCCCACCCTACAAGGCTCCTACCACCTTGCCCCCGCGGGCACCCTCCTACCACTCCAGTCGAGCTGCAGTCTCTGTCACTGCCACCAATCTCGTGAGACCAGCTGCAGAGCCATATGCAGGCTCCAGTTTACCACAGGTGACTCTTCCTTGTCCTCCTCCTCCAGCCTGGCTTGGAGCAGCTGGGAGGGCAAAGCCAGAAAAGCCTAGAATGGGATGCAGAGAGTGGTAGCCTTAGAGCCTCACCTTGTCACGCTGGCCACTGGGTGGCAAGGACCAGTTTCAGAAAGGCACTCACACCCACCCTCCAAAGTCCAGCTTCTCCTTCTGGCAAAGCTGGCCAGGAACTGGGGCCTGAGGTGGGTGTGAGTGCCTTTGCTGAAAGTGCCCCCGTTCAGGTGCAGCTGGCCAGAAATTGCTGGGCCCACCAGGGCTGCACTTCCCCAGGAGCAGGAGTAGGAAAAACTCAGACCTAGGCAGCCCTCCCCACCCAAGTGCTGGTTCCTGTTCCTGACGCCTCCACCTACAGTGCCCTGGCCCCACAGTCCCCCATGATGCCCACTAATCCCTGCCCGGTAGTCCCAGGTGGTCTCCCCAACAGGCAGCATGAGGCACAGGCTGGGGAACCACGGGGGGTGTGGGGGCCCTGCTGTGCTCACAATTGCATGAGCAGGAGAAGATTACCCTCTAGAGTCTGGAATCTGGGAAAAGAAGAATGGTCACTGGAAGGAGAAAGGAGGCCACCACTGTTGCTGTTGCTGCCACCTCTGCAGCCCAACAATGCCATGCAGTGTAGCCCCTGACAGCACCCCTAACCTGCCTGCCCCTTGCCACCAGCAGTGTAGCCCCCGGATAGCACACCCAACACATCCCGTGCCAGTTGCAGGCATATAACCCCAGTACCCCCCCCAAGCCACCCCCCCCAACAGGTAGTGTAGCACATTACAGGGCCCACAACCCGACCCAGCCAAGAGGGTTGCTGCACTAGTCAGTGACCCAAACCCGCACCCCCCCAACCCCACCACGGGCAGTGCAACTCCTGATAGTGCACCCCAAGTAAGTGAAGTGCAGCACTCGATAACACCCCTAAACCACCGCCCACTGCCAGCATTATAGCTCCAAATAACCACCCAACCCACCCCCTGCCGCAGGCAGTGGAGCAGAAAATAGTGCCCCTAACCCATCACCCACAACCAACAGTACACATTACTGCACACAATCTGCCTCCCCCACCACCCCCACCACCGCAGGCAGTGTAGCCAGTGATAGCCAGCCAACCCCCCCAACCGCCAGCAATACAACCCCAGAGAGTGCCTCGAACGAGCTGCCTGCCACAGGCAGTGCAGCTTTGGGCAGTGAGCCCCAAAAGGACACCCAACACCTGCCCCCAGAGGTGGGCAGTGCAGCCCCAGAAAACTCACCTACCCAACGGCACGTCTACCACTCTGGCAGAGCTGCAGTGTCCGACATCACCACCAATCGCAGTGAGGCGAGCTGCGGTGGCGCAAGCTCCAGCCTCCAGCATGCGTCCGTGCCTCTCCCTTCTACTCTTCCTCCTGCCCGGCAGGAAAAGCTCCCACAGCCGGCCGCCCTTTGACTGCTCCATTCCCACCACCAACCGGAGACAGCCAGTACCCTGGCTCCAGCTGGCAGCAGATGGCGGTCCCCTCTCCTAGTTCTCTAAGCGAAGAACAGCACCCCACCACTGAAGAACCTGAAATGACCTGAGGTTGCCCTCACCGTGCTTTATATACTGAGGTTACGCACATGCGTTCTTGGACTACATGTTCTGATTGGATGAGAGAAAAACCTCTAGGCCTACTCTGATTGGGCTTTATTTTCATGCTGTGATTTGTTGTCTTAAGACTTGCTCTCATCCAATCAGAACATGATAATAAAGTCCAATCCCAGTAACCCTGGAGGGTTTTTCTCATCCAATCAGAACATGCAGTCTAGGAACCTTCATATATATATATCCTCAGTATATGAGTGATCCTGAAGGGAAGGCTGCCCCTTTAAGGTTCCCGTATCTTCCTGTAGAGCTGCTCAGTGCCCAGCTTAGAGGACCGGGAATGGGTAATCACAGGCCGTACGCTGGAGGCTGGAGCCACGTACGCTGGAGGACGCCTCGCCTGGCTGCAGTTTGTGGTGACAGCAACGGAGAAAGCAGTGTGGCGCAAGCGATAGGAGGAGGAAAATAGTTTTGGGATAGATGGAGGGAGGTAAAGAGGGTGGTTAGTGACAAAGGGAAAAGAGAATAGCGAGCAGGAGAAGGTGTTGCAAAAAGACAGTGGGGAAAAGATGGTGGGAAAAAAGTTTTTGGGTAAATGGAGGGGGAGAAACAGGGTGGGGAGCGGGAGGGAGGGAAGGTTTTGCAGAAAGACAGTGGGTAAAAAGTTTATGGGTAGATGGAGGAGAAGAGGGTGGCAAGGGGGAGGAAGAAAGAGGGTGGGAGGGAAATGGGGGCAAGCAGTAGGGAGAGAAGGTTTTGTGTAAAGACAGTGGGGAGAAAAGTTTTTGGGTAGATAGAGGGGGAAAAGAGGGTAACAAGTGGGAAAAGGGTGGCCAGCGGGAGGAAGACAGGGTTTTGCAAAAACACAGCAGGCAGAAAAGAAAGACGGGGGAGAAAGAAAAGATGATGGGTAAAATGTGTTTGGGTAGATGGACGGGG
The DNA here is from genome assembly GCF_028858775.2 of Pan troglodytes. NCBI lineage: Eukaryota > Metazoa > Chordata > Mammalia > Primates > Hominidae > Pan > Pan troglodytes. The sequence goes on from NC_072413.2 coordinate 18,055,777, forward strand.
GAAAGAGGGTGACCAGGAGGAGGAGAAAAGAGGGTGGCGAGAGGGAGCAGGGAAAGAGGGTTGGGGGAAAAAATGGAAAAATAGTTTGGGGTAGATGGAGGGCAAAACAGAGTGGAAAGCAGGATAGGGCAAAGAGGATGAGTGGGAAGGGGGAAATACTGAAAAGACGGTGGGGAAAACTTTGAGGGATAGATGGAGGGGGAAAAGAAGGAGGTGAGCAGGAGTGGGGAGAAGGTTTTCCGAAAAGGCTATGGGGAAATGTTTTTGGGTAGATGGAGAAGGGAGAGGGTGGCAAGGAGGAGCAGGGGAAAGACGATGAGGAAAACAGTTTTTGGGTAGATGAAGGGGGAAAAGAGGTTGGTGAGCAGCAGGAGTGAGGAGAAGGCTTTGGGAAAAGAGGGGGGAAAATATTTTTGCTTAGATGAAGGAGCAAAAGATGGTGATGAGAGTGAGACGGGGAAAAAGAAGGTGGCCAGGGAGAAGGGGAAAAGACAGTGGGAGAAAACAGTGGGGAAAGTGTTTGGGTAGATAGATGGGGAAAAGGGTGGTGAGCGGGAGAGTAGAGAAGGCTTTGCGAAATGACGGTGGGGGAAAAATGGTGGGGAAAAAGTTTTGGGGTAGATGGAGGAAGAAAATGGGTGGCAAGGGGGAGGAGGCCAAAGGCGGTTGGGAAAAGAAGGTGGAGAAATAATGGTGTGAGACAAAGGTTTTGGGCAGATTTTTTAAAATCAGATTATTTGTATTTTTGCTTTTGAGTAGTTTGAGTTCTTTATATATTTTGTGTATTAACCCCTTGGCTCATGCATAGTTTGCAAATATTTTGTTCCTCTCTGGGTTGTTTCTTCATTCTACTGATTGCTTCCTCTGCTTTGCAGAAGGTTTTAAGTTTAATGTAATTACATCTTTGCCTTTGTTGCTTATACTTTTGACAAGTTTAATGTAATTACATCTTTGCTTTTGTTGTTTGTGATTTTGATGTCTATTTGTGCTCAAGATTTCTATACATTATGTTCATTGTCTGCTTTATCAGTAAAAGTATAGTAGAGACTGGGTTTCACCATGTTTGCCAGGCTGGTCTCGAACTCCTGACCTCAGGTGATCTGCCCTCCTCAGCCTCCCAAAGTGCTGGGATTACAGGTGTGAGCCACCGTGCCCAGCAATCATCTTCTTTCTTAGATGGAGTCTTGTGTGAAACACACCACAGAAGTTATGTTCACTTACAGCTGGGGGAGGCTGACCACCTTGTGTGACAAGGTTGGAACCCGACTGCCACACTTCCCTGTGTGTCTCCACATGTCCTCAGGCCTGCTGGGGGCTCCCTTGTCCTGGTCTTTCATGCAGAGGAAAGACGTAGTGTGTGTTGAGAGCCAGCCTGGTGGTGGGACGTAGTGACTGCCCAGCCAGTGGAAGCTGCTGCTCTTGCCTCTTCGGACAGTCCCTCCCCTGTCCAGGGGACACTTCATCTAAACACCTCAGGTCAAGCCCAGCAGGAAAATGAGATTCACTTTTCCTTTCTTTTTTTCTTTTTTCTTTTTTCTTTCTTTCTTTTTTTTTTTCATGTAGAGTCTCATTCTGTTGTCCAGGCTGGAGTGCAGTGGCGAGATCTCGGCTCATCGCAACCCCTGCCTCCCGGGTTCAAGGGATTATTCTGCCTCAGCCTCCCAGGGAGCTGGGATTACAGGCACCTGCCACCATGTCTGGCTAATTTTTGTATTTTTAGTAGAGACAGGGTTTCACCATGTTGGCCAGGCTCGTCTCGAACTCCTGGCCTCAAGAGATCTGCCCACCTCGGCCTCCCAAAGTGCTGGGATTATAGGCATGAGCTATCAAGCCCAGCCTAGAACTTCCCTTTTCTTTTCTTTTCTTTTTTTTTTTTTTGACACAGAGTCTTGTTCTGTCCCCCAGGCTGCAGTGCAGTGGCGTAATCTCGGCTCACTGCAACCTCCACCTCCCAGGCTCAAACGATTCTCCTGCCTTAGCCTCCCAAGTAGCTGGGACTACAGGCACGCACCACTATGCCCTGCTAATTTTTCTTTTGTATTTTTCGTAGAGACAGGCCAGGCTAGTCTTTAACTCTTACCTCAACTGATCCACCTGCCTCGGCCTCCCAAAGTGCTGGGATTACAAGCATGAGCCACTGTGCCGGGCCAAACTTCCCTTTTCTTTCCATTTCTTGGTATTTGGAAAGTGAGCAGCCATGGAACAGCCGGTGTTTTCAGCTGGTGCAGACCCAGCTGGTATGCTCGTAAGACTTCTAGCTGAAGGAAGTGTCCACCCTGCAGTCTCGCTGGCATCCCATCACCTTCCAGAAGCAGGATGCCAGCTGTGTGTGCTCTTGGCTCTGTGCTTGGGGTGCTGGTCTTGCCAGTTTTCCCACCCCTTGTTTCGGGTGAGGTCCCCGCCCAGCTGGCATGGGAAGGAGGATGGGGATTGGTCACCACTGTGGTTTGTTGCAGAGTGAGTTTGGTGGCTGCCTTGCCTGGGCCCAGCTCCCATGTTTCTTCCGCTTGGCTGCAGCTCCAGCCCTGCTCTGTCCCCCGTAGCTTCCTGCCCAGCCCCACACTGCAGCCTTCCCAGCACCCAGAAACAGCACAAACCCCACAGAACTCCAGTGTCCCCTCCCCTAGTCGTTTACACACACCTGCTAAGCCAGGCCTGGGACCCACAGCTCCATCATGTGAGCTGTACACGGCCTGGCAGGTTGAGGTGCTAGGTCACCCCTCACCTTTACAAGGCCTCAGGTCATACCATTCATGCGTGCTCTGGGGCCCTCAGAGCCCAAGCTCCCAGCCTGAGGGTCTGTGGCTGAGGCCTCACCCACCCATAGTCCTGCAGTGACCCCAGCTCTGTCGTGAGTCCAGCCAGCTCCAGCCGGGCCAGCAGCAGCTGTACTGGGACACACTGAAGCAGCTGTCCAAGCGCATCAAGCCCCTGCACCGCGTGGTCAACAAGATCGACAAGAATGAAGGTGGGCTGCGGCCGGGGTGGGGGCCAGCGCCCTGGGGATGCCACCAGGCTCGTGTCTTATGGTCCCCTCTGCTGTCCCAGACAGAAAAAAGGACCTGAGCAAGATGAAGAGCCTTCTGGACATTGTGACCGACCTCTCCAAGCAGTGAGTTTTGCCCACAGCCAACGTAGGGTCCACAAGGGCGTGGGTCGTCCAGCCATGGATGGGCATTTGGTGATGATGTGGGGTTAGCAAATGCCCTAGGCAGCTCTTTGGGCCCTGGACAGAGGCCTCCAAGTCTCCACTCTGGTGTGTGCTGGGGCTTCGAGCCCAGGCTTCATCTTGGCTGGTGCCCAGCCTTTGCCCTACTCCTGACCACTGCTGTGGCCCTCATGCTGGCCCATCACAGCCAGGTCTCATCCAGCCAGTAGTTGGGGGCCCAGCTTGCAGTGACCTGACCATCAGCTGGCCGTGATGGGCCTGAGCATGACCTGGAGTTCTGCCCCTGACTTCCCGGTGACCATGGACAGGCGACTGCATCTCAGTTACCCCATTTGCAGCCCATGTGTGCTGTCATGAAAATGAAACAAGACGGTGCTGGTGAGAAGCAGGTGGAAGGCAGGGCCACGGGCCACAGGCTGCTGTGAGCTCGGGCAGCACCTCAGAACCGCATGGGCGTTGGCCTATACTTCCCTGTCACCTAAACTCAGGGTGTCTCCCCACCCCCATCTAGAAGTGTCTCTCTGTTTTGCTTGTCTGGATAGAATGCCAGTCACTATTGGGTGGTCCTCCAGGCCTTCTTGAGTTGATTCTTCATTAGGGTTATAGGACTGAGCAGGACAGGGACTGGCCTAGGTGCAACTGAGGCCTTCCCAGCCTGGTCAGGGTCCTGGCCACTGTCCCTTCTCTTGACCCATTGCCTCACTGCCAACAGGGATGGGCAGCTCCTAGGGGTGAGGGCCACCTGCCTAGACTCTGGGTCTGGGAACAGCTGGTCAGCTGAAGGGAGCTCCTGCAGAGGTTTCTGAGGGCCGAGGCCCAGTGGCAGTGGTTGGGATACCAGATCCCAGCCTGAGACCTGCCATGTCTCCCAGCCCTCCAGCACAGAGCTCAGCCCAAGTCCCCTCTCTCTGCAGGTCCCCTGAAGACCTTGCCAAAGTGTGAGATCGCCCTGGAGAAACTCAAGAATGACATGGCGGTGGTGAGTGGGATGCTGGGGACCCCTGGGGGATCAGGGCTCCCTCAAGAACTCCTGGGGGCACCACTGGAGGGGCCTTCACGGTCAGGCTGCGTAGGGGCTGGGCCTGACCTGAGACCCTGCCCACCAGGCCTCTTCCAGGCCAGGTTTGCTGTGCTGGGCGGGAATGTGGGAGAAGTCACCCTCTGTCTGTGGCCCCCGTGGGTGCCTCTGCCACCCGGTCCAGAGACAGCAGGGACTCTGGGGAGGACAAGGCTGTGGGGGTGGGGATTATACCCAGGATCGGCCAACATTGTCTGCACAAGGGTGGAGGCTGAGAGAGAGGCCTCGGGAATCTGGCTGTGAGTGAGGACTGGCCTGAGGTGGGAAGGCCCCCTAAATGGAGAACCCTCAGGTCCCGGCCTTCTGACCGTGCCCATCCTACCTCCAGCCCACTGCCCCTGGTGCCGCTGACCAAACAGCAGTACCTATGCCAGCAGCTCCTGGATGCTGTCCTGGCCAATATCCGCTCACCCTCTTCAGCCATTCCCTGTACCGCACATTCGCTCCAGCCATGACTGCCATCCACGGCCCACTCATCACATACATCCAGCTGGGCTGGGCTTTGCAGAGAGCGGATGGCCAGCCCTGGACCATGTGTTCCCACTGTGGTCACCATGCTGCCTCCTCAAGTCCACAGTGGTATGCACCCAGAAGCACAGGCTTGAGGATGATGAGCAGCAGAGCATCCCCAGCATGCTCCAGGGCGAGGTGGCCAGGCTGGACCCCAAGTGCATGATAAACCTGGACTCTTCTCACTGCAGCAACAATGGCACCGTCCACCTGATCTGCAAGCTGGGCGAGTGTCCAGGAGGGCCAGGCTGGCACAAGTTAGCAAGCCTTGTCCACAGCACCAGGTCTCTGCCATCTGAGCCGGAGGGCACCGTGCCCAGACCCCACCCTGTGTTCACACCCCAGCAGGCTGTCTGCTTTGTCTTCACATACACGGAGCCCAGAACAGACTGGCCATGCCTCTGCCCCCACGCACCCTCACCTCCCCAACACAGATGCGGCTCGGCTTGCCTGAGGCCCTAGGGAGGTGGCAGGCAGGACCTCTGGGCACCCATTGATGCAGGGCACTCTGGGCTTCAGGTTTGAAAATCCGAGAGTCAGAGAGACATCCAGCCTTTGCCACAAGCCTCACCAGAACCTCCCGGGGTGTGAAGAGTCCTGTTCAGGAGCAGGGCTGTGAGGCGGGGCAGGCCAGGGCTTGTCCAGGTCACAGGTACAGCCTTGTGTGTTGCAAACGACAAGGACCTCCCAAGTGTGCCACCATGTGCCCACCCACTACCCTACCCAGAGTCCACTGTGGATGGACTGGCAGTGGCTGTACAGTGGGCAGACCCAGAGGAGCTGTCTGGGGGCCCAGGGCAGGCAGGGGTCATTCTGGAAAACCAAGCTTCTAGTGCTGCAGGGACAGTCTCTGTGCCCCTCCCCGGCTCAGGCCCCTTCCTCCCCTCTTCTGGCTCCTCCTGTGTGGAATCTCTCAGGTTCCAGTGGTAACCTGAGAGATAGGAGGCTCTGCTCTTCTTCTGTGTCCCTTTGCCCCTTCATCTTGTGTCCGGTCAGCTTTCCAGGGTGGCTGTGTTCAGTAGCTGAGGGGTGAGAAAGCCTATGGCTCAAGGACAGACCCCACTTTTCCCAGAGGCCACTAGGGAGCTCAGTGGAGCTGACAGGTCCTACCAGTAGCTTGGGCACACAAGACCCCATCTGGGTGATGTGGCTCCAAAGAGTCATGTTGACAGGAGTCAGTCTCCCTGAGCCCAGAGCTGGCCCATAGCAGAGCCAGGGCTGGGTCCCCAAGGTTGTCAGAGGCAAAGCCTTGAGCTCCAAATCCCGTTCAGATTCAGTTCTTCACTGATGATGAGGCTCCGGGAGGAGAGCCTGATGGCCAGGCAGGCAGCGTGCAGGGATCCTCCTGGTGCTTCAGCCAGTCCTGGGGCTGCCACTTCCCAGAGCACTGCCGGGTGTGCAGGGCGTGGGTGCAGCGCCAGCTGCCTCAGGCTCATGCCCACTGTTCGGTTGCAGGCACCAACCCCTTCCTCAGGTCGATGCACCACCGCGTGACCTCCAGGCGGCTGCAGCTCCCGGACAAGCACTAGGTTACCACCTTGCTCAGCACCTGTGCCCAGAGCATCCACAAGGCCTGCCTCTCGGCTGCCCAGCCAGGACTGCAGGGATGGCCCACAGCCTCATAGGGGCCAAGGATGCATGCCTCCTGTCAGACACTTCTAGATGTTGGCGTCTATGGAGAGCCTGGAGTTAGGTTAGCTTTCCTCCTTTTCTCTCCTGCCTTGGGGATCTGCCAAATGAAATCCCACACTTGTACAGACTGATACGTGCGCAGTGGAGCGGGCTGCCTGCAGGGCGTTGGCCGTCTTCTTGGAGAAGGCACTCCATGTGACTTCCTCCATGAAGCCAGACACAGTCCCCAGCCACGATCCTCGGGCTGCTCTCACCACGGCCTGTCCAGGGTCCGGGTGCATCTCAGCAGCATGAGGGTGTGCTCAGGGTGTTGTTAGAGCGTCTTGTGTGTGCTTGACACACCCCTGCTGCTTTCTATAGGAGAACACAGAGGACATAGGAAACCCTTCAAACACACATGGGACTCTCTGCTCACAGTTTTGTGTTCAGGCTGCACTGCTTTGGGCAAGTGGGGCACCCCCTAGGGAAGCCCCTGAGTCCAGGGCACAGGCTGCCTCTTTTAATACTTGTTTTTTTTCTCATACTCAGGATCTATACTGTAGAATTTATAACACTGTACCCTTAAGCTACACCAAATTTATTAAAAAATATTTTTTCTTTGATAATTAACTTTCCTGTAGCTTTTAAAATTTATAAACTTTTAAATTTTTTAACTTTTTGACTTGTAATAACAGCTTAGAATACATTGTACAGCTAGCTGTATAAAAATATTTTTCTTTATAGCCTGTAAGTTTTTTTATTTGAAAAACGTTCTATTTTAATTTTCATTTTGAAAACTCTGTTAAAAGCTGTGACACAAACATATACATTAGCCTAGGCCTACATTGGGTCAAGATCATCAGTGTTACTCTCTTCCACCTCCACATCTGCTCCCATTGGAAGGTTTTTAGAGGAAATAACGTGTGGATCCAGCTGTCATCTCTTGTAGTAACAATGCCTTTTTCTGGAGTAACTCCTGAAGGACCTTCTGAGGCTGTGTTTCATAGTTAACTTTTTATCTTTAAGTAGGAGTATACTCTAAAATAACAATAAAAAGTATACCATAGTAGGCTGGGCCTGGCGGCTCACGCCTGTAGTCTCAGCACTTTGGGAGGCCAAGGCGAATGGATCACCTGAGGTCAGGAGTTGAGACCAGCCTGGCCAACATGGCAACAGCCCTTCTCTACTAAAAATACAAAAAAATAAGTCAGGCATGGTGGCTTGCAGCTGTAGTCCCGGCTACTCTGGAGGCTGAGGCAGGAGAATTGCTTGAACCCGGGAGGCGGAGGTTGCAGTGAGCTGAGATCACGCCACTGCACTCCAGCCTGGACAATAAAGTGAGACTCCATCTCAAAGAAAAAGTATATTATAGTAAATACATAAACCAGTAACAGTTATTTATTCTCATTATCAAGTATTGTATACTATACATAATTGAATGTGCTATACTCTTTTTATATGAATAGAAGTGAAAGTTTGTTTACACCAGCATCGCTGCAAACAAAAAGTAATGCATTGTGCTTGGACATCATGATGGTTTTGTCACTAGGTGATAGGAATTTTTCAGCTGTGTTACATATTGTCTATCATTGTCTGAAATGTTGTTATGTGGCATAAGACTATTTACTTTTTTTGGAAATTATTCTTAAATAAGGAAAAATTCTGATATCTACTACTTGTTCTCTGATCTTATCTTCCTGTGCAATGGCTGCATCAGAGAAGAGTCGTTTGATAGTTACACTTAGTTACATCAAAGTAAATACATTTGTTTAATCAAAGTTTCAGCTTGATCTAAGGTGAAACACCTCAACTTAGAGTGAGGAAAAAATACAGTTGAAAGGGAGCAAACAGTAAAACCAGAATTTATTACATCATTTAATAAAACATTTGCCTAGGGGTTCAGGGGCAGTTATAAATATAAAAGCAAACTATTTGTAAGTTTTGCTATTTCTCTTCTGTTGTGACATTCTTGAATATAAATGTGTGCATTTAAATAGCTATTCTTCCCTTCTGAGGACTACAGCCCTTCAGTGTTCTTGGGTATAATAACAAATGCATATTTCACTTAAACACTGAAGATGGTTCATTTGTGTTGTAGATATGCATGTCCGCTTTTTAACTTTGAAAGGCAGCCCGTTTACTTGGACATTTGTATTATGGGTCCACAGTTGGTATACAGTCTACTATTTCTATGTTATATATATGTTTATATAAAGGCATTCATGTCAAAATCAGATAGTTTTGTGTTCTTTTAAAGAAGAAAAGGAAGGAAATATGTTATAATAATAGGTGATATTAGATCTAGAATATAATTGTTGGATTTTTGGTTGAAAAACATCTATGATTATTTTAATTCATCCTATGTCTCTGTAATGGAAACATGTTTTCCATAAGTTTACCTTTCTCAGAATTCTTTCTGTTTTATGAATGTTCTTCAGGCAAAATGCGTGCATTCTGTAACTCAAAAGAGATGGAGTGCCATCGAAGGAAAAAGCAGATTTTACAATTAAACTAGTAAATACAGAGATTGTCTAGATACCATATTTCATTAATTCTAAGAAGCACTTATTTTTACTCTTCTCTGAAATTGGGAGTATATCTTATTCTAAATGGTGTCTTACAATTGACAGTGTGTTTTCATTCCTTTTGGGACATCAAATAATGCTGCATCTTAAAACTGACAATACTGTAGAGTCTGTGAAATACTTGCGTATATGTGTGGGGAGTGTTTGTTAATGAGTTACCCAGTGTGGAGATTTGTGAGAACTATAGACCAAATATTTTTTCCCTTATGTTTTTACATTTTGGAAAATAGTTTTTTAAATAGGAGGTTTTTTACAACCTGATATTAAGCTTTTAATATTGTAGTAGATTTTCATTGTTTCATTAGATTGATTAAAAAATAATATAAATGGTGCAAAAACAATTTCCATTTTGTAAGCTTAATAATACTGACCTTATGCTTACTATTGAGTGTTTCTACTTATACCGCACATTTGGTAGTATAAAAATAGCTTTTTTCAAAGTTTTCTCATAATAAATTTCTTTTAAAAGGTTGGATAGTTATTATCCTGAGTCTTATGTCTGATACCATGTTTTTGTTTTGTTTTTAGAGTCTTATATTTAAAGGAAAAGTAACAAGCCTTAAATTTAAAGAAAAACCTACAGGCCTGGAGACAAGAAGCTGTAAGTATCTTCTCTTATCCATGGTGAAACTAATTCATGCAGATCCAGAGCTCTTGCTTTGTGTTAAGTGTTTTTTTTATGAAATGTCTCAAAATTACCACACTAAGTTCATTTGGTTTAACTGAAACACCAAGACCTTGAGGGTAATTTTTAGCTCAAGAGCACTTACTGATCCTTTCTGATCATAACTGAAAACTAAGACGTCTCTAAGAATCCTAATGTATAATGAATACTGATATAATTAGATCAGATTCTTAATTGCCCTTACCATTTCTTAACATTTCTCTTTCTTTTTAATTTCCGTATCATTCAACTGACATGCTTAACATAACTAAGCTTCTCCAAACTTGTATTCATTATGGGAGAATGCCATTCTTACGTCTGGTTATATCTGCATTAGGTTATTGTTGATGCTAGTAACAATAAATTTTATGTTACTGCAGCTCACAAGTGTATTTTTACATCTGCAGGAAATTAACTAGTCATTAAATGCCTAGTAGCACAGAAATTCTCAAGTGGTTGCAGGAAATTTTGATCTGCAGGAATAAATTTTTTTCTTAAAAATAAGGTAAACGAAATGACATCTTTTAAAAATGGGAGAATATTTGGAATGGTGATGGGGAGAGATTAAGAAAGTGTTTTATAGCCAAATTAGTTTCTATTTCAGCTCCTCCTTCCCCCCAAGGTTCTCAAAAGGATATATATGTGCAGAGGACAAGGGCTGGCAAATTAGCATTTTAAAAATTATTCTGAAGCTTTGGCCTTTTAAAACCACACTGTTGATGAATTCTAGTTCTAGTTGAGTTAAATAGGTCTCTATGGGACAGGCCTAGGAAAAGTGGGGGCTGCTATAACCAAAGTGGCTTGAGGAGCATATTCTATCTTTACTCTCAAGTTCACACATAGACATAATTCATACATAAAATTTAACATATAGCTTCTATAATTAATCTAAGAATTCTATTATGGCATAGATTTGGGAGTACTTGATTTAATGAGTTTTTTGTCCAGTTCTAGAATCATAGCTCTGAGAAATCATAAAGGCCTAGATGTCGTGGCTAGACTAGTCCAGAGAATTATCTATCAAGAAGCAAAAGGGAAAAGGTTGAGGGTCCTCAATCTAGGTTTATTTCTATGCCTCCAATAAGGGTTTCACATCTTGAAAATTTCACGACACTTCTCGGGGTGGAGTGAAATTTTTTGATTCTGCACTATTGAAACATGGTGAGGTTGTGGCAGATAGAGAAGAGTCTGACATTTCTTTTAACATATAGTTTCTATAGTTAATCAATTTAGGAATTCTATTATGGCCTAGTTTTAGGAGTACTTGATTTAATGAATTTTTATCTGGTACTAGAAGCATAGCTGTGAAAAACCTTAAATGTATGAAACTCATATCCTTTTCAGTATTATACAGCTTGTTATTAATAAATTGTCTCTGTTTAGAAATAGACTAATGGTGAAGTGGGTTTATTCACATCTGGCTTATTTGATGTGTTAATGTAGCAGAATTTGGCATTATTCCAAAGATATGGAAAGAGATTAGACTTCAGACTTTCGTGCCCTTGCCTATGGCATAATCTCCAGAATATGAGTATGAGGAATCCAGTAATGAATTCGTAGTGCCCTGGTCAGCACAGTCACTCTTGTGATATACTTGGTGTATATACCAGGGTTAATTACTGGTCCAGAAGAACTTAATCTCAAGAGTCAATTTCTAGTTATCCCAACATGGAACAGATAAAATCTTGCAGAAAAAAAATCTTTGTCATTGAGATCAAATTATAGTTTTCATACAGTGGATTTACATTGTTGATGTTTTACTTATGCTTATGTTAGACTTAATTTATATTTGTAGAATCTACTGTTTCTGATTATTTAGAGAATGGGAAACTGAAAGAAATTTTAAAGACATTAAGTGAACATTATTTGTTCTAATGGGTTTCTAGTGAATTTCCTTCAAGGTGGGGCATAGAGATTGAGAGGAGAGGTTTTCTAGAAGAGTCTCAAACAGGAAGACCACCCATATAAGTGTTTATTCCTCTTGGTTGTCAGTGCATCAGTAAAGCTTCTTTCTTTCTTTTTTCTAGCAGGCAGATAGAAGTTCCTGTCACTTTCTCCTTTTTTATGGAGTAGGATGTGATACTCCTTCTAGTGGAAATACCAGTCAAATGTCCATGGGTCATGAAGTGTCACTACGTACTCCTGAGCCTCTCTCCAGAAGGGAAAAGGGAACTCCTCTATGGTCAGCTTCTTTTGTAATTTTCCTGTATCATCTCGTGTCCTCTATTTGTTTTCTGAATGAACTTTGGTAAATTCCATCCAGGTAATATAGTGTAATAGTGAAAAACTGCTTAGACTCTAGTTCTATCACTGCTCTTTATGGAACTTTGGGCAAGTTCTTAACACCCTTGTTCCTCAATTCCTCAACTTTCAAATGGGGACAATAATAACTCCTGCTCCAGAGTTGTTGTGAGGGTTAAATAAAAAAATGTGTAAATAGCACTTGATACTTACAAGCTGTATCTGATAACCTCCGCCTCATGAAAAACCATTCATAGCATAGAAGTATAGAATTTGTACCAGCTAACAAAGGTACAGATGTACAGGGATAAAAACAAAATATTTTGTTTCATGTTAAAGATAAGTGTTTCTGTGATTTGCATCTGTGTGTATAATTTCCTTTAAATATAAATCATATTTCAAGTGAAAATATCGGGTCATTACAGAAGAGTTTATTTTCCAAACCAAAACTTTTTTCATCCCTAATTTTTAATATAGCCTTGTTAAAGAAAACAACATCTAAGCAGTATGCTATTTATTATTGTCTGTTTTACTTGCAGAATTTGAATGTATTTTGTCAATTATTTTCTCCATTTCATGTTTGGGGAATAGGTAATTCAGAATCAAGTCTATCTTCTACAGCAATATTTAGTTCTTGTTTATGCCCTTGTTTCAATGAGTGCCGCAGTGTACTTATTTTATTACTTCCCTATAGCAAGTAGATAGAATTTCCTGTTACTTCCTCTGTTTTTGTCACTTGTAATTGACTGGGAAGTACGTTATATAGTTAGTGCAGTAGATTTATGTTATGGTGTTTTACCTGTCCGTGTTAGAATCGGTTTCCATTTCTGGAATCTGGAATAGGATAATACCTATTTTATTTGAAATTGGACAGATAGTAGCTTTATGTTGGTCCAGATAATCTCATTTCTCATTTGGACAAGATATTTTGGGGTTTGAAAAATTCCTATAATGATTAAAGGAGAAAGCTCTTATGAGTTATTGTATGCTGAGATATATGTGGACACACACACACACACAAACACACACACACACATGCAGTTTATTGCATTGTTGGGTTTTATACATAAAATTACTCAAGTTGCAAATATATGTCTACCACCCTTGACTCTCAGGATAGTGCAGCAGGATGCAGCGGAACCCCCCCGACTTACCGACAAGCGCAGACCAGTCTAGAAGTGGCCCTGTACATGTTTCTGCGGAACCCTGACACTGAAGCTGTTCTGGTTGCCATGTCCTGTTTCCGCCACCTCTGTGAGGAAGCAGATACCCGGTGTGGGGCGGACGAAGTGTCAGTGCATAACCTCTTGCTCAACTCTAACACATTCATGGAGTTTGCCTGTCAGCAATATGATGTCAACAGGTAAATATGAATAGTGGTTTTTTTACTCAACCTCCCTAAAGCACATGGCATCTGATTGTGAGAATGTATTTAAGATTACTCTTCTGTAAGTTTACAGGGGAAATTCAAGTAGCTTACTTGAAATCCTTTTCTGAACAAAGTAAGATGAAAACAAAAAGCGTTTGAAATAAATTGTTAGTCTCCCACTGAGTTTTTAATATGCTATAGATTTTAAAATTAACTGGCAGTACGTGTTACTATCAGTTATGACTATGTAATTTACGTTTGTATGACTATGTAATTTATGTTATCCATACACATAGTCAAATTACATATGACTATGTAATTTATGTTATCCATAACTCCGTATGTTATGGATAGTGAAGTTTACACACATTGGCATATGTTTTGAGTAAATTATAGGTGGGAATAGCTATTTTACGCTGTGGACATTGTAGAGTCTAAGATAAGTACCTTTCCTGTGAGGTTAGTGAATGGAAGTTTTTGGCTTTATCATTTGAGGCATTTGCTCTGCTCCTCCTACTCTGCCTTTTGGGTGGGCTTATCAGGTTGTCCATTGGCAGGCAGGGCTCTAAGTGCAGTAACTTGATTTGCTGTTGTAGTTGCTTAGGAACAGCAGCACTTCCGAAAGAGTGATGGCACTGCTGAGGCGCACTGAGCATCCCACTGCAGGAAACACTGAGGTGTGCCCTTAGCAACAAAAACACCTCTCCCAGGCACCCACGCTCGATTTTGGAAGCCTCTTGTTACATATGTGTGATGAGGAATAGCTTTGAAGTAAATCCAAGATGTGTGCATATTACAAGTATAATATCTGAGTACTTAATATATATCAAGTTTGAAGCTTGGCTGTTGCTGATTGATGTTTAGCTCTAGACTTAAAGTTGCTTTCAAGTGATAACTGTCTTCATTTTAGGCTTGGGAAGATACACATGCAAAATGGGAACAAGCAACAAAACTAATCCTTAGCTATCCAGAAGCCCAAATGGAAGATGGCCAGGTAAGTCTGTAAAGTTGCCTTTTGTCTATTAACTGATCTGCTAAATATATGTACTTCTCTTTGGTAATCTTTCACAAGTCACTCAGTAAAGTAAGCATATAGTTGTCTGAAGACTGATATTTAGTTGTGGTTTATCTAGACCTGTACTTTGTAATATGATAGCCACTAGCTACGTGTGACTATTTAACTTAAATTTTAACATAATTAAAATTAAATACAGTTTAGTTCCTCAATCATATAGTAGCCACATTGCAGGTACCCAGTAGCCACATATGACAGGTACTTACTCTGTTGGACAGCAGAGAGAAAATGTTTCCATCATCACAGAAATACTGGGCAGCACTGCTAGAGACTGTTTGTTGCAAAGACCATTTCTTTATCTTTTCTTGCTCTTTCTCCCTTCATCAGAATGTTTCACAGAATTTTCAGAAAAGGAGCAACAGAGGTAGAGAAAAATTAACATGGAAACAATTCATTTTGCTATTTTGTTAGGTATTCTAATTAAGGAATGTCTTGGGCAGAAGATGGAACCCATAGATAAAATGAAATTTTAAAATATGGACAGTTCCTTCAACTATTACCACAGACTATATTATCCATTACTTTGGAAATTGATGAGTTGGTGTTTGTGTGTATATGATTTATAATGTTCACATTGCTCTCATTATTAGGTGATTTATAAAAACTGGCTCTTCCCCCATGTTATTTTTCTGTCATGCTTAATTATAATAAGAAAAAAGTTATATTTTCGTGAAGCAAAATTGTGTACCTAATACCTTTATTTGGAGGGGACATGTAGCTTTAGAATGAAAGCTTTTGGGGGATAACTGTTTACTATAATATATAATTACATACCATACAATTCACGCATTTAAAGTGTCCAATTCAGTGACTGTTGTTAGCATATTCACAGAGTTGTGCAACCATCACCACCATCAGTTTCAGAACAATTTCATCAATTGAGAAAAAAAACCCTGTATCCTTTAGCTATCTCTGCCTCTAACAACCCCCCCACTTTCTTGTCTCTCTTCCCCCAGCTTCTCCAACCCTAGGCAACCAGGAATCTACTTTGTAGATTTGCCTATTCTGGATGTTTTCTGTAAATGGAATTTTAGAATATGTGGGCTTTTATGATTAGCTTCTTTTACTTAGCATAATGTTTCCAAGGTTCATCCATGTGAAATCAAAGCTTTTTAAAAGAAATTTGATACTTGGTCAATTATATTAGTGTATGACAAAAATAAATCAGTGGCTCTTTAAAAATGTATATGGTAATTTTGGGGGTTGATTTTAATGTATTTTTTACATTTTTTGTACTTTTGTCATGGAAGAAATGTATAAAGAGTAATTTGTCAAGTCTCAACTAATTTAGGTTTAATTCATGTTTTGCACAAAAATTTTGTGTTTAGGCTGTTGAAAGCTTCACAAGACCGTTGTTAAGAGGCGAATGTCCCATGTGAGTGGAGGAGGACCCATAGATTTGTCTGACACAGATTCCCTACAGGCCTGGATCAACATGACTGGCTTCCTTTGAACCCTTGGGGGAGTGTGCCTCCAGCAGAGAAGTAATTCTGGCCTGGCAACCTATAGCCCACCCGTGGGTCCGGTCAGTGAACATAAGGGTTCCCCGATTTCAGTGATGTCCTCAGAGGGAAATGCAGATACACCTGTCAGCAAATATATGGATCAGCTGTTGGTCGTTAATGGTGTGTAACCATGAGAAAGTGGGACTTCAAATACGGACCAATGATAAGGACCTGGTGGGTCTAGAATCAGTCCTGCTCTTTATCTGATGCTATTTACAAATTGAAGAATACCATCAGCAAGTTTTTTGACTCCCAAGGACAGGTAAAGTGTGCTGTTTTTTATTTTTCACCTTTCCCTATGAATAGAGTGACTTGTTTGAAATAATGAAGCCTTTTTCTTTCAGATTATTTAAATTAGGTACTCACAGTTTTTAAAATTGTCAAAAAATTGTAGAAAGAAGAATCATCTCAATGAATGGTCAGCTTGCTTCTAGGAACTCTGATGTGTATATGTGCCTGAGGGTATACGTGCCTTGTGTATGGGTATGAGTGTCTGTGTATATCTGTATGCCTGTTTAGCTGTGTGCCTGTGGGTGCATGTCTCTATTTGTGTGTTTAGATTAGTCAGTTTCATCTCTCTAGGGGTCTGTCTTCTGGGCATTGATGGCAAATCATTAATATATTTGTTCTCTCCATAGGTTTTATTGACTGATACCAATACTCAATTTGTAGAGCAAACCCTAGCTATATTGAAGAACTTGCTAGATAATCATACTGAAGGCAGCTCTGAACATCTAGAGCAAGCTAGCATTGAAACAATGATGTTATATCTGGTCAGGTAAGCCTTCTACTGAAATGTAGCAGAAACATACTTTAAGAGATAAGAAAAACCTCTTACACATTGATATTGGTAGTAATTGATAAAACAATTTGCCATTCTTTACTGCACACAAACTAGGGTGTGACAATAAGGTAACCAGAAATTGTGTATGCTCTCATATAAATAAATATCTTACTGTTTTCAAACTTATGTTTAGTTCATTTTATTTGGTGATTAAAGTATTTTGAATGCCTTCTCTTATGTCTATATCTGATAATTTTTTTATTGTCTCTGTGTCTGTATAGGTATGTTCGTGTGCTTGGGAATATGGTCCATGCAATTCAAATAAAAACGAAACTGTATCAGTTGGTTGAAGTAACGATGGCAAGGAGAGATGACCTCTCATTTTGCCAAGAGATGAAATTAGGTGAGTTCTCAAAAGAGCGATGTAGAGTCCTGTAAATCTTAATATGTTGAATGAAGTACAGAAATAGAGTAGATATCTGGTTACTGGTAGAAAGGAAGGCATAAAAAGAGAGCAATTTACATGTTTGTTTTTCTCTACATCTCTCCTCAAATTTCCCTAAGCTTTGTGCCTGTGGCAAGCCTCCCTTTTTCTAAAACTGTGCTGTTCTTGAGCTAAGAATTTGATTCTATTTCCAATCTGATGCCATAAATAAGGGCCATGTTGGAGGATAAATATCCACGTTGCTTGTTCCTTTCTGGCTTTTACGTCTGTGATAGCAGTATCTCTTTTATAAAGTCGTCATGTCACCTGGGTTATCTGCCAAATTATTTGCACTATAAGTAATCTTACATGACTAAAGGGGTGTGTGTGTGTGTTTGTGTGGTTGTGACTTCAAAAAAATTGTTTGCTGTTTCTCTTTTCTCCACCATTCTATAGGAATAAGATGGTAGAATACCTGACAGACTGGGTTATGGGAACATCAAACCAAGCAGCAGATGATGTAAAATGTCTTATAAGGTAAAAAAAAAAATGACTTTCAAATATTAGTGGGTTTTACTGTGAGAATTATAACTACTTCATTACAGCTTTTTACTTGTATTTTATGTGTATTTAAACTTTTTAGATGTGAAACTTTTGTGTTTGAAATATGTAAAGACACTAATCTTTATTACTACTTTTTCTTGACCAATAGACTTTCAGGAAAAATAAATGTGTGAGAGTGGTATGTTTGGGAAGTTAGTATTCTCAGTTGATGAAGAACAGTCTACAGTTATTGGTAAATAAGATATATAAAGCCTCAGACTGCATTTATGTTGTGGTTAGATAGATAAAGGTATTATTTGAGAAACTCATTGTGTTGAATCTAAGAAACAATTGAGTTCCTAATTCAAGCATGAGAGATAGAAAAAAAAGGAAGTAATTAAGTCTACTTTAATGATAAATACTTATTGACACATATCAGAAAGTGATTAAACACTATGGACTGTATAATAAGCATTTACATATGTTTCTTTGACCAAGCCTAGCTTTATAATATGGTCGTCTCTCAGTATCTGTCAGGGATTGGTTCCCGGAACCACCCCCCAAACTCCTGCCCACATCTCACTCCCATGAACACTAAAATCCACAGACTCAAGTCCCTGATACAAAATGTCATAGTATTTGCATATAAACTATGCACATCCTCCCATATATTTTAAATTATTTTTAGATTACTTATAATATCTAATACAATATAAATGTTATATAAATAGTTGTTATACCATATTGTTTAAGGAATAACAACAAAGAAAAATCTGCACATGTTGAGTACAGATGAAACCCTACTTTTTTTTCCCGCAAATATTTTCAATCCATGGTTGGTTGAATCCATGGATACAGAACTCGCTGGGACAGAGGGCCAATTGTACATGCTTGTGATTGAAGGTAGTCATTTTGCCAAGATTACTTTGTAGAAAGTTAGTATTGCCTTCTCCCCATTTGAGATGATTTTGCATTCTGGGATCTGCATATTAATTCAAATTATTTGGGTTGCGCTAATAATTTGTTTAACGAAACATCATCCATGAGGTTTTTCTTTCCTCTGAGATCCCTTAATTGTACTTTAATATGATACAAGACTAGAATTGAGAGGAAACTTTATTTTCACATGTTTTGGGAGAAGGAAAAAACAGAAATGTGTCATTCATGAGGACTGACTGATTCAGAGTTTTTGTGCAAAGTTTGACCTTTGAAGTCTTTGTTCCCATTGTCCTTATTTGAATTCAAACCTTATGCTCAATTCTCAACTCCTTGTTTTTAGGTGGTTACCCAACATTTCCCTCAGAACAGCACTGGTGCAGTAGGAAGTGCCATGTTCCTCAGATTATCAATCCTGCCATTGTCTCACCATATGAAGCAGGGATTTTAGATAAAAAGCCACCACCTAGAATCAAAAGGGACTTGAAGTTAATGTCAAAGGTGAATTATTTTGATAATCCAGCTATCTTAACTTCCCCTTCCAACTAAATTTTCAGCTTTTCTTACAGTACTTACTCTTACATTTATACTTGAAATACCCTACGGTTTTCAGTTATGTGTTTTTATTTTGTTTATATTACAAAGGAATTCCATAGTTAGGTACCTGATGGATCTTATTTTCATGAGAAAACATTTTATTATAGCAGATGTCTTGTGTCATGAAGATCATTTTTTGTGTAAATATTCTAGACATTCTGAAACAGACTAGAATGTAGACTATAGGATTTTTCATTTTAAAAGACATTAAACATTTTTAATATGTATGTTTACATGTAAATATAATAATTACATTTGGGAAGAATAGAAACACTACCTAAAATAATTTATAGAATGAGGAATGATTGATTTTAATTACTAGCAGAAATTATATCAATGAGAAAATTCATATTTTTAAAGACTATATTAATGTATAGGCTTCATACAATAAATAATCTGATTATTTATAACCCTGTTTTATTGTGTAGATACTTCAGAGTATTGCCAATCATGTTCTCTTCACAAAAGAAGAGCATATGCGGCCTTTCAATGATTTTGTGAAAGCAGCTTTGATGCAGCATGGAGGTAAGCTACTTGCCACTTATTCACTTGCTCTGTTTGAATCACATATTTTCAGCTTCACATAAGTCCATGTACCTGTTTTACATGAAGTTCCTGTGTAGGTTTTTTCTCTTCTGCTCTAGGTCAAGACATAGCTTGTCTTATTTTATTTTACTATAAAAGACAGTCATAAAAGGAATTAATTTTTTTATAATTTGGTAGTGATTTTCATGTTTGAAAACCAAGAGAGGTTTTGAACATGTCTCGTTAAATAAAGGATTTGAGGATGGTACAATATGGGGACAAGGAAGAGGTAGAATTCCTTTTATTTAAAACTAAAACCAAATTGGTATCGATAATGCATAACAATGTTTAATAAGGTTTTTTTATGTTAGAATATTTATGATACTTAAATTTGGAACTGTATCTAAACTAAAATGTTATTCTTTAAACCAAGTAATGCAAACACGTAAGATTTTGTTCATGAGTAACTGAACTTTATGATTTTAGAAAACTTTTCCGCTGGATTTCTATAACCAGCTATTTCACTTTATTTCTCTGAGTTATTGGCTTATCTGTAAAGTGAGGATAAACTCTTTGCCTGAGTTGTTTTTAGAGAAAAAAAATGAGATAATTCATAAGAAAGTGCTTTGTAAATTTATGTCTGGAATTCTGCTTCTTATACAGTGTGAATCTAATTGATCCTCATCATCTAAGCTAGCCTTGTACAACTCTCTCTTCCAGTTTATCATTGTGGTTGTTACTGACTTTTTTTCTGTTAGGGAAATTGGAGTTTAAAAGGTATATTATTGCTGGCTGGGCATGGTGGCTCATGCCTATAATCCCAGCACTTTGAGACGCGGAGGCGGGCGGATCACAAGGTCAGGAGTTTGAGACCAGCCTGGTCAATCTGGTGAAACCCCATCTGTACTAAAAATACAAAAATTAGCCAGGCACGGTGGCGGGCACCTGTAGTCCCAGCTACTTGGGAGGCTGAGGCGGGAGAATTGCTTGAACCCGGGAGGCGTAGGTTGCAGTGAGCCGAGATCGCGCCACTGCACTCCAGCTTGGGCGACAGCGCAAGACTCTGTCTCAAAAAAAAAAAAAAAAAAAAAAAGATATATTGCTGAACGACAAGCCATGTTGGAAAGAGAGTGAATGTCAGCATAGGATTCATATTCTGGCACACTGAGTATCCATAGAAAGTTAAAAGGATCAAAGTTTTAATCCTGGCTCTGACCTAACAGGCTATATATCTTTGGGGAGGTCTTTTGTCTGGACCTTCATTTCCTTATCTGTAAAATACTAGTCTCTTTCCAAAGTTTCATCCATCTCAATTTTGTTGTTATTTAGCTTCAGAAGCTGAAGCCAGGTATCAGAAATGGAAAGCCAACTTTCTCCTTGTCCTTTTTACTTTGTCTAATGACAAATCACTTTGTGGGAACAAGCCCTCCGTATTGTATTTGTAATTGTAATCTCAGTTGCTTCACAAAGTTATGTCATATAAATTGAATTCAAACTTAAGTCTGGATGTCTCTGGTGTTGAAAATTCTAATGACTTTGCGTTTTTCAAGGTTTTTCCTTGATAGAGCATCTGATTGTCCTACAGGGATGCACTAAATCATACTTTCCTTCATCAGTGATGGCAGTGTGCTCACTTTACGTATCTACTCCAGAACAATCAGGAGAAAATCAGCCAGTATCTTTCCGGCAACAGGTAAGATTTCCCAGTCATGAGGATAGTGAACACTCTCCGTTTAAATTTAGATTAATAAAATTATTGGTCATGAATTGTGCTTTTTACTTTGCTGCATCCTGGACTAAGAATTACGGTTTATAAAGAGAAAGACTCTTTTTTAAAAAAATACAAACAAAAGATTAAGTCATATTAAATAATCAACAAACCTACGTAGGTTCCAGTGGTTATTATTATTATTTTCTCAAGTTAAGAAATCACAGATTAGCTCTTTGGGTTTGTATGGCTTGCAAACTGTCATAGGCCCAAAGAAGTTCAAATTAGTGCTGGCATTTGAACCTGAAGAACAGCTAATTTGTAGGAATTCAGTAACTAAAATATTGTCAGTGTTTCAATTCTATGATAAACTCATTTGTGATACTCTAAGTATATGCAAATAAAGCTTTATATAGAAACTACTGGCCTGGCACGGTGGCTCATGCCTATAATCTCAGCACTTTGGGAGGCTGAGGCGGGTGGATCACCCGAGGTCAGGAGTTCAAGACCAGCCTGGTCAACATGGTGAAACCCCGTCTCTACTAAAAATACAAAAATTAGCTAAGCATGGTGTCAGGCGCCTGTAATCCCAGCTACTTTGGAGGCTGGCACAGGAGAATTGCTTGAACCCAGGAGGTGGAGGTTGCAGTGAGCTGAGTTCATGCCATTGCACTCCAGCCTGGACCACAAGAACAAAACTCCATCTCAGGAAAAAAAAATGAAAATATTTAAAAATTAAAATTATTAATTTGGGCATTGTTTCATTAGCTCTTATTAGTCTCTTGTGTAACATAAATTACTTGCTGTCCCATCTAGTTATATAAACTTGTAAAGGGACCAAATTCCTATGTTACAAAGTTGCTTACAAAGGAAAAATGAGTCCAAATTATTTTTAAATGCCAATAAAAATGGTTAGCACGTTCACGGGAAAAGTAGTGGACTATGAAGCTAAGGGTAAGCAACTGGGAGATGGGAGTTTAAACCACAGGACATTTTAATCTTTTATGCATCATTAATAGATTGAAGTAGACATGGGCCTGAGGTCTTTTGCGTGCTGTTTACAAATCAGCAGGGACCACCAGCCGACCCTAAAAGGAAAAGCAACCAGTTACAAGTTAAAGAAATGTATACTGCTAAATGTGAACTGCTACTTTTTTTTTGTAAGTAGTTTTCTATATCTAAGGGTCATAAAGCTGTTGGAAGATGACATTTTGATAAGATGGCAGTGCTTCTTGCGTACCTGCATCCTTAAGAGCACAAACCTGTGGCAGATACACTCTGGTCCAGCCTTAACCTTACCAGTTCAAAGTTTGAGGAATTTATGATAAGGTAAAGTACAACCTTAAAATGTTGATTGCTTTTTGCTTCCACCATGATCAAGTGGGCTTCATCCCTGGGATGCAAGGCTGGTTCAATATACGCAAATCAATAAATGTAATCCAGCATCTAAACAGAGCCAAAGACAAAAACCACATGATTATCTCAATAGATGCAGAAAAAGCCTTTGACAAAATTCAACAACCCTTCATGCTAAAAACTCTCAATAAATTAGGTATTGATGGGATGTATCTCAAAATAATAAGAGCTATCTATGACAAACCCAGAGCCAATATCATACTGAATGGGCAAAAACTGGAACCATTCCCTTTGAAAACTGGAACAAGACAGGGATGCCCTCTCTCACCGCTCCTATTCAACATAGTGTTGGAAGTTCTGGCCAGGGCAATCAGGCAGGAGAAGGAAATAAAGGGTATTCAATTAGGAAAAGAGGAAGTCAAATTGTCCCTGTTTGCAGACGACATGATTGTTTATCTAGAAAACCCCATCGTCTCAGCCCAAAATCTCCTTAAGCTGATAAGCAACTTCAGCAAAGTCTCAGGATACAAAATCAATGTACAAAAATCACAAGCATTCCTATACACCAACAACAGACAAACAGAGAGCCAAATCATGAGTGAACTCCCATTCACAATTGCTTCAAAGAGAATAAAATACTTAGGAATCCAACTTACAAGGGATGTGAAGGACCTCTTCAAGGAGAACTACAAACCACTGCTCAAGGAAATAAAAGAGGATACAAACAAATGGAAGAACATTCCATGCTCATGGGTAGGAAGAATCAATATCGTGAAAATGGCCATACTGCCCAAGGTAATTTACAGATTCAATGCCATCCCCATCAAGCTACCAATGACTTTCTTCACAGAATTGGAAAAAACTACTTGAAACTTCATATGGAACCCAAAAAGAGCCCGCATCGCCAAGTCAATCCTAAGCCAAAAGAACAAAGCTGGAGGCATCACACTACCTGACTTCAAACTATACTACAAGGCTACAGTAACCAAAACAGCATGGTACTGGTACCAAAACAGAGATATAGATCAATGGAACAGAACAGAGCCCTCAGAAATAACGCCACTTACCTACAACTATCTGATCTTTGACAAACCTGAGAAAAACAAGCAATGGGGAAAGGATTCCCTATTTAATAAATGGTGCTGGGAAAACTGGCTAGTCATATGTAGAAAGCTGAAACTGGATCCCTTCCTTACACCTTATACAAAAATCAATTCAAGATGGATTAAAGATTTAAACGTTAGACCTAAAACCATAAAAACCCTAGAAGAAAACCTAGGCATTACCATTCAGGACATAGGCGTGGGCAAGGACTTCATGTCCAAAACACCAAAAGCAATGGCAACAAAAGCCAAAATTGACAAATGGGATCTAATTAAACTAAGGAGCTTCTGCACAGCAAAAGAAACTACCATCAGAGTGAACAGGCAACCTACAACATGGGAGAAAATTTTCGCAACCTACTCATCTGACAAAGGGCTAATATCCAGAATCTACAATGAACTCAAACAAATTTACAAGAAAAAAACAAACAACCCCATCAAAAAGTGGGCGAAGGACATGAACAGACACTTCTCAAAAGAAGACATTTATGCAGCCAAAAAACACATGAAAAAATGCTCATCATCACTGGCCATCAGAGAAATGAAAATCAAAACCACTATGAGATATCATCTCACACCAGTTAGAATGGCAATCATTAAAAAGTCAGGAAACAACAGGTGCTGGAGAGGATGTGGAGAAATAGGAACCCTTTTACACTGTTGTTGGGACTGTAAACTAGTTCAACCATTGTGGAAGTCAGTGTGGCGATTCCTCAGGGATCTAGAACTAGAAACACCATTTGACCCAGCCATCCCATTACTGGGTATATACCCAAATGACTATAAATCATGCTGCTATAAAGACACATGCACACGTATGTTTCTTGCGGCATTATTCACAATAGCAAAGACTTGGAACCAACCCAAATGTCCAACAATGATAGACTGGATTAAGAAAATGTGGCACATATACAGTATGGAATACTATGCAGCCATAAAAAATGATGAGTTCATGTCCTTTGTAGGGACATGGATGAAACTGGAAACCATCATTCTCAGTAAACTATCGCAAGAACAAAAAACCAAACACCGCATATTCTCACTCATAGGTGGGAATTGAACAATGAGATCACATGGACACAGGAAGGGGAATATCACACTCTGGGGACTGTGGTGGGGGGGGAGGGGGGAGGGACAGCATTGGGAGATATACCTAATGCTAGATGACGAGTTAGTGGGTGCAGCGCACCAGCATGGCACATGTATACATATGTAACTAACCTGCACAGTGTGCACATGTACCCTAAAACTTAAAGTATAATAAAAAAATAAAAATAAAAAATAAAAATAAAAATAAAAAATGTTGATTGCTTTCTTTTTGGTTGAGAAGCAGAGTTTACCACTAGGCCACTTGTTAGATGTGATAGAAGACTATGAGGAAAGATGTATCTAATATGCACATTGCCATGTCTGGGGATCCAACTTTTCTCTTATTCTATATATTATTTATATATACAGGGTATGTTTTATTTTATATGTTGTCATAACAGTAGTAACAAATCAATTTTATCATCTTTCATAAGTTTTCACATTTAATACTTACCAGGGAGTGAAGAAGACAACATTATTTTCAAATGATAGTTAAGGAAAATGCAACTCAATGTGAATAATTGGCTTGCGTAAGATCCCACACCTGATTCATAGGTCCTTCGGTTTTAAGTGTGGGACTTTTCTTCTACACTATAACATTTTTTGGAACCCTCATAAAGGTTAATGGTTTTAACTTGTTTTAGATTAAGGTTCAGAAAATATAGTCTACTTCAGTATTGCTATAAAATTTCTGTGGATATTTGTTTCGAACCCCATTTAGTGGGATTTAGTTTGTGAACAAAATATCCTCATTGTTAGACACATACTCTATGATGATACAGTGAGAGTAGTTTGCTGAATCTTTTAAAGTACATTTCACAGTCCTTTATGCTTAGTAAGTGCTCCATAGTGCCTGTGAGTTGAGTGTTATGTTCATAGTATGTGTCAGAACAGAAAGAAAACAACAGAATCTGATGTTGAGAAGTTAAAGATTTGTATATAATATGCCTTGAATTGTAAGTGCCTGTTGTTAGTTGTATTACATATAGGTCATGGTTTTGCACACATAACTCAGAACCATGGATACTGTTAAAAGAATATATGAATATGTGAAAGAATGTATAAATATAAGAATGCATGGGTATATAATGTCTTTTCCAAATTAATTCTTATTTTTAGCTCTCTTAGATTTTTCTCAGTGTAACAAATGTTCATTCCTATGTAATTAAGGGCATATTTTCTGTACAAAATACTCACATTACATAATAGAAAATTATATAATATAAAAATATAATACTATTTTTAGGCCAGGCATGGTGGCTAATACCTGTAATCCCAACATTTTGAGAGGCCAAGATTGGAGAATTGCTTGAGGCCAGGAGTTCAAGACCAGCCTGGGCAACAGAGTGAGACCTTGTGTTTATTAAATAAATAAATAAATAAGCTGGGCACAGTGGCTCATGCCTGTAATCCCAGCATTTTGGGATGCCAAGGCAGGAGGATTGCTTGAGCCCAGGAGTTTGAGACCGGCCTGGGCAACACAGCAAGACTCCATCTCTATAAATAATAAAATATTAACCAGGTGTGATGGTGCACACCTGTGGTCCCAGCTACCTGGGAGGCTGAGGTGGGAGGTTTGCTCGAGGCTGCAGTGAACTGTGAATGCACCACTGTGTTTGAGTCTAGGCGACAGAACGAGATCTTGTCTATAAATAAAGAAATAAGTAAAAATATAAATAAAAATAAGTAAAAATAAATCTAAGTAAATAGAAATATAAATACATACAAAAATAAAAATGAATAATACATCAAAACACACAGTTTTTAAATTGAATATCACTGAGGGCATCCTAGCCATTTTTCTATTTTTCTAGGAAAATATTTTTATTACTCCTTTTTTCCTAAAGTCCTACCTTTCCTTACAAAGCAGTCTTTTGTGCTTTTGAAGATTAAGTGATCTGATATATATATAATATACTTAGGACAGTATCTGGTACTTGTAAAGTGTTGAATAAATGTTAGATCTCATTTTTGTTCTAAATTCCCACTGATGCTCTTGGAGACCCATTTTCTTTTTTTAAAAAAATGAAGGTACCTTTATAGTAATCTCAGTTATTAAAAAAAATTATTAAATTACTCAACATAGAAATCTAAAGAGGAAAGTAAAAAAAATTAAAAATTGTTTATCCTCCCTCTCAGAAATAATCCAGTTAACGTATGGTGAATAGTCTCCCAGTCATTTATCTATGCACATGTATATTTTTTTCTCCTATCAAATGATATCTAGGTTGTTTCCATTAATATTTTTAAAATGCTGACCTGGTACCAGCAGCATGATGGGCTGAGTTAATACAATCTGCTTCCCAAGACACAAAACTCATAGATATGCTAGGTGTAAAAGAAAATATGTATACTTAAAAAAATTTAGGCCGAGTACGGTGGCTCACGCCTATCATCCCAGCACTTTGGGAGGCTGAGGTGGGTGGATCACATGAGGTCAGGAATTCGAGACAAGCCTGGCCAACATGGCAAAACCCCATCTCTACTAAAAAAAAATAAGTACATAAAAATTAGCCAGGCCTAGTGGTGGGTGCTTGTAATCCCAGCTACTTGGGAGGCGGAAGCAGGAGAATCATTTGGAGACAGAGGTTGCAGTGAGCCGAGATCACACCACTGCACTCCAGCCTAGGCAACAAGAGCAAAACTCTGTCTCAAAAAAAAAAATTAAATTTATAGCTGAAGGTAGTTTCTAAGCAAATTACCTAACATACAGTCAGTACAGACAGATAAAGAAATGGAAAATATGAAAGAGGTTAAGAGTAGCAAAAGATAGAATGAGAAGGTCCAAAATATGTCTAGTAAGCGTTCCCTAGAAATTGAGCTCAGTGAGAATGGGAAGAAGTAATATTTGAAAGGGTAAAGGATGAATGTTTTCTAGAGTTGATGAATGGCATGAATCTTGAGGTTAAAGAAGCACACTGAGTCTTGAGCAGACTATATAAAAATTAAACCAGGCTTTAATATATATAGGAATGTAATATATGATAAAGGTGGTATTCGAAATCAAGGAGATTAGGTTGGACTTTCAATAAATGGTGTTGATAAAACTGAGTAATGATCTGGAAAAATATTTTCATACCATTTATGAGGATAAACTCCCATAAATCAAAACAACATGGCAAAGCAGAGCCTTTCTCATCCATTCAAAATCCATAAGCTGGAAAGGAAAAGATTGATAAAATGAATTCATTCAAAAATCATAAACTTCTGTCTGGGACAAAAATGTCATGAGTAAAAACAATCCTATGGTTAATATCCTTATCCAATAGTTCTCTTAGAATAGTCCTAAAAGTGCTTTTGTGGCTCAAAGAGCAATACCTTGAAATTTTTGGTGCATGTTGTCAGATTACCCTTTAGAATGCCTGTTGCTTTTAAATTTTTTTTTATTTTAGTATTTTATTGTTTATCCAATTATAGACCATTTTACATACTCAGTAGACAACATAAAGCCTCAGAGGTACTCTGTTCTTTTTCTTTTAGGCATCAGGTACCTGAAAAAGAAGAGATCAAGGCTTTGAAAACGTTGAGTATTTTCTACCAAGCTGGGGCTTCCAAAGCTAGGAATCCTATTTTTTATTATGCTGCATGGGGTAAGAAATACTATGTTTGGTGTCTCCTCCCAACAGAATTTTTTAAATGATAGCAATTATAGAGATGGCAAGTTTAGTTTTTCATATTTGACTTAACAAGAATTGAAGACAAGTTTACCTGGGAGCATACAGTGGGTTAAATAGCCTGCCTTTCCTAAAATGATGGTCCATATCTAGTAACTGCTTTTCAGACTACCCATTTCATACTGGTTTCTCTGTCCTACATCATTTTTTAAAGTACTGCCTACAATGGATTAATTACCAAGAGTTAAAAAACCACAAAGAATCTTTTGTTTTCAAGTATATTCTGATTAAATAGTACTCACAACATGATAACCGGGAACTTTTTTTAAAAGAAGAAATAAAACTGTAGGAGCCTGTTTCTGAGAACTTTTAAAAATATGCTGTGTAAGACAGCATCAGGGTGATTTAGAAAATAATTCAAAGGGGTGGTGGGAAATCATGAAGATGGTGCGAGGGGTGGCCTGGAAAATGGTGCTCGTTCGTGCTGCCCTCAGTCGAGGCTGGTTCCTAGAAAGCCTTTCTGGAAATGTTGTGAGCTCTTCCTTAATAATAGATATGATGCTTGCATTGCCTTCCCTATCATTGTTTTTTTTTCTTGCCTCATTTTACCTTCCTTTTGAAAACTCTTCTGTGACATTATTTCGTCCCATTTACCATAACACACATTCATGGTAGTTGAGCCTTAGAGACAACATGATACATATAGAGACCACTGATTTTGGAATCTCAAGGATCATGTTTAGACTTAGTTCTGCCAATCATTAGCTATAGACTTAATCTTTACCAGTTTCCAGGATTTAACAGTGTTTAACATCCACGACCGTTAAGTTAGTAGATGTACATTGTTAGTCAAATTGCTGGCCACAGGTGGCAGTGTGTAGGAAACAAATTGAGGTTGAGAAATAGTGGAGAGGCGGTGAAGAATCAGTGGAAGATGGGAAACTTGTCTAATTGGGTCATTCAGATAGCCTTAAGACCAAGAAGTCCAAAGGACTGGAGCATTAGAGAATCAAGAAAGTAAGAAAATTGTGTCGAACCTCCCCCTGCCCCCGCCCTTTAACAATTCTAAGTAACCCCTTCTCACCTTCCCATGAAAGGACTCTCTCCAGCTCTCATCTCAGTTGCTATTTCTAAATTGCCTAAGATAATTTTAATTTTCTTTTTTTTTGGATTTTAGCATTCTAATTTTTTTTATTATTATACTTTAAGTCTTAGGGTACATGTGCACAACGTGCAGGTTTGTTACGTATCTATACATGTGCCATGTTGGTGTGCTGCACCCATTAACTCATCATTTAACATTAGGTATATCTCCTAATGCTATCCCTCCCCCCTGCCCCCACCCCACAACAGGCCCCGGTGTGTGATGTTCCCCTTCCTGTGTCCATGTGTTCTCATTGTTCAGTTCCTACCTATGAGTTAGAACATGCAGTGTTTGGTTTTTTTGTCCTTGCGACAGTTTGCTGAGAATGATGGCTTCCAGCTTCATCCATGTCCCTACAAAGGACATGAACTCATCCTTTTTTATGGCTGCATAGTATTCCATACTGTATATGTGCCACATTTTCTTAATCCCCTCTATTATTGTTGGACATTTGGCTTGGTTCCAAGTCTTTGATACTGTGAATAGTGCCACAATAAACATACGTGTGCATGTGTCTTTATAGCAGCATGTTTTATAATCCTTTGGGTATATACCCAGTAATGGGATGGCTGGGTCAAATGGTATTTCTAGTTCTAGATCCCTGAGGAATCGCCACACTGACTTCCACAATGGGTGAACTAGTTTACAGTCCCACCAACAGTGTAAAAGTGTTCCTATTTCTCCACAACCTCTCCAGCACCTGTTGTTTCCTGACTTTTTAATGATGGCCATTCTAACTGGTGTGAGATGGTATCTCATTGCGGTTTTGATTTTCATTTTTCTGATGGCCAGTGATGATGAGCATTTTTTCATATGTCTTTTGGCTGCATAAATGTCTTCTTTTGAGAAGTGTCTGTTCATATCCTTTGCCCACTTGTTGATGGGGTTGTTTGTTTTTTTCCTGTAAATTTGTTTGAGTTCATTGTAGATTCTGGATATTAGCCCTTTGTCAAATGAGTAGATTGCAAAAATTTTCTCCCATTCTGTAGGTTGCCTGTTCACTCTGATGGAAGTTTCTTTTGGTGTGCAGAAGCTCTTTAGTTTAATTAGATCCCATTTGTCAATTTTGGCTTTTGTTGCCATTGCTTTTGGTGTTTTAGACATAAAGTCCTTGCCCATGCCTGTGTCGTGAATGCTATTGCCTAGGTTTTCTTCTAGGGTTTTTAGTTATAAGTCTAACATTTAAGTCTTTAATCCATCTTGAATTAATTTTTGCATAAGGTGTAAGGAAGGGATCCAGTTTCAGCTTTCTACATATGGCTAGCCAGTTTTCCCAGCACCATTTATTAAATAGGGAATCCTTTCCCCATTTCTTGATTTTGTCAGGTTTGTCAAAGATCAGATAGTTGTAGATAATGTGGCATTATTTCTGAGGGCTCTGTTCTGTTCCATTGGTCTATATCTCTGTTTTGGTACCAGTACCATGCTGTTTTGGTTACTGTAGCCTTGTAGTGTAGTTTGAAGTCAGGTAGTGTGATGCCTCCAGCTTTGTTCTTTTGGCTTAGGACTGACTTGGCAATGCAGGCTCTTTTTTGGTTCCATATGAACTTTAAAGTAGTTTTTTCCAATTCTGTGAAGAAAGTCATTGGTAGCTTGATGGGGATGGCACTGAATCTATAAATTACCTTGGGCAGCATGGCCATTTTCACGATATTGATTCTTCCTACCCATGAGCATGGAATGTTCTTCCATTTGTATGTATCCTCTTTTATTTCATTGAGCATTGGTTTGTAGTTCTCCTTGAAGAGGTCCTTCACGTCCTTTATAAGTTGGATTCCTAGGTATTTTATTCTCTTTGAAGCAATTGTGAATGGGAGTTCACTCATGATTTGGCTCTTTGTTTGTTATTGGTGTATAAGAATGCTTATGATTTTTGCATATTGATTTTGTATCCTGAGACTTTGCTGAAGTTGCCTATCAGCTTAAGGAGATTTGGGGCTGAGACGATGGCATTTTCTAGATATACAATTATGTCATCTGTAAACAGGGACAATTTGACTTCCTCTTTTCCTAATTAAATACCCTTTATTTCCTTCTCCTGCTTGATTGCCCTGGCCAGAACTTCCAACACTATGTTGAATAGAAGTGGTGAGAGAGGGCATCCCTGTCTTGTACCAGTTTTCAAAGGGAATGCTTCCAGTTTTTGCCCATTCAGTATGATATTGGCTGTGGGTTTGTCATAGATAGCTCTTATTATTTTGAGATACATCCCATCAATACCTAATTTATTGAGAGTTTTTAACATGAAGCGTTGTTGAATTTTGTCAAAGGCCTCTTCTACATCTACTGAGATATTCATGTGGTTTTTGTCGTTGGTTCTGTTTATATGCTGGATTATGTTTATTGATTTGCATATGTTGAACCAGCCTTGCATCCCAGGGATGAAGCCCACTTGATCATGGTGGATAAGCTTTTTGATGTGCTGCTGGATTCGGTTTGCCAGTATTTTATTGAGGATTTTTGCATGAATGTTCATCAGGGATATTGGTCTAAAATTCTGGTTTTTTTGTGTGTGTCTCTGCCAGGCTCTGGTATCAGGATGATGCTGGCCTCATAAAATGAGTTACGGAGGATTCCCTCTTTTTCTGTTGATTGGAATAGTTTCAGAAGGAATGGTACCAGCTCCTCCTTGTACCTCTGGTAGAATTCGGCTGTGAATCCATCTGGTCCTGGGCTTTTTTTGGTTGGTAAGCTATTAATTATTGCCTCAATTTCAGAGCCTGTTATTTGTCTATTCAGAGATTCAACTTCTTCCTGGTTTAGTCTTGGGAGGGTGTATGTGTTGAGGAATTTATCCATTTCTTCTAGATTTTCTAGTTTATCTGCATAATGGTGCTTATAGTACTCTCTGATGGTAGTTTGTATTTTTTAGTTTTCTTTTGTACTTGGGATGAACCATATTTGCATTCTAACCCCAACCTTTAATACAACCAGGATGTTTTTACTTTCCCTTTTTTGTGTAAGTAAAAAGCAAACATTGGTGAGGAAGGTAGAAGATGTGTGTCTCCTCCTCTTTAAATTTTTTTTTTTTTTTTTTGAGACAGAGTCTCGCTCTGTCATCCAGGTTGGAGTGCAGTGGCTCGATCTCAGCTCACTACAAGCTCCACCTCCCGGGTTCATGCCATTCTCCTGCCTCAGCCTCCCTAGCAGCTGGGACTACAGGCGCACACCACCATACCCGGCTAATTTTTTGTATTTTTAATAGAGACAGGGTTTCACCGTGTTTGCCAGGATGGTCTTGATCTCCTGACCTCATGATCCACCTGCCTCGGCCTCCCAAAGTGCTGGGGTTACAGGCATGAGCCACCATGCCCAGTCTAAAATCTTACTAGTTTACAAATAGCAAAGATTTCTGGAAAACAAAGTTGGGTTGGTTTTTTTTTCAGGATCAGAAACTGTTATATTTGTATTCCTTCTCTGTGGTGATCTAGAAAAAGCTAAAGGAAAGCAGAGTGGACCTGCTGTAGGTACTTCAGAAAGATTCATTCAGTTTGGTTTCCATGAAACCTACTGAGTCTTGTGGCTTGAGAGTGCTAAGGATTCTCAGTTCTGCTGCTTATTAGCTGCATATTCTTGTTTTTTTTTTTTTTTTTTTTTTTGAGATGGAGTTTCACTCTTGTCACCCAGGCTGGAATGCAGTGGCATGATCTTGGCTCACTGCAACTTCCACCCCCTGGGTTCAAGTGATTCTCCTGCCTCAGACTCCTGAGTAGCTGGGATTACAGGCGTGCACCACCACATCCAGCTAATTTTACATTATTAGTAGAGACGGGGTTTCACCATGTTGGCCAGGCTGGTCTCGAACTCCTGACCTCAGGTGATCTGCCTGCCTCAGCTTCTCAAAGTGCTGGGATTACAGGTGTGAGCCACCACACCTGGCTTTAGCTGCATAATCTTAGATAAGTTTATTTTTCCAAATCTGTTGCTTCATATGTTAAAGCTGGGGTGTGTGCTTATAAAAACTGTCTACCTCTCCTATAAAGTGTTTTGTGACCTATAAAGTTGTGTAAGGAATAAATTTGAGATTTTCTTTTTTTCTTTCTTTCTCTTTGTGGGGGATATGGCACTGTCAGTTTCAGATTTTCAATCCTTTTAGCTTCTTACTTAGACCTACTGGAGCTGCTCCTGGTCTTCATTTTCGCCTGGTGGGAAGCCTAGCTCCAGGACAGATGAGTACACAGTACATCAGGGCAGAGCATCCCTTTACTCCATTATGAAGGGCTCGTCTGTCTGTATGCCATCAGCTTTGTCAAAGAGCACTTGGGTTTGACTTGTCTTTTGATACTCCTGTGTTTCTGCGGCTTAGACTACCATGTATTAAGTGATGCTTTTTGAATTGCAGATTTTCCAATCTCCTCATAGATAGTCCGCAGATGTTTCAGACTTGAAATGTCCAAAACTTAATTCAGTATCTCTTCAAATCAACCTCCTCTTCACACCATATTTCTCTTTCTCAGTAGCATCATCATCCCTTCTAGTTCCCCATCTAGAAACCCTAATCATTTTAAATTCTTTCCTCTTATTTCTTTTTTTTTTTTTTCCCCTGGTGTCCCCGGGGGTTTGTAAAGCTCTCCAGACATTGAGACTGTGCGGGCATGTCTCACTCCAAATTGGGCAAAATCAGTCATTGATTTTAATAGATTTTCACCAGGTACCTTTTCTGCATCAAGCAGTGGGTTAGAGGCTAGACTCAGAGATGAGTAAAACCAGACCCCACCCCCTGACCTACCCCTTCTTGCTGAAGAAGCCAATACTTAGTGAGAGCATCGGAAAGCCTGGTGGGCTTCTGAGCCCTGGGACTGGAGAAGTGGGGGTCCCAAAACCCATTACAAGATCAAAGAGAATAACAACAGGAAACAGCCAGGAATACCCAGTCATGGGCAAAGGGGCCTGTCCACATACCACTCGATGCACAAGAACCCGTGTCCTTACTTGAGAGTACATGTGTGTTCACAAGCACGTGGAGCCCAAGGGCCTGTGCAGCTGTCCATGTGGGGATGGGTATCAGGCTTCTGATTGGGGTGCACAAGTGGTGTGGGAGTCTCTTTTTTTTTTAATTTTATTATTATTATACTTTAAGTTTTAGGGTACATGTGCACAACGTGCAGATTTGTTACATATGTATACGTGTGCCATGCTGGTGCGCTGCACCCATTAACTCGTCATTTAGCATTAGGTATATCTCCTAATGCTATCCCTCCCCCCTCCCCCCTCCTCTTATTTCTTTTATCTTCCTCATTGTTAGTCACCAAATCTTGGTTTTACCTATGAGAGCCTGGGCAATCAATTTAAGTTGTTTTAGTTAGGCTTTTATTGCAAAGCAGTCATTTGTATTTTCTCAAGGATCTTAGGAAAAGCATGAATTAGAGCAGAGCCTACCCAGATATAGAGAGAACTAGATGGCTGTGGGTTCTGGAACTGGCTACGCTCTTTGACTGTCTCTTGGTTTTGTGTTCAGCTCTTCCTCACGAATTTCATCTTTCTGTATCCTTTCAGCTTTTGCCCCAGATAGTAACCCCTTCATTATCTCAGTACTTGCATGTCTAAAATTCCAGAAAGAAAATATAATTCAGCTAAAAAATATCTCTGCTTGGCAGGACCTTTAATGTTAGGTGCTGGCCAGCCAGTTGATTTCTGGTGTCCCTATGTCCAGTATGTGCCTCAGCCTGCCGAGTAGCTGGGATTACAGCCACCACCACACCCAGCTAATTTTTTGTAATTTTTAGTGGAGACGGGGTTTCACCATGTTGGCCAGAATGGTCTTGAACTCCTGACCTCAGGTGATCCGCTCACCTCAGCCTCCCAAAGTGCTCGGATTATAGGCGTGAGCCACAGTGCCCAGCCCACCTGAGGCTTCTTTTTCCTTCCCAAGCCACATCACCATCCTGGTGGAACCCTCCTGTGGGACAGCCAAGGCCTGAACTACCTGCGGTGGGGAGCACCTCAGGGTTTGCCCAGGCAACCAGCCAGCCCTGGTCCAAGGCATCCTGGAGCGAGTTGTGGATGGCCCCATGCCCCACCAGACAGTGCGCCTGGAGGACCTGGATGAGAGCAGTGAGCCCCAGGCTGGGGAGCCAGTGCTGCCTGGCATCCTCCGGCCATCCTACCTGGCTGAGGGGCTGGGCCTGGGCCTGCCAGTGACAGCCATCCCTGTCCTTCCTGCTGAGGGGGCAGGCTGTCAAAGCTTATGTGAAAGCAGCTGAAGAAACAGTCACAGCCCATAAGGCAATGCTCCCTGGCCTTCGTTTCCCCAGTGATAACGACACTGCCAGAATATCCCCCTCAGTGCAGTGGCCAAAGTCAGAAAGTGGGATTAGCCAGGCATGGTGGCTCCCAGCACTTTGGGAGGCCAAAGCGGGTGGATCACTTGAGGTCAGGAGTTCGAGACCAGCCTGGAACATGGCAAAACCCCATCTCTACTAAAAATACAAAATAGTAAGGCGTGGGGGCGCACGTCTATAATCTCAGCTACTCAAGAAGCTGAGGCATGGGATTACGGCTGCCAGAAAAAATGTTGTTGCCCAAGCTAGAGTGCAGTGGCACAATCTCGGGTCACTGCAACCTCCACCTGCCAGGTTCAATAGATTCTCCTGCCTCAGCCTCCCAAGTAAGTGAGATTACAGGCATGTGCCACCACGCCTGGCTAATTTTTTGTATTTTTAGTAGAAATGGGGTTTCACCACGTTAGCCAGGTGAATCCCAAAGTCCTGGGATTACAGGCAAGAGCCACCACACCCAGCCGATATTTTGAATTTTTAAGGTTCATCAGCTTGGTCATTTGTGTGATCTAAAGTTGTAGGCATTTTAAAAACATTAAAAATGTTTTCATTTTTTATTTCTTCTATAATTTTAGACACATATTCATTTTTATTTCTTCTGCAGTTTTAGCTACATATCCCTAAGGTCATACAGCTAGTAAAAGCTAGGATTCAAGCCCAGGTCTTCTCATTGTGTTGCTTCTCCAGTACTGCACTACCTCTCCAAGATGCTTTTGATGGTATCTACAGGATTGCTAAGACCATACATGGGAAAGGGCTTTGTAAACTGTGAGGCTTTTTTATGTAAAGCAGAACATGATGTGAGATTAAGAAAAGTAAATACTAAAGGAGAAAAGGATGATAAACCCATTTATATAGTCTGTCAATTTAACTTTTTTTTTTTTTTTTTTTTTTTTTTGAGACATAGTCTCATTCTGTCACCAGGCTGGAGTGCAGTGGCACGATCTCGGCTCACTGCAACCTCTGCCTCCCAGGTTCAAGCGATTCTCCTGCCTCAGCCTCCCGAGTAGCTGGGACTACAGGCACGTGCCACCACTTCCAGCTAATTCTTTGTATTTTTAGTAGAGACAGGGTTTCACCGTGTTAGCCAGGATGGTCTCGATCTCCTGACCTCGTGATCCAGCCACCTCAGCTTCCCAAAGTGCTGTGATTATAGGCGTGAGCCATCCACGCCTGGCCAAGTTTAAAAGTTGATTTTAATGTTTGTGCAATAACGTCCAGTTTTACCAAGCAGAATGATCTGCATAGGAGCTTTTATGCAGAACTCACTGTTCTTCAGTTAGAGCTTATTACTCTAATAGTGAAATCAAATCCATCTTCAGTTGCTACATGGCTTTCTTAAACAGTTAAACTTGAGTTGGAGATGCTCTGTCGTAGGGAGGAATTTTCGCTCCACAGCTGTGTTCATATAATGTATTTTCCCCTTTCCCCTATGGAAACTTTGTGGAAAGATTACTTCAGTGTTAACCCTGATTGATATTTTAGTAATTAAACAAGTGTCTGGTACTCCTTTATCGAGCATTTAATGAGTGTCTTCGGTGTGCTAGGCACTGCACTAGACTCTGGGGAGTCAAGGATGAATCACACTTAGTTTCTACTCCCTGGGAATTCATTCTGGTTGGAGAAATTGTTAAAAAAAATTATCATCCTATGGGATACTTTTTTAAAGTATGAAATGAGATAATGTATGTGAGAAAACTTTGGAAGTTTTACACATTTAAGATTTTTTTCTCCAGTGCATAGCCTGATGCCTGACATATTTTAAATGCTCATTATACCCTTGAATGAATTGGTGAAGAGCCAAGAGTTATGAGAGCATAATACTAGAGTGTAGATGGATTAATTCTGCCTGGATGGACAGGTGGGATGCGGAGGCTTCCAAGACTATAACTTTTGAACTGGACTTGGAAATATAAGTGGCTTAAGAATTGAGAGAGAAACGGGGCCGAAGGCAGGGGTGGCAGGTCAGTGCTGCTTGGGGGCTTCTCCGTCCAAGTTCCTGGAGCTCCCGGTCCCTGGAGCTCCGCACTTGGGGGCACAACCTGCATGAGGCAGCGCCACTCTGGCGACTGGCCGGCCATGCCATCCCGGGCTGAGGACTATGAAGTGTTGTACACCATTGGCACAGGCTCCTATGGCTGCTGCCAGAAGATCTGGAGGAAGAGTGACAGCAAGATATTAGTTTGGAAAGAACTTGATTATGGCTTCAAGACAGAAGCTGAGAAACAGATGCTTATTTCTGAAGTGAATTTGCTTTGTAAACTGAAAAATCCAAACATTGTTCATTACTATGATCATATTATTGACCGGACCAACACAACACTGTACATTGTAATGGAACATTGTGAAGAAGGAGACCTGGCTAGTGTAATTACAAAGGGAACCAAGGAAAGGCAATACTTAGATGAAGAGTTTGTTCTTCGAGTGATGACTCAGTTGACTCTGGCCCTGAAGTAATGCCACAGACGAAGTGATGGTGATCATACTGTAGTGCATTGGGATCTGAAACCAGCCAGTGTTTTCCTGGATGGCAAGCAAAACGTCAAGCTTGGAGATTTGGGGCTAGCCAGAATATGAAACCACGACACGAGTTTTGCAAAAACATTTGTTGGCACACCTTATTACATGTCTCCTGAACAAACGAATCACATGTCCTACAATGAGAAACCGGATATCTGGTCATTGGGCTGTTTGCCATATGAGTCACATGCATTAATGCCTCCATTTACAGCTTTTAGCCAGAAAGAACTCGCTGGGAAAATCAGAGAAGGCAAATTCAGGCAAATTCTATACCATTACTCTGATGAATTGAATGAAATTATTATGAGGATGTTAAAGGATTACCATCGACCTTCTGTTGAAGAAATTCTCGAGAACCCTTTAATAGCAGATTTGGTTGCAGAAGAGCAAAGAAGAAATCTTGAGAGAAGAGGGCGACAATTAGGAGAGCCAGAAAAATTGCCAGATTCCAGCCCCGTATTGAGTGAGCTGAAACTAAAGGAAATTCAGTTAGAGGAGCAAGAGCGAGCTCTCAAAGCAAGAGAAGAAAGGTTGGAGCAGAAAGAACAGGAGCTTTGTGTTTGTGAGAGACTAGCAGAGGACAGACTGGCTATACCAGAAAATCTGTTGAAGAATTACAGCTTGCTAAAGGAACAGAAGTTCCTGTCTCTGGCAAGTAGTCCAGAACTTCTTAATCTTCCATCCTCAGTAATTAAGAAGAAAGGTCATTTCAGTGGGAAAAGTAAAGAGAATGTCATGAGGAGTGAGAATTCTGAGAGTCAGCTCACATCTAAGTCCAAGTGCAAGGACCTGAAGGTCCTTGCTTCATGCTTCATGCTGCCCAGCTGCGGGCTCAAACCCTGTCAGATATTGAGAAAAATTATCAACTAAAAAGCAGCCAGATCCTGGGCATGCACTAGCCGGGTAGAGAGACGCAGAGCTGTGTACAGGATGTAATATCACCAACTTTTAGAGACTGATGTTCGAATGCTGTAGCGTTATATACTTGGTTCCATGAGCCGTGCCTTTTTGTATAGTCCACATGATATTTCAGAATTGGTGTTGCTGTTCTTCAGCAACTGTTGTACAAAATGTTCACATTTAATTTTTCTTTCTTCTTTTAAGAACACATTATAAAAAGAATACTTTCTTGGTTGGTTGGGCTTTTAATCCTGTGTGTGATTACTAGTAAGAACATGAGATGTGACATTCTAAATCTTGGGAGAAAAAAATAACAAGAAAAAAAAATTTAATCAGGAGTAGCACTCACTGAATAGTTTTAAATGACTGAGTGGTGTGCTTACAATTGTCATGTCTAAATTTAAATTTTAAGTCTGAGATTTTAAATGTTTTTGAGCTTAGAAAACCTAGTTGGATGCCATTTGGTCATTAATACCATGACAACTTGCTTATGAATATTCCATTGCTCTGTAGTTCAAATCTATTAGCTTTGTGAAAGTTCATCACCGTGATGTCTGTATTCTTTTTTCCTTTTTATTCTGTTTAATAGAATAAAAGAATTCTTTAGTTTCCCTGTTAAAAAAAAAAAAAAGAATCGAGAGAAGCGGTTCTGCCGGGGCAGCTGTCAGCCGTTAAAGTGCCTGGATTTACATGAACCACATATCTATAGGCTAATACAGTTTACAGGATGCTTTTGTTTACACTATCTCTTTTGAGTCTTATGACAGTTCCATGAGGTGAGTTCATACAACCAAGAAAAGCCCTGACCAGAACCTGGGTTCTAGGGTGTAAGAGACAGCATCCGGCCAGTTTTTTCTTTATAGTTTCGCGAATGTTATGATTGCTAATATTATCGTATTTCTATTATTATATTTGTGAAAGCATGGTTTTCTGAGTTACAAGTATGTGAAAGACACATGAATACATGTAATGAAATGTATAGTTTTCCTTTTATTTCTGTAAAGCAAGTTAGCTTGTATTGATACATGATGAGTTTTTTTCAGAGGTTTCAGAAACAGGTTAGAAAATGCTTCCATAGTATTTCATAGATTCTTTATAATTTGAGCAGTTTTTCAGGGTTTTCAGTCCATTTAAACCATTTATCTAACGAACAGTAAATAGAAACTCTGAGCTCTACATTCTCTTGTAAGCTTTCTTTTTCTGTTATAGTTGAGCAAATTTGTTGACATCCTTATATTTTTGCATTTTGATTTTTTGCAAAATGTTTGGTTAAAATACTTTGGGGAAAAAATGTAAGTACTTTGTTCTCGTTTATAGTTGACTTCCTACTTTGTTTATGTTGTCTTCTGTATGTATTAAGACAGTGAAGTATTGGCAAAAGAATAGGCAAATAGATCAATGGAACAGAATAAGCACCCCAGAAATAGACCCATACAAATAGAGGCCACTCATCTTTGGCAGAGGAGCAAATGCAATTTAATGGAGAAAAGATTGTCTTTACAATAAATAGTGCTGGAAACAACTAGACATCCACATGTGGAATAATGAATATAAACACTGACCTTACACCTTTCCCAACAATTAACACAAAACAGACCATAGACCTAAATGTAACACAAAACTAGCAAACTTCTCTAAGTTTAATAACATAGGAGAAAATCTAGGTGACCTTGGGTTTGGCAATGAGTTTCTAGATGCAACACAAAAACACCATCTACGAAAGAAAAAATGGACAAGATGGACCTCATTAAAGTGAAACATGTCTGCTGTGCCAGAGACACTGTTAAGAATGAAAAGACAGGCTGGGCACGGTGTGGTGGCCCCTGCCTGTGATTCCAGTTACTTGGGAGGCTGAGGCAGGAGGACCCCTTGAAGCCCAGGAGTTGAAAGATGCAGTGAGCTGTGATGGTGCCACTGCATTCCAGCCTGGATGACAGAAAGACACCATCTCTACAAAGATAAAAAAGAAATAATGCAGAGAAGTCTCATGTACGGGCCCACTAAGTTTTATAGTGTTTTTGCTTTATTGCACTTTGCAGATATTGTTTTTTACCTATTGAATGTTTGCGGCAACCCTGTGTCAAGCAAGTCTTGCGGTGCCGTGTTTCTAACAGCATATGCTCACTTTCTGTCTCTGCATTACGTTTCGCTGATTCTCACAATATTTTAGATGTTTTCATTATCATGTTATAGTGATCAGTGATCTTTAATGTTGCCATTGTAATTGTTTACAAGCTCATTGATATAAGAGGGTGAACTTAATGTTGTCTATGTGTCTTTTTGTTTTGTTTCATTTTGTTTTGTTTTGTTTTGAGACAGAGTCTTTCTCTGTCACCCAGGCTGGAGTGCGGTGGCATGATCTCAGCTCACTGCAACCTTCACCTTCCGGGCTCAAGCGATCCTCCCACCTCAGCCTCCCGAATAACTACAGCAGGCATGTGCCACCACACTCAGCTAACTTATAAATTTTTTGTAGAGACTAGGTCTCATTATATTGCCCAAGCTAGTCTCCAACTCCTGGACTCAAGCAATCCTCCCACCTCGGCCTCCCAAAGTGCTGGATTATAGGCATGAGCCACCGCACCCTGACAGTTATGTGTGTTCTGACTGCGTTGTCCACCATCCATTCCCAGCTCGCTCCTTCTTATCAGGCCTCTCTATTACCTGATACACAACAGTATTGAAATTAGGCTAATTAATAACCATGCAGTGCCCTATACATGTTCAAGTGGAAAGAAGGACTGCATGATTCTCACTTTCAATCAAAAGTCAGAAACAACTACCTTTAGTGCAGAAAGCATAACGAAAACCGACCTAGGCTGAAAGCTAGGCCTCTTGTGCCCATTAGCCAAGTTGTGAAAGCAAAGGAAAAGTTCTTGAAGGAAATTAAAAGTGCTTCTCCAGTGAATACACAAATGATAAGAATGCAAAACAGCCTTGTTGCTGATGTGGAAAAAGTTTTAGTGCTGGTTAGAACATCAAATCACCCACAACATCCCCTTAAGGCAAAGCCTAATCCAGGGCAAGCCCCTAGCTCACTTCAGTTCTGTGAAAGCTGAGGGAGGTGAGGAAGCTGCTGAAGAAAAGTTTGAAAGTAACAGAGGTTAGTTCATGGGGTTTAAGGAAAGAAGTCATCTCTATAATATGAAAATGCAAGGTTGGCCGGGCGCGGTGGCTCACGCCTATAATCCCAGCACTTTAGGAGGCCGAGGCAGGTGGATCACAAGGTTGAGAGCTCGAGACCAGCCTGGCCAACATAGTGAAACCCCGTCTCTACTAAAAATACAAAAATTGGGCCAGGCACGGTGGCTCACACCTGTAATCCCAGCACTTTGGGAGGCTGAGGCAGGTGGATCACCTGAGGTCAGGAGTTCAAGACCAGCCTGGGCACCGTGGTGAAACCCCGTCTCTACTAAAAATACAAAAGTTAGCTGGGCACAGTGGCACGTGCCTGTAATCCCAGCTACTCAGGAGGCCGAGACGGTTGAATCGCTTGAATTGGGAAGCAAAGGCTGCAGTGAGCCGAGATTGCACCATTGCACTCCAGCCTGGGCAACAGAGCAAGACTCTGTCTCAAGAAATAATAATAAATAAATAAATAAATAAATAAACTGGGCTTAGTGGCATGCCTGTAATCCTAGCTACTCGGGAGGCTGAGGCAGGAGAATCACCGGAATCTGGGAGGCGGAGGTGCAGTGAGTTGAGATCACACCACTGCACTCCAGCTTGGGCGACAGAGTGAGACTTTGTCTCAAAAACAAAACAAAAAAAGTGCAAGGTGAAGCAGCAAGTGCTGATGTAGAAGTTGCAAAAAGTTATCCAGAAGATCTAGCTAAGATCATTGATAAAGGTGGCTCCACTAAGCAACAGATGTTCAATGTAGAAGAAACAGCTTTTTGGTGGAAGAAGATGCCATTTAGGACATTCCTCCTAGAGAGAAGTCACTGCCTGGCTTCAGAGCTTCGAAGGACAACTGACTCTTCTCAGGGGCTAACACAGCTGGTGACTTTAAATTAAAGCTGTTGTTTGTTTATCATCCCAGAAATGCTAGAGCCCTTAAGAATTACGTTCAGTCTACTCTGCTTGTGCTCTGTCGATTTAACAACAAAGCCTGGAAGACATCTGTTTACAGTGTGTTTTGCTGAATATTTTAAGCCCACTGTGGAGACACACTGCTCAGAAAAAAAAGAATTCTTTCAAAATTATTATTTCTTTTTGACAACGCACCTGGTTCCTCAAGAGCTCTAATGGAGGTGTACAAGGAGAGGAATATTGTTTTCATGCCTGCCAATACAACATCCATTCTGAAGCCCATGGTTCAAGGAGTGATTTTGACTTTCAAGTCTTATTAGTTAAGAAATACATTTTATAAGGCTAAAGCTGCCACAGATAGTGATTCTTCTGATGGACCTGTGCAAAGTAAATGGAAAGCCTTGTGGAAAGGAGTCACCATTCTAGATTCCATTAAGAACATTCATGAGTGCCAGGCACGGTGGCTCATGCCTGTAATCCCAGCACTTTGGGAGGCCGAGGCGGGCGGATCACCTGAGGTCGGGAGTTCGAGACCAGCCTGGCCAACATGGAGAAAATGCCATCTCTACTAAAAATACAAAATTAGCCCGGTGTGGTGGCACATGCCTGTAATCCCAGCT
Organism: Pan troglodytes; assembly: GCF_028858775.2. Taxonomy (NCBI): domain Eukaryota; kingdom Metazoa; phylum Chordata; class Mammalia; order Primates; family Hominidae; genus Pan; species Pan troglodytes. Next base: position 18,099,757 of record NC_072413.2, read on the forward strand.
ACTTGGGAGGCTAAGGCAGGAGAATAGCTTGAACCTGGGAGGCGGAGGTTGCAGTGAGCCGAGATGGCGTCATTGCACTCCAGCCTAGGCAACAAAAGCAAAACTCCGTCTCAAAACAAATACATATATGGAAGCAAACTAAGTGTCTATAGATGGATGAATGGATGAATAAAATGTGGTATATATATGCAATGGAATGCTATTCAACCTTCAAAAGAAGGAAATCCTGCCGTTTATGACAATGTGGATGAACCTGGAGGACATGTGCTAAGTGAAATAAATCAGACACAGAAAGACAAATATCATGTGATCTCACTTCTCTGTGGAATCTGAAAAAGTAGAATTCATAGAAACAGAGTGGAAGGGTGGTTACCAGAGGGCAGGGAGCGGGGGAAATGGGAAGTTGTTCATCTAAGGGTAGAAACTTTCAGCTGTAAGTTCTAGAGATCTAAGGTAGAGCATATGACTATAGTTAACAAAAATACATCGTATACATCCCAGCACTTTGGGAGGTCGAGGTGGGCAGATCACGAGGTCAGGAGATCCAGACCATCCTGGCTAACACAGTAAAACTCCATCTCTACTAAAAATACAAAAAAAAAAAAAAAATAGCTGGGCGTGGTGGCGGGCGTCTGTAGTCCCAGCTACTCGGGAGGCTGAGGCAGGAGAATGGTGTGAACCCGGGTGTGGAGCTTGCAGTGAGCCAAGATCACACTGCTGCACTCCAGCCTGGGCAACAGAGCGAGACTCCTTCTCAAAAAAAAAAAAAAAAAAAAAAAAAAAAAAGGGCCGGGGGCGGTGGCTCATGGTCTAAAAAGCCATCAGGGATAAAGGTTTCTCTGAGTGCTGCTAAAACAATCCAAGACTGGGGCCCAGCGTGGTGGCTCATGCCTGTAATCCCAGCACTTTGGGAGGCCAAGGCAGGCTGATCACTTGATGTCAGGAGTTCAAGACCAGCCTGGCCAACATGGCGAAACCCCCCTGCCCCTGTGTCTACTAAAAAATGCAAAAATTAGCCAGGCGTGGTGGTGCACACCTACAATCCCAGCACACTAGGAGGCCGAGGGAGGTGGATCGCTTGAGCCCAGGAGTTCGAGACCAGCCTGGCCAACAATAGTGAAACCCTGTCTCTACTAAAAATACCAAAATTAGTCAGGTGTGGTGGCACGTGCCTGTAGTCCCAGCTACTGGGGAGGCTGAGTCAGAAGAATCACTTGAACCCAGGAGGCGGAGGTTGCAGTGAGCTGAGATTGCGCCACTGCATTCTAGCATGGGTGACAGAATGAGACCCTGTCTCAAAAAAAGAAAAAGAAAATATACAATGCCTGGATTTCCTTTAAAATAATCCAGGGAGGGGAGAAAGGGTGGAGACTATAGATGAGATAAAACTGCCCATGAACTGATACTTGTTGAAGCAGGGTTAATAGTACGTTATATCATTCTTTCATATACTATAATTTTGTATTTTTTGTATCCAATAGTTTTCATAATCAAAAGTTAAGTTTTCATAATCAAAAGTTAATTCTAAAATCTGAAAGAATATGCACAAAAATGTAGGAAGTCAGCGTGAAATTACACTAACACATGAATACTTTCCTCCTTTTCTTCTTCTTCTTTTTTTTTTTTTTTAAACAGAGTCTTGCTTTGTCACCCAGGCTGGAGTGTGGTGGCTTGATCTCGGCTCACTGCAAGCTCCGCCTCCCAGGTTCAAGTGATTCTCCTGCCTCAGCCTCCCAAGTAGCTGAGACTACAGGCTTGTGCCACCAGGCCCAGCTAATTTTTTGTATTTTTAGTAGAGACAGGGTTTCACCGTGTTAGCCAGGCTGATCTTGATCTCTTGACCTCGTGATCTGCCCGCCTCGGCCTCCCAAACTCCTTTTCTTCTTTATCTGTAGCAATGAGCGTGCATAATCAGAAAGAAAAATAATGTTTAAAAGTGGGTTTAAAGTCTCTGTACAAGTTGTAGCTAAAAGGGGCACCAAAAGTAGCCACTTGTGGGCAGGCTGCTCCCTCCTCCCTCCGGGAGGAACACAGGTGCTGCTTTGAGCCTTTAGCTCCTGGATCCTGGGGCTGAGCTGGGAGGGAGTAAAGGAGAGGGGGATGGGAGAGTGTGTACTGGGGCCTGTATTCTACGCTGGGCAGAGTCCCAGCCACTCCTCATGCAGCTTGTGAGGAAGCCATTGGTGGTCATCTTTAACAGGTGAGTAAACTGAGGCTCAGAGAGATCAGTGGAGTCATCTGAGAGAATGTGCGTTGATGCATGTTCCCTGCTGGGCACTTCCTCTCTCATCTAATCCCTGAGGCCAGCCCTGTGGGGTGGGTATCATTGTCCCCAATTTATAGAGGAAGAAACAGCACCAGAGAGGGGAAGGGACTCATCCAAGGCAGGGGATCCTGAGGGCTGGTCTGGATCCTTTCCCCAAGTGCTTAATCCCACAGTTCACAGGGCCCTGAAAGGCGCTAGGGGCTTCTATCTTAGCACAGGGCACTTCTGCCAAGGTCGTGGCAACGACTGGGGGGGCAGGAGGCCTGGATGCTTTGTGAGGGCTCTGCCTTGGCACCACCATGAGATCCGAGCTTTCCCCTCTCCTGGGCAACTGGAATGAGCAATAGCCATCCGTGGCTAGGTGGGGTTGTGGCTTGTAAACTGTAAAGTCCTATGCGATGTGCAGGGTGGTGGAATGAGCATCTGTGTACCGCCCCAGACTGCAGTCTAGTAAGTCACTTGACATGAGTCACCCCGTCTGAGCCTCACCTGTGAAGGGGCAACATTAAGCTGAGGGGGGAGGTGGGGGGAAGAAAGGGGACAGCGAAAGGCAAGGAACCCAGCTAATGGAGTACCCAGACAGCCTCTCCCTCCCGCACAGCTCTCCATCTCCATCCAGTCCCCCGTCTCTACCCCAAACAGCTCAGTTCCCCAGAGAAGCTCCCTGGAAACCGGGAGGCTGACTTCTTCACCAACTGCAGAACCACCTGAGGCCACCTGGCAGGTGAGTCGGTGGCCTTTCTCCTGGGCTCGCCTGCCTGGCTCCTTAAGGCTGTGCTGGGCTGGCCTGGGTCACTCACCCTTTGGAGTCTGGCTTCTTAAGCAATGTCCTATAAAGCCAGGCCTGAGCCTCCGCAGGCCCTCTGAGATGGAGCTGGCCTCCGGGGCTGCCCCGCCCAGCCGCTGTGACCTCCCACCCCAGATCCTGGCTCCTTCTCTCTTGCGAGCTCTACTCCGGGCATCGAGCTTCCCTCTCTCTCTCCTTTTTGGTCTCTCTCAAATCCTTCTCTTTTCTTATCCTCTCTCCCTCCACCCCTTGCCATTTTCGTCACTCTTTCTCTTTCCTTCTTCTCGTTTGTCTCTCAAACTCTTGTTTCTTTCTATCTTGGTTCATGTCTGTTCAGGGAAAGCCTCCTTCCGTCTCGGCCTCTCCTTTTTTCCTGTTCACTGTTTATTCTTCCCTCTGTCCTTTATCTCTCCGTTGCTCTACTTCTCTGCCTTTTTCTGAGTCTGTTTCCTCTCACCATCTCTCTCTCCATCCCTCCCTCCCTGGATCTGCCTCTCTCTCCATCTCGCTGCTGTGTCCGGCTCTCTCTCTGGCTCATTCCTTCCTCGCCATCTGGGGATCTCCCCGGCTCCGTGTCCCCTGCAGTGCCCCGCGCCCCAATCACCGGCCAAAGCGCCCGCGGAGCAGAGCAGGGCCAGCCCGGCCAGCGCGCAGAGCAGGGGCCGCATGGTGCAGGCCTGGCTGAAAGCAGCACGGCATGTGCCCGCAGCCGCCCTTCCCAGATCGTGCCTGGCAGGCCCTGGTGGCAGTGCTCTCAGTCCGAGGCAAAATTCCTGGGCGGCTCCGGGCTTTCTGGCTGGAGAGAACCCGCCCCCTCCAGAGGCCCCTGGGCACCCGGTGGGCAGCGCAGAACCCAGAAACCCCCGGGAGCTGAGGCACCGACTTGCCACCCGGGCGCCTTCGGAGGAAAGGGGGCCGCCCCCCGAGTTGAGTTGGGTGGAGGGGATGGGTGAGGTCATGGGCTCAAGGCGACTGAGCCTGGGATCAGGAGTTTGTTATGAGCCCATTTCACAGGCAGGCGGACTGAGACTAGAGAGAAGTGTCTTCCTCAGCATCACTCTCAGCCATGGCACAAGATCTGAACCCTTGTCTCCTGGGAGTGTGGAAGGTTTTCTCTGCCTACCAAGAACAAGAAATTAATTCTAATTACATGGAACAGTGTCTGCCCCTAAGAGGGAGACCCAGACACTCACTGCTTTGGTAAGGAAGTGATAGCAATGTGAAAAGGTACTTTTCAAAAAAAAAAAAGGTAAAGTCATGACTCTCGTAAAGATATGAAATTAGCATATACTAAAGGTTTTATTTAGTTCATTATTAACGAGGGGACAAGTAAGATGGTACAAGCAGTCCAAAGTTTAGAACACAGTAGTGGAAACTTCCCCTATGGGACATGCCCATCCAACAAGTGCAACAAGAAATTAAGTTTTAGTGAAAACACCAAGCAAATAGCTACAGCTCTAACTTCTCTGCTGCAGAGCCCTGAGTGCCTTGCCCGGCTGTAAGAGGAATACTTTCATCACCAAGCCTAGGAGAATGCCTTTGTCCATCGAGGGTCCCCATTGGGGTTAACTGGAGCCCTTGCAGTTCAAGGCTGCCTCTGCCTTCTGTGTTCCTGGCTGTGGCTGTGCTGTTGTCCCAAACAGTCACCACCATAACCAGTGATCCAGTTTTCACTCCCTCCTCCAGAGCAAGATAATAGCCTCAGATGAAGAAATTCTGGTTCTGAGCCCGAGAATCTGAGACAGACTCAGATCTAAATCTTTTTAAAGCCTTCAAGGAGATTATGATGCCCACGTGAGCTGGCTCAGAAGAAGAATTTATTTCAGGAATGCCAAGAATTTCTCATGCTTGGTGGTAGGACATTCCTTGATAATTTAGCCAGGTGAGAAGTTGTCAAAGAACTGCCAAACCCATAAGGATTCTTGTAGCTCACAGCCAGGAGGCTACCTTATATTTTGAATTTAAGATTAAGGGGAAAAAAAAAACACAAAAAACATATACAATACATTCTTGTTGTGGTAGAGCATAAAGTAATTAAGTATACAGAGAAAAACATGAAAGTCTTTTCTGTTACGAATTCCCTCTGTCCAAGATTCAGGTCCAGTCCCCTCGGCTTGGTAGGCTCTGCCTGTTCCACATCTATGCATTCCCCATCTATCTAATGTATATTCAAACACAAATGTATATACATGAGATCAAATCATAGATATTTTGAAGATTTGCTTTCATTCATGTTTACCTCAGTCATAACATTAAATCTTGGCTGTGTGTAGTGGTTCACGCCTGTAATCCCAGCACTTTGGTAGGCCAAGGTGGGTGGATCACCTGAGGTCAGGAGTTTGAGACCAGCCTGGCCAACATGATGAAACCCCGTCTCTACTAAAAATACAAAAATTAACCAGGGTGTGGTTGTGGGTGCCTGTAGTCCCAGGTACTTGGGAGGCTGAGGCAGGAGAATCTCTTGAAACAGGGAGGCTAAGGTTGCAGTGAGCCAAGATTACACCCTGCACTCCAGCCTGGGCAACAGAGCAAGACTTCGTCTAAAAAAAGAAAAAAACCTTGCAGATCAATCTATGTGGGTACAGATAAATCCTCTTTATTCCTTTTAAGAGTTACAAAATATCCCATGAATGGATGCAAGCGGCATTATTTATCCAAACAGTTCCCTATTGACAGACATGTAGATTGCTTCCTTTTTCTCTCCAATATAAAATAAGCTTTTTATTTATAAACATACCTTTGCATGTATTTTTATGTATATAGTACCTATTCATGTATTTCTGGAAGGCTGGAAGAGGAATCATTGCATCAAAGGGACTTTCACATTTTGCTAGATAGGCCAAAAGCTGTTCCCCAAATTGTCACTAAACCCACAGGAGGGACAGGGGTCTTCCAGCGCTGTTCCAAGGTGCACTCGAGTACGTGTTTGGTCTAGGTAGGAATTGGGCTGCAGGGGGCGCCATTTACATAAAATACTTCTGGATTGGAGCTACCTGAAGTGTAAACCTAGTGGTCACCTACATTCTCCAACACTGGATATTTATCATTTAAAATTTTGACAGTTTGGTGGTGGAAAATGTTACCTTGTTGTTATTTTTATTTACGTGCTATTTATTATGAGTGAGGTTAAGCTTTATTTGCGTCTTCGATTACTTTTTTCTATTTTCCTCCCTTTATATACTCTGATTATTAATGCAATGCCTGTTGTATATATTGGCAATGTCTTCTTCCAGCCTTCTATTCTCTTTAAGTTTCTTGGTGGTGTCTTTCATTGTTCAGAAGTTTTAAATATTAGGTAGCCCAATCTAGTATTTTCTTTTATGGCTTATAGAGTTTACAACTTGCTTATGATTCCTTGAATCAAGGCTGTAAAGATATTTGTCTATGTTTTCTTCAAATAGTTTTAAGGTTTTCTCAAGGTCTAATGTCTAATCCATCTAGAATTTTTTTGTGGTCGCAAGGAAGGAATCGAACTTACATTTTTCCCTAAGTGGATATCTAAATGTCCTAATTCTCTGTACTGCGTGGTCCAACCTTTTGCCACTACTTCGAACATAAAGTAGTTTGCTAGCTACTCATTTCCAAGGGGAGTTCTGGGAAAATCTCTATACATCACGTCTGTCACAAGGTCAAGGAAACAAAAATGCAAAATAGACTTATAATTTCAATAAATACTGAAACCATATTTGATGAAATTAAACAACCCTCCCTAACTTAAAAACAGTAATAAAAACAAACTTAGGATAAAAATAGAGGAAATAATGGGACATTTCCTTAACAAGATAACTACTTTTTAATTTTTACATTTATAATTTTTCAAATTAAAAAAAAAGAGAGATGAGGGGTCTTGCTGTGTTGCCCAGGCTGGTCTCGAGCACCTGGGCTCAAGTGATCCTCCTGCCTCAGCTTCCCACAGTGCTGGGATTACGGGAATGAGCCACCATGCATGGCCAACTACTTTTATCTTAATTAGTTCATATGTACATACAAGTAAATGGAGAAATGTATTCTTTATTAAATCAGGAATGAGATAAAGATGCCATATTGACCAGGCATGGTGGCTCATGCCTGTAATCCCAGCACTTTGGGAGGCCAAGGTGGGAGGATCATTTGAGCCCAGAAGTTCAAAACCAGCCTTGGCAACACAGCATGACCCCATCTCTACTAAAAATTAAAAAAATAATAATAAGCATTAGCTGGGCGTTGTGACATGTGCCTATTACTGGGGAAGCTGAAGCAGGAAGATCGCTTAAGCCTAGGAGTTTGAGGCAGCAGTGAACTATGATCATACCACTGCACCCCAGCCTGGGTGACAGAGTGAGACACTGTTCTAAAAAATAATTTGCAAATTAAAAATTAAAAATTAAAAAAATTTAAAAAGATGCCACTATCAACAAGTGTTTGGCTGGGTGCGGTGGCTCACGTCTGTAATCCCAGCACTTTGGGAGGCAGAGGCGGGTGGATCACTTGAGGTCAGGAGTTCAAGACCAGCCTGGGCAAAATGGAGAAACCCTATCTCCACTAAAAATACAGAAATTAGCCGGGCGTGGTAGCACATGCCTGTAATCCCAGCTGCTAGGGAGGCTGAGGCAGGAGAAACGCTTGAATCCAGAGGGTGGAGGTTTCAGTGAGCTGAGATCCTGCCACTGCACTCCAGCCTGGGCAGCTGAGCGAGACTGTCTCAAAAAAAAAATTAAGATAAGTGTTTGGAAATCAATTTATTTCCTTATACCAAGAGAAAGCAGCCTAAACATGTAAAGGGAAACTCCTGGGCAAAATGATAGCATGGAGCCAGTGAACCCAGTTAACAAACCTCCTCCTTCCAATATTCTCTAAAGTGACCAGTGAAATTAAAGATAGGGGAGGCTGGCATCAGTGGCAGGAAGTAGAGAAATATGCCAATCATATGCCAGGCCTCAAAGCAAGGGGGTACCCAGCTGGATCTAATAATACCTCTTACTATTTATTATTCTATTATTTGCTAAACTTCTCTGAACCCGGTATTGTGCTGAGGCTGTATATGCATTATCCTATTTAATTCTTGCATCAGTAAACCTATCAAGTAGATATTCTTATCCCCATTTAAAAAAATAAGATATATTAAATATATTTGATTCAAGGGTAGAGGGTGGCAGATCCCAGTTTGGAAGCTAGGTTGATCTGGTTCCAAAATTCATGCTCCTCAGCATGATCAGGCCTCTTGACTCTCAAGTCCTGGGAAAGGCACTAAATAAAGAATCTGGAGAAGCGTGGAGGTGAGAAAGGGACAAATGGGGTATGGAGGGAGCGCAGAGTGGCAAGCCCTGTGAAGTTAGGGGAAAACCCTCATAACCACCTGCATGAATGAAGTGCCGTAATATGCAGACGTTTCTCTTTCACTTAATGCTCCCATGACCCTGGCAGGTAGCCTCGTAATCCACACAGATTGTGATGGTACCTGCCACAGTTATGGAAGCATGTAGAGTGTGAGGCTTGCAGAAGTTAGGAGGTGGCCCAGGGCACACAGGTACTATTTAGGAATTTGGGGATTTGTTTCCCAGGCGCCTGTGTTGCCTCCACAGGCAATGCTACAGGATGTGCGCAGGTCCTCCCAGCCTGGCTGGGCCGGGGCACAAGTGGTGGGGAATCTGGCAGGGGCTTGCTCTCCCAACTCATACCCAAAGGCAAAGGGCAAAGGAAACAGGAAATAGGGGCTGGTCATCTCTCTGGGGAGAGAAGTGGGGTGAGAGGACAGCCCAGTTAAAAGAGCCTCAGTGGTTGGGAGGGCCTGAGCTGTACAAAGCCTCCTTGTCTTCTCCCTTTGGCACAAGAGAGGATTTCCAGAGATACCAGGAAGACCCATGCTGGGAGAGCTCTCAGTGAGCACTGGGCAAGGCTAGCCCATTCTCTGCACAGATGGAGAGGGGCTACAAACCCAAGGCACAGAAGTTATAGCCAGAGAAAGTGAGCCAGTGAAGTGTGAATGTGGATGTCTCTGTTGAGGGGAGGAAAAGGAGGGGGCGACTCGACAGGTTGAGATTTAAGTTTTTTTGAGGTTGGATGCAGTGGCTCACTCCTGTAATCCTAGCACTTTAGGAGGCTGAGGTGGGAGGATGGCTTGCATTCAGGAGTTCAAGACCAGCCTGGAAAACATAGCAATACCCTGGCTCTACAAAAAAATCTAAAAATTAGCCAGGTGTGGTGGCGCACCTGTAGTCCCAGCTACTCAGGAGGCTGAGGTAGAAGGATGACGAGCTCAGGAAGTCGAGGCTACAGCAAACTGTGATTACACCACTGCATGCCAGCCTGGGTGACAGAGTGAGACCCATCTCAAAAAAAGAAAAAGTAGTTTTTTGTTACTTTTTTTTTTTTTTTTGGTTCGCAAGTTTTATTCAAGAACTCATACAAAATATTCCAGATAAATGAAATTGAATCCTCATCTTCCTCCTCTTCCTCGTCCTGGTTAATTTGGAAGTAACATAACTGTTTGCTGTTAGCAGCTACGCAAACCAATCACGTAGATTATTCTTCTTCAAAAATTTTTGGTGTGATATTTCAAATATCTTTTGGAAAAAGGCACCTCAGATGCCATGGTGATCTTGCTCTTGCTCCTTTTGATGGTCACCACCCCTCCACCAAGTTTCCCAGCTTTTCAGTTCACTTTGATCCTCTTTTGCAAAAACTACTCAAAATTGGCAGCATCCATGATTCCATCTTCCACGGGGTGGGTGCAATCAAGAGTGAACTTCAGAACCTGCTTCTTTTTCTGCCCCCATTCACCACAAGCTTTTTCCCGGGTGCCACGGTGGCAGTGGAGGCAGAAAGAGAGCTGTTTCTTTTTAAATTGTTATTAATTTTATAAAGTTTCAGTAGCTTTGGGGGTACAAGTTATATTTAGTTACATGAATGAATTCTATGACGGTGAATTCTGAGATTTTAGTGCACGCACCACCCAAGTAGCGTTCATCGTACCCGATATGTAGTTTTTTATCCCACACTCCTCGCCCATCCTCCCCCTTCTGAGTTTCCAGAGTCCATTATATCACTCTGTATGTCTCTGTGTCCTCATAGCTTAGCTCTCACTTGTAAGTAAGAACATAGGGTATTTGGTTTTCCATTCCTGAGTTACTTCACTTAGGATAATGGTCTCCAACTCCATCCCAGTTGCTTCAGAAGACATTATTTTGTTCCTTTGTATGGCTGAGTATTAGTCCATGGTGTACATATACCACATTTTATCGACTCATTGGTCAGTGGGCACTTAAGGTGGTTCTGTACCTTGGGAATTATGAACTGTGCAATAGGCATACCCCTTTAATCTGCCCCCTTTCTTTTCTTTTTTTTTTTTTTTTTAGACGGAGTCTTGCTCTGTCGCCCAGGCTGGAGTGCAGTGGTGCAGTCTCGGCTCACTGCAAGCTAAGCCTCCCGAGTTCACACCATTCTCCTGCCTCAGCCTCCCGAGTAGCTGGGACTACAGGCGCCCGCCACCACGCCCAGCTAATTTTTTGTATTTTTATTAGAGACAGGTTTTCACTGTGTTAGCCAGGATGGTCTCGATCTCCTGACCTCATGATCCGCCCGCCTCGGCCTCCCAAAGTGCTGGGATTACAGGCGTGAGCCACCGCGCCCGGCTCTGCCCCCTTTCTTACATGTGGCCCTGAATCCTCCCAGGTAGGAGAAGCTGTAGGAAGACAGGGAGGTCTGCTTGGTACAGGGAGAAGCCAAGTGTAGCGTGAGGGTAGAGGTTTAATACTAAGAGTTATGCCTGGGCATGGTGGCTCACACCTGTAATCACAGCACTTCAGGAGGCCGAGGTGGGCAGATCACCTGAAATCAGGAGTTTGAGACCAGCCTGGCCAACATGGTGAAACCGCATCTCTACTAAAAATAATAATAATAATACAAAAAAATACAAAAATTAGCCAGGTGTGGTGGCACACACCTGTAATCCCAGCTACTCGGGAGGCTGAGGCACAAGAATTGCTTAAACCCAGGAAGTGGAGGTTGCAGTGAGCTGAGATTGCACCACTGCACTCCAGTCTGGGTGACAGAGCCAGACTCCATCTCAAAAATAATAACAACATTATTAACAGTTATAATACCAATAGTTATCGTTCTAACAGCCAACATTAATGATTTTGACTTCATGTCCAACCTGGTGTGAAGTATTACATAGTCTGTTTTTTTAAATTTGTAAAAATTTTATTATAGATTTATTTTTCTGATTAAAGTGTGTTTAATTTTTAATTTTTATGGGTATATAGTAGATATATCTATTTATGGGGCACAAGAGATGTTTTGATGCAGGCATACAATGTGTAATAATTACATCAGGGTAAATGGGGTATCTGTCACCTCAAGCTTTTATCATTTCTTTGTGTTACAAACATTCCAATTGTACTCTTTTAGCTACTTTTAAATGTACATAGAAAAGGTACAGTAAAAAGAAAAAGAAAAAAACATAAAATGTGCAATAAATTATTGTTGACTATAATCACCCTGTTTTGCCATCAGATAATAGATCTTATTCATTTTAACTGTATATATTTCAATAGTTTTTGGAACAGGTGGTTTTTGGTTGCATAGATAAGTTCATATATATATATATATATTTCAATAGTTTTTGGAACAGGTGGTTTTTGGTTACATAGATAAGTTCTTTTTTTTTTTTTTAATTAGACTTTAAGTTCTGGGATATATGTGCAGAATGTGCAGGTTTGTTACATAGGTATACACGTGCCATGGTGGTTTGCTGCACCCATCAACCCGTCATCTACATTAGATATTTCTTCTAATGCTGTCCCTCCCCTAGCCTCCACCCCCTGACAGGCCCCAGTGTGTGATGTTCCCCTCCCTGTGTCCCTGTGTTCTCATTGTTCAACTCCCATTTATGAGTGAGAATATGCAGCATTTGGTTTTCTGTTCTTGTGTTAGTTTGCTGAGAATTATGGTTTCCAGCTTCTTCCATGTCCCTGCAAAGGATATGAAGTTCTTTTCTTTTCTTTCTTTCTTCTTCTTTTTTTTTTTTTTTTTTTTTTGAGACAGGGTCTCACTCTGTTGCCCAGACTGGAGTGCAGTGGCACGATCTTGGCTCACCGCAACCTCCACCTCCCAGGCTCAAGCGATTCTCCTGCTTCAGCCTCCTGAGTAGCAGAGATTACAGGCATGCACTACTACCACCCAGCTAACTTTTGTATTTTTTGTAGACAGAGTTTCACCATGTTGACCAGCCTGGTCTCGAACTCCTGATCTCGAATGATCCACCCACCTTGGCCTCCCAAACTGCTGGGATTACGGGCGTGAGCCACCGTGCCCGGCCAACATGGATGAGCTATTTAGTGGCAATTTCTGAGATTTTGGTGAGCAGTGTACACTGCATTCAATGTGTGGTATTCTATCCCTCACTCCCTCCCACACTCCCTTTCCCCAGTCCCCAAGTTCATTATATCATTCCTATGCATTACATCCTCATAGCTTAGCCCCCACTTGTAATTTAGAACATATGATCTTTGGTTTTTCATTCCTGGTTACTTCACTTAGAATAATGGTCTCCACCTCCATCCAGGCTGCTGCTAATGCCATTATTTTATTCCTTTTTATGACTGAGTAGTATTCAATGGCTACATAGTCTATTTTTCAGTTAATCTTGGCTGCTACTCTATGCAATGGGTTCTGTGATTATCCCAGAGCTTAGCAATAGCAGTTTTCCAACCAGTGTCTTTTGAATTGATAAATCCACATTTAGAAGGGGAGGAAACTGGCCTAAATTGAGGGCCCAGCAAAAGAACTCAGCCACCCACAGTGCCTGGTGTCCACGTAGTCGGTTTATGTTTTAGCAGCAGGTTCACATTGCTAAGTGTCAATTCAGTTAACTGTGAAATCCATGGCTATTTCCTGAAAATGCACCAAGCTATGAATTCCCTGTGGGTTCGGTGGGTAGAAGTGGGTTGGCATTTCCCTCCAGCTCTTTGAAAATTTTCTCTGCAATGCTCTCTAGGGAGATGATCTTATTTTGGCTCCTTGAGGTGAGAGTCAGAGTAAAATATAAACTGTCTGAAGACATTGCTTGGCTGACTGTTCAGAGCATTTCCGAGTTAGTATCTCTTAGTAAGGGAGGCAAAGGAATTGAGTTCAAATCGTGACTTTGTTCTTGCTAGTGGTGTAGCTTCAGGCTGTTCACCTCCTCTCCCTGAGCCTCACCAACAAAGAGGGAGTAATAATAACATCTGTGGTCACAGAAGAATGTGAATTCTTTTGCTCCCTGCCTCTAACCTGCTTTCCTGGGCCTGTCACTATGTTTTCTTTGCTGTGTGTACTTGCAGGTTATAAGTCTCCTGAGGGCAGAGAGGGTTGTGAGTAATGCCAGCTAGGCCTGCAGAGGCCCTGGAGGAGGATCAAGGTTTCCAGGAGAGATGACTGGTGACCAAGGAAGAGCTGGCAACTAACACTGCTTCCTGAAGGTGTAAAGTAAAGGCCCCCCGACAGGGTCTTTAAACATGAGTAGGAGTTTTCTAAGCAGTGCATCCTTCATGCCATGGAGATTGATGGAGGTGTGTGGGCGGCAGGAGAATGGGCAGTAAATCTGGGGGAAATTTTGGTCAGATTATGGAGGGCCTTGAATGCCACTCTCAAAAGAGTAACCCTTCATGCTGTAGGCAGAGGTGCCAGTAGGGTTTTTGGCTGAAGAATTACACAAACCTGTCCAATTCCCTCTTTCTTTTTCTTTTTAAGTATTTTTCCTTGGAAATAATTTTGAGTTTACAAAAAGAGTACAGCAAATTCTTGTATAACCTTCACCAGCCTCCCCAAATATTAACATCTCACATAGCTACAGAATTATCAAAGCCAGGAAATGAACATTAATGCAATACTGTCTGTGAATCTACAGACTTTATTCAGTGTTGCCAGTAGCCCCACTAACGTCCTTTTTCTCCTCCAGAATGCGATCCAGGACTGCACGTGGCATTCCGCTGCCGTGTCTCAGTGGGATCCTTCCATCCAGAACGGCTCCTCCGTCTTTCTCCTCCTCTCATAATTTTGACAGTTTTAAAGCATCCAGGCTATTTTTGTCTTTCATAACCTTGACACTCTTGAAGAGTCCTGGCAATTATTTTGTAGAATGTCCTCCAACTTGTGTTTGTCTAGTGCTTTCTCACAATGAGAATGAGGTTTTGTGTTTTTGGTGAGAACACCACAGAAGCAGGTTATACCCTTTCCATGCATCACATCAGGAGGCACATGTGATATTGCTGCATCCTATTACTGGAGATGTTAACTTTGAGAGATGATGTGGCAAAGATTTCTCCATTGTAAAGTCCTATTTTTCCTTCTGAACTTAATGAATATCTTATGAGGAGCTCTCTTGGAAACTATGTAAATATCTTGTTTATCATCATACTTTCACCCACCAATTTTGGCATTCATTGGTGATTCTTGCCTGCAATATTCATTACCACTGTGTTTTCCAACAGGTGATTTTTCTACTTTCATAATTCCTTCTCCATTTATTAATTGTAATTCAGTGGTAAGGAAGAGCTGTCCCTTCTCTCCCAATTACTTATGCAATTATTTCAGTACAAACTCGTGGATATTTCGTTTATTCTACCAGTGATAATCCATGACTAACATCATTTGTTTCATTGCTCCAGTTGTCCCAGGTATGGCCAATGTGAGCATCTTTAAGTCACCCGCTGTGTTTGTTTGAAATGCCCTTATTCTATTTTGAGCACTTCCTTTCTGACATAAGATGTTCCAGGATTATTTTATAATTTCACTGACCCTGCCCTGTTCTTAATCATTTCGCCAAAGAACTCTGCTTCCTTTTTTGAGGGAATGTATTTAGAAACTAAGATCTGGGTGGTAGATGTCCTCATTGTTACTGCCATGTCACTGTGTCTAGGGCCTCTCAGCAGACAGAGTTAGGGAATATGGGTTACCAACTCTGAAACTATATTATGGGTATTCTGAGATTCAGCAAATAAGTAAATATACTGTGTTTAGTGGGAGGTAGACTTCTCACTGTCAAAGAAAGAACTACAAATAAAAAGAGAAGGGCAAAATGAACCCTGTTGTGTTAGATTAGAATCAGAAGCATCAGTATGAGCTCCTGATTTTTAATGTATACACAGATTGGCAGATATAGAAATAAATATGACTTGGCAATTCCATTCCTAGGCATATATCTAGCACAAATGCATGGTCATAAAAAAAAAACATGGACAAGAATGATCAAACTGAGTGTGGTGGTGGCTCACGTCTGTAATCCCAACACTTTGGGAGGCTGAGGCAAGCAGATTGCTTGAGTCCAGGAGTTTGAGACCAGCCTGGGTAACATGGCAAAACCCTGTCTCCACTAAAAATACAAAATTTGGTGGGTGTGGTGGTGCGTGCCTGTAGTCCCAGCTACTTGGGAGGCTGAGGTAGGAGGATGGCTTGAGCCTGGGAGTCTGAGACTGAAGGGAGCCGAGATTGTACCACTGCACTCTGGCCTGGGGAACAGAGTGAGACCCTGTAGAAAGAAAGAAAAAGAAAGAGAAAGAAAGAAAGAGAGAGACAGAGGGAGGGAGGGAGGGAGGAAGGAAGGAAGGAAAAAAAAAAAGAAAGACTGATCATAGCTGCACTATTATAATAGTCCTAAGCTGGAAATGACTCAAATTACCATTGACATCAGACTAAAGAATGAATGACTGACCACTACATGCAACGTTAGGGATGTAACTACAATTGATGAAAGACATTTTCTCAAAAAGTGCTGCATAATATCATTTATATGAAGCACAAACCAGGAAAATTAATCCATGTCACAACAACTCAGTATCAATTTCCTGCAAGAGAGACGAGGAGGGTTCTTAGCTGCTGGTAATGTTCTGTCATTTGGTCTGGGTGCTGGTTTCATGGGTGTGTTTAATTCTTAAAATGTATATACATTATCCATCAACACAAAGTTTTTTAAAATATTCATCTCCTTGCTCTAAGCCTCATTTTATCTTCATTTCAACTCAGCTGCTGCAGGGACCCCATAAAATGAATAGAATAGGACTAACCTCTAAACCTGCTCTGCTTCTCTTCCCTTCCAGAGTAGGATTGATACTTTCCTTCCAGGACTGGGACTCGTTTAATTTTCTTTTATTTCCCCTTGTTTTCTTTTTCTTTCTTTCTTTCTTTTTTTTTTTTTTTTGAGGCGGAGTCTCACTCTGTTGCCCAGGCTGGAGTGCAATAGCGATCTCGGCTCACTGCAGCCTCCATCTCCTGGGTTCAAGCGATTCTCCTGCCTCAGCCTCCTGAGTAGTTGGGACCACAGGCATGTGCCACTATGCCTGGCTAATTTTTGTATTTTTAGTAGAGACGGGGTTTCACCATGTTGGCCAGGCTGGTCTTGAACTCCTGACCTAAAATGATCCACCCACCTCGGCCTCCCAAAGTGCCAAGATTTAAGGCGTGAGCCACCGCACTTGGCTTCCCTCTTCTTTTCACAAATTTGATTTTTTTGTTGTTTTTTCCTGTCCTTTTCTTCCCTTTTTGTTTCATTTTTTTTCTTTTCTTCTTTTCCTTTCATTTCCCTTCTCTTCTTTCTTTCTTTTTCTTTTCTTTCTTCTTTATCTTTCTTTTTTTTTTTTTTTTTGGTCACGCCCAGGTCTCTTGATCCAGTCCCACCTGCTGCTGTAGGGAGGGAAGAGATTATTTTAGCCCCACCCAACTAGGAGGCTGCATAGGTGTAAGGGGAGGAAAGTGACTTGCCAGGGGCTACCCTAGGTAGGAGATGGGGCCATATTCCAGAGTTATTGAAGGTTAATACCAGCTAATGGTCTTTCAGTTACTGCCCTCCGGGTATTCGAAAACAAGGATTAAGGAAGAGAATTACACTCTAGTGCAATAGGCTTCCATCATTTGTAATGAATTAACTTCCATTATCCTCATTGTTAAAAGATACATTTATTAAAAAGGATAACATCATCAGTCTGGAGTGGCGGCTCATGCCTATAATAGCAGCATTTTGGGAGAATGAGTTGGGAAGATTGCTTAAGGCCAGGAGTTCAAGACCAGCTTGGGCAATACAGTGCAACACCCCCTATACAAAATAATAATAATAATAATAATTATCCAGGCATGGTGGCTCAAGTGTGTAGTTCTAGCTACTCAGGAGGCTGAGTTCAGAGAATCACTTGAGCCCAGGAGGTCAAGGCTGCAGTGAGCCAAGCTTGCATCACTGCACTCAAGCCTGGGTGATAGAGCAAGACCCTGTCTCAAAAAAAATAAATAAATAAAATAAAATCATGACTCTCAAACAGCAGATTATAACTGACTCAAAGGAGAAGTCAAAAAATCTACATTTATATGGAGCAAAGGAATGTTGAAACAAATGCACCAACAGAGCTCAAGCCAGCTTCTTCCAGGGTGGGAAAGGAAGTCAGCTGAACCTCCACTGGTAGGACCAAATGTACAGGTCTAGAGTCAAAAATTATTTTTCATTTCTATCAGTTATCTACATTGTACAAGCTGCAAAATAACACCCATGGAATCAAAAGCAGATAACGTGAAAGGGTGTGCTATAGGCAATATTTAATTTTCCATTGAAAGGAAATTTTTCCTACACTTTCCCTCTCTTTTGATAAAACATAACCTCATCTATTCCTGGGTAATTCAATAATAGTAACATATCAAATACACGTGTTTATTTCTGGCACCTCTCTTTTCATAAGAGGAAGTAACAAATCTTTTGTGATTTTCAATGGTATTTCTGGGAAAGCTCAGCTATCATTCCTTTTATTTTATTTTATTTCACATTTAGGAATTTTGGGAATGCAAAATCCAAAATTGTCAGGAGATTTGAACACTTAATGTAGGATCATAGGTGTCTGAGAAATAATATTTGCCTACCCATTTGTAAGGGACAATACAACATTTAAAAATAGGCCAGGCAGCCCGATGTGGTGGCTCACGCCTGTAATCCCAGCAGTCTTGGGGGCCAAGGCGGGTGGATCACTAGGTCAGGAGTTCAAGGCCATCCTGGCCAATATGGTGAAACCCCGTCTCTACTAAAAGTACAAAAATTAGCCGGGCATGGCACGCCTGTAGTCCCAACTATTTAGGAGGCTGAGACAGAAGAATTGCTTGAACCCAGCAGGCAGCAGTGAGCCGAGATCATGCCACCGCACTCCAGCCTGGGCAACAGAGGGAGACGCCATCTCAAAAAATAAATTAATTAATTTAATTAAATTAAATAGGCGGGGCACAGTGGCTGACTCCTGTAATCCCAGCACTTTGGGAGGCCGAGGCAGGTGGATCACCTGAGGTCAGGGGTTCAAGACCAGCCTGGCCAACATTGTGAAACCCCTCCGTCTCTACTAAAAATACAAAAAATTAGCTGGGCGTGCTGGCGGGCACCTATAATCCCAGCTACTCAGAAGGCTGAGGCAGGAGAATCGCTTGAATCCAGGAGGCTGAGGTTGCAGTGAGCAGAGATCATGTCACTGCACTCCAGCCTGAGCAACAAGAGTGAAACTCTGTCTCAAAAAAAAAAAAGAAGAAAAACCCAAATAAATTAAAATAAATTAAAATAAAAATAAAGATAGAAAATAATATGATTGTATAGAACTTTAGCCCTCTCCTAAAAAACAAATGTTGTTTCTTTAAATAATCAAGGGCATAATAAAATCAACATGAAAATCAAAAAATTATTCTGGTAAAACACTGAATCTTTGCTATCTAGGTAGATTTACATAGAAAAAAAAGAATAACCCTTCATAGTATAGGTGAAGATGGCAAACAGTAAACCAGGGAAACAAGGCTGGGAATATTAAACAAATTTTTAAAAGAATTTTAGTAAATTTAATACTGTTAAAATGCATATGATGTATTTTATATGCATTATATAGTGTAAACTATTATATATTATATATATTTTATATGATAAAGTGTATGTTGTTATAAAAGCAAACTTTTATAAGACCTTAAACACATTTCATAGTGTTTAACATATTTCAGACTGAAATATCATATATATATAAATATAAATATACATATATATAAATACCAGCCTGGCCACCATGGTGAATCCTCATCTCTACTAAAAATACAAAAATTAGCTGGGTATGGTGGTGCATGCCTGTAATCCCAGCTACTCAGGGGGCTGAAGCAGGAGAATTGTTTGAACAGAAGTGGAGTTTGCAATGAACCGAGATCATGCCACTGCACTCCAACCTGGGCAAGAGAGCTAGACTCCATCTCAAAAAAAAAAAAAAATTCATGTCAGCATGCTCTTTTGCATTCTGCAGTAAACTCACCCGTGACTTTAGGACCAATCTCAAGGGGCCCATGAGGTCAGAACTAATTTCATAATGCTGCTGAGGTGCATTTATTGTACTTCATTCATTGTTGCTATTTTTTAATGAATCATTAAATAAGCTTTCTTAAAAGTTATGTTTTATAGCGTCCAGGCATGGTGGTTCATGCCTGTAATCCCAGTGCTTTGGGAGGCCCACGTGGGTGGATCAGTTGAGGTCAGGAGTTCCAAGATCAGCCTGGTCAACATGGTGAAACCCTATCTCTAATAAAAATACAAAAATTAGGCAGGTGTGGTGGCAGGTGCCTGTAGTCCCAGCTACCCAGTAGACTGAGGCACGAGAAAAGCTTGGACAGGGGAGATCTCTAGTTCAGTGAGCCAAGATCACACCACTGGACTCCAGCCTCAGTGACAGAGTGAGATGCCATCTCAAAGAAAAAAAAATTATGTTTTATAGGTATGTGGTGAGAAGAATGAAAAAATTTCATTTATGAAATTTATGTTGAAATGTTTAACAGTAAATACTAATAGCTATAGTACACAAAAAAAGTTCTTTGGTGTCCTCATTATGTTGGAGGTGTGTAAAGAGGTTTCACCAAGCAAACCAACTAAAAACAAACTCCCAAACCCCCTGCCCCAAACCTAATCTGAGTACTGCAGCTTTAAGACAAAACCACAGTACTTTATTTTCCTCAAAAAACAGAAGTATACCCAGGGGCAGTGGCTCACGCCTGTATTCCCAACACTTTGGGAGGCCAAGGTGGGTGCATCACCTGAGGTCAGAAGTACTAGACCAGCCTGGCCAACATGGTGAAACCCCATCTTTACTAAAAATTAGCCCTGTGTGGTGGTGGGCACCTGTAATCTCAGCTACTAGGAAGGCTGAGAGAGGAGAATCGCTTGAACCCGGGAGGCAGAGGTTTCAGTGAGCTGAGATCACGCCACTGCACTCCAGCCTTAAAAAAAAAAAAAAAAAAAAAAACACACATACACAGTTGTATTTCTCTGAAACTACTGCTCCAAAGCATAGTGTCAATCGCTCACATTAATGATAACTTTTAAGTAAAGCAAATTCTATTTCATAGAGAACACAGGAAGTTGGACATTTGTAACTGTGACTGTCACTTAACATATAGCAGACAAGCAAAGCTCGTGAATGCACGTGACACAACTCTCTGCAGCCATATGAATCCCTTATGGTATAACTTCTCCAAGTGGCAAAAAGAAACACGTTCATTAACAGATCCAAAGATGTGAGCTCTTCGTAGCATATAAAAAAAGAAGCAAGGGCCAGGCCGGTGGCTCATGCCTGTAATCCCAGCACTTTGGGAGGCCAAGGCGGGTGGATCACTTGAGGTCAGGAGTTGGACACCAGCCAGGGCAACATGGCAAAACCCTGTCTCCACTAAAAATACAAAAATTAGCCAGGTGTGGTGGCACACGCCTGTAATCCCAGCTACTCGGGGGGCTGAGGCAGGAGAATTGCTTGAACCCAGGAGGTGGAGGTTGGAGTGAGCTGAGATTGCACCACTGCACTCTAGCCTGGTCAACAGAGCAAGACTCTGTCTCAAAAAATAAAAATAGGCCAGGTGCAATGGCTCATGCCTGTAATCCCAGCACTTTGGGAGGCCGAGGCAACCGGATCACCCAAGGTCAGGAGTTCGAGACCAGCCTGGTCAACATGGCGAAACCCTGTCTTTACTAAAAATACAAAATTAGCCTGGTGTGGTGGCAGGTGCCTGTAATCTCAGCTACTCTGGAGGCTGGGGCAGGAGAATCACTTGAACCTGGGAGGTGGAGGTTGCAGTGAGCGGAGATCATGCCATTGCACTCCAGCCTGGCCAACCAAGAGTGAAACTCCATCTCAAAGAATAATAATAATAATAAGCCTGGGCATGGTGGCTCATGCCTATAATCCCAGCTCTTAGGGAAGCAGAGGTGGGAGGACAGCTTCAGCCCAGAAGTTCAAGACCTGCCTGGGCAGTATAGCAAGACCCTGATCTCCACAAAAAGGAAAAAAAAAGTATAAAAAATAAAATAAAATAAAAATAATAAATAAATAAATAAAAATAAAGAAGCAAAAGTTTATACACTTAAATTATGCTTCATAATGCATGTTTTAGTCTTTCATTTTTCCTAGAAATTATTTATGTACCCAGCAAATATCCATCAATTAAATGAGTACAAGGTTTTGAGTTACCTAAAGATCTTTGAAATTATTCTAAAGTGGGCATACCATGAAAGATAACTTTTTTTTTAATTTTGAGATGGAGTTTCACTCTGTTGCCCAGGCTTGGAGTGCAGTGGCACAATCTCGGATCACTGCAACCTCTGCCTCCCAGGTTCAAGTGATTCTCATGTCTCAGCCTCCTGAGTAGCTGGGACTACAGGCCCACACCATCACATCCGGCAAATTTTTAAATTTTTAAATTTTTAGTAAAGACGGAATTTCATTATATTGGTCACACTGATCTCGAACTCCTGACCTCAGGTGACCTACCTACCTCACCCTCCCACAGTGCTGGGATTACAGGTGTGAGAGACCTCGCCCAGCCAAAAGATAACTTTTGAAATAAAATTCATTAGTGCAATAAATCAATTTTGGTAAACACAGATTGACGTTTACATATTTAAACATGATGTAAAAGCAATGCTAGCTTATTTTATCAGTAAATATGTATAAGTTTAGGTAAAAAATATACAAGCAGAATAAAAATGTATGCTTGCATTATACAATAATATGGGTGTACATTTCCAGAGTTCTTGTATTCATACACTGTATAAGAAGATGACAAACAATTTTGCAATGAAAAATCTTGTTCATACATTTTTGGCATGCATCAGAATATATCTGTATTCCTGAGTCAAAGGGTTTGTGCATTTATGATTTTGATTGATAATGCCAAATTGCCTTACAGAAGTGACTTTAATATATCCTCTCATCCTCGGTGTATAGAAATGCTTTTTTCCTCACACAGCTCTAACAAGCATGTCATAAAACTCTTTTTTTTTTTTTTTTGAGATGGAGTTTCACTCTTGTTGCCCAGGCTGGAGTGCAATGGCGCAATCTCAGCTCACCACAACCTCTGCCTCCCAGGTTCAAGCGATTCTCCTGTCTCAGCCTCCCGAGTAGCTGGGATTAGAGGCATGCGCCACCATGCCCGGCTAATTTTGTATTTTTAGTAGAAATGGGGTTTCTCCATGTTGGTCAGGCTGGTCTCAAACTCCCAAACTCAGATGATCCACCTGCCTTGGCCTCCCAAAGTGCTGGGATTACAGGCATGAGCCACCGCATCCAGCCATAAAACTCTTAAATATGTTCCTCAACACGATAGGTGGAAAATTGTTCCCTTAGTACAGTATTTTTTTGGTTTTTTGTTTGTTCATTAGTTTTTGTTTGTTGTTGTTTTGTTTTGGTTTGGTTTGGACGGAGTCTCACTCTATCGCCAGGCGGGAGTGCAGTGGTGCAATCTCGGCTCACTGCAACCTCCAGCTCCCGGGTTCAAGTGATTGTCCTGCCTCGGCCTCCCGAGTAACTGAAATTATAGGCACCTGGCACCATGCCCACCTAATTTTTGTGTTTTTAGTAGAAACGAGGTTCCACAATATTGGCCAGGTTGGTCTCGATCTCTTGTCCTCGTGTTCCGCCTGCCTCGGCCTCCCAAAGTGCTGGGATTATAGGCGTTAGCCATCGTGCCTGGCAACTTTTTTAATTAAAAAAAATAAAATAAAATGTCCAGAACTGTTTGTATTTCCTTTTCTGTGACCTAGATGTTTATATCCTTTACTTCTGTTTATTATTTTTGTGTTGGTAGGCTTCTTCCTATTGAATAGTGGAAGCTCTTTATGTATTAGGGAAGTTCATCTCTGCCTGTGATATGATTGCACATATTTCTTGCACATGTTTCTCCCAGTTTCATGATTGTTTTCTCAGTTTGCTTACAATAGTTTTAACACAGAACTTTTTTATATTTCTACATTGTGAGATTTGCCAATATTTCCATTAATATCCCCCTATGACCTGTGGAGAACAGAGTTTTGGGCCCCAGCTGAGTGGCAAAGGGCACAGTCCCTCAGTGTGGAAGACCCACTGCAGGTGACCTTGATGCCAACAGGCGGCGGGCCAGGGGGATGATATTGATGACAATCTTCAACTACACTTGACGATGAAGTGAGACATGGGGTCTCACTTCGACACGGTGAGAATGAATTGGCCCAGAAACCACTCATTTCTCCTTTCAGCAAACATTCTTTGTGAGGTCGCCACAGTCTTTGCCTATGTTTTACAAATGTGATTGAGAACAGATGAAAGATCTGCCCAAGGTCACACTGGATTCTAAAACCTGTTTCTAACTGTGTCATCCTCCAGAACGTGAATGTGCATCTTGGAGGATGATCCCCAACCAACATGTGATCTGAAAGTACATATTGCCCATTAAAAAAAAAAAAAAAGGCCAGGTGCGGTAGCTCATGCCTGTAATCCCGACACTTTGGGAAGCCAAGGTAGGTGGATCACTTGAGGTCAGGAGTTTGAGACCAGCCTGGCCAACATGGTGAAACCCTGTCTCTACTAAAAAATACAAAAATTAGCCGGGCATGGTGGCAGGCCCTTGTAATCCCAGCTACTCGGGAGGCTGAAGCAGGAGAATCACTTGAACCTGGGAGGTGGAGGTTGTAGTGAGTCAAGATGGCACTACTACACTCCAGCCTGGGTAACAGAGTGAAACTCCGTGTCCAGATAATAATAATAATAATAATAGCTTATGTGGGGAATGCGGTTGCTTGTTTCTGACTGAGGTATAAGTTCATTTGTAATGCAGTGTTGAAATGATTGCTTCTCCTAAAAGCAGATCTTGAGAAAAAAAAAAAAAAGAAAGAAACAGTTGTTGAATTCTCAGTGCTGTCTGATGGTGAGTTCCCAGCAGGCCAGATAAGCAGAGAGGACTGCGGAGGGAATTCTGCTGGGTGACAGCTGGGGCAAAGGTTAATATGTAATTGGGGGTCAATGTTAGTGGGGAAACTTGCTTCAAAGGAGCACAAGTGTGGATTCAGGACCAACAAGAGATGAGTTTCGTGTGACACAGGAGTGAGGTTAGATTAGAATTTTTAGAATATCATAGGCAGAGTTTCGTTTTGAATAATTGCCACTCTTGGGAATCTCCAATTTGCTGTAGTTGATGCATAGGCCTTGATTAAAAAGAGATATATTCAGAACAGAAAACTGAGGGACTGTCACATGTAAGCGACTGCAGTAATGTGATTTAGTTAAAAACAAAACAGAAGGCCGAGGCGGGTGGATCACAAGGTCAGGAGATCGAGACCACGGTGAAACCCCATCTCTACTAAAAATACAAAAAATTAGTCGGGCGCGGTGGCGGGCGCCTGTAGTCCCAGCTACTCAGGAGGCTGAGGGAGGAGAATGGCGAGAACCTGGGAGGCGGAGCTTGAAAAAAAAAAAAAAAAAAAAAAAACCAGAACATCAAGCACTGGCCTGGAAGTGAGGACTCCAGGCAGATGTTTCCCAGCTGTGCCACTTGTTTGTTCTGTGACGTTGGGTAGGTAGCTTGCCGTTTCTAGGTGTTAGTTTTTCACCTTCTGTAAAATAAGACTGCCGGTGAAGGGCTCAGAGCATTTGCAGCCCAAGCAGCGGAAAGCAGCCTCTTTCTGCTGCAGGCCGTGGGAAAGTGGCCTTGTTGGCAAGCCTGCCGTCTGCATTCCATGCTTAATTTCCTGCCTCGGAGGGAGATGGACAGGAGGCAGGCACGTCACCTTGCACCCAGATTCCAGGCCAGTGGGAAGACATGCCCATCCCAGAACCCCGAGGCTGCTGACAGAATTGGGTGGTGATTAGGACTTGCTGGGGGCCACAGCAATCTGATTTCCAATCTCCATCTCTCTCTAGCTGTGAGCTCTCTGGTTAGTGCTGCCCCTGATATGAGTAGCCTCTGCACAATGGGGATAGTACCCACTCCCCATGCAGTTACCGAAAATATCAAATGAGATGTGTGTAAATGCTTAGAGCAGTGCTGGGCACATATTACATACTCAGTGCTATTTTTTATTATTGGCTTAATTATTTAAATCAAATATTAACCTCCTACCTAATGTAGGAATTCTCTCTACAGCGTATCAGACAACTGGCTATTCTCACTCTGCTTGAATGCTTCCGGTGACAGGGGACTCACTACTTCTCCCAGTAAATTGTTTCACTAGTAGATAGTGCTTCCGGAATTTTATGGAATTTTAAAGCTGAGAGGAACGTTATAAATCAAGTGTAACTGCCTCACAAGAAAACCCAAGTTCAAGAGGTGAAATGAGGCCGGGCACGGTGGCTCACTCCTGTAATCCCAGCACTTTGGGAGGCTGAAGCAGGTGGATCACCTGAGGTCAGGAGTTCGAGACCAGCCTGGGCAACATGGTAAAACCCTGTCTCTACTAAAAATACAAAAGTTAACCAGGCATGGTGGTGCATGCCTGTAATCCCAGCCACTTGGAGGCTGAGGCATGAGAATCACTTGAACTCAGGAGGTGGAGTTTGCTGTGAGCCAAGATTGCATCACTGCACTCCAGCCTGGACAACAGATCAAGACTCTGTCTCAAAAAATAAATAAATAAATAAATAAAATTCTACCTTCAAAATTACTGTCTCCTAATACTTTATAACTACTATGTAGTTTGAAGATGATCTGTTTTCTCTCTGGAAGCTTTTAGAGCTTTCTCCTTGTCTTTTATTATTATTATTATTATTATTATTTTGAGAGAGGGTCTCACTCTATGGCCCATGTTGGAGTGCAGCGGTGCATGATCACAGCTCACTGCAGCCTTGACCTCCTGGGCTAAAGTGATCCTCCTGCCTGAGCCTCCCCAGTAGCTAGGACTACAGGCAAGTGTCACCATGACTAGCTAATTTTTTTTTTAATATTTTGTAAAGATAGATAGGGTCTCAAAATGTTGTTCAGGCTTGTCTCGAACTCCTGGCCTCAAGTGATCCTCCCGCTTTGGCCTTGCAAAGTGTTGGGATTACAGGCATAAGCCACTGTGCCCAGTCTCCTCATTATTTTTATTTATTTTTTACTTAATATTTTTAAATTTTATAGTTGTACCTAGGAATTGATTTTTCCTTATCTCTTGTTAGCTCTTCTTTATAAGTCCTTTCAAATAAGGTCATTTTTTTGGAAATGTATCTCCATTATTTGTTCAAGTATTTCCTCCACTCTATTTTTACTTCTTACGCCACCTGAATTTATTGCTCAGGTGTTCGCACTTTTATGTTTATCATCCACATTTCCAAGCTTTTCTTCTCTATTTCTTATGTTTTAGTCTTATTGTGAGACCGCCACAATCATGTGTTCATATATTCTTTCTTCAACTATATCCATTCTATTTCATTTGTCAAATTTGATTAATTTCCATTTATCAAATTCTTTGTTTTAACTATTTTATTTTTCCTACCTAATATTTTCACTTAGTTTTTTTTATGATATCTTGTTCTTGCTGCATATTGCTAACATTTTCTCTTGTCTCCTATTTAAGGAGCATTATTAGATTTTGGGACCTTCTGCTTCAACATGTGTGATCAGATGATACGTGCTGCTTGTGTAGACTTTTCCTCCTCAACTGTCCAGTTATTTGGCTGTGGGCTCATTTTCCTTTGGGAAAATGTTTGGTCATACGTACTGGGAGGGGCCAAGGCCAGCCTCATCTGTGTTGGTCCTGGCCATGTGAGGACTGAGAATCCAGGGATCACAAACCCCTTAGTGAATCCCTGTCTGAGGCCAATCCACTAGTCACTCCTTTGGCTGGAGTTTTCACTTTTGAACCCTTAGGAGGAAATAAGATAATCTACAGTCCTGGCAATTTGGTTGGAAGTACCGTGAAGGAACTACCCGAGGGCTGTCTGTGTCTATTTTTGTGAATTCTCTCCCATGCCCCCGCAGAGTCTGTGTTGCTGATATGAGTGGACAATGCTCCGGGCACTGTTAACTGTCATGCTGAAGGAGTCAGGCTGATGACTGTCTCTCTGAAGGCAACTTGAGGGAACAAGAGCAGAATGTAAAGGCTGCCCAACCAGTTCTTCATGATGCCCAGGCTACACCCCCACACTAATTTCAGTAGTCTTCAGTCTCGGAGAGGGTAGTGAGAAATTCCTTAATTTCCGTGCTTAGTGTTAGGAATCCATGTGTCTCTCTCCTGTCCTTCCACTGTCTGTTTAGGGTTGATTTTGAAGATCTTGGCAGGGATTCTCTACCATGTAGTATCTTATTTATGTATTTATATAGAATGAATGAATGAGGTGGTGTGTTATTGTCTTTTTCTTTTCCTTTTTTTTTTTAAACAGGATGTCACTCTGTGGCCCAGGCTGGAGAGCAGTGGCATAATCACGGCTCACTGCAGCCCAGACATCTCTGCGCTCAGGTGATCCTCCCACTTCAGCCTCCCCAGTAGCAGGGATCACAGACATGTGCCACCACGCCTGGCTAATTTTTTGTAGAGACTGGGTCTGGCCATGTTGCCCCAGGCTGTTCTTGAACTCCTGGGCTCAAGCCATCCTCCTGCCTCAGCTTCCTGAAGTGCTGGGATTACAGGTGTGAGCCACTGTGCCTGGCCAGTATCTTCATGTTTATAATATTTTATAGTATCTTCAACTATAAAATGGGGATAATGGTCACCTCAAACAGCAGTTGTGGATTTTGGATATTTTATATCAGTTTACAGAACAAAATAAATATTTGAAAAGTATTGAGTTTTTTTTTTACTTTGAAAAGACCTAATGCCTAATTTTTCTTCTCCGGGAGGGAGGAGTGTGTGGATAGGTCAGTTGGCTGATTCCATCAGCATTTTCAGCCCTGGAACAACGCTCTTTGCCGGATTGTGTTATGACTCCAAACACTATTGACATTAACTACTAACCTCCCAGGACAGTGCCTAGCAGTTTTCCTTATTGACGGTGTTGGTACATATAGAAACCAACCCTAAGCCTCAGAAATCAAGGCTGAACCATGTGATTTCTAGTTCTAAATTTTCTCTATTTTGCTACTCAAAGTGGTCTATCCATCCATGTGGTCAAGTTTGAGGAGCACAGGCTGCAATGTCGGCAATCACAAACCTTCCAGGAAAACTGTACTCGTGCTTTAAGTGTTATAGTTTACAAAGTTTCTTTCTTTCTCTGCTTTATTTTCCCTCCCTCCCTCCCTTCCTTCCTTCCTTCTTTCCTTCCTTCCTCCTTCCCTCCTTTCTCTTTCTCTGTCTCTTTCTCTTTCTTTCTTTTCTTTCTTTCTTCTTTCTTTCTTTTTTCTTTCTCTGTCTTTCCTTCCCTCCCTCCACCCTCCCTCCTTCTCTCCTCTCTTCTCTTCTTTTCTCTTCTCTTCTTTTTCTTTTCTTTCTCTCCCTCCACCTCCAGGGTTCAAGCGATTCTCCTGCCTCAGCCTCCCAAGGAGCTGGGATTACAAGCAGGCACCACCATGCCTGGCTAATTTTTGTATTTTTAGTACAGACAGGGTTTCACCATGTTGGCCAGGTTGGTCTCAAACTCCTGACCTCAAGTGATCCGCCTCCCCTGACCTCCCAAAGTGCCATACAAATTTTAGGATCTTTTTTTAATTTTTGAGAAAAAATATCGTCGGAATTATTACTATTATTATTTTGAGATGGAGTTTCGCTCTTGTTGCCCAGGCTGGAGTGCAATGGCGCCATCTCGGCTCACCACAACCTCTGCCTCCTGGGTTCAAGCGATTCTCCTGCCTCAGCCTCCTGAGTAGCTGGGATTACAGGCATGGGCCACCGCGTTTGGCTGATTTTGTATTTTTAGTAGAGATGGGGTTTCTCCATGTCGGTCAGACTGGTCCCGAACTCCTGACCTCAGTTGATCCACCCGCCTCGGCCTCCCGAAATGCTGGGATTACAGGCGTGAGCCACTGCACACTGCTCTATCATTGGAATTATGATGGGGATGGCATTGAATCTGTAGATTGCTTTGGGTAGTATGGATATTTAAACAATGTTAAATCTTTCAATACATGAACATGGCATGACTTCCCATTTATTTGCATCTTCAGTTCCTTTCATCAATGTTTTAGAGTTTTCAGTGTAGAGATCTTTCACTTCCTTGGTTAAATGTACTCCTAGGTATTTAACTTCTTTTTAACTACTATAAATGGGATTGCTTGCTTGCTTTCTTTTTTTTTTTTTTTTTGATAACTTGTTGTTAGTGTATGAAAATGCTACTGATTTTTGCATTTTGACTTTGCATCTTGCAACTTTACTGAATTTGTCTATTAGTTCTAACAGGTTTGGGGTGGTATTTCAATTATTTTAATGATGAAACCAAGGTCCGGAAAGGTGACAAACTTGTCTAAAATCCTGTGGCTAGAGCCAGGTTAAATCCCATCTTCAATCTCAACTAGTAGGGTAATACTTTCTGATTTTTAAGTGTGTCAAATGTATCACCAGTATGCATGGTGATTTTAGGTAATAATTATCCTTTCTTTTCATATGTATTAGAAAAAATATAATGAACAAACCGAGTCTGGAATTTCATAGTTATTCTTGTTTAGGAAATTTTTTTTTAAGTGAATTTCTGGCCAGGTGCAGTGGCTCATGCCTGTAATCCGAGCACTTTGGGAGGCTGAGGCCAGCAGATCATTTGAGGTCAGGAGTTTGAGACCAGCCTGGCCAACATGGTGAAAACCCATCTCTACTAAAAATATAAAAATTAGCCGGGCATGGTGGTGGGCGCCTGTAATCCCAGCTGCTTGGGAGGCTGAAGCAGGAGAATTGCTTGAACCTGGGAGGTGGAGATTGCAGTGAGCCAAGATTGCACCACTGCACTCTAGCCTGGGAAACAGAGTGAGACTGAGTCTCAAAAAAAAAAAAAAGTGAATTGCTTGAAATCATAAATAATACATTCAGATACATTGTAGACATAATTAAAGTTGTGGAGGTGACCCCTATGTGCTTGAGATTTAGGTAACTCTTCCCTACCTTACATTATAGATGCCATTCCTCTCATTTGTAACAATGTTAAGATTTCTTCAATTTCATCCTGTGCAATGTATTAATACAAGGAAAAAGTAAGTAAAAGTTCATTCATGAATATTTTCCTGAACAGCATTTTTGTTTCTTTCTTACTGTTAAAAATTACTTTTCCATTTCCCACACCAGTGTAACTGAACAGTATTCATTGTATACCAGAAGTATTTCCCTTAATCCAACATAATGACTTACTACAAATAGAAATTAGGCAATTGATTTACTTAATCCTTCATAAAAACTTAGAAGCCATCTTAAAATGCTTCGCAGAATTTGCAAATACAGTATTTTGAGTAGGATTTTCAAATGTTTACTGTGGAATCAGAGCACAAATCTCCTCTCCAAGAAGAGAAATGTGAACATTAAAGACGCCTATTGTCCAGCGTGGATGAAAACGGAAACATAATTCACAATTTGTTGTGGACAAGGAGCTTCACAGAGAGAATGTTTCCATTGTCTTAAAGTGTATTACTCAGCTACCCTACTAGCATTTTTTTTTACTGTGCTGACAAGAAATGGAAGGAAAAATATTCACAACCCAGGTTGCTAAACTAAGAGATTTAATTAATGAGACTCCAGAAAGGGCCCTAGCAAGCTAAAAATGTGATTGCACTGTGCTCTCTGACCTCAGTTGCAGGTTCTTTGACTTCTCTTTCGTGTTCTCAGACCCTCAGTGTAAAGATATAAGGGCTCTCTGAGATTGGTCTTTTAAGAAAGTTTTCTTAATTTAATTCACATTTCCCTTAATGATTCTACCAAGACCCAGGCAGATGTAAAAATCTCTTTGTGAGTATACTGTCTCCTGCCTTAGGAAAAAATGTTACTTCTGATACTTGAAAATTTTCACAATTTACCTGTTTTGGTCACTCGAGGCTGCCCTATCACAGAGGACTTCCACTTGTCAAGAACTTCTATTCTGTTTCTACATGGTAATAAAATCTACTCTACATATAAATGTTTGCAAGAACTGAAAAACCTTTCCAGGGCTGCAGAGCCAACTGTGGTAAACAAGCAGCAAGAATCTAATTTCTGAACTAAGAGAATAAGCCGTATATTCTGAATGGAAAACTACAGGTTGTAAAAAGTTAACAATGAACATGAATGTTGGCCTCAAAGAGATACTATTTTATTTATATATCCCTAAGGAAAAAACGTTCTATTTTTCTTGTTAAAATATTATTATGTAACAAGAACTACAAGCACCTTTCAAAGAAGAGTTGAACCTCACTTCGTAATCAAATAAATACAAGTTAAAATGGCTAGATACCCTTTTTAATCTACCAAAATAGCAAAGGGTTTTTGCCCCCCATCATCAAAAATGGCCCTTTTTTTCTTCTTTTTTTTCTTGAGACAGACTCTCACTTTGTCACCCAGGCTGGAGTGCAGTGGTGCAATCTCGGTTCACTGCAATCTCTGCCTCCCAGGTTCAAGCAATTCTCCTGCCTCAGCCTCCCAAGTAGCTGGGATTACAGGCGTGCGCCACCATGCCTGGCTAATTCTTGTGTTTTTAGTAGAGACGGGGTTTTATAAAGTTGGCCAGGCTTGTCTCGAACTCCTGACCTCAGGTGATCTGCCCACCTTGGCCTCCCAAAGTGCTCGGATTACAGGTGTGAGCCTGGCCAGAAATGGCACTTTCATAGAATGGTAGTGGAAATGTAAAATGCTAAAACCCTACTGAAAAGCAATTTTGCAGTAAGTATCAAGAGCTTTATAACTGTTCTTTCACTCAGTAATTCTACATCCATGGATTTACCCTAAGGAAGAAAATAAGAAATACATAAAATGGTTAAAGAGTAAATATGCATTGTTAGAAGGTTAAATAATTATGGGATATATAATTACAGGAGTCCTTTGCAAACTTTAAAATTATTTACCAAGATATTTTAAAAACATGGGAAACTATTTCATATTATGATTATGGCACTTATAAAGTCAAACATGTAGTCCAATCTTATCTCTAGTGAAAAGGAATTCACCAAAAAAGTATTTACTGTATTTTTTAAAACATGGGATTTAAGAGACTTCATATGAATAGCTTGACTGTGCATTGAAATTCTTATTTAGGGCCTAACACAGAGGAGGAAGTGTTTGCTAAATGTTGATTTCCTGCTACCTGTTTTTTTCCTCCAAGATCGCTTCTGTATGTGTCTGGGGTCCAGAAGAGTCCAGAATATGAATATGAATGAACGTGTTAATTTTTTAATTCAGTAAGCAACAAGGCCACCCCCACATGGGAGGATCAATGCAGAGAATGAACCCTCCCCAAGGCATGGGGCCCATGAGTCCCAGTCCACAGAATTACGGCAGTGGCATGAGACCACCACCCAATTCCCTCGGCCCCGCCATGCCCGGGATTAACATGGGCCCAGGAGCCGGCAGACCCTGGCCCAATCCTAACAGTGCTAACTCAATTCCATACTCCTCCTCATCACCTGGTACCTATGTGGGACCCCCCCTGGTGGTGGCGGCCCTCCAGGAACACCCACTATGCCCAGTCCCTCAGATTCAACAAATTCCAGCGACAACATCTACACAATGATTAATCTGGTGCCACCTGGAGGCAGCCGGTCCAACTTCCCGATGGGTCCCGGCTCGGACGGTCTGATGGGCAGCATGGGCGGCATGGAGCCACACCACATGAATGGATTGTTAGGGTCAGGTGACATAGATGACTTCCAAAAAATTCTCCTAACAACGTGAATAGTATTAGCAATCTTCCAGGCACCCCTCGAGATGACAGCGAGCTAGGAGGGAACTTCCTCCACTCCTTTCAGAATGACAATTATTCTCCAAGCATGACGATGAGTGTGTGATCCCCTCTTCTCCAAGACGCTGAGAGAGCCGGCATTGCAGGCGGGAAGATGCCAGAAATTATGCAAGAAGTGAGGTGTCATTACCCAGGAGCTGGTGGAAAGGGCATCTCATGCTCCCTTCAACCCCCTCCCATCCCATCCACGCCAACCGTTCCCAATTTTAGTTTCACACAGTAAAAAGGCCGAACTTTTTATTCCATAAAACAAAACAAAAAAGAAAGAGAGAAAGAAAGAAAGAAAAAGAGAAAAGAAAGAAGAAAGAAAGAAAGGAAGGAAGGAAGGAAAAGAAAGAGAAAAAGAAAAGAAAGAAAGAAAGAAAAAGAAAATGTGGCACATGTACACCATGGAATACTATGCAGCCATAAAAAAGGATGAGTTCATGTCCTTTGCAGGAACATGGATGAAGCTGGAAACCATCATTCTGAGCAAGCTATCATAAGGACAGAAAACCAAACACCACATGTTCTCACTCATAGGTGGGAATTGAACAGCGAAAACACTTGGACAGGGCGGGTAGCATCACACACGGGGGCCTGTCCTAGCGTGGAGGCTAGGGGAGGGATAGCATTAGGAGAAGTACCTAATGTAAATGACGAGTTAATGGGTGCCGCAAACCAACATGGCACATGTATACCTATGTAACAAACCTGCACGTTGTGCACATGTGCCCTAGAACTTAAAGTACAATAATAAAAAAATTATGCTGCCAGAATATGCTAGTGTGATTTTTCTGATCAATGTGGTACATTTATTTCTATTTTATACAACAGAACATAACGATACTGTTTTGATTGTAGAAAATCTTCACTGTTACCACCTTGCTGACATGACACATTTTTGAACAACTAAGATGTGCGGAAGGTTAAGACTTATTCAGAATCACAACTCTCAGTATTAATGCCTCATTTGATCCTGGGGTAGAACATGGGCATTGACTATAATGTTTCCATTTTTCTTGCTTTGCTTCTGTGAGTGCTGAGTGTGTTCTGGATACTCAAATGACTTTTCATTTAAATTGAATGGAGAAAGATTGAGGGGTTCTAGAATTAAAAACAACTTAAACTACATAGAAATATCAAGGATATTTTAATTATATGGTCACCTGGAGGCTGGGAGAAAGTGTAGGACGATGCAGACACCTCTCCATCTTAACAATAATCCTACCTTATTTCATTTGTGGGTCAACAGTGGATTGACTGACCTGAGATCATTTCCCCTCAACTGCAAAAATATAAAGTTTATAAAAACCAGGTCTTGAGGAAATAGAGCTTAATATCAATAAGGCTGTAAAGAAAAAATTCCTAGAAAACATCAGAGCCCAACAATGTGCTGGGATTCTATGTCACATGGCTGGTACCAGTTGCTGTCATTAATGTTGGAGTACATGGAAAGGATAATACTTGGGGGGATGGGGCCTTATAAAGTTTAGTAGGTTTGCTTGTCTTAGAAAATGTTGTTTTTGGTGATTGTTGTTTTGGTTTGGTTTGGTTTATTTGGGTTTTTTTTTTTTTTTTTTTTTGGAGATGGAGTCTCGCTCTTGTCCCCCCAGGCTGGAGGGCAATGGTGCAGTCTGGGCTCACTGCAACCTCTGCCTCCCAGGTTCAAGCAATTCTTCTGCCTCACGCTTCTGAGTAGCTGGGATTATAGGTGCCTGCCACCACGCCTAGCTAAATTCTGTACTTTTAGTAGACACGGGGTTTCACCATGTTGGCCAGGCTAGTCTCGAACTACTGACCACAGGTGATCCACCTGCCTTGGCCTTCCAAAGTGCTGGGATTTCAGGCATGAGAAAATGTTGGTAACAGACATGCAAGAAATTTTAATATTCTATAGATGGCTTGCCTCTGCTGTTGTTATTTACACCTGTATTCCACTGTTTTATCTTCTCATTCCAATTTTACTTGTGAAAATAGCAATAATTATATTCATTCTAAATTCTCAGGCTATTATGAGGGTAAACAAAAATTTTCACAACTGCATTTAAGATCTTTGATAAAATAAAATGAGCCAAAATTCTAAGGCATTCCTATTTTTAAAGAAAACAACAAGGGAGCATCATACATCTGTGTAGGTAATAGTTGGTTTTAAAATGTCGTTTCTGGCCAGGTGTGGTGACTCAAACCTATAATCCCAGCACATTGAGAGGCCGAGGAAGGAGGATCGCTTGAGTCCAGGAGTTTGAGACCAGCCTGGGCAACATAATAAGACTCTGTCTCTACAAAAAGAGTTTGTAAGAATTAGCTGGGCATGGTGGCATGCACCTACTCAGGAGGCTGAGGCAGGAGGATTGCTTGAGCCTGGGAGTTGAAGGCTGCAGTGAGCTGTGATTCTGCCACCCTACTCCAGCCTGGGTGAAAGAGTGAGACCCTGTCTCAAAATGAAGGAATGAATGAATAAAACAAATAAAAATAAATTATCGTTTATAATACAGCCAAAGAGACCATCTGCTAGCTCATTCGGCCGCTTCCTAGGATCAGACAGGAGATTAGTGTAAACATGCATATGCACTGATTGGGCAAAGCCCTTCTCAGGACTTTCACTCAATTCAGGGTTGCTGCTGTTGTTTGTTCTCAATATGTTTTTAAACAGTAAATAAGTTAGCATGGATAAAAACCACTATATAAACCAAAATACATGTCTGAAATTAATCTAAATGTTCTTCAGTATACTCAAGAAGATGTTTTGACCCATGGGTCTCAAATACTAAACTCGAATTGCTTCAGAAGAAGCATAAAGTCATTGAAAATTTCAGAAAGCAATATGTGTATGTCTATGTGTGTACATGCAAAGACACATACATAATTTCTTCTAAAGATTACTATCAATTTTGGTTTCAAACTTATTGAATCAACATGATGATATCAATAATAGTTACATTATTTATGTATTTACGGAATGAAATGCCAAGAGGCATATGTATTTCCCCTCCCTCACCTTCCAATTTGCTTATGCAACAAGTTGGCAAGCCTAGTGGTTTATGAGGAAATCTGTTAGAGAGTAAGTAGTGGACACACTGTCTTATGATAACATTTGCTCTTTCTTTCTCCAGTCTAAATTATATAGTTCACTTGATTGTTGTAGTTACGAAGTTGTATTTGTTCATGTGTCTGTCTCCCCATTGGACAGTGAGTCCAGGAGAGCAGGGATTATGATTTTTATCTCTGTGTCTAATCACTTTTCTGCCCCCAGGAGCCGGCTGCCTTATTCAGTAAATGGATGCTCTTCCACATGGTAGTCTTGATTGGTCAATTTCTGTACTATATAAGGTTTTGGGAAGCAGAGATGGACAATGATGAGAGAGAGTAGATGAAAGGAAGATGAGGTTATAGGGAGAATGTGGGAAAGGAAAGAAGGGGATATCTTCATAGAGCAGGAAGCAAAATTGGAAGTCAAAGTGTCCAGTGGCAGTGGTGAAAAGTGTTGACCAACCTCGATTTGATGAAGGTGGCGTCAAATCAATTTAAACTTTTCACGGGGAAGCAGGGTATTTCTCAACCTAATGCTTATGGGGAATTGGCCTCTGTATTTCTCTCCAGACTTTCACGGACTACTCAGCCTAGCCCAAACATGAGCCAGATGCCGAATGGACTGCCAATGTGAAAATTATTCGATTTGATTAAGAAACAATTTAATCTTATTCTGGTTTGTATTTAAAGCCTGCTAATATCAAAGTACACGGAATTTTCATTTTTATATCAGCAACTTAGATGCCATTTAGAAGCTGTGCCATCCTGAAATTAAAACCACAAGTGCTAGAGTCAGCTTTCACCATTCCCTAGAAGAGATCAGCTTTTTTGGTGTTAACAATGTGTTCTATAGCAGGAAGGCAAGACTACTGTCCAAGATCTGACCTCCTTTCCTATCTCCCGGAGGGCTGTGATGAGGGCCACTGCTGCTGGCTGTGGGGGTCTCCATTTCCCTGCCCCTCAACCCTGTACCCTCAGTGCACACTCCGCCTTTCCTTTTTTACATGGCAGACTAGCTGTGTCTTCTGGTGGCCACGTAGCTTCAGAAGTGTGGTTTTTAGTAGGTACAGATCTACTAGGACCTTTCGTTCAGTTAAAGCTTCTAGGAACTGAAAGACAACAGGAGGCGAGGAGAGCAGGAGAAAGAGGAAGCATGGAGTATTAGAAGATAAACGATCCTCATTTCAAATGAAGACTGCTTAATGAAAAATCTCCTTAAGGCACTATTTCCCAAACTTGCCTGTTCATCAGTGTGAATTACACAGGGCCGCTGGGAAAAATCCAGACTCCTGGCTGCCATTTTAGAACCATTAAATACATCTGCAGAGGTAAGAGTCTGGATAATCTGTATTTTCAACATGCCCTGGAAATTCCAACACTCAGGCAAATTAGGGAATCACTAATTTAAAAGAAGTCTACTCCATCAATTTAAGTTGTTAAGATTTGAATAGATCAGGATTAGCTCTCAAAAATGCATTGCTTCTTGAAGTAAACATTTCAACAGAATTAAATTTTGAAAGAATTAAATCCCCTAATGCTATCCCTTCCCTAGCTCCCCACAGGACCCAGTGTGTGATGTTCCCCTCCATGTGTCCATGTGTTCTCATTGTTCAACTCCCACTTATGAGTGAGAACATGTGGTGTTTGGTTTTCTGTTCCTGTGTTAGTTTGCTGAGGATGATGGCTTCCAGCTTCATCCGTGTCCCTGCAAAGGACATGAACTCATCCTTTTTTTATGGCTGAGAGTATTCCATGGAGTATATGTGTCACTTTTTTTTATCCAGTGTATCAGTGATGGGCATTTGGGTTGGTTCCAAGTCTTTGCTATTGGGAATGGTGCTGCAATAAACATGTGTGTGCATGCGTCTTTATAGTAGAATGATTTATAATCTTTGGGCATATACCCGGAAATGGGATTGTGAGGTTAATTGGTATTTCTGGTTCTAGATCCTGGAGGAATAGCCACACTGTCTTCCCCAATGGTTGTACTAATTTACACTCCCACCAACAGTGTAAAAGCGTTCCTATTTTTCCACATCATCTCCAGCACCTAATGTAGATGAGAGGTTGATGGGTGAAGCAAACTACCATATCATGTGTATACCTATGTAACAAACCTGCACATTCTCCACATGTATCCCAGAACTTAAAGTATAATAATAACAATTAAAAAGATTGAAAATTTAAAATTTTAATTTAAATTGGGCTTTAGTTACTTGCAAAATACATTGTATTTCCAAACAATGTGCAAAACAAAGAGTTATTGTATGCGTTATCAATAAAGTTATATCGCTTCTCTTAAAAATAACATTAAAGAAAAATAATTAAATCCATTTTAGGATAATTTAAAAACGTATCTGTCAATTTTAACTGAAAATTCTCTTACATTTATACATCCCACATTCTAATAAGGACTAATTGACACTTAATTATGAGCAGTAAAGAAATATGTGTTTGCATGTCTGTATACTTATAGATCAATTCCAATGGAAATATCTATTTGGAGTCAGAAAATCTGTTTGGTCCCAGTTCTCACTAAAAACATGATCTCATTAAAAATACTTAAACACAGTAAACTTTACTTTCTCATTTATTACAAAAAATTAAATCCCTGGCACTAGAAATGTAAAACATGGCAAGTATGCATGTTCTAATCTGGAGTTAATTTGGTATGTGTAATCCCATAAGCAAAGCAGTAGCCATGTCCTATTGTTTTTTTTTTTTTTTTCTTTCCCAATACACATGCTAATCTACTGCCTCCCCCAGCCCCTGGCCATATTAATATTACTGAAGCCCACTTTCATCAGTGTCTTTCCATGATAAAAACAAATGAGCAAGCAACCAAAAACTACACAAAACCACATGCACACACATGGCCCTCCTTCAATGGATCTCCACTGCCTAGAGAATTAAATCCAATTCCTCTGCATGGTATGCAAAATCTCCACAGTAAGGCCCAACCTGCCTCTCCAGCTTGATCTCTAACTGCTTCCCTACACATAACACATGTGCTGCCAAGAGGGACTTCTGGCTGTGTCCCAAACACGCCTGGGTTTCCCAGCTCCAGTTGCCCTGCCTGGTGTCTGTGCACATCTCACCTATCCACACTCTTCCCACTCTTCCAAGTCACCTCATATGCCTCTCTCCACTCCACCAGACTTAATATGTACTGTTTCCCCACCACCCCACGTGCATAATTCTGCCCTGTTCTATTTGTCTGGGACGTGAGCTCCTTGGAAACAGTCTATATCTTAAGAAAGCACCTTTTAATCTCTAACACTGCCGAATATGTGAGTAGACTGGAAAGACCATGAGCTTCAGAATCAAGTGGCCATGGATACCTTTCTTGAAAGGTAAAGAAAGTCTTGAGAGACTTTCAAGGAGTTACTTAGCCTTCCTGAGCTTTTTGCTCCTTAATTGGTATAGCAGTGATAATAAATCAACCCTACACAATATTAAGTTATGGAAATAAGTGTCTGTGAAAGCATCTTGCTCACAGTGATTGCTCAATAATGACTCATCTCCTCCCTTCCCTTCTTAATTCAGATGTATTAACATATGTTCAATAAAGCAATAAGTGTTTGTGATTCCATTTTTCTAGTTCCTAATTCTAGTTATTTCAGGTTTTTATACAGGTGCAGAAGCCCTTTTCTTCTACACTGGTTCCCCTAAGAGGAGTTACCTTGACCTAAAACATAAGAAAAGCACCAACCATAAAACTCTGCCTTTCTTAGTCAGTTATGTGCATTTTAAAAAATAAACGTTCTACTTAAGCTGTTATTCTGGAAAACCAGAATTTCACTGGCAATCCCTGATCCATTTATGCCCATAAATTTCCAAGGTAAATACAGCAAATAGGCAGAAGCTGGTAATATGAAGATAGAGATGAGTCAGGATGGGAACTGGTGGCTGGGATGAGGGCCAGAAGAAAACTACAGGTATAGGAGCCAGGAAAATTAGTTGCTTAACACTGATTAATGGCCATGCTTGTCCTACTCATTACAAACATTAACTTCTCATTTAAGTTATTTTAAAATATTTTTATGCTGACACGCTAAAGTTTTTGTGCTAACAAAATCAAATTTCATCTTTCTGGAATATTTCAGAGCCAAGGTAATCTAAAATTTTTAGATAGGGGCTAAAGAAAGGGAGCTCAGGCCCGACAGTCTTAGGATATAGGCGGAATAGAAAATGGGGGGAACTGAACGAGGAGAGACGTTAGGCTTGCAAAGGTAGGTACCAGGATGTAAGCATGAGGTTCAAGTTCACAGTCCCATTCACTTTATTAACAGCACTGAGCAGTATCACTGCTGCCCAAGCCATCAGAAAGGTCCTGGCCAAAAATGCAAATCCTTCTTTATCTTCCAGAACTGGAATTCCCATTCAACAGATTTTCTGGAAAAATTAAGTTTCCTTTTACATTGTCATGGCTATTTTTTTGAGATCACAATGCCCAGAGTACAGCTTCTAGATTATCTTGATATCTAACTCCTGGTTCCTTAAGAACAGCTGAAATACTAAGAGCAAATGACAGCTGCTAGACCCCTTGAAGTTACTGTTTAAAAAAAAAAAAAAACTGTTCCCTAGGTATTTCTCTGTTTCACTGAAAGAAAAACAAACTCCCAGGGGAAATAGAAACCTACAAACCTTTGAAAATAATTCTTTTTTAACACAGGCCAATTACTAAATAGAGAACTCATCAAAGAAAAAGTATTTTCTTAAAGCAAAAAACTAAACCCGCATTTAGGTAAATTAATGTTTATTCATAACGATTTTTAATGTTATTTGTTATTCTAAAACTTGCAAAAATTCCATCTGTTATAGGAGTTATTGAAATAGTCATAGATGGGTGTATGTGCGGGGGAGAAGAT
Source organism: Pan troglodytes (assembly GCF_028858775.2). Lineage (NCBI taxonomy): Eukaryota > Metazoa > Chordata > Mammalia > Primates > Hominidae > Pan > Pan troglodytes. The sequence continues at coordinate 18,140,749 of NC_072413.2, forward strand.
GGCGGCGGCGGGGGAAGCAGCGTGAGCAGCCTGAGGAGCGCCGAGTCCCATTGAAACTGGCAGCCATGGCCCTCCACAGCCCGCAGTATATTTTTGGAGATTTTAGTCCTGATGAATTCAATCAGTTCTTTGTGACTCCTCGATCTTCAATTGAGCTTCCTCCATGCAGTGGAACAGTTCTGTGTGGCACACAAGCTGGGGATAAACTACCTGATGGACAAGAATATCGGAGAATTGAGTTTGGTGTCAATGAAGTCATTGAACCCAGTGACAGTTTGCTGAGAACCCCCAGCTACAGTATTTCAAGCACACTGAACCCTCAGGCCCCTGAATTTATTCTCGGTTGTACAGCTTCCAAAACAACCCCTGATGGTATCACTAAAGAAGCAAGCTACGGCTCCATCGACTGCCAGTACCAGGCTGTGCCCTTGCTTTGGATGGAAGTTCTAATGTGGAGGCGGAAGTTTTGGAAAATGATGGTGTCTCAGGTGGTCTTGGACAAAGGGAGCGTAAAAAGAAGAAAAAGCAGCCACCTGGATATTACAGCTGTTTGAAAGATGGTGGCGATGATAGTATTTCCACAGAAGCCCTGGTCAATGGCCATGCCAACTCAGCAGTCCCGAACAGTGTCAGTGCAGAGGATGCAGAATTTATGGGTGACATGCCCCCGTCAGTTACGCCCAGGACTTTTGACAGCCCCCAGAACTCCACGGACTCTGTCAGTGACACTGTGCCTGACAGTCCTTTCCCCGGAGCACTCGGCAGTGACACCGGGACTGCAGGGCAGCAGGAGGGGGGTCCCGGGGCTGATTTTGGTCAGTCCTGCTTCCCTGCAGGGGCTGGCAGAGACACCCTGTCAAGACAGCTGGGGCTCAGCCCTGCGTTGGTACTGATACTACTGAAAACCTTGGAGTTGCTAATGGACAAATACTCGAATCCTCGGGTGAGGGCACAGCTACCAACGGCGTGGAGTTGCACACCACGGAAAGCATAGACTTGGACCCAGCCAAACCCGAGAGTCCATCACCTCCTGCTGACGGCACGGGCTCTGCATCAGGCATCCTTCCTGTCAGCCAGCCCAGGTCCTGGGCCAGTCTCCTTCACGATTCTAAGCCCTCTTCCTCCTCGCCGGTGGCCTATGTGGAAACTAAGTATTCCCCTCCCGCCATATCTCCCCTGGTTTCTGAAAAGCAAGTTGAAGTCAAAGAAGGGCTTGTTCCAGTTTCAGGGGATCCTGTAGCCAGGCATTGGTTGCTTTCCCGCCGATGTACCACCTGATGAAGTTCATTCCTCTGTATTCCAAAGTGCAAAGGCCTTGTACGTCAACACCCAAGATAGACAGCTTTGTTTGGCTAATGAATGAATTTACTAATATGCCAGTACCTCCAAAACCCGGACAAGCTCTTGGAGATAAAATCGTGAGGGATATTCGCCCTGGAGCTGCCTTTGAGCCCACGTATATTTAGACTCCTGACAGTTAACAAGTCAAGACTGTCTGAAAAGGATCGACAAGAAGATGCTGAGGAATACTTCGGCTTCATTCTAAATGGACTTCATGAGGAAATGTTGAACCTAAAGAAGCTTCTCTCACCAAATAATGAAAAACGTGCGATTTCCAATGGCCCCAAAAACCACTCAGTCAATGAAGAAGAGCAAGAAGAACAAGGCGAAGGAAGCGAGGATGAATGGGAACAAGTGGGCCCCCGGAACAAGACTTCCGTCACCCGCCAGGCGGATTTTGTTCAGACTCCAATCACCGCATTTTTGGTGGCCACATCAGGTCTGTGGTTTACCAGCAGAGTGCAAAAGAATCTGCCACTTTGTAGCCATTTTTCACGTTGCAGTTGGATATCCAGTCTGACAAAATACGCACAGTCCAGGATGCACTGGAGAGCTTGGTGGCAAGAGAATCTGTCCAAGGTTTTACCACAAAAACCGAAGAAGAAGTTGAGATAAGTCGAAGAGTGACTCTGGAAAAACTCCCTCCTGTCCTCGTGCTGCACCTGAAACGATTCGTTTATGAGAAGACTGGTGGTGCCAGAAGCTTATCGAAAATATTGAATATCCTGTGGACTTGGAAATTAGCAAAGAACTGCTTTCTCCAGGGGTTAAAAATAAGAATTTTAAATGCCACAGAACCTATCGGCTCTTTGCAGTGGTCTACCATCACGGCAACAGTGCGACGGGCGGCCATTACACTAGAGACGTCTTCCAGATCGGTCTGAATGGCTGGCTGCGCATCGATGACCAGACAGTCAAGGTGATCAACCAGTACCAGGTGGTGAAACCAACTGCTGAACGCACAGCCCATCTCCTGTATTACCGCCGAGCGGACCTACTGTAAACCCTGTGTGCGCTGTGTGTGCGCCCAGTGTCCGCTTTGTAGGACACCACCTCACACTCACTTCCCGCCTCTCTTTAGTGGCTCTTTAGAGAGAAACTCTTTCGCCCTTTGCAAAAATGGGCTAGAATGAAAAGGAGATGCCTTGGGGTTCGTGCACAACATAGCTTCTGTTGACTCTAACTTTGAAATCAAAATCATTTGGTTGAAACAGACTGTCGCTTGATTTTAAAAAATACACAAAAACCCATATTTCTGAAATAATGCTGATTCCTGAGATAAGAAAGTGGATTTGATCCCCAGTCTCATTGCTTAGTAGAATAAATCCTGCAGCAGCGACACTTGTAAATTTGTGAAAATGAATTTTATCTTTCCTTAAAAAAGAAATGTTTTAATCCATCACATTTTTCTTCCCTACCCTTTAGTTTTTGATAAATGATAAAAATGAGCCAGTTATCGAAGAAGAACTAGTTCTTACTTCAAAAGAAAAATAAACATAAAAAATAAGTTGCTGGTTCCTAACAGGAAAAAAATTAGTAATTGTGCTGAGGGAAACTGCTTACATAGACATTGCAGATCAAATATTTGGAGTTAAAATGTTAGTCTACATTGATGGATGATTGTAACTTTACTGCCATTAAAAAGATTTCAAATTGCATTCATGCTTCTGTGTACACATAATGAAAAATGGACAAATAATGGAGATCTCTCCTTCAGTCTGCTCTGTTTAATTCTGCTGTCTTTTCTTCTCTAATGCTGCATCCCTAATTGTACATAGGTTAGTGATATCTAGGAGTATAAAGTTGTCACTCATCAATAAAAATCACAAAGTTGGTTTTAAAAAAAAAAGAAATAGTCATAGATGATGGTATAGGTGGAGAGGGGTTGCTGGGCTTTATTTAAAGTGCTTTTCAAAGCTTCACATATAGGTTTCATTCAAACTTTAACAAGAAAAAGATGAACAATCAGAAATGGGTAAGATGTGGGGATATAAATAGATATTTTGTACATAAGACTTCTGCATCCCCAAATATTAGCTTGTTGTGGAATTCTGTCATCTATTCTTGTTTCAGTCAAAACAAGCAAAAAAACCAGTCAGAACAGTATGAACAACAATCATCTAGTTCCACCAAAAACTTTTCACTCAGCAAGCAAGCATTGAGTCCCTAGCTGAAGATGCAAAGAGGAGCAAGAAATATTCTCTTCCATTGAGACGGTCATTGTCTAAAGGAAAATGTAGATAAGCAACCAGACATTCAGAATGACCTGTGTTACAAGCAATAATAAAGCTGAGCGCTGGGTACTATGGGGCACTTGGGAAGATTGCCTAAGCAAGAGAGCTTCACAGGGAGCCTTGATGTCTGAGTAAGAATTAACCAGGTGAAGCAGAAGGGGAAATAGGCTCTAGGAACAGACAGCTTTGAGCGCAAAGGCAGGCAGAGTGTGAGGAGAGGAGGCCTTACTTCCTTGTGACTGCAGCATGAAGGTAAGGGGAGGGCTGAGAGAAATGAGGCTCCACAGGTGCTCCTGGATGTCCTAATTAATTTTGAATTAACAAATCATAAGTATGACTTTTTCTCTGTTTTTTTTTTTTAAAAAACTTTGTTCCTTAATTGCATGCAAAATGTATCTGTTGAGATAAAATAATTTCATACCTATTTCTAATTAGTTGCTTAAATAATTGTTATCCTTGGAGAGCAGTAAATGACAGATGAACATTAAAAATTTTGTAAAAATGTCAATTGCAGTTTGTTCATATATCATGTAGCAATTTCGAGCCTTGTCTGGCTGACGTATACTTGAGGGAGTGTGGAAAGTGTTGAATGCCTGAAGATAAATCAACTCTTCCTCTGGGAGGTGAGTTTATTCTTCTTTGAAACCCATGGGTATTTAGTGTCTGGAGATGGTGGTATGGAGTACATAGAGAAGCCCTTCATTAGGAGTGAACTCTTACTTATTTTCTCTGATGAACTCTCAGACTCTTTTGCTGCCTCAAATTGCACTACGACCTGTCAGGTGTTAGAGAGATCAGCAGTGGAGACAGTCCCAGGAAACAGTCTGGAAACAAAAGGGTCTGCCCCTCTCCTGGGTACATCAAATATGGAAGCATCACATTTGCCAAGAGACAACACCATAAGAGGATAACTGACAGCAGTCAATTCTATCCTGAAAATGCTCTGAGGCTTTAAACATAGTTTATTGCCTTGACATTGGGCCTCAGAGTACACCTGCCTTTTCTCCCACTATCCTGATAAATTCTGCACTCTAAAATGTTTCTCTGTATCAATGTAGCAAACCTCCATTTATTAGCAACTTTAAGTAACCTCCAGGTCCTTTAGATCACTTTCATTCTTCTTTGTCCTGGACATTTTTATATGACAGACAAAAATATCTATTCTCAGAGCTGGAGGAGATAAAAATGTTTTCCCTGAAGGGAATGAACTCTTAATTAAGCTAAAACTTTTTAAAGAGTATATATTAAATGTAAATATAGTATTGTAGAAAATTATAATGTAATAAATTTACTGTGAAAGAGTCCATTTTTCTGGTATAATACTTTTTATGTCGAGTTTAAAAAAAATAGAACAAAAAGCAAAGTAAACTTAGTGAAATGGAGCAGAATAAAGAAACAGAAAACAAACTTATCCTGAGACCCAAGCTGTGTCCTAGGATGAAAGTGGTTTCTGCTGGTTGGCAAGAAGAGAAGAATCCTAGACACTATTTCTCTTGCATAATAGGACAGTAAGGAAAGGGTGTCTCAGCCAAAGAAGTCAAGAGAACTTCTGCCAGATCTTGGAGCAATTCTTATTCTTCGTTAGTTCTTCCTTACTAATCATTTGATTAACTGATAATAAACACTCCCTAGCACTGCAATAAGTGTTTTATATGACTTTATTCAACCTCACAACAATCAAATGGGCCCATTTTACAAATGAAGGACCTGGGGTTCAGAGAGGCCAAGGGACTTTCTCAAAGTCACACAGCTAGTTAGTTGTGGAGCTATGTCAAACTCATGTCAGAATCAAAAATGTTTCTTCTGAACTTTTATACTATACATTGTACTTGCTTTATCTAGTGACAATGCTAAGTTCATTAAGAAGTGAGAAACCACTTCTTCGTATAGTACTCCCAAGTACCTCATGCAATCCTATACAATTTAGCAAAATGTTTCTTTAAGAATTTTCTATCCCCCTTCTCTTTCAGCAGTATATTCCCCACCAGGGAATGAAAGAGGTAACAGGGACAAGGTAGCTAAGGCTAGCACCGTTTCAAAGCATTTTGCTTCAAAAGTGTTTCTCTTCATCATCTCATTAATAGATAGCTACAAAGAATCAGAGAGAGCAACATTCTACTCACACCTTGATCCCTTTATTTGACCAATTACTCAAGGGAATCGACGATTTTTTTTTTTTTTTTGGCTCCACAGGGCACGGATAAACAACTTCATCGATGTGCTTCAGGTTACCATTTGAAAAGGCAGTAGAGATATGTATAAAGGCTTCCAGCTTTGGCATCTGACTAGCCATAAGAGCTTCTGGGTGGCAGTGATGTTAAGTTGCACAGCAAGTCTACAGAAGATTAAGCAGAAGGAAATACAGTGAGATAAGTCAGCATCATGCCTTGCTATAACTGCGCCTACTCCCATAACTGGCATACCTATCAGATTTTGGTGGCTGCACCAAAACACCAGGAAGAAAAGGATGGGGCACGGCTGCACAGTTATGTGATACTTGGAATGTCTTATGTATTGATGATGTGTTTGTGTACATAAACCCTATTCACTGATGCACTGTATGCATATTTAGAGGTCACTTGGCTCTAATCAACTGGAAAAAGAATCACAATCCTCTGAATTGACAAAGGTGCTTCTATAAGCAGCCATTAAAAGAACAAAAACATGTAAATTAAGCAGCTAACTGAAGAAATTGGAAAATATAAATAAACTGGAGAGAAGCAACAGTGGATTTTTAAATGAGCAATATAAGTTGTTATAAAGTTCCAGGCCAGACATGAAAATTGATGTCAAAATCTGAAATTGCAACTACTGGAATACAAAGCTATATACACAGTATGTGATAACAATAAAATACTTCATTCTAGGAATACATGGTTTATCGAATACCAGGAAACTTATTAATTTAATTTAACTCAAAAAGAGAAAAACTGTATAATAATCTATATGTATTTTGAAAAGTTTAAGACGATGGTTAGTTTTCATTTCCAATTTCATTAAATGAATTCACTAGAATAGGAATAAAATGATTAAACAATATGTATTTAAGTTTGCTAGCCAATGTCATTCTTAATGGTGAAAAGCTAGGAATACTGCTTGTAAAGCCAGGACTAGAAATAATGCCTGCAGTCACAACTACTACTTAACATTGTTCTGAGGTCCTAGCCTTGTAAGTAATTAGAAAGAAAACTAAAATTAATGAAGAAATATAGATATTAAAAAGACAGTCACAAAAATTACTATAGGATTATATAATTGCATACCTGGAAAACAGAAGCAGCTTTTTTAAAAAGCTAAAGTGTACTATAGTTCAGTAAGGTGTCCACTGATAAAAAATTATGTAAAAAGGCCAGGCACAGTGGCTCAAGCCTTAATCCCAGTACTTTGGGAGGCTGAGGCAGGCGGATCACGAGGTCAGGAGATCGAGATCATTCTGGCTAACAGGGTGAAACCTCGTCTCTACTAAAAATACAAAAAAATTAGCCGGGCATGGTGGCGGGCGCCTGTAGTCCCAGCTACTCGGGAGGGTGAGGCAGGAAAATGGCGTGAACCCGGGAGGCGGAGCTTGCAGTGAGCCGAGATCGCGCCACTGCACTCCAGCCTGGGCGACAGAGCGAGACTCCGTCTCAAAAAAAAAAAAAAGAGAGAAAGAAAGAAACATTAGCTTGCCTGTATATAAACAAAAATTAGAGAATACAATGTAAGAAATGTTCAAATGTGAACATTTAAAATATATCAAATTAATCATAAATTAATATAATAACAAATAACAAAAATTGAATAAATGGGAAAACATAATGTGGTTGGATAGGAAGAATCAATATTTTAAATATGCTAAATGTTTCTAAAGTATTCTATATCTATAAAGTACTTCCAACCAAACTCCCAAGATTTTTAAAAACCTGGCAACATTATCTTAAATTTAATCAAGAAGTATATGCAATGAGAACAGTCAGGAAAACTCTATAAAAATGAGAGTGTGGGAGGTGGAGGTTGCAGTGAGCCATGATTGTGCCACTGCACTCCAGCTTGGGCAACAGAGTGAGACTTCATCTCAAAAAAATTAAATAAATAAAGTAAAGAATGAAAATATAAACTCCTCATGTATGACTTCTGTAGTCAGACACTAACACTGTATTTTTATAAGCAGCAGGAATTGGGGTGGGGGCATTAAATTTATATAATGCTTTTGAAACAATTCAGAAGCCTTTAATGTGGTCTCTTACAATCAACGAGTTAGCCACATGACTTCATTTTGGTAGTATCCACAGGAGATTTGGCCTCTACTTCATTGGGCTCATTGAAGGTAATCAAATCTTTTCCAGTCATGAGAATCTTTGATCTTTAATTATTTTACTAAGTCTTGCTCTTCAAAAATAACTGTCTTATTTAGTCCCATTAACCCACCAACACCTGCTTACACATATATACATATATACATGTAAAAGAAAAGAGTAAGGTCCCTTAAACTAAGGGGCAATCTGTGGAATATTTGGTGTCCCAAGGTGAAAGAGACACTGTAACATTTTACAAAGAATTTGTAGAGTGCTGAGTAAAAGCAAATAAATGAATTCTACAAATTAGCTCCAAGTTTAGAAAAATTAAACACAAATAAGTACATTCTAATTTAAGCAAAAACCATTATACCCAATGTAGAGATTAACAAAAATTCACAAAATGTTAAAATTTTTGCTAGTTCACCAGTAACTCCCATAAGATGTAAAGATTAGTCTACACGTTTTTAATGCTTTAGCAAGGATCATTTCTATAACTCCATAAGGCAGCATGGTATAGTAGTATGGCCGTCAAACTTCGGCATATAGCAGGGTTGCCTAGGAAGTTGCTCAAACAAACAAACAAACAAACATACGTCCTGACCCTGGAAATTCTCATTCAGCAGTGTCAAAGCTTGGGCATCTAGCTTTACTTTGAACACACTCTCTAGTAATTCTGATACACTCTGAAGTTGAGAACCATTAGTGTATTGGAAAGAACTCAGGCCCTTTGGAGCCATGAAAGACTGGATTTGAATTCTGATTCTGCCATTTATTTGCTATGTGACTGGGGCAAATTACTTACCTCTCTGCACCATCATGTCTAAAATGCCAATCATTTGACTAACTTATCAAGTGATCGCAGAGAAGTAGGATTAAGCACATATTATGCTGTTCTTACAGACAATTTTGCATTTAACAAAATTTTAGTTCATTTTGCATAATAATCTATAATAAATGCTAAATGCAACACAATGTTTGATTCACCATCTTGTTATGTTTTCTTCCCACACCAAAGGTCAATTTCACAGAGTTCTTTAATAATTCTTTCTTGCAGCTGGGCAGGAAAGGAACCAGGGTGGCTAGGATGTTGAACAACCTTAAGCTTATTTCTGCTCTCCAACAGAATTGGTGGTGTCTCTACATTATTCATGCTAGAGGATGGAAGAAGTGTTCATACTAACTCAGAAGTGACAAGCAATAGTTTCCCCTTCTTCATGATATTGTCATGGAGGAAGAAATTTCCTAGGAGAGGCAATAAACTACAGTAGGGAAAGTATGGGCTCTAGAGATTAGAGACCGGCATTCCAATTTTGCTGTATAACTCGGCACAAATTACGTAACCTTGGATAGAGGACAGCTTTCATGAACTAATATCTCATCTGTGATATAGGAATGGGCACACTACAGAGATTTCTGAGGGTTAGAGTAATGAAGTCAGATGTTTGTCTTAGTGCCTACCACATTGTAGGTCCCTAATAATAGGAAAATCCCCTTTCTACTTCCACAGCAGTACTCCATTTCCAAAAGCTGCTGATCAGAAAGCTGTGTCGTGTGTGTGTGTGTGTGTGTGTGTGTGTGTGTGTGTGTGTGTTGGGCCATGCCCAGGTTTCTAATTCTATTCTGTGATCCAGAGTGTATGCCAAAATCATGTTGAACCTCATGGCTTTTGAATAAAATAACTATGGGAAATTTGAAGCTTTTAAGAAAAAGACGGTGTGATTGGAAGAGATTTTTAAGAAAAGGAAAGAAGCTGGACATGTAAAACCATGCTGGTGATTGAATTAATTAGTGAATGATAGTGTAAAAGAAGGCAAGAAAGAAATTGAGAAAATAAATTGCTTCTATTTCTGGAACTGTTAGTGTATCCCCAGGACTGCATTTCCCTCCCTTCCTCCCTCCTTCCCTCCCTTTCTCCCTTCCTCCCTCCCTCCCTTCCTTCCTTCCCCTGTAACTGGCCCACAGGGGAGAGGTTGAACATGCTTCAGCTGATCTGACTCCAGTAACAGGAAAACTGAAAACTAGTTACACTAGAGGCCTCTTGCTTTTTGTGAGATAATTTCTTAGGAAAAATTAAAAAAAAAAAAAACTAATGAACACAACTGGCTTTGGAAATTTAAATGCAAATATTTATAACTTTGGAAGTTTCCAAACGCCTTTCTAAATGTTCCCAATTGCCTTTGCCTTATATAGAGATTTAACAGAATCATTAATGTCAATCAGAAACTCATTTTTGAAAGTTGAGAAAAAGCAGCTTTCATACAGGGAAGCCTGGGGCAAGCATAAACACACTACTTTTTTTTTTTCCTACAAAAGATTCTAAAAATTATCAAGGAACTCGTAAAATAAAATTAGCACTTCTATTGTGTGCTTCTTTAATAATCAACAATGTTGCTCGCAGTCCCAGCACTCCGAACGACGGTGCCTCCCGATGACAACGACCTGAGCGGATCCGCGCCTAGGCCCTCCGCCAGGCCTGCGCTCGCCTCGCCCAGGGGGAGGAAGGCTGAGCCAGGCTCAGGCGGCGCGGCGCGCGGGCCCCCTTCCTTCAAGGGATCAGTCCCCTGGCGTCCCAGCAGCGCCTTCCCCGCTATCGCGCGTCCCCAGCGCCCGCCGCCGCCGCTGCCAGCTGCTGCCTTGACCGCCGGCCCAGACGTGCCCGCGGACGCCGCTGACAGCGCCTGTGCCATGGGGCTGCCTACTCTGGAGTTCAGCGATTCCTACTTGGACAGCCCGGATTTCAGGGAGCGCTTGCAGTGTCAGGAGATTGAGCTGGAGCGAACCAACAAGTTCATCAAGGAGCTCATTAAGGATGGCTCTCTGCTCACTGCGGCGTTGAGGACATGTAATGTTGATTGCCTACCCGGTTCCCTTACCCTTTCACCCTTTCCAAAGGAACCCTGAGTTCCTTCAGGAACACACCTCTACCCAGGTTGGGGATCTGTCTATGGCAGTGCAGAAATTTTCCCAGTCATTACAAGATTTCCAATTTGAATGTATTGATAATGCTGAAACAGATGATGAAATTAGTATTGGTCAGTCACTAAAAGAATTTGCAAGACTACTCATTGCAGCAGCAGAAGAAAGGTGAAGACTGATCCAAAACGCTAATGATGTATTAATTGCACCACTTGAGAAATTTCGAAAAGAACAGATAGGTGCAGCAAAAGATGGAAAGAAGTTTGACAAAGAGAGTGAAAAATATTACTCTATCCTTGAAAAGCATTTAAATTTATCTGCAAAGAAAAAGGAGTCTCATTTGCAAGAGGGAGATACACAAATTGATCGAGCACATCAGAACTTCTATGAAGCATCATTAGAATGTCTTTAAATGGCTCACGCCTGTAATCCCAACACTTTGGGAGAAGGAGGCGGGCGGATCACCTGAGGTTGGGAGTTCGAGACCAGACTGACCTACATGGAGAAATCCGTCTCCACTAAAAATACAAAATTAGCCAGGTGTGGTGGTACATGCCTGTACAGCCAGCTACTCGGGAGGCTGACGCAGGAGAATCGCTTGGACCCAGGAGGCAGAGGTTGCGGTGAGCTGAGACTGCGCCATTGCACTCCAGCCTGGGAAACAAGAGCAAAAATCCGTCTCAAAATAAATAAATAAATAAACAAATAAATAAAAATAAATGAAAAAATATGTCTTTAAAATTCAAGAGGTTCAAGAAAAAAAGAAGTTTGAATTTGCTGAACCGCTTTTGTCATTTCTTCAGGGTTTATTTACTTTTTTACCAAGAGGGATATGAACTTGCCCAGGATTTGCACCGCATAAGCAACAGCTGCAGTTCGACTTGCAGAATACAAGGAATAATTTTGAAAGTACTCGACAAGAGGTAAAGGGGTTGATGCAAAGGGTGAAATCTGCCAACCAGGACTACAGACCACCCAGCCAGTGGACGATGGAAGGCTATCCGTATGTCCAGAAGAAACAACCGCTTGGTTTTACATGGATTAAACAGCCTTGTTACTAGCTCACCGGAAATGTTCAAAATATTGTATCCGACGAAAGACAGATTCAATTGACAAACACTTCTGCTTCGACATACAAGTAGTTGAAAGGCATGGGATCATCACATTACAGGCCTTCTCAGACGCTAATAGGAAACTCTGGCTTGAAGCCATGGATGGGAAGGAAACGATTTATACTCTGCCTGACATTATAAGCAAGAAAGAAGAAAGGTATTTGAACGAAGCAGGGTTCAATTTTGTGAGAAACTGCATTCAAGCTGTGGAAACAAGCAGTATCACCACTTTAGGCCTCTACTGAATAGGAGGAGTGAACTCCAAAGTTCAAAAACTTGTGAATATCATATTTTCTCCTAAATCCCCTCCTGATGTTGATATTGAACTGTGGGACAATAAGACAATGAGTGGGCTGAAAAACTACCTCAGGTGCTTTGCAGCACCACTGATGACTTACAAGTTACATAAAGATTTGTATCATTGCTGTTAAATCTGATGACCAAAACTACAGGGTGGAGGCTGTACATGCATTGGTGTGCACATTGCCAGAGAAAAACAGAGAGATGCTGGACATCTTAATAAAACATCTGGTCAAAGTATCACTGCACAGCCAGCAAAATCTCATGACTGTCTAAAATCTTGGTGTCATATTTCTCCCAACTCTAATGAGAGCACAAGAATAAACTGTAGCTGCTATGGTGAATATTAAATTTCAGAATATTGTGTTAGAAATTCTTACAGAGCACGATGAAACGATTTTTCATACTGCTCCAGACCCAAGCATTCCTCTTCCTCAGCCTCAGTCTCGATCTGGATCCCAAAGGACACGAGCAATCTGCCTCTCTACAGGCTCTAGGAAGCCCAGAGGGACGTGTACTCCATGGCTGGCTGAACCTGACAGTGACTCCTATAGCAGCAGCCCAGACAGCACCCCCATGGGGAGCTTCAAGTCACTCTCTTCTCTTTCCTCGGAACAAAATAGCACTACAAAGTTAGCTTCCTGCCAGCCCAGGGAGAAATCTGGAGGGATTCCTTGGATTGCAACCCCATCATCTTCCCATGGACAGAAAAGCCTTGGTCTCTGGACAACCAGTCCTGAATCAAGTTATAGAGAAGATGCAACCAAGACAGATGCAGAATCAGATTGCCAGAGTGCTGCTTCGGTCACTAGCCCAAGGGATGTTTCCCCACCCATAGACCTAGTCAAGAAAGGGCCTTATGCGCTTTCAGGACTGAAAAGAGCTTCTGCTTCTTCTCTCAGATCCATCTCTGCAGCTGAAGGAAACATGAGCTACAGTGGACCTATTCAAAGCTTAACTTCTGTAGGTTCCAAGGAGACAGCCAAAGCTTCAAACCCAGATCTGCCTCCAAAAATGTGCAGGAGGTTAAGACTAGACACCATCGCAAGCAATGGCTATCAGCGTCCTGGCTCAGTAGTGGCAGCAAAAGCTCAGCTGCTTGAAAATGTTGGTTCACCTAAGCCAGTTTCTTCTGGGCACCAAGCCAAAGCCATGTACTCCTGTAAAGCAGAGCACAGCATGAGTTTTCCTTCCCACAAGGAGCGATATTTTCCAGCGTGGACCCATCAGTGGAACCAGGATGGTTAAAGGAAACTTATGAAGGCAAAACGGGACTAGTTCCAGAAAATTATGTTGTCTTCCTCTACTACTATTTAGTAGATGGCAGTAGCTTCATGGTATCCATGGTAACAAATAATAAGTGCTATGATTTTATCTGACACAGATACAAGGGGATCAGCCCACTAAGTGAAAACAGTCAATTTCTATCAAGTTCTTCACCAGCAGACTATGTAGCTCCTTATTAACGGAAAAAAAGAGGTTTAAAAGGTTGGCCATTCTTTTTTGGTTGGTTTCTTATTTTAAAATTTCTTGCTTCTGAAAAATTTATTTTTGGATAATATGTAACTCTCCAGAATGTCTCTTCCATAGCAATTGCAGAGTTTTAAATACCGTATTAAGTATATATCCCAGAAATTTGGAAACCAGAAATCTACTGTATGGATTTTGAGATGCGTCCTTTACTGCCTGGCATTCTCTGAGGATCTGTGAAACTGTTACTTAAAAATGTTACTGAAAAGCTAGTTACCTGCCCTTTGAGTGCCACAGTCCTGACCTGCTTGTTCTTGACACCTTACATATTACTTCAGAGTTCCCCACTGTGCAGACTCTCAGGTATTAACTGTATAAAACTCTTTACATGCTATTATAATCTGTAATCTCGATCTCTTCTACTTTAATGTTTCTAGAATAGGTTAAATACACATATACACACACAACTATGCCTCAGAAAAGTTATGCTTTTACAAATAAAAAGAACAGATTAGAATTAACAAGTAGGGTGAATAACAGTAGGCAGAGTCAGAATCAGAAATAAATATCAGTGCATCAAAATAAAACAATGAAAAATATTCTGTAATAAAAATTAGCAATGTAATGTAAAAGTCTAATAAAAGGTTACCTTTTTCTTTTACCTCTTACTGTTGACCTCTGTACACTGTAATAAGGTGTTGCTGGATGGAACTTCTTGGTCTAGGTCCTTGGTGACCTTAGTAGTAACAGCAGCATTGCTGACACCCTGATTATCCTCTGATAAAACAGAAGATAGTTTTTCAATGTACCAGTCCCTTAGTCTATACTTGGTTTAAACATACTTGCCATCATCTTGTATCCTACTAGATTAGAGCCTCTTAAAAGCAAATTGGTTTTCTTTCAAAGACCAACTTGACTCCAAAGAGAGATTACGAATCCTACTTCTGCTGCTGCATAAAGAAATCTCAACCTTCATTTTACTTGAACACAGACTAAAGTGTTCCTGCTTCTGAGTTGTCTGTGAGCTAGTTCTATGGATGTTCCATTCAGATTTAAAGCTTTTTTATTGCACAGGACGTGGATATGAAGCCTAACTCTTGTATCTGATGGCAAGGCATATGTTGTAGCCACAGTGCTGGCTATGGTCCCTTTGCTGAAACAAGCTACAGAAGCACTGATTCAAGCTGTGTTTGTGCTAGGAGTTTTAATCTTGTAGATTTGTGAGGATGGCTCTTTTTCCTTCATAATAGATTACATGTATCAGCAAGTCAGGGCCATATACTGGAGACAGGCTAAAGCTGCTTTTCCCTTAAAGAAAGTTCCCTACAGATAAGGTATTTATGAGCATTGAGAAATTCAGGACACGTACTCTAAATCACACAGAATGTTAATTCCACAGGAAGGCAATGCCAGACATTGGAAGAGGATCACATTCGACTTCTAATAGTAGTTCAATAACAAAACCTTAGCTTTTCAGAAACAATGTTAAGATACATTAGAATTGCCACATCCATACCTTCAAAACATGCAATGCGTGCACCCCAGTCACTGCTTACAGTATAATCAGTGTGATGATGAGATTGAGGGGGTCTAAATTTATCATCTCCTGTGTTATGTGAAAATATCCCTCCGTACAAAACATTTGTGTATTTCACAGATGACTCCTTTTGCCATAACGCTACAAAGTTTATGGAAACTATTCAACTGAAGGATTTTTCTGTTGTGCAATGTGTAAAGGTGTGAACAGTAAAATCATCTTTGTATTTCTGCAATGTTAAAAAATAATAATCAACATGTCAGATTGTTGGGCTTTTCTTTGCAGATGTTCTCTAATTCAAAGTTTTTGGTTGTTTGTTTTTGTTTTTTTTAGTTCAAAGTTAATTTGTTTGCCTCTTGAAGATTAGTTTGTCTAAGCTTTCTAGGAACTGCCAAACAGTGATATTCTCAAAAGGATTCAATAAACTAGTTCAAAAAATGTTCCTATCTTCTATTGCCTTAAATCTAATCATGTTCTGTGAACTGCAGTCCCAGTGTGTAACCCAGCGTGATTTATCACCCAGAGTTCTCCATTGTATTTCAAAGTTGATTTACCTCAGGAAAACTGATGGTTTATTGAGTAACTCACATTTTTCCAGAGAAACTGGTTTGAAGTATCCAGTGCAAACTGCCAAGCTCTGTCTTTGTTTATAAACTCACTTACTGGTGATACCGTTCAGGGTAGTCCCTCTCTAAAAACCTTGAATTTTGTCTGGTCTTCTCGGATAAGGAATTCTGAACCTGGTACAATCTCATTCTAACTCTTCTCTTACGTACTAAGTGCTTATACTATATACCTTAATATAACTTAACAGGAAAAGGCTGACCATTTTTGGTATTCTTTCAGTGACACATTTTTCAGTGTCTAAGCTCACAATCATTCTTAATTAACTACATGATTTTTAATACAATTTCTACTACTTTGGGTTTTATTTCCCAGGTATAGACACTGTCCTTTTAATGTTTTCTTAAGGAATTATTCAGAGTAGATTATTAACAACTTAAGATCCTAAACAGATATACATGGGACATGGTTGTAAAAAGAAACAAATCTGTAAGACACTAGGAAATTCAAAATGCTTTCAAGCTTTCTTTGAACTTTACTACTGAATGATTTATTTGCAACTCATTATCTGGTATAGTGGGGAAGAGCCACTTATGTCTCTTTAAGCCAAGATATATTTAAGATAACAATAAAGATAAAATATCAATTTCACTATCTAGATTTGATTTTGACACAATGAAAAGCTGATTGGTTCACAATTAAATGGACACGTTTTCCATAAGTAAGAGATGAAACCCCTGGCTTGGAAATCCTGGGGATTGACAGGTTGAATGTCCTTGGTCCGTGGTGAGCATGTTCACATTTCAACACATGAGATCTGGTGTGATTTCTGTAGCAGCTCCTCAGATTTTGTGAAAACCTAGAAGATAATTTTTTAAAAAGCAATGTTGAATACTTAGAATTGTATTTCTAATAAAAATAAGTCAAACTATTTAATTTTGATAAACAGTTTCAAAACTAAACATGAACTGAACTTATACTTGATGACATAATTTTGTAAATTCATGATGAATTTCTTATTCTGATTTATTTACTATTTTAAAAGATAGGTGTTTCTTTTCTTCCACTGTAAAAGTGTAATGTGTTCATTGTATTTGGAAAACGTGGAAAGTAGAAGATGACTGTTCTTACTTTTTCACTTCTACAGAGGGTAATTTTTTCCACACCATAGAAGTAGAATAATCATACTTCTAATTTGAAAATTTGAAAATGTAAAAAAAATGTTAATCCAAGATCATATCAACATTTAGGGCTAAGAGTTGAGATTATACTGAATATGGTTTTGCATTGAATATATTACAAGCCTTTTTCTGTCATTTACTATTTGATAAAACATGATTTTTAATGCCTGAACACTTTTCTAACACTTGTATGTATTGTTGTTTATTTAATCATTCCTCTATTGTGGAACATTCAAATTGGATCCAAGTTTACTATAAGTAATACTACAATAAAAATATCTATACATTATTTGTGATGTCTTTGGTAGTTTTCTTAGAGTGCCACCTTAATTATCTTTGTGAGAAAGTCCTCAAGAATCCTGCCATTAATTCAGACACTTTCCCTGCTATTGATATGTCCCTTTAAGAGTTCTGAAAATACTTAAGAAACTTGGTAAGAGGAAAGAAAATCAATCCTCTCTTCTGATTCTTCAGTTCCAATTCTCTGTGGCCACTGGATTTTTAAAAATCCTGTTGTCCAAAGCATCTCCCATTTAATTGTTTCTCTCTGACAGCAGGCAAACTGGAAGTCAGAGGTGATACCATAAAAGGAAGTGAATGAAGCAGATGTATGAATTTTGATACATACAACAGATGTCTTTTGATCACACTTCCTGGGCAATATAGTAGTAATCAAAGGAAAACTGGTAACATTTTTGGTTACTATGTTTTAAAGAAAAATTCCTAAGCCTCACAGAGCTGACATGGTTTATTTACCTTCAGGAACATGGCAGTACTTAGGGTAAGTTAGAATCCATTCATTATTGTGTGTGACTGGAGAGATATATTGCTTAAAATCTTTACCAGGCCCTACTTAGAAACAAGTTACAACTGCCTTTAAATCACTCTGTTTATGTCAAAATAGTTAAAGTTAAATAGCAGAATCTAGAGGGGGTCTTGATTAACATGAGATAATAAATATTCGCAGAATCTGATGCCTACCAGAAGAAACTCTAACCCAGATAGGAAAGTTCTTCAGAGTAAAAATCAAGAAGGGTGAGAGTAGCTATGCAATAGAAGTAAGCCTTGGCCTGGACCCAGACAAGATCGTTGCACAAGAGATTGGTTTTGGAAGTAGATTTGGCTGAGATTAAAGTCTCAAGTGACATGAAGATAATGTTTAAGATAAATCCAAACTCTTCTTTATTGCTTGACACTTTTCCAATCAGCATCAACTTCATTCCTGGTAAGTTGGTGTAGCATGGCGAGTTCTGCCTTATTTCATACTTTATTTGGTTAGAATCTGGGGGAGGGGGTAAAGGTGCAGGTTGGTTATTTCAAATGTGCAGGCGACCTCCACCAATTTTGCAGTATAGTGCCATTACTTAAGGGAATACACCCATAAAACTTTTGACTTCCTAGTAATTCTGCTTTTGTGCATTCTTAATTTGAGACTCAGTGAGGGTGAAAGAGTTGTAGATTTGGCAAACACTGCACTATTTTCTCACAATTTTTGGATTTGCTAAAACCAATAACAAATGTATTACCCCTTTTTTTCCTTTAATTTTTAAATCCATGGCCTTTTCACTGCCTTTACTTTCCATGTGTTGCCACTGTATCCTCCACTGTATCCCCCACATCGGGCCCAGCACTTGACACTTAGTAGGCACTCAACCAATACATGTTGAATGAATGAGTTTAATGCATTCCAGTTTTTTTAGCTTTTAGATGATGTTGTGCCTAATGCACACTCCTTCCTTCTTTCACTCCTTCATTAATCCTTTTGTTCATGTCTTTTACTTATGCCAAGCTGTCACACTGTGTGCATGAACTGAGGGATTTAGTTTTTCTTCCACAGCCCCAGAGCCAGCAAGTAACTGACCTTAAACCTAAAACTGTAGGAGTTTGGTCAGGGTGGTGGGAAAAGTTGTAAGTAAAGGTTATAGGGAAAGACACAAATCTTCTTGGAAGAATGGGAGATTTTGCAAAAGCTTCAAAAGAGAATTTAGCTGAAGGCAGTTAAATTCTCTTAAGAGCAAGGGTTAGATAACAAGGGAATGTAAAGAAACTTATCTAGATAAATTGTTCTACTTATATCTCTGGAAACCACGCTTTGATCATTCATGTGCAGGACTGCTCTCTACTCGGGGAGTTGACAATGTTAATTACCCACAAATTGTGTTTGCTCCAAGCCCGTGTCATTAAATCTGTACTAAATAAGTGCAAGCGGGGCCAGCTTAGGGGGGCTGCACTCCTTTTGGCTGCTGCACTCTCTCATCAGCAGCACTGAGTGGTGCAGTCCCCTAGCCGCACTGTCAGGAAAAATACCTATGTCAGCAAACTCCTTTCATTCGTCACTTGGCCAGAGTCTGCAGGACAGATCGGCATAAAACACTCATTGGTTTTCACCTTTACTCTTGCAGAATGAGTTATAAAGCCAAAGACCTCAAGAAAAGCACACTCCTTAACAGCCAGTTCAGAGGTGACAGCCAGGGAATAAGAAATAAGAACCTTCCAGAGGATGGAGCCACCACCAAAAATGATGGAAAAGAGGGTTCCTCCCAGAGAGTAGATTCAGGGGCTATTTAAGGAATTTCCCCATGCCCTGTGTAGGGAGCTTCTCACTACTTGCTACTCTGGATTTCCTTATGGTTATACTCTAGCGACTGCTGCTTGCCTGCCTGTCTTCTTTCTTGCATAGCAGGTTTCTTTATTTAATTTTATTTTTTTCTTCAATTATGGTGGTCTTTTCACTGTTCTACCATGACAAGAGGTAGAACAGAGATATTTTTACCTCTACATGGGAGGCAGAAAATTGGCCTTTTTATTCAAGAATGCAAAACCAGAAGCTTACATATCAGAATCTGATACAGAGTACAGTCTATTCCCCTTTGGACTTTGGACCTTGGACTTTGAACTGGATGCAATAATGGTATGAGACCCTTGGGTAGGAATGAGTGTCTTGTATGTGTGGGAAAGACAGGAAGGCAGACATCTGGTGACCTAAAAAGAAGGCCATGGCAGAACCTCATTAGTTGTTCAACAATCCTATTTTCTTTTCTTCCCGGGCACACAGCTATGTATTTTCCAGCCATCCTTGTACTTAGATGTAGCCCAGTGACACTTCTGAGGGTGGAATATGGACAGATGTGATGGGCACTGCTGGATCTGGACCATAAAATCCTTCCACATGATGTCAGTGCCCCTTTTACCCCATTGGCAGCTGGATATTGTCATCCAGAGAGTTGGATGACTTAGAAGCCATGTGCAGAAGATGACAACCTTCCATCAGCATGGATCCTTGAGTGACTGTGGAGTGCAATGCCTTCTACCAGTTAGAACTACTGTGATTGACAATCACATTTCATTTGTATTAAGCTACTGATTTGGGGGGTTTATCTCCTTCAGCTCCCACATTAGTACAACTCATGCAGAATGGAGAGTGACTGTGAATACATGTGGCACAGGCTGCTGAAACCTAGGACTTTATAGATGAATTTCTGATTATACTCTCCTTTCTTGCAAAAAGCTTTTTTCAAATTAAATGTTATAATATAAATGTGAATACTTAAAAGTCTTTCTAATGAAATGACTAACTGTAGAAAAGAAAATGTAGGAATGTATACATCCTTGATAAGAGTGTGAAACTGATACAGGCAATGTAGAGTCTTGCTTAGGGATAGTGAACAAAAGAACATACCTGGGTAAAAGAAATGAGAGGTTACAGATAAGAAAACTAATATTTATATTGCACAATATGAAACATTATTTTATACATAGGATTACATTTGATTTTTGCAAATCCCCGTGAAATAGCTATTATTATCAGATCCACTTTATGCATACCAAAAACAAGATTCATATGGGTTAGCTAACTAGGCTATGGTCTCTCAACCAAGCTCTACTTTTTGATTGAGGAGACGGTAGTATCTAGAGCTTCAGTGTTCTTTCTACTGCCCTATGCTACCGCCCAGTGCAGATGTAAGAACAAAACTTATTAGTAAGTGTTTAGACCTTTAGCAACTTTAATCATCCAAAACATAGCTGTGAGACCAAAAAGAGGAAAACAGTTTACAAAAGCCCACATTTATTACACCATGAAAGAGCCAGGTCTGTGAAATGTTGCCTAGAATTTGTGTACTAAACTCAGCAAAATGAATTAACTCAGTGACCTCATTTTCTCCTAAATTACAGTAAATGGAAGATTTAAAAGATGAGAAAAATAAACACAGAAAACTTCAGTTAACACGGTAGAGGATGACCCATTGAAAGATTGGGTGTCCATGTGTGGTAGGTAAAGGCAGGTCCTGTAAGTGTTAGGCAGGCCTAGGCATGTGTTTTCTCTTTTTCTTGTTTGATCTTAAATTTATGACAAATGAAGAACGAGGCCTTTGCCTGGTCTGGATTGACTTGTTATGGAGTCTATGTGAAATGAAAATGATTCATAAACAAAACTGATCCATCCCCAGCAACAGCAGAGATGACCATGAACAATTAGCCACCTGAGAATCCTCAACAATTCTTGGGGAATTCATTAATTATATTTTATTAAAGGGCAGGGATATCCAAGCTGACATATGGGTTACAAAGGCAAAGTATAATTTATGGGTTTTGTTAATGTGAAATATAAATAAATAAGCTTTCGATTTTACTAATACAAACATACCCATCAATTGGTCATCTTCAATTCAGAAATAACTAGAGTTTGAGGGTATCTTAAATCCAAAAAATAAAAACAAAAACCTAACCAGCAGCCATTTGCTGAATTCCTGAGTGCTTAGGACTCTCCATTTCTAGTCTAGCAAACATCTCCCACTCGCAATTTTAAACCTTTTTTCCCAGATCTTTCAAGAAACCTCTAATAGTATCAAGTTCAGCACACAAAGCTAGCTTTCTGTAAGCAGTCTCATCTACCCGCCTTTAAACAGGCTCCTAAAGTCAACCTTAGAATAAAAAGGACTTTTCTTTTGTTATTAAAAGTCTGTTCTCTAGCCAGGTGTGGTGGCTCATACTTGTAATCCCAGGACTTTGTGAGGCTGAGACCAGAAAATTGCTTAAAACCAGGAGTTCAAGACTAGCCTGTACAATGTAGTGAGACCACCATGTCTACAAAAAAAAAAAAAAAAAAAAATTAGCCGGGCATGGTGTCATACACCTGTGGTCCCAGCTACTTGGGAGGCTGAAGTAGGAGGATCACATGAGCCCAGGAGGTTGAGGCTGCAGTGAACCATGGTCATGCACTGCCCTCCAGCCTTGGTGGTAAGAGCAAGACAGATGTTTCAATAATTTTTTTAAAAAAGTCTGTCCTCTGCCTCAAATGGACTTTGCTGTTATATTAAAACCATTGATATATGTATAAACCAGGTGTGGTGGCTCACACTTGTAATCCTAGCACTTCTAAGAGGCTGAGGCAGGAGGATTGCTTGAGACCACAAGTTCAAGACCAGCCTCAGCAAGATGCTGGTGAGACCCCATCTTTGTGAGACCCCGTCTCTACAAAAAATACGAAAACTAGCCAGTTGTGGCTGTGTGTGCCTATATTCCCAGCAACTCAGGAGGCTGAGACAAGAGAATCCCCTGAACCCAAGAATTTGAGGTTACAGTGAGCTGATTGAGAACTGCACTCCAATCTGGGAACCAGAGTGAGAACCTGTCTCAAAAAAAAAAAAAAAAAAAGAAAGAAGAAAATATGTAAAAATGAATGTTTTAAATTGGAACAATTACCATAACATCAAAACACGCATTTGATGAGATGTGAAAATTTCTTCTTAAGTATTTATCCATTTCTGGTTTTGTAGCAAAGGCATTATTATACTTCTATAACTTGTCTAATAGAGTCAGATAGAATCAAGCAAAGTTGGCAGAGCCTAGGCATCTACCTAAAAGAAATGCTCTCTCCCATTTCCGTGAACACATTAACTCCTCCTGAGTTCCAGTGGCACTATTTCTGGAGTCCTTTTCAAGGCACATAATCCTAAAGCAGCTGTCACTTGTTACTCTCTTTCAAAGCGTCTTGCTCTTTTTCTTCACAGTACTTTTCAAAATATTTAATATACATTTATTTCTTATAGAAGTTGCCTACCTCACTGGACTTTAAGATCTATGAGGTTAATCCCATGTCTGTTTTGTTTTCTACCTTATTGCCCCTGCTCCCCAGGCACAGAGCAATATGTACCTGACGTATATTTGGCTCTCAATACACATTTGTCATATTTGTGTGTGTGCTTGTTCAACTTCTCTCACTCTGTTTGTGTATAGGTGTGTACTTTCTTGTCATTTTGGGACACTTAGGAATTTCCTTATTTTGCCTCAAGTTCAGCTATGCATTAAAACTATTTTATAAAAACATATTTTATCTTTTTTTTTTTTTCAGACAGAGTTTCACTCTGTTGCTCAGTCTGGAGTGCAGTGGTGTGATCTCGGCTCACTGCAGCCTCTGCCTCCTGGATTCAAACCATTCTCCTGCCTCAGCCTCCCAAGTAGCTGGGATTACAGGCAACTGCCACCATGCTCAGCTAATTTTTGTATTTTTAGTATAGACAGGGTTTCACCATGTTGTCCAGGCTGATATGGAACTACTTGGGAGGCTGAGGTGGGAGGATTCAGCTACTTTGGCCTCCCAAAGTGCTGGGATTACAGGGGTGAGCCACTGCACCAGGCTTAACATGTTTAGGTGTTTCATATCAGAAGACATTTTTCTGGTCCTCTATTTCAGGAGTTGGCAAACTTCTGTAAAGGGCCAGATAATATTCTCAGCTTTGCGGGCCATGTGATTTCCATCCCAACTACTCAACTAATTCACATTTCCTGTCATCATTAGCATCACTTGAGTTCTAATGTTTTATTATTATTTAAGTAGTAGGAAATCTTCTAGCTGTCAAGATACAAAAGACCTTCAATGGGAGTGTCAGACTCTAAAAGATAAAGCTCAAACTCCCTCCCATATTTGAGTGTGAATTTAAAGCTAATATTTGCTGAGCACTTACTGTGCTTCAGGCACTATTCTAAGTGCCTTTCCTGTTAACCCCTTTACATCTCACAACGGTAGGAAAGACAATGACCATTATAATCTCCATTTGGAAACTGAGGCTCAGTTACATAAAGTTACACCATGCAGTGGTGGATAAAGGACACCAACTCAGGTCTGACTTCAGAAACCATGCTCCACTCAGAATGCTAACCCCCTAACACCCAGTCTTCTATCTCTTGATGAGTTCTGAATTATCACGCAGGTATTTACCCTTCTCCAGTAGCGACCTTGCCTCAGAAACACATAATCTCACCCCAGCTTCAGAGAAAAGCTGATTGATCTCCATGCACTCTTACATTCTAGACAGCGATTGGCTTAGGTCTGAGGTTTCTCAACAAATTAGTACATGGCATAATCTCAGGCCACAGGGGCTGGCCAGAAATGGACAGGTAACCTTAACTAGGCTGATGCCATGGGAGGGAAATTTGCTGAGGGTTTTTAGAAAACAAGTTTCATCAATCTTGGGAGAAAATCTTGAAGAGGGCCAGCCTCTCTTCATCCAAAGATTGCCATATTATGTGTGCAAAGCTTGAAGCTACAGCAAACATCTTATTCATTATGAGGATAAAACCAGAACAAAGTGGCAGAGTTCAGAGATTCAAAAACAAAGGCAGCCAGAGCTCTAGTTGAATCACAGCTGCTCACCACTCTAGTGCTGGATTTTTTCCATTGTAAATCAATACACCACCTTTGTGTTTTAAACCAGTTTCAACTGGGTTTTCATTCAATGGAGTGTAACCTGACTGAAGTTATTTGAAATCTTTCAAGATCTGGCCTCAGCATACCTTTCTAGTCCTTATTTTTACTTGTCTAGGGCTAAATTACCCAGAGTTTCCCAAACACACCACACCGTTCATGGATTTGCAAGCGTGATTCTTTCTGCCTTCATTGTCCTTTGCTCTCCTCTCCCTGGAGAATTCATGCTGGGTTGCAATTATGTTTTAAATGTCTGTCTCCACCCCTTGATTTGGCTACATCATTTTTGCCTTTACACTCTTTGCACTTCTCATGCACTTAAGACATAATAAGCACTCCAATAAGTGTCTATAAGATTAATAAAAAAGATGGGCAACATGGAAATCTGAATCATAATATAAACTTTCTCTACAAGATACTTGGCCTGGTGCAATGGCTCATGCCTGTAATCCCAGCACTTTGGGAGGCCAAGGCTGGTGGATCATGAGGTCAGGAGTTCAAGAACAGCCCGGCCAAGATGGTGAAACCCTGTCTCTACTAAAAATAAAAAAATTAGCTGGGTGTGGTGGTGGGCACCTATAATCCCAGCTACTTGGGAGGCTGAGGTAGAAAATTGCTTGAACCTGGGAGGCAGAGGTTGCAGTGAGCTGAGATTGCACCACTGCACTCCAGTTAAAAAAAGAAAAAAAAACCATTTAGATCAATGCTGTCTGGTTAAATATTCTGTGATAACGGAAATGTTCTATACCTGCCCTGTCCAATAAAGTAGCCACTAGCCAAGTGCGTCTATTGAGCACTTGAAATGTAGCTAGTATGTTGGAAGAACTGAATTTTAAATTTCATTTAATTATAACTGATTAAAAGTTAAGTAGCTAGTGGCTACTATACTGAATATCACAGATGTAGACAACAAATTTTAAAAATTCTCCAAATATGGGAATGGGTCACCTAAATGATTTTAGATACCAAGCTAAATAAAAACATCTGGAGATGGTACTATTTTGACTCCAATAATTTTTTTTGTTGAAAGCAATATATATTATATATACACACATATAAATATATACACATACACATATATATAATCTAGAGGTTTCTTTCCTTCCAAAAATACTTCATACCTATAACTTAAAAAATATAATTTTATCTTTCTTGTCTTTATTTTGAATTTTCAGTCATTTCAAAGTTAATATGAGCAATAATATCATTAAAAAGTGGGCAAAGGATATGAACAGACACTTCTCAAAAGAAGTTGGCCAACAAACATATGAAAGAAAGCTCAACATCACTGATCATCAGAGAAATGCAAATCAAAACCACAATGAGATACCATCTCATGCCAGTCAGAATGGTGATTATTTAAAAGAGTCAGGATACGATAGATGCTGGTGAGGCTGTGGAGAAATAGGAATGCTTTTACACTGTTGGTGAGGATATACATTAGTTTAATCATTCTGGAAGACAGCATGGTGATTCCTCAAGTATCTAAAACCAGAAATACCATTTGACCCTGCAATCCCATTACTGGGTATGTACCCAAAGGAATATAAATCTTTCTACTTATTGCAGTACAATTTACAATAGCAAAGACTGGAACCAACCCAAATGCCCATCAATGATAGACTGGATAAAGAAAATATGTTACATATACACTATGGAATACTATGCAGGCATGAAAAATGAATGAGAGCATGTCCTTTGCAGGGACATGGATGAAACTGGAAGCCACCATCCTTGGCAAACTAACACAAGAACAGAAAACCAGACACTGCATGTTCTCATTCAGTGGGAGTTGAACGTTGAGAACACATGGACACAGCGAGGTGAACAACATACACCACGGTCTGTTGGGGGACGGGGATGAGGAGAGGGAACTTAAGAGGACGGGTCAATAGCTGCAGCAAATCACCATGGCACACGTATACCTATGCAACAAACCTGCACATTCTGTACACGTATCCTCTTTTTAGAAGCAGCAATAAAGAAAAATAAGTGATCGCTTCATTTCAGGAGGTAGAGTTTTCCTCTTAAAGTTTTTCAGATTTAATCTCAAAGGTTTGGCTTTTTATGCATCTCACTACGTGTAATTTTCAGTTAATACATCAATGCCTTCTGCTCTCCTTACATCTCTCCTTAAAACAGTACATCTTTTTGCTTAACTAAAGTGGTGACTCTCTCAATTTTTTTTTTTTTTTTTTTGTCAGTTCCTATTGCATTTTTCCCCACTTCGCACTCAGGTATTATAACCTGACACTGAGAATGTTTGTCTCAAAAAAACTGGAAAAAACAATGTTTTTCCAGTATAGATGAATTCTGTACTCTTGGCTTTTCCTGATGTATCCCAATTGTTCTATGTAACCAGGAAATTTCACATGCCGTTACTTTTTCTAAAAGCCATCCATTCCCCCTGGTGGAGGTACTACGTGTGTGTGTGTGTGTGTGTGTGTGTGTGTGTGTGTGTGTGTATTATTATTCTATAATATGGTTTACTTATAACCTTAGACACACACTCTTCCAGCGTCTAATTGAATTAAAGTAGTTTTTCATGGGGTTTAATTTCCAGTTTACACAAAAGGGCATATGCCAAGAGAAATGGTCATATTACAAAAGGCTTTTTTCTCTCTCTCTAAGTATTCTACCTAACAAGCAGATATTTTATGTTTAAAGATAGCTTCTTGTGGTTTGGGCTGTCTTTATTCGGGTTTTGACCACCTGAAAAAACTAAGTCATCTCTAATACAGGTCTAAGTATTTTTTTTCTCTTGACTATGTAACTTTTGAATTTGTTTTTGAAGTCTTTCCATTATTACTCTGATTAAATAAGTGACCATTATCTCTCAAGGATATGTAATTCTACTTTAATTAAATATTTTTAGGCTTTTTGCATCCAAACAAATGACAAACTTCCCCAGAATCAAATTCAAATTTAAGCCTTTTTCACCTAAAATTGACTAAGAGATTTTCTAGTTGGGCTCCTGGGAAGTCTCAAAAGATTTGTCTCCCATTAGGCTTGTTTGACCAGCTCCCAAAATCTTCTCTAGTGTCCGTGAGCTTTCTTTCAAAACAATATGTAGCATTTCCCTTGCTAGTAAACCCCCAATCTTCTCTTTGTCCTTCACACATATAGAAGACCACCGTGGTTTTCAGTTTTGTTCAGAACTACAATTCTGTGATTCCCAAATAAATTGTATACTTTAGAGATCCATCTTTATTTTGACTTCAATAGTGGTGATAAATTCTGATACAATATTCAAGAATATGTTTTATAACAATACTAAGTCAATTTAGAAATGCATTTTACTGCGATATAAAATCCTTAACTTTTCTCCTCCACTGACATTATGTATGATTTTGTTATTAATTTACAAGCACTTAAAAATTCTTTATTTTACGTAAAGTTTATATTAGATATAATTTTGTGAGGAAAATAAAATGTCGGTTTTCTATTTGCATTGTGCTAATTCAGACTGCACTTGGTTCTTCATGCACACTGTATAAGCTAAAGTTTAGACAAATTATTGTAAAAACTGATACACATATAGACCATTATAGTGTTATTTTTAAAAGCACAAGAAAATACTTTAGAAGATCACAAGGAGATTACAGCAAATGAATCTTCATATTCATTACCTCAATGAAACAGAATTTAACACTAGTTTCAATGTCTTTTTTTCCAAAAGACTAATTTTCAAGTGAAAGCTTTAGATCTTTGAAAATAATAGACTTAAAGATAAAGATAGAAAAGATACATAATTCATTTCGGCAGTTTTCTGAGAAATACCACATTTTCCAAAATATATATGTTCTTATAAGAAATGGATTCTCTTTAGGCTACTAGGATATCAATCTTCTACAATAGGCCAATTGTCAAAGCACTAGGCCTATGTTCACTCAACCAGTCTCATGAAGCAAAAACTGAATTAAGATATTCCATTTATTTTAGTCCACATATTTATCAAGCATAAGAAACTATGGAACAAAGACTCTTTCTTGCTGAAGTTGCTGGGATTTCCATGGTGCTTAATGCATATTTTTTTAAATTGTGAGATCAAAGAACACAAATCTTGAGCCATTGTGTATGTTACCTGGGTAAAAAAATTAAATTTGATCTTTTCAAATATATAATGGAATCCCAGGCATAGTGATTTATTAAAATATGAACTTAAATATTTAAGAGAAAATTAATCACAACGAAATGAGTTGATTTTCTAAGAAAAGCAAGTATGTAATTAAGGAATCATTAGCAGACACTCTCAAAACCATTACAACATTTAAAAGCAATCAACATTACAACTCTTAGGGTGTGTTTTAAATTTCTCACAACCTAAACATATACATTCATTAATTATTCACTTGCCATGATCAACAATGAAAGATGAGTTAGAAAAACCAGAGGCTTTAATTCAAAAATGACAATCTTTGGCACCGCAGCAAGGAAATAACTAGCTGGTGAAATTAATGACTCCACCTGGCTTTATCTCGGCAATGTTCTGAAATACATGCAATGAACAACTTGACATTGTTTGATGTTCTTAATTCATTACAGCCATCTCTATGGGTGGTCTTAATAGATAAGATCAATCAGAAATGATCATATTATGAAATGTAAATCACTTCACATGACTTATCTGGAAAATGTGCTTGTACTTACTTGCACCATCTCAAGTTCCAAGAGCCAAAAACATATACATGCTCATGGAGGAGAATTTCCTTTCTGATTTTAGAACAGTCTGAAAGGGGGTGAAAAAACGAAAAAGAAGAGGGAGCTTACAAATAACAAAAATGTATATCCCAAATGAAAATTAGAATGCCTATGGAACTAGTAGCAGTAACAACAGTAGACAAAAGATAGGATGTAGATGTTAAGAAGATGTCTACAAGGGAAGCACAAGACTCCAAATGCTCTTGCTACTAAAATGCAGATTCAAGGTTTACCATCTGTAATATTCTGCTGCCAAGTACATCTATGGCCACTGGTACTGTCTAAAATGAGGATGTGTATTATGAAATCATCAAAAAGGACTGCATAGCAGAAACTTTTCTGATATCAAGGGATCAACTTAACTACAATTATATACAGGTGCCAATTTCCTCTGGAGTAAACTACCACACGGGGCCTCATGTACTAGTCAGATAATCCAAGTCAGCCTTTATTGCATAACCTATCTAAAAGATTGGACTCTATATTCTGGCTCTGCAGAACTGAGAGAAGAAATGTATAAAAAGATACTGATATTGCCTTTGTCTATGGGAATTCTTGAGTCTAATAAAAAAATCTGGGAAAAATCTAACTTCATGATTACACTTGGGCACATAGGTGATTAATATGAATGAAGTAACAACCATAAATACAATCATAACCACAAGAACAACAGTAATTCAAATCTTCTCACTTCATAGATGTTCTTAGAATGCTCTATTGGTATCTTGTAGGTGCTCTCCCCAAGCCTCAGGTGTTATTCCATAATCTCAGTTGATGCAAAGGCAAACACCACACTCTCCTCTGTTCAATGTCTGCCATCCCTGTCTTTTTGGCCTCTGACTCTTCCCTATACTACTGTCTATGCACTTGAGATCTTCACTGACATAGCTGGACTCTGTATTTATTGATAAGAATATCTCTTTTCTCTTAGACTAGGTATGACCAAAAGGTTAATCTGGGTTCAAAGATTAATGACAATGACCACTCAGTTTTTATTCAAGATCAATTTTATTTGTGGTAAAAACAAACATGGGTTATGTTCCAGACAAACAGATATAAGTGAGTAGACTTATGCCTTGGTGCCTCCTTGGCTCTTCACAGGATGCAAAAACAAATCCTGCCAGCAGGAGGTGGCAGGTTGCAGAGGTGGCTGGTTGCTCTTTCAGCCAGCTTGGCCTTGTCTGGCATGCACAGGCCCCAGCACAGCAAAACATTCAGGGAGTAAGAGTGTTGCACAAACGACTTTACCAACCTCGTCACATTAAGCAGCATTCAAGGATTTGCTGACCACCACTTAAACAAATTTTGTGTTATGCTATAGCAATGCACTTACTTGTTCTATTTCTAAAAAAACATTGGGTTCACACACAGGCCTGGACAAAGCTTCCATCATCCCCATCACTACCATACATGTAATGACATAATCAGGTCACAGTGTGTCCTCAGAATCACTATTCCTAGCTGAGTACACTAAGGCTTTCTATCTAGTTCAGTTCATTGTGTCTGTGTCTCCTCTAAACCCTCCTTCATCATGCCTACCTTGAGGAATTCTGCAAGTGATCATTCACACAAGCTAAGGGATTTTAGCTTTCTCTGCCATAAAGATTATTGCTGAAATACATACCATACAACAAACCAACCCGTTCCCCACAAATCTTACTGACTTCTCACAGAATACATAATGACTTTTATTGTGTCTCTTCCTTCTGTGTTTCTCTTTCCTAACTGAACTTTGTTCTTTATCCATGCCTTCTTACAATCCTGATATATTTTATAACCTTTAGCATTTCTGCCTATAATATTTGGGTTTTCTTCTTTTTGTGTCTTTATTTAATAGTCCCATACAAATATTTTCCCCGTAATCACAATGTTTTCTTTTCACTTTGCTCCAAGTTTGGATAAACTCTACATTGGCTAAGTTTTAGTCATTTGCACTGCTAAGAAAGATGACAATTCAACATGCTGAAGACGACTTCCTCCCTTATAAAGGGGCTAACACAGAGAGCAATACTGTTCATGCTCCTGATTCTTGATCACAAAAATTGATTTAGGCAATTACAATCATATCTCCTCTGACACATCATATTATTCAAGTGAGACAGAGAAAGAATGTCCTATGTCACACAGCTGGGTGGCGACAGCTGCTTTAGCATCAGCACACTGCGTTCACTCGGATTTCTTCATTCATCTCTAAGTAGCAGTAAATCCGGTCCTGAATACTGACTGTGACAGTCAGCTTTCTCCACATCCTTTCTGTCACTGCCTTTGCGATTACTTCAGATTCTTCCCTTAGCTTCTATTTCTCCATTTGTAAAATTGGGTTGATGAGGGTATCTTCCTTCGGTAGCTGTGACAATAAAAATGGGATCATCATGCATCCTCCTTAGCCCCACGAGTAAGCTGTCAGTAAGTGAGGTTGTCATCATTACTGGATATTTAAGATTCTCTACCTATTTGAAAAGTGACAGAGTCTCAGTTGTTTTTCTTTTTGCGTGAATGATCACTTGCTGAATTCATCAAGCAAGCTCTTTAACATTTACCTTCCTTTATTATGCTGGAGCATTTTTAATGTAGGTGGCTTCTGTGGCTTCTCACTATGACTGCTTTGTTTGTTCAAAACTTATACAGGTTGAGTATCCTTTATCTGAAATGCTTGGGTCAGAAGTGTGTTGGGTTTCAACTGTTTTCAGATTTTGGAATATTTGCTTCTATGTAATGAGGTATCTTGGGAATGGGAGCCATGTCTAAACACAAATTCACTTATGTTTCATACACACTTAGCCACATACACATAACCTGAAGGTAATCTTATACAATATTTTAAATAATTTTATGCATGAAACAAAGTTTTGAATGTGTTTTGACTGTGACCCATCACATGAGGTAAGATGTGTGGAATTTTCCATTTGTGGCATCATGTTAGTACTCAAAACATTTTGGATTTTGGAGAATTTCAGATTTTGCACTTTCAGAGTAGGTGTGTTCAATCTGTATATATGGGTCAGATTCAGTTGTCTCCTTTAATCCTTGGCTGAAGGAAGCCCTAAAGACTTTGGGGCCTCAATCTCCCATATGCAGTGACATTCTCAAAGCCATTGACTCAGCTTCTCACCTGGGTTTCCTTCCAGTGAGCCACAGATAGAAGTCACAGATGATGGCAGGGGCCTGCTGGCTGATGGCATTCCAGTACTGGGTTGTGAAGTTGCTGGTGGTGAAATCAGCATATGGCCTCCTCAAAGCTCTTGCAAATGGAATTGGAATTTCAAAGGTTGCCAAGACCTGGAATCCTGGGGAAAAAAAAAAGAGTAAGTGCTAGAGAAGAATAGGAGAATATAAGCCCATCATAGTGGAAGGTATTTATAATGGGTCACAACAATAAAGATGAAGGATTTGCTGTGTAGAGTCAAGAATCAATTTCTGAGAACAATGTAAAGATTTTTATGCTAGGCAAGTGGTTATCTGCAAAATGAAACAATGTGAATGGGTTAAGAATTGGACCCTTTATTTGAAACACCTACTCTAAAACAAATTCTTGGGGAAGCACATGTAGTCAATTAAAGGGGGTACTGTTCAGAAAAACATAAATCCACATTTAATTCTAAGGTTACCTAGTCTATTCTGAAAGCCCCAAGACACAGGCTAGAAACTTTATTTCCCAGGCTGGACCATTACTTTCAGAACCATTTAGAAAGTTTCTTAACATTTTATTTGAATCTTTATTAAAAGTTTAACTAAAAAATTCTAAAGGCAAGATTTTCTTGTGTTAGCTTACTTTAAATATTTCTCCGGGAATATGTCAGACTCAATTGTCCACTCTGGTATCCAGGGTTTTATTCATAATAGTGTTTTTCTTTTTATATTAATACTTACATTAAGCTTAATTAAGAACATTTTACATACATTTGTGAACTCAGTAGTTCTTTCAAAAAGATACTCATTTGAATTCAATTTTATTTAAGGTATGTAGGTTTTCGCAAAGCATATGCCTAAGCTCATTATTCAATTATGATGTCAGTTATTATAGTAAAATGATTATTGCCCTACTTAAAAAAATGCCAGCTAAAAATCTATCTGAAAAACATAACTCCTCTTCAGAGAAGATTCTCAAGAATCATCTGGTCCATAGGGATTTATACTTTAAAAAGATGGTGGTAAATAAGAAAGTTATGTAAAGGTTGATAGCATAAGAGATTCTGATCTCAACACTGATGTTCTGATCTATATATCCATATACTTGTTCAACATTTCCACCTGGAGCTGTAAGAGACATTCACATTTAACAGCTCTAAAATGGGCCTCCTGATACACCCACTGCTAACCACCTCCATCCCAATACATACACAGATTTGTATTTCACCAGTCTTCTACCTATAACCAAATGCTAATTCAATTTGTTTAGTAGTTCAGCCAAAAACTTTGGGGTTATCCTTGATTCTTCTCTTTCTTTAACAACCTACACACAATTGAACAAAATCTATCAGCTCTCTGTTTGAAAAATACCCCGAATCATAATTTCCACCTGCTATCTCTCTGATCCAAACCACTACTGTAGCCTGGAATGTTGCAATACTGTCCTAAGTGGTCTCTGCCACTACCCCTGTAACCCTAGTTGGACCTCCATGTAGCAGCCAGAGGGATTCTTGTAAAATGTAACTCAGAGTGTATTACAGGAACTTGCCCATTCAGAGCCCTTCAACGGAATCTCTTCTCATTTAGAGGCAAAGCCATGGTCTGCAAGGCCTTGCACTCTCTGCATCCTCACTCTCTCTGCCCACCACTCTGACTTCACCTCTTACCGCTCTCCCTCTCAGTGCTTCTGCTGCAGCCATACTGGCCTCCTTGCTGTCCTTGAATATGATGAAAGAACTTCAGCACTTACTGTTTCTTCAACTTGGAATATTTCATCCACAAGTCCCTCTGATTTGCCCTCTCACTTCTTGCAGGTCTCTACTAAGATGACACCTTATCAGAGAGACTTTCTTTGGCCATCACATATCAAATAGCAGCCTTCCCACAATACTGTTTACTTCTTTAATCTGTTTTATTTTTCTGCAATCACTCAACCATATCTGATGTATATTTCTCCTTTCTAAGATTTAAGTACCATAACAAAATTTTGTCTGTTTTGTTTGAACCTATACAGTACCTTGAAAAGTAGCTGACAGGTAATCAGTGCCTAACAAACATTTTTTGACTAAACGAATCAATAAATATCTCAGCAACATACACTTACTTTCCTTTTCCTAAATCTATATCAATCCTTCCTTTAGTCATTTCAGATATATTTATTTAGCATTTAACACTTGCCAGGCACTGTGGTAGATACTGAGGTAAAAAAAATTACATATATATTATTTGTCTTTGAAGAACTGGAAGTCTGGTGGGACATGTGGACAATTCATGATTACAATATTTTGCCTGAGTATTCTGCTAGAGGCCAGTACAATATGCTCTGCAGGAATACAAAAGAAGCATCTAGCTCTGTCTGGGTGCCAGGAAGGGGAGGGGTGGGGCTGGGTTAGGAAAGGCTTTCTGAGAAAGCTGTCCATAAGGTAATAGCAAGTACTTACTAAAATGTTCACTGTTCTAACCACTGTACTAAGCACTTTATCTCACTACATTCTCCCAAGAGCTCCCTACAATAGAACAATTATTATTCTCATTGACAGATAAAAAAAATGGATCTATGGGGAGAAACTGAGAGACTTTTTCCAACTGATACAACTAATAAGAGTGGAGTCTACTAAATGGTGGGAGGCATACCAGAATATAACATCTATGTGAGCATGGATTTCTGTTTAGTGATACATCCTCAGCACCAAGAATAATGCCTATTTAATGAATACAGGAGTGAGTGAATGAGCTATGATTTGAATCCAAGTCTATTACATCTCAAAGCTCAAGACTTTTAACCATTAAGCTACTATCTGTCTGATGTGAGGGACAAGGAGAAACTCATGCACATGTAGAAAATGTAATTTGGCAATTGAAAACTGCACTCTACATCCTCATAGGTCAGAGAAGAAATTCAAATGAAAAATGTTTAAGGATTAGAGAGTAATGATAACATAAACATTATACAACAAAATGTGTGGGATACAGTCAAAGTGGCATTGAGGGAAATATAAAGCCATAAATGATGTATTAGACAAGCCAAATATTCATGGGCTATATTTCTAAGTTAAAGAGAAGAAAAACATAATCAAAGACAACAGGAGGAAGGGGAAAAAGACATAAGGCAATACATCTATGCAATAGAAAACAAAGCAGCATAATAAAGAGTCAATAGGCTGGGTGCAGTGGTTCATGCCTGTAATCCCAGAACTTTTGGAGGCCAAGGTGGGTGGATCACCTGAGGTCGGGAGTTCAAGACCAGCCTGATCAACACGGAGAAACCCCGTCTCTACTAAAAACACAAAATTAGCCAGGTGTGGTGGCGCATGTCTGTAATCCCAGCTACTCTACTCAGGAGGCTGAGGCAGGAGAACTGCTTCAACCCGGGAGGCAGAGGTTGTGGTGAGCCAAGAAAATGCCATTGTACTCCAGCCTAGGCAACAAGAGCGAGACTCCATCTCAAAAAAAAAAAAAAAAAAAAAAAACAAGAAAAAAGTCAATAAAGCCTGAAGAAGTTGGTTCTTTGAAAAAAAGAAATAAAATAAACCCTTTGGAGACTAGCTGAGAAGAAAAGAGAAGACACACAAATATTATGAATTAAAAAAGAAGCATAATTACAGATACAGTTTAAGACAAAAATATTAATATAAAAAAGAATGTAAACACATTTTAAAACAGACAAAATCTTAGAAAAAGAGACAAATATAATTTACTAAAACTAATTCCAGCAGAAAATGAAGCCTGCACAATTCTTTAACTATTAAAGACACTGAAGCCATAAAAAATCTTCTCACAAAAAATTACAAATCCAGATAATTTAAAGGTGCTTTTCCCAAGTTTTTGAGGAATAGATTACTCCACTATTACAAAAGCACTTTCAGACAATAGAAAAACGAGGGAACTATATGATTAGCAAACTGAATCAAACAAAATATAAAAAAAGATAACATGGCATGACCAAGTTGGGTTTATCCTAAAAATGGCAGGCGAGTTTAATATTTGAAGTCTTCTGCTTAAAATGAGCAGCAAGACAATAATACCTACTATTGCCATTTTTATTCACCATTATAGTAGAAGTTCAACAAGAAGGCTGGGCGCAGTGGCTCACACCTGTAATCCCAGGACTTTGAGAGGCCAAGGCAAGTGGATCATGAGATCAGGAGATTGAGACCATCCTGGTTAACATGGTGAAACACTGTCTCTACAAAAAATGCAAAAATTAGCCAGGCGTGGTGGCAGGTGCCTGTAATCCCAGCTACTCGGGAGGCTGAGGCAGGAGATTGGTGTGAACCCAGGAGGCAGAGCTTGCAGTGAGCTGAGATGGTGCCATCAACAAGAAAAATAAAGACCTAAAGCTTGAAAAAATGGGGATAATACTGTTATTTTTGCAGATTAACTGTCTACACAGGAAATCATGAGGAAATTTTATACAATTTCTAGCAATAATAAGTTTAGCAAGATAGCTGAATATAAGGTCAATATACAAAAATCAATTGCATTTGACATCATCCACAATTAGAAAATATATTTTTACAAAAGACATTTAAATTAGTAAGAAAAAAAAACATCAATTACCTGGGCACTAGGTATAAATCTGATAAAAGATGCTTAAGACCTATATGCAGGATATTAAAAACTCTTCTTAAGGGACACTAAAGGAGACAATTCTATGGAGAGATAGCCTACGTTCACCCACCCAGCTGTCTATCACTCCTTGTAATATCACCTGAGACTACATATGCTCAACCTCCTGTTAACATGGCTACTGCTCCCAGTAGGCAGCATTTTTATCCCGCCTAAGAATCCCCGATAGGAAACACAAATGACTTTAATTTGAATGCAACATCAAATTAATAGTAATAGCTTCCAGAAATGCTGTGT
Organism: Pan troglodytes; assembly: GCF_028858775.2. Classification (NCBI taxonomy): domain Eukaryota; kingdom Metazoa; phylum Chordata; class Mammalia; order Primates; family Hominidae; genus Pan; species Pan troglodytes. The sequence continues at coordinate 18,178,082 of NC_072413.2, forward strand.
TAGAAGGGAATCTAGAACAGAGCCTTGGCACAGGGATAACCAATGTCATATCAGCCCACAGTATTTGCTATAGGTGTGAGAGAGGTAGAGGAAACATGCAGGCCAGGTATTTCTCATTCCTGGAAAAGCATTTCCCAATTCAAAGCCACAATATATAAATGAGCCACAGTGTCTAGCTGCCCTGCAATAGAACTTTCAGTGTAGTACCATGGCTTACCATTGGAATATGAAGAGCTAGTGGTACCTACGTAACAGGGATAGAAGGGGTGCATTAGTAGGTACTAAGAAATCCTACAGAATAGCAAAACTCCCTACTTTTATCTTCTACCATCATTAGATGTTTAAGTTGTACTCAAATTGATTTCCATGTTTTTGTACATTGACCAGATTAAATCCCTTACATTCAGACAAATTAATCATTTGTATAGTACAGGGTTTCTCAAAGAGCATTTCCCCAAGCATCAAGAATCATCTAGATGCTTATTAAAAATATAGTTTCCTCAGCATCACCCAAGACCTTGATCCCAGGGTCCAAGGAATCTGGGTGTTTTTTTAATTCTCCCATAGTGATTCCTATTCATTTTTACAAATCACTAGTAGAGTAGTGAATGCACACCCAAGAGAAACAAGTTGCATAAATTAGTGATCACTATTACACACTCAATAAGGAAGGAATAACATCACCCGACTTTTCTAAATCTCACTGGTCATTGATCACGTCGCATTCTCAGTGACATATCAAGAAGGGAAGGGGTGTGTATAGGACCCGCTGCCCCAGTAGGGAGGAGTATTTCAGTATTTTATCACTGAGTTTTTTATAACTGCCAACTTTTGCTTTATTTCATCATTGTTTTTTAAAATCTCTATAGCCAATGGACCCCCTACTGCTTACAATCATGTATGTGTTCCCAATGACTCCTTTCCTTGGTAACCACAGTACATTCTAGTTAACTACCACACATTTATAATTTATCATTATTTTGTCTCTCTGCTTGCTTTTTGTCCTTCTCCCCATGTAGGCTGTAAGCTCCAAGACACACTTTTTGTCTATTTTTTCTCTGTGTCAGACACTAGTAATTATGCAGTTACATGGCTAAAGTACTTACCCATTTTGCCTCGGTTGCAGGGATTGAGGTTACCAGATGTACAGTGGTAGACTAACATTGACTTAGGTCTGGAAAATGAAATAAAAATTAAATAAATACAACAGAATGGAAAACTAATGAAAGAAAAATAAGGGAAAATAATATTTAGACAGAGTGGTTTCAATAATTCATCTGATTAAGGCAACCTATGCAAGAAGGCTTCTGTACTTTTTTCTTTCTTTGGGTTAATAAGCAAAATGGAAGAAGACTAGCAAAAGGGTGTGCGTGGCAGGGGATGCCTGTTTGTGTGAAAGAGATGTTAAATAGGAGTGACATATTATGAAGCACACATGTGTGAGTTCACATAAGAAAAGTTTAATTCTGTTTACCACTTACTAACACAGCCAAGTGTATGAACAACCTGTTTTTTTTTTTTCTTTGTACCAGGAAACTTCCCCACACATAGTGATTGAACACTTTTGGCATTAATCAGAGTTCAATTAAAAAAATACTCTCTCATTTCATCCACTTCTATCTCCTTTGCCCTAAAAAAGAAAGCTGAATGTTAAACTACTGAATAGAAAGAAAAGCCTTTTGGTTATCAAGAATTTTATGGTTAAGTGATTTAAATGTTTTATTACTTTGTGAGTAGCCAAGTACTAAACTGTATTTTGAAAACAACTGAATGTATATATGATGGCATATTAGGAACTCTATAAAATACTGAAACAAACACCCTCTCACATTTGGGGTCTTGTACAATGAAATGCCTATATTTGGAAAATGTGCCTAATACATTACCCCTCCCTCTCATGACATCTTTGAAAGCCCACTTGAGCATCCACACCTGTGAACTGCAGCACACCATCCTACAGCTAGTGGGAGATTGACGGCTGTATCACCTGGAATTGGAATTAAGTCTCCCACAGCCATTGGAGTAGCTTTTATGGCCAGAAGAAACCCTTTCCCAGCCTGCACAGGAAAAAGAACATAAAATGTGAAACCAGGTCTTAAGTAACAGCTGGGGCTGAAGTATGTATCATCAAACTGATTATACTAGTGCAATAAGTGAAAACAGCTAACATCGATCCACTGCTTACCAGGTTCCCACACTAAGTCTGACTTCGTCAGCCTATCCTAGCTTCCCAGCCAAGCGCATCTTCAGCATTTTCTTGAACTACTCATGGTCCTCACGTTCCTTTAGGGAATCAAATTCCTCATATTTGTGAGAGATTGATAAACTTAATTACCAAACACCAAGAATAAACCTTCACATTTTAAAAATTAATTCATAAGACACGTTAAGAATTAAGGTTACACAAATTTCCCATTAATGTTTGTTTTCCATTTCATTAATGATTTTGTTTTCTGCTAGGGCTTATTAACCTACAAGCAATAGTAGGCACTAAAAGTTTAAGAAACTTTTATTTGAAAAAAATTGATTGGTGAAATTCCACAATTAATGACAAAAACTTTTTGGCTAAGAAAAATGGCCTTATTATTTACTTTTTCTTCAGAATCTCATTTCACCTCACAGATCACTGATGTTATATAGATACAAGAGTTTGGAATTATTTATGTTAATAATTTGTTGAGTTTATGAAATTGATTCTTTCTGCTTTGCATGTTTCCCACTTTAATTTGAAATGATTAGCACTTTCTTATGTTACTCAATTCTCTTTTCTTATAAGTAGCTCCCCTTCTTTTGGACATAAGAAACCAATTTAGAACATTTTTTAAAATGTAAATAAATATACAGCTTTGCATATAATGAAAACCGCTTTGGGATCACGTTAAAATAATGATGTTCTAAGTCACCAAACGTTCACCCCAACTGAACTTTTTTAGGAGAAAGAGTTGAAGGCAGGTGGGAAGCAGAAAGAAAGGGGCTGCTAGAAAAATCCGAAATTCGAAGGAAGGTCTTTGTCACTACCATAATTCATTGTCTCATATTTGTATTTGAATTCATGTTGAACCCAGCTCTGGGAGGAATAGAGACAGAGTCTGAAGGGCAGTCTGAATCCCTAATAAGATTTAAACTCTTTTAGATCACTGATGTCCTATTCATTGTACAAAAGAGTAAAGTGGGGTTTAGGCCCTGAATGCCTCAGTGTCAGCTGTGAACCCCACAGCTCTGCCGGATCAATCTGGACTTCAGGGAGATGCGCACTGAGGTCTGCTTACCTAGAGGAGCCACGTTTCTCCTTGTAAGACATTATTGAAAAGGCGTTGCCGGCACATGTCTACCTATGTAACAAACCTGCAAGTTGCGCACATGTACCCTAGAACTTATAATAGAATAATAAAAAAGAAAAGGCCTTGCTTATATTTACTGATGTTTGTATTTGAAAAATTTGCTCCAATATTGGTAGTTCTTTCCTGTATTCATTAAGAATTATTGATGTATACCTGCTTTCCATACACACACATAAACTCTTCTATGTGTTTTATAATAACGAATTTAATAATCTTTGAAGATATTTTTACTGCATCCTCAATTCACTGCACTAATTCATGCAATTATAAACTGCAGAAAGGAGGAAATACCCCCATCTTGCGATAAATAAAGCAAAATCCTTGGCAGAACCATGCCCGCCTGTCCGAGCCCCGACCAGCCCTCCCGGGCAGCCACTCACCGGTGTCCGTGTTCCCAGCTTCCCGCCATGTCGCCAAGTGAATCCATCCTGCCGTCCGTCTCCACTTTCACCAGCCCGTACCGCAAGCGCCGCCTGCAGGCGCGCTGACCCCGCGCCCAGCCGGAGGCCAGGGGAACCCACAACTACCTCAACGCGTGCGGGACTCCATTCGGTCCACAGGGCTGGATGGCCTGGGGCCGAGGCCACGTCGAAGACCCCGGCGACCCCGCCGTCTGCGTCCTATTACCCGAACACTGCACGCCGCTGCCCTACGGCGCTCTGGAGCTGGACCCGCTGCCAGACGGCCCGCGCTGCTCAGCTGGTTTTTGTTGTTGTTGTTGTTGTTGTTGTTTTGAGATGGAGTCTCCTTGTGTCGCCCAGGCTAGAGTGCAGTGGCGCGATCTCCGCTTGATCTCGGCTCAGTGCAAGCTCCATCTCCTGGGTTCACGCCATTCTCCTGCCTCAGCCTCCGGAGTAGCTGGGACTACAGGAGCCCGCCACCGCACCCGGCTAATTGTTTTTTTGTACTTTTAGTAGAGACGGGGTTTCACCTGTTAGCCAGGATGTTCTCCATCTCCTGGCCTCGTGATCCGCCCGCCTCAGCCTTCCAAAGTGCTGGGACTACAGGCGCCCGCCACCACGCCCGGCTACTTTTTTTTTTTTTTGTATGTTTAGTAGAGACGGGGTTTCACCGTGTTAGCCAGGATGGTCTCGACCTCCTGACCCCGTGATCGGCCCGCCTTGGTCTCCCAAAGTGCTGGGATTACAGGCGTGAGCCACCGCGCCCGGCCTGCTCAACCGCTTTCAATTGGCGCTGCCCAGCCCCCTGAAGCGGATGGCGGTGGCTACGGCTGCGTACCCAGGTTCAGACATGGACCGCGCGTCCTCAAACACTAGGGCGCCCCAGGCCTGCGGCTTCATGCATGCGAGGTCCTGGGTCCCTCCCACGCCACCCCCAACACCCGCCCCTCAACCCCTAAGGCCCGCACGCCTCCTTCCCGCTGCCCTTCCGTGGCCCTGGCTTGGGACACCCAGCCCGGCCTTCATGAGGCGCCCCCCACCCAGCTCCACCCCTCCACGCCCCTGTCTTTAGTCTCTTAGGCGGTGGCCGCCACCGCCACAGCCCTGGGCCTGGCACCCCCAGTCGCCCGCGGTCTCCTTGTGGTGGCACCGGCGTCCCCGCTGGAGCTGCTGGAGGCCAAGCCCAAGCGTGGCAGCTGCTCCTGGCCTGGGAACTGCAACACCAGGCATACCGATGCCGCAACCGCAAGACCTACCACAAGAATTCTCACCTGCAGGCACATCTGCGCAGCACACAAGTGACAAGCCCGACCACTGCCACTAGGAAGGAAGCAGCTGGAAGCGTGCTCACTCAGACAAGCTAACGCTCCACCACCACAAGCACAGGGGCCACTGGCCATTTCAGGGCCATTGGTGCCACCGCGCCTTCTTGCGCTCTGCCCACCTTGCCCTGCACAGGAAGCAGCACATGCAGCCCAGAGGCCTCCGCCCACCTGCACAGGGCCCCCTCCCAAACTGTGACTGGTATTTATTGCACCCAGAGAACCGGGCAGGGCGATGTGGCTACATAGGGTCTACCTCGACGACGAAGACGACGCCACCGCCCCAGCCCCCATCTGTGACTGAAGACCAGGTGGGAAAAGACCACTACCTGCCTTGACGAGTTCTGTTTTTCAAAATGGCGCAATAATTAAGTGGCATCTTCCCTCCCACGGGGCATAAGACTTGATGTCCTTTGAGAAATAAGGGCCTTAATTTGCACTGTATGTGACATTTTTTATAATATTGTACATAATAACTGTGACAAATATTGTTATTACTGTACATAGAGTGGCAGGGCTACTTGCTTCATTTTCATAAGACTTTTGCTTGTTTTATTTTTAATTTTTAAAAACGTTTTTTTAAAAAGAAAAGAAAAATCCTTAATTCTCACTTTTCAAAATAGAACTCTTAAATAGTAATTGATAGCACTTTACCTCTCTTTTCCTGATAAAAAAATTCTAAAAGAATAAAAATAATTTCATCCTGCCTCCATATTATAACCAGAATAATTGAAATAATATGCTTCAATTGATAGTAAAGTAGCATTTATGTTTTTGGATCAATGAAGCTAAGCCAGCACTAAGAATTTTGTTACTATTCCTCCACTACATTACAGTTACTTCTTCATCCCTACACATACCGCAATAATGAGTCGGCTACATCCATTTAGATTATCAACCCAACCCTAAAAGAAAGAAAATTTCCATTGGTTACACATTTCAGAAAATTGTTGTATCTTTGGAACATCTGCCGTCTAATCTTAATAAATTTCAAACAAGGGCACTGAGACTCCAGCCGATAGAACTATCTAATTCAGTATTATTAAGATCCCAAAGATCAATGGCAAAGCGTTGGCTATTTTCTGCAGTTTGTGCAAGAATTAAAATTTGGCCAGGATTGTTGTTCGTAGCAGGAGTCATGAATGGTTTTGTGGCGTTTTATGACAACTTAAGGGCTACAATGGATCTTGTCCTTATACCATGATCTGCTAAGCAATTCACCAACCATACTTCACCTCATTCCTGATTTTAGCCTCCTTAGGAGAACATTGAAAACATGATTGGTAATAATGTGTGTTGACTTGCTTAAAGATGTTACAGGAAAGATTATGCTAAAGAGCAGTTAGAGGGAAATGTCTTTTTGAGTTTGTTTCCTAAGCCCTAAGCCGTCTCTTTACCTTACAGTATAAAAGTCGAAATGTGTATAATGGGAGACCAGATATACGGGAGGAGAAGATGAAGGGACTAATATTCGTTGAGCCTTTTAGTAGGGATCTACCTTTTACTAGAGACTGAGCACTCCTCATACATTGTCTCATTAAACCAACTCTCCAAAGTAGTATCTGTCCTGTTCTATGGAAAGAACAACTCAAAAATGTTGCATTGCCAGTAAGTGGTGGAGCTGGAATGTATCTGCCCCCAAAGCTTCACGGACTTGCTTTGAAGAAGATGGTATAATTCAAAGTACTTTCAAAAGGACATAGCAGTATACTGAGGTTAAAAAAAATTAGTATTCCCAAACTGAGATCCTTCTGTGAGCTTTGTAACCCTGGCAGTTAGTTGTAATACTACCAATTTGGCCATCAAGAACATTCTGGTATGTTTAAGCTACAGTGGGAAAGCGAAGCTATGAAAACATCACCCATGGGAATTTTGAGACTAGAGTAGTTAGAACCTAATTTAAGATCTCCATCCAACTCTAAGATAGGGTAACTGCCAGAAGAGCCGCATGATCCCAAAGTGGAATTTTGCCCTAGTATAATGGGTTAATATTTGATTGGCTGCACTTAGCTATAAATCCCGAGGAGAAGAAGAAGAAAGACATCAGAAAATAATTGGGCTAGAAGAACCTTAGTTTGAAAGCAAAACACAGAATCCAGGTAAGTGGGCTTACCAGGAAAAGCTGGTGCCACGTTGCTCCGCACAATGGAGGGCCTTAGGATGGCAATGGTTAGGTTCCTGCTCTCCTGCTGCACCACCATTTCTCCCAAGGCCTTGCTATAGGTCTAAGTATTGGAGATTTCTAATCCACTTGGGAGTGATCTCGTCAATAATGGCGTTGTCTATACATAAAAGGTAGTCAGAGTAAAAAGAAATTCTAGCAACAAGTGTTAGACAATAGACCAAAAGGAAAATGTGAGACACAGTCAAACAAAGCTACCACATTTTAGCCTTGGTTCTGGAATTCAGAACAGTCACATGATACCAAGTTTGAGTGCGTACCTGTCCAAAGCATGCATGAGCTCTTTTGTCTCCACTGCTAAGCCCAATCTTACAGTCAAATCCTATGCCCTCCCATCCAGACAGGTAGGTAGGTAGACGGATAGAATCAATAGCAACGCCACTTTATTACTACTAGTAGTGTAGGGCTATTAGTACTCCTTTAGTGCTACTGTTACTTTGTCAGTACTGATTACTACTTTATCTGTAGTAGTACTAATTTGAGGTAATTACATACAACCTCTTTACTTCCTTTCCAACAAGCTCGTAAGTACATTCATTGCACATATTTTTGAGTCCCAATCATTCTCCCAGTAGTGTGCTGGATGCTATGTTCAGGGAGTTTGAGGCTCTCATCCAAGGTGTTTCAGTGGCAGCCCTGTTCAGTGTTGTCCTATAGAAACCCAGTGCAGTGATCCTGAAGAGTTTAGCTTCACATTTTAAAATTTTCATTCAATGCAAATCAAACCAAAGTGATTACTTTTGGCAGACTGACAATCTGTTTTACCAAATCTATGTAATGCATTTTGAAGGTCTGTTTAGAGTCTACGATAACAAATTGCTAATTATTTCCAGAGATTTTCAATGAATTCTGAAGTCTGCCAAGTGTGGTGATTATAGTACTCTGAAATAGCTTCAAAACCATGAATATTGAATACTCCTACTTACAAGATGACATGTATCATGAATAACTGAGTTACCATAGCATCAGCCTAGTCTTTCTTAAAAATATGTCAGAACCAGCCGGGCACAGTGGCTCATGCCTGTAATCCCAGCATTTTGGGAGGCCATGGCGGGCAGATCACAAGGTCAGGAGATTGAGACCATCCTGGCCAACATGGTGAAACCCCGTCTCTACTAAAAATACAAAAATTAGCTGGGCATGGTGGCGTGTGCCTGTAATCCCAGCTATTCAGGAGGCTGAGGCAGGAGAATCACTTAAACCAGGGAGCAAAGGTTGCAGTAAGCTGAGATCTTGCCACTGCACTCCAGCCTGGTGACAGAGCAAGACTCCATCTCAAAAAAAAAAAAAAAAAGTCAGAACCATTTGATAACCCCAAAATCTATCTACACCTCTCTGAGAGAGCAAAAAAATTATTGTCAATTAAATATGCAACATGTATTCTAGCTGACAGATCTATGTGGTTAAATTGTTAATATAACATAGCTTTTTAAAAATTAAGCTGTCGGAATATGCTAGGGTGATTTTTCTGATCAATGTGGTCCATTTATTTCTATTTTATACAACAGAACATAACTATACTATTTTGATTGTAGAAAATCTTCACTGTTACCACCTTGCTGACATGACACATTTTTGAACAACTAAGATGTGCATGAGGTTAAGACTCATTCAGAATCACAACTCTCAATATTAATGCCTCATTTCATCCTGGGGTAGAACATGGGCATTGACCATTATGTTTCCATTTTTCTTCCTTTGCTTCTGAGTGCTGAGTGTCTTCTGGATACTCAAATGCCTTTTCATTTAAGTTGAATACAGAAAGATTGAGGGGTTCTAGAATTAAAAACTTAAACTACATAGAAATATCGAGGATATTTTAATTATATGGCCACCTGGGGGCTGGGAAAGAGTGTAGGATGATTCATACACCTCTCAATCTTACCAATAATCCTACCGTTACCTCATTTCATTTCTGTGTCAACAGTGGATTGACTGACCTAAGATCATTTCCCCTCAACTGCAAAACTATACAGTTTATGAAAACCAGGTCTTGAGGGAATAGAGCTTAATTTCAGTAAGTCTGTAAAGAAAAAATTCCTAGAAAACATCAGAGCCCAAAAATGTACTGGGATTGTATGTCAGATGGCTAGTACCAGTTGCTGTCATTAATGTTGGGACAGCCAGAAAAGATAATACTTGGAGGGATGGGGGCCTTATAAAGCTTAGTGAGTTTCCTTGTATTAGAAAATGTTGGGTTTTGTTGTTGTTTTTCTTGTTGTTTGTTGTTGTTGTTGTTACTGTTTTGAAACAAAGTCTTACTCTTGTCGCCCAGGCTGGAGTGCAGTGGCACAATCTTGGCTCACTGTAATCTCCACTTCCCGGGTTCAAGCAATTCTCCTGCCTCAGCCTCCTGAGTAGCTGGGATTTCAGGTGCCCACCACACCTGTCTAATTTTTGTACTTTTAGTAGAGATGGGGTTTCACCATGTTGGCCAGGCTAGTCTCAAACTCCTCACCTCAGGTAATCTGCCCGCCTTGGCCTCCCAAAGTGCTGGGATTCCAGGCATGAAAAAATTTTGGTTTTATAGATTTCTAACAACACACATGGAAGAAATTTTAATATTCTATAGATGGCTTACCTCTGCTACTCTTAGCTGCACCTGTATTCCACTGTTTTATATTCTCGTTCCAATTTTACTTGTGAAAATGGCAATAATTATATTCATTCTAAATTCTCAGGTTATGAGGGTAAACAAAAATATTCACAACTGCATTTAAGCTGTTTGATAAAACAAAATGAGCCAATAAACCTAAAGCACTCCTATTTTTAGATAAAACAATCGGAGAGCATCATATATCTGTGTACGTAATAGTTGGTTTTAAAATGTCATTTCTGGCCATAGGTGGTAGCTCAAGCCTGTAATCCCAGCACTTTGAGAGGCCAGGGAAGGAGGATCGCTTGAGTCCACGAGTTTGAGACCAGCCTGGGCAACATAATAAGACCCAGTCTCTACAAAAAAAGTTTTAAAAATTAGCTGGGCATGGTGGTGTGCAACTGTAGTCCCAGCTACTCAGGAGGCTGAGGCAGGAGGATTGCTTGAGCCTGAGAGTTGAAGGCTGCAGTGAGCCATAATTGTGTCACCATACTCTAGCCTGGGTGACAGAGTGAGATCCTGTATCAAAATGAAGGAATGAGTAAAACAAATAAAAATAAATTATCATTTATAATGCAGCCAGACAGGCCATCTGCTAGCTCATTCAGCCAGTTCCTAGGTTCAGACAGGAGATTAGTGTAAACATGCACATGCATTGATTGGGCAAAGCCCTTCTCAGGACTTTCACTCAATTCAGGGTTGCTGCTGTTGTTTGTTCTCAATATGTTTTTAAACAGTAAATAAGTTACCATGGATAAAAAACACTACATAAACCAAAATACATGTCTGAAATTAATCCAAATATTCTTCAGTATACTCAAGAAGATGTTTTGACCCAGGGGTCTCAAATACTAAACTCGAATTGCTTCAGAAGAAGCATAAAGTCATTGAAAATTTCAGAAAGCAGTATGTATGTCTATGTATGTACATACATAGACACATATACAATTTCTTCCAAAGATTACTATCAATTTTGGTTTCAAACTTATTGAATCAACAGGATGATATCATTAATGGTTTCATTATTTATGTATTTATGGAATGAAATACTAAGAAGCATACGTATTTCCCCTCCCCTGACCCTCCAATTTTCTCATTCAACAAGTTGGCAAGTCTAGTGGTTTATGAGGAAATCTGTTAGAGAGTAAGTAGTGGACACACTGTCTTATGATAACGTTTGCTCTTTCTCCAGTCTAAATTATATAATTCCCTTGACTGTTGTAGTTATCAAGTTGTATTTGTTCATCTGTCTGTCTCCCCACTGGACAGTGAGTCCAGGAGAGCAGGGATTATGATTTTTATCTCTGTGTCTAATCACTTTTCTGCCCCCAGGAGCCAGCTACCTTATTCAGTAAATGGATGCTCTTCCACATGGTAATCTTGATTGGCCAATTTCTGTACTATATAAGGTTTTGGGAAGCAGAGATGGACAATGAGGAGACAGAGTGGATGTACTCAAAAAAAGACAAGGTTGTAGGGAGAATGCAGGAAAGGAAGGAAGGGGTATCTTTGTAGAGTGGGTAGCAAAACTGGAAGTCAAAGTGTCCAGTGGCAGTGGTGAAAAGTGTTGACCAACCTCGGTTTGATGAAGGTGGCGTGAAAGTCAACTTAAACTTTTCACTGGGAAGCAGGATATTTCTGAGCCTAATGCTTATGGAGAATTGGCCTCTGTATTTCCCTCCAGACTTTTATGAGGCACCCAGCTTGCCCCAAACATAAGCTAGATGCTGAATGGCCTGCCATTGGCCTGCCAATGTGAAAATTATTCAGTTTGGTTAAGAAACAATTTACTCATATTCTGGTTTGTATTTGAAGCCTGCTAATATCAAAGTACACAGAATTTTCATTTTTATGTCAGCTACTTAGATGTCATTTTGAAGCTGTGCCATGATGAAATTAAAAACACAGGCCGGGCACAATGGCTTATGCCTGTAATCCCAACACTTTGGCCAAGGTCAGGAGTTGGAGAACAGCCTGGCCAACATGGCGAAATCCCATCTCTACTAAAAACATAAAAATTAGCCAGGCACAGTTGCGGGCACCTGGAATCCCAGCTACTCGGGAGGCTGAGGCAGGACAATAGCTGGAACCCAGGAGGCAGAGCCTGCAGTGAGCTGAGATCACGCATTGCACTCCAGCCTGGGAAACAAGAGCAAGACTCGATCTCAAACAAACAAACAAAAAGCATAAGTGCTAGAGTCAGCTTTCACCATTCCCCTAGAACAGATCATCTTTTTCAGTGTTAACAATGTGTTCTATAGCAGGAAGTCAAGACTACTGTCCAAGGTCTGACCTCCTTTCATGTCTCCTGGAGGGCTGTGATGAGGGCCACTGCTGCTGGCTGTGGGGGTCTCTATTTCCCTGCCTCTCACCCCTGCACCTTCAGGGCACATGCCACCTTTCCTTTTTTACATGGCAGACTAGCTGTGTCTTCTGGTGGCCACGTAGCTTCAGAAGTGTGGTTTTTAGTAGGTACAGATCTACTAGGAACTTTCATTCAATTAAAGTTTCTAGGAACTGAAAGATAGCAGGAGACAAAGAGAGCAGGAGAAAGAGGAAGCATGGGGTATTAGAAGACAAAATATCCTCTTTTCAAATGAAGACTGCTTAATGAAAAATCTCTTTAAGGCACAATTTCCCAAACTTGCCTGGTCATCAGTGTGAATTACACAAGGCCCCTAGGAAAAATCCAGACACCTGGGTGCCATTTTAGAACCACTAAATACATCTGCAGAGGTAAGAGTCTGGATAATCTGTATTTTCAACATGCCCTGGAAATTCCAACTGTCAGGTAAATTAGGGAATCACTAATTTAAAACAAGTCCACTCCATCAACTTAAGTCGTTAAGATTTGAATATATCAGGATTAGCTCTCAAAAACACATTGCTTCTTGGAGTAAACATTTCAACAGAATTGAATTTTAAAATTATTAAATCCCCTAATGCTATCCCTCCCCCACTCCCCTAGCCCCCCACCCACTGACAGGTTCCGGTATGTGATGTTCCCCTCCCTGTGTCCATTTGTTCTCATTGTTCAGCTCCCACTTATGAGTGAGAACATGTGGTGTTTGGTTTTCTGTTTCTGTGTTCGTTTGCTGAGAATGATGGCTTCCAGCTTCATCTATGTTCCTGCAAAGGACATGAACTCATCCTTTTTTATGGCTGCAGAGTATTCCATGGTGTATATGTGCCACATTTTCTTTATCCAGTCTATCACTGATGGGGATTTGGGTTGGTTTCAAGTCTTTGCTATTGGAAACAGTGCCGCAATAAACATATGTGTGCATGTGTCTTTATAGTAGAATGATTTATAATCCTTTGGGTATATACCCAGTAATGGGATTGCTGGGTCAAATGTATTTCTGGTTCTGGATCCTTGAAGAATCACTACACTGTCTTCCACAATGGTTGAACTAATTTACACTCCCACCAACAATGTAAAAGCGTTCCTATTTCTCCACATCATAATGTAGCACCGAATGTAGATGAGTGCCTAATGTAGATGAGAGGTTGATGGGTGCAGCAAACTACCATGTCATGTGTATACCTATGTAACAAATCTGCACGTTCTCCACATGTATCCCAGAACTTAAAATATAATTTAAAAAGATTGAAAATTTAAAATTTTAATACAAAATTAGGCCTGAGTTATTTGCAAAATACACTGTATTTTCAATGTGAAAAATAAAGGGTTATTGTATGTATTATCAATAAAGTTATATAGTTTCTCATAAAAATAACATTAAAAGTGGAAAATTCTAAAACAAAAATAATTAAATTTCTTTTAGGACAATTTAAAAATATATCTGTCAATTTTAACATGAAAATTCTCTTACATTTATACATCCCACATTCTAATAAGGACTAATTTTTACGAGCAGTAAAGAAATGTGTCTGTGCATGTCTGTAGACTTATAGGTATATATCCGTTTCTGTGAAAATCTCTCTTTTAGAGTCAGAAAATCTGTTTGGTCCCAGTTCTTACTAATAATATATGATCACACTGAAGATACTTAAATTCAATAAACTCAATAAACTTTACTCTTAATGAGGTAAGAATGAGAACACAGGTGCCAGCCATGAGCTGGGGTTCCACTGGCACAGGCTTCAGAGATCCTACCTTTAACATCCTCCATTCATTCATTCATTTGAGGCTGATAAGAAAGGAGTCTCTTGGGAGAGAAGCAAGCATACACCTTGGAGCCAGACAGCCCACGGTCAAAGTTGAACTCCACCACTGTTCAGCTGTGTGACTTTGGGCAAGTGACTTTTCCTCTCTGATCCTCATGATCCTTTTTGGTAAAAACAGCACAATGACAGGTCTATGAAGATTGAAGGAAAGAAAAATGTGTGTCTTAGTTTAAGTTTCCTGGAAGTAGATCCTGAGGCAAAGATTCAAGTATAAAAATTTTATCTGGAGATGACTCCAGGACAGTAATTCTACTGCCAGTTCTTCCTTAGAGTACTAATTGCAGGCAACACCAGTAGAGGAGTGGGGAACTGAGACAGGAATGGAATGTAGCAGTTAAAGGGACCTTCATCAAGAAAGTTTCCACTGTGGGCAGCCAGGACTCAGCCCTGCCGGGTACCTCTGAGAGACAGCATAGAACATGTGCCTCAGAGTCATACCACCCAGAGCAAGGGAGTTGGGTTATTTATCCACCAATACACACCAGTCACTCCTCAGGGCTTCTTCCAAGGGCATGATTCCTCCAGAATGCCCTGCCTGCACTGCAAGAATGAGACCTGGAGGGTCAATGGCAAGAGCCCTGACAGCGCCTCCAGCAGTGAGCAGGACCACAGCCTGGTGTGGAGAGTTTCAGTTCCTCGGTGACCCCAACACACACACACACACACAAACACACACACACACACACCCCTTTCTCTCTCACACACACACACCATACTCCAACACCAACAGAGAACATACATACATACACATACATGCATAGATGACTGTTACCCACTTAGATCCTGGTGAATCCATGGGATAGAAGATAAGGTGGGAATCAGAGGGAAAAGCAAAATTAAGGGGAGTGAGGGTCTTGGGAACAAAATGAAAATATAGGCAGAAAATCAAGGGGGAAGAGTGGTCTGGACACCAAACGCCTGCTGGCTGGCACCTGCTCTACATACACTGTCAGTCATTCTCCAAGCAACCTCGCAGAGTAGAAGGAATTCCCCTCAATTAGAGATGGCAGAAATGTAGTTCAGAAAAGAAAACTGATTTTACTAACTGATTTTACTGCTTCTGGGTTCTGCTCCTTTTCTTGCTAGGCAATCATGACAGAATTGACAAAAACATTTTCCCCCTTCACCACCTGGAGCAGAGCCAATGAGAGGGGCTGGGGAACAGGCCATGAGGCCCTGCACCCACCATTTAATGTCTTCAGGATCAGGACTCTTGCATCACAGGCTGGCAGCACTCCCAACGTCTGGGTGTTTTGTGAGGTTGTACAGGATCTAGTAGAGGCCACTGGCTCTGCTGTCATATCCTAAGAGGCAGCCAGGCAGACTTGTGTCTTTTGGCTGCTTCAGCACCAGAGGATGAACAGTGCCCATACACTGAGGCTTTCGGGAGAATGGGAGGAGGGAAAGGAAGGGCAGAATGGAGTGATGTAGGGTCCATCCGTCATATGCCTGGATGGAGAGACCCCTGTTCCCACAGTAGTCCCACACCGGGACCACCACCAGCACTCATGAATATGCCAGCCTCCATTTATATGTCCTCGTCTGACAACTCCTTCCCATTTTCATCCTGGAGGCAAGACTCTGAACACACTAGCTCTGAGGACACCTGTGTGTAACCTGAGACAGTCCCTGAAGACCTTTCATCCAAGTAGGATCCCTCCCTTGCCATCTCCAGACCTGCCCCACAAGCTCCCTCCCTGGTCTCCTGGCTCTTGTTCACTCCTTCCAGACAGCCTTCTACAGTCATCTCTAAAACATAGCTGACTGTCACTCCTTTATCCAGCACCTTCCATGGCTCCCCAGAGCCCTCCAGATCAAGTTCAAGTACCTTGATCAGACGCTTGATCTCAAGCTCCATTCTACCTCCTGAATTAAGATCCCGGAGAAGCCACCTTGCTCAGCACAAGTGCATCAATGAAGTCTGAAGCCTTGAACGTGGCCCTGGCCTTGAGGAAGTCATCAACACCCTGGCTAGTGAGGGTGCGGTGCTGCTGCAAGATGATGGTGTCTGAAGTTGTGCACCAAGTCACAGGCCCTGCAGAAGCATCGCCCCTCAGGAATGGGTAGTACAGGAAGTCCAAGCACAGGCAGATCTGCTGACGCCATTACACTATGAGGGTACTGAGCTCCAAGATGTCAGCAATATGTTCACTGGCATTCCTGCAGGGTGAGGCTAGGGAGAGGAAGCAGCTCCGTAACACATATGAAACTCTGGAAGCCCTTCCCAGCCAAAATCTCTGGACCACATTACACCCAGAAATGGGTGCCCTCTGAGCACACTTCTCTCTGCCTCCCTGAGCTGCCTCCTGGCCCCACATGCCCCAGCCTGGACCAGGGCTTGGAGGCCAGCAGGTGTTCAGTTCATGGTATTGACTGCTTCCTGGCACAGGAGAGCCCTTGGTAGCTCTGTGACTCCTCCTGTGGAACCCCTGCCTCTGCCTCAGGACCTCCCTATTCCCATGGGAAGACTCCAAGGATTGCCCCACCTGCCCAGGGATCCTCCAACCCCATAGGCCTTACTTGATGCCTTATCCCTCCCAGAACATGACATGTTTCTCACAAGGTGACTTATTTCCAAGGCCATCTGTGGATGTTTGCTGGGGACCTCTTGCTGTTCTCCTTTTTGATCTGTAGGGCAGGGCCAAGAGGAGAAACCAGCCCAACCTCAGAACAAACAAAGGCTCACTGCCACAAATGGCAACGACCAAACAGTCAGCAGTGCTTCTGGGAGGAAAGGAGGTTTCATTCTGCACAAAGCTCCTTGTTTGGCTTCTTTTTGAATCCGGGGAGGGGTAGGTACAAAGCCCAGCTTACCTGTGGTGTCTACATTACCATCTGTGCCTAGGATGTGCAAAGGGCCCCTGCTCCCACTGCAGGGTTGAAGTTCCCTCCAGCTGGAGACCTGGGCTCCTGACCCTGCCTGGCCTGTTTGTCCTGCTCTGGATGAGCGTGGAAAGGCTGTACCTGCTATTTCCCTAGGTCCTTGGTTTCTACCATCTAGACATCCAGCAGGAGTGACCATGTCTAGCACCACACCTGAAAGGGGACTCCCTTGTACAGCAACCCAGACATCTACAGATGGAAGAGTGCTCAGTGAGATAGGCCACAGGGGTCCCCAGGGAGGATCAGGGGGTGGAGGATTCTGGAGGTTTCCAGCCTTGGGCTCTGTGGTTCCTCAAAGAGGTTAGGTCTACCTAGTACCAGGCCTCCCATCCCACGATTCAAAGACTGAATGAGTGTCCAGCATCAGGAACTCTGTTCTGGACCTGTTTTTTCATTTAGGTCACCAAGGGACAACCCTTAACCCCTGAGCTAGGGATGGTCCAAGCTCTGGCATGAGATTTTCCTCCAGCAATGTGATGCCTACACAGACAGGTAGAAAAGCTGGTGACCAGGCCTGCTGTCCTGTGGGTAAGGAGTGTGCCACCCACCCTCTGAGAGGCCGGTGGTGCCAGGCCACAGCACTGGGTGCCTGTACCCCTGGCTCTGCAGACACCGGTCATGGAGGTCCCTCCCTCCACATTACCTTCTTGCTGCTCCTAGATTTCTTCTAGTCATTAAGCACTTTGAGTCACTTTTCTGTGCATACAATTTTACATTTTTGCTCTCAGATGAAATGGGATAAAGCATGCTGAGCTGCCAGGATTCCTGGAGGGGACCTTGGATGCTGAGTCTTGGGATCCAGGGCCCTGATGGGACTGAACCAGAAGGAGTCAGGGTAGGACAAACATTGGGGCTAAGCCCCTATGACCCAATGGCCATTGGTGGCCTGGCCTTATGGTCCCAAGACACCTTGTCCTCAGGCCAGAGACACCATGGGCTTTGGTCAGGTCCCAGCCTCCCAGTAGTGTCCTGGCACTAGCAGGAGCTGACCCCTGAGCCACAACCGCAGTTCTGGGTTTGGGGTTTGGTAAAACCACCTCAAGGACAGAGTCTTGGGATCGGGTTTGGCAGGAAGCATGGTGCCTCCCAGAGATGGTGTGTCACTCCCACTCGCCACGAAATGTGCAAACAGGCTGTCCCCATGTCCATCCCATCCTGCTGGACAGGATGGAGGAAGTCAGGGAACAGGTAGGGTGGACAGCTGGGGTGCAGGGAGAGGCAGGTGCATGCTGGGAGGTCAGACCCTGTGAGGGCTGTGGAGGCATCAGGTGGAGTGGGCTCCAGGTGCACCTTCAGTGTACTGGGCACGTCTCAGGCCAGGCTGCCTGGACCCTGGAGGTGTGATGTGGTCACTCACTGGGGGAATGTTGTCAGGTCCCAGCCACCCGCCCTGGGCAGCACTGTCTCATCTCAGGACTGGACTTTCTGAGTCCTAAGACAAGACAGTGCTGCCCAGGCCTGACAGCCTGGGAGGACCTGTTAAGTCCTCCATGCCTAGACTAGCCTCCCAACAGCAGGGACAGTCTCTTATCTTCACCTTCAGGGAACTGACTGATCCATCTCACTCTAATCCAATCGAGGCAGAGCTGAGGACCTGCACCAGTCTGGAGCCAGTCCCCTCCCCAAATGGGCCTGAGGGAAGCACCATCCCTGTCCCAATCTGCCACAAGTTTCAGCCCAGGAGACACATGGGGAAGGGAGGACAGGGCATCCCTGCTGGCTGACACTGGAAAAGTGGGACCTGGGAGAATGGGGAGCACAAGGCTGGCAGGGGATGCTCCAGGCCCATGGAGAGCTCAGGCTGCACCATGGGGCTGCCCCTCCTGGGTGGAGGCTGTGCCCTCTACAGGATCTGAGAAAGTCCAGTCCTGAGATGGGACAGCCCTGCCCAGGGTAGGTAGCCGGGGCCTGAGAGCAGTCCCCCAGGGAGTGACCACATCACCTGGCTGGGGTCCAGGGAGCTTGGGGTGAGACCCACCCAGTGCACTGAGGGTGCACCTGGAGCCCAACCCACCTGACACCTTCACAGCCTTCACAGGGTCTGACGTCCCACCATGCACCTGCCTCTCCCTGCACCCCACTGCCCACCCTGCCTGTTCCCTGGCTTTCCCCATCCTGTGCAGCCCATAGACTGCGACCATCTCTCCAGCCACTCTGACCCTTTCTTCACCTTTGTCCTGTCAGAATCTCTGAGCAACATCTCCCAGGTCCATCCAAACAACTGCTTTGTCCACTTTTGACCGGGCCGTTGGGCACCACTGGGCCATCCCAGCTGTCCAGAGGGCCCTCGATAACGCGCAATGCACCTGGCTTCTCCAAGCAGCGCTCAGCAGTCCCCACTGACCAGGTTCCTGCTGACCAGACCCCACACATCAGGTCTTCCCTGACCATACCCTCACTGATTAGACCCCCATCACCAGGACCCACTAACCAGACCCCCGCTGCCAGGCCAACAATGACCATGACTCCACTGACCAGGACCTTACTGACAAGGCCTCATGGACAAGGCGTCACTGAACAGAACCTTACTGACTAGGCCTCCCTGACAAGGCCTCACTGACCAGGTCCTTACTGACCAGGCCTCACTGACAAGGCCTCACTACAAAGTCCTTACTAACAAGGCCTCACTGACCAGGACCTTATTGACAAGGCCTCACTGACAAGGCCTCATGGATGAGCTCCTTACTGACAAGTCCTCACTGACCAGGACCTTATTGACAAGGCCTCACAGACCAGGTCCTTACTGACAAGGCCTCACTGACCAGGACCTTATTGACAAGGCCTCATGGACCAGGTCCTTACTGACAAGTCCTCACTGACCAGGACCTTATTGACAAGGCCTCACTGACCAGGTCCTTACTGACAAGGCCTCACTGACAAGGCCTCATGGACCAGGTCCTTACTGACAAGTCCTCACTGACCAGGACCTTATTGACAAGTCCTCACTGACCAAGTCCTTACTGACAAGGCCTCACTGACAAGGCCTCATGGACCAAGTCCTAACTGACAAGATCTCACTGACCAGGACCTTATTGAGAAGGCCTCACTGACCAGGTCCTTACTGACAAGGCCCCACTGACAAGGCCTCACTGACAAGGTCCTTATTGACAAGGCCTCACTGACCAGGACCTTACTGACAAGGCCTCACTGGCAAGGCCTCATGGACCAGGTCCTTACTGACAAGGCCTCACTGACTAGGTCATTACTGACAAGGCCTCACTGTTCAGATTCCACCGATCATGACCCCACTACCTGGCCCCACAGATGAGGCCCCACTGACCAGGCCTCCAGGGAACAGGCTGCCACTGATCAGGCCCCTACTAACCAGGCCTGAGGTGACCAGATGCCCCTGACTGGGACCCTAGTGAGTAGGCCCCACTGAACAGGCACCGACTGCTCAGGTACCTGCTGACCAGGTCACCCCGTAGACCAGTGCTACAAAAGCCACCACTGACCAAGTCATCTCTGACCAGGCCCCCACTGATGAGGTTCCACTGACCAGGCTGCCCTGATCATGGCCCCACTGACAAGGGACTCACTGATGAGGACACGCCCACCAGGCCCTGCTGACTAGGTCCCATGTGACCAGTCCTCCACTGAATAGCACCACTTGACCTGGTCACCAGTGACCCAGCCCACGCTGACCAGGCACCACTAAGCCCAGCTGACCAGGTCGCCACCGGTCAAGCCCCACAGCCCAGGTTTGCACTGACCAGACACCAAACAACTGCAACTGGCTGCCAATAGGTCCCCACTTGCCAAAACCCCCACTACTAGATCCCCCTAATGAGACCCTCCCTAAGCAGACCCCTGCTGGCCAGGCTCCCACTAAACAGGCCTCACTGACCAAGTCCCAACTGACTAGGTCCACTGAGCAGGCCCACACTGATCAGGCCCCTCCTAACCATATCAGAAGGCCAAGTGGCAATGAGATGTTTCATATGGCAGAAATAGGAGCAAGACAGAGAGAGAAAAGAGGTGCCACAGCCCATTATATAACCAGATCACATGAGAACTCACTATCAGATCAGCATCAAGAAGATTAACCACTGGTGAAGGATCCACCACACACACCACTGCCTACTGTTTCCAGGCAGAAGCCTCCTGCAGAGGGAAAGCCTCTTGGGAAACTTCTACTATGGCAGTGCAGAAGGGAAATATGGGCTTGGAGCCCCCACACAGGAGGCCACCATCCTCCAGACCCCAGATTCATAAGACCACCAACAGCCCCCACCGTCAGTATGCAAAAGCACTCAACACCAGGCCAGCCCATGAGAGCAGCCATGGGGGCTAAAGCCTGCAAAGCCACAGGAGCACTGCCCTAGCAGAGGTTTTCCATGAGGATGTGACTCTGCAGCAGGCTACTCCCCCTTCCTAATACCCACCATCCTCTCACCACCCTACTGACAACCCACTCCTCCCAACACTATCCACTCTATTTCCTTCCAACTCCAACCCCCTCCCATCCATGGTTAAATCACCTTCCACCAGGCCCCATCTCCAACATTCAAGATTACAATTCACATGAGTTTTTGTAGGGAAACACAGCCAAACCATGTTATTCTGACCCTGACCCCTCCGAATCTCATGTCCTTCTCACAGAGCAAAATACAATCATACCTTTTCAAAAGTTGCCAAAAGTCTTAACTCATTCCAGCATTAACTCAAATGTAAAAGGTTCAACGTCTCATCTGAGACAAGCCTACAGTCCCTTTTGCCTATAAGTCCCTGAATTTAAAAGGGTGTTCTTTTAAGACACAATGATGGTACAACCATTGGGTAAGCTTTCTCAGTCCAACGGGAAGAAATTTCCCAGCAAAATAACACAGATGGGACCACAGGACCAATGCAAGTCCAAAACCCAGGAGACCAGTATCTATTCAATCTCACTGCTCCAAAATCATGAAGAGAACTCACTATCACAAGGACAGAAATAAGGAGATTGTGTCTAATCATTTGTGAAGGAGCCACCATCACTTTTCACCCCTCACCCCCAACATAATCTCCCCATTCTCCCTATCCCCCACCTTCCAACCCCCACACTCCACCATGATTAAATCACCTTCCACCAGGCCCCACCTTTAACATTCCCCATTACAATTCCACACGAATTTTGGTAGGGACACAGAGCTAAATTTTATTATTCTCTCCCTGGCTCCCCAAATCTCATGTCCTTCTCACATTACAAACTACAATGATAGCTTCCCTACAGTCCCCCAAATTCTTATATCATTTCATCATTTATACAAATGTTCAAAGCTTAAAGTCTCATCTAACACAAGGCTGCAGACCCTTAAGCTCATGAGCCTCTGAAATATAAACAAAGTTAACTACTTCCAAGGTACAATGCTTATACAGGCAATGGGTAACCATTCCCAGCCAAAAGAAATAATTTTGCCAGAAAGAACAAAACACAGAAAGGACTTACAGGCCCCATGAAACTCCAAACCCAGAAGGCCAGTCATTCAATCCTACAGCTCCAAAATTACCCTTTTTGAAACCTTGTCCCACATCCAGGGCACAGGGATGTAAGGGCTGGGCTCCAAAGGCCTTGGGCAGCTCTGTACCTGTGGCTTTGCAGGGTTTATGCCCCACGGCTGTCTTCATGGGCTGGGCTGGTGTTGAGCACCTGTAGCTTTTACCCACTGATAGTACAAGCTGTTGCAGGGTCTGTTAATCTGCGGTCTTCATGATGGTGGCCTCCAGTGTGGCTCCAACCCCATATTTTCCTTCTGTACTGCCCTAGTAGAGGTTTCTTATGAGGTTGTGCCTTTTAGGAAGGCTTTTGCCTAGACACCCAGACATTTCCATACATCCTCCAAAATCTATACAGAGCCTCCCAAGCCCCTAGGCTCATGCTCCATCCAACCAGTGGCTTAACACTATGAGGAAGTTCATGAGAACTCACTATCACGAGGTCAGCATCAAGAAGATGGTGCTTAATCATTGGTGAAGGATCCGCCCCCAACCCACCTCCACCCCCTACTGTTTCCGGACAGAAGCCTGAGGCAGAGCCTGAGCCTCTTGGAAAACCTGTACTATGGCAGTGCAGAAGAAAAATATGGGCTTGGAGCCCCTATGCAGGAGGCCACCATCCTCCAGACCCCAGATTCATAGACCCATCAACAGCTCGCACCTTCAGTATGGAAAAGCTACTGGCACTCAACACCAGCCCAGCCCATGAGAGCAGCCATGGGGGCTACACCCTGCAAAGCCACAGGTGCACAGTCCTAGCAAAGGTTTTCCACGAGCCTCTGCCTCTGCAGCAGGCTACTCCTCCTTCCTACTACCCCCACCCTCCCACCACCCTACAGCCAGCTTATGCCTCACCACCTTACCCACCTCTTTTTCCCTCCAACCCCACCCACCTCCCATGATTAAATCACCTCCCACCAGGCTCCACCTCCAACATTCGGGATTGCAATTCCACATGAGTTTTTCTAGGGAAACACAGCCAAACCATATTATTCTGACCTTGACCCCCTCCCCCAAATCTCATGTCATTCTCACAGAGTAAAATACAGTCATGCCTTTTCAAATGTTTACAAAAGCTTTAACTCATTCCAGCATTAACTCAAATGTACGAAGTTCAAAGTCTTATCTGATACAAGGCTACGGTCTCTTCTGCCAATAAGTCTCTGAACTTAAAATGGAGTTCTTTTAAGGTACGATGATGGCACAGGCATTGGGTAAGCTTTCTCACTCCAAAGGGAAGAAATTTCTGATAAAAATAACACAAATGGGACCACAGGCCCAATGCACATCCAAAACCCAGCAGGCCAGTATTCAAATCTCAAAGCTCCTAAACCATGAAGCAAACTCACTATCAGAAGGACAGCATTACAAAGATGGTGTTTAACCATTTGTGAAGAATCTGCCCCCCACCTCTGCCTTTCCCCGCAACCCCAACACAATCCCCCCCCAATGTTCCCAACCACCCCCGCCTTCCAAACTCCACTCTCCACCATGATTAAATCACCTTCCACCACTCCCCACCTTTAACTTTGCCCATTACAATTCCACCATGAGCTGTGGTAGGGACACAGAGCCAAATCATATTATTCTGTCCCTGGCCCCCCAAATCTCCTCTTTGTTACACTGCAGAATACAATGACACTTCCCTACAGTCCCCCAAATCTTAAATAATTCCAGCATTTACTCAAATGTCCAAAGCCCAAAGTCTCGTCTGAGACAAGGCTACAGCCCAATCTGCCCCTGAGCTTCTGAATTATAAAGCAAGTTAACTAATTCCAAGGCACAATGATTGTACAGGCAATGGGTAAGCATTCCCAGCCAGTAGAAAAAAAAATGCCAGAAAGAAAAACAAAACACAGATGGGACTCACAGGATACATGAACATCCAAAACCCAGCAGGCCAGTCATTCAATCCGACAGCTCCAAAATCATCCTTTTTGAATCCTTGTCCCACATCCATGGCACAGGGCTGTGAGGGCTGGGCTCCCAAGGCCTTGGGCAGATCTGCACCTGTAGCTTTGCAGCGTTCAGCACCCACAGCTGCCTCTCATTGTCAGGGCTGTTGTTGAACGCCTGTAGCTTTTCCACACTGAGGGTGCAAGCTGTTGGTGGTTCTATGAATCTGGGGTTTGGAGAATGGAGCCTCCCTGTGAGGGGGCTTCAACCCTACATGGCCCTTCTTTGCTGCCCTAGCAGAGGTTTTCCATGAGCCTCTTGAAAGGCTACTGCCTGGACACCCAGGCTTTTCTGTACATCCTCTGGAGTCCAGACAAGAGGCTCCAAAGCCTCTAGTCTCTTGCTCTCTTCACCTGCTGCCTTAACACTATGTGGAAGCCATCAAGGCTTGGAGCCACATCTGAAGTAGTGACCCAAGCTGTACCTGTGCATCATTCAGCCATGGCTGGAGCTGGGGCTGCAGGGATGCAGGCAGCAGTGTCCTGAGGATGCACACAGCAGCAGGGCCATGGAGCTGGCCCAGGAAACCATTCTCCTCTGCTAGCCTGCAGGGCCTGTGAGAGCAAGGGCTACTGCAAAGGTCTCTGAAATGCCTTCAAGGCCTTTTACCCTTTGTCTTGGATACTTGCACTAAGCTCCTTTTTATGCAAATACTCTAAGCCTTATTGAATTTTCCCCCTGAAAGTCAGCTTTTCTTTTTGACCACTTGACTAGGCTGCAAATTTTCCAAACTTTTGAACTTCGCTTCTCATTTAAGTAGAAGTTCCAACTTGAGGTCATTTCTTAGCTCATACATAACAACACAGGCTGTTCGACGCAGACAGGACACCTCTTGAGCTATGCTGCTTAGATGTTCATTCCACAAGATACATCCTAAATCATCACCCCCAAGTTCATAGTTTCACAGATGTCCAGGGCAGGGTCACTGTGCAGCCTCTGTTGGGCAAATCAAATGTAGCTTTGGCTCCTATTCACAGGACATTCCTGATTTTCATCCGAGAACTTTTAAGTCTGGCCTTCACTGTCCATCCTTCTGTCAGCCTTCTGATCACAGGTATTTAACAATTCTCTACAGTGGTCCAAGCTTTTCCTCATCTTGCTGTCTTTTAAGCTTTCCCAACTCTCCCGACCTCTGTCTTTTACCCACTACTGAACCTGCTTCTACATTATCAGCTCTCTGTGTCACAGCCTGGCAATGTGGTAAAAGAAGAAAAGTCCATTTTCAGGGAACAAATACACACAGGCTTCAGATATTTGCATGAAAAGAAGCTGAGCGCTGCTTGCCAATACAATGGGGAAAAGGTCTTGAAGGCATTTCATAGGGAAAAGTCCTTGAAGGAATTTCATAGCTTCACTTCACAGTACTAACCTTCTGTGTGATCAAAAAGAAAAGAGGTTTCATTGGCTCACGGTTCTGCAGGCTGCAAAGGAAGCATAGTGGCTTCTGCTTCTGGGAGGACTCAGGTGCCTTCCAATCATACTAGAAGACCAAGGGGCAAGGAGATGTTCCATGCAGCAGGAGAAGGAGCAAGACAGAGAGAGGAAAGAGGTGCCACATCATGTTATACAAGCAGATCTCATGAGAACTCACTATCACGAGGTCAGCATCATGAAGATGATGCTAAACCATTGGTGAAGGCTTCCACCCTGCAAAACTACCTCCCACTGTTTCCAGGCAGAAGCATGCTGCAGAGGCAGAGCCTCTTCGGAAACCTCTGCGAGGGCAGTGCAGAAGGAAAATACGGGCTTGGAGGACTAACACAGGGAGCCACCACCCCTGCAGACCACAGGCACACCCTTGCAGAGGTGATTGGTTGCTCTTTGAGCCAGCTTGGGCTTCACTGGCATGCACAGGCCCCAGGTAGCAAGATGCTGCTCCGAGTGAGCTTGTCCTGCCTTTACAAAAATTCTAAGTCTGGCCAGGGCCACAGAAGGCCGAGTGTCCTAGATGCTAATCCTGGCTGCTTTCTGCACTTGAATATGAAGTCCTCCTCAAGACGGCCTGTGGTCTGCCTCTTGGCAACCAAGAAGCCCGCAGTGCCATATGACGCCTGAGGCATGGACTGCAGGCCAAAAGGCAGCACACACCCTGCTCCTGAGCCTGCTGCTCATTTCCTCTCTGTGGCTCCATTTGTAGCACAGTTGTTGCACTGAGGCTTGTGCATGCCGGGCAAGGCCAAGCTGGCTCAAAGAGCAACCAGTCACCTCTGCAAGGGTGCGCCAGGAGCCGGTGCACCAGCCACCAACCTCACTTGCTGCCACACATGGCACATCAGTACTTCTACCCTAAAGTTAGGGCCACAAGGCCATCTGCTTTTCCTAAGGCCTCCGCTCCATCAGCCATCAGGAGACAGCCACTCAGGCTGTTGGAACCTGGCCATCCCGGCTTCCCTCAGTGGGTGAAGCTGGTGGCTGGTCCAACTGGTCCAGGCACACCCTTGTAGAGGTGGCTGGTTCCGCTTTGAGCCAGCTTGGCCTTGCCTGGCATGCACAGGCCCCAGGAACTGACACGCTGCTCCGAGTGAGCTTCTCCTGCCTTGACACAAATTCTAAGTCTGGCCAGGGCCACAGAAGGCCGAGTCCCCTGAGTGGTAATCCTGGCTGCTTTCTGCACTTGAACATGAAGTCCTCCTCAAGACGGCCTGTGGTCTGCCTCCAGGCAAGCAAGAAGCCCGCAGTGCTATACGACCCGAGGCATGGACTGGAGCCCCAAAGGCAGCGCACACCCTGCTCCTGAGCCTGCTGCTCGTTTCCTCTCTGTGGCTCCATTTGTAGCACAGTTGTTGCACTGAGGCTTGTGCATGCCGGGCAAGGCCAAGCTGGCTCAAAGAGCAACCAGCCACCTCTGCAAGGGTGTGCCAGGAGCAGGTGCACCACTCACCCACTAGCAGCTGGACATGGTACATCAGTTATTCTACCCTAAAGGTGGGCCACAGTGCCATCTGCTTTTCCTAAGGCCTCTGCTCCATCAGCAATCAGGTGGCAGCCAAGGCAGGACAAGCTCACTCGGAGCAGCGTGTTACTACCTGGGGCCTGTGCATGTCAGGGAGGCCAAGCTGACTCAAAGAGCAACCAGCCACCTCTGCAAGGTCTGACCAGGGCTACAGAAGACCCCGCTGGATGGTAATCCTGGCTGCTTTCTGCACTTGAACATAAAGTCTTCCTCAAGACGGCCTGTGGTCTGCCTCCAGGCAAGCAAGAAGCCCGCAGTGCTATACGACTCGAGACATCGACTGGAGCCCCAAAGGCAGCGCACACCCTGCTCCTGAGCCTGCTGCTCGTTTCCTCTCTGTGGCTCCATTTGTAGCACAGTTGTTGCACTGAGGCTTGTGCATGCCAGGCAAGGCCAAGCTGGCTCAAAGAGCAACCAGTCACCTCTGCGAGGGTGTGCCAGGAGCCGCTGCACCAGCCACCAACCTCACTTGCTGCCGCACATGGCACATCAGTACTTCTATCTACCCTAAAGGTAGGGCCACAGGGCCATCTGCTTTTCCTAAGGCCTCTGCTCCATCAGCCATCAGGAGGCAGCCACTCACGCTGTTGGAAACTGGCCATCCCAGCTTCCTTGAGTAGCTGAGGTGGCTGGCTGGTCCACCTGCTCCTGGCACACCCTTGCAGAGGTGGCTGGTTGCTCTTTGAGACAGCTTGGCCTTGTCTGGCATGCATAGGTCCCAGCTACTGACACGCTGCTCCGAGTGAGCTTGTCCTGCCTTGGCACAAATTCTGTCTGGCCAGGGCCACAGAAGGCCGAGTCCCCTGGATGGTAATCCTGGCTGCTTTCTGCACTTCAACATGAAGTCCTCCTCGAGACGGCCTGTTGTGTGCCTCTTGGCAATGAAGAAGCCCGCAGTGTCATACGACACTGAGGCATGGACTGGAGCCCCAAAGGCAGCACACACTCTCCTGCTGAGCCTGCTGCTCATTCCCTCTCTGTGGCTCCATTTGTAGCAGAGTAGTTGCACTGAGGCTTGTGCATGCTGGGCAAGGCCAAGCTGGCTCAAACAGCAACCAGCCACGTCTGCAAGGGTGTGCCAGGAGCAGCCGGACCAGCCACCAACCTCACTCGCTGCCGGACATGGTACATCGGTTCTTCTACCCTAAAGGTAGGGCCAAGAGGCAGACCACAGGCCGTCTTGAGGAGGACTTTATGTTCAAGTGCAGAAAGCAGCCAGGATTACCACCCAGGGGACTCGGCCTTCTGTGCTCCGCAGTGCCATACAAGCTCTGAGGCATGGACTGGTGACATCTGCTTTATAGAAAAATTAACTTAAGATCCATTAAAGAGTTAAATGTGCCATCTGATTTTCCTCAGGCCTCTGCTCCATCAGCCCCCAGGTGGCAGCCACTCAGGCTGTTGTAACCTGGCCATCCCTGCTTCCTTCAGTGGGTGAGGTTGGTGGCTGGTCCAATTGGTCCAGGCGCACCCTTGCAGAGGTGGCTGGTTGCTCTTTGAGCCAGCTTGGCCTTGCCTGGCATGCACAGGCCCCAGGTACTAACACGCTGCTCCGAGTGAGCTTCTCCTGCCTTGACACAAATTCTAAGTCTGGACAGGGCCACAGAAGGCCAAGTCCCCTGGATGGTAATCCTGGCTGCTTTCTGCACTTGAACATGAAGTCCTCCTCAAGAAGGCCTGTGGTCTGCCTCTAGGCAAGCAAGAAGCCCGCAGTGCTATACGACCCGAGGCATGGACTGGAGCCCCAAAGGCAGCGCACACCCTGCTCCTGAGCCTGCTGCTCGTTTCCTCTCTGTGGCTCCATTTGTAGCATAGTTGTTGCACTGAGGCTTGTGCATGCCGGGCAAGGCCAAGCTGGCTCAAAGAGCAACAAGTCACCTCTGCAAGGGTGCGCTAGGAGCCGGTGCACCAGCCACCAACCTCACTTGCTGCCACACATGGCACACTAGTACTTCTACCCTAAAGGTAGGGCCACAAGGCCATCTGCTTTTCCTAAGGCCTCCGCTCCATCAGCCATCAGGAGACAGCCACTCAGGCTGCTGGAACCTGGCCATCCCGGCTTCCTTCAGTGGGTGAAGCTGGTGGCTGGTCCAACTGGTCCAGGCACACCCTTGTAGAGGTGGCTGGTTCTGCTTTGAGCCAGCTTGGCCTTGCCTGGCATGCACAGGCCCCAGGTACTAACACGCTGCTCCGAGTGAGCTTGTCCTGCCTTCACACAAATTCTAAGTCTGGCCAGGGCCACAGAAGGCCGAGTCCCCTGAGTGGTAATCCTGGCTGCTTTCTGCACTTCAACATAAAGTCTTCCTCAAGACAGCCTGTGGTCTGCCTCTTGGCAACCAAGAAGCCCTCAGTGCCATAGGACCCAAGGCATGGACTGGAGCCCCAAAGGCAGCGCACACCCTGCTCCTAAGTCTGCCACTCGTTTCCTCTCTGTGGCTCCATTTGTAGCAGAGTTGTTGCACTCAGGCTTGTGCATGCCAGGGAAGGCCAAGCTGGCTCAAAGAGCAACCAGCCACCTCTGCAAGGGTGTGCCAGGAGCAGGTGCACCACTCACCACTAGCAGCTGGACATGGTACATCAGTTATTCTACCCTAAAGGTGGGCCACAGTGCCATCTGCTTTTCCTAAGGCCTCTGCTCCATCAGCAATCAGGTGGCAGCCAAGGCAGGACAAGCTCACTCGGAGCAGCGTGTTACTACCTGGGGCCTGTGCATGCCAGGGAGGCCAAGCTGACTCAAACAGCAACCAGCCACCTCTGCAAGGTCTGACCAGGGCTACAGAAGACCCCGCTGGATGGTAATCCTGGCTGCTTTCTGCACTTGAACATAAAGCCCTCCTCAAGACGGCCTGTGGTCTGCCTCTAGGCAAGCAAGAAGCCCGCAGTGCTATACAACCCGAGGCATGGACTGGAGCCCCAAAGGCAGCGCACACCCTGCTCCTGAGCCTGCTGCTCGTTTCCTCTCTGTGGCTCCATTTGTAGCACAGTTGTTGCACTGAGGCTTGTGCATGCCGGGCAAGGCCAAGCTGGCTCAAAGAGCAACCAGCCACCTCTGCAAGGGTGTGCCAGGAGCAACCAGACCAGTCACCAACCTCACTTGCTGCTGAACATGGTACATCGGTTCTTCTACCCTAAAGGTACGGCCAAGAGGCAGACCACAGGCTGTCTTGAGGAGGACTTTATGTTCAAGTGCAGAAAGCAGCCAGGATTGCCACCCAGGGGACTCGGCCTTCTGTGGTCTGCAGTGCCATACGAGCTCTGAGGCATGGACTGGTGACATCTGCTTTATAGAAAAATTAACTTAAGATCCATTAAACAGTTAAACATGCCATCTGATTTTCCTCAGGCCTCTGCTCCATCAGCCCTCAGGTGCAGGTACTCAGGCTCTTGTAACCTGGCCATCCCTGCTTCCTTCGGTGGGTGAGGTTGGTGGCTAGTCCAACTGGTCCAGGCGCACCCTTGTAGAGGTGGCTGGTTGCTCTTTGAGCCAGCTTGGCCTTGCCTGGCATGCACAGGCGCCAGGTACCAACAGGCTGCTCCGAGTGAGCTTGCCCTGCCTTGACACAAATTCTAAGTCTGGCCACGGTCACAGAAGGCCAAGTCCCCTGGGTGGTAATCCTGGCTGCTTTCTGCACTTGAACATAAAGTCCTCCTCAAGATGGCCTGTGGTCTGCCTCTTGGCAACCAAGAAGCTCGCAGTGCCATACCATCCCTGAGGCACGGACTGGAGCCCCAAAGGCAGTGCACACCCTGGTCTTGAGCCTGCTGCTCATTTCCTCTATGTGGCTCCATTTATAGCACAGTTATTCACTGATGCTTGTGCATGCCGGGCAAGGCCAAGCTGGCTCAAAGAGCAACCAGCCACATCTGTAAGGGTCCACTTGGAGCAGATGGACCAGCCACCAACCTCACCCACTCAAGGAAGTAGGGAATGCGTGTTTGGACCATGCATTTCACTACAAGTACATTTCCCCTGAGGTTGGTGGCCTACATTTTCTTCTAGGTTTTTTGCTTTTAGGTCTTACGTTTAACTCTTTTATCCTTCTTAAGTTAATTTTTGTATAAAGTGTAAGGAAGTGGCCCAGTTTCAGTTTGCTGCATATGGCTAGCCAGTTTTCCTAACACCATTTGTTAAATAGGCAATCCTTTCCCCAGTGCTTACCTTTGTCAGTTTTGTCAAAGATCTGGTGGTTTTACATGTGTGGTGTCATTTCTGTGGCCTCTGTTCTATTCCATTGTTCTATATACCTGGTTTGGTACCAGTACCATGCTGTTTACGTTACTGTGGCCTTGTAGAATAGTTTGAAGTCAGGTACTGTGATGCCTCCAGCTTTGTTCTTT
Organism: Pan troglodytes; assembly: GCF_028858775.2. Lineage (NCBI taxonomy): Eukaryota > Metazoa > Chordata > Mammalia > Primates > Hominidae > Pan > Pan troglodytes. The sequence continues at coordinate 18,209,720 of NC_072413.2, forward strand.
TTGCTTAGGATTTTCTTGGCTATGTAGACTCTTTTTTGGTTCCATATGAAATTTAAAGTAGTTTTTCTAATTTTGTGAAGAAAGTCAATGGTAGCTTGATAGGGGTAGCACTGAATCTGTAAATCACTTTGGGTGGTATGGCACTCAGGCACAGAAATGTCCTTGTGTTAGGCAATACCATTCAGGACATAGGCATGGGCAGAGACTTCATCACTACAACACCAAAAGCAATGGCAACAAAAGCCAAAATTGACAAATGGGATCTAATTAAGCTAAAGAGTGTCTGCAGAGCAAAAGAAACTATCATCAGAGTGAACAGGCAACACACAGAATGGGAGAAAATTTTTGCAATCTGTCCATCTGACAAAGGGCTAATATGCAGAATCTATAAAGAACTTAAACAAATTTACAAAAAAACAACCCCAGCAAAAAGTGGGCAAAACATATGAACAGATAATTCCCAAATAAGACATTTATGCAGCTAAAGAACATGTGAAGCAAACCACATCATCACTGGTCATTAGAGAAATGGAAATCAAAACCACAATGAGATACAATCTTAACGCCACTTAGAATGGCCAACATTAAAAGATAAGGAAACAACAGATGTTGGAGAGGACGTGGAGAAATAGGAACGCTTTTACACGCTTGGTGGTAGTATAAATTAGTTCATCCATTGTGGAAGACAGTGTGACAATTCCTCAAGGATATACAACTAGAAATACATTTGACCCAGCAATCCCATTACTGGGTATGTACTGAAAAAATAATAAATCATTCTAATATAAAGACACATGCACACGTATGTTTACTGTGGCACAGTTCACAACAGCAAACACTTGGAACCAACCCAAATGCCCATCAATGACAGACTGGATAATGTGGCATATATACACTATGGAATGCTATGCACCCATAAAAAAGGATGAGTTCATGTCCTTTGCAGGGACATGGATGAAGCTGGAAATCATCATTCTCAGCAAAGTAACACAAGAACAGAAAACCAAACACCTCATGTTCTCACTCGTAGGTGGGAACTGAACAATGAGAACACATGGACACAGGAAGGGGAACATAACACACCTAGAACTGTTGTGGGATGGGGGAGGAGGGAGGGATAGAATTAGGAGATATACCTAATGTTAAATGACGAGTTAATGGGTGCAGCACACCAACATGGCACATGTATACATATGTAACAAACCTGCACGTTGTGCACATGTACCCTAAAACTTAAAGTATAATAATACAATTTTAAAACAAAGCAAAAGTTTTAAAAAATTTCCAACTGGATTTTTTTTTGCGTTTTTTTTTTTGTTTGTTTTTGTTTTTTGTTTTGTTTTGGTTTTTTTTGCAGCCATAGGAGTTTTAGCCAATTCAGATGCCTTGCTCCCCACAATTTGGAACATTCCTTTGGATTTGACCAAGTCAGGAAGAGATGGGAGAAAAGTGAAACAACAATAAAACCCCAAACATAAACAAAAAGAGTTAAGCAAAACAAACAAATGCACAATTCATATGATTAAGTGAGTGTTCTAATGGTAAGGAGGAATTAAAAGCAGCTGGTGGGTAATCTTAAATTTTAATCATTAAGGAAAAATTTTAAGACAAAACTCTAATTCAGCTACTTACCTGGAAATAAGGCTCAGACTGGGTGATCATTCTCTGCCATCTTAGAAGCTGGAAAAACTTACACTAACCTTCCCTGTCAGAAGCAAGCTGAAAGGAGGTGCCTGCTCTCCTTTGTCATGGAAGCAGGAAAACTTGCCTTCCTTGTTGGAAATGAGTAAAACTTCAAAAAAGGAGGTGTACAGCAAAATCAACCTTACATCTCAACCAAATTTGGGGAGATCAGGGGCTCTCTGCAGGGGAGAAGCTCCACAACCTCAGCAAATTATCCTATCGGTTTGGGCAATAAAAATAGCTCAGGTTGGTATCAAGCAATAATGAGATTTATCAAAGGTCAGGACCACCTTTGTAATGTCCTTCTCTTTTTTTATCATTATTGGTATAGTCTGTTTTGTCAGAAACTGGGAGTGCAACACCTTTTTTCTGTTTTCCATTTGTTTGAAATATTTTTCTCCATTCCTTTATTTTGAGCCTATATATGGCACTGCACATGAGATAGGTTGCTTGAAGACGGCATACTCCAGTGGGTCTTGGTTCTTTACCCAGCTTGCCCCGTGTCTTTCAATGGGAGCATTTAGCCCATTTACATTTAAGGTTAGTAATGGTATGTGTGGATTTTATCCTGTCGTCATGCTGTCAGCTGGTTATTTTGCAGACTTACATATGTGGTTGGTTTTTAGCATCATTGGACTGTGTACTTCAGTGTGTTTTTGTAGTGGCAGGTAAAGATCTTTTCTTTCCATATTTAGTGCTTCCTTCAGGAGCTCTTGTAAGGTAGATCTGGTGATACCAAATTCCCTCAGCATTTGCTTGTCTGAAAAGGATCTTATTTCTCCTTCACTTATGATGCTTAATTTTGCTGGACATGAAATTCTGGGCTGAAATTTCTTTTCTTTAATGGCAGTTGATGTGGGTTGGGGTGTGTGCTGCACTCCCGTGTGCTGTCAGGGCAAGTAAAGCAAAACCCACCCGTGTAAACACACACAGCAAAGTGATTTAGGAAGTTTCCAAATAAGGGGCTGCCGTATGGACAGGCAATGTGCAGGCTGGTGCGTGGCTGTAGGGGCCACCTTGCTGCAGCTCTCCACTGATATGGTACAGTCCACTAGCATGGAAGCTATGGTGTGGGCATCTAAGAGTGCCCCGTAAGCAGGTGTGGCCAGGCTGGGGCCATGGGAGAAGCAAGCAGACTAAGGAGTGCTGAGATCAGACCAGCCCCATCTCAAGTGCAAGACTGCCCAGCCTCCAGAGATCAGATCTCAGAGGAGAACTCTCTCAAAAGTGAACCCCCAGCACAGCACAGCTGCTCTACACAATCGTGGCTAGACTTCTTTTTTTAAGCAAGTCTCCTTTTTTAAAAAAGGGAACTCTCGGACCTGATCTCTGCTGGGCAATCTCGCACATGAGATGTGGCTGGTCTGACCTCAGCATTCCTAAAGTGCTGGGATAAAGTGTCTCACAAGGGCAAGTGGACCCTAGAGAGATAGCCGTCCCTGACCTCTGGGCTCCACATCACCTGACTTGCTGCTCCACCACTTTGCTTGTCTCCTGGGTGCTCCATCCCAGAGACATGTGAGTTAGTAATCACTTAGTGTAATCAGCCCAGGATGGAGGGTCTGTGCTGTGGGCCCAAGCCAGGGTTCCCTGTCTGGTGATGAGTAGTGGAGGGTGTGTGGTACCTGTGGGAGATGGACTGGCTTGTTCTTTGGGTCAACGGCAGCTTATTGGAAGTGTTGATAGGGCACTTAGGGTCTTTGCTCCCTTGCATCTTCTGAGGGTAGCAAGGGCAGTTCCACTGCAAAGGCAGTGGCAGAAAGGATTTCATTTGCTCCTGGAAGCTCTGTCCCAGGAACTGCAGAGTTGCTACTGGCTTGATAGCTCCAGTGGTGGGCTGGCTAGAGACCTAGGCCAGGAGGACCTGCCCATCAAGTAGAAAGTCCGGCCACTTTTCTGTAGGGCTGCTGTAGTATGCTGGGGGTCCCCTCCAGTCCCTAATTGCCTTGTATTTTCCAGGGAAGATGATAGCCTGCCCCTTCCTCTGGAAGCTCTGTACCACTGAGGTACGAACCTGTTGCCAATCTGAACACACCTATAAGATGTGGCTGGAGGCAAGTTGAGAAGTCTTACCTAGTCAGGAGGAACAAGAACAGGGACTTGCTTCAAAAAAAAAAAGTCTGGCCACGTTTTTATAGAGCAGCTGTGCTGTGCTGGGGGTTCACTTCAGCCCCTGGTCACCTCAGACACTCTGAAGCCCTAAGGCTGAAATGCCTGGGTCGCCCAAACAGCAAAGATGACAATCTGGTCCTCCCCCTGGGAGCTCTGACTCAGGGAGGCCTGAGACCTCTGTCAGCCAGAGAACAGCAGTCAAGGTAGCCAGAGACCCTGGTTGAAAGACTTCACCCGCTGACCAGAAATGTGGTCAGGGACTGACGTAAACAAGAGTCTGGCCACATTTTTGCAGCGTGGCTGTGCTCTGCTGAGGTACCTCTTCCACCCCTTGTCAGCTTGGGCTCTCCAAAGCCCAAAGGCCAGAATGGCTAGTCACCGAAAGAGCAATGGTGGGGGCCTGCCCCTCTCCGGGAGCTCTGTCCCAGGAACATTTCACATTTCCATTGGCCAAGGAATGCTGGTGGGGGTAGCTGGAGGCCCCAGTTGGGAGGTTCTGTCCATTGAGGTGGAACAGGATCAGAGGCCTGCTTACAGAAGCAGTCTGGCCATGATTTGGTAAAGTAGCTATGCTGTGCTGTGGGATCTCTTCTGTCCCTCATCGGTTTGTACTCTCCAAAGCCCGCAGGCTGGAATGACTAAGTTGCCTGAATGGGAAAGATGGCGGCCTGCCCCGTCTTTTCTCTCAGAGTTTTATCTTGTTTCATGGAGCTTAATTTTTAGCCTGTTGATTTTACTGTCTACATTAGACTTGTTGAGAAAGAATCTGTTCTCTTTCAGGTGAGATAAATGAGAATTCATTGTCTTCTGTAAATAAACCTGTTCATGTCTTGTTCTTTGGAAAGAAGTCTCTTTCAGCTATCTGACTTTGGTCACAATCATGTAGAGCAGTAGCCAGTCTACAATGACGTAATTGAATTTCCATTTCCAGTGTTTCCTCGTTGTGTCTTACATTGTCCAGTTCAGAACTGAGCATTTTATTCTCAGTTGTCAACATGCTAAGCTGTCCACTGTACTGAAATACTGTGTTTCCTCAATTTTTTTTAAGGTGTGCACTTTTATCCAACTCTCCTCAAGTCAGAGTACAGGTAAGCCCTGGCTGCCTCCAGCCACTCTCAGGGAGACCAAAAGCCTTCATACACCCCAAGTTGGGGTACAAAAGAGGGGGGCCATGAAGGCTGATCATTCAAAATAAAACAAAATTTAAAAGTATTAAGGCGAAGATTCAAAAAATTTTGCATTACGTAATTTGCACAAAAGCAATGCTATCACCACCCCTGTGTGAAATAGGGAGAGGACTGGGCCATTCTCCTTAGAGAGAAGTGGGGTGGCTTTTAGCAGGGCAAGGGGCTTCCTGAAACAATGCATCTCACAATATTTGGAATGACTATTGAAAAGAAGAACAATGTACAATCAAAGTCCTCGGCCACATTGTAGAACTTTGGAGGAAGCTCACTCCAACCGACTGCTGTCACCTTCACCATTCCGGTTTTTAAATCCTGAGTCAAGCCAATAAAAAACAAAACAAAAAATGAAACAAGAAAACAAATAAAGCCATGCCAATCTCATGTTGTTTTCTGAGAAGTTTGGTTTTGTCAAGAAAGGGTGTAATGCAACTAAGTCAGAGTCCACCTAGAAGCATTTGTGGTGGACAATGGAGGGGCCTGACTCATCATACTCCTGCTTGCTGATCCACATCTGCTGGAAGGTCACCCCACGATGGAAGGGAAGACAGCCCGGGGGGCATCGTCACGCGCAAAGCCGGCCTTGCACATGCCAGAGCCGTTGTCAATGACGAGCACGGCGGTATCATCATCCATGGTGAGCTCATTTCCAATCGTAGAGCCTTTAAAAGATTATCATTCCTTTTTTTCACACTTTCAATTCCCTCCAAATATTTCTTTTCTCTTAGCTGGCTCTGATGTTTCATTGTGTCTAGCTCCAGTCTTAGCAGGGCAATTTCTTCCTGCAACGTACTATTTTCATGCAAGAGGTCTTTTTCTTTCTTACAACTAAGAGAAAGCTAAGTAAACAAAGAGAACTTTTAGTTAGCACTCAATAGATTGACATATCATGATTTCTTCTGAAATTAAAAAATAACGTGTATTTGTATAATGAAAGAATCCCCATAGTGGATATTTAACTGGAAAAAAATTGGACAAAACTTCAAACCTAACAGAGTGTAAATTCCTCCAGTGATTTATTTTTCATTGTCTTTAAATATTTAAACTTTTAGGAATCTGCTCCTGAATTCCTAAAAGTTTAAATATTTATTTAAAGACGATGAAAAATAAATCACTAGAGGATTTTTAAGAATCTCAGAATTAAAAAAGCCTTTTTCTGAGTTACAAAAAACCCAGAGGCATAAAATATAAGATTAATACATTTGACTATATTTTTAAGATTAGGTTTACGCTCTGATATCTAACCTATCAACCACACCATCCTAAGAGCCTTAGCTATGCATTTATTTGGACAGAAGCAATTTCTCAAAGTTCTTTAAGTTTCTTTTACTGAAGAACGTTTTACTGATATTCTACATTTCTAATATTTTTATACTCAGTTATAAGAATTACATTTATTTATAACTGTCAAATCTAAGCACTGTACCCTTCTACACTGTACACATCTGTACCTAAGCATTGCACTCCTACATACAATACTGAACTCATTTAAGATCGCGATTCTTAAAAGGAGAGGTCAAAAAATATACACAGATGCAGGATTTTCCCCAGGTGTTCTGATGCTACTTCTAGTGACCCTCCACAAAACCACAGTTACTTCTGTGGTGTAAATATATAAATACAAAAGAAGCCTTTTGTTTCAAAATATGAATGGTAAATAAGATACAACTTATAGAGATTTTCTTAGAAATCATGAGATTATTTGCCATTGCGGTAACTTTTATTTCCTCTTTATAATGTTTGAAACAGTAGTAATGGTGAAATAGGGGAAATATACTGAACTATTTCTCCAGAAACAAAATACTTATCAATAAATTATTACTAAATGTGTATCGTGGCATGTCATTGTTTTCAAACCTCTTTACATTGAAATGAGAAACTACTTGGAGCAAACTGTTCCTCTCTGCAAAAGTAAGGATAATGGTATCCACAATGTGGCCTCTGACCTAGCTATACATTTCCTACTTTCTTATCAGTGAACATAATCAATTGACTTCTCTATTAACATTTTTTTAAAAACTAATGTCCAAAAACAAGAAAATCTGTTTTCAGTCGCAAAACTTATTTCTGATGTGGAAAGATCATCAATTCTTATGAAAAATATCAAATACTTCTCCTTTGGATTGAGGCCATTGTGCAGGTCACTACTCAACTGTTGCAGGCAAATGGAGGTGAATTAAGAACATGGCTTTATCCTATATGTACATATATAGATATATGACAAAGGACATATAGAATATATACACACATATATATGACTTAAAAATCCTTTATATTTCCAAAATACAGTTCTTTAAAATATACACACATATAAAAACATTTGAAAATAACTAAAGAAAATACCTCAGAATTCATTTTTTCGACCACTTCTATCTGCTTTTCTTCATGAATCAGAATCTCATCTTGTAATATTCCAGTGTTCTGTTCTTCACAAAATTGCTTCTGAGTATCATTTTGTTCGTCACTAGAAGAAATTTTAATTTTCATGAAATACTGGAGGTGTCCCTAAAATGATTTACAGGGCAAGATGGCGCCATCAGATGTCACTCACACAATGCATATCTGCACATTATTCCAAGACAAGGCAGAGGGGTCTCACATCTGTTAACCAGGTGTCCCCAACCATGCTGGCACCAGGGACTGGTTTTGTGGAAGATAATTTTTCCAGGAACCTGAGGTGGGGGATGGTTCCAGGATGATTCAAGTATATTACATTCATTGTGCACTTTATTTCTATTATTATTAATATATAATGAAATAATTATATCTCACCAAAATGTAGAATCAGTGGGAGCCCTGAGCTTGTTTTCCTGCAACTACATGGTCCTATCTGGGGGTGACGGGAGATGGTGACAGATCATAAGGAATTCAATTCTTATAAGGCGTGAACAACCTATATCCCCCTGCATCAGCAACTTACAACAGGGTTCAGGTCACACTCAGGACAATCTAATGCCACCGCTGATCTGACAGGAGGAGGAGCTCGGGCGGTAATGCGAGCGACAGAGAGTGACTGTAAACAGATGAAGCTTCACTTGCTCACCTGCCTCTAACCTCCTGCTGTGTGGCCCAGGTCCTAACAGGCCAGGGACTGCTAATGGTCTGTGTCCTATAACCCATACTTTTTATGTTTATTTTTTGGAAACAGTTTCCACTTATATTCTTGATTCCTATGTATTTTATAAACAACTTAGAAATTCCTTTTAGAACAAGACAGGGTCTAATATTATGTTTTTAACATAGGACTTTGAAATAATTTTATCTGTGTATGAGAGAGAGATGTGAAATAAACTCATCGTTAAGCACTTTCCATTTTACTTTTATTTCATGCATATTAAGAATAAAACTGGGAAGTCCTAGGCAGAGCAATTGGGCAAGAGAAATAAAGGGCATCCAAATTGGAAAAGAGGAAGTCAAACTCTCTCTTCACCAATGATATTATCTTATACCTAGAAAACCCTAAAGACTCCTACAAAACACTCCTAGATTTGATACATGAATTCAGTAAAGTCTCAGAGGTTACAAAATAAATGAATACCAATCAGTAGCACCACTATACACCAACTACGACCAAGCTGAGAGTTCATATCAACAATCCAATCCCTTTTACAGTGGCTGCAAAAAAGTGTGAAATACCTAGGAATATACTTAATGAAAAAAGTGAGTGATCTATATAAAGATAACTGGAAAACACCACCAAAGAAAATAACAGATGACACAAACAAATGAAAATACATCCTATGTTCATGGACTGAAAGAACTGATATAGTGAAAATGACCATAGTGCCCAAAGCAGTCTACACATTCGATACAATTCCTACCAAAGTACCAATGTCATTCTTCACAGAATTATTTTAAAATGCTGACATTCATGTAGGACCACAAAAGAGCCTGAACAGCAACAGACATACCAAGCAAAAGGAACAAATATGTTGGCATCACATTACCTGACTTCAAATTATACTCTAAGGCCACAGTAACAGAAACAGCATGGTACTGGTATAAAAACAGATACATAGATCAACGGAACAGAACAGACAACTCAGTAATAAAGCCGCTACAACCAAGTGATCTCTGAGCAAGGATACAAAAACATACACTGGAGAAAGTACAGGTTATTCAATAAATGGTGCTGGGAAAAAAAGAGAGCCACATGTTGAAGAATGAAACTGGATCTCTATCTCTCACCATATACAAAAATTAATTCAAGATGGATGAAAGGCCTAAACCTAAGACCTGAAAACATGGGCCTAGGCAAAGGATTTATGAGGAAGACCCTAAAAGCAAATCCAACAAAAATGAAAATAAATAAATAAGACCTAATTAAACTAAAAAGCTTCAGCACAGCAAAAGAAATAATCATCAGAGTAAAACAACAACCTATACAATGGGAAAAATTTGAAAATTATGATGCTAACAAAGGATTAATATCTATAACCTACAAGAAACTCAAACAAATCAACAGGAAAAACACAAATAATTCCATTGGAAAGTGGCCAAATTACATGAATAGACATTTCTCAAAAGAAGATGTGCAAACGGTAAACAAGCATATAAAAACATGCTAAATATCTCTAATCATCAGGGAAATGTACAATAAAACCACAGTGAGATATCACCTTGCTGCAGCCAGAATGGCCACTATTAGAAATCAAAAAACAACAGACGTTGGTGTGGATGCGGTGAAAAGACAACAGTGATACACTGCTGGTGGGAATGCAAATTCATACAAATCTATGGACAACAGCATGGAGAGTTCTCAAAGAACTAAAAGAAGATCCTACCATTTTATCCAGCATTCTCATTTCCGGATATCTACACAAAATAAAAGAAATCGTACTCTCAAAAAGACACGCGCACACATATGTTTACTGCAGCACAGTTCACAATATGCAAAGATATGGAATCATCCAGTGTCCATCAGCTGATGAGTGGAAGAAAGAAAATGGATATATATACATATATATATCTCACATCACGTATATGTATCATATATATGTATGTGTGTATATACACTCACACATATACATATGTACATAGCTGAGACTGGGTAATTCACACACATACATACCTGAGACTGGGTAATTCATAAAGGAAAGAGGATTGATTCACAGTTACGAATGGCTGGGGAGGCCTCAGGAAACTTAACAACCATGGTAGAAGGGGAAGGGGAAGCAGGCACCTTCTTCATAAGGCGGCAGGAGAGAGAGAAAAGAGAAGTGAAGCGCAAAGAGCCCCTTATGAAACCATCAGCTCTTGTGAGAACTCACTCACTATCACAAGAACAGCATGGAGGAAACAGACCCCATGAGCCAATCACCTCCGAGCTGGTCTTTCCTCAACACCTGGGAATTACAATTTGACATGAGATTTGCATAGAAACACAAAGCCAAACTATTGGGGGGGTGGTATCCTTATTTTTAAAATATCTAAATGTCATTATTTATAATTCAAAATAGCAATTTTTATTACTTATGATTTTGTTTGAAAATAAAATGATCTCATAAATTTTCTTCACTTTTAACCTATTCAGTCAAAATATAGAAAAAGCTAGATTTGCCAGCAGAAAATTGTAACAACTTTTTAATGAGATAAAAATGTATAACAATATCACTACTATTGTACAGAGAAAAAAGTGAACAAGAAAAGGAATTTAAAAAGACAGAATATGACTATCATATACATACATGAACTGACAAAGAGACTAAAATCTCCTACTGGAGATTATGTTAGGACTTGAGCAAAAGCTTCTAAAAATACCAAAAACAAACACAAAACAATTATTTTTAAGAAATAAATTATACAGAGAACTCTTCTGGTTAAGATGATGTATCAAAAAAAAATGTTCGTGAGAGCTATTATTAACCAAGTCATCATAACCAAAACTTTAAATCCACAATTCTGGAATATTAAAAAGTTTCTTTTTGAACATAGTTAATGGAAGGCAACTTTTGAACAGAAAATTTCTGGTTAAAGTTGACTCAAACTTAGGAAAGAATTGACCTGTAGCCATGGTAACAAGAAGCCAGCCAGAGCCAGTTCAAAATCTAGTCAATCGATCAATGACCACTGGCCTTGCACACCAACCAATATCAATGTGAGCAGCTTGCTTCTGAAAGACAGCCAAGCAGCAACAGCTGCTCCATCAGAATAGACAGTGCCTGACCAGTATAGTCTTACTATCGGAAGCAAAAAATTCCAACTGTCTTTTTATTTCAAATACCGAAGGTCCATAATCCCTTGGAAAGAATTTGTGAGTCCATTACATTTACCACCCTAAAAAAAATAAAATACTAGTGGCCGGATGTGGTGGCTTACACCTGTAATCCACCCAGCACTTTGTGAGGATGAGGTGGGTGGACTGCCTGAGGTCAGGAGTTCAAGACCAGCCTGACAAACAGGATGAAACCCTGTCCCTACTAAAAATACAAAAATTAGCCGGGTGTCATGGCATGCACCTGTAATCCCAGCTCCTCAGGGGGCTGAGGCAGGAGAATCGCCTGAACCCAGGAGGCAGAGGTTGCAGTGAGCCGAGGTCACACCACTGCAATGCAGCCTGGGTGACAGAGCGAGACTCTGTCTCTAAATAAATAAAATACCAGTAAAGCTTGCAATTCCTCTGACTCATTTTACCATAATTGCAATTATCATGATTACCAGTAAAAGAATAGTGAATAACCACAATATTGGGCTTTTCTACCTAAGTGAAAAAATATTAATATAAAGAATGTAGCTTATTATAAGAAGCCAAAAGAATTTTTAAAATACATATAATTACCAGGCAAAATTGTTAAAATGAACCTTGTCAAACATTTTTTAAGTGAGAATCAATCAAACGATATACCCGGGATAAACTCCATTCATTCATTTAATACCTATTTATTAGGTAGCTACGTCTGATAGGCTAGGCCTTTTTCTAGGAAGTGAGGATATGATAATGAACAATAAAAACCCTATTCATGAGAGTGAGATAAACACACAATAACAACAGACAGATACGGCAAAATACACAGTACGTTAGAGGAGAAAAACTAAATCAGGAAAATGAAATCTTTATGTGTTTGATGGGAAGGGTGGTGGGAAAGTTGGGATGGCCCGACAAGTCCCTGCTGAGAAAGAGGATTTTTCTTTAATACAAAGAAACTTTTATTTGTACATCAAAGACTCTAAAAAATGATGATGGTAACAGAGTTGATGTCAAGACACAAATAGGTTTGAAGTTAGAGATGATAAATCACTTTGTTTCATTGAACCTTCCCTCGATTACGTTAGAGAGCATCCCTGGTATGTTCCCAATTGAATCTCAAGCCTGATGCGTCCTGATGATACAATCCTAATTCCTTTCTGTTAGTCCTCATTATCTCTCTTTTTTTTCATTTTCTTCATTTTCTCTGGACTAGGAATTGTGCTGGTACATGGTTCTTCCTCAGGAAGTGGTTATTCCTTAATGTATTTCTTTTTACCCTTTTTCTTCTTCTTAGAAAGGGGATTTTAAGTAAAGAGCTGAAGTAATGGAAACAGTAAGCTAGAAGAATATCTGGGGAAAAAGCATTCCAGACACAGGGAACTGCTAAGTGCAGAGGTGTGCCTGGAGTCTTTAAGCACTAGGGATAGGTAAGGAATAGCAACAAGTTCAGTGTGGCTGAAACACAGCAAAAGAGATAAGAAACAGAAGTTTAAGCAGGAGAGGTAACATGCCAGATGGTTTACTGCCTTTCAGTTATTAGGAGGAACTCTGGCACATACTCAGAGTGAAATGGGAGGCAATCAGAAGGGCTGGGGCAGAGTAATGACAACATTTGACTTATGTTTTAAATACATCCACTGAGATAAGAATTGATGAAAGGGGAAGTTTTTAAAAACCAGGACTATCAATTCCCAGTCTATGACACTCATCTAAACTGCAGATGACGGTGGCTCAGATGTACAAGATAGACTGGCCTCTGGATATATTCTTCAGATAGACCTGACAAGATTTACTGAGAGATTAGATGTGAAGTGTCAGGACAGAGAGAAAGATCAGTCAAGAATGACACTGATGTTTTTGGCAGAGCAACTGGAAGAGTTGCTGTTAACCAAAGTAGGAAAGACTACATGAGGTATAGATTTCAGGAAGGACATCAGTAGCCCAGTTTTGGATCTGACAAGTGTGTGATACCCAACAGCTAATCAAATAGAGATGTCAAGTAGGTGGGATGATATAGAGATCTGGAATTAAGGAAAGAGATCTAAGTTGGAGACATACATTTGGAAATCACTAGCATATACACAGTAGAAAAAGTCACGAGGGGCCAGGCGCGGTGGCTCACGCCTGTAATCCCAACATGTCATGAGGCCAAGGCAGGCAGATCACCTGATGTCAGGAGTTTGAGACCAGCCTGGCCAGCATGGGGAAACCTGTCTCTACTAAAAATACAAAAATTAGCCAGGCATGGTGTCGCGCACCTGTAATCCCAGCTACTCAGGAGGCTGAGGCAGGAGAAGTGCTGGAACTCATGAGGCAGAGGTTGCAATGAGCCAAGATCATGCCACTGAACTCCAGACTGGGGGACAAAGCGAGACTCTGTCTTAAAAAAAAAAAATTATGAGAAAGAAGATTGAGGACTGAGCCATGAGAAACAACAATGTCCAAAAGGAGAAAGATGAGGAGCAGCAGGCAAAACAGACCATGATAAACGGACTAGAAAGGCAGGAGGAAAAGCCTGAGGGAGTGAGGTCCTGAAAGCCAAGTGAAGACGCCATTAGGGAGGAGATGCCCTCCATTGGCTCAAATATTGCTGACAGATTAAATGAGGTGTAAGAAAAATGCCTAGATTTAGTACAGAAAAAATTAGTGATAATCTTGAGGAAAAACAACTCTGGAGGAGTGCTGAAATTGAAGACTTACCGGCATTGAGATCAAGAGTGAATGGAAAGAAAATTTGAGTTCATGAGTGTAGATAGTTCTTTAAGGACAACATACTTAACACTCATGACTGAGAATGATGTAATTTTCATCCACAGTCATGGAAAAGTGATAGACAAGAAACAGTAGCTTCCAAATTTTACATACCAGGTGGAGTTTTCAAATTTTATGTAACAATTATATATTCTAAAGGTTATAAAAATTATACACATATGGCATTTAGAAATGTCAGACCAAGGTTTTAAAGGCCCTTTGAACATTTCTAGATTACATAAGCTGATTATCATTTTGTTCATGCTTATACATAAAGACCAAGAAATACTAAAACTCTCAAGGAGAATATTTCTTGCTTGATAAAAATCAGCCAATTCTAGGACAGTTGACACTCATCAAATATATGAAGTAATTGATCATAGTAAAATACTGAGTTCTATTAACAGGAATAAAGTGGGAGAAATGCAGAAAATAATCTTATTTTATAAATGTAGTTTTCAAAATCATATGAAGTCACTGGAAAAATATGGTGAGGTGAATACTGAAATATATCCTTGTCTCAAAGGGAGGATAATGTCACACATGCAGGGCACTTTTACAAGTAAGAGTCACTGCATTAGCAGCACCTTCCTTTTAGCACAAGGGTCAGCAAATAAGCACCTGTGGGCCAAATCCAGCCCACTGCCCGTTTTTGTAAGTCAAGTATCCTGGAACACAGCCATGCTTATTCACTTTACAGTCCATAGTGTCAGTTAGCTGGGTGTGATGTTGCACACCTGTGGTCTCAGCTAGTAGAGAGGCTGAGGTGGGAGGATCACTAGAGCTCAGAAAGTCGAGGCTGCAGTGAGCCATGATCACACAACTGCACTCCAGCCTGGGAAACAGAGTGAGACCCTGTCTCAAGAAAATAAATATATGTAGTCCACAAAGCCTAAAATATTTACTAACTGGCTCTTTGCAGAAAAAGTTGGCCAACTCCTGGTTTAGTAGATCAAAGATCCTTTCATGTATTTTAATAAAAGTTTTACCCAATATACTGAAATGTTTATATTAAATATAGATCCCCATGTACAATCCCTTGGCAATATTCAGATTGAGGGTCCAATATTTCAGCACTCAGGCACTGACAACAAAAATTTAGTAACTAGCAATCTTGTTGCTAACAAGGTACAGTGTCAATGTAGCATGTAGCTTCCATTTGCAACACAGCAGATATTACAAGAATTTTAACAAGAACTCTTAAGATGTGTCATCAAACTAAATGCTTTAAAAACATTTTAATTGTGAAATAATCAGTATACCCTAGATCTAACCTCATTTTTTAAAAATGGTTGCATAATACATTATTTTGGGGGTATGGAAATTGAGCTATTTCCTATTGATAAGGAATTAGACTAGCTCCAAATTTTTTATATAATAATACTATAATAAATGTCCTTATACATAAGTATACATATAACATATCTATACAAATATCCTTTACATGTATTATATATGCTTACTCTGTTATATATGTGTGTGTGAATATGCTACTAAATTAATGTTCAAAATGTATTTACCAACAGTGTATGAAATGTCTTTTTCAGTGAAACCATTTCCCTTGCAGCAACACAGATGGAGCTGGAGGCCATTATCCTAAGCAAACTAATGCAGGAACAGAAAATCAAATGCCACATATTCTTACTCATTAGTGGGAACTAAACGTGAGAACTCATGGACACAAAGAGGAGAATAACAGACACTGGGGCCTACTTGAGGGTGGAGCGTGGCAGGAGGGAGATGACCAAAAAACTACCTTTCGAGTATTTTGTTTATTATGTGGCTGGTGAAATAATCTGTACCCCAAACCTCCATGATACAGTTTACCTATATAATAAACCTGCACATGTACCCCGAAGCTAAAATAAAAGTTCACTGAAAAGAAAAGAAAATGCCTTTTCCCTCACATTTGCCAATACTGGTTATTTTTCAAATAAATTAATGACTGGAAAAAAATGGTAACTGATTGTTTGCTGATTTTCATTTTTCTGATTAACAGGCAAGGCTGAATATCCTAATAAAAGTATAAAATTTGTTCATCATGAATATTAGCCCAAATTAGGATTAGTTTGACAGCACAAAGTCACCTCCTGTTCAATGTTGCCATAGGCTTACCTGTGATACTCTTCATTCTCAGTGTCAGGAAATTGCTGGCTGTCAGGTGTTCTGCTCTTCCTTGGAGGAATTAATCCATCATCATCATTGCCAGCAATGGCACCATTAGTCAGGTTTTCTGGGAATCCAACATGTGTACTTCCGTGCTTCTTCATTTCCTCTTTGATAGCCATAAAATTTTCTAGCTGGAAGATACACAGAATAAGAAATTATCTACTTTAGGCACATTATCTATTGATAATCAGACTAAAACCAAGAAAGATAAAATAATTGGTCTAAAGCTTCTAAAGTGGCATTACCTAGCATTTTATGGCACCATTCGGGATTATTCCATAATAATGAAAGAATAGCTCTAGGGTTTGCACCTCTTTAAAATTCTATGTACAGAATTCTGAGTTAAGTATTAAATTTTTCACTGATGATTTATGCTACTTACATGATAGGATCATGTATGCCTACATTTACTACACTTTGTTAAACAACATAATGTAAAAATCTAATTCAACACAAACATTTGAATATAAAGGTATACCTCTCTATCACCATCCTTATTTATTTCTGGTTCTTGAGATCTTTTCTGCAGATGTAAAAACAGAAGGTTAATTTGCTTGTTGTATTTCTGTGACATTTCCTCTTTTGGAGTGCATGTTTTTAAAATAATTTTTTTCTTAAGTAATCAAGTATGGGCAATAAAAATTAGAAAATAATTAAAATTAAAATTTAACTGTTAAATAATAATTAAAATTAAGAATTAACTTTTTAATCTATGTTTAGCTACTGCCACATCACTGGCTTCTAACATGTGAAAAATAATTCACCTTAGACAAAGGGAGAAGAAAAACATGAACCAGCAAATTTAACGTTCTCACTATTTGTTTGGACTAAATTTAATTTGTTATGTGTTAAATCTACCAAAAATGAATCAGCAGATGATTTGTAGTGTTCCAAAATCTTCCTCACTTGAAAAGAGTTTACCTCATGAAACCCTAATTAGTGAGTACCTACAGTGCACTGAAGTGCTTTTTTAAAAGATTCCTAACTGGATTGTAGGCACCTTTTAAACTATTAGGAGCCGAAATCAACACCAAACAGAAAGAAATGCAAATTCTCACATTTTAATTGAAATTATATACTGTCATATGATAGTGTTATGTATCCAGATTATCTGCTTAAGTCCAGTTCTAATATATTCTAATGTGTGCTAATGACAGCAGATAAAAATTTTTAATCTGTACTGATTTTCTGCAATTGAAATGAATTAGAATGTTATTGTGTTTGTGCACTAACACCAAAGGTCCCATTCTGCAAGATATGGTTCTTGTAATAGGCAGTTGGGTTGCTTTTATGACCTGGTTCCCTCCCTGAACAGAAACGCTGAGGTCAACGAGAGACCACAAGGCAGGATATGTCCTTAACCTTGGTATCAGTGACTGACAATATAAAACTGTGGATTTTCAATCACAGGTCGTGATTACTCTTTAACCATGAATCCAGCTCAGGGAATCAGTGTTACATTGTTCATAATTCCTATTGCTTAATAATATGATTCAATAATTGATGTTACTTTATCATGTTAGGGTGTTGTAAAAATAAAAGAACAAACAAAGTTCTGAAATTTGTTTTTGCCTCTATTTCAAAAGGAAAGATTAGCTATAAGCTAATCAAGAAGGTAGATAAGAATATTTTAAAATAAGAGTATTTTAAATTTTATAGTGGGTTATGTTGAAGTTAAATATCAAATATTAAATTAGAATCTATTGATTCTTCTGTTAATAAGGTTGCTGAATTTATTACTATAAATTTTAAGAATCTATTAAAATATTCTTTTTTTTTTTTTTTTTTTTTTTTTTTTTTTTTGCGATGGAGTCTTGCTCTGTCACCCAGGCTGGAGTGTAGTGGTGGATGTCAGCTCACTGCAAGCTCCCTCTCCCGGGTTCATGCCATTCTCCTGCCTCAGCCTCCCAAGTAGCTGGGACTACAGGCACCCACCACCACGCCCAGCTAAGTTTTTGTATTTTTACTAGAGACAGGGTTTCACCATGTTAGCCAGGATGGTCTCGATCTCCAGACCTCGTGATCCACCTGCCTCAGCCTCTCAAAGTGCTGGGATTACAGGCGTGAGCCAACTCGCCTGGACAAAAGATTCTTAAAAAAACAATCTACTGATTCTCAAAGCCTAGTCTGAAAGGTAATTTCATTTGGACAATCTAATATTATTAAGGCAAAAAAAAAACAACATTAAACAAAAGTTTAAATTAAAAAGTTTCCATGCCTCTGGCTGGCCATTTTCACTGCCTTTAAGCCTTTGTGACTTTTCCTCTGATGTCAGCTTTAAGTCTTGTTCTGTTGAAAAATCCATATATTCAGTTAAAATCAACCACTTAGAACAGTTAAAAACTATTGCCTTTTAAAAACAGATTTGAGACATTTCATTTTATTTCATAAATTGAGTGTTTCATCTTTTGTGAAATTGTCATTTAAGAAATAATTCTCAAAAACTTCAAAAACCCACTTGGGGAGATACCAGATGTCACCAGATTGAAGACAAACAAACATGTCAAAAATTCCCTCACAAATTCATCCACCCAACATCCATGAACAAAACCACCAGAAACACAGCTTTAAAATACAGTAGAAACATATAAGGTGACACAGTGTACTGTTCTCCACTTCCTAATAGTACCTTATAAATGATTTCCAAAATCACTGCTGACACGTTTATTAGTGTACAACATCTTCCTAATATCTAAAATGTTTCCCTCCACTATTCTGACAAATTTATTTTCTTTTTTTCTTTTTTCTTTTTTTTTTTTTTTATGAGCCAGGGTCTTCCTCTGTCACCAGGCTGGAATGCAGTGGCATGATCAGCTCACTGCAACCTCCGCCTCCCTGGTTCAAGTGATTCTCCTGCTTCAGTCTCCTGAGTAACTGTGATTACAGGCAAGCACCACCACACCCAGCTGATCTTTGTATTTTTAGTAGAGATGGAGTTTCACCATTGGACAGGATGGTCTCGATCTCCTGACCTCGTGATCCCCTCCGAAAGTGCTGGGATTACAGGTGTGAGCCACCACACCTGGCCTTATTTTCATCTTTTGAAACAATGCTATGTGAAGTCTTCCTTGATTCTGCATGTCTTTCCCCAAATAAACAGGTACCTCCTTCCTTGAGGCTGCCTTAGTACTTTACTGATTTTTCTACTGCATCTTTACCACCTAAACTGTACATTATTCCTCCACATGTCTGTCCCCTCTACTCCAAGACTGCAGGGGAGAGTCTTGCACATCATCTTTGTAAAAATAGTCTTTGTTTTACTCAGAAATTTTTTATTGAGTCTTGCTAAATACATGCTAGGCATTAGGGTTTAAAAAGAATGAAAATAAAGCATGTCAGAGATGGCTTTTCTAGAACACATGCCCAAGCAGAGACTTAAATATTGAGACTAGACAGATTAAAAGGGGTAGAGGGCAGGAAAGGGTGACGGCATGCCACGCAGCAGCAAGAGCGGGAGCCAGGCCTGAAAGAGTGAAAGTATTTGCCTACAATAGAAGGATGAGTGAGTAGGGCACTACCCGCAGCTCAGTAATGCCAGAGAAAGGGCACACAGGGAAAAGGGCTAAAGATGGAGAGTGGGGCAGAAGTCAGATTATGAAAGCCTTATGTGTAATTTTAAGATACTTGGACATTAATGTTCAAAAGTGGTCCCGGGTCCTATCTGCATTTAGATATAGATCATTTCAATGCCAAAACCAATATTCCTAGTGAACCATTATTCATTAAGACAAGGTGACAGATAGCTCATGTGGACACAGCTGAGATGAAACTATGTAGCAAATTCTAAACAATTCTCATGAACATTTGGAAAGTCAGTTCTATAATAAAGTCATACAAATTATAATAAATCAGTAAATATTTGGTTTGGAAAGATGCTTTGTAAAGTTATAGTGCTTATGAATACAACTAAGAGTCATGAATTCAGAGCTGTGACAATAAAGCAAAGAAACCACATTGTGTTTGAGTCAGCAATCTTTACATTTCTATCCAGTCTTCCCATCCAGTCCATAAATTCTAAGTATAATCCTGGTACTCACTCTCAAGTTTACGTTAAATACTATCCCATACAAAAAAACACTCTCTCTTACTTCTTTTCATTATGTCCTGCTAAAAAGATTCTGATTGGCTGCAGGCGGCAAGAGGGAAAAACACAAAGCACATTTTGCAGAAAATGATTATTTAGAAGTCAGAACTACGACATGAAGCCAAGCAAGGCACTCTAGGACCGAATTTGCTGTGCTGCCTTCATACGCTCCTTGCTCTTTCTTTTCTGGCAGCTGTGACTCACACAGGTCATGGAGAGTATCATTCCCTAAGAGGAACAACTCCGATATTCATCTTTATCTATTAAGTTCATCTGTCCCAATTCTGTGTTCTGTGGATGCTGACTTTCTTTCACGGATGGTGATGCACATGGACATTTGTCACTGACTTTCAGATTCTTGGATCTTTGACAAGTCTTATTACTGAGAGTCAAACTAGTAGGATGCGACTTATAAATGCTGATTATCCAATTACCTACTGAAAATATCCTACACGAATATTCCATTAAACATGCATAGAAAAAAATTAGTCATTCCTGCTGACCTGCTGCTCTTTGCTCTTCTGTATTGACCAGAAAATTTCCTACTCCTTCCTCATATCCAGGTTAAATACTAGTGTACAATCTGGAAACCTGTACATCATCTGAGATTTCTCTCTGTCCCCCAAGCCTTTCTCATTCAATTATCACTAAATCATATTGACTATACCTCTCTTCTGTCTCTGTTTTATATTCCCACTGCCACTGGAAACACAAACATTTACAAAATGACTTCTATTTAAAAGAAAACTGCCAACTATTAATGTTATTTCTTACAGGAAAAAAATTAAGCAAAACAAATGAAAAAGGCATAACAAAGGCCAACATAGTAAAATGAGTAACTGAGATTCCTAACGTTATTTATTTCACCATGGACGGGTGAAAACCTCATAATACATTGATGCTACTCCAAGGATGTGTGACATGGAAACTATAGCTGACTACTGCAAAAGCTTCCTTTGTCTCCTGGTTTCTTTACATGATTATCTTCCATCAATCCCAGGAAACTATAGGCCAGCCACAGGCCAAATCCAATCTGCATTGTGGTTTTGTAAATAAAGTTTTATAGGAGCTCAGTCATGCCTGTTTGCTTACATATAATCATGGTGGCTTTCACACTATAACAGCAGACAACAGCAGGGTTAAGTAGATATGACAGAGACCACATAGTCTAAAATATTTCCCCCCGGTCCTTTAAAGAAAAAGCTTGCTAACCCATTTTACACCATAACCAGAATGCCTTAATACTCAAATTTAATCTTGTGACTCCCCTGCTCAAATTTCTCCAATGAGCCCCTGCAGCACACATTGTTGGCTCTCTATCAATAGCCATTCCTCATTCTTTCCGGCAGAAAAAACATAAGTCTATTGGGATATTTATTATCCCAGTCTCCCTCCTCAGCCTCAGAAAGAGAAATGTTTATTCTAAGCTAATCAGGTATTTACCTTCCCAGTGCCTGGTTTGGGAATGAGCATGTGGTGTGACCCAGCCAATGAAATGTTACAGGAAGCCCCTTGCATGCTTCTAAGTTTTCTCCCTGTTTAAAAGACACACGTGAAGAAAAGGAGCCCTTGCGATGTTGTGTTGTGAGAACAAGATGTTTGGAGCTGCTGCAGATTAGCCAACCACGAAAGGAGATGTGAATAAAACACTGCCAACAGCACAGCTGAAAGAGGGACAAGTGGGATCCCTAGGATATCAATGAACAAAAAAACAACTCTGGTTCCTAGTGTTTTAGCCACTGCTCATCTAGTATTTGCAGTCCAAAGCATTCTACCTGGTAAATTTCCCATGGCCCACAGGAAAAGACCTACTCATTTCTATAGTATTAAAAAGTCTATCGTAAACTTGCCTTAGCTAAGTATTCACCTCATTCCCAACCTCTGGTATCTCATACTTTTGGTAATAGCAAAAGTGAACTGCTCAGAAACCCTGCCATGTTGACTCGAGCATCTTGTCTTCTGCACTTGCTGCTCTTCCTCCCAAACAGGCAATCTCATTAGATGTTCCTTCTGGCAAACACACAATCTCACTACATGTTCCTTCTGCCAAATGACATTCTTCTGCTTCTTTCCCTGAAAAATTCTTCTCACTCTGCATGCTTACCTTAAATCCTGCCTCCTTTCTTTCTAAAGCTTTCACTCCTCATCACATATGTCTGGCACATAATCAATATCACATATAATAAATCACAATTATAAGATTCCAGTGGGCATCTAGCACACAGTAAGCACTGAATAAAGCAGCAAAATAATAAAAATGACAATGATAATAATAACAAGCTCCTGTCTGTGTTTTTGTGTTCTGTAGCCTTAGAAAAACTGCTTAGTATCTAAAAGACATTTGACAGTTATTTGTTCAGTGGACAAGTGAAAACATAAATAAAAATGTTTTCTTTGTAAATTCTGTTGAAAAAGCACAGAAATGAAATAGAGACACTTCTGTTGTGAGCACCTTAAAGATTAAAACTACATCTATTCCATCTTTGTCTCCTGCAACTTATAAAACCTAACTTACAGAAGCTCTTTGATAAATAGGTAGCTAAATTAAAGGTGTCCTCATACAGTTTGGATTGTACCATGTATTAGGTGTCCACATCCAGGTAGCATACTAGCATTTTTGTTACTGTGAAACATTTTTATATTTTTATTATAATCTGCTGACCCTTGCGTTGGGCAAATTGTACATTATGACAATCGTTTGGCAAATGGTAGCAGAGCACGTTCTTCTAACAAAATTACTGTTAACATGACAATTAACCAGCCGGTGGAAGAACATCTTATTCCAACAAAGTAAATGCATCTCTTTCAACTTCAAAATAGGAGGAATGAAGTCAGTAATAGTGAGACCTTGTTGGCACAAGCATATGTAACATGACCTGTGCTTCACTGTTCTTTTGTGAACTAAAATTCCTTACTTTTACTTTTTAAATCTATGGTAGGACTTCCCAGAGCAGGGCTCCACAACTCCCAGGCCACACACTGGTACCAGTCCATGGTCTGTTAGGAACCATGCCACACAGGAGGAGGTGCGCAGCAGCCAGGGAAGCTTCACCTGTACTTACAGCCACTCCCTATGGCTCATATTACAGCCTGTACTCTGCCTCCAGTCAGATCAGTGATAGCATTAGATACTCATAGGAGCATCAACCCTGTTGTGAACTGCCCATCTGAGGGATCTAGGTTGTGTGCTTCGTATGAGAATCTAATGCCTGATGATATGTCACTGTCTCACTTTGCCCCCAGAAGGGACCATCTAGTTGCAGAAAAATAAGCTCAGAGCTTCCACTGATTCTACATTATGGTAAGTTGTATAATTATTTTATTATATATTACAATGTAATAATAATATAAAGTAGCACAATAAGTGTAATGTGACTGAATAATCCTGAAACCATCCCCACCTTCCCCCAGCCCATGGAAAGATTGTCTTCCACAAAACCGGTCCCTGGTGCCAAAAAGATTGTGGACAACTGACCTAAAGTAATTCACTATCACAAGTCTTACCTGGGTTGCTGTTTTCAGAGGAGAATTTTGGCATCTGTTTTTCTTTGTAGTCAGAAAGTAATCCACAAATTCTATGTATAAAAATATAACAAATAAAATTACTGTTTTAAAATACTGATCTGGAAACTTACCAAATGTAAAATTCTTAGAGTATTTCAAACAATATCAGAGTATCAGAACTTAACAGTATTATCCCATCCACTTATGCGTACGTTCTACAAACTTCTCATGAAGCTTCTAATTAAAGAAGAAAAAAGGTAAGATGAAATACTCATAAATCGAGGGCACTTTGACCCAGTAAATTAACTTGCATTAGCCTGACATAATAGAAAGTGTCCCAACTCTAAATAAGTCCTAGCTCCATAATGAACAGCTATTTGCTCTTGAACAAGCTGCTTCTCTTAGGCTCAATGTCTTCTTCTACAAAGTGAGGACTATGCTGCCTTATTTTACTAGGTTGTTACAATGATTTAACAAGATAACATTTTTTTAAATGCTCAGAGAAATAGTAAAACAATGGAATAATTTGTTCCTAAACTTTATGACTGAAATTATCTTGGAATCCCAAATAAAATCCAGTGCTAATTTTGTTCATAGGTTCTAATATGCAAATGTTGTAGTTTTCAGGAAATGTTATTAAGTCCTAATTTTGCTTCTTAGTTGTCCTACTCTTTATGGCTTATAATTCAGGGCATCTCAACTATGTCATAGTTCGTAACTAAATTTTTTCATAAATATCTCATTAAAGTAGATAATGTGATTGTCCACTATTATGGAGTTGATCAATCACGCCAAGGGCAGAAGAACCAATGGATGTTAAGACCTGACTTGGACCAATGATCCTTCTCTACAGACTCAAACTCTGAGCCAGATGTTTGTTACGATGATGCTTTATATATATGTTCATCTCCAGCTGACATGGGAGATGAAAACCCTACTTTTATTTTTTTTTTAGGTTCCACGAAGAAGTTGCAAGTTGACATTCTCTAATTTTTAACATACATACTAACAATATATTTTGTACACAACACCCCACACGTTATTTGGCTCTGGTGTCATCTCACAGACCACCTTACATGACTATTTTTATTGCGCAAATCACAATTTCAATGTTTTGGTGGCACCCATTTTGCTTTGATTCACACCATTTTCTTAAAGCTACTCAGCAAACAGTCAAATGACCTTCCAGTGACTGCGCAAAATATAGAATGTTTCAAAAATTTGTGTGGCCGCCTTATGCAAGGGCCAGCTCCCTGGGAGGCTGAGGCAGGAGAAATGCATGAACCCACGTTGCAATGAACTGAGATCGCGCCACTGCACTCCAGCCTGGG
This sequence comes from Pan troglodytes, assembly GCF_028858775.2. Taxonomy (NCBI): domain Eukaryota; kingdom Metazoa; phylum Chordata; class Mammalia; order Primates; family Hominidae; genus Pan; species Pan troglodytes. Next base: position 18,234,725 of record NC_072413.2, read on the forward strand.
CGATACAGTGAGACTCCATCTCAAAAGAATAAAATAAAATAAATTAAAATACCAGTAGAGTTTGCCATTCCTCTGACTCAGTTTACCATAATTACAATTATGATTACTATTAAAGAATAAATAGTGAATAACCACAACATTGGGCTTTTCTCCCTAAACAAAAAAATTAATATAAAGAATGTAGCTTATTATAAAGAGCCAAAACGATTTTAAAAATGCAGACAATTACCAGGCAAAACTGTTAGAAAGAACCATGTCAGACTTTTTTTTTTTTTTTTTTTTGAGACGGAGTCTTGCTCTGTCACCCAGGCTGGAGTGCAGTGGCACAATCTCGGCTCACTGCAAGCTCCGCCTCCCGGGTTCATACCATTCTCCTGCCTCAGCCTCCATAGCAGCTGGGACTACAGGCGCATGCCGCCACACCTGGTTAATTTTTTTGTATTTTTAGTAGAGATGGGGTTTCACTGGTCTCGATCTCCTGACCTCATGATCCACCTGCCTCGGCCTCCCAAAGTGCTGTGATTACAGGTGTGAGCCGCCATGCCTGACCCACGTCAAACATTTTTAAAGTGAGAATCAATCAAACAAAATACCCAGGATAAACTCCATTCACTTATTTAATAAGTATTTATTAGGTAGCTACATCCAATATGCTAAGCCTTTTTCTAGGCAGTGAGGATATGGTAGTGAAAAATAAAAACCCTATTCATGAGAGTGAGAAAAACACACAATAACAACAGACAGATAAGGCAAAATATACAGTATGTTAGAGGAGAAAAACTAAAGCAGGAAAATGAAATGTTTATGTGTTTGATGGGGAGGGTGGTGGGAAAGTTGGGATGGCCAGAAGAGTCCCTGCTGAGAAAGGGTTTTTTTTTTTTTCTAATACAAAAAACCTTTTATTTGTTTATCAGACTCTAAGAAACGATGACATAAGGTTAACAGCATTGATGTCAAGATACAAATAGGTTTGAAGTTAGAGATGATAAATCACTTTGTTTCATTGAACCTTGCCTTGATTACCTTAGAGAGCATTCCTTGTATGCTCCCAATTGCATCTTAAGCATGATGCGTCTGGGTAGTACACGGTTCTTCCTCAGAAAGTGGTTGTTACTTAATGTGTTTCTTTTTACCCTTTTCTTCTTCTTAGAAAGGTGGTTTTAAATAAAGAACTGAAGGAATGGAAAGAGTAAGCTAGGAGGATATCTGGGGAAAAAGCATCCCAGACACAGGGAACTGCCAAGCACAGAGGTGTGTCTGGAGTCTTTAAGCACTAGGGGTAGATACAGGATGGCAAGAATTCAGTGTGGCTGAAGCAGAGCAAGGGAGATAATCAGGAGGAACTTTGACCCATACTCAGAGTGAAAAGGAGGCAATCAGAAGTGCTGGGGCAGAGGAATGACACAATTTGACTTATGTTTTAAATACATCCACTGAGTTAAGAATTGATGAAAAGGGAAGTTTTTAAAAGCCAGGATGATCAATTCCCAGTCCACGACACTCATCTAGACTGCAGATGACAGTAGCTCAGATGTACAAGATATGACTGGCTTCTGGACATATTCTTCAGGTAGACCTGACAAGATTTACTGAAAGATTAGATATGAGGTGTCAGAGGGACAGATGAGTCAAGAATGACACTGACATTTTTGGCAGAGCAACTGGAAGAGTTGCCCTTAACCAAAGTAGGAAAGACTACATGAGGTGTAGATTTCAGGAAGGACATCAGTAGCCCAATTTTGGATCTGACAAGTGTGTGATACCCAATAACTAACCAAATAGAGACTTCAAGTAGGCAGGCTGATATAGAAATCTGGAATTAAGGAGAGAGATCTGAGCTGGAGACATACATTTGGAAATCACTAGCATATACACAATAGAAAAAGTCACAAGGGGCCGGGTGCAGTGGCTCACACCTGTAATCCCAACACTTTGTGAGGCCAAGGCAGACAGATCACCTGAGGTCAGGAGTTTGAGACCAGGCTGGCCAACATGGGGAAATGCTGTCTCTACTAAAAATACAAAAATTAGCCAGGCATGGTGGCACACACCTGTAATGCCAGCTACTCAGGAGGCTGAGGCAGGAGAATCACTTAAACTCAAGAGGCAGAAGTTGTAGTGAGCTCAGATCACACCACTGAACTCCAGCCTGGGGGACAGAGTCAAACTCCGTCTCAAAAAAAGAAAAAGAAAAAGTCAGGAGAAAGAAGATTGAGGACTGAGCCCTGGGAAACAACAATGTCCAAAAGGAGAAAGATGAGGAGGAGCAAGCAAAACAGACCATGATGAATGGACTAGAAATGCAGGAGGAAAAGCCTGAGGGAGTGAGGTCCTGAAAGCCAAGTGAAGACGCCGTTAGGGAGGAGTCGCCCTCCACTGGCTCAAATATTGCTGACAGATTAAATAAAATGAGATGTAAGAAAAAATGCATAATTTACAGAAAAAAAATTGTGATAATCTTGAGGAAAAACAATGTTGGAGGACTGCTGAAATTGAAGACGCTGCTGTGAGATTAAGAGTGAATGAAAAGAAAATTTGAGTTCATGAGTGTGGACAGTTCTTTTAAGGACATCATGCTTAGGAGTCATGACTGAGAATGTTGTAATTTTCTTCCAAAGTCATGGAAAAGTAATAGACAAATAGTTTCAAGTTTTATATAACAGGTGTAGTTTTCAAATTTTATATAACAATTACATATTTTAAAGGTTATAAAAATTATACACATGTGGCATTAAAAATGTCAGACTGAGGTGTTAAATTCTTAAAACTATAGAACTAAAAGTCGCCTTGAACATTTCTAGATTACACATAAGCTGATTATCATTCTGTTCATGCTTATACATAAAGACCAAGAAATACTAAAAGTTTCAAGGAGAGTATTTCTTGCTTGATAAAATCAGCCAATTCTAGGACAACTGATACTCATCAAATATACAAAGTAATTGATCACAGCAAAATACTGAGTCCTATTAACAGGAATAAAGTGGAAGAAATGCAGAAAATAATCTTATTTTATAAATGAAATTTTTAAAATTATATGAAGTCACTGTGGAAAAATATGGTGAGGTGAATACTGAAATATATCCTTTTCTCAAAGGAAGGATAATTTCACACATGCAGGGCACTTTTACAAATAAGAGTCACTTCACTTGCAGCACCTTCCTTTCAGCACAAGGGTCAGCAAATTAGCACCTTGGGCCAAATCCAGCCCACTGCCTGTTTTTGTAAGTCAAGTATTTTGGAACACAGCCATGCTTATTCACTTTACAGTCCATAGTGTCAATTAGCTGGGTGTGATGCTGCACACCTGTGGTCCCAGCTAGTAGAGAGGCTGAGGTGGGAGGATCACTAGAGCTCAGAAAGTCAAGACTGCAGTGAGCCATGATCACACAACTGCACTTCACTCCAGCCTGGGAAACGGAGACCCTGTCTCAAAAATAAATTAATTTATATAGTCCACAAAGCCTAAAATATTTACTAACTGGCTCTTTGCAGAAAAAGCTGGCCAACTCCTGGTTTAGCAGATGAAAGATCCTTTGATATATTTTAATGAAAGTTTTACCCAATATACTGAAACGTTTATATGAAATACAGATCCCCATGTACAATCCCTTGGCAATATTCAGATTGAGGGTCCAATATTTCAGCACTCAGGCACTGACAATAAAAATTTAATAACTAGCTATCTTGTTGCTAACAAGGTACAGCGTCAATGCAGCATGTAGCTTCCATTTGCAACACAGGAAATATTACAAGAATTTTAACAAGAACTCTTAAGATGTCATCACTAATGCTTTAAATACACTTTAATTGTGAAATAATCAGTATACTCCAGATCTAACCTCACTTGTAAAAAATGGTTGCATACTACATTAATTTCTGGGTATGAAAATTGAGCTATTTCCTATTGGTAAGGATTTACTTTTGATAATGATAATTTCCTATTGATAAGGATCCATCTTTTTGATATAATAATGCTGTAATAAATGTCCTTATACATAAGTATATATGTAAGAAATCTATACAAATATCCTTTACATATATTATATATCCTTATTGTTATACATGTGTTTGTGAATATGTTACTAAATTAATGTTCAAAATGTATTTACCCGCAGTGTATGAAATGTCCTTTACAATGAAACCATTTCTTTTGCAGCAACACAGATGGAGCTGGAGGCCATTATCCTAAGCAAACTAATGCAGGAACAGAAAATCAAATGCCACATATTCTTACTCATTAGTGGGAACTAAACAATGAGAACCCATGGACACAAAGAGGAGAATAACAGGCACCAGGGTCTACTTGAAGGTGGAGCATGGCAGGAGGGAGACGACCAAAAAACTAACTTTTGGTGTTTTGCTTATTATGTGGCTAATGAAATAATCTGCAGTCCAAATCTCCCTGCATATGTACCCCTGAAACTAAAAGAAAAGTTCACTAGAAAGAAAAGAAAATGCCTTTTCCCTCACATTTGCCAATACTGGTTATTTTTCAAATAAATTAATGACTGGAAAAATGGTAACTCATTGTTCGCTGATTTTCATTTTTCTGATTAACAGGCAAGGCTGAATATCCTAGTAAAACTATAAAATTTGTTCATCATGAATATGAGCCCAAATTAGGCTTAGTTTGACAGCACATAGTTATCTCCTGTTCAATGTTGCCATAGGCTTACCTGTGATACTCTTCACTTTCGTTGTCAGGAAATTGCTGATTTTCAGGTGTTCTGCTCTTCCTTTGAGGAATTAATCCATCATCACCATTGCCAGCAGCGACACCATTAGTCAGGTTTTCTAGTAATCCCACATTATTACTTTCATGCTTCTTCATTTCTTCTTTGACCTTGAGTGGGATATTAAGGATAGTTATCACTTTATTGAATAAAAAGAACCTTTTTAATTGATTCTATCAATTGGCTCAGTTTGTCATTATTTTAGTCATTAAAAATATTTCACACTTAAATTTGATCATATATATAGAAATATTACCATATAACTTTCAGATGTAATTATCATATCATTAACATATCACAGAAATTTTTGTAAAGTTTGCTTCATTTCTGTTTCAATGAATAAAACAGAATTTTCCAAAATTCAAAAAGGGCCCTCCTTCATTTCGTGCTTTTATTCTCAATCACTCTTCAGAATCTTATATATGTATTTACCCCATTTGACTCAAGGGAACACACAAATAAAAAGAAAAAGATGCAAAATGTGTCTTCTTCTGTCTTTACCACCTAGATTTTACATTAAACAGTCAGATTTAGAGGATGACACACTGTGGGGCTTCAGGAATAGAAAGGAAGATTGTCCTTTTCTGCGCTAAGATATTCTTCTCCCCCACTGCCTTTGAACATTCTTTTTTCATTTGGTTGCTGGGATATCAAAAACATGATGGTGCTCACTGAAAATGGGAGCCAAAGTTTGCCACAACACAAGGAGCAGAGTGAAACTGCTGAGGTGCAAACGTAGAATTCCAGAAAATGAGATGCTCCCCAAATTTCACATTCAATAGCCATACAATTTTCTAGCTGGAAGATACACAGAATAAGAAGCTATCTTCTTTAGCCATATAATCTATTGATAATCAGACTAAAACCAAGAAAAATAAAATGATTGGTCCAAAGCTCCTAAAGTGGCATTACCTAGCATTTTATGGCACCATTCAGGATTGTTCCATAATAATCAAAGAATATCTCTAGGGTTTGTATCTCTTGAAAACTCAATGTACAGAATTCTTTCTGAGTTAAATATTAACTTTTTCACTGATGATTTATGCTACTTACATGATAGGATCATGTATGCCTACACTTACTACACTTTGTTAAACAACATAATGTAAAAATCTACTTAAACAGAAACAATTGAATACGAAGGTATACCTCTCTATCACCATCCTTATTTATTTCTGGTTCTTGAGACATTTTCTGCAGATGCAAAAACAGAAGGTTAATTTGCTTGTTGTATTTCTGTGATGTCTCCTCTTTTGGAGCGCATGTTTTAAAAAAATTTTATTCTTAAGTAATCAAGTATGGACGATGAAAAATTAGAAAATAATTAAAATTAAAATTTAACTGTTAAATAAATAATAATTAAAACTAAGAATTAACTTTTTAATCTATGTTTAGCTACTGCCACATTACTGGCTTCTGACTAACATGTGAAAAATAATTCACCTTAGCCCAAGGAAGAAAAAAAACGTGAACCAGCAAACTTAACTTGGTCACCATTTCTTTGGACTAAACTTCATTTGTTGTGTTAAATCTACCAAAAATGAATCAGCAGATGATTTGTAGTGCTCCAAAATCTTCCTCACTTGAAAAGAGTTTAACCTCATGAAACCCTAACTAGTGAGCCCCTACAGTGCACTGAAGTACTTTTCTAAAAGATTCCTAACTGGATTGTAGGCACCATTTAAATTATTAGGAGCCGAAATCAACACCAAACAGAAAGAGATGCAAATTCTCAAATTTTAATTGAGATTATATACTGTAATATGATAGTGTTATGTATCCAGATTATCTGCTTAAGTCCAGTTCTAATATATTCTAATGTGTACTAATTACAGTGCATAAAAATTTTTTAATAATATGTACTAACTTTCTGCAACTGAAATAAATTAGAATGTTATTGTGTTTGTGCACTAACACCAAAGGTCCCATTCTGCAAGATATGATTCTTGTAATAGGCAGCTGTGTTGCTTTTATGACCTGGTTCCCTCCCTGAACATAAACGCTGAGGTCAATGAGAGACCATAAGGCAGAATATATTTTTAACCTTGGTATCAGTGACTGACAATATAAAACTGCAGATTTTCAATCACTGGGCATGATTACTCCTTAACCACGAATCCAGCTCAGGGACCATCAGAGTTATATTGTTCATAATTCTATTGCTTAATAATATAATCCAATAATTGATGTACCTTCTTCATCAGGTTAGGATGTTGTAAACATAAAAGAACAAAGTTCTGAAATTTGTTTTTGCCTCTATTCCAAAAGGAAAGATTAGCTATAAGCTAATCAAAAAGGCAGATGAGAATATTTTAAATAAAAATATTATGAGTATTTTAAATTTTATAGTGGTTATGTTTTTTAAGTTAAATATCAAATGTTAAATTAGAATCCATTCTTCTGTTAATTAGATTGCTGAATTTATTAAAATAAAATTTTAACAATCTATTAAAAAATTCTTTAAAAAATCTATTGATTCTCAAAACCTAGTCTGAAAGGTAATTTCATGTGGACTATCTAATATTATTAAAGCAAAGAAAACAACATTAAATCAAAAATTTAAATTTAAAATTTTCCATGCCTCTGGCTGGCTATTTTCACTGCCTTTGAACCTTTGTGACTCTTCCTCTGATGTCAGCTTTAAGTCTTGTTCTGTTGAGAAATCCATATATTCAGTTAAAATGAACCACTTAGAAGAGTTAAAAACTATTGCCTTTATAAAAATAGATTGAAGACAACATTTTATTTCATAAATTGAGTGTTTAGTTTTTCATGAAATAGTTATTTAGGAAATAATCCTCCCAAACTTCAACAAACCACTTGGGGAGACACCTGATGTCATTCACTCACAAATTCATCCACCCAACATAAATGAACAAAACCACCAGAAACACAACTTTAAAATACAGTAGAAACATATAAGATAACACAGTATGTTGTTCTCCACTTCCTAATAGTGAAGCAGTAAATGTAAAGAAAAGGAAATTTAGTTTTAAAGAGAAAAAAGTTTTCCCGCACCTAGCTAGTCTGACTCTAAGGATAGTAACAAGCAGGGCCCAGGAAAGGTAATGGTGACACTGCCTGAGAAGCCAGAGCCCACAGGTATGGGCTCCAGACATCCCAGAGCAAGGTTAAGAAAACAAATTCCTTTACTGTCTCCCCTTCCCCTCAGCATTCACTCAGAGCTATTTTTACAAATGCATATTATTTGCAAGTTCCTGTTGTCCTTCAATGCAGCTGCAAGGTCATAAGCTATGCTGAGGTTGCAAAACTGTCACTATATGATTAACTGCCTTTGTTCTGCTTCTGTAAGCTTGCCTACATAAGCCAAGCCCTGTCTTTGTTCAGGGCTCAGCTTTCAGATGCAAATCCGCTGAGCTGGTGCGAACCTAAATGAAATCCTCCTGTTTCACCCACTTGGTCTCTCCTGCCTCCTGTTTTCTGCAACAATAGTACCTTATAAATGATTTCAAAAATTACTACTGACACCTTTATTAGTGTACAATGTCTTCCCAATATCTAAAGTGTTTCCCTCCACTATTCTGACAGATTTCTTTTCATTTTTCTTTTCTTTTCTTTTTTTTTTTTTTTTTTTTTTTTTGAGCCAGGGTCTTGCTCTGTCACCAGGCTGGAGTCCAGTGGCGCAATCTCAGCTCACTGCAACCTCTGACACTCCCTGGTTCAAGCGATTCTCCTGTCTCAGTCTCCGGAGAACCTGGGATTACAGGCATGCACCATCATGCCCAGCTAATTTTCGTGTTTTTAGTAGAGACGGTGTTTCACCATTGGCCACGATGGTCCTGATCTTTTGACCTTGTGATCTGCCTGCTCCAGCCTCCCAAAATGCTGGGATTAGAGGTGTGAGCCACCAAACTTGTCCTTATTTTTATCTTTTAAAACAATGCTATGAGAAAGTCTTCCTTGATTCTGTATGTCTTTCCCCAGATAAACAGGTACCTCCTTCCTTGAGGCTGCCTTAGTACTTCACTGATTTTTCTACTGCATCTTTACCACCTGAACCACACATTATTCCTCCACATGTCTGTCCCGTCTGCTCCAAGACTGCAGAAGACAGTCTTGCACATCATCTTACTCACATTTTACTCAGAAATTTCTTATTGAGTCCTGCTAAATACATGCTAGGCATTAGAGTTTAAAAAGAATTAAAATAAAGCATGTCAGGAATGGCTTTTCTAGAAAACATGCCCAAGCAGAGACTTAAATATTGAGACTAGCCAGATTAAAAGGGGTAGAGGGCAGGAAAGGGTGACGGCATGCCACGCAGCAGCAAGAGCGGGAGCCAGGCCTGAAAGAGTGAAAGTATTTGCCTACAATAGAAGGATGAGTGAGTAGGGCATTGCCAGCAGCTCAGTAATGCCAGAGAAAGGGCACACAGGGAAAAGGCCTAAAGATGGAGAGTGGGGCAGAAGTCAGATTATGAAAGCCTTATGTGTGGTAGCAGAGCATCTTGTTCTAACAAAATTACTGTTATGATGACAATTAACCAGCAGGTAGAAGAACATCTTGTTCCAACAAAGTAAATATATCTCTTTCCAACTTCAAATGAGGAGGAATGAAGTCAGTAATAGTGAGACCTTGTTGGCACAAGCATATGTAACATGACCTGTGCTTCACTGTTCTTTTGTGAACAAAAATTCCTTACGTTCACTTTTTAAATCTATGGTAGGACTTCCCAGAGCAGGGCTCCACAACTCCCAGGCCACACACTGGTACCAGTCCATGGTCTGTTAGGAACCATGCCACACAGGAGGAGGTGCGCAGCAGGCAAGCCAGGGAAGCTTCACCTGTACTTACAGCCACTCCCTATGGCTCATATTACAGCCTGTACTCTGCCTCCAGTCAGATCAGTGATAGCACTAGATACTCACAGGAGCATGAACCCTGTTGTGAACTGCCTATCTGAGGGATCTAGGTTGTGTGCCTCGTATGAGAACCTGATGCCTGATGATCTGTCACTGTCTCACTTTGCCCCCAGATGAGACCATCCAGTTGCAAAAAAATAAGTTCAGAGCTTCCACGGATTCTACATTATGGTAAGTTGTATAATTATTTCATTATATATTACAATGTGATAATAATATAAAGTAGCACAATAAATGTAACATGATTGAATAATCCTGAAACCATCCCCACCTTCCCCCAGCCCATGGAAAAATTGTCTTCGACAAAACCGGTCCCTGGTGTCAAAAAGGTTGGGGACAACTGACTAAAGTAATTCACTATCACAAGTCTTACCTGGATTGCTGTTTTCAGAAGAGATTTTTAGCATCTGTTTTTCTTTGTAGTCAGAAAGTAACTGGCAAATTCTATGTATAAAAATGTAATAAACCACATTACTATTTTAATACTGATATAAAAAAATACTTACCAAATGTAGAATTATTAAGAGTATTTCAAACAATATCAGAATATCAGAACTTAATAGTATTATCCCATCCACTTATGAGTACATTCTACAAACTTCTCTTTAAGCTTCTAATTAAAGAAGAAAAAAATGTAAGGTGAAATACTCATAAATCAAGGGCACTGTGACCCAGTAAATTAGCTAGCATTAGCATGACATAATAGAAAGTGTCCCAACTCTGCATAAGTCCTAGCTCCATAATGAACAGCTATTTGTTCTTGGACAACTTGCTTCTCTTAGGCTCAATGTCTTCTTCAACAAAGTGAGGACTTTGCTGCCTTATTTCACCAGGTTGTTATAAACATTTAACGAGATAACATTTTTTAAATGCTGAGAGAAATAGTAAAGCAATGGAATAATCTGTTCCTAAACTTTATGACTAAAATTATCTTGGAATCACAAATAAAACCCAATGCGTATTTTGTTCATAGGTTCTAATATGCAAATGTTGTAGATTTCAGAAAATGTTATTAAGTCCTAATTTTCTTCTTAGTTGTCCTACTCTTTATGACTTATAATTAAGGGCATCTCAACTATGTCATAGTTTGTAACTAAATTTATTCAAAAATATCTCATTAAAGTAGATAATGTGATTGTCCACTATTACGGAGTTGATCAATCACACCAAGGGCAGAAAAACCAATGGATGTTAAGACCTGACTTGGACCAACGATCCTTCTCTACAGACTCAAACTCTCAGCCAGAAGATGTCTGTTAGGATAATGCTTTATGTTGATGTTCAATTCCAGCTGACATGGGAGACCAAAAGTCTACTTTTATTTTTTTTAGTTGCCACGGAGAAGTAGCAAGCTGACATTCTGTAATTTTCGACATACATACTAACAATATATTTTGCACCAAACATGTTATTCAGCTCTAAGTCATCTCATAGACCATCTTACATGACTATTTTTGCAGCACAAATCACAATTTCAATATTTTGGTGGCATCCATTTTGCTTTGATTCACACTGTTTCCTTAGAGCTAGTCAGCAAATAGTCAAATGACCTTCCAGTGACTGCACAAAATATGGAATGCTTCAAAGATGTGTGCTGCCTCCTTATGCAGAAGTCATGCTAACTTTCTCCGTATCGTTCTAATTTTAGGATATGTGCCACCAAAGCAAGCACAAAGCCCTACTTTTACACATGATTAGTGATGAGTCATGGACAAGGCTTGGCTCTGTTAAGTCCAACTAACCTACTTGAGATTCTGAGAATTCTCTTCAATGGCTTCCTGTGAGCTAGAATTTGAAAATATGTTAAAATTTTGAGCTAGAGATGGAAGTAGCTTGGACAATTTTCATTATCATGTAAATCAGATCACTCAAGGGGCCAACCACAGCTGGGAGCCACTGCTCAGGGGAAGGTTCATATGGGACTTTCTACTGCCCAAGGTTCTATACAGGATATAAAGGTGTCTCACAGTACAGATCTGGTAGCAAAGAAGAAGAAACAAACACTGATCTCTTTCTGCCACATTATTTGAACCCCTCTGACCCTTTAGAACAAGCCCAACTAATATCTGCTAGAGAAAAGACCAACAGCCTCAAAAGATCTCTTGCCATGAAGGTCTCAGCTAATTCTTGGCTCAGATGTGGGTTCCACATTAGGTTCTGAATACGGGGGGAAGGGTCAATTTGTTCACTTTGTGTGCGGATAAAGTCAGGATGCCCAGCGGCCAGAGCAGGGGGCTGGTGCTCTGGGAACAATGGCATATAAGCATAGGTATGGGAACTAAAAAACGTAACTTCAAAGTCACTGTATGAATCGCCATGAAGACTTGAGGGATCTGAATCTACCGATTCATCTTAAGGCAGCAGGACCAGTTTGAGTGGCAACAATGCAGCAACAGAATCAATGGAAACAACAGAATGATTCCAATGTCCTTTTTTTTTCCTCCTCCTTCTGACTTGATAAAAGGGACTGTCTTCTTTGGATTTAGTGAACTCCTTCGGTTCCTGAAAAATTCAAGGAGTATGTAGGACATAGTGCCCAGAAGACAGTACAAGACTTTGCACTAAACTGGATATTTCAAGACCCAAAAAACTAATCACAAAGATGTGACACTATTTTTTATCCCATGCATAGGTGTTACACTTGGATCAAATGAATAATGCTGGGATCTCTAAGGATAAAGGTCTTAAAAGTCCTGAGATAAAGAATCCTGCACCCATTGGTACTTCTAACTTGTCTTGCTTTTTGTCTGATTTCTGGCTGATGCAGGGGACTAACTCGCTGCCCCTCTAAAACCACCTGAACCAAACTATGACACCTTACCTGACATGTAACATGCAACTGTTATAATTATTTTAAACCTCAATTTAGCATTAACTAGCCTTTTAGTGTAAACACTTACACAGTATGATGACTAGAAACAGCATACTCTCTGGCCGTCTGTCCAGATCGATCTTGAGAAGATACATCAATATTTTGCTCAAGTAGAAGGCTGACTATACTTGCTGATCCACAACATACAGCAAGTATGAGAGCAGTCCTAAAATGACAGAGATAGGAACTGTAATAAAGTTATTTTAAAAGCTAATTTGATATACTTTACCAATGTAACATCTTGCCTGTCTGTGCAGAATCAAACATTTACATGCACTAAAAGACATAAGCATCTTCAGTGCTCAAGTGTTCATCTTTGTAAAATGCCACCAAGGTTAAAAGGAAGGGACCAAAAAAAAAAAAACCCTCTTATCTCAGTGGGGTATTGCATAGCAGAAGCTACTAATTTAAAGTCCTCTGATGGGCAAGAAACAATGTTAGGGCCACTTATCTGAAGTGGACAAAGATTTTAGTGAAGATTTTGTCACAGCTTCCCTAGACTGACATGCTGTAATAGAAAATCAGCCAGGGGGTCAGACAAATACAAGCTCTCTGCATGCTGAAAGCAGTAATAATAATGGTAAGAATAGTAGTCACAGGAGTTTCAGTTAATGGTGCCAATAACCATGTGCTAGGCACTGAATTAAATGCCACATTTATCTTTCTTACTTATGCACAGCCAACTTTGAAGGATATATTCTCCTACTTTTCATATATGACAACATATTTGGTGGTAAATAACGTCCCCAAGGTCACACACCTAGCAAGTAAGAAGGTTACTAATTAAACCCAGTCTTGTGTGAATCCAAAGCCTAGCTCTTTTCTCTTTATCACCCACCTACGGCTTGTCTTCATTAAAGGAAAAGTGTATCCACTTAAAACTATCTTCACTCCCTCTCTCCATACCAATTAAAAATAAAAACATCAAAATACACTGGAAAAACAGAAGGAAAAAGGCTGTTGAACCCACAGTATGTGGGAACAGCAATTAATTGTCATGTAGGGATAAGCTAACATTAATATTCTTCAAAGAAAGCAACTTAAAGCAAAGTCATTAAAAAGACAAAAGGATTTTCAACCCCTATTTATGTTTAATACAGCGTATTTAGTGGAAAAGCATGTAAGACACAGGTTAAAAACTATTAGAAAGGGTTAAGAAGTTCAATACTGAGTCATAAAGTAAACTAAAAGTTAAAGTTCAAACTTCATAAAATATGAAATCCCTTTAGCTAACATAAGATCATGTAACCAAAAACATCACATAGCAAATAACATCAGTCAATATAATAAAAGATGAATCCTACTAAAACTTTTATGTTGCCCAGTCCAAATAATTGCTTTTCTACCTAACTGATTTGTGTTGATACTGATCACTACATCCCAGTAAGTATACATTAATCTTATTAATTTAATATTTATGACTTGAGTGACTGCTATCCATCTAGAACACACAGATTAAAAGAAAGAACTATACCTTCCATATCTATCCAGTGCATTTAAATTCGCTTTTTTCTTGATTAAAAATTTCACCACTTGCTGTTTTTGCTCATGCACACCAAGTAGCAGTGGTGTGAGGCCATGCTGCAAAACAATATAAAGCAAAATCGTATGTAATTCAAAAAAGTACATATTCCTCAACCGAAGTGGAAACTTTATATAAGATCTTATGGACTTACACGCATAGAAAGTAAATAAAATGTAGTCGCTTCCTTCTCACTCTTCTGTGCTTTCCCACACGCTGCTCCTTCCCTTGGAAACACCCCTTCTCTGCCTCACCACATTAACTCTACTCATCTCAAAAACTCACTTTAAACATTTACTGCTTCCAAGGCTCTTTGCTTCTAACCCAGCATTTGACATGGTATTATTGGATGGTAATATTTTTCCCATCTAAACAAAGAGCTTCTTGAGGGCAGGGGCTGTATCTTTTGTCTCTATATCCTCAACCCTAAGATAAATTGTGTATAAAGCAAGAATTTGTATGTAAAATATTTCTTTAGTTTCATGTTTTACCAAAAGTTCAACCTCCAACATGCAACAAAAATTGCTATTAAAACTCATACTGCCCATTTGAAAAAAATTTCCAACATTTATTTAAAATCTATTTGTATTTAATTTTCCCAGATTGTTAACTAAATCATCAGTTCATAGGACTACTGAAACTAAATTAACAGAATTCTTATCTGTATTCTTAATAACTCCATGGTTTTTAGTGTTTAAAACTGCCATGCTGATTATGCCAAAGCTCTACATACTTAAGAGACACACTGAATAGTCCATAATACAGCTTCAATTGACAAAAAATGGTTTAGAATTTGCTACAATTCTAATTGATAAAACTCTGCCCTTAACGACTTACTGACCTAAGCACTTGAATGACTGAACAAACAGACACAAAATCCTGAGAGGGCCATCCTCTACTTATTGAAAGACTACTCACGGCAAATTTCTAAGGACCTTCTGAATGGCAGTGAATAACTGATGGTAGAAAGGAAAAGGTATTATCCTGTAAGCTGATACATACTACCAATAATATTCATTTTAATGTCTCAACCACAGAGATAAAAGTCAGACTAGGTCAGGAATGGTGGCTCACACCTGTAATCCTAGCATTTGGGGAGGCTCAGGTGGGTGAATCGCTTGAGCCCAGGAGTTCAAGACCAGCCTGAGAAACATGGCAAAAACCTCATCTCTACTGAAAAAAAAAAAAAAAAAAAAAAAAACTGAGGTTGGAGGACCATCTGAGCTTGGGGAGATCGAGGCTGCAGTGAGCTGTGATCACACCACTGCACTCCAGCCTGGGAAACAGAGTGAGACCCCATCTCAAAAAAAAAAAAAAAAAAATCAGATTAATGTTATTGGAAAGGAAAGATTTAAAGAAATCAGCACATATCCAACCCCAACTCTTTTAGAGATACCTTAAGTTTCTGAGACACAAGAATTTACATATTACATTTACGTATTCAGTGGCTCTTAAGCAGGAGTGTATCCAGATTTTGAGAAAATTGTTGTTGTCGTTGTTGTTGTTGTTGTTGTTGTTGAGACAGGGTCTCATTATGTTGACCAGGCTAGACTCGAACTCCTGAGCTCAAGCAATCCTCCCACCTCAGCCTCCCTAGCAGCTGGGACTACAGCCATGCACCAACATGCCTGGCTTCAAGGAAACATTTTCAAATATACATATCCAGGCTTTATTAGACTTACTGTATCAAAATATTCAGAAAAAGCCTAGACTTGTTGATTATTTAAACATTTTCCTCAGGTTACTGGGATGCACAATTCTAGCTGAAAGCTAGTGCAACAGACAATAATTCAGTCTCATTTCTCACCCACATGACCAATTCCCTTTCTCATTTGAAGATTTGGCCAAAAAGAGCAAGGAGTAGGAGAGAGACCCATTTGCTGAAAACACCACGATTTTCCCCGGTAAGAGAAGAACAGGGTCTAGTCAACTGAAAATCCAACTTGATCTTGTTACTTATTTATCTTCTACCTTCCCATCCAGACACTCTAGAGTTGAAAGCAGAGCTGAGACTCTAATTGGCCATTTCTACCACAATAGGATACTAAGTCAATTAATTACTTGATATTCCCTCTGCTGAAGGGTTTCCCCTTACATTACCACCTATTCACTGCCAATCTGGTTCCTTAGAGGCCTCCTAAAATTGATCTCTAGGCAGTTTACAACTCACTAACTCCCTCTCCCAAACTGAAAACTGTCATTCTCTAAAATTGAAGAGAACCTTGTCTCACCATACAAAGGAAACAAATCAATCAACAACAACAACACACACACACACACAACCTCTTCATGGTCTCCTCCATTATGTAATTTCCAAATTGGCCTTGATATTTCTGATTGCTCTCTTTTCCGCTTTCCACTTCTGCCACATGAGCAATCAGAAATATCTTAAGCCTTGCCACTGACAGGCGCGTCACCTCGTATCTATTACTGTTTTTTAGGAAGTTGCCAAAGGAGAAGGATCTCTATTCACTGAAACATGTTTAAGTTTTCTTGGAGTTTTCATGTAAAACCTATTTCAGGGCAAATTTTGCCATTTTACATTCATTAGGGGAAAAAAATCCTAGGAGGGAAAAATTGAAAAATAGTAAGTATTACCTTTTACAAATTCAGTGCTTTCAAAAAAAGTATTTACCACAAGTGCATTAAAAAAAAAATTGTACCCTCTAATGCTTCTTTGAAAGTAACAATATTTAAAATTAAGTCTTAGATAATTAGGTCATTTCAAAATATTTTCATTCAGGTTATGCTTGAGCTTCCAAATATGGAAGACTGGCCCTTACACAGGTCAATGATAAAATGAATGCATTTCAGTATTTTGAAGATAAAATTGGTAGCTCTATACCTTGTTTTTTGATTCGATATCAGCACCGTATAAGAGCAGTGCTTTGGCCATTAATTTATCTTCATTGTAGATAGCATAGTGCAGAGTGGTATTTCCATACTCATCTGGAATATTTGGATCAGTGCCATGTTCCAGCAACATTAACGCACATTCATCTTCCTGGCATTGTACGGCCTGTCAGTATTAGACCAAAAACAAATTACAAATCCTAGGAATTCAAAATAACATTCCACAGCTTTCACCAACTAGTTATATTTAAAGGAGAAAACTCATTTTTATGCTATGTATTGAAATCAAACCCAACTCACGCTGACATAGTTGGCTACTGCGTACCTTTGTCAGAGCTGTCCTCTTTTTGTTGTCAAGGACATTAAGTTGACATCGTCTGTCCAGCAGGAGTTTTACTACTTCTGAATTCCCATTGGCAGAGGCCAGATGTAGAGCAGTCCTATAAGAGTGAGAAGATGTTTTAGGAAATTGTAGTGCACTAGCTACACCCACATAAATGATTCATGTATAATTGCAAACACTGAATAGCCTATTACTCTACCTTCAAAACAAACATTTAACTTTCCCATGAAAAAAGCACACTATTTATTATCTCTCATTGCTCGCTGTATTAATGAAAGAGCAGCCTACATGAATACAAAGAGCATAGCCCTTGGGTGACATTCAACTTGGGCTGGAATCCTACTTGAAGCTCTGTCACTTCCTGGCTGTTGCTTAGCCTTTTGGGGTCTCAGTTTCCTCATCAATAAAATAGGAATGAAAATAGTAGCTTTCTCACAGGAAACACTGTAATGCTTAAATGAGACTCTGCACAAAAGATACAGAATAGTTCCTAACACAAATAACAGCTCAATAATTGTTAGATATTATAATTTTTACTAATACCACTAAAGACAACATTTGAATTAAGTGAGATGATACAATTATACCTACACTTTGAGGTGTGTTTTAAATATTATAGCTAACATTGTACTTTAGTGATTCTACGATGATCATTGTCTCCATGTTGTCTCCACTGAAATACCACTTACAATTCATGATTTACTATAATTGGCAGCATTTAAATAATTCTCTTATTGAGACATAAAATAATGGGGCATCATACAATCCCTGGTGCCTTGCATTAAGTAGAATATGTTATAACAGGTCTGGGGCAGTTCCAGTCAGATGACCAGCATTTAGATAAATTTTAGTTCTTAAAAGAACTATGGAATAGGAAAGCTGAGCTGAAAACAAAAACAAATTTCTAAAATAAACCAATTCTTACTTTGGTTTTCAATAAACTTTAAGCCAAAGAAAACTTGGAATTGAAATGAATAGCATGGGCTCATTTTTTTCAATACTTAGATTTATACAATGTATGTACATCAGATATTTCCAATCATTCATACTAGGATTTAATACTGTTATAAATTTTCTCTTTTTAAAATGGATTTATGAAACTATTTGTGGAGCTTTTTTCAACTTTTACATTTAGGGGTACATGTGCCGGATGTGCAGGTTTGTTACATAGGTAAACGTGCACCAAAGGGGTTGGTTGTACAGATTATTTCATTACCCAGGTGTTAAGCCCAGTACCTGTTCATTCTATTTCCTGCTTCTTTCCCTCCTCCCACCCTCCACCCTCTGATAGGCCCCAGTGTGTGTTGCTTCCCTCTAGGTATCTGTGTGTTGTCATCATTTAGCTCCCACCTATAAGTGAGAACATGCAGTATTTGGTTTTCTCTTCCTATGTTAGTTTGCTAAGGATAATGGCTTTCAACCCCATCCATGTTCCTGCAAATGACATGCTCTCGTTCCTTCTTTCATGGCTGCATAGTATAACGTGCTGTTTATGTACCACATTTTAGTTCTTAAAACAACTGAAACAGTCTTTCTCCTGTTTTAGACTTATACATTTTCAAAAGGGCAGTTAAGGGTTGTCTTTTACTATTTTCTACCTTCAGAAATGCTTCTGTTTGAAAGGAGGGAGGAAAAGCTTCAATTGAGATTAAGTCCTAATGCCCCAATTTTAAATCTCTCAGCTTGCTCAAGCCCTGCAGGCAAACATGAAGTTTTCAAAGATGGAAGGATCCTGAGAGATAGTAGAATATGCCTGCCACATAATAGGTGTCTGGCTTATGTCTGATGACTAAATGGATTGAAAGAATGGATGAACACAGCTTGGGAGTTCAATATTTTTAAAGAAAACTCCTGTCGAGTAGCGCAATACATTTGCAATAGTAATAATCATTTATATTTGCTACTTTAATTTTCATAAATATATAACTCAACTAAAATGACTACTTCATACTTTTTACATGTTAATCTATATATAATGAAAAGGTAATTATGTAATAAAATGTATATACAATAAAATCTACAGGAACAGGTAAACACAATCCCTCTACTTCTGAAGAAGGTAAAAGTTCACGAAGATAGCCAACCACAGAAAGAAAAATACATAATAGAATGTGAGAAATTATTTGCATCTATGCAAGAAGCATATTCCTTCTCTTCCCAAGGATTATTGCATTACTTATGAACCTTAATTAAAACTTCAGATGTTCATTGCAGAAATCACAGATAAGAGAAAGGGAAAAACTTCACTTACAAATCCCCAGAAACAAGTTTGATTATATTTTCTACATATTTTCAGCAACACGAGCAGATTCTGTTCGTGTATATGTGTAACAAACTGATTTTTTTATCACTTGATATAGCAAAGTACATCTTTGCACATTGACATATCTCTGTATCTACTGACACCCTCAATAGTTACATATTATTCCATCCTATGGATGCACTGAAATTTGTTCATGAAATCTTTATATGGGTTCTTCTAAATACACTGCTATTTTAAGCAATACTAAGAAAAACAGACATCTATTTGGTAAAGATATTTCAGTATAACGGAACTGATGAGTAAAACGCATAATATTTTTAAAATGTGGTTCTTACCACTAAAGTGTCTGTTTGAAAAGCTGCAGCAACTTCAACTTTAAACAACTACATAAGTACCATAAGTACCACTGCTCTTCATCCTCACAAACTTTGTGGATAGAAAACAGTATTTCATTCCTTTTTTTTTTTTTTTTTTTTTAGATGGAGTCTCACTCTATCACCCAGGCTGGAATGTAGTGGCGCGATCTCGGCTCACTGCAACCTCCACCTCCCTGGTTCAAGCAATTCTCTTGCTTCAGCCTCCTGAGTAGCTGGGATTACAGGTGCGTGCCACCATGCCCAGCTAATTTTTTGTATTTTTAGTAGAGATGGGATTTCACCACACTGGCCAGGCTGGTCTCAAACTCCTGACTTCATGATCCACCTGCCTCAGCCTCCTAAAGTGCTGGGATAACAGGCGTAAGCCACTGTACCCAGCCTTTCATCCCTCTTCTAACTTAAATAGAAAACAGTATTTCATTCCTCTTCTAACTTAAATTCCTTCTTCTACCAGGAACACTGTATTTTCCTATGTGCATAGGTCACTGGTAGATATGCAAAAAAAGTACTTTGCCCAATTTTAAAATGAGCTTATTTTATTATATCTGCATATATAGGCCAGGCATGGTGGTTCACGCCTGTAACCCCAGCACTTTGGGAGGCCAAGGTGGGTGGATCACGAGGACAGGAGTTCAAGACCTGCCTGGCCAAGATGGTGAAACCCCATCTCTACTAAAAATACAAAGCAATTAGCCAGGTGTGGTGGCAGGTGCCTGTAATCCCAGCTACTCAGTAGGCTGACGCAGAGAACTGCTTGAACCTAGGAGGCAGAGGTTGCAGTGAGCCGAGATCGCACCACTGCACTCCAGCCTGGGCAACAGAGTCAGACTCCATCAAAAAAAAAGTGTGTGTATATATGTGTGTGTGTGTGTATATATATATATATATATATATATATATATATATATATCTGCATACATAAATAGGCATTTGTGTTTTCTTCTGGTATGTTTCTCTTTTTGTATATTTAAAATTTTTAATCTATACTCTTATTTTTGTGACATAAAAATCTAGCTAGTTTTCTCCAAAAATTAATTATGAAAAATCCATCTTTTTTCAATAATAAAAAAAATCACCATTATCAAGTGCTAAATTCTTACATATATTTGGGTATTTCTAAATTCCCTATTCTGTTCTATTCATTGATGTCTTTTCAGCTGTTAGTAAACAATTTGTGGAAATAAATAACATGCACATTTTGATATCTGGAAAAGCAAGCCTTTTTCCATTCCGTTACAAAAAATTAATTTATCACAATAATAAAAGACAGCATGTGTAATTTAAAAACGCTAAAACTTTGCTATTTTTATTTGGCTTAGGTAAGAGTGATAAATAGAAAAATCTCCCCTCTTTTTTTTTTTTTTTTTTTGAAACAGTCTCGGTCTGTCGCCCAGGCTGGAGTGCAGTGGCGCTATCTGGGCTCACTGCAAGCTCTGCCTCCCGGGTTCACGCCATTCTCCTGCCTCAGCCTCCTGAGTAGCTGGGACTACAGGCATCTGCCACCGCGCCCGGCTAATTTTTTTTAATATTTTTTAGTAGAGATGGGGTTTCACTGTGTTAGCCAGGATGGTCTCGATCTCCTGACCACGTGATCTGCCCGCCTAGACCTCCCAAAGTGCTGGGATTACAGGTGTGAGCCACCATGCCCGGCCAAAAAGCTCACATCTTAAGAAAATTCAATCTTCCTTTTCAAGCACAGGAACCATCTTCCCATTTCAGTTTCCTTCTAAGGTTCCTCAGTAAAGAACATATTTACATACTGTACATTGATATAAAATTCATACTGGATTTTATTTGAAGAATATTTAGCCCTGAAGTTGACGTGTTATGGGGCTTCGTTCTTAGTTCTCAATATACACTTTTCTATAATGTATAGAACATTGTTTTAAAATCTGTAGATTAAAAAAAATCTGCTGCATCAACAACTTTGCGAGTTAAATCACTTTAAAACAGTCTATTAGTGTTCTACAAGGAAAATTATAATTTGATTGGAAATCAGCTAAAGTTTTGTTTTTGTGTTGCTGCTCATAAAGGGGCCTGTGCCCTGAACTCTCTGAGGGTTCCACATCCAGGGTGGTGTGAGGCCTGCGGAGGTGAGAAAGCCAGGCTCCCCTCCTCCCCCACCAGGAGGGTATGTCCCCATCATCCCCCCAGGTCCCACCTCCTCCCAGCCCAGGCCTGGTTACCTCTTTTTCTTGTCCTTCTTGTTCACGTCAGTGTCCCTGAGCATGACAATCAGATCCTTTCTGGGGACTTTACCCCACCAGGCAGCTCTGTGGAGCTTGTCCAGATCTTCTCCACGGACGTGGTACCTCGGCTCCATGAAGGCGCTGTCGTCGTAGTCTCCCCAAGCGCCCACGTTGCTCTTGCCGCTCCCCCTGCAGCAGGGGAAGCAATGGCAGCACCACTTGCCCATCTCGCTCCTGAGGGTCTTCATAAAGGAGTCGTCGTGGTCTCCAGAAGTGCCCACGTTGCTCTTGCCGCTCCCCCTGCAGCAGGGGAAGCAGTGGCGGCACCACTTGCCCATCTTGCTCCTGAGTGTCTTCATAGCGGAGTCGTCGTGGTCTCCAGAAGTGCCCACGTTGCTCTTGCCGCTCCCCCTGCAGCAGGGGAAGCAGTGGTAGCACCACTTGCCCATCTTGCTCCTGAGACCAAATGGCTTCTTCACAGAAGAGGCAGCCGGCATTGAATAAACCTCAGCCACCATCTGCTTTTAACAGCCAGCGGAAGCCGGTAGTAGCAAGCAGATCACGTCTACCAACCAGTTTCACCAACTAGCAGGTGGTAACTCCGGGTTTCCAATCTGTTTGAAGAAAAAAGTCAATCCCAGCCAAAACGTGCCAACCCAGCAGGGGATCCCAGCCCAGCCCACCCCACCCAGGGAAAACCCACACCCACCCGGGGAAAGCCCACGCCCCCCCTGGGCGACCTCACGCCCACCCCAGGAAGAGCCAACCCCCCCGCCAAGAAAACACCCAGCCCACCCAAGAAAATGCCAAACCCAACAGAGAAAAGGTCAAGCCCAGCAAAGGAACAGGAGAGAGAAAACGTCAATCCAAGCAGGAAACGTCAATTCAAGCGAGGAACGCCAAGCCACGCAAAGAACGCAAAGCCAAGCCAAGCCGCTACAAGCCAGCCAAGCCGTTAACGCACGTGCAGCATGCGCGTGCAAGCCGTTACAGGCCAGCCAAGCCGTTACGCGCGTGCGGCGTGCGCGTGCAAGCCGTTACAGGCCGGCCAAACCGTTATGCGCGTGCGGCGTGCGCGTGCGGCGTGCGCGTGCGGCGTGCGAGTGCAAGCCGTTACAAGCCAGCCAAGCCGCTGCTGCGCGCGCGTGCGGCGTGCGCATCTCAGGTGGAGTCAGTGCACGTGGCACAGACACTGGCCGATGCGTGCAACCCGCGTGCTTAAGTCTTGGCGCCAGGAATGTCACTGACAGCCTTGTGTTCCCAGCAAACTTCGTGGGAGTCAGCTGAGCTTTCAAACCACTGAGAAGCCTCTGGTGAAAAAAAAAAAGCCTCTTGAAGGAGGACTGGGGCTAAGCAGCTGGAACTTGAGGAAGCTGACAGCCTCCTCTGAAGAAAGCCCCCAGGACACTCCTGGCGGTGCTGTTGTGCGTGGCAGCAGCTGCAGCTCGGAGCTCGGGCTGGCGGAGCTGGCTGCAAATGGCCTCAAAATCGCGGAACACAAGACGCCCACCGAGCCCAGCGCCTTCCTGAGGTGCCTTCGACACCTGCTCCTCTTTGCTCCGGACCCAGAACACGAGCCCATCAGTGAGGGGGCATTTGGACCCACAGGATCGCGGCCAGCTCCTGCCCTGGTGCCCCCTGCCCGGTGTCCAAGCCAAGGCCAACAGCTGTGGGGCTTCTGGCCTCGGGGGGGCTCTACTCCACTGGCATGCAATAGGGTGAAGGTGCAGACCGCTGTGTCCAGGCCGGCATGAGGGGACTTGGAGGAGCACCTACCACCGATGGAGAGATGCAGAAAGGTAACCCCATGTGCACATCCTGGGAACAGGACACTGAGCCTCCCTGGTGCTGGCCTCTGAGCTGGACCAGGGCAGTAGCACCTCGACCCTCCTACTGGGACCCTCCTGCTGCAAAGCTTTATGCAGCCAGGCTCCAGGCTGCTTACCCAAACCATAGGTGCTTTGGTGTGGGAGGAAAAATGGATTCTGAGCCTGCACACCAACCTGCTCTTACCAAAAGAAGTAGAGGGGAAGCCAATCACAAGAGCAAAAAAAAAAAAAAAATACCATTTTGTAACTGAAGTCTTGCCTGATACGCAGGGTTAAGCTAAAGCTTCTCTTGCTTGATACTAAATTAAATTGTGAATGAAAAAATAAGACACACACACTAAATTTCCTTGTCCCTTTGTGATCCCCTGAGCCAGGAAGCAAGGGGAAGCCTGGCCTCCTGGACTCTCTCCCCAGCTGGGGGCTAAGTAGTTCCTCCAGGGTCACAGGGAGCAGCTGGGCTCAGTGGGGCCAGGCTGCCCTTCCTTCCTACATGGGCATCCTCAAACCTTCCATTGCCCCATACAGAGTGCCATGATCCGGGTTCAAATCCCAGCTCCGGCACTCACCACCTGTGTTACCTGGCAAATGCCTTACCCCCAGGCACTTGCTGTCTGTGTCCTTCCTGACAGGAGGGATGGGAGCTGGTGGCCCTGGCATGAAGCGCTGTTAACAGTCAAACAAAAGCAGGAGCAGGCAGACACCTGGGTGGGGGACTGCCCTGCTAGGGGTGCTCACCAAAGAGCACCTACCCTTTGTGCTCTTTGGTGAGTAAAATGTGGGTAAGAGCCTTTATCATAGTTTCTGTGGAAATAAATGGATGGGGCAGGATAAGCAGGTTTAGGATTGGCTAGATTGAATAATTCCAGTGGGCTCCGGAGGATAGGGGCTGTCTCTAAGTGTCTGGCACTTGGCCCTGGGGTGATTAAGGAAGGCAAATAGTGGCCTGGAGTGTAATAGCGCTATAGGTGCCTGATAAAAGAAGTGGCTGGAGTATGGGTTCTGGATTGGTTGCAAGTGAGGCTTTTACCATCTCTAGGAATTGGCTAGCCATAGGAGGGACAGTTCTTCCAGTGTTAGGAAGGCACAAGATATTAAAGTATTAGAAATGCAGAAAATATAATGGCATAAGTAAAACACAACACCAAATGTTGGTGAATTAATTGTTGGAGTAACTTGAACTCTCATACATTGATGTTGGGAATTTACAATGGCTAACCACTCTGAAAAACTTAATAGAAACTTCAGGTAATTTCAGGTAGATGTAAACAAACAGCTACCTTATGACCTGATAATCCCACTCGTGTTTAGCCAAGACATGTCTATGAAATGATTTAAATTAGCATGCTAATGAAAACCTTATTGGTGGCCTAAGATTTGAAATAACCCAAATGTCCATAAAAGGATAAAATGATAATAAACAAACTTAGGGTTAAGTATATAATGAAACATTAGTCCGCAGTAAAAAGAAACAACTACAGAAAATGCAACAACACACATGAATCTCTAAATCATAATGCTGAGTTTAAAAGCCAGATACAAAATAACACATCATATACTTCTGTTTTTATAAAATCCAAGAAAAGGCAAAACTAATCTATGTTATTAGGAATTAGAAGATGAAAGCTCATTAAGGTGATAGATGGGTGGGGTGGATGGCAAAGATCACAAGAAACCTTTCTGGAGTGATGGAAATATTCTTTATCTTGTTTGGAATAGTAGTTTCTAAAGTGCATATATTTAAGAGAAGTTACCAAGTTGGACACTTAGATATGTGTATTCTAATGTATATAAATTATATTCTAAGAAATAAAACCAAGAATTTATTTTCATGCTTGCTTGTAAATGCACATAAATTTCTTGAAGGACACAAAAATTAATATTAGCTTCCAATTTTGAGGTATGGGGTGAAATGGGCATATAGGGGACAGATATAAGAAGGAAATTTCTCACTGTATGAATTATTTTTTATTTAAAAATGTGAATATGTTACCTATTAAAAAATTTAATACATTTTTAAAGTCAAGTATGTTTAAAGCACACTGCCTAATTTCCAACCTTATGGCTATACCATTAAAAATTCTGAGTTATGCTTGCTTCCACACCTCTCATATGCAGTCCTTCAATAAGTCCCATTAATTATGTCTCCAAAGGTTCTCTTTGGTATAAATACTTTCTTCTGTCTTCTTTTTTACCTCTTAACCTAACCTACCATCATCTCTTATTTATATGAATAGTACTTCAAATGCCTCCTACTGTTCCCCTTGCCTCCACTTCTTGCATTCTATAGCCCGTTTTTCACTCAGTAGCCAGCACAACATTTTAAACATGTAAATCAGATAGGAACACTCCTCTGCCTGTTACATCTCACACATAGTATGTTGACCGATTGCCATTTGGCCTATATCAGTTCTACCTCTCTAATTTCCCTTACACTTTTTTCCATTTGCTCACTACTGTCTTGCCACACTAGACTCCTTTCTGCTTCTCAATGCACTAGTCTCTTCCTTCATGAGCTTTCAACAAGTCTATCTTCAGATCTTCACAGAGATGGTGTAGTTTTGTCATTCAGATCTTAGCTGAAATGTTGTCACCTTGTCAGAAAGGCCCTCCCTGGCCAGCTCACTTGGAATAGTAGTCTCTTCCCCTATCTCTTACACTTTTATCATAGCACTCATTACAATCAGTTGTTTTCTCTCAGGTGTGTTTGTCTGTTGTCTGTTTCCATGCATTAGGATGTAAAATCCCCAGGAACAGGGACATTTTTCTGTCTTGTTCGGTGCTGCATTGTAGACACTACAATACAGCTTGGTTCATGGTTTTAGCTTCTAAGATAGTCTAGGGAGACAAATCTTTCCTAGCAGGAATAACAAGCCTCCATTCTGAGGATTAATTTAGATCATCAGACTACCTTCATTTTAAGTATTGTGGAAAACATTAGGAAGCAAAGTCCCTAATTATGTCTATAATTATGAAAAAATCGTATTTTAAAAAGTCTTTGGTAGCAAGAAAGACTGTAATATACTCTAAGATGGGAATGTTTTTCCACATACGTTTCTTTACTTATATCACTTGTTTTCTGTTTCTTTTAAGAAAGTAAACACTGTGTTTTTTAGTTTATTTGGTACATACAGTTTTGCAAAATATGCATTTTCATGCCTCTTTGTCTCTTCATTTCCTATTATTCCATTACTGTCTTTGCATTTGTTCTTATTCTTGCATTTCTCCCCCCTCTTTTTTTACCTTTATGATTTTGTGTATCTCTTTCTCTCTCTTTCTCTTTTCCCCATTTTCCATTTTTCCCACTTTTTTTCTGAATTGGACATAAGTTAGAACAAAATATTTTTGAATATGCATTATATTTGTTGAAAAATTGTTTAGTATTTTAATTTTTAAAATAAAAAATCTTTTTAAATAAAAATAAATCTACTGAAATTTAACTATATTTTGTTCTACTATATGATTCTTAATTACTTTTCTTCTGTTTAGTAATATTTAGCTTAAAAACATAGTTGATATTGCTTTAGTGGAACATAGGAGACACTTATTCCTAAAATGAAAACAACAAAGGCCAAGACCACAATAGGGTGTATTTAAGAATACATCCCTTTGTGAGGAATTAGTCCTTCAACATGCATTTCTCCTCTCCAAGAAGGATTATGCCAAAGAGTCTTTGTGAACATCATTTATTTTTCTTTGCCTGTTTCTTTGTCACCAGAAAGATACTGAATTTAACATACTACCTACCTGACCACATTACTTCCTTTCTTGTTATATCAGTGATTTCCTATTATATATTTTTTTAAAAAAATAGTAACGTAAGAAATAAAATAACCTCTTTCGGCTTTCTGCCTACATGGACCTAATAAACATGCTGGCTATTCTGTAATGTCTGTCACTGATAGAATGTTGATTTTAAAACTTAGAAGCGACATAGTGACTTTTAAATCATATATACTTCACTATTTATATATAACATGTTTCTAGTCTCATTCTTTGACTATATTTTGATGGCATTTCCACAATTGAAAGTGTTTTGCAGCTTTTTTAGCCTTCAAATTCCCAAAGTGTATTATTCTCCATTGCATCACAAATTGATTGCAGATTTCAAAGTGTAAGATATTCCTCTTTGAGAAGAGATATTTAAGAATGAAGTCAGGAAAAATCAGTTATTGTTCCTTCTATTAGAAGGAGGTTATATCTGCCATATGAGAAGAGCTTTAGATTACTAAAGACGTAAATGTTTTTGCCATTCTCCGTATTTATAAGGAACATAAGGAAGAAATGGAAACAGATATTGTAACACCTCAGGTGGGACATCTGCTGCCTTGAAATGCAAAGATCAAAATTATAACAGACGTAGATTAATATGTTGAATCTGAATTTGGTAACACAGTAGCACCTTTTACCTGTTCTTAATAATATAGCTCCAGTTTCTCCTAATATTTAGAATTAATTTATTAGGAATGTATAAAGCCTTTATTAACATTGCCTTGGGAATGTTTATACTTGGTCCTAAACCTATATCTATTAACTGAAAGGCACGAGGGAACAGAAATCATATCCAATGCAGAAATGCCAGAGTGCAGAGAAAATCTTCACCAACTTCACGATTTTGCAGGAGACTAGCTCTGTCTAGTTCCCACACCTGCAGGGATGAGAGGTTCTTTTACAAATAGTCTTACCATATACCAATCTGGGACTTTGAGAGCTGGCTGAAGTGAAGCCTCCATAAATTCTTTTCTTGTAATCTCTTAAATTTATGTAGCTACCATTACCCTAGTGACTCATTTCAAAGGCAGGGACAGAGGATCTATTTTATATATTTACTTCTTAGAAACTAAAGGCCCTCTTAATATCTACATTTTTTCCTTGTTTATTTTTGGTTTAGTCGGACTTCAATATGCTAATTATTGCTATAATTCTCATCTTATTATATTCATAAATCAACACAGTGAGATAAAATAACTCAGGCTAGGGAGATGACCTTCCCAAGATCTCAGGGTTAAAAAAATTGCAGGATGAAGAATTTAAACCCAGATAGATGCCCAAATGAGGGCTTTTTAAATGGCATCCATTACTTTGCCTAGAAATCATGGCATTATAAACATTGGTATCAGTTAATGATTTGATAGTACTCTTTAACTTTATCCACATTTTTCAGAACACACAAAAAATTAGTGATTATTTAGGTTATGGGTTACAAACTAGATAGCACATATTAATAGACATCACATTCTTATTCTTATTTTGGGGACATTTATAAAATGTGTTTTTGCTGGTAGGGTGGATTAATGAGAAATTTCTTTCAAGCATAAAGGTGAATAGTGCCACTTTTATTAAGATCAGTTATAAACAGACAAAATATTTGAGGTAATGGGAAATAATTTAAAAGTATTTACAGAGTATATTTTAAGGAGGATACTATTCAAGGAAAGTAATTTAGTACTGAAAGGTGGGTTAGTTATTTTTAACTCTTAGAAAAATTGGAGTGAAGAAACTTCATGTGCTGTCTTTACTATTGTTTCAAAAGAAAACAATAGTGATGCTTCTCAGAATTAATGGGAAGGCAAATATGAGATCTAATAAAGGAGAAATGAATAGAGAAGACAAGAAGAGAGAGTGGAAAAATATTGGAAACTGCAAGGACATTGAGAAATAAAAGTAACAAAGGAGAAAAAAATAGAAGAGAAATGAGAAAAGCAAGGGGAATCATTAGAGGACAAATATGAGAGAGAAAAAGGGAGAAGATAAAAATAGAGAAAAAGAAATCAACTTAAGTAAAAGTGTAACTTAAAAAATGAAGTGTAGAAATATTTAGTGAGACAGGAGTGGAAGGCCATAAAATAAATATTTTAAAAGGAGGTATGAGGAAATATAAAGAAAAATGAGTGAATTAGTGCCTGTGGATGGGAATCAAGTCTCCAAACACCTGCTCCATGAATTTTCTAACAAGAGCCTGGACACTAAACGTGAACAGTGCATAGGGCAGCCTTTAGCTGGAATGCGTGTGCCGCCACCCATTACTCTTTCCTCTTCTGTGCTGCTCCAGCATTGTCAGGAGCAGATGAAAGTTTGTTTCTGTTGAAATTGAAATATAGGATAGAGGGAATGGCAGTCATTCAGATTTCTATTTCAGTTTCCACTGACAGTGATCCTTCTAATATAGTTATGTTCTTCTAATATAGTTAGACAAGACCAAGCTTGTCTTTGCAGGAATTTCTGTGCTTTTACCCTTTCTACCTGCCTAAAAATAATTTCTTAATAACTCCTGTATTAATAGTGGGGTCTAATGTGAGAAATTAGGTACTTATAAAATTTTTCAAGTATAGAAGACCATTATTTATGCTGGGCATCTATTACAGAAATTGTTGCCAGAAAAACACTGTAGAACTAACCTGCTAGGTGACCTATCCCTGCAATAACCAGGAGGCCGAGAGGACAAGAGCCACTCTTGGCTCAAGGAACACATCAATCAGCCATGGTCTGGCATGAACTGAATTGTAGAGAGCACCTCTCATGTTATTGTCTCTCTAATTATTTTTTCTAAATTAAATTTTGTATGAGTATATTTGATAGAATCTGTAGTGCTAGTGGCAAAAGTCTTTGACAAACCTGTCTATATGCTGACAGCTTCTTCAGAAAACAAACAAAACTGGTGGTAAAATATAGGATAAAAAGTTTGCAATCTTGGAGGTGAGAAAGGCCATTGAAGTTTGACAAAGAAAATGAAAATAAAAAGATATATTAAATCTTGATGTCTTCTACATATTTTGATATGTAAAAATGAAAAAAGTTTATATGGGCAAAAGGCAGAAAAATGCTGAAAATATTTCTATGGCATATAGATGTGGAGATTATTTTCTGCACGATTATAAGGTTTGCATGTAAATTGAATATTTTCTCCCTACTCCAAGACTGTATAAGAGGGCAACCATGCATAAAAATTAAAATAAAAATTACTAAAAATTGATATAAATAATAAAAATTTATCTAATACATAAAGAATTTGCTTAAATGAATATGAAATAGGTACATAGAAGGAGATGTGGGCAATGAACAAAGGAAAAAATGAAAAGGCTTATAAGCATGAAAGTAAGCTTACCCTTAAAAATCAACCACAGAAATGAAAACCACTGATTTTGATTAGCATGTAGGATAACGTTGTTCATGTATTATCAATAAAAAAGTACAGAATAGGGAGAGGTGCCAGAAGCAGCTATCATGTGCCACTCATGGAGAGGGAGACAGGGTGGTAAGTAAACACTAGCTCTTCAAGTGGCTCATCCATGAGGTCATGTTAGGATTCATCAAGGAAGCAACTGCAATCGATGGACAGCAGAAAGGGGCCAGGCAGGAAAGCAGTCCACCCAGGATCGGCATAGAGCCAGGTGAGGCTCCCTACCATAGGGAAAGGGTGAATAAGAACCTCCTGGGACCCACACTTCTGCCATGGGCCTTTGCAATCCTGGCACAGGAGATCTCCCGTGACCCCGGGGGGCCTCCAGACCAACACAGAGAGATTACTGGAGTCTGGGCAGAGCTGCAGCTAGGCTCACCTGGAGCCCCATGAGCCTTGGGGCCCTGAGCACCTTGGTGCCGGCTGCCATAGCCCCACCAACAAGGGAGGCCAGCTCTCTTGCATGCCTCTAGAATAGGGGCTGCATCCACGGTGCTGAGGAGCAGACTGACTGCAGGCCCCACTTGCTTTAGCAAGCCAGGCAAAACCCACTAGCCTGGGTCGCCCACGCAGCCACCCCACTCCCACCTGAACACTCAGGCCAGTCAGGGCTCTCCATTTCTTTGGGAAGGAACTCCCAGAGGTAACCAATAGGCCTGAGATTTCTGGTACTGTGATCTCCCACATGCTGCCCTCAGGCTGGGGAGGGATCGAAGAGCACAGGAACTGTCCTAGACCTTCAGCAAGGCAGCTGTCATACGAAGAGCTGTCATACAGAAAAGCGGCCAGATTATTTTCCACGTGGGTCCCTGTCCCAGCTACTCCTCACTGGGCAGGGCCTCCCGGCCTGGGGTCCCAGCACAACTGCCCCACCCCCACTTGATCTTTCATTTGGCAGTGGCCCTGAGTTTCTCTGGGGTAGAGCTCCCAGAGACAACCGGCAGGCTCTGTGCCATCACCAGCTGAGTGTAAGGCCCTTCCTTGCTCCCCGCAGGCTACACAGGGAACAAAGAGCCTGACTGCAGCTGTCCTAGGGAGAGAAGGCCAGATTGTCTTCCTTGCGAGCCCGTGACCCCTGCTACTCTTCACCAGACATGGCCCGGCTTGGGCCCACAGCACAGCCTCCCCACCCCTGGATCCTTCCCCTTGGCAGTAGCAGTAGCTCTGGGTGGAGTTGCCAGAGGCAGCTGACAGGCCCTCTGCCACTGCTGCCACCCCCCAGGCTAGGGAGGGAACAAAGAGCCTGCTTGCTGTGCTTGTGCATCCAGCATGCCACAGCTGCTCTATGGAGAGGAGGCCAGACAGTCCCCGCAACAAGCCCCCGATCCCTCTGCTCTCCACCAGGGAGGGCCCTGGGCTTGGGCCCACAGCACAAACGTCCCATCCCGGGCTGGTCATTCTGATTGGCAGCGGCTCTGAATTTCTCTGGGGTGGAGTTCCCAGAGACAAATGACAAGCCCTCTGCCACTGACACCGCCAAGGTCCCGTCCCCTGCTCCCCCAAGCTGGGGAGGGAATAAAAAGCCCGAGCTCACCCCAGGTCCCACACTAGAGCGGGAAGAGAAACCCACACTCTCAGAGCACTGAGAGGGGTAACCGCGTGGGTTCCTCGGCTGCTGTGGGAGCAGGGTACGCCTGGAAAACATATGGCCTATCTCCCTGCGGTGGCCTCTGCCTGAGGGAGCCCCGCAGCCTGGAACACCTAGCAAAAGAAATGATGGTGCAGTGCTACTGATCGGAGGGGCTTCCCCCAAGGCTCAGGAGCGGACCTGGTGAGGGGGTCACTTCTTTCCCCGCTGTACCGGAGACCAGGCTGTAGATGTGAGGAAGTACAAGGGAACCACAGGCCTGAGCAAGAGCCTATCTACTGTCCATTACTCTTAAGCGACGTCTACTGGATTGCAGCCAAAACTGCTACAACACCAAAAATATTTTGCTAATATCCCCCAGTGAAATCAAAGGCAAGAATCCAGCCACAAATAAAGACGCTGCACAAAGCCTTGGCTATCTGAAAACATTCAGAAACAAAGCCAAGTGACTATACTCAAGTTACACCACAGGTAAAGGAACGCCAATGCTTCCAGATGAGAAAGAACCAGTGCAAGAACTCTGACAATTCAAAAAGCCAGTTTCCCCATACCTCCAAATGAGTCCACCAGACCCCAAGCAATGATAATATTTTTTTTATTTGCTTTCCTTATTTGTCTGCTTGTTTTGGGATAACTTTTACTTTTTTAATTTTAATTTTTTAACTTTTAGGTTCAGTTATACATGTGCAGATTTTTTATATAGGTAAAATTGCTTGTCACAGGGGTTTGGTGAACAGATTTATCACCCAGGTAATAAGCATAGTACCTGATAGTCAGTTTTCTGACCCTCACCCTTTTGCCACCATCCAATCTCAACTATGCCCAAGTATTTGTTGTTCCCTTCTTTGTGTTTATGTGTATTCAACGTTTATCTCCAATTTATAAGTAAGAACATGTAGTATTTAGTTATTTGTTCCTATGTTAGTTCACTCAGGAAAATAGCCTCCAGCTCCATGCATGTTGCTGCAAAAGCTATGATCTCATTCTTTTTTATGACTGCATAGTATTCCATAGTATACTTGTACCACATTTTCTTTATCAAGTTCACCATTGATGGGCATCTACGTTGATTCCATGACATTGCTATTGTGAATACGCCTGTGATGAACATACTTGTGCATATGTTTTTATGGTACAATGATTTATATTCCTTTGGGTATATACCCAATAATGGGATTGCTGGGTTGAATGCTACTTTGGTTTTAAGTACTTTGTGAAATCGCCACACTGCTTTCCATAATGGCTGAACCAATTTATATTCCCACCAGCAATGCATAAGCATTCCCTTTTCTCTGCAACCTCGCCAGCATGATCTATTATTTTTTGACTTTTTAACAACAGCCCATCTGACTGGTGTGAGATGGTATCTCATTGTGGTTTTGATGTGCATTTCTCTAATGATTAGTGATGTTCAGCATTTTTTTCATATGCTTCTTGGCAAAGTGTATGTCTTATTTTATTTTATTTTTTTTGAGATGGAGTTTCACTCTTGTCACCCAGGCTGGAGTGCAGTGGTGTGATCTCGGCTCACTGCAACATCCACCTCCTAGGTTCAAGAGATTCTCCTGCCTCAGCCTCCCCAGTAGCTGGGATTACAGGCACCTGCCACCATGCCTGGCTAATTTTTGTATTTTTAGTAGAGACAGGGTTTCGCCATGTTGGCCAAGCTGGTCTCAAACTCCTGACCTCAGGTGATCCACCCGCCTTGGCTTCCCAAAGTGCTGGGATTACAGGCGTGAGCTACTGTGCCCAGCCTTGACTACTTTTTTTTTTTTTTTTTTTGACGGAGTCTCGCTCTGTCACCAGGCTGGAGGGCAGTGGTGCGGCCTCGGCTCACTGCAACTTTTGCCTCCTGGGTTCAAGCAATTCTCCTGCCTCAGCGTCCCGAGTAGCTGGGACTACAGGCATGCATTTGCAAATATTTTATCCTATTCTATAGGTTGTCTGTTTACTCTGTTGATAGTTTATTTTGCTGTGCAGAAGCTTTTTATGTTAATTAGTTCACATTTATTAATTTTTGCTTTTGTCATCTTTGTCATGAAATCTTTGTCAGGGGCTATGCTGAGAATGGAATTTCCTAGGTTATCTTCCAGGGTTTTTATAGTTTTGGGTTTCACATTTAAGTCTTTAATCCATGTTGGATTTATTTTCATATATGGTATAAGGGAGGGGTTCAGTTTCCATTTTTTGCATATGGCTGTCTAGTTATCTCAGCACCATTTATTGAATAGGGAGTGCTTTTCCCATTGCTTGTTTTTGTCAGCCTTGTTGAAGATTAGACGGTTTTTGTTTTTAGTTCTGCTTATGTGGTGAATCACATTTACTAATTTGCATATGTTGAACCAACCTTGTGTTCCAAGGATAAAGCCTACTTGATTGTGGTGGATTAGAGTTTTAATGTGCTGCTGGATTCAGTTTGCTAGTATTTTCTTTTTTTTGCTAGTTTTCTTTTTTTGTTGTATCTCTGCCAGGTTTTGGTATCAGAATGATGTTGGCCTCATAGAATAAATTAGGGAGGAGTCCTTCCTCCTCAAATTTTCAGAATAGTTTCAGAGGAAAGGTACTAGCTCTTCTTTATGCATCTGGTAGAACTCAGCTGTGAATTCCTGTGATCCTGGGCTTTTTCTGGTTGGTAGGCTTTTTATTACTAACACAATCTTGGAACTTGTTATTAGTCTGTTCAGGGTTTCAATTTCTTCCTAGTTCAATCTTAGGAGGTTTTATGTTTCCAATAATTTATTAATTTCTTCTAGTTTGTGTGCATAGAGTTGTTCATAGTAGTCTCTGAGGGTTTTTAAAAAATATTTCTTTGGGGTTGGTGGTAATGTTCCCTTTGTCATTTCTGACTGTGTTTATTTTTCTCTCTTCTCTTTTTTGCTTTATTAGTCTAGCCAATGCTCTATCAATCTGATGTGTTATTCTGAAGAAACAAAACCTGGATTTGTTAATCTTTTGTATGGGTTTTTGCATCTCAATTTCTTTCAGTTCAGCTCTGATTTCAGTTGTTTCCTTTATCTTGCTAGCTTTGGGACTGATTTGCTTTTGTTTCTCTAGTTTCTTTCGGTGTGATGTTAGGATGTTAATTTGAAATCTTTCCAATCTTTTGATGTAGTTTTTTCTTTAGTGATATAAACTTACCTCTTAATACTGCTTTATATGTGCCCCAGGGATTTTGATATGTAGTATGTTTGTTCTCATTAGTTTCAAAGAATTTCTTGACTTCTGCCTGAATTTCGTTGTTTACCCAAAAGTCATTCAGGAGAAGGTTGGTTAATTTTCACATATGCTTTTGATGTATTTTATTGTATTGATTTCAATGCTTATTGCATTGTAATCTGAGAAAGTGTGGTTTGTATGATTTTGGATTTTTTGAATTTGCTGAAAATTGTTTTATGATCGATTGTGTGGCTGATTTTAGAGTATATGCCATATGCAGATGAGAATAATGTATATTCTAATGTTCTTGGGTGGAGAGTAGTGTAGATGTCTGTTAGGACCATTTTGTCAAATGTCGAGCTCAGTCCCGAATCTCTTTGTTCATTTTCTATCTCAGTGCTCTAATACTGTCAGTGGGGTGTTGAAGTCTCCCAGTAGTATTGTGTGGTTATTAAAGTCTCTTCAAAGGTCTCTAAGAACTTCCTTTATAAGTCTGGGTACTTCTGTGTTGGATGTATATATTCTCAGGATTGTTAGTTCTTCTTGTTGAGTTTAACCCTTTACCTTCATGTAATACCCTTCTTTGTCTTTTTCGATTATTATTGGTTTATAGTCTATTTTGTCTGAAATTAGAATCAGACCATTTGCTTTTTTCTGTTTTCTTTTTGCTTGGTCTATTTTTTCTCCATCCCTTTATTTTGAGCCCCTGGATGTCATTGCATGTGAGATGGGTCTCTTGTAGAGAGAATACAGTTGGGTCTTGCTTCTTTATCCGACTTGCCACTCTATGCCTTTTAATTGAAGCATTTAACTCATTTACATTCAAGGTCATTCAAGGTTAGATTGTGTGTTTCCCAGCAATGATTCCTAACCCATAAGAAATTACTGAAATGACAGACATAGAATTCAGGATCTGGATGTCATGGAAGCTCATTGAGATTCAGGACAAATTTGAAATCCAATCCATGGAATCCAGCAAAATGACAGAAGAGCTGAAAGGCAAAATAACCACTTTAAGAAAGAACCAAAGTGAAACTCTAGAGTTAAAAATTCACTAGAAGAACTTCATAATACAGTTGGAAATATTAACAGCAAAATAGACCAAGCTAAGGAAAATATCTCTGAGCTCAAAGACCGGTTCTTTGAATTAACACTGTGAGACAAAAATAAAGCAAAAACAATTTTAAAAGTGAACAAAACTTCTGAGAAATATTACATAAAGAGACCAAATCTACAACTCATTACCATTACTGAGAGAGAAGGACAGAGAATGAACAACTTGGAAAATAAATTCGAATATATAGTCCATGAAAATCTTCCTAATCTTGCTAGAGAGGATGATATGCAAATCCAAGAAATAGAGAGAACCCTGGCTAGATATCGTACGAGATGTACAAGGCACATAATCTTCAGATTCACCACAGTTAATGCAAAAGAAAAGGGATCTAGAAAGAAAGGTCAGGTTATGTATGAAGGGAACCCCATCAGGCTAGCAGCAGACCTTTCAGCAGAAACTTTATAAGCCAGAAAAAATTGGGGGCCTAATTTTAGTATTCTTAAAGAAAATCAATTCCAACTAAGAATTTCATATCCCACCCAAACTTAGCTTCATAAGTGAAGGAAAAATAAAATCCTTCTCAGAAAATAAAATGCCAAGGTAATACATTTCAACTTAGCTAGCATTACAACAGGTCCTTAAGGGAGTGCTAAACACGTGAACAAAAGAACAACATCTGCTGCCACAAAAACACACTTAAGCACATAGCCCATAGACACTATAAAGCGCTACACAGTCAAGTCTATAAAACATCCAGCTAACAGCATGATGACAGGATCAATATCTGACATATCAATATTAATCTTAAATGTAAGTTATTGAAATGCCCTACTTAAAAGGCATAGAGTGGTAAGTTGGATAAAAAGGCAAGACACCACTGTCTGCTGTCTTGAAGAGACCAATCTCATATGTAATGAAACCCACAGGGTCAAAGTAAAGGGATGCAGAAAGATTTGTCATGTAAACAAAAAACAAACAAAAAAAAATAGTAGGGGTCACTATTCTTATAGCATATGAAACAAGCCAACAACAATTACCAAGGACAAAGAAAGGCATTACATAATGATAAAGGGTTCAATTCAACAAGAAGACTTTATCCTAAATGTATACACACTGAACATTGGAGCACCCAGACTCATAAAACAAGTTTTTCTTGGCCTACCAAAAGACTTAGACAATCCTACAATAATACTGGGAGACTTCAATGCTCCACTGATGGTATTAGATAGATCATTAAGGCAGAACACTAACAAAGAAATTCTGGACTTAAATTTGACACTTGACTAATTGGACCTAATAAACATCTACAGAACACTCCACCCAACAACCATGGAATATTCCTTCTCATCTGCACATGGAACATATTGTAAGATCAACCACATGCTTGATCAGAAAGCAAGTCTCAATACATTCAAAAACACTGAAATCATCCCAGGCACATTCTTGAACCACAGTGCAATAAAATTAGAAATAAACATCAAGAAGATCTCTCAAAAGTACACAAATTCATGGAAAGTAAACAACTTGCTCCTGAATAACTCATGGGTGCACACTGAAATTAGGCAAAAATCAAAAAAATTCTTTGATATTAAAACAGGGACACAACTAACCAAAATCTCTGAAATGAAGCTAAAGCAGGAAATAAATATTTTTTAAATAAATAAGTAAATAAGATAATAAGAGGAAAGATTATAGCATTAAATACCTTCATCAAGAAGTTAGAAAAATCTGAATTTAATAATCCAACTTTGCACCTAAAGGAACTAGAAAAAAAAAAAAGCTCAAAGCTAGCAGAATAACAGATATAACTACAAACAGAGAGAAACTTAATGAAATTGAGATGCAAAAATATGTACAAAAGGTCAGTGAAACCAATAATTGGTCCTTCAAAATAAAAATAAATAAAACTGATAGATTGCTAGCTAGATTAACATAGAAAAAAAGCAGAAGACCCAAATGAGTACAATCAGAAATAAAAATGATGTTGCAACTGATCCCACAGAAATACAAAAGATACTCAAAGAATACTATAAGCAACTCTATGCATACAAATTAGAAAATCTAGAAGAAATGGACAAATTCATGGAAACACACAATCTCCCAAGATTGAATCCCTGGAAGAGATTGAAACCCTGATTAGACCAACATCAAGCTGTGAAACAGAATCAATAATAAAAAAGCCTATGAACCAAAGTAAGTCCTGGGCCAGATAGATTCACAGCTGAATTCTATCAGATTTAAAAAAAAGAACTCTACCAATTTTATTGAAACTATTCCAAAAAATTGAGGAGGAGGAGCTCCTCCTTAACTCATTCTATGAAGCCAGTATCATCCTGATACCAAAACCTGGCAGGGACAGAACAAAAAACAAATCATCAGGCCAATATCCCTGATGAATACAGATGCAAATATCATCAACAAAATGTTAGCTAATTGAATCCATCGGCACATCCAAAAGTTAACGCACTGTGATCAAGTAGGTACTATTCCGGAGATGTAAGGCTGATTCAATGTATGCAAATCAATAAATGTGATTCATCACATAAACATAATAAGAGACAAAAACCACATGATCATCTCAACAGATGCAGAAAAAGCTTTCAATAACATCCAACATCCCTTCATGATAAAAACCCTTAACAGACTAGATTTTGAAGGAATACACCTCAAAATAATAACAGCCATCTATGACAGACCCACAGCCAACATGATACTGAATGGCAAAAGCTGGAAGTATTCCCCTTAAGAACTGGAAAAGGACAAAGATGTACATTCTCACCACTCTTCTTCAATATAGGACTTGAAGTCCTAGCCATAGCAATTATGCAAAAGAAAGAAATAAAAGACATCCAAATAGAAAAATAAGAAGTCAAACTATTTCTATTCACTGATGATATAATTATATACTTAGAAAACCCTAACTTTCACAAAAAAGCAACTAGAACTGATATACAGTTTTAGGAAGGTTTCAGGACATGAAATCACTCTACAAAAATCAGTAGCATTTCCATACATCAATAATGTCCAGGCTGAGAGTGAAATCAAGGACACAATCCCATTTACAATAGCAACAAAGAAAATTAAATCCCTTGGAATACAGTTAACCAGAAAAGTCTACAAAATTAATGGCAAAACACTGCTGACAGAAATCAGAGATGACAGAAATGAATGGAAAAAAATTCCATACTAATAGATTATAAGAATCAATGTTGTTAAAATGGCCACACTGCCCAAAGCAGTCTACAGTTTAATGGTATTTCTATCTCACTACCAACACCATTCTTCTCAGAATTAGAAAAAAGATCTAAAATTCATACAGAGCCAAAAAAGCCTGAATAGTCAAAACAATCCCATGCAAAATGTACCACATGAACATATGCACCTACTCTGTAACCCAGAAATATTGAAAAAAAATGTAAAAAAAATGAAACTAGAGGCATCACACTATTCAAACTATAAGGCCACTGTAACCAAAACAGCATGCTACTGGTACAGAAACAGACACATTGACCCATAGAACAGAATAGAAAACCCAGAAATAAATCCATGCACTTACAACCATCTGCTCTTCAACAAGGCTGACAAAAACAAGCAATGGAGAAAAGACTCTGTTTAGAAGCCCCTACTGAGGAAAGTTGTGGGCTTGAGTCTGTAGCCTAAGAACATTCAACCAAGCTAACTCTCAGGTCTCTCTATTCAATAAATGGTGCTGGGATAACTGGCTAGCCAGATACAAAAAAAAAAAAAATGAAACTTGACCCTTATTTTTCACCATATACAAAAATCAACTCAAAATCGATTAAAGATTTAAATTTAAGACCTCAGCCTATAAAAATCCTAGAAGAAAACCTAGGAAATACTCTTCTCAGCCACAGTCTTGGCGGAGAATTTTTGGCTGAGTCCTCAAAGGTAATTGCAACCAAAACCAGAGTTGACAAGCTGGGCCTAATTAAACAAAAGAGCTTCTGCACAGCAAAAGAAACTATCAATAGAGTAACCTACAGAATGGGAGAAAATACTCACAAGCTATGATTCCAAACAAAGGTCTAATATCCAGAAACTATAAGGAACTTAAAGCAACAAACAAACAAACAAAAAATCCACTTAAAAATGGGCAAATAAGGCAATCCTAAGCAAAAAAGAACAAAGCTGGAGGCATCACATTACCCAACCTCAAACTATACTATAAGGCTACAGTAACCAAAACAGGATGGTACTGGTACAAAAACAGACACATAAACCAATGGAACATAATGAGAGGCCAGAAATAGTGCTGCACACCTATAACTATCTGAACTTTCACAAAGAGGATAAAAACAAGCAATAGGGAAAGGGCTTTCTATTCAATAAATGGTGCTGGGATAATGGGCAAGCCACATGCAAAAGACTGAAATGTAACCCCTTCTTATACCATATACAAAAATCAGTTCAACATGGATTGGAGAATTAAATGTAAAACCCCAAACTGTAAAAACCCCGGAAGATAACCTAGGAAATTCCATTCTCAAATAGGCCCTGGCTAAGATTTCATGGTGAAGACACCAAAAACATTGACCACAAAAACCAGAAATTGACAAATGAGACCTAAGTAAACTAAAGAGCTTCTGCAGAGCAGAATGAACTGTCAACAGAGTCAACAGACAACCTACAAAATGGGATAAAATATTTGCAAACTATGCGCCCAACAAAGGTCTAATATCCAGAATCTACAAGGAACTTAAATTATCGAGCAAAAAACAATCTCTTTAAAAATTGGGCAAAGGACATGAACAAATGCTTTTCAAAGACCTGCATGCAACCAAGAAGCATATGAAAAAATGCTCGACATCGCTAATCATTAGACAAATGCACATCAAAATCACAACGAGATACCAACTCACAGCAGTCAGAATGATTATTATTAAAAAGTCAAAAAATAACATCCTAGTGAGGTTTCAGAGAAGAGGGAACACTTATACCCTACTGGTGGGAATGTAAATTAGTTCAGCCATTGTGGAAAGCAGCGTGGCAATTTCTCAAAGAATTTAAAAGGGAATTATCATTTAACCTAGCAATCTCATTATTGGGTACATATCCAAAGGAATATAAATCATTTTACCATAAAGACATATGCACACATATGTTCAACACAGTACTATTCTCAATAGCAAAGTTGCCATCAATGGTAAACTATGTAAAGAAAATGTGGTACATAGACACAATGGAATACTTTGTAGCCATAAAAAGAATGAGATCATGTCCTTTGCGAGAAAGAGATAAAAGGAAAACAGTCAAAATTAATGAAATATAAAGTAGACAAACATTAGAAAAAAATTTTAAAAGTCAGGAATTGGTATTTTGAAATTATCACCAAAATTGATAAACCCCTAGTAGAATGTTGAATTTTAAAAGAGAAACACACAAACTACCAATATTAAGAATAACAAGAGAAGCACCATTAGTCCTAAAGAAACTGAAGGGATAATAAGGGAATATGAAGAATAACAATATGACAAAACACATTTGCCAAAACTGGCACATCAAGATATACAAAATCTAAATAGGAATATATTTTGAAAGGAAATGAATGTAGAGCTGAAAACTTTATACTAAGAAA
Organism: Pan troglodytes; assembly: GCF_028858775.2. Lineage (NCBI taxonomy): Eukaryota > Metazoa > Chordata > Mammalia > Primates > Hominidae > Pan > Pan troglodytes. Next base: position 18,277,166 of record NC_072413.2, read on the forward strand.
ATTCCAGGTTCATATGGCTCAACCAGGGAGTTTTCTAAAATATGTAAGAAACGGGTAATGCCAATTGTATCTAAACTCATTCATAAAATAGAAGAAAGGATACCATTTCCCAACTTTCTTTATGAGGTCAGTATTACCCTGATACCAAAATCTGACACAGGATTTTGCATTGCAAGGATTTTGCATTACAAGGAAAGATGATTTCTCAAAAACATACACATACAATTTTATTTTATTTTTATTTTTTTGAAACGGAGTCTCACTCTGTCACCCAGGCTGGAGTGCAGTGGTGCGATCTCGGCTCACTGCAAGCTCTGCCTCCTGGATTCATGCCATTCTCCTGCCTCAGCCTCCCAAATAGCTGATACTACAGGCTCCCACCACCACGCCCGGCTAATTTTTTGTATTTTTAGTAGAGATAGGGTTTCACCGTGTTAGCCAGGATGGTCTCAATCTCCTGACCTCGTGATCCGCCCTCCTCGGCTTCCCAAAGTGCTGGGATTACAGGCGTGAGCCACCCTGCCTGGCTACACATAAAATTTTAAAACAAAGTATTAGCAATCCGAACATGACAATACATAAAAAGTTGTGACCAGATGGGATTTATCCCAAAAATGATAGTTGGCTTAACATTTGAAAATCAATCAAGTTAATTGCTATATTCACTGAATGAAGGTGGAAAAATGATATGATCTTGCCAAGAGGCAGAAAATCATTTGTTTTAACATCCATTCATGTCTGTAAAAAATTCTAAGTAGATTGGAAATGAAAGGGAACCTCTCCAGTCCAATAAAGGGCAATTATGAAAAACCTATAGCAACCATTATAACATATGATGAAATCTTGAATGCATGCCCCCTTAAGATTAGGAAGAATGCAAGTATACGTGCTCTCACCACTTCTATTCAACATGTGCTGACCATTGAAAGAAAGCTTTTTTTTTTAAAGGTATTAATATTAGGAAGAAAAAAATAAAAATCTATTTATTCATAGAAGAAATATATGTGTAGAGCATACTATGGTATCTTTAAAGAACTAGAATTTACAAGGAAATTTATCAAGGGTTGCAGGATACAAGATCAACATTTAAAAACCAAATCTTGGTGAGAATGTGAAACAACTATTAACTCTGAAAAACGAAACAAAGTAAACTTAAATGTTATTATTCTTCTTCCACTGATTTTTTTATATAAAGTGTTAAGGATATAAAAATATTAGAAGTCATGCCATAAAAGTAAAAAAAGAAAAGAAAATTCTCTTTGAATTTTCTGTTATTTTTTGACTTTTCTTTTTTTTTCTTTTTTTTTTTTTTTTTTTTTTTTTTTTTTTTTTTTTTTTTTTTTTTTTTGAGACAGAGTCTCGCTCTGTCGCCCAGGCTGGATCTCGACAGTGGCGCAATCTCGGCTCACTGCAAACTCCACCTCCGGAGTTCACGCCATTCTCCTGCCTCAGCCTCCCGAGTAGCTGGGACTACAGGCACCCGCCACTACGCGAGCTAATTTTTTTTTTTGCATTTGTGTGTGTGTGTGTGTATTTTTTAGTAGAGATGGGGTTTCGCCGTGTTAGCCAGAATGGTCTCGATCTCCTGACTTCGTGATCCACCCACCTCGGCCTCCCAAAGTGCTGGGATTACAGGCGTGAGCCACCGTGCCCAGCCATTTTTTGACTTTTTAATAATAGTCCTTCTGACTGGTGTGAGATGGTATCTCATTGTGGTTTTGATTTGCATTTCTCTAATGAATAGTCAAGCTGAGCATTTTTTTTCATGTGCTTATTGGCCGTATACATGTCTTCTTTTGGGAAGTATCTGTTCATATAAAAAGTGGTAATATTTTTTGAGGAAAAAAATGAATAAATTCAGAGACAAACTCTTTTGTTGGATAAAAACAATATTATTGAATATATACATGTCAATGCATAAATTGAATATAATTTAATAAAATACCAGTAATACTTTTCATTGTAAAATTAATTCAAGATTATCTAGAGGAAAAAATCTATCCAAGGTGATAAAACTTTCCTAGAAGGGTTAAAAAGTCTCCATTTTGAGGACTATTTTAGATCTTCAGATTACTTTTATCTTATGAATTAGAGTGAACATTAAGAGGTGAGTAAGATCCTGGGTTATATGCACAATTATGAAAAAATCATATTTTTAAAAGTTTTGGTGGCAAGACTAACCTACTCCAAGATGGGGTTGTTATTCCACTTAAGAACGTATCTAACCTCATGTATTTTGCTTCCTTTCTCTATTTTCCTCTGTGCAGCTCTCTTTATCATGGTTTTCTTTTTGTAGTTATATGGATTTGTAGACTGTGCATTTATATGGACTGCCATGCGAACTGTCACAGCCCAGGCAGTGGGGTGTGGTTGGCTTGTGGGTAGTAAGAAGAATTTACCAACAACTGTATAGATTTGAAAAGGAAAGTTGTATTAGATGGAAAGAACGCTGCAGTGGAGTGCAGCAGGGCTCCTCAGCAAGAGAGGACTGAGTACACCACTGCAGTAGATTTTTCCTTAGGGTATTTATGGACCTTAAAGTGGGAGCTTAAGGGTAATTTTTACCATATTAGCCACATAGGTCATGGTAAACAATTACATTTATTGACATTTTGGTGCCTTGATGTCAGCAAGAGTTGCACAATGAGTTTGGAATACATGCATTCCAGAGATGTATAGAAATTCTAGTTACAAATTTTTGGAAAAGAAATCTCATACCAGATGCCAGCTTTACATAATAGGGATGTCTAATTTCTTCTGAATTCCTTGGATAAGGAGTTTCGCCTCTGGATGGTCTTGCTCTCCTCGTGGACTAGTATCTCTCTGTCTCTTCACCATTTTTTTTTAAGTCATACGACTATCTTTCCATTTATGTCTCTGCTAGACTTTCTTTTCCTTTTCTCTTGATCTTTATTTTGATTATTGTAACTTTTTCTGTACTTCTCTCTCTCTCCTTTCTTCTCTTTATCTACTCTTACACTTTGTTTTTGAAATGTGAAATATATTACAACAAATATATTCGGTGATAAATTATGTTTATTACCCCCAAATCTGTGTTCTTATTTCACTTGTAAAGTGACCCATAAACTCAGTGTTTTCTCTAAAGCAAAAGAAAAGATTAAAATAATTTTAAAGTAGAATTAATAAAATTAATTTGCATTTATTTTTTCTGACTCAGTTAATTTTTAAAATTAATAATCTTTAATGGAAAAATGTTTTTCATCCTTGTTTTAGTTGAGCAGAGTGAAAGGGAACAAATTACAAATACCAAGATCATGACACATCTTTTCATGCTATGTAGGAAGTCACCTTCCCTTTAGCAATTGTTCTATCCTATACCAAGAAACTATTTTCTCTAAGAATAATTATGCAACAGTATTCATGAGCTTTTTAATATTTCCTTTGCTAATGTCCTTATCACCGTCAACATCCTACAACTGAGTAAGGTGCTTATCTTGCATGCAAAATTTAAAGGCGTGCCCAAAAACTCAATAGTAGAGATAAACATTTTAATCAATATTTTGAGAAATCAAAATTAATTTTAAAATTTGTGATAAACAAAGTACCAAATTTTAAGCAAAGGCAGGATCAGCAACTGCCATGTTGAGCCATGTTGGAACCTGAGGCAACAGGAAAAATAAATAATATTGGTGAAGTCTTTTTTAAAAATTATACTTTAAGTTCTGGGATACATGTGTAGAATATGCAGGTTTGTTACATAGGTAAATATGTGCCATGGTGGCTTGCTGCACCCATCAACCTGTCACCTACATTAGGTATTTCTCCTAATGCTATCCTTCCCCTAGCCCACACCCTGTGACAGGCCCCCCTGTGGGATGTTCCCCTCCCTGTGTCCCTGTGTTCTCATTGTTCAGCTCCCACTTAAGAGTGAGAACATGTGGTGTTTGGTTTTCTGTTCCTGTATTAGTTTGCTGAGAATGATGGTTTCCAGCTTCATCCATGTCCCTGCAAAGGACGTGAACTCATCCTGTTTTATGGCTGCATAGAATTCCATAATGTATATGTGACCCACTTTCTTTATCCAGTCTATGATTGATGGGCACTTGGGTTGGTTCCAAGTCTTTGCTATTGTGAACAGTGCCGCAATAAACATACATGTACATGTGTCTTTTTAGTAGAATGATTTATAATTCTTTGGGTATATACCCAGTAATGGGATTGCTGGGTCAAATGTTATTTCTGGTTCTACATCCTTGAGGAATCACTACACTGTCTTCCACAATGGTTGAACTAATTTACCCTCCCACCAGCAGTGTAAAAGCGTTCCTATTTCTCCACATCCTCTCCAGCATCTGTTGTTTCTTGACCTTTTAATGATCACCATTCTAACTGGCATGAGATGGTATCTCATTGTGGTTTTGATTTGCATTTCTCTAATGACCAGTGATGATGAGCTTTTTTTTCATATGTTTGTTGGCTGCATAAATGTCTTCTTTTGAGAAGTGTCTGTTCATATCTTTTGCTCACTTTTTGATGGGGTTTTTTGTTTTTTTCTTGTAAATTTGTTTAAGTTCCCTGTAGATGCTGGATATTAGCCCTTTGTCAGATGGATAGATTGCAAAAATTTCCTCTCATTCTGTAGGTTGACTGTCCACTCTGATGAGAGTTTGTTTTTTGTTTTGTTTTGTTTTTTGCTGTGCAGAAGCTCTTTAGTTTAATTAGATCTCATTTGTCAATTTTGGCTTTTGTTACCATTGCTTTTGGTGCTTTAGTCATGAAGTCTTTGCCCATGCCTATGTCCTGAATGGTATTGCCTAGGTTTTCTTCTAGGGTTTTTATTTTTAGGTTTTCCATTTAAGCCTTTAATCCATCTTGAGTTAATTTTGTATAAGGTGTAAGGAAGGGGTTCAGTTTCAGTTTTCTACATATGTCTAGCCAGTTTTCACAACACCATTTATTATCACAACACCATTTATTAAACAGTTTATTAACAGTTATCACAACACCATTTATTAACCATTTATTATCATTTATATCACCATTTATTAACAGCTTATCACCATTTATATCACCATTTATTAACAATTATCACAACACCATTTATTAAATAGGGAATCCTTTTCCCATTGCTTGTTAAAGATCAGATAATATTGTCAGGCTTGTTAAAGATCAGATGGTTGTAGATGTGTGGCATTATTCCTAAGGCCTCTTTCCTGTTCCATTGGTCTATATATCTGTTTTGGTACCAGTACTATGCTGTTTTGGTTACTGTGGCCTTGTAGTGTAGTGTGAAGTCAGGTAGCGTGATGCCTCCAGATTTGTTCTTTTTGCTTAGGATTGTCTTGGCTATACAGGCTCTTTTTTGGTTCCATATGAAATTTAAAGTCGTTTTTTCTAATTCTGTGAAGAAAGTCAGTGGTAGCTTGATGGGGATAGCATTGCATCTGTAAATTACTTTGGGCAGTATGGCCATTTTCATGATATTGATTCTTCCTATCCATGAGCACAGAATATTTTTCCATTTGTTTGTGTCCTCTCTTTTTCCTTGAGCAGTGGTTTGTAATTCTCCTTGAAGAGGTCCTTCATATCCCTTGTTAGTTGTATTCCTAGGTATTTTATTCTCTTTGTAGCAATTGTGAATGGGAGTTCCACTCATGATTTGGCTGTTTATCTATTAATGCTGTATAGGAATGTTTGTAATTTTTGCACATTGATTTTGTATCCCGAGACTTTGCTGAAGTTGCTTATCAGCTTAAGGAGATTTTGGGCTAAGATGATGGGGTTTTCTAAATATACAATCAAGTCATCTGCAAACTTTGACAATTTACCTCCCTCTCTTCCTATTTGAATATGCTTTATTTCTTTCTCTTCCCTGATTGCCCTGGCCAGAACTTCCGATACTGTGTTGAATAAGAATGGTGAGAAAGGGCATGCTTGTCTTGCGCTGGTTTTCAAAGAGAATGCTTCTAGCTTTTGCCCATTCGGTATGATATTGGCTGTGGGTGTGTCATAAATAGCTCTTATTATTTTCAGATACGTTCCATCAATACCTAGTTTATTTAGAGTTTTTAGCACGAAGGGGTGAATTTTATCGAAGGCCTTTTCTGCATCTATTGAGATAATCATGTGGTGTTTGTCATTGGTTTTGTTTATGTGATGGATTATGTTTACTGATTGGGTATGTTGAACCAGCCTTGCATCCCACGGATGAAGCCGACTTGATCATGGTGGATAAGCTTTTTGATGTGCTGCTGGATTCGGTTTGCCAGTATTTTATTGAGGATTTTTGCATCGATGTTCATCAGGGATATTGGCCTGAAATTTTCTTTTTTGTGTGTGTCTCTGCCAGGTTTTGGTATCAGGATGATGCTGGCCTCACAAAATGAGTTAGGGAGGAGTCCCTCTTTTTCTATTGTTTGTAATAGTTTCTGAAGGAATGGTACCAGCTCCTCTTTGTACCTCTGGTAGAATTTGGCTGTGAATCTTTCTGGTCCTGGACTTTTTTTGATTGGTAGGCTATTAATTACTGCCTCGATTTCAGAACTTGTTATTTGTCTATTCAGGGACTTGACTTCTTCCTGGTTCAGTCTTGGGAGGGTGTATGTGCCCAGGAATTTATCCATTTCTTGTAGATTTTCTAGTTTATTTGTGTAGAGGTGTTTTTAGTATTCTCTGATGGTAGTTTCTATTTCTGTGGGATCAGTGGTGATACCCCTTTATCATTTTCTATTATGTCTATTTGATTCTTCTTTCTTTTCTTCATTAGTCTGGTTAGTGGTCTGTTTATTTTGTTAATGTTTTCAAAAAACCAGTTCCTGGATTTATTGATTTTTTGAAGGGCTTTTTGTGTCTCTATCTCCTTCAGTTCTGCTCTGATCTTAGTTATTTCTTGTCTTCTGCTAGCTTTTGAATTTGTCTGCTCTTACTTCTCTAGCTCTTTTAATTGTAATGTTAGGGTATCGATTTTAGGTCTTTCCTGCTTTAAGCTGTTGGCATTTAGTGCTATAAATTTTCCTGTAAACACTGCATTAGCTGTGTGGGAGATCTGCTGCTCTCTTCAGAGATGGCAGGCAGGAACATTTAAGTCTGCTGAAGCTGTGCCCACAGCCACCCTTCCCCCAGGTGCTCTGTCCCAGGGAGATGGGACTTTTATCTATAAGCCCCTGACTGGGGACGCTGCCTTTCTTTCAGAGATACCCTGCCCAGAGAGGAGAAATCTAGAGAAGCAGTCTGGCTATAGCTGCTTTGCTGGGTTGTGGGGGGCTCTGCCCAGTTCAAACTTCCTGGTGGCTTTGTTTACACTGTGAAGGGAAAAGTGCCTACTCAAGCCTCAGTAATGGCAGATGCCCCTACCCCAACCAAGCTCGAGTGTCCCAGGTCAACTTCAGAGTGCTGTGCTGGCAGCAAGAATTTCAAGCCAGTGGATCTTAGCTTGCTGGGCTCCACGGGGGTGGGATCCACTGAGATAGACCACTTGAATCCCTGGCTTCAGCCCCATTTCCAGGGGAGTGAACAGTTCTATCTTGCTGGCATTCCAGGTGCCACTGGGGTATGAAAAAAAACTCCTGCATCTACCTCAGTGTCTGCCCAAATGGCTGCCTAGTTTTGTGCTTGAAACCCAAGGCCCTGGTGGTGTAGGCACCTGAGAGAATCTCCTGGTCTGCAGGTTGCAAAAACCATGGGAAAAGCCTAGTATCTGGATCAGAATGCACCTTTCCTCTCGGCACAGTCTCTCACGGCTTCCCTTGGCTGGGGAGGGAGTTCCCTGAACCCTTCCACTTCCCGGGTGATGTGATGCCCCACCCTGCTTTGGCTCACCCTCCGTGGGCTGCACCCACTGTCTAACCAGTCCCAATGAGATGAGCTGGGTACCTCAGTTGGAAATGCAGAAATCTTCTGCGACTAACCTTCTGCATTGGTCTTGCTGGGAGCTGCAGACCAGAGTTGCTCTTATTTGGCCATCTTGCCAGCCACCCTCTAAAGTTTGGTGAAGCCTTTAATTGAAAAATTTGAGTCTAGTCATATATATATATATGTATATATGTATTTTTTGCCTCATCCTACCCCTGCTTGCTTTCGTGGTACAAAGCAATAATCTCTCATCATTTATTTAATATTTTTCTCCTTTTGAATTTTACTATAACATGTAAATTTACTTCTCTCAAACTTCTGTTTATTTCTGGACTACAAAATATGCTTCTGAATAGGGTTCTGTCTTTTTCACAATATAATTTTTGTTTTAGAACTAGAAAGTAAGTCAGCTTGGCATTATGTAGCACATTTAAAAAAATTTAGTTCTTGCAAAGCTCTGGTATTTTTCTTTGCCTTATTTAGTTGATAACTAATATAGCTTGCCTAATAACTCCCTTTGGAAGCATTCAGTGGGTCATGGTAGTCTCAAATCTCAAAAGAACTTTCTCCATTACAATAGAGAGATTTTAAAATCTAAGGTTCCTCATGTGACAACGAACATTTATGAACAATGGCAAAACTGGTTAGTCTTACTAGGAGAGGGAGGATGGCTACTTTGTGAGAGTAACATAAGATCCCTGAAGGCTTAAATTTCTGGAGCTCTTCATATATATACAAGAAACAAGAAGAAAGGGACAATAGAGAAAATATTGCAACTATTTTACTTGTTCACCTGATATCTTAGATTGCAGTTGAATAGACAGGTCAGGGTATTAGCAGGAATAGCCACAGGCTAAGGTCTAAATTCAGCAGTGGGGCACTATGTACTCTCTCTCCTAATAGATCTCCATCTGCATTTAATGCTTGGGATTACTTTACTGGTGAACAAAACCTTTAATTCTATTATAATTTTCCATAGACTCAAGAGAAGTGACATCTGGTGTTAAAAACCAAAAATCATACAAATGACTGGTATGTATCATTTTCCTTATTAAATATGGAAGAAAGGGGAGGAGGATGCAGAAATGGTAGGCTAAAAGCTCCAGAGAAAAACTTAACAGATTTTATGATTTTGCAGAAGGTAAGTCCTTGACCTCTTCATTTTCACATTCAGCAGGTATGAAAGTTTCTTCTGTTGCATGTGGTTATATCATTCATTCTTAGAATTTTGACAGAAAGTTGTAGAACCGAAAAAAAGCTTGATATACAAACCACTAGCTGTACTGGCAATTTTACATGAAGGCATTACTGACCCTCCACAACTTCTCTCTATTAACTATTCAGATTTATGCAACTACCATTATCCCAGGGGTTACTCAAAGACATTGACAAAAGATCTAGCAGCATTCTGTCCATTCAATATAACTACTTTTAACATCTAAATATTTTCAGGATTAACTTTGGTTGAAGTGTACTTGAATGAATTACATATTAATACCATCATCACCTCATTTGATCCTCATGTTATCCCCATCAGACCCAAAGAGTCAATACATTAAACTATTTGGTAGATGACAACTCAGGCTTCTGAAAGCTAAGTGACTTTCCCAGAATCACACAATAAGTTAATTGCTCATTCAAGGCATGAGAGTCAGATAAATGATTCCCAAACCAGGGATCATTTTATGTTATTACATTGCCTAAAAAACTGGCATTCAAATGGAATTTAGAGGCCATTTAATCTGGCCATCTCATTTGATTGATGAATAAATTTTCTGGCTAAGAATCTATACATTTGTTTAGTGCTTTATATACTCATCAGCAGCATCAGCATAAATTAAATTTTCTATTATGTTCTCAGCCTGATTCAAACTTTTTAGAAAATATAAAACTTATTATTTCATACTCAAATAATTTACTAACCTTGCATCATTAGTGAGCTATTACTACTAATATTACATCCCTATTTTTGAAATTTGTATTCAATATATTTATTTCATTAGGATGCTACTAATGAAATTAACTTCTTTTTTTTAAAAAAAAAAGGTGAATCATCTCATTTTTATCAGGTTCACTTACAAGTATGAAGTAGTTGATAAGTGACTCAGCGTTGGCCAACTGCAAGAATATCACTTAAAAGTAAATGGTTATTACTGAAGAGTGAATTATATATTTTCATTTTGTAGACTTAATATTTAAAATGGAAGATGGTGGGAAGCACACACATTTCTCACTCTTGTTGGGAAAGAAAATGACAATAAGATTTTCTGTTTTTTGTTTTGTTTTGTTTTTAGATGTATTAGCAAGACGGGTGTGGGGTAGAATGGAGTAGCCATGAACATAGACGAAAAGTGGAGAGAGTGAAAACATATCAGAGTGAAAAAACATAGATAAATGTAAGGGAGAAGAAAGAAAAAATAATAAAGAACAATATTTAAAGAGAACAAAATAAATAGAGCCAGAAAGAAACAGAGAAGGGGAAAAGAACAGGCAACAAATTAACAGGGAAAAGAAATCACAACCAGAAAAAAAAAAGAAAATAAACTGCTTATTGATGAATAAAGAAAGAGAGAAAAAGAAAAATAAGGAAGGAGGTTGAGTAAGCACATAGGATCTCTAAACACTTGGCTCCAGGAGCCCATCTGACCACACTCAGACTCCAGGCATGCACACACAGAGTTGCCTGGAGATGTTTCTGTGTCTCCACCCTGCAAATGTGGTGAACCCTTCTCCTTCATCTTCCCTATTTCTGTAGTGTGTCATCATGGCCAGAAACTGATCAATCCACGAATTAGCTGAAATGGCAAGAAGGATTAGAGATACAGTGAGGAGGGTATGGTACAGACTTTTGACAGAACTTTCTCTACTAATTTGCCTAAAATAGAACGCTTTACTCTGATGATGCCATCATTTATGGATTTTTTTTTGGTAGAAACTTATTTTATTTTGCTTAGAGGAATGCTCATCTGATTAGACTCTGCGTCTATTCCAACCACCATTTAGAGAAGGTAGAGATAATTGAAAGATGGAAATGGGACAGGGAAGAAAGTTGATCAAGATGTCAAGTAGTACAGAATCCCATCTGTTAAGAAACAGTGGAAAAATAACAGTGAGGCTGGGACACAGGCAGAATGGAAGAGCTTATAACCTTCAATTTCAAAGTCCTTCAGAAATCCTCAAATGTCTCAGGGATATTGTTAAATGCTAACACATCAAGAAATACCTCACTGTATGTTAGCATGTGGGATACATAAAACACATGAGTAAGTACAGTTGACCCCAGAAAAACATGCGTTTGAACCACACAGGTCCACTTACATGTGGATTTTCTTCCACCTCTGCCACCCCTGACACAGAAAAATGAACCCTTCCTTTTCCTTCTCCTCCTCAGCCTACTCAGTGGGAAGACAACAACGATACGAACTTTATGATGATGCATTTCCACTTAATGAACAGTATTTATATCTTCCTTTCCTTATGATTTTGTTATATTTTATTTTCTGTAGCTTAGTTTATTGTAGGAATATAGTATATAATACATAAAACATAAAAATATTTGTTATTCAACTATGTTACCAGCAAAACTTCAGATCAACAGTAATCATTAGAAGCTAAGTTTTTAGGGAGTCAAGGTATGTGCTAATTTTTTATTGCACAGGGGGTCTGCCCCCTTAACTCCTGCATTGTTCAAGCGTCGACTGTAGAAGGGGCTCTTGATTTAAGGAAATATTTATATAGGAAGATAGTAGAATAAATGTTGAGACAAATGGCTGGCAAAGGGGTTCAAAGGTTAAGACATGAGCAGGAAAGCTCATTTGAAGGAACTACAAAATATTTTTTCCTATTACAATTTTGTGTGTGTTTGTATGTATTTGTGTGCATACGTGTGTGTTCATGTGGTATTTGCATATGTATATATGATGATGTGTCAAAGTATGACTTTCATAAATTCCACATGTGGCTGCCAGTAACACCCAGAAATTTCTGTATTAACCACTCTATTCCATTCTAGGGATACATAAAGCAGATAGTTTTAATGCTTCTTAAAATACGTACCTAAGATAACACTATATAGATGTTCTGTCTGTCTTTTGGTGTTTGTTTGCTTGTTTGTTTTGATTTTCTATTTCTCTCTTCTTTCTTCCCTCATCCTCTATCTTCTTGTCTTTCTTTTCTAGGTACTATTGCAGTAGCATTTTCTGTCAAAGATTTTCCCCTCCTTCCATACCCCATGTGCTAGAGCTCTTATTTATTTATTTATTTATTTATTTATTTATTTATTTATTTTGAGACGGAATCTTGCTCTGTCGCCCAGGCTGGAGTGCAGTGGCACGATCTCGGCTCACTGCAAGCTCCGCCTCCCGGGTTCACACCATCCTCCTGCCTCAGCCTCCTGAGTAGTTAGGACTACAGGCAACCACCACCACGTCCAGCTAATTTTTTTGTAATTTTTTAGTAGAGACAGGGTTTCACCGTGTTAGCCAAGATGGTCTCGATCTCCTGACCTCGTGATCCAGCCACCTAGGCCTCCCAAAGTGCTGGGATTACAGGCATGAGTCACCGTGCCCGGCTGCTAGAGCGCTTATTTAAAACAAATACACTGTTTAGTTAAATCATATTAAGAATATCCTTTTATATTACAGTTTGTATTTTGTTGTAGGCCAGTAATTTTCAAACTTAAAAAATTTATTCCCCTAAGACATTTTTTGAATATATAACCTTAAATGTATGCATATTTATTTATAAAGTATATATAAACCATTGTGCTATGTTATCCATTATAAATATTAAAAAGTGAATTTAGAAAACAACAAAATGTAGTGATACATATAAAATGTTATACACTGACTAAATATAGATAAATTACTATGTTCTTTCTATACTTCAGTGGATTATCATGTGCACCTTCTGGAATGAGTATGCCCCATGAAAACAATCTGAATTTTAAATATGAATTTTCTTCACAATGCACATTGTTTTTCTTTTTATTTAAACAAGGTTGGACTTACAAATCAAAGCAATATGGGAGTGATTTTAGACTAACAATATTATTTTTAGTTATCCAAATGCACAAAAAGAACATTCATTCATTGAAGCTGTGATTAAAAAATTCTTTATCTATTTAAACCGAAGAGTATACACTTGCATTATCCTGCTACTTATCAAGCAGAGCAAAAAATAAAACTCACTCTAAACTTAAGTAATATAACTACAGGTTATTTCTCATCTTTGAAATGGAAGAATAACACTACAGTATCTTTATGGCTACTTACAGTGTATCTATGCTATGATTTTATGAGTTGAGATAATGATATTTTAAAGTTTTATACTTGCAAATTTTATATTGTAGCATATTGTTTGTTAAAAGGCTGTATCTTGGGTGTCACACTGGGAACAGAGAAAGAAATGTGTTGTGAGTTTATTAATATTTGAAACTCAAAAAGTGCTAAATAAGCTGCATGCAGGTGTGGAGTGGCCACAGGAGTGGTGCTCAAACAGAGTTACAGCTGGAGCACTGTGTCTGTGTTAGGTCAAAAGTGGAGCTATAGCTTGGGATTCTCGTGAACAGTCTGGGAAAAGAGTATACAAGGATATCAGACCAAAAGGAGTATAATAAGAAGTAAATTAGATGATAAGACAGAGGGCAAGGAAGAGAGTTACCAGCTAGGAACTGGGAATTACACAGGAATTGAGGGAAGAAAATGTCTAGGAAAATTTTGGGGTGGTGTGGACAAGGAGAAAAAGGGTCTAATCCCAAGAAAAGAGCTAACCCTCAAGCATAGTATATCCACAAAAACTCAAAGACCTTCAGATTTGAAGTTAGGTTGTGTCTCCATTAGGAAACTTCCATGATTTAAGAATGTAGGAATCCCAACGTGGAGGATACCAGACCCCTAACATGGAAATTGATTCTGTAGAAGCACATGGTTGAATGGGAATAAAACTGTAGCTTTGAGAACCATATTGTGTTTTCATTTTTCATTTTAAATTTGGAGAAATTAAGGTAATGGAGTTTCCCCAGAATAGGAGAGGGATGGGAAGTGTTGTTTTTAGCTGAAGTACTGTATGTGCCAAATATTTTTTAGCTGTATAACTAGTATCTAGTTGGAAGACATAGTAACAACAATTAATTCTGCTTCTTAATGTACTGCAGGCCAGGGAAATGGAAAGCGAGAACAGAACAGTGATAAGAGAATTCATCCTCCTTGGTCTGACCCAGTCTCAAGATATTCAGCTCCTGGTCTTTGTGCTAGTTTTAATATTCTACTTCATCATCCTCCCTGGAAATTTTCTCATTATTTTCACCATAAAGTCAGACCCTGGGCTCACAGCCCCCCTCTATTTCTTTCTGGGCAACTTGGCCTTCCTGGATGCATCCTACTCCTTCATTGTGGCTCCCCGGATGTTGGTGGACTTCCTCTCTGCGAAGAAGATAATCTCCTACAGAGGCTGCATCACTCAGCTCTTTTTCTTGCACTTCCTTGGAGGAGGGGAGGGATTACTCCTTGTTGTGATGGCCTTTGACCGCTACATCGCCATCTGCCGGCCTCTGCACTATTCTACTGTCATGAACCCTAGAACCTGCTATGCAATGATGTTGGCTCTGTGGCTTGGGGGTTTTGTCCACTCCATTATCCAGGTGGTCCTCATCCTCCGCTTGCCTTTTTGTGGCCCAAACCAGCTGGACAACTTCTTCTGTGATGTCCCACAGGTCATCAAGCTGGCCTGCACCGACACATTTGTGGTGGAGCTTCTGATGGTCTTCAACAGTGGCCTGATGACACTCCTGTGCTTTCTGGGGCTTCTGGCCTCCTATGCAGTCATTCTTTGTCGCATACGAGGGTCTTCTTCTGAGGCAAAAAACAAGGCCATGTCCACGTGCACCACCCATATCATTGTTATATTCTTCATGTTTGGACCTGGCATCTTCATCTACACGCGCCCCTTCAGGGCTTTCCCAGCTGACAAGGTGGTTTCTCTCTTCCACACAGTGATTTTTCCTTTGTTGAATCCTGTCATTTATACCCTTCGCAACCAGGAAGTGAAAGCTTCCATGAAAAAGGTGTTTAATAAGCACATAGCCTGAAAAAGGGCAAAAAAAAAAAAAAGAATAAAAATAGACTAGAATTTTATCTGAAATTGATTTGTTTATTTCCAAGTACTGCAATCACTGAATACCTCCCATTTGTCAGGACTATTCTGGGAACTGAAGAAAGAAATTACGAGGCAGATAAGGTCTATCTGCTCTCCAAGAGATACAACCTAGTAAAAATAGACCGCCATTAAGGTAGAAAATAAACAGCATAGTTTCAGGAAGAGATACTGCTCTGTAAAAACTGAAAAGAAAAGTGAAATGATAAATTGTGACTCTGGATTGGGAGTAACCAATTTGTGTTTAATAATCAAAAAAGGCCTTGAAGAGCTGACGTTTTGGATGATATCTGGATAAACTGAAGAAGACAAACATGCAAACATTTGTGGTTATAGTAATCTAGACGGAGGGCACAGGTAGTGCAAAAACTCAAAGATGATGATGAACTTGGTATATTTGAAGAATACAATAAAGTCCATGTTACCCGGAATATAGTAATTTAATGTGAAAATGATTAAACTTAAAGTTGGAGATACTGGTAGTGTCAAAAACATATGGTCTACATAGTAAATATGAGTTTTCATTTTATTACAATTACAATAAGAAGCCATTCTGTGGCATTAAGCAAAAGAGTGATTCCTCTACTGAAGGGTCATAAACGACTTAGGGCTGTAAACTCAAGATTCTATGCGGATATCAAAGACTTGAAAAATATCATTAAGAGGAAAATATTATATTTGTAAGTGCACTTTGAAAGATATTAAACTACCAATTTTTCTTACATAAATAAGCAGAGAGTGGCAAAAGAAAGCTGGTTACTTTTACTGAAAAAGATCACAAAAACATTTTACTTTTTTTTCCTGAAGCTTCATTATTAATCCTAGCAAATTTTTATGACTTTTAGCTGTATGTTTGACCTTATTGCCAATTGATTTCACTCTAAGTTTAATAATGACAGTCTTTTCATAGACCAATCAGGATTTTGTGTCAGAGAGAAGAAACCATTCTAGCTATTTTAAACAAAACATCATTTAATATCAAGAGAGGTGTTCACAAAATCGCTGCAAAGTCTAAAAGAGCAAACTATAGGCTGGACACCCAGAGATGACTTACAGACTAACACAGGTGACCTATGTTGTCAGGGAAGTTGTTCTTGCTACAATCTTAGCCATCTGTTGTCTGAAAAAAACACTACAATTTTAGCCATGTGCCTGAGATCAAGTTGATGATCCGGAATCACTTTGGACCTAACAAATCGCCCCTAGTATAACAGAAGCCTATCCTACTGCCTCCCTTTAACTAGCTGACTACATATTCAAATCTCAAATGAGTACATTAAATGGGCAGCATCCAAAACATCTGGAACCCCAAATGCAAGGGGGTCAAAAATTGAGTTTTAAAATATTTTATTTTTGATAAAAACCAAAGTTTATACTTAGGAATATAAATTTTGTACATGGTAAAAATATTCAGACTATAGAAAAAGTGGTCTGAATCTTCAAATAATCCTTCTCTGTTATCACTCTGTTTATTGTGTTGCTTCCTGTTTTACTGAGAAAGGTAACAGGTGAGAATTCCTTAATCTCCCATCACTACCACTATACAACCTGCATCTGTGATTAAGTTCGCCTGAAACTGGGTGACCTGATCCTGCTCCTACAGAAGTAAACCCTTCCACCTGTGCACCAGATTCCATCCCACTCCTCTCCACTAAAGGCAATTACTCTGGTAACTCTCCTTTCTCTCACCTATAACATGAACTTTGTCCTCCCTATTGGATGTAACCTTTAGCATGTAACCGCATTTCTTCCCTCCTAAATAAAACCTTCTTGCCACCTTTTCCCCTGTCCATGTCACTTCATGAGTCTTTGTGTCTCCACATGAATTTTAGGATTTTTAAAAATTTCTTTAAAAAATGATGTTGGGATTTTCACAGAGATTGCATTGAATCTATAGATTGCTTCAGGTAGTGTGGATATTTTAACAATATTAATTGTTCTATTCCATTAACATAGAAAGTCTTTCCATTTATTTGCATCTGCTTTAATTTCTTTCATCAATATTTTACAGTTTAAGTGTACAAGTCTTTCACCTCCTTGTTTAAGTTTACTCCTAAATATTTTATTTTTTGGTTCTAATGGAAATGAGATTAATTTCTTAATTTCCCTTTTAGATAGTTCTTTTTTATTGTATAGAATTGAAATGATTTCTTTTGTAGATTTTTAAATTTATAAAAATTTAATTGACAAAGGTCAAATATATTCAAGGTATATGAAATGATAATTTGATATGCATATACATTGTATAATGATTACCACAATCAAATTAACACATTAATCACCATCCATGTTGTACATTAGTTACCAAGAATGTGTTTATCTTATGGCTGAAAGTTGGTACCATTTGACCAACATATTCCCTTTTTCTCTGACTTCAAAACCCTCTGACAACCACTGTTCTACTCTCTACTTCGATGAGCTTTTTTTTTTTTTCAGATTCTACATGTAAGTGAGATCATATAGTGTCTGTCTTTCTGTGTCTGGCTTATTTCACCTACCGTAATGTCTATTAGGTTTATCTATGTTGCTGCAAATGGCAAAACTTCCTTCTTTCTGTGGCTGAATGACAGTCTATCACATATATGTACCACAGTTTTTATACTCATTCATCAATTGATGTACACTTGGGTTGTTTCCATATTTTGGCTATAGTGAATGATGCTGCAGTGAACATAGCAGTAAAGTTATCTTTTAGAGATACTGATTTCATTTCCTTTGGGTATATATCTAGAAGTGAGATTGCTGGAACATATGGAAGTTTTATTTTTTATTTTTTGAAGAACATCTATATTGTTTTCCATAATGCCTGTGCCAATTTACATTGCCATCAATAGCGTAAAAGGGTTCCCTTTTCTCCACATCCTGACCAATACTTGTTATCATGTGTCTTCTCATAATAGCCATTTCAGCAGGTATGAAGTGATGTCTCATTGTGGTTTTAATTTGCATTTTCCCAATGGTTGATGGTGTTGAGCACCTTTTCATATGCATGTTGGCTATTTCTATGTCTGTTTTGGGAATATAGCTGTTAAAATCTTTGCCAATTGTAAAAATCACATTGTTTGTTGTTTTACTGTTGACTTGTGTACTTCCTAATATATTATGAATATTAACCCCTTATCATACATATGGTTTACTAATATTTTCTCCCATTCGATAGGTTGCCTTTTAATTTGGTTGATTGTTTCTTTTGTGGTGCAGTGGAATTTTTAGTTGATATAGTCCTACTTGTTTATTTTTTGTTGCCTGTGCTTTTGTGGTCATATCCAAAAAATGATTGCCAAGACTGTTGTCAAGGTGTTTTTTCCTTATGTTTTCTTCTGGTAGTTTTACAGTTTCAGGTTTTACATTTAAATCTTTAATTCATTTCCAGTTAGTTTTAGTATATGTCATAAGACAAGACTTCAGTTTCTTTCTTTTGCATGTGGATATTTAGCTTTTCCAACAGCATTTATTAAATAGACTTTTCTTTTCCCATTGTGTATTATTGGCACCCTTGTCAAATCTTAGTTGGCCATATATGTGTGAATTTATTTTTGGGCTCCCTACTCTGTTCCATTGTTATGTGTCATGTTTTTATAGTACCATACTGTTTTAATTAATATGGCTTTGTAGTAGAGTTTGAAGCAGTGAGTGTGATGCTTCCAGCTTTGTTCCTTTTTCTCAAAATTACTTTGGCTATTTGGAGTCTTTTACAAGTACATACAAATTTGGGTTTTTTTTCATTTCTATGATGAATGCCATTGGAATTTTAATAGGGACTGGATTGAATCTGTAGGTAATTTAATTATTTTAGATATTTTAACAATATTAATTTTTTAAATTAATGTACACAGATATATTTACTTTTAATTCTCTTTTTCCATTTATTTCATCAATGTATTATAGTTTTCAGTGTACAGAGCTTTCACCTCCTTGGTTGAATTTATTCCTAAGTATTTTGTTTTAATTTTTTTATAGTTATAAATGGGATTGTTTTCTTGACTTCCTTTTCAGATAATTCATTGTTAGTGTTTAGAGATCCCACTGGTTTTTGTATGTTCATTTTTTAATCTGCAGCTTTATGAACTCATTTATTCTAAAAGGTTTTTTTGAGGACATCTTTAGGATTTTCTCGATATAAGATCACATCATCTGCAAACAGATAATTTTACTTCTTCTTTTCCAATTTGGTTGCCTTTTATTTCTTACCTACTTACTCTAGCTAGTACTTTCAGTAATATTTTGAATAGACTCGGTGAGAGTGGACATCCTTATTGTCTTTCTGATCTTAGAAGGAAAGCTTTCAATTTTTCACCATTGAATATGATGTTAGCTGTGTGCTTGTCATATGTGGCATTTATCACTGTGGTAGGCTCCTTCTAAGCAAAATTTGCTGGAATTTTTTTATCATGAAGGATGTTGAATTTTGTCAATGCCTTTTCTGCATCTATTGAGGTGATCATATGGTTTTTGCCTTTCATTCTGCCAATGTGGTATATCACATTTATTGATTTGCATATGTTCAAATATCACTGTGCTTGATAACAGTGAATTATCCTTTTAATGTGCTGCCAGATTTAATGTGTTAGTATTTTGGCATTTATGTTCATCAGAGATACTGGATTGAACTTTTATTTTAGTATCCATCTGTGGCTTAGGTATCAGAGTAATGCAGGCCTTCTAAAATGAGTATGGAAGTGTTCCTGCCTCTTCAATATTTGGAAGAGTTTGGAATAAATTGGTATTAGTTCTTTTTCAAATGTTTGGTAAAATTTAAAAGAGAATCCATTAGGTCCTGGGCTTTTCTTTGCTGGGAGATTTTTGAAAGTATTGATTCAATTTTATTCCTTACTGATCGGTTAAGATTTTTTATTTCTTCTTAATTTAATTTTGACAAATTGTGTCCAGAAATGTATCTATTTCTTCAAGGTTATTCAATTTGTTGTAGTATAGTTGTTAAAACTTACACAAATTAAGTTTTTTTATAGTTTTTGACATATTTATAATGTCATGTATTCGTTTCTACAGTATTAGAAAGAATAATTTCTTCACCCTAAATTGTTCTTCAACTTAAATTATTCGACTCTTCTTTCTTCTCCTTGTACTCTTGGTAACCACCAGTCTTTTACTGTCTCTATAGTTCTAATTTTTCTAGAATGTCATATAATTGGAGTCATACAGTATATAACCTTTCAAAACTGGCTTCTTTCAGCTAGCATTATGCATTTAAGATTCATTCACGCTTTTTTATGGCTTGGTAGTTAATGCCCTTTTTATTGCTGAATAACATTCTATTGTAAATATAGCACAGTTTGTTTATTCATACACTCGTTGAAGAACATTGTGATTGTCTCCAATTTTTGGCTGTTAGGGAATGAAATTGCTGTGAACATTCATGACTGGGTTTTTGTGTACACGTTTCAAATCAGTTGGGTAAGTGCCTGGGAGTATGATCATATGGTAAGGCTATGCTCAGCTTTGTAAGAAACTTCCAATTTGGTCAAGATGTCTGACTAGTTGCAGCCAGGTAGAACAGCTGTCACTGTGGGACTGGGATGACTGGCACAGTCCTAACAGGTCCTCAAGACACAAAAGCTGGGCAGAAGCTGGGTGGGGCTACAGTGCAATGGGACTCGTTCCTCACCCCCAAGAACTTTGGGGGAATGGGTGAGTTGAACTGGCAAGAAGCAACCTACTCTTGCCACAAGCCTCTGGAATCCCACCGGGAGGAGACCCCTCAACCACTACAGACACAGAGTTGGCAGGGGAGGTGCTTAGAGGAGTGGTAGGAGCAGCACGCTAGCCGATATGGAGCCCAGAGTGTTTGTTGCAGGAACATCTATAGCAGAGCATGGCCAGGGATGCCCATCCTTCCAGACTTGACTTGCTTTCATAGGAGACTTTAGCCCTAGGGGAACTGTCGGACATGAATTCGGCAGGGCAGTCTTCCCATCAGATAGGGCAGATACAACCTTAGTACCCCCTGGCCTGCTGACCTCTCCCAGTGCTCCAGCCTGGTTTTTTCCTGCTTGCAGTGCAGACTCAGGTTCCCTGGGGACCCGCATCTTAGCTTCTGCAATGGCAGACCATATCTGATTGGTGGAGAGTTCCAATGGGGTGGCCCCTAGGGCCATGCACCAACCTGCCTGCTCCCTCCCTCTGCTGCAGCTTCTTCCAAGCCCATGGCCAACCGCCCCTGCCCCCTGACATCATTTGGCTGGCTTGTATGTGTGCAGGTGGATTTTCCCTTCCCTTCCCCACCAGCTTGTGTGAGCACGTGAACCCTGCCCTGCCTCTGCTGCCAGCAGGAGTGCACTCTGCTCCCCTTCCTCTGCCATACTGCCATTGCAGTCCGAGCTGTAGTGGGCACAGAACCCACCAGTCCTGCCTCTGTCAGTGACCTGCCCCTGTGCCAACACTGCCACCAGAATGAAACTAGGCACTGAAAACAATGAACCCTCCCCCTGCCCTGAGTAGCCACAGAGGGTGAACACACACCTGCACCCACCAGTGTCCTAACCCCATACTAACACCATCATCAGTGCAACAATGCACACAGTCACCAATGGGGTCCTGCTGACCCCCCAAGTTATGCTGACTCTACCCCTGCTGTCAATGCCTTCATGGAGGCAGGCATCTCAGCACCTGCTAGCAGTCTGCTGCAGCTGACAAGCATGCATCCTGATTTAATACTGCTGGTGCTGGTGCTGCTAAGGGCACCTGTGAACGAGGACAGATCCCACTGCCACCACACTACAAAACCCTTTGACTAGCACCATTCCATCAACATGTAGTGACCAGCAGTCCAGGAGCACCTTAGCACCCCCATCACAGTCTGTTCATAATCTTGAGAAGTTAGAGAACAAAGTAGGGTAGGATACAAGTCCCCCAGAATTAAAACATGCAGTTGGGGAGATGACAGCTGAACCGTGGTCCCCAAAATCTTCCAGAAATGAAGCCAGTTGACTGAACCCATTTTATAACACAATCAAACTCTCAAAGTCATCTAACAGGATTAAAAAAAAAAAACCCAAAGGACAGGAACGTCAAAGATTGAAAAAACACTAGCCCACAAAAATGAGAAAAAAACAGTGCAAGAGCTCTGACAAGTCAAAAAGCCAGCATACCTTCTTTCCTCTGAATGCCTCCACCAGCTCTCCACCAAAAGTTTTTAACTGAACTAGGATGGCTGAAGTGACACAAATAGAATTTAGAGTATGGATAGAAATGAAGAGCATCAAGGTACAGGAGTGTGTTGAAACCCAATCCAAGGAAGCTAAGAATCACAATAAAACAATGCAGGAGCTGACAGACAAAATAGACAGTATAGAAAAGAACATAACTGACCTGATAGAACTGAAAAACACACTGCAAAAATTTCATAATGCAATCACAACCATTAACAGCAGAATAGATCAAGCAGAAGAAATGATATTAGTGCTTTAAGACTGGTGTTCTGAAACAAGACAGGCAGAGAAGAATAGAGAAAAAAGAATGAAAACGAACAAACAAAACCTCTGAGAAATATAAGTTTATGTGAAGAGAACAAATCTGTGATTCATTGGTGTCCCTGAAGGAGATGGGGAGAATAGCAGCAACTTGGAAAACATATTCCAGGATATCATCCATGAGAACTTCCTCAACCTAGCTAGAGAGGCTAACATTCAAATTCAGAAAATACAAAAACCCATGTAAGACACTTCACAAGAAGATCACCTCCAGCACACATAATTATCAGATTTTCCAAGGTTGAAGTGAAAGAAAAAAATGCAAAAGGCAGCTAGAGAGAAAGGTCAGGTCACCTACAAAGGGAAGCCCATCAGACTAAACATACCTCTCAACAAAAACTCTACAAACCAGAAGAGGTTGGGGGCCAATATTCGAGATTCCCAAAGAAAAAGAAATTCCAACCCAGAATTTTACATCTGGCCAAACTATGCTTCATAAGTGAAGGAGAAATAAGATCCTTTTCAGACAAGCAAATGCTGAGGGAATTTGTTACTACCAGACTGACCTGCCTTACAAGAGCTCCTGAAGGAAGCACTAAATAAGAAAAGGAAATATCATTACCAACCACTTCAAAAATACACTGAAATACACAGACCAATGACACTATAAAGCAACCACACAAATAAGTATGTATGGTAACCAACTAACAGCATGACCACAGGATCAATTCTACGCATATCAATACTAACCTTGAATGTAAAAGGGGTAAATGCCCCAATTAAAAGGCACAGAGTGATAAGCTGGATAAAAAAGCAAGACCCAATGGTATGCTGTCTTCAAGAGACATGCAATGACACCCATAGGCTCACATGCAATGACAGCCATAGGCTCATATGCAATGACACCCATAGGCTCATATGCAATGACACCCATAGGCTCAAAATAAAGGGATGGAGGAAAATCTACTAAGTAAATAGAAAACATAAAAAATAGAGATCGTAATCCTAATTTCATACAAAACAGACTTTAAACCAACAAAGATAAAAAAGGACAAAAAAGGGTAATGACATAATGGCAAAGGGTTCAATTCAACAAGTAGTGCTAACTATCCTAAATATACATGTACTTAACACAGTAGCACCCTGATTCAAACAAATTCTTAGAAACCTACAAAGAGACTTAGACTCACACACAATAATAATGAGAGATTTCAACACCCTACTGACAGTATTAGACACATCACTGAGGCAGAAAATTAGCAAAGATATTCAGGACCTTAACTCAGCACTGGATCAAATGGACCTGAGAGATGTTTACAGAACTCTCCACCAAAAAGCAACAGAATATACATTCTTCTCATCACCACATGGCACATATTCTGAAGTAAGCCACACAACTGAACATAAAACACTCCTTGGCAAATGCAATAGAACTGAAATTATAACGACCATTCTCTTGGACCACAGCACAATAAAATTAGAAATTAAGACTAAGAAAATTGCTCATAACCATAAAATTACATAGAAATTGAATAACCTGCTCCTGGATGACTTTTGGGTAAATAATGAAATTAAAACAGGAATCAAGAAGTTTATTGCGGCATTATTCACAATAGCAAAGACTTGGAACCAACCCAAATGTCCAACAATGATAGACTGGATTAAGAAAATGTGGCACATATACACCATGGAATACTATGCAGCCATAAAAAATGATGAGTTCATATCCTTTGTAGGGACGTGGATGAAATTGGAAACCATCATTCTCAGTAAACTATCGCAAGAACAAAAAACCAAACACCGCATATTCTCACTCATAGGTGGGAATTGAACAATGAGATCACATGGACACAGGAAGGGGAATATCATACTCTGGGGACTGTGGTGGGGAGGGGGGAAGGGGGAGGGATAGCATTGGGAGATATACCTAATGCTAGATGACGAGTTGGTGGGTGCAGCGCACCAGCATGGCACATGTATACATATGTAACTAACCTGCACAATGTGCACATGTACCCTAAAACTTAAAGTATAATAAAAAAAAAAAAGAAAGAAAAAAGAAAAAAAAAAAAAAAAAAAAGAAGTTATTTGAAACTAATGAGAACAAAGATACAACATACCAGAATCTCTGGGCCACTGCTAAGGCAATGTTAAGAGGGAAATTTATAGCACTAACTCCATGATGCCTTAATTAGAGTAATTTTATATTAAGTCTTGACATCAGGCAGTGTGAATCCTCCAAATTTGTTCTTTTTCTTCAGTATTATGTTATCTATTTTAAGTCTTGTGCCTTTCCATGAAACTTTTGAGTTAGTTTGTTGCTATCTACAAAACCTCTTTTCTACTTTTAATGACTTCTGTGATTTTATTGAGCTCATTCTGTTAATACTGGATAATCTCTCTATTGTAAGGCAAGCTGATTAGCAACCTTAAATCCATCTACAAAGTCCCTTTTGGCAATTCAGGTAACATATTCACATTATAATATTGTAAGGTCTTATATATACTTGGTCTATATATAATTTGTTGTTCTCAAGTCCCTTATATTAATTGTCAGTTGATTTCTGTGCTTCTCCAATATTACTTAGATATTACGGTTTTATAAATTTTTGCAGATTTGATCTTCAACAAAGCTGACACTGGGGAAAGGACACACTCTTCAATAAATGATGCTGGGAAAATTGGATAGCCACATCCAGAAGAATGAAACGGGACCACTATCTCACTATATACAAGAATCAACTCAAAGTAGATTAAAAACTTAAACATAAGACCTGAAACTATAAAAATACTTGAAGAAAACCTAGGGAAAAATTTCCTGGACTTTTGTCTAGGCATAGAATTTATTACTGACATCTCAAAAGCCACAAGCAACACAAATAAAAATAGATAAATGGGACTTAGTTAAATTAGAAAGCTTCTGAGCAGCAGAAGAAATAATCAGCAGAGCGAAGAGACAACCTCCTGAATGGAAGAAAATATTTGCAAACTATTCATCTAATAGTGGGCTAATACCTAGAATTTACAAAAAACCCAAACAACTTAACAGGAAAAACATAATTCCACTGGAAAGTGGCCAAAGGATATAAATAGACATTTTTCAAAAGAAGACATACAAAAGGCCAAAAGATATATGAAAAAATACTCAACATCACTAATCATTATAGAAATGCAAATCAAAACCACAATGAAATATTATTTTCCCCTAGTCATAATGACTATTACTAAAAACAAAAACAAAAACAAAGCAAAACAAAATATAACAGATTGAAAAAGGAACCCTTCTACACTGTTGATGGGAATGTAAACCAGTATAGCAACTGTGGAAAACATTATGGAGATTCCTTACAATAGTAAAAATAAAATTACCATTGGATCCAGCAATTTTACTACTGGGTATTTACTCAAAGGGGAAAAAAACTCAATATATCAAAGGGATACCTGCACTTGCATGTTTATTGCAGTACTATTCACAATGCAAAGATATGAAACCAACCTAAGTGGGGGTTTGGGCTTATGAAGCTGTTAGTAAAAAGACTCAGGGTTTGTGAAGTTGGTGAGGGATTTTGCAAAGCTCTTCAAACTGCATGCAGAACTGTTGACCAGTGAGGATGGCAAGGTGGACAGCTCAGCAGCCAGGGATGTGCTGGTGGACAGGGGCAGTAGCATGATGTGCAGGTGTACCCAGCAATGTTTGGGGTACTCAGGTCCCAAGTGGTGCTTGGAAGAGGTGATGAAGCTCTGAAATAATTTCTGAGCATGATCTATTATCAAGCCAGTAACATACAAAATACAGAATATTTCATGATGATATCCTGCAATAAAAATCATGAAAAAATAAAACAGAAAACAAAACAAACCAACAAAAAATGTGGTGTATATACACAATGGAATATTATTCAGCCATAAAAAAGAATGAAATAATGTCATTTGCAGCAACATGGATAAAACTGGTGTGAATTAAACCAGGCACAAAATGATAACTATCCCATGTTCTCACTTATATGCAGGAGCTAAAAAAATTTCATCACGTGGAGGTAGAGAGTGGAAAAATAGATAATAGAGACTGGGAAGAGTGAGTGGAAAGGGCAGGGGAAAGAATAAAGAGAAGTGCATTAAAGGATAAGATAGGAGGAATAAATTGAATGTTTGATAGCAGAGTAGCATAACTGTACTTTAAAAAGTATCGTACTGGAGTGACAAACACCCTAAATATCCTGACTTAATCACTATGCATTACATACATGTAACAAAATTCCACACGTATCCCATAAATTTGTACGAATAAAAAAAGTTTAAGTTAGCTAAAAACCAAAACATAAAGCAAACAAAGAAAATGAAATAATATTTTTAATTCTTGACTACTTTAATCTGATTTGCCTTCAGACAAATTTTGAAAATTATTTTGTGAACTCAAAAATATCTCATGGTTTATTGAATTTTATTTTATAGGAGGGAAAATGTATGTGTTGAACGATGTTGCATTTTCCTCCAATACCATAATAAGTATTTAAATTTATTTGTCAACTTTTTTCTTTTTTTAGAATAGTATAGCTTTTGTCATTTATAAACAACACATTTCTGTTTAAGATTATTCCTATTTAGTTTATATAGCCTATTGTTCATCTTAATAGGTTCTTTTTGGCTACATTTTAACATATTACATTTTAACATATTACATATTTAATATAATGTTAAATATATTTATTTAACAATTAAATATATTTAAGTTCAATATATTTAAGTTAAATATATTTAATTGTTGAATAATTTATAAGAAGGTTATTGAATTTATATTCTCATTTTGAAATTTGCCCTTGTACTGAATTATCTGGGTTTACTTTTTAAAATTCTACTTTATAAAATTATCTTAAAGTAAAATGGACCTTTTCTTTGTTCTGGTAAACAATCCATTAATTTTAGCACATATACAGATTATGTAATCAGCACCGCAACCAAGATATAGAACAGGTTACTAATACCAAAAACTCCTTCATGCTCTCTCTTTATGAATTATTTTTTATTTCTATTCTTTTTCTGTTTATTCTCTTGCCTTTTCCAGTATTACTCTAATAATAATTATACCTGTTTTCCAGGATTTATACAGTTTTCCAGGATTACTCTAATAATTATTATATATCCTTATTTTTTGTTTTACAATAGGATACATATTTTAGATTTACAGCTAGCCCTCTTTTTCTGTGGGTTCTATATTCTTGGATTCAACCAATAGTGGATCCAAAAGATTAATAAAAAACAATACAAATAATACAAATTCAGAAAGTGATACAGTATAACAACTAGTTACATAGCATTTATATTGCATTAGGCATCATAAGTAATCTAAGATGATTTAAAGTATATGGGAGGATGTGTTTAGATTGTATACAAATATCATGCCATTTTAACTCAGGGATTTGAGCATCCATGGATTTTGGTATCAGCGGGGGTCCTGGAACCAATCTTCTGTGGATACCAAGGGACAACTAGAAAACTATTAAATCTTTAACCAGTTTTGTTAATTTTTTAAAAAGTCATTTCCTTTTTCTTTGTAGAAGGAAAAACATCTTAAAACTAAACTTGTTTCCTTATTTCAAAGAATGCTAGAAATGTGGTCAGCTAGGAAAGATTTTCTTGGGCTCTATTGCCAGACCTGTGGGGAATGTAGGCTGGATATGACAGTTGTGAAGAGTTCAGTCTTTGAGGTATTTGGGAAACAAGTTGTGCTTAGAGAGCAAGCCACAGATAAATGATCGACCTGCAGGTAAATATGGCAAGACCCTTGGCTTATGGTTTTAGGTTGTGAATCCACATCTATATCTTCCTGGATAATCCATTATGAACACTTCGAAAATAATGATAATTATTATAAACATCTCTGCTATTATTTCTACTATATTAAGTACTTTGCTTGTAGTAAGCAATGAACTGAATGTTTAAAGTTTATTTCTATAATTTAATTTTTACACTATTCGTCTAAGGTACTCCATACTACCTCTCTTCTCTTCTCCTGGCTATGATGGACTTTCCAACATCCCCCTTTCTATGATTCACCTATCCCTCGAAACAGCTGTCAGTATTAGTTTGTGCTAATTTTTTAATGTATTGTCAGAAACCTTAATGCATGATTCTTCCTTTAATACACAACTTCCAGTAAGCAAGTATTTGCTGGAGACAAATTGCCTTAGCCTAAAAGAATAATTTTCCAATTACAGTATTTTGAACATTGGGGCATAAATATGGGAATATTTCCATAACTAAAGGAGTAATTTTTTGTTCCCCATATGCTCTGTAAATGACTGCTTCAATGTTTTCTTCTCCTAGGCCAGTCCCAGTTGTGCTTTTCTCCAATGAACATTGCTACATCACAGGAGTGCATTCCCACTTTAAATAGCAAAGACACACTTCACAGTTCTTGTTGCAACTCTGTGAAAAGTTGGGTCAACATTTTAATGACTCCCACTGTGAGTAGATTATAGTGTTTAATCCCTGATCTAGTAAATGCCACTGCTTTCTAAGGGGTTTTATATAAAGACAGGAGAAAAATATACATCCATACTCCAGGCTTCTGACGCTTACTAAAGAACTATGGTGATTTCAGTAGGCTTGTCATCCTTGGAGGAAATGGTGTTTTTGATGCTAGGTGCATAACTGGTAGGTTAAAAGCTAGATATGATAGGGTCTTCAGAAGCAGTTGTGGTTTGCATTCTTCAGATAGCAAAACAATTGACATTTATTTAATAATTATATAAAACAGAAATAATGGAGGAATAGTAAATAAAAAATTATATATGACTTAAAGACATAAAAATGGATGATTCCATTAAATAGAAATTAAAGCATTCTTTCTGGTGATGAAAATGAGAAAAAATATAAATATAAATTTATGTATATGTTTAAATCAATATAAGTGTAGTTCCCATTAGTAAACAAATTGTCAGTAAAATAGAAATATTCAAATGTGTGAAGCTGAGGGTTTTCAATGCATTTAATATAAAAGGAACTTGTGCCATTTTCATATGGAAAGTGCAATTTCAAACAGATGAAATTATTTTGGTAGTACATGGTCTTTTTCTAAACCCCTGCAGTTAAATAGATTAGAATTTTTATTGCATGTTATTAATATTAAAACACACTGATTATTTCTGAACAGCCTTCTTAAATTTGGATTTTGAAACCTAGAAAATTCCTTAAATTTTGCCCAGAAAATATGCTTCAAGCTTTACATAGACCATCTAATATAATTCTAACAAGTAGAGGTCAAATCTTAGGCTACTGAGGCATAAGTTAAGTCAAGAATACCCTAACTACTCTTAACTGCTGGGCAATAGACTCCTTTTAAGAATTCTCGAATATCATTCTATGACAAAATTTAAAAATACTTTTTTTTTTTTTTTTTTTTTTGAGATGGAGTCTAGCTCTGTCATCCAGGCTGGAGTGCAATAGTGCCATCTCGGCTCACTGCAACCTCCGCCTTTCAGGTTCAAACAACTCTCCTGCCTCAGCCTCCCAAGTAGCTGGGAATACAGGCATGCACCACCACGCCCAGCAAATTTTTTTTATTTTCAGTAGAGATGGGATTTCACCATGTTGGCCAGGCTGGTCTTCAACTCCTGACCTCGTGATCCACCCACCTCGGCCTCTCAAAGTGCTGGGATTATAGGTGTGAGCCACCGCACCCGGCCAAAATAATTTTTCAATATTGACAAAACAGTTTAAATATGTGCAAATAAATGGAGATGTAACCAGATTTTCCTCCACATGGGAAAACATGAGGTCATCTGAAGGAAAAATATTGCTGAAGGTAACATTTATTTGTATTTTTATTTTTGAGATGGAGTCTTGCTCTGTCTCCCAGGTTGGAGTGAGTGGTATGATCTCAGTTCATGCAATCTCCGTCTCCTGGGTTCAAGCAATTCTCCTGCCTGAGCCTCCCGAGTAGCTGGGATTACAGGTGCCGGGATTACAGGTGCCCACCACCACACATGGCTAATTTTTGTATTTTTAGTAGAGACGGGGTTTCACCATTGTTGGCCAGGCTGGTCTTGAACTCCTGACCTCAAGTGATCCACCCATCTTGGCCTCCCAAAGTGCTGGGATTACAGGTATGAGCCATTGCACCCAGCCGTGAAGGTAATATTTAAAATTTTGATATTTAGTGTTCAATCACAGAATGAGTTAAGGATGGAATAATACGGTAAATTGTAATTAACAGAGTACAATTCATTTCCAGTACATTTGCTTCTGCACAGCAACAATTAAAAACAAATTAAAAATTTTAAAAATGAATCAGATTTTTTCCCATTTTTATTTTTCCACTTCTAACTGGACTCTGAAAGTTGCTGCAACAGAACAATTGCTATAATCCTTCTATTCTAAAGTCAGAATGTGTAGTCAATGTAAAATTTGTGATAGTTAACCAAAAAAGAAGCCAAAATTGTTTTGGAACATTTGTTTTAGTTTTTACTACAAATCAGGTAAGACTTTTTCTTTAGACTAGAAACCATGCCACTACTTTTAACTAAAAGCAGTCAGCTAATCTGCAAATTTAATCAGCCAATCAGTTAATTCAGAAAAAAGGGGGCACATAATCATAAAACTTATTTTTTCACGGAATTGATACATTGGCACTGTCAGACAGTTAAATCTATATGTGTATTGATCTACAATCTAAAATTTCAATAGTCAGTAGTCTCAGGCATTCATAATGCAAGATTTTCTTTTTTATTATTTATTTTCAAGAATTTTTGGAAGGATCATTGGGAAAAAATTAATGGAAGAGAATGAAGAAAATAGAAGTCAAATAGTTCTTATCTTCTTTTTTTTTTTTTTTTTTTTTTTTTGAGACAGGTACTCAGTGCTCAAGCTGGAGTGCAGCGGCATGTTCTCGGCTCACTGCAGCCTCTGCCTCCGCCTCCCAGGTTCAAAGGATTCCCCTGCCTTAGCCACCCGAGAAGCGGGTGTGGGATTACAGGTGTGTGCCACTATGCTTGGCAAATTTTTGTATTTTTAGTAGAGACAGGGTTTCGCCATGGTGGCCAGGCTGGTCTCAAACTCCTGAGCTCAAACCATCTGCCTGCCTCAGCCTCCCAAAGTGCTAGCATTACAGGCATGAGCCACTGTGCCCGGCCCATTTTTTGACTCTTCTTCCATTTGTTCATTCTTTGAGTTTATAACAATGATTTTATTCTTTTCTAAGCATATTAATATAGACTATAACTTAAATATTAGTATATTGATATTTTAAAATTTTTGACATTCGTCCACCATGTTTCACCGACATAATGAAATCTTTTTTAGTGTACCTTGAAAACTTTTATTGAAGAAGGAATGAAATATTGCATTTTCAAAGACGGATAAGTTAGAATACAGGATTAGATAAAATTGCATTGTCTATTATAATTAAATTATTATCAAAACTAGATAAATATTCAAATGTATAAAGTGAAATATTCAAATGTGTAATATAACAAGGGAATTCATATAGTTTTCCATGTGGAAAAAGCAATTTAACTAAAAAAATGATTTAGATGCATATAGACTTATAAATGCCTGATCTAACACTATATTTTTTTACTTAATTAATTTTGGTCTCATCAAATTTTCCAGTAACCCAGACAACTTTCCAGTTACCCAGCTAAAATTTCTGTAGTCAAAGGCTTAAATTTCATTAGGTGGCTGGCAAAGTAAACCCTACCTGGTCACAAAATTAGCTTTCATTTACTAGGGCTAAGTTTCATTTGCTTTGTACCACATTTTTGACTGTTTGGTAAAGACATTGATATTCCATAGGAAATAAAATTTCTAGAACTTGGGAAGCACTGTAAATGAAAAAAATTAATTTTGAAAAATAATTCTGAGTTCTTAATGTATCCTTTTTGTTTGTTTTTTCTAGTTTAAAATATAGCTTTGGGTAGAATGAAAAGAACTAAAGGAAGGAGATTCTCTTTTTAAAACATGTTTCTATGAAATAATAAATTACCAAGAGTGGAGAATAACTCTTGTAGGTTACAAGTATGCCTTTTGGTTATCAGTTGTCTTATGGAATTAAGAAATTAAAAATTAAATAATTTATCACCCTCATAAGATATTAAATGGATCTTCTGAAATCATTATAGTAAAGTCTTAGTTAAGTCTAGTGTTTAACAATAGTTGATTCAAAATATTCACATTTTTGTGTGTAAGAGAAACCTTTGAGAGTTCAACACATTTTATTTTTAGTTTTATTTATATGCCTTATTCAGTAGAGCACACAAATGTAATGATCTGCCTCAATAAATGTGTATTATATAACTCATTAAGTAGTATTCAGATAGGTATATAATTGTGTGGGCATGTGATGACTACAGCTCAACGTGTACTGATGCTGGTCAAAACCAAGAGGTTAAACTTTTCAGATTATATCTGGTAGCAACTGTTAAGTGATTCCCCCCAAAAATGTTTACTCTGAGAATTTTTAGTTGGATTCTAGTTAATCAATCTTTTAGCGAATGATAAGTCAATATGTGGTTGTAGAAATATCACATTTTCAAACTCTGTAATTTTGTTCCTTTTACAATTATAAAGCCGAGTCTGCAGATGAATGGAGGGGTTCAACTATTCCAGAGTATCTGAATTCATGTTACTTGGACTTACTGATTCTCCTGAACTCCAGATATTCTTTTTTGTGGTGTTTTCTGTCTTCTATTTAATGACCATGTTGGGCAACTGCCTGATTTTGCTCACTGTCCTATCCACCTCACACCTTCACTCTCCCATGTACTTCCTGCTCGGCAACCTGTCTCTCATTGACATGTGCCTGTCCTCCTTTGCCACACCAAAGATGATTATGGACTTTTTTGCTCTGCGTAAGACCATCTCTTTTGAAGGCTGCATTTCTCAGATCTTTTTTTTGCACCTCTTCACCGGGACTGAGATTGTGCTGCTGATCTCCATGTCTTTTGACAGGTATATTGCCATATGTAAACCTCTCCATTATTCAACAATTATGAGCCAAAGAGTGTGTGTTGAGCTTGTGGCAGTTTCTTGGACAGTGGGCTTTCTGCATACAATGAGCCAATTAGCTTTTACCCTCTATTTGCCCTTCTGTGGTCCCAATGTTGTAGACAGTTTTTTCTGTGATCTTCCTTTGGTCATCCAGCTAGCTTGTATGGATATTTATGTTCTTGGGATCTTCATGATTTCAACCAGTGGTGTGATTGCTCTTATAAGTTTTCTGCTTTTGCTCACCTCCTACATCATTGTTCTTATTACTGTCAGGGACTACTCCTCCACAGGATCCTCCAAGGCTCTTTCTACCTGTACAGCACATTTTATTGTTGTGTTAATGTTCTTTGGGCCCTGTATTTTCATTTATGTGTGGCCTTCCACAAACTTCCTGGTAGACAAAATTCTCTCTGTTTTCTATACCATCTTCACTCCCTTTCTGAATCCACTTATCTATACTTTGAGAAACCAGGAAGTGAAGACAGCAATGAAGAAGAAACTGAATATTCAGTATTTCAGTCTTGGGAAAACTGCTCCGTGATACTTCATGCAATGAATAGAGATCTCCTTTGTGAGATATAATATCAACAGTTATGTTCTTAGAGCAATCAAAAAATTAAACTTAGAATTTACCTTTCAAATCATTTAGTTTAGATTTATGAAAAGAAGTCAGGGATAAGAAACGTGCGACATCTTTTTTTTTAATATATATTTTTTATTATACTTTAAGTTTTGCGACATCTTAATGAAAAGTTAGCGCAGTGTTTACAAACCTTTTGAGTTATGGGTCTATTTGATAATCTGGTGAAATGTAAAGGTTATTTTCATAGAAAAATGAACATATCATCAAAATTGTGAACATAAATTCAGGACCTCATAGACCTCTGGATCCTACAAACATACCTCGGATTAAGACTACTTAAAGATGCCTGAGATAAAATATGAATCTTCTGTTTTCTAATCCAGAATATTCCCATTCTGTACAGCCTTGTGGTACTCTGATGGTGTTTAGATTAATTTAGAACTATAATTAGCAGTGTAGGACAAAACAAGTATAACACTGAAAATACTTTTATGGGAAAATTTTTACTGTGAAGAGATTCTTTTAGGTAATGTTCAACAATCTTGATGTAAGGGGTTCAGTTGTTTGAGTTCTGTGTCAACTTTGAAAATAAGAGAACAGTTCAAAGATTCAGAAATTTAACAATACAGTTTCTTAATAGGTGTTTATACCACTATCACACTTCATAATTAATATAGCAAATAATCAAATAATAATTTGTGAAGTTTAAATCATAGAGAGTAAACTACTCAAATCTGACTGGCTTTCAAAATCTGGCTGAAAATTATAAGTATGATGAATTTATTTACTACCAAGACTCAATGTTTGGGAAAAATATTAGCTATTAAATTAATCATAAGTTTTTCATTTCCAAAATAAATATTGCAGCATATTATTGGTCTTAGAAGAAGCTTTGTGTCTAATTTTCAACATAATGTAACCTGTGGAAAGAAAGGAAAAAAAGAATTTAAGAAATACATAGCATGATTCTCCCTAATTTGGTATATTATTGATCATGTTAAATAGATTTTTTATTACAAGACAGTCTTTGGAAATCAGCCAGCCAGTCCAATTTTCTAACAGCTGAAGTACTGAAGGTCCAGAGAATTCACGGAACAGATTTAAGGCTGAATTACTGTAAGGGGCAAAGACATTTCTCTAGACAAACATGGACCCTGGAATTAAATCTTGATTCTGTCATTTCCTAGTTGTATTATCCCTGGGGATTCACTTTACCTCTCTCCCTTTCTCATCTCTAAAAAGATTGTAAAAGGTAAATTAAATATTTATCATGACTGTTTTATGGAAAGTATACAGAATGGGTTCTAAAAATGTCATTTCTATTTCCCTATAACTTCTTCCCAAAATACATCTTATATTAAAGTAGTATGCCTTTGAAGAATAACGTCTTTCAAAAAAAGTCACTAGCAGGTTAAATTCGATATTCTAGTTTTAGGATGTCTCTAAGACTGCAGCTTGTTAAGACATATGACAGAAAATCGAATAGAACGTTTTCCAGTTTTTCATTACTAATATGGTTGGGGTGACAAAACTAGGTTAGACTGCATGGTATTTTGATATACTGATAAAAATGTGTCTACTTAAAATGACTGACGTATATAAAAGGAGTTCTGGAAGCAATCGGTCATCACAGATTTGAACAGCAAGTAGCATGAGAAAAACACGACTTTGCCTTGCAAAGAAAGAAATGGCATTAATAGTTTTGCCACTTAGAAGTCCAAGATAATTGTAAAACATGCTTCAACACAACCTCCAAGCCAAATATTTAACATTAAATAATGTGCAGAAGCTTATGAAGGAATGTAGTGTTGGAGCTAGACAGAAAACCACATTTTAAATTTGAAACACTAGTTCATTTTAATAAATTATAAACTCTTCCTTATGTCAGCTAAGCAAATAAAAAAAAGGTTAAGGTGGAAATGTACTTTTACCTCATTTTGACTTTTCTGCCAAAATTCTCATCTTTGGTTTTGGATATAAATCTCTGCTCCTGAAATGTCAATCTTTAGTTCAATAATTATTTGTTGAACATCTACTCTGTTTCAGGCCCTCGCTGGGTGCCAGAGATCCACTAAAATACAAGATCTGTTTCTCTGTCTTTGAGGGACATGTATCCAGCAATCAGTTAGATCAGTCTGTTGTAGGTGTCGATTCCAGTGTCACAAATTTCTTGTTTTGCAATGTTGAGCAAGTTTTTTTCAATGTTTCTAAGCCTCAGTTTTTTTACCTACAAAATGTGGTAATAATATTTAACCATTAGTAATGTTGTGAAAATTAAGCAAAAATACATGTAATATATTTAACGATGCTTGGTGTTCATTAATGCTTTAATAAATACTAACTAATTATAGTTTTGTTATTTTTGTGGTTGTGTTAAACATGCATAAGATAGCAGGTACTAGAATGGAAATAAGGGTTCTTACTTGAAATTAAATGGCAGAATTTCATACTGTAATAGGATGTATCAATTTACCTAGTATTAATTATTGTTAAAATACTGGATTTTTGTCAATTATTATTAGTCTTTGATGCATTTCTGTTTAGCATCGTCCTTTGTATGCGTTGGCCTTTGCATATTTTTCCAAAGAAGTATTATACTTTTGGGGTTTCTTATTTTGAATTGAAGAATATGCCAAGATTGCATAAAAGGGAAAAATAATAAATACACTATGTTCAATAGGTCAATGTCTTGTTTTTTGGTTTTTTTCACAATGATTTTAAATTAAATAAACATAGTTAAAAACTCTGAAGTATTTTGTCCCTCATATCTTACCCATTCAAAAGATAGT
Source organism: Pan troglodytes (assembly GCF_028858775.2). Lineage (NCBI taxonomy): Eukaryota > Metazoa > Chordata > Mammalia > Primates > Hominidae > Pan > Pan troglodytes. The sequence continues at coordinate 18,313,918 of NC_072413.2, forward strand.
AATGGAAATGCTGTCTTATATATATTAACTGAGAAGTAAATGACTTGATAGTTATCTATTGAATTTTTTAAAAACACGTTAATAAATAAGGCAGACTTTGTCCAGATTTATAAAAATATAATAAATTTTTTATTTTGAGACATGGTAGAATGTACTGTTCAGGAAATTGTTAAAAATAAAACCATAAAATTAAAGCATGAAGTAAGACATTTCATCTGACTAATAAAGTCCTAAAGCTGGAGAATAAATATCTAATCTCTACCAGGGAATTTCTGGTAGTGGAGCTCATTTGGGGGGAATCAGTTAAGCCCTGAACTGTGCCCTCAAAGCCTTACTCATGGAGCCTGGTTAAAATTTCTGCATAAATACAGCATGTCAGATTAGCTTTTCTTCAACATGTTACACATGCCAATATCTGAATATGGCTCTCACATTTGCAGTACCCTTGACTCTTCCTCAGACTGCAGTTTAGGCGACTCACTCTAGAGCCCTTGTCATCAAAGAAGGAAAATGAGTCAGAGGTACAAAGAAAAGAAATTGGAGGTAGAATGAGAGGAAAAATGGATGTAGTCAAATAAATAATTAGCTATTAATAAATTCACAATTTTGATTCCCCCTTTTTTCTCATCCACTACTCCATACAATCCACTAAATAGTCCTCCTATTTTAAAAATATGTATTGACTTAATTTATGTCTCTTCATCTCTGCTGCCATCTCCCTAGATAAGGCAGTCTCTACTGCATAGTAGTACCACCTCACAGTATACTATTATAGGGTAGTACATAGAGTACTGCTTAGTCAATACCATTGCAACGACCTGCGAGTTGGCCTCTCTACCTTTCTCCTCATGGTTTCCCATCTTCATTCTCCACATAACAGCAAGAAGTATTTCCAAAACATAAATGTGAGCATGAGGAACAGTGGAGCACAGGTTGAATTCTTCATCTGTATATCATATACTCTCAAGAGGTCTATGAATAGAATCCAGGAGGTCTGGGGACCTAGGTGAAAAAAATCACACATGTATTTTTTTACTAATATCTAATTGACATGTAACATTTCTTTCAGTTATGAATGTAATCAGTATTATCAGTACTTGTAATAATGTCATCACAAATAGATTTATGTCATAAAAAGCTGTTGCAGACATCTCACAGGATTGTTAAAGATCACTATTTCATTTTATTTTTTAACTTTTAAGTTCAGGGGTACAAGTGTAGGTTTGTTACACAGGTAAACTTGTGTCATGGGAGTTTGCTGCACTGATTACTTCATCACCCAGGTATTAAGCCTACTAATCATTGGTTATTTTTCCTGATCCTCTCCCTCCTCCTACCCTCCTCCCTCTGAAAGGCCCCAGTGTCTGTTGTTCTTCTTTGTGTCCATGTGTACTTAATGTTTAGCTCTTACTTATACATGAGAACATGCAGTATTTGGTCTTCTGTTTCTGTGTTAGCTAGCTAAGGATAATGACTTCCAGCTCCATCCATGTCCTGGCAAAGGACATGATCTCATTCTTTTTCTGGCTGCATAGTATTCCATGGTGTATATGTAATACATTTTCTTTATCCAGTCTATCATTGATAGGCATTTAGGTTGATTCCATGTCCTTAATATTGTGAATAGAGCTGCAATGAAAATATACAGGCATAGGTCTTCATAATAGAATAATTTATATTGCTTTAGGTATATACCCAGTAATGGGATTGCTGGGTTAAATGGTATTTCTGTCTTTAGGTCTTTTTCAGGAATTGCCACAGTGTCTTGCACAATGGCTGAACTAATTTACACCCCTCCAACAGTGTGTAAGCGTTCCCTTTTCTCTACAACCTCGACAACATCTGTTATTTTTTGACTCTTTAGTAACAGCCATTCTGACTAGTGTGAGATGGTATCTCATTGTGGTTTTTACTTGCATCTCTCTAATAATCAGTGATGTTGAGTTTTTAAAATATGATTATTGGCTGCATGTATGTCTTCTTTTGAAAATTGTTCATGTCCTTTGCTCACTTTTTAATGGGTTGTTCTTTTCTTGTAAATTTGTTTGAGTTCATTATAAATGACAGATATTAGACATTTATCAGATGCATAATTTGAAAAAATGTTCTCCTTTTGTGTAGGTTGTGTGTTTACTCTGTTGATAGTTTGTTTTGCTGTGCAGAAGCTCTTTGGTTTAATTAGATCTCATTTGTCAGTTTTTGCTTTTGTTGCAATTGCTTTTGGCATTTTCATCATGAAATCTTTTCCCGTGCCTATGCCCTGAATGGTATTGCCTAGGTTGTCTACCAAGGATTTTATAGTTTTGGGTTTTACATTTAAGTCTTTTAACCATCTTGAGTTAATTTTTGTATGTGGTGTAAGGAAGGAGTTCAGTTTCGATCTGCTGCATATGGCTAGCCAGTTATCCCAACACCATTTATTGAATACAGAATTCATTTTCCATTGCTTGTTTTTGTCAGGTTTGTCAAATATCAGATAGTTGTAGGTGTGTGGTCTTATTTCTGGGTTCTCTATTCTGTTTCATTAGTCTATGTGTCTATTTTTGTACCAGTACCAAACTGTTTTGGTTACTGTAGCCCTGTAATATAGTTTGAATTCAAGGAGCGTGATGCCTTCAGCTTTGTTACTTTTGCTTAGGATTGCCTTGATTATTCAGTCTCTTTTATGGTTCCATATGAATTTTAAAATAGTTTTCTCTAGTTCTGTGAAGAATGTCAATGGTAGTTTGATGGAAATAGCACTGTATCTATAAATTGTGTTGGGCAGTATGGCCCTTTTAACGATATTGATTCTTCCTATCCATGAGCGTGGAGTATTTTTCCATTTGTTTGTTTCATCTCTGGTTTCTTTGAGCAGTGTTTTGTAGTTCTCCTTGTAGAAATATTTCACCTCCCTAGTTAGCTTTATTGCTAGGTATTTTATTCTTTTTGTGACATTCGCTATTAGATTGTGAATGGAATTTCATTTCTGATTTGGCTCTCAGCTTGACTGTTGTTCATGTATAGGAATACTAGTGATTTCTGAACATTGATTTTGTATCCCAAGACTTTGCTAAAGTTGTTTATCAGTTTAAGAATCTTTTGGGCTGAGACTATGGGGTTTTCCAGATACAGGATCATGTCATCTGCAAACAGGGATAGTTTGACTTCCTCTCTTCCTATCTGAATTCCCTGTATTTCTTTCTCTTGCCTAATTGCCCTGGCCAGAACTTCCAATACTACGCTGAATAGGAGTGGTAAGAGAGGGCATCCTTGTCTTGTGCCAGTTTTCAAGCGGAATGCTTCCACCTTTTGCCCACTCAGTATAATGTTGGCTGTGGGTTTGTCATATATGGCTCTTAATATTTTGAGGTATGTTCCTTCAAAGTCTAGTCTGTTGAGTGTTTTTATCATGAAGGAATGCTGACTTTTATTGAAAGCCTTTTCTGCATCTACTTCGATAATCATGTGGTTTTTGTTTTTAGTTCTGTTTATGGATCATTACTATTTTAAAATTGGTTTAGCTATTAGATTCTCACTAGATCTTATTCAGTGTGTTCAGAAAGCACTTGTATTACTATATCACGATTGACAAAATATTTGAATACTACAGTTTAGTATAATTGATTTTCTTTGTGTTCTTATATTCTTAAGTTTAATTTATTTTTAATTGACAATAATTCTACATATTTATGTGGTACATAGTGATGTCATACATGCAACATGTAGAGATCAGATCAGGGTAGTTAGGTAGTTAGCACACCCATCATTTCAAACGTTTATCATTTTTTGTTGGGAGTATTTGATATCTTTTCTTCTAGCTATTTGAACATATAAAAAATATTATTTTTGGCTATAGTCATCCTACAGTTCTATAAAACATAAGAACTTGTCTCTAATCTAGCTGTGATTTTGTGTCCTTTAACAAATATCTCCCTTTCTCCTTTTTTGTCTACATTTTTCAGCCTCTAGTAATCTCTATTCTGCTTTTTCCTTCTGTAAGATCAACTTTTTTTTCTTTTTCTTTTTTTTTTTTTTTTTTTGAGACGGAATCTCGCCCTGTTGCCTAGGCTGGAGTGCAATAGCATGATCTCTGCTCACTGCAACCTCCGCCTCCGGGCTTCGAGCGATTCTCCTGCCTCAGCCTCCCAGAATAGCTGGGAATACAGGTGCCTGCAACCATGCCTGGCTAATTTTTGTATTTTTAGTAGAGACAGGGTTTTGCCATGTCGGCCAGGCTGGTCTCAAACTCCTGACAGGCGATCCGCCCGCTTCGGCCTCCCAAAGTGCTGGGATTACAGGCGTGAGCCACCGTGCCTGGCCAAGATCAACTTTTTAAAATTTCCACATAAGAATGAGAACATGTGATGAACAGCTTTTTGTTCCTGCTTTATTTCACTTAACATAATGTACCCCAGTCCCATACATGTTGTTGCAAATAACATGATTTCATTATTTTTATAGCTGAGTAATATTCCATTGTATACATGTACTGCATTAAAAAAAATCTCTTCATCTGCTGTCAGACACGGGTTGATTCCATGTCTTGGTTATTGTGAATAGTGCTGCAATAAATATGAGGCTACAGATGTCTCTTTCATATATCGATTTTCTTTCCTTTGTGTAAATGCCCAGTAGTGGGATGGATGGATCATATGGTAGTTCTATTTGTAGTTTTGTTTTCTTTTGTTTTGTTTTTTAACGGAAACTCTGTATCATTCTTCATAGTGGCTGTGCTAGTTTATATTCCCACCAATAGTGTATAAGAGTTCCCTTTTCTGGCTCACGTTTGATCCCAGCACTTTCGGAGGCCGAGACAGGCGGATCACGAGGTCAGGAGATTGAGACCATCCTGGCTAACACGGTGAAACCCCATCTCTACTAAAAATACAAAAATTTAGCCTGGCGTAGTGGCGGGCGCCTGTGGTCCCAGCTACTCGGGAGGCTGAGGCAGGAGAATGGCGTGAACCCGGGAGGCAGAGCTTGAAGTGAGCCGAGATCGCGCCACTGCACTTCAGCCTGGGCGACAAAGGGAGACTCCGTCTCAAAAAAAAAAAAAAAAAAAAAAAAAAAAAAAAAAAAAAAAAGAGTTCTCTTTTCTCCACATCCTCACCAGAATTTATTATTTTGTCTTTTTGATAATAGCCATCCTAACCGGGGTGAGACAACCTATCATTGTGGTTTTGATTTGCACTTTCCTGATGATAAGTGATGTTGAGCATTTTTTCCATATATTTATTGGCCATTTGTAATTCCCTGTATAGTTTATCTTATGCGTGCAAGATATTATTCTGAGAAGGGTTCAGACTTCACCAAACTTCCAAAGGGATATATGATGCATTTGTATATGCACACACACACATACACACACACACACAGCTAGGAACCCCTGCAGTGGGGATCGAGAGCACCATAATTGAAACTGGATTGCTTGATTTGAATCTAACTTTTCACCATTTACCAAGTTTGTGGCTTGGGGAATGTGAATTAGCTTCTCTATTCTAATTTTCTCATCATCTTCTAAGCAGAGTTTGTAAGTTAGCAGGCTGCAAGCCACAACTGTCCTCTATTCCCAACATGTTTTGTGTTCCCTCAAAGATTTTTAAAGAAATCAAGTTAATTACCAAAATTAGATAGTGGAAAATTTCACAAACAAATATAGATTTATTTATTTTCATGAAAAATGAAACAACAAATACAAGCCTGACAATATTTGGCCAGAATTCCAAGTTGGAGCTGAGCTTTTAGATCAAATTACAACCAGAGGCCTCATCTCTCTGTTTTGTTTTGCACCAGGCCACTCCATTCATATATATTACACCAGCAGTTCTGCCTACATGAATAGAGCAGCCTGGTGCAAAACAGAACATGCCCTTTCTACCACCATGCCTACAACTTTTTTTGCATCTCTAACTCTCACTTTACTGTAATCCGCCCTTGTTCCTAGCCTTTCATGCCTTACTCTCAACCAACATAGCATTTGTTGAATCACCAGGAATATAATGTTCTTACAAATTAATCCTATATGAGATATTAGGTCAAGCAGGGTTATAGAATCTGTTATACTTCCATCCTCTTCTTGTGTTATACCTCTCTCCCCTTGTGTCCTGATTCGTTTTCTGTTTGCACTCTAGCAGAAATCTGTTTTCAGTCTTTGGCATTTCATTACACATTGAAGAGCTATGCTAGCACTTCCAAGGATACGTCTAATTATAAGAGGATGGGATTTTTCTCTAGATGAAGTATCTCAGAATTAGTTAGTAGGGAGATGACTGTCATAAGTTGGATTTTCTGCCTTTTAGGCTCCTCTCAGTAAAGATAATCCAGGAAATGCTTTTTGGCCCTTTTTACATATCAGAATCTGTGAGATGTACTGAGGAAACAGAAATGATAATACAACTTTCCTATCCTTGAAGAGATTATATTCTAACAAGAAAGATAATTGCCATGGTATAAATTTGCATGCAGTGATATGGGAACCTAGGAAAAGGCAAGACTGAATGTCCCTGGCAAAGTCAGAGTAAGCTTGGAGATCAGAGGTAGTGCTGAATTTGAGATCTGGATGACAGGTTGGAGTAAAATAAGCCAGGAAGGGAAGAGCATGAACAAAGGCAGAGGAGCATAAAATGCCCAATGAATTCAGGAGCTTCATTTGGTTTACTATTTCTGGAGCACAAGATATTAAGTTAGTAGTAGTGGAAAGAGAATCTGTGCTGATAGGAGGTGGTCAGAGCCTTGGATGCTACTGTAATAAAGACATTAGGCCTATTGTAGAGGTGATGGGGAAGCATTGATTAAGTGGGGGCAGACTACCAGCAGCTGCTTAACTTTAATCCAGTTTCTGCTGTGAGAACTTTTTACAGACTTCTCGGGTGATTTGCTGAGGAAGTTTTATCTTATTTTTCTCTGTAGTGGATAAAAGGGTGCTAAACATATAGTCTGCACTTGAAGACTATATTGGAGCTACAGAAGAAAAGTTATCCTTGTTCTTCTTGTCTCTTTCCACCCCTGCTGTATAACTTTGAATTTGCTTGTTTGACCCACATACTGAGACTTGGCTTATGTGGAGTTATGTGGACTATTAGCCTAGTAATTTCCAGACCGAAGTCTCTCTTTTTCCTCTTATTACCTTCTTTCCTCATCACCTTATGTCTTGAAGCAAATTCTCAGAGTCTCTTTACCTCCCATACTCTGAAATGACCTATTGGTTTATAGAAATCTGTTCCTCTGCATTGCAATTCTTGCATTTTCACAGATGTGGCAGTTGGTGGAAGTCTAGACATTAAGATTGTAGAACACGTGGAGGGGAGCAGGAAGGACTGCCAAAGAGATCTAGATATCCCTCACAAGGGAGGCACTGCTCAGCACTTGTTTTTCCAGGTGTGAAGTATCCTGACCTGATACTAGTTTTGACAATTTTCATCCACTATTGATGAATATCATATATTTATTTATTCTCAAATATTTATTACTAAAAGTTTATAATGTAATGGGCATTATTTTATGGATTACAGAAAAAATAGCAGTGAGGCTTGGAAATAGAAAGCAACAAATTACTACAATGTAGGATTCTGCCTACCTCCACAGCCCTATTTTGCATTTTTCTCCCCCTTGAACACTAACTTCCCTTTTCTTCTAGTGTGCCGGGCTCCATGCTGTTGGGGCCTTTTCCAAATGCTATTATATCTGTGTAATTATATCCATTTGCTCAACCTGCCCGTGTCCTGTACATGTACCCTCAGGACTAAACCTTGATGGAATTTCTCCAAGAAGTCTTCCAATGACCACAGCAACCGGGGAAGGTTCCAGCATTATATGTTCTTTTGCTATTCTATACATGTTCCTAATAGTGCACAGCATAATTATAATTAGAAATGATTATGCTGTCCTTTATCGAATACCTTTATATCCCCCCTCTAGACTAGAATTCCTTGAGGGTAGAGCGAAATACATCATATTTACTCTCTATTGCCAACAAGTAACAGAAGGCCTGGCATACACAGATACTTGTGCACTTGTTGAAATATTAAATGAGCTGCAATGATAGAAGTATCTGCAGGTTAGTTTTGGAATATAGAGGAGGGATTGGCCAATTATGACAGGTATAAAGGAAGGTTAATTGATGTAACAGAATGTGGTGATAGTCTAGTAGAATCTTAAAATAGGATCTTAGGACAGCAGGGTTGAGGGGAGAGCATTCTAGGCAAAAGGAAGAGCATATGCAAAATGTGGAGGGTAAAACAACATGATGTGTTCTGAGAAGCAGAACTCATCCATCAGTTTAGAAGAAAAAGATGCTGGTTAGGAGACTGGTAAGCTATGAAGCTAAAGATTTAGGCATTTAGATAAACATTAAACTACTTATAAAGGCAATTTTCTATTTACAAATGTGCATACCTTTTGAAATAAAATCTTATTACTGAGGATTTATTCTATGAATATGTCTGGATACGCAAGAAATGGTATATGTTCACTATTACTTATCGTGGCACTATAATAGAATAAATAGGAGAAAACTTCATTACCTATCAATAAGATACAAATTAAATAAATTATCCATAGAGTGAAATAATATGAAATGGTAAAAATAATTAGAACTCTCTGTACTGATATTAAAAGCTCTCTTCCATACTATTAAGTAAACAAAAAAAAAAGTTCAGATCTGTAAAACGAATACTCATTTTAAATGATAAGAGGCAAAAAGTATTAATCTAACCAAATCTGCTTGTATTTGGTTAAAGAAAACACAGATATGGTAACAAAAATTAAATAAAATTAATAAAGTAGATTCAGATGTGTGTGTGTTTGTGCATGTGTATGCATACATGCAAGGGAAACTGGAGAGATAAGAGCAGGGATGGAAAGCACACTTTCAATTTTATATATTTTGATATTATTCTGATTTTTTCTTTTTTATTATATTACCTTATTTTTATTTTAGTATTATACCATGCTTCAGTTTTATCTTCTTATCAAGGTTGATATACCCCCTTTCTTTATAGAATTTCTTATCAATATCTTTTTTTATTTAAACAGTTACATTTTTAATTATGAACATGACAATTTCAGCAGAAATAATGTACCAACTTTGTGCCAATAGTAGTGGAGGATGCAAAGGAAGGCAAAATCTAGTGCTCTGGAGAATCTTCCAATTTAGTCAGGAAGACATGCAGCACATAACTAGGTGTATGTGTAAGTATTTTACCATAGGTCTACAACATTCATGACATAATCTCAGCTGCACAGGGCAATGGGAACACCTTAAGTATTGTCAGGTAAAATAATAAGAAAATGTAAGTGATATTTTAAAAGTCAGTTATGCTCACTACCTGGGTGATGAGATCATTTGTACCTCAAACTTCAGCATCATGTAATATACCCGTGAAACAAACCTGTACGTGTACCCTCTGAATATAACGTAAAAATTGAAATTTTTTGTACATATTATGGGGTACATGTGATGTTTTGATACAGGCATACAATGTGTAATAATCAAATCTGGGTAACTGAGGCATCCATAACCTCAAGCGTTTATCATTTCTTTGTGTTAGGAGCACTCCAGTTCAACTCTTTTCATTATTTTTAAATATACAGTAAATTATTGTTAATTATAGTCACCCTATTGTGCTACCGAATACTAGACCTTATTCTTTCTGTCTAACTGTATTTTTGTACCCATTAGCCATATCCTTTTTACCTCTCCCTCCCCACTACTCTTCCCAGCCACCAGTAGCCATCATTCTATTCTCTCCATGAGTTCAATTTTTTTAGCTCCCAAATATGAGTGAGAACATGTGATATTTGTGTAAGTCAGCTTAATAGACAGCTTCTGAACAGCTTGACTAAAGAAACATACATTGTATTTTTTTCTTTTTTTTTTCCTAACTAACGTTGGTGAGGATGTGGATAAAAGGGAACCTTCGTATGCTCTTGGTGGGAATGTAAACTGGTACAGCCACTATGGAGAACATTATGGAGGTTCCTTAAAAAACTAAAAATAGTACTACTATATAATCCAGCAATCCCATTCCTGGGTACATATCCAAAAGAAAGGAAATCAGTATATTGAAGAGATATCTGCTCTCTCATGTTTATTTCAGCACTATTCACAATAGCCAAATATGGAATCAACCAAAGTGTCTATCAATGGATGAATGGATAATTAAACCGTGGTACACATACACAGTGAAATATTTTTCAGCTATACAAATGATGAAGCCCTGTTATTTGCAAAAGCATGGATGGAACTGAAGGACATCATGTTAAGTGAAGTAAATCAGGCATGAAAAGACAACTATCACATGTTCTCACTCATATTTCTCATATCTCAGCTAAAAATAATTGAACTCATGGAGAGAGAAAGTAGAATGATGGCTACTGGAGACTAGGAAGGGTAGTGGGGAGGGAGATATAAAGAGGATATGGTTAATGGGTACAAAAATACAGTTAGAAGGAATAAGGTCTAGTATTCGGTAGCCCAATAGGGTGACTATAGTTAACAATAATTTATTGTATATTTAAAAATAACTAAAACAGTTGAACTGGAGTGCTCCTAACACAAAGAAATGATAAACGCTTGAGGTTATAGATGCCTCAGTAACCCAGATTTGATCATTACACATTGTGTGCCTGTATCAAAACATCACATGTACCGTATAAATATATACAACTATTATGTATTCATAGTATTTAAAACCATACTATGATTTTTGAAACATGGGAACATATTATCTATTAGAAACATACTCAAAATATAAAATGGAAGCAAGGAAGGAGGGAAGGAAGGAAGAAAGGAAAGCAAGTCCAGATTAAATCCTGGCTCCATAATTTATTAGTGGTACAATGTTAGTTAAATCACTTAAACTTGACCGGGCGCGGTGGCTCATGCCTGTAATCCCAGCACTTTGGGAGGCCGAGGCGGGCGGATCACAAGGTCAGGAGATCGAAACCATCCTGGCTAACATGGTGAAACCTTGTCTCTACTGAAAATACAAAAAATTAGCCGGGCGCGGTAGCGGGCGCCTGTAGTCCCAGCTGCTCGGGAGGCTGAGGCAGGAGAATGGTGCGAACCCAAGAGGCGGAGCTTGCAGTGAGCCAAGATCGCGCCACTGCACTCCAGCCTGGCGGACAGAGCCAGACACCGTCTCAAAAAAAAAAAAAAAAAAAAAAAAAAAAAAAAAAAAAAATCACTTAAACTATTCTCAATTTTTCCATTTCCAAAATAATAATAATAGTAACAGTAATAATAATATATACCTCATACAATGTTAAGAATTCAATTAATATTTAACACAAAAACTTAATTAATTACAACATATTTATTAATATATAATTAATTAAGCATCTCTGGCAGAGTGTGATGCATATTGAATATTATATGTTACATATTAGTACAGTTTAATTTCCATCCTGAAGAAGATTGTTGTCTTGCCTCAGAGGCTCCTCAGGGCATTTCCTCTCAAAGCTCAGTGTCATTAATAGACACATGGTGATTAACCAGGTTCACCAGAACCACTTGAGGGATATCAAATTGGGGTCTCATTTCCTACAGACTCTGAACTCACAGAACTGTGATTTCCTACTCAATTAACAAATTTTCATGGCCATGATACAGAATGTGTAACACATCTCTTGATATATTTGCTTTTCTCTGTGTTAGAAAACTAGGGGTCATTAGCATTAACATAAAAGCAAACACTAGAAAATGTCTCTCTGCATCCCTCCTTTTCTGTAGAAACTTGGTAGGTAAAGGCCTGGTGACCGGGTTTCTGAGGACCACAGATACCAGGCGTGGTTCCATCTATTTTTATGGTCTTTCATATATTAATAGAAATCCCATCAGCTTCTCTTTCCCTTACTTCCTCACCACTCTTTTCCTATTTGGGATCCTCTCAGTCACCACCCTAGAAATCAGCTTTTAGGAAGTTTTATACGTGAACTACCACTGGACAAAATGAATTGGAAGGCAGGAATCCTACGCACCAGAATATTAGAGCTTGAAAGGACCTCAGAGAAGATTTAATCACATCAGTGGCTTGCAGAGGGTCCCATAGCTAATGACAGAATTTGACAGGAACATTTGATAATCTCTGAAATTCTTTTCACTTCAACATTTCTATGATTACTATATTTTATATTCAAAGAGTAACGGAATAGTAATAAGGAAAATATAAAAAGGACATTTATTTAGAAAAAGATAATTACTGTACTTCAAAAAGTGTAACAAGTCACCACTTTAACTGTTCACTGAATCAAATACTATAGCAGATACTAAAAACAAAGCAAAACAAAACAAATTTGCCAACAATTGAACAACAATAACAAAACAAAAAAACAAGAAAGGGAAAAGTCCGCTCTCAAAATGCTTATCAACTATGAGAAGAAATAATACAGTCTTAAGAATTGTTTAGGTAACAATATATTGCAACGCATAAAATCAATGATGTAAGACATATTAGCTCTGAAAAAAATAAAGACAGAGAAGTCAATAAAAGAATTGAAGAAGATTCCCTGAAGAGACGGGGCTTAGATTAAACCTTGAAGGGTGACGTTATAAAACTGCACTGTATTTTAGTTCTAAAACCATTGAAAATTTTGAAACAAATATTGTAAAATTATTTTAAAAATAGATTTTCTGGAAAAAGAGTGGGACACAATTATAACTGACCAGAAAAAAATGGCATATCAAACACATTCTTTCTTTGTCAAGTTTCCTATAGTGAAGTTTCACAATTCCCCGACCACGTCTCATATGGAAGAGCACTTTGCTGATTATCATCTCAGCTTCTAAGATGAGCTGGGGAAAGTAGTTGTTTAAGTAGAGGCAATGTATTTGCTGTGGGGAGAGAAGTATGACTAAAGGAACTTTTATGCCAGGAATGAAGTTTGGTGCTGAGGTCTCAGTGTTTGAAGCTCATCCAGTTTGAGACAACTCTCAATTTTCTTTCTGCATGTATACATTGAATTTTTTGCACAATGGGAAGTGTTTTTATATCTCTCTACATTTACTCCTGGTTTCATTTATTAGACCATAATTAGAAATCAACTTCTAAAATCATGTAAACTCAATGGAGGTAAATAAGGAACAGAAAAATCTAGTCAATTAAAAAAAGTAAAAGTGAAGAAATAAATTAAATGACTTTACAGAACCACACTTCAGATAGCTTTGATTAGACCAACAACTCTTGGAGTTTAAGACATAGCATCTTGAAATTATACTCAATAGTCCCTTAAAGTGTTTGCTACAGGTACGTCTTTAACAATGAACCATGGGCACTCAGTGTTAGGCTTTTCTGTGACTATGATAAGCAAAGATTAAAGAGCATGCTCAGATAAGTGATTGTCAATAGACAATATGAGGCAGGGAAAGAGAGGACTCCATCAATGGATGGATTAGAATGGGAACTGGAATACTCCTTTACTCAAATTTTCTTAGGTTGGTGATTATATCACCTATCTGTATTTTTTCTTTAGGGTTAATTTCCCAGGTTGCTTTCCTAAGGCTTAGAACTGATGGCTTTACTTTACAGCATATGCAAACTTTAATATAATGGAAACCATGACATTTATTGGGTTATAATTCCAGTAATGTATATATTAAGATGCTGAACAGGCACCAAAATTCATAGCCTGATAAGGAAACAATTATACTATATTCTCAACCTCAATCAGCCAACCATCGAATATTGACTAAAACAAAATATGAACAACCCAACTTAAGAGATTTGGTCTTATTACAAGGACTGAGAAGGCAGGTTTATAATGTTCCGAGAGCCATATAAATAAAGAACATTATTACTATTTTTTGTTTAACCTTTATTCATTATTAGATCTCTCCAATAATCATTAAACACATTCATAAATTGAATTGGCTGTACTTCATGACAAGAAACACTTTTAAGATTACGTCTTTTTAACTATGCCAACTTCCTTAACTTTTACAGCAATTTTAAACAAGTAAGGCAATTTACAGTTGGTACAGGCTCAATATAAACCCATAGAAACTATTGAGTCAGTATAGTAAGATGTATATTCATTTCTTTATCGTTGTTAAATTATCTATCCACCTATATTGCCATATGTATATATATGTATCCACCCATCCATCAACTTATTAATCTATCTGCCCATATACTTACCTATTGGCTATTTTATCTATTCGACTCCTTAAAATCTATTCATCAGTCATCTAAATATCCATCTGTATTTATACTCAGGCTAAGGAAATATTACTCAGAATATTATGTAAATTTTGACAATTCTAGGGAATTGGCTAATTATTAGTGATTACAATAGCTCAGTTTTATACATTAAACATTTCTTCTACATGTAGCTCTCAGAATGACAATGACCAAAATGCTCTTGGAGATAATCTGGCCCTAGTTCAATAGAGAGGAAAAGGAAGAGAGAGACAGAGAGAGAGCATCTTTTATGCTAGATTCTTTCATTGAATAGCTTACTTGGGAAAGTAACATCATTCCCTGGTTCTCAATTTCATCATCTGTAGAATAAATAGATTTGACTAGATGATTTGTATTTTCTAAAACCTCCACTTATTAGATATATATGTTGAGGAACCTCTGTGTAATGAAGTCCTTACATCAAATACTGTGTTTAACCATAGGGAGAATGGCTCAGATCCTTTAAACCCCACTATTTACAATGTGGCTTTGGATTAAAAAATGGTACAGTAGCGCCCTTGCCCTCGCCCTCGCCCTCTTTGCACGGTCTCCCTCTGATGCCCAGCCGAGGCTGGACTGTACTGCCGCCATCTCGGCTCACTGCAACCTCCCTGCCTGATTCTCCTGCCTCAGCCTGCCGAGTGCCTTGGATTGCATGCGCACACCGCCACGCCTGACTGGTTTTTGTATTTTTTGGTGGAGACGGGGTTTTGCCGTGTTGGCCGGGCTGGTCTCCAGATCCTGACCGCAAGTGATCTGCCAGCCTCGGCCTCCTGAGGTGCTGGGATTGCAGACGGAGTCTCGCTCACTCAGTGCTCAATGTTGCCCAGGCTGGAGTGCAGTGGCATGATCTCGGCTCACTACAACCTCCACCTCCCAGCCACCTGCCTTGGCCTCCCAAAGTGCCGAGATTGCAGCCTCTGCCCGGCCGCCACCCCATCTGGGAAGTGAGGAGCGTCTCTGCCTGGCCGCCCATCATCTGGGATGTGAGGAGCCCCTCTGCCTGGCCGCCCAGTCTGGGAAGTGAGGAGCGCCTCTGCCCAGCCGCCACCCCATCTAGGAAGTGAGGAGCGTCTCTGCCCGGCCGCCCATCATCTGAGATGTGGGGAGCGCCTCTGCCCTGCCGCCCCGTCTGGGATGTGAGGAGCGTCTCTGCCTGGCTGCCCATCGTCTGGGATATGAGGAGCCCCTCTGCCCGGCTGCCCAGTCTGGGAAGTGAGGAGCGCCTCTTCCCGGCCACCATCCCGTCTAGGAAGTGAGGAGCATCTCTGCCCGGCGGCCCATTGTCTGGGATGTGGGGAGCGCCTCTGCCCTGCCGCCCCGTCTGGGATGTGAGGAGCGTCTCTGCCTGGCTGCCCATCGTCTGGGATATGAGGAGCCCCTCTGCCCGGCTGCCCAGTCTGGGAAGTGAGGAGCGCCTCTTCCCGGCCACCATCCCGTCTAGGAAGTGAGGAGCATCTCTGCCCGGCGGCCCATCGTCTGAGATGTGAAGAGCGCCTCTGCCCGGCTGCGACCCCATCTGGGAACTGAGGAGTGTCTCTGCCCCGCCGCCACCCCGCCTGGGAGGTGAGGAGCGTCTCTGACCTGCCGCTCCCTCTGAGAAGTGAGGAGCCCCTCCGCCTGGCAGCCGCCCCATCTGGGAAGTGAGGAGCGTCTCCACCCGGCAGCCGCCCTGTCCAGGAGGTGGGGGGCAGCCCCCGCCCGGCCAGGCGCCCCGTCCGGGAGGTGGGGGGCGCCTCTGCCCGGCCGCCCCATCTGTGAAGTGAGGAGCCCGTCTGCCCAGCCACCACCCCTTCTGTGAGGTGCACCCAACAGCTCATTGAGAACGGGCCATGATGACGATGGCGGTTTTGTCAAATAGAAAAGGGGAAAATGTGGGGAAAAGAAAGAGAGATCAGATTGTTACTGTGTTTGCTACAAAGAAGTAGACATAGGAGACTCCATTTTGTTCTGTACTAAGAAAAATTCTTCTGCCTTGGGATGCTGTTAATCTATAACCTTACGCCTAACCCCGTGCTCTCTGAAACATGTGCTGTGTCCACTCAGGGTTAAATGGATTAAGGGCGGTGCAAGATGTGCTTTGTTAAACAGATGCTTGAAGGCAGCAAGCTCGTTAAGAGTCATCACCACTCCCTAATCTCAAGTACCCAGCGACACAAACACTGTGGAAGGCAGCAGGGCCCTCTGCCTAGGAAAACCAGAGACCTTTGTTCACATGTTTATCTGCTGACTTTCCCTCCACTATTGTCCTATGACCCTGCCAAATCCCCCTCTCCGAGAAACACCCAAGAATGATCAATAAATACTAAAAAAATTTTAAAAAAATGGTACAGTAAACATCATGACACCAAAACAATTTGTTACTGCTTAGGAAATACATATCTATATTTTTAAGTGAATGATGTAGATTTTGTCTCTAATTAGCATGATTTTGAAAAACCTAGTGCATCATTGGGTCTTATTTTTATCTTTTGTAGAACAGGGCTATGGATGAGATTTGTTGTATAGTACTCTAGGTTCCTTTTAATCTTTTAGATAGATAGATAGATAGATAGATAGCTAAATGTGATAGATACACGTAGATATAGATATGACTATAAGAGTTTGCATGGAGTTTCCTATACTGTTTTAAAACTACGAAGTCCACTCTAGGGAACGTAGGGACTAAAGATAAGTAAGATACATTCCTATTCTTATCCACAATGGGTTACAAACATATTAAATGGCAAATATTTTTACTTACCAAAAACCCTCTATTGCCTTCAGAATTTTGAGCTACAAAAAACCCACATTCATTAGCATCTTGTCAGCAATAAACATTCTATTGCTACTTTAGTGTATAGGGTACTATACTAGGTGCTGCTGCTTTTATACTTGTCTTTTTTCTTAGAGACTATTGCTAGAGATAGGGAGGAAATCTACTCTTTCTTAAAACATGTGAAAGTCTCAAAGGAAATTATATTCAGATTGATCTGAAAAAAATAAATATTCGACATTGTGGGTCCTTTCACACTAAAATGTTAAGTATACATTTTATAATGCTCTATAGTAAATGTTAGGTTGTGTAAGAAACAATTAATATGACCAGAACTTCATGACAGCTGAGGCTGATTACAGAAACAGTTCTACCATGAACTAATTGATTTCTTGCAATAGCATCAATATGTTGACCAACTGAATGAGGGGGATAAATGCTGAACAGGTATTTTATTTTCCTATGAGGAAAATTAAGGAGTATAATCAGTCTTCCTAGATTTAAAGATATGGCTGTTTAGTTTCCTCATGGAATACCTGACATCTTTATTCCTAACGGTATAGATCACTGGATTCAAGAGGGGAGTGTATATGGTATAAAATACTGAGAGTACTTTGTCTATTGGGAAATTTGTGAAAGGCCACACATAGATGAAAATGCATGGGCCAAAGAAAAGGGTCACAACAGTAAAGTGGGCACTGCACGTGGAGAGGGCTTTGGAGGATCCACCAGAGGAATGCTGCTGAATGGTGACCAGGATGATAGTGTAAGAGATCACCAAGAGGATGAAGCACACCAGGGCAATCATGCCACTGGTTGAGATCATGAACACCCCCAGAATATATGTGTCGACACAAATGAGTTTAATCACCAAAGGGAGGTCACAAAAGAAACTGTCTACTTCATTGGGTCCACAGAAGGGCAGATTCACTGTAAATGCTAACTGACTCAGAGCATGGAAGATGCCGACAATCCAGGAAAGTATCACAAGCCCAACACACGTTCTCTGGCTCATGATTGTTAGGTAACATAGAGGCTTACAAATAGCCACGTACCTATCAAAGGACATGGAGATCAGCAGTACAATCTCAGCACCCCCTAAGAGATGTAGGAAGAATATCTGGGTCATGCAGCCTTCAAAAGAGATTGCTTTGTGTTCTCTAAGGAAGTCTGCAATCATTTTGGGGGTGGCAAATGAGGCCAGGGACATGTCAGTGAAGGAGAGATTGCCCAGCAGAAAGTACACAGGGGAATGAAGGTGTGGCTCTGATGCAATGGTGACCACAATAAGAAGGTTCCCCAGCACAGTGGCTGCATAGACTATGGAGAAAAACAGGGAGTAGAAAATCTGGAGTTCTAAAGAACTGGACAGACCCCGTAGTATGAATTCGGTTACCGCAGACTGATTGCTCCAGGCCATTTGCTCTGATTTCTGGAAGGACTCTAGCATTTATTTCCAGTTTGGAGGAGAACTAGGAAAAAATATAGCAATCAAACTCCAAGTGGGATTTTTGCATAGACTAATTTAGTGGCAGCCTACCATCAGATAGTTCCCTATTGTCTCTTTTCCGGACTCACAGTGGCCAAATATTTTTCCCAATGGCCTTTCTAGATATTTCAAATGATTCAATTACATATTATTTTTTATGACTTAGCAATTTGTTTTACAAGTAAAATACAAATATTCATAAAATAAATAAAAATTAATGGTTTCAAATATTTACTCCTCAGTTTGTGAAATACTTTTTAAATTTCACAGCTTGCTGACGGCAGCCTTTTGTAAGAAAAGGGAGTAAAAACCTTTTTCAAACAACATGAAGGGTGAAAGACGGAGGAGGAATATTTGAGGATCAAAGCTTATTATTAGTGGGAACACAATAGTGGGAAGGATGTGGGCACTGGTCTCTTGCAGTGGCTAGGAAAAAGGAATCAAACGTGAGGGAAGGAGGATGGCTACAGAGAAACATCATCTGTTTCAATTTTCCACTGGAGATTGTCTAGAATAAAAGTGAAATGGCTGGGCGCGGTGGCTCACACCTGTAATCCCAGCACTTTGGGAGGTCGAGGCGTGCAGATCATGAGGTCAGTAGTTCGAGACGAGCCTGACCAACATGGTGAAACCCCGTCTCTACTAAAAATACAAAAATTAGCTGGGCAGGGTGACACGCGCCTGTAATCCCAGCTACTCAGGAGGCTGAGGTAGGAGAATCACTTGAACCCGGGAGGCAGAGGTTGCAGTGAGCCAAGATCGTGCCACTGCACTCCAGCCTGGTGACAGAGTGAGACTCTGCCTCAAAAAAAAAAAAAAAAAAAAAGTGAAATCACCTCTAATTATTTGTTCTTTATTTTAGTTATGCAGATATTATGAATGACACTTGATGTATGTCACCAATGCCATACATTTTTCAGAGGCTAATGAACATGTTCTGGTTAAAGCCTGAAGTACTCATACATTTCTAAGTACATTTTAAATAGAAAGACAGTTAAATACCATGCTGCCAGAAGCCAGGCAATTTTTAAATGCTAGAAATTATTGATTTCACAGAAGCTGTTTGAAACAAAAAACACTCTTCCTGTTTCCAGAGTTTACATGGAGCAACTGTTGAGACAAGTTTACATCAGACAGAAGAGAGTAATGAATTTATAAGTTATGTAATATAACGCACCTCAAAAGTTGTAACTTGGCTGATTAAGGAAATCTCTGTCCCACTGAGATCTGAGATTTACAAAGTGCACTGAAAGCCAATTGAAATGATGTGTACTCAAAATTCATAACAAAACCTTTTCATCTTTCTACTAATCCAAGCATTTGTTTTTCTTTTCTTTTCAAACCTCTGTTATAACTATATATTCTAAACAAATTGTTCTAAGACCAAACCCAATTTACTCATTCAACTACCTACTGTTCTTTTGCTTTCTATTAAAAATGCTGTGGCCTTTGAAAAACAAATAAACAAAAAAACCTTCACATTGTTCTTCTAGCTTTACCCATCCCAGAAACTTTTCAATTTCTTTTGCACTCACCTACCTGATATTTAAATAGAAGTCTCTAGCACAGCACTCATTTAAATTGGTGTACCAGAAATAACAGTGACCCGAGAGTCAGAAAATGGGAATTGAAATCTTGTCCTAGGAGTGTGGGATCAAGTAAATTACTGAGTCAACCGATGCTTCCAAGTCTTCATATGTAAAATAGGGGCGTTGATCTAGATAATTTTAAGATCCTTTCCACACATGTAATATAATACTCAACCAACTCCTGAAAGCAGGGACAACTGCGTCACAGTGAAGTCAGGTGAATCCCTTGCCTAATTTCTGGGGAAAGGAGGCTCACAGTCCTTGAGACCTTTGTATTTATGACAGTTGTATTGATATGAAATAATTTTGTGAATTACATGGCAAGAAAAAGACCAGCTGCTGCTTGGGGAATAAACAAATGTTCAAGTTGCAGTGGGAGTTATTAAAACTTTCAAGTTGGTTTGGCCATATTTAAAGGTGAATTACAGAATGCATGATTGCTCGTAAATGTTTCATGTACAGGACATGGATGTGATTGGCTGGGAAAATATAAAGAATAACGCGTATCTTGGACCACAGCAAAGACAAGACAAATAGTATCTATTATTTGGCTTATGAGACTACAAGTGTTATCTCCCAGTTCCTCCATTAACAAATGAGTATAAGGCCTATGTATCCCCATTTGGAAAAAAACTGATACAGAAAATAAGAAAATGAATGTTCAAGAATTTAAATTTTGTACTATTCACTTGAATCATTATGGAGTAATGGAAGAAAAAAGTGAAAAGTGAAAAAATTCTGGTTTATAAATTCTAAATATGTAAAGAATGTGAAGTAATCATCAAAATTTTAATATCTGCTAAAAATCAGAATAACAATCAATAAAATTTAAATGCCACCCATACTTAAATATTTCTCTATTAACAAGAAAGTTTTGAATATTTATGTTTCACAGAGCTTGTATTCATAAGGTGAAAAGAAATAACTTGATGAAACTGCATTATATGCCTCTAGTGTAATATAAAGAACATTGAATCTCAGATTTGGAGGCCTGAGTTTACATCACAGTACAAGACTTTATTATATTATACTGAGTACATCACCACATTATCATAAATCTCAATCTCCTCATTTGCACTGAGAGATAAAAAAACAAAGCACTGGTATATCAGTACATAAAAAGCTATTAAATTAGACAATAAAAAGGCCAAGAACCCTGCATAAAATGGGAAAAAAGCACAAATAGCTATTATCTATATAAAAGATGCTCAAACTATTTTTTATATGAACATATGTTCAAATTCATTGAGATACCACATATCAACTATCATATGGTAAATGTTTCTATCAGGCAGCAAAATTCTAGCAGTTTGAACACCTGCTCTAGATGATACTACAGTGAAGTAATGCCAGAAGGAATATAAAATAATAAAATCCCATGGAGGAACATTTAAATATATTAAATATACACATATATATTTAAATAGGTATATGTGTATATATATGTGTGTGTGTGTGTATATATATACACATATATATACCTATTTATATATATATATGTAGATTTACCTCCAAGGAGAGGGAGATGATAGGGGACAATAGGATTGACATGTTGGAATGTCAGGGATAAAATCAAAACATCTCTGATTTTATCTACATTGTTAGTTTTGACTTAGATTAAGAAATAGAGTTCAACTTAGAAAGCAGAGCTACCATGCACTGTGGGATAAGGCATTTACCATAGGAATTAGACCTTAAACAATTGTGGAAGGACTTAGGAAAGCAAAGACATGAAACAGGGAGCTGCAGAATCAGAGGCAGCAATAGCCAGTCATCTGAGAAACCAAGCCCATCTAGCCAATGAAGTAGAGGTCATGAAAGGAGCAAAATTTAGAAAATTTTGCTGGTAGAAAAATTTTTGTTCAGTTGCTACTTCTGAGGATCTACAGGCAGGCAGCCTGAGGCTTCTGTTGATTCTCCAATTCAGAAGTTGGGAAAAAGGTGGACACAGAGTGAAGTGGCTGAGAACAAAACAAGCTAGAAGCTGTTGGCACCTCTGCATCTGTATAGCCACAAAAATCAGAGAGT
Organism: Pan troglodytes; assembly: GCF_028858775.2. NCBI lineage: Eukaryota > Metazoa > Chordata > Mammalia > Primates > Hominidae > Pan > Pan troglodytes. The sequence goes on from NC_072413.2 coordinate 18,335,938, forward strand.
AATGGCTGGTGCTTTGGGCTGCTTTTCAAATTACAAACACATTTATTTTTAGACAACTCCAATACAGAAAGACGTGGGGAAAAGAATTCTGGGAACTGTAGTTCTCAGCTTAACCACTTTGACAATAGAAAGATGTAAGGTGCCACTCTCCGGTCTATAGGAAAGACTCATGCACTTGCATTATTTACCTGGGAGCTCCGCTGGTACTGGAACTTTCAGAATGGCTTTCCTAACATATCTTGTGCCTCACCTGGAGTGTATAAAATGGCTAGGGCCTGGCTGGTACTCCATATTTACATATAATATCTCATCATTCTGTATTCCTCCCGTGTGTGTGTGTGTGCGCGCGTGCGCACATGTGTGTCTATTTCTCAATGTTTCTTTGTATTTATTCTATTTATCCTAAGACCCTGATGAGTTAAAAAATAAAATATATAAACAGTGCTGGAGTCACGCATTGACTTTTAAAACTTCTGCTCATGTGTGGCATATGATACTTCTAGTCACATTACATTGAACAAAGTAAGTCATGTATCCAAGGTTCTGGTAGATAAAGTGAAGGTTATACTCCTTCCACAGCATGTGAAGGTCCCTGAAGGGATGAGCCATATACAAAAAGGTAATCAATTTTGATTTTCTAAAATTCAGTGGGCTGGGTGTGGTGGCTCACTGTTCATCCCAGCACTTTGCGAGGTGGAGGTGGGCTGATCACTTGAGGTCAGGAGTTCGAGACCAGCCTGGCCAACACGGTGAAACCCCGCCTCTACTGAAAATATAATTAGCAGGGCATGGTGGCACATGCCTGTAATCTCAGCTACTCTGGAGGCTGAGACAGGAGAATCGCTTCAACCAGGTGGTGGAGGTTGCAGTGAGCCAAGATTGCACCATTGCACTCCAGGCTGGGTGACAAGAGTGAAACTCTGTCTGGAAAAAAAAAAAATTTTCAGTCTACTACATAGACTGCACAGGAGAATAATCATATTATTAGTATTCAATAAATAAAAATATTCATAATGACAGTTACTTGGATGTCTCATTTAATTAATTACAATCACATTCACATTTCTGGTAACTTAGTCAAAATTATCTCCTTATATCCATTTCATTAAATGATCTGTGTTAAATTTCTCCTTTCTCCAAACTATCTAAATAAATGCTTACATAATACTGCTTTCAAATAATCATAATTCTGCCCCTGACATTAAAATGACCCGTTATCTTTTATATCAAGTTAAATTTTTAGAAAGGCATTCTTGTTCTTCTAAACTGCTAACTAAATATCCTGTTTCATGGCAAATAAGCTGCACTGTTTTCCCTCCACGTGCATTTTTTTTCTTCTGCCAATTAATATTTTAGTTTTCATTCTAAGTCAAGTTCATGACATGTCTCCTGCAAGAACACTTGCTTGATTGATTCTGCACATTACCAGTTTTTTTTTCATTTTTTTTTTTAACTAAAGTCTAGTTCATCCATGGTCTCTGAGAATTGACTGAACATGAGGTTTATTTGGTGGTATTTTTCACCAGTTGTTTTATTTATAGGTGTTTAATATTTCCAAATAACTGTAAATTACTTGAAGCAGAGGTGAATATTTGGATTTTGTTCTCCGTTGCTTCTAATATAGCATTAGAGAACCAAGAGTGCTTATTAGAATTAGTTGATTTGATATTTCCTGCTGCTTTTTGAAATTAGGACTTTCCCAACTTCTAGTCCCTGAATCTCTCAGGTCCAGGTGAAAACAATCTTTGTAAATTCCCATAAGATTCTTGAAATATCTTTCCTTTGTGAATTCAATAATGCCATCTTTGTTGTTTAATAAATCCCATTGCAAGGTGATTTCTTGTTCAATTCCCATGTCCCTACAACATCCATTTTATCCACAGCTGGTACACAACTAATGATTCAACTAGGTCATTTATTTATATTTTAAATTGCCTTCTATGCTCTGTCAGAAGCCTACTTAACACTGAATAATCTAAAGCCCTGGTTCTTCTATAGATCTGGTAAGTAAAAGTGTTTTACAAATGAGTTCTACTGAAATATTTTAAATGTTTGCCCTTCCCACTCCCATTTCCTAATCCCTATTCCATGAAGCTTAGGTCAATACAACAGTTTACGTATGTTAACATTTACAGAAGAAGAATTCAAACAGAGGTGAAATGAAAGAGATTGATCTTTGAGCACTTTCCCATGAAAATGTTGTTATATATCCTTTGTGATATAAAATTTTAAATCATAGAATTATAAATATTTGTAAGGAACACAGTCATATTTTAATTAAAAAGAAAGGACTAAAAGAAGTTAAATGCCTTTCCTTTGTCTATATGACTGTATTGTAATAAATTAGTCTTCTTTCTCTGGATGAATATCAGCAAAACTAACTTTCTATGTATTTCTTTTGAGTTTCAAACAGGAAACTTTATCTGGGAATACTTTAACAGTTCATCTCTGGAAATTTACAAGAGCTCTACAACTGTCCATCGAAACTTCACTATAATGTGCTTAAGAGCCCTTATATGTGATATAATTTTTATATGTTTTCATCAGTAAGGATATCTTTATGGACAAATTCCAAATGACTAAACATGTATGTGTATGTGTGTTTCACACATTGTCACCATAAAGTAAGTTCTTACTGTTATCATTAGACTTACACAGATGAATAGATGGACAAATAGGTAGGTATGTCTGTTCAGAATGATATTATCTTGGTTGGATTGCCATTAGTATCAGAAAAGAAAGTGTTCTTTTCAATACCTATGATTTAAGGGACATTTTGCTATAAGCTCTAATATTTCATAATTTCCATTCAAAACAATATACCAAATGAGAAGGATGGAAAGAATAGTCAAGGTAAGTTTTATAGAGAAGATAAAATTTCTGAAAGTAGATAATTGGAAATGAATCTTTTGCTTCCATTGAATCTGACTTTCCTTTTTTTTTTTTTTTTTTCGTGATACAGGCTTCTGCCTATGAATCAAGACAATGGATGTGGGCAATAAGTCTACCATGTCTGAATTTGTTTTGCTGGGGCTCTCTAATTCCTGGGAACTACAGATGTTTTTCTTTATGGTGTTTTCATTGCTTTATGTGGCAACAATGGTGGGTAACAGCCTCATAGTCATCACAGTTACAGTGGACCCTCACCTACACTCCCCTATGTATTTCCTGCTTACCAATCTTTCAATCATTGATATGTCTCTTGCTTCTTTCGCCACCCCAAAGATGATTACAGATTACCTAACAGGTCACAAAACCATCTCTTTTGATGGCTGCCTTACCCAGATATTCTTTCTCCACCTTTTCACTGGAACTGAGATCATCTTACTCATGGCCATGTCCTTTGATAGGTATATTGCAATATGCAAGCCCCTGCACTATGCTTCTGTCATTAGTCCCCAGGTGTGTGTTGCTCTCGTGGTGGCTTCCTGGATTATGGGAGTTATGCATTCAATGAGTCAGGTCATATTTGCCCTCACGTTACCATTCTGTGGTCCCTATGAGGTAGACAGCTTTTTCTGTGACCTTCCTGTGGTGTTCCAGTTGGCTTGTGTGGATACTTATGTTCTGGGCCTCTTTATGATCTCAACAAGTGGCATAATTGCATTGTCCTGTTTTATTGTTTTATTTAATTCATATGTTATTGTCCTGGTTACTGTGAAGCATCATTCTTCCAGAGGATCATCTAAGGCCCTTTCTACTTGTACAGCTCATTTCATTGTTGTCTTCTTGTTCTTTGGGCCATGCATCTTCATCTACATGTGGCCACTAAGCAGCTTTCTCACAGACAAGATTCTGTCTGTGTTTTATACCATCTTTACTCCCATTCTGAACCCAATAATCTATACTTTGAGGAATCAAGAAGTAAAGATAGCCATGAGGAAACTGAAAAATAGGTTTCTAAATTTTAATAAGGCAATGCCTTCATAGTTTTTGTGACACAGAACATTAGACACAATGCTGTGTTAGGCTTTTCTTTCTAGAGGGTTCTTACCAAATTGTAATTGCCAAGAATTTGTGAGGGCTCAAGTTCAGTGCATTTTGAAACTATTCTCATGAATGTGAATGTGTTCAAAATACATTTGAAATTTCAGAAAAGCAAGTTAATAAGAACAATTTATTCTAGAAATAAAGACTATAAAAATGTCAGGAGTGACAGTTCCAGTTAGGACATTCAATATCAATAATCAATTTATTGGAAAAGAGGACCAAGGAATGAGGAGAAGAAATATAGATTAAAGCAGAACTAGGAGATAATGACAATTACCCACAGTGAGCAACTGAGTCACTTAGTGAGATGCTCCTAAAGTATGACAAGCTGGCAAGATTCCTATAATCCTTAGGAACACCATACTGCTGTAGGATCTTAGCCTCTGACAGAGAAGCAATGATTTTCCACATACGTTCCCAAGCCACTCCTACTTAACATTTAAACCAATTTGTGATCTCTTCTACTAAAGAAAACTCCAGATATATTTTATTTTGAATGTTAATGACATCCATAAAATTGCCTTAAGTGTAGCAATCTTTACCAACCACTTTTAGTTCATCATCAAAGCAATACAGTCATGATATTTCTTTCTGATAATGCAGAATGAGTAGGGAGGCTGGAGAATTCTGCAAATCAGAAAATATGAAATGAGTTGCAGATCAGTACACTTTGTTTTGTGCAGACACGATGGTTGCTTAGTTCCTAAGAAGTTAAAACTAGAATTGAGAGACACAGTTTATAACAGTTGAATGTATGGGGAGTCCATGCTTTCATTTTAAAGTGTTATATTGCTTTCCATTTTGGTTATTTTTTTCTTGAAATATTTGGATGTAAAAATAATGAATCTGCATTTAGTAATACATTGTCAATGTAATAAGTATGTTTTCGTACACAAATAGGTTTTGTTACTGTTATAAATAAATCTGGTAGGTTCAATATTAGCTTTAATGTATACAAAGTATTACTACCACCTCCTGGTACTAACTGGAATTGCAAGTATTGAAAGAGGAAAAATAATTGTGTATACCCCACTTTGCAAATCATCTTTAAATGATGGCAAACATTCATGAGTTAACTCTTATTTAGAATTTTCTAAATGATATTGATAAAATATAGTGTCTTATATATGATCCAACATGTATCCACAAAGGGAAAGATATGTTGCAACCACAGTATTTGATAATATCAAGTTGTTATTTTCTGGTATGATTGAGTAAATGGAGAAAACAAATGAAATGCATTAATTATCATTTATGAAAGATAATTAAAACAGAAAATCCTTAGATGTTCATATTAAACCAAGTTATAAAAGGAATGTATTTTTTCTTCATCAGTTTGTGTTTTATTTCTTCATTAATGTACTAAGCAAATAAGGAAAAAACTTACAGCTTGAAAGTCTGTGATATTGTGTTTAAAGCCTGAGCAATTTTGAAATTATTAGATAATAACGTCTACAGTATTAACATAAAATAAAACATGCTTCTGTAAGCACAAGATTAGCATAATTCTATTTTAAATAGGGATAGAAATAGGCCAATTTAGGTTTTGAGTGTGAACTTTCTCTTGGTTGCAGTTATATGTACAAATATGTTCAGATTCAAGGACTTCGTTTATGTAGAATGTTTTAGCTGGTGTTTAAAAATGCTAGAAATAATTCTTTTACTTGACATATTTCTTTGTCCAGGGAATATTTTCAAAACTGTGCTGCTTTTTGCAATATAAAACTGTGGAATCTTTTGGAAGAGACGCTATTGATTTTCTGTGCTTTTGTGGAGAATTCTAAAACTCAAGAACATTTGCCAAAATACCCTCAAAGGTGTAGCTGATCAGCAGACAACTCTATAAGGCAAGTCAATAATGAGATTAAGTAGTTGGATTGATAGTAAAGTTCTGTGGCTGTAATAAAAAGGATTACAGAAAGCCTTTGGAGGGCTTACATATATAAATGGAACTATCACATTTCTCGGTGGCTTAGTGTGAGGAGTCAATATTCATGGTACCTCTGCATGTTATATAAACACTTAAAAATCTTAGTTAGGACTTTAGGACTCATGGTGGATGGTTTTATCGATATATCTCTTAGACAAGATGCTGACACTCTTTTACCAAGGATAACTGCAGTGACATGGCCATGGACTCGTTAAGCAATAGTAAGGATGGTGCCAGCTGCCACCGGAGTTTCCAGAGACAGAGATAATGTTCTGCAGAGAATGCAAGATAAGCAGGCAAGTATAATTTTAAGTGATCTGCACTATCTGCAATAACACAATTGAGGGAGTTCTGGAGCATTTATAAGAAGACTGTGTTGACAAGCAACTTCATCTTCCTCTACGTGTTTAGAAAGCTGTGAAGCTTGACAACAATTGAATGCCGATGGTATAGAAATCAGGTATAGCTAAAACCAGATAAAGTGTAAATTTTAATATGTGAAGGAACTGGATATATTAATAGCAATAAAAACTACAAATTATGTTTGTTTCTAAAAATGCTTAAGAAAACTTTTAGAATACTATATGGTATAATGATGGTATAGAATACTATATGGTATAATAATTGTAAAGCTTAGGTTTTATAACTCATCCTTTGCATGGATTTCCTCGAAGGCCCTAGAATGGAAACTGACAACCTTTTATTAGTTATTTCGATTTTTTTTTCCTGAAACAGGTGTCCTCAAACTGTATAAGCTTTAAGCCTAGCTTGTCCAACCCATGACCTGCAGGTTGCATGCGGCTCAGGAGATGGCTTTAAATTCAGCCCAACACAAATTCATAAGCTTTCTTGAAACATTATAAGATTTTCTTGTGATTTTTTTGTAAAGCTCATCAGCTATCTTTAGTATCAGTGTATTTTATGTGTGGCCCAACACAATTCTTCTTCCAATGTGGCCCAGAGAAGCCAAAACTTTGGACACCCCTGCATTAAAAGGCTCTGCAGAATCTGAAGTCTAATATGTAGTTTTAAAAGTCTTAGACTCTGGTATCTTTTTTTTTTTTTAAAAAAAGCAGTGTTTAATACTACTTCTACTACTAGTGGTGTAAACTTAAGCTAAGTACTTAATACCTCTTAGCCTCAGTTTCTACATATGTTAAAGGAGATAATAGTGGTCTCTACACCACAGAGTTATTTGAGGCATAAAAGAAGCAAATAATATGATGTTATACTTTTTCATGCAAAGGATCTTGATGTCTTGCTTTATCTCTTTTGGGAATGATAGTGCTATTGTTGCTGTAGTAGTTGATATCTCTAACCATTTTTGTTGGCTGAAGCTTATTCTCTACTATATTCCTCAGGAAGTCTTCTTGAAGACCCTATTCTCTGAATTCTGGCGTGTTGGCAAGTTTCTTTGAAACATTTATGTACTGTAATTTCATTGGCTATTCCTTTATTTTCTTGATTATCTTAAATTGAAATAATGACTCTCTTTGTAAGCACTTTGTCTGGAGTCTGCAAAGCCTGTGTTTTTCTTCACTCACCCTAGCATACCATACAATTGGAAGTTTGGAACTGATCTTTTAATTTTTGAAGGGAGGTATTAATGACCCTTCTGATATTTACATTAGTAGTCCCTCTAAAGTAATTAAATAGGACTCCATTGCACTCAAGAGATTTTAAAACATTTAAATTTCTAAATTTCCTTTAAGTATATTAAAATGTACCTAAATAAAATTGTTCTTCAAGAGTAACATGTAATTGAATCATCAACATCTTTATATAACTTTTCCAATTTTTTAAAGAAAGATACCTCTCTTGCAGCTCAATTGCTTTTTAAATAAAATAAATTTGAATCCCTGTTTGTACCTGGAGACCGTTTTGATCTGCCCTCCTCACCTCACATTTCACACATGGAGAAAAAAAGTCTGCACTTATAAAGCAATTATGCTACAAAAAATGAAATGACTTCTTATCCCAAAGGAAAAGAACAAATTATGAATATATTGTAAAGTAGCTCAAATAAGATTGAGGCTGGTCTTTCTGTGTGTCTATTTCACTTAAAACTCATGTAACATTTACAAAAACACATTAACATGTAGGCCATAACGTCTTGATAAATACCAGAAAGTCGGTAATTACGGAAGACATTATCTAATCACAAAGCAATGAAAATAACGAAATGATAAATAGTCCTTCCTTACCCACCCACTGCACCCCCAAAATAAACCCTATACCTTTGGAAATTTAAAAAAAAATGCTTTGCAAGTAAGTCCATTCGTCAAAAAGATAATTCGACAAAATATGTCACTCTTGTAATCCCAGTACTTTGGGAGGCCGGGGCAGGCAGATCACGAGGTCAGGAGATCGAGATCATCCTAGCCAACATGGTAAAACCCTGTCTCTACCAAAAATACAAAAATTAGCTGGGCATGGTGGCACGTACCTGTAATCCCAGCTACTCAGGAGGCTGAGGCAGGAGAATCGCTTGAACCAGGGAGTCGGAGGTTGCAGTGAGCTGAGATCATGCCACTGCACTCCAGCCTGGCAGCAGAATGAGACTCTGTTTCAAAAATATATATATATATGGTGCAGTGCATATTGCTCAGGTGATAGGTGCACCAGGCTCTCACAAATCTCTACTGAAGAACTTACTCATGTAACCAAATACCACCTGTGCCCCAATAACTTATGGAAAAATAAAATTTAAAAATAACATTTTGAACTGAGTAATACAAATAGACAATATCAACACTTGTGAAGCAAATGTCTATTCATAAATGTGCAAGTTAAAACATAAGAGAAAAAACAGTAAGCTTAGTGTTCTATATACGAAATTAGAAAAAATTACTAAACAGGAATAAGGGAAGAGAAGGAGAAAAATCATAAACATAAATCAGAATATAATGACATTTTCTCCAGCTGTCTTTATGGGCGTAGCTTAAGCTTAATGTCAAAACCCTGTGAAGATGCTAGAATAAGGAGAGTTTTTAGAAAATTTTGTTTTTGAATGTAGTACACGTATCTGTTAGGATTTGATTAGGAAAGCTGAACCACTAAGGGTGACATGTAATAAAGAATTGATTATATGGATTAGACATTACACAATAATAAGAATCAGTGGAGAACTCTAGGGAAGGCTGTTGCTTCTGAAGCTGGTGGTGTACCTGAAGTTGCTTATAGGTTAGCAAGGTAGTGGCTGAAAGAAAAACTAGATATGAAATCTAAAGTTTATCTAGTTGATATTTTCTAGTGAACAAGTCTAATTACTTTCTTGGGTTTTAACTGTAATTTTTTGAGTTATTTTGTTTTGTGGCAGCTCTAGGGATCACAACCTGCATGCTGACTTATCACAATTTACTTCACATTAATACTAATTTAGTCCCAGTAAAATATAGAAACTTTGTTTCAGTATACCTTCATTTCCCCCCACTTCTTTGTGCTGGTATTGTCACACACATTACATCTCATATTTATAAGTAGAAAATAAAGCTTTATAATTATTTTATACAATTGATTTTCAAATCAGGTTGTAGAAAAAAAGAAAAAAGCCCATTTATATAGGATTTAATATTTACCTACATAGTTAGCTTTACTTGTGCACTTTATTTCTTTATATTGAATGAGGTTACTCCCTGGTGTCTTTTTATTTCAGCTTGAAGAATTTCCTTTCATATTCCTTGTAGAGAAGATCTGGTAATTGCTTATCATTCTCTTTCTTTGAATCCAGGACTATCTTTATTTCACCTTTATTTTTGAAGGATTTTTTTCTTTGTTGCTATTTTTCTTTCAGTAATTTCAATATGCTATCTTACTGTTTTTTAACCTCCATTTTCTTTTCCAGTGAAAAGTCACTTGTTAATTTTAATGAGGTTTCCTTATCCTGATGTGTTGGCTTTCTCTTACTGACTTCAGAATTTTCTCTCTGTCTTCCAACAGTTTGAGTATGATAGTCTATAATAGGTACGGATCTTTTTGTGTTTATCTTCTTTAAAGTTTGTTAAGGTTTTCGGATCTGTAAATTAAGGTTCATCAATTTTGGGATGTCTTCAGGTATGTTTTTCAGGTATCACATGTTTTTCTGCACCTTTCTCTTTGGTCCTTCTGGGACTTCCATTTTGGTCATTTTGCTATAATTTTATTGTGTCCTGAAAGTCTGTGAAGCTCCGTTCATTATTCTTCATACTTTTTTTCTTGTTTTTTTCAGATTTCATAATTTCTATTGATCTATCTTCAGGTTTGCTGATTCTTTCTTATGGCACCTAAAATTTGGTATCAAATCCCTCTAGTGAATTTTCATTTTACATATTTTATTTTTTCTCTTTAGAATTTCTATTGTTTATTATTTATAATTTATATTTCTTTATTTTCATTCTCTATTTGGTGAATATTGTTATTATTCTTTCCTTTTAATTATTGTTTTCTGATCCAGTCATGTCTTTCTTCTTTTTATTTTTTTTTTCCAATTTTTAAAATATTTTTATTATAGATTCAGGGGGTACATGTGCTTGTTTGTTACATAGGTATTACATGTGTAATGGTGGGGTTTGCGCTTCTAGTGTACCCATTACCCAAATATTGGAAATTTTCAAACCTACCCCCTGCATGCCCCCATTTGGAATTCTCAGAGTCTATTTTCCCCATCTTTATGTCCATGTGTACACTTTCTTTAGTCCCAACTTATAAGTGAGAACATGCAATATTATTTTATGCTTCTGTGTTAGTTTACTTAGGATAATGGCCTCCAGCTTCATCCATGTTACTACAAATGACATTTTATTCTTTTTTTATGGCTATGTAGTAATCCATGGTGTATATATATCACATTTTCTTTATCCAGTCAGCTGTTGGTAGACACTTAGTTTGGTTCTGTGACTTTGTTGTTGTAAACAGTGCTTCGATAAATATATGAATGCAAATATAGTTTTGATATAATGATTTATTTTCTCTTGGGTAGACAGCTGGTAGCCGGATTGCAGGGTTGAATGGTAGTCCTACTTTTATTTCTTTGAGATATCTCCATATTGTATTCCACAGAGATTGAAATTACATTCACACCAACAGTGTATGAGCATTCCCTTTTCTCTGCATCCACACCAACATCTGTTTTACGACTTTTAATGAAAGCCATTCTGACTAGTGTAAGATGGTACTCTTGTGGCTTTAATTTGCATTTCTCTGATAATTGGTGTTGGGCATTTTTTCATGTGTTTGTTGGCTACTTGTGTTTCTTCTTTTGAGAATTGTTTATTCCTGTCTTTTGCCCAGTTTTTGATAAGGTTGTTTGCTTTTTTCTTGTTGAGGTGCTTGAGTTCCTGGTAGATTCTAGATATAAATCTCTGGTTAGAGGCATAATTTGTAAATATCTTTTTCCCATTCTGTAGGTTGTCTGTTTATTCTGTTGATTATTTCTTTTGCTGTGCAGAAGCTTTTTAGTTTAAGTCCCATTTACCTATTTTTGTCTTTATTGCAATTGCTTTTGGGGTCTTCATCACAAACTCTTTGCTTAGGCCAATATTCAAAAGAGTTTTTCTAGGTTTTCTTCTAATATTTTTATAGTTTCAGGTCTTACATGTAGGTCTTTAATCCGTCTTGGGGTAATTTTTGTATATGGTGGGAGGTAGGGGTCTAGTTTTGTTCTTTCATATATGGCTAGCCAGTTTTCCAAGCACCATTTATTGAATATTTATTGATTAGAGTGTCCTTTCTCCATTGCTTGTCTTTGTTGACTTTACTAAAGAACAGCTGGTTACAGGTACATGGCTTTGTTTTTGGGTTCTCTATTCTGTTCTATTGTCTATTTTTGTATCAGTACCACGCTTCTTTAGTTATTACATCCTTGTAGCATAATTTGAAATCAGACAGTGTAATACCTCCAAATTAGAACTTTTTGCTTAGGATTGCTTTGGCTCTTTGGGATTTTTTGTTTTTGTTTTTGTTTTTGGTTCCATATGAACTTTAGGACTTTTTTTTCTAATTCTGTGAAAAATGACATTGGTAGTTTGATAGGAATTGCATTGAATATGTAGATTGCTTTGGTTGGATAATGAGGTCATTTTAATGATAGTTATTCTTCTAATTCATGAGCATGGAAGGTTTTTCCATTTTTTGTGTGTCATCTTCAATTTCTTTCATCAGTGTTTTGTAGTTCTCCTTGTAAAGATATTTCACCACCTTGATTAAGTGTATTTCTAGGTATTTTATTTTTGTGTGTGGCTATTGTAAATGTAATTGAGTTGTTAATTTGGTTCTCAGCTTGAAGATTATTGGTGTATAGAAATGGTACTAGTTTTTGTACATTGATTTTGTATCCTGAGACTCTTCTGAAGTTGCTTATCAAGTCTAGGAATCTTCTAGAGGAGTCTTTAGGGTTTTCTAAGTATACAATCATGTTGTCAGCAAACAGAGACAATTTAACTTCCTCTTTTCCAATTTGAATGCCTTTATTTCTTTCTCTTCCCTGATAGCTCTGGAGAGGACTGCCAGTGCTATGTTGAATAAGAGTGTATGTTTATACGCATTAATTCCTTTCTTCTAGGTTTCTAGTTTGTGTGCATAGAGGTGTTCATAGTAGTCTCTTATTTTTTGTATTTCTTTGGTGTCAGTTGTAATGTCATTTTTATCATTTCTGATTGTACTTATTTGAATTTTCTCTTTTTTTCTTAGTCTAGCTAGTGGTCTGTCAATTTTGTTTATTCTTTCAAAGAAACAATTTTTTGTTGCATTGATTACACTGTGTTTTTTGTCTCAATTTCACTTATTTCTGCTTGGATTTCAGGTATATATTTTATTCTGCTAACTTTGGGTTTGGTTTTTTATTGTTTTTTCTAGTTCCTTCAGGTGCAACATTATATTGTTAACTTTAGATATTTCCATCTTTTTGATGTAAGCATTTAACACTGTAAACTTTCCTTCTAGCACTGCCTTTGCTGTATCCCAGAGACTTTAGTACGTTGTGTTTCTATTTCATTTATTTTAAAGAATTTTTACAATTTCTGTCCTGATTTCATTTTTTACCCAAAAGTTGTTTAGGAGCAAGTTTTTAGTTTCCATGTACTGGTGTAGTTTTGAGAGTATTTTTGGTATTAATTTCTAATTTTATTCCAGTGTGGTCCAGAAGGTACTGGATAAATCCCAGTTTTTAAAAATGTATTGAGACTTGCCTTATGCCTGAGTATATGGTTGATTTTGAAGGGTATTCTTTGTGCAGATAAGAGAGATGTATATTCTGCAGTTGTTGGGTAAAATGTTCTGTAGATGTCTATTAGGTCCATTTGGTATATTTTTCAGTTTAAGTCCAGAGTTTCTTTGTTGATTCTCTTCTTCAATGATCTATTTAGTGATTTCAGTGGGGTATTAAAGTTCCCCACTATTATTATTATTATTTTATTATTATTATTATTATTATTATTATTATTATTTTGAGACAGAGTCTTCCTCTGTCACCCAGGCTGGAGTGCAATGGTGCGATCTTGGCTCACTGCAACCTTTGCCTCCTGGGTTCAAGTGATTTGTGTGCCTCAGCCTCCTGAGTAGCTGGGATTACAGGTGCACACCACCATGCCCGGCTAGTTTTTTGTATTCTTAGTAGAGATGGGGTTTCACCATGTTGGCCAGGCTGGTCTTGAACCCCTGGCCTCAAGTGATCCACCCACCTCAGCTTCCCAAAGTTCTGGGATTACAGGCATGAGCCACTGCACCTAGCTCCCCACTATTATTTTATTTTATTTTTGAGACAGAGTCTTGCTTTGTTGCCCAGGCTGGAGTGTAGTGGAATGATCATGGCTCATTGCAGCCTTACCCTCCTGGGCTCAAACAATCCTCCCACCTCAGCCTCCCAAGTAGCCAGAACTATAGGCATACACCACCATGCCCAGCTAATTTCTTTTTTTATGTGTAGAGGTGAGGTATTAGTTCGTTCTTGCATTGCTATAAAGAAATATCTGATACCATGTAATTTATCAAGAAAAGAGGTTTAATTGTCTCAAGATTCTGCAAGCTGTACAGACAGCGTGATGCTGGCATCTGCTAAGCTTCTTGGGAGGCCTCAGGAAACTTACAATCATGGCAGAAGGCTAAAAGGGAGCTTGCATGTCACATGGCAAAAGCAGGAGCAAGAGAGAAAAGAAGGGAAGCGCTACACCCTTTTAAATAATCAGATCTCATGAAAACTCACTATCATGAGGACAGTACCAAGAGGAATAGTGCTAAGCCATTAATGAGAAATTCACCCCCATGATCCAATCACCTCCCACCAGGCCTCACCTCTAACATTGAGGATTACATTTCAATATGAGATTGTGTGGGGACATACATCCAAACTATGTTATATCAAATCTCACTATGTTGCCTAGGCTGGTGTCAAATTCCTGGACTCAAGCAATCTCCCACCTTGGCCTCCTAAAGTGCTGGAATTACAGGCAAGAGGCACTGTGCCTGCCCCTTCCAACCCCCAACTATTATTGTTTTGCTATCAATTTATTTTCTTAGGCCTAATAGTATTTGTTTCATGAATCTGAGTGTTCCAGTGTTGGGTGCATATATATTTAGGATAGTTAAATCTTCTGGTTTTCAATCTTTTTCTTATAATCATATAATGCCTTTTTTTGTTGCCTGTTTTTAAACTTTTTTTTTTTTGGTGTAAAGTGCCTTTTATCTGATATGAGAATGGATTTTTCTGCTTGCTTTTCTTTTCCATTTGTGCAAAATATATTTTTTCCATCCTTTTAGTTTAAGTTTGAATGTGTCTTTAGTCGGTAAGTGGGTTTCTTTTATATAGAAGATGGTTGAGTTGTCTTTTAAAAATCTGATTTGTCACCATGTATCTTTTAAGCAGGGCCTTTAGGCCATTTATATTCAAGATTAATATTGATATGTGAGATTTTGATCCTGACATAGTATTGTTAGCTAACTGTTTTGGAATTTCAATTGTATAGTTGCTTTCTAGGATCTGGGAGCTTTGTATTTATATATCCTTTTTCTGATTATTAGTATCATCCTTTTGTTTCCATATTTAGAGCTCCTTTGAGCATTTCTTCTAAGACCAGTCTAGTGGTGACAAATTATCTTAGCTAATGCTTGTCTGGGAAAGACTTTATTTCTCCTTCATTTATGAAGCTTAGTGGCATGATATACAATTCTTGGATAATTTTTTTTCTTTATGGAGGCTAAAAATTGGTCCTTAATATGTTTTGGCTTGTAGGGCTTCTGCTGCGAAATTTGCTTTTAGTATGATCAGTTTTTCCTTGAAGGTAACTTGTTCCTTTTTCCTAGCTGCCTTTAAGATTTGTTCTTTAGCATTGACCTTGGATAGTCTAGTGACTATATGCCTTGGTGATGTTCATTTTATATGGTATTTTGCAAGTGTTCTCTGTATTTCTTTTCTTTTCTTTTTTTCTTTTTCTTTCCTTCTTTCTTTTTTTTTTTTTTTTTTTTTTTGACAGAGTCTTACTCTGTCACCCAGGCTGGAGTGCAGTGGTGCAATCTCGGCTCACTGTTACCTCCACCTCCCGGGTTCAAGGAATTCTCCTGCTTCAGTCTCCCGAGTAGCTGGGATTACAGGCACACACCACCACGCCCAGCTAATTTTTGTATTTTAGTGCAGATGGGGTTTCACCATGTTGGCCAGGCTGACCTCGAACTCCTGACCTCAAGTGATCCGCCTGCCTCGGCCTCCCAAAGTGCTGGGATTACAGGCATGAGCCACTGCATCCAGCCTCTCCGTATTTCGTTATCTGGATGTCTACCTCTTTAGCAAGATTAGGACATTTTCTTAAATTATTTCCTCAAATATGTTTTCCACATTGTTTACTTTTTCTTCTCTCTCAGGAAGGCCAATAATTTGTAGGCTTGGTCACTTTACATAATCCTATATTTCTTGAAGGCTTTGTTCATTTTTCTAAATTTCTTTTTCTTTATTGTTGTCTGACAGAGTTAGTTCAAAAGATCAGTCTTTATACCCTAAAATTCTTTCTTCTGCTTGGTCAAGTCTATTGATAAAGCTTTTACTTGTATTTTGCAATTCCTTTAGTGTTTTTTTAACTCCATTAGTTCTGGTTAATTTTTTAAAAAATTCTTATCCTTTTTTTAATTTCCTGGATTGCTTTAGTATTTGGTTTGTGTTGATTTTCAACCTTTTCTTGGATCTTTTTAAGTTTCCTTGCAATTCATATTTTGAATTCTTTATCTGTCATTTCTGAGTATCCATTTTCATTAGGGTCCATTGCTGGAGAGCTATTGTGATCCCTTGGTGGTGTCACAACATTCAGATTTTTTATGGTGCCAGAATTTTTACACTGGTTCCTTCCTCATCGGGAGAGACTGCCACTTCTGATTTTTAAATTTATTTTCATATAGATAAGACTTTTTTTCTTGCCCTATTTTTCTCTCTCTCCTTTCCCCCCACCTCCCTGCAGGGTGAGACTGTAGAATATGTTGTGTGAGGTCTTTTGGCTTTGCTTCTATAGCCCTATGCACTTCTGTTGGCTCATTTTATATTGGGTTGTGCAGTTTGACCTACAGGAGCTTACAGGTAAGAGAGAGCTATGGCACAAACAAAAGAGTACATATTTATGTTAGTCCATTTTCACATTACTATAAATAACTATCATAGACAGAGTAACTTATGAAGAAAAGAGGTTTAATTGACTCACAGTTCTGCAGGCTTAACAGGAAGAATGGGAGATCTCAGGAAACTTACAATCATGACAGAAGGCAAAGGGGAAGCAAGGACCTTCTTCATATGGTAGCAGGTGAGAGAAAGAGAAAGAGAGAGAGAGAGAGGAGGGAAATGCTGTAACCAACCAATGGGTTCATGTTGCCTGCTGCCTAGGCACAGCCAATTTCTCCAGACAGGGGAATTGCAACAGAGAAGGAGTAATTCATGCAGAGTTAGTTGTGTGGGAGACTGGAGTTTTATTATTACTCAAATCAGTCTCCCCAGGCATTCAGGGAGCAGAGTTTTTAAGGGCAACTTGGTGGATTGAGGGGAGTCAGTGATCCAGGAGTGCTGACTGGTTCAATATAAAATCATAGTGAGTCAAAGCTGTCTTCTTACACTGAGTCAGTTCCTGGGTGGGGGCCACAAGATCAGATGAACCAGTTTATCAATCCACGTGGTGCCAGCTGATCTATCAAGTGCAGGGTCTGCAAAATATCTCAAGCAATGACCTTAGGAACAGTTTAGGGAGGGTCAGAAACTTGTAGCCTCCAGCTGCATAACTCCTAAACCCCCAATTTTTAATCTTGTGTCCTACAAAGGCAATCTAGTCCCCGGCCAAGAAGGAGGTCTAATCTGGGAGAGGACTGTTATCATCTTTGTTTTAAACTATAAACTGTAAACTAGTTTCTCCAAAAGTTAGCTCTGCCTATGCCCAGGAATGAACAAGGACATTTTGGAGGTTAGAAGCAAGATGGAGTCAGTTAAGTTAGATTTCTTTCACTGTCTAAGTCACAATTTTGCAATGGCAGTTTCAATGCCACACTTTTAAACCATCAGATCTTGTGAGAACTCACTCACTATCATGAGAACAACATGGGGGAAATCTGCCCCCATGATTGAATCACCTCCCACCTGGTCCCTCCCCTGACACATGGGGATTATAATTTGACATGAGATTTGGGTGGGGACACAGAGCAAAACCATATCAGTACTTGATCTTCATTTATTGTGAGATGCTCTGTGTTGTTTCTAGTGACAGGCTAGACAGTGGAGGGCTAGGCACCCTGAGCTTTCTTTTCCATGGGGTCAGGGGCCACACCTTGGCAGAGCTGGACCCCCCTGCTTGCCCACAAATACACCAATGGCAATTATGGGCACCAGCCCTGGTGAAGGTGGCTGAGGGGAGCTTCTGATAAAATGCTCTGTCTGTGTGGGGGCTGAGGGGGATTGCACCATCTCCATGTCCTAGATAGAAGGAACATTATCTGTTTCCCTATCATGCCCTGTCCTGGGGCTTGTGACTCCCAGTTCAGATGCACACTGTAGTCTATCCCCGGAATACAATGTGGTGGAGAGCCATGGGAAATACCTATCTTGTTACTCTCTATGGGAGTGGTTTGGGGGTGGAACTTCTTCACTCTGCCCAATACAGATAGCTTTATGGCTCACCTGTTCTCTTATATGGTAATGCTGCTGCTTCATGGGGATGAGGCAGGGCTCCACCTTTGGGCACATGTGGGTGGGTGTTGGTTGTGGTGATGTTGACTGGTTGGATCAGCCTGACCTCAGACCCTGGGGAAGTGGTCAGGTGCCAGTAGTGTTGGAATGGGCTAAGTAATTCCCTAGTTCCCAGGCCTCTAGGTGGCCCACTGGATATTGTGTACGAGTCCTGAAGGGGCTGGACCTAAGTCAGGTTAACCCAGAGTTCAGGTGCTGGCTGTGATGGGGAGAGGCAGGCTAGTCCCTTGATCACTGGCAGAACTCTCAGGTGAGGGCAGGTGGAACCTTTAGGCAGTGGAAGCCCAAGGGAAGATCATGTGCCTGTGGGGTTGGGTTTTCTGAAGTGTTCTGGGCCACAGCTGAAATGTTCAGGAGGGGTGGGCATCTGTGCTGTGGGCATTTCACTGGTGAGGGCAGGATTCTTCAGCTGGGACAATGGAGATCGGCAGCTGTGGGGAGCATGGCACCCTTGCATTTTCCTCTCACACAAGTGGCACTGGATTTCACTGTTAGGGACAAGCAAAAGTGCCAAACCTCCTTGATCCCATGCTGGCCTAGGGGTGGTAGAGGTGGAGGCAGTGGTAGGGGTGAAGGCAGTGGTAGTGACAACTGTGAAAAGCTTGTTGCTGACCTCAGAGGAACTGAGGGCTTTCAGAGGAACTGAGATGTGGCCTTAGTGTTCAGGTGGGAGCAGGGTGGGTGTGTTGGGGGCTGGAAGCCAGTGAGTCCTATTCTCCAGGGAGCAGCAGAGGCAGGGGTTTATGGACCATGCATCAGCCCACTGCTCATCCATATCTCAGCTGTGCTGTTCATGCTGGAGGTGTAGGAAGGTCCTCTGCTTCCTTGTTCCCTCCCTGACCTGGGGTTGGTAGAGACAGAGGCAGTAGTGATCACAAAAGGCCTGCCAACCACCTGTGAGAACTCCTGTGGGAGTTATGTAATCAGGAACAGAGAGCTGTGGCTACTGTGATCAGGTGTGGGTGGGGTGGGTGTGCTGGAGGCTGGAAGGTGGAAACCCCATTTGGCAGAGAGCAGTGGAGGCAGCAAGTTGTTGGGGCATAGTATGCCCACTGCTTCTTTACATCTCCGCTGTGGTGTCTAGTGCTAGAGGTCTGCAAATGTGCCCTACCTCCTTGCTCCCCCCATAGGGGGTGGGGAAAGTGCCAGCAGAGATTGTAAAAGGCTTGTCAGCTACCTCAGGGAGTTTTGCTCCCAGAGGAATGCAGAGATGTGACCACAGTGTTCAAGTGGGGGCGGGGCAGCTGTGCTGGGGGCCTAAACCTGTGAGCACCCCCTGGTGAGAAGCAGTGGAGGGGAAGGGTCACATGGTATGCAGTCTCGCTGCTCCTCAGTACCTGGGCTATAACATCTATCCAATGGACATGCAAAAGTACCTTGCTTCCCTTCTTGGCAGGGCAGCGGCAGCTGGCACCAGGCTGTTCAGGGATCAAAGGCCAGTGAAATTCCATGTGGGCTTGAGCAGTGACTCTGCATAGACTCCAGGTGGCTCTCTGTGTTGGTCTGGAGGGTGGGGTAAGGGTGTCTAGGGGACTTTCCTGTGCTCAGGATGACAAATGTCAATGGCAGAAGTGTGGATCCCCAGGGGACTCTCACTCACTCACTCTTTTCCTTTGTTAGGGAGATTCCCCCAGCTCTGCATGGTCTTGGGTGGGCAGTTACTTGGCTTCATGGCTTCACTCCTCTCTGTTCTCCATGTGTCCACTTGCTTCTCTGGTGAATCTCAGCAAGATCTCTTAGGTGATCCTAAGAGTTAGTATTCACTTGCCACTTTGTTTATTCTCCATGAGATGGAATGCACTAGGTGCTTCTAGTCAGCCATCTTGAACCAGAACCTCCTTTAATTCCAAAACACGTTTTTCTTTAGTTATTTCAATATATTTTAGTATTTACTTTGAAGCGTTTGTTTGATAAATCTGTCATTTGTGACATTTTATCAATAATTTCTATCGACTATTTTTCTTCCTGTGTCTGAGTCAGTTTCCTTTTTTGGGTGGGTGGGACATTGTGGAGGCCTGTCCTGCAGATCTTGACTCAGTGATGGATGAATAACGTACACTGGCACAGATATTCTGCTTTGCCAGTCCGGCTGAGTGTCCAGGCCACTTACAGACTCCAAGAAGAGTGCTGTAAAGAGTCAGCAGCCAGCAAGACTTGCATTTATTTAGTAAAGATTAATTGACGAAGGCTTGAGTCAACACCACTAGAGGGTAATTGACGCTGCAGACTTCCCAAGTAGAAAGGAATTAAGCACCCATGGTAGAACAAGTGTTAGTCTTAGGACCACATGAGTAAACAAGCTAGTTAGACAAAATCCTCCACATTCCCTTGTATTTACTTTTGTTTATCTAATTAAAGGTAAAGGGACTAGGCTGCCTTCAGCCAGATCTGTTACCAAAGTCTTGCAAACTCTCAGACCTTTCAAGAGGGTTTGTAGCTATTATAACTAAAATTTTTCCCACCAGCCTGACTGAATCCTCACAGGACAGGTCTCTTTTTTGTTGTTTAAAGTTATACATTTTAGACAATATATTGTAGGAACTCCTGATTCTTTTCTCTTTCTCTCTGAGAAGTTATTGTTGCCACTATTACTGTTTGTATTATTTTTATTGGTTTAGTGACCTAACAAGGCTAATTCTGTAAAATCTGTTTCCCTGAAATATACGGCTGCCAGTGACTCTGTTAGGGTTTTTCTTGTTGCTAGTTCTTCTTCTTATATTTAATCTTGGTGTACATGGTTAATGGTCACTCAATGATTAGTTAGAGAGGTTATGCTGCATTATCTTGAGCCACTCAGTTTTTCATCTTTTGTCAATGACAGGCAGTTTAGAAGTTGTTCCAGCTTTTACTTTCATCCACACATCCTTGTGTCTATGCTGCTTATGTGCAAGGCTTTGTATTCATCCAGGGACAAGTAGATACTTATGGGTTTCCCTGACTTCTGAGCATTCATGCAGTCTTGTGCATGTGCATAGCTGTTTGAACTTTCAGGGATATGTGGAAACTTATCAAGGCTCAGCATCACTATTTCATTTCTCCGAACTCTCTAGTAAATATCTCGTAAGTGTGCCAGTTTCCTGCTTGTTCTATCCAATATGTCAATATTAAGCTAACTCCAATGCTGAATTTCATGACATTTTGACACTAAGATCATTATTATTTCAGACAATACCCCGGGCATGTGCTTTTCTGTTTCCAGCTCTAAATTACATCAGCCACCTCTGGCAGAAAAGCGGCTGACTTCCACCACTTTCCCCACCCTGCTGAACTATTATGCTGAAGGAGTTTGTTGGGGTAGTGATAATGCAAGAAGCCATAGGCTAAAATACCATATACTACTGTTCTTATCTGATATTCATTAGGTTTTCACAAATACAGGTTTCCCTTTCTTTTTGTCTTAATGTCAATTTGGACAGCCATCACAAAGTAGCATAGACTAGGTGGTTTATAAGCAACAGAAATTATTTCTCATAGTTCTGGAGGCTGGAAGCCTGAGATCAGACTGCCAGTCTGGTTGGGTTCTGGTGAGTGCCCTCTTTCAGGTTGCAAGCCATCAACTTCTCCTTATATCCTCATGTGGCAGAAAGAGAGCTAGAAATCTCTCTAAAGTATTTTTTACAAAGGCACTGATCCCATCCATGAGGGGTCCACCCTCATGACCTGATTTATCTCCAAAAGTCTCCATTTCCTAATACCACCTCATTGGAGGTTAGGATTTCAACATATAGATTGTAGGTTGGTAGGGGGGACACAAACATTCAGTTCCTAAGAGTTAATATCCAGGATTCTGAAATAGTTGTTTCTAACCACTTTTTTTTCCAGTGTATTATTACTTTTGTTAGGAAAGACTTGATTGAATTCCTTACTCTTTCATTTCAAAATTAGGTCTTGCCTTTCTATAAATTATGCACACCCCAGATGGAGACACACTTCAAAAATAAAAATCTTAAAATGGTACTTCCTTTAATAATGCAATGTTTCTCCCTCTGGATGGCTTTCTCTATTATTAAGATAAATTCCAAATTATGTAATATTTTTAAGCTAGATAAATCTTATGTACTCTAGATTTAAGCTATATTTGTTCTAGTTTTTAAACTTTGCACCTCTCACCAAATAACTTTTACCTCTTGACATACAGATACTGTTTTTTTCCCTCTGCTTAAAACTTCCTTGTCTAGAAACATAATCACACATTTAACCTGGCGAAATCTGACTCTCTTTATGTATAAGCAGAGACCTTCCACACATTTTTAAAATATAATAAAACCTTCCATACCACCCTCTACTTCCCCTATGAAAAAAAACAAGTATAATTTTACTTTAATTATTTGTCAAGGTATGTGCTTTCTGCCTTAGAATATAAATTCTATAAAGTCAGAACCTGCTATCTTGTACCTCAATGAATTTCCAACTCCTAGTTTAGTATATGTAAACTAGAGTTCCTTGACCATTCAATGAAGAAATGCAGTTATGTTCTGTTACAAAGTGATTTCAAATTAACCAGGCATTGAACACAAAAAGCTTGTAACAGGACAAGTAAGCCATGACAGAAGGCATAATTATAGTTAAGAATAAAAGTTATTTTTTAAACTTCCTAATTTGGACGTTTAAAATATACACAAAAGATGATAATGTGCTCACATGCTCCCATCTGTGTATTTATACCCAGCTTTCATAGTTATCAACATATGTCTAGTCTTTTCTTTTTTCCTATGGTTTCAAGTAAAATTGCTAAGTACAAGGGTCAATTGCACACGTATTTTCTAGACATTGCCAAATACACTTCCTTTTTTATTGCATTCTCACTTATATGAGAGTACCTCATATATATGAGTACCTCATAGACTTCTCAAGAGAGTACATTGAAATTTTAGATTTTTGTCAATGTAATACATGAAAAATTATATTTCAGTGTAGTTCTACTTTTAAAACAGAAGTTCTTAAAATTCCCCATCAAAACCCTCACAAAATTGCTCTTGGTTCCTGAGAAGAATGAGTAAGAGGATTGGCATGGTGAAGAAAGACTCTCTGTTCAGGCTTTCCTGTGCATTTTGCTGCTAAAGCATGGCTTTCTCAAAACACTGTTATAATAAACAGATGTTACCATTCTTTGGCCCCCCCAGAAAGTCAACAAACAAAATTCCTTGAGAATCCAAAAATTCTGTTGCCATGACCTTTGTTTTTGACTGGACAACTTTGATTGTACCAATACTATCTCTTGGTAGTCATTCTTTTGATTGTGCTGTGTCCTCAGGATCATTCTGGTAAAGCCATGTTTCATGTTCTGTTACAATTCTTCAAAGAAATATTTCAGGATCTTGATCCCACTTGATATAGTTTGGATGTTTGTCCCCTCCAAATCTCATGTCTAAATGTGATTTCCAATGTTGGAGGTAGGGCTTGGTGGTGATTGGAGGTGATTGAATCAGGAGGTGAGTCCCTCATGAATGTCTTAGTAGCATCCCCTTGATGATAAGTGAGTTTTAGTTCAGTTAGTTCATGTGAGATCTGGTTGTTTAAGAATCTGAGACTCCTCTTTCTCTTTCTTGCTCCTGTTTTTGCCATGTGATGCACTTTCTCCCCACTTGTCCTCTGTCATGATTGTAAGCTCCTGAGGCCCTCATCAGAAGCAGATGCTGGCACCATTCTTCCTACCAGTTAAGGAACTGTGATCAATTAAGCCCCTTTTCTTTATAAATTACCCAGTCTCAGGTATTTCCTTATAGCAATTCAAGAATGACCTAACACAAAATTGGTAATGAGGAGTGGGATGTTGCTGTAAGGATACTTGAAAATGTAGAAGTAGCTTTGGAACTGGATAATGGGCAAAGTTTGAAAAAGTTTGGAGGGCTCTGAAGAAGACAGGAAGATGAAGGAAAGTTTGGAACTTCTTAGAGACTGGTTAAATAGTTGTGACCAAGATTCTAAGAGAAATATGGACAGTGAAGACCACACTGATGAGGTCTCAGATAGAAATGAGAGTTTTGGGGAACTGGAGTAAAGGTCACTCATGTTACACCATAGCAAAGAACTTGTTTGCATTGTGTTCATGTTCTAGGGATCTGTAGAAGTTTTAACTTAAGAGTGATTACTTAGGGTATCTAATGGAAGAAATTTCTAAGTAGTAAAACATTCAAGATGTGGCCTGGTTGCTTATAACAGCCTATGGTCAGATATGAGAAAAAAGAATTAAATTTAGATGTATTTAAAAGGGAAGCAGAGTGTAAAACTCTGAAATATTTTTAGCCTGGACATGTGGCAGAGAAAGAATCCAATCCAAGCAGGCTGTAGGGCAATCACTTGCTAGAGAGACTAGCATGACTAAAGGGCAGCCAAGTGCCAATACTCAAGACAATGGGAAAAAGGCTCCAAATGTATTTATTTCAGAGATCTTGGAGACAGCCCCTCCCATCATAGGGACAGAGGCTTAGGAGGAAAGAATGATTTCAGGGGCCAGGCCCAAGATGGCACTGCTCTGCTCAGCCTCAAGACACTGCTCCCACATTCCGGCTGCTTCAGTTCCAGCTGCAGTTCAAAGGGTCCCAGGTACAGCTTGGGCTGCTCCTTCACAGGGTGCAAGCTGTAATCCTTGGTGCCTTCTATGTGGTGTTAATCCTGCATGTACACAGAAGAATACTGTGGCAAGGGTGAAAAAGGTTTGGCAGCTTCCGCCTGTGTTTCAGGGGGTATATGAGGAAGCCTCTATTCCCAGGCAGAAGCTTGCCACAGGGGAGGAGACTTCACAGGGAACTTTTACTGGGGCAATGCTGAGGGGGCAATGTGGGGTTGGAGTCCCCACACAGAGTCCCCACTGGGGCACTGCCTAGTGGAGCTGTGGGAGGGGGGACATCACTCTCTAGACCCCAGAATGCTCAATTCACCTGCAGCTTGCACACTGTGCCTGGAAAAGCCACAGGCACTTAACTCCAACTTGTGAGAGCAGCCATGGGGACTGCAACCTGCAAAGTTACATAGGCAGAGTTTCTCAAGGCCTTAAAAGTCCACCCTTTGCATCAATATGTTCTGGATGTGGGAAATGGAGACAAAGGAGATTATTTTGGAGCTTTCATATTTAATGACTGCCCTGCTGGTTTTCAGACTTGCATGGGACCTATTATCCTTTTCTTTTAGCCAATTTTTATCTTTCAGAATAGTAATGTTTACCTAATGCTTGTACTACTATTAGAGCTTGGGAGTAAATAACTTCTTTTGATTTTAGAGGCTCATAGGTGAAGGGAGATGAGTCTCAGATGAGACTTAAGACTTTGGATTTGATATTTGAATGAGTTAAGACTTTGGGGGACTGTTACTAAGAGATGATTATTTTGTGATGTGAAAAAGACATGAGATTTGGAGGGCCAGGGGTAGAAGGATATGGTTTACATATTTTTTCCCTCCAAATCTCATGTTGAAATGTAATCCCCAGTGTTGGAGATGGTGCTTGGTGGGAGGTGTTTAGATCATGGGGGCGGATCCCTTATGCATGACTTTAGCACCATCCCTTTGGTAATGAGTCGGTTCCCACGAGAACTGGTTGTTCAAAAGCATGTGGCATCTTCCTGCTCCCCTTGCTTCTGCTCTCACAATGTGATGTGCCTGCTTCCCCTTTACCTTTTGCCATGATTGTAAGCTTCCTGAAGTTCTTACTAGAAGCTGAGCAGATGCTTATGCTATGTTTGTACAGCCTGCAGAACCATGAGCCAATTAAACTTCTTTTTAAAATTAGTTACCCAGTCTCAGGTATTGCTTTAGAGTAATGCAATAACCTACTAATATATACTTGTTTAAAATTGCCATTGAAAGCTCTGCTCTCATCTGCAGCTGATCTGGGCACAATGGTTTTGACACCCATTGGGCAATAAGATTGCTCAACTTTAATTTTTCAGTCGGAATTGTGTAAGCTGAACCACTTGAGATGTCTACAGTGTTGACTATTGTTTGTGCGGTTAATAATCAGTCCACTTCAATTAGGGCTGAACAACATGAATTTTTTGCTCACCAATTGATATGGATGGTCTGCCATTGTGGGCATCTTCTTCAACATCATCTAATTCCTTCTTGAAACAAGTTATCCATTTGTAAATACTTGATTTCTTTGGGCCATTGTACCTATAAGTTTTTAGTAAAGTTTCAATTATTTCACCATTCCTCCATTTCAGCTTCATCATAAATTTGATGTGTATTCTTGCTTCAATTTTAGCAAAATTCTTGTTGCTCTCATAAGACTTCTTTTCAAATTGATGTCTTATCCTTCTTAGTGCCTCAAACTAGATCCTGTTCAGATCTATTATATAAAAAAGTTATGAATTTATTTTGGTGCAAAAATTTGAAATACATCCATAGTCATTTTATATTTATTTTACATGAATCTTTTGAAGACCCTTCATATACATACAATGAAATACTCTTCATCCTTACAAAAGAAGAAAATACTGTCATTTGAAAAAACATGGATGAAACTGGAGGGCATTATGTTAAGTAAAATAAAGTAGGCACAAAATGACAAACACTGCATGATTTCACTTATATATGAACTGTAAAATTTGAACTCAGAGTAACGAAGTAAAATGGTGGTCACCAGAGGATTGGGGGGGTGGGACAATTGGGGAGATGTTGGTCAAAGAACATAAAATTTAACTAGACAGGAGGACTATATTTAAGAGATCCATTATACTTCATAGTGACTACAGTTAATGACAGTATATTGCATATTTGAAAATTTCTAAGAAAGTAGATTTTAAGTGGTACTCATCATAGAAAACAAATGCTAAGTATGTGAGGTAATGCCCGTGATAAATAGCTTGATTTAGCCATTATGCATTGTACACAAATATCAAAACATCATGTTGTACAATAAAAATATATAGAATTTTTACTTGTCAATTAAAAAATAACAAGTTCTTGAAATAAAAAAACACAAATAATCTAGTGCAGCTCCTTGTGAAATCAAAAATATGGCTCTTGGAAAAGCAAAAATAAAAGAAGAATAAGAAAAAAGAAAAGATCAGTACTGATGAAAATTAAAGTTAAAAAGAGACTGTACAATTAATTATTATAGATCAGAAAAGTGTTCATAAATTTATATGTTTAGGAAGCTAAACAACTTAAATAATGTAAAAGCAGAAGACAACATTCATTGACATGAATTTTTAATTTTTTCAGAAATCATACATTGTCAAATTTTCTAAGGAGGAGAAAATTCAAGCTGTAATCATCATGGATTACATTAAAAGAAGCTAAAAGTATCATCCTATAAAACTCACAAGCTCTCAAAGACTTGGAACCAACCCAAATGTCCATCAATGATAGACTGGATTAAGAAAATGTGGCACATATACACCATGAAATACTATGCAGCCATAAAAAAGGATGAGTTCATGTCCTTTGTAGGGACATGGATGAAGCTGGAAACCATTATTCTCAGCAAACTATCACAAGGACAAAAAACCAAACACCACATGTTCCCACTCATAGGTGGGAATTGAACGAGAACACTTGGACATAGGAAGGGGAACATCACACACCGAGGCCTGTTGTGAGGTGGGGGGAGGGGGAGGGATAGCATTAGGAGATATACCTAATGTAAATGATGAGTTAATGGGTGCAGCACACCAACATGGCACATGTATACATATGTAACAAACTTGCACGTTGTGTACATGTACCCTAGAACTTAAAGTATAATAATAATATTTTAAAAACTCACAAGCTACATTCATGTTTACGTACAATCTTTCCCAAACCATCGAAGTACAGATAATGCTAGGATATAGAAACACTTTTCTGAGCAACCCCACTAATTTTGTGAGCCTATCATTGTCTTACTACCAAAATAGGAAGTGGATAGCCAACAAGTTAAAACTACTGTAATTGTAAACCTATATGAAAAATCCTAAATAAATAATTAGCATATCAAACCAAAGTTATAATATTCTCATATAACACACCATAATTAAGTGGAGTGTATGATAAGAATACAAATATGTTTGTATGGGATATCCTATCAATAATTTTTAACATTTAAAATTAAAACAGGAATTCATTTAACATTCCTATTGCAGTGCATCAGCTGTTCTTTGCTGAGTTTCTTCTCACTGATGTGTGGAATATCACTGAAGATTCAATTCAATTCAATTCTTCCTGTAGTGTCACAGAAATCTCTCCATGTAAAACTCTTCCTAAATCTGTTAGAAACATAGTGCATGTAATTGGTTATAAGTAAGACAAGGGAAAGAGCTCTGGAGTTGAAAGAAAGTTGAAAGTGGTTTGGCTGTCTGGACTTGAGCCCTTTTCCCTATTCAACAAGCCAGCAAATATTTAATGGCAAGGAATCATCATGGGACACATTCATACTCCCATGGTCCCTGTTCAATCCCAAGTCCTAAATGAAATAGATAAATGATAAAATGGGAAAAGGGTGAAATAGAGTGTCAAGAAGAGGAGGTTTATCTAAGTCAATATTTATTATAGTTATAACACCTTAACTCAAAAGTATGTGCACATTTGGTGCGGGTCCCCTTCAAGAACATTTGATCTGAAAGAAGCCAAAACTTGTTTGAACTTTCTCAAAATCTGTAGATAATTGAATCAGGTAAGTCTTTTAAAAAAAAAATATTTATGTCGACAACTTGCTTGATTCAACTGCTTGAGATTTTCTTTTTGGAAAATGGCAATAAGACCTTTAACTGGAGAATGAAACTTGGAGCAATGGCTTATGATCTTGGACTTACAGTTTTGTGCAAAGTCTTTTGACTCAACCACAAAATAATTATAACAATTTTAGTCCAGAGCATAAAATTTGAATTTGGGTATGATAGAAAATGACTTAAAGATCAATTTCTGTAATATTTGAGGGGTTTTTTTTGGGTTAAATGGGTCTTTTTCTGAAATATTGACTAGAAAAGACTCTACAGAAGCATATTAACATCAATTCTATACTTATCTCAGTTCAAACCAGCCCACTCTGACATCTAGACAAAAGTGGCATTCAGTAGAGGATATGGTGCCATTTTCTATGAGGATTTCTGGCATTTTTCAAATCTTCATTTTATGGCTATCATCACCTTATCTACTAATATTCTGTACTGACATGTGTACCATTTCAGTTTACATATTCTCATATAGTAAAATGTTAACTGCAAGGGAATTTACCTCAAACCCAAACCATTAACGTAACTTCAGAGACAATATGGATTAAGCAGTTTTCATGCTTTAATGCGTAAAATCATTGCAGTTTACAGGCGTTACTTATAAAGACAGAGGCAATAAGAGAGAAAACCAAAGTAAAAAGTGTGGGGGAAAAGACAGGTATTTTCCTTGCCAATATGGCTTTGTGGGAATTCTCTATGAATTGAAGCTGCTTGTAGATAATTCTGAGTGGATATAAAAAGAAGCAGGGCAAAGGAAGGTGTTACAAATAATCTGGATATATTAGCATCTCTTCTTAATTGAGGTCTTTGAGGTATACATATGTTATTTGCTTAGCCTCAGATTTAACCCACAAATTCATAACATGGGGTTGTTGACTTACTGTGGTTGCACCTCATAGCCATTCTGCATTAATAAGGATAATTGAGAGAATAATATATATATATGTCAAAATTACAGATAAGACATTTCCTAATGGGATAACTATAGAGCATTTTAAATTAATGTGGAGAAGAACACTTTTGGATTGTAGTCCACTTTTCTAGATCTTCATAATAATCCATTGATATTCCTCTTTGTAGGTACTTCTCTTGTAGGCTGAGACCATGCACAAGGGAAATTATTCTAGGGTGGCGGAGTTTGTTTTGCTGGGACTCTGCAGTTCCTGGGAGCTCCAGTATTTTTTCTTTGTATTTTTTAACTTGTTGTACATTGCCATTGTGCTGGGCAATCTTCTCATTGTTTTTACAATGATTTCTGAACCTGCCCTGCATACACCCATGTACATCATGCTCAGTAACCTTGCTATTTTTGACATTTTTCTGGCCTCTTATACAACCCCTAAGATGATCCATGATTTCCTTCATGAACCCAAGACTATCTCCTTTGAGGGCTGCATGGCCCAGATATTCTTGCTCCATGTCTTTGCTGGTGGTGAGATGGTGCTCCTTGTAGCCATGGCATATGACAGGTATGTAGCCATATGCAAACCTCTCCATTATGCAACCATCATGAACTTGTGCACATGTACAGGCCTAGTGGTAGGATCTTGGGTCACTAGAGTTATGCACTCCCTGAACCAGTTGGCTTTCACTGTAAGTTTGCCCTTCTGTGGCCCAAACATAGTGGACAGTTATTATTGTGATCTTACTTTGGTCATCAAACTTGCCTGTACAGATACTTATATCCCTGAAGCGTTGATGCTTTTGGACAGTGGTCTTATGGGGGTGACTTCATTTTGCTTTTGCTGATCTCCTACACGGCTATTCTGATTACTGTGCAGCGACCTTCCTCAGCAGGTATGGCCAAGGCTCGCAGCACTCTGACTGCCCAAGTGACTGTGGTGACCCTGTTCTTTGGGCCTTGTATCTTCATCTATGCCTGGCCTTTCAGCAACTTACCAGTGGATAACATTTTGTCTGTATTCTCTGCAGTTTTCACACCTATATTAAACCCCCTTATCTACACACTGAGAAACAAAGAGGTAAAATCAGCAATTCATAACCTGAAGACCCAGTATGTAACTTCCAGGCTGTCTTCCCAGCTCTCTCTCATAGGACTAGATTTGTTGAATTGAGTAGACAAGTGGGAACTTGAGACACAGACTTTGCCTTTTTCTTCTCACCATCAATGTTTTTAACAGTTAATTTGTTTGCTTGAAATTATAAATGTGTGCTCTTTGTTAAATACTTGTAAAGAAGCCTATACACAATTATGCATTCTTCAATCATACTTGCTATAGTTTTGTAGTTAATTTGCTTATATTTGCTAACTGAAGTCAATGACAGAGTGTTTCACAAACTATTGCACGATTTAAAATATTTTGATAAAATAGGAAATTGTTTGATAAAAATTTAGGTGCATATTCATACTTGCTAAACTAAAAATGCTATGTTTCAATTATGGTTAAGATATTCTAAGTAATTTGTGAGATTTACCTTTAGCAGTAAAAACTAATTCCATTAACATTCTTTTCTTCATACATTCATTTTACATCAAAAAGTTCATGCTCTGTATTAAAAAGATCCATAGATTAATTAAGCATGTAAAAATTAATTCTACAAAAATTTAAGATAACATTTTTCAAATCTACTTTTATTTTGTTTTTTCCTCCTCACATACAAAACTTGAGGGATGTAAGAGATCACATTTTTTGAAGCTATATAGAATCACTTGATGTTACCAAGGTACCATTTATTCTTATCATTTTGTCACCAAAAGGGTGTTAACATCAAAATATGACAGTTAACCAGTTTTAAGTCCATTCAACAGTTACATAACATAGCATATAAAGCTTTAGACACTTGGCTATAAAGCTTTAGACACTTGGCAATAAAACCACATACAAAATAGAACAAGAAGCAAAAGCAGTTCCTTCAGAACAATAAACACTATAATCTAAAAGCACATTATGATGCTGCCCCAGAGCTATGGGCTGAATTTTTATGTCCCCCACCCCCTGTAGTGCTATAGCCTGAACATTTTATGTCCTATTCATATACTGAAATTCTTACCACCAAGTTGATGGTTTCAGGAAGTAAAACCTTTGAGAAGTGATTAGGTATTTAGGATGGAGCTCTCATGAATGTCATTAGTGGCCTCAGAGAGCTCCTTCTTTTTGGCATGTGAAGTTAGAGCAACTGCTGTCTGTGATCTAGGTAGTGGGTACTTACAGGCCACTTAATTTACCAATTTCTTTATCTTGAACTTCCTAGCCTCCAGAACTGAATTCCTATTGTTTATAAGCCACTCAGTTTGTGGCATTTTGTTATAACAGCCACTATGAACTAAGACATCCAGTGTTAGGTACCACCCCAACTTCCTTCAAGGTGATTTCACTCTATTATATACTGTCCAGTCCCTTTGACACAAAATAAAAACAAAAAACATTTATCCTGTGGAGCTACCCTATTCATGGTATGCATTCACTGTGCTTTTAAACACGTTGGTTTTATAAGTTGGGTGATTCATCAATCCATTGTAGTGTTGCTTCTTTCCTGGTATCAGCATTATGATCAAAGATTACTTAGAACTGCTATAGATACTCCACATGCATATTTTTTTCCATAATGTGCTGAATATTTTCAGTCTATAAATCCATGGTGACAGGTTATCAGACTTATCTTGTGTTCTTTTAAATCCATT
Organism: Pan troglodytes; assembly: GCF_028858775.2. Lineage (NCBI taxonomy): Eukaryota > Metazoa > Chordata > Mammalia > Primates > Hominidae > Pan > Pan troglodytes. The sequence continues at coordinate 18,368,328 of NC_072413.2, forward strand.
AGCCTTGGTTCCACTTGAGGATTTAATCTAATTACTCTGCTAATTTTTACAAGAATACAAGGGTTTCCTTTGAAACCACAAATATCAGGATCCTCCATACCACTGCATGCTTAAAGTAAGGTAGCAGGAAATTTACATGCATTATAAACTAGTCCCTTCTTTCAAAAAGTACTTCATCAGGATGGATTGTGAGATTCTTCTGTTCATCTAATACAGCTTTAGAAAATTATTAAAATCTACAAAGTACCTATTCTAGGAAGCTGAATCAGACATACTGAGTACATATTTTAATGCCATCACTGACTCTGGAGAAATTTTAAGTCCTGAACTAGGAAGCTGCTATTTTGGAACCCTATCTTTCAGCACCTGAAGCATAGTCCACATTGTGAACAAGAAGAGTGCAGCTAGGAACCCACAGAAGACTAGGTAGAAGAGCAGGAGCAAACCTCTTTTCCTCTCTCTCACTGGTGGTCCATGAAGTACTGTCTCCTGCTTGGTGACAGGTCAGTGTGCCTCTGCTGCTGCCGCCAACACTCATGTCACTAACATTCATCTATAGCCCTCTCTTCTATAGACAATCACTATGGGATGGAGAGTCTCACTTCCCAGAACATTTATTAAGTCATGACTCAGAATGGGAACAGGCGATTCTAAGAAAATGGCACCGCAGGGCCCCTCTGGCACTTGGTGATGTGCCCCAAATGTTCTTCACTGGCCAGGAGGTCGAGGAACTTCCACTCAGCCTGATTTGGGTTGAAGAATTTCTCCTTCTTTGTTATAGTGGGTGTGGGGAAAATGAGATGACTGGTGGCAGCGGCAGTTCATGGGCAGTTACCCAGGGGATGGAGGTTTCAAGGATTGTGGAGGCCATGGCCCTGCTCAGGCAACAGCAGCTGAGAGTGGGAAACAGGCCAAGGATGCCTGATCTCTCCAGCACACACTCAGTCAACTGCAGATGCTTGGATATCATATTGTAAATATACTCATGTATTTTATGTGTCATATCATAAATATTTTCTTAAATACTAAAAATGCCTAATAATGAATTTGTATCATTGAGCATAAAATTTTAATCTGCTAATTTAATGAGAAAATAAATATAAATAAAACCATTGTTTTATTTTGTGTTACCTTAGTTTCTCATGAAGCTTAAAAAATATATTTTGTCAATTGCCCTAACACTTCATTCTCTATTACAGCATTAATACTGTTTTAATTACCGTTTGTACTTTTGCCAGGTCGAAGAAGAGTAAAGCTGTTTCTATATTTGTGATTATCCTTAAACATATTTTAGGGTAAAATTCACTTTTAGTTCTGTGTACTTCGATGGGTTTTGATATGGGTTTTGAAATGCATAGAGTTATATGTCCACCACTGCAGTTCCACACAGAATAGTTCCATCACCCAAACTTTCCTGGTGCTAGTCCCATATAGACAACTTCTTACCACCTCCTACACCTCTGGAAACCATGGATTTCTTTTTTTCTCTGTAGTTTTGCTTTTTTTCAGATATTCATATGATCCTGCAGTGTGTAGCTTTTTGGAATCTGGTTTCCTGCCTGCACTTTAGCAAAATGCATGTGAAATTTATCCATGTTGTTTTGAGGGTCATCGTTTATTCCATTTATTGATGAAGAATGTATGGGTGGTTTGGAAATTAATAGTGAAGTTGCTACAGACGTCTCTGTATAAGGTTTTGTGTGAACCTAAGTTTTCATTTCTTGTGAGTAGATAGCTAGGAATGAGATGATTGAGTCACATGGTAGTCATGTTTTTTTAAGATGGCTTTATTAAGGTATAATTGATATGCAATAAGCTGAATGTATTACAGAGCACAATTTGATGTTTTGATGTATGCCCATAAAAATATCTCTACAATCAAACTAATGAATGTATCCATGGTCCCCAAAATTTTCTCCCACCTCTCCCCAATCCACTACTTGTTCTATTGTTTTACCTTGGTCTGGCTTCTTTAACTCAGTATATTTATTTGAATTTATCCATTTTTATATATGTATCAATATTATGTTCCCTTTATATTGCTTAGAAGTAGTTCATTGTATGGGAATACTACAGTTTATTGATTCATTCACTGTTGATAGACATTTTTATTGTGCCTCTGTTTTGCCTATTACCAATATAGTTACTTATTTGTATATAAGTCTTTATATGGCTATATATTTTATTTTTCCATTTTTAGGCAAATAATAAATTGGAATGTCTGCATCATATTGTAGGTGTATGTTTAACTTTTTAAAAGAAACTGAGAGACCCTTTTTTAAGTGCTTACATTATTTTATGTTCCTATATTCCCATGAAAATTTCACTTCCTCCACATCTTTGCTAAACTTGTTATTATTTGTCATTTTAATTTTAGCTTCCTCACAAGTGTGGAGTTGCAACTAATTGTATTTTAAATTTACATTTCCCTAATGACTAATTATATTGAACATATCAGACATAATTTAAGTGAGACTATATTGCTAAAGGAAATGTTTTCCAGGATTATACTATCTTCCTGAACTTGTGCAATCCTAACGTCAGCCTCAAAATATATAAGGTGCAAAATTACAAGGAACAAGAGAGAAACTTCATGACCATCATTAGAGATTTCAATAAAATCTTTACTTCATTCACTGCTTGTAGAAATATGTAGCAGTCTGTGTCCAGTCAGGAGACAGAAACCATACAACAGATTAAATAGTTTGGTATAAAGAATGAACTATAATGGAAAAGTAACTATAAGATATAAGGAAACTCTACATGGTGCCCTATAGCAAAGAGAAAGTACCCAAGGAACCACAATCTTAACAGAGGTTGTTAAGTTTCATTGGGAAATGAATGGTTCATCTCATTGGTGAGTAAAAAAGCTCACTGATTTGGCTAGGTCAGAGCTGGTCTCCCAACCGCTGGGCAACTAATAGCCCACCTCTTATGCAAGCTGGGGAGGAGGTGATCAGAAACCAGTGGACTGGATGCACAAAGGAAATCTAGGTGCTGGTATGGGTAGAAACTCTTCCAAGTTGTGGGGGGACCCCGGTTTCTGTGTGAAAAGACTCCTGAAAGGTTATCACAAGACCATGGCAGTGAGGTTGTAGAGAGATCAGGTTTCAGGCCTGTGGCTGGGGCTGTCTCCATTCGTTTTCCTCACACCTGTGTTGCTGACCCCAGCGGAGGCCTGAACTGGTAAGAGGGATTCTTCCTCCTGCAGTGTGCTTCTAGCACCTTTCTCTGAGAAAGCTAAATATTGTTCTCACTTTAAAGGGAGAAATACTTAAAGAAGACCAAAGGTAGAGAAAACCACAAAGATGAGGAAAAAACAGAGCAGAAAAACTGGAAACTCTAAAAATCAGAGCACCTCTCCTCCTCCAAAGGAACACAGCTCCTCACCAGCAACGGAACAAAGCTGGATGGAGAATGACTTTGATGACTTGAGAGAAGAAGGCTTCAGACGATCAAACTACTCCGAGCTAAAGGAGGAAGTTCGAACCAATGGCAAAGAAGTTAAAAACCTTGAAAAAAAACTAGATGAATGGCTAACTGGAAGAACCAATGCAGAGAAGTCCTTAAAGGACCTGATGGAGCTGAAAATCATGACACTAGAACTATGTGATGAATGCACAAGCCTCAGTAGCCGATTCAATCAACTGGAAGAAAGGGATCAGTGATTGAAGATCAAATGAATGAAATGAAGTGAGAAGAGAAGTTTAGAGAAAAAAGAATAAAAAGAAAGAAACAAAGCCTCCAAGAAATATGGGACTATGGGAAAAGACCAAATCTACGTCTGATTGGTGTACCTGGAAGTGACGGGGAGAATGGAACCAAGTTGCAAAACACTCTGCAGGATATTATGCAGGAGAACTTCCCCAACCTAGCAAGACAGGCCAATATTCAAATTCAGGAAATACAGAGAACACCGCAAAGATACTACTCGAGAAGAGCAACTCCAAGACACATAATTGTCAGATTCACCAAAGTTGAAATGAAGGAAAAAATGTTAAGGGCAGCCAGAGAGAAAGCTCGGGTTACCCACAAAGGGAAGCCCATCAGACTAACAGCTGATCTCTCAGCAGAAACTCTACAAGCCAGAAGAGAGTGAGGGCCAATATTCAACATTCTTAAAGAAAATAATTTTCAACCCAGAATTTCATATCCAGACAAACTAAGCTTCATAAGTGAAGGAGAAATAAAATACTTTACAGACAAGCAAATGCTGAGAGATTTTGTCACCACCAGGCCTTCCCTAAATGAGCTCCTGAAGGAAGCACTAAACATGGAAAGGAAAAACCAGTACCAGCCACTGCAAAAACATGCCACATTGTAAAGACCATCAAGGCTAGGAAGAAACTGCATCAACTAACAAGCAAAATAACCAGCTAACATCATCATGACAGGATCAAATTCACACATAATAATAGTAACCTTAAATGTAAATGAGCTAAATGTTCCAATTAAAAGACACAGACTGGCAAATTATCAACAGAATATACATTCTTTTCAGCACCACACCACACCTATTCCAAAATTGACCACATACTTGGAAGTAAAGCACTCCTCAGCAAATGTAAAAGAACAGAAATTATAACAAACTGTCTCTCAGACAACAGTGCAATCAAACTAGAACTCAGGATTAAGAAACTCACTCAAAACTGCTCAACTACATGGAAACTGAACAACCTGCTCCTGAATGACTACTGGGTACATAATGAAATGAAGACAGAAATAAAGATATTCTTTGAAACCAACAAGAACAAAGACACAACATACCAGAATCTCTGGGACACATTCAAAGCAGTGTGTAGAGGGAAATTTATAGCACTAAATGCCCACAAGAGAAAGCAGGAAAGATCTAAAATTGACACCCTAACATCACAATTAAAAGAACTAGAGAAGCAAGAGCAAACACATTCAAAAGCTAAAAGAAGGCAACAAATAACTGAGATCAGAGCAGAACTGAAGGAAATGGAGACACAAAAAATCCTTCAAAAAATCAATGAATCCAGGAGCTGGTTTTTTGAAAAGATCAATAAAGTTGATAGTCTGCTAGCAAGACTAATAAAGAAGAAAAGAGAGAAGAATCAAATAGACACAATAAAAAATGCTAAAGGGGATATCACCACCGATCCCACAGAAATACAAACTACCATCGGAGAATATTATAAACACCTCTATGCAAATAAACTAGAAAATCTAGAAGAAATGGATAAATTCCTCGACACATACACCCTCCCAAGACTAAACCAGGAAGAAGCTCAATCTTTGAATAGACCAATAACAGGCTCTGAAATTGAGGCAATAATTAATAGATTACCAACCACAAAAAGTCCAGGACCCGATGGATTCACAGCCAAATTCTACCAGAGGTACAAGGAGAAGCTGGTACCATTCCTTCTGAAAGTATTCCAATCAATAGAAAAAGAGGGAATCCTCCCTAACTCATTTTATGAGGCCAGGATCATCCTGATACCAAAGCCGGGCAGAGACACAACCAAAAAAGAGAATTTTAGACCAATATCCCTGATGAACATCGATGCAAAAATCCTCAATAAAATACTGGCAAACCGAATCTAGCAGCACATCAAAAAGCTTATCCACCATGATCAAGTGGGCTTCCTCCCTGGGATGCAAGGCCGGTTCAGCATACACAAATAAATAAACATAATCCAGCATATAAACAGAACCAAAGACAAAAACCAAATGATTATCTCAATAGATGCAGAAAAGGCCTTTGACAAAATTCAACAACCCTTCATGCTAAAAACTCTCAATAAATTAGGTATTGATGGGACATATCTCAAAATAATAAGAGTTATCTATGACAAACCCACAGCCAATATCATACTGAATGGGCAAAAACTGGAAGCATTCCCTTTGAAAACTGGCACAAGACAGGGATGCCCTCTCTCACCACTCCTATTCAACATAGTGTTGGAAGTTCTGGCCAGGGTAATCAGGCAGGAGAAAGAAATAAAGGGTATTCAATTAGGAAAAGAGGAAGTCAAATTGTCCCTGTTTGCAGATGACATGATTGTATATCTAGAAAACCCCATCAACTCAGCCCAAAATCTCCTTAAGTTGATAGGCAACTTCAGCAAAGTCTCAGGATACAAAATCAATGTACAAAAATCACAAGCATTCATTCTTATACACCAATAACAGACAAACAGAGAGCCAAATCATGAGTGAACTCCCATTCACAATTGCTTCAAAGAGAATAAAATACCTAGGAATCCAACTTACAAGGGATGTGAAGGACCTCTTCAAGGAGAACTACAAACCACTGCTCAATGAAATAAAAGAGGATACAAACAAATGGAAGAACATTCCATGTTCATGGGTAGGAAGAATCAATATCGTGAAAAAGGCCATACTGCCCAAGGTAATTTATAGATTGAATGTCATCCCCATCAAGCTACCAATGCCTTTCTTCACAGAATTGGAAAAAACTACTTTAAAGTTCATATGGAACCAAAAAAGAGCCCACATTGCCAAGTCAATGCTAAGCCAAAAGAACAAAGCTGGAGGCATCACGCTACCTGACTTCAAACTATACTACAAGGCTGCAGTAACCAAAACAGCATGGTACTGGTACCAAAACAGAGATATAGACCAATGAAACAGAACAGAGCCCTCAGAAATAATGCCGCATATCTACCTTGCTTGAATGAGAATATCTGGTGAAACATATTAATTTCCATTGGAAGATGAACCTTGGCTATTTAATACTAAATCTTAAAAGCTGCAATTGGTCACTTAGATAAATTCATGGTACTCTTACAATTTGACAAAAGAAAAAGGTACTAACCACCTGTACCCTGATAACTTATGGAAAAAATAAATAATTAATTTTAAAAAGATTAGGATGTTCATGTGTCTGTGTCTGTGTCTGAGTGTGCTAGGGATAACTTGTGAGAAATTATGTACAGAGATGAAGTATACTTGGGGAGACACTTGGGAAAATTATGAAAAACTCTGACTGCACCTAGGAAAATCCATCATGACACTCTTACCTATTACCTAAAGAAATTAAATAGGCATGCAAATCAAGGCTATATATTACTTTGTAGAGTAAAACTACACAAAAAAGTTATGAGAATGTTAAATACAAAACTCATGTTATAGGTCTGTAGTTATAGTATAATCCATAATTTATTTTTATTTGCACTTAAAGTATATAACAGGATTTATTTAACCCTACAGAAGTAAAATGCAAATTTATTCTTCTTAAAGCATCTCATTATTTCTATAACTTTAAAAAGTTGGTAACTAAAGTATGGTTTACTTCCAATATAACAGATAAACTATTTTCTCTATGCTTCAACTCAAACCAGTTATGTCGTTCTTTTTGCATTAGCTGGTTGATTGTTGGCACTGGTTTTTATTACTTAATTAGGACATTGTATTACCAATTAGATGAAATATTTTTGCTCCATGTAAAGATGGAGTTTATGTAGGTGGTATATGGTTTGCAGAGTTCTAGGCCATTCACTGGGAAGGAGTCTATGCACAGGAAAGTAAGAAGGTAAAACTATTCAGTGAAAGACAAATACAGGGTGAAATATATTTCCATTAATACTATAACACATTTATGGACAAAGTACTTTTGGCATGTCTCTCTACCAAATCCTGTGAATGATTCATAAGGAGCACAATAATTCAAGAAGTTTCAGTGTGGAAGAGAAATAATAGAGTTAGCTATCATAATAATATTTCTCTTCCACACTGGGAGTCTTACCTTATGTTTTGAGAGTCCCCAGCTAAATTGGGGTTCCATACCAGAGTGGCTAGCAATCCTGTCCTAATGAGAAATGAAAATGAGCTTGTTCTGGGTGTCTCCAGTGTGTCTTTATGGGATATGTCTTTTAGCTGGTGAAAGGCTTAATGCCTAGTTGTCATGACAGGGAGTTCCTCACACAGGAAACTTTATACTGGCAGATGCCCCTGCAGCTTTTGTCTGACCTATGTCTAGCTGATGTCTACCAGACCAGCACTCTGGAGGCTGGAAGCCTGATCTTGTGTTCTCCCAAGCATTCCAGGGAAAACTCAGCCTGGGCCAGCCCCTGATTCTTCAGGTGGGTGATGCAAATTCAATACATCACTGCAATAGAAAAAAAGTTCAATGATTTTTATTTAGCGATCAGGCAGGGAGAGTGCAATAAGTTGGGAGGGCAGTCCTTCATCTCAGTGTCATGTAGGACAGGAATGAAGAGTCAAGCAGAGGGATGGTGAGAAAGCCTGGCATTTAGAAGTACACCTGAGGGAACAGTGTATGGGTTACTTTAAGTTCACCAGAAAATGACTGAAGGGTCCATTTAAAGAAAGCGACAGGAAAGCAGGGAGCCCAGTTGGCCAGGTGGGAGAGACGCCTCTAGTTTTTATCTCTGGCCAACAGCTTGAACCATTTGAATGTAGTGTAGAACTGGAAACTGTGTCAAGGGTAACTGAGCTCGGCTTCTGGTATGAGAAAGTGGAATTTGTATTCAAAATGTATGCCAAGCCAACATAATTCACTATACCTTGGGAGAAGATATAACGCATATGCAAGCAAAGTGCTACAGAAACATTAGGACATAGAAATTTCAACTTAAGCCTCTAGGAAGGCTTTTAGAGGTGGTAACATTTGTGTTGGAATAGACATCTGTGAAGGACACGAAAAAATGGATAAGGAATTGTTTATCAGCTTAATAAATGTTGAGTAGTCTGTTATTTTTTGCTAGAGAGCAGTGTATGGCATAGGTAAAAGCAGGTTATATATTCTTGGCTCTCATGCTAAGGACATTCAATTTTATATATATATGTGTGTGTATATATATATGTGTATATATATGTGTGTATATATATATGTATATATATATGTGTGTGTGTATATATATATATATATATATATATGCTTAAGGAATGATAAGATGTTTCAAGTGGAAGAGTGAGGTCCAGGAGAAAGGTAGGTTTTCCCTTACAGTTAATTCAGACAAGTTTGAAGGAAAAGAGTTGAATTGAGTTGGGAAATTGTGAGAGCTGAGCTTTGAGATGGCTATGTATAGTCACATTCAAAAACTGTCAGAAACAGATTGGAATATTGGAATGTGGGGGCGGCGGGGGGAACAGTACTGCAAAATTAGAGGTCATAATACAGAGGAAATGACTGATGCCAAGGAGATGAATGGAATGCTGAAGAAAGGGAGATAACAAGGAGCAGAAATAGATTAATAAGGACATAAAGAGATAAAGAAGAGTTCAAGAAATGCAGAGGGAAAAGGAAAAAAAATTGGAATGCCAGAGGCTAAGACCTCTTGGAATCTACTTTTAAGGGGCAGTAGCATGGATAAAGGAAGCTAACATTAAAAATTATGAAAGGAAAACCAAGAGGCATTCTGTTTAAGAATTAGCTATCATTACCAGGTCTTTGGGGACATTTGATAAAGTAGTTTTCCTGACTGTGGCAGCAAAAGGCATAGTTAAGCATGTTAAAAGTCTGAGTAGTAAAAAAGATTTGGAGAGAAACATGTAGACACTACTACACAAAATTTCTTTTTTTAAAAAAAAGAAAAATTAAGAGAAAAAACAATCAAAGATAATAGAAGAGTTTAGGAGAGTTCTTTTTCTTATTTCTTTGATGAGTGAATCCGAGCAACTGTCAGTAGATGAAAAGATTAAATGAAAAGTTAAATGAAACAGGGAGAGACTAAAAAGGCAAGCCAAAGACAACTTAACACAGTGGCACAGTGGTTCTCAACTGGGAGTCATTTTTCACCTCCTCAAGTGGACATTTTGTAACGTTTGGAGACATTTTTGTTGTCATAACTGGGGGGAAAGTGTAGCTGGCATCTAATGGGTAATGCCAGAGATGCTCCTGAACACCCTACAGTAGTCACATGACAGTCTGTTTCAACAAAGTAATTCAACCCCAAATGTCAATAATGCCAAAGTTGGGAAACTCTGGCTCAACTGATGAAAGAATGCCTCATAGCAGGTGAAAAGATTAGAATCATGAGCATATATTGAGGGAATTTCCAGTTGTAACATAGTGTCAATGGCATGGGTTTTATATTCAGATCTGAAACAGGATGCTGTAATGTGGCAAGAGCTGGCCTTGGAGTCAAATACCAGGGTTCAGATTCTAGTTTAATGGCTCTCCAGCTGTGGAACTTCAGGGAAACTGCTTATCATCTCCGTATCTCTGACTTCTTATTGTAAGATAGAATTAGTAAGTGCATTTACCATGCAGTGTTATGGGAAGATTCAATTACTATATATTAAGAGCTCAGAACAGTGCCTAACACTTTGATGCTTAGTAAATGTTAAATATTATTTTTATTATCTGATTTCAAATCCCCACTGAGATGTTCTTACCCTTACTAGATGTCTAACCACAGATTAGTAAACATGTCTAATCTTTGTTTTTCTCTTCTGCAGTTTAATAACCCCTTTTCCAAAGGTCTATTGTAAAGATCACCTGATAAAACATGTATACACAGTAGATGCTATCTAGCAGCGTCTGAACAAATGCAAGCTCTCTTTGCCCTTTATTTGTAAATTTTAAAATTATGATTCATCACTCACCATATTTAAATCTGCCTCAATTTTTAGCTTAATACATTACATTCACACAATAAACATTTTCGTTAGGTAGAGTTAATCATTCTATGTAATAAATACATGAACTTGAGCAAGGACACTTTTATTTTAGAAATGGGGGAACAAAATGAGTCACACATGGCATAAAGTGATTATATCATATTTCAATATCCTCTTAGTTATTGCCTTCTTGTATATTATAGACACTGATTTGTTGTTACTAATGCTTTAAACAATTATAATGAGTCATCTTTTTGTTTGCCGTAGTTCCAGAGTTTACAATAATGTATATCCAAAATGTGGCCCAGTGGAATGCTTCTCTGAACCTTCTTCCAATAGAGTACACAATATGATTGTTTACTGTGGGGCTTCCCGGTGTGGATTGCAACTGCATTCATCTAAATGACAGACTAGGTCTGTAGCCTAGAGACAAAGGAAAGACTCTGGCTTCTTGTATGAAATAAATTAGCAGAAAAAGATGTTCATGTTCTCACATGGGACTAGAATTAGATCATTACTCTCTCAGGTCTCTTACTATGACTGTTGTCAACAGTTAATTGTCAGAACTAATATGGTTTCCTAAAACAGCACTTCTTTAAAGTTTTTCCAGTTCAACTCAACTAGATTTATACAGTAGGGGTATGTCTTTACAGGGTGAAAATCATACGATGCAAATTTTTAGAAATTTTCAAGAGCATGAGAGGTTTATAATCATTTTTACTTCTCTATCGAGAAATTTTTTTTAAACTTCATTTTCCAGCATTAATTATAAAGATGTTTTAAGAAGATCACGGAGAACTCTAACAGGGAGAATGTAAGTGGGCTGAAATCTAATTCTGATAGGCAAAGAAAATGAAAAATTTAGGTTCCACTCTTGGATAATCAACAGAAAATAGGATTTAGATAATTCAGGTAAGCCATAATATGTGTTTTAAGAAATTATTGGATAACTAATTGACAAACTCAGTTGGAACTATAGGCCAGTATAATATACATTCAATAGTATCTGTTTAGCAGGAATTGCCTAATTGTAAATGACTCCTGCAGGAGCACGAAGGTAAATTTCTATTAATATAGGGTGTTTAATGTATTAAGATCATATGTTGCAATACAATTACTTTGATAGTAGAATGTCATGAGTTATTCTGCTTAAACTCTAAAGTTTTCTGTAAAGTAGGTATTTTTATACCTCCCATCTTTTTTAAGGTGTGGAATTAAAGCTCAGATAAAATAATTAGCCAAAAGTTAATCTGTGTGACTTTACATCATGTAATAATAATCAAGCCATGAATATCTCTTCAAAAGTTAAGAAGAATGTTGTATAATTGATGATGTAAGATGACCACAAGACAAGCAGATGTAAACACTTTTTGTCAACCTATGAGGCTTGTGGAGCTGGACTCTAGGTCACTCCTCTAGTCTTGTTGTCATGAGTCAGCTCCTGGGTAAGCTCATTTCCTACTGTATAAAAGACAAGGACTATCCAAAAACTCAAGGGGTTCTAATTATACTGATTAAATTATTAAGCATTATTTAGACATTTACGTAAGTTCTTTCCTATTATCCACCTATCCAGACATACTATTATGGCCTCTTCAAAATTTTTGCATTCAGCAAATGCACATTATATCTGAGATCTCAGAATCCCTCACCTTAAAAGTATTCTTAATTCAAATTCTGATTCCTTTCTATTTATCCTCCTTTAGAGTTGTTTCAGAACAAGCCTGCAGCTTGGAACCATGGATAAGGCCAATTCTTCAGTGGTGTCTGAATTTGTACTGTTGGGACTCTGTAGTTCTCAAAAACTCCAGCTTTTCTATTTTTTTTTTCTTCTCTGTGTTGTACATGGTCATTGTGCTGGGAAATTTTCTCATTATCCTCACAGTGACTTCTGATACCAGCCTTCACTCCCCTATGTACTTTCTCTTGGGAAACCTTTCCTTTGTTGACATTTGTCAGGCTTCTTTTGCTACCCCTAAAATGATTGCAGATTTTCTGAGTGAACACAAGACCATATCTTTCAGTGGCTGCATAGCCCAAATTTTCTTTATTCACCTTTTTACTGGAGGGGAGATGGTGCTACTTGTTTCGATGGCCTATGACAGGTACGTAGCCATATGCAAACCCTTATACTATGTGGTCATCATGAGCTGAAGGACATGCACTGTCTTGGTAATGATCTCCTGGGCTGTGGGCTTGGTGCACACATTAAGCCAGTTATCATTTACTGTGAACCTGCCTTTTTGTGGACCTAATGTAGTAGACAGCTTTTTTTGTGATCTTCCTCAAGTCACCAAACTTGCCTGCCTGGACTCTTACATCATTGAAATACTAATTGTGGTCAATAGTGGAATTCTTTCCCTAAGCACTTTCTCTCTCTTGGTCAGCTCCTACATCATTATTCTTATTACAGTTTGGCTCAAGTCTTCAGCTGCAATGGCAGAGGCATTTTCTACGCTGGCTTCCCATATTGCAGTAGTAATATTATTCTTTGGACCTTGCATCTTCATCTATGTGTGGCCCTTTACCATCTCTCCTTTGGATAAATTTCTTGCCATATTTTACACTGTTTTCACCCCCATCCTAAACCCCATTATTTATACACTAAGGAATAGGGATATGAAGGCTGCCATAAGGAAAATTGTGAACCATTACCTGAGGCCAAGGAGAATTTCTGAAATGTCACTAGTAGTGAGAACTTCCTTTCATTAAGACAAAACTCCTTCAAATTCCTCAGGTCAATCCACTGTTTAATATTTTAATGTATTTTTGTGGTGTATCTCAATTGTGGGGAAAGTAGTGAAGAAGATAATATAGAGAACATTTAATGAATATTAACAAGTCTTTTTCTAGGTATCAAGTGAAAGTTAAATATAAAAACACGGAAAAATCTCTGTTTAGATTACTGGTTCTAGAAATAAAATATGGGCACTAGATGGATAATATGTATGCATTTACTGCTTTTGTTACTGGTAAATGTAAATATCAAGAAAAAAATCAATGAGAACCTAATTCTCTGGTGGGCATACATTCAAACATTTGTCAGGTTTTATGAGTTTTCTTAACAACATGCCTAAAACTTCTACATGGATGAATAGTATTTAAGAATCTGAAACTGAATTTTGCCAACTTCAGGGAATAGCCAATCTACAATTTAATATAACTGCTTAAGTTCAAGTGGAGATTATTAGGTTATGAGACTCCCCCCACAAACCAATTATGCCTATCCCATACGGTTTTCAAATAGCTAGCAATGCTTTAAAATATGGAATGATACATACTCAGAAGCTTCCATTTTAAACCTTTCATTTAAAGGGCTGTCTCTGATTGGCTAGATAATTCCAATTTCCTTTTAGATTATGAGTTGCAGAAAAGAGAGGAGAATCTAGAAAGCTGAACTATTTCAACACCAAGATTTTCGTTTGTGCCACTTCTCTTCTTGTTCCTACAGTGCAGCTGCCAGTGGCTTATGTTCAGGCACCTGGTGGTACTCATCCTCCAGCAAGTTTTATTGCCAGCCTTGGCCTTAAATTCTCTGATCCCCATTTTCACTTCACCTTCTGTGGACTAGATCTGGTCCAGTGCAACCCAGAGAACCTCTCTCCATCTAGGGGGCCTCACTCATATTCTCTCCAAAGAGTTCTGAAACTCAACCTTGGGCAGGGCATCACCCTTCCACATTTATTTCTTCCTTGGTTTCTCTCCTTTAGGCCTATGGTATTTTTTTTTCCAAAGTAAACTGAAGATGATTCAGATTCAGATTTAATCAGTTTTTACATGTACTCTTTTTTTTTTAGTATTGCTGTATAGTATTATGAAATATCATTGCATAAATAGATTCATGTAGCCACGACAACCACAATAAGGACATAGAGCTCTTCCGTCACTTCAAAGAAACTTTCCTGTGCTGTCTCCCCTGTGATCTTAACCCTGGCAACCAATGATCTGTTCCCCATCACTCTATTTTATTTTTTCATTTCAAGAGTGTTGTAAAATTTATCAGCTGTTCAAATGGCCTTTGTAATAATTTTTAGAAAATTTAATGTGGTTGGATTTGTGAATCATTTTTGGTATCTTTTTTTGTGTGTATGTGTCTGATTTAAGAAATCCTTCTCTGTCAAGATCATAAAGACATTATTTAGATTTTCTTCTGTAAATTAAAACATATATTGCTTTTTATACTTAAGAATTTCATCACTTTGTAACTCATTTTGTACATTTTGGGAGCTAGGCATCTATTTTTATATATTTGTAAATATGTAGAAATCAGACTTGGTGTCATTTATTTAATAGTTCATTATTTCCCTCAATTTGCAATACTACCTCTCTTACATTTTCAGCTTCAGTGTATGTATGGATTTGTTACTAGACTCTATTCTGTTTCATTAATGTATATGTTTAGCCCTGCACCCATATTACGCTGTTTTAATTTACTACAGTTTTAAAATAAATCTTGATGTCTGATAGATTAAGTTCTCTCATCTCTTATTTTTCAGTGTCTTTGTTAGTTTATCCCCTTTATGTTCTATAAACATTTTACAGCCAGCTCGTCAGATTTCTTAAAATATTATTTCAGGATTTTGTTGTAATTGCATTGGATTCATGTGTTAATTGACATACAAAGATATTTATTATATTCATTGTATATCAACATATTTATTAACTTATAGAGAATGACATCTTTTACAAATAAATGTTGAAAAAGAAAAAATACGTCAACAAAAAATTACAATTATTTATGTAAAAAATGTAACTTGCAAAACAACAAATACTCTAAGCTTATGTACAAATTTAAAGATGTGCATTTAGAGAAAATTATAAAACTTAGCAAAAGGTAGTAATGAAGAGTGTATTAGTAAATCAAACTTAAATAAGTGAAGATAGACACTATATTAATAAATAGAAAAAGTATTGTAAAAGATGTCAGTTCTCTCTTAAGGTATTTTTTTAGAGTTACTTTTTATTCTCCTTGTAGTAGCTAATTCCTATTACCAGTTGCTAATTCTTTATATTAAGTATTCTCTGTTCAAATTACTCATGTGAGTTCTGTCTCCTGACTAGACTCTGACAGATACAGATACTTTTAAGTATTTCGAAGGTATTGAAAAATCAGAAGCATCTCATCAAATATGTTAATGAGAGAAATCAGGAGCCAGTTGAATAAAAAAAAGTCAGTAGCTTCATCTATTTATGCACTAAAGTGAAATTCATCTATGACATGCTTGAAAATACAAAAAATGATAGGGCTGGGTGTGGTGGCTCACGCCTGTAATCCTACCACTTTGGGAGGCCGAAGTGGGCGGATAACCTGAGGTCGGGAATTCAAGACCAGCCTGACCAACATAGAGAAAACCCCTCTCTACTAAAAATACAAAATTAGCCGGGCATGGTGGCGCATGCCTATAGTCCCAGCTACACGGGAGGCTGAGGCAGGAGAATCGCTTGAACCTGGGAGATGGAGGTTGTGGTGAGCCGAGATCGTGCCATTGCACTCCAGCCTGGGCAACAAGAGCAAAACTCCGTATCAAAAAAAAAAAAAAAAAAAAAAAAGATAGCATTTATAAAGTGAATACTATCATTTGGTAAACTCAAATTTGTTTCTCGACTTTTTAATAATCGCCATCCTGACTGGTGTGAGATGGTATTTCATTGTGGTTTTGATTTGCATTAGATGCTGGTGAAACTGTGGAGAAATAGGAATGCTTTTACACTGTTGGTGAGAGTGTAAATTAGTTCAATCATCGTGGAAGACGGTGTGGCTATTCCTCAAAGATCTAGAGCCAGAAATACCATTTGACCCAGCAAACCCATTACTGGTTATATACCCAAAGGAATATAAATCATTCTATTCTAAAGACACATGCACATGTATGTTTATTGCAGCACTATTTCCACAAATTTTTCAAATTACTCTAGTTCCAATAAAAACAAGGGACATTCCTAATGCTAAGAGCAATGAATTTCTAATTTAATTAATTCTTATTTAAGGGAAACTATTAAAGGCACATAGCATTGTATTTCGGTTAGGATTGTGATATTATGTACTGTAGAATCCCACCTTAAATTTTGTTTAAAATATAAAAAATAAATAAATAAATAAAGCAACTATTAATATAACTTGGTAATCAACTTTTGAATACACACATTTCAAAGTAATAGGATAGTATTAAAAATTCTTTTTTTCCTCTCTGGTTTACAGATCCTATAGACTTTCCCTGCACTGCTGACAAATTGACAGAGAAATATCATTAACTGAATAAAATGGCAGAAGAAGTGAACATTTTAGTAAATGTGGAAATAACTCTAGTCAATTGAAAAAAGTGTAAAGGAAAGTGTCTTGAGTTGGCTGTCAAAAACTGGGATTTGAAAATTAATTATATTACTATTTTTGACATTGAACAGATTACTTAGCTTTTGATCAAGTCACCAATCTCTTCAGTCTTTTAATTTTCAGCTATTTCTCTCAGAATAAAGAAAAGAAAAAAAAAAAACCTTTTTGGTTCACACAGGCTCTGTATTATATGGCTTCTTCTTCATGATAACCCATACAATGAGTTAATTAACATATTTCTCCCTGGCTAAGCCAAACTCTACCTTATTAGGGGATTTGTTTATGGTAGATGAATATATTCCTAAATTGCTTTTGATAATCTGAATATTTTAAAAAGTAAGAAGGGATGCTACCAAACCCAGGGCAGACTTTTATTTGTTTCCTGAGATCTCACAATTTAAGCTCCTTCTGCTATGCTTATGAACTAAGTTGATGAGCAGTCCTTCTGACAAGGAACAGTCCTTCAGACAATGCCTAGCTCAGAAGCTGTTCAAAGGAGCTGATGTGATGCCTCAGACTTTACAGAGAGACGGTGTCATGGCTAGTGGGGAGAGTACCCCAAAAGGCCAACGGGATAAAAGATGAAGAAGCTTTAGTTCCATTGACTAAGTATAGACAACTGGCAATAGTATGAGTCAAGTTAGTCACAGGACAAGGAGGAAAGTATCAGAGGTACACTTTCCAGGAATGCAGAGTAACAGAGTCCTCCAGGAAAAAACAGAGTAGGTGATTGCAAAGGCACTTCAGGGTGGTCTTTAGAGGAACATAAAGGTGGGGTGTGGGTGGAATGGGTCTGTCAGCAGAGCCAAGATCCAGTATTTCACCATAGGTGTTTTACTTTTTAAACCAATCTACATTTCATCATAAATACTTTTCCATGGAGAAGATCCTTGCCATATTATATGTTGTATTTGCAATATCTTGAAATTCAAATAGATTTAACCTCATATCGAGTACATGAAGGATATCATAAAACTACTAACATGTCAACAAAAAGTTGTAGAAAACCTCTCATCTTTGTCTTGTGATGGAGTTCTCACCCTTAAAAAGTCATATTTCTTACTCCATAACTTTCTGAACATTTATAGTTTGTTCAGCTTTTTCAAACTCTTTTACTCTCTGTCATAATATTGTCCTGAGGGAAATTAATGGTCACGATAATCTATAGAACATCATTTTAGTCACACATTGAAGGCATGAACTGATTAGACCTGTGAGTAGGAAGTGACATACAAGAAGGTTAGCAATAACCCTTAGATATTTTCAGAATTCTGCTAAATCATTTAGGTGTTGAGTCCAATACACCAGGGCAGGCTAGAGTATCCTCCCGTTACATAAAATACACATTATTTTGTATTATATTCTTTACCACTGAGAAAGAGGCACAGTTCTTGCAAGATCATTGAATGTTATAGGCAGCATAAAAACTGCTTTGTAAATATTACTTTAGATCAATTTTAGGTTGATTCATAGGATTTCCAGTTTTCAGTGGGTCCCCGTACTAATTCTGGTCTTCAGTGCAAACTGCCCAGCCATTCAGGCTATGTCAACCAGAAATCCAATGAAATGGAGATATCCATGATAAATAAGGACATTGTGTAGATTATTTACAAAAGTCAATTAGATAAATAACAATACTTTTAGGATTCCAGAAAAAAAAGCTCTGCAGAAGCCAACTGCTTACTATTTAAAAAATAGATCTTAGTATGCTGTTGGGTCTTATCAGGGACTAAGTACCTGACCATTGATTTCCAAGTGACTGCCTACATGACAAGCACTGCTCATCCTGAACTGTTATCAGATTTATTAAATCATAATTTCTAGCTGCCACAGCAGCAAGCCATCACACATTGGAAATGGCATGTGTAGGACCACGCTGAAGCAGGTATAAAGGCACTAGGAATTGGTATGAACAGATAGTCTAAATCCCTTATCAAGTATTTCTGTGGCATTAATATATTTTCTTAAGCTCAATATTATGACCTCATGAGAGAGTTTCTACGGATGACTTCATTCTATGCCTTGGTGCAAGCCAAAAAATGGGACTGCTGCTGCATTACTACTCACTCAGATGACCTTCACGGACGCTAAGGAGGAAGAATTCTCTCATTGGCCAGAGCCATAAACATTGCACTTATTTACCAGATTTAGATGGAGAATTGGTCATAAGTAAAAATAAACATGAATTTGTGGGCTTTGAAAAATGGCTTTGTTAGCTTGTTAGGGGTCTTGAAGATCAAAATTGAAAATTGAGGAAAGTAGTCTGGGAGGGAAGAATGAGGATGAACCTATGTGAGTGGGCTCTAAGTGTGTAGATTTTTGTACTTTACAGCAATGCCTATCAGGGACCAAAAACATGGACTCTCTTTTATCAAGGTTAGTCTCATACCACTGCTACGGCTCCTGAATGCTTGGTCTGTTGGCAGAAGGGAGTCATGCTGCAACCTTGTTATGGTGCCATTCCGCAGAAAGACCACATCCATTTGGTGGCAAATCAACTGTATCACACACCTCTTCCTCTGAAGCGGAGGTAGTGATTTGTCTTTATTGGAATTCATTCCTACTCCTGATGTGAATTTTCCCTCTCTACCTGTAGTCCTTCTCCCCAGACACAATCCCAGGGCACACAGAGTGTTTGACATATGGATATAGGATTCCACAAAGATTGTCTCTGGAATTATAGACAAAAGTATTTACAGTGAAGAAACTGGAATTTATTGAATTTACAGTGAAGAGGTGTGACAATAGAGACATATCATGGATCCATTTTTCTGGGAAGCTTCCAGCCACAAACAAGATTGGAATGGCCTTTAAAAGCCTCAGATAAAAGGCTGTTGTTGAGATTATACTCACATTTTTTGAGATGGTGAACTCCAAAATGTAATATATTTGTTGAAATGACAGTTAATTTGCAATTTTATGTCACCAGTAGCTAAAATACTCACAATCAGATAACAAGGAATAGACAAGGCATAGATTGGACTCTCTCTCCATCATTCCCATTGATCCACTTATGGATTTTGTGGTTCCTGTCCCAACAATTCTAGGATTTACTATGATCTTGCTTATTTATTTATTTTGTTTATTTATTTATTGCTAGTGGTTTATTGACTATCTTGCTTCTATGGCTAGAACTATACTTCAGTTATGGAAAGCTTTTAGCCAGGATCTCTTCAGCTATTGTTTTAGTCTTGTGCTCCCTTCTTCTGTGACTTCAATTATGTTTATCTTTCTCCAATGTGTCTCTAATTCATGTCTTTTCTTTGCCACCTTTGCCAATTTAACTGACAACAGAAAGCTTTTTTTTTAAATTCCTATTTGTTTATTTTACATTTTTCTAAATAAGAAATAGGGTTTTTATTTTCAATTGGGCATATTTTTTGTCTCTTAAATTAAAATGTTACCTGTTTTCTACTTTAAGTATGTTCACTAAGTATAAAATGTATGTTTCTATTTAGATTTTCATTGACAAATAATTAACATATTTCCCCCCCAAATTGCTCCAAATTATGTTGACATTTTTTCAATCTGTAAGGTAAAGAGGTCTTATTATTGTCATAGAGTTGCAGAGTATTTCTGTTCTTTTGCACTCCTTGTGCATCTGCTCATTTTTCTACTTATTGATATTTCTTTATTTTAATTACTAATAATATTTTGATTTACAAGGAATTAGTCTCATTGGTCATATGTGTTGCACATATTTTATAGTTTGCTTTTTTATTTAATGTTGATTGTGGGTTTTTTTGATATATCAAATCTAAAAATGATTAAGTCAATCGATTCTATCCATTACATAGCCATATATTTATGGCTTCTTTAACATCATGCTTTAGAGGCCTTACCAACTCCAAGATTATAAAAAAATCTTCACGTGCTTTTTTCTAATTTTTAAAACTTAATCTTTGATCCAATTAAAATTTATTTTGCTTTTATAACTGTATGCAGATAGAAATTTACTTTTTCCCATGAATTTCATTTATATAGTAATCTACATTTCTTTAAATTATTATAAATATTATTATAAACTATAGTTTATATATATATTTGGTTATATTTCTGGATACTATTCTGTTTCATTTATTGTTTATATATAGATATATATAATTAAAATAATATAATATGTGCATTTTATACATATCACACTGTGTGTGTGTGTGTGTGTGTGTGTGTGTGTGTGTGTGTGTGTGTGTGTATGGGGGGAGAGAGAGAGTGAGAGAGACAGAGAGCATGGACCAAAATATTTCACCTTGGAGCTTTTCTTATTTTTTTTGGTAAAGTTACTTCTGGTTATTTTTTTCTTGCAAATATTTCTTGTCTACTGTCACACAATTTATCTCCTAGTAATCTTTGTAGGCTATTTTAATAATGGTTATTTTATGCAATCAAAAGAAACGATTTCTAATCATCCTGAGCAAAATGGAATTATTAGGAGGATTTGGCATTATCTGCATGTTTGATAGTACATTTATCTGCATGTTTGATAGTTCCTCATAAAATGAGCAGAACCATTAGAAGCCAGACAGCATGAAAAACAGTCAAGATTATGCTTGTCTGGTAAAAACAAATGCTTGTTGACACTGGGTCTTCCCTGAATCATTGCTGCTGAAATCTAACATTATTTTACTATTGTGGTAGTCCCTTAACTGTCTGTTTGTCATTGTATATCTCCCTTAAGATAAAATTAGGCTTTTTATCATACAAAGCTAAATTAGGCTTTATGCTTTTGAATTTTTCTTTGTAGTCTGGATATTTTAAAACTTTAATTCATAAGTGTGTCCATTGATTTGGTTTATAAAAGTTCGAACATAGTTTTACAATCTTTAACTTTTTTCCCTCAACATTATGTTTTTAACCATACATATTCATGTACAAAATATTATTTAACAATTTTAATTATTGAATGTATTTTGTCACATTAAAATATTATATTTCCCCACTCTCAAATTTATATATATATGTACTTAGGTTTTTTCCAGTATCTCTCTCCTTCAGTCAGTGCTGCAATATGTGTCATTGTGCTCAAATGCTTATATATGTGAATGTTTTACTAACATGTACACATACACACAGGATAGATAGGAAGATAGAAATACTAAGTAATAGGGAATCTTACCTTCAATTTCTTTACTTAAAGATGACCACTTGAAACTTACATCAGAACCTGTGGAGATCTAGAAAACTTATATAAAATATAGTTGAAAAAGACTGTTGATGTATTTTGGGAAAGAAATTTATATAGGGAATAAATGAGAGCCTCTTTAAATATTTGAAGAAACATAATACTGAAGTGCTAATAGATTTACTCTTTAAATTACAAATGGTAGAAACAGTGGAGCACAGACTGAACTGTCTTATGAAGCAGTGGGCTCCTTGTGATTGGAGGAAACACCCCGAGGCGAGGTGATAATTTTTAAGATTGTGTGATTGTTTTATTAACAGAGAGTTAGGAGTTGAATACTTGAATACTTCCTTTGCTGACTGATACTCAGTTAAAATCAAGTAATCTTTTGCTTTCATATGTATACACTAGTTGGCAAACAAACAAACAAACCTTTTTTTCTTTTCCATTTCTGGAAAATTATTTTGTAAAACATAATTACTCCCACTGGAAAGTGACCTCAGATCTCTAAAGGGCGATTTCTTGCTTCACCAATGAAATCAGTTTTCTAGAATGAAGTTGAACGGCTTTATATTGTATTGTCTTAAGATACCGTAATTGCTCGGTTGAGTGCAAGGTGATCAGAGCCCTCACTACATCAGGACAGGACCTGAGAGGCTTCCTTCCATACGGCATAGTGTAGGGAACCAAGTTAAAATGCATCAAGTTAAGATGATATTACAAATATTTTCAGTATGAAGACTCATAGCAGAAAGTGGGAAATGGAAACAAACTAGAGGACACCAAACTGGGAAAATAAGAAAGAAGTGAAAGATTTGGACAACTTTTTCAAAGTGTAAGTATTACACATTCATTGTGAACATATTGTTGCACTGGAGAAATAATTGATGACATCTCTTATAGATGCAAAAACAGCAACTAGAAGATAGCAAAGTGGAAGTTATTGCGTCTCAGACAAATTGAAAACTCCCTCTGGAAGAAGAACATTCCTGTTCTCCACTTCTCTGTCTATATCATTCTTCCACTGCACTGCTTTTGGGCAACCCTGGTAAGAAGAGGACCAGAATCTGATAAACAGAAGAACATATGTTACAACCATTATCTGTCCCTTCTCTGACCCATTTATGCTTTCTGTTTAGTGACTCTGTAGCCATTAGTTTAACAAATATTTATTGACTACCAAAATCTGCCTCAAATGAAGAAAGGTGTAGCTATACACAGTAGAGTAATGGTCAGTAGTATATCCTTTATTGTTTGCTTCTAGGCTTATAGGTAATCAAGTATTATACATTAAAATAAAAACAAGAAAAATTATTCATGCTTATGATTTCAGAGTTCCATCGACACATTGTATAGTAGATATTAATGTAACAGCAACCCTTTCATATCCGACTTGGTTTTACACCAAGAATAGGGAAATTTTCTTATGGTGTATTTTGGGATCTGAAAACACTCCTGTCTCTGAGGTATAGTGGCAATGACAGAATGAATGATTCAATAATGAGGAAGATTCTAGGTGCTCTGTGGACTGTCCAAGGAATGCTGACTTATATAAACTCCATGTGTTTCCATAACTGCCTCTGCACTTAGAATTTTAGAGATGAAATTAGCTTTAGAGATAATCCAGTTCTATCTTTTAAGTTCAGTCACAGAGCTAGAAAGTAGCAAATGTTATTTGTCTATACTATTGGGTAACTACCTTAATTATTAAGAAGAAAATGAGATATAATGTTGAACCTGATCTGTTCTACTTGCATTAAAAAAATCATAGGAAGTTAGTTTGGAGAAGAATTTCTAGTTGTTTCCTATATTTTGAAAAATTAAGACTAAAAACCTTATCATTTATTAGATATTGAAAAGATATAATTTGTGGGAAATTTGGATATTTTCAAAAATATATTTTTCAAAGATAAGATGATTTTTGAAAAAGGAATAATTCCACTAACATTATTTAACAATTTTTTGTTAATCATGTTTTATTCTTTCTTCTTCCTTCTCCTTCTCCTTTTCCTTCTTTTTTTCTTCCTCTTCATCCTCTTCCTCCTCTTGCTCCTTCTCTTCTCCCTCTTTCTACCCCTTTGTCTTCTTGAGCACCCTTTTCCATCTCTTTCAATCTCCACTCCCGTGAAAATGCCTATTACGTTCCACTCTGAAATGTAACAAGTGACATCGCCATTTCACATGTTAGAAAAGGAGTTGAGAAAAGTCAAGGAACTGTTCATTCCATTAGAAATTTTAGGAGCTGAGACTAAATCCAAGACTGTCCCACTTTAGAGCCCCACCACTGTTCTATCACTCATAAGATTTAGCTTTGTTTGTCCAAAAGCATCTCCTAGTCTACTGTAGGAGTCATTACTACAAGTATACAACTTACTAGTAGTATAAACTTGGGCAATTTACTTAGCCTAAGCTTCTCTGTGCCTGAGTTCCCTCAATTATAAAATGCATATTTGAATCGTAGCTACTTTGTAAGGTTATTTTGAGCATTAAATGAGTACAAATGCATGCCATATGCTTAGGGGACTGCTTAGAACACAGAGAAATGTCATTTGTGATAAGATTTGCCACTTAAATGAATCACACAGTATTTTGTACATACATCTATTATAGCAAATATTAGAAAATGTGCTTTATATAAAAATAATAATATTTATAGCACTTATATATTATTTATAGCACTTATAAATATTATTATTTTTATATAAAGCACATATTCTAATATTTGCTATAATAGATGTATGTACAAAATACTGTGTGATTCATTTAAGTGGCAAATCTTATCACAAATGACATTTCAATTATGGAGTTTTTTTACTGTAATTATAATGGTTCATTATTATTACAATATAATGAACTGGTATATATTCTATACCAATAGAAGTATAATCTAAATTTAGTTGCATGCTCTGTGTAAAGGATTTTTTTTGCTTAATAACCTATGAAAATAAATAATTTTTTATTCCATTAAATAACTGTATTTAATAGGCTTTCCACAATGAATCGAATGCTATAAGCAGTTCCTCATGGTGTCAAATTTTATCTTTTTAAATTCATAACTATAGCTC
Organism: Pan troglodytes; assembly: GCF_028858775.2. Lineage (NCBI taxonomy): Eukaryota > Metazoa > Chordata > Mammalia > Primates > Hominidae > Pan > Pan troglodytes. Next base: position 18,393,418 of record NC_072413.2, read on the forward strand.
TTTAGGAATTTTTTTACTCTTAGGAATGGGAATATCTTTCTTTTTCAATGTTTCTTTGCTTCCTCGTTTCCCCTGCTCATGTATACACATGATTAGAGATGCCAGCATTGCCCCAAATCTTCCACATGGAAATGAAATCCCATCATGGAAACTTGTAGTTAGGTCAGTTCATGCCTCGTTGATCTGTTTACATTCTTGAGTAACTTAGGTTTCTGCATTCTTTTTTTTTGAGATGGAGTCTCACTCCATCACCCAGGCTGGAGTGCAGTGGAATGATCTTGGCTCACTGCAACCTCGGCCCCTCAGGTTTAAGCGATTCTCCTGCCTCAGCCTCCCGAGTAGCTGGGACTACAAGTGTGTGCCACCACACCCAGCTAATTTTGTATTTTTAGTAGAGACGGGGTTTCACCATGATTGCCAGGCAGGTCTTGAACTCCTGACCTTGTGATCTGCCCGCCTCGGCCTCCCAAAGTGCTGGGATTACAGGCATGAGCCACCATGCCCGGCCTGCATTCTTCTTAAAACCAATTCAATTCTTCATAACCAATGCAAACACGGAAGGCCCTGAAAGTGTAGGATATAGTGCTTCAACATCCAGGTTAAAACTACATAATGAAAGCTTGAAAACAGTTTAAACACTTTTTAATTTGGTTTACGATTACCTATACAATTTTAACTTTTAAAATATAAAATATTTATTATTTTGGTCATGTCTAAATAACCTGGTTCTAACAAACCACTGAAGAATATAGAGGGGTGCAGAGCTTCAGTTAGTATAAGGACAAATAAATATCTGTTGTGTACTGTTGGATACACAGAGCTAAGGTCAAAAATGTTTCCTGAACCACTTCAGGAAGGGTGTGTAGGGTTTTCTCTGTGACCAAGTGGCCACATGTGTTAAGAAAAATGTCAAAAAACATTTAAGAGCAAATTTACTTACTAGTTAACTTTTCTGAGAATTTCTTATGCCTTTGAAATGAACTATATGAGATATTTCTTAAAGGGCCGTTCCTGAAAGGTGTTAGAGATTTTGACAAATTCAAGTTTGTCAGGTGTGTATAGAAAGATAAAACACAGTCAGAAGAAAGAGACTGAAAACACGTTGTTGGTTATTGTTTCATTTATAGTTAATTGCTTTTTATGTGACAGAAGGTAAACTTTGATTAACTATTTGTTAAAAGGTTGAAAGGAAGTGTTCTTGACCTTCAGAGAAATTTTCAGAGTGTAACCATTGGCTCTTCCTTCTCTATTATAGCAAATTGCTTCTATCATTTTCTTTTCTTTTTTCTTCTTTTAACATTTTTTTTTTTTTTTGAGACAGAGTTTCACTCTTGTTGCCCAGGCAGGAGTGCAGTGGTGTGATCTCGGCTCACTGCAACCTCCGCCTCCCAGGTTCAAGCGATTCTCCTGCCTCAGCCTCCCAAGTAGGGGGGAATAGAGGTGCCCACCACCACACCTGGCTAATTTTTTTGTATTTTTAGTAGAGACAGGGTTTCACCATGTTGGCCAGGCTGATCTTGAACTCCTGACCTCAGGTGATCCACCTGCCTTGGCCTCTCAAAGTGCTGGGATTACAGGCGTGACCCACCGTGCCTGGCCGCTTCTTTTGTTTCTTAAAATACTTCCAAGAACATTAAGACTCTCAGTTCCATTTAGCCTTGTGTTTAAGGCTAATTGCATTCACGATTTGTTCCTGATCTACCTTTCGTTAATTTAATTTTTATTGTTTCTTAGCACGCCCTCTTCTCCAGCCAGGCCACTCAACTAACAGTTTCCTGAATGAAGTACATCTTTATATTTTTACCTTTGATTCTTTATTCATGTTATTCATTTCACTTGAAATAAAAGAGTTTTCCTTCACTTTTGGCTAGCAAATTTCAAACTTTAGAGAAGTTTTAGCACAAATAGAAATTATTCGAGCTAAAACTTATCTTACCACTTTGGCATAATCTCTTTAATCTTATTAACATTTATACTATTCATGTATTTCACTTATACTTTCCTGTTTCTGATTTTATATTTTCATTTCTTTAGTATGTGTAGTTTTTTCTAATTATGACAGGGATTCATATCTAATCCTCTTTTTCACACTCTTTCAACTTTCATAGCAGTCATGGGTGTTAAATATTAGTCAACTGAGTATTTACATACGTAAATATATGTAACCTCATTAAATTGACTATTTGTTTTGTTTAGAATTGACTATATTTCTTTTGTTTATAAACTAGAGGTATTGTAATGCCAATCATTGTGACATTTTTCTGATTTCTTTGTTTTAGGTAACTGAATATTGGATACATGGCTCACACAAATGAATCGATGGTGTCTGAGTTTGTACTTTTGGGACTCTCTAATTCCTGGGAACTTCAACTTTTCTTTTTTGCCATCTTCTCTATAGTCTATGTGACATCAGTGCTAGGCAATGTCTTAATTATTGTCATTATTTCTTTTGACTCCCATTTGAACTCTCCTATGTACTTCTTGCTCAGTAATCTTTCTTTCATTGACATCTGTCAGTCTAACTTTGCCACCCCCAAGATGCTTGTAGACTTTTTTGTTGAGCGTAAGACTATCTCCTTTGAGGGTTGCATGGCCCAGATATTCGTCCTTCACAGTTCTGTTGGGAGTGAGATGATGTTGCTTGTAGCTATGGCATATGACAGATTTATAGCCATATGTAAGCCTCTGCACTACAGTACAATTATGAACCGGAGGCTCTGTATAATCTTTGTGTCTATTTCCTGGGCGGTGGGCATTCTTCATTCTGTGAGCCACTTGGCTTTTACAGTGGACCTGCCATTCTGTGGTCCCAATGAGGTGGATAGCTTCTTCTGTGACCTTCCCTTGGTGATAGAGCTGGCTTGCATGGATACATATGAAATGGAAATTATGACCCTAACGAACAGTGGCCTGATATCATTGAGCTGTTTCCTGGCTTTAATTATTTCCTACACCATCATTTTGATCAGTGTCCGACGCAGGTCCTCCAGTGGGTCATCTAAGGCTCTTTCTACATTAACTGCCCACATCACAGTGGTCATTCTTTTCTTCGGGCCTTGCGTTTATTTCTATATATGGCCTTTTAGCAGACTTTCTGTGGACAAATTTCTTTCTGTGTTCTACACTGTTTGTACTCCCTTGTTGAACCCCATCATCTACTCTCTGAGGAATGAAGATGTTAAAGCAGCCATGTGGAAGCTGAGAAACCGTCATGTGAACTCCTGGAAAAACTAGGGATCGTTATGAAGGAGCATAATCCTGAATTAGAATGAAGACCCTCCAGTGTATCACAGTGTCATGCCAACCATCTTTGCCAGAGATATGGGTTATTGAGTTACAGAATTGGCTTTTTGTTTTAAGTGCAAGGGAATTGCATCAAGTCAGTCTCTGGTTCTATTTAAATATAATGTTAACTATTTTTTCATTGTTTATAATTCAAAAGTACAAATTGTCTTGAAAATATTTAGTAGTATTTTAAAATATTTTATAAAGATTTAGAGATTCCAATGTGCATAAAATGTTATTCATGTTACTAAGCTTCTGATTCTCTTCAATTGAATACATCATAATTTAGACCTGACAATCAAAATGTACAGTCATACTGAATTTCTGATATCTTTACCCAATTTATTCATAACATTACAACATACATTGACATAGTAGAAAAAGTATTACATTTTACAACATGGATTTCACCTTATTGTTATACATTTTTAGCTTTTCTTTATCTTATGTATTAAGTATTTTAGTAATTTATAATTTGGTTATTATATATTTGTGTATTTATAGTTTTCCCTATTTACTATTTTATTCCTATTTTTTTCTGTTTTCCTTTAGATTATTTGACATAAATTTTTGCTTTCTACAAAATTTTCTAGGTATTGGGTGCCATCAACAACATATATATATGTGTGTGTATATATATATATATAATATATATATATATATATACATTTGTCAGAAGCCTACTTATTTTTAAAGTAGAATAAATTGGCTATAATAAATTCCACATTATTCACAGAAAATTTCAAATATCTTTGAAACTGTTTGCAAATATGGCAGATGTTGAATATTTAAGTTCAAAGAAAAAGTAAAGTATCTAACACATACAAATGTACAGAATGACACAAATCATTTGCTACTGAAAACCCAAAGTGAAATTTGTTCTTTCATATTTGTTTGAAAACAGAAGAGAGAAAAGTAAAATTTATGTACCTCTAATACTAGTGATTAAAAGCATCTGTTAAGTATTGTTTCATTTCCCAGCTAAAAGTTTTCTTATGTACTTCTCCCTGAGATTTGCCTTATGAAAAGTCCTTGTAATAGGAAGACTAATTGTATTCTATAATAACAATGAGATAAAGAACTACTTAATGGAAAATATAAAGCCTGTGATTGTAATCACTCTAGATTCCTATTTTAATTATAAGAGTTATGTTAGTGGCTATGTGTACAGATATTAACTCTGCATGCTAAATCCTACTGGAAGTAAAATTTTAGATATAGGCACACAGTCCTGTTAAATCATCATATTGTTTAGCTGGTGTTTTATTTTTTTGAGCTTCAGATTATTTTTGGTTAACTTCATTTGTACACTGTCAAACATAATGACCTGTCAAACTTGACTACCTGTTATATTTTTAATATGGTGCCAAAACATTTTGGACACACAATAAACATGAAAGCATTGATGATGTTTTTGGTAGTATTATTTTCTCCTCACTACAGTGGAAGTGAAAAGCTGTTGACTGTATACTTCACCAGTGAGGTCATTTCACTGCTGTAATTCTCATATGTAAAATAAAGTTGTTAACAATAGCTATTTTGCAGGAACTATGTGACACAAGAGGATATAATGGTAATAAAGGCACTTTATGAAGCATGAAACATACAAATAGCTTTAGTGTTATTACTTTTGAAAAGGTAACTCTGCAGGCACCTGGATGAGTATGAATTCTGTGAAGGCAGCCTTTTGCTCTTCTGCCTGTCAAGTAAACAAAACTGATGATGCATGGGCCCACTCTTTGTTTTCCCTTATTAAAATGTACAAGTCTAAATTTAGAATTTTGCAGTGATCATTTATTAGCACCAACTTAGAAACCAAATTAAATATATTCAATAACAAATAAATGTATGCTGTGTACAAAATACACTATTAGAATTATACAAATATTAATCCTTTCCATCAAAATCTTAGCATCAGATATGGCAGAAATTAATTAAACATGAATAATTAAAATACAATCTAGGTTTTGATGAATGTCACGTACTATAGAAATGAGAAAGAAAATTGATTTCTTACTCCTGAAGTAAAAAAGACATGGAAAGAATAGATTTGGATTTCAATGTTTGGATGTTGTATTAGTTTCCTAGGGCAGCCATAACAAATTTCTACAAAATGGGTGGCTAAAAAAAATATTTATTATGTCACAATTCTGGAGACTATCTATCACAATTAAAATATATTTCCTTTAAGATTGAGAATGAGACAGAAAATATTACTATCATGATTTCTATTCAATGTGCTGAAGATTCCAGACAATTTGAGACAAAATAGCAATAAAATATGTGCTTAGAAAAAATATATTTTTAGAAAAATATTTTTTCTGTATATATGTAGAAAATATTTTAAGCTATTAAAGTTAACTAGTGCATTTAGCAATGTTGTTTGATAATGGTTAATTTTTCCCAAATTGATCCATAGATTTAATGCAATCTCAATCAAATTTCTAATAATATATTTGAGCAAATTGACATGCTGATTCTAAAATTTATATGGAAATACAAAGAGGCAAGAATATCCAAAGATATTTTGAAGGAAGACATACATTACGTATATCAAGACTTTCTTCAAATTTGAAAGAAGACACAAGAAGTCTTCATATGTGGTAGAGTATGTCGTCCTTTGAAACTTCCTTGAGTATTCTTGCCTCTTTGCATTTCCAAAGACATGAAATTAACCTAGATGCCCATAAATGGCAGACTGGATGAAGAAAACATGGTACATATACACAATGGAATACAATGCAGCCATAAAAAGAATGAGATCATGTCCTTTTCAGCAACAGAGATGAAGCTGAAGGCCATTATCCTAAGCAAAGTAACACAGAAACAAAAAACCAAATACCACATGTAGTCACAAGTGGGAGTTAAACACTGAGTATGAATGGACACAAAAAAGAAAATAATAGACACTGGGGCCTACTACAGAGAGAAAGGTGGGAGAAGAGGGAAAATCCAAAAACCACCTGTTGAGTACTATGGTTATTACCTGGGTAACAGAATTATCTGTATAACAAACATCTGTGACATGTAATTTACCTATAAAACAAACCTGCACATATGCCCGTGAAATAAAAATAAAAGTTAAACAAAAGACTACATATTGAAATCTTGTATTGGTAAAGAAAAAAGAAACATGTTAATGAAACACACTAGAGATTCTGGGAACAAAAAGCAAGTACATAGTCACCTGATCTATCAGAAATAGGATAATGAAGAGAAGAAACAAAAATATGAAGCTTGGCAATTGTACTCTTACCTTTAACAAACAACAACAAAAAAGCTTGGCTCTAAATTCACAAAATTCACAAAAATAATTCAAAATAATATATATTTCTATATAAATAAAAATAAAGCTTTTAGAATATGATATAGGAGAACGTTTTCATGACTTTTATATATGCAAGGATTTCTTAAATATGACACAAATAACTTTAAACTTAACAGAGTCTATATTGGACATACAAAGACTTGAGATTAAAGCTCTTAAAAACAGACATCTGGTAAATCTATGATTGGTAATAGTGCGTGTGTGTGTGTGTGTGTGTGTGTGGAGAGAGAGAAAGAGAGCAGAGGGAGAGCGCACGCATATACAACAGCTCTGTGGCTTGGATGGTCTGGGCACTTGGAGGATATACAAAGTATAAACCTACATTTTAAGAACCCTCTACCAAATTGGGAAACAAGACTCATGCAAAGAAACAATAAAGTAATACAAGAAAATAAAAGAAAAAATGACAAACTAGACTTCATTAAAATACACTATCAATCACCATTAAAGATGAGAGTGAAAATGCAGGTCCTCACAGACACCAGAAGCTGGAAATGGCAAGAAACAGATTTTTCTCCAGAGTTTCTAAAAGGAGTGTGGCTCTGTTAACATCTTGATTTTGATCCAGTGATACTGATTTTGAATTTCTGTCCTCCATAACTAAGAGAAAATAAACTTCTCTTCTTATAAGCCACCAATTGTGTAGTAATTTGTTACTATAGGAAACAAATACATATGGTAATTCATCAATTCATCAAACTATACATACACTTATGATTTGTGATTTTTTTATGTTTCTGTTACACCTCAGTAAAGAGTTTGCTAAACATTAAATGCATAAAGAACAGGCTTAAATGAGGTATGAATTTCTTCAACAAATATTAATAAAGTTTTTATTCTATCCAGAATTTCTGCTAACTACTGGGAATTTAATGATGAGAAAAATGAAAAATATCCCAGTCCTAGTGGAAAAGGCAGGTTAAACAAATAGCTATAGAGTCTAAATTGCTTTGATAAAGACTTAAGAGCAGGTAAGAAAAATCTGAGGCCTGCAGTATGTTCGTAGACAAAGAAGAAACGTGAAGTTCTCCCTAGTACAGAAATCTACTTACAAAGGCAACTATCTGCAAAGGATGATGAGATAACCACTACACTGGAGAAATTAAAAGCTCAGATTATAGGAGGCAGGGTAAATTAAAGGGAACTAAGTATCCATCAATTTTCTTACTTCCTTTTCTAGAGTTTAGAGCTGTTACTGGAAAACAGCTCCCCTTCCAGAACTATAATTCTTAGTCACCTTTCTTCTAAGTAAGTCCATATGTCCTATTCTTACCAATAAAATATCATATTCTTACCACAAAAAGAAATAATTTGACTAAGTTCGTAATAATTAAGTCTGCCTTAACTCTTTAGTCCTTTGTCTGCCAAGAGGATGCAGAAGACTCTGGGATCCTAAAGAAATCTTAAATCAAGAAGATGCAAGAGGAAGCGTCGCCAACAATATAGCTAACTAGAAGTGCCTAACACTCAACCTCCTCCCCGGCCACCACACAAAAGGACCAAAACAACAAACAAATAACCACTTTTCAACTAAAATATATGAAAGAGAGCCCTGGAGTAAAACAGGGAAATGGCAGAGACCCTGTGGATCATGGAGACTCAGGATGGCCATATAAAAAAGGGAATGGAACACTCTGCCTTTACCGTCTTGTCTCTCCTAGTGGGATGAGGTCAGAGCCAGGGCGGACTCTCCTTACAGAAAAAAGGTATGCAGGAGGCCCTCAGCAATACAAATTAAAATGTGGACACCCACAATCTTTGCTCATGGAGATCACTGTAGTCCTCACAAGTCCTAGGCCCAGCCTGAGGAGTTGCCTGGAGTTCACATGACTATGTTACTCCAAACAAGGAGCCCACATTGTGTCTCCTCCTGCCCTATTATCCAAGCTGCTGCCGTGTAATGGCATCTTGAGACTGAAGCCACTGCTAGGGTGCCTTCTCATTTGGGGGTCAGTAGCCACTGTATCTTCCCATACCCTAGGCTTCACTGCCACTACACCACACCTACTAATGGCAGCACACCATTCTGCAGCTGAGCAGCTACAACTTCTAACCCCATGGAAACAAACTGTCAAGGAGGCACTCCATCTTTCCATCCCAGTGACTGCAGTATCTTGGCTCAGAGCCTAGGACCAACAGAACAGCTGTAACCTTAGTACCTGAGCCCATGTGGCACCCTGTTCCCCAAGGAACAGGCACCCATGCCCAGTGATTGTACCCAAGCTAACAGAGCAGCCTCACAAACTCCTGCATCCTAAGACATTTTCTTATGAGGAAATCCCCCCGTATGGGACATCATGGCTGTATCTTGCTGCTTTAGACTATCAGCATATTTCTCAGCATATTTCTTAACCTTGCAGGCCAGGAGAGAATGGGACAATATACTCAAAGTGCCGAGAGAAAAAAAAAAAACTTCTAGTCAAGAACAGTATACTCATCAAAGTTATTCTTTTTTTTTAAATTTTATTATTATTATACTTTAGGTTTTAGGGTACCAGAATCTACAATGAACTCAAATTTACAAGAAAAAAGCAAAAAACCCCACAAAAAAGTGGGCAAAGGATATGAACAGACACTTCTCAAAAGTTATTCTTTAAATATGAAGGAGAAGTAAAGTCTTTCCCAGACAAGCAAAAGCTGAGGGAATTCATCACCACTAGAACAGCCGTACAAGAAATGCTTAAAAGACGGTTTCAAAGGATGTTAATTGCCACCATGAGGTGAAAGGATGTTAATTACTACCATGAAAGTATTTAAACTCATGGGTAGAAGTAAACTCATAATTAAATTCAGAGTGCTACATTATTGTAGTGGTGGTATACAGTATGAAGGTTAAAAGTCAAAATGGTCAACAATAACCATAGCTACAATAAGTTTTTTAAGAAATAAGCCATACAAAAGATGTGAATTAAGACAACAAAATTATAAATTGGGTTGGAGGGTAAAAGTCTAGAATATTTGCAGGCAATCAAAGTTAAATTGTTATTAGCTTAAAATAAACCTTTAGAACTATAAGATTTTTTATGTAAGCCCCAGAGTAACAACAAAGAAAAAAGTTACAGCATATATGCAAATGAAAAAGAGAATGGAATAAAACCAAGAAACCACAAAAGTAAACACAAGAGAGGGAGAAAGAAACAAAGACCTACAAAATAACCAGAAAACAATGAACAAAATGGCAATAGTAAATCCGTACCTATCAATATAACTTTCAATATAAATGTATTAAATTCTGTAATTAAAAGATGGCTGAATGCATTTTAAAAACATACAACTATATCTGCTTACAGGAGACTCACTTCACCTGTAAGGACACATACTGACTAAAAATAAAGAAGAAAAAATTATATGCCAAGCAAATGGAAGTCAAAAGAGAGCAAGAGTAGCTATACTTAGATCAGATAAAATGGACTTTAAGTCAAAAACTGTAAAATGAGACAAAGATGGTCATGATATAATGATGAAGGGGTCAATTCAGTAAGGGGATATACAACTACAAATATATATGAATCTCAAACCAGAATACCCAGACATATAAAGCAAATACTATTAGATGTAAAGGGAGAGATAGACTCCAATGCAATAACAATAGAGGACTTCAATATCTCACTTTCGGCAAAGGACAGATCATCTAGACAAAAATTCAGCAAAAAAAACAACAAATACAAAGTGCACTCTAGATCATGTGGACCTACCAGATAGTCACAGAACATCCCACTCAACAGCTGAAGAGTATGCATTCTCCTCATCAGCACATGGAAGTGTCTTCAGGGTAGATCAGATGTTAGGCCACAAAACAAACCTCAGCAAATCTGTAAATATCAAAATCAAGTATCTCTTTTGACCATGATGGAATAAAACTAGAAATCACTAACAGTAAAACTTTAGAAACCATTTAAATACATGTAAATTTAACAACATGCTCCTGTATAACAAATGGATTAATGAATAAGTTAAAAAGAAAATTCAAACACTTCACGAGACAAATGAAATTGGAAACACAGTATATGAAAACTTATGGAATACAGCAAAAGCAGTTCCAAGAGGGAAGTTTATAGCAATAAACACCTACACCATAAAAGACAAAAAATCTCAAATAAACAGTATAACATCATACCTCAAGGAATTAGAACAACAAGAACAAACACAAAATTAGTAGAAAAAAGAAATAAATGAGAGTGGATGTAAGTGGAATAGTGACTAAAACAATACAGAAATCCTTGAACAGAAACAAACCTTTAGTTAGATTAACTTAGAAAAATGGAGGGAAGGTTCAAATAAAATTAGAGATAAAAAAGTATACATTAAAATTGATGTAACAGCAATACAAAGGATTATAAGAGACTATTATGAACAACTACATGCCAACATATACATATACAACCTACCAAAATTGAATTATGAAAAAGTAGAAAATCTGAAGAGACCAATAGTGAGTAACAACATAGAATCTATAATAAAAAGTCTCCCATCAAAGAAAACCTCCAGATATGATGGCTTCACTGCTGAAATCTACCAAACATTTAAAAGATGCTATCAATACTTTTCAAACTATTTCAAAATAATTGAAGATGAGAGAATTTGTCCAAACTCATTCTACAATGCTGGCATAACTCTGATACAAAAACCAGTCAAGGACACAACAAAATATGAACTACGGGACAATATCTCTGATAAAAATAGATGCAAAAATCCTTAAGAAAATACTAGCAAACCAAATTCAACAGCACATTAAAAAGATCATTCACCATGATCAAATGGGATTCATTCTAGATAATACAACTTAACATTATACAATAAATGTGATATATCACATTAACAGGATCAAGGACAAAAGCTAATCTATCACTTTGATAAACAGAAAAAGTATTTGACAATATTCAATGCTGTTTGATTAAAACTCTCAACAAAATGTACCTCAACACAATAAAGGCCAAAAATGACAAATTACAGCTAACTGGAGAAAAGTTGAAAGCTTTTCCTCTAAGATCTGAAACAAGACACAGATGCCAATTTTCACCACTTTTATTCAACATAGTACTAAATTCCTAGCCAGAGAAAGTAGGCAAGAGAAATAAATAAAAGGGATCTAAATTGGAAAGAAGGAAGTCAAATTGTTTCTATTTGCAGTTGACATGATTTTATACATAGATTTTATATAAAGGTCCAACCAAAAAGCTCTAAGAAGTGATAAATAAATTCAGTAAAGTTGCAGGATACAGCATCAACCAAAAATATCGGTAGCATTTCTTTTTTTTTAATAACTTTTATTTTAAGCTCAGAGGTACCTGTGCAAGTTTGTTACATAGATAAACTTGTGTCATGGGAGTTTATTGCACAAAATAATTTCATCACCCAAGTACTTATTTGTTCTATTGGCTGCAGGGTGACTATAGTTAATATTGCGTATCTCAAAATAATTAGAGGAGAGGATTTTAAAAGTCCTTACCACAAACTAATGATCAATGTTTTAGATAATGAATATGCTGAATACCCTGATTCTATCATCACTGAATATATGCATGTATTGAAACATCACATTGTGCCCCATAAATATGTGCAATTATGTGACAATTAAAAGCAAAATAAAACTTCAAAAATAAAGATGGAAGAAACCTGGGTTGCTCAATCTCTGACAGGTGACCAGTCACCAACCATAACACTACTGAGCATAGTTACATGAGCAGATGTATCATTTCATGTGGCTAAGTACCTAAAATTTTATGATATTTTGTTACATTAGCTAGAATTACTCAAACCAATCACAAAGAGAGTGAGATATAAGCCTGGGCAGAAAAATCAATTTTAGAATGATGTTGTAAGTCTTACTAAGAAATCTCAACTTTGCTAAAAGGACAATGGAAACATTGAGGTATTTTAGGAGGTTTAATGTTATATATTTAGACTAAGCAATTTGATAGGTTACAGAAAATGTATTACAAATAAAAAATCATAAAGATAATGAGATAAGTTGATGACACCTACTGCATCAATCCAGTGTGTAATGAGGATCATAATAAAACAGAATTGAACAGACTCAGAAATATTTAAAGTTTATACAGATAATGCCTATTACTTGACTACATTTGACGGTAAGGGAGAAACAAAATTGGTGCAAAATTTTCTTGCTTGAGGAGCTAGCAAGACAATACACAACTCCAGGAGTTCATTCATTTAAAAAATGTCTTTATTATTTGTCATATAAGGGAAAGATAAGTTGAATATTGTCCATAATGAATTTGAAGTGTGTATATAAAAACAAGTGGAGATGCTCAGTAGGTAATTGAATATATAGAAAAATATACAGAAAAAAACATGCTATTTAAAAAAATAACTACCTTTAGCACCTTCTCACAGGAGAATGACAAAATTCCCCCTAAAACCAGAAGCCATTTATTTAGTGAAATAGCTTGGTAGGTCACATTTTTGTAAGTGTTGAGCAAGAAGCGGATCCATTACAATGGGTCAAGAAGTGTATTAGCCAAGGTCACCGAAGAAAACACAAAACATATTTGGCAAAGATTTTCAATGTAATATGAGAATCAACTATCTATAAAAATCTTGGCAGGATTAAATGAGGCATCCTAACACCAGAACCAGCAGGAAACTTTATTACTCTTGGCCTGAAGAGACAAGAAGAGGGTTAGAAATTGTTGAGAGCTAGAGCCATAAAGGGACCTACAAGGTATAAATACTCAAGGATAGATTACTAGAAGAATTCTAGTGAAGTGGCAGGGAGGAGAAACAGAAATCCAGACCTTTCTCTCCTTTTTCCCTCTAATCTCCTGCCAGATCCTTTTATTCTCTAATCTCAATAAAGGCTAGAGGCAGAAAAGCCCAGATAATGTAGCTATGATAGTGAGCCAACAGGGGCCTGGAATAGAAAAGGGTGGAGAATGAAACAAACAACTAAAGAAAACTTCAAGAGAAATCAATAGGAAATGATGACCTGGGGACAACTGACATGATGTAATAGTTGATTTCAAGAATTTAGGGTACAAATGGGAAAAGATGAATTTATAGTTGGGAGATGATGTGTTAAGAAAGTTAGATACTTAAGAGAGAAAGTTGAAGGAATTCATACTAATGGTAATGGGTTTGGTTTTACAAAATAGGAAATGAGTTTATACAGTACATATATACATATGCTAAGAGCCCATGTAAAGATGAAAATCCATATATCTTGTTCTAGGGTGTGAGAACGATGATCAAGGCTGTTTTCTGTGCTTTCTTCCCCTTATCATTACATAGGTCCATAATGGTTAAATCTCTTTACTGTCCAACTGTACAAGAAGGGACCTAATTCTGAGTGGTCTATTTCAGTTCATTTATATGCAAATTATCCGGCATTAAAATTCAATTTAAAAAATTAGCTCAGCTCCTATTGTGCCACCAGGATGATTTAAATTCTGTCTTTTCTTAAAAGAAAAGGAGCAGAACATCTCTAAATCTTTGTGTTTCAAATATTTGGTTTCAATTTTGGGTCTGGTTCTCAACACTGACCACTAGTGTTAACATACAGTTTATTACAGGAAACTTCTGTGAAATGTTCTATAACAATTGTCACAACAACACATAATGAAAAGAAAAAAATGCAACATCAACTAGGATGGGATGCCAGCATCAACAGTTCATTTTTACTCCTGGTATTACAACCCATATTTTCACTGTTTAAAAAAAATAATTCAAGTTCCACATGAACCTAGCGGTACAGTAGCAATATGACAACAACCTAGCCACTTATCTCAGCAAAACAAAAATTTTACTACTTTTCATGTGCCGTGCAGACTCATTTTTTTCAGAAACTGCTTATCATTTGTTTATGTATAATATTTAAGATACCCATAGGTGATAAGGAATGAAATGATAGCCAATTGTATTCATTAGATTTTGCTCCACATTAAGCCACCTCAAAATTTATTGAATTAAACTAGGAACCATTTTATATTTGTTCACAAACCAGCTGAGTACCTTTTCTGGTCTGGGCCAATATGTTTGACCTCTACTAGGATGTCTGGTAAGTCAGGGTGAGCTGGACAATCTATACTGACCACACTCATATGTCTGGTAGTTGCCAGGTTAGCAACATGAGCTGGTTTACTGTCAGCCAGGCCCCAAATTCTCTCCACATGGTCTCTCATCTGTCATCAGCTGGAGCTGACTTATACCTGAATGAGAGCTTGTTTTATATTATCAGGGGTTTTGTGAGGTAGTTATTATACACTTGGTGGCTTGAAATCTGCCATAGTGGGAGTATTTGTACCACAGACATTGGAAAATACTACAAATCAGAGCCTTCTCTTTCCCCTTTACCCCATGAACCAGCTCCTAAACATTTACCAGGACATCATTGCTTCTTGTCTTCCAAAAGACTGGCTTAGGCTCGATTCCATGGTGGCCTCAGTATTCCCATAGTAACAATAGAGGGCAGTCCCAATGCAAAATTCTCTTGTGCTATTATTCCTTTCGGCAGAACAAGACACATGGTCAAGTCCAGAGTCAGTGCAGAATACCACTCATCAATTTAAAAGAATCAACTATTGATTCACAGAGTAACTGGGGTGAATCTCAAAGGCATTATGTTGAGTAAAAGAAGCCAGTGTCAGTAAAAACATATGTATGACCCCATTATAACATTCTCATTTTTTAAAAAAAGAGTTTTATGGTATTTTTGAAAGGTAAAAAGTAACCACCACATGGCCACTTCTACGCTCATTTATTCAGTGAATCAATGATATTCTGTGGGTATCTACTATTTGCTAGGTTCTGGGCCAGGTGTTGGGGAGATGATAGTGATCCTAAGACACTCAGTTTTTACCCACATGAGTCCCACAGTCTTGGAGTTGAGATGCAGAAAGGAGAGAGAAACAAAAACATGTAAGAAAATCAAATGAGCAAATTAAAAGTTTAATGAGGGTTATGAAGGTAGTAAATAATGTTGCGAGATGAGAAAAAACAAAGGAGTGAAGAGGGGGGAATGGTGCTCAGAAAAAGCCTCTCTGTGCTCTGTGTAATGAATAACCTTCTATTTAGTTCATGTGGGAAGGATATACAATAGAAGAGCCAAAAGAAACAATATTCAGGCAGACAAAAGAGAAATGGAAACTCCCTGAAGTGGAAAGGAATTGTGTGTTCCAGAAAATGAAAGCAGGAATTTAGTGAATGACCAATGAGTGAGAAGAAATGAAGCTGAGGTTAATATGTAAAATACAGGATAGCAAGGGCTCATTATGGACACTGGATTATATTTCTAGAGCAATGGGGACTATGATGGTCCCTTGGTGTCTATGGGGAATTGGTTCCAAGACCCCCGCAGATACCAAAACCCATGGATGCTTCAGTCCCTTGTATAAAGTGGTGTAGCATTTGCATATAACCTATGCACATTCTCCTGTATACTTTTAAATCATCTCTAAATTACTTATAATATCTAATACGATGTCTACATATCACTTCGTTTAAGTGAATTCAATGTAGTACTTGATGTGTTGCAAATTTCAGTTTTGATTTTGAAGATCTGTGGAATTGTTTTTTTCTAAATACTTTTGATCCGTGATTGATTGAATCCATAGACACAGAACCCACATATACAGAGGAATGTCTGCATGTTTATCATTTTAAAGTTGTTTGACTTATTTATCTTATTTTTAAAGATTTGTCTTATTTTTAAAGACTGCTCCTGAGCATTCAGGAGAAATTGACTGGAAAAAAAAATCAGTGCAGAGAGTTGGAGATTATTAGAAGGCCTTTGAAACATTTAAGGAGAAAGAAAGGGATGGTTTAGACAAGGGAAATTGTAATAGAAAGCTTTGATGGATTGGGCATATTTTAGAGAAAGGTACAGCAGGACTGGAAGTGGGAGTGAGAAAATAGAAGAAGTGAAGTTTCTGGCTGAAACCACTGGGGCAATAGAAATGCCATTACCTGGGTTAAGGGAGACTAAAGGAGGACTAGATTTGGAAACAGAAGAATTGAAATGCCTGTGAAAATTAAAGAGAAGATGTGAAGAAGAAACGTGGTCTATCAGTCTGGGCTGATGACTGGGCTCCTCTCCTCAATTAGGCTCATCAAATTTCCTGGGCACTCACTCTGTGTCACAACATTTACTTTTGTCTTTGTCCCCTGCTCTTCTCTGTATATTTCCTAAGTCCTTCTCCAGCTCTAATGGGATATGTTTCCACAATATCCAAAAGCAAGCTATTTTTATATCTGGGCAGTTTTACCCACTTACGTCTAAGATTCTTTTCTGATTCTGTTGTATGGTCAAGTATTGTGTAGTGATAATTAAAATATTGGATAATTTTGGCAAAATATTGTGTTGTATGGAATTTGAAAACCTTTGACATAAAAATTTTCAAGAAAAGGAAGAAGTATAAGATTAGAGAAAACAAAATTCTAATTTTCTTAGACCCATTGCTGGATTTATATTTCTTTGGATCTAATTTTCTTCATGCCCTGTGCATGTGTGCTAGTGCTTACTGGCACAGTCACTTTAGATAAGGACAAAGAAAGCACATGGATAGAGGCAGAACATTAAATGAGGGCAAATATAGTTGTTGCAAACTTTGAGGTCACTACATTTCTCTCTCATGACATATGTTCTCATTTGCAATTATAGGCAAACAATTTAAAAGTTCTTACCATCTTGATATGGGGGACAAGCAACCAAAATATTGTTAATAACTCCCATAGCAAGATGAATTCACTTAACAAAGTTCATTTTTTAATTGGCTTTCACAATTCATGGGATTGGCTATCTGAGACTTTTGGGAGTGTCATGATATTTAAATAGTTCCTTTATAGGCTCCTGTAATTCTCTTTTTAAAATTATTTTTTAAAAAGTTTTGGAAGCATCTTCTCTTCACCCTGTTGTTACTTTCCTGAGATTTATCTCAAAATTGGTATGTGGAATTTAATCGCATCAAGCTTAAAAGCAACTATACATGTTGCCATTCAGAGAGATAAAGGGATTCTGGGCTAAAGTTATTACCACAGTCAAGGCAACCTGTGTTTTTGAGCATGAGGACTTGGGGTTTGGGCGTGAGAGCCTAACATAAAACAAAACAGTGAATTATTGCTGATTATTGTCACTGCTAACACAAGCATGGGATTGAAGTGGCAAGATAAAAGTGAGCATGTTGATGTATAGTTCAGAAAGAGCAGAGAATATAATTGGGCACTACTTTGTTTTTAGAGGTGGGAGGATCACTTGAGGCCAGGAGGTCAAGGCTGCCGTGAGCCATGATCACATAGTTGCACTACAGCCTGAGTGATAGCGCAAGACCCTGTCTCTTACAATAATAATAATACTAATAAAAAATTATTTTAATGACCAGGTAAACATCCTTAGATAGAGGTTTTCAGTAATCAGATCCTTAATTGAGCAATATGTAGCAGTTAAACATATGTTCTTTGCACATTCAAATCTTCAGACTACCAGTGTGCCTTGTGACGCTAACTTTAGCACTAAATTGTAGCTGCTTCTAACACAAAGTTAGGATTATAATAATATTTACTTTATAGCATTGTAAGGATAATAAGGTAATTATTGGTCACATATCACTGCAAGATAACTAAATCAATCTCGTCACACCCAAAAGCCTTTATTCAACTTAATTATCTACATAGTAAGAAGCCAGTTTCTTCCCATAAATATGATTATCTTCATTACCAAACTATCTTCTTTCTCTTCTACAACTTTGATTGATTCTTTTCATGTCTGACATCTGTACCACTAAGACCTTTACATGTATCTATTTGTTAATCTGGGCTGTGCAATCTAGAGTTTGAGCCACAGAAGATTCTACAATTTGACCTCTTGCCTTATAACCTTGGCTTCTTCCTTCCTGTTTGACCAGAATGCTTTTAGTTAAAGCTCCTTGCTCAAATTAATTTCTGAGTCCAGAAAGTACTTCATACAAATTTCACATTTCTCCTTTAAATGGAAGTTTTATTTCACATTCGGTTTATCATTACCTTAGGCAGAGACCTGCAATTAATTTCCAAATCAGGTACTAAGGATGGGGTGTTAATCCCATTAGAGAAGTTTATTTCCAGTATAACCTGATGTCCAAGACAAGGCATTATTTAACTCTGTATTTGAAATCTGAAGTAGAGTTAATAATGAAATATCAGAGAATGTCTTCCCCTATTTCACAATGATATCCATTTGTAACCTAATTCTAGCTCTAGTTTACTGCATTTACTTTTTTTAAATAAGTTAGAGGTGAAGAATGCTAAAGGTTGGAAGTAGCTAACCGGTGAATGGAGAATTGTAAAGAACGCTATGTGGTTTTTCTTCAGTGTCTACTTTCCTTTTTGTCAGATTTGTATTCCAATGTTTTAATAAATTATAGGTTTATTCTAGAAAATAATGACTTCATTCTAATATTTCATTTTAATCTTATTTGGTCTTTTAAAGTCTCTTAGTTTGTTAATCTTCTCAGAAGCAAATATTTTTCTATTCAGATTGGCTTTACTTGTAAGAAAGTAAAACTATATTATGTAATTTTCAATTAGAATATACTTTATAGTTTACACAGCTCTTTGAAATGTGCACTATCACAAATAAGGACTCAAAAGTTTAGAGAATTGTTTCCAGCAAATTGCACAAGGACATTAATCCTATCCGTTTTGGTCATCATTATCTCTCTGGGCCTGCAGAGTTTTTGGCCCATAATCACCAAAGGTACTCAAGAAGTTGGAATGAATGAACAAACACTATCACAGAGTAAGTAGTGAAGCCAGAAATTAAACCCAGATCTGATCTCAAATTCTGTGTTCTTATATTAAGGCATCTTGAGGAAATTCACACTCTGCCTTTCCAAGAAGACTGACTAATCCCACAACTGTTAATATGGGATATGATCATCTCTTACTATGGAAAAATATTTTTAGAATGATTTTAGAGAAATTCTGCCTGTACTTGTAGAACCAAGTTGCAGACAAACTGAAATGGTTTTAGACAATTTTGACTCAACACACATCAGTTTGCACATTTTTGTCAGGCTTTGTATACATATATCAGATACTTTAAAAGGCATCTGATTCTGTGAGGTAATACCAAAAAATCAATTACTAATTTTTATATTTTTAATGATCTCAATATTTGAAAGTCATTCCATGAGTATCTGTCTCAACTAACTATTGACTATGACTGTAGACACACAGGGAGCTCCATGTAGCTTCGGGGATCTGGCTATGAATTTCATTTTCAAGGGCTCTTTTTTGAGAAAACAGATAGTTTCAATTTTATTTTGAATACAATTAGATAAAATTAGCATCATGCACTTATATCAAAATTATAAAATTGTTTTCAAATTCTGTACATGGACATATATACATATGGATACAAATGTCAACACATAATTTGAAAAACAATTTTACATCCATATTTTGTTCTAGAAAAAAACGAAAATGTTAGTATGTATCTATATGTTGAGACTAAATTTATGGTTCCCTAACATTACAAACATGCTTAAGCCTATGAAGAGAATATTATTCAAAAAAGCCAATTTTGCATGTCAAGTCCGTAATAAGGTTAAAAACTAAATTTTCATTTAATTAATTTCTAATAAACTTGCAAAATTACAATGATGTTTCCCAAGGGAATGTTTATTTTTCACAAATAAGGTATTGCATATACTTGCTATGTTATTGGTCTGAAGTGGAATTCCTCAAGGCTTGCTCCTCATTTTTCTTTAGTCTTTCTGAAATGTAACCTGCCTAGTGAGGCTGTTACTGATCACCTGGTTATAGTCCATATTCCTTTGTTCTGCTTTATTTGCTCCATGGCACTATTCCATAAATATTTTCCTTTGACAAAGGTAGTTATCTTCATTACCAAACTATCTTTTTTTCTCTTTTTGCTGTCTCTCAACTTCTCCCCTCTTAATTCATAAATATATATATCATGTCAGTTAGATGTCACTAACTGATATAATACATATTTTACTTATTTATTTTTAATTGCTTGTGCCAACACCACCCACCCCCACAGCTTTAGGATGCAAGTTACATGAGGATGGGACAGTTTTTATTATTTTTTTCTCCCATTGCTTTGTCTCCAGGGTCTATAAAACTGTGTGGTACAGAAAAGACAATCTATAATTATTTGTTGAATGAATTAATTACATCAGAGATGCTATTCAATAGGCCTTGGAAAACTCTTCTGTTATTGTGATATTAGCTCAATTACAGAAAGAAGAGGCTGTGAAATCATTAGCAAAGGTAAGTAGTTCAAATATAAATTTAATTAGAAAATCTATTATGCTATCTGAAATTGCATTTAGTGTTGCGGGAAGTCAGCGACCCCAAACGGAGGGACTGGCTGAAGCCATGGCAGAAGAACGTGGATTGTGAAGATTTCATGGACATTTATTAGTTCCCCAAATTAATACTTTTATAATTTCTTATGCCTGTCTTTACTGCAATCTCTAAACATAAATTGTGAAGATTTCATGGACACTTATCACTTCCACAATCAATACCCTTGTGATTTCCTATGCCTGTCTTTACTTTAATCTCTTAATCCTGTCATCTCGTAAGCTGAGGAGGATGTATGTCGCCTCAGGACCCTGTGATAATTGCATTAACTGCACAAATCGTAGAGCATGTGTGTTTGAACAATATGAAATCTGGGCACCTTGAAAAAAGAACAGGATAACAGCAATGTTTAGGGAATAAGAGAGATAACCTTAAACTCTGACCGCCGGTGAGCCAGGGGGAACAGAGCCATATTTCTCTTCTTTCAAAAGCAAATGGGAGAAATATCACTGAATTCTTTTTCTCAGCAAGGAACATCCCTGGGAAAGAGAATATGCCCCTGAGGGTGGGTCTCTGAAATGGCCCCCATGGGTGTGGCTGTTTTCTATGGTTGAAACTGTAGGGATGAAATAAACCCCAGTCTCCCATAGCACTCCCAGGCTTATTAGGAAGCGGAAATTCCTGCCTAATAAATTGTGGTCAGACCAGTTGCTCTCAAACCCTGTCTCCTGATAAGATGTTATCAATGACAATGGTGCACAAAACTTCATTAGCAATTTTAATTTCACCCCAGTCCTGTCGTCCTGTGATCTCGCCCTGCCTCCATTTGCCTTGTGATATTCTATTACCTTGTGAAGTACGTGATCTCTGTGACCCACACCTATTGGCACACTCCCTCCGCTTTTGAAAGTCCCTAATAAAAACTTACTGGTTTTGTGGTTTGTGGGGCATCACAGAACTTACCGACATGTGATGTCTCCCCCAGACACCCAGCTTTAAAATTTCTGTCTTTTGTACTCATCCCTTTATTTCTCAAACCAGTCAATGCTTAGGGAATATAGAAAAGAACTTACGTGACTATCGGGACAGGTTCCCCGATAATTTAGTCCCATCTTTGAAGAGCAGGTAGCCAATCATATTAAATAATACTAAATTTAGCTTCTGTAAAAGAGGAATCATATGGTAAGGGTAAAGAGTACAACTGTGATACTAAAAGAATCACTTTTGATTAAAGAGGATGTATGCTTCTGAGATTCTAGGAAGATACATCTGTCATTGCTAAATTATTTAACTCACTGTTGTATACTTTACATTTTTTGATACAGAAAAGCAAATGCAATATCTCACTCACACTAGTTCAATTGTTACAAATTAATTTCAATCTATTCTTATTGCTGCAGACACCTCAAATACACGGCCTCATGCCATTCCTTTATTTGTTGTCATTTATCAAAGTAACTGGACTGATTTCCATATCTTTACACCTGGCCTAAATTGCCTGTCCCTTCAAGATTCTGTAAATGGTGCTAGACTCCTCATTTTCAACTATTAATAATCTGAATGCGTAAGTACAGTATGTACGATTTTCAAAGTTCTATTAAGGTATTGCACATTTCTACAAAAACATTTTAGAATTCAATGGCAAATATTGCTGTCTCTCAATTTCTCTCTTTCTATATAGGTTTATCTGTTAGATAAAAACTCTCTCTCTCTCTCTCTGTCTCTCTCTCTCTCTCTCTCTATCCATCTATCTATCTTGCAAAGCATAAAGGCAAAAGTAAATAATAATTCATATAATTATCTAAGTGAGCCCAGGGAAAATATTAATTCCTAACAATCATGTGAATACTCTTTGTCTTATAGCCTCACCATTTTATTTTTATATTAGAATCAAAGCATCTATTTGATTTGCAAAATGGTAAAAAGCTTACTCTTAATCCATCTTAATTATCTTTTCTTCCCTCTAGATAACTTCAGCAGCTCAGATTCAGTTAATGGATGGAGTAATAAATCAGTGGTTACTGAATTCAATTTGTTGGGGCTGTCTAGCTCTTGGGAACTCCAAGTCTTCCTTTTCTTTATCTTCTCTGTGTTTTATGGAGCTGCAGTGTTGGGAAGCATCCTTATCATCATCACAGTAATTATAGACTCTCATTTGCATTCCCCAATGTACTTTCTTCTTAGCAATCTCTCTTTCATCGATGTGTGTCAGGCTACATTTGCCACTCCCAAGATGACTGCAGACTTCCTCAACGAACACAAGACCATCACTTTCCAGGGATGCATGTCACAAATCTTTTTCTTGCATGTTTTTGGGGGTAGTGAGATGGTGCTTCTTGTTGCCATGGCCTATGATAGATACATTGCTGTATGCAAACCTCTGCACTACATGACCATCATGAACCGGAGGGTGTGAACTGTTCTGGTGGGGGTTTCCTGGGCCACTGGCATCTTGCACTCAGCCACCCACCTGGCATTCAAAGTCAATCTGCCTTTCTGTGGACCCAACAGGGTAGACAATTTTTTCTGTGACCTCCCCCTAGTGATCAAGCTTGCCTGCTTAGACACCTATGTTTTTGAGATCCTGGTGCTCACTAACAGTGGTCTGCTCTCACTTATGTGTTTCCTCCTTTTGCTCATTTCTGCCACTATCATCCTTGCTACTGTGCATCGCCAAGCCTCTGACGGGATGTCCAAGGCCCTTTCCACTCTGTCTGCCCACATTACTGTTGTGCTTCTGTTCTTTGGCCCATTAATATTCATCTATAGTTGGCCCTTTGAAAGCTTCCCAACTGATAAATTTATCTCTGTGTTTTTTTTACTGTCTTCACTCCTCTCCTTAACCCCATGATTTATACTCTGAGGAATAAAGATATAAAGGAAGCCATGAGGAAGCTAAGGAGATGACATGTGGGTTCCAAGCAGGGTTTTTAGACAACTACAAAGGAGTAATACAAATTCCTACTTTTGGGCTTTGAAATTAACATATGTGATTATTATTATGGTGTTTGTATCACAAATAGTTTTTTTACTAGACTAAATTAGAGGGCCTGAATATGGTGATCTGGAGTTGGCAAACACAGTGCAGAATCTTATGATGCCAGTTCCTATATTCTGTGTCTCACATCATCCTCCCTAAAGCTGCAACTACATGTATTAAAACCCATAAGCAGTTTTTCCCCTTATACAGGCACCATAAAAAATTATCTCTTTGAGAGGTAGAGGTAAGAGGATCACTCAAGCCCAGGAGGTCGAGGCTGCAGTGAGCCGAGATTGTGCCACTGTACTCCAGCCTGGGCAACACAGTGAGACCCTGTCAAAAAAAAAATCTCTTGCAACATTTAAAAATCAGCTCTATATTAAAGAAGATTAGCTAGTTCATGTGATTCACTCTGGGTAACATAGAGAATAATTTAGCATTATTTGAGTTAAAACAGAATTTGCTTTGAAATAAAAGGCGATATGAAGATTCTAAAAAGTGCTGCTTTACCTCATCAGTTACAGTTCATAATTATTCTGGCTAATACCTTATTGTTATAAAGGTAAAATTTTATATTCACAAATAAGGCATTAATGCTTATCAAACCTGTCTTTTGTCATACTTATTATTTGTGCTAGAATTTAAATATATAAAATGCTGCAGTATCAATTACAGGACGATAAATATAACCAAGTTCATAGTTAAAATTACAAGACTACTCTTACACTCTCTGGAAGAAAGAGCAATTACAAACCTCATTATATCACTAATGATAACCTGTCATCAATTGACAATGACTGCAAGGTATCTGAATAGCCAGTGATTTTCTTTAGTTAATTTCATTTGGGAGTGTAATTTTCAAAGTAGTTGCAGAAAATATATATATTGCTAATTAGAAAATATATCACATGCTTCTCTTCTTCTCAAACTTTAACTGAAACTTCAGAAATTGCTCATCAAACATTGGAAAGAATAAGAGAAAGAGGGTCATCGCATGATTGATTCAGTCTTTTATCAGCCACAGAATCTGGCACTGTCATCACTGCACCATATAATTCGAGCTTGAAGAGTTTATTCTGTTTATGATAGCTTTCAATTCAAACTTGTAATTTTTGAACTAAAGATATGATTATGTGTTTTATTTTTATTACTTAAAATAGATTGTGAGTCCCTAAGGCAAATATTGTCCTATATTTTACCATAGTTGTTAATGTGTCAAAAGTTAAACATGCAAGCACATGCAGCAAGTGTCATAAAAAGGATACGCTACCCAGAGCAATTGATATTCAGATGATTTCTACACTTGGCTTTTTACAAATGTGGCATTTGGAGTGATGGGGTTGGAAGCCAGTGAAAAACTAGATTGTCCATCTCGAAGTCTTAGCTTATGTGGGTCATTGCACTCTGTAACAATCTGATCTTGTTTTTGCATTTAGTTTTCCACATGTGGAATTACTTCACTGGGTGCTACTTTACTAAACTGACATTGATTAAAGGTCTCTATCAATAGAATTATAATGGGCAGTACTAGCTATCTAAGTAAAGAGGCAAAAGTCATAGGCCCTTGTTCCATAAAAGCTTTTAAGCTTATCAGGACAGCAATAAAATGTTTATTAACAGATAATAAAGGCAAGTAGAATATATAATAAAACACACACTGAATTTTTAGGTTAGTGCAAAAGTAATTGCAGTTTTCACAACTAAAAGTAGTTGCAAAAACCGCAATTTGTTTGCACCAACCTAATAATCCCAGTGAGTTAATGCTCAGTTTTGTCCAAAGCAACTCAATGCATGTGAGCAATTTTTAAAATTTAACTTATATCAGAATATGTGTACACATAAAAGAGACGAAGAAAGACCTTTGGCCTTGTAGAAGTAATTGCATATTAAAGAAGCAGAAAATCACAGAAATGTATAATGAAAAAGGACTTAATCTTTATAAGGGTTGCAGAATTACATGGCCAGGAGAAGACATTTACTGGCAAACCACCAGAAAATCAGATAATTGATATTAACTTAATGAATTGTGCCAGTTTAAGTTTTGACCCCATACTTACGGTCATACTAGAAACCCCAAATTGTTAATTGCAAGAAATTTGAAGAAGAAATTTGTCAAATTACATTAAAAAATGTTTGTGAAATTAATTAACCAAAGCATCATGATTAGAACAGAAGTCAGATTACTTGGGAGTGGTTTGATAAATCTGTGTTAAATTGAAAAGTTTTGGTTATTTGATTGGCATGTGTGAGATTACCAGACTCTGAAAGCTTGTTAGAAAAATATCTACCTTAACAATGTTGAGATAGTCACTGTTATCCATTATCTTAATTACTCCCACTGTTATTTATCCATGTAATTGGGGCTGAATATAGTCTTTCTTTAGGTGTGTTAATATCTCTTAACAGGTTAAAATCAAGACACATAGCCAAGACTCATACCAAGAGAACATTCGCATATGTTCTCTTACTCATTATATGTTTTTAGAATTTAACCTTCTCTCTCAGACTTATTTTATTACTTATAAAGTTTTGTGAGTCAAATGTTATTGCGGCACTATTCACAATAGCAAAGACTTGGAACCAACCCAAATGTCCAACAATGATAGACTGGATTTTTAAAGATATACAAATAGAAAACAAAAGTAGCAAAAAAATTTATCTAATAGATATAAAAATGGACCCTATTAGATTAATAAAGAGTAAAACAAAAGGATATTACTGAATAAGATGGAAACTTTGAAAACATGGAAGCTCTATTTGGTCAAAAATTACTGAACAACTTTTAGAAAGCAATTTGCTGTATTTATCAAATTATGTCCATATTCATGAGCTGATAATTGTATTTCTAGGAGTCTATCTTGAATAATTTCTTCCCTAATTCTGTAATATAAAATTAAATGCATATATATATGTATATTGGACATGATGAACTGTAGAAAATATAACCTCATGAAGAAATGGGTAAAGCAAGTCATAAGGAGAAAAGAAACTGTTGATTTTCTCAGTGCAAGAGTGTCATCTGAACACCTACTATCTACCCACAAAAATTGAAAATTAAAATTAAGAAGTTAATAAAATGTCATCTGAAACAGACTGACATTGTTTCCTCTTTCTGAGAAAATGCTGCTCCACTCACATAATGAGCTAGAATAATTCTGACTTCAAAATTTGAAAAGGGTCATATAAGAAGGAAAAATTATAGGCCAATCTCACTCAAAAACAAAAATACAAAATTCCTTTAAAAACAGAGCAATACAAATTCAGGAAAACAGAATAATAAAATAGTATCCATTTGAGATTACAAGCAATGCAATGTTGATGATGAACTGAATGAATGAACATTTGATTATAATTTAATACAATTCACTGTATTAACAGAATAAAAGAAAAACTGTATATATAATATATACATACATATATACAGTTACTTCAATAGGTGCAAAAATGTTTAAAAATAATAATTATTGTTGTAAAGAAAACTTTCATAAATGAGAATATAAAAAGTATATATGGCTGAAAAGTTTAATATCAGCCATAAGCACACAATGCTATCTAGGAATGACACTGTTATCTACTCCACTAATTTGAAATATCAACTCAGAAGGCAAAAATAATTTTAACATAAAAGCCAAAAATGTAAACATAAAGTAGAAGGAGGTGAGGTTCACAGCACATGAGGTGAGGAGGTGAGGTTCACAGCACATCTAATTCAAAAGGGCTTTAGAGGCCAACTAATTGAGTGGTTATCAGATTTATCTGATCATCAAAATCCCTGGAAATTTTTTTTCTTTTCAACTTTTATTTTAGATACAGGGGATACATGTGTAGATTTGTTAAGGGTAATCTTGTGTGATGCTCACACATGCGATGGGATCCATACTCTAAACCTCACATACTGAGTATGGATCTCACAGGTAGTGAGCATAGTACCTGATAGGTGGTTTTTAAACCAAGCTTCCTTTTCACCCTCTAGTAGTCCACAGTGTCTATTGTTACCATATTTATATTTGTATGAGCTCAATGTTTAACTCCTAGTTATAAGTAAGAACATGCAGTATTTGGTTTTCTGTTTCTGAGTTAATTTGCTTAGGATTATGGCCTTCAGCTCTATCCATGTTGCTGCAAACATGATTTTATTCTTTTTTATAGCTGCATAGTATTCCATGGTGTATATTTACCATTTTTAAAAATCCAATCTATTATACCACTGATGGACAACTGGGTTGATTCCATGTCTTTGCTATTGTGAATAGTGCATTGATGAACGTACAAGTCCATGTGTGTTTTTGGTAGAATGATTTATTTTCTACTGAATATATATCCAGTAAAAGTGGTAAAAGAAAAAACACCCTACAAAACAGAGCGTTATGCCACGAAAAATGATAAAGTAAGGAGCTAAACTAAAATCTCTCTTCCATAAAGAAATGAAAAATTGACAAAAATTTACAGAGCCACTGTTTCCATGTCCTGGAGATTAAAGAAAGGCTTACAGCAACCCAGGGAACATTTATTAAAGAAAAGTAGTTTGGTTCTTAACAGGAAATGCTAAAAAGAGCCCGTTAGGTTGAAGTAAAAGTCCTGGACAGGAATTTGAATACATATGAAGAAATAAAGAGGACTAATAAAGGTAAAGGCATATGTAAATGTAAAATACGTAAATATGGCCATTTTCATGATATTGATTCTTCCTACCCATGAGCATGGAATGTTCTTCCATTGGTTTGTATCCTCTTTTATTTCATTGAGCAGTGGTTTGTAGTTCTCCTTGAAGAGGTCCTTCACATCCCTTGTAAGCTGGATTCCTAAGTATTTTATTCTCTTTGAAGCAATTGTGAATGGGAGTTCACTCATGATTTGGCTCTCTGTTTGTCTGTTATTGGTGTATTAGATTCAATGCCATCCCCATCAAGCTACCAATGACTTTCTTCACAGAGTTGGAAAAAACTACTTTAAAGTTCATATGGAACCAAAAAAGAGCCCGCATCACCAAGTCAATCCTAAGCCAAAAGAACAAAGCTGGAGGCATCACGCTACCTGACTTCAAACTATACTACAAGGCTACAGGAACCAAAACAGCATGGTACTGGTACCAAAACAGAGATAGAGATCAATGGAACAGAATAGAGCCCTCAGAAATAACACTGCATATCTACAACTATCTGATCTTTGACAAACCTGAGAAAAACAAGCAATGGGGAAAGGATTCCCTATTTAATAAATGGTGCTGGGAAAACTGGCTAGCCATATGTAGAAAGCTGAAACTGGATCCCTTCCTTACACCTTATACAAAAATTAATTCAAGATGGATTAAAGACTTAAACATTAGACCTAAAACCATAAAAACCTTAGAAGAAAACCTAGGCATTACCATTCAGGAAATAGGCATGGGCAAGGACTTCATGTCTAAAACACCAAAAGCAATGGCAACAAAAGTCAAAATTGACAGATGGGATCTAATTAAACTCAAGAGCTTCTGCACACCAAAAGAAACTACCATCAGAGAGAACAGGCAACCTACAAAACAGGAGAAAATTTTTGCAACCTACTCATCTGACTAAGGGCTAATATCCAGAATCTACAATGAACTCAAACAAATTTACAAGAAAAAAACAAACAACCCCATCAAAAAGTGGGCAAAGGACATGAACACACACTTCTCAAAAGAAGACATTTATGCAGCCAAAAGACACATGAAAAAATGCTCATGATCACTGGCCATCAGAGAAATGCAAATCAAAACCACAATGAGATACCATCTCACACCAGTTAGAATGGCAATCATTAAAAAGTCAGGAAACAACAGGTGCTGGAGAGGATGTGGAGAAATAGGAACACTTTTACACTGTTGGTGGGACTGTAAACTAGTTCAACCATTGTGGAAGTCAGTGTGGCCATTCCTCAGGGATCTAGAACTAGAAATACCATTTGACCCAGCCATCCCATTACTGGGTATATACCCAAAGGACTATAAATCATGCTGCTATAAAGACACATGCACACGTATGTTTATTGCAGCACTATTCACAATAGCAAAGACTTGGAACCAACCCAAATGTCCAACAACGATAGACTGGATTAAGAAAATGTGGCACATATACACCACGGAATACTATGCAGCCATAAAAAATGATGAGTTCATGTCCTTTGTAGGGACATGGATGAAATTGGAAATCATCATTCTCAGCAAACTATCGCAAGGACAAAAAACCAAACACCACATGTTCTCACTCATAGATGGGAATTGAACAATGAGAACACATGGACACAGGAAGGGGAACATCACACTCTGGGGACTGTTGTGGGGTGGGGGGAGGGGGGAGGGATAGCATTGGGAGATATACCTAATGCTAGATGACAAGTTAGTGGGTGCAGCACACCAGCATGGCACATGTATACATATGTAACTAACCTGCACAATGTGCACATGTACCCTAAAACTTAAAGTATAATAATAATTTAAAAATAAAAATAAAACAATTAATGTCATAAAAAAATAAATATATATTTTGTTTGTAATACTTTTTTCTCTTACCTGATTTAGAAGATAACTTCAGAAAGAAACACCTACAAATCCACTTGTTGTTCAGCACAACATGTATAAAGATGTAATTTGTATGATAATAACAGCCTGGAGAAAGTGGAAAAACAGAGCAATATGGAAGCAAAGTTTTAAAAATATTATTGAAATTAAATAGATATTAATCCAAACTTGATTGTTGTAAGTTAAGGTGATAATTGTAAGCCCCAGGGAAACCACTAATACAAGATAATTAAAACGATATACCAGCAAACATATGTTTAACATGTAAGAAGACTATAATAAGAAATAGAGAAACATAAAAGATACAAGACATATAGAAACAAATAGCAGAGTAGCAGATGCCCTACCTTATTATTAATGACTAAATGTAAATAGATTAAATACTTCAATTAAAAGGCAGATATAAGCAGAATGGATTGAAAACATGACTTACCTATATGATGCCTATAAAAAACTCACTTTTGATTCAAACATACAAATAGGTTGACAGACGATTCATGAAAAAAATATATAGTATCCCAACAGCCATAAGCAAAAGAGAGTTGGAGTGGATATATCAACATCAGATAAAATGGACTTTATAACAAAACATCTTTATATATATATTTTTTAAATATACTTCAAGTTTTAGGGTACACATGCACAACGTACAGGTTAGTTACATATGTATACATGTGCCATGTTGGTGTGCTGCACCCATTAACTCGTCATTTAACATTAGGTATATCTCCTAATGTTATCCCTCCCCTCTTCCCCCACCCCACAACAGGCCCCAGTGTGTGATGTTCCCCACCCTGTGTCCAAGTGTTCTCATTGTTCAATTCCCACCTATGAGTGAGAACATACGGTGTTTGGTTTTTTGTCCTTGCAATAGTTTAATAGAGAGAGAAGGACATTATGTAATGATACAAGCATAAACCTATCAAGAAGATTAAACAATTTTGTACACATATGTGTATGTGTTTATTTATTTCATTAAATGGCAACAGTGTCCTAAAATATATAAAGAAATAACTTACGTAATTCAAGGGGGAAATAGAGAGTTTGACAATAATAGACAAAAATTTTAATACTTTTCTTATTATACTTTAAGTTTTAGGGTACATGTGCACAATCTGCAGGTTAGTTACATATGTATACATGTGCCATGCTGGTGCGCTGCACCCACTAACTGGTCATCTAGCATTAGGTATATCTCCCAATGCTATCCCTCCTCCCTCCCCCCACCCCACAACAGTCCCCAGAGTGTGATGTTCCCCTTCCTGTGTCCATGTGTTCTCATTGTTCAATTCCCACCTATGAGTGAGAATATGCGGTGTTTGGTTTTTTGTTCTTGCGATAGTTTACTGAGAATGATGATTTCCAATTTCATCCATGTCCCTACGAAGGACATGAACTCATCAAAAAAATTTTAATACTTTTAAGTAGAGCACTAAGATAGAAGATAGCAAGGAAATAAAAGACTTGAAAAACTCTGTAAGTCGCCTAGACTTAATGTATTTATAAAACACTCCACCAAACAACAATAGAATACATAGTTTCCTCAACTGCACATAGAACATTCTCTAGGATAGACCATATATTAGGCTCTAAACCAAGTCTCACTAAATTTAAAAGGATTAAAATCATGCAAACTATGTTTTCTGATTACAATGGAATGAAATTAGAGATCAGTAACACGATAAAACTTGAAAAATAAACAAATAGTGGAAGTTCAACAACATATTCCTAATATCCATAGGACCAAAGAAAGAATTACAAGGGAAATTATAAAATGCTTTAAGATGAAAATGAAAATACAGCATACCAAAACATACGTAAATCTTTTTGACTTCGGATTAGGCAATAATTTCTCTGATTTGACACCTAAAACACAAGTAACCAAAGAAAAATAGATATTTAATTTTATCAAAATTAAAAACTGTTGAGGTTTAAGTGACACAATCTAGAAAGTTCAAAGAAAACTCACCAAATGAAAAAAAACTGTGAACTTATGTCTGACATGGGTCTTGTATCCAGAATATGTAAAGAACTCTCAAAAATAACAACTAAAGACAAATAACGCACTTAAAAATGGGCAATGGATTTGAATAGACTTTTCTCCAAACAAGACATGCACATAACCGTAACCACATAATATTGCTCAACACCATTAGTCGTTAATAAAATGGAAATTTAAACTACAATGATATACCAATTCACAACCATTAGGATAGCTGAAAATAATTTAAAAAATGGAAGATAACAAATGCTGTCAAAATTGTCAAGAAATTAAATTCTTTATCTATTGCTTGTAAGAATGTAAATTGGTGTAGCCACTCTGGAAATCTGTTTGGTAGTTCCCCAAAAAGTGAAACATATGCCCCAGAAATTCCAATTCTAGTCAGAGTTCACAGGTTTTTATTTCATTTCAGAGATATAAGATGTTTATCCAAAAACTTGCACACAAGTGTTCATAGCAGCAGTACTATCAACAATCAAAACTGGAAACAACCCAAATTCCCATCAACTGATGAATGAATAAACAAAATTTCTATATCCTTACAATGGAATATTACATAGCTATAAGAGGGAATGCAGTATTGATACATGCCATAACATGGATGAAACTTAAAAACAATATGCCAAGTTAAGGAAGCCAGACACATTATTATTATGTCATATCACTTATTAGAAATGTCCAGAATAGACAATTCCAAAGAGTCAGAAAATAGTTTAATGGTATCCAAGGGCTGCATTTAGGGAGAATGGGAAGTAAATGCTAATGCTTATGGGGTTTCTTTTGGGGTTGTGGGAAATGTTTTAGAGTTAGACAGTGGTGATAGCTGCATAACCTTGTTAACATGATAAAATTTACTGAATTGTACACTTTAAAAGGATAAATTTCATGGTAAATGAATTATAAATCATTTTAAAAGAGAAGTAAACAGTATTCATGAATTTTTTATTTAAAAAAAACAGTATGAACTTCCACTTCCAGCCATGAGATACTACTGGATTTAATTTCCCTTCATAATCAATAGGAAAACTGGATAAAATATATCACTACATTGTGTTTAAGCATTAGTCTACATGCAACACAAGACTAAGATCCTTGAGAGAATAAAACATAAGATTAATATTATGATCAACACAGTTTCCTCCATGGGGGTACTTTCCACATCTCAGGGCAGCAAAGGTAATTCAAAGCAGAGCACAGTTGACTTCATGAGTTAGAATCCAGAAAACGGAGTTCAGAGAGTTGGCAGTTAGAATCCAGAAAATGGAGTTCAGAGAGTTGGCGATGGCCAAAATCTACATCCAGGACAACAACAACAACAGAAAAATTGCATAGAAAAAAACTCTCCAGAAGTTTCTATGGGGCCCACTTGAGTTGTTATTGAATAGTAAGCTGAGTACACAAAGGCTAAAGCTTCTAAAATCTAGGAAAAATTTTGTAGAGCTATAAGCTGAACTGTTGTGAGTTTACTCAGGAGACACATGATGTCTGATCAGCCAGAGAAGACAGTCTTTTAAAAATACCCAAGACTGGCCAGGCGCGGTGGCTCATGCCTATAATCCTAGCACTTTGGGAGGCCAAGGCGGGTGGATCACCTGAGATCGGGAGTTTGAGACCAGCCTGACCAACATAAAGAAACCCCGTCTCTACTAAAAATACAAAATTAGCCGGGCTTGGTGGCAGTTGCCTGTAATCCCAGCTACGTGGGAGGCTGAAGCAGGAGAATGGGTTGAACCTGGGAGGCGAAGGTTGCAGTGAGCCGAGATCACGCCATTGCACTCCAGCCTGGGCAACAAGAGTGAAAACTCCATCTCAATAAATAAATAACATAAAATAAAATAAAATAAACCCAAGAACTTAGTCGATCCTGGGCAATTCCTTAAATATCAGATAATTCCTTAATACTAAGGCTAAAGTAGCTTAGAGAAGCCTACTCTAAACCCATCCTAAAATATTTAAAAATAAAATGACATAATTAGCCTAGCCCACAAGTAACTTTGCGACTGAACAAAGACTACTACTTTTGAATAAGAAAAGAAAGAATCCAGCACTCAGAAATATTTTTAGTGTCCATTAATAAATGTAATAAAGCATAAAAATATACATCATAATGAGTAGAATTGGAAACTGATTCAAATAAGCTCAGAAATTACCAAGATGTGGAAATTAGAATAAAATAACTTTAAGAGAGCTGTCATAAATATGCTCAAGTATATAAATAAAAAATATAAACAGAATGAAGAGAGGAATGGAATATATTAACAACATCAAGATTTCATGAGGTGAAAAATGTTAGACACCACAAAGGAAATTATCAGTAAACTAGAAGACACAGCAATAGAAAATCTCTAAACCAAAGTACAGAGACAAAAATGTGAAAGGAAAAATTGAACAGAGTCACAGCAATACGCAAGAGAATGCCAACTGGCCTAACACATATGTAACTGGAGTTCCAGAGGAAAGGATAAAATGGGAACCAAAATGTTCTGAATTTGATTGAAAGTTATAATTAAAAAAAGTCAAGAAGTTCTACCAACCTCAAGCGAGATAAATCAAAAGAAAATCACGAGAAGACATATCACAATTCATATGGGAAACTTGTCATACAGAAAATATCTTACGGTAGCCATGGATAAAAGAACAACCATATACTGAAAAACCAGGATTTGAATCACTGAATACTTATTATAAAACAGGATTAGAATTGTTAAAAAACAGAATGAAAACAACAGAGTCAACACAATCATTTATGTATGAAAAATATCCTTCAAAATGAAAGTGAAATGAAGACTTTGTAAGTCAAACAAAAGTAAGACATATCATGGTTGATATAATTCTACTACAAAAATGGAAAGTAAAGGAAGTCCCAAATTAAAAAAAAGTAGCAAGGTAGTAGACATAAACCCAACATATCATTGACATTATATGTAAATAGTATAAGAAGTCTACTCAAAGGCAGACATTGGTAGAATGAACAATACAAGCAAGAGCCAACTATTTGCTGCCTAGCTTGAATCCACTTTAAATATAAAGACACAGACTACTTAAACATAAAAAGATAAACAAAGATATACAATACAATGCAAATAGTAATTATAAAGGAGCTAAAGCAGTCATATCAATATCTGACTGTAGATTTCAGAAGAAAAAATATAATCAAAAGTAAAGAGAAGCATGTCATATGATAAGGGGCTTAATCAATCATGAATACATACCAATCCTAATCTGTTTGCACCTAATTTCAGAGTTTAAAATAGATAAAATCAAATATTTCTTCTTATCAAATCATATCTTCCACCTGACTTGAAAAATAACATAAACATAAAAACCTACAAAAAATGTTTATAGCAGTTTTATTCATAATCACCAAAAACAGAGGAAAAGCAACCAAGAGGTCCTTCAATATACAAATGGATACACAAACTGTGGTAGAAATACAATGGGATACTATTCCATATAAAAAAGAATGAGCTATTAATCCATGCAACAAGAAGAATGAATCTTGAATGTATATTGCTAAATGAAAGAAGACAGTTGAAAAGGCTACACATTGTACAATTTCATTTGTCTCATGTTCCGGAAAAGGCACATCGGTAGGCATGGAAAACAGATGAATGGTTTCCAGGTGTTTGAGGAGGGGAAGTGGTTATCTGTAAAGGGGTGCACAGGGGAGTTTTGATCATGACACATCTAGACTGTATGGTACTAGAGTCTTGAGTTTTGTGTTATGAACCTAGAGCCCCATTAATGCTCAAATTCTTTATTTGAACTCAGAAGTATAAATGTTTGCAAAATTATTTGGAGTCTCTTTACTAGAATCTACTCTATAGGATACAGCATTTCTATTGTATTAATAAAGCAGCTTTCACTTTTTTACTCTAGAATCCTTGCCCTAGAAACCAAGCACATGGCTTTTGTGAAGCTGTCAAAATGCCAAGGTGTTTGCCATGTAATATGCACAGTCACGTGATGACTCCCCATCAATTTTTGACACTCCCAATAGTGCTTTTCTAAAGCTCTTCGGAAGCACAAAGAATTAGCTAACAAAATTACTCATTGCTTTTAAAAAAAAGTGTTACGTCTCTTACAGAACAAAGCATTTCCATTAGGCCTGCTGCTTCTTCCATTTGTGAAATCCTCAAGGTGATGCACTATAATTCTTGTGGGCAAACAAATTGTCTCACATAATTATCCCTGATTAAGGTGATTTCTGCTATCACAATTCTCCTCTGGGTCTCTTGGTCACTACAGTCCAGTGACGTCAAATTCCTAATTAGCTTGTAATAATCGTGATGGCTTTTCTTTTATCAGTGTGCTGAGTATACTGATACTTCAGAGTGTAAAGGGTGAAGACTGAAGTCTGGAAAGACATGGATTCTCTATCTTTGTCCCTCATCCAATGGTTGCCAGTGAATTTTGTTTTCCTGGGTAGGTGCTGATATTTTAAGGCCAAGGACAGAGATTGAGTCAGAACACAGAACAGAGACCAGAGACAGCCAATTATCCTCCATATTGTTTTAAATTAATCTTTGAATATTCTGTGCCCATTTTACCTATTTACTGTTGTCTCAATACCTAACTCTGAAGAGCGATTGCTGCATTACTTTACTAAAACCAGGAGTTTTACCCTTTTGATTGGATATACTTTAATTTCAATATAATATTGTATAATTATTCTTATCTTTGAATTGACTTACTCATTTTGGATCATGTTTTTCAAAAACCGGAGACTGCGTTTGGGAGAGGGAATTCTACTCTTTTTTGAGGAAACACAGAGCACCTGGGAGGGTATGTAATTTGCTTACAATTATAAAGTTATTTAGTGAAAGACAGAATTGGAAAATATATTTTCTATATCCTAGGCTAATACGTGTATTTAATTTTTAAAAATTACATATTCTTTTATCTCAATAACTTTGAGGATGCAAGAAGTTTTTGGTTACATTGATAAATTATATAGTAGTGAAGTATAACATTTTTAATGTACCTATCACCCACAAACACAAGTAGTGTACATTGTACTCAATATGGCTAATACATTTTTGATAGTCCATAATGACTTTGGACAGCTTCCATTGATTTGAACTTCAGGTTTTTAAAGCTTATAGTTTAGAATGGTCCTTGTTAATCTATGACTAGAAAGTAGTAATATAAACCACTAATGAAATTCAACATTTCTTGCTGGATATATATTGTATTTGTGAACAAAAGCATATCCCATGTATAATTCCTTAAAATATATTTTAAAATATTACTACTATTATGGTAAATTCATTATATCACTACTGCACAAGATGTTTGATTTAGTTATATAATGATTATATGTATATATATATTACATCTGTGAGAAGCAAGTAAAAAGTCACCTACACTTTGAATCAAGGGAAAGTCAGATGAAAGGAAGAAAACCCAAAACTTCCCTGATGAAATTTTTGATAAAATGATGCAATATTCCTACTACTTCAGAGTCTTTACAGATCCCAAATCATATAAAAATCACTATTACTGATGGTACTTCCTAAAACATTCTCCAGTTTTATAGATCCAGTGAGGCTGAATCCTTTGCAAAATTGTGAAGCAGAAGGTTTTGTTTTCAGCATTTCTTCTTTTCAGTCTACTCTTTTTCTCCTTTCAGATTCCTGACTGCTCCAAATGCTCCTCTAGTTGCCTAAGACTTAGATTAAGATACAGCATCCAGACCTGTCTCACCTCCTTGAAGACAACTCAGCTACAGACACCCTGAATCCACTTCTGTCTTATTTAGAAGTAAATTCTTTATGACTTATCTCCTGAGGGATTGTTCTGTTTTCTTAGGAGATGTGGAAGTAACAACGAAATTCTTCCCAAGCATTAATGACTATAGATTACAGGATAGCTCCACACTTTCCATTTCATCTTAGGTAAGTGAAAGTGTTTTTTCAGCATCCTTCTGAAGACCATGCACCAGCATTTGTCTCCAATATAGTCTATAATAGACAGACTGCTATTTCTCTGATCCGCATTTGGAGTGGGAGGGTCAGAGGAACAGCAATATTAGCAAGTTTGTGAAAGATACCTATTTGAACTGGTAGAGTTTGGTGGCCCCTGTAAACGATACCTATTTATTTCACTTCATCTATAGTCACAATATCTGAGATAGAAATATTGAGGCAAGATTCATTTACAGAATTTAAAATAGGAGGGAACAGGTTTGCCAAGCACAGCCCTGTATACATGCATTAATCCATCTTCAAATTTTCAAGAATTTTTTTTTTAAAAAAGGTCTTTACATAAACACATCTACTTATTGGAAACTCATTATTGTGTGAGTCAGACCACATAATGTAAAATTATGAGAAAATATTTACTTCTTCTGATCTAAAATAATACATTACTAAGAATGCATACATATACTTAGTCATTACAGTTGGTTAAATAATTTTCATTTACATAATCTTTTAAGAAATATTTTTAGTGTCTCTTTAAGGTTAATAGTCTCAAGATTTAATATTTGATGATAATAGTCCCTGAATGGCTAAAGGAACTGCTCAGTGTCACACAGTTACCCAATGATACAACATAGAACATTTTAAAATAATAGCTTTGTTTTCACTACAGTACAGCGATTTTATTGGGAACAAAAAGACAGTCCATTTTATCTAATAGGGAATGTACTGGGGGTAAAGGGAAGTGAATTCATCAGCTTGTCTAAATAAACAAAGGGTTATTAATATTAGCAAATAATTTTTAGGGAGACAAGTTATAAACCTAACTGCCTCATCACCAGTGCATAGCACAGTGCCTGGGGAAAAGCAGGTATTTCAATATATATAAAGTAAGTGAACTAAACAAGAATGGATTTAGGTAAGAAACAGGTTCAGAGTTCATGTGTTCCACCAGTTTCATCTTATATACTAAGAAAGTTCTTGATTGAATCAATTTGCCCAATGTTTTTCTCCATGAAAAACAGGGTCTTTTCTTTTCTGAGCACCTGAAGAAGCCGATGAAAATGGAACAATAGAGCTCTGCAGAAGAGTCAGAAAAGCTATCGGGAGGATGATTCTTATGACTGTCTTTCACACAGTTGGATTGTGTGTCTTAGCCTAAAGACACCAGGAAGTTTCTGTGCTCAGAAATGCCTCCTGATGCCCCTCTCTGCTGCAGCACCGGAGGGTCTCCCTAGGACACTCATTCCTCGTGCTTATGGCTTTGCTCTTTCTGATGGAGTACCTATGAACTCCTATTCACTGATTTTGTTAGATTTTACTTCCATTCATGCCTTAGGGATTCAATGCAGTATTTATGTCACAGGATTGAAGGGTCAGGACTTCTAGGAAGTGAGAAGAAAGACAGATTTGTATAATTTTTTTCTGTAGCCTGCTTTACCTTCAAGCTCCACTTGTTAAACTCTTCCAAAAAGCCTGGAGCCATAGTTTTGATATAATCTGTGATAATACAAGAGTCCTCCCTTATCCATGGTTTTGTTTTCAGCAGTTTCAGTTACCTCAG
Source organism: Pan troglodytes (assembly GCF_028858775.2). Classification (NCBI taxonomy): domain Eukaryota; kingdom Metazoa; phylum Chordata; class Mammalia; order Primates; family Hominidae; genus Pan; species Pan troglodytes. The sequence goes on from NC_072413.2 coordinate 18,433,304, forward strand.
GTCAACTGTGGTCCAAAAATATTAACCTATTTTGAGAGCGAGAGAAAGAAAAAAAAGAAACCCATTCACACAAATGCTATTTCAGTATATTGTTATACTTTTTTATTTTATTGTTACTTATTACTGTTCATCTCTCTCTGTGCCTAATTTATAAATTAAACGTTATCTTAGGTATGCATGTATAGGAAAAATATAGCTTATATAGGGTTCAGTACTATCAGTGGTTTCAAGCATCCACTGGGGTTCTTGGAACACATTATCTGCAAATAAGGGAGAAAATTTGTATTTTTGGGGGGAGAATTGGAGATTTGAAATACAGAGGTGACTCTAAATTTGGTTTCTGAGAGTTAAAATTATTTATCACATGTTCTGTTCTTATAAATAAACCCTCCAGTCTAACCCAAAGAGACACTAAGCAATTTGCAGCTATGATCTAAGAAGACATTAATATCAAAAATTGCAAGTGGTTAGAAATGAGTAAAATAAAAGATATCCTCTCCCAAGACCTGATTAAGATGTAGAGAAAGATTCTTCAAAATCAGATAATGTAATGCTCCTTTAAAATTCACATTTTATTTTTTCCTATTTTCCATAAAACTTTTATAAGTTCTAAATAGCTTCTACAAATAAAAATAACAAAAGGAAGAAAGTTCTGATAACATAGAATATAGAGTAACTGAATAGAAAAGAAAAATCATTTTTTCCTGGTCTGAATTCCTTAGTAATAAGTAATATAACTTATTAGTTATATTAGTATTTATAGTAAGCAATATAACTTATAAGTTTTTAAGCCACATCACATCAAATGAAATATCAATCACAGCTCAATAAAATGTCTATGGTTAGTAACACCAATGGCTAAGTTTAAAGAAGCTTCATAGCTTCAGGGATTAATTGAAAGGAACCAGTGTGCTAGATTTCACGATAAAGAAGAACTCCATGAAGAGCTGAATCATAAAAGAGTTCCAATAATATTGGGGCCTTTCAATTTTGCCAGGGTTCTGTACTTTAGTTTATATAATTTTTAACTGTAGAGAAGAAATAAGGTATAATCACTTAAGGCAATGATTTCTCCTGTGAGCTCTCTTATGCAAATCTAATGCTGTCTCTCTTTCTCTCTTGTTTTAATATTCATAATTATGCAACTTATGTATACAAAAGTGAAAAAAGCAAAAGTTCATATTTCAGTAATTTTTCATAAAGTAAACACTCCCCAAGTAACTATCAACCACATCAAGAAAGAATATTACCAGCACTTCAGAAGCCTCTCCCATGACCACTTCCTGTCCCTTAAGGATAACTGCTAGGAGGTTTTTCTACACCTTAGTTTGCCATTTTTGAACTTCATTCAAATAGACCAATACAGTGTATACTCTTCTGTGTCTAACTTTTTAAGTCATCAAGTTTGTGAAATTATCTTCCTCTGTGGCAGATGTTCAAAAATTTTTTATATCATTTACTTTAGAAAAAAATTGGCTCAGATTTTGTCTCTGTAGATTTTTAGACTGATTTCTGCAGTGTCACAAAAACTTCAGATGCTCAAATTCATTTTTAAATTGTCGATTTTATTTCTTAAATTAATGTATTTAGATATCCCAGTTGGTTGAACATCTCCTTGACAACTCTCCCCTTTAATGCAATCTTCCATACTTAGCTGTACTAGCTGTATAACTTGTAATAACTCATGAAAACCCAGACACATACGTAGCAATAGGAATTGGAATTCTTAAAAGTTTAAGTGTAATTGGAAAATCGAACCCATGCTCACTTCATTAACTGATCTCTGTTTCTCTCCTATTCAGGTAGCTGAAATTAAGTCCCTTCCAAAATCGATGAATGAGACAAATCATTCTCGGGTGACAGAATTTGTGTTGCTGGGACTGTCTAGTTCAAGGGAGCTCCAACCTTTCTTGTTTCTTACATTTTCACTACTTTATCTAGCAATTCTGTTGGGCAACTTTCTCATCATCCTCACTGTGACCTCAGATTCCCGCCTTCACACCCCCATGTACTTTCTGCTTGCAAACCTGTCATTTATAGACGTATGTGTTGCCTCTTTTGCTACCCCTAAAATGATTGCAGACTTTCTGGTTGAGCGCAAGACTATTTCTTTTGATGCCTGCCTGGCCCAGATGTTTTTTGTTCATCTCTTCACTGGCAGTGAAATGGTGCTCCTAGTTTCCATGGCCTATGACCGTTATGTTGCTATATGCAAACCTCTCCACTACATGACAATCATGAGCCGTCGTGTATGTGTTGTGCTCGTCCTCATTTCCTGGTTTGTGGGCTTCATCCATACCACCAGCCAGTTGGCATTCACTGTTAATCTGCCATTTTGTGGTCCTAATAAGGTAGACAGTTTTTTCTGTGACCTTCCTCTAGTGACCAAGTTAGCCTGCATAGACACTTACGTTGTCAGCTTACTAATAGTTGCAGATAGCGGCTTTCTTTCTCTGAGTTCCTTTCTCCTCTTGGTTGTCTCCTACACTGTAATACTTGTTACAGTTAGGAATCGCTCCTCTGCAAGCATGGCGAAGGCTCGCTCCACATTGACTGCTCACATCACTGTGGTCACTTTATTCTTTGGACCATGCATTTTCATCTATGTGTGGCCCTTCAGCAGTTACTCAGTTGACAAAGTCCTTGCTGTATTCTACACCATCTTCACGCCTATTTTAAACCCTGTAATCTACACGCTAAGAAACAAAGAAGTGAAGGCAGCTATGTCAAAACTGAAGAGTCGGTATCTGAAGCCTAGTCAGGTTTCTGTAGTCATAAGAAATGTTCTTTTCCTAGAAACAAAGTAAACTTATGAGACTGTTACCACTTTAGCCCTGTCTCCATACACTTACAAGTGGATTCACTGTAATCTTAAAGCAAATAAACTTGGCCTGTGGGAAAGCTCAGTTGATCGATTTGAAGCAAACTGTAATGATAATAAAAACTCATGAAATAAACTTTAGTGATTTTAAATATTCTTTCTCCATTGTATATTTTTAATATCCTACTTTGTATTCTTTATTTTAAAATTTCTTAACATACAGACTTTGATGACATTGAGAAAATGACATTACCTTGTAAATGGTTAATATACTGTTGTCTCTCCCTTTGAAAACA